>NC_138085.1:58458813-61115480 GCF_964212035.1 Myotis nattereri
GCCTCAGGCAACCACCATTCTATTTTGTGTCCTTATGAATTTGACTACTCTAAGTACCTCATATAAGTGAATCATACAATATTTATCCTTTTGTGTCTGGCTCATTTCATCTAGCATAACATTTTCAAGGTTCATCCATGTTGTAGCATGTATCAGAAACTCCTTTCTTTTTAAGACTGAATAATATTCCATTGTATATATATTTTGTTTATCTAGTGATCTGTTAGGGGACATTTGGATTGTTTCCCCCTTTTGGCTATTGTGAATAATACTGCTATGAACATTGGTGTACAAATATCTGTTTGAGGTCCTGCTTTCAATTCTTTTTTTTAATATATTTTTATTGATTTCAGAGAGAAAGGGAGGGGGAGAGATAGAAACATCAATGATGAGAAAGAATCATTGATCGGCTGCCTCCTGCATGCTCCCAACTGGGGACCAAGCCTGCAACCCAAGCATGTGCCCTTGACCAGAATCTAACCCAGACCCTTCAGTCCGCAGACCGACGCTCTATCTACTGAGCCAAAGCAGCGAGAGCCAATTCTTTTGGATAGACACCCAGTAGTGAAATTCCTGGGTCATATGGTAGTTGTATGTTTAATTTTTTTAGGAACTTCCAAACTATTTTCTACAAAGGCTGCATCATTTTATATTCCTATCAACACAGGGTTCTAAATTCTCCCACATCCTCACCAATACTTGTTATTTTATATTTTTTTCATACATATACATATATATGTATATATGTGCTATCCTATGGATGTGAAATGGTATCTCATTGTGGTTTTGATTTGCATTTTCTTAACAATTAGTGATGTTGAGCATCTTTCATGTGCCTATTGGATTTCTGTTTTCTTCTTTGCAGAAATGTCTATTCAAGTCCTTTGCCCACTTTTTAATTGGGTTGTTTGAGTTTTTTGTTGTTTTTCAGTTGTAGGTGTTCTTTATATATTCTAGTTCTTAATCCCTTGTCAGATATGCAAATATTTTCTCCCATTCCATGTGTTGCCAAAATATTTTTATTTTTATTCATGTACCAGATCTTATAAAAAAAAAATATGCTCAATTTCTCACCATGGAGCTTTAGGAAGTGAGAACACTCTCCCAAAGAGAATTCCTCTATATTAACATAATATCATAGTTTAAAGACCAGATTTTAATTGACAGTTTTTTCCTTCCAATTTAATTACTAAAAAAAAAAAGTATTTTAAACTCCCCCCTACTCACAGCCTGACTCAGTAATATATTTAATTTAGCAGCAAGTTGGGAAGTGATTTTCTTTACCTACTTACACAGTATTTAGGTAGATCAACAGATTTGACAACAGAAAGCCTAAAGCTCTATATGCCTGAGGGAAGAATATAGAGACACTTTTGAAAAATAACACTTCCTGCCTGGCCTGTCTACCCACAAACCAGGAGATCACAGTTTAATTCCTGGTCAGGGCACATGTCTGGGTTGTGGGCTCCTAGGAGGCAGACTATCAATGATGATTCTCTCTCATCATTAATGTTTCTGTCTCTCTCTCCCTCTCCTTTTCTCTCTCTGAAATCAATAAAAACATGTAAAAAATATTTTTTTAAGAAGTGGAAAGAGAGGATTTTAGTAAGCACTTGACGTCTTTGGTCTATATAAGCAGAGGGCAGAAGCACCAAGGTAGTCCTGAGTGAACTGTATAGGAGAATCGGCAAAAAAATCTGACTTGCATGATTAAAAGAGGACTATACTCATTTTCATACTAATGTTTGTACTTCTCCATGCTTATATTGCACTAAGATGTAAGCATTTCAAAAATCCCTGGTTCTCAGAAGATGCTCCCAAAGTTTATGTTCCCAGAGTTATACTTAGTACCTTATGCATAGGTTAGGAATATGATCCTCACCCATTGGAAGATTTATTCTGTATTACTCAAGTGAACCTTTGCCTGGAAAAAGATGAATCTCCAGTTTCTGAAACATTGGTCAATAAATATATATTGGTCCCATATGGATTTAACAGATATGAAAGAACATATGGCTTTCTAAAAAATTCATTGTCCCATATTTATTCCTTCTTCTAAAATCCACAGCGTTTTAGTCCTGGTCTGTGTGGCTCAATTGGTTGGGCCTCGTCCTGTGCGCAGAAAGGTTGCTGGTTCAATTCCCAGTCAGGGCACATGCCTAGGTTGTGGGCTCAGTCCCCAATAGGGGGCATGCAGGAGGCAGCCAATCAATGTTTCTCTTCCTCTCCCTTCCTCTCTCGCTCTCTAAAAAATCAATTTAAAATCTTTAAAAATTAAAATCCAAAGTATTTTAAGGTATAAAAAGGGTTGGGATGCAACCTGTCCAACTGTCAGGTCTCTTTGTTTTAGAAACATTAAGGAGACAGCATGGTAGAACAGAGTTCAATAAGAAGACCTGTGTATGGAGGCCTAGGTGCTACTCTTAGATCTACCACTAATTAGATGTGTAATTTTAGATAAATCACTGAACCTCTCTAGACCTCTCTCATCTCTAATTGCTCTATGTAGTCCATGGGTTATTGTGAAGATCAAAAGAAATCATAAATGTAGAAGCACTTCAAAAAATGTAGTAGCAGCCGAAACCAGTTTGGCTCAGTGGATAGAGTGTCGGCCTGCGGACTGAAAGGTCCCAGGTTCGATTCCGGTCAAGGGCATATACCTGGGTTGCGGGCATATCCCCAGTAGGAGATGTGCAGGAGGCAGCTGATCGATGTTTCTCTCTCAGCGATGTTTCTAACTCTCTATCTCTCTCCCTTCCCTCTCTGTAAAAAATCAATAAAATATATTTTTAAAAAAATGTAGTAGCACATGCATGTTATAAGGTATTATTAATACACTAGAGGCCTAGCGCATGGATTCATGCACCAGTGGGGTCCCTCAGCCTGGTCTGCACCCTCTCACAATCTGGGACCCCTGGGTGATGTCGGAGAGCTGGTTTTGGCCTGATCCCCGCAGGCCAGGCTGAGGGACCCCACCGGTGCATGAATCCATGCTCTGGGCCTCTAGTATGCATATACGATCTTTGGTAATCTCTTCCCGTCTTTCCCCCTCCCCCCTTCCCTCTGAGATTCATCAGTCTGTTCCATGTTTCCATGCCTGTGGTTTTCACTCTTGCATTGAGTGTCTGCCCCCCGGTGGTCAGTGTGCATCATAGCTACTGGCTGGTCGGCTGGTCAGCAGTCGGCCAGTTGGTTGGTCAGCCAGTCACTTAGGCTTTTATATATATAGATATATTTATTATTGGTCTGCAATGCCATTCTTAGATTCAGGCAAGAGGAGCCCTCCCCCTGAGCCCTGTACTTCAAAGGGCCCTGAATATCACAAACACAAATGCACACAAATTTATTAAATATCTACCAACATGTTCCTAAGAGACATCACCTCAATTCTGACAACAGTAACAACATTCTTTGGAGTGATTCAAAGAGTATATACAATACTAGAGGCCTGGTGGACAAATTCATGCATAGGTGAGGTCTGGCTGGCCCGCCTCAATGGGGGCCAATCAGGGACAGGGCCGGCCAGGGGAAGGGGCGGCGGGCAGTTGGGGGTGCTGATCGGGGCCCCGATCAGGCCAGTTGGCCACCGCAGTACAAGTCATAGCAACCAGTCATTCCAGTCGTTCCAATTGTTCTATTGTTCCTGTCGCTTGGCTTTTATATATATATAGATTTTCTGGATCTCACTCAGATTAAACACATCAAATTTGACCTCCTAGACACTCTGGGTTAACAATGGAATTGCCATTTAAAATAATGTTAGAGCAGTTTAATTTAGACATGAGAGTGAGATGCACTAGGATAGTTAAATGAAACAACAGAAGATCCTCAAATAAGGAATTGTGGTCTATGGTAGGAAATAATTTTTTTATTTGGTGCTACAAACATTTTAGAAAAGCATTGTATAATTTTTTAAAATTAATCCTCACTCAAGGAGTGAGGGTATTTTTTCCATTGATTTTTTTTTTCAGAGAGTGTGGAAGGGGAGAGAGAGAGAAACATCAATGTGAAAGAGACACATGGATTGGTTGCCTCCCACACATACCCTGACCTGGGACATGGATCAAACCTGCAGCTCAGGTACACACTCTAGACTGGGACTCAAATCCCAGACCCTTCGGTTTGCAGGCCAATGCTCTAACTGCTGAGCCACGCTGGCCAGGGAAGCATTGTATAATTTTGCTAAATATCACATATGGGGCTCAGACATATCTGAATATTTAACACAAGACAGGAACCACATGTGTTCATGGTTGTGTTGACTCTCTGCCCCTGCCACAAACCAGTGACCAAAAAAGCCATCATCTCTTTAGCAAGAATAAATGAGATCAAGTAACAACCCTTTCAGAAAAGACCTTAGGAGTATTTTGAGATAACTGGTCATCCATATCAAGGATGTTCTGTAGAGAATTCTGTTTGCAACCCCAACCTCTCTTATTCAATATAAATATTACGCTTTAAGACAATTTGTGAAGAGAGGAAGTTTAAGATCCCCTATCTGATGGGGACATATAGCTTCATATTTCCTTTGCATCCAATCCCCAAACAAGAAAATGTAAAAGAGTGAAGGGATTGAGATAATTATTTAGACAACCAACCAGATAACCAACTAAATATTTTTATTTAAATTTTTTAGTTGACATCATTGCAGAGGTCCCCCATTTTCTCCCCCTTTGCCCACCTCTACCCAGTCCCCACTCCCTCAACAATTATTTTGTTTTGTCTAAACTATTCACATATTCCTACCCAAAGTCCTTTGTCTGTTTGAATTAATTATGTGATAGCTCAAATCTCCACATGAAGCAACATTTTCTGACTCTTGAAAAAATTTAACTCCAGTAAAGTATATTCATAGCACATTCTTCAATTCTGACACTTTTGACTGTAGGATTGACTAAAAATATAGTAACCACTTTTTTAGGAAAACAAAAAAAAGACTCTCAAATTAATTCCCATCTCAGAAACGTTGGGGGGGACGGGGAGGGGTGTGGTGAGGGAGTATGCCTTAGAATTGAGAAAACCCTAAAATTAGCATTTTAAAAGTGTACTTCAGAATTAAGAAAGTTATTATCATTCTTATGGGATGCTGAGGGGATGACGAAGTCAGAAAAAATTGTACATGTGAGTAATTATGTGGGAATAGTATGGTGGCCCTCAGTTCTGGTCATAAAGACACAGTATGAGAAATTAGGACCTAGCAGGCAGGACACCAAGAGTGGGGAGAAGGGGCCTTGGCAGCCATCAGAGGTCATGCTGCAGTGGAGCATAGAGACACATTACATCAGGAAACTTGCCTATAGCTGACTGCCTCCAAATAATTCTAAATAACCAGGAACCCATAAGAAGTTATTAAGGTGAGCCCACACTTCTATAACTTCTTCCCTTAGTTTATTGTCAAAACCTAACAACCAGCCCAGACGGCATGGCTCAGTGGTTGAGCGTCGACCTATGAACCAGGAGGTCACAGTTCAATTCCCATGACCAGGTTGCGGGCTCAATCCCCAATGTAGGGTGTGCAGGAAGCAGCCAATCAATGATTCTCGCTCATCATTGATGTTTCTAGCTCTCTCTCCCTCTCCCTCCCTCTCTGAAGTCAATAAAAATATATTTTAAAAACAAACAAAAAAATACCTTAACAACCAGGGAAAGCACAAGACCTTTCAGTTAGCCTTCTTGAGAAACAAGGCTGGGTGTTGTGCCTCCTGGAACATTTAAATTATATTTAATAGCATTTTCAGTGTAATGTTAAAATATTTTTAATTTAATTGTGAAGAAATGCAAAATATTTTGAGACTAAAAAACCAGAGGGTAGAGTCATTAGGTGTTACTGTGTTTGCCCAATAATTGGCTCCTTTCCTATAAAGGATGAATGTCTGTTTCAGAAAGGAAAAATAAATTAAACAGAAAACAAATTCCCTACATAAAGGTCATATGAGCTCTTTGTAACGAGGAATGAGGTATTACAGTAACTTTACTGAGCAACTGGTATTTAATTCAGGTGATTTGCTTCACTCTGTAAATGCCAATAACTAGCATTTGTAAGTCTGAACTATTATAATGGTCACTTACAAGCCATAATCGCATCCCGATTCTCTGACTGGAAAAAAAACAACACAAAAATTGTGAAAACTATGTGACTCAATAGGGAAAATAAATATAAATATCCTCTAACAGTTTGGGACTAGGAACAGTGTTTGAAGACAGGGACTAGAAAAGAAAAAGAGGCAGTCAGGGCCTTCTTGGCAGTTCTGATTCTGTCTTCAAGCACTTCTAGCACTTCTGACGTCTACGTGAGTACAAACTGCTTCAGGACATATTTGATGTGTTTCTATTCCTCATTCCTAACTCTTTCTTTCTAGGTGAGGGGAACACTTTGGTTTTTACTTGTTCTATTTCCTAAGCCCTGGCTAAAAGTATAGCAGATGGTAGCCAAAAGAATTGCCTCCTTCATTCATTGAGCTCCTATTATGTGCCAGGCAGTGTGCTGGGCATCACAGAACCAAAGATGATTAAGGTTAAGTCCCTGTTCTTCAGAAGGGGACCAGGATCAGGATCAGACAAGTAAAGAAATCATTAGGCTACTGGGTATTGGTCACAGATAAGGAATACCAAACAGAATTACTGAAATCAGCCTGTGGTATGTGCCCTGGGGTGGGAGGCGGTGCAACAATGGTGTTCTGGAAGGCCTTCCTGGAAAGGAAACACAGAATTCAAAGTCTTAACCAATGAGTAGGAATTAGCCAGTTGAAGTGCAGCAAAAGAATGCGGAAGAGCCTTTTTGGCAGAAGGGACAGAAATAAAACTGGCAGAAATTGGTGAGTCATTAGATAGGGGCTGAGTCAAAAAGAGAAACAGGAATATCATAGATGATCAGGTAAAAACTTCAAAGAAGCAGGCAGAGCAGTCAAGATGTCGGGGGGGGGGGGGGTGTCTTTTGTTTTTGTTAAACCTCACCCAAAAATATTTTTCCATTGATTTTTAGAGAGAGTGGAAGGGAAGGGGAGAGACAGAGAGAGAGAAACATTCATGTGAGAGAGACACATCAATTGGTTGCCTCCCACTGGGCATTGAGCCTGCAACAGAGGTACCTGCCCTTGACCTGGAATCCGCAGGTCTGAGCAAAACAGGCCAGGGCTCAAGATCAAGTTTTTTGTTTGTTTTTTGTATGTATATGTATATATGTATATATGTATATATGCCTATGATTGATTTCAGAAAGGAAGGGAGAGGGAGAGGGAGAAAGAGATCAAACATAAATAATGAGAGAGAATCATTGATCGGTTGCTTCCTGCATGCCTTCTATTGGAGATCAAGCCCGCAACCCAGGCATGTGCCCTTGACTGGATTCGAACCCAGGACCTTTCAGTCCTCAGGCCGATGCTCTATCCATTGACCAAATTGGCTAGGGCTCAAAATCAGGTTTTGATCAGATCTTTCTTCTGTCAACTCTGCTTTGGGGAATTCCCCCTCTCCTTGTTAATTGGTCCCTTTGTCCAGACTTCTAACTTGGCTTCAGTAAAGGACAAGCCAATAACTAACTTCATCCTTCTGGGTTTGACTCTTTATCAAGTTACCATATTTCTAGCTTCCTTCCCGCTCTCCATCCCTGACATTCATTCCTGTGAAACCTCTTTATTCAGTGCATTTTGCTGCTTGTTTGGCTGTTGTTCCAGATGCCTAACATCAGTTAAATTAAACTTGGCTTTATACTTATTGATCTTTCTTTGCTAGAAAGAATACACTTACTCAAAATAAGTACTTAGTTGTTGTTGTTTTTAATGATTTCCAAAGAAATAGCTAAGAGCCAAGAGCTGAGGGCCAAGAAAGCCAATGATAATGATAATAGCTATGAAAATAGACTTTGGTTGGTTGTCTCCTCATGGTCCTAGTCCTGTCTTCTCTCCTCCATAGTACCTTCATTTTCATTTAAGGAATCCACCACACCCCATGCAACCATGTGCTCCCAGAGAAGCTGACCTCCTGCCTGGTTAGTGTAAGCCAAGCATCACATTCCATCTTCTCATGCACAGCTTTTGGTTCCAGGACAGACATGTCATTTAAGCAAATAAATATAAGGATGCTTGCTGGACTGTAGGACCAAGTCTTTCTCTCTAGGTGTGGATGAGAGAACAGGTACTTTTTTGGAGTTGTTGGCAGCCATCTTATGATCATGAGAGTTGCCAGTGTTTTTGGATAAAGCTGGTGTTGCAGAAGGCAGAGTGGAAAGATGGAAAGAAACTGAACCCTTAGTGATTGAGAAGAACAATCCTTAGTGATGTAAAACTAACCAAAAACCTGCCCTACCTCAGGCTTGAACTTTTAAATGTCATGAGCCAGTACATTCTCTTAAACCAGTGTTTAAACCAGTTTGAGTTGTGCTGTATTTGTTACTTGCAACTTAAAATATTTTATGGTATATAGCTACTATTTATTGAGAGCCTACTATGTGCCAGGCATTGCAATGAGTGTTCTACAAAGACTAATTCTCACAATCATATTTTTTCTTTTTTAATTTTGGTAAAATATAAAATTTCCTATTTTAACATTTTAAGGCTACAATTCAGTGGCACAATATTATGCAACCATTATCACTACCTATTTCCAATCACAACCATATTTTGAGATGGGTAGGAATATCCTCATTTTATCAGAAAGGAAACTGATCTTCAGAAGGGTACATTACACAAATCAGACCACCATTCCTCCTTCCTCCCTAATAAGTGAGATTTAAACCCAAGTCTACCTGATTGTAAAGCCCAGGTTTTTTCTACTTCATTATAGTGCCAAGTTAATTATCAAGCAAGGAAACAGGAAATATTGGTCAAATTACCAGACCAGATTAAGATTTTGGGGGTACAGATCCAGCAAACAGGAAACCAGGCAAGGAACAAAAAGTGATCAGAATCCAAGTCATCAAAGGTCAGACCCTAAAGGTTGGAATCCAAAAAAATCAGGGAAACCACTTAGGTTCAAGAAGTAGAATTTGAAAGGGGCTCATCAGTGGAGACTGCAAGAATATCTGGCTGTATTTGTACACCCTACCCTGGATTGTAGGCAAATAGTTCTTGCCCTGGCAACTTACTTATCCAAAGGATTCTGGCCTGAAGACTAATAGCAAACCATATTTTAAAACAAAAATACCCTCAATTTTGTGTTAAGCATTTGTTAAAATAAGTCACATAATAAAGTTGATCCATATCAAGAGGGAAACACAACCTGTAGTGGGGCCTGGTTCTTTAAATGAGGTCTTTAATGACTGGAAAACTCTATTGCCTTCTTGTTAGAACAAGATGGATTCCAAGGAGTGTTCCCTAAAAAAAAATTACAAGCTTCTATGCTAAAAGCTATCCACCTTTGATGAGTATCTCTTATTTACTTTTTAACTAAGGGTTTTTAACTAGGGCTATTAGAACTCTACAGGGTGTTTAATCTGTTGATCTGTTTGTTTTAAAAAGTCTGACTCCTTTCATTTGTGATCCTAGGTAAGTAGTGGCTTGGAGGGTTTTACTTACACAAAAAGATCAGTTTCCTAATTTTCAATTTCCGTAAGTGAATTTCTACAGTGTCAGAGGCTGTCTTGAAGTAGAGGATGAGAAGTTATGAGAATGGATTGTATATCATATGTGTGGACAGTCTGCTTGGCTATATAGTTTTTTGGAACATAAAATATAGAAAACTGAAATTTTTTCTTCTTAAAAATGTTTGGTGTGTGTGTGTGTGTGTGTGTGTGTGTGTGTGTGTGTGTGTTTTAATAGACTTTATTTCTTTCAGAGCAGTTTTAGGTTCACAGCAAAATTGAGCACAAAATACAGATATTTCCCATATATGTGCCTCTACATGCCTAGCCTCCCCCATTATCAACATCCCCTACCAGAGTGGTACATTTGTTACAATTGATGAACTTACATTGACATCATTATCACCCAAAGTCCACAGTTTACATTAGAGTTCACTCTTGATAGTGTACATTCTATGGGTTTGGACAAATGTATCATGACATGAATCCACCATTATGCTATCCTACAGAATAGTTTTTGACTCCCCTAAAAATCCTACTTATCCCTCCTTCCTCCCTAATACCTGGCAACCACTGATCCTTGTCATAGTTTTGCTTTTTCCAGAATGTCAGATAGTTGAACTCATATAGTATTCAGCCTTTTCAGATTGGCTTTTACTTAGTAATATGCATTTAAAGTTCCTCTGTGTCTTTTTGTGGCTTGATAGTTCAATCCTTTTTAGTGCTGAATAATATTCCATTATTATTTATTTATTGTATCACACTTTATTTACTCATTCACCTACTGAAGATTGCTTCGAGATTTTGGCAATTATGAATAAAGCTGATGTAAACATATGTGTGCAGGTTTTTGCATGAACATAAGTTTTCAACTTCTTTGGGTAAATACCAAGGCATGTGATTGCTGGATTATACAATATGTTTAGTTTTGTAAGAAATCTCCAAACTGTCTTTCAAAATGGCTGTACAATTTTACATGCCCACCAGCAATGAATGAGAGTTCCCCCTCACTAGTGTTTGGTGGTGTCAATGTTCTGAATTTTGGCCATTCTAATAGATGTGTTAGTAGGTCTTCTTATCTGTTCAGATTTTACCCTTGCCTCCTTCTCTACACCCACCACCCCTTGCAATAGCTTATCTTTTCAGAAGTAGCCACGGAGTTTGAGAGCTGTGTGGTGGATGGCACAAATTAAGCAACATTAGATAAATAATAGAGTGAAAATTTGAGAAACGATTGGCTGAAGTCATGTAGGAGCCCTGGGAAAAGCAATAATCTGGCATCCCTTCAAACCAATATTCTTTAAGTAGCTGGGGACAAAGAGAAATTCATTTTCTATTAATATGAAATGTATAGCTCTTTATGGTTAAAATAAAGAATTTATTACATGCATTGAATATAACAATATTTCCACTTATTTGGAACTGTCTTTCATTTCACATTTTTCACATCACTTATAATTTGAACAGCAATAGTTAGTCACCAAACATAGAAGTAAATTACAGCTACAAAATCTTACTCCACATATATTTATAAGGTATTTTTCTAGTTTATATGTGACAAAAACAGTACTTTTTTTTTTTAAGTTCTTTCTTCATTTTCTTTTGGGAATATCTGAGCTAGACAACTTCTGTAAAGACACTCATGGCTTTAAAATGTAGAAAATAAGCATAGGTCCCTTAAAAATGGTGTTAGAAATTTGAAGTAAAATTCCAAACTCAAATCTTACTCTCAGCCCTTCTCCCAACTGGAGAACCCCAGTGCCATTTTACGAGTAAGCAAGCAAATGTCCAAACTTAAAGTGAAGCTTGGGTCAAGACTAGGTGGAGGTCAGGAGGTCTAAGTGAGGCCTCTGACTTTCTAACCCAAAATCTAAATCCTGTGACCCTCTCAAGTGTGCCAAAAGAGAGGAGAGGAAGAGTGGAGATAAGAACAAGACTCATGTACAGAGGTATTAATAGCTGAGCATAAGTCCACCTATCTGACCAGGTCCCAGGATAAGGTTGGCCTGCCAGATCCATGGAATTGGAAACAAAGAGAGGAGGAGGAAGATTAAGTCTCCTTACCAGAAGTAGCCCACCCCCATTCCCCTACCCTCACATACCTCTCCATTTGCTTACAACATGGAGAGAAGATGTGCAAAACAGCCTGCTGCTCCTAAGGGTAGGAAATTAAAAGCAGGCATTAGAGCAGTGATGGCGAACCTTTTGAGCTTGGCGTGTCAGCATTTTGAAAAACCCTAACTTAACTCTGGTGCTGTGTCACATATAGAAATTTTTTTTATATTTGCAACCATAGTAAAACAAAGATTTATATTTTTGATATTTATTTTATATATTTAAATGCCATTTAACAAAGAAAAATCAACTTAAAAAAATGAGTTCACGTGTCACCTCTGACACGTGTCATAGGTTCGCCATCACTGCATTAGAGCCTTAAGAAATGAAAATTGAGTGTCTTTCAATGTGATGATCTCTCTCTAGTGAAGTGTCCCCAGAGTCTCTGACCAGACTAGTCACTTCTATGAGGAAGATCTAATAAGAGGGTAAATATAAACAGAAGCTTGGGTGGATGTTTCCTCCTTCATGAATTCTGGCAGAAATGCAGGGAGAGAAGCTGAACAATCCCCCACATTCCCCATCACTTATTTTCTCTGTTAACAACTGGGCTTATTAATCAAATCATTGTTCAGCCAAGTTTGTCCAACTAGGACCGGTTAGCAAATCCCTCAGTTATTATCCCTGCTCCTCACTCTAACTTCCTGGGACCACTAGATGCACAGTTTAGGTGGTCCTCTAAGACTTTCTGTAATGGGTCATAGCAGGTCATTAATCAACTTCAAGGCCACACTGCAACTTAGGCCAAAGTGAAGTAAACTCCCTAGTTTATTTCCCATCTGAAATCATGCGTAGTCATCTTGTCCAAAATTGGCCAACTGAGAATATTACTTTTTTAAAAGTCCAAATAAAACAACACAGAGTGGCTAAAAATGGAACAAGGTGAAACCCTTCCCGTTGTTAAAGCCCTTCCCACATCCAAAATAAATTTATTTTCCTTCTATAAATTTAACTCCAAAGACCTTAAAGTCCAATTACTATTCTCCCTAATTTACTGACCTTGTCAGCCCCTGTAGGAGGATTCTCCCTCAAATGTCTTGTGATTTGGGTTCCTTCAGCAACCACTACACCTTGAGCCTTCTTCCATTACATTGGGTGCAGCAGCACTTCAGAACCTTCAAAATTGAAGTAATCCACCTAAATCTCTCATATCATAAATGTAGAAGCAAATATGACCCCTGCAGTAACAGCATTTTGCAAACAAAATGATGTTCATAGAGCCTAGTATATAGACCCTGGTTGCTGCTGCCTATCAGCATGCAGCAGACTTGGTGTTATCTGGGGTAAGGGGAAAAATACACAGGGAACAAAAGGTGAAGAGAGAACATCTTTTTTGTTTGTTTCAGCCTTGCCAGGATGCCTATTATAAGATGTTTTCCAACTATGGGAATTTAAATTCAGTTGGGATAAATTTCCCATCAAGAGGCTAACCATGGGCATAACTTTCAATAAGGACATAATGACTTCCTACAAAACATCTTCCTCCTTGTCCCCCACCCAAAACTCATTTTTTCTAGCGACCCTTATTTTCTCTGTCCAGCTGACCACATCTGAAGCTACAGAGGCAATTCTCATTGGTCTAGGAGGAATCCCCTCACTTTTGCCAGAGAGTAATTTAAGAATGGGCATAAGGCCAATTAGGTACAAACAGACATGCGGGGGTTTTCAGTGGTAGTATCTCGTCTAGATTACACCCAAATCTTCCTTCTTTCTCTTGGTATCTTTCCCATGTTTTGAACACTTCTATTTCCATTTCCCTTTTGAGTCTGGTGTTTCTGGCCTGGAAGCCAGCCCAGTGTTAAAATGAGCCTGGTCTCTGTCAAGTCATATAGCTTCCTTTTCCATGTGTGAACACAGCACCCCACATTTATAATAGGCAACTCTTCAGCCCATGCTTATATCCTTGCAGCTGATCTTCTCTGGGTATTTTTCCACCTCCAGCAGGGTCTGAAAACTTTTTTTACATCACAATAGTTTAATTTAAAAATGATGTGATGACAATCAGAGACTTTGGACAAACTAAGGCAAATATATGATCAATCTGTACGATGATAGAGAAAATAAAAAGAGCTAGAAAGAAATTTTATTTTTTTAATGTTCACTGAAAGTGCTTTTTAAAAACTTTATTTTTATTGTTGACACTATTACAGATGTCCCCATTCCCCATCCCCTTTTGCCCACCTCCACCCAGCCTCAGCCCCACCTTCCCTTTGTCATCACCACACTGTTGTCTGTGTCTATGGGTTATGCATATATGTTCTTTGGTTAATCTCCTCTCCTTCTTTCATCCAGTCTCCCCTTCTCCTCCCCTCCGACTGCTGTCAGTATGTTCCATGTATCCATTCCTGTGTTTGTATTTTGTTCGTCAGTTTATTTTGTTCATTAAATTCACAAGCTGCTGTCCCTCTTTCCTCCTCTGAAACTCCTTAGGTCTATTAACCTTGCTTCCAAGATCCTCTTTCCTGAAATGTATCTTAGCTGAATTATCACTCTCAACAGATTCCTGAATCTGAAGCTTCTAGTGCTGCTTCCAAAAGCCATAATCTCAGGATCATAGAGGGGTCTAATATGTCCTCCATGTGCTCCCCCCCTAAACCTCACTGCCTTTAGATTTCAGATTCTTCAGTGCTTGAGTAACGTGTGCTACTTTCTGTATTACTTTCTGCCATTTCTTTATCCCCTCCTGTTCTACTTCTGTCATTCCTATTTCTTTCAAGGAGGCCCACGTGAGTTTTTAAATTTTAACCTGCTACTTAAATGCACTTAATTCTTCCACTATCCTTTTTTCTCTTTCTTCTCATTCTTTCTTTCTTCTTTCTTCCTCAGCCTATGTATTTGTTTCCTGACCTACTCCTTAGACTCTCTCTTGAGAGATTCCCATAGTGAAAAAACACCAGTGTATTCTGCATCTGCCACAAGATTTTCAGTTCGAATACAGGGGTAAACAAAAGTAAGTTTTAAGTATTCACTTTCATTGGTCGTTGGTTAAATGACCAGCCATCATTACCAAAAAGATAAATCATAAGAAAGGATATGAAATAATAATAAGACAAATAATACAATAATTAATAACATAAGAATAAACTATGTTTCGTGTACTCACAACTGTAAGTCTACTTTTACCCACCCTGTATTGCTTGAATACAGGAGGTCTTCTCCCATCAGTTTCAGCCCATGCCTGATCTCTACCTATTGTTCTGCCTGATTCGTTCCTTTGGGGTTGTCTTCCCTGTACCCTTTCAAAATTTTTCAAATGCCTTTCATTTCCTAGGCATATTTCCTTATAACAAAAGCCATACCTGCTTCCCTACATGTAATGTCTGTGTGATCTTATTAATCATCAAGTAAGGCCTGAAATAATACCAACAGCAATAACAATAATGGCTAACAGTTTGCTGAGTGCCTACTGTGCACCAAGCACTGTTTTAAGCATTTTGTAAGTATTAATTTACTTAATCATCACAAAAATCCGATTAAATTAGGACTATTATTACCCTCATTTTATATATACAAAAACTGAAGCACAGAGAGATTATGTAATTTCCTCAAAGTCAGACAGCCAATAAGTGGCAGAATTCCTTTGGTCCTCCACTCTGACATCTGCCCATACTTCTGTTCACCTACCAGTTTTCCACAATATAACACTTTTTTTTTGGTTTGGCCTAGTATCCTCAGAATGCTTGGAAATTGGGTTCTGTTCAAAAAGTAAATAAAATAGCCCTAGCTGGTTTGACCCAGGGGATAGACCATTGACCTGTGATCTGGGTTCAATCCTGGTCAAGGGCTTATACTTCAGCATGTACCTTGGTTGCAGGTTGGACCCCAGCTCTGTTGGGTGTGTGCAGGAGGCAGCCAACGTCTCTCTCACATCAATGTTTCTCTCTGTGTGTCTCTCCCCTTCCCTTCCACTCTCTCTAAAAATCAATGGAAAAATATCTTCAGGTGAGGATTAACAAAAAAATAAATAAATAAGCAAAAATAAAGATTTACAGCTATCATAGCCATCTTATATCTTGAATATAATTAATTTATTTTATTAGTGCTATCTGTTATTCCACAGGGACGGATATTAAAGTTTGATTCTATAATTCTTTAAAGATAACCTCTATTATGAGTATCATTGGACTGTATGCTTACCAGGTTTTCCCACATATACATTAAATTTAAATCCTTAGTTCCAAGTTAATTTTCACTGCCTAACTGATAAATATTATCCGAGCATGTACTAAAGAATGAATTTTTGCAGCTTAGTGAGATAAGCCATTCATACTCTAACAAGGATATTTTAAACCGAACTGGTTATTCCTTCAGGAAAACCATATTCAGATCAAACTAATTTTCTAAGTGACATAAAAGGAGTGAGCAGCTTTGAGGTGTCTTATGTAATGACTGAGTGCTGACAGCTTGGGACTAAATGATGGAATGACAGAGAAAGGGGAAGTTGAATCTTTGAAATAGTAAAAATTATCATTTAAAAATCACAGTAAATATCACCTGCCAGGTATTAAAATGATTAAAGGGCTTATTTTTTTTCCACACTCTTATTGTGATAGGTTTTATAAACAAATAATTTTAAGTACACTAACCTGTTAAGCACCAGTAATTAGTTGAGAAAAACAAACACAAATGTTCTTAAAGAGAGAGCAGACCCTAAGGGAATTTAGTCCTCTGAAATTATGCAAAGTGTACACTGAAATCATTCTGGGAGACTCCTACCCCAAAGAAAAATCCCCTTTGTTTTCTCTCACACATAAATTCTATGACAGCTCATTGACAGGAATATTTGCTAACACAGGTGGACTTGAGATGGATAAAACCATCTGGAATATTTTGGGTTTTCACTAGAAAAAATAAGAGTCTATAATACTTGTGAACAGAGAAGATACTAGATTGGCAGGAAGTTAACTTTGCTACTAAGTACTTATGGGATTTGGTTTTGTCACCTCAGCTCTTTGAATTTTAGTTTCCTAGTCTGGCCAATACAGAAATGAGAATTAAATGATCTCCCAGGCCTGTTCTAACAACTCCTAAGTTCCACAATTTTAAGTTAAGATGGCTTTGAACACTTTTGCACAAAGAAGATTCTATCTTTTAATCTCATTAGATACAGTAAGAATATGTAGAAACCAGTTATATGAAGTTAGGATTATATATATATATATATATGTCTAATATGCAAATTGTCCCCTTGGGAGTTAGACCAGGAGACTGGGAGTTTGATCACTCACTATGATGTGCACTGACCACCAGGGGGCAGTGTGGAACGAAGGAAGGCCCCAGCCAGCAGCTGGCAGCCAGATAGCCCCAATCGGCCCTGATTGCCGGCCAGGTCTAGGGACCCTAGCTGGGCACAAATTTTGTGCACTGGGCCTCTAGTATTTAATATTTCCCAATAAATGTTCCATTATTGTTAAACTAGTCTCTCGAGCACCCCATCAAATCAGTGTGGCTCCAAGAAAGGGAGCAGAGTAGATGCCATCACAAGAATGAAGAGGATAAGATATATAAGGAATGCTCCTAATATAGTACAAGACAAAAATCCATTTCTTGTAGCCCTGAGGAATGATGTAAAGAAGAAAATGGGACAGGGAAGAGGTGTCAGAGCCAGTGTTTACTTTCTATCCTTTCTCAGGGTGAAAACTAGAATTGGAGGTATACAGTTTAAGTATTCACATAGAAATGGGGAATTCTGAGAACACTGGGGATAGTGATTTGCTTCCCTGGGTATGCCTGTGAGAGGTTGAGTCCTCTATGAACTCTTTCAGCTTGACAGCATGCTCTGCATGATGTAGGGAGAATGATGCAACATTGGTGGAGGAAGGTGGCTCAATAGGAGTCCAGGGCAAGGCTCCTGGTTCATCAATCCAGAAGTTCCCACATGACTCACTGGAAGAGAGAGTGGCACAGTGAGAATCAATGGACCTGCCAAGATCTGTGGTCAGTACAGAAGTTGCAGTGTATAGGGCAAGAGAACCAGTATGACATCTGTAAAGGACAGAAATGACTAGTTTTACCTCGGGGGCAAGCAGTCTTGCTTTCAGACCATACCAAACACTCCATACCATTGGACAACACAAGGACTGGCCCTTCTCTGATGACATATAAGCTTTCCCATCCCTCAAGTCTGCTACCAACCCACTAGTCATTGTGTAAATTAGAAAAAGAACACCCTTTATCAAGACACTTTACTTCCATCAGAAAATTGTCTTAATATATTGGTTTTGTTGGAACAAGGTATCTTACTGCCGCATGCCAAAGAAGTGTCATAATAACTTAGAAATCTAAGGTGCCAGAGATGTGAAAGACACTCCATCTATACCTCATATAGCAACCTTTGATCCCATACATATCTTGGAATGACAGGGAGGTAGGAAAATAGAATCTAAAAGATTCAGCATTTATGTTTTAAAAAAAAGATATAATGTGAGGACTTGAGGTTAAAAATTACAGAAAATACGCTGTTTTCTATGTACCTAAATAAAGTAAATCTGTCATACCAAAATATGAAGTCTTAATGACAAAGATTTTGCCTTTTATTTTTTGGTATTTCACATAGCACCTTACATAGTAATACACAGAAGTAACCAATAAGTGCATATTGAATAAAAAAAATAAATTTTATAAATTCACTTATATGTATATAATCTTCCTTTCCCCCCTATATTTATTTGAACCAAATCTAAAATTGTACCCATTTGTACCTGGCTAACAACCATAAAAGTCCAGAGTTCTTCAGTTGTTTCCTAACAGCCTTCCTCCTCAAATATTTTTTTAAGAAGGAAACTTAGATTTAAGTGGTCTCCATCTTCAGGACCGAAGAGAAATCATCTGAAAAATTACAGAATTTTAAAAATTAGAAACAGGATTATATAGTCCAAAAATAAGTCCTTATTAAAGGTGGAGGCCCCCTAATATCCCTAGGTAAAGTAATCTGCCTAGTCACATATCAAATCAGGGATTCAAACACCCTACACCATACTAATTCACATTTCCTTGCCCTTCTCCTTCCTCCCAAAATACACATTCTCCTTCTCTGCCTTACTTTATCTTACTTTGTAACCGCTTAATTATCTCAAACATAGAGAGCAATTGATCAAATTCAAATGAGAGAGAAACCACCCAAAGATCTGAAAACCAGAGTCAGGTAAACTGCCCGTGTTACCACATCCATAAAACGATAAACAAAAGAGAGAACAGATAACTGAGAAAGGGTACTTTTTCAGTCAGCACAACAACAACTATGGAATAAAAAGGCGTTTTTCTTGGGGAAAAACATCATACTGAGGGGACCATAATTCCTCGGGGTGTTTTTTTTTTCTTTTCCTTTGAGTTTGTGAGCTCAAAACATTTTTTAAATCACATCCAACACATAACCTAAACACCTTTTCTCACATATTCCCCCGACCATTATGTAGACCACGTCTCCAAAAAGTAAATCGACCAAAGGTCTACTACTGCCTGTTAACCAAAACCTTTTCAAGACACACAGGACTCCTCTTAAGACGATGATTAGGAACCATCTGCAAAACTTCGGTTACCATGCGCAAACTGGATCTCCAAGGTTTGTAACTCTCCTCGGCTCGGCTAAAGGGCACAGAGTCTCTAGCGCTCCCTACAGCTCAGACTCTGAACCTACCTACCACAGAAAACCCAAGTTACCAAAGATCGGCTCCTTCGCTCCACTTTTTTTTTCCGCTTAAAAAATCGGGTGAAGGTGGGGAGCTGGGGGAAAAGCTGAAACGCCGAACCCAAGGATTAATCACTTCTCCCCATTACATCAGCAGCCCCCGCCCTTTCCTCCGAGAACCTCCCCTCCTCGAATCGTCGCTACGCACTAGCGCTCCCTTCGCCCACCCCCTGCTCTATTATATGCCCCATACCTCCCCATTATCACTCGCCCGCCACACTCCCTCTTTCCTCCTTCCCCCTCCTGGGCAGGGGAGGGAGGAAACCCGAGAGAGGAAGCCGGGCGTTGAAGGAAGGGACTTCGCGATAAGGGCGGCGGCCCCATTGGCCCAGAGGCTGTGTGGGCGCGTCCCATTGGCTCCTTGGCCGGAATCCCCGCCCCTCTCCTCCCCGCCCATCCGCCCCTCCCCCCGCCGGCCCGTGGCCCTCCCCCGCGGTCCTGGCCAGCCCCGCGACGGGGAGGGACCGACTGGGCGAGTGGAGGCTCCGGCGGTGTCAATGGCTCCTCCTGCCACGGAGCAGCAGCAGAAGCCGCGGCGACGGGGCTGAGGAGGAGGAGGAGGAAGGTTCCTTTAAGGAGGAGGAACGACGACGCCTCTTTTTCCCCCTATCTCCTCCTTTCATACTCATTTCCCCTTCGCTGAGGAGAGAAGGGGGAGGAGAGAGAAGAGGCCGAAGAAAGAGAGAGAAAAATTCCTCTCCGAAATCTCTTTCAGGGGGTGTGGGGGGAGGAAGAGAGAAAAAAAGCCGGGCGCCCCCTGCTCCCTCCCTCCCTCCTCTCCCTCTCCTTCTCCCTTCCTCGCCCGCCCGCCCGCCCACTGCCCCCGCCGCCCGAGACGCCGCTCTGGAGTCGGCGGGCCCGGGGTCTGTCTCCGCCGCCGCCGACGCCGCGCTTCGCCTCGGAGCCCCAGGCGGGCGGACGCCCTTTCTTTCTTTCTCTCGCTCTGCCCGTCTCTCGGTCTCCGTCCCTCGCGGCCGCCCCGCCCGGCGGCCTCGGCCTTCCCCGTGCGTCAGGCCCGCCCGCCCGGCCTCGCTCGGTCTTCGTCTCCGCGGGCCTTTCTCTGCCTTCGGGGGCTCGCTCGGCCCCTCCGCCCTCACCGCCTCCCCTGCCCCTCGCTCCCTTTCCTTCCTCCCCTCCTCCCCACCCCTTTCTCCGGCCCGGGAGCTCGCTGTGCGTGTGCGTGTGTGTGTCCCTCCGCCAACGCCGCCACCTCAGCCCGGCAAATGAACTCCGTCCGAGCCGCCAACCGGAGACCCAGGCGAGTGTCGCGGCCGCGCCCGGTGCAGCAACAGCAGCAGCAGCCCCCGCAGCAGCCGCCGCCGCAGCCGCCCCAGCAGCAGCCGCCGCCGCAGCAGCAGCAGCCTCCGCCGCCGCCGCAGCAACAGCAGCCTCCGCCGCCGCCGCCGCCGCCTCCGCCGCTGCCCCAGGAGCGGAACAACGCCGGCGAGAGGGGTAAGGCCGCGCTCCTCCCCGCCGCCCGCGGCTCGGGCGCCCGGCCGTTGGGGACCCGCGGGGAAGGGAGGCCGGGCGAGCGGGGTGGGCCGGGACGCCCGGGGGTGGGAGACGGAGGCCAACCGGAGGGGGGTCCCCGGTGCCGCAGTGTCAGCCGCCCCGGGCCCGGCCGGCAGGAAAAGCCGCGGCTTCCCCGCTCGCCCGGGCTCTCCCTCAGGCCGCGCTTTGTTTGGTTTCGGGGCTCGGCACCCTCTACCCCCACCCTCCCCTGTGGCTTCCAGGCTGCCTCTCGGACCCCCGGAGCCTGTGGAGGGCGGGGGTGGCGAAGGTGGCGACTCGCCCCCTTCCTGCCGCCGTGCCCGCTTCAGTCTCCCCCTTCCCGAGGGGCGGTGGGGGAAGGCGCCGGGAGTGCTCGGGCGGCGGGGCTGGCTGGGGAACTTGTTTTCCCCCTTTTCTCCGCCAGCCCCCCCTTCCTGTGGAGGAGGGGAGAGGGGGAACCGGAGTGGTCCGTGGTGTGGGCCGGGGAACTTGTTTCCCCCGCCCCCCCGCCCTCGTCACGGGGTAGGGGGAGCAGCGACTCCTCTCCCAGCCCCATAATGTTTGCTGCGCAGTTTGGCTTTAGTTACAGAACCCCTGGCAGCACCCGTTAAATGAAGACCTTTCAGTAAATAAATGCAGAATCCATCGGCCATTTCCAGCCCCCTCCCTCGCGTGCAGTGCAGTTACCCTTAACGTTCTGTCGACACCCCTCCAGCCGGCTCTCCCCCAGTGAACCCCACGCCGCCGCCGTACTACCCTCCACCTCCTAGTGGGGTTTGGACGCCCCTTCCATGGAGCTGGCCGTGTGTGTGTGTGTGTGTGTGTGTGTGTCGTGTGTGTTGTGTCCAAGGCCTAGTGAAATGTGTCATTTGGACCCAACTGTGCAGCTCTGTCTGGTAACCACCATTGTCTAAGGGCTGAGGCTCCCGGGGGTTGGATTCTTGCTTTAGCAAAAATAATGTTCAGTTCTACTTGGACGATGTGGTTATTTTGGGAGGTTTATGAGGCTGGGTGTTACACCTTGGTCTCTAAACGTAACTATTCTCTTTATTAATTAGCTGCGCTCAGTGGGGTGGAGGTCAATACCATATTTATGTGCCCGGTTGTTGTTTTTAGGAGGAGGGGAATTGTTAGGAGACATTTTGCCTGTTTTCATTGGCCGATTAAGGTTAATTTCACATGCGTTGGTTGTCACACCTCCTTGGATGAAGGGAATTGAGATTAAATGCTTTTTAAAAATTATACCTTTTTTCCTTAAAAACTGTTTCATTGTTGTACTTGATCAGAATAATTAAAATGAAAGGGAGATGATAATCTGAAAAATAGTTTAAAGGGTTTTCACTAGTCACTGTTACAGATAGTCCTTGAGAAAGCAGTTTGCTGTATATTGCTTGAAAGAATGTGATGTTTCAAGCCAGGTAGAGGTTTTGTGCAACATTATTGATAAATATGTTTTAATCATTCTTTAACACATTTACCAATTTTTTTGTAAGTTAAAAATATTTGTAGTTTCATCATTTCCTTTCTCATTTGCATATTAGGGTTCGCCTGTGTTCCATTCAAATAATATTCAAGTCTCCTTCTAGAATTGGCACTATCCATAATAGAATTGACAAATTTTTTTTGAGAAAACAGTGACACTGGATTGAAATCCTAGCATAGTACTCTGTTGCTAGATGAAAAGCTTTTTCAGGATGTACCGATTTGTTAATATTAGCACCGAGTCACATTCTTTCTGCCATACTTAATTTAGTTCCATTATATGTTTTTAAATGTTCTGAATCTCCTTTTCATAATTTGTAATGTCAAACTTAGCTGAGGTACTTTTCTCTTGGACACTTCATTTGTGTGCAATTATTAGCTACTAAAGTCTGTTTCCTTTTGAAGTTGACTGGGTTGTTGGTAGTCACATGCCAGAGTGTCAGTTTTCTTTTCATTAATGTCCATAAGCTAAGATATTCATGAATCAAAATTTTAGTATGTATCTAACCAAATGGTAAATCAAATTCACTGTAGAATTGTTGCCTTGCTGCAGCTAGTAGAAATTGTTCTGGAGATTCTATGTTGGCACAGAAGGGAAAAGAACTTGCTGATTAGTCTTCAGGGAAAATACTGTGGATCTTTTAGAGGGCAAATAAATGCCCTCAAAATGAAGAAAACAAAGATGAATTAAAAGACTAAAAATAATATTTTGCTACCTTTGCGTAAAAATGTAACTCTTTGAAAAATAGTGTTTTGTTTACATTTTTAAAAAATGTACATTTCACATAATGATCAGAAGTTAACCAAGAAGAATACTTTTTATTTTAAAAGTTTTATGGAGCATGCAAAGTATCACCATTCCTGGTTTGGATAGGAGGTTTTGTTGTTTAAGAATGTGCTAGGTTTCATAATTTTGACAAGGCAATTAAGGAACTACAGCTAACATGGTGTGTGCGTGTGTGTGCGTGTGTGTGTTTACTAGCTCTTAATGGATATGTAACTTGCATTAAGAGCCTTGGATGGAGTTATTATTGGATCAGACAACTTTTCAGGAAGGGAATTGAAGAAGTGAGACTGTTTTAAGACAAGTTAATTCAATCTATATAAAAATCACATTTATTTTACATAAAGGATGAGCTTTTGACTCTTTAACGGTAATAAAGTAGTTACAAGGTATAGTACGCTTTTCAAGCAAAAATTCTGTCAGAACTGGTTTTTAGTTGCTTCTTTGCCCACAGGTTAATTGGCCCGAAAACTTTCTTGACATATCCTTACACACACACACACACACACACACACACACACACACACACACACACACACACACACCATGGCATGCACGCCAAGCCAATGTTTGAAGAAGAAACAACCTCATAGAGTGAAAGCTTATGAGGACTTTTCAAAGTGTTCCATGGGAGAGAATTTCTTACAGTAATAGTCAACCAAATCATTAGTTCTTTTAATTTTTTAATTTAAATTCCTGAATTTAGGATTTCACATACCACTTTAAGATAATAGAAAATACTTTGTGTTCCACACAGGGACTTTGATAATATATTCCAGAGTCAATGAAACTGAAAGTAGTGTGGGGTTGAATATTTTATATTTTTCTTTTAAAATGCTAGAAGGATTTTAGTGTTTACAACTTATTCTGAATTTATCTATTTGGTTGGTAGTGATTTTCTAGAGGTATAAGGAAAGCTTACAAGTCTGCAGAAGTGCTATGTAGTTTTTAGTTGTTAAAATTTATTACTTTGAATAAGTAATAAATGCATATACCTGCCCTCCGCTACCATATTCTCCTACCTGGGATCAATACTATTAGTTTCTCATTTGTCATGTTTTAATAAAAAATGAAATTTGGCATCTGAAAATAATCTTGATATGGAAGTTTTTGAAAATGGGTGTGATTTTTGTTCCAGTTATTGGAAAATTCATAAGATTGTTTTGAAGTGCTGATATTTTAACTGATCATTTATAGTTCAAGAAACTTAATAACATTATATAAATGGATTTTGTTATTGTCTAGTCTGAAATGAATGTAGAAAGTAAAAACTTAATCAGTCTCTCAATCCCTTATGTATTTGTAGAATAAAAATATCACCTATGACTCTGAAATTAAAGAGGTTGTTTTTTTTTAACGGAATTTTTGGAAATAATTCAGTAGTATAGTATTACATGAAATATTCCGGATGGAGCTACATATTTATAATATGCAGCAGCCAGGAAACTCCTTCGTGTTCTAGTTATGCATGCTAATTATACTGTCTAAGGGATTGTTCTGGCCCATGATCATTTACCTTCAGATTTTCTTACTACTTGTAGAATAAGGAACTTCTGCAACCTTTCTAGATAGATTTCTGGGTAAGGAACATGATTTTTCCTGTTTAGGAATTAAGTACTGTATGTTACTATTCTCCCATCTGGTAGCTAAACCTTCAAAATATTTACTTCCCATTTGAGGAAAGATGCTGCCCAACGATGTGATACGCTGTGTGTGTGTGTGTGTGTGTGTGTGTGTGTGTGTAGCCTGTTTTCTCAAAACTTATAAATTATTTGAGGAATACAAATGGGATAATGACAGTGCTGATGTCAAAGTTCTGCTGATTAGTCCTAAGGGTTGTGCATGTACTGCTTTTCTCTTTACTGGAAATTCTGGCCAGCAATCTTGGAGACACCAGGTAAGGTAAGAACCATCAATAGATCCTGACTTGTTAGTGAGGACCCTTGGACTTAGATTGGCAGAATTCAAGGCTAATGAGTATTTTCTTAGGTGTTGTTGTTTTTTCTATTTGTTTTAACTTTGAAAATTTATAAATGATCTATAATGAGTTATTTGAACTTGAGTTATCTTATTGTTTCTATTTATTACTAAAAGGTTACTCTTATTTTGTGTCTGTCTTGTCCCACGGGTCTCTGAAGGGTTATTCTGATTTAGACTTCTCATTTCACTAGTTTATCAGCTCTTGGAATTGCATTCTTGCCTTCCAGAGAACTCTGGTTAATCTGAGATTGCTAGCTCAAGATACCCCCGAATTGTGGTTGTTACCTTCTAAAAATAAAGTTATAAAGAAGTAAAATATAAGGGACGAGACATTTGGGTAGTATTATGGAAAAAGCTCAGAATTAGACCTATCTAGACCTGGATTCTAAGTCTGGCTACACTACTAACGAGCTGCTTGACATGGAGCAAGCAATATATTGGAGTCTTTGTTATCTTTTAAATGGGGCTGATAACACTTGCTTTATGGGAAAATTGTGAGAATAAGAGATAGTAAAGTACCCAGCACATGGTAGATGCTCAATAAATAGCAGTTCTTTTAAATATTAATAGTAAAGGAATGGAGTGGACTGTATGTAAAACTAAATCCAGGAGATAAAAATGTGCATGAGTCATTAAGAGTTTCTGACATCCCCCAATATGCAATCTAGGTGACTTGTAAATCACTAATCTTACATTTAATGAATTGAAATATTCTTTGAAGAAAGAATGAAAAAACAGAATAGTGATAAACATTGACTGTTTTGCTTATGTCCTAGAGTCTTTGCCGGACACTTTCTTAGGTACTATCTCATTTAACCCTTAACAATTCCATAAGGTGGACATTACACAACAGTGAATATGCACAGTATGTAGCAGAGAAGAATTTTTAAACTGATTTATGTCACCTGGTTTTTCCATAAACAAGGGGAGACAACAAAATGCATTTGGCATAATGTCTCCATCACTTTTCGGGAGGAAATAACCTAGCCTTTGGAAAGCACATCTGTCCCCTATCCTATCCCATCTATCCTATTGGAGACTGATCTCATGCCCTTATTGTTAAATCATCTGGTTTCACATTTTCTGAGTTAACCTTCTGATTATAATTTCACCTCTCATGTAAATTTATCTCCTGAAGAGATTGCACTGATTGGCCAGCATGTTTTCTAGCTTGTTGATGAGATCACTAAGTACTCACTGTACAAAGAGGGGTAGATTTCCTTTGAATTGCTCATAAGTTATGAATAAAGGATGTTAGGTCATTTTAGCTCATAGTTATAAACTGGATTGTTTCAGAAAGGAAAAAATGTGAGTTAAATTAGACTTCAGCAGTAATTTTGACAGGTTTGTGGACTAATTCTTTCCTCACTATAGTTTGGTGTTTTTACATGCATAGGTTGGGATTTTGTATATGTTTGGTTAATACAAGATATGTATTTAAACTTAATCCTTAGAAAATAGGGAAATGAAACCAACTAACTTCCTTTACATAATTTATTTTAGTTGAAGGCAAATATTGAAAATATTTAGTTTACTTTGAAAATGAATGTACTGTGTGTGTGTGTGTGTGTTTTTTTTTCATTTTAAAACACCCAAAATAAGATAGCTTGTATAAAGCAAATGTAAGTTCTGTATGTTAGTTGCTTACTCTCCCAATTTCTAAAAATACAATTGTCAAATGTTCTGCCCTTCAAACAAATGGAAAATTGTGTGACTGTTTTTAAAAAAGGAGAAAAAAATAATGCTATTCTATCAAATGGTGGCTAAGCCTTAAAAAACATAAAAGAATATTTCCACATCTCATGAGAGATGAGGTGTCATTCATCTATTTTTTGAAGAGAGCCTACTTTTCTATTTCCTCAAATCTCAAAAATTATTTAGTGATAGAAATGGAGTAGCAGTCCATATTTTAAAATTATTTTTCTAGTAACAGTGATAATCTTCATTTCACTATTTTCCCTTAGTGTACCACAACACTCATTTTCCAGATGGTCGAGTTGGGTTGTGTCAAAATCTTTGACTTGAAACTTTTTCATTAGTATGAAATTAATTGGCTATTAAGTGGGTTCAACCTATGGTATTGGTTTCTTTAGTACTAGGTATTGATAACTGACTTGAATCAGTTTAGCCTTTGCTAGCTTGCCAACTCTGGGTTTAGATCTGAGAATTCCTTTTTACAATTAAGTATGATTTTGCACACATGGTCTATAACATAGTATATAACATATAAGATGTGACTTTATGAGAATCTAACACTTCAGAGGAAGGGAGTGGGGGAGAGGAAGAACATAACTATTTTTTATTCACCTGTTATATTTTGAGATGGGCAGGGTTGGTATACAGTACATAATAATGTCACTGGTAATTGTTTCTTCACAGACTATTGATCATATCTTGTTTAAAAAATAAAAACAGGCTTTAAGGAAAATCAGAAGTTAGTACAATTGAACAAATGAAAAGTAGGAGTCTTCCAGGATTGGCAGAGAGGAAAAATGACTGGTTTGAAAGAAATGACGGTGGGTGGAGAAAGTAGCCACAGGAGTAATTCACTATTGTGTACAAATGACTGATATCTTCATAGTCATTTGAATTGCATTTGCATTTTTCAGAAACTGATTACTTAGTCAAGTTTTGGTATTTTAGGACCAGTAAAAGGTAAGAGAAACTAGTGATTTGGATAAAGACTTTTTGGGGGCCGAAACCGGTTTGGCTCAGTGGATAGAGCGTCAGCCTGCGGACTGAGAGGTCCCGGGTTCAATTCCGGTCAAGGGCATGTGCCTGGGTTGTGGGCACATCCCCAGTGGGGGATGTGCAGGAGGCAGCTGATCGATGTTTCTCTCTCATCGATGTTTCTGGCTCTCTCTATCTCTCTCCCTTCCTCTCTGTGAAAAATCAATAAAATATATTAAAAAAAAAAGACTTTTTGGGGGAGTACTTCCTCAGAGGCAAAATAAGCATGTTAGGGAGGGAGAAAGTAGAAAATTCTTGCAAGAATTACTTACCTTACACATTTATTGTTTTTCCTTATCTACTTCTGAACCTAAAATTTTTCTTAAAGTTTCGCTATTTTTTTCCCCCCAAAAGACTAATTTTGGGTAAGGATTGGGATAGAGAGAAGAGAAAGAATTAGATCAGGTAGGAGTGCCAGTATTATGGGTCATTTAAATTAGTAGTGGTCATTTGAATTAGAAATAGTCTACATATAATTATTTCTATATGTGTATATATATTATATATAAGTATATAGTTATTTAAATAATGGAAATAAATTTGGTCTTTTTTAAACTAAGGTTGTAATGAAAGTATACAAGTGCACAAATTGGTGTAGTCAGCTTTAGGACTTTTTCACAATAAAACCAATGTAACCAATAAAACCTAGATCAAGAAATAATGCCCTAGTCAGTTGCTCAGTGGTTAGAGCATTAGACTTCCAAGCAAAGGGTTCTATTCCAATCAAGGGCACGTACCTCAGTTGCAGGTCCTGGTGGGGGCAGGGGAGAGGGGATGTGGGAGGCAACCAATCAATGTGTCTCTATCACATCCATGTTTCTCTCTGTCTCTCCCCCTCCCTTCCATACTCGAAAAAATCAATGGGAAAAAATCCTCAGGTGAGGATTAACAAAAAAAAAGGGGGAAAGAAATAAAACACTATAAGCATATGCCCCCCCCCTTCCCAGTCACTACCCCCAACTCTGTCTTTCTAACAGCTTTGATTAGTTTTACCTGGTTTTGAACCTTATGTAAATGTAATCACCCAATATGTATTCCTACGTGTCTGACTTCTTTCACTAGTATTTGTGAGTTCCATCCATGTTGTTGCTTGTAGCAATAGTTTGTTCATTCTTGTTGCTGTATAATGATACATTGTATGAAGATATTATAATTTATCCATCCTACAGATAGAGTTGTTTTCCTATTTGGTTGTCAGAAATAGTGCTACTATGACCATTTTATATATATCTTTAGGTGCACATACGCACACATTCCCTACCATTGCTTATCTTTTCCCAAAGCAAAACTTTCATTTACTTTACAAGAAATGGAAGATGAAATAGCTCTAAGACAGATATAAATATGGCTTCTCATGATTATATTGATGAAACAGTTGGTGATTTTATTTCAGATAGTAATGAGTATGTGTGTTTTTAAAGTCTTTTGGTATGTCCATTTGCATCCTTTAACAGTTCAATGTTAGTCAGGAAGCTTAATATACTTTAGTTTTTCCCAAAGATCACGGTTTGGGTTATTTGGAGGAGAGAGGAAATCTCTTATTATACTACGGAATTTTTAAAAACACTGTGGCCTTTAATATGTGATTCTGAGCCTTCATTTAAAAAAAACCCAAAAAGAAACTTGGTAGTGATTTAATTTATTGAAGACCTTTCAATAAATAAATACAGAACTTGTTTCTTTTTGCTGCTGCCATAAATATTCTTGTTCCTTCATTTCAATTTGGAACCTTCTTTCTTACTACATTTAAGCTTATCCTTTTAACTCCTATGAAAATACTTTGCTATTGTGTGGTTGGTGGTTTCATTTTATTTCTCTTTTTCTGCATACCTTGGTTATTTTCATTATCTTACATTCAGTTTATTTTAAAATTATAAAACTTTCACAGAAAAAAATTGGAGTACATTTTGCTCTCAAAGTTGTTTTTCTAGTCCTTGAGCAGATCTGTCAGTTACCTGTGTGTCGGAAGAACGTGTATGAGTGCCACTGGCAGCATCATAAGTTCTTCCTCAAGTGAAAGCTTGTGCTTAAGTGCTAGTGGCTTATAAGCTTGTATCCCCTGAGAATGACAGCTGGAACTCTGTTCTCAAGGAACTACTTGCTTGAAACTGATGATATGGTAGCCTTAGATACCAAAAGAGTAAGATTTCAGTATTTCACGTGTGCTCTTCCAGCACTAAGTCCAGTGTTAGTGCAAGCAGTTCTTTCTTGTCTATGACAAGCCGTGTGGAAGAGACTGCCACCGTTTTTTCTTCTTTTTTTAAAACATAGCCACGTTCAGCAAATGTTGCTGTAAAGTTTGAGCATAAGGAGCCAAAGCTTTTTCATAGTTGCTTTTTTTTTCTTCTCGAGTGGTATATTAATCTCATTTCTAAATTAGGGGATTTTGAATAAGGTGGAAACTGAGTTGCTCTAAATCTCTGTATCATTTGAGTTATTAGTATAAATCAGTGAGATCTTGTTCTTGCCTTTTGGAACTTATATTTGAGATAGAGACTGAATTTAAATAACTTTTAAGATCAAGATGAATTGCAAAAAAGTGTGTTGATATTGTTTTCATTGTCTTCTGATGAGAGAGAGAGAGAGAGAGAGAGAGAGAGAGAGAGAGAGATTCCTTTGTTTGTAACCTTTTCCTTAGACTGTAAGACCAGAGTCTGTTAGAGAGTTTTCTGTGAAACACTATTAAGATGGTTTGTTTAAACCCCCTGCTATCTGGTATGTTCTACCCTTTAATTGTTCATTGAATTACCTTTATGTCACGCTTAGAAACTTGTTTCAGCCCAAAGATTAAGCTAAGTTATAGCATTCTTATATAAGTGATTAAGAAAGAAACATGTGCCTAGTAAAGGAATCTACCTGCAGAGTTGGGGTCATTCATCTTGTTTTCGTAATATCATCCTTCTTCATTATAGTCATTGTTTTGCCCTTATATCCAGAAACAAAGTAGGAGGACAGATTAACGTTAGATTACATGTTGCTAGAATCTAAACTCAATTGCAGAGATAAAACAACACTTTTAAGGTTCTTCATAGCATCTGTAAACCCACATACCAAGTAATTATAACTCTCAGGGTACCTTTATGAATTTTTCTAATTCTGTTTTAGTATCTTTATTGCTACATCTAACAGGGAACCTGTTCTGTATTTCTGAGTCATTTGATTTGAGAATCTCTTAGCTAAAATCTTTAAAGCTGAAAAACTAAGCTGGAAGATCTGGGTGTAATGAGTTTATACAAGGTCTGCAAAGTTGTGTGATTTTAGAGGTCTAGGAAAGTGTCAAATACCAATCATTGACATACATTGATCACACACACACACACACACACACACACACACACAGAAATGGAATATGCACTCTTGATTTTGTAAAGTGTCTAAAAATTTTTGGTGAAATGTTAGCAGTAGTGCCTTGTGATGCTGGAGGTAAGGTGATTTTTTGTAACTATTTCTACATTTTTTTTTTCAAATACTATATGGAATCTGGAAGAAGGGAGGTTTGTATTTTTTAAACATTTTTTTATATATATATATATTTTATTGATTTTTTACAGAGAGGAAGGGAGAGAGATAGTCAGAAACATCGATGAGAGAGAAACATCGACCAGCCGCCTCCTGCACATCCCCCAGTGGGGATGTGCCCGCAACCCAGGTACATGCCCTTGACCGGAATCGAACCTGGGACCTTTCAGTCCGCAGGCCGACGCTCTATCCACTGAGCCAAACCGGTTTCGGCAAGGAGGTTTGTATTTTTTAAAAGAATTTAATAGTTCTGATTGTGATGTGAACTTACGTTATTGCTTGGTTTGATGACATAGTCTCCACATAGGTCATTTTAAGTTTGAATAAAAGCTTAAAACTTTCCATTTTTCAATGCTATTGTGTTTTAAGTGGGTATTTATGAAAATTCTTAGTTTTGTATTCACAGTAACTTTAGGATAATAATATCCTATCATTTATAGGATAATTGGTGATCAAAAAATCAGAACTCAGAATTAAAACAAAATTTTATATTTGAACTTTGAGCCAATGATTCTGTCTTTCTAGGATAAGTTTGTGACTATAGATTATGGTAGTAAGTACAAATAGTATTTTAATTACATGCCTGACTGAATGATGAAAGATGGAAATTTATTGTGCAAACAGTTGGATAATTAGAAAAGAGAAATTCACTTGATCACAACAGGTGGCTATTTCTTTTGTATCTTGGTATGGTATGGACTCAGATCTATGTGTTTGGGAATAAATAAGAACGTAGCAATGATTATTAAAAAATAGGCTTTTGAAGCTTAAATTTAGTTATTAGATTTGCAGTTAATTTATCTCACACTCAACTAGTCTTCTGATCATCTTACTTAAAGACTATAAACCTAAACCAAGTGAAAACAAACACTTTTCTATTAAAAAATACATTAAAAACCTTTATTAAAAGAGGTGAACTGTGGTTTTTTTATTTTGTTTTTAAAATAGGGACTACTGGTATGGTTTCGGGCAAATCAGTCTTTGATTTGATAATAATTCCAGATAGAAGTAATCTAGATAATTCTAGATAGTAATAACAGTTTTATGAAGAGCTGATTACAAGTATTTACAGTATTTTTCTGAAACAGTGACTTTTTGGTAGCTGAACAGGGGATAGGAGCAACATATGCCAGATGTAAATAAAGTTTCTATTCTTTTTGGAAGCAGTCATCTTGTTGTGACAGTTGGCAGAAAATTTTTTAAAGTTGTGTTAGGTGGAAGCTACAACTTATAAAAACAGTGCTACCCATTTGCAGATAGACATTTAGTAAATAGTTGTTTTTGTTTCCCTTCAACTTGTCTGTATCCAGATTTGTTCATGTAATTATTAATTTGTTACTAATCATATTAACTTTCATAGATTTTAAAAATAGTATGGAGTTAAGTACCTGTAAAACTAAGATCATGGGCAATAATTTTTAAAAATAGAATCAAAATCAAATTACTTTGAATAGCCTGTTTTTTAAAATAAAATTAAAAAGCAAATGTGGTTTAATCTTTGTAGAAATAACAGGGGAAAAAAAAGAGTAGTCACTTAGAGATGTTTAGCCAGAACTAAATATAGCAGCAAGAGCTATGGACTATAGTTAAATGGATCATCCTAAAGTGTGTGTGCCCATGTAAATACATGGTACTATATCATAGCAATAAGATTTGTAAAATGTTAAAATGGATGGGAAAATATGCCTATTAGAAAAATGTGTTATCCTAAAGAGGGACAAGCTAGCTGTAGCTGGTGGTTCAGTTTGTTGGAGTGTCATTCTGTACACCAAAAGGGTTGTGGGTTCGATTCTGGTCTGGGTGAGTGCTGGAGGCAACCAATGGATGTGTCTCTGTGAAAGTTATGGCTTTCTCTCCCCCTCTCTCCCTCCCTCCCTCCCTCCCTCCCACTCTCTCTAAAAATCAATGGAAAAAAATATCCTTGAGTGAGGATTAACAACAACAACAAAAAAAGATAATTGCAAATTGATTATTCATTTGCAAAAACATTCAGTTACCTACTTTGTTCAGTACCAAGAAATATATTGCAAATGATTAAAGAGCTCAACATTTTTTAAATTTTTTATTGTAGTAAGAACATTTAACAGGTTCTCTTTTAACAAATTTTTGAGTATAATATACTAGTAGTATTGATAACTATAGGTGAAGTATCATAAATCAGGTCTCAAGAACTTATTCATTTTGTATAACTGAATCTTTATGCCCATTGAATATCAAACCCCCATTTCTACTTCCCCCAGCCCCTGGCAACCACCATTCTACTCTGTCTCTATAAATTTAACTATTTTAGATACTGATATAAGTAGAATCATGTGGTATTTGTAATTGGCTTACTTTACTTAGCATAATGTTCTCCAAGTAACAACAGTTTTTAAAAATAAAAGAATTAGATGAACATACTTTTTCCTAAGTAAGGTAAAAAGTAAGTTAAAAATCATTAAATAATGATCAAGAAATTGACTTATTAGGTGCTAATAACGTTAAGGCAAGTGACAGACTGGAAGAAAAAAAATTGCACCTCATCAAACATATGAATGATTCACATAATGCATGAGTTTTCATGAAGAACAATTTAGAGACAAAATATTTAATTATTGAGCTAAAATTTACTCTTTTTAAAGAAGTACCTTTCTCCCTAGCTGGTTTGGCTCGGTGGATAGAGTGTCAGCCTATGGGCTGAAGGGTCCCAGGTTCAGTTCCAGTCAAGGGCACATGCCCAGGATGCGGGCTCCATCCCCAGTTGGGGCATGCAAGAGACAGCCGATCAATGATTGTCTCTCATCATTGATGTTTCTGTCTATCCCTCTCCCTTCCTGTCTGAAATCAGTAAAATAAAATTAAAAAAGAAAAAAGTAGAGGGGAAACTAATCTAAGGGCTGAGATGGTTTCGAAAGACTTCCCAGAGAAAATGGATAACTTAAACTAGATCTTGAAGAATGAGTATGTCACAGATGGCAAAGGGGATTGGGGGTGTGTATTCTTAGTAGGAGGAAATGAGACAGACAAAGGGCATTGGAAGAGTTACCAGAACAGAATTTTTACTCTGTCATCATGCTCTGTTCATTTCTCAGTTCACTTTATGTTGGTGTTTCTTTTCCAAAAAGGAAATTAAAATTGAATTTAGGCACTCTTCTGTCTTCAGGGCTTTACTCTACCAATTGTGGAACAATCTAAATTCTTTAGCCCCAATTCAAAGTCTTCTATACTTTGGCTTCCTGTTTTTCTTTTACATGATTTTTCTTTTGACAGACTAATCTACATATTGTTCTTGAATGAACCATACATATTGCTATCACATATATGTGTGTGCATTTTTTTTTTACTCTGATGTAAAATTTTGCATGTAATTGTTGCTTGACCTCAGTATTTGGTCACTTCCTTTTATGCCCCCATGCCTTCTTGATACCTACATCCCAACCTCAGGTGCTTGCTATTATTTGCAGTTGTTGCTTAATGTGTGAAGGATTATCAGCAAATATTTGATAGTTTATATAGTAAGTGCTATATTCCAAATGTTTTGTTTATAATACTGTTTGGCAATTAAGTTTCTGAAAACTCACCAGAATATGTTTTTTCTTATTAATAGCTATCTACTATAGGTGTATGGACTTGTAATATACAATAGAAATGATGTATAATTTATATATTAAGCATAATAAGAAGAAAATATTTTTGTAAGCAATCAAGTACCAATTAAGCTATCTAGATATCCATGGGAAAGCAACACAAGGAATTTCTGTAATAATTATAATTACTCCTTAGTAGTTGTAATATTTACAGCCAAATTTATTGATTACTCTGTTCTAGGTAGACACTAAATGCTCATTTTATTCTTACAGAAGCTCCTATATGTAGATAATATACCCATTTCACATATGAGGAAACAATTTTAGAGAATTTAAGTAACAAGAGCTAGTAAATGGCAACTGTAGGGTTAGAATCCATGTATTCAGTATCATCTCCCATGTACAAGTTTTTTTAAATACATAGTTTTTAGGATATATTTGTTGCATGAAAATGAGTGCCAATTGCACTACAATTACCTGCTTTTGGAAGGCAGGAGTAGTAAATTATATGTTTCCCAAGAAAATTTTGAAAATTCAGAAAAGCATAAAAAGAAATTGAAAATTAGCAATAAACCCAAATAGAAAATAGGCATTTCTTTTGCTATAAAAATAATATATAGAAACATGCAAAATTACATATAATATTTTCATTGAAATCATGCTATATGTCATTTTATATTTTCCCTTTGTTAACATATATTGTTTTCCCACTAGAAATACATATGCATAAATGTATATATTCTTTGAAAATGATTCTCATTGGCTACTTAATATACTTTATGTATGTACTTGAGTTCATTTTATCGTTTTCCCATTGACTGACAAGGAGGTTACCTCTAAATTTTCTCTATTATATATTGCACTGTAAGGAGAACTAATCAGGATGAGTGCTGTGAGTTCCAGCATTGAGATTCCCCATCTCTCCCAAACAACAATGATTAAACAAGCACACACAATTGATAATCAGACTTTTGGCATGAATATAGCTGCATAAGTTTCTCCCCTCTTAGAACTCATTTTAAAAAATAAGAAGAAAAATGTTTCAACTCCCCATTTTCAGTGAACTGAAAGACATTATATGTAGACTCTAAATTTTATTTTAAGGGCTGTCAAAAGCATCTGAGAAGGGGCAGAAACTGTGAGCTTAAATATACTTACTGAAGTGTTCAACTTGAAGTTCAAAAGCTAAATCTCTTATTTATAATGGCAGGATTGGTGACAGAAATACCTGGTTTGAAAAGGTAGAGCTACGTGCATACAGAGCCAGCCATATGTATAAGAACCAACTTTTCTTTGTATTCTCTATATAGCATCAAAGGAGGAGTCCATGAACTGTGAAGCCTGTCCTTCCTTCACTCCACATCAGTAAATAGCTGGTTCAGGAAAATCCAACTTACTTTATTATTAAAAATACAAAAGAAAATGACACGACAGCAAAACTCAAAAATGAGTGTCTAAAGGACACTCATTAGAAAAATGTCACTACAGAGCAGATGAAAATTGTGACCCAACATTTTACCATACACTTGTTTAGAGTTGAGAAAAACTTTTAAAAGTTCTCTACAAAAGGAGAACATGAAGTAGAAATGCAGGAACTCTGGGAAGAGATGACAAGGTAACAGGAAAAAATAAAATGTGAGAGAATTTTTTTAAAAAATTGAAGAGCAAACACTAGCAAATGCAGATGAAATTGGAAGGAGCCCAAGGAGCAGACTAGACCCGAGGAAAGCACAATAAAGGACATAAGGCTAAAATAAGAAAGATGGACAAAATGAAATGGAAATGAGGATTTTTTAAGTGTTACAAAATGATACAAAAGGATATAGATCCAACACACTTAAAAGTGAAACCTGTGTAATAGAAATTCAGTGCAAAAACAAATTGTTATAAGTACAATGAAAATGTCGCCGAAACCGGTTTGGCTCAGTGGATAGAGCGTCGGCCTGCGGACTGAAAGGTCCCAGGTTCGATTCCGGTCAAGGTCATGTACCTTGGTTGCGGGCACATCCCCAGTAGGAGATGTGCAGGAGGCAGCTGATAGATGTTTCTCTCTCATCGATGTTTCTAACTCTCTCTCTCCCTTCCTCTCTGTAAAAAATCAATAAAATATATATTTTTTAAAAAAGAAGAAAAAAAAAATGTCACAGAACTGAAATTTATATATTGAAAGGGCACCTGTGCCAGAGAAAACTAATCAGAATGGTCATAAAGATAAACAAAGATTCCTTTGGGCAACCAAACATCTTCCTCATCCCCTGCACAAAATCCTTTATAAGGGGTTGATACCAGACTGGCCTCAGATTTTGCCACAACATTCAATACCAGAAATCAGTAGAGTGATGTTTGTAAGATAAAGAATTAAAGTGGGAACCAGATATTTCATATCCAGTCATGCCATTCTTCAAGTATAAAAGATAACAAACAGAACTCAGGGAATATTGTTTACATGAACACTTCTGGAGGAAACTACTAAAGGATAAACTTCAGCCAACCAAGAGACATCTGAGGAAAGGATTGGTAGTAAGCATTGAATACACACACACACACACACACACACACACACACACACACAAAATAGTCCTGAAGTCTAAAACAAATGTAGAGATCATGATGACAGGACATATTATAGACCCTGGTGTTATAGAACTGATAAAACCCAATAAAATTTGAGAGAAGGAAATTTGTGGATTATACATTATAATTACTGGTAGTCAAAAAGATACGTATTAGTAAAGATCACAAATCAAGTAATAGAAGTATAAACATATTTACCACTTTAAAGGAAGCCCTACAGATAACACTATTGATTAAATCAAGTGGAGGAAGGAAAAGGAAACATGTTATTTTGACATTGTTCATAATAAGGAACTAATAGTCATCTAAAGAGGTGGAAATCTAGGGGAATTCTGCTAAGTTAAAATTATAAGAGTAACCACTTGAACAAAAGTATAAATCTTACTAAATTATGGAAAGAACTATAAACTAGTCAAAAAGAAAACATCATATAGTAAAAGAATACTGACAGGCATACACATAACAAAATATACAATACTAAGACCAAACATATCTTAGATATAAAAAGATATAAATAGGCCTATGTCACCTTTAAAAGAAAAAGATCTTTAGATTAGATTCCAGGCTTATGTAGGATGTATACCCACTACAAAATGATTGTGAAAAGTTAACATTTTAAATGATGGGCAAAGTGCCTGGCTAGTGTGGTTCAGTGGTTCAGTGTCGACCTATGAACCAGAGGTCATGGTTTGATTCCTGGTCAGGGCACATGCCCAGGTTGCAGGTGGCAGTCGTTCAGTGATTCTCTCTCATCATTGATGTTTCTATCTCTCTCTCCTTCTCCCTTCCTCCCTGAAATCAATAAAAATACATTTTTTAAAAAATGTAATGATACCCTAAATTCTGTTCACTTTGCCCATCTTTTAAATATATTTTTATTGATTTCAGAGGGGAAGGAAGAGGAAGAGAGAAATAGAAACATCAGTGATGAGAGAGAATCATTGAACAACTGCCTCCTGCATACCCCACACTGGGAATGGAGCCCCCATCCCAGGCATGTGTCCTTGACTGGAATTGAACCTGTGACCCTTCAGCCCATAGGCTCACTCTCTATCCACTGAGCCAAACTGGCTAAGGTTAGGGTTAGGATATCATGATCTTAATGTACAAGATGGATTTCACACTAAAAAGAAGATACTTATTTCTTAAAGAGTTTAATGTAAGTTCAACAGCTGTGTCTTTATATCAATAGCAACAACCTAGGCTAAGCCGAAATTTACAGAAAGTAAGAGAAAAAATGGGAACGTCATTAGTAAGAAGTATTTAATTGCAACAAGCCTTGAACAAATGAAAAGACGCACCATGTTTTCTGGATATGAAGAATAACATTGTAACAGTTCTTATTGAGGTAATTTACAAACTAGTTTTAAAACTAGACAAAAGAAAGAATAATAGCCATAAAAGAAACCAAAATTGCCCTGACCGGTGAGACTCAGTTAGTTGGAGCATCATCCGGACACAGAAAGGTCTCAGATTCGATTCCCAGTCAGGACACATGCCCGGGTTGTAGGCTCCATTCCCAGTGTGAAGTGTGCAGGAGGCAGACATTCAATGATTCTCTCTCATCATTGATATTTTTCTCTCTCCCTCTCCCTTCCTCTCAAAAATCAATAAAAATAATTGATTTTTTAAAACAGCAACAATAAAAATTCATTTTGTCTCGTATAGCAACCGTACAGCTCCAAATGGTACTCTCTGAAGGATACCAAACTCTCACTCCCACAGAGCAGACTCCTTAGTTTTTTTTAAAAAAAAGAGAGAGAAAAATAAGATAAAAATCAATGGAAAAATAGCCTTGGGTGAGGATTAACGAAGGAAGGAAGGAAGCAAGGAAGGAAGGAAGGCTGACCAAAATTAAGTAGATGTTAATTAACAAATGGATATTCAAAGAGAACACTGAACTCATTTATTGAACCCAGATGAGACATACTAGACTGAACACAGACAATAAAAATTTAGTGATTTGGAACAATACTGAGTTCACACAGAATGTAGCAAAAGAGAAGTGAAAGATAAGAAAATAGAGAAATGCAGAGTTATCCAAAAGAAATTTTAGGAGCAGATTACAATAGTACAGAAACAGTATTTAATGAGACAATGAGTAAGTTTTTCAGAACTGAAGTAAAACTTACGTTTCCATATTGAAAGTGTACGTTACTGGACAATTGCTTAGCAGGATAAATAAATAAAAAATCTTCTAAATGCTTAATAATGAAATTGTAGAACATAAAAAATAGAGTTCATTAAAATGATAAAAAGGCAGAATGCCTACACCAAAATATCAGTTATACTAACAATATAGTTTTACCAGAACAGTAATTTCCAGAAGATAATGGGATACTTTTTCCTCAATATGTAGAAGAAATATAACTTTTCCCTCAATTCTGTATCTATTTGAACTCTCAGCTATCAGCAAGAATGAAACCTAAAGTAAAGATAGACACATCTACACTAATAAAAGACAAACATGCAAATTGACCGTACCTTTGCTATGCCTTAAGCCACGCCCACCAGCCAATCAGAGTAACTATATGCAAATTAACCCAACCAAGATGACGGCCGGCAGCCATGGAGCTGGAGCAAGCAGGAGGCTTGGTTGCCCCAATGATAGAGGAAGCCAAGCTTCCCAGCTGCCGCGGCCGGCTCTGAGCTCCACTCAAAGCAACAAAGTTTCAATTATAGAAGTAAATAAACCCCAGACACCTGCTTTCAGCCAGCCATGGTCACGGAGCTGGCGCGAGCAGGAGGCCCGTCCTGGCCAGCTCTGAGCTCCACTCCAGGCTACAAAGTTTCAATTATAGAAGGTAAATAAATCCCAGAAGAAAAAAGAAAAAAAGGAGAGGCTGGGAGCTTCCATCACCGGGGAGGCTTGGCTAGCCTGAAAACAGCCCTCAGCCCCTCACCCAGGCTGGCCAGGCACCCCAGTGGGGACCCCCACCCTGAAGGGGTGTGACCAGCTGCAAACAGCCATCAGCCCCTCACCCAGGCTGGCCAGGCAGGCACCCCAGCGGGACCCCTACCCTGATCCGGGACACCCTTCAGGGCAAACCAGCCGGCCCCCACCCATGCACCAGGCCTCTATCCTATATAATAAAAGGGTAATATGCAAATTGACCCTAACAGCAGAATGACTGGGAATGACTGGTCACTATGACACACACTGACCACCAGGTGCCAGACACTCAGTGCAGGAGCTGCCCCCGGTAGTCAGTGCGCTCCCACAGGGGGAGCTCTGCTCAGCCACAAGCCAGGCTATTGGCTGCCAGTGCAGTGGTGGTGGTGGGAGCCTCTCCCTCCTCCTCAGCAGCGCTAAGGATGTCTGACTGCAGCTTAGGCCTGCTCCCTGCTGGCAAGTGGACATCCCCTGAGGGCTCCCGGGCTGCCAGAGAGATGTCTGACTGCCAGCTTAGGCCCAATCCCCCGGGGAGCAGGCCTAAGCCAGCAGGTGGTCATCCCCGAGGGGTCCCAGACTGCAAGAGGGCACAGGCCAGGCCGAGGGACCATCCCCCCTCACTCCCCGAGTGCATTTGTGCACCAGGCCTCTAGTCATTTATATGCAAGAATCAAAGGGTATACTTGAGTAGGAAGAATAGTAAACTAGGGAAATAATCGGGTTTAAAGGAATACATCATGAGCAAATAATTGGTTTTTAAATGTTACTAAATCAGGTTTATTATTGATTGTAAATAAGTATATTTTTTAAAGTAGAACTAAAATATTAGAGAATAACAAAGTTGGAAGGAGGGAATGATTACATTGAGTTAATTCTATTATTCGTGAGAAGTGAGTACAGAAAGAAATACTAACTTTAGGGCATCTTACAAAAATAAATACTGTTTTTGGCTCTGCAGTCAGACTACCTCGATGGGATCCTAGTTTAGCCCTTACTAGCTGTGTAACATTACAGTAATCTCACCTTCTTGTATGTAAATTTCCTTATCAATAAATGGGGCTGACAATAATATCTCATAGTGTTGTGAGGATTAAGTGAAATACATGTAAAGCCATTAGAACAATCTATATAGGCATTTGATATATGTTTGCTGGTGCTGCTTTTTTTTTCTTTTTTAACTTAAGGATAACCACAAAAAGAATGGAAATAAAATCAATGGCTTCCAGGCCAACAGAACTAAAATTAAAAATTGAAAAAAAGCTTAACAATCAGTATACCATCAGGATTAGACTAATTTTAGTTTTTTATTTTCCTTTCGAGCAGTTCTAACTACTTATCAAGGTTGGTATTTTTAAGACTTATTCTTTCATAGAAATCTTCAGAGAACAGGAAAATTTTACTTTTTTAAAAAATTATTCTATCTTGAAATTACCATATGAGTCCATCAGACCCTTTCTATAAATCTAAGGTGTTTTAATAGGTTCTTAGTGATCTTACTTTTTCTGTATCTTCAAATATTTTGCTATTTAATTTTAGGAATTGTATCATTACCACCAATTCCTACTATGCTAAAAAAAAAAAAAAAAAAAAAAAAGACTAAAATAATAAGGTAAGAATGGTGGGCCCTAGCCGGTTTGGCTCAGTGGATAGACCGTCTGTCTGTAGACCTAAGGGTCCTTGGTTCGATTCCGGTCAAGGGCACATACCTTGGTTGCAGTCTCCTCACAATCAATCAATGTGTTTCTTTCACATCGATATTTCTCTCTGTCTTTTCCTTTTTCTTCCACTCTCTCTAAAAAAATCAATGGAAAAATATCCTCGGGTGAGGATTAAAAATTAAATAAATATTTAATTTTAAAAAAAAAGAATGGTGGGATATCCTAGAAGGAAGATGCAATAGTGAAATAGTCATTTTTCAATTTTTAAATTGTATTTGTCAAGTATTGCATCATCCTTTGAAATGGTATAAAAGAGGATAAGAGACATATAGATCAGAAAATAAATGCAAAGAAAAAATTAGCATTGTAGACGTGAGTTGTCCAATATGGTAGGCCACTTGCCACATTATGGATTACTCAAAGTTTACTGTTTTAATCTTGTCCAAAATACCCTCCAACTTGACACACAAAACCATCACAAGTTTACCTGTTGTCAAACTGATACCATAAACATCTTCTTAAATCATACTTAGTCTCCAAATAAAGACAATAACAAGGTCATAGTTCTGCCTAACATAATACAACTATCCTTTGTACAACCCAAAAGCACACAAACCCTTTCCCCAGAGGAAAATGCAAAGTCCTTATATGATGTTTAACTCTTCTTGATATCCCCGTAACTTAAATATTGTGACACTTATATATAGCTTATATACTATGGTATAAAGTCAGTACATCCTATGTTAAGTGGTAAGAGTCTAAGAAAGGGAAGAAAAACAAAGATACTTATGCAACGTAGACATATTCATAACAAAATAAATAACTCATGACAGTTATAGTCCTGATTTCTGTAACTTGGTATTCATAACTACTTTCATACACTATTCTTTTTTTCTAATCCTCATTCAAGAACATTTGCATTGATTTTTTTTTTAGAGAGAGGAGGGGGGCATCGATGTGAAAGAACAACATTGATTGGTTGCCTTTTGTGCACATTCTGACTGGGAATTGAACCTGCGATCTTTCAGTGTTCAGGATGATGCTCCAACTGAGCCACACCAGCCAAGGCCATCCATTACCCATTCTACATTATCTTGACCTTCAGCAAGCAACTCAGCTAATCATGGTTCTTTACTTGGTACAGTGACCGAAACTTTCATTCTTGAAGGGTTTGGGCCATTAAATAGTCCTGCCTGAATTGTTGTAGTTTTTCAATAATTTTAATACCAGGGCATGGTAATACAAGAGGTGCCCTTGAGGATCTTATGTTTTTTAGATATATTCTTCTTTACCTTCATTGTAGAGTAATAGTCCAACTTCCCATTGGTTCACTCATGCCAGCAGCACAGTAACTCCCTCTTTTATCTGTTAATTCAGAGGCATGAAGAGTCTAAAATGTCCGGGTGGCAGTTTTAACTTCCAGTTTAGTGAAATCATTGTTATGTCTCCTGATAGAAGCATAGTCCTTTGGAACTAAAACCTCTAAGCCAGTCTATAATAATAAAAGTGTAATATGCTAATTAGATTGGATGAAGTAGGGGCTTCGAGGGAAGCCTGGGTTCTGGGAGCCAGAGGAAAGCCGGTGCTGGCAGCCAGGGGAAGGAAGGCCTATTCTTGCACGAATTTCGTGCATCAGGCCTCTAGTAGAGCATAAAGTCATGGGGACAAGAAGCAAAAATTTTGCTAGTGGATTACTAGGGGTGATAGTGAGGGCTGCCACTTTCACTTCCACCCCTTGATTCCTGTATTTGTGAATCCAGGCTATGGAAGAAATAGCAACATATGTTGGATGCTGATTCAGAGCATCTACAGCCTCTTGGAGAACCTTGTCCCAGCCCTATAAGGTATTGCCAACTAGCTGGTGCTATAACTAAGTCTTCAAAAGGCCATTCCACCATTCTGTCAAGCAAGCTGCTTCGGGACAGTAGGGCACATGGTACAAGTGAATTCCATGAGAACGGGTCCATTGCTGCATTTCATTTGTGTGAAATGAACTCCCTTGATCAAAAGTAACACTGTGTGAGTACCATGAGGGTGGATAATGCAAGTCCACAGATGGCAGAAGCATTGCATGCAGGGAAGGCAAATCCCTACCCAGAGTAAGTGTATTTCAGTAAGAACAAATGCTGCCCCTTCTATGATGAAAGCAGGTCCAATGAAATCAACCTGCTACCTACCAGGTTGATCACCCTGGAGAATGGTACCATATAGGGGACTCGGTGTTGGTCTCTGCTACTAGCAGATTGGGCAGTTAACAATGGCTGTAGCCAAGCTGGCCTTGGTGAATGTAAGTCCATGTTCCTAAACCCATGTATAACCTCATCCTTGCCATCATGACCACGTTGTTTATGAACCCATTGGGCTGATAGAGGTGGCTGGAAAAAGAGGCTGACTGATACCCTCAGAATGGTCATCCTGTCCACTTGATTACTCAGATCTTTCTCTGCTGAGATCACCTTTTGGTGGGCATTGAGATGGGACACAAGTATCTTAATGTTTTACCCATTCAGAGATGTCTGTCCACATACTTGTCCCTCAGGCTTCCTGGTCACCAATTTTCCAATATCCCTGACCATCTAGCCCAGCGATATTCAACCTTTTTCATCCCTGGCACACATAAACTAATTATTAAAATTCTAAAGCACACAAAAAATGTATTATTTTTTGCCAAAAAAAATAGGTATAATTTTTATTTATTCACACTGGATGGCTGTGGTTCTGTTGGTTGTTGTCATTTTTTAAAATATTTTTATTGATTTCAGAGAGGAAGAGAGAGATAGAAACATCAGTGATGAGAGAGAATCATTGATTGGCTGCGTCCTGCATGCCCCGCACTGGGGATCGAGCCCGCAACCCGAGCATGTGTCCTGACCAGGAATCAAACCATGACCTCCTGGTTCATAAGTCAGTGCTCACCCACTGAGCCATGCTAGCTGGTCTGTCATTTTTTTTATTTGATAGTCTAAGGCAGTGGTCAGCAAACTGCGGCTCGTGAGCCACATGCAGCTCTTTGGCCCCTTGAGTGTGGCTCTTCTACAAAATACCACGTGAGGGCGCACACGTACAGTGCGATTGAAACTTCATGGCCCATGCGCAGAAGTCGGTATTTTGTGGAAGAGCCACACTCAAGGGGCCAAAGAGCCGCATGTGACTCGTGAGCCGCAGTTTGCCAACCACTGGTCTAAGGGAAAAGAGGTCAGTGCCCCTAATTAAATAGTCAGGTATTGCATGTTATAAAAATTCTTGCAACACATGGGTTGAAAACCTCTGATCAATCTAGTCACACTGTTGACCACAGCCAGTGAATTGGTAGATGATTGCATGTCTGGCAGTTTCTCCTTCCAAGCAGAATTAACCTGGTGCACTGCTTAAAGTTCTACCCATAGAGAAAATTTTTCTTCACCACTATCCTTTAGAGATGTCCCAGAAAGAGGCTGTAGTGCCACAGCTGTCCGTACCAGGTCTGAGTTTTCTGTTCCTCTGTCAACTGTTAGTGGGGAACCCCTTCTCCCCTCCCCCCCAATGAGGCTATAAGTGCAGGCTTGCAGAGAAAATAGTGTGGCAGGGGTAGGCACCATGGACATTTGGGCCACATCTTCATGTAACTTGTGTCTTCAGGACCTGCTCAGGACCAATCTCATAAATACCACTTCATTTGATGATGGAATGCTGCTACATACACCCAATGTTACGGCTTGGTGGGTCATATGACACCCAGTTTGTGATGAGCAGCTCACATTGCATGGTAACTTGATGACCCATGGTTAAGTGTTCAGTCTCTAAGGCCCACTAGCTGGCCAAGAGCTGTTTCTTTAAAAGGAGAGTAGTTATCTGCAAAGGAAGTCAGAGTTTCACTCCAAATGTCTAAGGGCCTGTGCTGCAGTTCTCTTGTAGGGGTCTGCCAAAGGTTCCAAACAGCATCCCTGTCTGCCACTTCAAGCACCATTGAATCTGCTGGATCATATGGCCCATGTCAGAGCAGCTTACACAGTAGATTGGACCTACTTCGGAGCCTTCTCCTGTTTGGGGTTTCACTCAAAACCAGCAGCTTTTGGATTTATTTAGTAAGTTTGCCAGAGTAACACACCCAAATGAGTAATATGTTGCCTCCAAAATCCAAAGAGGCCAACTAGGAGGGACCAGATGAAAAATTTATCTTTTACCTTAGAAGGGATATCTCAACATCCTTGCACCACTGAACCGGTAGAAATTTCAATGAAGTTAAACAGCCCCTGAATTGTTGTCGGATTTATTTCCTACCTCCTGGCACATACATATTTAACCAATAAGTCTAGGGTAGTTGGTATTACTTGCTCTCTAGGTCCAGTCAGTATAATGGACCAGTGTGATAACTTGTGAAAGGGTAAGGCAATCAAGATCTTTCATCAAACCACAAGTACAAACAAATGTTCATTTTATGATGAATATGATTTTTTTCATTTTTAAAAAATCTTTATTGTTGAAAGTATTACATATGTCTGCTTTTTTTCCCTATCGAGCTCATCCCTGCCCTCTGCCCCACACCCTCATCGCCTCACTGTCTGCGTCCATGGGTTATGCATATATGCATACAAGGTCTTTGCTTGATTACCTCCCTCTCCCCCACCCTCCCACAGCTACCCTCCGAGATTCTGCACTTTGTTCCATGCTTCCATGTCTCTGAATCCACTCCATTCATCAGTTTATTTTGTTAATTAGATTCCACATGTGAGTGAGATCATGAGATACTGTCTTCCTCTGACTGACTTATTTCAGTTAGCATGATACTCTCCAGGTCCCTCCATGCTGTCTTAAAGGGTAAGAGATTCTTCCTTTTTTACTGCTGCATAGTATTCCATGGTATAAATGTGCCACAGCTTTTTTATCCACTCATCCACTGATGGGCCCTTGGGCTGTTTCCAGGTCTTAGCTATTATAAATTGTGCTGCTATGAACATATATGAACAGTTTGAACTGATTGGTGTTTAGGGTTTCTTAGGGTATATTTCTAGAAATGGGATCAATGGCAGTTCCATATTTAATTTTTTGAGTAAACTTCATACTGTTTTCCATAATGGCTATACCAGTCTGCATTCCCACCAGCTGTACTAGGGTTCCCTTTTCTCCATATCCTTGCCAGCACTTGTCATTTGTTGATGGTAGCCATTTTGACAGGTGTGATACCTCATTGTTGTTTTAATTTGCATCTCTTGATGATCAGTGACTTTAAGCATGCTATATAATAAAAGGCTAATATGCAAATTATCCCCTTGACCAGGAGTTTGACCAGGGGGCGAAGTCGGCTGGCCAACCACCTGCGGCCCCTCCCCCCGGCCATGAATGAATTTGTGCACCGGGCCTCTAGTTTTTTCATATGCCTCTTGGCCATCAGTATTTCCACTTTGGAGAAATGTCTATTTGCCCATTTTTAATTGGATTATGTGTCTTCCTTTTGTTACGTTGTATGAGTTTTTTATATATTTTGGATATTAACCCTTTATCAGATGTATCATTGCCAAATATGTTCTCCCATACCATGGGCTCCCTTTTCAGTTTGTTGATGGTTTCTTTTGTTGTGCAGAAACTTTTTATTTTGATGTAGTCCCGTTTGTTTATTTTCTCCTTATTTCCTTTGCCTTACGAGATGTATAAACATATTGCTATAAGGGATATCTGAGATTTTGCTGCCTATGGTTTCTTCTACAATTTTTAGGGTTTCCCAAGTTACATTTGAGTCTTACCCATTTTGAGTTTATTTTTGTGTATAGTGTAAGTTGGTGGCCTAGTTTCATTTTTTTCTTTTTTCATATATCTGTCCAATTATCCCAACACCATTTATTGAAGAGACTCTCTTGACTCTATTGCATGCTCTTGCCTCTTTTATCAAATATTAGTTGGACATAATGGCTTGAGTCGATTTCTGGGTTCTCTGTTCTGTTCCATTGATCTATATGTCTGTTCTTGTGCCAGTACCAGGTTGTTTTGATTACAGTGGCTTTGTAGTATAACTTGATATCTGGCATTATGATTTCTCCAACTTTGTCTTTCTTTCTCAAGTTCGCTGCAGCTATTCAGGGTCTTTATGGGTTCCATATAAATTTTTGGAATATTTGTTCTAGGTCTGTGAAATATGCTGTTGGTATTTTAATAGGGTTTGCATTGAATCTGTGGACTACCTTGGGAAATATGGACATTTTAATGATGTTGATTCTACCAGTCCCTGAACAAAGTCCTGTAGTTTTCCAAGTACAAGTCTTTTACGTTCTTGGTTAAGTTTATTCCTGTATATCTTAATTTTTTTGTTGCAGTGGTAAATGGGATTGTTTGTTTAGTTTCTCTTAGAATTCATTATTGGTCTATAAAAAAGCCATTGTTTTTTGGGTGTTGATTTTGTATCCTGCTATATTGCCAAATTCATTTGTTAAATCTAGTAGTTTTTTGGTGGAGTCTTTAGGGTTTTCTATGTATAATATCATGTCATCTGCAAATGATGAGAGTTTTTCTTCCTCCTTTCCAATTTGGATGCCTTTTATTTCTTCTTGTCTGATCTCTGTGGCTAGGACTTCCAGTACTATGTTGAATAAGAGTGATGAAAGTGGACATCCCTATCCAAAGATTCATAATTTTTATAATAGTTGTCTTTGTATAAGGAGAAAAATGGACAATAAATACAAGAATTTATACAATTAAAATCATTAAAGTTGAGGACATTTCCAAGAAACTAGAATCAAAATACTAACAATATGGAATTTGGGTGGGAAAAGTAAAGAATTGTCAGTCTGAGAGGACTTGTTCTCAAATACAAGGAGTTCCAGAAAAGTAAAATGGAGAGGAAGTAATTTAAACAAATATTTCAAGAAAAAATTTTAAAACTAAAGGATATGAATTTGCAAATTGGAAAAGTCCACTGAGCGTTGGTGACAATGAATAATAAAGATTTACATTGTGGATACAATGAAATTTCAGGACATCCAGGGATAAAAGGGAAAACCTAAATGGTTCTAAGAGAGGGGAGAAAAGTCATACCAATGATCTGGAGTCAAAATATCATTGAACTTCTCAAAAATAAACCTGAGAGACACTTGAGCAATGCACATTTATGAGTAAAAATTATTTCTACTTTACAATGCATTACTTAGGCATACTGTCAACAATGTATGAAGTAGAATAAAGTGTAATACCCTTGAAATATAGTAGGTCCCTCGGTTTACGTCGGTGATCCGTTCCTACAGCGTGACATAACACGATTTTCACCGTAAGTCGGAACCCACCTACATAAGCACCTACGTCACTCACATGGAGCACATACACAGCAGTAATGAAGTGAAACAGTAAAAAAAAAATTTAAAAGATAACAATTCCTGACCTTTACTTGTGGTGAATAAATAATAAAAAACATAAAGCACATATGTACATACATCAAAATGACGGAACTTTTTTTTTAATAAATAAATGGGAAATGGCGACGTAACCACGAAACAACATAAGTTGAGTCCAACATAACCTGAGGACTGCCTGTATATGAAGAAAAGTATCAAGCCAAAAAGTACCAAAAAGTGGACAAGTCCACAGTCGTAGTCATATCTCACAAACTTACAGTATAGAAGATTAAACAGTACAATTGACAGACTTGGTTTAAAAGATATGTACTCATACATATACATACAAGTAGAGCACATACAAGCAGTCCTCGGGTTACGTCGGATGTACAGCGTTTTGTGGTTACGTCGCCATCTCCCATTTACAGTATTTATTAAAAAAAAAGTTCCGTCATTTCGACGTATGTACATATGTGCTTTATGTTTTTTATATATTTACCACAGTAAAGGTCAGGAATTGTTATCTTTCTTTTAAATTTGTTTTACCGTTTCACTTCATTACTGCTGTGTATGTGCTCCATGTGAGTGACGTAAGTGCTTATGTAGGTGGGTTCCGGCTTACTGCGAAAATCGTGTTATGTTGCGCTGTAGGAACGGATCTCCGGCGTAACTCAAGGACCTATACTGTACATTATTTCCAAGCATACAAAATTCAAGTTAGAAAAGTTAAATTTGTATTGTTAGAGTGGAAATATCATCGGATTTCATGGAATCCATATCATTTAGAGCAGTGGTCGCCAACGGGTGGTACACGGACCACTGGTGGTCCATGAGGTCCAAAAGGTTGGTGATCGCTGATTTAGAGCATATTCTTGGACCTCAGTTCAACTAAATGAGAAATAAGCAGCAGTCAGTTGGGGTTTTTGTTTGTTTTTTAATCCTCACTCAAGGATATGTTTTTCATTGATTCTAGAAAGAGAAGACAGGAGAGTGAGAGAGAGAGAGAAACATTGATGTGAGAGAAAAACCACCAGTTGCCTCATGCATGTGCCCAGACCAGGGATCGAACCTACAGCCTGGGTATGTGTTTGGTCATGCTCTAACTGGGAATCAAACCTGTAATGCTTCAGTGCACAGGATGATGTTCTAACAATGAGCAACATCACCCAGGGCTGTAACAATGGGTTTTAAAATTACATTTTAAAACTATACAGATAACTTATAAGAGAAAATCACTTTAGAAATTACAAATATTTTGACATACAAACATTACACATCAGAACTTATGAATTGTAACTAATGTGGTAGACAACTGATGCCTTAAAAATACTGATTTGTAATAGATTGAATATAAAGTGAGTAAGTCTTAAACTCTTAGAACTAGAAAACAAAAGAAAATAAAGACAAAAGAAACAATAAAAATAAAGTAGAAATTAATGAAATAATTAGATCAGTATATAGACTAATAGACAAACCTCTAACAAGAGTGATGAAGGAAAAACATAAATAAGCAGTCCTATATAATAAAAGGTTAATATGCAAATAGACCAAATGGCGAAATGACCGGTCACTATGACGTGCACTGACCACTAGGGGGCAGACGCTCAATGCAGGAGCTGCCCCCTGATCATCAGTGAGCTCCCACAGAGGGAGCACCACTCAGCTAGAAGCTGGGCTCATGGTTGGTGAGCGCAGCAGTGGTGGCAGGAGCCTCTCCCGCCTCCGCAGCAGCCTAAGGATGTCTAACAAGTTAGGCCCGCCTCCCTGCAGGGAGCAGGCCTAGCCATCAGTCAGACATCCCTCGAGGGCTACTGGACTTCGAGAGGGCACAGGCTGGGCTGAGGGACAACCCCCCACCCCTCTAGTATTAAAATAAAAAAAAATGACCACAGATAAAGAATTTTAAGAATCCTAAAATAATTCTATGCATACTTTATGCCAATAAGTTAGATAATATAAACAAATCTTTAGAAAAATGTAATTTGTCAAAATTGACTTTAGCAGTAGGTAATACTAATAATCACCAGTAAATGCTAATCTGAAGACCAAAACAAATTACCCTGTACTACCTTCCCCACCAAAAGTACACCAAACCCCAAAATTTTATACAGAAAAAGAGAAAATACATATTTTTAAATATATTTTTATTGATTTCAGAGAGGAAGGGAGTGGGAGAGAGAAACATCAATGATGAGAGAGAATCATCAATCAGCTGCCTCCTGCACATCCCCTACTGGAGATCGAGCCTGCAACCCAGGCATGTGCCCTGATCAGGAATCGAACCGTGACCTCCTGGTTCATAGGTTGATACTCAACCACTTAGCCACACCTGCAGGGCAAGAATTGTCTATTTTAAAAGACTAATCATTCAACAAGTATTTGTAGAACATTTATACTATATTCGTTAGTGAAATAATACAATATTTGATACCCAAAACAACCAATGGCACTATAGGAAAAGTTCTTATAAATAGGGATGCCAAAATTTTTAATTAGCAAGTTAAACCCAGCTTATGTTAATGAAAGAATATGTCACAATCAATTGGTATTAATTTCAGAAATACAAAGTTTGGTATAATAACAGAAAACCTCTTAATGTAACCTGTCACTTGCAACGAATTAAAGGGGAAGAAAGCATTTAACATATTCATTGAGTAAATACTGAGTATCCACCATCTACCAGGAAGTAGACATTAATAATATAGCAGTGGATAGCCCTAGCCGGTTTGGCTCGGTGGACACAGCGTCAGCCTGTCGTCCATTCGGGTACCTTGGTTGCAGGCTCCTCCTTGGCTCAGGCCCTTGGCAGGGTGCGTGCAGGAGGCAACCAATTGATAATGTTTTTCTCACACTGATATTTCTTTCCTTCTCTTCCACTCTCCCTAAAAATCATTGGAAAAATATCCTTGGGTGAGGGTTAGCAAAAAGAAAACAAAAAATACACATACACACACGCACACGCATGCGCACACGCATATCCATATCCTATCTAATAAAGAGGTGATATGCTAATTGACTGTCTGCTCTCAAATATGGCAGTGCCCACAGCCAATAAGTACAGAATATGCTAATTGACTGCCACACCCTCAAAGATGGCGGCGCTCAGCTCCCCAGCCTCCCAGGGCAGGCCTGAGGCCCAGGCAAGCCTTGGATGGAGGCTGCCCGGCTGCCCAGGCCACCCGAGGCTCAGGTAACCAGGGCCAGCTGAGGCTTGCGCTGCTGGCAGTGGCAGCTGCAGAGGTGTGATGGGATGTCGCCTTCCCCTGATCGCCGGGTCTCTTCCCGCACCTGAGGACTCCTGGACTGTGAGGGGGTCAGGCTGGGCTGAGGGACACCACCCCCCCCCCAAGTGCATGAATTTTCATGCACCATGCCTCTAGTGTATGTATATGTATGTGTATATGTGTGTGTAAAAATATATATATATGGCAGTGTATAAACCAGAGTCCTGTTGTTTTCGTGGAGTTTACAGTGTAGTGTAAGATAAATGCTAAATGCTATGAAGAAAAAAAAATCAGGTAAAGAGGACAGAGTAATAATTACTAATAATGATTATTCATATTTAATAATTATTAAATATAGACCCTCAGTCTCCTCTTCCTTTCCATCTGTGTTCTACTTAAGTCTCTTTGGCATTTACATTTCCCTAAGCACAATTAGAAGAACTCTACTATAAAATAATCTGATAAATAAATACTCCTGTACAGAAAATACGATGATAATTGCTAAAATTGACTTACTGGCCAGAAAAATCTTGTAACAACTCAGTCTTTATTGGTTGAAGTTTAAGTTTGCAAAGTTGTCTCTAAGGGTGGTAATATAAATGTATGGAATATACGTATAATGCATGACATTTATAATCTAATATAACCACTTGTTTACATAAATGTATAGAATAATTATAAATGTATGGAAGTTTTGTTTCTTAATAAAGCATGAAATTAAAGACTGCCCATATATAATTTATTTGTTTTTAAAGAGCAATTTTACTTTTATCTCTCATAGAAGGATTAAAGGAAAAAAGCTGTTTTCCTAGTTTATTAATTAAATTTTGTAGCACAGTATCTTTAGTATAGTTCTAAAGTTATGATGGGTGTATGTCTGGAAGTTTTTAATTTGAAAACAGTGCTAAATGAAGCAAAAATCATGTAAATTAATTTCATATAGGAAAACCTTATTCTTAATTCTGGGTAAGCAAGCTTGCAAATACATCCCTAGCATCATTATTAAGGTGAACTGTAGAATATCTACAGCTTTACCCCAAGCCCCCCAAAAAAGAGCCCTAAGCCATGCCTATTAGGGTTCCATAGTGTAGGACTGTATTTGAAGGACAGTACTTATTTCAGAAAAATCTGAACTCTTTAATTGGATTTGGGGATATCTCTTTGAATATAAATTACCTTTATTCCTGCAAAAGAACTAGACTCTCATACTTATACTTCATTAAAATAGTACTTTGTAACTAGGAGCTTCTGCTAAATTTTTTTCTTATAGTAATTTTTAAATTAATGTATTTTAAGTAAGTTTAAAAGCAGATTGTATAAAATCGGTCTGTTCTATCAGACTCCTAGTTTACCTCAATATCATCCCTCACCCCTTGCCTTGAAGTAAGGGTTTATTTTTCTAAGATGCCTCTGAGTCAACTCAAAATTGGACACCTTCCCAAAAGATGTGTGCACAAAAGGTCTTTGACTTTTGCCCAGCCCAAGATTTCAGATTTGTATCCAACAGACTGATCTGGTCAGTATACTGTTTTATTTGTTCTACATAGTGTTTGTAAAATTCACTTGATTCCCAACATTTTAAATGTGAAATTTTACTAGTACATAATCTTGATTCCCAGGTTCCTTTAACATTTCAGATCATCTGATATCACTAGCTTGAATTCCAACATGGCAACAGTTGGCCAGGGTTTAACATTGTGTAAGGGTTGTATGAGCCATAAACTCTCCAGTTCTCTGCATCCTCCACCATTTCTTACTGTTACTCTTATTTCACTTTCTCCCCCCCCCCCCCCCCCGCGACTGGAGTTTATTTTTCCATTGATTTTTTTAGAGAGAGTGGGAGGAAGGGGGAGAGACAAGAGAGAAACATGGATTTGAGAGACACACATTGACTGGTTGCCTCCCCCAAGTACCCCTACCAGGGTCTGGGATCTAGTTTGCAAGCAAGGCACATGCTCTTGACCAGAATCAAAACCCTGGACCCTTCAGCCCAAGGGTCGACATTTTGTCCACTGAACCAAACCTGCCAGGGCTCAAAGCATTTAATATGGATTCTCCTGGAATCTAGTAGTTTCTGTAGGAAGAATGTTGATAAATTCAGTGTTTTTTAAGGTCCTAATTTTGTTAAGTGATTATATGACTAAAGGAATTAATGATTTCTCAAGTCTATATCACTGAAAAAATGTTTACTTAGCATCTTTCGGTGTCATTATGACGGGCACTTGGGGCATTCCTTTATACCTACTAAATATGTTTGGCTCTCTTCTGTTTCTTCCTGACCCCTTTGTCACTGGGCCATGTGAATAGTTCTGCCTAAATAGTTGTAGATAAAAATGAATGTGTCACTTCCAGGCCAATCATTTAATTGCCAGCATGAGACCTCCCAGACCCCTCTTTTCTTCTGCTGCCACTAACAGTATTTCAAAGAGTAGTTGCTTCCTAGTCTGAATTCCAGAGAACAATTTTACAGAGCAAAGCTCTTCACCAACCAGTGACAGTGAGTGGGCAAGAAATAAATCTTTAATGTTTTAAAGTAGAGATTTTTGAGTTGTTTCTTACTGCAACTTAATCTAGCCTATCTGACTGATACTACAAAGTACCAATAAAGTGAAGAATGATGTGATTAACCAATTAATTGAAGCAATTAATTAAAGGCAGTTATGTTAAACAATGTGTAATCTGTAAGCTACTAGGAAATTGTTTTAAGTCTTTAGGATAACTCTTATTTATAAGTTGTGTCATCAATTCTGAGAAATTGCTACTCTGAGAAATACATAAGATACATCAGATCATGGAACACTTTGCAGAGTACATTAAAATAATCAGAAGAGCCATGGTCGGGTGGCTCAATTGGTTGGAGCATTATTCCATACAGCAAAAGATTGTGGGTCCAATTCCTGGGTTGTAGGTTCATTCTGTCATTGGGGCACATATGGGAGGCAACCGATCAATCTTTCTCTCCCTCCCTCCCTCTCTCAAGGCTTATGAAGAATTCTGCTTGTTATCAAAGGGGTGAGTGTGTGTGTTTTCTCAAGTGGCTTAGAGCTGAATGTTTTTAGGCAGCCTTGCTGGATAGATAATAGATATTTGTGACATAACACAGTTTTATGAGGTAATGTTGAATGTGGAGATTACTTAGATATCATGTAATACAGTAACCTTATTTTATAGATGTTATGTTATAAAAGTGTAGGGGCCCAGTGCATAAAATTCATGCATGGGTAGGGTCCCTAAGCCTGGCCAACAATGAGGGCCAATCAGGGCCTTCCTTCCCCTGGCTGCCGGCCTTCCTTTGTTCCACACCGCCCCTTGGCGGTCAGCGCACATCATAGCAAGAGGTCAAACTCCCGAGGGGACAATTTTCATATTAGCCTTTTATTATATAGGACTAGAGGCCCGGTGCACAAAAATTTGTGCACTTGCGGGGGGGGGGGGGTCCCTCAGCCCGGCCTGTGCCCTCTCGCAGTCTGGGACCCCTCGGGAGATAACGCCCTGCTGGCTTAGGCCTGCTTCCGAGTGGCAGAGGGCAGGCCCAATCCCTAGGTGCAGCCCCTGGTCGGGCTCAGAGCAGGGCCGATTGGGGAGTTGGGGCGCCGCTCCCTGTCATGCACAGAGCAGGGCAGATTGGGAGGTTGTGGTGCCACCCTCAGTCACACTCAGGGTAGGGCTGATTCAGTGGTTGGGGCACCGCCCCCTGTCACACTCAAGGCAGGGTCAATGGGGAGGTTGCGGCACCACCCGCTGTCACCCACAGAGCAGGGCCAATCAGGGTTGGGGCGCTGCCCCCTGTCACTCACAGAGCAGGGTCAATCAGGGGGTTGGGGAGCTCCCCCCTGTCACTCACAGAGCAGGGCGGATCAGGGGGTTGGGGCGCCACACCCTGTCACACTCAGGGCAGGGCCGATGGGGAGGTTATGGCTCTACCCCGTCACACACACAGCAGGGCCCATGCGGGGGGTGAGGGGGTTGGGGCGCTGCCCTCTATCACCCACAGAGCAGGGCCGATCAGGGGATTGAGGCACCACCACTGTCACACTCAGGGCAGGGCCGATGGGGAGGTTATGGCTCTACCCCGTCACACACAGAGCAGGGCCCGGGGGGGGGGGGGGGGCGGGGTTGGGGCGCCGCCCTCTATCACCCACAGAGCAGGGCCGATCAGGGGGTTGAGGCGCTGCCACTGTCACACTCAGGGCAGGCCCGATGGGGAGGTTATGGCTCTACCCCGTCACACAGAGCAGTGCCCGTGGGGGGGGGGGGGTTGGGGTGCCGCACCCTGTCACACACAGAGCCGCAGAGCGATCAGGGGGTTGGGGAGCTCCCCCTATCAGGCACAGAGCAGGGCTGATCAGGGGCTTGGGGCGCCTTCCCCTGTCCCGAACAGAGCAGGGCAGATAGGGAGGTTGTGGCTCTGCCCCCTGTCACACACAGAGCCGCAGGACGATCAGGGGGTTTGGGTGCTGCCCTCTGTCAGGCTGATCCCGGTGCCAGGAGGCCTCGCGGCTCCACTGATCCCGGTGCTGGGAGGCATATCCTTTTACTATATAGAATAGAGGCCTGGTGCATGGGTGGGGCTGGCTGGTTTGCCCTGAAGGGTTTCCTGGATCAGAGTGGGGGTCCCCACTGGGGTGCCTGGCCAGTCTGGGTGAGGGGCTGAGGGCTGTTTTCAGGCTGGTGGGTGACTGAAGCTCCCAACTGCCCCTTTTTTTCTTTTTTTCTTTTTATTCTGGGCCAGCTTTAGCTCTGGCTCCAGCTCTGAGGCCTCTGCTGCTGAAAGCAGGTATCTTTATTTGTTTGGGTTCTATAATTGAAACACTGTATCAACTCCAGCTCTAAGATCCCGTCTGGCTGAAAGGAGGTTTCTGGGGGTTTTTTTTGTTTAGCTTCTATATTTGTAACAATGTTTCAAACTGCAAGCTCAGAGGCCGGCAGCGGCAGGCGGGGAACTTTGGAGTTCTCCGTCACTGAAGCAAGCAAGCCTCATGTTAACTTCAAGCTGCCTGGCTGCCGGCCGCCATCTTGGCTGGCAGTTAATTTGCATATCGCCCTGATTAGCCAATGGGAAGGGTAGCGGACGTATGGCTAATTACCATGTTTCTCTTTTATTAGATAGGATGAAATAAAGAACGTGCTGGAATTACCTAATATGTACATTACTTACAGGTTTTAAAATACCCTTTTTTAGGATAATTTTCTATTTCTTTTTCAGAGAGAATGAAAGGGAGGGAGGAAGGGTGAGAGAGAGAAACATCTATGTGAGAAAGAGACATCAACTGGTTGCCTCCTGCACATGCCCTAACCTGGGGGTAGGGGAGAGCGTAGGAGCAAGCCTGCAACCCAGGTACTTGTCCCTTGACCAGGAATCTAATTCAATACCCTTTGGTGCTCAGGCCGACACTCTAACCACTGAACAACGCCAGCCACAGCTAAAATACCATTTTGCTTTCCCTTTCCCACCTAATACTTTTCTTCGCTCTTTTTGTTGACATTTGTTTTTCTTTTGTTTCTTCATTTGCCCTCTTATTCGTTATATTTAATCCTCATAATAATTCTAAGAAGCAGATATTTTTCTGCCTTTTTACAGCTGTGGCGTGTGAGGCAAAGTAATCTGCCCAAGGTCATATAGCTAAGTAAGCAGAGCCGGGGTATGAACAAGTTCCATTGACTCTAATATCCCATGTTGTTTCCACTAATGTCTTAAATGCATTTAAGATTCTCACACAAATGCAGAGAATTTTTGCTTTGTGTGATTATTAGTTCAAGTTAGATTTTTGTCATAGTCACAGGAAACCCAAAGCAAAAGTTATTTAAAATTTTATTCATCTCACCCTAGCTGGTTTGGCTCAGTGGATGGAGTGTCAGCCTGCGGACTGAACGGTCCTGGGTTCAGTTCCAGTCAAGGGCACATGCCTGGGTTGCAGGCTCCATCCCCAGTGGGGTCGTGCAGGAGGCAGCAGATGAATGATTCTCTCTAATCATTGATGTTTCTTTCTCTCTCTCTCTCTCTCTCTCTCTCTCTCTCTCTCTCTCTCTCTCTCATTTCCTCTCTAAAATCAATAAAAATATTTTTTTAAAAATTTTAATCATCTCTGTTGTGATAGTCTAGAGGTAAGCAAATAAGGTTGGTTCAAAGGCTCTACCATGCAGGCTATAAGGGACCTAAGCTCCTTTTTTATTACTCCATTATCCTTAAACATATGCTTTTGATTTTATGGTTCAAAATATGTGCTCCTTTTCCAACATTCTACCTAGCAGGAAGCAGAAGGTTCTCTTCCTTCCCTTTAAACCTATCCCAGAAGTGACACCAGGAATCTACTTATATCCCTTTGGCCAAAACCTAGTCAGGTGGCCGGCGCAACAATAAGGGAAGCTGGGAAATGTGGACTGTGTGGTCATCTGCTCAACTGAAAGTCTAGGGTCTGTCAACAGAAGAGGTGAATAGATTTGGTGTGATAACAATTTCTGTCACAGCGATGTAATTTTTGTTTCTAATTATTTATTCAGCCCTAGCTGTTTGGGCTCAGTGGATAGATAGAGCATCAGCCTGCAAACTGAAGGATTCTGGGTTTGATTACAGTCAAGGGCACGTGCCGGGATTGCGGGCTTGATCCCCAATGTGGGGGCGTGCAGGAGGCAGCCAATCAATGATTCTCTTACATCATTAATATTTCTGTCTCTCTCTCCCCCTCTCCCTTCCTCTCTGAAATAAATAAAATATTGTTGGCAAAAAAATGAGAAAAGAGTATTCCTGTCTCACATAGCAAATAGAGTATGATTAATAATAATACATGTGAATTCATTTGGGAGTCTAAAAAGTAGAATTAAATGTCAAGGCTTTCCCTTCTTTTTTTTTTATTTCCACCATTTGTTGGATAGAATACCTAATTGATAGGCATATCATTTCCCTAGTACGTGAGTTAGTGATATACCTAACCTCTATAACAGTGGTTCTCAACCTTCCTAATGCCGCGACCCTTTAATACAGTTTCTCATGTGTGGTGACCCCCAACCATAAAATTATTTTCATTGCTACTTCATAACTGTAATTTTGCTACTGTTATGAATCGTAATGTAAGTATCTAATATGCAGGATGTATTTTCATTGTTACAAATTGAACATAATTAAAGCATAGTGATTAATCACAAAAACAATATGTAATTATATATGTGTTTTCCGATGGTCTTAGGCAACCCCTGTGAAAGGGTCATTCGACCCCCCCAAAGGGGTCACGACCCACAGGTTGGCAACCCACGGGTTGAGAACCCCTGCTCTATAATGACTTTTATTCATCTTGACAAAAGACACTGTTGCTTATACATTACGTAAATAATTTATTAAATCTAGATACTTAATATTTATACTGTTATCTTTATGAATTAGTTATTTAAAGGTATTTTCTATCTCTGTTTCACTATCTTTATATGGCTTCTCATGAAGTAATATCAGTACTTAATAAAGTTTTTTATATTTAATAAATAGGCTCATTTGTTTAGGGTGGATTCTGTTTATCTTAGTTAGGATTGTAGTCTTAAAAACTGAAAATCAGCACAGTCACATGCCTTTGTAAACATGACCAGATTACCAACTTTTAATTTAAAAGGATTAAAATTATGGCAAATTTGCCAGTTAGCAAAAATAGTAGAATAAAATCATAAATTCAGCATTAGGTTTACAATATCTTTATGCTATAATAGAAGATGCTCTATTTTTTCCAAGTCAGCCAGTATCTTTGAAAATTTTTGTGCCACAACCCCAAAATACTAAGTGTAATGAAATAATGTTTGAAACTTTTGAAATAAAGTTATAACTTAAGGCAATTCATGATTTAGGGGCTGTTTATAGACCCTTTGTTTTTGAACAATTTATTAAATTAATGCCTTATTTTGTTATAGGTTTGACAAGTTTTCTGTAACTAAAAAATAATAAATAAGCTATTTAAGAACACTTATAGAAATTAAAATGTTTTTATTTAATTCTGTTCTTCATTGGTTTTTAAAGCAGAACACCTATAAAATTAACTAGTGAGGTTTTTTTTTCATATGTTTTTATTGATTTCAGAGAGGAAGAGGGAGAGAGAGATAGAATCATCAATGATGAGAGAGAATCATTGATTGGCAGCCTTTTGCACAACCCACACCTGGGATTGAGCCCGCAACCCGGGAATATTGCCTTTACCGGGAATTGAACTGTGACCTCCTGATTCATAGGTCGACGCTCCACCACTGAGCCACACGAGCTGGACAAGAGGCTGCAGTTTTGGTTAACCTTGGTTGAGGCTCCAGGGTAAAATAAATGTTAATTAAGGATATGGATTAAAAACTTATATCCATAAATGTCATTAAAATTTATTAACCAGTCGTGAAATATAGCCAATTTCTAATGCAGTGGCTGCTGTCAGGGATCCTTTAGTTTTGTGCTGTCTGGCAAATGTGTTAACCACTCAGGGCACAACATTAAAAAGAAGTGTTTAAACTATTTGGAATAAAGTTGTCTAGCAATCTCATTTATCTTAACGCTAAGAAGCAGACTTCTTAAGCAGCATAAAGACTTCTGAGCAGCATTACATAGTTCTATCTACTTCATTCTTGGAAAAGTCTCCTAAGCTCCTACTTGGTGCCTGTTTACCCTTATGTTTAAAACAGATATACCTGGCATGCTATTTCTTTGGTTTGTCAGAGAAAAGAGGAGTCTGTAGTTTAGTCTCAAGATGACAGCAAGAGGGGAGGGAAAAATTGTATAAGCTGCAGAAGTAATACAAGAAAACCAGCAGTTTAGGACAACTTATTCCAGAAAATCGCTTTGTACTAATAAATGAGTCCTCAGGGTTTCATCGTATTACAAAACAATAGATTAATTTCATGATCCTACTTATCATCTTATAATCAAGAAAGGGTTATATTATTTTAATTATATTCTTTTATTTATTTATTTATTTATTCATTCATTTATTTATTTATTTTTAGGGATTTTCTTTTAAAGGCTAAATTTACTTTAGAAATAATTTCAAGCCCGGCTGGCGTTGCTCAGTGGTTGAGGTTCCACCTATGAACCAGGAGGTCAGGGTTCAATTCCTGACCAGGGCACATGCCCAGGTTGCAGGCTCAATCCCCAGTGTGGGTTATGTAGGAGGCAGCCAATTAATGATTCTCTCTCATCATTGATGTTTCTAGTCTCCCTTCCTTTTTGAAATCAATAAAAACATTTCAAAAAATATTTTCAATTAGAATAATTAAAATTCTATTTTGGGTGCTTAAAAAAGGATGTAAAGTCTTCAGCTATCCTGAAAAAGTAGCTGTGAAAACACTTTGAGGTTTACAGATATGAAAGACACTGTAAAAGCTTTAGCTATTTGTACACAAGGAATTGGACGAGAATCTTTCTTATGGTCTCATTTGTTGATTAATTTATGGAAATGTACTGTTTTTTTTCACTCTGTGTAAATCATCTAGTACCTATCACTTTTAAATATTGCCAAGTTGGCTCCCTCTCCCCCACTTCAATCAGTGCAAATTACTTTGATCTTAACCTAATCTGGACTGATTCAAAAGAATATATGCACCCCCTTGTTCATTGTAGTGTTGTTTACAATAACCAAGATTTGGAAGCAGCCCAAGTGTCCATCAGTAGATGAGTGGATTAAAAAGTTGTGGTACATTTACACAATAGAATACTACTCAGCCACACACAAAAAAGGAAATCTTACCCTTTGCCAACAGCAAAGATGGACCTGGAGAGCATTATGCTAACTGAAGTGAAATAAGCCAGTTAGAAAAAGACAAGTACCATATGATTTCACTCATATATGGAATCTAATGAACAAAATAAACTTAACAAAATAGAAACAGACTTATAGAGAACAGACTGACAGCTTCAAAAGGGAGGGGGGTTTGTGGGGCTGGGTGAAAAAGGTGAAGGGATTAAGTAAAATAAAACTCATAGACACAGACAACAAACAATATGGTGATTACCAGAAAGAAAGGGGAGTAGGGGGATATAGAAGAGGTTATAGGGAGGATAAATGGTGATGGAAGGAGACTTGACTTGGGGTGGTGAATACACAATACAATATACAGATGATGTATTACAGAATTGTACACCTGAAACCTGAATAATTTTATTAATGCCACCCCAATAAATTAAGAAAAAAAGAGTAAACCATACAGAATTATTTTTTTAAAAAGTAAACCATTGATGTTGACAGAATGTTCCCCAAATCCCCCTTTTTAAAAAATTTTACATTGTAATATTTTGAACCCTAGATGAACTTGAGATCAGCAGGTATATTTTATTGAGGTATTGTTCCCCCTTACACATCTTAGAATCAAGAAGGGAAACACATTTCTGTGAAGGGTAGTTTTAATTACCCAAATTACAGATCAATTTTATTAGTGTCATTAATTAGGAGTTTATTATATAAATGTTGATGTCAGTACCTTTAATTTTGCAGATAATTAGTACTTTTTCTAAGTAGCTCTTTTGTAAGAAGTAAAGTTACATTTTTAGGAAAACCAAAAGTACTTTTCAGTAGTTGTTTTTTTTGTATTTGATGTATCCTTGTATTTTTCAGTAAGTATTGGCGCTCTAGATCATTGTTATTGACATCAGCAAATGTTTTTATACTCTTCGGTTCTAATACGAAGAGTTTTTCCTTTTGATTTCAGTTAATCATTTATGTGACCAAAGGCAATGTGGAAAAACATATTTTGGCGCCATCTGCTGTTCTTTAACGTGATATTTTATTTACTTCAGTACAGCTTGTAGATCAAGCATGTCAAATTCTCAGCTGCATGTGGCCCACAACGAATATTTTTGCAGCCCAGCCAATATAACGGTATGTAAGAAATGTTTTAATAAAAATTTCGTAACTTCATTTTTACAATATCCTGTTATACATAATTATTAATAACGAACTACCACGTTTGCTAATGACTGATTACTATAATCGTGTTGCATTCATTTCTCTTACGCACCTTGCACACAGGTGCACCATTTCTCTCCACTAATACTAGCAGCCAATATTTTAGCAGCCAATTGCCACATCACTTGTTTGGTGTGCGCAACAGGAAATATTTCGCTTTCGGAGAACAAGAAAAATAGGTTTATTTGTGCTACGCTTATTAATTTGTGCAGTTATTCGGTGTCTGGTAAATTAATGTTCAAGAAAAAATACTAATTTTTATTAAAATGTTCTATTCTATGTTAACAATTACTTGTTTATTTCAGCCCTTTGTATTCAGCATGTCTTTATCGAAATAAACCTATGTTTCTATGAAAATTGAAGCTTTTGGTTTTTTGCGGCCCACATAAACTTAAACCTTGTTTATTTGACCCGTGTTAGCCTTTGAGTTTGACATGCTTGTTGTAGGTAGATTCAGATATATATATATATTTTTTTTTCTCTTCACTCATATAAAGTACAATAATGGGACTTCTTAAATAGTCTGCTAGAGAAGCCTTCTATTTCTTGTATTTGTAACTGCCAAGGCTATCTTGTAATTTTGATGCTAAAATATATTTTCATTCAATGCCTCTGAGTTCCTGAACACTTCCTTCTCTAGCTTCTTTTGTCTTCCCATAAAAACTCCTGAATAAGACAGATTCACTGGACTGCTTACTTAGTTTTTCTTGTTATTTTTTATGTCCTTTCTTTCTGAACACCTAATATTTCATCTTTCATACTCTGCTCGTATGTTATCCTCAAGCCCCATTTCTGTTCTTTCTGTGAAATCTTCCCCTATGATTCTGAACTACATTTACTTTTATTGCTTTTCTATAGTTTCATTTATATAAATTATTTGCACAGAGGCAACATCTTATTTTAGTAAAATGTGTGAGTATAAAATATATATGAATATACACTATTAATAGTCTCTAATTGTCTCACATGATCTGGTACTTTAGCATAATGATATAGATAGGTAGGTAAGTAGGTGGGTAGGTAGATAAATAGCATGTTTTGCTCCTTAATTATCATGTATGTCTTTTCTCTCAAAACAAATGGCATGTTCATTGTTGAGTGGTACAATTTACTGATTTTGTAATGTTTAGATAATAAATCTCCATGCACAATTACGTATGAAGACCTGGAAATCTGATGCCCTAATTAGAAGAATTGTGTCCAGAGTAATGATAACTGAATTGTGAGTGGTGAACTTTGAGTAAAGTGGAAGAATTGCTATGCATAAATAGCGTGATGTCTATTTGGCTGCCCAAAACTTAGCTCCTGTTTCACTATCAAATTTAAACATTGTTGATTTCTTCGTTTCTGCTGTGATGGTTTACTTATAACATTTCCCTCCACCCACCTCATCCCAATATGATTTTAAACCACATACTTACAGCTTAATTTTATATTTCCTCAACTATGAATAATATCCTATCTAATAAAAGACAAAAAGGTCAGAAACATCAATGAGGAGAACCAAGATGGCAGCATAGGTTAACGCCGGAGTTTGCTGCTTTGAACAACTACTTCAAAAGTGAAACCAAAAAATGGAAGGGACATCACCCAGAACCACAGGAACGCTGGCTGAGTGGAAGTCCTACAACTAGGAGGAAAGAGAAACGCATGTGGACACTCAGAGGAGGCGCAGTGCTGAAGTCAAATTCTGAGGTGCGGAGTGCGCGGAGCGGGCTGGCGGCGGAGGGCTCGGTTGGCGTTTTCAATCGGGAGGGAGTCGCAGACTCTGAGCTCCAGATCCGGGCGAGTCTTTAGGGATCCAGACTCAAACGGGAGAAGCGGGACTGTCTGGCTTCGGTCAGAGCGAGTGCAGCTTTCTCTCCGAGGTTTGCAGCCGTTGCTGGGCCTCAGAGAGGCAGAGCCCCTGGGGACAGGACTGAGAGCCGCCATAACTGCTCTCTCGGGCCCACCCTGTTGATCCTGTGCGACCCGCCCGCCCAAGCCCTGCTCACAGGCATTTGCCAGATAGCCTCAGGCAAAGGCTAGATTAGCACCTTCCTAGAGGACAGAAGTTCTCTCACTGCAGACACAGCTGATTCTCATAGCCACTTGGCCTGGAGGTCAAACCCTCCCTGGAATTAGCTACAACAATCAAGATTTAACTATAAGACTGCGAACAAAGACCACTAGGGGGTGTACCAAGAAAGCATAACAAAATGCGGAGACAAAGAAACAGGACAAAATTGTCAATGGAAGATATAGAGTTCAGAACCACACTTTTAAGGTCTCTCAAGAACTGTTTAGAAGCCGCCGATAAACTTAATGAGATCTACAAGAAAACTAATGAGACCCTCAATCTTATATTGGGGAACCAACTAGAAATTAAGCATACACTGACTGAAATAAAGGATAATATACAGACTCCCGACAGCAGACCAGAGGAGCGCAAGAATCAAGTCAATGATTTGAAATGCGAGGAAGCAAAAAACACCCAACCGGAAAAGCAAAATGAAAAAAGAATCCAAAAATGCGAGGATAGTGTAAGGAGCCTCTGGGACAGCTTCAAGCGTACCAACATCAGAATTATAGGGGTGCCAGAAGATGAGAGAGAGCAAGATATTGAAAACCTATTTGAAGAAATAATGACAGAAAACTTCCCCCACCTGGTGAAAGAAATGGACTTACAGGTCCAAGAAGCGCGGAGAACCCCAAACAAAAGGAATCCAAAGAGGACCACACCAAGACACATCATAATTAAAATGCCAAGAGCAAAAGATAAAGAGAGAATCTTAAAAACAGCAAGAGAAAGAAACTCAGTTACCTACTAGGGAATACCCATACGACTGTCAGCTGATTTCTCAACAGAAACTTTGCAGGCCAGAAGGGAGTGGCAAGAAATATTCAAAGTGATGAATACCAAGAACCTACAACCAAGATTGCTTTATCCAGCAAAGCTATCGTTCAGAATTGAAGGTCAGATAAAGAGCTTCACAGATAAGGAAAAGCTAAAGGAGTTCATCACCACCAAACCAGGATTATATGAAATGCTGAAAGGTATCTTTTAAGAAGAGGAAGAGGAAGAAAAAGGTAAAGATACAAATTATGAACAACAAATATGCATCTATCAACAAGTGAATCTAAGAATCAAGTGAATAAATATGATGAACAGAATGAACTGTTGATTATAATAGAATCAGGGACATAGAAAGGGAATGGACTGACTATTCTTGGGGAGGAAAGGGGTGTGGGAGATGCAGGAAGAGACTGGACAAAAATCGTGCACCTATGGATGAGGACAGTGGGTGGGGAGTGAGGGCGGAGGGAGGGGCGGAAACTGGGAGGAGGGGAGTTATGGGGGGGGAAAAAAGAGGAACAAATGCAATAATCTGAACAATAAAGATTTAATTTAAAAAAAACAAAAAAAACAAAAAGGTAATTAACTGTACTTCCGCTACGCTTCCCATTGGCTAATCAGGGCAATATGCAAATTAACTGCCAACAAAGATGGCGGCCGGCAGCCACGCAGCTGAAGCGAACATGAGGCTTGCTTGCTCCAGTGATGGAGGAAGCCAAGGTTCCCCACTTGCTGCAGCCCGGCTCTGAGCCCGAAAGCAACAATGTTTTAATTATAGAAGCTAAACAAACCCCAGATAACTGCTTTCAGCCGGCCACGGCCTCAGAGCTGGGAGCGCCAGCGATGGCAACAATGTTTCAATTATAGAAGGTAAATAAATCCCAGAATTAAAAAAAAAAAAAGAAAAAAAGGAGAGGCTGGGAGCTTCAGTCGCAGGCCAGCCTGAAAACGGCCCTCAGCCCCTCACCCAGGCTGGCCAGGCACTCAAGCGGGACCCCCACCCTGATCTGGGACACCCTTCAAGGCAAACCAGCCAGCGCTCACCCATGCACCAGGCCTCTATCCTATATAGTAAAAGGGTAATATGCAAACTGACCCTAACAGCAGAAAGACTGGGAATGACTGGTCACTATGACACACACTGACCACCAGGTGCCAGACGCTCAGTGCAGGAGCTGCCCTCTGGTGGTTAGTGCGCTCTCACATGGGGGAGCTCTGCTCAGCCACAACCAGGCTGATGGCTGCCAGTACAGCGGTGGTGGTGGGAGCCTCTCCTGCCTCCTCAGCAGCTCTAAGGATGTCTGACTGCAGCTTAGTTCTGCTTCCCGCTGGCAAGTGGACATCCCCCAAGGGCTGCAGGGCTGCCAGAGGGGTGTCTGATTGCCATCTTAGGTCCAATCCCAGGGGAGCAGGCCTAAGCCAGCAGGTGGTCATCCCCCGAGGGGTCCCAGCCTGTGAGAGGGCACAGGCCGGGCTGGGGGAACCCCCTCCACCCCCAAGTGCACAAATTTTTGTGCACCGGGCCTCTAGTGTATATGTATAAGATGATGATACCATGGTTCTTGCCTTTCCACCACTAAGCTTTTTCAATACTACATTTTCATTATCAAGGTTAATAACATTTATATTGTTAAGTATTTTCTTGAATGATTTGCATTAGGTTGATTCTAAACGTTGAAAATAATAACTGTGTTTGTGTTATTATGAATATGGAGATATTTTTTTCAGTAGAGCCAAGTATGTACTAGATTCTACTTCTTTCTACTACCTAATATTTCTAGGTCACTCAAAAGAGACTATTCCTAATAGTTCTGATGTTATTTTATACATTTAATGTATTGCCTTTATCATAGTCACATGTTTTTATAAGCTCCCTGCTGTTTAACCTATTGATTTCTCTTTTGTCCAGGAAATTTTATTTCTACTGCTCTCTTGAGCCTGGTTCCAATCTATGGGCCTGCTTCACACCCTTTGTCTTGGAATTTCTTGCCTTTATTGTTTTTCTGTGATGATTTTATTAATTACTACATTCTAAGTCTTCCTCTTTCTGTATTTATTCCCGAGTTTTGTTGAAATAATGTCCTCAAGTAATTTTCTAAGAAAGGTTATATAGGGAGATAACTTTGTAAGTCTGCATATCTAGAAATTTCTTTATTTTACTTTCACTCTTGTTTCATGGTTTCATACAAAGATTTCTGTTTATTGATCTACAATAAACATTATTGTTTTCAGATCCACATATTACTGTTATTTTTTATTGTAGTTTCAAAGTTCAAAGCTTCTTTGAGGTTTTAAGGGAACTTGATGGCTTCCTTTTCTTTTGTAGCCTCTAACATGCTTTGTTAGGCAGTAGTTTCCTCAGCTTTGCTTCTTTTTGTATCCTGTCTCCAAATATTATTGATATTCACAATACAAAAATATCTAAGGAGATACCCATTATGAAAATACAAAGGGTCTAATGTTTACATTTTGGTGGTTTTGTATAAAATGTTAACTCATTAACACTTTGAATAAAATAAGACATGAGAAAGTATGACTTAATATTTTTTAAATTTTTTAAGCATTTCCAAAAGTCGTATATTTTCCATTCCATGGTTATTCATTTTTATACTAATACTAGAGGCCCAGTGCACAAAATTCGTGCAAGAGTAGGCCTTCCTTCCCCCAGCTACCAACACCAGCTTCCCTCTGGCACCTGGGACCCGGGCTTCCCTCAAAGCCCCAACTTCATCCGGAAGGACGTCTGGTCTAATTAGTGTATTATGCTTTTATTATTATAGATACTTCTAGTAGTAAGTATATCCAGTAGTATTTAGCAAGACTAATTTGTATTTAGATAGCACAGTGGTTAAGAGTGTGGTGCTCTGGAGTTAGACTGCCTCTGCTACTTAATACTGTGTGACCTTGGGCAAGATGCTTAACCTCTTTGCTTAGTTTCCTCATCTATAAAATAGGAATAATAGTATGCTCTCATAGAGTTGGTACAAGGATTCAATGAGTTAATACATATATAAAACACTTAAAACACTAGTGCTGGCACTTTTTAAGTTTTCAGTCTTTAGGTACTACTACTAGTACTACTACTCTTATTCCAGTTACTATAATTATTATCATCATTGTTTATATTTCTTATAAACTTTTTTGAGGCATCTAGATTACTTTTTGTTAAAAATAAATGAAATGTTGTATTTGGAGTCACGACCTAAAAATTATTTTGCTACCACTTACTAGCTTTCTAACCTTCAGCATTTCACTGAACTTTAATGGGCCTGAATAAAACAGATTAATAATATTTTTCTTACCAGTTGATCTCTTGATCTGTAAAATATTACTAGGAATCATGCAGTCCCAGAAATGATGGTCTATGGAACAAGAAAGAAAGAGAACTGATAATGCTCAGCCTCCCCCTCCCTCTCTCCTTCCTCCCTATCTCTGCCCATTTTCCTTCCTTCAAAACATAGTTTACGGGCCTGGCCGTTGTGGTGGTTGAGCATCAACCCAGGAACCAAGAGGTCCACTGATTTGATTCCTGGTTGGGGCACATGCCCAGGTTGTGGGCTTGATCTGCATTAGGGGGCGTGCAGTGGATCCATGATGTTTTCATCGATGTTTCTATCTCTCTCTCTCTCTCTCTCTCTTTCTCTCTTTAAAAATCAATAAAAACATTTTTTAAAAAGTTTCTGAGATAAATTCACATCAAAGATTAAGCATTTAATGTTTGTAAGAGTATAATAGCTTCATTCTCATTTTTATCTTCATGTTCTACCTTCCTAGTCTTGCCTATTCCTTCCCCATAAAGCTGAACTAATATAATAAAAAAGGCATTTCTAACAAATTTCTGAATTTCATGTGAAAATAAAATTAGGGGCAGGCTAAATTGTGTTCTCTTAAGCCCTGTGCATATGTTCATTTGTGTGTCCTGTTTTATACTTTACTGACACCTTGTGGGTGTCTTTAGCACATATTGTATTGCTTCACTTATTTGTTACATATCTAGCTTCCCTTCTAGATCAAGTCCCTCAGTGGCAGATGTTTATATTGACTAGCAAATGACTTATATGAATCTTAGGTTAGACTAGAATTAGGTTTGTTATAATTGTTGATTTGTGGCCATGGTTATTCTTACTTGAATTAATGATGCACTTGATACTCTGGTCATATTAGCTTCTACTTTGGATGTAATGCTACTTTTGAGTTACAGCGTTGTTCAATTGAACTTAAAAATATTTATAATTTATGCCAAAACCGGTTTGGCTCAGTGGATAGAGCGTCGGCCTGCGGACTGAAGGGTCCCAGGTTCGATTCCGGTCAAGGGCATGTACCTTGGTTGCGGGCACATTCCCAGTGGGAGATGTGCAGGAGGCAGCTGATCGATGTTTCTCTCTCATCGATGTTTCTGGCTCTCTATCTCTCTCCCTTCCTCTCTGTAAAAAATCAATAAAATATATTTAAAAAAAATATTTATAATTTATAAAAGCTACTGACTTTAAAAATAATTTTTTCTTGTGAAAAATAATTGTATTATTTTTTGAATTTTCTCACTTTAGGGAATACTGAAAATGAAAACTGGAGGTAAAAATATGAGACTAGAAGAGAGAATTTTAAAATGTTCCATTTGGGGGTGAAGTTATTTTATACTCTTTCCTGAAAGCAATGAGCAGGGGGATGTCTTAAGAGAATGGAATGTGATATGTAGCAGGAAAGAATGAAAATGAAGCTAAGCTATTCCCAAAGGATGTTAATCCTTGAATTAGTAGTTGGTTGGTTTTCTATTTCTCATCAAGCTAGAGTTATGAATTCTTGTCGATTCTGGCACCTACAGACATTTTTATGTACAGTACTAGAGGCCCAGTGCATGAATTCATGCACAGATGGGGGGGGGGTCCCTTGGGGTGGCCTGCAGAGATTGGGCCAAAACCTATAGTCCAACACTGCCTACCACTCCTGCTCATCCTGGTCCTCCTGCGCCTGCCGCAGGCTCACACCGTCACAGCTGCACCGCCACAGCTGCACTCTCCAGCCGTGAACCCTGCGTCTGGCTCCCATCCTGAAGGGGTGGGGGGGCAAGACGCGATTGGCTCCGGGTGGGCGGGCTGTAGGACACCCTTGCCAGCAAGGGATCCGGATCCATCCCGCTGACGTTCATGCCGTTTTTATATCATTTCTTCCTTACGAAGCGTCTAGGGCAGCGGTTCCCAACCTGTGGGTCGCAACCCCTTTGGGGGTTGAACGACCCTTTCACAGGGGTCGCCTAAGACCATCGGAAAACACATATATAATTACATATTGCTTTTGTGATTAATCACTATGCTTTAATTATGTTCAATTTGTAACAATGAAATTGGGGGCCACCACAACATGAGGAACTGTATTAAAGGGTTGCGGCATTAGGAAGGTTGAGAACCACTGGTCTAGGGATTGGAAGCGGCCACAGTGCCCAAGGCTGACTTCCAGGCCGGCAGCGCTGTCAGGATTGTGCCGGTGGCACCGGTCATCAGTGCCTGGCCCATTTTCCAGAGATTGGACCTGCAGGACTACTGGGGGAGTGAGTGGCTGCTGCTGGGCTGGTGGGCCACCAGGACCAGTCAGTCAGCTGAGCGGCACTCCTGCTGTGGGAGTGCACTGACCACCAGGGGGCAGCTCCTGCATTGAGCATCTGCCATCTGGTGGTCAGTTCACATCATAGCAACCGGTCGACTGGCCTTTCAGTTCGGTTGCTTAGGCTTTTACATATATAGATTAGACTTGTTCATAGCAAGTCAAACTTTTATAAAGCAGATTTTTACAATGACTTTACTATTGGACTCCCTACCTTAAAATCTTTAAGTAAATTTTTAAAGTAAAATATTTAAGCCTTAAGTGAAATATTTTAACCCTTTGCGGTCGTTTGTCTACTCTCAGCCACCAAAGCTTTTTTACTGTTCCGGTCGTATGTCTGCTCTCAGCCACCACAGCAGGGAACCGTACAAATCTTAACTCTATCCATTCATGTATCAGTTCATAATTTCTCTGAAAGTTCTTAAGTGTCTAAGCGACCTTGTCACGAACCAAAACATTGCCCCGACAAATCGGAGATATCGAAACTCAATATAAATAAACGCGGTCATTCCACACTTGCCATGCAAAACACTGTGGCGAGTCAGTCGCCTTTTGAGAGAGAAGAAATCGACAAGCTTCGGAGATACTTAGCAGAATTTCAAATAAAGCTTTACAAATTACGTTTAACTGTAATTAGGCATTCTCGCTTGTTAAGATAAAAATAAAACTCCAAAATGGCAAAAAGAAAGTTACCGAAAGAAGTGTACTGCGAATCTGAAAGTAACGATGAAGAGTTTTATTTTGGCACCTTGAATACTGACTCTGACGTAGAAAGTGATAACGTTTGTAGTGATTCTAGTAGTGATGTAGTTCCAAAAAAGAATTAATAAATCTTGTTTATCCTTCATAATCTTGCATGTTATGTATCACTGCTCTTTCAATGGAAATTAATTCCGACCAGTACGACACCCATATCCAAATTTAATACGACTGCAAAGGGTTAAAAGCATTTAAAATAAACTTGATTTCAGTTTATTTTTGGATTTTTTTTTTTTTTTTTTTTTGGTAGTTAAAAAGTTGTGGTAGTTCCCAACTGTGTTAGAAACAGTTGCCAAGTGTGGTGTTTTACACCTTGAGACTGGGAGCTGTTTCTAAGCACAGTTACTAGCACAGATTTGCCTAAGTTTCCAATTTGATCTGTGGCTATGCATAAGTAATGTGGAATTTGTATAATATTTTGGGGGGGGGGGGCGAGGGGGGGCGGGTACCTTTGGAAATTAAATTCCATAAACCATCCTCTAACTACATTACTCTATACCCTAAAAATGTATAGACTTCAAACTCCAGCCAATAGTACAGTCTTTTATAAATCTTTGAGATAGTTATAAAGGTATGTAAAAATTAAGGTATTCTATTAGTACTAACTTCAGAATGTATAGAATTAGCCTGGCTGGGTAGCTCGGTTGGAGCCATCATCCTATACACCAAAAATAAGAATGTATAGAATTAAGTCGCTTATTTTGTTGAAAGGATTTATTTCAACAAATGATGTTATTTAATATCAGATTTCAGATATTTTTAGTAAAGAAAGAATGCTTACTCTCCAGAAGCCTTTGCTTTTCCGCTGTGGTTCCTAGTAATAGTGAAGACTCTAGTATATTTTTACATGATTTATATTTAAACAAAAAAATTCGAAAATAAATTTTGATATATATAGTATAATAACCATTTAAATTGCATGATAATTTTTATTATTTAAGAGGACCAATAAGAATTTAGTAAAGGTGTGTGTGTGTGTGTGTCCGTCCATTTAAGTTAACCACTAGCCACATGTGGTTATTGAGCACTTAAAATACGGCTTGTCTGAATTTGAGGCATGCTGTGTTAAAAGTACATAGTTATTTTAAAGATTTAATAGGAAGATAAAAGAATGTAAAATATCTCAATTTTATATTACATGTTGAAATGATAAATTGTATATATAGTGGGTTAAATCACATTAAAATTTACTTAGCTACTAAAAAATTAAAAATTACAAAATATGGATCACGTTCTGTTTCTATTGAGATACTGGGTTCAAGAACATTTTTAACTGAAAATTGAATTTTCTATAAGTTATGGTTGAAATTGAATGTTGAGATTTATTTTTATTAGTCTTATATTACAGCTTAACATCTAAATATTAGCACTCTAATATTACATGTAAAAGTGAAAGCTATAAAAGTAAAAAAATTTTGATAAAATATTATGTTGATGATTTGTTTTTAGACTTTGTTGTTGGGACAAACCATAACCAATCCTTCATGATTTCTTGGTTCTTGGTTAGGAGCCAAATAAGCTACCATGGATTATTTAACAAACATTTTGTTTGCTTCAGATGTGCCAAATCAGTTCTGGGGAATACTCCTCCATAATTTTAGAAGGAAACAAAAAATAGTGGGTGTACATGTAAATGAATTCAGAGGTAGGAAGAAGTGAAACAGTACCTGTCGGGTTTTTATTTTCTATAAAGTAGTATATAAGTCATCATAGCCCACCAGTAGTGATGGTTTCTTGGAAAAATTCCTTGAACTGAGTAAAATTAAAGGGTCTCCATAGATGAGAACCAACATTTATTAAATATTTATTGGGCATCGAGCTAAACACTGAGGAAGAATATAAAAGAGGGAGGGGGCCTTAACCCTATGAGCTTATAATTTTGTTAGGGAAGTAAGGCGTATACCAAAAAAGTAAACAACAACATAAGGCAGCTATGATATGATATGGAAAGAATATATGGCATATATACAGTGCTACAGGAGTTCCAAAGATGAAGACACTAATGACTACAGATTGTTTTTTAACTTTTTCCTTTGCTTACAGTAGTGGCCAGGTGATCTTCTCAGAATGACTCCTGCCCTCACCAGTAGCTCAGTTGATGAGAGCATCGTCCAGATACGTTGAGGTTGAAGGTTCGAACCCCGGTCAGTGTACATACAGGAATCAACTAATGAATGCATAAGTGGAACAACAAATCAGTGTTCCTCTCTCCCTTCCTCTCTTTCTCTAAAATCAATCTTTTTATTTTAATTAGAAAAAAAATAGCAGAATGACCCCTTTGTAAATACCTTCTGGCACTGTACCTTATAGTCAGTGTTAATGTATTTTTTTATTTTTTATATGTTTTTATTTTAGAGAGGAATGGTGAGGGAGGGAGAGAGAAAGAAACATCAATGCAAGAGAGAAACATCTATCGATTGCCTCCCATACGCACCCAAGGCCAGGGATCAAACCTGCAACCTGGGTATGTGCCCTGACCGGGAATCAAACCAGCAACCTTTCAGTGAATGGGGCAACACTCAACTGAGCCACACTGGCCAGGGCTCAGAAGTAATTAATTATAAGAATTGTATAGAAATTTAGTATAGATTCTTTATCTCAGCACAAATAAGAGTTTAATATAATGCTTTATAAAACTGAACTTTGAATGCTTTAGAACAGAACTGGTTATCAATGGGAAATTGAGGTTACTGTAGCTTCATATATTTATGGGAACTAATAATTACCAATTTTAAACAGAAGTTGGAGTGGAATGAGAGAGGGTTGTATGGGATGAAAAATTTGAGAATGAAACTGATTGACTCACTGACTGATAACTCACAGCACGATAAAACAAAGCTGATAGATATCATCCTCACATGCATACACACTACAAACATAGAAATGTTAACACAAAACAAGAGCAAAAGTGTGAATGCATAGCTAAACCCTGAGGAAGGAAAGAAGTGAATGAAGTTCCTAGGTGTAGAAATGAAAGATATCAAATCAAAGTAGTAAGAGGGAGGTGGTACTGCTATATAAAATAGCACAGGACCTTTTGGTCTTGGATATATGTCCTAATGCAGCGGTCGCCAACCTTTTGGACCTCACGGACCACCAGTGGTCCACGGACCACCGGTTGGCAACCACTGTCCTAATGGGTCTCTGGTGGAATTTTAGTACACATATAGGGATAGGAAATGTGGTCTTGGACCTGTTCTGAATACAGGTAGCACTAAGACCAAGGTGTGCAGCCTACAACATGAAACAACTTCTCCGATTGTGTTTGGATTTTAAAGTGTCCAATGATAAAACAATTTAAAAGAGAATTTAAATGAGTTTGTAAAATGATCAAGAGAATAAAAAGAAAATTAAAATAAAATTTAAAAATTTTTAAATTTTAAAAGGAAGTATGGTGAAGTAACAGACCAGTATGAAAAAGAAACAATAAACCTAAAAAAGGAAAACCAAAGCAACTTTTTAAAAAATATATTTTTATTGATTTCAGAAAGGAAGGAAGAGGGAGAGAGATAGAAACATCAGTCATGAGAGAATCATTGATCTGCAGCCTCCTGCATGCCTCCCACTGGGATCGAGCCAGCAACCAGGGCATGTTCCCTTGACGGGAATGGAACCCAGGACCCTTCAGTCTGCAGGCCACTCTATCCACTGAACCAAACCAGCTAAGGCCAAAGCAACTTTTGAAATTAAAAATGTAATCATAGAAATTGGCATCAGGTGGATTAAATACCAGATTAGACAGTTATTCTTGCTTTGGCTGAAAAGGAAAAGAAAATCTAGCAATAAATGATTAAGAAGAACTGAATTTAAAATGTAATGACCTAGCTGTAGCTGGTTTGCTTCAGTGATTAGAGCGCCAGTCTACGGACTGAAGGGTCCCAGGTTCAATTCCGGTCAAGGGCACATGCCCGGCTTTTGGGCTCAATCCTCAGTAGGGGGCATGCAGGAGGCAGCCTATCAGTGATTCTCTCTCATCATTGATGTTTCTATATCTCCCTCTCTAAAGTCAATAAAATAAATTATAAACAAATAAATAAATTGTAAGGACCCAAAGGTAAACATTAAAGATACAAAGTTAAAAAAGTGCTGATATAAAACAAAGCTAAAAGCTGTTAGGAAAATATTATCAGCCAAAAATAGATTTCTAAGGCAAAAGGCATTATTAAGCATAATGATGAAAGGAGTAATTCACCTGGAGGAAATAATAATTTTGCCCCTGTATTTCCAAATAACAGCAAAATTTACATACTTAACACTAGAAAGACTAAAATTTAGTATATACCTATATTGCCCAAAAGCAGTCAAAATGACTGCATTGTGAAAGAATAATATCGGAGCACTCTTCACTTATGTTCCTTAGCTTTTCCAATAACTCACTTCTATTCGACATTTCTTTCATGAATTTAGGGCGCAAAAGAAATAAAATAAACAACTTATTAGAACAAGTATCACTGCATAAAGATTCGAATAGCAAGTACTAGTTTAGCTTATTGAGCAACTGCAACTTATCAAGTGTCGACAATTTATCATGTACTTGTATGTTATCATGTGACGGTAATCGAAAAAAAATGAAAACTGTTATTTCAATACAGAGCCGAAATGGTAATATAAGAAATTTACTCAATTCAATAATAAGAGTCTAAAATTCCTCCCCCCCCCCCCCCAAGCAGTCAAAATGACTGCTTTTGGGCAATATAGGTATAACACATATATATACCGGAAATGAAGGAGGGGGAGGTAACTACAATTATTAACAAACGCATTTATATGTTGTACAAAAAGTCACAAAATTCTAAGACATTGTGTCCTTATATACATAATTGTTTTTCTAATTGAAATTAAAAAGCAGTCAAAATGACTTCCTTGGGCAATCTAGTGTTAAATTAAATGGATTATCTACAGATAGAGCAGGAAGTTTTATAGGAAATTTCCTTCAAAAGACAATAGACGAATGAAACCACCACTGCCCCAGCAACAACAAAACTAAAGGTATAGAATATTTGAACAAGCAATTAATAGACTGGATATTTTAGATATATTTAAACTTTAAAAATAGAATGTAGATGTTCTTTTCAAGCAGACATGAAACATTTATAGAAACTAACCATGTATTAAACTACAAAGGGATGACTCCACAAATATCCAGTCATATCATACTGGCTATATTTTCTGACTATGTTGCATGCAGTGTATAGAAAACTTATTTAATTTTCCAAGTTTTGTTTAAAAGTGATGTTAATAGAATAATATTTAAGTGAAATAAGAGCTAAAACATTGATTGAACACTTTATATGAACCAGACATACTGCTTAGTGTTTTGTATATGTTATTCTATTTATATCCTTTCAGTAGCCAGTAGTCCTGGGAATTACAAAATACTGTTCTCATCTTTAATAGTTGAAAAAATGTAGGCTTAAAAATGTTATTTTGCCCAAGGTCTGCTGTTGGAAAAACCTCTGTTTTTTAATATTACGTTGTTACAACACCTCATCTTTTAAAAACACCTCTATTATTGTAAAATATAGCTAGGTAGAGAAATTTCACATAAAAGAATTACTCTTAAAGTTTAGAATTATTACTAAGATTGGTATTGTAATACCAACAGGTCAAGAAATAGAACTTTGCCAGCCACTGCAGAAGCCTTTTATGTGCCCCATTCCAATCATAACTCCATCCTTCCCCCCACACACACACACACACTCACACACATATACCCAAAAAAGCATTCATATGATAATCATTTTCTGGCTTTTTAAAAAAAGTAATTTTAGTGCCAAAGTGTACATTCATACTAGGTGTACCAGTTACTAATGCGGATTTTGTAATCAAAGAAAACACAATAATTTCAAGAGAAACATCAAAGATGCTTTATTCAAAGTAATGTCCATCGCTAGCTACACATTTCCCCATCTTTAGGTAATTTGTGGATACCGCCCCAATAGAACTTTTCTTGTTTTGAGGCAAAGCATTCAGAGACCCAATTTTCCACTTCTTACATTTTGAAGTGCTGCTCAGAAAGTGTGTGTGCCATCAATCTGAACAAGTGGTCATCTGAAGGAGCAAGGTTTGGTGAATATAGTGGGTGGGTTAATACTTCCCAAGCAAGATCTTTTAACATGTCTTTAATTGGTTTTGGAGTGTGTGATGGTGCGTTATCATGAAGCAAAATTACTTTGCCATGTCTTCTGGAACATTCTGATAGTTGCATGATCAAAGCGTGGTTCACATTGATTATTTGTTGTCGGTAGCGATCAGTATTAATGGTTTCACCTGGCTTTAGAAGCTCATAATACTCCACACCTTCTCTCATCCCTCCAAACACAGAGCATTGTCTTCTTTCCGAAGCAATTTGGCCTTGCAGTCAATGTTGATGGTTGGCCTGGATCAATCCATGATTTTGTGCATTTGGGATTCTCAAAATAAATCCACTTTTCATCTCCAGTCGCAATTTGATGCAAAAAAAGACTTTCTTTCATGCCGTTGAAGCAACATTTTACTGATGACTTTTCGGTTTTCCATTTGTCTTTTGTTCAGTTGATGTGGCACCCATTTTCCTTCCTTTAAAATCTGTCCCATTGCTTGTAAAGGATCGGAAATTGTTTGCTGAGCAACATTTAATCTTTCTGCAAGTTGTTTTTGAGTTTGACACGCATCTTCATCCAATAATGCTTGTAATTGTTGGTCTTCAAACTTTTTCGGTTGACCTGGACGTTCTTTGTCTTTCACATCGAAATCATCACATTTAAAGCTTTTAAACCAGCGCTCACAAGTATCTTGAGATGGAGCATGTTCACCATAAGCTTCCCGAAGTATACGATAACTTTTTCTTCAAAATAATGAATTAAAACTTTCCGCAAATGCTCTTTTTTTGCACGAAATTTTTAAGTGTAAAAATATCTATGATGTTAACACCTTCAGCAGATTTGACATACGAAGTTTGGAAGCATATTGTCAATACAACAAAATAGCATACATATCAAATCGAATATATATCAGTATATGTGTAACTCCATCTATTGAAAAAAAGTCTGCATTATTAACTGGTACACCTAATAAACAGAATGCTTTAGTTTTGCTTATTTTTTCCCCACTGATTTCCCATGCAATTTATTAGTTGATGAAACTGGTACTGTATAGTTTGACCTTAAAGTTTCTTACAGGTTTAATCAGATTCAGATTTGATGTTTTGTCAAAGAGGTGGTGATGTGTTCTTTCATCAGGAGATATACAGTGCCTGATTGTTACTCTCTTTATGATATTATGGACCTATTAATACTCATTGGTTAAATCCATGAACTCTTTTAGAGTTTGCAGATTATTTCTAATTTTCTTATTTCTTCTTTATTGCTAGAATGTTTCTGTAGAGAAGCTTCCCCTCATTTCTTACTTGGTTACTTGATGGTTCGGTTTATATAAGAAAAGAAGTAAAATATTTGATTATTTCCTGTTATTTTCCAATTTTCAGAAGATGAGTTGGTTTTTAGTAGCATCTTTGAAAGTAACCTTTTTTTAAAAATATCCTTATAAACTCATGGATTTAAATATATCTCTTTTAGTTCATTCCATTTATTCTTAATGATGCTCAAATTGTCCCATCTTTGGCCAGTGGGTGGCTCCTTACATCATGGAGTTTATATTTTAGTAAATATATACACATGTAAGAATATGTATGTATAACCTTAAACCACACATACTAAAAACTGTATATTTCGGTTTTTAAACTTACTATATATTAAAGATAGTTCCTTATCAGACTATATAAAACTGCTTTATATCTTGTAATTACCACATAATAGTTTATTGTATAGCTAGCTAGACCATCGTTTATTTAACAAACCCTTATTGATGAACATTTGATTGTTACCTTTTAGTATTGGTAACAGTATGCAATAAAAATCTTGGTCCATACTTCTTTGTCCACATGTGTGAATATAGCTGCAGAATCAATTCCTAGAAATGGAATTGCTAAGTAATAATAGCTATTTCCAAATTGCTCTTCTTAGAGCAATTAAGAACTCTTTTTCCTTCATATTATCCTTTCATAATACTAATATGTGACCAAACTTTTTATCTTTGATAATTTGCTATATGAAAAATATCTCATTTTCATTTCTGTTAGCATTTCATTTCTAGTTTCTTAATTCTGAATTATCTGCTCATATCCTTGCCTTGGCCCAAATTTCTATTGAATTATTTATCTTTTCCCTATTTATTTGTAAACGCTCATATATAATTAAGGAAATTATTACCCATTTGTGTGACATTTGTTGCAATTTTTTTTCCTAATTGTGTTGCTGCTTTTAACTGTTCATGGTGTTAATTTTCCAAGCAGAATTTTTAGTGTTTTATATATTACTCAAATGTATTATTTAAAAACAATCTAAACTCAGAGAAGAGTTCGTTTTTTTCCCCCTGATTCTTTCCAGAATAAGTGCCAACCTGTTGTCCTGTCACCTCCTATTGTTAGTCTGTATTTCCTACAAACAAGGATATTATTCGAAATAAACATACTATAGCTATAAAAGTCAGAAAGTTATTGACAAATTATTGTCTTCTAATCTTTAGACCCCGCATTTAAGTTTCACTATTGGTCCTAATAGCCGCATTTCAGCAAAAGGATCTAGTTCAGAACCACACATTGTATTTAGTTGCCATATCTCTTTACTATCCTTCAGTCTGGAACAGTTCTTCAGACTTTCCTTGACTTTCATAACTTCGACAATTTTGAAGATGATTCAAAATAAATTAGAACAAATTTGGTTTGTCTGATGTTTCCTCACAATTAGATTTGGGTTATGCTGCGGAATATAGCTGCTATCAGGTGGCACACCATTTCAGTTTGTCCTACTAATGATGATATTCATTTTGATCACTTGATTAAGGTACTATCTGGTTGACATCTCTACTATAGAGTTACTGTTTTCCCCTTTCTAAAGTTTTTTCTAAACATCCCATTCTTTATTCAATTTATTCATTTATTTATAGCAGTATGAATTTATGGGTTGCTGTTCATTCAGTGGGTTATAATTCCTTTACTATCATGAATTTTGATGCTGTAACATAATTTTGTTAGAGGGTGAGCATTCAGGCTAACTTCTGAGTCCTTTTGACATGTCCTCATCATTCTTATAGCACTTTCTTATTTCTACCACAAGGTATTTCAGGCTCATCTTATATTTCCCCCAATCTGGAATCTGCCATTTCTCCAAGGAACTTTTATTTCTTTTATAGAAAATGTTATTCAGCCCTATCTGGTTTGACTCAGTGGATAGAGTGTCAGCCTGTGGACCGCAGGGTCCCAGGTTCGATTTCGGTCAAGGGCACATACCTGGGTTTCAGGCTCCCCCTCACCCCCCTGGCCTAGTCCCTGGTCAGGGCTCATACAGGAGGCAACCAATCAATGTGTTTCTCTCATATCGATATTTCTCTCTGTCTTTCCCTCTCTCTTCCACTCTCGCTAAAAAATAAATCAATGGAAAAATACCCTCAGATTAGAATTTTTAAAAAAAGAAGCCCTAGCCAGTTTGGCTTAGTGGATAGACCATTGGCCTGCGGACTAAAGGGTCCTGGGTTTGATTCCGGTCAAGGGCACATGCCCAGGTTGTGGGCTCAATCCCCAATAGGAAGCGTGCAGGAGGCAGCTAATCAATGATTCTCTCTCATCATCGATGTTTATGTCTCTCTCTTACTCTCCCTTCCTTTCTGAAATCAATAAAAATACATTTTTTTTAAAAAAAAAGAAGAAGAAAATGCTATTCAGAAGCCAAGCTCCAAATGCTACTCACGCTCATTGGTATTGGAGTGTCACTGCTTCTAGGTTTGCTCTCTCTCAGTGAACAGAGCTAGGGAACATATATATGTACACACACCCAAACACTTAGATCTATAATCATTTCTATATCTATTAAAAACCATGAGTTCTATGTTGATACCTTCAATTCTAGTCTAACAACATAGAGTTTATTCTAGTTTTTCTCTCTTTAATTTTAACTCTCTTCTCTGACAGAAGATATCTGGCTTCCGTTATCTTATTTATTTGCTTAGTTCCTGTATTGTATGTAACCAGTCTTCCAGGTCTACCATCCCTGCTGCTGTGTGACAGACACCCTTTTCTCCCTGTTCTGACTCTTCATTCCAGGGCCACCCTGCTGTCCGTGCAGACTTCTTTTTTCTCCTCTTGAACTCCAACACCCTGCGCCAGACCACACTCTTTGTGGATGCTCTTTTCATCCTTCTTGGTATCTGATATTTTATATCAAGCTGTCCATCTGTCAACATCTTCCTCACTCACCCGCTTTGTCTCTGACACCCCTTGCCTGGTTGCCCTTCCCATCCCTCGTAGGCTCTAACCATGACTCACTCCCCTTCTCAAGCCTCCGATCAAGTGAACATCCTCCTCACCTGTTTTTTTTTAATGCCTTCCAAGTTTTGTGTCATAACCTTGAAAGAACTTCTCTACTTTAGTGTTATAAAAAAATAATTTTTTTCTATATTCTTCTTGTGATTTTGTTTCCTTTTTGTATTTAAATATATGGTGTATTTTGGAATTTATTTTGAAATAAGAAATAAAATAAAAAGCCAACATTTCATTCAGATGGTTATCTAGTTAGCTGGAATTTTATATAAAAGTTGTATTTACCACCACCACCACCACCACAAAAAAAAAAAAATTTTTTTAAGTTTTTAAAAAGTCTACTGCAGCCCTAGCCAGTTTGGTTCAGTGGATAGAGCGTCGGCCTGTGGACTGAAAGGTCCCAGGTTCGATTCCGCTCAAGGGTACATGCCTGGGTTGCATGCTCCATCCCCAGTAGGAGGTATGCAGGAAGCATCTGATCAGTGATTCTCTCTCATTTATGTTTCTGTCTCTCTCCTCTCTGAAATCAAAAATATATTTAAAAATAAAATAAAAAGTTTACTGCATCCATAGAGCTCTTTTTTTTAATAGACTAGAGGCCTGGTGCATGAATTTGTGCATGGGTGGGGTCCGACTGAACTGCCCCAATTGGGGTGGGAGGGGCGATCAGGGATGGGCCCGGCCAGGGGAGGGGCCGCCGGTAGTTGGCTGGCTGGCCCCGCCCCCGATTGGGGGGGGGGCTATTGGGGGCAGGGCTGGCCAGGGGAGGGTCCGTGGGCGGTTGGCCAGCTGGCCCCGCCCCCTGGTCAAACTTCCCGTCAAACTCCCGGTTGAGGGGACAATTTGCATATTAGCCTTTTATTATATAGAATGTCATTTTTCATAATTGCTTTTGTTTATAACAGATGATGATGTACCTGCAGATATGGTTGCAGAAGAATCAGGTCCTGGTGCACAAAACAGTCCTTACCAGCTTCGTAGAAAAACTCTTTTGCCAAAAAGAACAGCGTGTCCTACAAAGAGCAGTATGGAGGTAAATTGTCACTGCTTTTCTTTTTGTAATGAAAAAATTGTTAGGAAACAAACAAAAAAGGAAAGGGAATGTCATTTTTTAGAAGTAATAAAAATATTTGCTTAATTAGTTTTCATTTTGTCTTTGAAGGGTGCCTCAACTTCAACGACAGAAAACTTTGGTCATCGTGCAAAACGTGCAAGGGTATCTGGAAAAACACAAGATCTTGCAGGTATTTCCTATGGGAAAACTAAGGGACATGGTCAAGTAACTTTTTTTATTTTGTTTGATACCAAAATATTAAAATTAAATGTACTTTAATATTACATTTGGGATTGAGAAAATGATTATTACAGAACTAGAGGCCCGATGCACAGATTCATACATTGGTGGGGTCCCTTGGCGTGGCCTGCAGGGATTGGGCCAAAACCTGCAGTCCAACGCCACCTGCCACTCCTGCCTGCTGCTCCTGCTCATCCCAGCCCCGCTGCACCTGCCGCCACAGGCTTGTGCCCAGTCAGCCCCGATTGGGAGAGGCTCACGCTGCCACAGCAGCTTTCGCCAGCCATGAACCCTGCTTCTGGCACCCGTCAGTCAGCTGAGCGGCACTCGCGCTGTGGGAGTACACTGACCACCCGGGGGCAGCTCCAGTCGTTTGGTCACTTAGGCTTTTATATCTATAGATAAACATGACAACTCTGACTTCTCCCTCTTTGTCTTTGTTATATAAAAATACCTTGTGTTGCCCTAGCTGATTTGGTTCAGTGGACAGAGCATCAGCCTGCAGACTGAAGGGTCCCAGGTTCGATTCCAGTCAAGGGCACATGCTCGGGTTACAGGGCGTGCAGAAGGCAGCTGATCAGTGGTTCCCTCTCATCATTGATGTTTCTGTCTCTCCCTCTCCCTTTCTATCTGAAATCAATAAAAATATATTTAAAAATAAAAACACCTGTGGCCCAGACGGTTTGGCTCAGTGGATAGAGCGTCTGCCTATGGACTAAAGGGTCCCAGGTTCAATTTTGGTCAAGGGACTTTTCCCCAGGTTGCAGGCTTGATCCCCAGTAGGAGGCATGCAGAAGGCAGCCAATCAATGATTCTCTCTCATCATTGATATTTCTATCTCCCTCTCCCTTCCTCTCCGAAATAAAAAAAAAAAGTGTTTTAATAAAATATGCCTTGTGCCCTGGCCAGTGTGGTGAAGTTGTTAGAGCGTCGGCCAGCCCACAGAAGGATTGGATTCCCAGTCAAGGGCGCAAATACTTTGGTTGCAGGTTCAATCCCATCGGGGTTGTATGGGAGGCAACCAATCGATGTGTCTCTTTCACATTGATGTCTCTCTCCCTCCTTCCCTTCCTTCTATTCTCTCTAAGAAAAAAAAAATCAATGGAAAAAAAATATCCTTGAGTAAGAATACACCCAAAAATGAAAAACCTTTTGTATATTTTCACCAGTTTCTGAAATGGTACGTAATAGCTAAAAGAGAATACTTATGTCAAGATAAACAAAAATAAATGTGCTATCTATGAAAAAAAATGTTTATAAAATGATTGCCGCCCTAGCCAGTTTGGCTCAGTAGGAGGAGCATCTGCATGTGGACTGAAGGGTCTCAGGTTCGATTCCGGTCAAGGGCACATGCCTGGTTTGCGGGCACAATCCCCAGTGTGGGGGTAGCAGGAGGCAGCCAATCAATGATTCTCTCTCATCATTGATGTTTCTATCTCTCCTTCATTCCTCTCTGAAATCAATAGTGGTATATTTTAAAAAAAAAAAAAAAAGATTGTCATCACAAAATAAAAGCTACTTGTTAGATAAAATGAAAATTATGCTTTTTATTTTCTTTTTAATCCTCACCCGAGGATATGTTTTTATTGATTTTAGAGAGTGGGGGGAAGGAAAGAGAGAGAGAAAAACATTGATTGGCTGCTTCCTGTATGTGACCTGACCTAGAATCAAGCCCACCACCCTTCAGTACACAGAACAATGCAACCAACTGAGCTACACTAGCCAGAGTGAAAATTATGCTTTTTAAAAAATGGGGAAGTCGTTACTAACACAATAAATAAGTTGTTTATATTTTATTTGTTAATCTCTTTATAGCAGCACCTGCTGAACAGTATCTTCAGGAGAAACTGCCAGATGAAGTGGTTCTAAAAATCTTCTCTTACTTGCTGGAACAGGATCTTTGTAGAGCAGCTTGTGTGTGTAAACGCTTCAGTGAGCTTGCTAATGATCCAATTTTGTGGTAAGTGAAAAATTATTTCTTATTATCTTGAGATATATTATTTGGTGCCCAAAATGCTTGAAATGCTAGGGAGGTTGAAGTGTTGATTATAATTAAATAAGAATAAAATTAGATTGCTTGTAAATTCTAAGTTACCTATTTATCACAAATGTGAGTTGTCACTTTAGGTAATATTTATAAAACAATAAATGAAGTACTTTCTCTGCTATTTATCAGTTAACAGCAACTGAGTCTATAAAATGTTTTTCATTTAATTGCTTTTAAGAAACAGAACTAAGTCCAGTTGGTGTGGCTCAGTGGTTGAGCATCAACCTATAAACCAGGAGGTCACGATTCAATTCCCCTGTCTGGGCTTATGCCCGGGATTTAAGCTCAGTCCCCAATATAAGGCATGCAGGAGGCAGCTGATCAATGATTCTCTCTCATCATTGATATTTTCTGTCTCTTCCTCTCCCTTCTTCTCTGAAATCAATATAAATATATTTTTTTTAAAAAATACAGAACTAAGGCCCTGGCCGGTTTGGCTCAGTGGATAGAGCATCAGCCTGTGGACTGAAGGGCCCCAGGTTTCTTTCTGGTCACAGGCATGTGTCCAGGTTGCCGGCTTGATTCCCAGTAAGGGGCGTGCAGGAGGCAGCCAATCGGTGATTCTCTCTCATCATTGATGTTTCTCTCCCTCTTCCTTCCTCTCTGAAATCAATAAAAATATTTTTAAAAACAAAACACTGAACTAAGTCTAATTTAAAACAGCTAATTAAATTTGATAGTTTAGTGAATTTTATATATCACTTTTGGAAAATACTTCGATAGTTATATTCATGACCTTGAACTATGCATGCCCTTTGACCCAGTAATTCCACTTCTGAAAATGTTTTTGCCTTATGTACAAATTTTTCATAATGTTATAGTTAATAGTGGGGGGAATTAGAAATTAGATCTAGCAATAAGGAAATGGGCTAAGTCAGGGGTGGGCAAACTTTTTGACTCGAGGGCCACAATGGGTTCTTAAACTGGACCGGAGGGCCGGAACAAAAGCATGGATGGAGTGTTTGTGTGAACTAATATAAATTCAAAGTAAACATCATTACATAAAAGGGTACGGTCTTTTTTTTTTTTTTTAGTTTTATTCATTTCAAACGGGCCAGATCCGGCCCGCGGGCCGTAGTTTGCCCACGGCTGGGCTAAGTGAACACAATATAATGTCTGCTTGGAGGGTTGGGGTATAGTCATGAACAGTGATTTTTTACAGTTTTTAATAGCATGAGAAAATGCTATGTTGTAAAAAATGAAAAGTTCCCTGGCTGGGTAGTTCAGTTGATTAGAGTGTTGTTCTGATATTTCAAGATTGCAGGTTCGATCCCCAGTCAGGTCACATACATGAAACAAGCAATGAATGCATTAATGGGTGGACCAGCAAATCAGTGTTTCTTTTTCTCTCTCCCTCCCTCCCCCTCATTCTCCTCTTTCTCTCTCCTCTCTTTCTCTAAAACCAATAAATAAAAAGTGAAAAGAGCAGGATACAAATTTTTGTTTTTGTATGCTATATAAATCACAACTGTAACAAATGAAACTAACTATAGATAAAAATAACTGAAAGGGGGAAAAAATGACTGAAAGGAAATATAGTAAGCTGTTAATAATAATGTATTGGAAGTGTAGGTTATCTCCTTCTTTGGACTTTTCTATATTTTACAATAGCTTGTATGGTGCTAAAGGTAAACTATTTTAGTCCTCAAATAATTTTTTGTAGTTATTTAAAAGGCTACTTATGAATAACTCTTTTAATTCCTTTCCCATCTTTAGGAAACGATTATATATGGAAGTATTTGAATATACCCGTCCTATGATGCATCCTGAACCTGGCAAATTCTACCAGATTAATCCAGAAGAATATGAACATCCAAATCCTTGGAAAGAGAGTTTCCAGCAGTTGGTATGAAGTATAAATAGAAAATATTGCCTTATGTATTTAATATCTATAGAGATAAAATTTCCTTTCTAAAAAATTTAAACTCATGCAGGGAGATATTTATATTGTCATACAAACTTATCTTTTTATGATAAGTTTGAACCTTATGAAAAAGGGGAATGTTCCAGGTATTCCATGACTTACTGAGAGACATTTTGCTGCAGTCATGATGACAGGTGTAATGACTCTGATGAAGTAATAGATACTACAAAGGAATATTTATCACTGAACAAACACAGACATTTAACCTGACATCAAATAAAATAAGAGTTTTTTGTTTTTCTTACTGGTTTCAGAGAGGAAGAAGAGTGAGTGAGAGAGAGAGAGAGAGAGAGAGAGAGAGAGAGAGAGAGAGAGAGAAATATCAATGATAAGAGAGAACCATTGAATGGCTGCCTCCTGCACACCCCGCACTGGGAATAAAGCCCGCAACCCAGGCATGTGTCCTGATTGGGAATCAAACCATGACCTCCTGGTTCATAGGTAGACGCTCAACCACTGAGCCACGCCAGTCAAGCTAATTAAATTTGTTGGTGTGTTTTTTTAATTAATTTCAAGAATAGGTTTCAAGCCAGTGCACATTTATCAACCAACAAAATACTCAACAATTTCACTGCTGACATAATAGTCTAAACATTGACAGTAAACATCAGTAGCCTAGAAGCAGTTAATACTTTCTATGGGTCTGTTTGAACTCTTGTTTAAATTATTGGTGTTCAATAGTTGTTTTAAAGTTTCACTTTTAGCGTAATTTTTATGTAGTCCTTTACAGATGGCTCTCAACTAGGATGATTTTGCTCCACAGGGGACATTTGACAACTTCTGGAGACATTTTTAGTTATCACAACTGGAGAAGAGGATGCTACTGGTAGCTAGTGGGTAGAGACCAAGAATGCTACTAAGCATTCTATAATGCACAGGACAACCCCCACAACAAAGGAACTGTCTGTTCCAAAGTATTAGTAGTGCTGAAATTGAGAATCCTTGTCCTTTCTTACTGGATAGTACTGAATAATGTAAAATCTGGAACACCTTTTACATCGCACTGTGCAACAGAAAATTAGTTGAAATAATTGATTTTTTTATATATTTAATTTAAAATATTCATATAGTACTAAATTAGTTTAAAATGTAATGTCCTTTTTTTTTTTTTTTTTGACATTAAGTATAAAGGTGCACATGTAAAGCCAGGATTTGCTGAACATTTCTACAGTAACCCTGCAAGATATAAAGGAAGAGAAAATATGTTGGTATGTTTGATCTGTATTTTTATGGGATTTAAAATAGTAATTTTTCAGTTCTATATTGACACCTTTATTTTTTTCTAGTATTATGATACAATTGAAGATGCCCTTGGTGGGGTACAAGAAGCTCATTTTGATGGACTTATCTTTGTTCATTCTGGAATATATACTGATGAATGGATATATATTGAATCTCCAATCACCATGATTGGTGCAGGTATTTTAAAGTGCATTTTTATTAGAATTTTACCAATTTTACTTACATAATGGGTTTATAAAATGCTAGTGACTTAAAATTTAGGTAACTTTGACAATAGCTTAATGATAGGAAAGAATAAGAATTAAATATGCATATTTTATGTGATAGAAATGAAAACATGAGAATTCAGAAATTGTGGATGTGTCTTATTTCTTTTTAAGATGTATGTATTTCTCACCCAGCTGGCATGGCTCAGTGGTTGAGCATGGACCTATGAACCCCAGGAGGTCACGATTTGATTCCCAGTCAGGGCATATGCCTAGGTTGCGGACTTGATCCCCAATGTGGGGCGTGTAGGAGGCAGCCAATCAGTAATTCTCTCTCATCATTGATGTTTCAAATCTCTCTCCCTCTCCCTCCCTCTCTGAAATCAATAAAAATATATTTTTTTTAAATGTGTATGTTTCTTGGTCACTACTTTGTCCGACTGCCTTAGTTAATCATTAAGGAAAGAAAAAATGTTTGTTAGCTTTATCTTAAATATTTTTGGGCTATATAAAAACTGCTTTTATGCTCAAGTTTCTAAGAATAAATGTAATAAAATATTTATTGAGCACTGATCAGTCATTTGAAGATTTATGCTATTTTCTTTTAAGGGAGGAAGGAATAGGATGGGAGAGGGGAGGGGGAGGAAGGAGGGAGGGAGGGGGAGAGAGAGAGAGAGAGAGAGAGAAAGGAGAGAGGAGAGAGAGAGTGAGAGAGAGAGAGAGAGAGAGAGAGAGAGAGAGAGAGAAACATCAGTGATGAGAGAGAACCATTGATTGGCTGCCTCCTGCACACCCCACACTGGGGATCAAGCCCGCAACCTGGGCATGTGACCTGACCAGGAATCAAACCATGACTTCCTGGTTCATAGGTCAGTGTTTAACCACTGAGCCATACCAGCTGGGCGCTCTCTGATTTCTTAAGGATATAGTACATAGACCATTTTAAGATAGCTAATAATGATTACTTGTTAATAAAGTTTGCATTTACTACCCTTTCTGCTTTCCTCCCCCATTTCTACCATGAAGAAAAGTGAGGAGGGAGGGTGTAGAAAATTTCTGCCTATAGATTTTTATTACTTTCCAAATTAAGGCCAGTTTGGGAAATAAATGTCAATGAAGTGGTCTCTTTTGGATATTAAATACTATTTGCAGTTGAACCTTCTTAGAAGTATTATGTGTGGATTTCAATATGATACTCAAATAATACCTACATTAAATATGACTGCCTGTGGTAAAGGCCAGTGAAATATAGTTATCAATTAAATGAGTATTAGTCCTTTCTTCTCAGTATTTAAAAGTAATAACTTTTAAAAGTTCTTCCTCCAAAAAATACCCAACTTAAAACAATAAAAATGTTCTGTATTACTAGTTTTGTAGCAAAGTATTACTGTACTTTTAAAGTGTATTTTTTTAAAGTTATTTTTAAATTTCTATTCATCTGTCTGATAAAGGTAATATGCTTTAAATATCTTCTCCACAGCACCTGGAAAAGTAGCAGACAAAGTTATAATTGAAAACACTAGAGATTCAACCTTTGTTTTTATGGAAGGTTCTGAGGATGCTTATGTTGGATATATGACAATAAGGGTAAGAAATTTTAAGATTTAAAATAATATGTTGAAATCATTAAAGCAGTGGTTGTTTATTTAACAAAATTTCTACTTTGCAGTTTAACCCTGATGACAAATCTGCTCAACACCACAATGCACACCACTGCTTAGAGATTACAGTAAATTGTAGTCCTATTATTGATCACTGTATTATCAGAAGTACATGTACAGGTTAGTGTTTCTTTATATTTTGTTATAAAATGAGTCTCTGGCCCAATAGGTTTTTAAATAAAGTATTTTTCTTACAGTTGGCTCTGCAGTATGTGTTAGTGGTCAAGGAGCATGTCCTACTATCAAGCACTGTAATATCAGCGACTGTGAAAATGTTGGACTTTATATAACAGATCATGCACAGGTATTATTTTAACTTTGTGGTTTTATTCTTTTAAAATATTTTTTCAAGTTTTACTAATGCTCATTTCTGATTATTTGTTGTAGGGAATATATGAAGATAATGAAATTTCCAATAATGCTTTGGCTGGGATTTGGGTTAAAAATCATGGAAACCCAATTATTAGACGGAATCATATTCATCATGGACGTGATGTTGGTGTGTTCACATTTGATCATGGCATGGTAAGAACGTTTTTAATAGAAATGCTGACCTTATATTAGTTAGATTTCAAATGGGTTTCAAGATTTTATAACCACCAAATTATTTGTTTCTATCATATGGTATAGGTTTTAAAGCAATTTCAAAATTATATTTTAAAATCAATATACAATATTCCATAAATTTATGGTTCTCACACTATAATCATATAGAAAAGATGGATTCCTTAGGGAATTGATGTTACATTTGAGAGGATTCATGTCTGATCCAGTAGTTCTGAAATGTAAGTGTGCAGAAAAATCATCCATATATTATAAATCAGAATTTTCAAGGATCAGACCCAGTATATGCATTTTTTTTTTAAATATATTTTATTGATTCTTTACAGAGAGGAAGGGAGAGAGATAGAGAGCCAGAAACATCGATGGGAGAGAAACATCGATCAGCTGCCTCCTGCACATCTCCCACTGGGGATGTGCCCGCAACCCAGGTACATGCCCTTGACCGGAACCGAACCCGGGACCCCTCAGTCCGCAGGCTGACGCTCTATCCACTGAGCCAAACCGGTTTCGGCCCCAGTATATGCATTTTTAATAAGCATCATAAGTGAGTTTAATACAGGTTGTTTATCAACTATACTTTGAAAAGTAATGGTTACATTACTAATTTGACTTCCATTTTACTCCTCTTAAAAAAATTTTAACTAGCAGAATGTTAGTAAGAGATACAATGATAATAAAATATTAGCTATAATATTGTTATTCAGCAGTTAATTAGGCAGCTCTATGGATAATATGTTTTAAATACTACTATGTCATTTTACTCAATTTTCTAGGGACAGCCTTTTTGAGCTCTCTTAGGCTACAATTTCAAAATAATGTTCTTGGATGTCTGTTGGATATTGTTTTCATTTAATGTCTAATTTTCATTGAGGTAATTTTCAAGTCCTACTTACAGCATTGGCAACATTTTTTATGAAATGGGAGAGGAGTGGGTGGTGACATGATGATACGTAGGATTATGGTGAAGTTTTGTTTCTGTTATATAGTACTAGAGGCCTGGTGCACAATATTTGTGCACGGGGAGAGGGAGGAGGGGGTTCCTTAGCCCAGCCTGCACCCTCTTGCAGTCTGGGACCACTGGCTCCTAACTGCTCATCTGCCTGCCTGCCTGCCTGGTCACCCCAACTGCCCTCCCCTGCTGGCCTGGTCGCCCCTAACCGCCTCTGCCTTGGCCTCCGTCACCGTGGCTTTGTCTGGAAGGACGTCCAGATGGATGTCCAGAAGACATCTGGTCTAATTAGCATATTACCCTTTTATTAGTATAGATGAGTCAAGCAACTTGGGAACATTGGATGCACTTACACAAATTATCAGTTAATGAAGGAAATTTTTTATTTTCATCATTTGTACCTAAAACTCTAATGCAGAACTCTTTTTAAAACTGAACTAGACTATAAGAAGTTACCCTTTTATCAAGTTCTGATTTGAACTACTGGTAAATGGTTTCAGACCATTCAGTTCGTCATCATTTGTGGGGTAACTGTAACCTGAGAGAAACAGTTCACTTACAACTTGGGTTGTAGCATGGACCTGTTGATAAAAAAGCAGAGTGGAGATTACCGTTTGCCCTTTCCAGCTAGAATAAAGAAACTGACATTTTGTTGCAAATTGTACTGTTTTCTCCAAGGATGTGGGAATTGGGGGATTTGAGCAAAGGTTTAGAGGATGTCAAAACATAAGAATCTTGAGACTCTTCCCTCCCTTAGAGGCCTGCATTGTTTTTATAGTTCCTAAATGGTCTCTTATTTTGTAATGGAACTATACTATGCTAGTATTTATTTGCCTTTGTTGCCTTTAGACTGCCCCAGAGTTACATACTATTCAAGTACCATATTTATGCATGCCCCTGGTCTCATTCACAAATAATTTGAGGTACCAAGATAATTTTAACCTGGATAAATTTCCTCATTTTTAAAAGACCTATGATTATGTTTACTTAAGTTCATCGTCATCATTTATTCATCATCACACACCACCATACAGTTTATTTTTTATAAATTTGGGTTTGAAATTTTTATAACTGTTTTTAAACAATTCTAGGCAGTGCTACAGATAGATATTCCCATTAAGGATTAATGAAGAGATTTGTTAAGATAATACAGAATTGTAAGGGAATGGTCAAAATAAAGTATATGTTGGATCTGTTGTGTGTTTTAGTATTGTGATACAATCCTTTAAAATCCTTTGATATCGGAAGTGCCCGGCTAGCTCAGTCGGTAGAGCATGAGACTCTTAAAATCCTTTGATAGAATGTTCTTCTATTCCAAGGATATGGCAGGTCCTCACATAATGTTGTTTTGTTGTAATGTTGATAAGGGGGCAAGGGAGATTCCAGGCTGGGGCCACTGTCTGTGTGGAGTTTGCATGTTCTCCCCATATTTGCATGCGTTTTCTCCTAGTGCTCTGGTTTTCCTCCCATGTCCCAAAGATGTGCATATTAGGTTAATCAGTGTCTAAATCGTGAGTGTGCCCTGAGGTGGAAGGACATCCTGTCCAGGTTTGGTTCTTCCTTGCTCCATGAGCTGCAGATAGGCTCTGGCCACCTGTGACCCTAAACTGGAACAAGCAGGTTGGAAAATAATTATCTTATTTTTATTAATCTTTCTTAAATGTATGTATAGCTCACATTTACTTCAGTGTCTAAAGTAAGTGTTTTGTATCTTAATTTAGAAATTTGATGATGTTTTTGTAACCAGAAATAGGCTGTTGGAACTTAACTCTTGCTTATGTCAGCCAGTAGTTAAGTTGGTTTCTTTATATGTCATCTTGCTTAAAATTGCAGTAAGGACTTAACTATATTCTTAAGGCTGTCTTCTCTGTATTGCACCCTATGATTAGTAGGACATCACTAAAGATAACCTTTTTAAAATTTGACTTTGTTTCTATAGAACTTCAAAGAACATCAGAATAGACATTTACTAGTTTTTGTGTTGTCCTCTGTCTTTGAATATGTTATTTAATTATACTTATATTTTTATTCTCTGAAATTGTTTTTGTCTATAACATACTTAGGATTTAAATTTCTGTACTTATAAGAATGAATCATAAAAAATTTTCAAAATCTCTACCCCATTATTTATATTCTCATTTGTCTTCTGTAAAGGTTTATAACATTTATACTTATTGGCTCTATGTTTACTCTATATTTATTTACCTTCACCTTTAATCAGAGTTTCTCCATTCCTGAATTTTTTATTTTGATTTATTCTTGGAATGGCTGAGCTTTGTCATCTAGCCGTTTTTTATTTTATTTTATTTTTTAATACTAGAGGCCTGTTGCACGAAAAGATTCATGCAATAGGCCTTCCCTTCCCCTAGCTGCCGGCACCGGTTTTCCTCCGGCACCCGGCACCAGGCCTTGTCTCCCGCCGGAGCCGCCTTCAGCGCCTTCTTTGTTGGCAGTTAATTTGCATATCTTGCTGATTAGCCAATGGGAGGCGTTGCGAAGATATGGTCAATTACCCTGTTTGTCTGTTATTAGATTAGATATTTTTATTGATTTCAGAGAGGAAAGGAGAAGGAAAGAGAGAAACATCAATGATGAGAGTGAGTCATTGGTGAGCTGCCTCCTGCATGGCCCCTACTGGGGATTGAGCCCAAAACCAGGGCATGTGCCCTTGACCAGAATCCAACCCAGGACCCTTCAGTCTGCAGGTCAATGCTCTATCCCAGTGGTCGGCAAACCGCGGCTCGTGAGCCACATGCAGCTCTTTGGCCCCTTGAGTGTGGCTCTTCCACAAAATACCACGTGCGGGTGTGCATGTACAGTGTGATTAAAACTTCGTGGCCCATGCGCAGAAGTCGGTTTTCCGCCTGGGCGAGTCTATTTTGACGAAGGGGCGTTAGAAGAAGTGGGGGTACGTTCGCTGAGGTCGACCCCTCAGATTGAGGACGTTTTTAGCAAAGGCCAGCTTAGGAGTACCCTAATTAAGTTAATAACAATGTACCTACCTATAGAATTTAAGTTTAAAAAATTTGGCTCTCAAAAGAAATTTCAATCGTACTGTTGATATTTGGCTCTGTTGACTAATGAGTTTGCCGACCACTGCTCTCTCCATTTTGCCAAATCAGCTAGAACTAGCCGTTTTTTATTTTTTAACAGTTTCTGGTATTGTAGCCTTAAATTCTTGCCACTTGAAAGTGGCCTATCCATTAACTTGTAACTTGGCTGAGTGTTTAGTTTTTATTATACCTGTACTTTCTTTCCCTCTGAATTCTGTAGTCGTTTTTATATTTCTAACAGTAAGTGTGGCAGAGAAGTCCAAGGCTTTTGGAGGGGGTGTTTTCCCTTTCTGGTGGAGATTTGCTTTTCTGCTTCAGTATCCAGATATGGGTTTTGTTGTTGTTAATGTTGTGTTTTACTTGTACTCTTTCTCTGTTCATATGTTCTTTTCTTTAGAAACGTAGCTATCTTCTATTATCTATAGTCCTGTGTTCTTTTACCTTAAGTTTTGTGTGATTTCTTCAAATCTGTGTTCTTTATTATATCCATAATTTTGTCTCTTTTTCTGTTTTGTTTTCAGTTGGTTTTTATCTCTAATTTTTTAATGAATTTTTATTTTATGGAATCTTTCTAACATACATAAAACCAGAAAGAATGGTATAATTAATCTCCATATACCCACCTCCACCTTCAACAACTATCAATTCATGGCCATCTCTGTTTAATCTATACCTCTATGCTCACTTCTTACTCTCTTTTTTATTCTCTGGTTTATTTTGAAGCAAATGCTGACATCATTATCCCATCTGTAAATATTTCCGCATGTATCTTTAAAACTAGGGATTCTTTCTTTTTTCTGTCTTTCACATAACCAATTTCACAATGCCAATCTCACTGCTAAAAATAATGTTCACAGTTCCCCAATTATCTTTGTTTAATATTAAATCCATTGCAGAATCTTATTTTTGTTCAATAACATTAAAATGCCATAATGATGCCAAATTGATATAAATTTTTTGAGGCAGCCTGGTTAGCATGGCTCAGTGGTTGAGTGTCAACCTCTGAACCAGGAGGTCACAGTTCAGTTCCCAGTCAGGGCACATGCCTGGGTTGCAGGCTTGATCCCCAGTAGGGGGCATGCAGAGACTGCTGATCATTGATTTTCTTTCATTATTGATGTTTCTCCCTCTCCCTTCCTCTCTGAAATCAATAAAAATAATAAAGTTTTTGAGACAGTTATTCTAAGTTTATGAATTTAAGTTATGACAGATTCTCTGTGTTGAAATGTGGCCATCCTTTCCCTTCTCCTCTCACTTTGCTTTGGATATTCTTCCTTAGATAGGAAACTTAAGTTTTATATGACAGAAATTACACATAATGTAGTGTTTTCTTCAGATTTACTTCTTATGCCTGAAGTTATTTCTATGAAAATATTACTGTTTCCTCTTCTCCTGTGTTCTACTCATGCCCCACTGGATACCATCACTTTAGTAAATCATATTAGAACCTTCAGTTATTTAGGAGAAACTATCTTGCTGAATCTTTAAGGTAACATTTGTGCTCTCAGCACCCTGCTCTTACTTATCCAGATTTCATAGTATTTGGCAGGTATTTTATAGATTATAGTTTGAAGTTATAGAAGTTTATTTCAATGAAAATAGCATATTTTTTCTCCTTTTTGTTCTTTTGGGCATTGGGTTTGGAGAATTTTAAAGAGAAATACTTGATTGCCTTTATATTAAATAAAGAATATTTCATTTCAAAAAAATTTTAAATAAGTCTTTAGTCTCATCTTTTATTTTTATATCAATGTTAAGTTTTTAAATTGATAGGATGATAATTTGCAGTAATGTATCTGGCAGAAATTTAGAATTGCTTTTACCTAGAAGTTTATGAGCTTTTATTTTAAATATAGAATAAACTATTAGTAATCTGGTATCTTCTGGTAGGGCAGTGCATTATACATGGGGTAAAATGTTCATGCCTTTGGAATTATGCATAAATATTGGAGCTTTTGTGATTTGCATTTAAATTCTACCTACAGTCTGTATTATTAGACCATTTTGCACTAAAGGCATCTCTTCACAAAACACATGCATTTCATTAAAATGTATTTTAAAGCATAATTACATTAATTGAGCCCTTTAACCCAGAATAATAATGAGATAGGTTTCCTTGTAAAATTATAAAACTATAAGTCAACTAGTGGTTCTTTCTGAATGTAATAAAGTCACAGTTATAGTAGAGGCTTATGGTTTTAAGACATGAAAAAAACGGGTTTTTGCTGCTTTTCTTGAAAGTTACCCTAAAACAATAGATAGAGATTACAAACTCCATTGTTGATAGATGTAGGGGACATTTTTAACCATAATCTAAATTAAATATGGCCCTGACCAGGTAGCTCAGTTGGTTAGAGCATGATCCTGATATGCCAAAGTTGCTGGTTTGATCCTAGGTCAGGGCACATACAAGAATCAACCAATGAATACATAAATGAGTGGAACTACAAATCCATATCTCTCTATGTCTGTCTTCTCTCTCTCTCACAGCAATAAATAAAATAAAAATAAATTAAATATGGTAAGTGACCTTGTGCCTATTACCAGGGCAACCAGTCCACATTAGAGCAGGTTATAAAACCTGCTTGTATTTAGGAAGATAAGTTGGTAAACCTAATGTGGAATGTGTATATGTTAGGTAATTTAACTGGTAGCAAGTTTAGGATAGATTATCACTAAAGATCTAAGCAAAGAAGAACAAAATTACTACTACAGGGAAAATAAAGAATTGTGCAGCAAAGAATATATAGTTATACTTGACAGCTCAGCTCTGACTAGCACACTAATATAACCAAATTATGATATAACTACATTGGAAGAGCATATGGATGTTTGTGATGAGCGATAGAAATATAGGAAAGTTAAATTCTCATCTTCCATAATAGGAAGCCAGTAAATAATACCTAATACTGAAAACTCAAGATATAGTAATACAAATCTTTACTTAAAAATATAATGCTAGATTGCACTAGCCAGTTTGGCTCAGTGGATAGAGTGTCATCGTGCAGACCGAAGGGTCCCAGGTTCGATTTTGGTGAAGGGCTCATACCTCGGTTGCAGGCTCCTCCCTGTCCCAGGCCCTGGATGGGACATGTGCAGGAAGCAACTAATCGATGTGTTTCTCAGATCACATCGATGTTTCTATTTGTCTTCCCCTCCCTCTTCCACTCTGCCTAAACATCAGTGGAAAAATATTCTCGGGTGAGGATTAACAAAAAAAAAAAAAAAAATGGAGGTAGCTGAAAGAATTTAAAGTATAGGCCTCTGGGTGAGGGAAAATAAAGAGAGTGGCTTGCTGTTTGCCTAAATAAACTTGTGAATCTAGTTGACTCTCTCATTGTACAATTTTTTTTTTATTAGTTAAGGTATTACAAATGTGTCCTCATCCCCCCCATTAACCCTCAACCTCTCCTCCCCCCCCCCCCCCCCCCCCCCGCACACTCATGCTCCCATTACCCTATTGTCCATGTCCATTGGTTTGGCTTATATGTGTGTATACAAGTCCTTTGGTTGATCTCTTCCCCTTACCCCCTCCCTCCCCTACTTTCCTTCTAGGGATTGATAGCCTAATCACTCTTTCTCAGTCTTTGGATCTGTCCCTTTTCATCAGTCTTTGTTCTTTATAATCCACAAATGAGTGAGATCATGTGGTATTTATCTTTCTCTGACTGGCTTATTTCACTTAGCATAATGCTCTCCAGTTCCATCCATGCTGTTGCAAAAGGCAAGAGTTCCTTCTTTTTTATCGCAGCATAGTATTCCATTGTGTAGATGTAACACAGTTTTCTAATCCACTCATCTGCTGATGGGCACTTAGGCTGTTTCCAAATCTTAGCTATGGTGAACTATGCTGCTATGAACATAGGGGTGCATATATCCTTTCTGATTGGCGTTTCTGGTTTCTTGGGATATATTCCTAGTAGTGGGATCACTGGGTCAAATGGGAGTTCCATTTTTATTCTTTTGTTTGTTTGTTTTGTTTGTGTGTGTTTTTGTTTTGTTTTGTTTTGTTTTTATTGCTTAAAGTATTACAAAGGGTATTACATATGGGGAGTTCCATTTTTAGTTTTTTGAGGAAGCTCCATTCCGTTCTCCACAGTGGCTGCACCAGTCTGCATTCCCACCAGCAGTGCAGAAGGGTTCCTTTTTCTCCACATCCTCTCCAACACTTGTTTGTTGATTTGTTGATGATAGCCATTCTGACAGGTGTGAGATGATAATGCATTGTCGTTTTGGTTTGCATCTCTCGTATAATTAGTGACTTTGAGCATGTTTTCATATGTCTTTCGGCCTTTTGTATGTCCTCTTTCGAAAAGTGTCAATCTGTTCTGCTTGGGTATTTTTTCCTACCTTGTCTTCTAGCTCGCTGATGCAGTCCTCTGCTTCTAGTCTACTGTTGATGCTTTCTATTGAGTTCTTTATAGTAGTGATGTCATTTTTCATTTCTTCTTGGTTTTTCTTCATTTCCTCTTGGTTCTTACACATATTGTTGAATTCATCTTCCATTCTTTTCATCAACCTTATGGCCATTTCTCTGAATTCTTTCTCTGACAGGTTGCTTGCCTCCATTGCCTCCATTTTGTTTACTTCCTTTTCTGATGATGCCTGTTTTTCTTTCATATGTGGGTTGGTTCTTTGTTTCACCATGATCTCTCTTCTCCAGGTGTTTAGTTATGTAGTTCTCTCTCTGCTTTCCGTGAGAAGAAGCAGTGCTCGTCTGAGTTCACGTAGTCATGCTGCTTGAGATCCGTTGTTTCTCATTGTACAAAATTAAAGCCTAAAGGAAACAGAGAAAGAGCTTTCCCATATTTGAATACTTTTTAGTAAATATACAGCAAAGCATACTTGTAGTATTAATGTATGTTTAACTAGGATAGTCAGTACATGACAGTAGCCTGCTATTGGAATCTTCATGGAAGCCCGATAAATAGCATACCTTTCCCTGCCCAGCTGCCATGGCTCAGTGGTTGAGCATTGACCTATGAACCAGGAGGTCACAGTTCAATTCCCCGTCAGAGCACATGCCCGGGTTGCGGGCTTGATCCCCAGTGTGGGGCCTGCAGGAAGAACCAACCAATGATTCTCTGTCATTAATCTTTTTCTCTCTCCCTCTCCCTTCCTCTCTCAAATCAATAAAAACGTGGGGTTTTTTTAAATAGTATACCTTTACCTGCTACATTAATAAATTAAGAAATAAAGCCATGAGGTAGCAAGAGTAGGCTGAAATATTATCTTTATTGCTCTTAAAAGTTAAATTGGAAGATATGCTTAGAATGAAAACCAAATTGGGTCTGTTTAACTGAACCCCAAAATTAAATAGGCTTACCCACTTAGTCATAGGCAGTGTTTGTGAGTAGTAGCAGAAGGCATACTACCTTCTCTCTTCCATAAGGAAAAGGGTGAAGCTGAATTGAGCATACCCAGTTTATTCTTTCACAGGTTTACTAATCAGGTAAGTCATTTTAACTCTAGGCAGAGAGAGACTGAGAGACTAATTGAGCTCCCTTCTCAGTGATAAAAACATCAGAAAAATGTTTGTTTCAATAGAGCATTAAGTTATCTTAGTTTAGCTTCTTTTTAAATTTGGTTTTGTTTCTTTGATGCTCACTTTTGCCATAATAGCCTGTATCTTCACCCAGTGAACATTTATTAGGTATAAAATCAAAGAAGAAAAAACTCTTTTATATTTAAAGAAGCTATTTTTTATGTAATCCTCAATTTTAAAAAAAATATAATCCAAATATAAAGTGGTAAATTAAAAATAATTTACACTTTATCTCTGTAAAATGAAACCTGAAAGCTACTTCTGAATGTTATGCTCAAAGAACCATGTTTTTAAAGCATTAAATATGTATTGTACTACAGTATTCAAAATTACATCCTGTTTTAAACTCTTCTAGATTTCTATGCCAAAAAGTTTGTCACATCCTACTTGAGTGCTTGTTGTGTGTTTGTAATGTTTTGTATAGTTGGATAGTTCTCTTCAGGAGCTTTTGATCAGGTACAAATGGATATGACAAATATAGAAACAGTACAGGCCAATACATGGAAGGTAGCATAAAAAAATACTTAGTGCTAAAGGGAATTTAACAAAAGGGAGCACGTTTAGTGTATGTGTGTGGTGAAAAGTCACAATTTTGCTATTGAGTGCCACACATTATTTCTTCTGAGCTAATCAAAGGGTGTGAGGACATTGGGGCACTGCACAATATGGAACTTTTAACAAATTTCTGTATAATCATTGTTCAGGGGCTATGCTAATCTCTGTATTCCAGTTTTAGTATGTGTGCTGCCAAAACAAGCATGAACAGATTCAGTTTTTGAAGGGACAGACAAGGGAAATAAAATGGCTTTTTAGAAATGCCATCTTATAATTCTTATTTTTTCGTAATATTCAATATTGATTGAGTCTTAGAATTTAAGATATCAGTATTAGAGTACTTTTTTTTTAAATCTTCACCCGAGGATATTTTTCCATTGATTTTAGAGAGAGTAGAAGAGAAAGGGAAAGACAAGAGAGAAACATCGATGTGAGACAAACCATCTATTGGTTGCCTCCTGCACATGCCCAGCGGGGAGGAGCCTGCAACCGAGGTTTGTGCCCTTGACCAGAATCGAACCCAGGATCCTTTTGTGCACAGGCCAATGTACTGTCCACAGAGCCAAACAGGCCAGGGCAGTGTTAGAGTACTCTTAGTCTCATTACAGAATAAGTAAAACATCCATTGTAGAAAATTTAAGAAATTCAGAGCAGTTATAAAGGATACAAATATCATTGATAATATCACTACTCAAATGGTCATACCTTCATGTTTTTGTTTAATCCTTCAGGTTATTTTTCTTTAGTAAAATTCAGATCATATTTAATGTATACTACCTTGAAGCATATACTGTTCTTTTCATTTAACGTGATAGTGTGTAAACCTTGAATATAAATCTTCAAAAACATTTTATTTAGCTAGTTTACTATTATGAGGCCAGGATGAAAATTATTTTGTGTGTCTTTTTCTGTAGGCTCTGATTATATCCTTAGGTCAACTATTTTTTTTAATAAATCTTTATTGTTCAGATTATTACAGTTGATCCTCTTTTTCACCCCATAGCTCCCCTCCACCTGGTTCCCACCCCCACCTCCTGCCCTTACCCATCCCCCACTCCCTGTCCTCATCCATAAGTGTATGGTTTTTGTCCAGTCTCTTCCCGCACCCCCCACACTGCCTTCCCCCTGAGAATTGTCAGTCCACTCCCTTTCTATGCCCCTGATTCTATTCTGTTCACCAGTTTATTCTGTTTGTCAGATTTTTTATTCACTTGATTTTTAGATTCACTTGATAGATATTTATTTGTTGTCACTTTGTTCATAATTTTTATCTTTACTTTTTCTTCTTCCTCTTCTTAAAGAATACCCTTCAGCATTTCATATAATACTGGTTTGGTGGTGATGAACTCGTTTAGCTTGTTCTTATCTGTGAAGCTCTTTATCTGACCTTCAATTCTAAATATAGTTTTGGTGGGTAGAGTAATCTTGGTTGTAGGTTCTTGCTATTCATCACTTTGAGTATTTCTTGCTACTCCCTTCTGGCCTGCATAGTTTCTGTTGAGAAATCAGCTGACAGTCATATGGGTACTCCCTTGTAGGTAACAAATTGTTTTTCTCTTGCTGCTTTTATCTTTGTCTTTTGCCCTTGGCATTTTAATTATGATGTGTCTTGGTGTGGTCCTCTTTGGATTCCTTTTGTTTGGGGTTCTCTGCACTTCCTGGACTTGTAAGTCTATTTCTTTCACCAAGTAGGGGAAGTTTTCTGTCATTATTTCTTCAAATAGGTTTTTAATATCTTGCTCTCTCATCTTCTGGTACCCCTATAATTTAGATGTTGGTACGCTTGAAGTTGTCCCAGAGGCTCCTTACACTATCTTGATATTTTTGGATTCCTTTTTCCTTTTGCTTTTCTTGTTGGGTGTTTTTTACTTCTTCATATTTCAAATCTTTGACTTGATTCTTGGGATTCTCTAGTCTGCTGTTGGATCTCTGTATATTATTTATTTCAGTCAGTGTATGCTTAATTTCTAATTGGTCCTTTTTCATATCCTTGAGGGTCTCATTATATTTCTCAGAGGTTTCTAGAAGATTCTTGAGTAACCTTATAACCGTGGTTTTGAACTCTATATCCAGTAGTTTGCTTTCCTCCATTTCTTTCATTTGTGACCTGTTTCTTTGTCTCCGCATTTTGGCTGCTTCCCTGTGTTGATAGAGTGGTTTTGTGTGCTAGGTGTCCTATAGGGCCCAGTGCCTCAGCCTCCCTAATTACCTGAGGTGGACACTCTTGGTGCACCCCTTTGTGGGCTTTTTGCACAGTCTTGTTGTAGTTAAGCCTTGATTGCTGTTGGTATCACTGGGAGGAATTGACCTCCAGGCCAATTGGCTATGAGGACCAGTTGTGTCTACAGTGGGAGAACTTCTGTGCTGGAGACACCCTTATGAGGCAGGACTTAACTTCAGTGGGGCTTTGGCTCCCACTGAGTCTGCCCCCTGAGTGTGGGTCTTATGGATGTGAAGAGTTGTAATCTGGATGGTCACATTCTGACCACTGGGTAGACTGGCTTTTGGATCTCCAAGGGGGTGCAAAGTCAGCCACTGCCTGAGGCCACCCAGCAGGAGCTACAGAGAGATCTGCAGATTCCTCCTCTTTGTTTGGGGTTTGGAGGTGCCCAGATGAAGCGCAGCTGTGAAGCAATGCAGGCTGCTGACGAGCCTTCAGCCTTCTTTTGGAAGCTCTGGGGTTTTCTGACCCAGCTACAGTTTGACAGGTTTTTAGGCAGAGAAAGGCCAGGCCATTAGTATGCAAAAGCCTCTGTGCACAGCTTGGGTGGGGTTATAAATTGGGTGGGGCAAGGTCTCAGGGAATCACCAGGGTGGAGCAAACAGCAATGGCTGCCAGTCTGCTCTGCCTAGGTGAGGTCCTGGGAACTGTGTCCCATGCCCCATGCAGGAACAATAAACGCTACAAGCACCTCTGTGAGAAAGCCGCCCTCACGTTCCGACCTGACAGACAGTCCAGTTTCTCTCCGTATGAGTCTGGGTCCCCAAATTCTGACCTAGAACTGGAGTTCAGAGCAGTCCAGAGCTTTTATCTCCCTCTCAATTGCAAAAGACAACAGCATTACCCAGCTGCCAGCCCCTTTTGCACACGCCTCTGTACCTCCACACTTCCACAATTCCACACCTCTGCACCTCCTACCAGACTCAGTACGCTTTTCTCTTTCCTTCTAGTTGTAGAATTTCCACTCAGCCAGCCTTCCTGTGGTTCTGGATGATATTCGTTTTGTCTTTTAGTTGTAGTTTTAATGTGGTAGTGCATGGCAGCAAATTCAGGTGTTTATCTATGCCGCCATCTTGGTTGTCTCTAGGTCAGCTTTTTAGAAGTTGTTTTCTTAAGACATTTTTAAGGCTACAAGGTCTTAGTGTCTTTAATACTTATAAATCTTTTGTTGAAGGAAATGCATGCTTACCTATTTTTCCTTCCTGGCATTGAATATATTCAGACTAATTAGCGTATTTGTAGTTCTATTGTACTGAAATTAAAATATTTCCTTCCATATTTATCATTTGAAATTTAGTGAATATCTTTGTTTTATTCCTACTCTTGAATATCTCTGATACTTAATTTTGATATGAACATTTAAAAATGTGGGTTTTTTTTAATTTTTCTTCTAGAAAACTAGCCTTACCTACAGGTTTAATTTCTGTATTTCTTCAGGGTTACTTTGAAAGTTGCAACATACACAGAAACAGGATAGCAGGCTTTGAAGTAAAAGCCTATGCTAACCCCACAGTGGTTCGATGTGAAATTCATCATGGGCAGACTGGAGGAATATATGTCCACGAAAAAGGAAGAGGACAGTTCATAGAGAATAAAATCTATGCAAACAACTTTGCGGGTGTATGGATTACCTCAAATAGTGACCCAACGATAAGGTATTTATATGTATTATGAATGGAAATTACTTTTTTACTTTGTTTTGTAAGAAAAGTCAAGAGCCCTAGCCGGTTTGGCTCACTGGATAGAGTGTCAGCCTGCAGACTGAAGGGTCTCAGGTTTGATTCCGGCCAAGGGCACATACCTGGATTGCGGGCTCGATCCCCAGGGTGGGGCATGCAGGAGGCAGCCAATGAATGATTCTCTCTCATCATTGATGTTTCTATCTCTCTCTCCTTCCCCCTTCCTCCCTGAAATCAATAAAAATATATTTTTTTAAAAAATCAAGATACTTAGCTTTAACTCTTAACGTTTTTCCTAGACACCTGACTACTATAAAATAACTTTTCCTAGTAAAAGTCTGTACATCTTAATGAGCATAGCTATTGCATTTATTTTTTGCGTGTGTCCTGTTCACTTTTTATTAATGATCTAAGCCATGTATGATACTACTTTCTGAACAGTTCTAAATGCTGTGATTTTAACTTTAAATTCATCGCAATGCATTGTAGATGAGTATAAAGGGCTGTGGCTTTCTATTAGAACCAGAATGACCTGTCTCTTTTTTTTTTTTTTAAGAATAGTTTATTGATTTTTAGAGAAAGGGGGAGAGAGAGAGAAACATCGATGTGAAAGCTCAACATTAATCAACTGCCTTTTGCACGCCCCCTACAGAGATTGAGCCAGCAACCTCCTTGTGCATAGGGCAACACCCAACCAACTGAGCTACAGCAGCCAGGGCATTTTTTGTTGTTGTTGTTGGTTGGTTGGTTTTTCTTAAGAGTCAGCCAATAGAATAACTCGGAAAACTAATTATCTCAAAGATTTTGATCAGAGTGACTAAGAATAATAAAAAGAACCTTAAACCTGACGTGCTTTTTTTTTCTTTTTTTTTCTTTTTTTTTTTTAATTGATTTCAGGGAGGGAGAGAGAGACAGAAACATCAATGACGAGAAAGCATCATTGATCGGCTGCCTCTTGCTTTGGATCAAGCCCACAACCTGGGCATATGTCCTGATCGGGAATCGAACTGTGAAACTCCTGTTTCATAGGTTGACACTCAACCACTTTGCCACGCCAGCCAGGCCTGTCGCTTTTCTTTAATAGTTTCTGCCACTCCCTCTGGCCACAGTAAGGGAACAAATAGATCCAGTCTTATTTATTTACTTACTTACTTATGTTAATCCTCATCCGAAGATATTTTTTCCATTGATTTTTACACAGTGGAAGGGAGAGTAGAGAGAGAGAGAGAAACAGCAAATGGTTGCCTCCTGCACATGGGGCCAGGGATGGAGCCTGCAACCAAAGTAAGTGCTCTTGACCACCAGAATTGAACCTGGGACCCTTCCGTCCATGGGCCAACACTCCAACCACTGAGCCAAACCAGCTAGGGCAATAGATCCAGTCTTAATGGCATTGGGTTAAGACCGTTGTACAGAGCTATTATAATTTAACTAGAGGCCCGGTGCACAAAAATTTGTGCACTCGGGGCATCCCTCAGCCCAACCTGTGCCCTCTCACAGTCTGGGACCCCTTGGGGGATGACCACCTGCTGGCTTAGGCCTGCTCCCTGGGGATTGGGCCTAAGCTGGCAGTCAGACATCCCTCTGGCAGCCCAGAAGCCCTCGGGGGATGTCCACTTGCCAGCAGGGAGCAGGCCTAAGCTGCAGTCGGACATCCTTAGCGCTCCTGAGGAGGCAGGAGAGGCTCCCACCACCACCGCTGTATTGGCAGCCGTCAGCCTGACTTGTGGCTGAGCAGAGCTCCCCCTGTGGGAGCGCACTGACCACCAGGGGGCAGCTCCTGCATTGAGCATCTTCCCCCTGGTGGTCAGTGTGTGTCATAGTGACCAGTCATTCCCAGTCTTTCTGCTGTTCGGGTCAGTTTGCATATTACCCTTTTATTATATAGGAGTACCTAGCCAGCCTGGGTGAGGGGCTGATGGCTATTTGCAGGCTGGCCATGGCCCCTTCAGTGTGGGGGTCCCCACTGGGGTGCCTGGCCATCCTGGGTGAGGGGCTAAGGGCCATTTGCAGGCTGGCCACAGCCCCTTCAGGGTGGGGGTTCCTGCAGGGGTGCCTGGGCAGTCTGGGTGAGAGGCTGAGGGCTGTTTTCAGGCTGGCTTAGCCCCCCAGCAGGGACCCTCACCCCATGAGGGTGTGGCCATCCTGGGTGAGGGGCTGATGGCTGTTTGCAGGCTGGCCACGGCCCCCAGCCACCCAAGTTCCCAGTGGAGGCTGGCTGGAAGCAGGTATCTGGGATTTATTTGTCTTCTATAATTGAAACTTTGTTGCCATGAGCGGAGGCCACAGCCGGCTCAGGGCAGGTGGGAAGCTTGACTTCCTCCATCACCTGGGCAACCAAGCCTCCTGCTTGCTCCAGCTCTGTGGCTGCCGGCCGCCATCTTGGTTGGGTTAATTTGCATATAGTCGCTCTGATTGGCTGGTGAGCATGGCTTGGTGCGTAGTGAAGGTACGGTCAATTAGCATCTTTGTCTCTTATTAGTGTAAAGACCATGATATATTTTTGTCAAATTTTTTTTCCACTGGTTTTCATTGAAAGTAGAATATGGGGTTTTCTTCTTGTTAGTATTCAACAAATACATCTAGAGCAGTTTTATGAAAGTTATTTTGAATGAGTTAGCTGTTTTAAGGGGAATTTTTAAGAATGCTATTTTTTCTCAGATATTAGATGACTTTTCCAAAGCTTTAGGTCTTAGAACTAGAAGGGAATTTAGAAATCATCTAGTCTGAGTACTTCATTTGATGGATTAGGAAACAGGATCATAGAAGTTAAATAGTTTTCCAAGGCCACATGACCATGAGTGACCTTACAATTAATTGTATAAAATAAGTAAGCTTGCTGAATAGATTCTTATTTTTACTATTTCATGTAATTATAGGGGGAATTCTATATTTAATGGAAATCAAGGGGGAGTTTACATCTTTGGTGATGGACGAGGCCTTATTGAAGGAAATGACATTTATGGTAAGCATGTGGCTTTGTTCTATAAAATTTTAGAGTTTGACTTCTCTTCCTCACATTAGCAAAATGGAACAGTTTGACACTATCCAAGTAGAACTGATCCAATTTTTTAAATTCTCATTAAAGATTTTCTGTGATATTTATTCACCTACGAACATTTACTAAATACCTACTATGTACCTAGCACTATGCCAGATACCAGGGATCAAAATATAAATAAGGTAGATAAATAGATTCAAGGAGTATCTACAGTTTCCTTAAATTATTCCATTGTTTAATAATTAATAAATTATTGCTATGGTAGTTTGGTACTTTGGTACTGCTAGGAAGGGAAAATACTTAATCCTCATTAAAACTTCAGCAAACTACTGGATGTCTATATGCTAGACACTGATATGTTCCTGGATTTCCTCCTTTGCTAACACCTGATAATACTTACATAAAGTTTACTCAGTGTCAGGCACTGTTCTGAGCACCTTATCTAAATTAAGTCATATAATATTCACATCAACCCTGTGAAGTAAATACTATTAAATACATTTAGTAATCAAGAAACAAAGGTACAGAGATGTTAAATGACTTATTCAAAATCACACAGGAAGTAGATAGAATTCCTGGGATTTAAAACTATGCAGCCTAACCAATTGTCTCTACCCTATACTTACAATGCTTACAATCCTTGGCATTTTTTTTACACTTAGATCCTTCAGTTTTGTCTTGTATTACTCATGGGCCATAAGTATCTTTCTGAATATTACATATTTCACAGAGTTGTGCTTTTACTAAAATTCTAGTAAGAATGTTAGCTACTACAGAATGTAAAACTTTTACTATGTTTCGCTAGGCTCCATATGTTGATATTATAACTTTTACTTTTAAATAGGAAATGCATTAGCAGGAATTCAGATTAGGACAAACAGTTGTCCAATTGTTCGACATAACAAAATTCACGATGGCCAGCATGGTGGGATTTATGTGGTAAGTTAATGAATACAGTTCTAGAATTTCATACATCAAAACCAGAGTAGGGGTGATGGGGCAGAATTATGTTTAGCTTGAGGTAGTCCAACTTTTAGAGTATGAATCTGTAACTGTCTTTAATATTTAGACAATGAATAAGACACTTTTCTCCCTGCCAGTATATATAAAAGACTTTTAATTTTATAGTGTGTGTAGTGTTCTATAAAATTTAATCAACTGACTAAATTTAGGCATAGGAAATATGTCTTTATATTAAAGATTTTTATTATAATTGGCAATATGAAGTAACAACTGATTGTCAGTCTTGAGTTATATTTGTTGCACTGGAATTTTGTCACTGTGACTACTGTATCAATCTCTGAAATTTTCCAAAAGTAATAACACTGAAAATACTAATATCACTAAACTTAAATATTTTTATCTCCTGAAAAGGCCAATTTTCTTTTGAATTTATGTTGTAAAATAATTGAGCATCTCCCAAAATTTTAAAACCTGTGTATGTCCTTTTGTCACCATGGTATCTGAAACTGTTAAAACAGATTCAAGTAAGAAAATAATAGGATCCTAATTTCTGAAAGATCTTTGCGAACGTTTTTTGTGACTCTAATTTTTATTTACAGTTCTAGAAATATTCATGTCTCTAATGTGCTAAAAATAAAAATTTTAGCAACCCTGAAACCTCATCATTTTGAAGTGACTTTACCAGTGTTAATGTGAAATAACTGTTAACTTACTAAATGAGAGATCTTCAGTTTGCTGTATATTTTAGAATGAAATAAATGATTTTGCTAAAAAAAAAATTGCATGCTACTACTTTTACTATAATAGATTTAAGAGTATATAACCACATAAAGGACAGTATAAACATTTTAGAAGCTTAACTTAGAGGCTACATAAAAATATTATCATTGCCTCCTTACCTAGATAACAAAAATTTTTTAAAATTTTGTTAAAACTCTCTTTAAAGAGGGGAATACACTATAAACTATATTTTGCTGATAAAAAATGGATATTGTAATGAATGTGTCTTTTATTTAGCATGAGAAAGGACAAGGTGTAATAGAAGAGAATGAAGTTTATAGTAATACTCTGGCTGGAGTCTGGGTGACAACTGGCAGCACTCCAGTACTGAGAAGAAACAGGATACACAGTGGCAAGCAGGTAAGATGGCCTTGGATTCCTGTATGAGAAATCATGGTTTTATTCAACACTTTAGTCATATGAAAAAAATTTTTTTTTAAATTTTAGGTTGGTGTTTATTTTTATGACAATGGACATGGAGTGCTAGAAGACAATGATATCTATAATCATATGTATTCAGGGGTTCAGATAAGGTAAATGTTTTTCACATTTGGCTTTTTTGGGGGGAGGGAATGAGGAGTATGTGGAATCTGTAGAAGAAATTTTCTTGTTATTCAGTGCTCAGTCTTTATTCCTTTGTGTGTCTGTAATTCACACTCTGTCGTACTCTTGGCTTAAATTGTCAGATTGTAACTTTTCTTGGACTAGTTGAGGACAGCATTCAGTGTACTCCATCATACTTGGATACTGTGGAAGACTATATAAAATACTGGTGAACTATGTCTGACATGTTGTAGACACTCGTAAATGGAAGCTTTTGTTTTTATGCTATTTGTGCAAAATTAATAGTCTCTTACACCCCTCTTCCCTATATTTTAAGTTTTTGGAACTATAGTAGTCCTAATAATATAATTCAGCCCTTCATTTTACATGAGGGGAGTACATAATAATAATAGTTATTTATTCTTACCCCCTCCATTTAGTTTACATGTTAAGAAACTCTGTAGTAATAACATAAAGTATAGTTAAATGTGTTCTCTGGGAAATAGAATTAAGCTAGCCCTAACCAGTTTGGCTCAGTGGATTGAGCATCGGCCTGCGGACTGAAGGGTCCCGGGTTTGATTCCGGTCAAGGGTTTGTACCTTGGTTGCAGGCACATCCCCCCCAGTAGGGGGTGTGCAGGAAGCAGCTGATCGATGTTTCTCTCTCATCGATGTTTCTAACTCTCTATCCCTCTCCCTTCCTCTCTGTAAAAAATCAATAAAATATATTTTTTTAAAAACAGAAAAAGGAAAAAAAGAATTAAGCTAAATTAAACAAATTGCTTTATTGACAGGCTTTCAGAGCATTTTGAAGGACTCCATTGTATAGTTAATTCTTTTCTTTTAATATATTTTTATTTCAGAGAGGAAGGGAGAGAGAGATGGAAACGTCAATGATGATAGAGAACCATTGATTGGCTGCCTCCTGCACACCCCACACTGGGGCTATAGCCTGCAACCCAGGTATGTGCCCTGACCAGGAATCGAACCATGGCCACCTGGTCCATAGGTTGACATTCAAGCATTGACCCACACCAGCCAGGCTATAGTTAATTCTATGATTAATGTGTACTTTTTCACTGTCACCTCATGGGATATAGGAACAGAAGCAATTAAAATGGCATTGTTTTCTATTCTATTCATAGGACTGGAAGCAACCCCAAAATTAGGCGCAACAAAATCTGGGGAGGACAGAATGGTGGAATTCTAGTTTATAATTCCGGTATGTATAATCCTTCATCTGTCTCGCAGTGCTAATAGTCTTTAAGAATATATTTTCTAAATAACATAACCTAAATTTTTGCATTTATAGGTCTAGGCTGTATAGAAGACAATGAAATATTTGACAATGCAATGGCTGGAGTCTGGATTAAGACAGATAGTAACCCTACACTAAGAAGAAATAAAATCCATGATGGAAGAGATGGTGGCATCTGTATATTTAATGGGGGTCGAGGTATTGTTGTTAATTTTGCATTAGTAAAAACTCCAATTTTCAGTTATTCTTCTTCTATATCTTTAACAATCAATGGCATTGCCAGTTAACACGAATCTCAATTTTTTTTCTTATCAAGTCTTGAGATGGTTTAGGCCCTAGAGTTAAAGGAAACAAATGTTTACAGTATTTTTCTTTTCTTTCTGTACCACCGTGAGTGTGCCAGTTTGTTAGTAAGGCTTTCTTAAGGTAGCAGAATTTGTTCACAGCCTCTCTGGACTTTTTATTATTCAGAAGAGTGATATAATAAACTTCAAAGTCAAGTTATAGAACTAGGTGTGAGAACTTAATTGGTCTGTAAATATATGAAATGTCTGTAATAAGTATTGCTTTGTATCTATTTTACAATGATGTTTGTTGGATAATGGAATTAATGAAGCTAAGGTGTGCTGGGTTTGGTATCCATAAAGGCCAATTCACTTTGTATTGAGGCAAAAGTTCCACAGTCCCTGCCCTTTGAAAATTCATGTTCATAAGAAAGACTGGGAAAGAATGTCTAATGCAAATTTATCGCCATACCTGAAATATCAGTGACCCAACATTGTGTGCTCACCTTATGTGGAAAGATAGCTAGTTATTACTATGACATACCAAGATTTAATCAACAAAATTTACTACTGCAACCAAGCAAGGGTGATTTTCTTAAAGACATAGACTCTCCAGGAGTTTACAGTCTAGTAATTCAATAAAGTAACATATCTCTGATAGGAGTCTTTAAAAGATATAATGAGGAAACAATACAGAATGGTGGTTTTATTTGCAAGGTGTTGAGAAAAGATTTATGGAGTAAAATCATTCTTGAAATGTCTCTTGAAAATTGAGTATTCACAGGAAAATGGAGGTGGGAGGGCGTGTGGGAAGTAGGCCATTCCAGGTATAGAAAATATTCTTTCACCCTTTCATTTGTTATTCCTAATTGAACACCTCTGTACCAACCACTGTGATACAGATGCTAAAGATATAATGATGAATAAAACAGTACTACATCCAGAAAGTTTACAGTCTAATGGAGTAGCACATTGTAAACAAACGTCTAAATGAAACTGAAAGTGGTCTCTTTAGTAAGACAAGAGGTACTGGAAGTTAAGGCTGGAGAGAGGGGGCAGGACCCAAGTCATAAGAGGCTTTTGTATATGCAGTATGGAGTTTGGACAAGATCTTAGCAATCAATAGCAATTGAGGAGGTTAGTGGACATGTGTAAGAATAGAGACAGGAACTTGGAACACTCTTTTCAGGGGAAAGGGAATTTAGGGGTCAATACCAGGTGGGTCCGATATCTATAAAAATAAGACCATGTTTCATATCTTTAGGGAGCAGAGAAACATTAGTTCACAACTAACTATAGTTCACTGTACATAAGTAGGTTTTATAGGAACAATACTAGCTAATACTTATTTAGTGCAATGTACTTTTATATATATTAATTTAATCCTTATAATAATTGTATGTGGTAGGTGATATTGTGCCCATTTTAAATATAAGGAAACTGAGACCAAGAGAAGGAAGTTATTTGCCCACTCAGAGCTAGTTAAGTAGTGGAGTCAATATGAAGACCTGAAGTCTGATTCCTGGCTGACTCTTAGTAATTGTTAAACTGTCAAGAGAATTAATAATAAATTTGATTAAAGGAAACTGAAAATTTCCCAGAGGAAGTGACATTAGCAAGAATAGAGTACAGGACATTCCAGAAGAGGAAATAATATAAACCAAAGGTATTAAGGATTAAAATATTCAGAGCATAGGTAAATGAGACAAGTAGTTTGGGGGGCAGGGGAATATTTTCAAAAGCTTTTAATGGCAAGTTAACTTAATACTTTATTATGAAAGTTTTTTTAAGCAGAGAAGGGACATGATAAAAGTTGTAGGAACCTGGGAAAATACAGCAGCAGCTGAGACTGGAGTAAAGGAAATTGATCAAAGAATCATAGTAATAATGGCCAGAAAGAATCAGAACTTGAACTGAAACTTTTGAGGGTACAGAAGTTCTAAAAATATTTCAAAGGAATTAATTGTAATTCAGCAGTGTTCAGTGAAAATCATCTATGTGCCAGGAGATGCAGTGGTGAGTAAACTAGACATGGTCCCTGCAACCATGGAATTTGAGGTTTATTAATTAGAATGTTTACCTGCAATTTTTGGCTAAACCTTACCTTAAATGCTGAATTACTAATGAACTTTCTTTTTGGCTGAAAAATCCTGTGAATTTTACAATGCAGTTAAATAAGAAACTTAAAAAACAAACAAACACCTAAATGCCACCAAAAAGGCTAGTAAAATTTATTATATGCATTAGCTTTAATCTGAGAAAATATTTTATTATAGGTCTCCTTGAAGAAAATGATATTTTCAGGAATGCGCAAGCAGGTGTTCTCATCAGCACTAATAGTCACCCCGTCTTACGGAAAAACAGAATATTTGATGGATTTGCTGCAGGTTTGTATTTTCTTCTGTTAACTGTAGCTTTTTTTTTCTATACATTAAAAATGGTTGGTTAGTATATTATCTTTTGCTTAATAACTAAAGGTGTGCCAAGTGTGCTGCCAAAGTGGCAGAATGCCTATCTGTTAACAATGAGAGTACCTAATCCAAGTTCTGGATTCTTCCACAAACCTGTAAGAAATACTGCTCTTTGCTGTTCAGTAATTATGAAACATTAATTGGGATAAAATAAATGCAGGCTTTGTACTACTATTAGGAATACAGAAAAATTCTAGCCCTCTGGCCTCACAAATACATTTTTTTTACATCTTGGTAAATTAAACCCAAGTATCATCCTATATAGTAAAAGCCTAATATGTTAACACATTTCGTACCGCTGTTTTCTCGTGTTTCGCGCGCCATCTAAGGACCACTCACGAGTGTTCTCGTTTTTCACGCCCATGGAAAAAGGAGCGAATCTAGATACTTATGTAAATTTTGTATGGTCCCTCTTCATAGAGGAAAATGTTTTACACAGTACCATACGTTAAAAAAGTACTAGGAACTTTGTTTGTTTTTGTAAATAAAAATGTTATAATTATTGAAAAACAACACCTAAAGTGCATTATGATGATTTAAATAACGTGCAGTTTGCCCAAAAACGTGCGGTCCCTGGCATAGTCTTAGAGATTTCTATGCGGTACGCAATGTGTTTAAGTGTCCAGTTGTCCATTCAACCAGAGTAACATGCTAATGATATGCTAAGGCCATTCAACTGCTTGCTATGATGTGTACTGATCACCAGGGGGCAGACAGTTGACTGGTTGACCAGTTGCTATGACTTGCACTGACCACCAGGGAGCAGATGTTCCGACTTACTGGTAGGTTAGCTTGCTGCTTGGGTCCAGCAGATCGGGACTGAGCAAGATGGGCCGGACACGCCCTGGAGCCCTCCTGTGGTCCCTCCCTGGCTGGCCAACCTCCCGCATCCCTCCCGGGCCCCAATCATGCACCAGTAGGGTCCCTCGGCCTGGCCTGCATCCTCTCACAATCCAGGACCCCTTGGGGGATGTCCAAGAGCCGGTTTCAGCCTGATCCCACAGGCCAGGCCAAAGGACCCCACTGGTACATGAATTCATGCACTGGGCCTCTAGTTCATATATAGTTCAACTTTTTGCTAGTGCAGACAGTTACTTTTAATACTCCAAATAACCGTCTAGTTCCTTTTCAGCATATAAACCAGCTGCTACCTAATCAAAAGAAATTTTAAAATATTATTAAAAGTAGTAAGTCGTTAATGCCATTATTAACAGTGGAAAATGTTACTGTCGGTGATTCAAATAAACATTTGCACTTTATTCCCGTTAAGAGTTCAGTTTCTTTTAAGAAACTTAAAGTAATACATCTGCTGTTTAAATTTTACTTCAGGTATTGAAATTACAAATCATGCAACTGCAACATTAGAAGGCAATCAGATTTTTAACAACCGGTTTGGAGGCTTATTTTTAGCATCTGGTGTTAATGTGACAATGAAAGGTATGTTGGAGTCTACATTCTGCTTATAAATACATGAACTATGCCATGAAGACAGTATTCAAAAGCCACTGTTCTTTGATAACTTAATTCCTTCTGTCACTCTACAAAGTTACAACAGCTCAAGAACTATTTTCAAAGAAAAGTTTTGACTTATTCTAGTTGGAATATCTTATACAAGGAAAGTCTTATTTTTCTTAGCTTACTTCATTAACCTCTTTTGACTTATTAGAATAATCCTGTAATCTATATTTTTATCTTAAATCTTTGTCCTCTAGAATTTTACTTGTTTTTTTTTTATTACAGATAACAAAATAATGAACAATCAAGATGCCATAGAAAAGGCTGTTAGTAGAGGCCAGTGTTTATACAAAATATCAAGTTATACCAGCTATCCCATGCATGACTTCTACAGGTATATTTCTAAATTATTTGTTAGTCCAGAAAAGATGGTGATCCCCCCCGACCCACCCTTACATGTGTGAGTAAAGACAGAGTAAATTGGGTATTTCACCAGTGGAAAAACAATGTAACTTAATTGTCCACATTGAGTTCTATGATCAATCTATTAGAGGATCCTGTTTGAGACCATAAATATCAGAAAAAGCACAAGTTATTTAAGTGTGGAGTGGGTGTTAATTCCTCTCCCTAAAATAATTCAGTAGTGCTTAATAGGCAAGTTTCAATGGCCTTTCTATAATTGTTTTCCTCAGAAGACAGGACAATCCACTTAATCCACTTTAGTCTCTACAGAATTGTAGGCTAGAGCCACAAAAATGTTTAGTCCTTTTTTGTAAGCCAAAGCTCATAGCGTGATATATACAAACAAAATATAGTTATTTTGATTAACATGTTTTAAGAAAAATGTTTTTACTTTTTAGATGTCACACTTGTAACACCACAGATCGAAATGCCATATGTGTGAACTGCATTAAGAAGTGCCATCAGGGACATGATGTAGAATTTATTAGACATGATAGGTATGTAGCATACTTGCCTGTTTTATCACCCAATTATTCCCCCCCCCCCCCTTTCTTGCCTATTCTATTACCCAATTATCCTCCTTCCTAATTTTTGGGTTTTCATTTTGCTTTAGGTTTTTCTGTGACTGTGGTGCTGGAACACTGTCTAATCCTTGTACATTAGCTGGTGAGCCTACACATGATACAGATACACTATATGACTCTGCTCCACCTATAGAATCTAATACATTGCAGCACAACTGAATTCCTTCCCTAAAGAAAAAGTTCTGCCATTCTAACATCATAACTTAAAACATTTTTGGAAGAAGATTTAGTATTTGCCCATGCTACAGGAAGAGACTGTATTAAAAATGGATACATGAGGTCAGTTGACACTATGAAGCTCAAGCTACCAAAAAGAAAGTGGCAATATATTGACTCAGGATCTCAAAGCTGGGTGTTTTAGCATTACTGTGTAAAGACATTTGAAGGGACAGAAGTGAAAAAAAAAAAAAAGCTGCAATTTTGTACAGATACCAACTTCTGAAAAAAAGCTGGTGTTTTTACAACTAGCATTGAATGCAGTCCAATTTGCAGTAGTACTCTCATCAATAGACAAGCAGCTTTGTTGCTGCCTTTATGGACATGGGTACCAATTGCTTTTTGTAATATGGTAAAAAATGTGAGCTAGCACTTCTGCGTTACTTTTGATTTTTTTTAACATGTATTCAGATTGAGAAAATATGATTTTAATGCTTTAATCTCATGTAGTTTGTTTTTTTAATTTCAAGCAAAATCTTATTGTACTTGAATGTGCCCTGTTTTGTTAGCACACCTAGACTTGCTGTAACTGTACTCATGTCCCAGTATGTACGTTCTTTCTATGAAAGAGAAAACACTAATCTTAAATTATATCCAGCAATGTTTCTGGTATCCTTTAAGAAAAGTTAAGACTATTATTTCCTTCCCTTCCCTGTGCAGCATTCAAAATCACCCTTAGAAAAGTGAGTGTTTTAATGAGACTTCCTAGGAAGGGATGCACTGTAAAACAAAAGTATTCTTGTAAACTCAGTTTTGTGAAAGGTAAAAACTACTATGTTTTAAAGTACACTTTAGAAAGTCTCTTCAAAACAGTCCTGTATTTGAACTCTGTTCATAGTTTTTGTTTGTTTTTATTTTTTTTTTGAACAGTTTAGACAAACTGCTGGAAATTAAAACAATTTCCTGCATTAAGCTGAGACAAGTATATATACAGCCCTATACAGTTTCATAGCTTCCCTCCCCCATTTATGTGTATTGGTGACAGTGGGTATAAACAGCCTGAAAGTGTATGCATGTACCATAACATCTAGACTTAATATATTGTGAAGTATTCAATAACCATTATGTAGAAGGTAGGTAAGAATTAAAAGGGTTTAATTTCCTAGAAAGAAAATGGAAAAATGGTCATTTTTAAAAAATAAAGTTTATTAGATCATAATGTTGTCTGAATTTACCACCTTTGTCAAAAAAGCCAACTCAAAGCTTCTGTTGTAGACTATAATTCCTCAATCAAAGTCAGCAACTTATGGACAGCTTCAGCATCTAGAGTCGACCTTTCACTAGCCAGGCAAACTTCCCTTAAAATTAAAAAAAGGGGGGGGGGAGGGTTTAGTTCACATTTTCCACACTGCATCAATCCATCCCTCTTTATTGTTTTAATAAGGTCAGTTGCATGGCAAAATTATATCCAATTATAATTACCGAAATAATCTTAATGAATGAGTCGTCTTCTCAAATTCTCTTGCTTTTCTATGTCCCTTTTGAATAACCTCCTCTGGAAGATTAGCAAGCCTTGCTGCATTAAAGCCATAGCTTTTAGGACAAGCTCCCTTAATGAATTTATAAAGGAAGGTAATAGTCTCTTGACTGGGATCTTCACATTCATTTTCTACCATGCATGCCTAAAAATGAGAAATATTACATTCACATGCTAGCAATGGAAGTATCCAATTTGATTCTCTCAGAAACCTAATCAACTTCTGAAAAAGCAGTTTGCACATACCATGTGTCCTAAGCGCACTGCAACGTTTTGAGAATAATCTTCAACTAATGAATGATAGTGGGTAGAAAACAATGTGCGACACTTTATATTCTCAGCAAGTTCTTTAACAACTGCACTTGCTATTGCTGTTCCATCAAATGTTGCAGTACCTCTTCCTGTGAAAGTAAAATAAGCATAAATTACAAAGTAATGCAAAAAAAAAATCAGGATACATCAGTTGAAAGTTTTCTGTATGTAGGCCAAATAGGTCTCTTAGCCCTTGGGGTGGCACTGCTCAAGTATCACAGATCTTCAGAAACTTCCTGTTAATTCTCCTTAGTCTCATTATCCCCATATTATCACAACTAAATTTGAATAGGATTAAGAAATTTAATAATCGGAATTTTCACATTATCTCATCTCCAGTTGTGGGTCTATGGTACAAAGTGAGTCCGTTAATACTATTTTTAAAAATTTGTTTTAAAGATAGCCTTCAGATGGAAATTTTAATGTCTTACCTAATTCATCCACCAGCACCAGAGAATGTGCTGTTGCATGTTTAAGTATACTGGCAGTTTCACTCAATTCAACAAAAAATGTACTTTCACCTTGGGGGGGAAAAACAAATGGGTGATCATTTTAAGAATCCTACTGCAACAGTAAATTCATCTTTTAAATTCATATTACTCGAATGTATCGTGAGCTGTCCAGTTAAATTTCAAGAAATTACTTAAGAGTAATTTACTAATTGAATAGCCTGAAAGCATTCTGCTTCACATAACACCAGAAAAATAATCAAATGACAAGCCTTACACAGAAAAATAAATAAACCTCACCTGACATTATTCTGTCTGAGGCACCAAGTCTAGTAAACACTCTATCAATTGGTGTAAGCCTACACACTTCAGCAGGTACGTAACAACCCATCTGGGCAATTACAGCTAACAGGCCAGCCTGTGAATGAGGGAGGAAAAGATATTTTATAACTGGTTTAAATAATATCATAAGATAAACAGACATACAGAGAAATATATCTCTATTGATACACAAAAGACAGTAAGCCAAGCTAAACAATCTTTCCTAAGAAACATCATGTAGGAAGAGTCAAACACTATAAAAAAAGAAAACTTTTCAAAATCTTAAGTAGGAAAAGTGAGGCTTAGAAGGCAAAAAATGGCTTAGGGGCCTGACTGACTTTAAAATCTCAGAGCTTGTATATTAACCCACAACACTAGTTGATTCTCAAATCTGGCTAAACGATCTTTAAACTACCAATGCCTAGAACCAATTCCAAACCAAATGAATTCATTTCAGAGGATGGAATCCTCCCTGTACATTTTTGTTCAACTCTGTAAGTGATTTGATTTTTTTAAATTAAAAATAAAATTGCTTTGGCAACAGATACTAAAATTGAAAATAGATTAGCATGGTCCTTATACAAGGATGACATGCAAATTAATGTTCACTTTTTTTAAGGTTGAAAACCACTATACTACACTGTATGTCTCTCTGGTGAACGTAGTATAATATAGTACAGGAGAGCAGGAGGGTCAGCAAACATTTCTGTCAAGGGCTCAATGTCTTTGTCACACACTCATTTTTTCTACAAGCTATTAAAAATGTAAATTATCACATAGGCCAATCCCTGGTGTAAAGACAAAAATATATTTGTCTTCCCTAAAAGCAGTTCCCAACAGTTACTAGGTCACAAATTTTATTTGGTTTTCTGTCTAAGTCTATCATGGATTAGTCTAATTGAAGGGCTTGCCTGAAACGTTTGCATAATTTTCATTCATTATATGCATCTATTAATTCAAATCAAAAATCTTATAAAGAAACCATGACCTAAAATCTTCCTTGCCTTTTTAATGTATTCTTCCCTTAACATCAGGCAGACAGATATCTGGTTCATGAGAAAAAGACAATTCTCAATTTTATATAGCACAATGAGTTTCCCTTTAAGTCACTGATTGAGTCCTATGTAATTCATGTGGTATTTGGAAAAGGATGGCCTAAATATGTTAATACATTCATTCTTAAACTGTTATAACTTTCTGTAGCAAAACCTGAAGTCAGTTTACCTGTCTCATGAGTGTAGACTTGCCTCCCATGTTAGGTCCAGTAACAAGCACACAAGAAGCTTTGCCATTTTCTTCCTCTTTCTCCTCAGAGCCTATTAGAATGTCATTAGGAATAAAGTCATCTCCAAAAAAAGTCTTCGTAAGGCAGGGATGACGGGACCCTTTAAGGTCTAAGAAGACAGGAGTGTCTTCTTTTGGTAATAGAACTACTGGACGACACATAGGACCATCACCCCCTCGACTATAGTTAGCCAGGCACAATAAGACATCTGTTAAAGAAAGAGTCAGAGTGAGGTTCATCACTTTTGAGGTTTCTTGATAATCAAAACCCAACTTCTATAAAATGTCTTCCAAAAATGATTTTTCAGTGGGGGTGCTACGTTCTACTTCCTTCCAGTTTAGACAAACAGTAGTGACATCATTATCAGTAACAGCACAATACCATGCTTTCATTAACTGTTCCTGAGTGTTAATCTGTTATAGTATGTGGCTTCATATGGACTTTATAATTCTGAAGCTAAATTATCACTTTTGGGGAGAAACAGAACATTCTGACATAGGTACAATTGTAAGAAGAAAATTCACCAATTTTGAACACCTGTACTGAGAGGGGATTTTTCTTTTAGTTGATTTGAGAGAGAGGAAGGGAGGAGAGAAAGAGAAACATTAATAGGTTGCCTCCCACCCATGATCCTTCAGTGCACAGGACAACACTGCAACCAGCTGAACCACACACGCCAGGGAAAGGAAGGATTTCAATATACCCACCAAACTGTTTGAAACTCTATTGGCTTAAGGAAAAAAATGTGGCACACACAATACAAAAATATACTATTCTGACAGTTGGGTTCAGATCACAATTATGCTACAAATTAGGTAAACTGGTAGCTACATTTTTTAAACACACAAAAAACACCCCTAAACAGTAGGGCTCCAAATAAGTTGGCCATGAAATACAAAGAAAAATTTATGAAGCTATTATAAAATTACAAATACATAAATTAGGGCTCTTAGCCCAAATTGTCACTTTCCTACAATTTCTAAGAAAAAGGAAAGGTTAAAATCTTTTGAAAAGGCATGTCAAGATTCACTGAAAAACAGAAAATGCAAGTCATGAAAAAAATTAAGTGATGCGTTAAGGGATAGTTTTAAATTAATGCAACAAAAAATAGATTAAAAACGGTATTCATGAAAACCGATGGAAACTGTCTCAAACCTGGCCAGTGGGGCTCAAGGGTTAGCGCATTATTCCATGCACCAGAATGGCCTGGGTTCAATTCCGTCAGGGCATGTGTGGAAGCCAACCAATCAATGTGTCTCCCTCTCAAATCCGTTTTTCTTCCTCCCTCCCTCTCATTCTCTCAAAATCAGTGGAAAAATATCCTCAGGTGAAGATTAACACACAAAAAAAAAACCTTTTTAAGGCTGAAGGCCAGAAGGCTACTAATAAGTTTCCAGTGAACAACTTACATGACTATGGCCAACCTATTCATTTTGCCTAGTGAAAAGGCAAGTATATTTTATACTTGTCAAAGTATATATAACCTTGTTTTAGGGATATGCATCAATAGGGACTCTCCAATGGACTTAAATTTTAATGCACAACTGGAACACAGAACTTTACTAACCAGAGCCGTAGAAGCTTGTTGAAAATCTTACCCAACACTGCGATGCATTCTACAGCAGCCTGCCAATTCTTGTAATTTTTATCAAAGTTATAGAATAGTCGTCGCATGCAGTCCTTCAATGATACGTCTCTCCGTTCTTCCGCATTTATCAAATTAGCCAACTTCTTCTCAATAGTTTTGGTCCAGTATCGTTTACAGCCCTTCTTGGTGGATTTCAACTCATATTCTTCTGGCAAATTACGGGTGGTGAAATTCTCTGGAATTTCCAACTGGTAACGGTTCCGACCAATTCCCCAATACACTATGGTTCTACAGCCAATTCGACTGCGCTGTTTCTCCAAGTATTCCAAGAGGCTCTGCTCATTTTCTTTTATGTCAGCAAGAGCTTGGTCATAATCAGAGTCAAATCCTACTTTGGGAGTAATCACTCCAGTCTTTCTAGCCTTTTCATGGTCAAAGGCTGTATCCCATCGGTTCAGTTCTACAGTTAAATCAGGAAAATGACCTTCAGGATTTTTTGTCTGCAGAGTAATGACCTGCTTAAGAATTTTAGACTTAAAGTCATCAATGACTTCTTCCATAATCCCTATAATTTTACATATTACTTTGAATCCTTCCAGAGCAGAAAGGAAATCAATAATCTTTTTTTTACTGTATGTAGTTTCTTCATACATTATAGCCCTGCTATCTGGGTGGTTCTGGCTCTTCAACGGAGACCCAACATTATGAATTTTACTCAATAGCCTCTCAAGGTCTGGAAGCTTCTTTAAAAGATCTACAACCTCAGTGATTTTGTCAGGCACAAACATTAGGTCTTCGATAGCATCTAAACGATCATTGATAGCAAAAGGGTTACACAGTGGGGCACACAGCCACTGCTTTAGGAGCCGCTTACCAAAAGGAGTATGGCAAGTATCAATCTTCTCTAGTAGGGTACCTTCAGTAGAACCGTTCGTTCCATTCAGGAAAATCTCCAAGTTGTTTAATGTCACAGAATCTAGCACCATTCGTTGACTGACTTTAGAAAAAACAGCACCAGGTCTTATAACACTGACCATGTCAGAATCCAAGGGAATATATTCTTCAAAATTAGCCATTGATAAAAGCTCCTGATCGATAAGGCATTTTTTGAGGTAGAAGACACAACCACCTAGAGCAGAGAGGGCCAATTCACTCTTCTCTCCTGGTGTCAACCCAATAGAATCAGACTCTGAAGTCATACCTTTAAGCACGTGGGGTAATACCACCCCACTGTCCTCATTTAACTTTTCTTTAAAATATCCTTCTTCAAGAAGAGTTCTCAAAGTTTTGGCTGCATCCCAAAACTGGGAGCCTGGTATCAGACCTTCCTGAAGAGAAGAGGATAATGAACCCTTCAGGATCATCTTGGTTTCTGTTGAGAGATTTCCTCTCTCAAACAATACTTGTACTGGAGGATAATGTGCCACGAGAGTCCTAAACCTTGAGCAATGGCGATCATCTGAAAACTGACCTATGAAAAACTTTCCCAGTGAGGCATCAACAAAGCATACACCATATACTCGAGTGTGGCCAGAAGTATCTTCCTCTTTTTCTTTAAGGCTAAGAAGATACTTACTGTAGTTCTCAGAGGGGTCACCTTCCAGCACACTGTACGTCTGTGTACCCTTAGTAATGATCCTACAAATCTCCCTCCTCACCACTCTATCATGCTTAGATATATGTGCCATCTTTCGGCATCTTGCCTCCATCATTTCTGGGGTCTCAGTCTGTTCCACCCGTGCTACTTTATAGCCCTTCTGAACCAGAGAATCTGAGTATCGGCCAAATGCAATTTCAGGGAAACCAGAATGGGCCCAGTTGCCTTTCATGAATACCAGCCCTAGTTCACTGACTCCAGTAAGAGCATCCATGTGGTACAGCTCATAGAACTTCCCCACCTTATAAAATATAACAAGATCAAAGTTCTGAGACTTAATCTGCCACCACTTCTTCATCCCAGGAGTACAGGAATTAAGGAAATCCTCAGGCACATAGAGTGTAGATGCATCAAAATCTGGATGATCGGGACGCCTCCTGTGCACATCTCTTCTCTTTTCCTCCTTGAGCCATTCTAAAGTTTCATGATACCAGACAGCTGGGCGACTATTATCATCACATCTTCCACTAATGTGGGCTAGGGATTCAGAATTTTGAGGGGCAGAGAAAGCACACAGAGTACTCCTGGTTTCTGAGGAAATGCCAGTTGCTCGTTTACTGACGGGGGGCATTTCCTTCCTTGAACTTTTCCTTTTAAGAGAGCCGTTTCCAGTCACCATTCTCTTCCGCTTTGGAGTAACTTTGACAAAGCTATGCAGGCCTTCACTGTCACTATCCCCCACTCCACTGCTTATTTCATCACTGCTTCCTTCCTCCTTAGCATCTGGCTTGAATTCCACATCAGAGCCACCGTTGTCACTCTCAGAGTCTGATATGACTCTCCGTTTTTTAATTTGGCGGCTACTTCGCCTAGATCCTTGCACCTTAGGCCGCACTTCCTCTTCACTCTCAATTTCATTATCTTCTTCATTCTTATCTGATGTATAAGTTGCACCTACCTGGCAGGCAAGGAAAGAGCATGTAAAAACAAAATTTGGAAAAGTACAGTACTGCTGTGAATACCTCTCACATACCAAGAGAAAAACTTGTGGCAAAGCTGGGTGCCAATGAACTGCATCCAGCACAGCCAGTGGTGAACCGGGGGGAGGGGCAGTGAAGGATTAAAGAAAACAGACAAGAGAATATAGTTGGGGTTAGGTGGACCACTGCGCCTGGATGAGGAAACAGTGACACAGCCTATTAAGCTGAATCTTTAATTGTGCTGGGAGGGCTTTGCCCTCCAAGCTGGAACTTATATGTGGCTTTGCCACAAGAGGACCACGCCCTCTCATCAGTCTGAGGCTTGAACCTGTCCAAATGCTGTGGCGGCTCTCCACAAAAACTAACCTTCAAAAATGAGAAACAATTCTCTTTAAGGAATATCAATTTGTTTCACCTAACATTAAAACAAGTATCACACTACAAGATTAAGCAATTCTGTCATGACAGTTCTACCCTATACAATAGTGATGAAACATGACCATATATATCACAAATGCCCATAAATGATGTATTCATTAGTCACAGCTGTAGAAATAAAATCTTTAAGTCTCCCTCTGTTTATCTTCCAGGATTTCCTCTTCAACAGATAAATATTAAGATGTTTGTTTTATATACTTTTTTTTTCAATCCACACCAAAGGATATGTTCACAGAGAGTAAGGGGGAGAGAAACATTTAGCAATTTGCCTCCCTTACACACCCCGACTGGTAATCAAACCTACAACCTAGCCGGCCGGTGTTGCTCAGTGATTGACCATCAACCTATGAACCAGGTCACGATTCAATACCCAGTCAGGGCACAAGCCCAGGTAGTGGGCTCAATCCCCAGTAGGGGGTGTGCAGGAGACAGACAGCCAATTAATGATTCTCATCATTGTTGCTTCTCTCTCTCTCCCTCTCTGTTCCTCTGTGAAATTAATAAAAATATATTTAAAGAAGAAAAAAAACCCCACCACCTACATATGTACCAACTGAGAATTAAACTCACAACCTTTTGATGTACAGGACGACACTCCAACCAACTGGGCCTCTTTATATGTTCTTTAGTATAATAAAGCAGTAAGTAATCTACACTAATTCTAGGCCCCTTGATCTTCCACAAACCAAAAGTATCTTCTTAGGCAAAGCACATCTACTTGTGGATCTCTATCACATGCATAAGGCTATGTGATCTCTGTAGTTACTATCCATCCAGTTCTAAACCTGATTAATGTTATGACCCCCTGGTCTCAACCTCAAAATTAAAATTAAAAACTTTTCTTTCATTTCTCTTAAAATACTCATTATGTTAACTCACATATTCCCTCATCTATAAAACAGAATAAAACAAAAAGCTTACAGATGCATCTCTTTTAAACACATACCTCATTAATTTACTAAATTAGAAAATGTTTTAAATGGACAAGTTATTTGTTTTAAATGAACAAATTACTTGTTCATTTTCTTAACTGGATTTAATTCCATCAAATAATGACCATTAACATTTGAAACCAAGGTTGTACTTCAAGGTTACTCAACCTTTATCCTTATTAATCCAAAATACAACAAAAAGTATTAGAGCATGTAAATGATTTAATGAATTTCCTAAGCTCGCTATCAGACAACATGACCAATTTTATCACTACCTCCTTACCAGCCCTAGCTCTTTACTTATTGCCACCTCTTGTAGCATCTGTCTTCCAGAGGCTTAAGGACACTAATATAATGGGGTGCTGGGCTGCAGAGACTATGTAATCTAACTTACCCTACAATCCAGGGAAGCATAGACATATGTGTGCATGAGTACTAAAGTATATGCAAATGTAAAGCAAGAGAATGTCACTTTACTATGCCACCCCTTTCCATCATTCTCCTAGCAGAAATAACTGTTTGCAATGTCTCACCTCCATTTCTTCCTCTTCTGGTTCTGAGGGCTCATCACACACTGCCAATTCAAGCCTCTTAATCTTATCTTTAGTCAAGGCTTCATCTGCACGTTGCATTGCTCTGAGTATTTCAGGCTTTGCACTGTAAAAATGACCTCCTTTCTGGGCTTCCTTTGATTTTGAACCTAAAAATATATATTTATAAATAAGAATTGTTGGCTAGATAGTTGGTTCAACCTACAACACCTGTCCAAACGAACAAAAATAACAACAATCAAGTATAACTTCTACTATACCATTATTTTTATTAATACAGCTAGATCAATAAAGCCCACAAGGAAGTTATCTTCAGGGTAAAACTACCAATGAAACTGCAATTACCTATTTTACTTTCTTGCACTTGTATCACCCAGGACCACGTAGTCTCTTCTAATGAATGACCTGGAACTATAGCCTAAACAAACAGGTAAGGTATAACTCTTCAAGTGAGGCATGAGATGTAAAGGGGTTTGTTTTGAGACCCTTTTTAAAAAAAATTACTTCAGGAACGCAAAGACTACACACACTGTCTGTTAAATGAAGCTATGATATTAAAAATAAGTTTACCCCGCCTGGCCAGCATGGCTCTGGTTGAGCGTCGACCTATGAACCAGCAGGTCACGGTTCAATTCCCGATCAGGGCACATGCCCGGGTTGCAAGCTTGGTCCCCAGTGTGGGGGCATGCAGGAGGCAGCCTATAAGTGATTCTCATCATTGATGTTTCCATCTCTCCCTCTCCCTTCCTCTCTCAAATCAATAAAAACTTTTTTTTTAAAGCTGTAATACTCACTGAGCAAAAAGGTTAAATGCAGAAGATCACTAGTCTAACGGTACAAATTACTTAGTTCTTTTCCAGGAGTCATAACTAGGAATGTCTGTTTCCTTCTGCCCAAACATAACTAATAACTGTAATTTAAAAACAAACCAGAATCTAAATTTAAGAGATCCAAGCTTCACATTATTTCCTTCTATCTGTATACTAAAACTAATAGGATATCCTAAATTTTCATGGACTTAGCAACTTTTATGGGCTGCCTAAAATAAAGCTGGTTTCCCATTTCTCTAAAAAGCTGAACCAAAGCTACAAATTGCAACAATCTAATTCATTTGGAAAGAGGCTCTGAACTTTCCCCAAAGTTGTATTCACCCCTCACCTATCTAAATTCATTTGCCAAAGCTGTGTTTAGAATTCCAAAATTACTCCTGGTAAAAGACCTCATTCAACATAGGGTCCAACTCACTCATTTTATGAGTAAACAGTGTCAGAAATAAATTACTTTGGCCCTGGCCACTGTGGCTCAGCTGGTTGGAGCGTCTCCCATACACCAGAAGATGGCAGGCTTGATTCCAAGTCAGGGCACATACCCAGGTTTCAGGTTCGAACCTCTGTTGGGGTGCATACGGGAGGCAACTGATTGATGTTTCTCTCTGATACTAATGTTTCTTTCTCTCTCCCTTCCTTTCTCTAAAAGTCAATTTTAAAAAATGTTTTTTAAGAAATTACTTTGGTTGACCGAGATGGTACAGCACATTAGTGGAACAGACTAAATTTCCCACTTTAGCTCACTGGGAAGAAGTCAGAGAAAAGAAGGTCTTGAAGACAGGATCAGGGGGTGAGCCTCAAGTCAAGCTGCCGCTGCCCACTGCTCCTCTGGCTACGAGTCTCACGGGGACCCTTAGAAATAAAAAGTTCATGCCTGGGAAGGGCCACAGGTGTGCTCTTGTATGAGTCCACATCGATTGTTTGTCCTGAAGGCTTTTTATCCTTTTTTTTTTCCCTGCAGGCAAGAATCTTAGGGAAGAGTTTCAGTAGACTATTCATCAGCTTTCCAGATGCATTTTTAATATGCTGATGCATCAAAATGAGTATATTGGGGTGTTTTGGATAATTGTTTGGCCTGTTTTACTTATATCTTAGGTCTCTCTGGCTTTAATGGGGGTTTTGTTCCCCAACTTCATCTGTCCTTGGGTTTAGCTGACACAAATGGCCTTGAGTCTTTGTTTTCTATTTTCCCAGGCCAGGGTGACTTAAGCTATGTATTTTCTGGTTAGGAAGGAGGGTACAAACCAACCATTTGCTCTCAAGTGTCCTTGGTTAGGGAAGGTATGGTCTTGCAATTAATAAGCTGCCCAAATTGTTGGGCCTTATTTAACCTTCTTGTCTCTTCTGATTCCAAATCAATGAGTTCAAAAATGTCCTAGGCTGGCCCCAGCCAGTATGATTCAGTTGGTTGGAGTATCATTCTGTACACCAAAGGTGGGTTCGATTCCCAGTTGGGATGCATACCCAGGTTGCAGGTTCAAGCCCCGCTTGGGGCATGGGCAAGGCAACTGATCAATGTCTCTCTCATATCGATGTTTCTCTGTCTCTCTCTCCCTCTCTAAAAAAAAGTCCTAGCTTGGAAATTCTGAGGATAAAGACTTGTTCATGCTTGAGTGTACAGTCACTGTGTTATGCAATCCTACTATGCATGCGCTATATAATTCAAGAGATTTAACAGGGTGCACAAAACTAACCCAAGGGAAGCTACACACTTGTAGTCTGCTGGTATCTGTGAAATATGGCTGGACCTGAGAAGAGAAAGTTCAAGTTCCAGAAGTTTGATATGAAAGTGAACTCAGATGTGCTCACTGGTGAGGACTTTTTTCTAACCTTTTTTTTTTTTTAATTGAGACAGAAAGGAACGGAAGGGAGGGAGGGAGGGAGGAGGGGAGAAGTGGGGAAGGGGAAGAGGAAGAGAGAGGAAGAGAGAGAGAGAGAGAGAGAGAGAGAGAGAGAGAGAGAGAGAGAGACATTGATTTGTTGTTCCAATTATACATGCATTCATTGGTTATTTCTTGTATGTGCCCTGACCGGGGATCAAACCAGCAACTTTGGTGTATCAGGACCATGGTCTAACCAACTGAGCTACCCGGCCAGGGCATATGTGAGGATTTTGAAGGACAGGTAAGCATACATCTCCATTTGTCCTAGAGAATGCCGTTCATCTATATCAGGGGTGGGCAAACTTTTTGACTTGAGGGCCACAATGGGTTCTTAAACTGGACCCGAGGGCCGGAACAAAAGCATGGATGGAGTGTTTGTGTGAACTAATATAAATTCAAAGTAAACATCATTACATAAAAGGGTACGGTCTTTTTTTTTTTTTTTTTAGTTTTATTCATTTCAAACGGGCGGATCCGGCCCGTGGGCCGTAGTAGTTTGCCCACGGCTGATCTATATGCTATGTATCCTGATTGCATTGCCTTTCTTTTTCATCCTTTAAGATGAGCATACTGTTTAATTTACTCTTTTCATGTCTGAATTTGATATTTTGGTCCAAATCATAAGATCCAATTATGATATCATCTTTCCTTTAAGGGCATGATATGCCCAGCCAGTGTGGCTCAGTGGTTGAGTGTTGACCTATGAACCAGGAGGCCACAGTTCTATCCTCAGTCAGGGCAGTAGGGGGCGTGCAGGAAGCAGCCCATCAATAATTCTCATCATTGATGTCTCTCTCCCTCTCTGAAATCAATAAAAATATATTTAAAAGGGGGGGAGGAGGAATGATATTGCTATAAGTCACTTAAAGGACACAAATATTCCACTCCACACACCAACTAGTTGAAGAGCAGATGCATCTTAATCCTTTTCCCATACTAAAACCTTTGCCCCACCACTCTTACAATTCATTGAAATAAAATACACTTAACTTCACTGTATGAGAGATGCTGACACTTCACATGTATGGGCTCTGTCATCTTCATACTTACATACACACACACAAACACACACACATACACTCTCACTCTTCAAAGTGACTCTCTTACCTGTATATGGCTTCAATAGCCTTCTGCTAACCCATCCCCTTGTTGGGCTGTCATCAAAAAACTGTACATGAACTCGGGCAGACTTCCCTTTCTCACGGATGAATGTTCCATCAAAAGGGTGGTTGTAAACCAAGCAAGGCCACCAGGGATAACCCTCCATCTTGGCCCAAACCAAATCACCTGGTGAGAAGTCACAAGAACTGTTGCCAAAAGGAAATACATAACTTGGTTAATATTTGGTTAAGTTTCATTAAAGGGAATTACCTATGAATAAACAATTCTAAGGAAGGTATTGCTAAAACTCCTCTGAAGTCTTCTGGCATTAACATTCAAGCATAGAAATTCTAGACTTAATGATTTTTCAAAACCAAATTTTCAAGTTATTTTTTTAAACAATAAGCAAATATCACTTGCTTAAATAATAAGCAAATACATAAGACATAAGCCAAACACAAGTATAATGAAATCTGGTATTAAGATGAGAAACTTTCTCAGAATCTTTGGTAGAATGTTGATGGCAAGAAAAAGGTATAGACTCAATGTACATATTGTTCTCCAAATTACAAATCATACCTATAGTCTAATATGGTATATGTCAGGAAGTGGCCACCGTATTTATTAATAAAATACCAAACATGCCCACTATGTAATTTGCTAATTATATTAACTATTACCTCATTAGACTTTGCTTGTGCTCTTTAGTTAAGCTCCTTTATATTCCAAACACTACAAAAGCTACCTAGCACACTACTGCCCACCTGCTATTAAAAATCTAGTTTTATGGGAAAAAGTCAACAGATAAGTGCCCAAAATATAGAATGCAGATGCCTACAGAAGCAAAATAGATTCAATCTTCACAAAAACTGATTTAGCCCTGAAAACTTCCTGCGAAAGGGAGAAGAGTAAGGGGGAGAGAAGAATCTAGCTAACAGACTATAGAAGAGCCCCTCAGTGATGTAGAGGCCACAAAGCTGGTAAACCCTGCTCAAATACTAAACCCTGCTAAAAGGTTTTCACTGAATAACTACTAGAATAAGTACATTACAAACAATATTTTAGACATTTTATTTTATTTTTTTAACATTTTAGACATTTTAGAAAGTGATCATTAGTCAACTGAGGCCACCTTATTCAGACCCAATCATGAAATTAATGTGTTCCTTTCTTCAAAATATGTAGGCAAAGAAACCAGAGCATAACTTCACCTAGTACTTGTCTCAAAGGCCTTTATAAATACATATAGTCTTTTCTCAATTTATAGAAATCTATAGCTACCTATAGTTTATAAATATTGCCACCAAGCTAACCACATGGGTCATCTTCAAACAGGAAGCTGTCTGTACAATTCAAAGTTCTTATCATAGCCTCTTCCTTACTAACATATCTATTAATTAACAAGAGACAAAGACCCTTATCACTGTGCATCACTGTAAGAAATGGTTTGTTTACAAGCCTCCCCACAGTCAAGCAGGCTTTCCCTTAACTTAGGCAGAAAACCACTTAACCATAAAGCCTATCACCCTAGTATCAGAAAACCACAAGCTGCCCTGGCCACGTAGCTCAGTTGGTTAAAGCATCATCCCAATACACCAAGGTTCTGGGTTGCATCCCCAGTCAGAGCACATACTACAATCAATCAATGATTGCCTAAATAAGCAGAACAACAAATCAGTGTTTTCCCCCCCTCTCTCTCTCTCTATAATCAATATTTAAAGAACCATTTTTTTAAAAATCTAGTATCAAATGCCCATCTTTCTTAAATACTGTGGAAATGGTCTCCATAGTAGGTCGTCAAGTGTAAATAATGCTATGCTTTTACATTGTTTATGCTTTTAAAGGTCTCCTGACGTCCTTACTAACATTTGAGGTCAGACCTCAAGAAACAAATAGGCTCACTCTCCCTCTTCTAACTTTCCCTCTCCCCTCTCTGTCCCCCCAGGTATGTTACCTTGCCTTTCTCTAAGTTCCAAGGGCCCTTCTTCTGCCTATGCAGCCCAGCTGGCTCACTTCTACTATCTCTATAACTTTCTAAATAAACTTTCCTATAATTTTAAGAAAAAATAGCATATGCTCCCTACACAATACACAAAGCACAACCATACAATAAATGTGTCTGTTTAACATGGATGCAGGAAGAATCTATTCATGTTCAAGTAAATTGTCTGTTAATAAGGATGCATATGTAGAGAAGGAAAAAATATTTGTCCCTTCTACCCTTCTGAATTCTTGGCTGAAACCTTCTGTAATAAAAGATTAACAAAAGAAAGGTAAACAAAAGACTATTAACATGCAGACCTCCTGTATTCATGGGAGATACTAAGGAAAACTCAGTAACTCCCAGGGACAGCCCAAGTCACCACCTTAAATATCACCTGCAGTTAAAGACAAAAGAAAGATTGTGAGGCAGTTAATTAAGGAAAGTTACCAGGAAAAGAACAGTTAACAAGGGTAAGGTTGTTATGCAGATTTAAGTCTGTGCCTTCTCCAGTAACAGCTTCTTGTAATTTAGTCATCCTTCTTACTGGTACACAGAGGGAAATATCCTTACAAATGGAGATTGCCTTTATAAATGTAAATTTCCTGTACAGATGAGTAACTTCTAGCTTCTCTTATGTCTAGTTCTCAAAAATAATCAGATCAAAATAATTTTTATGCTAAAGACGCATATTCTGAGGAGGCACATCCTGCTACTCTTCACACAACTATATAAACTTTCAAAAGAGTTGCTTAAATGAGGGCAACACTATAATTACACTTGGACTATGGAAAAAGCTGTAGAACATCAAAAACTTAAGACATTTCAAATCAACTACTCAGAACCACTGATCAACTCTCAGATCTTGGAGTTCTTCGATGGAGGAAAAGGGACCACATGCTAACCTCAGGGAAGGCCTGTGTGGCAGTCTTGCAAACTCAGAGATCTCAAGTAACCACAAAGGATGGTCTGAAATTAAAATTTTTTAACTAAAAGCAGTTTATGGTGGATAGCCATGTCCTCGGCCAGTATCTTCCCTGATAAAGGTCAATAGCTTAACTGAGTTGTCTATTGTGGGGTGTTTGTTTTTTTATCTACAATAACGTATCTTTGGAATGTCAAAGTAATTTTCTTTTTCCAGACCAATCAAAGCACAGGCACCGCTCTGCAGAGACCACAAATCCCCATTGTTATTGAGTTAACTGTTTGTGTGTTTTTTAATATGTTTATTGATTTTAGAGAGAAAGGCAGGGAGAGGGAGACATAGAAACATCAATGAGGCCGAAACCGGTTTGGCTCAGTGGATAGAGCGTCGGCCTGCGGACTGAGAGGTCCCAGGTTCGATTCCGGTCAAGGGCATGTACCTCGGTTACAGGCACATCCCCAGTGGGAGATGTGCAGGAGGCGGCTGATCGATGTTTCTCTCCCATTGATGTTTCTAACTCTCTATCTCTCTCTCCTTTCCTCTCTGTAAAAAAAATCAATAAAATATATTTAAAAAAAAAAAAGAAACATCAATGAGAAAAACATGATCATCGATTGGCTGCCTTTTGCACATTCCCTGCCTGGGATGGAGCCCAAAATCCATTGGGAATCTAACCAACGACCTCTTGTTACATGGTCCATGCTCAACCACTGAGCCACACCGGCCAGGCTTGAGTTAATTGTTGACTGTTAAATATTCTATACCCACCTATGTAAAAGAAGTAGGTGTCTGTCATTTTGCTTTTTACCCAATCCCAGAGGTTTCCCCACTTTGCTTTCTCCCCTCTCCCTAATTTTTCACCAATGGATTTCATGTAACCCACATGCTTTTCTTAATTGCAATGTATAAAATAAGGTGCAAAATTGTCCTTCTCTGGAGCATTATCTCAATCAGTTGAAATTTAGCTTCCTGGCAATTGTGGATAGTTTGGCTTAAATAAACTCACAAAAATTATCTACAGGTTTGAATGTTTATGTTGACACTTTATATCCCCTGAACCTCTGTTTCTTCACACTTTCAAATAGCTACCATTACACTTTATGCCTAAAACACTTGGGATACAGTAAATGTGAGCTTTTCAAAATATCACCCTCTACTCTGACAAAAGGGCAGCCAAACCCTGGAATAGCACTGAACTGCCCAGAAAACAGGACACTTCCAGGCAGGCTTCCCCACAATCCCGTTGGTACATGGCTACCCAGGGCCAGATCAAGTATGTACGGTCTCACTCAACTCCAAAAAAATTACGGTATCCCATCCTCCCATGGAACCGTCAACAAATACTGCACTATTTTATAAAATTATATTTTCTTCAACTCGACACATACATCCCATGTATCAAAACAGATTCTCGGGTGGGTGGAGGTGGAGGAGGTAGTACAGGAGAGATAAATAGTGATGGGGGGAAAATTAAATTAATAAAAATTAGCCCGGCCAGTGTGGTCCAGTGGTTGAGCATCAACCTATGAACCAGGAGGTCACAGTTCAATTCCCAGTCAGGGCACATGTCCGGGGTTGTGGGCTCTATCCGGGGGCGGGCAGAAGGCAGCCTATCAATGATTCTCTCACATCATTGATGTTTCTATCTCTCCCTTTCCCTTCCTCTCTGAAATCAATTTTAAAAAAAAATCTTAAAAAAAAGATTCTCACCCTCGCCAGTGTTATTCAGTGGTCAGACATCTGCCTGCGCACCCAAAGGTCAAGGGTTTGATTCCCGGTCTCGGGCAGGTACCTGGGTTGCAGATGCGCTCCCGCCCTGGTTAGGGTGCGGCCAGGAGGCAACCAGCCGGCGTGTCTCTTTCTCACACTGATGTTTCTCTCCCTCCCTTTCACTCTCTCTGTAAAACAATTACAAAATATCCTCAGATGAGGATTAAAAATATCTTCCTCATTAACAGATTCCCAATTTCTCACTTGTTTTGGTGTACACGCCACCTACCTAGGGGATAACCCAGCGGATCCCAGCACTTTCAGCTCCCCCACCCCCGTCCCGTCCCCACACCTCGCAGTCCTCGCGGGGACCAATCAGGCCCCGGGTGTGCGGAGTGACACACCCCCGGCGCGCTCGGCTGGAGGGCCGCCCGACGCCGAAATGCCGCACAACACACACACTCAGCCACCAGGCCGCGGGCCCATCGCCCCAGAGCGTCTTGGCGTCGGAGCCTCCTATCCAAACGTCAGGCTGAGTGCCCCGAAGGTCTACTGGAGCCCCCCTCACTGTCCCAGCTTCGAAGGGGAAGCCTCCCCCCGGCCCCCACTCGCTGGACGCCGCGCACGCACACCCTGCAGAATGCTCGTTCCCGCTCCCGCAGGCACTCCTTTGCCCCCGTCACGCCTCCCTGGCCCCGGGCGGGCACCACCCCCTGCCTCGTACGGGATATGCACCCCGAAAAGGAACATGCAGAGCCCCTCCCTCTCTCCGACTCACCCCCGGTGTTCCCATCTCTCCATTCTCCCCGCATCCCGAGCAGCTAGCCATGCCTCTCCTCCACCCAGACCCCCAACCTCTTCCTTCCAACTCCGCGCGTCTCCCCTCCCCCGCCTTCCTCCTGCAGCCCATTTCCTCCGACCTTGTTTACCATCTACACCCCCAAGGCTACAAACTCAGCCCCGACAGACTTTCGAGCCCAGCGTGCAGCCCCACCTCCTCCGAGCCCAGGGCCTGGCCGCACTCTCCCCAGGCCCCCAGAGCGAGCCTCCCTTCCCTGAGCGCCGTGGTCTCGCCGCCGAGCCCCCACCTTCGGCCCCAACCCCACCCCGCTACCTGGAGGAAACCGCAGGAGTTGTCGACCTCCGCAGCCCTCCGTTGAGGTTCCTCGCCTCGGACGGCGACGCGGAGCGCCCAGGCCCGACCTCGCTCCGGGCCACCTCCTCGCTGGGGGAAGGGGAGGCCCCGGCGGCGGCGGCGGCGCCGCCTTCACCTGAGGCCTTGACCGGGGCCTTGCCGGCATTACTCAGCCCCGCGGGCGACTTGGGGAAGAAGCTGTACAGCGTGCTCTGTCGCGACATGGCGACAGACGGCGAGGCCCAACTGCTCTCGTCGGAGCGAGCGACCAGAGGGACCGCATCCACCGCGCGGCGCCTGCTGGCGGGAAATCTGGGGGGAGGCGCGCGCTGCGCTGGAGGAACTCGGGCCTCGGCAGCCAATCGGCGGGCGCCTCGCTGTGCGCGGGCGGCGTCACGGTGACGCGCCGGCCTCGCCCCCTCCAGGCGACGTGGGGAGGGGCGGGGCCGGCGCGCTGTGCTGTGCGCCGTTACCCATGTGTCCCCCCCCAACCCCCACCCCCTGACCCCCGACCCCATCCCCGCTCCAGCCCCCGAGGTGGGAACGGCCTTGAGCCTGGCGCGCAGACCCGGGGGGCTAGTCTGGACTGGAACACCTCGCGGTTAGCAGGGCTACGGGTCGCGAGAAGCCTTTCCTCTCCGCCAGAGGAGCGATGGTCGTGGGGGCTGCGGGCTGCGGGCTGGAGGCTGGAGGCTGGAGGCTGGCTCGCGTGTGCCTAGTGTTCTCACCGCCTGAAGGCGAGAGCGGCTGAGGTCCTGGGCGCAAACCGAAGGGCCGCGGAAAGAGACCCTTGCAGGGAAATGCCTTCCAACCAGCGCCGAATTGAAAAATCCTGCGTTTGGAACCGGAAAATAAGACTCAGACTTTGGTCAGCAGTAGATCAAACCTGTTCACGTTGTATTCTCAAAGCTTTGCACATAGTAGGCACTTGGTAAATATTTGTTAAATGAATCCCAAGTAGCAGGTCCTTTACGTGTTTATGATAAAACCTACCAGCTAGCTTTCTTCTGGGAACATAATCCTCTCAACCTAGGAGGTAGATACTAGTACGTCAGGTCCACAGACCTTTATCGGAACCTTTTGGGCCATGTGTGCCTCAGAAGGCAAGATTTTTCTCAGGCTTTAGAAAAGTAACAGGACGTGAATAAAAAGTTCCTAACCTCCAAATTCGAGAAAGAAATTAGAAGACTGACAATCCCAAGTTGTAAGTTAATAACTATGGAACGCAGAATTCAGGGACACGCAATCAGCAACAGCTGTATTTTGATAAAAACCTATGTAAAGTCAGCTCTTTGTTAGGGGAAGCTGTGTTCTGCCACACGTTATTTTGTTTGTTTGGTATTTTTGCTAAGCAAATAATAAAATCAGGTTTGTTTCACATACATTTGAAAGGTACTCTCCCCTCCATGGATAGATATGTGACACCCACAGAGAGATGGGGCAACACCCTGAAATCAAACCTTTCTTGCAGCAAAACATGCTGATCCACACTAAATGAGATAAATATTGTTAAAAATTAAACCAAGTAGTGTGGTGATGAGGGAGAGGGTGAGGGGAACGGATGGAGGTGGAAAAGGGTATGGGAGGGATAAGTGGTGATGGAAAAAATATATTAAAAATTCAGCCCAGTAAATTTTAAAGATTTCATTTGCTTTATTGAATGACTAGTAGTCCAGTGCACGAAACCCGTGCACATTAAAAAAGGATTAATTAGAGGAAATATTTTACTATTGCTACTTGCCCTTTATAATAGAAGTGTCAGAGATGAAAGAAAATTAGTAAAATGTATATGAAAATCTTCCTCCTGTCAGAGTCTGGGGCATGCTGTGGGACCCACAGTCAAGTCCCCTCCCACCCGTGTGTACCTTGAAATCGTGCGAGACCCAGACCCAACCAGCCCCACCCTATTGGGCGAGACCCAGACCCAACCAGCCCCACCCTATTGGGCGAGATCCAGACCCAGCCGGCCCCACCCTTGTCAAGCCCCGTTGGGCAGGGGGCACAGCCTCAGGTCCCCTGTCAAGCCCTGCGGGGTTGGGGAGGCACAGCCTCATGGCCCCCACCAAGCCCCACAGGGTGGGGGGGCACAGACTCAGGTCCCCGGGCACAGCCTCAGGTCCCCCAGTGCAGCCTCAGGTCCCCTGGCGCCAGGGCGAGGGGCACGGCCTGAGCTCTCCTGTCAAGCCCACTGGGCAGGGGGCACAGCCTCAGGTCCCCCAGTGCAGCCTCAGGTCCCCTGGCGCCAGGGTGAGGGGCACGGCCTGAGATCTCCTGTCAAGCCCACTGGGCAGGGGGCACAGCCTCAGGTCCCCCAGGGCGGGGGGAGCAGCCTGAGGTCCACTGGCCCAGCACCGGGGCCAGGGGCGCACCTTGAGGTCCCCTGTCAAGCCCTGTCGGATGGGGGGTGTGGCCTCAGGACCCCTGTCAAACCTCCCCCACCCCCTCACCCCCCCCACCCCCCCCCCCCCCCCCCCCCCGGGTACAGGGCATGGCCTGGTGCTGGAGTGGGGGTGCAGTCTCAGGTCCTCTGCACCGGCCTGGCACCACACTGCCTCAGGTCCCTGCTGATGGCTCATTAAGGCTCATTATGGGAACTGGGCCTCTGCTGTGGGTGCAGCCATCTTGTGTTACGGAAACCCCGCCTCCACTGTGGGCACCATCATCTTTGTGACAGTGTGATGGTCAATTTGCATATTCACTGATTATTAGATAGGAGGATTCCTAAATTGGGCAGCATCCATCTAGCAAGTACAAAGCTCCAGAGGACTACAGAAAGGGAAAGGTTTTTAACAGTGAGGGAATGGGGAAAAGGATGTCATAAATGAAGAAGGATTATTCATCTTCTTTGGGGGACAATCGGTCTATTAGGAGGATCACGTCATTCTACTAACCAGGCAATTTCAGACTGCTTTGTTAAGATTACATTCCTGGGGAAGGCTGAAATTGCAATTAGGTTGTTAAGTAGTAAGCCTTGGTTTGCTAAAGTGGAGCTTAACACAAGTGATTGCATTTTGTGCCTATTGTTTCTTTTTTTTTAATCCTTGCCTGAGGAAATTTTTTCCATGGATTTTTTTTTAATTTTAATGTATTTAATTTATTTTTTTAATATATTTTTATCGATTTCAGAAAGGAAAGGAGGGTGGAAGAGAGAGAGAAACATCAATGATGAGAGAGAATCATGGATTGGCTGCCTCCTGCACATCCCTTACTGGGGATCGAGCCTGCAAGCCAGGCATGTGCCCTTGACTAGAATCGAACCTGGGACCCTTCAGTCCATAGGCCAACACTCTATCCCAGCGGTTCTCAACCTGTGGGTCGTGACCCCTTTGGCGGTCAAACGACTCTTTCACAGGGGTCGCCTAAGACCATTCTGCATATCAGATATTTACATTACGATTCATAACAGTAGCAACATTACAGTTATGAAGTAGCAACGAAAATAATTTTATGGTTGGGTCACAACATGAGGAACTGTATTTAAAGGGCCAGAAGGTTGAGAACCACAGAGGCTATCCACTGAGACAAACCGGCTAGGGCTATTATTATTTTAAATCCTCACCCGAGGATATCTTTCCATTGATTTTTAGAGAAAGGGAAAGACAGAGAAATATCAATGTGAGAGAAACACATTGATTGGTTGCCTCCTGAATGAGCCCGGACCAGAGGGGGGAGGACCCTGCAACCGAGGTACGTGCCCTTGACCGGAATGGAACCCAGGACCCTTTTGCCTGCAGGCTGATGCTCTATCTACTGAGCCAATGGAGCCCTAGCTGGAATCATTATTTCTTGAACTGCATTTCCTGGTCCATCACCATGATGGAAGCCAGGGGCTGGTCTTCCTTTAGCTCCATTGATTTCTTTAGAGAGAGTGGAGGGGAGGGAAAAAGGGAAGAGAGACAGAGAAATATCCATGTGAGATTCTCACATGGATTGGTTGCCTCTCACATGTGCTCCAACTAGACCAGGATTGAGCCTGCAACCAAGGTACCTACGTGCCCTTGATTGGGAATCAAACCCTTGAAACTCTAACGACTGTGCAACTGTCCAGGGTTGTTGTTTCTTTTTAACCATATAGATATAAATAGCCTCAGGTCAGCTAACGTCAAAATTTGCTACCAAAGAAGTTTGCCACAGCCGAAACTGATTTGGCTCAGTGGATAGAGCGTCAGCCTGCGGACTGAAGGGTCCCGGGTTCGATTCTGGTCAAGGGCATGTACCTTGGTTGCGGGCACATACCCAGTAGGGTGTGTGCAGGAGGCAGCTGATCAATGTTTCTCTCTCATCGATGTTTCTAACTCTCTAACTCTCTCCCTTCCTCTCTGTAAAAAATCAATAAAATATATTTTAAAAAAAAAAGTTTGCCACAAAACTTCTGGTTTTCAGAGGTTTTTGAATTACAGGTAAGGGATTGTGGACCTGTATTATATCTCCTTTTTTTTTAATGTACATTTTTTAATTGATTTCAGAGAGGAATGATGAGAGAGAATCACTGATCAGCTGCCTCCTACACACCCCACACTGAGGATCAAGCCTGTAACCCAGGCATGTGCCCTGACAGGGAATCAAACCGTGACCTCCTGGTTCATAGGTTGATGCTCAACCACTGAGCCATGCCAGCTAGGCTATATCTCCATTTTATGACTGAAGAAACTGAGGCACAGATGGCTCAAGTCATTTGCCCAAGATCAGCTAGAAAGTGATGGAGTGGGGATTTAAATCCTGTGAAGCTGTTCCTGAAGTCCTGTTACTAACAAACTAGAGGCCTGATGCACGAAATTCATGCAAGGGGCTTGGCCCTTGCAGCAGCAGCTCAGGATGTACAAAATAAGGTACAAAACTGCCATTCTCTGGAGCATTTTCTTAATCCATTGAGATTTTGCTTCCTGGCAATTGTTTGGCTCAAATAAACTCATAAAAATTCTTACAGGCCCTCGCCAGTTTGGTTCAGTGGATAGAGCGTCGGCCTGCGGACTGAAGGGTCCTGGGTTCGATTCCGGTCAAGGGCATATGCCCAGGTTGTGGGCTCGGTCCCCAGTGGTTCTCTCTCATCATTGATGTTTCTGTCTCTCTTTCCCTCTCCCTTCCTCTCTGAAATCAATAAAAATATTTTTTTAAAAAAATTCTTACAGGTTTGGACGTTTCTTAAGTTGCCCCCCACAAGTTTTATTAAAGAGTCAGACAAGTAAGAAGTTATATATCTTAGAATCATCTGATAATGCAGAAAATAAAATGGAATAAACATTGCTAAGAGAGTCCCTTAAAGGCCCTGGCCAATGTGGCTCAGTTGGTTGGAGCTTCCTCCTGTGCTCGCGGATTCATTTCAGTCAGGGCACATACCAGTACTCAGGTTGCAGGTCCTGGATGGGGCACGTGCTGGAGGCAACCAATCGATGTGTCTCTCTCACATAGATGTTTCTCTCTCCTTCCCTTCCACTCTCGCTAATAATAGAAAATAAAATCAATTTTTTAAAAATCTTTAAGAGAGTCACTTAAAATAGGAGGCCATTAGAGGCCTATGCACACCTTGAGCCTCAGTTCTCAGAGCCATGATTAAGTTGCCAAACTCAGCTCCATAAACATCCTGGAGCCATAAACATCTGGCACAACAACTGTTCATGGACATATGTGGACTTTACTTTCTTTCTTGTAGTTGCAGCCCTCCTCTATTTGCATATTGGAACTAACCAATCCCTACAATCCTTCATGTATGTGGAAGAATTACATTTTGTGGTTTTTGGCTTTATAAACCCTACCTTTCTTTGTCCTCTCCAGAATGCAGTTTAGGTTGCCCAAATACTAATAAATGCCAATCTTTTTGCTCAAATAAATGCCTTTTGTTCTTTATTATAGCCTGAACCTCTTCTTTGATAAGGCATCAAACACACAATCCCTTAATAGGCAAGGTCACCCAGCCAACTCCAGAGGTATATACTGTGTATAGATATAAGCAGTACCCAAATAAAAATGAACAGAACAAGATACGTATTCAGAGCCTGCCACAGCAAGAAAGTCCGCTACTATCACTTGCATTTGGCAGAGACTCGAAGGCAGGCAGAGGAGCAGGAAAGCTTCATAGTGAACCCAGAGAAGGCTTCAGGTGTGCCCTAATTGGAGGTAGTTGGCATGGCTGCTGGTGGGCCAACTGAAAGGGGAGCATGCTCTGTGATTGGTTTGGGGGAGCATTTTTCGCTTTCTCTGATTGGTCCTGAGTTTGAAGTGGGAACAAAATATAAAGAAGCTGACCAGTCATTGACGAGTCATTCTTGGACTGGTTGCAGCAGAGGTGGTTTGGCTTCAGTCTGCAGCAACTAGCTCAGGAACTCAGCCATGTCTGTAGCAACCAGTCTAGGGAGCCAAACAACAACCCCTGTAGCAATGCCTTTGAGTCACTGCCAAACACAGATGATGGTGCTGACGCCCTTGCTGTAGCATGCTTTGAAGAAACAGCCTTTGCTTGTTCCCTGGGTGGTCTTAACTATTTCCACTTGTCCGTGTGAAGAGCCTCCCAGGCAGAGAAAACAACTCCTAAGTGAAGAGTAAACATCCTGAGTTTGGGAACTGCAAGAAGGCCCAAATAGCTGAGAGGCAAAGAGCTGGGGGAGCAGCAGGACAGGAATTGAGGGAAGAAAGTCAAGGGCAGCTCATCCAAGTCCTTATGGGACTTTTCGCTTTGACTCTGAGTAAACTGGGGAGCGGTTGCAAGTTTTGAACAGATGTGTGACCTAATTGACGCAGACTGCTGTGTTGAGAATAGACTGTAGTATAATAAACAGTAACCTAATTCAGATGTATTGTTCTCTACACAAAAAAATGTGTGGAAATAGGGAGAATGTGGTCTCCATAAAGTCTGGGGGGAAAGGAGCCAGAAGAGCAGGAGTTAGTAGTATTTATATCCAAAAGTCTGGACATATTTCCTCTGGGGTGACTCATGAGTTGGGAGGGGGAAACATCTCTCCAGAGTTAACAGTGTGTGATCTGCACCTGTGCTCCCCAAGCTCAAGTGACACCTCTTTCAACTGAGTTCTTAGTTGTGCCAGTCACTGATGTGGGCACAGGGGAGACAGCCATGAACCAGACAGACACACCCAGAGAAGATGGAGACTGCTGAGAAACAAGCAGTTACAGCATGGCAGTCCCAGCGAACTCATAGATTATGTTAGATTACTTTGATTTAGGACAGTACCATGGTTCCCAAACTGAGCACCAAGGCACCCCAGTGAACAAGAGTAAATTCACAGGGACACCTTTGAGTATAGCATATTTAAATTTCAAGGGAAACTCATTGATATTTGTGGGGCACTGCAGAAAACTAACTTCATGTAGTTGACAGTTTCAATATGAAATCATGTTACATTGCTTCTGATGACATTGTTGGGGAGGAAAAAAACATGTCTTCTACCCTCTTAGATTCAGTTTGGGGAATCTGCAAATTAAACTGACAAAAGACAGATTAACAAAAGAAAAAGTTTATTTTTGAATGTAACACCAATACATGCAGGAGTGCTCAGTGATGAGTAATTTGAAGGGGTGGTTAGAATTTGGGGCTTACTAATCTCCAAAACTTATAGGGAACTCATACAACTTAACAAAAGGAAGATAAACAATCCAATCAAAAAATGGGCAAAGGACCTAAATAGACACCTTTCAAAAGAGGACATTCAGAAAGCCAAGAGACATATGAAAACTTGCTCAAAGTCACTAATCATCCGAGAGATGCAAATCAAAACAACAATAAGGTACCATCTCACACCTGTCAGAATGGCTATCATCAACAAATCCACAAACGACAAGTGCTGAAGAGGATGTGGAGAAAAAGGAACACTCATGCACTGCTGGTGGGAATGCAGACTGGTGTAGCCACTATGGAAGACAGTATGGAGTTTCCTCAAAAAACTACAAATGGAACTCCCATTTGACCCTGTGATGCCACTTCTAGGAATATATCCCAAGAAACCAGAAACACCAATCAGAAAGGATATATGCACCCATATGTTCATAGCAGCACAGTTCACCATAGCTAAGATCTGGAAACAGCCTAAGTACCCATCAGTAGATGAATGGATTAGAAAACTGTGGTACATCTACATGATGGAATACTATGCTGCTGTAAAAAAGAAGGAATTCTTACCATTTGCAACGGCATGGATGGAACTGGAGAGCATTATGCTAAGTGAAATAAGCCAGTCAATGAAGGAAAAACACCACATGATCTCACTCACTCATGGATAATAAAGACCATTATAAACTTATGAACAAAAATAGAGGCAGAGCTGTCTCGAACAGACTGTCAAACTACAGCGGGAAAGCCGGGGAGGGTTGAGGGGCGGGAGGGCGGGGGGGGGGGGGGTAAGAGATCAACCGAAGGACTTGTATGCATGCATATAAGCACAACCAATGGACATAAGACACTGGGGGGTAAGGGAGGCCGGGGGATTGTTAAGGGCGGGGAAAAAAGGAGATATATGTAATACTCTTTGTAATACTTTAAGCAATAAAACAATTAAAAAAAAAGAATTTGGGGCTTATATCTCTAGGTTAGTACAGGAAGGAGAGTGGGAGGAAAAGGCTTCTATAGGAAGGACAAATATAAGGTGTCCCAAAAAATGTATACATACACTTTGAATAATTATAAAGGTAGTGTTTAATAAATTTGCTTCATTTTCAAAATTGAGCTATTAACTGTTAAAGAGTATATATATTGCCCTAGCCAGTTTGGCTCAGTGGATAGAGCATCGGCCTGTGGACTGAAGGGTCCTAAGTTTGATTCAGGCCAAGGGCACATGCCTGGATTGTGGGCTCGATCCCCAGTAGGGGGCATGCAGGAGGCAGCTGATCATTGATGTTTCTATCTCTCTATCCTTCTCCCTTCCTCTCTGAAATCAATAAAAATATTTTTCTTTTAAAAAAGTATATACATTTTTTGGGGGGGACACCCTGTAGGTTTCGTTTTTTTAAAAAATGTTTATGTTCTTTAGAGAGAGAGGAAGTGAGAGGGATAGAAAGAGAGAAACATCGATGAGAGAGAAACATCATCGATTATCTGCCTCCTGCACTCCTCTCCACTGGGGATCAAGCCGGAAACCTGGGCATGTACCTTGACTGGGAATTGAACCAATGACTTCTTGGTTCATGGACCAATCCTCAATCTCTGAGTCACATCCGCTGTGCCCTGTAGGTTTCTTTAGGAAAAATAAATGGGTTTTAAGGAGGACAAACTGGCGACAAAAAAGTTTGTGATAATTGTTTATGCAGGTATGAGTGGTCTTTCTGTCTTCTTTGTGGCCATGAAACTCCTCTGGGATTTATGGTTCTCATTTCTCAGAAGTTGCTGCTTTTACTCAGATAAAGGAAGCTCTGTTGAATCTCAAATGTCTTCAGTTTAAAATAATCTTTATACAAATCTAGAGTTCTGAGTGGGTCCCCTTAACATGATATCTTTGTGAAGCTGAGCTTTTGGTGCTTCTGTGATAAAAAGCTAGTTTCAGAGAGAAGGTAGAGGTGCGGGGAGCAAGGAATGATTAACCTGGGGAATTTATATGCATATATGCATAGCCCACAGACACAGATAATAGGGTGGGCATGGCCTGGGAGGGGTGGGTACAGGGTGGAGGGGGTCAACGGGATTAAAACAAAAAAGTAAGGTGACATCTGTAATACTTTCAACAATAAAGATCATTTTTTTAAAGCAAGTACCATGAGAAAAATGAATGTGGGATGAGGGTGTGGTATCCAAATCTCATTCCAAAGTTTGAGAAGTTGTGCAGTGCCCAACCAGCTCACGCATCCCATTACTGTTATGGACACTGGGAAAGAAGATACCTACCAAGAAGGGCTCCTGGTGGTTAACTGGGCTCAAATTTAGAAAGAGCCTCGCAATCATTTCCAAACAGAAGCCTCTCACCCAATCCACACTTTAGGGAGAAGCCTGCATTGAACTGCCTTCCTGCACTGTGTTCCTGCCATCTCAGCCAGCCCTTCTAAAGGAGTTCCCGGAATCGTATTTAAACCAGTAGGACCGAGACTTTCCCCATCCAATCAGAGTTGTGCAGCTATATTCCCCCCTCTCCCCCCATCAGCATCTTCACCAACCAATCAGGACTGCTTCATTCTGCCAGTCAGGACAGTGCTTTTTGGACTCATCACACTTCAAGGGTTAGGAACTTCTATCTATTTAAATCAGCTGCCCCCTGGCTCTGGGAGCACACACGGAAGAAAGGTGTCGTTCTTCCTCTGGAGCTGAAAGGACAAAGAAGCCTCACTGGACCAGAGCGGAGAGGCGCAGACCAGCGTGGAACAGAGCAGACCAGGGCAGGGCCACCTTGCCCAGGGGCAACCTCACAGCAGTGCTGTTCCACAGCCATGAAGCTTCATGACTGAGCTGTGACACTCATGAGCCGTTCCATAGCTATGCTATATCACAACTGAGCTGTTGACACTTAAGCTTTCTTCTTTGCTGCATCCCAAACTGAGGATTCCTGCTGAGGCTGAATTGGAATCCATGACCCATTGTATGGGTTACTTAAGAATGAAATAAAGCCCTACCTGGTTTGGCTCAGTGGATAGAGCGTCAGCCTGCAGACTGAAGGTCCCAGGTTCGATTCCAGTGAAGGGCATGTACCTTGGTTGCGGGCACATCTCCAGTAGGGGGTGTACAGGAGGCAGCTGATCGATGTGTCTCTCTCATCAATGTTTCTAACTCTCTATCCCTCTCCCTTCCTCTCTGTAAAAAATCAATAAAATAGCCGAAACTGGTTTGGCTCAGTGGATAGAGCGTCGGCCTGCGGACTGAAGGGTCCCAGGTTCGATTCCGGTCAAGGGCATGTACCTGGGTTGCGGGCACATCCCCAGTGGGAGATGTGCAGGAGGCGGCTGATCGATGTTTCTCTCCCATCGATGTTTCTGACTATCTCTCTCTCCCTTCCTCTCTGTAAAAAATCAATAAAATATATTTTAAAAAAAAATCAATAAAATATATATTTTTTAAAAAAGAATGAAATAAAAATATTTTTTCTTTTAATTTATATGTATTTTTTTTCAAACAGCTACTAAATTATTATAAGTGCTTATTAAGTTATATGAACTTAACACTTAATGAATGAAACTATTAAGTACTTCTTGTGGCCTGGGCGTTTAGTGAGGAAAGTACTGAGATATTAAGAGCGCCAGAGGTTTAGGTTTAGGAGCTTCTGGCCTAGTGATTAAGAGCTCTATACGCAAATTCTGTCCTCAAGCTCTGTATCCAAACTCCACGTGTTCCAATCCCAGCTGAGCTGCCTACTAGCTGCATGACTGATGGGCAAGTTTCCTAACCTCTCCCTGGGCCTCCGTCTCTTCACCTCGGTGTGATGAGGGTGAGTGAAATGGCATTGTGAAAGCCCTCAGCCCAATGCCTGCCCCACCGTGAACACCAGATAAAGGGGAGAGAGTTATATAAAGAAAACTGCGGGTTTCCAAAAGAATGCAGTGTGTTCTGCATTCCTTCTCCATCTGTCCAACGAACAGGCTGACCTAACAACCTTTTTCCTTGGGCCTTGGGAGATAAAGTCAAATCTGGAAACAGGCACCTGTGTGAGGCTCCTGTCCTAGCCCAGTCAGCCCTTCGTCACAGGCAGAAGCCTACAGTCTGACAAAGGCAGGCAGGTTGTTTTGGTCAGTTGCGAAGGACACTCTATAGCACAGTGAGGAGCCCTGGGGCATCTGGCCACACTGAAGGGAAACAACAGAAAAAGCTGTGTGCTTTGGGACAGGGTGGAGTAGGCTCAGAGCAAAGCTGTGTGTAGTCAAATCTAGATTGCGAAGTGGATCTGAGGTCCCATTTCCTTAGCAACTACAATGTTACGATAGATGTGGAAGGGAGGGTCCCAAAAATCCCTTATCTAACGTTGTCTACCTGGGTTGTAATTTGAAGCTGCTTCTCTGTGTCAAAGTGAATTAGGGGCTCCAGGCAAGGGTGGGATGTTTCACTAATACAGCTCCAAACAGCGAAGTTTCTGTTCTGCCTGTGATTTTAGAGAGCAAGATTTCTCAGTGAGTAAAGAAAGCAATAGGTGGTGAAAACACAAGACAATAATACAGACGATGTCTTATAGAATTGTACACTTGAAACATATAATCTATTAACCAGTGTCACCCCAATACATTCGATTACAATTTTAAAAGGAAGAAAGAAGCAGTTCTCATGACACTTGGCAGCTGCAGCTTGTCCTTGGGGGAAAATGGTGTTTCCTGTTTTACACGGTAGCTGGCCTTATCTTTGTTATCCCAGCCCAATGAATCGCAGGGCATATTTTTAACTTCTCATTTCTTGTTAATTTTCATTTTCTCAGTCCCAAGAAAGAAGGAGGGGAGGAACTGTGTGGCAGCCAGGTAGGAGGAGATGTCAACTGCAGCCCGTCTTTCCAGCAGCAAGGAGGCCGATAGCAAAGGGGCCTGTGTACCCCCAGAGCCCACGGTGTGGTGGGTGCTCTGAGTGACCAGCTGGGGATGGGCAGGGCCTAGGTCACCTGGAGAGAGGAAAGACAGGCCAGAGGGCTTTCACAGCCTGGAGGCACTCCCCTTCCCCACTCCCCACCTTCTTCTCTGGCTTGTGGCTAGCTTTCCTGGGAACTTCCATATTACCTCAGACCACAGTGAACACCTGTATTGGGAGAACTAGCACCAGCCTGTCTCTGGCTCTCAGAGAAATCCTGGGTGGAGTTGCCAGGTGCTTTTCTAATGACTAGAGTGGCGCTTTGACATTGAATATGGTCTCAGCCTCTGATCTCCAAGGTCTGGCCACAGTCTCCCTTCCTAGCTCACTGCATCCCTGCCCGTTGTCTTCACTGTTCTGGGATAATCCCCACCTTGCAGCCATACTGACCTGGTTTCAATCCTGCCGACCTCACCTACTGATTCTGGCAACCTGGATCAATTGCTTGCACTTGTGCCTTGGTTGCCAAATCTGATAAATGGGACTCAACTAATATCTACCTTACAGGGTTGTTAACAGAGTGAAATGCTCGGTTGCTCTGGCTCCATCTTATTCAAGACTTCTTTGTTCCCAGGGCCTTCATAATAGCGCTTTCTTTTTTTTTTTTTTTTAAATATATTTTATTGAATTTTTACAGAGAGGAAGAGAGAGAGATAGAGAGTTAGAAACATCGATGAGAGAGAAACATCAATCAGCTGCCTCCTGCACATCCCCCACTGGGGAAGTGCCCACAACCCAGGTACATGCCCTTGACCGGAATCGAACCCGGGACCCTTCAGTCCGCAGGCGGACGCTCTATCCACTGAGCCAAACCGGTTTCGGCCATAATAGCGCTTTCTTTTTTTCTTTTTTTAAATTCTCATCCAAGAATATTTTTTTCCATTGATTTCTAGAGAGAATGAACCTGGGACTGGGAGCTCACCTGGAAATTCGGCCCATCCTCTCCAACTGGGAGCTGCCCATTATCATGGAAAGATTAACAACCTTGTTGTAGAAACCAGAGCCAGCAGCCCTTTGAAGACCCCCAGCCTTTGCATACCTGCAGGCCTTTGCAAATCCCCATATCTGTAAGCTGTCCATCTGGCATACCCTTCTGCCTCCTTCCCCATGTAATCTTTGTCCTTCTACTCAATATAAGCAGCTGGCTTAAGGTGTGGTGCAGAGCAGACTTTTGTGGCTGACCTGCTGCTCTCCTGTACTGCCAGCAGTATTGGAATAAACACTCATACATGATTCAACCCTGTCTCTGCTTAATTGGCTCAAGTAGTGACAGGCAGTAAGGACCCATTGATTGCCCAGTTACACTAGCGGAAAGGCTGAGACCTAACTGGCATAAGAAGGTAGAGTAGGGGGAACGGGATATTTATATCTCTTGTAAGGGTCAGTCAGAGTAACCGGTCAGACCAGGTGCAGGTGGGGGACAGGGGTAGAAGGTCCACTGGAAACTGGGTGAGGTGGTTTACTGGAAGCCTAAGGCGGTTAATCATGAGACCTATAATGAGAATAACAGAACAATGGCTGGGCGGGGTGAGAGCCCCAAGCAGAGCATAATGGAGCACAAGAAAGTGCCTAAAGGGAAGTATGTGCCCTGGATGGGGAATCACACACTCTAACCACTTAGCAAAACTGCCCAGGGCACAATAGCTCCTTCTTTAGACGTGCTAATCTTCAAAGCTTCAGGCTTGGGTGTGTGTGTGTGTGTGTGTGTGTGTGTTTCAGGTTTGGGTTTTTATAAAAACAGCCTTTCCCATTTTCCCTCCCCTTGATATAAAAGAATCCTAAACTCCATACTTTTAAAAATGGACTTGAGGATCAAGGCTCCTATCTTCTCTGTTGGTGCCTTCTTGATAACAAACATTCCCTTACTCCAAACTCTGACATTTTAAGTTTTCGCCTTTTGAAGTGTGGGGCGCATGGACTTTGAACTGGCAACAGGATTATTGGGAGGACAGAATGAGGTGAAGTATAGATGGCTGCCAAGCATAAACTGTGTGCCCGTAAGTGTAAATCCCTTCCCTCCTGGTGCTGTTTCTGCCCCTGCAATGCTCTTGCCCACTTTCCTTCACCAGCCCAAATCCAGAAAGCCTCAGAGCTCGACGGAAGTTCCTGCCCAGCCCAGCCCCTCCTCTGAACACACACCCCCCTCCCATCAGGAGAGTTTCAGTTTCAAAGAACAGCCTCTTCAGGTCCCAGCCCCCCAGCTGTGGCCCCAGCATTTGGTCCTGCAACATATCTCAGGCTGTCATTTGCCATTTCATGGTGAACCAAAGAAAGATGGAACTGGATAAGCCCTATGGGGACCCACTTGGAACCCCAGACTTGATATAAAGATTATTTTAAGCTGAAGACATTTGAGAGTCAACAGAAGCAGATAGAAGCCTTCTCAAAACATCTCTTATCTAACTAAAAGCAAAAACTTCTGAGAAGTGAGGACTGCCATAAATTCCTTCCTTCGGGTGAGTCTGCTCCCAGGAGAAAGAACAAGAGCAAATGTACCATAAATCCCCTCTCCAGGGATATTTTATGGCTCTGAAGACAGAGAGACCACATGCACCTACAGAAGCAAACATTCTTATCCCCCTTTGTTCTCCCCAAAACCCACTTGTCTTTCCTAAAGAAACCTATTTGTTCTTCCCATAGGAGCCTTTTCTCCCCATCACTTTTCCCAGCTAAGTTAGATGAGCCCCAAGTTCTAACCCAGTGGTTCTCAACCTTCCTAATGCTGCGACCCTTTAATACAGTTCCTCATGTTGTGGGGACCCCCAACCCTAAAATTATTTTCCTTGCTACTTCATAACTGTAATTTTGCTACTGTGATGAATCGTAATGTAAATATCTGATATGCAGGATGTATTTTCATTGTTACAAATTGAACATAATTAAAGCATAGTGTGGACGAAAGGGGCCACACGCTGACCTGACAAGCTCAGGGAAGGCCTGCGTGGCAGCCCAGCAGACTCAGAGACCTAAAATAACCACAAAGGATGGTCTGAAATTAAACTTTAACTAAAAGCAGTTATTGTGGGCAGTTATGTCCTAAGCCAGTATCTTCACTGACAAGATCAACTTTGACCCTTACTGAGCCCATTTGCCTTTTTGCCTCTAAGATAACATTCCCTTGAAATGTCTGGGTAACTTGTAACTTCCCTTTTTCTGGAGCCCCTGGAGCACAGCCAAAAGTTCTGGGCGCCAGAACAGATACTACAAATTCCTTCATTATCATGTTAATTGATCCTGCACCCACCTAAGTATGCGTCCATCATTTTACTTTTTATCCTATCCTAGAGGTCCCCCCCCCACCCCCCCACCCCCCCGCTTCGCTTAATCCCACCTCCTTAAGTCTGTCACCAATGAATTTCATGTAACCCATCTATGTCCCTCCTTTGATTGCAATGTATAAATACAATTGTAACCCCGCCATTCTTCGGAGCACTATCTCAATTCGTTGAGGTTCTACTTCCTGGCATATGTCGACAGTTTGGCTCAAATAAACTCACAAAAATTCTTTACAGGTGTTAGGTTAGGTGGCTCAGGAGGCGGCGCAAGAAATAGAGTCCAGTGAATCAGAAAAGAAAGGAAAGGAAAAGGTTTATTCTGCATCCCCGGGAGACCCACGTACCCCCAGGACAGGGCACGTGGATTCACGCCAACAGGGAGGCGGGCGCTTTTTTTATACTGCAGTTGGGTGAGGAGCGGGGACATGAGCTGAGGAATTCTCTGCTGCAGGGGATGGGCGGGGGTATTCAGAAGAAGTCCGTATCTGTGTGGGGGTATGTGGATTCAGGGAGAAGAAGCTGGTATCTGTGTCTGGCACGTTGATCTGTGAGAAATTCCAGGGGAAGTCCATTGTCTCATCACATGTCTGCATGTATCCGATCCTGGGCTCTCTCCGACCTAACAACAGGTTTCAATGGGTTTTTTTACGTTAACAATAGTGATTAATCACAAAAACAATATATAATTATATATGTGTTTTCCGATGGTCTTAGGCGACCACTGTGAAAGGGTCGCTCAACCCCCAAAGGGGTAGTGACCCACAGATTGAGAACCTCTGTTCTAACCACTCCTTTGAGTCATTCACAGAGCATGCCCATGGGAATGTGATCCAGCCATAAATAAACTTCCCCATTCTCTCTCTCTCTCTCTCTCTCTCTCTCTCTCTCTCTCTCTCTCTCTCTTCCTCTCTCTCTCTCTTCTCTGTGATATTTTCTCTGAAGGTACACAAAAATAAATCAATTGCTTTTATTATGTGACTGTGACGTATCGACTCTTCTGCATCCAATAAAGAACCAAAGATTACTTTTGAAACATTAAAATAGTCACTTGTAAAGATAATATCAATTGAGACCTTCTTGCACTGTGATTAATCCATTATAAACAAATGCCAATCTTAAAACACAATTCCAAAAAAAGGTGCAGTTACACTGAGTATAGATAAGAAAGTACATGAACGCCCCAGCTGATTTGGCTCAGTGGATAGAGCGTCAGCCTGCGGACTGAAGGGTCCCAGATTCGATTCCAGCCAAGGGCACATGCCTAGGTTGCGGCTCGATCCCCAGTGGGGGCTGTGCAGGAGGCAGCTGATCAATGATTCTCTCTCATCATTGATGTTTCTATCTCTCGCTCCTCTCTTCCTCTCTGAAATCAATAAAGAAATATATATATATTTTTTTTCCTCATTTTTCAAGAAATATATTTTAAAAAAAGAAAGTACATGAACTCATTGGCTGTGCTATACCAAATGGATGGAAAGTAAAATTGATTTTATACTGTAGGTCAGTACACAAAACAGTTTATTCTTATAGTATTTATTATTGTGTTATTGTATTATTTGCCATATGAGCAACTATAAACCTACTTTTGCCCCACACTGTATAAATAACTAACTAAATAAAATCCTATTTCTTCCCTGTATATGTACTTAGATTCCTTGTACAAATAACAGAACACTCCATTCCATTCACTTCAAAAGAATGAACTCTTTAGAAAAAGATTGAAAAGATTTGATAATTAACTCTCAAATTTTATGCTTAATTTTTCCACTTCTATCAATTTCCTGACATCCTATATAATAAAAGAGGAACGTGTAAATTGACCGTCCCTCTGCAATGCTCACCAGCCAATCAGGAGTGAGTATGCAAATTAACCTGCCAAAGCTGGCAGGCTGATTTGGATACACAGGCGCCAGGTGGAGAGCAGAATGGGAGAGCCAGCGGCTTGGGGGGACGTAGCTCCTTGGTCGCTCCCCCAAGGTGCTGGGCAGAGACCAGAGCGGGATAGCCGGCGGAGAGTGGAGTGGCTTGGGGAACTCCCCAAGCCACCAGATGGAGAGCAGAGAGGGAGAGCTGGTGGCTTGGAGGACTTGGTAGAGTGGGAGGTCGTGGGACGGAGACAGAGCAGGAAGGGAAAACCAAGAGTGCGGGGAGCACCAAGAATTCTGGGAATAGTGGTTCTGGTGGCAGCCCCAGGACGAGAAACAAGCCCAGAGCGCGGGGAACATCAGGAATGCTGGGAATCGTAGTTCTGGTGGCAGACGGATTTCCTAGACACTAGAGCAAAGTGAGCCTGGAGCAAGTTACTGTTGCGGTGGGGGATGGAGAGAAAGCAAAGGTGAGGGACATAAGTAAAATCAGAGTGTCTAGGAAAAATAAAGGGAAGATATCCTAAAACTTCCAGGAAATCTCCACCAATGAAGCAAAGAAAAAAAAAAAAGCCTCTATTATGCTGTGAGCAACAAACCAAACTGGGTTGGGGGTCTCAGACAATTCGCTCATATGATTGCAAAGACAGACAGAAACTCCTGGATTGGAGAGGGCTCCCCTGAGGGCTCCCAGATTGAAGAGGGTACAGGTCAGGCTGAGGGACCCACCCCTCTCCCGGTGCACGAATCTTTGTGCACTGGGCCCCTAGTATGTAACATAAGCAGTAAAATCTTTTCAGTAAATTGAGCAATTGAAGACTCAAGTAAAAACTCAGATAAATGTCTTTAAGAACTCTGGCAAGTGACATATATCCCATGTTGCTTTTGGTTTCTCATCTCTTCTTTGCTTCAAATTCCCCATGCAAGTTTCTTCTCCCCCCCCCCCCCCCCCCCCCAGCAACCTGTGAGTTTTCAGCTTCCCTTTGGACTTTTACAAATTTGTGGCAGGCAATCACTTTGGCAATTTTTACATCAAGCTATTGGGTAGATAGTTGGTGGCTCAGTTCCTCAGCCTTCTCTATATTTTACTCATCCATAGCCTGGTTTATGCTCTTTTCAAGGCCCAACTTCTCAATAGTTTTTTTTTTTTTAATACATTTGTGTGGTTTTTAAAAAATATATATATTTTTATTGATTTCATAGAGGAAGGAAGAGGGAGAGAGACATAGAAACATCCATGATGAGAGAGAACCATGGACTGGCTGCCTCCTGAAAGTCCCCAACTGGGGATCGAGCCCACAACCCGGGCATGTGCCCTTGACCGGAATCGAACCTGGGACCTTTCAGTTCACAGGCCAACACTCTATCCACTGAGCCAAACCAGCTAGGGCTTAATATTTTCCTTTTTAACAGTAAGTTCAAACCTGCCATTGACTCTAAAATTCTTAGTTCCTTTCACTGGGTTTCACTTGAGGACTGTCCACTATGAGATTCTTCAATTTACCTTTTCTAGAGCATTTTCTTTTTTTTCCTTCTGAATCTTGAAGTTCACAGTGTTTTTATGAATTCTTGAAATTTATTCCACATAAGAAAGGGAATTCCAGAAGAACACTCTGTATAGGCATTTACATTTGCTTCTGCTTTAGTTTTTAGTCCATCTGTAGGGAAATCTGAGATCTCTGCTTTTGAAATGGTCCCATCTTCCTTATCTTCCTGTAAGTGAAGTCCAGAGTCTAATGTGTCTTCATCTTCAGAATTCAACTCAACATCACTTTCGTTTAAGCCAGGAGGTAGCGCCCACTCCATATCTTCTCTTCAGTCAGGAGCTGCTGCCCGGGAGCTGCAGGCCCTGACCTCTCAGCATCAGATGGTAGAGGAAGTTTTTCCTCCTAACGAAGATCCTTTCCTTGACCAAACTCTAGTCAGACTCCTCTGAACTCTCTTCTCAACTAGGCCCTGACTTTTGGGTTTGCAGTTCATCTTTGTATTGCCACTTTTATCAAGAATCCTGCTGAGTCGGTTTAGTGAAACCTCCCACTGTTGTCTGACCACCTTGATACCTTTTCACTATGGCCTGCCTTCAATAAGGCAGGAAGGTACGGTCAATTACCCTGTTTTGCCTGTCATTTAAGCAAAGAATGACCCTGCCTCTTAGTAATTTTCTACCCACTGATCCCACCCTCCCACCCACACCTGGGTGATAAATCTCTACTTTTCCTTATCGTGTTCACGGTTGAGCAGGATCTTTCCCCTACTACCAAACACCATTGTAATAGCCCATCTTGACTATAGTCTGCCTTACCAACTTTCACAAGTGTCATGAGTGATTCTTTCTTTATACCTCCCCTTCCCCCCAATTCCCAGCCAGTATCATCTGGGCCAACCCCCTCATTGTATATGAGGAAAAAAACAGAAGTGAAGCAGCTAAACAAGAGAAAGATTAAGAGTTTGGACTCTGGGGCCCAGATTCATTGCCATTTACCAATTGTGTGACCACAAACAGGCTACTTAATTTGTGTTTGAAAGGGTAACATCTACAACATGGGGCAAATAACAGTGGCCATTTCACTGAGTTGTTGTAAAAATTAAATGAGTTAATATCCATAAAGTACTGAGAACTGCCCAGCAGAATAAACACAATATAATAGTTTCGTTTTTTTAAAAAAAGCTCTTGCCTGAGGATACTCCATTACTTAATGAGAACTGAATGGACACACTTTCCTGTCCCTGTGTTATAATACTAGGACCAAGCAAAAATAATTCAGCTGCTTGCTCCAGGAAATATCAGCTCCTAAAAAAGATAAGGCTCTAGAGTTGAGTGGTTCTCAACCTGTGGGTCACGAACAATGAAAATACATCCTGCATATCAGATATTTACATTACGATTCATAACAGTAGCAAAATTACAGTTATGAAGTAGCAAGGAAAATAATTTTATGGTTGGGGGTCACCACAACATGAGGAACTGTATTAAAGGGTCGCGGCATTAGGAAGGTTGAGAACCACTGGTTCAGGTCAACCAAAAAAATTTGAAGACCAACAATTACAAGCATTATTGGATGAAGATGCGTGTCAAACTCAAACACAACTTGCAGAAAGATTAAACATTGCTCAGCAAACTATTTCTGATCCTTTACAAGCAATGGGAAAGATTTTAAAGAAAGGAAAATGGGTGCCACATCAACTGAATGAAAGACAAATGGAAAACCAAAAAGTCATCAGTAAAATGTTGCTTCAACGGCACGAAAGAAAGTCTTTTTTTGCATCGAATTGCAACTGGTGATGAAAAGTGGATTTATTTTGAGAATCCCAAACGCACGAAGTCATGGGTTGATCCAGGTCAACCATCAACACCGAATGCAGGGCCAAATCATTTTGGAAAGAAGACAATGCTCTGTGTTTGGTGCCTGATTTAATCTTGTGTTGTTTTATAGTATGCTGTATGGGCTTGTAGCCTAGCAGCAAGAGGCTATATCATATAGTATGTAGCAAGCTATACCATCTAGGTTTGTGTAAGTGTACTCTGTGATGTCCGCACAATGATGAAATTACCAAGTGATGCATTTCTTAGAACATATCCCAGTCGCTAAGCAACATGTGACTGTACTAAGTGGGAGATGCTTGTGAGACAATCTGGCCATTGGACATAAGGGTCTGCCGGGAGCCGGTCCATCCTTGCTGTTTCAAGGGACCTGGCATATATGGCATACTGTTCTTAATATGTTTGCTCACCTTCTTGGCACTATGTGTTTTAACCAAGGTCTCCTCTCTGAGAAAGGTTGTTTCCCCAGGTAGGGATTTTCCCCTGAAGTTAGGGAGGGAATAAAACCCCTCAACTAAGTGCCAGGCGGGTAATTAATCACTTTAACTATGAACAATCATGCTTAAGCTACATAATCTTTACTCCCTGGAATGGAGATAAGAAACGCCCTAACCTTTGTAATAGAGATTGATAGGATTGAATCAACTGGTATAAATACAGATGTAACAAGACAGCAAGACACAGAACTTAGAACACAGAACTTAGAAGACAGAACCAAGAGGCACAGAACCTAGACCAGAACCTACACAGAACCTAGAGACAGAACATGGCAAAAGATCCTGGACAGAAACTGGCCTCAGAACCTAGAGACAGAACCTAGCGAGAGAACATGGCAAAAGATCCTGGACTGAACCTGACTACAGAAATTGACAAGAGAACCTGACTAGAACCTGGTGACTGAACCTGACTGGAGAACCTGGACAGAACCTGGCTGGAGAACCTAGCGAGGGAACATAGCTACAGAACCTGGTTGGAGAACTGGCTACAGAACCTGGCTGGAGATCCTAAGCAGAACCTCTCTGGAGATCCAGACCAGAACTTGGCTGGAGATCCTGGCTGGAGATCCTGGCTAGGCTGCTGATCAACTGAACACTGTCTCTGTGTCCTTCCTTCTTCGCCGACTCTCTCTACGCCTTTGGGAACCCCTGGACCTGCTGGGGTTGGACCCCGGCAAGGGTCTAGATCAGTGATGGCGAACCTTTTGAGCTCGGCGTGTCAGCATTTTGAAAAACCCTAACTTAACTCTGGTGCCGTGTCACATATAGAAATTTTTTGATATTTGCAACCATAGTAAAACAAAGATTTATATATATATATATATTTTAAATATATTTTATTGATTTTTTACAGAGAGGAAGAGAGAGAGATAGAGAGTTAGAAACATTGATGAGAGAGAAACATTGATCAGCCGCCTCCTGCACTTCCCCTTACTGGGGATGTGCCCGCAACCCAGGTACATGCCCTTGACCGGGATCGAACCCGGGACCTTTCAGTCCGCAGGCCGACACTCTATCCACTGAGCCAAACCGGTTTCGGCAAGATTTATATTTTTGATATTTATTTTATACAAGAGGCCTGCTGCACGAAGAGATTCATGCAATAAGCTTTCCCTTCTCCTCGCTGCCAGCACCGGTTTTCCTCCGGCACCGGGACCCAGGCCTTCGCTCTGTCTTCGCAGCCCCGGCCGGAGCCACCTTCCGTCTTTCATCTTCGTGGCTCCAGCTCACCTTCAGTCTTCGCTCCGCGGAGCCTACGTATGCAAATTAACCGCCATCTTTGTTGGCGGTTAATTTGCATATTGTGCTGATTAGCCAATGGGAGGCGTAGCGAAGGTATGGTCAATTACCCTGTTTGTCTGTTATTAGATAGGATATTTAAATGCTATTTAACAAGAAAAATCAACCAAAAAAATGAGTTCGTGTGTCACCTCTGACACGTGTGTCATAGGTTCGCCATCACTGGTCTAGAACTTCAGAAAAAAGACTTGCCCAGAGGTTGGGTCTTGCAAGGCATAAAACTAGTTGGGTGGGGCAGAATTTATGACTTAATAGATTGGTGGGTCCTGGAGGCAAGGGTATTGAAAGTCTTGATGAGCAAGCTGTAATGTATATATATATCTCATTTCTTTTAGAGGGGGAGACAGAGAGAGAGAGAGAAACATTGATGTGAGAGAGATATATTGATTGATTGCCTCCCTCAAAGGCCCCTTCAGATTACATTCTGATCAATGGCACACGCACTTTCTGAGCAGCACTTCAAAACATACAAAGAAGTGGAAAATTGGGTCTCTGAATGGTCTGCCTCAAAACAAGAAAAATTCTATTGGGACAATATCCACAAATTACCTGAAAGATGAGGGAAATGTGAAGCTAGCGATGGACATTACTTTGAATAAAGCACTTTTTGATGTTTCTCTTGAAATTATCGTGTTTTCTTTGATTACAAAATTCGAATTTTTAACCGGTAAAGGGTCAATCCACATTAGTAACCGGTATCTGCATCGTTAACTGGGACACCCAGTACATTCAAAGCTGAACTCTTGATCCCTCCTCCCAACCTGTTCTGTGCTTCTACTCGGTCTTTGTAAGTGGCACCTCCCTGGTCACCCAGTTGCTCAAGCCAGAAACTTTGATTCTTTCTCCTCCCTTAATCTCCACATCCAAAGCCTCAGTAATTTCTACCAGCTCCGCCTCCAAACACAGTGCAAAACACTCCCCTCCCTTCCCCACTAACTTATCTCCTTGCCTTTGCTCTTGTCTCCCTAACATTTATCCACTCTCAATGTAACAGACAAAGGGAAAAGCACCATCAGATCACATGGTCGCCCATGACAACTTTCTAGTGGGTTCCCATCACACTTGGAAAACAATCCAAATCTCCTGTCACTGGTCCTGCTGCTTCTCCAATCTTATTTCAGGCCATCACTGTTCTTGGTCACTGCACAGAGCCTTGCCAGCTATGCTCAGAGTCTTTGCCTTTCAGAGCCCAGGACAATGCCTGTGTATATTTGGCCTTTGTGGCATGTTTACTGCTTCAATGGCCTCCTTTCTTCCTGTCATTGTATAGGCTCCTGGCACTTTGTGTCTGAGGTCAAAGTGTGCCCGCTTTGGCCAATAGGATGTTAGCAAACATGACTGCAAGCAGAGGTTTGGAAAGCACATATGCACTCCCACTTGTCCTCCTGAACAACTGGGCTTATTTTTCTTGGGTCCTGCCATTGTCATGACAATATACCCTGCTGGTCTGCTGAGGGAATGTGAGAGGAACGCAGAGCAGAGCTGAGTCAGCCCAGCTGAGGCCATCCATGGCCAGCTGACTCCCAGATGTGCCAGTCAGGAGGAGCAGAACCACTTACCTGACCCACAGCGGACTTCAGACTCATAATGAGCCATCTGAGACCACAAAAACCAAAAAGCCAACCTACAGACTCACAGATAACAAGAACTAGTTATGACTTTAGCTCACTATGTTTTTGTGTAATTTATTATACTGCATGACTGTGAAAATAGATAACTGCTAAAGCACTCAATGAACAATTGTTGGCCACGAGAGTACTGGTGAGTTTTAGACACTGGAGTCAGGCAGGAGATATGGCAGATTCCTTTGGGCTGAGGGGACCTTTCAGCAGATCCCATGTTGGGGTTTTGGGGGGGGGGTGGGGAGGGGGAAGGAAGGGCAGCTCTCTGTGGGTTTTTAGCTCTCCTGCTCTTTCTGGCTAAGAAGAAAGCCAGGGGTTAGTGGGAATGTTCTAAAATGGAGGCACCCAGGATGATAGTAAGGCCCATGGACACGGCCTGTATTAATTTCCTGTTGCTGCATAACAAATTCCACACACTTAGCAGCTTAAAACAGCAGAAGCTTACTATCTCACAGTTTCTGTGAGGCGCCCGTGCCCTCTGGCAGTCTCACCCCTCTGAAATCAAGGTCTCTTGTCAGCCAGGGCTGTGATCTCACCCGTTTCAGGATTCTCTTCCAAACTCTCGAATTATGGGCGGAATTCAGTTGCCCACAGTTGTAGGACTAAAGTCCCTGCTTTTCCCTTGGCTGTTGGCAATGAGGGTCACTCTTAGCTCCCGGAGGCTGCCCCAGGTCCTTGCCACATGCCCCCTCCAGAGACCCCCTCCCAACACAGTAGCTTGCTTCCTTCCTGAGGCAGCGAGAGAGGCTCTCTCTGACTGTCGCCTTCTTTAAAGGGCTCACCTGAGCAGGGCATGCCCATGATGGATGGTCTTCCTTCCGCTTAATTCAAGGTCAGTGGAGTAGCGAGCTCATCACGGAGTGATATCCCCTCACAGTCACAGGTTCTGCTCACACTCATGGGGGAAATAACGTGGGGTGTGAGACGCTCCCCTGAGTCAGCCCGGCGTCCTGCCTCCAGCAAGAAGGAAAAAGGGAGGAGCAGATGTCTCGCTGCCCTCCTCCCACTCCCTCCCCGTCTCCCTTTCTAAGCTGCTCCCCCTGAGCCTCTGACAGGGTTTGACCATGTTGGGAGGAGAAGAGGACAGAAGGCAGCAGTGGGATTTGCAGAGTTGTGGGTGGGCCGGAGCAAGCCCCTGGCTCCCACCTCCTCCGCGTTCTCCGGAAGCCATTCTTTCCTGCAGGCAGCCAGCCTGGCCAAGTCTAAACCAGCCACAGCCTCACGAGGCAGCCTCTTAGGTCTGCTCAGATCCTAAGACCTTAGAAGGGACACCTTTTGCTGGTCCCCAGAGAACAAAGGTGGGAGAAGAAACTCACCTCTACAGCACTGGAAGGTGGGAGAATGGGCATGGCTGAACCCCGCCCCCAACACACACACATTACACATCTTCCTCCACAGGCCCGCATCTCCTAACCTCTAAGGGACCCCAGGAGACTTGCAACCAGGGGAGCAATGGGCAGTGGCAGCTTGTCCTGGGCGAACCCCCTGAACCTGTCCCCAAGGCCCCCTTTTTCTGTGACTCTCCCGTGGCTCACTTCTTTCCCGGGACATTTCTAGGGAGCCAAAGCAGCCCCCCACCCCCCAGTTGCTTCTTCTCTCCTAGGCCCTTCCTTGTCTCACTGTCCCCAGCTTTAATAAACGTACTCTCAAAATAAAAAAAAGAAGGGAAAAGAAGTGAAGGGCATCAGGACATGCTATCCCCAAACACTCCACTTTAGCAGAAGCATGTTTTTGAGGTGAAGGCGATTGAGAATCAACAGGCGCAGGAAGTTCTCTGCCCTCTTTTCTGCCTAAAAGGCCATACATTTCCCTCGTGAAGGTATCCCGTCTCCCAGGAAAAGAATGACTCATCACCAGAGACAGAATCAGCACTAAGATGAATCTGCACAAACAAAACTTACTAAAATACCCCTTATCATCCTCATATATTTCCTCGTCACTTCCCCACAATTTTTCATCCCATCAAGCCCAAACCCTCTTCTTTCCTTTGTTAAAATGGTATATAACACCCCCCCCCCCGCCACCCCCCCCCCCCCCACAGCTAACCACTTCTTTGAGTTTCACTTGTGGGGGAGAAACAAATGTCCCTCTACCCTCCAGATTCTTTTGGCTGGTCTAATAATCACAGACACCAGACAGATTAGCAAGAGAAATAACCAAATTTAATGCATATACATGGAAATCCCACATACACGAGAGGTTCAGAGTCAGAGAGAGAACATTGTCTGTAAGATACCCTGAGCTAGGAAAGAGGGAAGGTGCCTTGGGGCCTGCAAAGAGTCATTGCAGGATAAGAAGAGCAGATATTTAGTAAATAAATGTTCTCCCTGTCATATAAGGTGTGTCAAAAAGGTTATCTCTGATCATCCCTTATTATGGACAAGGACCATCATTCAAGTCTTCTAGGTAATTAAAGGGAGGGGCAGAAGTTTCTCTTGAGCCTGAAACTAAAATTGCTCTTAGCTCAAAACAATCCACATACCACTGTGGACAGAAAGGGGCCACGTGCTAACCTGACTAGCTCGAGAGGCCTGCGTGAGGGTCTTGCAAACTCAGAGACCTAAAGTAACCACAAGGACGGTCTGAAATGGAAACCTTTTCATTAAACAAGCAGTTTGTAGTGGGTAGTCATGTCCTAGGCCAGTATCTTCCCCCAACAAAAATCAACTTCGATCTTTACAGAGACTATTGTCTTTTTGCATATAAGATAACATACCTGCCCTAACCGGTTTGGCTCTGTGGATGGAGCATCGGCCTGCGGACTCAAGGGTCCCAGGTTTGATTCTGGTCAGGGGCATGTGCCTTGGTTGTGGGCGCATCCCCGGGGGGGTGGGGGGGGGGCATGCGGGAGGCAGCTGATCGATGTTTCTGACTCTCTGTCCCTCTCCCCTCCTCTCTGTGGAAAATCAATGAAATATATTTTTTTAAAAAAAGATAACATACCTGTGGAATGTCAGGGTAACTTGTAACTTCCCTTTTTCTGGACCCCTCAGGGCACAACAAAAGGCACCAGGGCTAAAGACCACAAATTCCCTCATTGTTACTGTTATCATGTTAATTGTTGACTGTTAACTATACTATGCCCATCTATATAAAAGAAGCATTTATCTATCATTTTACTTTTTATCCAATCCCAGAGGTACCCTCCACCTCCCCCCATGCTCCCCCCCCACCTCCATAATCTAACACTAATGGATTTCTTGTAACCCACTTACATCTCCTCCTTTGATTGCAAGTTTTTTTAAAAAAATATTTTTTTATTGACTTCAAAGAGGACGGGAAGGGAGAGAGAGACAAAAACATCAGTTGATGAGAGAGAATCATTGATTGGCTGCCTCCTGCACTGGTGGTCAAGCCCACAACCTGGTCATGTGCTCTTGACTGCAATTGAACCTGGGACCCTTCAGTCCTCAGGCCAAACTCTATCTACTGAGCCAAACCGACTGGAGCTGAATATTTCTTATGTTAGAACCGCAGAAGCACAGCGTTGGGTGGCTTGTTCTGAAGCTCCCCTCCCTCCATGTTTCTTTTCTGTGAACTCCTGTGCATATAAATATTAATAAAACTTGTGTGACTGTTTCCCTACCTTTAAAAAATTTAATTGGCAAGCCTTCAGGAACTTAACCTGAGAGAGTATTTGTTTCTTCTCAAACCACTACCCCTATTAAGAAAAAGAAACGTGAATCTCTGAAAAGATTAGAACGTTTTTATTTGGGCCAACTGAGAACTATAGCCCAAGAGCAGAGTTTCAAGAAACCTTGAAATAGTGGCTCCAACTTTGGAAATGTTGGGGTGCTTACATAGGCAGAGGAGTGAGCCAAAAGTACATCTGGTGTGAACCGATTAAGGTACATATGGTTCAAAGATGAACAGTTGTACATCAAATGCAAGGAATGTACGGGGAAGATACGGTTGGGCCGTTGTGCCCCCTGGCATCAGGGAGTCTGGGGACAGGGTTTAGGAATAATTAAATCACTTCAAAACTCTTTGAGGTGCTTTTTATCAGGATGTCTTCAGAACAGGCACTGTTTTCTATAGTCATTGATCTTTGGTGTTGAAGCTGTGGAACACAGACCTGACTGCCCCCATGGCTTGTCCTAGTAACGGATTTTAGAAAGGCTCATTGTTCTCTCCTGGTTACTGATTAACTAAGCACCCTCTCCTTTCTTTACCCCTTATCTCTAAAAGGGGGAAGGACAAGAGTCCTTAGCAGAAATGGGGGAGGCAGGAGAGGTCATCCATAAAGTTGTGGCCTCAGGTAGAGAAACAGCCACTGCCAACCCTCAGACTAGCAGTGAGGACGTGGGGGGCTACCCTCTTACCCCTCAGGCTGAAGCCAATCTGCAGCCAGAGGAGGAGGGAGGCCTGGGGAGGTCAGCCCCCTGCACAGAGCAGGATGAGAGGGAATGTGAAGGGAAGGAGAAGGAGCAGCATGGGCACTGAGTGTGGGCCCTCCAACGCCCTGTAGAGCCTGGGCCATACACAGCAGGATGCGTCCTGGCCAAGCTAGCACTGCCCGTGAGGCCTTTGGCCAAATACACAAACAAAGAGTGCAAAGGTCAGCGGGTCCAGGCAGAGGAGGCGCTCCTGGGGAGACACCCCCATCACCTTCCCAAGTGCTTCTGGCCTCTGCAGCTCTCAGAGGGAAGGGCCTGGCTGGGAGGCCCCCCTGTGCTGTGACTGCGCTCAGGCCTCTCTTCTCACAGCCGGGAAAGCAGGCCACAGTGGATCATGTTTGCGACCCTCAGCGCTGGACATACCTTGGCACCGGGACAGTCTGGGGCAGGAATGAGTCCCCACAAGGGGACATGTGGAGCTTGTATGGCAGTAAACACATCTACTAAAAAGCAGATTTACACAAAGGTAACTATAGGACTCCCCCCTAGACACGGCCTCCCGCTGATTTTAATAAGGAATTCCCCTCCAGTGCCGCCCTCAGTTTGGATTTGACTCTCCACTCGTTGGAGTGGGCAGAGCGTAGGGAGGCATAGACTTCAGCAGCCCTTCATGTGGTCCTTAAAGTTTCAGGGGCTTGAGGATCTGCTCTTTGCAGACCAGCCGCCTGGGGGCGACAGAGAGGCGGGCTCCGTCCGGGAATGGACCTCCAGTCCAACTGCATGGCTCGAAAAAGCACCGAGGTGGGTCTTAGCGAGGTGGGCCTTCCTGGCTTCCTTCCCATAGTCCCTGGAAGACCCTCCGCTCTGGGATGGAGGTTAGAAACAGTGCAGGGGCTGGGCTGGCTGTGGCTGCAGGGCGCCGCGCGGCCACCAGGGGTCACTCCTCTCCAGCCGCTCAAACCAGAGAGCACGCGGCCGGGCTTCACCCCACCTCCTCTCTCGCCAAAGCTTCCTGGGCTCCCAGGATTGTCCTCCACCCAACAGTTCAGTTGCCAGCACTCCCACCCTCCTTGCCTTGATGCAGTGGGATCAGAGAAAGGGTATTGAAGTAGAGTTATCAGGTAAAATACAAGAAAACGTAATTAAATTCGAATTTCAGATACACTTTTTTTGTGCATAAATATGCCCCACACAAAGTTTAGCTAAATCTGGCCACCCAATCTGGAGGCAGACCCAAGCAATCAGATTCCAACCTCACCATTCACTGAGCCTCTGGAGCAATCCTCTTCACTTTTCTGAGCTTCAGTTTTTCAGTCTATAAAATGGGTCATGGCACTTCTTCGTGGGGTAATAGAAAGTCTATGGTGTTCATGTATGGGCTCAATAAACTTTAGCATGTTTTCTTTTCATTCCTTAGATGCCACTGAAGCTTGACTTGACAGATGTGATATCTTCTAGTTAAAAGCTGACTATAAAGGAGACTGCAAGAGCCTGGAGGCTAGGGGTTGCCAAGGAGGATAAAAGTTACAAATAACTTCATTGTCAATGCTAGGAGCTTCCTGAAAGATCCATTTAAAGTTACATACCCCCCAGGAGACATTTGGCAATGCAAAAGACAGTTTTGGTTTTTATGACTGTGGGTGGGAAGGGTTACTGGCATCTAGAAGCTAGAGGCCAGGAATTGTGTTAAATATCCTTCCGGGCACAGGCCACCCCCAAAAAGTCCAAAGTGCAGAGGTTGAGAAACTCCGATTTAAATGGATGTCAAACTCTTCAATAGTGAGAAGTCAAATAAATAAAGGAGGAGGCCAGTGGACTGAGGTGGCAGGAATGCTGAGGAGTCCTGAATAAGCAAAGCGAAATCTAAGCCAGTAAATGCCTCAAGGTTTTGAAATGGAAACCTAAGAACAACAATCATAAGTAATAACTAGCCAATCAAGAATTTCCTTAGTCTGCTTCTACTTTTCCTATAAAAGTTTTCCTCCTGCTCCCAGCTGTGGAAGGCTTCTAACCACTTCTGGTTTGGCACTGCCCAATCAAATCCATTTTATTCAAATAAATTTTTAAATTTTAACATGCTTCATTTTATTTTTTAGCAGCTTGAACCTCAAGAGACCGTTTACTCCCCCAAGACTCTTTTAAAATCTTTGCCTTAAAATCCTAGCCTTGCTGGGTTCATCAGTTCTCAACTATGATAACATGATCCTCACTCAATTCTAATCAGGTCCCCACATGAGAATACCCACCTCGGCCAGGCTTGGCCTCCCTCCAAGATGCTCCTGAGACTCGTGTAGTGTCTGCCTCAACACAGTGAGAACAAACTTAATGTGGCCTGTTAGGTCGAGGGAGCCCAGGATCAGGTGCATGCAGATGTGTGACGAGATAATGGACCCTCCCTGGAATTTCTAACAGATCAGCGTGCCAGACACAGATACCGGCTCCTCCCTGGAATCCACAAGGACCCCCACACAGATACTGACTCCTTCCTGAATACTGAGCGGACCCCTGCTGACCCCTGGGGGGGGAGGGAGGGTTGGGGGGGTGGGGTGTGTGTGTGTGGGGAACTTCCTCAGCTCATGCCCCCGCCCCTCACCAAACAACTGTATAAAAAGAAGCCCCTCCCTCCCTGTTGGCGCGAATCCACTGGCCCTGCCCTTGGGGTTCCTAGGTCACCGGGGACGCAGATTAAAACTTTTCCTTCCTTTCTTCCTTCCTTCCTTCCTTCCTTCCTTCCTTCCTTCCTTCCTTCCTTCCTTCCTTCCTTCCTTCCTCCCTCCCTCCCTCCCTCCCTCCCTCCCTCCCTCTTTCTTTCTTTCTTTCTTTCTTTCTTTCTTTCTTTCTTTCTTTCTTTCTTTCTTTCTTTCTCTCTCTCTCTCTCTCTCTCTCTCTTTCTTTCTTTCTTTCTTTCTTATTGACTCGACACTCTTTGTTTCCTACGCCGCCTCCTGAGCCACCTAACATGGTCTTCAACATCGTTTCGGCGATCATTTCAAGGAGCCAGTGTCCCACAGGCACCTTTCCTCCCTCCCCTGGTTGTAAGGTTGGCTGCTCACGGGTCTCCATTCCGGCGTGAGGCGGCGAGGAGAAAGGGGACCAAGCCCAGGCCTCCAGGCAGGCCCAGACCTCCAGAATGGGCAGAACCCATCACCACAGCCTCCCTTCTATCCCTGGGGGCATTCTGATGCTAAGGAGGCCAGGAATGGCTCCCATTGTTCACCCAGGGAGTTCCAACTCCCTGCCCTGGCTCATTTAAATATAATTGAGCCTTGGCGGAGTGGGTCGGCTGTTTGTGCCTTGTCATACAGGGCACTGAGGGTTGCTGGTCGATGCATATGCCTGACGATGCCTGACGATCTCCAGCCAGGCGTTGGAGAGGTGGCCAATAGACCGATGTTTAAGGCTTCTTTGGGTCTTCATTGCCTTTGGAAGACTCCCTTTCTCTTAAAACTCACACGACATAAATGTGTGTGCTTTTCTTTTGTTAATCTGTCCTTTGTTACAGAGACCCGGCAGAGAACCCAGAAGGGCAGAAAGTAAAAGATATTTTCCCACTTTGATTCCGGCAGGATTTTCTTGTGTCTTTAATTGCAGAAACCCCCAAAAGGGGGGTCCTGCTCCACTGCGGTCCTCCAGAGCCTCTGGCCACCAGCAGTTGAGACAGTAGCAGGAATTAGGAGTCAGCCAGTGGAAGCACAAAAGGGAAGGCGGCTGTTCAGAGGCAGCAGGAGGCCGTGCCTGTCAGCCAGGCCATGCAGCCGAGGGCCGCTGCTGGAGAGAGAGAGATTCAAGTGAAACAGCAAATGAGTTTTCCTAGCAGCTCATCTTTTGATTCAGTGGTGAAATATTGCCTGGATGTACTTTAATCACCTCCAGGGGCTTGCAAGACATCCCCAAAGAGATTAAAGTGATTTCCCCAGAAAATACCAGGACTTGATAGCTCAATAAGGAATGAAAAGGAAAGCATTGCCATATAGGAGAAAATAATGATTTCCTCCTGTTCATAGGCAGATACCAGGCATTAGAGGCGTAGCAGCTGGGAATGCAGTCTGTAGGAGAATGGAAAATTACCAGGGGCTTACAGTCTGGGCTTCTCCCTCATCCACCAGGTCCTGAGACAGTAAGAAAAGAGTGAGCAGCATCCTGGCTGGGTCCTGACTGACTCCCAGCTCCAACTTGTGATGAAATGCAAACTTCCTTTGTGCTGTAAAGGCCCTAAATACATTCTGGACGACCTCAGAACTGAAGACGGAATTGAAGCACATTGTCTGTACTAACAATTCTCTTTTCTTTTCTTCTTCTTCTTTTTTTATAATATTCTTATTGATTTCTAGAGAGAAAGGAAGGGAGAGGGACAGAGAGAGAAACATGGGTGCAAGAGCAGAATATCCATCAGCTGCGTCCTGCATGCCTCCCACCGGAGCTGGAGCCTGCAACCTGGGCATGTCCCCTGAATGCAGGTTGGCCCATGGGACGACGCCCAACCAACTGAACCGCAGAGGCCAGGGCTCAATTCTCCTTTCTTACATTTAAAACATTAGCTCAGATTTCAAACTTTTAACTATAATGAACAGAATAGCTTCACATTTACACTCAAATGCCTTTTTATATGGCTACCACCCTCCGAAAGAGTGAGAGGTTTGCTTCCTGTTTCATAAAGGAAATAAAATGGGTTAAATGATAAATACTTCCCTTACGGAAATAAAACACTACTCACTCATTGCAAAGATCATTTTTATGTCTTTTAAATAGTGGGGAACACTTGCTGGAACTAAATCCATAGACGTCTCACAGCTTTATTTGTTCATTCTATTTTGGGCTCCATTATTGAAGCAATTTCTGTTGGTAGACATTGTTCTAACAATAATTTTTTGAGATGTTAATTTCTTTTTCTTAATGCAATAGAATTGAGCACATCCCTCTCAGGATAATGGGGGGGGGGGGGCGTGCAAGAGGGAGAGATCATGTTCCCAATTGGATTTTGTATTGATCCAGAATGTATACAGATACACAAATAACCAGGTTTCTACGAAGGTTTGAGACCTGAGAGACACAGAAAGCTTCCCGATGGCCCAGCTGTCATTCTTGTTTGTTGCTGTTGTTATCCTCACCCAAGGATATTTTATGCATTGATTTTTAGAGAGAGTGGAAGGAAATGAAGAAAGAGGGAGGGGGAGAGAGAGAGAAAAAAAGAGAGAGAGAAACATTGATGTGAGAAAGACACATCAATTGGTTGGCTCACACACGTGCCTCTACTGGAGCAGGGGATCAAACCTGCAACCCAGGTATGTGCCTTTGACTGGGAATCAAACCCGCCACCCTTCAGAGTGCAGGTTGACACTCTAACCATTGAGAAACACCGGCCAGGGCCCTGCTGTCATTCTCGTAATTCCACTGGGATCCTTCTCTTTGAATTAAAATTTTTTTTTATTGATTTCAGAGAGGAAGGGATTGCAGAGACCTTGCCCAGGGCCGGGTTCCAGGCCCTGCAGTTTGTGGAAGGTGTTGGCGACCACATGCCGGTCCATCCTCTTGCTGGGGCTCTGGTGGTAGACCGCCTCCTCCTCCTTGAGTGCCTTCTCTGTGGCTTCCTGGGTGGAGGAGCAGAACTTGAGAGACTCGTGCATAACAGGCGGAGATGGCGTTGAGAAAGCAGCCTGCTGAGAACTCTGCACAGGTGGGCCGCGGACCGGACCGCGAGCCTGCGGGGCACAGTGCTGGTGGCCATGGACGCCTGGTGTGACGGGGAGGGGGCCTCTGGGAGCTGGCTGCCCAGCACCTGGGCCTTGGGAGGCGGGCTGCTGATGCTGGCCTGGAGGCGGCAGGGCATGAGGACTCGGGCAATTGTCCTTGTCCTATTGTTGCCGACAGCTGAGAGGTGGATGAAGGGGGACTTCGGGGCACAGTGATTCTCTGGGAGCCTGCTCTGCTCTCAGCTGCAGGTCACACAGCTCCTGGGCGGTGGGAAGCCAGGTGCAGGGGGCCAGGCCTCTCCTCACAGACTCTGGCTGGTTGATGAGACATTTGGGGGCCCAGCTGTATATGGGGGGCACCGGAAGCAGGCCGCCAGGGCCAATAGGCAATGGCAGGGTCCCTGGCAGGGGGGCAGGGGCACCAGGGTTGGGGCAGAGCAGGAGGCACCCAGCTGGGCCTCCTGAGCTTGCAGATGGCCGGGAGGAAACCAGCTCGGTGCTGTGGCCTCAGGAGGGTTGGAGCTCGCACTGCTTCACTTCTCCTGGGTGGCGACATGGTCCTTGCTCTCCTGGGCTCTGGTGTCTAATGGCCTAGGCTGGGTGCCCTCAGCCCTTATATAAGCGGAAAGCCTGTCTCCAAGCAGATTAACTCACTCAGCCAATGAGTCCTACTTGATCTCATCTTCTCTAGACTGGTTTTCAGAACCCAGGCCACCGGGAGTCAGATGCACACGCTGATCCCACCCTAAGTAACCCGATCTTCTCTGGACTGGCTTCTAGAATCTCAGAGCTCCCTCGGGACTGAATCAACAGGAGGGAGCTCTGAGTGCAGAGGGTGGGCCCCATCCTCTGCTCAGTTCTCCCTGTGCCAGGCCACTGAGTGCCCCAGAGCGACCCGACAGCCATGCCTGTCTCTGGGCCAAGGGGAGGAAGCCAAGGCTCAGAGAGTCCAAGACCACACAGCCCAGGTCGGGAGCAAGACAGGGATCAGGCGCTGTGACCTTGCGGGAGGGGTCACCCGCATCTCACTCTCCCTGTTCTTGTCCCTTCCCCTCCCCCCCACCCCCAGGTTGGAGCACAACTCTGATTCAATATGTGTCCCGGCACTTGTCTGCCAGGACCCCGGGTGTGTGGGACTGTGTCTCCTTGCCTTGCTTGGTGAGATGAGAGGTCCTCTATGTCTCCTGCCCAGGGGACAGAGTGGCCAGATGCAATGGCTCCTCGTCCTCCGCCTTCTCTTCTTTGGGGGCTGGAACACATGGTCATCCCTCCATAAGGGTTCCTCCTAATTTTTCGTCTTGCTAAACGAAACCTCTGAACCCATGACACAGGATAACTCTCCCTTCCTTCTCCCCCAAGTCCCTGGCCGCTAAAATTCCACTTTCTGTCTCTGTGAATTTGACCACCGCATTAAAGTGGAATTCTACAGAAGTTGCCTTTTGGGGCCTGGCTGATGTCATGAGGCATCCTATCCTCAAAGGGTTGTCATCCATGTTGAAGCACGTGTCAGAATTTCCTTCCTTTTTTAAAGCTGAACAATATTCCGTGGTACATGTCTAGGCTCCATTTTGCTTCTTATCCATGCATCTCTCCAGGCACATTCCTCAGTGGCTGCTTCCATCAGAGATGTTGTGAACACAGGTGCCCAAATATCTCCTCAGGACCCTGCTTTCCATTTCTGTGTGTATATACCCAGAAGTGGCACTGCTGGACCATTTGGTAATTTTATTTAAGTTTTAAGTTTTTGTTTGTTAATCCTCTCCAGAGAATATTTTTTCCATTGATTTTTAGAGAGAGTTGGAAAGGAGGGAAGGGGGAGAGAGAGAAGGAGAGAGTGAGAGAAAGGTAGGGAGAAAGAGTGAGAGAGAGATAGAGAGAGATAGAGAGATTTTTTGATTGGTTGCCTCCCACACACACCCTGCCTGGAAGCTCGGGGTCATACCCACCACCGAGGTATGTGCCCTTGAACAGAAATGGAACCTTCGACCCTTTGATTCATGGGTTGATGCTCCACCCACTGAGAAACCGGATAGGGCTTTCAATTTTATTTATTTTTTATCATCATTACAAATTTTAATTACATATATCCTATCCCAGGGGTGGGCAACCCCGGGCACACATGCCAAAAATGGCACGCCAGTAACTTTTGCTGGCACGTGAAACCCTCTCTTATAATCTTCCATTTACAGTTTTTTTCTTAACATCGACTTTTTTATTTTTCATATAAATTCAGTGTAGGTGCATCTTAGATAAATAAATAATTTTACATACCAAGTTATCTTAAAGACCATAGACATGGATTGACGAGAGAGGGGAAGAGCAATTTCTATGCCTCTGCCTTAACTCTCCCTGCCTTCCTAGATCCGACCAGTGTTTTGGTTTCATCCACATACGCTTGTGAATCTTTGCTCTCAGTGATGAATTTTGTTAAGTCTTGTAATAGGCGTAGCCTGACGGATGAAAGTAGTAGCTAGTGCAAATCTCTGAAGGTCACGAAATATAAACCTGATGTAAAATCTCTGTCATCAGTGATGCAGCAGTAAAAGTCCCACTGATAATATCAAACGGAATCATAAAGTTTTCTGTCAGACTATCAGTGTACAATGTATACATTAAAAAATAAATGTATTTTTCATCATCATACATTGTGTTTTTGTCGCTCAAATGAATTTTATTATTTCTTCAAGGTTCTTCACATACGTACACCTTAAGAGATATCAAGTAGGCGTAAAATGTTCTCAAAGAATTAGGGTTGGCACGCAGAAGAATTTTGAGTCAGAGATTTTGCTGGTTTTGGCACACACTCACAAAAAGGTTGCCCACACCTGTCCTATCCTATATAATAAAAACCCTGGGTGTAACGTCATGACAGAGGCTCGACCAACCGGAAGGAAGTCAGTCCTGCAGGGGTCATCTTGGAAATGGCTGCACCCTCCTTGAGCTGTTTCCTGGGAACGCGAGGTTTGAGGCAGGAACCTGCCCTTGGAGTATGGAGGCATATCTTTATAAAGTTTTAATACATTATATTAGAGGTCATGGTAGTACTGTTTTACCCACAGCATCTACAGGAATTGCTGCAAATTTACTTCTCAGTGGAAGCACCTTTCATTTCCAATATAAATTACCCATTCCTCTAAATGAAACTTCAATTTCTAGACTCGATATAAACAGTGAAGTTGCTAAAACTATTAAAAAGGCCCAACTTCTCATTATTGATGAATGCACCATGGCATCTAGTCATGCTATACACGCCATAGACAGATTACTAAGAGAAATTTGAATGTTGTCTTTGGTGGGAAAGTTCTCCTTCTTGGAGGGGATTTTCAACAATGTCTCAGTATTGTACCGCATGCTATGTGATCGGCCATAGTAGAAACGAGTTTAAAGTACTGCAATGTTTGGGGATGTTTCAGAAAGTTGTCTCTCACAACAAATATGAGATCAGAGGATTCTGCTTATAGTGGATAGTTAGTAAAACTTGGAGATGGCAAACTTGATAGCAGTTTTCATTTAGGAATGGATATTATTGAAATGCCCTGTGAAATGATTTATAATGGATCTATTATTGAAGCTACCTTTGGAAAGACTATATCTATAGAAAATATTAAAAATATATCTAAACGTACAATTCTTTGTCCAAAAAATGAGCACGTTCAAAAAGTAAATGAAGAAATTCGGGGTATACTCAATGGAGATTTTCACACATATTTCAGATGATGCTGAAAAGGAAAATTTTCCCATTGAATTTCTTAATAGTATTACTCCTTTGGGAATGCAGTGTCATAAATGAAAATTGAAAGTGGGTGCAATCATCATGCTATTGAGCAGGTGTCCTCAAACTACGGCCCGCGGGCCACATGCGGCCCGCCGAAAACATTTATCTGGCCTGCCGGGTGTTTTTGCCGCCGCTGCCTGTCCTGCTTAGCAGCCGACTCATCCCGGGCCCGCAGTGCGCATGTGTGGAATGTCTGAGGGACAGTGAACTGGTCCCCTGTTTAAAAAGTTTGAGGACCTCTGCTATTGAGAAATCTTAATAGTAAATGGGGTCTTTGTAATGGCACCAGATTTATTATCAAAAGATTATGACCTAACATTATCAAAGTTGAAGTATTAACAGGATCTGCAGAGGGAGAGGTTGCTCTGATTCCAAGAATTGATTTGTCCCCATCTGACACTGGCCTCCCATTTAAATTGATTCAATGACAGTTTCCCGTGATGCCAGCATTTGTGATGACTATTAATAAATCACCAGGACAGACTCTAGACAGAGTAGGCATATTCCTACCTGAACCCGTTTTTGCACATGGTCAGTTATATGTTGCTTTCTCTTGAGTTCGAAGAGCATGTGACGTTAAAGTTAAAGTTCTAAATACTTCAGCACAAGGGAAATTAATCAAGCACTCTGAAAGTGTTTTCACTCTTAATGTGGTGTACGTGGAGATATTAGAGTAAGCTTAATCACTTTATCAGTCATTGTTTGCATCACTGTTGCTTTCATATCATGTTTTTGTTGTTTTTATATCATGCGTCTGTTGTTATATCATTTTGTTACTCTTTATTTATTAATAAATTTATATATTATTTCATATACAGTTTACTAATTTCCTTTCATCTCTCACACTTCTATTATAGAGAAAGGGCAAATAGCAATACTAAAATATTTCTGTTAATTAATTCCCTTTCAAAGTACAGGAATTTTGTGCACCAGGCTACTACTATTAAAATAGTATCTCAGAGGGGAAAGGAAAGGGGGGAGGTAGACAGAGAGAGAGACGGGGACAGAGAGACAGAGAGTTGCCTCCCACGCACACCCTGCCTGGAAGCTGGGCGTCAAAAGCACCACCGAGGTATGTGCCCTTGAGTGGAAATGGAACCCTCCACCCTTTGATCCGTGGGCTGATGCTCCAACCATTGAGATAACTGGACAGGGCTATTAAGTTTAATTAGATTTTATCATTGTTATGATTTAAAAATATATATATATATTAAAATTACATCTCAGAGAGGAGGGGAGAGGGGGAGAGAGAGAGAGAGAGAGAGAGAGAGAGAGAGAGAGAGAGAGAGAGAGAAACATCAATGATGAGAGCATCCTTGATCGGCTGCCTCCTGCATGCCCCACCTTGGGGGTGGAGCCCGCAACCCAGGCAGGTTCCTGGATCCGAATGAAACCCAGAGCCATGGCAGTCGATAGGAAATAACATGATGACAAATAACACAACAGATGTACTATAGTTTACCGAACCATTCCTTTATTGTTAGACATGTGGGGCAAGAGATAGATGTGATCACAAAGCACTTTCCAAAGTCATAGTCCTGTCCACAGAATGCTGGGCTGCGGTCAGCGCTGAGTCTCGGTGTCTTGTCCCATCTTCCAGATGACCAGGCGCATGCAGGCGCTGGCGTCCTCGCTGGAGCTGTGGCCATCCATCCGGTCCTGGATGATGTGTCCGAGGTAGTGAGCCGCGAGGTTGCGAAGGGAGCGCTTGCAGGGGAGGCCGCGGCGGTGCGGGAAGAGCACCGATGTGTCCAGCACGGTGCCGTGGATGAGCTTCAAGGCCAGCAGGTCGCTCTGCAGGCTGTGTCCGATGAGGATGGTGTGGGCATTGAAGAGCGTCAGCAAGGCGGCCTGGACGTCCCGGATGGAGGTGCTGGTGCGGGCCAGGTCAGCCGCGGTGACTCTGGAAAACCTGGTGTTGTAGTCGACGATGTCGCGGTCCGGCCTGACGAAGGTGTCGTACACCAGCCGCAGGGCGCTGTCCACCACGCTGACGCGGGTCAGCTCCAGGCCAGAGGTGGTGTAGCACATCTCACAGTCCAGGGCATAGATGCCGGGGTGAGCCCCTGGGGGCAACTCTTTGTCCAAGGTCTGCACAAAGCCCTGCAGGTCCTGCTGGCGGCCGTCCTGCACGTCCTGCTGGGCCACCTGGCAGCCAGGGGAGCCGATGGGGGCCGAGCAGCACGTGTACTGAATCTCCCAGCCCCCAGCCGCTGGAGTGGGGCGCAGCCACCCCCAGTGGTAGTGACATTCTTCCTGGTGCACACCGTGGCCTGAAGGGGCTACGAGGTACTGGGTGCCACAGCGGCAGCACAGCCTGCAGGAGGCATCTTGGGGCGGCTTCTCTTGGGCGGTGAAGAGGACAGCGCCCCCGGGCCGCTTGGGGTGCGCGAAGGGGTAGCCATTCTCCTTGAGCTGGGCCTGGGTGAGCAGGTGCTCCTTGAGGTGCTGGTACAGGGCAGTCCCTTGCAAAGGATCCTCTTCAGGGGGGCTGTTCGGGCGCTGGAGTGAGAAGCTGGTCTGGGCGGCCAACTTGCCCCCCAGCACCACCTCCTGGGACACAGCCCCTCTGTCCTGGGTCTTGTGGAGACCGGCTCCAGGGCCGGGTTCCAGGCCCTGCATCTTGTGGAAGGTGTTTGCCGCCACATCCGGATCCATCCTCTTGCTGGGGCTCTGGTGGTCGGCCGCCTTCTCCTCCTTCAGCTCCTTCTCTGTGGCTTCCTGGGTGGAGGAGCAGAACTTGAGACCCTCGTCCAAAAAGAGGCAGAGATGGCGTTGGCGGGTGATGGCGGGCACTTTGCCCGCACACTCTTTTGGAGGAACGGGATTCTGAGAACTCTGCTCAGGTGGGCCGCGCGTTACGAGTTTGGGAGGCACAGTGCTGGTGGCCATGGACCCCTGGCCTGATGGGGCGCGGGCCTCTGGGAGCTGGCTGCCCAACCCCTGGGCCTTGGGAGGAGGGCTGCTGCTGCTGGCCGGGAAGCGCCTCTTGGCACCTGCAGCCAGGCAGGGCATGAGGACGCGGGCAATCCTCCTCTTGTCTCTGGCAGCTGAGCGGTGGATGGAAGGGGACTTTGGGGCCGGATCCTGGGCAGCCTGGGGCAGGCTGGCTGACTCCATGGGAGGCTTGTCTGCTCCCTGCAGCAGGTCACACAGCTCCTGGGCTGAGGGTAGCCAGGTGCAGGGGGCCAGGCCTCTCCTCACGGACTCTGGCTGGTTGATGAGACATTTGGGGGCCCAGCTGTATATGGGGGGCACCGGGAGCAGGCCACCAGGGCCAATAGGTTGGTGGCAGGGCCACTGGCAGGAAGGCCGGTGCACCAGGGTTGGGGCAGGGCAGGAGGCACCCAGCTCGGCCTCCTGAGCTTGCAGATGGCCGGGAGGAAACCAGCTCGGTGCTGTGGCCTCAGGAGGGTTGGAGCTCGCACTGCTTCACTTCTCCCGGGTGGCGATATGGTCCTTGCTCTCCTGGGCTCTGGTGTCTAATGGCCTAGGCTGGGAGCCCTCAGCCCTTATATAAGCGGAAAGCCTGTCTCCAAGCAGATTAACTCGATAAGCCAATGAGTCCTACTTGATCTCATCTTCTCTAGACTGGTTTTCAGAACCCAGGCCACAGGGAGTCAGATGCACACGCTGATCCCACCCTAAGTAACCCGATCTTCTCTGGGCTGGCTTCTAGAATCCCGAGCTCCCTCGGGACCAAATCAACAGGAGGGAGCTCTGAGTGCAGAGGGTGGGCCCCATCCTCTGCTCAGTTCTCCCTGTGCCAGGCCACTGAGTGCCAGAAGCTGGTCCATCCTTGCTGCTTGACACAGTCGCTGCAGGGAAGAAACATCTGCACAGCATATGTTTCAAGGGACCTGGCGTATATGGCATACTGTTCTTAATATGTTTGCTCCCCTTCTTAACGATATGTGTTTTAACAAAGGTCACCTCTCCGAGAAAGATTGTTTCCCCAGCTGGGGATTTTTCCCTGGAGTTAGGGAGGGAATAAAACCCCTTAACTAAGTCCAGGTGGGTAGTTAATCACTTTAACTATGAACAATCACGCTTAAGCTACATAATCTTTACTTAGGATAATCTCCTTCAGTTACTTCCTTGTAGCTTAATAGAACAATAGGGTAACCTTGAAATGGAGATAAGAAACGCCCTAACCTTTGGAATAGAATGGATAGGATTAAAATCAACGGTATAAATACAGATGTAACAAGACAATAAACACAGAACCTGGCTATGATGATCACCTGAACACTGCCTCCGTGTCCTTCATTCTTCGCTGACTCCGTCCACACCTTTGGGAACCCCTGGACCTGCTGGGGCTGGACCCCAACAACTGAGTGCCCCAGAGTGACCCGACAACCATGCCTGTCTCTGGGCCAAGGGGAGGAAGCCAAGGCTCAGAGAGTCCAAGACCACACAGCCCAGGTTGGGAGCAAGACAGGGATCAGGCACTGTGACCTTGTGGGAGGGGACACCCAAATTTCACTCTCCCTGTTCTTGTCCCTTTTGATCTCCCGACCCAGCATTGAGCACAACTCTGATTGAATGTGGGTCCCGGCACTTGTCTGCCAGGACCCGGGGTGTGTGGGACTGCGTCTCCTTGCCTTGCTTGGTGAGATGAGAGCTCCTCTATGTCTCCTGCCCAGGGGACAGAGTGGCCAGATGCAATGGCTCCTCGTCCTCCGCCTTCTCTTCTTTGGGGGATGAAACACATGGTCATCCCTCCATAAGGGTTCCTCCTAATTTTTCATCTTCCTAAACGGAACCTCTGAACCCATGAAACAGGATAACTCTCCCTTCCTTCTCCCCCAAGTCCCTGGCCGCTAACATTCCACTTTCTGTCTCTGTGAATTTGACTACCTCATTGAAGTGGAATTCTACAGAACTTGCCTTTTGGGGCCTGGCTGATGTCATGAGGCATCCTATCCTCAAAGGTCATCATCCATGTTGGAGCATGTGTCAGAATTTCCTTCCTTTTTTAAAGCTGAACAATATTCCGTGGTACATGTCTAGGTTCCATTTTGCTTCTTATCCATGCATCTCTCCAGGCACATTCCTCAGTGGCTGCTTCCATCTGACATGTTGTGAACACAGGTGCCCAAATATCTCTTCAGGACCCTGCTTTCCATTTCTGTGTGTATATACCCAGAAGTGGCACTGCTGGACCATTTGGTAATTTTATTTAATTTTTAAGTTTTTGTTTGTTAATCCTCACCAGAGGATATTTTTTCTATAGATTTTTAGAGAGAGTTGGATGGAAGGAAGGGAAGAGAGAGGGAGAAGGAGAGGGAGAGAGAGAGAGAGAGAGCTATTGATTGGCTGCCTCCCACTCACACCCTGCCTGGAAGCGGGGGGTCAAACCCACCACTGAGGTATGTGCCCTTGAACAGAAATGGAACCTTCCACCCTTGGATCCATGGTCTGATGTTCCAACCACTGAGAAAACTGGACAGGGCAGTTATATAAAGACCTCATAAAACTCAACAGTAAAAAATACCCAGTCAACTCAACTTTTAAAAATGGGTAAAATGTTTGAACAGACACTTCCCCAAAGATATGTGGATGGCAAAAAAGCACATGCAAAAATGTTCAATGTAAGTAGTCATTAGGGAAATGCAAATTCAAACCACAATGCGATCCACTACACCTACTAGAATGGCTAAAATTAAAAGCCTAATGAACCCAAGTTCCGGTGAGGATGCAAACCAACTGAATGCTCCTATGTTGCTAGTGGGCATGCAAAATAATACAGCCTCAACGGAAAACAGTTTGGCAGTTTTGTATAAAGTTAAACATTTTACTATACCAGGGGTGGACAAACTTTTTGACTCGAGGGCCACAATGGGTTCTTAAATTGGACCGGAGGGCCGGAACAAAAGCATGGATGGAGTGTTTGTGTGAACTAATATAAATTCAAAGTAAACATCATTACATAAAAGGGTACAGTCTTTTTTTTTTAGTTTTATTCATTTCAAACGGGCCGGATCCAGCCCGCAGGCCGTAGTTTGCCCACGGCTGTACTATACCATCCCAAAATCCCAAGAGAAATGAAAATCTGTTTATAGCAGCTTTATTCATAATTGCCAGAAACTAGAAACAACCCAGTGCCCCTCAAGCAGAGCATAGAGAAATTAAATGTGGTGCATCCATACAAAGAAACGTTATCTATATATATATAAAAGCCTAATATGCAAAGTGTCCCCTTGGGAGTTCCACCGACCAGGAGTTTGATCACTTGCTATGATGTGTGCTGACCACTAGCGGTCCCTGATGACATCCTCTGAGCCCCTGGCTCCAATTCTGCAGAAAGCAAGAACCGCTTCTGAACTCTACAATTACTGAACCATTAAGTAACTTTTCCTGTTGGCTAGTGTCTGTTTACCTGGGTCTTCACTGTCACAGTTAAATACTCCCTGTGGTCATGCACTGAGAGTTCCATTCAGGTGAGTTCAGACAATGGACATGGACACCTGCTTTGGGCCAGGCACCGAGGGCACAGGGCCCGTGAAGACACGGTCTCTGCCCTAGAGGAACTCACAGTTTCATAGAGGAGACAGATGTGTCAGCACTTTCCTAGCCTGGGCAGCTGACACATCTGCTCCTCTATGAAACTGAGTTCCTCCAGGGCAGGAACCGTGACAGCTGAGCTGAGTCTTGAAGCATCACCCAGGTGGGAAGGGGGTCTTTTGGGCAGAGGCATAAGCAAAGGCCCGGCAGAGAGGAACAGCATGATGTACACAGAGAAACACAAACCTTTGGGTTTTTCTAGAGGAGTGCTGTCCAGTGAAACTCTCCCTGTTGATGAAAAATGCCATATTCATGCTGTCCGTTATGTACCCTATAGCTATTCAGCACTTGAAATGTAAATAGTGCAACTGAGAAGCTAAATTTAAAATTTGATTTTATTTTAATTAACATTTAAAGGCTGCATGCGCTGGTGGCTACCATATTGGACAGTGTAGCAGCTCTAGATAGTATCTGTAAGGCAGGGAGGGAAAAGGGGCTAAGCAAGCTAGGAGAGCTCAGCAAAGGGCTGGAGAAGCCATTTAGGGGTGTTGGACTTTAACCTGTAGGCCAGCGGTTCTCAACCTGTGGGTCGCGACCCCTTTGTCGGTCGAACGACCCTTTCACAGGGGTCGCCTAAGACCATCCTGCATATCAGATATTTACATTACGATTCATAACAGTAGCAACATTACAGTTATGAAGTAGCAACAAAAATAATTTTATGGTTGGGTCACCACATGAGGAACTGTATTTAAAGGGCCAGAAGGTTGAGAACCACTGCTGTAGGCGATGGGAAGTCTTTGGAGGGCTGAAAGGTGACCTGGACCAGGACCTGGATGGAGCAGAGGAAGACTGAAGACTGGACATCCCTGTAGCCCGAGGGAGAAGTTATAAGGATCTGAAATATGGCAAAGGCAGAGGGCTGGTGAGGAGGGGACTGATACCTGAGGCTTTAAGAGGATGGAATCGGCAGGATCAAGTAGTCTAGTTTTGGAGGGTGGAGGGTTTACAAGAAAGATGGAATCTTGGGTGGCGGGCTTGAACGGGGTGCTGCTCCCAGGCAGAGGGAGGTTTGGAGAGAGTCCTGCAGTAGCTGCTGAATTTCAAGGCCCCACTTCCCTATAAGACAGGCTCTGTCAAGGTCAAAGATGTAGGTCAAAGAGACACCTTGCCTGCCTGCTGTTTCTTGTTCATGTGAAGGATCTTATCAGCTTCGAGTCAGATTGCAAATATTAACACCAATTTCCACAGGACCAACTGCAGGAGTGGGAAGGCTCCCAAGAAACAGAGAGGCAGTTTAAAGCCTTTGGTAATTAAGAGAACACCTGAGTTATTTAGTAAAGTCACTATCACTGAGAGTCAAGACTGTCTACTCACTGGGCCTCCTCAGTGGAACGGGTGGGGAGCAGACTCCCCTGAGCTTCAGGACAGAAATCCCCTGAGCAGCCTGGATTTCAGGGTGGAAATGGGGGACCCCAAGCCTAGTAACTTTTTAAAGTAACCAGAGACATTATTCTCTGAGATGGGCTACCAGTGTCCCCTCCAGTCTTCGTTTTCCATGATTCATTCATTCACTCATCAAATACTTATTGAACAATTACTATGTGCCAACCCTCTGCTGGGCCTATTGGAACAAAAGCCATAGACCTTGCCTTGAGGGAGCTCTAAGTTTTGTGAGATGATATAATACAGTGGAAAACATTCACTGGGACTCACTGTGCATCAGGCACTCGGCGTTTTATGTGGACTTGATCTTTCTAAAACCCTGTGAGGTAGGAACTGTGATGACTCCCAGTTTATAGATGAGGAAACTCAGGCACAGAGACCTAAATAACTTACTCAAGTATCCAGAACCCACTCACTTAAATACTTACCCTAAACTCCAAAGTAGGCGAATATTTTCTGTTGAGAATATTTTCTGTCTATACAAATAGACAATGGCTAGACCATGTATAAAAGTAGACCTCCTGCCCATTATATGCAGCCTCCAGCCAGGGAAACCAACTCATTGTCTACAGTAACCAGCCCAGGAAGCCAGCTTGCTATCAATAAGTCAGACGAGTAGGAAGTTACACCACTACCTCTACCCACCAAACAATCATCCAGCAACAATGACCCCACAGATCAAAGACGAATTCATAACTGGCAGCTTCCCTAATTTTTGTCCCTGCTCCCAATTGACGACCAACCATAGAAAGCCAAATATGAGTCCCTAACCAGCCACATAGGTTGCCACTCCTCATTAGCTCATCTTCAGCCTCCCATGGCAACAAGCTCCAACTTGAGCACACCTGTAGACTCCCCTTCTCCCCCAGGAAGCTTTCTGCTTCCTCTGCCCACCTTTGAGTCTCTGCCAATCACCGTGATGGCAGCTGACTCACCGTGTTTATTTCCCCACTGTAAAGGGCGAGATAGAAAATATTTGGGGCTTTTAGGGCCACACAATCTCTGTACTAAGTACTCACTTCTGCTGTTAGAATGTGAAAGCAGCCACGGACAGAGTGAATGGGCGCAAAGCAATTGTGAGCCGGATTAGGGGCAGGGGCCTTGATTTGCTGAGTGACGCTTTAATATGCTGCTCCTTTGATAATCGTATCACTACAAACGCTGAGCTTCCAGAAAAAAGGATGGACACTTCTCCTTTGTAGAGAAGGGTTTCCTCTCTAAAGCACTTTCCCACCTGTTAATTTGGTCCCGCCAGATTATGAGCCCTTTGAGGTTAAAGACGGTGTTTTATTCATTTTTCTCTTCCCTACGAGGCTTGCCTGGCCGCTCGCAGGGCACACTGTAGATTCTCAACATATGTTTGTTACAGTGAGTTGAATTGAATTAAATCATGACAATGATTTGGCAACACTGGAAGCTTAAAGGCTGTTATTCCCATGGCGCGGAAGATAAACAGAGGCTCAGAGAGTTAAGTGGCTATTTATCTCGGGGTTGTTGCTGAGCAGGAATTGGGACCCTGTCTTTCAGCCGCTTGGGCAGGATGGTCTCCTCCCTGGCCAGGCTGTTTGGCGGGCCCCAACCAGGCAAGCTGCTGCTGCTGCTGCTCCTTCTGTGATCTTATCTCTAAGCACTGACGTGCCTTCCTGCCCCCTCCCATTTATCTGATGTGAAATCTCGGAGGAATAAGTCATTCTATAAAATCCAAGACTTCTAGGCCATGCAGTTTATCCCTTAAGCCTCAGACAGCTTTAAAGGTTTGTACAGAGACCTTCTGAAGTGCACTCACTGCTCTTGCCTCGGTCTCCTCCATCAGAGAACCCCGAGGAGAGTGTAGCTCTTTGTGCTAAAATGAGAGCCTTGGTTACAGACACCCGTGGCTGGGCTGCGGGGCAACTCCAGGTGCCCTCGTGACATCCAAGAAGATGTGTGGAGTAGTGGTCAATGACCTGGACTTCTTAGAGGTTGTTTTCTTTTTTAACTAGAGGCCTGGTGCATGAAATTCATGCAAGGGTAAGGTCCCTAGGCCTGGCTGGTGATCAGGGCCGATCTGTGGGGCAACTGGCAGGGCGATCAGGGGGCCCCCGCTGGCACCCGCCTTGGCTGGCCTGGGGCCTGCGGGCTGGGGGAAGCTCCTGCATTGAACATCTTCCCCCTGGTGGTCAGTGTGTGTCATAGCGATTGGTTGTTCCGCAGGTTGTTCTGCAGTTTGGTCAATTTGCATATTAGGCTTTTTTTTTTTTTTTAAATATATATAGGATAGATAATTTTGTCTCCTCAACAGTTAGGCTGTCCACTATAATTTTGTGAAGCTAAGCTGAAGGAAGGCCTCTCTCTGTCTGAGATAACACCCCTCTCCCCTTGTCATTTGATGGCTCTTTCCCGCTCTGGGCTTGGAGACTGTTAGGCAAGTTTGGTGAAACACCCCCCCCCCTCCCCACCCCCCTCCCTCCACTCCCCCGCAAGGAAGGTGTTGGGGGAAAACTTTTTCTCTGCTGACTGAGGTCCGGAGGTCAGGGGCCTGACCGTAGACAGAGTAACAGGAGAAAAGAGAACAGGGTTACTCACAAGCATTGAGATGAAGAGGCTCATTGGACATTAGAAATAGGGGCTTACAGGCCAACTTCATAGGGGAGGGAAGTGGGAGGAAGGACTTCTAGGGGAAGAACAAAGGGCTATGTGTTTTGTAGGGGAAGACAAATGGACTTTTAGGGGGAAAGTGGGAGGCCTGACAATCTGTGATGATGCTCATTGGTGCAGTTTCTCGTCGGTGAGAGTGGTGGGTCCTCCTCGGAGTGGAGCTCCCACAGGGAGGGGACTTATGCAGCTTCATTTTCCAAAGGTTCTGCCGTTCGGTCAGACAGAGAAGCCCCGGAAAGGCTTCTTTCTGCGTCTGCTCTATCTCAATTGTTTTCCATTGAAAATAATCTTCACACCAGCTCTGGAGAGGGGTCAAGTGGGTCCCCACAAAGGGGAAATGGGCTCTGGGTGAGGCTCGGAGAAATGCCTGAGCATTAGTGACATCTATGGTGATGCTTCAGTCCTGGAAATAATATTCTGATTCTTACCCGTGTTCTTTTTTTCTTTAAATGTTTTTGTTGATTATTTTATTTTTTTAGAGAGAGAAGGCAGGGGGAGAGAGAAACATCCATCTGTTGCCTCTCATATGCACCCAGGCCCCACAACTTGGGCAGGTGCCTTAATTGGGAATGGAACCCACAACCTTTTGGTACACAGGGTGACGCTCAACCAACTGAACCACATGGGCCTGGGCTTACCTGAGCTTTGAGTAGTGACGTTGCCAAGTAGCTGAGTAATGGGTAGGTTAGGTATCTGTACAGAGACAAGTTGTAGACTCCATTTCCAGAGGCCAGCCTCCTGCTGTCCAGTTAATTAGAACTAGAGACATGTCCTGCATTTGTTCTAGGAGAAAATTAAAGGTCAGAAGCAGCACAGTTACTATTGAGGGGTCCTGGGAAGGTTAAGTCCTAAAATTCCACCATTAGAGCTTCATTCCTGAGCTGAAGTTCCCCCTTGTCCTCCAGACATTAACAAGGGCTTCATTATTCTCTCTCTCTCTCTCTCTCTCTCTCTCTCTCTCTCTCTCTCCCCCCATTCTCTCAAAATGCTAAGAATAAAGTGACACAAAATCATAAATGTAAAAAAGATGTACCAAAAAAGTAAAGGTATACAGAGCATACAGGAAAAAGCAAGTCTTCCTCCGTTCTTCATGCACAGACCTGCCCCAGGAGTAACTAACTTCTAAGTTCTACATGCATATGCTTTTTAAACGTTTACATAAATGGTAAAATGCCACTTATTTTCATTTTTACTTTAAATATTACATATTTGAAATCAGTTTATATCAGTATTTAAAGAATTTTCCTGCTCTTATTATGGATGCAGAGGTAATTCACTGCATGGGAGGACCATTACGTATTTAACCTGCCTCCGGGTGATGTTATCCCTTCTACAGTTGCCATTACAAATGGCAGCAGCATGAGTAGCCTTGTACAGAAGGGTTTGCACACATGTGCAAGCACACCAGTAAGAAAAAATTCTTAGAAGAGAAATTGCTGCAAAAGGGCATGAGAACTTGAATTTGGGGTGGGCATTTATGTTCTCCATTTAAAAATGCAGCGTAAAGCCTGCTGCCAAGGTGGGCAGACAGCCGTATGAATACAGCCTCGTGAGAATTTATTTTCTGCTAGGTGGAGGCAGCCTACACACACTTCCCTTTACAAGACAGTTTGGATTACTATACAATAGGCTTTCAAGAAATGTGGGGAGTTCACTGAAGTGAACAGTGTCAAGGAAATCGTAAGTAATTTGTCTGTAAGCGAAAGAGGAGCAGGTCAGACATCTTCACATCCAATCCAGCCCGACCACAGCCTCCGCCTCCGTCCACTCCCCTGTTCCACCTGCCCCTTCAGCCTCCTTCTCAATCTGCTGCCCTCGGGCTTCACTTCCTTCTCCTTCCAGGTGAGCCCCTGTGTATCCTTTCAACTACTGCCCTCAACTCTGACCAGTTTTCCCCTCTGAGCCACCTGCTCTACAGATCCCAACCTGTACCCTCTCCCTGCTCCTTCCTTCAGGTTACAGGGCAAAGCTGGGGAAGCCCCTCCTGGGGGAGATCACAGATCACAGGTAGCCAGGCTCAGCTGGGTGAATGGCAAGGCCTGACAATCCTTTTATCTGTTTCTTTCGTTGTTGTTCATCCTCACCAGAGGATATTTTTTCCATTGCTTTTTCAGAGACAGTAGAGGGGAGGGGAGGAGGGACGGGGGTGGGGGGGGAGAAATATCGATGTGAGAGGCACATTGAGTTGTTGCCTCCTGCACACACCCATAGTGGGGGCAGGGAACAAACCCACAACCCAGGAATGTGCCCTTGACCAGGAATGGAACCCGCAACCCTTTGGTCCGAGAACCAAAAGGGTTGTGGGTTCCATTCCTGGTCAACACTCTAATCACTGAACCAAAGGGCCAGGGATTTTTACCTGTTTCTTGTCAGCTCTCTCTTCCATTACTCTACCTCTCTGTCTACAGCACTGGCCATGCCTAACTCCTCCATCTGGGCTCTGGGTCTCCTGCCTTCTCATTTCTGTGGGAACCCTGTCAGTTATTTATTTTGATTTCTTTTGTATGTCTTTACTAGTTCCTCATTGTTCATTCTTTCTTCACAGCTAACAAACCTGGAATCAAGTAGATGCTCAACACATCTTTTTATAAAATCAAACGTATTCATGTATAATTTCCAAACAATAACATGAACATTTAGAGTATATACTCATTGTATTTTGACAAATGCATACTCCCACGTTATCCACACTACCCCCAATCAAGATACAGAACTTTCCCATTACCCTAGAATGTTACTTCCTGACTCTTGTGGTCAATCTATGACACCCCTCTCCCCCTTCCAGGCAACTACTGATGTGATTTCCATCATCTGATTTACTTTTGTGTCTTGTAGAATTTTATAGAAATGGATTCATACACTATGCTCTCTTTCGTCTCTATCTTCTTTCACTCAACATGGTTTTTAGGTGTCTCCATGTTGTTGCATATATTAGCATTTTGTTCCTTTTTAATGTTTAGTATTTCGTTGTATAGATGTACCACAATCTGTTTCTCTATTTACCTGCTGAAGGGCAGTGGTTGTTTCCAGGTTTAGGCGAGTAGGAATAAGGTCACTATCAACCTTTGGCCATAATTATTTTTATGGTGGGATAGTTTTATTTATCTTGGGTAAGTGCCTAGGAGTGGGATTGCTGGATCATAGAGTAGGTATGATTCACTTTATAGGAAATTGCAAACTGTTTACCAAAGTGTTATACCATTTTTACACTCCCATGAGCAATTATGAGAATTCCTGTTGTTCTACATCTTTGCTAACACTTGTTATTGTCAGTCTGAGTTTTAATAATTTGAGTGAGTATAAAATGGTTTTAATTTGTGTTTCTCTGATAACTAATGATGCTATATACCAATGCTTATTGACCCTTTGCATATCTTTTGGAAATGTCTAAGTCTTTTCACTATTTTTATTGTGTTTTTTAAAAAAATTGATGTATGAGTTAATTCTTTATATAATCAGGATATAAATCCTTTGTCAGAATATGAGCTACAAATATGGAGTAGGATATAGACATATCCTAGTCTATGACTTGCCTTTTCATTTTCTTTCTTTTTTTAAAAAAAGTATATTTTTATTGATTTCAGAGAGGAAGGGAGAGGCAGAGAGAGAGAGAAACATCAATGATGAGAGAGAATCATTGATTGGGTGCCTTCTGCACAGCCCCTACTGGGGATGAGCCTACAACCTGGGCATGTTCCCTGACCAGGAATCTAACCGAGACCTCCTGGTTCATAGGTTGATGCTCAACCACTGAGCAACACCAGCTGGGCTGCCTTTTCATTTTCTTAATGATATTATTTGATGAACAAAGACACTGCCTATCTCTAAATGTTGCTAAGAGGATTAAAATAGAAAGCCCTAAGCATCCTTGGTCCTGAGTGTAACCTGCATCCTGATGCTCCTACAGGTATCTGTGACCCTGGTCCAGTGTGTCTTTGGGTCTTCAAAAACTCCTTTACCTGAAAAAGTTGGTAACCTTTCCATGCCCTGTCCCCTGGCTTCTCCAAACATTATTGGCTGTCCGACCTCTTTAATACCAGGGGAAAAAGAAGATAAAACTTCCTCACTTTAAGCTCTTACCCAACTTCTTCAATTTATAGAAAAATTCTTTTACAGACTCCAGCCCCTCTACTTCCCACTTCTGTACCCCCCCAAAAGTGTTCTGTGTACATTTCTGTCATTGCATTTATCACATTTTAATATTTTAAATTATTTTAAAATTATTAAAGTGATATGTATTATGGTCTGAGTGTTTGTGTCCCCCCCAAAATCCATAAGTTGAAATCCTACCCCTGTCCCCCAAGGTGATGGTGTTAGGTGGTGGGACCTTTGGGAGATGATGAGACCATGAGTGAGGTTAATGTCTTTGTAAAAGAGACCCTGGAGAGCTCTCTTATCCCTTCCACCATGTGAGGGCCCAGCAAGAAGGCAGCCATGTGCAAACCAGGAAGCAGGTTCTCACCAGGCACCAAATCTGTTGGTAACTTGACCTTGGACTTCCCAGTCTCCAGAACAGTAAGAAATAAATTTCTGTTGTTTATAAGCCACTTAGCCTATGATATTCTCTTACAGGAACTCGAGTAGATGAAGACAATTTGTTGGTGATGAAAACCTTCATGCAATGAAGGAGGGTACAAATGAGAAATTACAGTGTTCTTCCCTAGACAACCTGGTGCCATCTCAGAGATAACCATTTTAATTTTCTTGTGATTTTTCTAAGAAATATTATATCCCTAGCTATGTGCGCACGCGCGCACACACACACACATACAGCCCACATATCACACATATGTTCTTTTTTGTTTTTCCATAATGGAAGCTTGCTCTACAAATCATTACATCCTTTGCTTTTTCCACTTCAGGGGCCTTGTACATCTTTGCAGATATGACACCTCATTCTTTCAACAGCTGCTTGGTGTTCCTCTGGGTGGGCGCACGGAGGTTATTACTTCAGTCCTCTCTTGCTGGACATTTAGTTCGGTGCTGTCTTTTGCCACTGGGCTGAGTTGTATTTTAATTGTTTGTCTGGGACGGTGTTTTTAATCTAACTGGGGAGGACAAGGGCTGCATTTTATTTTTGGTTGTATATCCAGCAAGTGGCTCTGTCCTTGTAAAAGCAATGAACTGGATTCTAGTCCTCCAGGTTGCTCCTTCTCCAGGGAGGGTCTCCCCAGCTTTAATTTAATTTAATATATTACTTAATTCTTGCCTCCTCCTGGTTCAGCCGGCAGGTTAACCCCGTCAGAGGCAGCCACCTCCCACTGCCTCCTGGGTCCTCCAGGTTACCATGAAGTGTGATCTCAGAAGACCTCTCACAACCCATCCCTGTGGCCCTCGACTGGCTTTTTTCTGGGCCCTTCCTTAGGGAGCCACTGCTCAGAGTTGTCTTGGGCCTTGGGTCCTCTTGAGAGTTGTCCTGCTTCTCCCAGCATCACTTCCCAGAGGAAGAGGCAGTTCATTCCCCCTCACACTCCCAAGTTCAAGCCCCTGGCACCAATAATCCCCTGGGAGGCATTTACTGCCACTTCCCAGGCCTTTCACAACATGAATATTTTACACTCCTGCAGTGAACTAGATCTTTACAGCAGGGAAGGAGTATCTGTGCCACACGGCTGCGTGCTGGTCAAGAGCTGGGGCATGGAGGTGATGGGAGAGGATGGGGCATCTCATCTCTTTCATTCCAATGCAGAAATGAGATCCCTCATTGGAGCACCCAACCTTTCCCAGCAACGTGAGTGGGTGGCTGTCACCAGGCCAGCAGTCATTCCTGCTCACTGGTCCACCTTTGAGTGCTTCAAAACATCACTTGGATTTTTGCTTTGTCGTTTTAGTCCCTGTCTCTGCTTCTGTCCCATCACTGAATACTAGAGGCCCGGGGCACAAATTCGTGCACTGGTGGGGTCCCTCGGCCTGGCCTGTGCCCTCTCACAATCCGGAATTCCTTGGGGGATGGTTTCGGCTCAATCTCTGCAGGCCAGGTGAAGGGACCTCACTGGTGCACAAATCCATGCACCGGGCCTCGAGTATCCATATAAGATCTTTGGTTAATCTCTTCCCGCCTTCCTCCTTCCTCCTTCCCTCTGAGATTCATCAATCTGTTCCATGTTTCTATGCCTTTGCATTGAGCGTCTGCCCCCTGGTGGTCAGTGTGGATCATAGCTACTGGTCAAACGGTTGAATGGTCAAATGTTCGCTTAGGCTTTTATTTATATATAGATGAGAGCCCCATCTCTGAGACCCTCTCAATCAGTCCCCACATTTCACAGAAGGCAAAATGAGACCAGGGACTGACTCTCAAGGTCACACCCTGGGTGGCAGGTGGGAACAGTCACTGAGGGATCCTGACTCACAGCAGGGGGTGCTGTCCTCTCCGCTGACCTCAGCCAGAAAGGTCCACCTATCACTGCTGCTGGCTGACTTACCCTCCCCTGAGCCCTGGATGATGGGACCAGCTAAAGCTTACATAGACCTTCCTGTACTCCAGGTCCTGTTTCAAATGTTTTATATATATACACTTTTTAATTAATTAATTAGTTAATTGTTTAAAAAATATCTTTTTAAAAAATATTTTTATTGATTTCAGAGAGGAAGGGAGAGGGAGAGAGAGATAGAAACATCCATGATGAGAGAGAACCATTAATCTTCTGCTTCTGGCACACTCCACACTGAGGATCGAACCTGCAACCCGGGCATGTGCCCTGACCAGGAACGGAAACAAGACCTCCTGGTTCATAGGTCGACACTCAATCACTGAGCCATGCCAGTCGGGCTCATATATTCACTTTTTACAGAACTCAACACCCTATGAAGTATATTGTCTATTTTACAGGTGAAGACACTGAGGCCTGCAGAGGTAAAGGAATCTGCCCAAGGTCACAGGGGACAGAGCTGAGGTTCAAGCCATGTTAACTTCTGCACCATCCTGCCTCTCGAAATAACAAACTATGTTAGGCTCTGTTCTAAAAGTGTCCATGCAATATTTCATTTACTCCTCATTACAGCTCTGTGAACAAAATACTCCAATTTAATCCATTTTATAAACCTCTCGGGGCTCAGATAGGCCAGATAAACTGGTGAAGATCACTTAGCTGGTGGAGTCAGGAACAAAGAGAACGAGAAATATGTCACTTTGGTATGAGGATTATTTTGAGTTGAAGGCAATTAAGAAACAGCAGCTACAGGGAGAAAAAAGCTCTCTGCCCTCCTCCTACCTGGCTAAAAGCAGGCTATTCATTTCCATTTGTAAATGTGCCTCTCTTTTCCATACCAGAAGAGGAGGACAACTCTTTTTAAAAAAATATATATTTTATTGATTTTTTACAGAGAGGAAGGGAGAAGGACAGAGAGTTAGAAACATCGATGAGCAAGAAACATCGATCAGCTGCCTCATGCACACTCCCCACCGGGGATGTGACTGCAACTCTTAATCACCAGAGGTAATTCTACTCTTATCAGCCCAGAGATGGCATTAAAGGTAATCTCCATAAGAAATCTTACTCAAATAGCCCTCATCTCCCACTGGTTTCCTCCCATATATTTACCTTCGCACAGTTTGCCATCTCTAAAAGCCTAAACATCTTTTCTTTTGTCTTGTCACTTTTCTTTTTTTTTTTTTTTTTTTTTTTTTTTTTTTTTTTAAATATATTTTATTGATTTTTTACAGAGAGGAAGGGAGAGAGATAGAGAGTTAGAAACATCGATGAGAGAGAAACATCGATCAGCCGCCTCCTGCACATCTCCTACTGGGGATGTGCCCGCAACCCAGGTACATGCCCTTGACCGGAATCGAACCTGGGACCCTTCGGTCCGCAGGCCGACGCTCTATCCACTGAGCCAAACCGGTTTTGGCTGTCTTGTCACTTTTCTACAACTTTGTTAAGTTGCTATATAAACCCCACGTTCTAGCCACTTCAGTGTCACTCATCACTGAGTTTCTCCCATGTATATGCATATTGTTTGCATTAATCAACTCTGTTTTTCTCTTGTTTAAACTGTCTTTTGTCAGTTTGATTTTTAGGCCTCCAGCCACAGAACCTAGGAGGGTAGAGAAAATGTTTTTTCCTGTCCTACAGGACTCAATCCAGATCTGTCTATTGCAAAGCTAGACCTCATACTGCCTCAAAAAAGATGCTCAATAAATAGAGACTGAAAGAATAAATGGCCCTGTATTCCTTTATTCAGGCTGCCATAATAATAGGCTAGGTGGTTTAAACAACATAAATTAATTTTCTCACAGTTGTGGAGCCTAGGAAGTCCAAGATCAAGATACTGGCTGGTTTGTTTCCTAGTGAGAGCCCTCCTCCTGGCTTGCAGATGGCTTCCTTCTCGCTGAGTCCTCACCTGGTGGAGAGAAAGCACTCTGGTGTCTTTTCCTTTTCTTATAAGGACAACAGACCTATTGGATTAGGGTCGACACTTATGACCTCATTGAACCTTAATTACCTTGTAAAGGCTCTGTCTACGAGTACGGTCACATTGGGGGTTAGTGCTTCAATATATGAATTTGGGGGAAGGACACATTCAGTACATAGTTGGTCCTTTTTCTTTCCCCTTGGGCAAAGGGAATAATAATGACAAATAACAACAACAAAAACGCCCAAAAGTCAATCTGTGGACATGAGAATAGTTGTTGGGTCCCTCCCTTGGTTAGCGATGGGAAGCCACCAATGGGGAGGAAACCGCCAGTTTGTTTCAGTGAGTACTGATGGTGCTGTGATTTCTGGACATAGTGAGGCCTTGACAGTGCCACTCAGGTGAGAGGAAACCCAGAGGGAAGTAAGTTGCCACAGAAAATGGAATGATCATCTTATATGATAAAAGGCTAATATGCAAATAGACCGAACAGCGAATGACTGGTTGCTATGCTGCACATTGACCACCAGGGGGCAGACGCTCAACAAAGGAGCTGCTCCCTGGTAGTCAGTGTGATCCCATAGGGGGAGCGCCGCTCAGCCAGAAGCCAGGCTCATGGTTGGCGAAAGCACCGGTGGTGGCGGGAGCCTCTCCAGCCTCCATGGCAGCACTAAGAACTCCTTGGGGGATGTCTGGCAGGCGGACATCCCCCGAGGGGTCCCAAACTGTGAGAGAGCTCAGCGTGGACTGAGGGCTTCCTCCCTCCACCCAGCCCCCCAGTGCATGAATGTCATGCACCGGGGCTCTAGTGGACTAATAATATCTGAGTGGTTATGCTAATTGTGCCCCATCTGTCTGTACACTTTCAAAATCAGCAGATCTGCCATAGCTCTCCTTTTCCAAACATTGGAACATATCTCAGGCCTGAGACAGTCACCTGCCAGAATTCTGTGCGTATCCTGCCCAAATCCTGCCTGGACTCAGTGGCTTTGCTCTGTGTACCCAGGGCCTGCTTCAGGGAGGTTGAGATTCTCCGAAGTAGGTCCATTGCTAAAACTAGACTTATGATTATGGAATCATAATTTCCTTTCTACTTTCATCTAAAATTATACATGGCTTCTGCTGGGGGAGGAAATTGGCCACAAAGCCACTAAAGGCACATATACTTTTAAAAGGTAATTTCTGAAAAAATACTAATCATTTGGAACATCTCACTGCAGAGCATCTGGAGTTTGCTAGTATAATTTACCAGTCCAGAGGAAGCAACGATCAGACAGAATGGTTGCTTCCTGACCCAAATCCCAGAGCTGAGGACTATTCCCAGTTACTCAGAACTCATTTCCTGCCTCACCATGGAAGCTTGCAACATTCAGAAGCCCACAGGTGAATCATAGCTGATGACTTGAAGGTGGGGGTGGGAGGCATGAAATTCAGCCAGAGAACAGAGGCTGGAGTCCGAAAGAGGCGGCAGACAGGAATTAGCCCTTTCCCTGACCCAGGAAGGAGGAAGTGGGAGGCCAGGAAAATGAAACAGGAAGTGGACCGGGATGCCTTCCCTGACCCCCAGCCCATGCTTGGTCTCTGCTGCTCCATTACCCAAGCAGAGATCTCTCACCAACTTGTTCACTTTGCATTGCAGCTGTCTGTGCATAGATGGGTCGTGTCCCATGGATGAATTCCGAAGCAGACCTGAGAGTCCTCATCTTTGTATCCCAGTGCCTGGCACGTAGTAGGCACTCAGTGTAAGTTGGTCAAATTAATATTAATGGCGAGAGAAGCAATAATGTGGGCAAAAAATATAGTAGGAGGACCAACTTATCTGGGATGGAATCAGCAAGTTTAAAACATCAGGATTCTGGCCTGGTGCATCTGCTGTGGTTGCTCTTTTAAATGAAGGAGACGAGGTCACCAAAATAATAACAATATAATATAAGCCCCTTTCTCTCCTTAAGTTCTCAGACATATAGAACCCCTAGAGCTATAAGGGACCTTTGCATGGATCTCACTCAGGCTGTGTCATTTGGGAAGTAGGGAAGGTAGGGCCCAGAGAGCTCAAGGGACTTGCCCTAGTACCAAAGGAAGTCAGTGATGTCAGGGAGAAAAAAAATCTCTTTTTCCTCCACCCACCTTAGGTTCTTTGGCTGTGGCCTTGTAAACGAGACTGACAAAATATAGATTAACAAGAGAAAAGCAAGCGATTTAATAACACGTACAACGCACATCGTGTGGGAGGAAACTTAGTGATGAGTAACTCAAAGGAGTGGTTAGAACTTGGGCTTATGTAGCATCTTAACAAAAGAACAATACATTTCTAGAGAAGTGACAAGACAAAGACAAAGGACTGAGTTTCTAGGGGTGGCAAATTTTGGAAAGGTAAATATATGGGGGAACTAATGGAAGATAAGGGCTAGTAAAATTTATTATGTCAGCTCCTCTAGCGCCTTTTCCAGGCTGATAAAGGTCTACAGTAATCTCAGTGATTAACTTCTATTATTTCTGGTAGAGAAGTGAGGGAGGGCGTTTAAATGAGCTGCCTGCACAGGATAATCTGGAGCCAAAGGCTACAAGATGATTAGAAAGCTGCTTCTTGGAAAGGCAAATCTGTTCAAAGCAGACTCGTTCTCTCATTCCTACCTCTCTATCCTAAAAAGCAGGTTATCAAAGTTGTAAGCACAGGCATTGTTTTTCAAGGGATACAGTAAAGCCATTTTCATACGGCATGAGTGCCCTTGCCGGAAGCCGGTCCACCCTTGCTGCTTGACACAGTCGCTGCAGGGAAGAAACATCTGCACAGCATATGTTTCAAGGGACCTGGTGTATATGGCATACTGTTCTTAGTATGTTTTCTCACCTTCTTGGTGCTATGTGTTTTAACCAAGGTCACCTCTCCAAGAAAGGTTGTTTCCCCAGGTAGGGATTTTTCCCTGAAGTTAGGGAGGGAATAAAACCCCTTAACTAAATGCCAGGCAGGTAGTTAGTCACTTTAACTACGAACAATCATGCTTAACCTACATAATCTTTACTCCCTGGAATGGAGATAAGAAACGCCCTAACCTTTGGAATAGGGATTGATAGGATTGGAATCAACTGGTATAAATACAGATGTAACAAGACAATAAAACAAAGAACCTGGCTGGAGAACCTAGCGAGAGAACATGGCAAGAGAACCCGGACAGAACTTGGCTGGAGATCCTGGCTAGAGATCCTGGCTAGGCTGCTGATCAACTGAACGCTGTCTCCATGTCATTCCTTCTTCGCTGACTCCGTCCACACCTTTGGGGAACTCCTGGACCTGCTGGGGCTGGACCCCAACATGCCCTGACTGGGAAATGAACGGGACGATGCTCCAACCAACTGAGCCACACAGGCCAGGGCAATACTTACTTTTTAAAAAAAAACCCAGCTTTGTTGAGGTATAGCTGACATATATTTAAAGTGTTCCAATTGATCATTCTTACTTGTATATGCCCCTGAAGCCACTGATGGGGTTCAGGACATGCTACCTCTAAATATGGCACCCTGGCATACTGAATACTTTAAGCTGAAGGAGTTGGTGAAAATGGCACTCTTCTTCCTGAATAGGTAAAACCGTGGTGTGAGGGGTGCCCTCCCTATCTTGGAAGGGAAGGAGCATCCTGTCTCCTAAGACACAGGAACTCGGAAAATCCTAGCGAGCAGCCTCGCTCAGTCTCCCCGGATTTCCTATCCTGACGTCATACTTTGACATATATTCCTGTGAAGGTGGCTAGCGAATGCTGGGAAACCTTGACTGCCCCTCTCCAATAAAGACTCTCAGGTCTAACTGTTTCTTTGGGTGGTCTTTTCCTCATGAAGGCTCCCATGTCAGATAAAACTTGTAGAAATAAATGTGTATGCTTTTCTCCAGTGAATCTGTCTTTGTCAGTTAAATTTTTAGACCCAGCCAGGGACCCTACAAATATTCAAGGGAATCTTTTTCCTCCCCTACACCACCATCATGATCAAAATAATGAATGTATACATCACCCTATACATTTCCCTATACCAGCAATAGAATCCCCCAAAAGAGAAGTGTCGTTTATTTATCCACTGCTGGGAGCTGGTCCATCCTTGCTGCTTGACACAGTCACTGCAGGGAAGAAACATCTGCACAGCATATGTTTCAAGGGACCTGGCATATATGGCATACTGTTCTTAATATGTTTGCTCACCTTCTTGGCACTATGTGTTTTAACCAAGGTCACCTCTCTGAGAAAGGTTGTTTCCCCAGGTAGGGATTTTTCCCCTGAAGTTAGGGAGGGAAAAAACCCCTTAACTAAGTGCCAGGCGGGTAGTTAATCACTTTAACTACGAACAATCATGCTTAAGCTACATAATCTTTACTCCCTGGAATGGAGATAAGAAACGCCCTAACCTTTGGAATAGGGATTGATAGGATTGGAATCAACTGGTATAAATACAGATGTAACAAGACAACAGGACACAGAACCTAGAGACTGAACATGGCAAAAGATCCTGGACAGAAACTGGCAACAGAATCTAGAGACAGAACCTAGTGAGAGAACCTGGCTGGAGAACCTAGAGACAGAACCTGGCTACCGAACCTGGATAGAACATGGCAAGAGAACCTGACTAGAACCTGGTGACAGAACCTGGCTGGAGAACCTGGAGAACCTGGCTGGAGAACCTAGCAAGAGAACATGGACACAGAACCTGGCTGGAGATCCTAACCAGAACTTCTCTGGAGATCCTGACCAGAACTTGGCTAGAGAACCCAACCATGCTGATCAACTGAATGCTGCCTCTGAGTCTTTCCCTCTTCGCTGACTCCATCCACACCTTTGGGGACCCCTGGACCTGCTGGGGTTGGACCCCAGCAATCCACGCTGAGGGTGGAATCTCAGAGATCTGCGTCGGGAATCCAGGAATGGATTGGGTACAACAGATCAGATAAGTCTGAATATCATTCCCTGGTGAGTGCCTACTGTTTCCCAGGCCCTGAGCAAGATCCAGGGAGGATGCAGTGCCCCTGCACAGAAGGCAGGCCAGGGGCTCAGGACTCATCACCCGGCAGGAGGCACGCCCTTGAGCTTCCATGCCCCTTCCCCTTCTGAAGTCTGAGAGGAGCAGATGCAGGGTAACTGGGACCTTTCGGACGTGAGCAGTGCCCGAGGAAGAAAAACCTCTACTGGAATCACCTCTTTCTAATAAAGAGGCCACTTTAATCGCAGAAACAAGATGGAGACAGTATACTTGTCGGGAAAAGCTGCCTGCAGGGACAGCTTCCCCACTCCTGAGCAAGTTTGTTCTAATAAAAATACAGGCAGCAGTTATTGGACACATTAATTTTTCTAACAGATTCTCTCTGATTTCAAGGCTGGGGTGCCCAGAGGCCAGTGAGCCAGCGCTGATCTGGACGCTGGGGAGAGCTGACAGTGTGGGCAAGTCTGGGAAGAAGTGATGAGGACGCCCAGGGTCATGCAGGGCAGACAGAGAGCCCAGTGGGCTTTTCTGAAAGGGCAGGGGAGGGAAGGAGAGGAAGGGAGGGAGAGAGGGAGGAGCAGAATGAGGGAATGATTTCTGTGTAGTAATCTTCCCCGTGGAAATTGGGCAATGCATGTCTTGCTGGATCGGTATTACCTTTGTTTTGAGAGACTGAGTGAAAAGGGTTTCAGTTTCTCTTTCCTGAGCATAGAAGGTGTGTGCAGAGAGGACTATTGGTACCCAGCCCCACCACCAGACAGACTTCAACTGAGGAGGGTTACCTGTGGGTGAACACAATAGGGCTGTGATGAGCGCAGGTGGGAGGCAATGTTGGCCGTGCGGGCCAGGGCTGGGCCTGTAATCACTAGGGGTGGGCAGTCCTCAAAGCTGGAATTTCAGGACTTGGTGTTTCGAAAAATGTGTGCGCCTGCACACACACAGATACACACAGTATTACCCTTATCTGTGGAGGGCGTGTTCCAACACCGCCACGGACACCTAGAATTGCAGACGGTGCTGAACCCTACTCATACGTACTACCTTGTTTCGTATGCACACGTACACCTTACGGCTTCTTTTCGACATGTCCGAGTCGCCAGCATTGCCATTCTTGCACTTGGGACCACTAGTAAGTAGAATAAGAGTTACTTGGACACAAGCCCTGTAGTTCCTTGATAGTCATGCCCTGGTAACTAAGATACCGTGATAGCTACCCAGTGACTTCTGGGTGGGGCTGGTGTACAGTGTGGATCTGCTGGATAAAGGGATGAGAGGATGGCATAAGATTTCATAAGGCTACCCAAAATGGCACACAATTTAAAACTTACAGGTTAATTCTGGAATTTTCTATTTAATATTTTTGAGTAACTGAAACCATGGATAAGGGGACTACTGTGTGTGTGTGTGTATACTTTAAAAAATATGTTTTTATGGATTTCAGAGAGGAGGGGAGAGAGAGATAGAAACATCAATCATGAGAGAGAACCATCGATATCGGCTGCCTCCTGCATGCCCCCTGCTGGGGATTGAGCCCATCACCCAGGCATGTGCCCTGACCTCCTGGTTCATAGGTTGATGCTCAACCACTTGCCGGGAGCCGGTCCATCCTTGCTGCTTGACACAGTTGCTGCAGGGAAGAAACATCTGCACAGCATATGTTTCAAGGGACCTGGTGTATATGGCATACTGTTCTTAATATGTTTTCTCACCCTCTTGGCGCTATGTGTTTTAACCAAGGTCACCTCTCCGAGAAAGGTTGTTTCCCCAGGTAGGGATTTTTCCCTGAAGTTAGGGAGGAAATAAAACCCCTTAACTAAGTGCCAGGCGGGTAGTTAATCACTTTAACTACGAACAATCATGCTTAAGCTACATAATCTTTACTCCCTGGAATGGAGATAAGAAACGCCCTAACCTTTGGAATAGGGATTGATAGGATTGGAATCAACTGGTATAAATACAGATGTAACAAGACAACAGGACACAGAACCTAGAGACAGAAGCTAGCGAGAGAACATGGCAAAAGATCCTGAACAGAACCTGGCTACAGAACTTGGCTGGAGAACCTAGACAGAACATGGCAGGAGAACCTGGACAGAACCTGGCTGGAGAACCTAGCAAGAGAACACGGACACAGAACCTGGCTGGAGATCCTGACCAGAACTTCGCTGGAGATCCTGGATAGAACCAGGCAAGAGAACCCAACTATGCTGATGAACTGAACGCTGCCTCTGAGTCTTTCCCTCTTCACTGACTCCATCCACACCTTTGGGGACCCCTGGACCTGCTGGGGTTGGACCCCAGCAACCACTGAGCCATACCGGCCAGGCATATACTATATTTTAAACTTGTTTAAGGCCAAGAAGATGACTGGGAAAGGATCTAGACTATATTACTGTGAGGTTTTTTCCTGAACTCTCTTATCTTCCTACGGTACAAGCAGAGCCTCCCAAAAGAATTCAGCTGTTATAAATTTCCTCCTCTCTGTGATCGGGGATAAAAAATCACCTACACAGACACTGTCACAAAGCTTTCATATCTTCTGTCTATTCTCTTGATGACCTATTCACCTTTCCTAAAAGTCATTTGTTTTCCCATAAGTACCTTTTTTTTTCTCATCCACTTCCCCTATTAAGATGGTATATAAGCCCAGAACTCTAACCTTCTGAGTCACATTTTTCTATGAACTCCCACATTCATACATGAATAAAAATGTTTTTCTTTCTAATCTGCCATTTGCCAGTTTAATTCAGAGGCCCCCAAAGAGTGATCCTAAGAGGATGGAGGAAAAGGTTTTCCTCTCTGATGATAGCATGTTCTTTTAAAGGTTGTTTTTTTGTTTTGTTTTGTTTTGTTTTTTTAAAAAAAAACATGTTTGTATTGATTTGAGAGAGAGAGAGGAAGGGGGGTGGAGAGAGAGAAACATCGATGTAAGAGAGAAACATTAACTAGCTGCTTCCCACACACACTCCAAACGGGGATTGAGCCTGCAACTTGGGCATGTGCCCTGACTGGGAATAGAATTGGCAACCTTTCAGTGCATGGGCTGATGCTCAACCAATTGAGCCACACTGGCCAGGACTAAAGATTAAAGTTTTAGCCGAAACCGGTTTGGCTCAGTGGATAGAGCATCGGCCTGCGGACTGAAGGGTCCCAGGTTCGATTCCGGTCAGGGGCATGTACCTGGGTTGCAGGCACATCCCCAGTGGGAGATGTGCAGGAGGCAGCTGATCAATGTTTCTCTCTCATTGATGTTTCTAACTATCTCTCTCCCTTCCTCTCTGTAAAAAATCAATAAAATATATTAAAAAAATAAAATAAAATGAAATTTTAAAGAAAATATACCATTATTTGGTTTTGCTATTTACTATTAATTAAGGGCTCATAGTCTGTGAAGTTGCATACTACCCTGAAGATTTGGGTCCAGTAGAAATGTGTATGATTTACATATAGGAGAAGAAATATCCTCAAATGTTATTATTTATTGCCCCATAGGACATTAAGCAATTTTTATATATAACTCGGCAATCTTATTCTAACGTTTCTTTATTAAATTGTCTATAAACATCCAACTTCATGTTTTGAGATCACTACAGGTAAACTCACATGCCACTGTAAGAAACAGTAGTGATTCCATGTGCTCTTTATCCAGTTCCCCCCAATGGTAATATCTTTTAAACTATAGTGCTCTGTCACAACCAGGATATTGACACTGATACAATCATGATGCAGAACAAATCCATCACCATAAAAATCCTTCCCCTTGCCTTTTTATAGCCACACCCACCTCCCTTCCATCTCTACCTTACCTGCCCTGATCCCTAGAATTTATCAGTCTTACCATTTCACTTCTTCCCTCATTAAAAAGTAGATTTTTATTCACTTATCTATATAAGGGAGGTCACAAAAAATGTGACTCCAGGAGTGGTTAGACGCTGGGGCTCATATACCATCTTAATAGGGTAGAGGGAGGGGCAGAGGGACACTGCTGGGAGAACAAAGGAGTGTTAGAAGAAATAAATATGCCCTCAGGAGTCTAGATGGGAGCTGTGATCGTTTTATCACATTGTCTGTTTAGGTGATTTCTTATCCAGGTGCTGACTTGTGCTGACTTCTTCCCTTTAGTGATCAAAGTCAATCTTCCCTGTTATAAAAGTCCTGGGGAGGGGATTTATGACAGTTGAATTCTTTTGGGAGACTGTTTTTAGGAAGATAAAGGAAGTTCAGAAAAAGCTTCCTCCTGAAGCTATTCATTCTCAAATATCTTCACTCAAAATAATCCTCATGCCACTGTGGTGAAGGGCAGAAGAACGTACTACCCCCCAAATATGCTGCTTTGGGATGTTGATTATTCTGAGCTGTAGGCACTTGAAAATCAGTAAAGACAAGGAGAGGCTTTCTCTGAACTCCCTTATCTACTTAAGTCATCCTCCAGAAGGAACTCAATGTATGTCCTAGATCTCCACCCTGGGAGTTTCACCAACCAGGGAAGCTCGACTCTCATCACAGGAGAGGAGACTAGAGGTGGGCAGCACACCCAGACAACTGTCACAAACTATCCTAAACTACCGCCCATCTATTCTTCTACGGGCCCATTCATCTTCCCTACAAATCATTTACTCTCCCCCAGGAGGCCTACTTTCCCTCTGCCCTTTCTCTACAAAGATGGTATTTAAACCTAAATACTAAGCCACCTCAGGTAGTTACTCGTTTTCTCCTGCATATCTCCCATTTATACACAAGTATGCATGTTAACAAACTTCTGTTTGTTTCTCTCTTGTTCATCTGTCTTTTATTTCAGAGGTATCTGCCAAGAACTCAGAAGGGTAGAGGGGAAATTATTTTTCTGCCCCTACAGTGGCATAGTCTGAACCCCTTCATCATCACACTGAGTCTGGCACTGGGCCTGAGGGAAGGCGTGAGCATGGGTGACAGTAAAGAAGGAGAGGCCATCTCCTCAGCTCTGCAGCAGCCCTGGTCCAAAGGGGAAGGTAAAGAACATTATCCTGTATAATAAAAGGCTAATATGCAAATTGTCCACTCGGGAGTTTGACCGACTGGGAGTTCGACTGCTTGCTATGACGTGCACTGACCACCAGGGGGTGGAGCAGAATGAAGGAAGACCCTGGCTGGCAGCTGGGGGAAGGAAGGCCCCAATTGGCCCTGATGGCTGGCCAGGTCTAGGCACCCTACCCATACATGAATTTCACGCACCAGGCCTCTAGTATGTAATAAACACACAGTAATGGCTAATATTGCTTGAGAGATTAAATGCTCTAGAGAAATGTTCCTTTGATTTTCAAAAGAACACAGTTTTTCAGGTAAGGAAATGGGGCTCTGAGAGAGGTTGAGTGATGTACCCAAGGTCACACAGTAAGTAAGGGAGGGGCAGGAACTTGAAATCCAAGCATCCTTACTCCCTTTCACTGGAGAAAATCTCCAGCCTGCTTTGCTCCTCTTCCTATAAAAACAACACTCTGGGTAACCCGAAGGTGTGAGGAATATTGTAAAGAGTGTTGCCAATCAGTACTAGGATTTTCCACATCTTTTTGGATTTGATTAGTCACAAAATTAGCTTTATCAAGAAACCCGAGCCTCTCAACTGCACACATACCTACTTTTCCCATTCCCAGCATCTCTGAGGGTATGAAGAACCTGCTGGAATTTATAGGAATGGGACACCCCAGGTCAAGACTCAACCTGAGGACCTAGGACACCATGAATATTCGAAGTGTTATAGCATAGTAAGAAGCTAGGAAAACTCCAGGGCAAACGGAATAGGGAAACTAAGACAGATAGTTAAACAGCAGTGTGCAGCCACCTAGTAGATCCTGTCTTCCCTAAACCAAGGACACATAAGAGTAAATGATTTGCACTTCTTCTCCCCAACCAGAGGGTAGATGGCTTAAATCACCCTACTCAGGGGAACAGATACAGAAATCCAATTAAGTGCCATTTGCCAGCCATACCCAAGGACAGACATATTAAGAGAATAAATCTCATTTGGTACATCAGCATAAAGCAGATAAATATTATATTAATCTGCCACTAAGACCTCCCCTAAATGCCCAGCCTTTAAAACCCCTGAAAATGAAGGTGCCAGAGCACTCCCCCTCTGGGACCCCATGAAACTTGCAACCAGCGAAGCCATGGGCAGTGGCAGCTCGTCCCGGGCTAACTCCTTGAAGCTGTTTCCAAGGCCCCCTTTTGCTCTGACTTTCCAGTGAGCCAAAGCAGCCCAGCCTAGGCTCTGCTATTGCTTCTTCTAGGCCTTTCCTTGTTTCACTGTCCTAAGTATATTTTGCTGCGGTCAATAAATTCTTTCTTGCTTTTCTACACTTTGTCTCTTCATTGAAATCTTTCCTTCAAGAAGACAAGAACTGAGGTCTCCACGTCTCGCCTGAAACAAACAGCACTTCTTAGAGTTAAGGCACTGATTCCCAATCTGGGCCCTGGGCAAGCGCTGGAGTGAACATGGTGGGGGTGTTACCGGCCCCACTTATACAATATTTGAAAACGCCTAAGTAGAAGCTTGAATTGCTCTGAGATGAGGCTCTACTGCTAATTAAAGCTCCAGTTTCTTAATTCTTGCTAGAATGACATTGTCTGTGTGACAATCTTGCTCATCTCATACTCCCCAGAAGCTTGGACTGGGTAATTAAAACTTGGAAGCAAACAAAATATTAGGGGGGGAAATCCAATTTGCCTTCTAGAGAGGCATCCTTGGTGGAAGAAAGACTGGGAACGACACTCAGCACAGGAATTGCAGGGTCTGGTGGGAGGGCAGTTCCCTCTATTACCCTCCTTCCTTCCCCTCTGTCTTCTACCTTCTCCCAGTGAACAGAACTAGCACCCAGGGGCCCTTGGCCGGCGATCAAGGTGCATCGAGACTTGAGTTAAATGCTCTTTCTGTTCCAGCAATACCCCTCCAAAGCCAACACAGAGAGGTGATGTAGTTCACACGAAAACAAGAACACTTGTTTTGCACCGCCAGGTGCAGAATCCTGCGCAGCTGGCCTTGGGAACCTGGGCCTCTCAGGAGAGCTATGATGTTCTCTGGACTCTGGGACTGGGTGTTCCCGTGGCTTACGGTCCTGCGTGTCAGATCATTGATCTCAGGGAGGTTTCTGGGAGGCAGGAAGGGGAAGGCCCTTTGGGCAGTTCTGTCATTTTTCAAACCTGGCTCTGAGCTGCCAGAGGCTCTTGTGCTTGGTGCCTGGCTCCTCTGGGAGAGTCTGGGAGATGGCTCAGAGGGAGGGGGTGCTGAAGCTGTTAGGCAAGTGAGAGCCCAGCAGGCCAGGTCCTGGCAGATGCTGAGGGAAAAGATGGGCTTCCCACCCGGCCGGCTCATTCCATCTGGTCTAGGAGTTGGACTTTGGGGATGACAGTAACACATTTAGAGAATCAGATGGGCAGGTTGAGATGGGTGGTTTAACCATTATTAAAGAACTAGAGACCTGGTGCATGGATTCGCAACCCAGGACCCAGCCCAATCCCCGCATGCTTGCCTGTGAGTTCCTTGCTGGCAGGGACCATGTCTTGGCCTCCCTTAGCATGGGAACCAGTAAGTGCTCAATTCAGGTTTTATGGGAGAAGCAGCATCCCTCCCCCCCGCCCCCCCCGCCCTTGTAATAGATGGACGGATGCCCTTCAATTCTGAGCTTTGGATGCATGTGCTGATAAAGTCCCAGGATACAAGGCAGTGACATCAATCAGTCACTTGCAAGAAAGAGGTCCTTAAGTAAAAGAGAAATTGAAAAGAAGTCAGTTAGGATCAGGGAGATCATTACTCTGTTCCATCTGTTTCTTCCATAGCTGAAGTGGTTTTTGATTGCACTCGCCTCTCCAAGTAAGCTAATCCAAGGCTGTTTTCTTTCTTTGTGAGGAACAGTGTTAATAAGAACAGTGAGAGTTTGGCCTTTGACTCTGTATTTATATACAAAGGACCTTGGGGATGAATATGCAACGATTACCCAGACCAGAGTCCTTTTTCCGGAAGGACAAACCCAAGATTATGTAGTGGTTAATGCCTGAGCAGAGGAGCCCTGCCCTGGAACCCGATGAGATTATCCTGATACTGTGCTATTTTCAGCTCACGGCTGTTTGCAAATGGGCCTGTGCTTTCAACATGGAAAGAAAATTAGAGAGTGGGCTCTTTTTTGAGGGGGTGGTGGTATTGCTTTTTAAAGTAGTTAACTTGATGAGTGGGGTAGAAAGAAAACAAATCTCATGTTCCAGTTCAGAATTCTGCCACTTACCAGCTAGGTAACCCATGCAAGCCACAGGCTCTGCGAGTCCCAATTTCCTCATCCATAAAGGAGGCAATAATTTCTGTCTACTTCCTGGACAACTAGATTAAATTATTGTTATTTTTTTAATCCTTATCTGAGGATATGTTTCATTTATCTGAGAAAGAGAGAGAGAGAGAGAGAGAGAGAGAGAAGGAGAGAGGAGACATTGATTGTTTGTCTGCTATTATGTGCCCCAACTGGGGATCAAACCCACAACCCAGATATGTGCCCTGACCAGGAGTTGAACCTGAGACGTTTCAGTGCATGGGACAACGTTCCAATCAACTAAGCCACACCAGCCAGGGCTTGGGCGTAGTATTATTTAGCAAAGCCACATTGTGCCTGGTTGGGGAAAGGGCACGGGACAATGTACAGACCAGGTATGAACTGAGATCACTCTCTAGCCTAAGGAGTCATCTTATCATGGCCTTGAACTCCCATTCCACAGCTGGCCCTGCCCATGGCTTCTCTATATTCTTGAGGAGAGAGGCAGAGTTTATAATCTCATGGCAGTAGGGGGGGTGTTAGGTGGCACAGGCTCAGTGGTCAAGCACAGGGATTCTGGAGTAAGACTGCCTGGGCTGAAGCGCTAATTCACCAGCTGTGTGATCTTAGGCAAGTGATGAAACTCTTAGCAGTAAAATGGCACCAGAATGTTACTGGTGATTGGGCCTTGGTTCAGCAACCTCAGTACTTGTGTTCTGGCTAAGAAAGAATTCAGAGCCAAGACTCAAATACAAGCAAAAGTTTATTTAGAAAGTCACAGAGGTAGACGTGAGCCATGAAAGAAGTGAGCCAGCTGGGCTGCATGGGCACAGGAAAAAAGTTACAGAGCTAAAGAAGGGCCCTCAGGAGAAAGAAAGCAGAGGTAACGTGCCTGGGGGAAGGAGAAGGGGAAAGGCTCCGTCATGCTCGAGAGACAGAGAGAGAACGTCCTTCGGTCCTTCATCTTGAGGGGCATGTGTATAGGTAGAGTCCATTTTGCAGTTGTGGGCCTGGGAGATGCCAGGTAGCTTATGTGAGTGAGCTGAACTAGCCAACTAGAAGGAAGAGTTTCCTCCAAACTCTGAGAACAGGTTGGTAGGAACGGGTTGGACGGGGCCCAAAGAAAGTCGTGTTCTAAAGGCTGATCCAGAGGCTGGGAGGTAATTTGCAAGGTCAGGGGTCACATCTCTTCCTGAGGTGTCTTCCTTAATACCACTGCTCACCCTGTTCTATGGAAGACCTGTCTCATTGTGTGACCTTGAATATGTTACTAAACCTCATAAGTCTGCTGGCACTTCTAAAATATGAAGCCCAGATCTCATTATCTCTTAGGAGCCCTTTCAGGAGCTCCCAGGAGTGAAGGTAAAATGATAGGACATTGGAAAAAGCATACCACAGGGGTCAAAAAGCAGACAAGTAAGGAGATTAATTTTATTTAGGCTATTGCAGCAAGACAGAGGACCTGGGATGCAAAGATCATAGTGTCTCAGTGGTTTAGACTTTTATAGGGAGGAGTGGACAAGTTATAGCTGATTCATAGTTGAAGCTGTGCAATCAGCAGAAGTCTCAGCTGAACAGGCAGTGTTTATCTGTCTCTAGCTAATGTCAGGGGGACAAACAGTTCTAATTTTAGCTAATATTCGTGAGACAAAGAATTGAGAAGTTGGTGAAGGGCAAAAGGGAAAAGGTCTGTATTTGACCTTGATGGGTTACAAATAAGGGCAGAGTCCCTTCTGATGCATTCAGGGCCCTTTACCATCGGATGTTGCTCTGTATTTCTAGTCTGATCTCCACTGTCCCACCCACCCCGTCCATAAGCACACACCACAGGGTCTCAGAAACCCTGACAATGACCATTCCCTTCATCAGACATGTTTTCTTTCTTTCTTTTTTTTTTTTATTGCTTAAAGTATTACAAAGGGTATTACATATGTGTCCATTTTATCACCCCGCCCTAGACAGTCCCCTAGCCTCCCCTATCCCCCAGTGTCTTATGTGCATTGGTTATGCTTATATGCATGCATACAAGTCCTTTGGTTGATCCAGACATGTTTTCTAGTTTTTTCATTGAGGGATGGGGGCTTTACCTACTCATTCTTCAAGACTCAGTCCAAGTGACCCCAGCTTTGAGAAGCCTGGCTAATTTGGGGGTTCCCTCTTTGTGCTCCCATTAGACCACATTAAAGGGTGCTTATTGCCTATGATCTCTCCAGCCAGATGTGGGCTCCTAGAAGGTGGGTCTGGGTCTCAATGTGATTTTTGCAACCTCCATCAAGACTGATTTTCAGTAGGTGTTCTCAGTGGGGAAGAGTCAGTGAAAAGAAGGAGAGGTAGGGAGGCAGGCGGGCCTGGTAAAATCTAAAACACTGATGACCTCACACTCCTTCATGGTGAAGAGCTTCCTCAAGCCCGAAGATCCAAGGAGACACCCCTTAGCCTGGCCATTGAAATACCTCCAGAAAGTAACCCCAAGCTACTTCCCACCATGCCCTCCCCACTTTCCCTCATCCCCCCCGCACCCCCCCCCCCCGCCCACTCCACAAACTGGCACCTTCAAATCACTCAGCCCTGAACACACAAAGTGTTTGCTGCCTCCCTGCCTTTGCTCCACAATTCCCCACCTGCCTCCTTCCTTGTCTCCCTCTTAGGCAGGCTCTACCCATCTTAACCCCCAGAAGCCCCTGCCACCACCTCTTTTTGGGGCCCATGAAGTGCAGACAGAGCTGTGTCCTTTCATCGGCACAGTGAAGCGCAGACACCCTTCCCCATGCTGTTCCCACAGAGCTGATTCCAGGTGGTGCCGAAGCTGAGCCCGGAAGAGTGACCACCACTCTCAGTGGCTGAGCCCCAGGCAGCAGTCTGCCAGATGTCCCTCAGCTGCATCTCCCGGGTCTCTAACGTCCTGTTTTTCGACTGAAGGTCTTTGTTTCCCAGCCAATATTTTGCAAAGGAAAAACAAACCTAGCATCATTCTCCTGCTTAAAGAGGGCTGTTATGACAGTTTAAGGGGTGTAAGTTTCAAATGGATGTGGGTTGTGCTCCAGGCTCCACCATCATTAGCAACATTGGAAAGGATGGTGAAAAGATGGGGCATCAGCCAATAACCCCCTCATGGCATGTTGATTGTGAGCAATAAATGACAATTCCAGGACAGAACCACACAGAGCTGTGGATGTAAAGATCCTGGTAGCCATGAGTCAGGTAAAGCCCCCATCCCCAGCATCCCTCAACTAGTAGGACGTGCTTGCCCAACCCAAGGATAGTGCAGATGACTGTGAACAGTTGCCTTCTGCTGCCTTATGTCTGACTCCCCTCCTTAGGACGGAGGGGTCCCCCTCCACAAACCTTTATGGCAGCTGGCTGGCTTCCCACTCAAGAAGCTGAAAAGATCACCCACTCTCTTCCACCTCGGGTGGCCAGGGCCCTGGGGGCTGTGACCCAGGCTTCACTCCAGGCATCCTGGGAAGAAGGGGTGTTGATTCTGGGGTCAGTGACTTTAGAGTTGGCACAGAGTCTACCCACCATGGGTGGCTGAGGTGGGCAATGGTGATGACAGTCTGTGGTGGCAGGTCCCCTCAGCCTCTGGGGTCCTGTGTCCAGCCTAGAGTAGCCTTGTTGCCTGTAAAGACAGCTAGTCCCTGAGGCTGTGGGGTCCTCCCCTCCTCGTTCCTGGGGTGTGATTTGAGTTCCTGGCTGCTTTGTCTTCCATGAGTTCCCGCCTGATTTCTGAGCTGCCCCTAAAAATAGTCACTAGATTCTTTTTCTGCTTAAATTGGCTATTACTAAGAATCTGACAGAATCATACATTAACTGAGAAAGCACTTTGTAAAGTACCAGGAAAATGTTAGTTGTCAATATTCAAGGCCTCCAGGTAGCAAATTCTCTCACAGATGCCCCACCCCTCACCTGCCCTGACAGCTCCCACACAACCCTCTGCCTCCCCTCATGGTCTGCAGGGCCGGGCCCCACAGATCTGCCTGCCTGAGTCTGCACTGCCCTGGAAGGCCAGGTAATCCCAGAATGGAAGATGTTCCCTCAACCACATCTCCTTCTCAGAGAGCCAAGGACCTAAAATTGGAAATAAATGCACAGTGGAAGGCTGAAGTGGGGTTCATTCTATTTCATGGCCATTATTATTAAACTAGAGGCCTGGTGCACAAAAATTTGTGCACTCGGGGGGAAGGGGGGGTCCCTCAGCCCAGCCTGTGCCCTTTAGCAGTCTGGGAGCCCTCAGGAGATAATGACCTGCTGGCTTAGGCCTGCTCCCGGGTGGCAGAGGGCAGGCCCAATCCCTAGGTGCAGCCCCTGGTCGGGCTCAGAGCAGGGCTGATTGGGGGGTTGGGGTACCACCCCCTGTCACACTCAAGGCAGGGTCGATGGGGAGGTTGCGGCGCGACCCCCTGTCACGCACAGAGCAGGGCCAATCAGGGGGGTTGGGGCTCCGTACCCTGTCATGCACAGAGCAGGGCCCATCAGGGGGTTGAGGAGCTCCCTCCTGTCATGCATAGAGCAGGGCCCATCAGGGGGTTGAGGAGCTCCCCCCGTCACTCACAGAGTAGGTCCGATAGGGGAGTTGGGGCACCGCCCCCTGTCACACACAGAGCAGGGCGGATCAGTGGGTTGGGGCGCCACCCGCTATCACCCACAGAGCAGGGCCAATCAGGGGATTGGGGTGCCACCACTGTCACACTCAGGGCAGGGCTGATGGGGAGGTTATGGCTCTACCCCGTCACCCACAGAGCAGGGCCCGGGGGTGGGGGGGGGAGTGTTGTGGCCCCACCCCCTGTCACACACAGAGCAGAGCTGATCAGGGTGTTTGGGCGCTGCCCCCTGTCATGCTGATCCCGGTGCCGGGAGGCCTCGCGGCTCTGTTGATCCCGGTGCTGGGAGGCATATTACCCTTTTACTATATAGGGTAGAGGCCTGGTGCACGGGTGGGGGCCAGCTCGTTTGCCCTGAAGGGTGTCCTGGATCAGGGTGGAGGTCCCCACTGGGGTGCCTGGCCAGCCTGGATGAGGGGATGATGGCTGTTTGCAGCTGGTCACACACCCTTCAGGGTGGGGGTCCCCACTGGGGTGTCTGGCAAGTCTGGGTGAGGGGCTGAGGGCTGTTTTCAGGCTGGGGGTGACTGAACTCCCAAACGCTCCTTTTTTCCTTTTTTTTTTTTTTTATTCTGGGCCAGCTTTAGCTTGAGGCTTGGCTCCAGCTCTTAGGCCTCCGCTCCTGAAAGTAGGTTTCTGGCCTTTGCTTACAATGTTGCGAATCTGCTGGCTGAAGTCCGGCGGTATTTGTTAAAATGTTTCAAACTGCCCGCTCAGAGGCCTGCAGCCGCAGGCGGGAACGTTGGTTTCCTCCGTCACTGAGGCAACGAAGCCTCATGTTAGTTTCAAGCTGCCTGGCTGCCGGCCGCCATCTTGGCTGACAGTTAATTTGCATATCTCGCTGATTAGCCAATGAAAAGGGTAGCAGTCGAACGCCAATTACCATGTTTCTCTTTTATTAGTGTAGATGCTAGAGCCCTGGTGCATGAAACTCATGCATGGGCAGAGGGGGTCCCTCAGCCAGGCCTGTGCCCTCTCACAATCCAGGACCCCTTGCTCCTTACCGCCTGCCTGCTTGCTGCTCCTTAGCGCTGCTGGGGAGGCAGAAGAGGCTCCCACCAGCATCTGCCCCCTGGTGGTCAGTACACATCACAGCAACCGGTTGTTCTGGTCCTTCTGCCTTAACGGTCACTTAGGCTTTTATTATAAACACTAAAGGCCCATTGCAGGAAGATTCCTGAAAGAATAGGGCTTCCTGAGACCGCAGCGAAGCAGAGAAGGGAGCGAAGCTCACCGAGGCAGGCTTCGTTCCCTTCTCCGCTGCCTCGCTCCCTCTCTTTGCTGCTTAGCCCTCGGCTCCCTCCCTTCTCTGTCACCTGAGCTCTCTCCCTTCTCAGCTGCTTTGCTCCCTTGCCAGGTCATGGATCCAAGGCCCTGATTCCCTGGGCAGCGTCAGGTGCTGCCAGCCCCGCCTCACTGGGTCAGGAGTCCGGGCCCGGGCCCGCCTACAGTATGCAAATTAGCGGCCATCTTTGTTGGTGGTTAATTTGCATATCATGCTGATTAGCCAATGGGAGGCATAGTGAAGGTACTGTCAATTACCATGTTTGTCTATTATTAGATAGGACGGTTTTTTAAAAAAATATATTTTATTGATTTTTTACAGAGAGAAAGGGAGAGAGATAGAGAGTTAGAAACATCGATGAGAGAGTAACATCGATCAGCTGCCTCCTGCACATCTCCTACTGGGGATGTGCCCGCAACCCAGGTACATGCCCTTGACCGGAATCGAACCTGGGACCTCTCAGTCCGCAGGCCGATGCTCTATCCACTGAGCCAAACTGGTTTCGGCAGGATGGTTATTATTAATAAACAGGGTGTGGTTGCTGTTGGGGTATGGCTTGCAGTGAGCTCTGGAGAACATTTTCCTATCCATTCTCAAGTCTGAAAAAGGAGTGACAGGAATTGAGGTACCCACTGTTTCAGAGAGGGGGCGTGACTTGCCCAGGTCACATGAAGCAGAGCCAGGCCCCAGACCTGCGCTCCCTGGCCCCAGGCCTCTACACAGGCTGTGCCAGGAGGAAGGCTTCGGGAACTTGTGGCAGGTCCAACAGCAGTATAAAAATTCTACGGTCTCCACGCACCCAAATTAATATCCTGCATCGGTAATTCACCCAGGCAGACTTCACATTCCCCTGCAGAGCATGCACTATCTTAAAATAAACCAGCCAAGCCCTGGCGACTGCCCCACTCAGTCTGGGACTGAAGAGCCTGGAAGGTTTATGGCAAAGGCACGGGGAGCCCAGCAGTGCTACTTCAAGCAATTTACCCTAGAAATGTGGTCCCACACATACGACATGATGCATACACAAGGTCTATGGCCTTATTTGTAGCAGCAGGGAGCATAGGCAACAGCCCATGTCCATCAGCAGGCTAATGTGCTGTGGTACTTCCATATTGTGGATACTTCAGCTGCTTTAAAAAATGCAGAAAAGCCTTGTCGGTGTGGTTGAGTGTCGACCTATAAACCAGGAGGTCACAGGTGGATTCCCAGTCAGGGCACATACCTAGGTTACAGGCTTAATCCCCAATTGGGGGTGTGCAGGAGGCAGCTGATCAATTGATGTTTCTATCTCTCTCTCATCAATGATGTTCCTATCTCTCTCTTCCTCTCCCTTCCTCTCTGAAATCAATAAAAAATATAGATATTTTAAAAATGCAGAAAGGAGGGGGAAAGATCTATGACTATCTATGTATTTCTGGAGAATACATAAGACTGAAACGTCAGTGGCTTCTGGAGAGGTAAACAGGGTGGATGGGAGGCGGGAGTGGGAGGGAGAATTCTCACAGAATATCCTTTTGTTCCTCCGGAATCTGGAACTAGGAGAATATATCACCTATAAAAATGCCTGTGATAGTTTTTTGTTGTTGCATATGATGTTTTAAAAAATAAAAATAAAAACTAAAAGGAATAGATTTCCGGTGGTCAGGTTCCAGCCATCAGTCAGGGGGATATTTGGGGAACTGGAAACCCTCCCAGATCTGCAGGTGGCTGTCTTGTTTTAGAGGGGGAGCTGAAGAGCCTGGGAACGGGACCCCCTTCCCTGTGGGCCAGAACCACTGGTGGGGCACTGCACTGGCCTTTACTCCCCAGCCCCCAAAACCCCAGGAAGAAGGGCTCCTAGAGCCCAGCAGGAAGTGGGAGGTGGTGCAGGAGCCCCTCCTGCCAGGACAGTGCAGGTGTGACTGCTATTTGCACAGCTGCACAGGCAGGGTGCTGCCCGGGGCTGGCTTAAGCAGAGTCACCAGGAAGACACCTGGGGGGAGAGCATTTCCCTGGGGGAGCCCTGCATGCAGCCTTGAGGGCAACGTCCTCTTTGGTTAAGGGGTCACCCTGTCCTGAGCTCCACTTTCAAAATATACACCCCCTGGCTGTGGATTGAGAGGCATCCCATATGCTGTTCCTAACTGTAGTTTATCACACCAGACAGGAGGAGCCCTGGTGACATGATCACCTCTGCAGGGGGTTGACTAATGGCCCCACCCCCCCAAAAAAGATTTGTCTACCTGGAACCTCAGAATGCAATCTTATTTTTTTTGAAAGAGGGTCTCCGAAGATATACTAAGGTAAGGATCACAAGATGAGATCATCCTAGATTAGGGTGGGCCCTAATTCCAAAGACCAGTGTCCTTATAAAAGAGACAGGGTGCACAGAGACAGAGGGGGATGGAGGTCGAGAGTGATGCCTTCTACAAGCCGAGGAACGTCAGGGGTGCCAGAGCCACTAGAACTAGACACAGGCATGCAGCGGGCTCTCCCTCGGTCTCGGGAAGGGAGCAGCTCTGCCAACACCTTGATTTTGGACCTGTGACCTGCAGAACTGTGAGAAAATAAAGTTCTGTTGTTGCAACCCCCACATCTGTGGTATTTTGTTATGGAAGCCTAGGAAGCGAAGAGAGCCTGTGAGTTTTGCTGAGGAAGAGGAGAGGGCTTGGGGCACGGAGGGGCAGGTACCTCAGGGTGCAAATGGAGGGCTGGCCCTGCTGCAGGGTGACCCTGGGCAGGAGGAACTGGGTGGCCTGTTTGAAGACACACATCCAGGGAAGGCAGGGCCCCGCCCTGGTCTGGAGTGTCTCTCAATTGCAGTTGCCTGGGGCAAGAGCATTTCCAAAGTGGGTGTTTTTCTCTAACGGGGAAGGTGTGCCTGCCCTGTCGCTAGGAAACAGGGATGGGCCTATGGGCTCCCAGCCTGGAGTGAAGGCAGATGGTGACAAGATTAAATAGTACCTTTCATTTCAACATAGGAAATGTTTTCAATTCTCCTCTTTCTTCTTGTCTCTAAAAAAAGGCAAGTGGAGGAAACGTCCTACTGGAAATTTATTAACAAAAGCCTAGGCAGCCCCCAAAAGCAGACTTTTTTCTTTGCACATGTCTCTCCAAGCAGCCTGTAGGCACTTTGAACTGAACGGGAGCTCTGCACCATGGCCATGACCTGTCAGTCACCCCAGCCTCATTCCGTTTTCACAGTCACTCCATGAAGTAGGTTCCGCTGCTATCCCATTTCACAGATGGGGGCACTGAGGCCTACAGGACAAAAGTAACCAATTGGTAAGTTGTGAAGCTGGTGCTTAACACACAAAGGTGCTATCCTTTGTTATATGCCCCTTAGTGTCAATGTTGGTGAAAGTCGTTGGAAATGATAGGGACAATACAAATTCAGAATCTCATTATTATTAACATAATGAGAATAAGTAACCACAGGACTCTGTGCAATGAGCACAGCAAGGAGGAAATAGCTTGGTTTTCTCTGCAAATGAATTTGGGGCAAGGAGCTAAGTGGGCCAGGAGAGATGAGGCCGATGTGGAGGCTAAGATGCTGCAGGTCAGAGTCGGCTGGCCCGGTCAGCCTCTCCTCTGAGCAGGTCACTTTGGGTACAGCTTCAGGTTCCACGAGACCCAGTTTCTGAGGCTATTTAGCCAATAATAGTAGCTGGCTGGGCTGGGCTGGCCAGGGCCATGGTCCCCTGGCACAGTCTATTGAGGGCTGCGTGGTAGAGGGGAAGGGGAAGATTTCAGTACCCCAGGACACATGGAGTCAAGGGCCCAGATGGCAGCTGGGTAACTGGGAGAACAGTGGGGCACAAAGAGAGGGGAAGAGGATGTGCTGGGGTTTAGATCTATCCGGGTGGAGAGTTGGGCAGACATGTCCCTAAATAGTCTCTATTCTTTTCCCAACCTTACCTCCTTCTGTCCTAAAATAAACACTGCGCCCACCAAGTGAATCGTTCCTACAACAACAGTAATCTTTTCAGCATCTACAACTTCTCTTCTAGCAAAGTGGCTTCATATCCATCGTATCACAAGATGCTCAACTCAGTCCTGGGGACAGATGGGACAGATGCTAACGCTCCCTTGTACATGAAAATGAGGCCCAGACCCATCTCTTTGCCTCATCCTCTATTTCCCGGGCGTTTGGGGTAGTGTTGATTCTTCTTGTAACAACACTGAAAACTCTGCCTCCTTTTCCACTCCTAATGCCAACGTCTTAATGCAGGTTCTCACCGGGCCAAGGCTCACGTCACTGCCTTTAGTCTCTCCCCAGACCAAGCCATCCAACACGCTGCCCCTCGATTAGGCTTCTTAAAGCTCTGCTTTCATCACAGTCGGTCATCACAGCGCTCACCATTGTTCTTATTAACAAAGCGAATGCCACTGCCTGGCTCCCCGAGCTCTCTTTAATTCAGGTCCCAACTGCTCTGTAAGACCTCTCCTTCACTCTCTGCCCCAGCCAGACCACTCTGCTCTTCGATCGACAAGTTCATGATGCCCAGGTCCTGCCTCGGGGCCTTGGTTCATGCTGTGCTCCCACCTGGCCTGCCTTCCCTCCACTCATCAACAACTCTCCCATGTCTAGTCATTCTTCAGGATACAGAGCAGGTCAGCCTCTCCCATAAAACCAATCCTATTCATCCCTTCTCTGGATTCACATGTACATACAGGTCCCTAGACCTCAGCACTTGGTAGCTGGCCTCTCCCATAGCCCCCAGTGATCCTAACCTCCTGGTACTCGTTCCCCCATTAGTCTTCCTCAATAGGTAGAGCTGACCTGTGCAACCACTAGGATGGGACAGAAATGATATCGTGCGAATCCCCAGGCAAGTTCATAAAAGACATGGGGACTTCTGGTTCGTACTCTCTTGATCGCCTGCTCTGGAGGAGTTCAGCTGCCAGGTTAAGGGTCAGGACACTTAAGCAGCCCTATGGAAAGGTTCACGTGGTGATGCACTGAAGCTACCAGGCAACAGACTGTACTAACAGCAGGCATCATGGAAGTGGGTCTCCCTGCCCCAGTCAAGCCTTCAGGTGATGCAGCCTCAGCCACATGTTGACAACCTCCGGAGAGACCCAGAGCCAGGCCACCCAGACCAAGTGCTTCCAAATACCTACCTATCCACACAGTGTGAAGTGACACCTGTTTGCTGTTTTAAGCTGCTAAGTGTGGGGGTAAGCTGTTATTCAGACAGGAACAGGGATAGTTCTTCCAACTATGGCAGGTGGGGGCAGATGGGTGCTGGTGGCATTGGGTCAGTGGAGGCGTTCCCTCCAAAGGTTTGTTTCCTGTATGAAGACAGAGCACCTCTGAGGACTGGGGAGGGAGGGAACACGGATGTGAGCAGAGGGAGGGGTGGCACACTGTGTGGGCGGGCAGGACAGGGATCCCTGAGGAAGGTGGACAGGCTGCCTGATGGCGTTGAGCGCACATGTGAGATTGGGATCATAAACAGAAAGAGGCAGCACGGTCAGCCCCAGTATAAGATCTTTCCCAGCAGCATTCGGCCTCTCCAGCACAGGGTGGAGGAGCTAGGGTGTAACAGGGGGGAGGGAGGCAAGGAAGTTAAGGGTACTTGCCACCTAAGCATAATAAATGGGCCTTGGACTCTAGGCCGAGTGGGGGCGGGGGCAGAAGGAAAGGCAGCATCAGTATGACGTGACCCTGTGCCCAGGCCTATTGGCGAGACTTGCCGGGACCACTGAGGACCGTCTGCCCCATCCAAGTGCAGTAAGCCAGTTCCTCACCTGAGCACTGTCAAGGCCACCCTCCTACCCGCGTCCTGGAGGGGGAGGGGACAGGGAAAGCAGGCAACTGTGTGTCGTGATCATAGGGGAGATTTTTACGAGTCATTTGTGGCTAATAATGAAAAATTGAAGCCCGGGAATGAATTTCCTTTCGTTGAGCCTATTGGAGGTCATTCCCATCAGGTCACTTTATCTCACTTACATTCGGCTAAGCTTTCTTGAACGGGAGAGAAATGACTGGGGTTCCAGCCAGCACTCCAGATAGTTAGTGCACGAAATCTGCAGTGTAGCTTCGTAGGCAGAGCTCGCCCTGAGCGACATCCAAGTGACTCTGGGGCTTTTGTCCTTGTGAATGGCAATGCTTTAGGGGCCTTTGTGCTGCTCCTGCTGCCGAGTTTGTGGGGCATGGAGTTAGGGCCACACATATTCATAATTAGAGGTTGTCATGGAGACTCCTGACTGTCCACCACCATCTCTTTTCCGCTTCTTCCAAAGTAGGAGTTACTGCCTGGTGTGGCTTCTCGGCTGCATGCTCCTTCCCAGCATCCCTGGGGTGGTGTGTCGCCATGTGACTAAGTTTAAGAGATTTAGTGGCCTGGCGGACGTGAGGCATGCCCTTCTAGGCTGGTGGTGGAAGGCACTCGAGCCTCCTCCTCCACGTTCTCTTTCCAGTTCCTACAAACTGGAGCATGGAGAGGCCTGCAGCTCAGCTGCAGCCAAAGGCAAAGCCAAGGGGATGGTAAAGAAACAAGATGGAAAGAACCTGCCGACCAGGAATGCTCACCTCGGACGGTGTCTCAGGAACAGATTCTGCTCTGGAGGTTACCGGGGTGCACGGTCAGGGACAGCACCAGTGGCAGAGCAGAAGCTGAAGTGAGATGAGAGGCCTCAGCTGGCCCAGCAGGGAGCTCTGGAGCTAGATGGCCTTCGGAGTTGCCCTAGACTGGGACAGGCGGGCGGGACTCTGTCCTCCACATCTACCAGTCCTTCTTGCATGCAAGCTGCCCCTGCAAGGGGTGTAGCTTGCATGAGGCAGCTTCCTTTGACCAAGGGTAATTCCCAGAGAGGGACCTATGAGCCCTCAACAACCAACGCCTCCTCAGGAAACTGGGGAAATGGCACCTCAATCCTGAAGGAGGGATTGGGTGCCCCACAGCACCCACTGCAGCTGTCACTATGGGAGAAATGTCTGTGTTCTTTAAGCCATTGATTTCTCCTTGGGTCTCTTTATCACAGCAGCCTCTTACTCCCACCTAACAAAGCTCTCTATGCTCATTTAAAGGTGCATATCCTGTCCCGAGACACATAGTAAGTCAGTGGTTTGCAAAGTGAGGACCACATACCAGCATCATCAGCATCAGCATCAGTAGTAGCAGCAGCAGCAGTAGCAGCTGGGAACTTGTTTTAATTACAAATCTCATGCCTCATCCCAAACCTACTGAGTCAGAAACTGTGGGGATGGGGCCCAGCAACCTGTGCTTCAACAAGCCCTTGAGGCACGCCCAAGATGGAGAATCACTGCTCTAGATTTTTTTCCTTCTATTTTCAGAGCACCAACCACTGTGCAGCACACATGAGGCCTGGAGGATAAATTGGAGCAGCTTCTCTGTCAAATCCTGGGGCTGCTCACAGCCTAATGATGTTACACCTGCTGTCTGAGTCCTCCCACCCTCCCTCTGACACTATTGGCCCCCTTCTCTCCTCTGCCTTGGATCCTCACAGCTTCTGGTCCAGTCCAATCTGGCTTTCAGTCCCAGCTGTGTCTGCTACTGGCTGACTGACTTTAGACAAACTGTTTGCTGGGCCTCACTTTCCTCATCTGTACAATGGGGGTAAGACCCACTCTACATAGTAGTTATTGTGAGATTAACATAAGAAAACATATCTGTATCTTGTTAGCTATTATCAAAACCTTATTGAAACAACATGTACAGTGGACAAAGACTTCATTTTGCTTGCATGTAGGACCATGAGTAAAAAAAAAGTGGTTGATTTTTAAAAAAATATATTTTATTGATTTTTTACATAGAGAAAAGGAGAGGGATAGAGAGTTAGATACATCGATCAGCTGCCTCCTGCACACCCCCTACTGAGGATGTACCCGCAACCCAGGTACATGCCCTTGACCGGAATCGAACCTGGGACCTTTCAGTCCTCAGGCTGACGCTCTAGCCACTGAGCCAAACCAGCTAGGGCAAAAGTGATTGATTTTTAGCTTATGTCGGATCAAAAGGAGTCATGGTTGAGTAACAGTATGATTTAAGGGAGGGCCACTGGTCCATCCCTTCAGTGGTCAGAGACCATCCGATTTAAGAGATGGACATGCCAGGTCAGGCCAGCTCTTGGTTACAAATGAGCCTCTAGCTGATCTTGGGTTCACATTTTCTGTCACTTAGCGTTCCTTGAAAGGCAGATGCCTGTGATCACATGAGGTAAGGGATAGGCATATAATTCACCTCGACTTCTGATCCATCGGTTGTTTGTATTATTATCCTGAAACAGCACTTCTCAGGGTTCCTAGACCTACTCTTAGGAGTTTCTGTGCACCCCGTCCCCAGCTTCCATGTGCCTTTACTTGAACAGCCCCCACCAGTGACTATCTTAGGCAGACAGCCCTGGTCCTTACTTTTCCCAGCTGAAAGTTTGCATCCCCCTGGGGTAGCCCATAGCCAATGACAGACCCGGGCAGAAATGGGTAAGATTACAGTTTCCAAAAACAGTCACAGCAACATCTCTGGTCCCACATGGTCTTCGGGAACCGTATGGCTACTCCGAGAGCTGGAGTCTATTTCCCGTCCCCTGCCTTTGAAATCGGGCGGGCCTCAGTGAGGACCTCATCACAGAATGTGGAGAAAGTGACACTGTGTGACGGATGAGGCTAGGCCAGGAAAGCAATGTTGCTTCCATCCGCCTCTCTCTCTGTTCACTGGCCTTGGAACTCGGCCTTGGAAGCCCAGGCCACAAGGAGACGGTATGGATGAATTAGTGGGGATGCACTGCAGCCGGGATGGGATGCATTGCCAGACATGAGAGTGAGTAAGCCTCCAGGGGGTTTCATGTCAGCCTTCAGCTGACACAAAGTGCAGAGGAGATGTGCTGTCCCTCCAAGTCCGGCCTACATGAAAGGCTCATGAGAAAAATGTGTGGTCATTGCTTTAAACTACTGTGTTTACAGATGGTTTACTGTGCAGCAACAGCTACCTGATTTAGATTAAGGTGCCTGCGTGAAAGGGGCTACATAATAAAAGCCTAAAAATGGAACGTTGGCACTGGGTGGTGGATGGAGGCTGGAAGGACCTGGAGGAAATAGCTAATAAAAACCTAAATAGCTTCAAAGGGACTGTCAGGGCAAGCTGGCGGCCCACAGCAGCGCTTCCAGTCCCACGCGCTCCTCCCCTTGAAATGAACAGCCCCCCCCCCCCCTCAACTTGTTCGCCTGATGGAAGAGGGCAACATTAACACTGTCACTTTTTTAAAGGTACTGTAGGGGAGGGGCAGGGGATTTGACTCATGGGCTAATCTATCAGTACGCTAAGCAAACACTTTAAAAACCAAATAAAAAGTGGTTGATTTTTAGCTTATGTTGGGTCCCGGGTCCAATTCTGGTCGGGGAGCATACGTCCAGGTTGTGGCTCAATCCCCAGGGGGGCGTGTGTAGGAGGCAGCTGATTAATGATTCTCATTATTGATGTTTCTATCTTTCCCTCTCCCTTCCTCTCTGAAATCAATAAAAATATATTTAAAACAAACAAACAAAAGAAACCCACAAATATACATAGGCTAGGGGTGGGCAACCCCTGGCACGCATGCCAAACATGGCACGCCAGTAACTTTTGCTGGCACGCGAAACCCTCTCTTATAATCTTTCATTTACAATTTTTTTCTTAATATTGACTTTTTTATTTTTCAGATAAATTCAGTGTAGGTGCCTGTTAGATAAATAAATAATTTTACATAACAAGTTATCTTAAAGACCATAGACATGGATTGACGAGAGAGGGGAAGAGCAATTTCTATGCCTCTGCCTTAACTCTCCCTGCCTTCCTAGATCTGACCAGCGTTTTGGTTTCATCCACATACGCTTGTGAATCTTTGTTCTCAGTGATGAATTTTGTTAAGTCTCACAATAGGAGTAGCCTGATGGATGAAAGTAGTAGCTCATGCATATCTCTGAAGGTCACGAAATATAAACCTGATGTAAAATCTCTGTCATCAGTGATGCAGCAGCAAAAGTCCCACTGATAATATCAAACGGAGTCATAAAGTTTACTGTTGGACTATCAGTGTACATGTATACATTAAAAAATAAATGTATTTTTCATCATCATATACTGTGTTTTTGTCGCTCGAATGAATTTTATTATTTCTTCAAGGTTCTTCACATATGTACACCTTAAGAGATATCAAGTAGCCGTAACATGTTCTCAAAAAATTAGGGTTGGCACGCAGAAGAATTTTGAGTCAGAGATTTTGCTGGCTTTGGCACGCACTCACAAAAAGGTTGCCCACCCCTGACATAGGCTATGTCTAAACTTTATAATAAAAGAAGGTTACTAATGCATGATTTTGCTTTTTCACGGTCATACTTAATTCTAAGAATTTCCTGGGTTAAAAACTCTAACTCACTAAAGGAACAATGATTTTACCATTCCATGCAAACTGGGATGGCTTTCTTGCTAGGCTGAGGTTACCCCTAGACCACATTTGGGGCTGGAACATGAGATCTGGAGCTTTAGACTCCTAAGGAGATTTTTCTCATGACAATAGGGACAATTTGAGCCCAATTATACAGTAGCTTTGCTTAAACTGCGATTCCCAGTTCACACCCTCCTAACAGGGTGGTCTCAGCTTGTGGGCCCTGGATTACACCTTCCCTAATTACCAAGTTTGGTTTGAGCCCCCACCCCTATTTCTTCCTCAATTCCGCCGAAACTCCTATAATGCTATTTTGAATTCTTTTCATGCTCTTCCAAACTGGCAGGGCTACACCTCTCGAATATATTTAAATTCAGTTGGATTCTGAACATCCCTCCTGTCTTTGTCTGGCTTCACTGAGGCCATTTCAAAGACAGACAGCATGCACAAAGATGACCCTTGCTGCATCATTCATAATAATAGTGTAAGAATTGGAAACAAATGAAACGCCCAGTAAAGACACTTGACTCTCAGGTCACACTCAGGGCGAGGCAGCAGGGAGGACGCATGCCAGTCGCTCTTCCAGGCTGGGAGACCTCAAGCCAAATGCAGCACTTGGCATCTATCCCCCACATAGCTCCTTAAGCCAGTGCCAGATGCACGATGCAAAGTCTACCAGCTGCCCGAGAGGGGTGAACAGCGGCGGCCTGCGGCTGTTCATTGCACACCTGCTCCCAGGTACACAAAAGCTCAGGACATAGGTGATGAACTTAACATCACCTCTGTGCCCAGAGCCTGAGATGCAGAAACCCAGCAACTAGAACAGGCCTGCAACCTGTCTCCCACCCGGGGAAAGGCCAGATAAACTCATGTACACTGAGGTTTGGAGGTGGCTCAGGGATATCTACATAGAAGGGCTTGAAGAGCCATCTGGTTGAAGAGGAAGCTGGTGGACTTGGGCGGAGCTGTGTTAGTGTTTTTATTTGTAAATGGAGATTATAACTCACCACCCTCACAGCTACCAGTAGGCACTTAGACCAGGAGCATAGAGAGGGCAGTGCCTTACTCTACCAAAAAGACCCGCTGCCCTCTCGTTGGTGGGGTTCAGGTGACAGTTATTGGACTTGATGTGGGAGGCCCTTTGAGAGCAGAAAATCATGCTCAAATCCCTCATAACAAGATATGTTCTCTGGCTTAGTGAGTGAATAGGTTGGCAAGAATGGCTGGGGATTGCTTTCCAGGTAGGAAAGCTGAAAGAGGGGCTCACACCTGGGCGGGCAGTGCTCTCCAGAAGATCCAAGGCTGTCACCTGCTCCTCCTGGTGTCGAGTCGGCAGAGGACCGCAGCACTCATTTAATCCAGTATCATCTAGCCAGCCCCAGACTTAATCAGCCTTCGCACCTATGGCTGACACTTTTCGCATGGACGTTCAGGAATCAAAAGAGAGTAGGAGGAAAATTCAAGCAGCTTCTTGCAGCTTCACACTCAGAGAAAATCCCAGTCCAGGCAGTACAACCTTGGAGAGGGTGCAAGCCCAACCCCCGCAGAGCCTGCATATGGGAAGCTACACATGCTCAAATGCTGATGGCTTGACCTGCAGAAGGCTGAGCAGGGTCTGCGGCTGGGGCGATAGAGTCAGCCCAAGCCCTGTCTACTGATCTTTAAGGAAAGATGAGATTTGGGCAGTTGAGTGTAGGGACAAGGCAGGACAGGCACACATGAGCAAAGGCTTAGAGGTGGGAGCATGCCGGGGCCAGTGAGAACACTGGTCTAGCTAGAACAGAGTATTTGGGGCACATGGGGAAGGACCAGATGTTGAGCTTCCTTGACTACCAGGCCAAGAAGTTTGGACCTTACCCTGAGGGACCTTACCAAGTCACAGATGGTTCTTGAGCAGAAGATCAATTTCATGCACATAAGAAGTATAAGGATAAAACTAGCCCACTCCATGCAGAAATTATTTTCAGTTGAGAGTCTAGAGGCAAGGAGGCCAGCCTGGCATCTATGGCTTTGACCCAGCATGAGCTGATGGGGCCTGGGTGAGGGGAACTAATTCATCTTAGAAACATCCGGTGGAAGAATCCCCAGAAGTTCTTCTGGGCTCCAGACTCGCTCTGACACCACTACTTCTTGGCTTTTGGCATCAACGGCACTGATCTGGCTATTCCTCATCTGTGGGTGTTTTCCTGGAAAAACTTAGAGTCGTCTCCAAGAAAATGACTCAGTGGACACATGCAGATCTGAGGTGACGAGCCCGTGTCAGGAAAGATGTGCACAAAGCTGACTGTGAGGAAGGCGCAGGCTTTCTGCAAGGCAGGCTCAGCCCTGCTTCTGGGGATCAGAGCACCAGGCTTGGGTTGGGTATGAAGCTCCAAGGAATTTAGGCTGATCTTGCAGTTCTGCAGGATGGCAGCCAGAAAGGCTCATCAATCCCCAAGCGGCAGCCCCAGAGTGCTCTCTGGCAAGGAAAATGGGCAGTTGCTGATATCACATGTTTATTCCTAGCAAGTGGCCCCAGAGGTGTTCTGCTCTATCAGTCAGCCAGAATAACTATTGCTACATACCTGGAGCTTACCTAGTTGGCGACCATCCCATGTTAAGATATGTGAGAGCACAGATACCCTGCAGAGACCTGCACATTGAAAACTACAAAACATGGTTGAGAGCAATCAAAGATCCAAACGAATGGAGGGATATACTGTGTTCATGGCTCATAGGACTCAGTGTTGTTAAGATGTCAATTCTCTCAAATCTTTCTATGGAGTCAATGAAATTCCAATCAAAATCCTGGGAGGTTCTTTTGTAGAAATAGACAAGCTAATTCTCAAATTTACATGGAATAACCAAAACAACTTTGAGAAAGTTGGAGGAAAGCTGCCTGACTTCAAGTTCACTATAAAGTTTATCTGGACAGGGTGGTATTGGCATAAAGATAGACAAATAGATCAATGGCACAGAATAGGAAGTCTGGAAATAAACCTAAATGTATAAGGACAAGCAATTTTTAACAAAAGTGCAAAGGTAATGCAGAGGAGAAAGAACAGTCTTTTCAACAAATGGCGCAAAAGAATGAACTTTACTCCATACCTCTCACCATATAAAACACACACCAACTAACTCAAAGTTGACCATACACTTAAATGTACATCAAAAACTAGAAACTTTGTAGGAGAAAATCTCGTGCCTTGGGTTAGGCAAAGTTTTCTCTAACACCAAAAACATGACGCAAAAAAGAAAGAAACAAAAGAATTAGATTTCATCAAAATAAAAATTTTCCTCTGTTTGAAAGACACATAAAAGAATGAAAAGATAAGCCACAGGTTGGGAGAAAATATTTATATATATCTGATAAAAGCCTTATATCTGGTATATAAAATGAACTTTCAAAACTCAATAGTAGGAAAACAAGCGACACATTTTCTTTAAAAATTGGCAAAAGATTTGAACAGCCCTGGCCGGTTTGGCTCAGTGGATAGAGCTTCGGCCTGTGGACTGAAGGGTCCTTGGTTCAGTTCTGCTCAAGGGCCCATACCCAGTTGAAGGCTCAATCCCCCGCCCTCTCCCTCCCTGTCACTCTCTGTAAAAATCATGGAAAAATATCCTCAGGTGAGGAATAAAAAAAAATTAAAAAAAAAAAAAAGATTTGAACTGACACTTCTCCAAAGAAGACACAGATGGCAAATAAACACACAAAAAGATGCTCAACATCACTAGCCTTTGAGAAATTCAAATTAAAACCACTATGAGCTATCATTACATCCCTACTAGAATGGGTAAAAGAGACTGACCATCCCAAGTGTTGGAAAGGATGTGAAGTGATTGGACCGCTCATACGCTGCTGGTGGGGGTGTAGGGAATGGTACAATCACTTTAGAAAACTGCTTGTTAGTTTCTGGTAAGTTAAACTATAAGATCCAGTCCACTCCTAGGTGTTTACTCTAGAGAAACCAAAGCATATGTCCATTCAAAGACTTGTGCGCTCACACACACACACACAAATATTCATATATTCATAGCAGCCTTATTTTGTGCACATATGTTCATAGCAGCCTTATTTATAATAGCTCCAAACTGGAAATACCCCAAATGTCCATCAACTGGGGATGGATAAACAAATTGTCATACATCCTTTCAATGGACAAGCCATATATATCCAGCAATAAAAAAGCATAAACTGTTAGTACAAGCAACAATATTAATTAACCTCAAAATAATTATGCTAAGTGAAAGAAGCCACACTAAAGAGCACACTGTTTCATTCTAGAAAATGTGTCTAATTTGTAGTTTGACCAGTGGTTGCCTGGGGATGGGTGGAGAGGAAGGGAAAGGAGGGAGGAAGTACAAAGGGGCACAGGGAAACTGGGAGATGACGCTCACTATCTGTGGTGATCATGTCATGGGCACATACACATGTTAGATGTCGTGACGTTGTACACTTTATATGTGTACAGATCGTTGTTTGTAAATTACACCTCGATATAACTTTTTGGGGGGAAACCTCCAAGTTCTCTATATTCCATTCAGAGTAATAGCCAAAGTCCTTACAGTGGCAAAGCTCCCACTGACCTCTGCTCCGTGCTGTTTCCCCGGCTTCCAGAACAGTGCTCGGAACAGAGAGAAAGCCAAATAAGTATTTCTTGAATGATTGCTTAGCAGGCCCTCGTTTAACTATGGACAACAATTGTTAAGAACATGGTGGGGTTCCCCAAACAACTGAACATAAAGTTGCCGCCTGACCCAGTAATTCCACACCTGGATATATTGCCAAGAAAAATAAAAACACATGTCCACGCACAAAAAGAATTGATCATAATAGCCAAAAGGTAGAGACAACCTAATTGTCCATCAAGTGACAAATTAAGCAAAATGTAGTGTATCTGGCAATGGAATATTATTTGGCCGTAGGAAGGAATGAAGCACTGACACATGCTACCACATAGATGAACCTTGAAAACTTATTGCAGGTGAAGGAAGCCAGGCAGAAAGACCACACATTATACAATTCCATTCACACAAAATGCCCATATTAGACAAATCTATAGAGAGAGTGCTTGCGGAGATGGGGGGTGGGGGTGGGTGGCAGGTAAAAGCTAAAAGGTACAATGTTTCTTTTTGGGGTGATAAAATGTTTTAAAATTGTGGTGATGGTTGCATGTATCTGTGAATATACTAAAAAACGTTGAATCATAAACTTAAATGGGTGAGTTGCATGGTTTGTAGATTATATGTCAATAAAGCTATTTAAAATCTAGAACATGGCCCTAGCTGGTTTGTCTCAGGGGCTAGAGCATTGGCCTGGGGACTGAAGGGTCCCGGGTTTGATTCCAGTCAAGGGCACATGTCCAGGTTGTGGGCTTGATCCCCAGCAAGGGGCGTTCAGGAGGCAGCCGATCAATGATTCTCTCTCATCACTGATGTTTCTCTCTCTCTCCCCCTCTCCCTTCCTCTCTGAAATCAGTAAATATATATTAAAACTAACTAAATAAATAAATATAGAACACGGTGGCGTGTCAGGGGAGGCACTCTTGTTCAGGGTTTGAGTGGAGAGTGCTAATCTCTGATTCCTGTCAGTTCACGGGCAGGGATAGAACCCTATCAAGTGCCCCCTGAGAATGCAGAGAAGGGGCTAAGGGCCCAGAGAGGGTGCTGGGCTTGCTTGGGCCCCTGGTGGTGAGCCCTGAATGGAGGAAGGGCTCTTCCTCTTGGGACAAGCAAGTGAAAGCAGTAACTGGCAGCCCTGCAGCCCACGGCTGGGCTCCAGACTGCCTTGAGCTCTGCTGAGTGACAGGACGTCCCCCCACTGCCTGGCAGAGACAATACCTTCTATTTATAACAAACACCTCTCCTCCCAGGAGAGCACTGTGTTTCCCCAACATTGATTCAATAAGCCAACTAAACGGAATCGAATTAAAATTCACAGCAGCCACTCACAACAAGCCTAGCGCTTTCCCCTGCCTCTCTGCTCCTCATGCACTGCGGTGCCACTCACAGCAAAATAAGTTAGTCTCCTACAGACCAGCCCCAATCGATCGAGGGGCCTCCACGCCCCCCTGCTCCAGGCCTGGGGAGGGGAGATGTGTGCCTCTTAGGGCCTTTCTGCCCTAGGAGAAACACAATGCCGAAGACAGGGGTCTTCAAGTGTTACACTCTCCTCTTCCCATAAACATTTAAACCATTAAACCCAAAGGTGAGAGCTGCTACTGATGGGATATCAGGAACAAAAGAGGCATAGACTGAGGGTGGCACAGACCCTTTCCTACGCCTTAATCATACCCCATAGGCAGTCACCTGCTTTGCCTCTGCAGAAGGGCAACACAGACTCCTGGTCGGCATGATCGGAGGGTCCTCCACTGGCCAGAGACCCCTGACTCTGTGGAGAGTGGGAAGGAAGGTTCTGATGGACTCTGCTCTCTCTTTCCCTTTGGAAAAACTGGCCCTCATCTGTCCATACCCCAGGCCCGAGGGACAGAGAGCAGTGAGGGGCCAGAGAGGAGGCTGCGCGGGTCTGACTGGGTTGATGAATGGATGTCCCCAGCCCCTCTCCCCTAACAAACACACACACGGAATTCCATCTTCTCTGGGTCTTTATCCTGCCCTGCACCTGGCAGAGTGTTTGGAGGCCAGAGGGATAAGGGTAATGATGGGACAGGGGTCTCCTGCACACCTGCCCATGCCTGACACTGACACACACAATCAATGAACCAATCAAAAGGGAGTCCTCTTTGTAGGCACTGTGTGCCTGCTGTGGCCCACCTTCTGTAGGGAAGGGCACCTCTGTGGGGAGATACAGACGGCTTTAGAGATGAGAGCCTGAGTGTCTCCAGGGCAGGGGAAGCCACATGGCACAAAACCCTCGGGGCCTGCCGTCCTAAAGAGCCTTTCTTTTTCTTCTGTTTTGTTGTGTGTGTTTTTCTAAACATATTTTTATTGATTTCAGAAAGGGAGACAGAGGTAGAAACATCATTGATGCAAGAGAATCATTGATCGGCCACCTTCTGCACGCCCCCTCCTGGGGATCAAGCCTGCAACCTGGGCATGTGCCCTGACTGGGAATCAAACTGTGACCTCCTGGCTCATAAGTCGAAGCTCAACCACTGAGCCACATCGCTGGGCCTAAAGAGCTTTTCAGATCAACCAAAGGACTTGTATGCATGCATATGAGCATAACCAATGGACACAAATGGGGGGTGGGGATGAGGGCATGTGCTGGGGGTGGGGGCGGCCAGGGTGAGGTCAATGGGGGAAAAAGGAGACTTATGTAATACTTTAAACAATAAAGAAGTTAAATTAAGAAAAAAAGAAAGAAAAAAAAAAAGAGCTTTTCTCACAGAGCTCAGGATCTTGGGGTGGGGAACTGCCTGGGGGTCGGGTAGTTGTCCCCCTGCCCCCATCCCAGCCCTCAGCCCCTGGCCAACATCAACAGTATGTAAAGGGCAGGAGTTCCAGTGCCCTTCTTCTGAGCATCTGAGGAAGTAAGGATGTGGGAATGGGGCTGGGGCAAGGAGAATGTGGGTACCAGGCCTTTGACTGGTTCCAAGCCAGGCAAGCATCCAACTTACTTGCTGAGTCTCTACAATGCTCTTTTTAAATAATTAGTGCTGACACCTCGCCCCCCCGCCCCCCCCCCCCCAAAATCAGGAACCAAGGAAGCCACTGTCTACTTACTTGAAAATTTAATTAACCATCACTGTCTAGCTCTTTGCCTAAGAAACAGGGCAGTTCTCTCTAGAGGACAAGGGAGGTGATTTGCAGTCTTTCTGTCATGGGGGAGGAGTCTGTCTAGCATGCTGGTGGAAAGGGCAGGAGGCAGATGAAGACTATGGTTGTATGGGGGCTGGGGTGGGAGTTGAACAGTGAAAACACTAGAAGGTACAGGCATTGAAGACATCACTGTGGCCATTTCAGCAGAGAACAACGAAGACAAGCCCCAGTTAGTGACGTTGCTTATGTTGACTCCAGTTGCAATGTCCTCAATGCCTGTACCTTCACTCTGCCCAGCCCACTAAGCTTCACTCCATTCCCCACCAGCTCCCAACCCTTACCCTGGCCCACTGGTCAGTTCACAAAGGTATGAAAATAGTCCATGCAGACTATCTCCTCTCTGAGGGAAAACACGCAACTGCACAACAGAAAACCTTTTACAATCACAAATTAACTTCCTGTGAGATCCTGTTCAATGCAGATTTTCCTCTGTGTGCTGTGTCCCCCACTGGGAATGTTTCAGCCAAAACTGCACGTTCCCATTGATTGCCTGTCCACTAACCACAGCCCCGTGGGCCCCATTTGTTGGATGGACTCGAGCCAAGCTACGTAGGTTCAAGTTCTAGCTCAGCCATTTGCTGGTTGTGTAACGTTGGACAAATTGCCTCACCTCTCTGTGCCTTAATTTCCTCATCTATAAAATCTGGGCAACAGGAATATCCACCTTTTTGGGTTGTTATAAGGACTAAATGCATTAATCTACATAAAGCATTTAGAATAGTGCCAGCAATATAGTATGTTCTAAGAGAATGTTAGCTTACACCAAATTATTCACATAATTTGTCTGCGATGCGGTTGAAATTCTCTTTTGTAATATGAGTGAGTGGGGATTTCCTTATTCATCCAGGGGAAATATTTACAGAACTTTTCATAGACTAACTGGTTCCCCAATCCATTTTTGCAAAGCACATCTTAAGTTTCTCAGCTGAGAATTCTCTCATTACAAGGATGTTTGTCACATCTTGGGGTGAAGGAGGTTGCTGCAATTTCCACATAACAGTGTGTCTCACAGGTCTCTTGGGGCTGAAGATGAGAGTTTGAGTCAGTTGTTTGAAGTGCAGTCAACATAAGCAACTCCATTAATTGGGGCTTGTCTTGTTATTCTCTGCTGAAATGGCCACAGTGATGTCTTCAATGGCTCTACCTTCTAGTGTTTCCTGATGTTTCCAGGGACGGGGCACTCTACTCAAGAGTAACAAGTATAATCCAAGTAACAAGAGTAATAAATACAACCCACACATTAAAAAAAAATGTCCAGCACATTCCCTCTCCCTCACCAGCAGAAATGATCAACAGCTCAGTCCCCTAGGCCACTCACCAGCCGGGCAGGGCACATTCCACCAAAAGGAAGCCCCTCTCCAGGAGGTTTTTATGATGAACCAATGAGCCCGTGTGCATGACAGGGTTTGAAAATTTATTTTAGTCATAGTCTAACTATAAACAAACCTAATGATGACTTTTATTTTTTAAAAATAGATGTATTTTTAATGATTTCAGAGAGGAAGGGAGAGGGAAAGAGAGAGAGAAATATTAATGATGAGAGAATCATTGATCGGCTGCCTCCTACACAACCCCCACTGGGGATTGAGCCCACAACCCAAGCATGTATCCTTGACCAGAATTGAACCCGAGACCCCTCAGTCCGCAGGCTGATGCTCTATCCACTGAGCCAAACCAGCTAGGACATGATGACTTTTTTTTACTGCTATCAGTTCAAATTTGGTCTTTAGCAAGGCAGATGATGGCTGTATTACAGATGACACACCAGGGCTAGATAGCTTCTCTCTGGCACTCACACACCCCACTCCTGGTCAGAGCCTGTACATCTTGGCCCTGCCCAGCTCCCCTATCTGCATTTTCACAGAACCATGCAGTTCTCCCTCATAGCTATTGTCACATGTTTGTTTTCCTTTTATACTTGTGTGATTTTTATTATTCCCCAAAGGCCCAAAGCTCTGTGAAGGCAGGAACAATTTGGTTCTTATAGCCAGCACCCAGCAGCATACCTGGCACGTGATTGGTGCCCCATAATACTTGTTGGGAAAAGAAATGAGCAAATGAGCCCCTTGAAATATAGTTTCTGTGCAGGGCAGGGAGAAGAGGAGAGAGTCACAGGAATCTTGGCATTTTCATGGGGCCTCCCCAGCCCCCACCTGGGCTTTACTCCTGATAAAATCTGCTCAGAAGAAATGTCAAGGGCAGCCACAGTTCCCCAGGTGAATCCAGCCAGTGCTTCGCTGGCCTTTTACTCTCAGGCTATAGTATATTATGCTTTTTACATATAACATAATGAGGACTCATATAATGAGAAAACACCTCCCAGATTGTAAACAACCTGCAAGAGGGCATTTATTCAGCACATTCCTCCCTGTTCAACAAGCAGGGAAGAGACTGGAACTTTATATATATATATATTCCAGTCTTTATATATATAATTGATTTTTACAGAGAGGAAGGGAGAGGGATAGAGAGTTAGAAACATGGATGAGATTTCTGCTCCTCACACTCCCTACTGGGTATGTGCCCGCAACCAAGGAACATGCTTTTGACCGGAATAAAACCTGGGACCCTTGAGTCCGCAGGCTGACGCTCTGTCCACTGAGCCAAACCGGTTAGGGCGAGACTGGAAGTTTCTGGCAAACTTTTCCAGAGCTGGTCCCTCCCTTTCCCTTTTTCGTTCTCACTTTTCTCTCACATCTCAATTGTTCTATTACAAGGCAGTGAGCTAAATGCTGAGCAGAAGGGTCTGGAAACTACCACTCCCTGGGGCTGCAGGCCGCCCTCCTCAGGGGCCCTAGAGCTGATGCAGATGCACACTCATGGCTGTAATCCTGGGAGAGCCAAAATCCCAGGTTCCGGGGCCTCCAGGAACCCCCCTGACAACAGGGGAGGAGAGTCTGGGATAAAAAAGATGTTTTCTTCAAACTCTGAAGAGGTGTCTCATTGAGTCAATCATAAGAAAGGTTTTAATGACATCCCCCCGTTGCCCCTGAGCTGAGCATCCAGGTTACTTGGTCATAATTATGATTCTGCAGCAAAGAAGGTGGTATTTATTGGTACATCTGGCTCAAGCAATAACCCATAGGTGGCATGAAGGAAGGGAGGGGGGAGGGAGGCTAGCCAAGGTCACATAGCAAGTGAGAGGTAAACCGGTCCCTGGACCTCGCTTTGCATTTCATTTACCTTCCTCACAGCACAGGAAAGTGGCCAAGTATTTTTTCAGACTCTAACCCTGTAAGGCCCATTTCAATTGATCCAAGGGCCCAAGCCCACAAATGCCATGGTGCAGGAGACTCACCTGAGAAGTCTGGTGAGCCTGCAAGTTCCCAGGCCCAGTGCCCAGATATTGGGTGGAGAAGGCCTAGGGCCACATGGAGGTAGAATACAGTCTACTTCAAGCCCAGCCAGTCCAGTGGGCATTTGGGTTGGTGAAAATTGCAAATGCAAGTGCAAAAGAAAGAAAAAAAAGATTGCAAATGCACTGAGGATGTGAGCAGCTCTGACTGCCTGGCTGAGGGGCCTAAGCTTCCTTATCGGAGATTCTGACGGCCCTCAATGCACTCCCGCCCTCCTTCCTGCCCCATCCTAAAATAAAGGCAATTCGAAATGAGTCAGGATCCTTAATAGCATATTGCCTGGCACCAAGTAAATGTTTAGAAATATTTGTTGCATAGATGAAATGAAGGAAGGAAGGAAGGAAAGAAAGAAGGAAGGAAGGAAGGAGGAAAGGGAAGGAGGGAGAGAGGGGGAAATCCAAGTGGGCTGACCACACTCTCATGTTTATCTGCAGAGAAGAATTTATCTCCACAAGGAACACCGTTTCCCCAGAACCCCATTTACCGATGTAACACCTGGAAGGGGTCCCGAAGAGTCTTCTCCCCACCCCATCCCTACACCTGTCTCTATTAATCCTATTTCTCTGGACACCACCCTCACTCCCCCCCCACCCTCTAATATCCCTACTGACCAAGGCTCATCTCTGGGCCACAGCAAGGGAAAGAGTTAACACATTTTCCTGTCAGTGCTTTAAGCTCAGTGTGATCTGTACTGTGACCCATCTTCAGCCCAGGGGTTTAATTGATGTCTAATGAACAAATCTCTTGTCTTTGCCTGTGTTTTGCAACCTGCAGACAAGTTAATAATACGAAGCATGGTTTGGTTATGAGAACAATTGCTTCCAAATACTGCCTGGTTTCCAGTGCCGCCTTCCATTCCTCTCCTCTTGGGCTTAGTCCTCTTCCTTAGAGTGGCCTCGCTGCAACAAATGCTCTCATCTCGAAAGTTCAGTTCAATATTCTTAGACCGCTGACTCACGGGAACAATGGGACATTAGCTGGGGCAACCCCAGAGCATTTTTCTCCTCGTGCCCTCCTTCTCTGCTTTGTTTTCGCTTTTATTTCTGATAACCTAGTGTTTTTGAATTAGAATAGTTGCTGACATTTTAGTTCTCTCAATTGCAAGAACGTGGAAGCCAATCAATGAGTCTTTCATCATTGATGTTTCTATCTCTCCCTTCCTCTCTGAAATCAATAAAAATATGTTTAAAAAATATATATATATTATATATATTAATCATATATATATAATATATATATTATATATTAATCAATATAATAATATATTATATATTAATCATATATATATATTAATCAACACTGAGAGATTTGAAGGGAGATATAGACAGTTTTACAATAATAATTGGAGACTTGCATACCCACTTTTAATAATGTGTAGAACATCTAGATAGAAGATAAGGAAATAGAGTTGTATTCAGTCCAAAGGAACCACCTCCTCTAAATGTCAAAAGGAGAGAGAAGGAGCAAGGCCACCCTGTTATAGGAACCGCCTCTGCACTGTTTGTGTCATCGCTTATCTACGGCTGTTCAGATGCACTTTTCCATGAAGGGCAACCTTAGGCACCAAGGCTGCTCTGCTCTCAGGTCATAAGTCTAGGGGTTCAGCTCTTGTTTTCAAATCCCACACAGTGCCAGGGAGATGGACCTATGGGCCACCCAGCATGAGTTACATCCTGTGCCACCAAAGCAGGTAGACACTTGTCTGAGCCTTGCTTCAAGTCAGATTCCTCTTCTTCAATAATTTCTTTCCAAGGGACCTTTCTTCCAGCTCTGGGGCTGAGTTAGACACTGCCCATATCTTTCCTCAGCTAAGTGCTCTGACCTCAAAAAAAACATATGCACCAATTTGAATTCAAGGAAGACAGATCAGACATCTTTTCCTTCTGTCCCAGAAGGCCCCAGGAAAAGCTGGTTCACTCCTCCTCAGCCACCAGCTCTCAGCTCTGTAAAACATGGTGTGAGGAAATTTTTGCCAAATCACAGAAGACATAAAAGGTCTTATGAAATCCTGATTTCAGGAGAATGGAAAAAGGAGGATTTCTGCATTTGCACAACTAAGAAGGCAACTCAAGTGACCCTTCACAGGATAGAAATAATCAACTTCTCCAGATAGATAGATAGATCTATCTATCTATCTACACACACACACACACACACACACACACACACACACACACACTAGAGGCCCAGTGCATGAAATTTGTGTACCGGAGGGGGATCCCTCAGCCCAGTCTGCACCCTCTTGCAACCTGGGACCCCTTGGGGGATGTCCGACTGCCGGTCCAACCGGCAGTTGGACATCCCTCTCTCAATCTGGGACGGCTGGTTCCTAACTGCTCACTTGCCTGCCTGCCTGATCACCCCTAACTGCCTCTGTCTTGGCCCCCACTGCTGAGGCTTTGTCGGGAAGGACGTCTGAAATGTCCAGTGTAATTAGCATATCATGCTTTTATTATTATATACATAATATATATGACATTTATATAAATTATTATATCTTGTTACACAACTAATTGCTAATGAGTAATGCAGACAATGAATATTAGTGAAGTTCTGACATATGGAAGATCAAAGAGTTTAGAAGCACTCAGGACATCTGCTACCTGGAATGCATAATTTTCCATCAAAATTTTACCAACACAGATTAATTTTTGAGAGAAAGTAGTTTCTGGAACCAAGTCCTTTAGTTTCATTATCAATGTTTTCTTTAGCACAATTAAATTGTTTCTATATTTCTATTTTTAAAAAATCATTTTTGGGGGGATAAATTATTTTCTATTTTCTTTTTTTCCCCAAAAAAGATTTGCTCACATTTGTATTTGTTTTTTTTTTAACAGCTTCCTTAACATATCATTCACAAACCATACAATTCATCCATTTAGCAATACAATTTGATGCTTTTTAACATATTCACAGAGCTGTGCGATCATCACCACAATCAATTTTAGAATATTTTTATCACCCTCAAAAGAAAACTCATAACTATTAGTAGTCACTCCCATTCCTCCTCAACTCTCCAGCCCTTAGCAATTAATAAGTTACTTCTGTTTTTATGGATTTTCTTATTCTTGACATCGCATACAAAGGAAATCATATAATATGTCATCTTTTGTGACTGGCTTATTTCACTTAGTATAATGCTTTCAAGAGTCACTCATGTTGTAGCATGTATCAGTAAGTACTTCATTCCTTTTTATTGCTGAATATTTTATTATATGATTATATCAGAGCAATTTTTAACTTTTTCATCTCATGGCACACATAAACTAATTACTAAAATTCTGTGGCACACCAAAAAATATATGACATTTTTTGCCCTGGCCAGTGTGGCTCAATTGTTTGAACATCATCCCATGTACTGAGAGGTTGCCCATTCAATTCCCTGTCAGGACACATGCCCAGGCTGTGGGCTAGATCCCCACTGGGGGGCATGCAGGAGGCAGCCAATTGATGTTTCTCTCTTGATCATGGATATTTCTCTCCCTTAAAAAAAAGTAAATAAAAAACATTAAAAATAAATAAATAAACATACACACATACAAACACACACATATATGTTATATTTTTTGCTGATCTGACCAAAAAAATAGGTATAATTTTGATTCATTCACACCAGATGGCGATTGTTGTGTTGGCTGTTTTAATTTTTTTATTTGACAGTCTAACAGAAAAAGAGGTCAGTGCCCCTGACTAATAGTTGCAAGTTTTAAAAATTCTTGTGGCACACTGGTTGAAAATCATTGTTATATCACATTGTACTTATCCATTCATCAATTGATGGACATATGGTTGTTTCCACTTTGGGGCAATCTACACTAATAAAAGAGAAAAATGGTAATTGGCGTACGACGCTACCCTTTTCATTGGCTAATCACGGCTATATGCAAATTAAGTGCCAACTAAGATGGCAGTTAACTGCCAACAAAGATGACGGTTAATTTGCATATGTAGGCACAATGCAGGGAGGCGAAAGGGAAAGCAAGAAGAAGCCCCCTGCCACTGACAGTGATCTGAAACCCAGGGGGGAGCTAAGAGCTGGGGGGCAGGGCAAAGGCGGCCCTGGGGCCGCCTTAGCCCTGCCCCCGAGCTATGATCAGAGAATCAGGCGCCTTTGCCGCCCTGGCCAGTGATAGCAGGAAGTAGGGGTGGAGCCAGCAATGGGAGCTGGGCACGGTCAAAGCTGGCAGTCCCAGGAGCTAGGGGTCCCTTGCCTGGGCCTAAAGCGAAGCCCACGATCGCGGGGCTGCTGCAGCTGCAGGTCCCGCTGCCCGGGCCAGACGCCTAGGCCAGAGGCGTTAGGCCTGGGCAGGGGCAGAGCGGGAGATTGCGGCGCTGCTGCCGCTGCGGGTCCCTGCTGCCCAGGTCGGATGCCTCGGCCAGAGGCGTTAGGCCTGGGCACGGGCAGAGCGGGAGATCGCGGGGAGCTGGGAGTCCCCTGCCCAGGCCTAATGTCTTGGCCAGAGGCGTTAGGCCTGGGCAGGGGCAGAGCCTGCAACCGCGGGGAGCTGGGAGTTCCCTGCCCAGGCCTAATGCCTCGGCCAGAGGCGTTAGGCCTGGGCAGGGGCGGAGCCTGCAACCGCGGGGAGCTGGGGGTCCCCTGCCCAGGCCTGACGCCTCTGCCAGAGGCCTCAGGCCTGGTCAAGGGGCTGATCTGGTGATTGGTGATGGGAGGGTGATGAGGGTCAACTCCTCTGGCCGAGGCATCAGGCCTGGGCGGGGGGCCCCCTGCCCAGGCCTGATGCCTGGGCCAGAGGCATCAGGCCTGGGTGGGGGGCGGAGCCGGGGATTGGGGGGATATGATGGTCCCCTTGCCCAGGCCTGAAGCCTGGGTCAGAGGCATCAGGCTTGGGCGGGGAGTGGAGCAAGCGATCAGAGGGAGATGGGGGTCCCCTGCCCAGGCATGATTCCTGGGCCAGAGGCCTCAGGCCTGGGCGGGGTCAGAGCCAGTGATCGGGGGGAGATGGGAGTCCCCTGTCCAAGCCTGACACCTCTGGCGGAGGCGTCAGGCCTTGGCAAGGGGCCGATCAGGCGATCGGAGGGTGATGGGGGTCTACGCCTCTGGCCGAGGCATCAGGCCTGGGCAAGGGGCAGAGCCAGCAATCGGAGGGGTCTGGGGGTCCCCTGCCCAGGCCTGACGCCTGGGCCAGAGGCATCAGGCCTGGGCTGGGGGCAGAACCAGTGATGGGGGGAAATGAGGGTCCCCTGCCCAGGGCTGACACCTCTGTCAGAGGCGTCAGGCCTGGGCAAGGGGCCAATCCTGCGATTGGAGGGTGATGGGGGTCAACGCCTGAGGGCTCCCAGTATGTGAGAGAGGGCCGGCTGGGCTGAGCCCCCCCCCCCCCTACACACACACACCCAGTGCACGAATTTCGTGCACCGGGCCCCTAGTCCTATATAATAAAAGCCTAATATGCTAAGTGTCCAACTGTTCGACTGGTTGCTATGACACACACCGATCATCAGGGGGCAGATGCTCTGACCTATAGTTTAGCTTGCTGCTGGGTTCCAGCCAATCAGGACTGGGCAAGATGGGCTGGACACAGCCTGGAGCCCTCGCATGGTCCCTCCCCAGCCCCGATCATGCACCCATGCGAGGGACCCCACCGGTGCACCAATCTGTGCACTGGGCCTCTAGTTATGAATAATGTTGCAATGAACATACATGTATAAATTTTTGTGTGATGTATATTTTGATTTATGTTGTGTATATATCTAGGAGTAAAATTGCCAGTTGAATGCATTTTACCTTACTGTTTTCCTGGTTAAGACTTCTGCCATTATATTTTCTTTTATGAGAGAGAGAGAGGGAGGCTATAATTTAGGTGTCTTGTCTGAAGTTATTTTTTCTTGGCGGGGGGGTGAGGGGCGGTATATGTTTATTAAAGCTGAAGACAATGAAACAAGGAAGGGCCTAGGAGAGAAGAAGCAACAGGAAAGAGAGACTAGGCAGGGCTGCTGTGGCTCTAGAAATGTTATGGGAAAGAAGTGAGTCAAGGTGGGGCTGCTGTTGGTTCACTGGAGAGTCAGAGAAAAGGGGGCCTTGGGACAGGTTCAGGGGGTTAGCCTGGAAAGAGCTGCCGCTGCCCATTGCTCCCGATTGCAAGTCTCAAGAGGTCCCTTAGAGTTTAGGAGATGTGTGCCTGTCGGGGAAGCAGAGGGGGAAGAGAAAGGCATGGGCATGCTCCCCGAGGGAGAACGCACATCTTGCCTAAAGTTCTCGAAGGCATGGCAGAATTAAATGGTCTTAGGGTTGCAGTGATGGTATCAAAGTGATTGGGTCAAGATATCCCACAAAGAAAAAGCTTACTGGCAAAAAGGTCTAGCCTAAGTTGAGCTGCATAATTGAAGAGGAGGAGAAAGAAGATGGCATTCTATCAAGGGCAATAAGAGAAGCAAATGGCCGGTGATTGGGCTGAGTATGGAGTACCTGGGGGATAAGTAAGAGGTAGAAGGTGAAGCTGGAATAATTTGTTGGGAATCACAACCTCAAGTGTTACAGGACTAAATTTTTTATAGCTTTGGGGGAGCCATTAGAGACTGTGGTCTAGGTCCATGGTCGGCAAACTGCGGCTCGTGAGCCACATGCGGCTCTTTGGCCCCTTGAGTGTGGCTCTTCCACAAAATACCACGTGTGGGCGTGCACGTACAGTGCGATTGAAACTTCGTGGCCCATGCACAGAAGTCAGTATTTTGTGGAAGAGCCACACTCAAGGGGCCAAAGAGCCGCATGTGGCTCGCGAGCCGCAGTTTGCTGACCACTGGTCTAGGGACATTAGTCACTTAATCAGATCAAATGGGCATAATCACAGCAAAGACTGGAAGGTGCAGGCAAGATGGACCTATGTGGGGAGAGGCCTGAGGTAGCAAGGCCCTATCCTTAGGAAGCTATAGTAGCAATGCAGGGCTGAAGCAAAGGCATTAGGATAGCCGGCTGGAATCCAGTGACTTAAATGTTGCTTCAGTGGGCAAAAGTGTCATTCATCATGGGGCTGGTTCCCCAAAGGACCTATGCGTATGTGCAGGGAACTCATCATTTTGCTATTATAAAAATTGATTAGGTCATTCAGAGTGGAAATTGATGCCAGAGGTTTGACGCTAATCAGGCTAGAATAACAAGCTGGGGAATGAGACAGGTCCCTGCCAACTGGGCAAGGAGCTGGTCTAGAGGCACAGAGCACTGCAGGGAAGCACTCTGTCCCTGCCCTGGGAGTCTGGGAGGTCTGACAGTGTCCTTCAGCCGCATCAGAGACTCCAGGGCTAGCTCCTAGAATGACATTTCTCAGGGCTTCTGTCAGAGGTTGGCCAGTCAAGTGGAATCTGGCCTCAGAGGCCCATGTCTGGGCCATCCTCCCTGCTGAAGGAGCTTGTAGAGATGGGGGTAGGCATGGATGGGGGAACTGGCTGGGATGATACCAGTGAGAGCCTAGGGGAGCCAAAGTCTTGGGGTGGGGGAGAGATAGATAAGATAGATAGATAGATAGATAGATAGATAGATAGATGATAGATAGATAGATAGACAGATAGAAGATTGAAGTACATTTTGCCAATAGTAACAATAGTCTGCTGCAGTGGAAATAACTTGTGCTTGTATAAGATGAGATGTTCTCCTCCTCACACAAAGGTTCCTCTGCCCCTTTCTAAGAAAAATCATTGCAAAACTAGCCACATGCCACCCGGTGCCAAGACGCCTGGTTCTGACTATAGTGATGGTGGAATCTCTCCCCATCGGTCCCCTCCCTGACACAGGAGCAGTTGGCTCCATCTACACACTGGACACACTTCTAGGATGATCCAAGACTCCAGTGTGTCCTGGTTTGAGAAAATCAGTGTTCCAAGTGAGAGGCCGTTCAGCTTTCAGACAGCTCCTCCTCCCTCTACCCCCGTGTCTGCACTTGGGGCATGGGGTCAGAGGGCCCAGTGAGTGGCGGGAGCACTGTGAGCACCCTGATCCTTAGGGGACTGACACTGTTGCCAGTCTGGCTCGACCTTAGCTTGAGTGTTTTTTAGGGTGGAGCCCAGACAGCCAGGTACTTGGAGTGGCAGGCCAGGCTTGCATTTTGCCGAAGTTCACCCACCTAGGGTATCTAAGCAGTCACCATTATCATCTTTTTGTTTTGTTTTTGTTAAGCCTCACCCAAGAATTTCCATTGATTTTTAGAGAGAGTGGAAGGGAGGGGGAGAGACAGACAGAGAGAGAAACATCAATGTGAGAGAGACACATCCATTAGTTGCCTTCCACATGAGCCCCAACCAGAGCCAGGGATTGAGCCTGCAACTGAGGTCCGTGACCTTGACCAGAATTGAACCCGGGGCCCTTCAGTCTGCGGAGAGCGCTGTCTCTGAGACAAACCAGCTAGGGCACCATTATTATCTTTTATCTTCTGGCATCTGTGTAGTCTCATCATCATCAGGGCCTCCCTCTCTTGTGGAAGGAGAACGGACAGAAAAGGGGTGTTCCTCACCACAGAACTTTGTGACCCAGCGTGCAACCCACCCGCAGAGAAGCTCTTGCAATAATACACAGAGCACCCTCGTTTCTCCAGTAGCCGCAGTGCATAGGGAGCGATGATGTCCCCCCCCCCCCCAAGAGCACATCCCTCACCTGTAGGCACAGGGTGAGGGGGGTGGGGGCAGTTAATGAGTTCTCTGTACACCTCCTCTAACACCCTGCCGCAGCCAGGTTCTTATCCAGGCTCCCGACCCCGGGCTGTTGGGTCCTGGGAGCTGGGGTGGGAGAGGAGGTCCAAGCAGCAGGGTGGGGCCTGGGCGCTTCCTCCTCCGTGGCACCTGGGTCCCCTGTTCGTGCTTGACTCCTACCCTGTCTCTATTCCTCAGCATCCCCGCCCTGTCAGCACGCTGCTTCAGTGACTGCACGTGCCCCCGACTGGGGGGAGATAAAAGGCAGAAAGGAAGAGAGAGCGTTTGGGGAACACAGCGCAGCAGGGTGACTGGCCTCTCCCGGCACCGTGGGTCGCCGCAGCCTTGGAGCCGCCGCCCCGCGGCTGCGGCGCCGATGCGCTGTCCGCGGTGCTGACGCCGGCGGCCCCGCTCGGTGGAGAGAGGGAGGAGATGCCCTCATTCCTTGGTCGCCCGACTCCTTCCCAAACGGGATCATTTCCCCTAAAGGGACCCTCCGAGACCTGACACTGCGGACGGATCCAGGAAGGAGAAGCGAGCGGGAGGAAACTTAAACTTCGGACTGGAGCCCGAGAGACGCGGTATGAGGAGACCCCCCCAGCCCCTGAGACCGCAGGGCATCATCAAATTGAGCAAAGTTTGGCAGCAGCTTGGAGATAAGGGAGGAATTCTGGAGACGAGGCGCCCTCGGAGGGGTGGTAGCAAGCACCGCAGTCGCGACACCTGCTTTGATGCCCCGCATTAGTGCCTCCAGAGCGACAGGGAGGCGGGAGGCATCGCAGCAGCGCAACTCCCCACCCCTTTCCTCTCTTCCTTACTCCCCCCACCCCCACCCAACACCCCGCCCCAGGCGCTGGTGACTCCGCCTCTCCGTGCCGGGCGGTTCTCTGGCTGGAGCTGGAAAGGGAGCGCTTCCCAGGACACAGCTCGGTGCTGAGGCTGAGAAGCCGACGCCGCTAGCTCAGGCCCGGGGGCGGGAGCTGGACTGTCCGCGCAGCCCGCGCCTGGGAGCTGCGGACCCGGGAACGCCTGATGGGACGCCCCCAGGGGTTCTGTTCGCACCCTGCTGCCAAGTCCCAGTCCTAGGCGCCCGGGCGCACAGCCCGCCCCGCCGCAGCCCGCGGCCTGACTGGAGGGGAGTATGCGGCCCCGGGCCCCGCGGCCACCGGCCACAGGGCGGCGGGGACCTAGCTGCAGAGTCCTGCGCCCGAGGGCGGCGGGCGAGGAACCGCGGGGGCCAGCGAGTCGTCGGGGCAAGAAGACGAGCGCCCCAGCCCGGGCTCCGGAAGGGCCGCGGGACCTGTGTGCGGCCTGAGCGCCGAGGGGGAGGCGGAGGCGCCCGCCGTCCAGGCTCTGGAGAGACCGTGAGGGGCTCCGCAGCAGCCCCGGACCCCCGGCCACCATCCTCACGTTTCTGCTCCCACGGGGGGGATGCCGCGGCCCGGGCCCCGAGCACCGCCCCGGCCCCGGGGCTGAGCTCCGGACCATGTCCTCCCGCAGCCCCCGGCCCCCGCCCCGCCGCTGCCGCCGCCGCCTGCCGCGTCCCTCCTGCTGCTGCTGCTGTTGCCGCCGCTCGCACCTCAACGAGGACACGGGGCGCTTCGTGCTGCTGGCGGCGCTCATCGGCCTCTACCTGGTGGCGGGCGCCACAGTCTTCTCGGCGCTGGAGAGCCCGGGCGAGGCGGAGGCGCGGGCGCGCTGGGGCGCCACCCTGCGCAACTTCAGCGCGGCGCACGGAGTGGCGGAGCCGGAGCTGCGCGCCTTCCTTCGGCACTACGAGGCCGCGCTGGCCGCCGGCGTCCGAGCCGACGCGCTGCGCCCGCGCTGGGACTTCCCCGGCGCTTTCTACTTCGTGGGCACCGTGGTATCCACCATAGGTGAGCAGCACGCCCGCACGCGTCCCCTCTCCGCGCCTTCCACCTGCTGCCCCTTCCCATGCTGGGCGGCTGAGTCCGCGTCCAGCAGCTACCCCGTCTCTCCGAATGCCCCATTGCCTACTTTCTTCTCGCCCTCTCTTCTTCGCCCGGGCCCCTCCTTCGGCCTCTTCTCTCTCTTAACTGGCTTCTGGTGCGGGAGGCCCCTCCCTGGAGCCTACCCAGCGAAGACTCTCCTGGCAGCGTGGCCGGATGGGGTGGAATCCTCACCCCGGCACTGGCAGACCCGGGGCGCCTGCGCTCCAGCACCTGCCAGCTCCATGCCTGAACCTCTGTGCGACTCGTTTTTCCTCTATAAAGGCCCTGTGAGCACCTGGGCCTTCTGCTTCCTTTCTATTTCTCACCGCCCCCCGCCCCTCCCGCCGCCTCAGTTTCTTCATATAAGTAATTCGGAAAGCCCCTTCTCTCCATTCAGCGATTTACTCTCCTCTTCTCTCTCCCTTTTTCCACGCGTTCTCCCCTCAGCATCCTCTAGCCCAGCGGTTCTCAACCTGTGGGTCGCCAACCTGTGGGTCGCGACCCCTTTGGGGGTCGCACGACCCTTTCACAGGGGTCGCCTAAGACCATCGGAAAACACATATATAATTACATATTGCTTTTGTGATTAATCACTGTGCTTTAATTGTGTTCAATTTGTAACAATGAAAATACATCCTGCATATCAGATATTTACATTGCGATTCATAACAGTAACAAAATTACAGTTATGAAGTAGCAACGAAAATAAATTTATGGTTGGGGGTCACCACAACATGAGGAACTGTATGAAAGGGTCGTGGCATTAGGAAGGTTGAGAACCACTGCTCTAGCCCTTTTATCCGAGCAATGCGACCTCTCTCCCCAGAATCTCTTTCCTAGATCCCCTTCCCACCTGCTTTTCCTGAGTCCACACTGCCCCCTCCTCACAGAAAAGCTGGGCGACTTGGAGGCCAGACTTCAGCTCCTCTTGTTCCCGGCCACCCTTGGTTTTCTCTCCCTCCTCTGCACGCCCTCCTCCCACCCCCAACTTTCCCTCCAATTTATCGACTTCTCGTCTTTGCTACCTTGACACTTTTTCCAGCCAATAGCAGCACCAAGGGGTAACTTGGGCAGGGTGTGGGGGTGGGGGGGTAGTATCTCTATACTTGCCATCATCCCTTCTCTCTCTCTTTTTTTACAAAAAATATTTTTATTGATTTCAGAGAGGGAGAGAGAGATAGAAACATCAATGATGAGAGAGAATCATTGATTGGCTGTCTCCTGCATGCCCCACACTGGGGATCAAGCCCGCAACCCTGGCATGTGCCCTGACCGGGAATCAAACTGAGACTTCCTGGTTCATAGGTTGATGCTCAACCACTGAGCCATGCTGGCCAAGCTCCTTCTTTCTTTTTGGTATAAACAGCTCATGGTTTCACCACCTCACAAAAAATGTTTTGTAAGTACTCCTTGAGGCCCCCTACTTTTCCCACTCCCCGCTCCTCTGAGCTTCTTCTGTAGAGATCTGGGAGCCACCACTGCTCCCCATTCCACCCCACCGTCTCTTCTCCTTTCACCCACTGTCCCCATTTCCCCCATCTCCCTGGCCCCTGGGTGTCACATGAAACAGACCTCCTTCCCAGTTACTGTACAGGGTGCAGAGTAAACACAAGCTTTCATTTTGGCAAAATTGTGTGTGTGTGTCCAATCCTGCTTGGAGTCCCAGAGTGGAAGAAGGCACTGGGCTGTTTGGACCTCTAGTAGTTTTGGAGGAGGGGGCTGGATTCACTGGGCTGAGACGTGAGGGATTTCATAGATACGCCTTCCATGGGTGGGTTCTGGTCTGGCTTGGTATGCCAGCCTAGGCTGGGGAGCACGGACTAACTGACCAGCGTAAGCCATCACTGATGGCTGCTGGGAGGCAGAAAGACGGCATCCATGCGCAGGATGTGAGCAGCTGGAGATGTCGCGCTCAGTGTGTATGTATCGTTTACTAAAGGGCTTCCTTTCCTTCAATGATTTTTCATGTGTCATGCTTGATCTGATTATTTTAAACTAAAAAAGGCAAATATGGCCCAATTCCAACGCACAAATTGGATAAAAATACCCTTTAAAAGCCATATCATGTTGTTATGGAGATTGAAGATATAAAATGACCCCCTCAAAAAAATCCCCTTTAAAGAGCTGCATCAAGTTGCTATAGCAACTAGAGTGTTTTTTTAAGTGCTTTAAAAGTACTGAGGATGCTTCGTCCTGAAGGATGACATCATGTGTTCATAGCTCATTATTGATTTGTGCTCCTCCTTTTGTAAACACACCTTTTGCTCTCCTCCACCTAGACACACACCTGTGCACATATTGGGAGGCCACAGCCTTTCTCTCCCAGTGACAAAGGAAAAGGTTAGCAGGATCCTCTTTCCCTATGGGCTGTGAGTTCATACAGACCGGGCCCCATTCCTGGGACCTGCTGTCTCGGCTTCTTTGATAAGCTCCCATCAATTTCTTCATTCACTGCCCAGCCATAGCTTCAAAAGCTTCTCTCAAGCTTTCTGCACAAAAAATCAAGTCAGTGTTTTGGCAAATTGTTCCAAGCCCCAGCCTTTAATCTACTGGCAGGAATGGCTGTTCTTTAGGCAAGTGGAAAAGAACTATGTTCTCTTTCTCGATTTGTGTCTTTTGGACGTAGGCAAGCAGTGTAGGAGGGCTACACAGAAGCATGTGGCTGTGCTACGAATGACCCAACATTGTTTCCCAAAATCTGCTACAGGAAAACATTCATCTCTGAGAGGAGCTGCACTCAGGGACCAGAACCTGCTTGTGGACAGCTCAGCACTGCATGAGCCCCTTGCAGGGATTGCCAAGATAGCAGCACGAGTAGCATGATCTGGGGCAGTGGTTCATATTGGTCAGATAGGTTCTGCTGAATCCCAAAGTAGCATGATTGTCATTTCAGCCTTCTCTTGCAAAATATACTTGGATGCGATTTAAGTAAAGACCTACTTATGTCACTTTCTTTTCTGCTCACATCGTTCCTTCCCCTTAAATGCCCTGAGTCTTCAGAGACAATGATTACTATTACTGGTGCTTTTATGGATTCAGCGGCTCTGGGAGCCAAAACTCAGTCCAAAATGGGCACAGGATCCTCTATCTGCTATCTTGCCCAGTGAAGAGAGAAATTAATATGCACTCAGTTTTATTTGATTAGTGACTATAACAGCATGAATGGTCCATGCAGCCGTGTGAACATTTTGAGTGTGTGTTGTGCAGACCCAGCTAAATGATTCATCTAGACCAGTGATGGCAAACTCATTTTCTTTGTTAAATAGCATTTAAATATATAAAATAAATATCAAAAATATAAGTCTTTGTTTTACTATGGTTGCAAATATCAAAAAATTTCTATATGTGACACGGCACCAAAGTTAAGTTAGGGTTTTTCAAAATGCTGACACGCCGAGCTCAAAAGGTTCGCCATCACTGATCTAGACTTTAGTATAGAAAAACCCTTCCTTCCTTCATTACATAAACATAATGTATTGTGTATGTTAGACCTGGTGCTATGTTTTGAATAATTAAAGCTTATTCTACCAGGCAAAGGTGAAAGCATATTCCAACATGGGCCATTAAATCGATGATTAGAACAAGGAGGGGACCTTTGGTCCAGTCCCATGTAGCCCAGAATGTGAGGGCACTTGTCTCAGATCACAGTTAATTGTGTGTTCAGCTGGGTCCAGAATCCAAGTTAAGTAGTGTTTGTTCTACCAATTTCATGCATATCATTGGGTTGCACATTCTTGTTTAAGACTGAAGTATTTAATAATGGATGTGTGGCCCTGGCCAGTGTGCTCCATGGTTAGAGTGTTGACCCTGGGCACTGAAGGGTCACAGGTTTGATTTCCGATCAAGGGCATGTACCTGGATTGCAGGTTCGAACCCCAGCCCCAGTTGGGGCATGTGCAGGAGGCAACCAATCTCTCACATCGATCTCTCTCTCTCTCTCTCTCTCTCTCTCTCTCTCTCCTCTCTCTCTCTCTCTCTCCTTGTCCCTCCCTCCCTTCACTTTCTCTAAAATCAATGGAGAAAATATCCTCAGGTGAGGATTAGCAACAACAATAAAAATAATGGATGTGTGGGTGTGGGTGTGCCCTTTCTCGAGCCATCAGGGCAGGGCTGGGCAGGAGGACGCTCTGTTGATCAGGCTGCCAACTAATTAAGTCCAGAGAAAACTTGAAGGAACAGGCTTATCTTAAAGGTCAGTCTGACTAGAAGCATCTGGCAGGTCTTAGACAGCTGGGAAGGCAAGATCCCACCGAAAAGGTCATCAGAGACTGGAATGCTAACAAGTGGGAAACATTCTAGTACACTCTGATCCAAGGACAGAAGCCACTTGCTCTCAGTGTGTGTGTGTGTGTGTGTGTGTGTGTGTTTGGGGGCAGAATTGGGCCTTCAGCTAGAGGGAGACATAGAGGAAAGGTTCAGGTGTGGCTGTATGTACCGAGGGTTAAATGGAACATCATGATGGGATAGAATGTTTGTCCTGACATTCGGCGTGAACAGGGTCCCATATCCAGAGCTAGGCAGTTTGCAACCGTGTAGACACAAACGTGTGTCCATACAACACAGACCCTGTGAGAAAATTTGCCTGTGATTGTTCAATAGTCGCTGAGGCTGTATAGCTCAATCTGAATAGAGGAAAATAAAACCAATTTTGTGGTCTAAATTACTCATATTGATTGCTTACACTGAACTGAAACCCTAGGTAATTATTATTTATCCCACTTATGCTACGCCACATATTCCGAAGGGGTTGAAATCAAGTTTGTTTTAATGTGAATGTATCCATTTATTCACCCCTCCATTTAACAAAGTAACTTGTCATAGATGCATGTGTGGCCATTGGCATGTCGTTAGCTGTGTGCCTTGTGACTACATGAACTCCTGAAGATAAAGATGGTGGCTTGTATCTTCTTAGTAGTAAGCAATATTCTTGGAGGCAGTGCTCTAGCTCAAAGATATTTAAACAATTCAAAGAGTATTAATCCATCACTTGACATCCTAAAGGATGTTTTATTGGTTTACTTTGAAAAGATTAAAAAGAAACTCCCCACTGGGGTTTTAATTATGCAACTGCTGTCAGATTTACACATAGGGAGGAACATATTTAAAAGTCTTTCTCAAATGGCAGCTTGATATAAACAGAAATCTTTTTACTTCTTTTTATTAGGATTTCTGGCAGCATATTTCAGCTATAAAGCTAAAACTATGGCTCTATAGACGAGATGGTATAGGTATGAGACTTGTCACTTTCAGCACTGCATAATTTAGCTTGCAGCTTTCAAAATTAGGCACACTTAATTATTCAATTGTGAGATTAGTAACAAGTCCTAACTTTTTTCCTCTTTTTTTAACATGGATTAAAAAAAATTTTTTTTGGCTTCAAAGGAAACATTATAAGACCGGAATATCATTACCACATTTGCATTAGACTTTCTTCTAACATGAATGTAATCCAGACAGAAGTGGTTCTGATACCAGGAATGAAATACATTGCCCAGAAGGAGAGCAACACCTTTCCTCCCTTATATTAATCTCATCAACTATTTTTTATTAAAAGACTAGAGGCCCGATGCACGAAATTTGTGTAAGAGTAGGCCTGCCTTCCCTCTAGCTGCTGGGAGGTGCCCGGGACCTGGGCTTCCCTTGCAGCCCCAGCTTCATCCAGAAGGTCGTCCGCAGATAGCAGGCCCGGATGGCAGCAGGGCAGGCAGGATGGCGCTGTCCCGCCCCACCGCCCCGGGTCACAAATAGCAGGCCCAGATGGCAGCGGGGCAGGTGGAATGGTGCTGTCCCACCCTGCCTGCAGTATGAAAATTAGCCACCATCTTTGTTGGCGGTTAATTTGCATATCGTGCTGATTAGCCCATGGGAGGTGTAGTGAAGGTACGGTCGATTACCATGTTTGTCTATTATTAGATAGGATGATGCTATGAGAACTTTTAAGGACACTTAGGGGAAAAGTGGTAGCGTTAGATTTGAAGCTCTAGATGGAGAGCAGGAAATGCATTCTCATTCATTGCTCCATCCTCAGCTCCCATGGACCCAGCCCATGGTAAACACTTGATAATTATTTATTCAAAGAATAAGACAGCAAGCCACTCGTGATTCAACTGCCCTAACCCAACTCTTCATCTTTGCAGGTTCCTCTGCAGTTCTTTGTCACACCTTTTGTGGAGAGAAGGAAGGGAACTAACTGATCTGTTCCAAGGTGTTATCATCAGTGTTTCCCTGTTTCCACATAGCCTTCACATACCAATGTTAGTGGGTGCGTGATATGTGTTCCATTTGGCTGATGTTCTATCATTTACTACCCCTGTTGCTGAGGGGCTGGGTGGTTCCCTGTTTGGGGCTATTTTTAGTAACGCCACAGTGATCATCTTTATGCAGATGGCCTTTTCTTTTTGCAGTATCTCCTTGGGCTGAATTTCCAGCAGTGAAATTGCTGAGTCAATGGAACTGCTTGGTCTCTCTCCCGAGCTGAGCCTATACCTTTACAAAGCCTAGCAGAGACTGGACAGTTATGCAGCTAAATGTTTCATGGGTTCTCCATTTTCTTTTTAAGTATGTTTTTTATTGATTTGAGAGAGAAAGGAAGGGAGAGGGATAGAGAGATAGAAACATCAGTGATGAGCTGAAACCGGTTTGGCTCAGTGGACAGAGCATCGGCCTGTGGACTGAAAGGTCCCAGGTTCGATTCCGGTCAAGGGCATGTACCTGGGTTGCGGGCATATCTCCAGTAGGAGATGTGCAGGAGGCAGCTGATCGATGTTTCTCTCTCATCGATGTTTCTAACTCTCTATCTCTCTCCCTTCCTCTCTGTAAAAAATTAATAAAATAAAAAAAAATTTAAATAAAAAAGAAACATCAGTGATGAGAGAGAAACATCAATCAGCTGCCTCCTGCATACCCACTACTGGGGACTGAGCCCACAACCTAGGTATGTGCCCTGACTGGGAGTCAAACCCACAATCGTTTGGTGTATAGAACAACACTCCAGTCAACTGAGCCACCCGGCCAGGGCCTTAGGTCTGTTCAAGGGTGAAGGTCAGTGCCCCCACCCCCCCAACAATTATAGTGGGACTCCTTGCCATAGTATGGCTGCCTCAGACTTAGAGGAGCTGGGACACAGAGCTGTGGTCACCCCCTGCCCAGGGTCTCCCTGAGACTTCTGGCCCTCCCTTTGCCTCTACCCAGCTCCAGTGACTTTCTCAGGATCCAGGGTTGGGACAGGGGCTGCCAGTCAGCAAACCGGAAGGGGTGGGTGGGTGGGCACTGAGGTGAGCACCCTGAACAATCTTGACCTCTGACCTCACCCGAGGCAGTGGCAGGATTTTTATGCAAGAAAGGTTGGGAAGGAGAGGGTCTTGAGACTATGAGGTCATAAGACTTTCCACGGGATGGAGAAAACCTTTGCACGGTACAGGGGAGGTGCTGGGAGAGAGGGGAGAGAGAACTGAAGTCCATTGGCCCACACCTCCAGCCAGCTCTTGGCTGCCACCCTTCCTTTCTGGCTCTGGCCCCAGACGTTCTATCCTAAACCCTGCCATTCCCTAGCCAGCCACCAGGTCTAGCTCTTCCTTAGGGGAATCTAGGCCTCCTCTGCCAGCCACCTGTGACTTTGGTGGAGGATGCTCTGGACCCTGTCTGTGAGTGTCACCTCCTCCCTGGGCTTGGGTTCCAGTCCCAACTCGGCCACTTACATGTGCTCCTGTCGAGCGGATGCACCTGTAACGTGGGTTTCCTCTGTAAAGTGAGGATAACAGTGTTTCCGGCCCCATGGGGTAACTTTAAGTATGAATGAGCTAATCTGTGCACAGTGCTTGGCAAGCCCTCGGTAAGCGTTAGCTGCTCAGAGCTGGGCTGGACCCGCTGGTGAACGCTGAGCTGCCTCGCTGCACAGGAGGGACCGGGGCACAGCTCATCCCCTGCGGCTCCCCAGCCACTGCACTCTGTGCCCAGCCCTCTGGGTCTCAGCCACCCCTGCAGTGTGGCATCTGCCTCATTCTGATCGGCCACTGTCTCTGGGGCATGTTGTGTCCTACTCTGTTACATAACTGGACTGGGAGGGTGCTTTGGAAAATGCATTTTCTTTGGTTCCTCAACTAGAATCTTTTAATAATTTCTCACATGTGTCTCTTTAATCTTTTTAAAGAACATATTTGGCAAATATTGAATGAGTGATGGAGTGGTGGGTTAAACCCCCAGTGCTTCTCTTGCCCCCCACTCCCAGAACAGCGCCCTGTCTTGGTTTCTGGGTGGGCTGGGGCCTCTTGGCTGTGCTTGGACATAGGGGGAGGTTGTGGAGCTGAGACCAGCAGAGAAGCCAGAGGTGGCTGGGGCCAGGCCCCGCCACACACCTCGGAGGTGGATCTGGTGTCAGGACTGCAGTGGAGGTTGTTGGAGGATGGCACTGCGGCAAGCAGCCACATTGTGGTGGGAGCCACGGTGCTGCTCCAGGCCCCCAGGCCCAGGCCTCACCCTGCATGCTTCGTTCTGGGCTAACACAGCTCCCCTGATGGGTGCAGAAAGCATTCCCAGTCACAGGTCTCTGGGGGTAGATCAGGTGCCAGCATCTTCCTGCTCCATACTCCACCATGCCAGTGGCAAGGCCTTTGTTTTAGGGTTCAGGAGGGGTGACCGAAGCATCAGTGACCTCACTGATCATCTCCCCACACGTGTGGGACCTGCTTGCCAGTTTACTGTACTGTGTTTTCACCCATGTTTACCAGGAACCTCCCCAAAACTAATGAGGATGCTATTATTCCATTTCACAGATGAAGAGAGAGACTCAGAGAGGTTAAGTGACTTGCCTGGGGTCACACAGCAAGTGAGTCGATGCCAGGATAGAGGATTCAGGATGCTCAGCATCCTTTCTGCTGCCCCTGAGCATTACCACAAAGGGAGCAGAATCACATCCCAGTCAGATCTGCTGGGAGAAAGGGCAGGGAACCCGAGGGTGTGAAACAAGGGCTCAAGCACAGCTTAGAAACTTGGATTTGGCTGTGCTGTGCCCCTTGCAGCCCCAGTGGCTAGACTGAACTGGAGGCTGCCTTCTTTCTATCCTTCACACCCTCACCTCTCCGTGAGGGAGGCCGCCAGGCAGAAGGAGAGGGAGGAAAGGCATGTGCTCTGTGCAGCGCCCTGGAGCTCTGGAGCCCGTGTTGGAGCGAGTTTTGGAGGCCCCTTGCACCAAGCTGCTGCCCAGAGAGGGGGCCCCGTGACTGGAGGGCTCTTAGCCTTGTATCTGGGATAGCAGCAGTGGGCAAGGAGAGGCAGAAACAGAAACCCAAATAAGCCAGGAAAGTCTGGGGACACGCCCGCTCAGACCCGGGCCTCCCAACAGCCAGCTGGTTTATGAGAGACTCTGCCCAAGGTCATGTCCTGGAGACACAACTGCCCGGATGTTAGGGGAATGCAGGACACCAAGCACCTGCCAGTGCACTACCCTCTCTAGTCACTTACCTGCTGGCCATCCCCCCTCACCCCCTGCTCCACTTCACCCCAACCCCTCCCAGGCACCACCTCAGTCCCCACCTAAACTCCTGGCATGTTAAGCCTCCAGGCCATTGCTCATGCTGTTCTCTCCACCTGGAATGCCCTTCCCCGTCTCTCCATCTTCTACTGAGTGAACTTGATCTTCAAGGCCCAGCTCAAATGGGGCCACTAGAATGAGACCATCTGTGAAGTCCCCCTTACTGCCCCCAGACTTAATGCTACGTGTTTGCTTCTGTGCCATTTTCCCTGGCCATTATATAAGCCTCTGTTCAGTGGGGTGAGATATGTCAAAAGCTGGCCCAGGACCCCGCACATAGTAAGTGTCAGAAATTCCTTTCCTTTCTTCCTCTTCCAGATCAGGAGCTATGTCTCAGCAGTGTTTATCACTGCCACGATTAATAACAGTAATAGCCATAATGGCAGCAGCTGTGCACTGAATGACTGCTTATGAAGAGGGCCCTGTGTCTGGAGATGCAGATCATGAAAGCAAAGAGGTAGTTTCTGTAAATCATGGGGCATAGTGCTTGGCACGAAGTGGTGATTGATCAACGTATGTTGAATGGATGGAATAAATAAATGAGTGTGACTGCTGGGGGGTGGGGGTGGGGGTGGGGGATGGAAAACCTCCCAGCTCCTTGCTCTCCCTCCAGGCCCCTGGAGCCAGAGGGGCTGGCTGTGCACCGGCCCCTCCGCTGGACCTGGTTTAATGATCTCTCAACGGCTGGCAGGTGCACAGCAGGCAGCCAGCTCATTCTGGCTGGGGCTCCCCTGGCGGACACTGCTGTCTCCGTGGCTCTCTGAGTCAGCTTGGTCTTTTTCCCACCCTGCCGGGCCCGGCAGGATCCTGGCAGTGAAACCAAAGCAGAGGATTCTGAGCCTCAGCCCCTATCACCCAGGAGTGCTGGGGAAAGTCCTGGAAAAGGCCAGGCTTCTGGTCCCAGCTCTCCCACCAACTCAGATTCCCCATCTGGGCCTGGCCTTGGCGGCAGCCCCCACCCCTAAAGAGCCTGCTGAGGTCTACCCCTTAGCCCAGTAGTTCCGCCTTGTCCCTCACTTGTCCATGGCCCACCCTTTAGAAAACAGATGTTGGCTCACAAATTGGACCAAAGTTTTATCAGTAACTAAACACAGTTCCACAAACCAGGAAAAACCACCACCTCCTCCCACACAACCCAGCACCATCACAATGCCTCCGAAAATACTCGGGGAGGCTTTTATTGGAACTGGGTGTCCCAGCTTTCTGGAAAGTTACAGTTAGAGATAAACACAAACCCTGAATCTCACTCTGTGTGACTTCTCCCTAGCCCTTTCCAAATGGCCACGCTCTCATTCCTGGCTGCCAAGTGTTCTGAATTCTGAGCTGCTAACACCAGGACCTGCCAGAAATGCTGCAGGGGCAGCCCAGGCCCAGAGGGAACGGAAAACACAAACTGCTGCCCATGCTGAGTTGGTTGGCATTTCCTATGGGGGCGGGGCGCATTTTGGAGACCATGCAGGTTTTGATTATTGGACTCTATTTTTAAATGAAGAGGGAGGAAGGAAAGCTGAGATGGCACATGAGCCCGCTCCGAGGGAGGCCTGGAAACCCGGGCAAGCAGGCAGGAAAGAGGACCCTCCTTTGTGGGCCCTGGAGTGGGACTGCGGAACCTGGCCCTCCCTCCCTGCATCTGGGAGCCTGGCTCTGCTCTTTTCTGACGTATCTCCCAGTGCCTGGCACATGGCTTGGCACAGCCAGGGGGCTCCAGGAATTTTTGTGGAATGAATGTTTGTCTCCCAGATTCCCAATTCTCCCTAGGCTCCAGTTTAAGAAAATCCCCATTTGCAAATGATTCACTTTGTAAAAAAAAGCTTCAATTTGCGAAAGAATTCACCCCAGGCTTCTGTAAGTAACCCAGCATCCCAGTGCATTCAAAGTGAGCTGCAACATGCAACGTGTGTCAGAAAGCCAGCAGCTGCCTGAAGTCCCCTGACTGGCATTGCCAGCCTCACACAAACCCCAAATCCCTAAGGCAGCACAGTCCCTAATGACAGGGGCTGGTGGTCAAATTAGTAAGCACTACCCCTAACCCAGTGGGCAATTTAGAATCGAGTATGACAGAAGCTCAAGTCGGTAGAGTGCCCTGTACTGGCTGGAGCTGGTAGGGCAGCTGGACTGTGTGCCTAATGTAAAGCGCCTTACAAAGCCCTTTGAATCACATTGTTCAGCCAGGCAGGTGGGTATTGTTCATATCTCCACTTTAAGAATAAATACAGCCCTGGCCGGGTAGCTCAGCTGGTTAGAGGATCGCCCTGACACACTGAAGTTGCAGGTTCGATCTCCAGTCAGGTCCATAAAAGAAGTCAAACAATGAATGCATGAATAAATGGAACAACACATCAAGGTTTCTCTCCCTGCCTCTCTCTAAAATTAATCAATAAATAATTGTTTAAAATTAAAATAAATACATCTGCATCATGGAGACAAATTGCCATGTGATGTAGGGGTTGGAAAGAGGTGCTGAGGGCCTGGTCCTGGGTTTGAATTTCAGCTCTGTCATTGATGAGCGGGATTGCCAGGTATGTCTGCTGCTCATTCTGAAGAAGTCGGGCTCCTTGCCTTCCCCTCCACCGCTCTCCAGCCTCCCAAGCATGGCCCACCCAAGACCCCAAGCTCACATTCCTTGACCATCTCATCCACAATGTGATTCTTGGTGCCACTCCAGGAGGTACTTGGTTCTACCTATGCCCTTGCTATGACCAGTAACTGCACTGCCTTCAAAGTCTTTGACTCCAAACGCCTCTCCTTCTGACCGCCCACCTCTCATCCCTCCAGCTCTCCAATGTAGAAGCCTTGGGCCACAAGACCTGCCTTTTCCTACTGCTGTTTCCAGCATCTCTGGGTCCTTACTTCTTTTCCAACCCAGCAGAGATTTACTGTATTTCCTCTGCAAGGACCCTTACCTTCCTGTGCGATACCTCTCTCCCCACTCTGCCACCATCAGAATGCCAGCTTTCCACCGTTTCCTCCCCTGCACTCAAGCTACTGAATGTGGCTGTAGAAAAACCACGCAAAGATGCTGACTGGTCCGAATTTAAATCAGTGACCGCTCCAGCTGTCAGGCCCGCCTTTTACATTTCTTACGGTGTGTCCCCTCTTCCCACTTCCAGCCTCCCATACCCCTCATTCTCTAATCATACTTCACTGAGAAAATAAAGGTAATCAGACAGGGACTCTTATCTTCACCCCCCCAAATCCACTCATCATGTGGAGTGGTTTCTCTCATGATGGCAGATGAATTATCCACTCTCAAATGCCTGCTGCACTGGGTCGCATCCCCTCTAACTTTCTCAAGGACTTTGTTCTTGTCATTGCCCACTCCCATTCGTTGTTAATTTGCTCTCCATTAGTATGCAAACATACTGTATTTTCTTTCTTCTTCATGGCGCCTTCTCTTGACCTCTGCATCATCCTCCACTACCTCTCCATTTCTCTGCTCTCTTTTACAGAAAATCTTCTCATAGGAGTAGTCAACTTCTCCCTTCCTCCCCTCCCTTCTCTCCTGGATCCGCGTCAATCAAGAGCCAACCCCACCTTTCCACTGAGCCTGCTCCTGTAAGGCCCCTAATGGCCTCCTTCCTGCAAATTCAGGGGTGACTTCCTGATCTTACCTTCCCAGCAGCTCAGTAACATTGGATACAACTGACCATTCCTCCTTCTTAAAATCCACTTTCCTCTTGGCTTCTGGGACGTCACACTCTGCTTTATCCTCCCCAGCTGGTGGCCTCAGTATCCCTTGCTGGATCCCCTCCTCTGTGTGACCTCATTGTGAAGGGCCCCATGTTTATTCCTCAGACTCTTTCCTTGGGTAGGAGAGGGAAAACTTTTTTCTCTACCCTCTTAGGTTCTGTTTCTGGGGTCCTGCAAATTAAATTGACAAAAGCCAGAGTAACAGGAAAAGGGCTTATTATGTATGTATATTGGAAGGATGGGCCTTTATAGAAAAGAATTGAATACCCAAAGAAGCAATTAGGCCAGGGGCTTATACACCAGCTTAACGAAGAGCAATAAATTGTGCAGAAGTTATAAGACAAAGGAAAAGGGGGTTGGGCTTTTAGGAGTGGTGAATTGTGGAAGATAGATATATAGGGAAGCTAACGGAAGATAAAGGTTATTTTAGTAACATTTGTTTCGCAGACTTAATCTCATGCAGTTTCAGGTGATAGGAGTGTCTCTGGTGATTAAGAGTTTCTGGTACAGTTGAAGGGAGGGGGACATCTTCACAAAGGGAAATGTATGCCCTACATTTAGGCTGATAGGGGAAGAGTAGGGGCAGATAGGGGAAGAGTGCCTGGTGTTTCTCCACTGCCTTCAGTTCAAAATAATCCTTATGCCAAAGCTGTATATATTAGGTGTATACAGCTGATCCCTTCACCCCCTGACTCTGATCCCTTCACCCCGTGACTTTAAATCCATCTGTCTGCTGATGACTTCCAGGTGAAAAAACTCCGATCCTCCACCACACTAAGCCTCAAGACCACAGGTCCAACTGCCTCCTTGACATCTTCATGTAGATGTCTAATACCTGTCAAAACTTAAAAGATCAGAATAGAACTCTTGACTCTATCCTATCACAGTCTTCCTCACCTCAATAAATAGCACTTGAGGAACTGCCTTGATACCTCTTCCTCCCTAATCTCCCATATCCACCATCAAATTCTCTCAGTTCAATCTTCAAAATACATTCTAATTCCATCCACTTGTGCCCATGCCTATGGCAACTGGTCTACTCCAGCCACCACCATCGTCTGTTGCTGGGGCAACTGGGTCAGTCTCTTAATCAACCCCCAGCTTCCTCTCTGCGTCTTGATGACCTCTTCTCCATACAGCAGCCTAAACGATCTTTCAAGGTGTCAATCAGATCAAGTCCTTCCTTAACTTGAAACCCTTCCATGACTTCCCATTGCAGGAAATCTGGCTCCTCACCACAGCCTCACTGGCACTGCTCTGTTTCGCTCAGCTCACTTCAGCTAAACTGGACTTATTAGACCCCAGGGCGTTTGTACTTGCTGTTCTTACTCCTTGGAGCACGGCTCCCTGACTCTTAGACTGACTTCTTAACTGCATTCAAGCTTCAATGTCTATGGCTAAAATGCCACATCTTGAGGAGCCTTCCCTGACCACCATGACTATAGCAATGTCCCCCACTCACCTCCAGCCACTGTCCATCTCACTTACATGAACCATCTAGCTCATGTATTTGTTTATTTGTTTGTTGTCTGATTGGCCACTTCCTGCTCTACCAAAGCAGGGTTCTTGTCTCTCTCAGTCACTGTTATATTCCCACGGCCTAGCCCAGCACCTGATGTTTACTGAACAAATGAATGAACTTCCAAAGCTTCCATTTTAACACCTATAAAGTGGGAATAATAAGAGTGCCTATCTCACATGGTCGTTGGGAGAATTATGAGACAATGAATGTAGGTGCTTAGTCTGGCCCTGGCATTTCATAAGCACTCTAAAGCTTTTTTTATTATTATTATTAATTAGTAATTTGGCCCAGGCCACAAAGTGAATGGCAAAGCTGGACCCTGAACTAAAGACACATAAAACTGCTTTGGTAGGTTTCGGTCAGATCAGAGGGCCTTGGAAGCCAGACAGAAACGTTTGGACTTGGCCATTAGGAGCAATAAGCTTAGCTATTATATGTTCTTGAGCAGAAGTGTAATGTGATGATGAGTGCTTTAGAAGAGCATTCTGGCTGATTAGTCACTATTTAGTTACACCATTAAATTAGGCATCTAGTTAGTCTAAATTGTTGGTCTCTAGACTGCCTGGAAACATCCAGATAATTGTGAAATCCCTTGTTTTGGCTGTTCACCTCGAACATTTAAATCAGCCCACTACCAGCTGTCCCTCCACTTTGTGGGGAGCTTACGTGTCTCTCTGGGTAGAAATCCTTGAGGAGTGTGTACTTAGTTTGTATATTCAGCTCTGAACTGCAGTGTGATTCCAAACTCATTCAAAAGGATTGCCAGTGTGTATTATTTCTTCATGAGCTCTAAGTGGCTCAAGAGCTATGATATTTATCATTGTGTTTTATAGCTACTGGCATACACACTTTGAACAAAGAGCAGAATTTGGCATGTTAGCAGCTATATATAACTCTGACAATAACGTCTGCCTCACAGGGTCATGGGGAGGACCCTCATATAATAGGCGGAGGGTCAGTAAATGTTTGTTCATTTGTTTATATGGGAACTCAGGATGTTGAATGTTTATAATGAAGAGTGATTGGGCAGAGGGGGCAAGGGATAGGGGCCAGAGATTTCTTCCCCCTGGCTTGCATAGTTCCTGACAAAAAGTCTATGATTTTTGTCTTTGTATATAAGTAATGTGCCCCTTTTTCCCCCTCTGGAGAGAGAGAGTGAGAGCGAGAAACATCAATTTGTTGTTCTACTCATTCATGCATTCTTTGGTGGATTCTTGTATGTGCCCTGACCAGGAATCAAACCCACAACCTTAGTGTATTGGGATGATGCTTTAATCAACTGAGCTACCCAGTCAAGGCTTTCTCTGGTTGCTTTTAAGATTTTCTTTTCATCCTTGATTTTCAGCAATTTGATTTCAATGTTCTTTGGTATTTTCTTTGTGTTTATCCTACTATGGAATTACTGAACTTCCTGGATCTGTGTTTATAAATGTTACCATTTTTTTTCATATATCTTTATTGTTACACCACCATCTATTTTTGGACTTTAATTACACATATGTTAGACCACCTGATATTATCTCACAGGTAACTGATGCTCTTAGCTTGCTTTCTTTCTTTCTTTCTTTCTTTCTTTCTTTCTTTCTTTCTTTTTCTCTTTTTCAGACTTTTTTTTCCCTCACTGTGCTTTAGTTTGGATAATTGTTATTGCTATGTCTTCAAATTCAGTCTTTTTTTTCTGCAGTGTCTAAGCTACAGCTAATCTTATCCAGTGACATTTTAATTTCAGATATTGTATTTTTTTTAATCTCTACAAGTTCCACTTAGTTCTTTTTCATTTTGTTCATTTCTTTCCTCATTTTCTTTATCTTTTCCTTTATATCCTTGAGCATATTTAACATATTTTTAACAGCTGTTTAAATGTCTTTGCTGTTAATTTCCTGATCGCTAGCATTTCTGGGTCTGTTTCCATTGACCAGTTTTTTTTCCTTTTGTTTGTAGATTACACCTTCTTGCTTCTTTGCTTGTTTGATAATTTATTAGAGACACTGTAAATTTTACATTGTTGGTTCTTGATTATGTTGTACTCCATCAAAAAGCGTTGGACTTTGTCCTGGCAGAAACTTAGGTTCCTTATACTAGTAGGTAAGTTTGACATTTTCCAGGCTTGGTTTTAAGCTTTTTATAGGCTGGTCTAAAGGAGCCTTTCTCTGGAACTATTTAGCCACACTATTCAGGCATAACCTTTCTGGGGTCTCTACTATTCAGTGTATTTATTGAAACCTTGGCACCCTGGCAGGTTGAAACTCGGGTGGTTTCTGGATCTGTGAAAGCTCTGGGAATTGTTTGGCTGACAACTCTAGCAATTGTTCTTTCCTGGAAGTTGTTTTTTTCCTTGGTCTTGAGGAGCTTCACCCTATACCCGCACAGACTGTTATTCAGCCAAAGATTCAAGAGAACCCCTGACGCAAATTTCAGGAGCTCTTTCTCTTGATGGTTCCTTCCTCTCTGGTTACTGCCTTTGCTACAGCTGCCTTGTCCTCCTTTAACTTAAATCTGTCTCCTCAACTCAGTGAAACTGCCCCACTCTGGGTACTTCTCCCTCCATTGCTACCTGAAAATTGCCTCTAGGCATAAAACCAGGGCAATCAAAGGTCTCACATTGTTTGTTTCCCTTCTCTCACGTATCATAATCCTAAACTACTAGTTTTCCAGTATCTGAAAATAATTGTTTAGTAGATTTTATCCGATTTCCTAGTTGTTTATGGTAGGAGGGAAGTCTAGATCCAGCTATAGCCTCATGGCCTGAAGCAAAAGTAAGTGGTTAGATTCTGGATATGTTTTGAAAGTAGATTGGTAGGATTTGCTAATGGATCAGATACAGGATATGAGGGGAAAAAAGACTAAAAGGACTCTAAGACTTTTTACATTAGCCACTAGAAGGATGGATTTGCCATTTACTGAGATGAGGAAGACTGTAGTAGAATCAAGGAGGAGAGTGGCTGGGGGAGAGAGATGAGAATCAAGAACTTAGTTTTGAAAATATAATTTTGACATGTTATCCAACTTAGACTTCAAGTTAGATGTCTGTTGGATAGTTAGATATGCAAGTCTAGAACTCAAGGGAGAGGCTGAGATACATATTTGGAACTTATTAGCCTACTAGAGGCCCTGTGCATGAAATTAGTGCGGGGGGGGGGGGCACCCTCAATCTAGCCTGCGCCCTCTCACAGTCCGGGAGCCCTCAGGAGATGTCCAACTGATGGCTTAGGCCCACTCCCCATGGCAAACGGGCCTAAGCCGTCAGTCACACATCCTTAGCACTTCTTCAGAGGCAGCAGTGAGCTTGGCTTCTGGCTGAGTGGCACTCCCCCTGTGGGAGCACACTGACGCTCCTACATTGAGTGTCTGCCCCCTGGTGGTCAGTGCGTGTCATAATGACCGGTCGTTTCGCCATCCCGTCAATTTGCATATAAACATTTTATTATATAGGATAAACCACTGGTTATTAACCCTGGCTGCAGTGGTACTACAATCACTTAAGAAACTTAGAGAGAGAAAAAAATCAATGTTCAGACTTGACCCAAAGCCTATTCAATCAGAACCTCTGGGGAATCAGACCTAGGAATTGATATTTTTTAAAGTTCTTCAGATTATTCTAATGTGCAGGCAGAGGTGAGAACCACGCCTAAGTGTTATTTAAAGCCCTGCCAAAGGTCAGCTAAGACAGTGGTTCTCAGCCCTGGCTGCATATTAAAATTACTGGGAGAGTTTTAAAAAGTCTTAATGCCCAGGCCGTTCTCCCCTCCCCCCACCCTCCAACAATCCAATTGCATCATACTCTCTGGTGGTGGGGCTTAGAAACTAGTGTTTTGTTAAACTCTTCAGATAACTCCAATGTACAGCCAGACTGAACCCCTGATTCCAGGGAGTAGTCAGGGGACCCAGAAGAGAAGAGATCTGAAGACTGAACCTTAGTGTCTGAAAGATGAAGGAGTGGCTAAGCTAGAAGGAGAACCAGGAGAGAGAGGGGTGGCAAGCTTCCCCCAGATGTCTGAACTGTGGCTGTCCATTCCCATTTAAGAATTAAAAATAGAAGATCAGTGTGCATAGGTGGGGCTGTGGACTCGTGTTTCTCTGTAGGTCAGTGGGTGTTTCCCAGGGTTCTTCATCTCCTTCCCTTCCTCAGCTGTCACCTTCCCTGAGCTGCATCCTCCCTCATCACTCACCACTCATTCCCCGGCTGTCCACCTCCCACAAATCATGTTGAAATTCCTTATCCACTGGAAACCTCCCTCCCCATTCTCAGTGTTGTTGCTGGTTTACACATTTATATCCCTTTAGCGTCATTTTCATAGGGCCTTAGGGGGAGAGCAGATAAATTCAGGTGATTAGATGATTATCTTGAGCCAGAAATCTACCAACCTTTTAAAATGTGAGGATCACTTTAAATGCTAGAAATGTTTTTACAGAATCCATATGATGGAAGTCACATATACTACTTTTGGTATCCATTAATAGGAAAAATGCATATTGATAGAAAGTCTTCTGAATTAACTCACTACCACTTTTAAATGCATTAATGGTTTTACATTTACATATATTTGGAAACTAATAGCACAAGAATGTAGGAGAAAGTTATTAGGGCTGAGAACAATGCTCAGTGAACAAATAGATTCAGACACCTTTGCAATCATTGCAGAGTTGTAGGAGTCCACATTATCATGGCCCCATAGCTCTAGGCCCTGGGAAGCCATTAGAAGTTTTAGAATGGGGGAGGGGATGTTCTGGGGACACTTGAGTTCATATACATAATTGATTTCAGAGAGGAAGGGAGAGGGAGAGAGAGATAGAAACATCAATGATGCAAGAGAATCATTGATTGGCTGCCTCCTGCACGCCCCCTACTGGAGATCAAGCCCACAACCCAGGCATCTGCCCTTGATCAGATTCAAACCTGGGACCCTTCAGTCTGCAGGCCAACACTCTATCCACTGAGCCAAACTGGCCAGGATGGCACTTAAGTTCTTGCTTCCTTTACAGCTTCTCCCTGTCCCTAGTGGTCTCTTTCTCTGGGAGATGAATGTGGGGTGGGTTCCTCTTCAAGAGAGCATGTAGATAAGCCAGCTGGCCTCCTGAGCAAATTACTTACCCAAAGAAAGCAAAGGAATTTTCATGAAATCGAGGCATTTTTATTCTACCACCTTCCCTTCCTCCCATCTTCCTTATCCCCTATCTTTAGGAATTCTGTTCCTTGTTCTCTCACAGGTCAAGTGCTCAACATGTCCCAGCCCTGTGTGAAGCACTGTACACACTTTATCTCATTTACTCCTCACCATCCTGTGGAAGTAGGTACAATTCATATCCTTACTTTACATATGAGGTAACTGAGGCAAAGAGAAGTTAAAGGGCTTTCTCAGATGGACGAGCTAGTGAGCGTGCCACCCCCCACGGCATAGTTGGCGCTGTCTGAATGAGAAATTTAGAGACATAAAAGGTTCCAAATGACTGAATTGGAGAAGGACACTGAGCTATATCCAGGCCTCCCACGGGTCCATCCTCTGGCAGCAGCCTGCCCGGTCTCCTCCAGGATTCTACAAACTGGACCCAGACCCTCCACGACCGAGTGTGGCCAGCACTCCCCTTTGCTGCACCCTCATCTCGAGTCAAACAGAACCTGGTACCGTGCATCTCTGAGTCTTCACTACAGCAGTACCTCCCTCCGCCCAGAATGCCCTCTCCTGTCCTCCCTCAGCCCAAGTCCAGGTAGCAGTCAAGGGCCACTTCCCCTGCAGAGCCCACCCTGACAGTTCAGGCTTCACTGACCCCCCTTCCTCGTTCGGTTCTGCCTTTGATGATCTGACCACACCTGTGTGACTTCCCTCCCCACCAGCCTGTTAGACCCGGCCCTAACAAATAATGACAAAAGGAATCGTCTTTAATTCATTAAAATATTATCTACTTATTATAGAACGCCTGAAAAGAAAGAAGCACAAAGAAGTAAAAGAAAAAACTCCCCCATATTTCCACCAGTAAAGTAGAACTACTACGGAGAGTTTGCCTTCGAGTCTTTTTTTTCTGGACAAAATTTGGGATCTTTCTTTTCCTATGTATTTTTTTTAAAATATATTCTATTGATTTTTTACAGAGAGGAAGGGAGAGGGATAGAGAGTTAGAAACATCGATGAGAGAGAAACATCGATCAGCTGCCTCCTGCACACACCCTACTGGGGATGTGCCCCAACCAAGGTACATGCCCTTGATCGGAATCGAACCTGGGACCCTTTAGTCCGCAGGCTGACGCTCTATCCACTGAGCCAAACCGGTTAGGGCTCTTTTCCTATATTGACATGTGACGTACACGTAAGCTTTCCCAAGCATCCCTGTGTTTGGAAGCACAGTAGCCTGGGAGATGTGCTGTAGTTTGTCAGGAGGACGACTGCATCCCCCTCAGCCTTAGCCCAGGGACCTCCAAGGAGAGGCCTGGTGAAGACCGTGTGAGTGAGTCATTGGTTGTCTGGGGGGTGGAACGAAGGTGGGTTATGTTTGGTGCGTGATACGTGTTAGGTCCAGGGGGGCCATTCAGGAAGCTGGAAAATTACAGAGCGCTCATGCTGGGCCCATGTCTGCCAACAAATGGCGTTTAAAATGTATCTCATGAAATTCTAACTTTTGCAATCTATGAGCTGCGCAGGCAGAAAAGCACACAGAACTGATGTGTTCAGTGAGAACACTGGGACAATGGCACTGGCCATCTCGAGGGCCTGGGAAGGTGGGGCTGGAAAGAGAAAGGAGAGTCCCTGGCACTCGGAGCTGACAGGTGGAGGCCCGCACAGAGGCGCCAGGGCTCCCCGGGTTACGAGGCTGAGGCACAGGCTGAGACTACCCTAGGAACTGGTACCGTGAGAACTCCTTTGGCCTAGCTGATCCCTGAGACATCATGTGAGTGTTAAGGGGAGTTGGGTGGGGATGGGGCAGTACAGGGAAGGCCTGACATGTCTGTGAGCCTGTCAGGGTGAAGAGCAGTCTTTGCTTTCGTCTGAAAGGGAAAGGCAGTCCAAAGGAGAGGCGAAATTAGTGGTGGTGTTTCTAGAATGTTGCTTGGCCTTTCATTGCCACCCAGAGCTGAGGGAAGGCAGGCCCCAGGGACCCGGCACCACATCTGGGGGTCCCCTGCTCCCAAGGGCATCTTCCTGCCTTCGTGGTGGAAAGAACCCCCGCACCCCTCCCATCATCAGCAGAAGCCGCTCTGAGAATCGAAGCTGGGTGGATGGTGCTTCACTCATTGGCAGAGAGATGGGAAATAAAGACTTTAAAGATGTTACACACCCTTCTACGGACCTCTAGAATCTCACAGCCGCAGGGAGGAGCAGGAGGGAGGACCCACCCCAGCCCAGCTTGCAGGCCCAGCTCCCAGGAGACCAGTCCATGGGCAGCATCCACAGCCTCATGACCACTCTGATCGCCCATGTCCTTTTTTCCCAAAGAGCCAACAGAACCCACACCTGGGGGAACATACCCCATTGCCTTTTGGGGTGTCTGTCCAGCCACGGGGCAGGAGCACGTAGCAGGACAGCTGAGCTTCTGAAAGGCTTCCACTCTGAGAGCCCTGGACAGTGGTGTCAGAGATCAGAGACCTGCAGAGGGAGGGTCAGCTACTGTGAGGCCACCACCCAAATTCTGACACACACACACACACACACACCCTACTTTCTTGCCTTGGACCATGCCATTCAGAGGCTCAGACTGTGCATCTGAAAACTAAAGATAATAGCACCTGCCTCCTAGATAATTGGGAGGAAATAAACTGTGTGTGAAAATTACCTTTAAAGCCATAAATCCCATAGAAGCCTAGTAAGGAAAGCAGCACAGGGTAGCGATCAGAGCTAAAAGCAGTTGTCATCTGTGCTTGTTGTGGGGGTTGCTCTCTGCTGCGGTGGTGGCTGCGACAGGGCCTGCGACACAGTGCCCAGGCAGCTCTTCCCCGCAGTTACATCGACACACCTGATCAAGGAAGTTAAAGTCCCCGCCTCAAGTAATGCCTTTAATGACATCACATCCACATTTCAGGGTGCAGACTGACCCGAGCATTCACCCGCCCAGGGGTATGAAGTGTTTCCACTCGCCAGCGCTGAAAACCAGCGAGCTTCCCTGTCTTTTCTGCTGGTCACTGTGGCTAGCACTGCTCCCCCCACACCTGAGTGCTTTGCAGGCAGCAGGAGCCTGGGCGCCGCCCCCTGACGCTGCTGCTCTCAGCTTACACGCTGTCCCTGCTGAGGCCCTCAAGAGTCGCTGTGCAGCAGTGATTTCTCTGATAAAACGAGAATGTGTGCAATGAGGCCAGGGTCCAGCTGAAACCTCCCGTAGGCTTCTGAAAGCTCCGTCTGGCTGCAAGACTCCAGAACAAGCCCTGAGTGGCTGGCCCCACCCCCAGAAGACCCTCCCCTCAGACCTCCCAGGAAGAGGAGCAGGAAGGAAGGACAGTGGCAGAGGCACCTTACAGTTATAAAGGTCTGAGTCTATAGTAGTCCCCTTATCGCGTGGGATAAGTTCCAAGATCCAGGGTATGCCTGAAACAGCAGAAAGTACCAACCATATGTACTCTATGATTTTTCCCATACATACATACATATTTTTTCAGTTAAAGAAGCACTTTACAGCTTCTCTTTGGCAGGTCTGAATTGCCAGCATCACTACTCTTGTACTTCAGGGCCATTATTAAGTAAAATAAGGGTTATTTGAACCCAAGCACCTCGATACCATGACAGTCCATCTGGTAACCCAGAGGGCTATAAAGTGGGCAGGTAGCGTACACAGCCTGGATATGCTGGACAAAGGGATGATTCACATCCTGGGCCGGACAGAATAGGATGGTATGACATTTCATCATGCTACTCAGAAGTACATGCAATTTAAAACTTATCTATTATTTCTGGAATTTTCCACTTCATATTTTCAGACTGTGGTTGGCTGTGGGTAACTGAAACCACTGGAAGCAAAACCATGGACAAGGGGAGACTACTGTGATTTTATTTAAAAAAACACCCAACACCACTTATTCTGTTTATTGAGCACCTACTAAATACCCAGGATTGTGTTGGATCTGAGTGAGACTAGAATTGTGACTCGTGGACAAAAGCACTGCTCCTGGGGCCGTGCACATCCTGGAGAGCTTGTGAAAAGCAGCCAGCTCTGGGCAGTCCCCTGTGCTAAGAAGACTAGACTCCAGCCCTGGAGCCCAAGCCCCCTGTGGGGGTGAGGAGAGCTGGCATCAGAGACACCTGAGGGGAGGGCACCTGAAGACCAGGGGCCTGAGCAGGGCCTGAGCGTGTGCGCCTGGCTGGAGGAGCCCAGCAGGTCTGGCGGAAGCAGCTGGTTCCTTGGCTGCCCCCATCTTGCCTGGGAGGTTATTTCTCTGTATATAAATAGTCCCCTGCAGTTAGCAGGATAAATATAAACACAGCCTCCTGATCACAGCTCAGAAACCAAGCTTTGCATCTGAGCTTCCTGCTGCCACCGCTGCTGTAAAACACAGGATGCGCAAGGGGCAGCATGCAGGCCTCTGCAGCCGAGCACGGGCGCATCAATTCCCTCGGCCGCCACGAAGGAGTGCACAGCCCGGGGGCTTCTGGCTCACAATTCTGGAGGCCAGAAGTCCCAGCTCAAGGTGCAGCAGGATTGGGGTGTTTAGGCCTCTCTTCTTGACGTGTAGGTGGGCTGTCTTCTCTCTGTGTCTTCACATGGTCTTCCCTCTGTGCGTGTCTGTGTCCTACTCTCCTTATAAGGACACCAGGCATAGGCAGGGCCTACTTGCACGACCTCATTTTACCTCAGTCACCTCCTTGCAAACCCTATCAGCTACAGCCACATTCCAAGCTACTGCAGGGTTAGGGCTTCAACTTAGGCATTTGGGGGAACAAGAGGCCATGGAGGCCATCCCTCTGCCTTCAGACTGACACATGTCAGAACCTTCCTGGGCAAAGGAGGGCCAGTCTGCATTTTAAAGGCCACCCTGGAGAAAGAGATTCCATATATTTGGTGGGATTACGCTAACTTGAAGATTTCTGGAAATTGCTGTTGCTTATTACATGTGACTAAAAGCCAGCTTACTTCCACAAAGGATGTGAACAGATTTAAGTGATAAAACTAGAATAAGCCAAACTGTATGCTCAAAGAGGCCAGGGTGGTGACCTAGTCCAGTGCTTGCACGTAGCAGGTATTCAACAGACGTTGTGAACAGGAGAAAGAAGGGGGAGGGACGAATTACGGAGGCCAAAAAATAATCGAAAATTGATGAGAAATGTACCAGCTGCCGGGACACAGTCCGATAGCAGTTGCTCACAATACCTTGGCTCTGAGTGTCCACGGAGCCGGCAAACCCTGGCACTCAGTGTGTGGGAGCCAGGGCACAAGTGCGCCTAGAAAACCAACACTTCAGATCCTGAACTCAAGAAGAAATGAATCTAGTGCATCTTTAAATAAGGGACATGGGAAATGATTTTTTTCCTTTGGTTTTGCAAAAGACACAGACATCATCTTCAAATGGGTGCTTCTACCATTCCTCCCCAAAGGCAGGAGGTGAAACATTCAATCACAGTGAAAGCATTTCAGTCGCAGTGGAGAGCAAGGATAATAGGGTCCATCATTGCTATTTCCTGATGACCGGACTTAATATAGAGATAGCATCCTTACTGCTGAGGGTCTCCGGGCTCTCGTTCATGGCCTTTAATGGGGAGAGCCAGTGTCTGGCACGTAAATATTTGTTGTGTGAAGACATCCCTGGGACACCTTATCCATATGATCCTGACTCTATATCCCAATCCAGAACCCACAGACCCTCTCCCACCACCTCCACCTGCTTGGCTAAGGCATCTTTATTATTCCGCCAGTGGCACCTCCTCTGGGAAGCCCTCTCAGACCTTTTCTCTTGTGTCTTGGCTTCCTGTGATGTCTCCTATGCTGTCGTTTTCATAGGGTGTCATTCTCTTGAGAACAGGGACCTTGCCGTATTCATTTTTATTTATAAATTTAAAAAAAAATAACAATGCTTGTTGGGGGAGAAGTTTTGGTTTTAAAAGTAGTAACTGCCCCATTTGCACCACAGGAAGTGTGAAATATTTATAACAACATACAGAAGATAATTAAAATAAGAATCACCTATATTTCCACAACCTAGAGGCATGCTCCACCTATGAATTAAATACCTGTGTGTTCACACACATGCACAGTTAGAGCCAAATAAAGTAGAAGATTGGAAGGAGTTTCTTTAAAAAGCAATAATGAGTGGCATCCAATAAAAGGCTGTGCTGGAATGCTGAGCGCAGAACGATTTTGAGAAGTTGAAAGCAGCCCCGGAGAGCAGGGCACACGCCTGGCACTCACAGCGGGGCTGGGGTGATCAGATGTGGCACGTCACCCCTCCAGCGCACGGCACGCCTGCACAGACAGTGCTGCTTTATGACCATGACCGAGTGAGATGGAAACAAGGCCACTCACCCATAACCATCTCTGAACAAAGACCAAAGAAGAACATTTTCCAAACCACACACAAAAATGACCCAGCACCCCTATCTGGTTAAGGTGAGTGACTCCTGTTTCCTCTCCAATCACAGCTTTGGCTTTGTCACCTCCTATCCGTTATTCCCACCTCCTAGGTAAGAAATACCAAGAGACCCAATCCCAGAAATATCCCTGCTCCCTGCAGCACCCAATCCACAGCACAGCCTTGCTTCCCTGAGCCCTCCCCAGAGTGGCCTAACTCAAGCCCAAATTCTGACTAAGTCCTTTCTGCTGCCCGCTGGCTGAGATGCCCCGCAGCTCCCCGTGGTGCCCCGGCTCCCTTGTCGTAGTGAGTCCATACACTCAATTTTTTGTTTTGTTTTGTTAATCTTCACCCGAGGATATTTTTCCATTGATTTTTAGAGAGAGTAGAAGGGAGGGGAGGAGGAGGGAGAAAGGGAGAGAGGGGGAGAGAGAGAGAGAGGAAGAGAGAGAGAGAGAGAGAGAGAGAGAGAGAGAGAGAGAGCGCAATGCGAGAGACACACTGATTGGTTTTGAGTCTGCAACCGAGGTATGTGCCCTTGACTGGAATCAAACCTGAGGCCCTTCAGTCCATGGGCCAATGCTCTATCCACTGAGCCAAACTGGCTAGGGCAGTACACCCAATTTTATTCAACTTCAGGTGTGTTCATGTGGCTGTGGGGCATGGACAAAATCACACATCACCGTGTTCCTTTCCCAGCCCTTTCCTGGCACATTGCAGGCCTCAAGAATACGTTAGGTGAATTCATTAAAACTAAGATGAAACAAGTTTCTGGTACAGTGCCTGCTGGTGACCACTAGACAAACTGCCACTTCTGTCAGGAATTTAGCAGCTGTCCCCTGGGCGTCTGCATTAGAGAGACTGAGAGGATATCTGAGACCTGGGCTGTGTGACAGCACAGAAAAACGCCAAGGCTTAAATGGTGCCCTGGGTCAGTAGTCACTGGTACCGGGCCACCGCGAGCAGCACATGACTAAGTGAACGTGCTGCTAGGGGATGCGTGGATGCAGAGAGAAGGGAAAGGATGTCAAGCTGTCGCAGACCTTGAAAGGCGGGAATGGCAGGTGCACAGGCGTGGAGGAGACCATTCGTGGTACACGTCTGCTGGACACGGGGCTGTGAAGGCTGGGGCTCTGCCTGTCCTGCTCCCCCCGTCGCCACAGTGCCTGACACAGAGCAGGCTTTCAGTTAGTGCCTCCCCTGTCTTCCCTGGCCCTGAATTTAGTCTCTACCACAGTTCTGGGCTGAGGCTAGGGCTCTGCTCTTTTTGTGAGGGGCGGGGGGGGTGGTGGGGGGGTGCGGGGGGGGGGAGGTGATCTCACTTCTGAGTCACAGAGAGACAGGGACAGATCTGAGGGAGGAGGGGACAGGGCAAGGCTGGGCTGTCAGTGAGTCACCCTCCTGCCAGCTCCAGCTCCCAGGGCCTGACAGCTGCTCCCGGGAGGTCACTCAGGAGGAGCCGCCCCGGAGGCAGGAGTGGTTACCCAGCTTTTAATAACTCATTTTGCTGAATGATGTGTGGGGAGGAGAGAAAGCCTTAATCACACAGATGAAGTGCAGAGTCTCGGGGCTGGATCAAGTCACCCCTTTGGCGAGGAAAGCAGTGCCAAGGCCCAAAGGCAATTCTCAGGATCACTTGCCCATTGTTCACCATTTACCCAAACTTTTCTGATGTAAAAATTCACCCACCTGCAGCCTGTGGGCTTCAGTCTCCTCCTAGATCCCTGCCCTCTCAGCCACCCCCACCTGCCCTCCTGCCCTCCTCAAACAGAGAACATCCTGCCAAAGGCCCCACCGAACAAGCCAGAAGCAAACAGGAAAATGGGGAGGCCCCGCTTCCTCCATGGCCTTGCTGGCCGCTGCCTCTTCGGCCTGAGTCATGGAGCATCCAGTACCAGCCCAGCCCCGCACCGGCTCTGAGCAAAGGGAACCGCACAGGCGGCCCTCAGGGAGCTGTCTGTCCATCTCGTGTGCAACTTAGACCAATCCACAAACACTAACAAACAGAGCAGCCCCGCCGCAACTTTCCCACCAGAGTGCCATTTGCCAGCACCCCGCCTGCTGCCACACTGTTTGGGGACCGGAGAAGGTGGTGCCTCCCCCTAGCGGGGCCTCTGCCCCAGCTCAGGGCAAACCCGGAGGGGATGTTGTCCCTCACCTGGAACCACTGAGGAAACTCACCTGGAACCTCCTGAGGCGAAGGGAGGTGAAAGGGCAGCAAGTCAATGATAGAGTCTGTCTTGGGGGAGTCTTTCCTTGTCGTCCAAAATTCCTAGTCAAGGCCTGTCTATACCTCGCTCGCATCAGGTAAAATCGTGATGCACTTCAGCTGTGATGCACAGGCCACGCCTCACACGTGGAGCTTCCTGGTTGAGCTTGCTGTGTTTTACGCACTTTTCATGGCCCAGGCACCGTGGGAAGCATGGGGAAACCAACTCCTCCTTTACTCCTCACAGCAGCCTCCCGAGGTAGACGGTCATCAGGCCACTTTCAGAGGGAGAAGTAGCATGTTCCCATGGAGGCGCCAGAGGGTGAGGCCACAGCCCCTGCTCCCAGCCTCCTCTGCTCGCACCTCTCCAAGAAAGGGGGTGCCGGTGCCCTTCCCAAGCGGCAGGAACGGCGACTTGCTGAGCTTGGCTTCTGCAGCTGGAGGTTTCAGTGCTTGTCCGTTTCTAGATGCCGGGCTGAGGAGCTGGAGACTCTCCTGGAGGTGAAGCTCAAGTTCAGCCCCAGTACAAAGTGGGGGGCAGTCCCTCCACCTTGTCCTTCTCCTTCTTGCACAGGCTCACCCACTCCATCAGCAAGAATTACTGCACATTGTCTGTGGGGCAGGCACCGAGCTGCCCGTGGGGACCAGCCAAGCCGACCCCCCACACAGCAGCCCTGTGCACTCTCCCAGTGGGGCGCGCCTTTCTCAAACCATCACCCACCCCTCAGGCCTGAATACAAGTACCTTCTCCTCTCTGTCTTTCCCAATCACTGTACGAAGAGGCTGGTCTGGGTGCACCTGGGCCTTGGGGATAGTTTTGTTTCCCAGGTGATTCTATTGTGCAGCCAGAGTAAAAACTGCCGTGCCAGCCAGAAGCAACCTGCTTCTTTTTCTCCCCAGCTCTTGTGCGTTTGGCTTTTCCCTCATCACGTCACAAGCTCCTTCCTCTGCTTTCAAAGCTGGGCTCTGCCACTTGCTTGTTCTATGATCTGGGTAAATTATTTAACCTCAGTTTCTTTACCTATTAAATGACTGTGTTTGTTAATCTCACAATTGGGGGTGATAATCATTCTCAGTGTCATTCATCAAATCTAAGACACTATTGATTACAAATGTACCACTACTACATACCATTAAGAAATTTAAATGCTGTCAAATAAACTCTCAGGCCATCGATGGTAAGATCCATTCCGATTTCAGGGATGTGAAAATTCAAGGGGAAAAGCTGTGACTTAGAATGAGTGAGTGCCTCGGAGTTGTTGTGAGGATGAAATGCATTGATACACATGAAGTCTTGGCAAAGTGCCTGGAAATAGTGAGGGCTCAACACCATCAGCCACTATTACCCCCCTCCACATTTTCACTCCTCACTGAATGCTTTAATGACTCTTCCCAGCCATTCTTCCAGCCCCTCTTCTCCCCAAGGGTTCTGGATTTATCCAAGCCGGTTGTCCTCCCTAGGAAAGTGACTTGGATAAGGATGACATGGACAGCCCTGAGGGTCCTAGGGAAGCCTCTCAGGTCCAGCCCTCCTCCATGGAGCATGGCCAGAAGCCTCCCTTTTTCTCGAGAGTCAGTGTCTGAGCTCCAGCCACAGAGCAGCCTGACAGCAGCCCCACCCTCCACCCTCCTCCCCACAGCCCACCCACACGCCCTCTGTTCCCTGTTTGGAGACGGAGGGGCACTGGAAGGCCTGGCTGCTGACCTGGCCTTGGGTGTGAGCTTCAGGCTGCTTGATTATTAAAATGAGGCTGTTAATCCCTCCTCTGGGCAGTCAGGAAAGATCAACAAAGCATCATGATGTACACTTTAAATAGCTTACCATTTTATGTCAACGATCTATAACAATAAAAGCATAATATGCAAATCAACCAAACAGCCAAACAGCTGAACGACCATCCAGACGTCCTTGTAGACGACCTTCCAGACGAAGCCAGGGCTGCAAGGGCCGAGGCAGCCAGGCCTGCAAAGGCCTACTCTTGTAGGAATTTCGTGCATAGGTCCTCTGGTATCTCAATAAATCTAAAATTAAGAACAGAAATATCAATCAAAGTATTTGAAATTGGGCAGATTCCAATCAGAAGGGGCACTGGGGATACCTTATAACATTGTTTTTTAAAGGAAGTGCTTTAGCCCATTTGCATCAGAATCATCAGGGCACATTTGTTAGATGCAAATTCCTGGGTCCCTCTCCTGACCTCCTAAATAAACCTCTGGAGTGGGACCTGCCTTGAAATCTGCATGGTGGGGGAGGGGAGAGGAGGGGGTTAATCCTCACCTGAGGATATTTTTCCATTGGTTTTTAGGGAGAGTAGAAGAGAAAGGGAAAGAAGAAAAACATTGATGTGAGAGAAACACATTGATTGGTTGCCTCCTGCATAAGCCCTGACCAGGGCCCAGGCCCTGGGGGAGCCTGCAACCAAGGTACCTGCCTTTGACTGGAATCGAACCCGGGACCCTTTGGTCCACAGGCTGACGCTCTATCCAAACCGGCTAGGGCAGAATCTGCTTTTTAATCATGCATTCCAGTTGCTTGGAACAGCCCTGGTTTTTACATGCGGTTCTGGGGTAATTATTAGTAGTGTCTTTTTACTCTCAAAAGTACCCTGGATTGGACTGTCAATTATATTTCTCCTCCTCAGAGCTGATACTACAGAACGAACAGGACAAGGTGCCTGAGGTGGTAAGCCAAGACTTCCCGTCTTCTAGCACAGTGGGAAGGGCTCCAGGGTCAGCTCAGCCACTTACAAACTATAACATGGGCAAGTACCCTCAACTCCCTTGGCCCATGTCCTGGCCTACATTGTTGGGTTGATGATGCTTCCCTCACAGGGTGGCTGGAGGGATTTGATTTGTTCAGCATCTGGCAAAGAGACTCCACCTCGAGCCACCGAAACAGATCAGAACTGGCCTCCCCATCTCAATTCCAGATTCCTTGAGCTGAACTCTGGAGGCCCTGTCACTAGGGCCCCATTTGCGAAGGCGGCACCAGACAGGCTGTGCAAATGCGCTTCACAGCTTTTGTCAAAGTAGCACAATAAAGCCCCCAAGTGTCTGCTCTTTGCAAAGTGGGATGGCAGATCAATTGTGGCATAAACAAAATAGCAGGCTTGGTGCAAACCGGGGACAGATTACGCCTCTGCAGGGTGTGCTTGGGGAAGGAGGGGTTCTCGGGGTGGCTGGGTTTGTTTTTTCTCTGCCTGAAGCTTCAAGGCCCCTCTCCAGAGCCAGCCTGGCTCCCACAGATTGTCAGAGCTGGGGGGACCACTCCTCCACTCTGGGAAGCGGCAGCCCAGGCAGAGACCCCACTGGCCTCAGCAGGAAGCCTGACTCCAGGGCCTCAGCTTCCCCAGAGCTCAGACCTCAGGAATTGGGCCAGTGAGAGGGACATTTGCTTTGGGTGCCCTCTGTGTTGTCAGAGAACCTTGTGACCTGCCTGTCCACTTCTGGGCAGACAGTGCCACAATCACAGCCAATCAAGCATTTGAGATCATTTTAGGCCTGCAGTCACGACCATGAGGAGACCCCAGGACAAATTCTGGCCCAGGTTCTCTGTAGGGGCAGCAGGGAAAAGTTGTGCCCTGGCTCAGGGATGAGCTGCTGGCAGCAGAGGGATGAGCATCTGTACAAAACCTCTAAGAAGGCAACCCAGAGACTCTGTGAGGGTAGGGACTGCATCTGTCTGGTTTTCCACCATATCCCTGAGCCTAGTATGAGGCCTGCCAAACTATGTCACCAGTACATGTCTGCTGAGGAATGAACGAATGGGTGGTGGTTGATCTTCCAGCTGCATATCTGGTGGTGCTGCCTTGTAGAGGCCCTACCTTGGTAGAGAAGGAGAACTGGGGGGCTGAGAAACAGGTCTCATTCTGGTTCCATCATTCAGGGACATCCAGGAGGACAGATGCTCATGCAGTACTGGTTGATGTGATAATCAAGCTGGCTACTTAAGTGACTAATGAGCGGGAAGCATATAGAGTGGATGTGCTGGAAAAAGGGAGGATTCACGTCCTAGACAGGATGCCATGAAATTGCACCACATTACTCAGAACAGCGGATAATTTAAAACTTATGGATTTTTTATTTGTGGAATTTTCCATTTAATATTTTCAGACCATGGTTGACCATGGGTAACTGAAACCATTGAAAGCAAACCTGCACATAAGAAGTAAATCAGGTGATTTTTTTTTTCTAATGAACTTAAGAACTTGAATTTGGCTTTAAAGAGGAGCAAAATTCCTCTATCAAATTCCTGGTTACATTGCTAATTTGGTTTTTCATTCTCTTGTGGCTAAATTCTAAATCTAGGGATATAATCCATCTTCCTCAACGTGAGGATCATGATCAAAGATTTCTCCTAACTTGAGTCATTAGGCATAAGATCAAGACCACAGTCAGGCAAGTGGGCATTTCCTCCAGGGAATCTAGAGAATGATTAACACACAGGCTTAAGGAATTACTCTGAAAAAATATTTTCTCAGACGCTTTTAAGGAAATAGTCAGCCCAGGGAGACAAAACTCTACACACACACCCCACACACACACTTCCTGGGGCTGGCCCCACCCCACTAGCAGCACAGGTAGCCCTCCTGACACTGGGTATGAATTAACTTCTGACCTCTGCTGCAGAGGTGTTGACAGGTGCCATAGTGCTACTCAGACAGATGATTCATTTTCAGCTCAGACTCCAAGCAGCAGCAACTCTTCCTACAAAGAGATGAAACCCCCTCCTGTAACCAGAGTCAGGCAACCATGCGTCCCACCAAGAGACTACAGCCAGCAGCAGGCTGAGAGCTCAGGTTGCAGGCGCAGAGCTGCCACTCTGTGCTGCCCTGCACGGCATGAGCAGAGCCTTCTGCAGAGATCAATTGATAAAGAATCTCCTTTACAGACTGTGCTTTGAATAAGTGGGTAAGTTAAGAATTATAAGAGTTCAAAGCAAATAAGCAGCTGCCCAGGCACAGAACAGAACTGCCAAGACAAAAGCGACCCCAGACACACACAGCACAGGCCGGCATTGGACCCAAACCTTTCCCTTGGCGAGGTGAGCAAGGATGACGTGGTCCTTGGGCGAGAAGAAGCCGATGCTCAATGGCAGCCATGTTTACTCTCTGACTATTGTGGCCTCCTCCTCAAAGAATCCTTTGTCAGTTTCATAAACCCCTTTTCCGAGACCATCAAATATAGCTACCAGGACTGAACACCCTCTACCTGGTCCCCAGGAATCCCGTATAAAATGAAGCCTTTATGGCATTCTATCCTAACAAGGCCCAGGTGTGCCACTGTTACATTAAAAAAACCGATTGGAGGGGTGGAAGAGCAGGTGACACTTGCTTTGCGGCATCTCAGTGGTTTGCATCTGTGCAGTGGTTTCTGTTGTGTCCTGATGGGTCCTTCCTAGTGACCACCTTGCCTCACCCATTTTGGTTTATAGATCCCCAACAGGAGGGGCCATGTCTCCTCTCACAGTTTATGGACTGCCAAGATCAGGAACAATGTCTCGTGCCACTAAGGGAGAGAAATGTCTGAATACTGATTCCCCTCCACCTGAGTGATACCACTCCAGACAGGAGCCATGTCATCGCCTGCACACACACAGCGCCCACCCCCTAGGGCCTCCTGCCCAGCCGGGACCGCCCTGACCCTTGCTCTGTCTCCACAGGTTTCGGCATGACCACCCCCGCCACGGTGGGTGGGAAGGCCTTCCTCATCGCCTATGGGCTGTTTGGCTGCGCTGGGACCATCCTGTTCTTCAACCTCTTCCTGGAGCGCATCATCTCGCTGCTGGCCTTCATCATGCGCGCCTGCCGGGAGCACCAGCTGCGCCGCAGCGGCTTGCTGCCCGCCACCTTCGGCCGCGGCTCTGCGCTCTCGGAGGCCGACTGCTTGGCGGGCTGGAAGCCCTCGGTGTACCACGTGCTGCTGATTCTGGGCCTGTTCGCCGTGCTGCTGTCCTGCTGCGCCTCGGCCATGTACACCAGCGTGGAGGGCTGGGACTACGTGGACTCGCTCTACTTCTGCTTCGTCACCTTCAGCACCATCGGCTTCGGGGACCTGGTGAGCAGCCAGCACGCCGCCTACCGGAACCAGGGGCTGTACCGCCTGGGGAACTTCCTCTTCATCCTGCTCGGCGTGTGCTGCATCTACTCGCTCTTCAATGTCATCTCCATCCTCATCAAGCAGGTGCTCAACTGGATGCTGCGCAAGCTGAGCTGCCGCTGCTGCGCGCGCTGCTGCCCGGCGCCGGGCGCGCCCCTGGCCCGGCGCAACGCCATCACCCCGGGCTCCAGGCTGCGCCGCCGCCTGACTGCGCTCGGCGTCGACCCCGGGACCTGCGACAGCGACGCCGAGGGCCGCCGCCTATCGGGCGAGCTCATCTCCATGCGCGACCTCACCGCCTCCAACAAGGTATCGCTGGCGCTGCTGCAGAAGCAGCTGTCGGAGACGGCCAACGGCTACCCGCGCAGCGTGTGCGTCAACACGCGCCAGAACGGCTTCTCGGGCGGCGTGGGCGCGCTGGGCATCATGAACAACCGCCTGGCCGAGACCAGCGCCTCCAGGTAGACCGCCCGCCCGCCCTCCCGCCCGTCCGCCCGTCTGCGCGCCTCGCCGCGTGCGCCAGGGACCCCCTCCAGGCTGGGGTGCCACCAGGCGTGGCTTGCTTTCCTTCTCTCAGACGCTGGCGCTTTCTTAATCTTTATCCAATAAAATGAAACCAAAAAAAAATTTTTTTTAAAAGAAATACTATTTGGACGGGCCTGATGTTATCAGGGGCAGGTTTTTGGATAACCTGTTTTCCTTGTGGGTCCCCTCTTGGAGAACCGTGGCCCCAGCAGATTCTCCTTCAGGGAGAGAAAAAGTGGCACCCAGACCCTCACGTGATGCATACCGCAGCCAGGAGAGTGCCAGTCCTGGGTTGTGCAGACTGGCATTCAACCCGGTCCCCATGCGCATAAGCAGCCAGCAACCCCAAAACATATGGTGCAACTTTACATGGCTCAGAGTTACCTCCGCAGCATTTAGAATCCTGGCCCACCCCAGCAGCTTCCTTCTGGTCGTTAGAAGTGATATAGTCACAGTTTTGACAGATGGGGGTGGGGAGAGCCATCTGTTACCTCCTGGCGTGTATATATAGCACAGCCGCTACACACAAGTGGTGTAGTATTACGCAATGAGATGAAACACGCACCAACTCGGGGACTGTGGCGTTTCCGAGATTTGGAAATGGCAATGGTAAGGGGCTTGCTTAGCTGGCCTTTCTCAGCCTGTATTTCTCTTAGCACAGTACCCAGGGCAGCTACTTGTAATGAAGGAAATCAGGGTGGCCTGCGGGAGGGGAGCTCTGGGCTGCAGGAGCCCCGCTCTGCGTCAGCTGCCTGATCTCAGAGGCTCCAGGCTATCTCTGAACCCCACAACCCTCCTTTCTCTCCCCAGCACCACCCACCAGGTCGCTGCTCGTCATTAACTAGGAATGTGCGTCTTTTCAGACAAGGTTCTGCTTTGTTAGTGTGGGTTCTTTTTCCTTCTTAACTCGATCAGTTCAACGTTTTTCTCTTTTAGAGAGAGCCTGAGGGTGCAGAGCACAGCCCCAGCCCACCCTCCTTCTCTGAATAGGGCTCTGCCAGCTGCACCCTAGGGGCACCAGGAACCCAACGCAGCCATTTTACACATGTCAGAGAATTGGGCTTCAGAGCCCATAATGTTTTGGGGGCACATCCCATTCTAAACCCTTTTTGGCCCCCACAGATAATCAAGTGAATGTGTTTCCTCCACAGAGTATGTACTGGAGGTGGAGGAAGCCGGGAGGGAGGCAGCTGGAGAACAGGAAGATGGAATCAATTTTAGGATCCCAGTTTTGCTCTGGATGATCCTCAAGCTGAGGGACAGGTTCTCCCAGACGCCCCCTCTGCCACCCGGGGGTCACTGACCTGGAGGAGGGCCAGATCCCCCCCCCCTTTATTGAAAGGAAGGGGGTCTTGGACTATGAAGGAACAAAACTTTCAGCTCCTTTTTCTCATCTGGAAAGATAATGATCCCAAGGACAAATGCCAGAGTCTAGTCAGACATGGTATGACCCAACAGCATATATATATGCAGCTTCTGACAGGAAGTCTTAGAAAGCACCAGACGCCTCACACCACCGTCCGCCCGAGAGGCACTGAAAGCTGCGAAACCTCCCTCCCTGGCAGCAAGGAAAGCATATGTGTCTGGAACATACACACACACACACACATGCATGCACACACACTATTAAGAGTCACACTTGAATGTCAGCCTCCCCTTTTCCCTTCTAGTTCATGGCAGAAGGGGAAAAAAATGACTCTCCAGCTACTTTGGGTAATTTCTAATTTGGGCTGAAATAGGTTTTTAAACACAAGCCCTAAACGGGGATGAAGCCAAGGAGGCAGAGTGGCCGGGAGAGAGGCCAGTGTTGCTAAATCCTGAAGGGTGGGCTTCCGGAGAGCCGTGCTTCCAGGATCCCTGTGACTGTCAGGCAACCTCCTGAGCATCCCCCTACCCTGCTACCCACCCCCTCTACACCCGCCGGAGTCTGAGTGACGGCTGTGGGCACACTGAAGGGACTGCACACCAGGCACACGTTCTCTAGGGCAGGGCCCTCTCACAGGGCCTAGAAATAAAGTGTCAGATTCATCCCTTTAAAAGAAGGAAAGATTAAAAGGCATCCAATTAGACGTGTCACCTAGGCAACGAGAAATAACTTGGGGATCAGAGCCATCCAGAGGGGGAAGTAGAGTTCGCCATGATAGAGGCATCTAGATCGTGAGGTCTTAATAGCTGGCAAATCGCAGCCAACCTAGAGGGAGTGAGCCCCGGGGACAGCAGGAAGGCCTAAGACCCAGCTGGCAAGGCTCTTTGAGGCAGACGGGCCAAAGAGGTGTCCAGGTGGTCCCAGTGACCACACGCATGACTGCGCAGGATCCCATCCCCACAGAAGGGAACAGGACCCGCCTCCAGAAAAGAACAACTCAGAAGCCCCTTTGGCAGTCTTCTCTGTCAGCAGTGCTTCCTGAAGTCTGCCCTAAGATGCGCATGCCTCTGCCTTCTGTGTTCACTTCTTTTCCTACTTTGCCTTTGAAAGGAGGCCATTGTGGGAGCTTGGGCAAGCTTCTGAAGGAACCGTAGGTGTGAGGGGGCCGGGAGTAACCCTTCCCTCTAAGCCACCTCCAGAGGAACACCAGTCCGCCAACATCCAGGGCAGCTCAGGATCCAGCGGCACGTGTGTGTTTTTGCCCATGTTCTTCTGGCCCCTCCCCCATCTCAGTACATCACTGTGGGTCACCTCAGGCCAAAAGGCTCCCCAGATGCCAGGAAATGCTTCCTGGGAAAAGCCGGGCTCCCAAGTTCAGGGGGATTACTGGAGCTTAGACCACACCCAAAGGGGCTGTTTGACACCCTGCTTAGGGTGGGCACTGAGAACCAGAGTCCTTGCCACGCAGGAGTGGGGCCTCCCCATCATTCTAGGAACAGTGGCACTGACAGGGACCCCCTTCTTTGGTGCAGGTTCTTCAGAACCTCAGGGTAAGAGAGCGCTCCGTTTTCATAGATGCTGTGGCCTCTCCCACCATGTGGGGTCTCCAGTTTGACCCACAGCTGTCTGCTCACTGCAGTCTACAACTCCCCCAGGCACCAGGAGTCACTGCCTAACCTTAGGCCCACACTCAACCCCTCCAATGCTGGGATGCTGGGGCTGAGGGGCAAAGATGGCATGAGCTCTTAAGGTGCCCTTGCCACCCTCTGTGGCTACTCAGAGGGTCTTGGCGAATAGCCGGGTCTTCTGACCCCAGACGGCTCACCCATGGGGCCCTTGCTTGCTAATCAGGCTGGGAGGTCAGGCCCCTATGTCCTCTGACTGAAGCCAGAGCCTCCTGGCCTGGAAAAGGAGGCAGACATCTCGAGCAGCCTCAGGCCCTCAGCTTGTGGACAATGCCTGACAGTCCTGAGCACTTGCCCAGGAGCCTCACACATCACAGTAACACACACACACACACACACACACACACACACACACACACACACACCAGCCTTACAAAGAGCGGCTAGCTAGCTCCATTCCCCCAAGGAAAAATCCTATTCTGTGTCACTTTAAGAAGAAAGATTTCCCATTTTTAACTCCCCGGAGATCTAGAGCCTGGAAAATTCTTCTCTGCCTGGGGGAGTTCCACGCACACATTGCATGAATGTGTATTTTACACAGAAGCCAGCGCCCAAACCCAAGTCAAGCCCTGGCAAATAGCTGCTGAATTCACCCAGGCTCCTGCATTCCTCAGTCAGGCCTCCTGGCAGGGGCCCTCTTCCTGTGTGCTGTGGGGTGAGGGGGACTGAGTTCTCATGGCCAAAGGAGCCCCGAGGTTCTGGGGAACCGAGGCTGAGGGCAGCCCACAGAGAGCTGTGGGCCAGGTGGTTTCATCTTACTGTAACTTTTTACATTCTTTTTAAAAAGCACAATTCCACATGCACACTGTCTGGAAAGCACATCCGGACAGATTGCTTAGGGCACTGCTGAGTCCAGAAGAGGCTGCCGGGGCCTCTTTGTTGCAGTGGTTATATAACACGCTCGCTCCATTCCCTGGGTGGGGAGGGCTGGAGAGCTGCTGGACCCAGCGTGGACTCGTGGACTCGGGCCTGGACTCTTGCCCCTGGAGCAGCTTGGCACACACCTTCAGGCTCGCGCAGCATCTCGCCCGCCCAGCCGGCCTCATTATGCATTGAGGAGCTATGAGATTTCTGCACTAACCTGACCCAAGCCCTCTTCCCCTTTCTTCTAGCCTCTTTCCCTCCCCCTCCTCCTTAGGGAAGCTCCCCTGGCTTTACAAATTATTTTCTATGCTTCATGTTCTCTCAAGAGGGGTGGGTAGAGCATGCGGGGCAGGCCTGCAGGGTTTCTTAAACAATACATTTATTTTTCTGAGCAGCACTCCAAGAGAGGGCTTGAAGGGTATCTGAATTACCAATGAATAAAATGTAGCCTGCCACCCCTTGAGCTGTTTGCTTTCTGTCTGTCAGAGCCACCTGCCTCTCTCTCCCTACTCACACCTCCTCTCTGGGCCCCCAGGGGACTTCTGTTTGGAGGGTTGGGCTTGGGTGGCAGCTCCCAGAGGGGTTGGTGGGGGCAACAAGGAACCTTGCAGGCAGTTTGGGCAGATGGCCAGTATCTGATAGCCAGGGCCAGAAAGAAAGCAGGGGTGCCCAGGAAACGAGCTGGGGGAGTTGGAGGATGTGGCCCTGGTTTCCAGCTCTGGCTGTGCACTGGTCTTTCCAAAGGCAGCTTTAAAGATACTGATGCCCAGGCTCCTCCCACCCCCTCCACCCCCTGACCCCCGAGATTCTGATTTCAATGGTGTGAGGAGGAGCACAGGCAGGCACTGGAATTTGGGGGAAGCTGCCATGGTGATTCCAATGGTCAACCAAGGTCTTGAACCTACACTTTCACACAGAGCACTCACTGGTGTGGAAAGAGCACTCATGTAGGAGTTCAGAGGTCTGATTTCTAGTCCTGTGCCTGGCAGTCACTGTGCTTGCTCAGATCTGCAGTGCCCCCCACCTCCCAGGAGCCTTATGAAAAGTAAATGAGTGGCTGGAAACTCTGAAAAGTATGAAGTGCTCCATAAATGCGGTGTCACCATTGTTAGAGGAATTTCATAACACTAAGGGACCAGGCAGCCCCTATCACCTCTGCAGGGGAGCCTTTCTGCAGGGCCCGCTGGGAAGAAGGCTGCCCACAATGCCTTTGCAAACCTGTCCTTATCGGCACCACTTTAACCACCATCAGAGGAGTGCCAAATAGTGCACACTCACCGGCTCTCCTTCCTCCACAGCCCCCTCCCCAGGCCATCCTTTTCCTTCAGGTTGCCTTGGAGATGAGAAGTAATTGGCAGGTTACACAAGTCCTGACCCTACCCACCTCAGTCTGCAAAATCACTCTCTAGTCTCCTCCAACCCAAAACGTTTCATTCAACTGCAGTAACATCCACCCTGGTCTTTTGGTCTTGTCAGTGCTGGTCAAAGGTACTTAATTGATTTCATGACCTGCCTATGAATCACCCCCGCAGTTGGTAAAACATGGGCCTACAGTCCTTCTGGAAAGAAACCTTCCCATTTCCCTGCTTCCAGCTAAGACCCTGCTTCCAGCCAGCTGTGGCAGCAGAGGGGTCTGGGCTCAGGTCCCCCATCAGCCCTCCTCTCCCTTTGGGACTCCTGCCCCCGCTGTGTAATCAGCTCAGGCAGGTGTTTCGGCTGCAGGAAGTGGTGCTTGTTATGCCCAGATTTCAAGATCCCCAGGGAAACCACACCAGGGAACCAGCCAGTCCGATGCAAAAGCAGAGGGTCCTTTATTGAGCTAGCTAACTTGACTCCGCCTCCTGGCCTACGCAGCAACCGGAAGCAGAGTGCCCCCACCGTGGGAAAAACAGGGTTTTAATAGGGGGTGGAGTGAGGGGAGGGGAGCTGACTGTGGACCCTGCCGATTGGCCAGGCGCTAGTCGGGTCTTCTTACACAGAATGTGGTCATCTCTATGGCCCGCACATCCCTTGATTGTCATTGGTTAAAGAAATCCCGGGCGTGGCCAGCAGGGGCCTGGGCTTCCGGGAAGAAGGTACTCTCCTGAGCACATGGCGGCTGCCCCAACATGGAGGGTACGGGCCAAGATGGAGGGCATAGCCCTCGCCCTTTCAGTGCTTACCTGCCTTTCAAGTCCTAAGGCCCGTGATTTGTGATTCCTATGGCAGTTTAGATCCCCAGCCAGCATCCCTGGATGGACCACCAATCCACTCCCTTCCACAGTCAGTTAGCTTTCTGTGAAAACATCTTTTCCTAATGAGAAGATAAGAAAAAAGAACTTCCGTTTACCCAGTCAGGCCCTTGGACAAGAGATTTGCATATTCATCTCATTATCCCATATCAATCCTAGGAACTTGGTACTTTTCTCCCATTTTGTCCTCGGTCAGAGAGATTAAGGATTTGTCTAATTGGGGGCCAGGCACCCCGTGCTAGAGGCTGGAGAGACAGGGTGAGAAGACAGCACAGTGTCCCTGAACTGCAGACTCATGAGAGGCCGACAGGGCACCGAGTATGGCAGGAGGCGCACCCAGGGACAGGCAGGCCGGTCAGGGTGGTCAGGGAAGGCTCTCCGAGGCAGGCTGTCCAAGCTGCGCCTGAGAGGCAGCCCCAGTGAGCCTGCTGGTGGGGCAGAAAGTGTCAGGCAGAAGGAGTGGATGCGAGACAGAGACGGGAACCATGTGGGAAGCACAGGCTTGGAGTCCGCACAGTGCTCCCTTGACTATAAGAATTGGAGTCTGGGCAAAGAAATTACACTCCTGGCCCCTTCTACTCCATTCCGAGGGAAATGCTCACAGGAGGGGTTGATGGAATTTCTAAAGGCTTAACCATAGGCGACCAGTGCTCTGCAATGAGAGGTCGTGTCTGCTCACTTCTGCTCACTGCTCACTTCTGCTCACTTTCGGGGCTTTGAGCAGATCTCTTCCCCTCACCAAGGCTCCTCCCCCATGTCAGCAAAACGGGGGGGGGGGGGGGGGATGGGGGGGAGGGGGGAAAGCTGGCCTTTGACTCTCATTCTGAGGCTCAGGAGGGAGAGGAAGAGAAATAATAGTGTTCCATGGGATTCCTATGAAAAACCACCTTTAGCAAATATCTGCCAAGCACCTGACCCAGCGTGCACAATTTGTGCCGGTTCTTTCTCCATACACTGAGCTGAGCAGGACCGCCATCTGGATGCAGGATGGAAGGACATGCGTCCCGCTGAGGACTGGCCAGCTTCCTGCGGAAAGCTGCGGCTTCAGCACACATGCCCAACCCTGTGCAAGGCCTTGTGAGCTGCAGGTCTCTACTGTCTTTGGTCTCCGCTTCCTCTAAAACAAAAAGTCCGGACTCTACAGCTATGCTATTCAATGAAGCAGCCACTGACCACACACAGCTATTTCATTTTAAGTGAATTTAAATTAAATGTAAAGTTTAGCTCTTCAGTTGCACTAACCACACTTCAAGTGCTCAGGCAATTAACACCTGAGTTTATGGACCTCTTTAACCCACACCCCATCCTCTCTGCTCCTCCACCTAAAATTGCTCCGGATCAGGTTCGTGAAGTCCATCTTTCCATACCCAGGTCACAGTACTCGTCTGCCATGTGGGGCCTCTGCCTCCAGGAAGACGGGGGAGGCCACTGTGCAAAGGGAAGCAGAGGCAGGCCTAGCTGCCGGCCTGAGCCCGGCTGTGGCCACTGAGGCTTGGCACTTGCAGTTCCTCCTCCACATCTGGGAGCCTCCTCAGCTTTCTTCCTACCAGTGTGAGCCAGTAATCTCCACCTTTGCCTAAGGGGCAAGTTAGGTTACCTTGAAACTGAAAAAATTTGGGCCAACACTGTTTCTTTACCCCCTCTCACCCCCACATACACACCCAAAAAAAACCCTCCTTCCTTGCTCCTTGAGGTCTGAAATGCCTTTTACAGCAATAGCACTGTTTATGGGAAAGTTCAGTCATGGAATGTAGACCTCCCTGGGAGAGATACAGTGACATATTCACACTGAAGTGTAAATGACTAACAGTGGAGCCGTGTCTGATGGAGCAGGAGGGAAGGGCCTTGGCTTGGCAAAGGGAGAGGGGAATCATACTACTCAGATAAAGGCCACAGAGAAGGCCAGTTGAGGCATCGTGGATCAATTTTGCTGACTTCTGGCTTCAGAGAACTGAAGCTGAATGTAAGCTCTTCCCTCAAATAACACATTTCCAGTTACCCCCGATACATTTCTAACAAATGCTTACTATTTGTTGAATTAATATTTATGTGACAAGGTCTTTGCCCCCACCCCCAGCTTCTAATACTGTTAACCAAATACCCAACATGCGCACGAGTCCGTCAGTCTGTCTGCCTCTCATGTTCCAACTTCCTTGCTTCTCTTTGGAGCACCCAGAGCAAGAGAGCGGGAGGGAGATTTCTACTGGCCGAGAGCCTGAGAGAGAGCATCTCATTTCAGAACCTTGGAGCATTTGCCCCTCTCAGCTCGCCTATCCTCACCCTCCCTAATAAGGGATTTCCATTTCCATTGGTTAAAAATCAAAGTAATAAAAAGGGAGAAATTATTATTTTGGCAATTTTATTCATCCTAAACAAGTCAACAAGAACGTTGCAGAAGCACTGGAGGCAGAATCAAGCTTTGGGGCCCAGAGACGTCTTAGGGTGCAGCTTTGTCTGAATGTGGCAGTCCCCCTCAACCTCTTACCCTGAAGGCATCAACACCCGCGCACCCCCCTCCCCGCCGCCACCGCCCCCCCCCCCCGCCCCCGCAGCCTCATGTGAGCAAACAACACTCCCCCACCCCCATCCCCACCCCCCAAGCCATCTGGCTACAGGAGGAGCAAGCCAAGCATCACTGGCCTTTAATTCCCTGCTTGGGCTCACCCACCAGGTTCTGCTGCTTAGAGCCACACAGGAAAGCAGCCGGTGGACAAGGCCAGATTCTAGCCTGGGTTGGCCACTCTCTCCTGGAAGGGGGATGCTGGCACAGGCCACCCTCAGCCTTTGTCTGTCACAGAGGAGGAGCCTGGGCAGAGAAGAGAAGTGACTCACCGGCCTCCTGGTTGAATGTGGGAAAAGCTGAACTAGAAGCAGATCAGCTGGCACCCCTGGCAAAGAGCCTCTACTTTCCCCACCACACCAGTCAGAGCCAGAACATGGCCCTGACCCCTACCCCCAAGGGGATGCTACACTCTAGGGTTTGTGGGTTACCTCTCTCCTAACATTTCATCTCCATTGCTCACTTCAAGGCCTTCAAGGTCTAACCCCAGGTAACCTTAGTCCACCTGGCTCCCAAATCCTCTGCCCACTGGCTCTACAGTGTCATACCCAAAAGTACCTCTCCCCACAGAATTCCAAGGTCCAGCGCAAGTGCCTTCAGTCTTTGCAACCTCACAGGGAGTTTCCTCTCTACCTTTGTCAATCCCTGCTGGACGGGAGGGGCGATCTCTTTCTTCCATCTTGGGGAAGTGTTCCAGGCACCTCACGCCCAATAGAAGGCCACAAGGACCCCTGAGGGCCCTGTACACACACGTATGCCAGTCCTGCCTGGGCCTGCCGGAGTCACCAGGTAAGCAAATGAGCCCCCACAGGGACATACAAGTAAACAGGGTTATATAGCCCTGGCTGCTGTGACTCAGTTGGTTGGACCATCATCCTGGGCACTAAAAGGTCACAGTTTGATTCCAGGTCAGGGAACATACCTAGGTTGTGGGTTGGATCCTCAGTTGGGGGCCATACAGGAAGCAACTGATCTCTCTCTCTCTCTCTCTCTCTCTCTCTCTCTCTCTCTCTCTTCCTCTCTCCCTTCCTTCCTCCCTCCCCCTCTTCTTTCCTCCCTCTCTAAAATAAAAATCAACCCCCTCCCCCCCAAAAAAACCCACTGGGTTATAATAATCCATGCCCAAAAGATGACATGTGTGAAATAATAATATCTACTGTTGAAGGCCATATGAAGAAAAATGAGGACTACTATGATTGTACTGACAGGAACATTTTTCTCCATACTGTGACTGGAGGTGTAAACAACCAGGGAGAAAGGAGATATTGTGGTTTCCACTTACATGGCCCAGCAAATAAATGACTGATAACAGAGCCCTGCAGAGGCTGTTTATGACAAAGCCAAAGGCAGAAACAGTAGGCCTCACCGGCGCCTCAAGAGGACGGGAAAGGGGGCTGGTGGGGAGCGGGGGGCGGGCGCAAAGGTAAACAGCTTTGTGGTTTGTCAAAGGCTCACAGGCTGAGCCTCAAAGGGGACAGAGCAGTCATGGCAGCTTGTTCTACCAGCGCTGGGCCCGCTGATGGAGCATCGGCCCACAGTGGCCCAGACAGGATCCTGTGAGGGACAGGCTCACAGCCAGGGTGGGGAGAGGCTTTGGAACCAGGACGCGCCGGCAGGGCAGACCACAGTCACACCAAGGATGCAGTCAGGCTCCCATGCCCTCTGCCCGTTGGCTCCCGGCCCTGTCTCAGTGACATCAGCTTGAAGTCAGGCCTGGCAAACAGTGCTCCCAGGTCCCGCAGTGAGGCCTCCTCTCCCTCCTCCTCTGAGGCCTGCCCTCAGCTTTTACCCTGTGGAATAAGCATGTGGAAGGGTGGAGTCTGCTGCCTGTGGGGAGGGCAGGGCTGAGGGGCATGGAAGGGGAGAAGGACCAAGACAGGCAGGGCCAGCCAGCCCTGGCCTGGGCTCCACCTGCCCCAGCACACAGCATTCTGGGACAGGTCTGTTGAGAACGTGGCCACACCTGTCCTCAGATTCCTCTCACACAAAGGAGGGGAACAGGCTGCTGAGGCTGACAACTGAGTGACCAGACCTTGGGGAGGCCGGCTCTTCCCTCTGCCCCTACTGCAGACTCTCCATCATATCCGAGCCTGAATGGTGGGTTTTTCTATTCAGACAGGCCTAGATGAGGGTTCCATTAAGTAAATTTCTTAAGCTCTCTGAGTATCAGTTTCCCAACATCTTGAAATGGGAGAATGAACCTACCTTACTGCATCAGTGTGAGAATTAACTGAAATGATGGTTATAAAATGCCAGACACAGGGTCTGGCACAGGCATTTGCATGAATATCAATTCCTCTTCTTCCCTCCCCTTATCAATCCACAAGTTCTATGTTTCCTGTGTCAATATTACTATCAGGGGCCATCCAGCCACCCAACCAACCATCCATCCAATCATCCATCCATCCATCCATCCATCCAATCATCCATCGATCCAATCATTCACCCATCCATCCCTGCATTTATATTATATCATTCATTGAGCACCTTCCATGTAAAAGCTGCTGCAAGTTGTCCACAGACATAGATCATAGAAACATACAATCTTAGAAGGAAATATAAAATGTTTGGACCAGGATATAAATAACTTGGCAGAAAGTGAAAAGTATCATAAAGGAAGCACAGAGAAAGTGTTGGGAGATTAAGCACTCCCAGGCCACTCTTCAAGCTCCAATAGAAGAAAATTACCAGGATTACATTTTATTTGATAAAACATTTCTCTTTCTCTAATGGAGACCACCAGGACATTCCCCGCCCCCGTTTTACAGAAGGAAGAAGCCTCAGATTCTAATTATCCTAACCTGGGCCATGGCTTTGTCTCCCCTTTCATTTTACTGTGTTCAGCAATTAGTTGCTCCACTGAGGACTGTATTCAGAGCCCAGATTCCTTCCAAGATTTTAATTGGACCGTCCATGAGGGATTCCGAAGCCAACAAAATGAGCTAAATGAGGAGATGATGGATACTTTAAAGACAGCTGCCTCAGGCCAGAGATTCCCCACAGAACAGTGTGCAGGTGAGTCAGTAAAGGGAGAGCTTTGCAGCGTCAGCAGCCCCTTAAAGACCTCTCCCCGCCACCGGAGTCCTGCTCACACTGATGTCAACCCCATTAAGATTTTGGGGGGAAATATCTCCCTATGAAAAGTGCCTCATAAGCAGCATGGAGTTGCATTTCTCAGCAGATGAAAGAGAAATGTTGTTGCCACAGAGAAGCAAGTACCTGCCAACATGATGAATGGAGCACTGCATAGTCTCTGCAGGCCACTAGTCACCCCTGCAGGAGGGATCTGACTGCAAGATTCCTGCAGGACGCTGCCAAGAAAATGCCGCAGATGCTGCCGGTCGAGTTGCTTGTTTGTGGATTTAGACAGAAGACCCAGCTCTGCCACTTACTAGCCATGTGTCCGTGTGTCCGGGCAGGCCCTTCAGCTCTCTGAGGCTCATCTGCAGGTAAGTGGGAAAATGAGATTACGTGCAGAAGTAATGGCGCAAACCAGGTTGCTCCTTGGTTCTTGTTCCCTTCCCCTTTGCAGTCCACACGCAGTAGTGTCCCTGGGTCTCCCTGGGTCCCCCAGCTAAGGCCCACGTCCTTCACTAACACCTCGGGCTCAATTATTCTGGCTCCTAGAATGACTTCCCAAAATGCTTTCTCGTTTCACTACACACTCATGCTCCAGTTCAGCCTTTACATGACTTGAGTCATTTTCCCAGTGCTGGCTATTTTGAGTTCAGGGATCTTAGCTCTTTGTGCGTCAGCACAGAGAGACACCCTTATTCCTCAGGCCACTGCTGGCTCATACAGGGCCTCTGTGGGAGTCAGAACCAGGTGCCCTCTGAGCACACAAAGCCTGGGGGCATACGGTGGAGAGAAGGCTGGAGTGTAGCCACTCAGCCACCAGCTGGCTGCCCTCATGCAAGGGGCAGATATACCACATCCCTGCTCCTGTTCCTTCTACTTTGCCTCTCCCTCCTCCCCATCCCCCACAACCACCACCATGATAGCAGCAGCTGACACTTGCTAGGAACCAGACACTACTCAGCTTCTCCCACACAGCATCTGTTCTAACCTCTCAAGTCTCCTAGAAAGAAGTGTGTGGAGCTCAGTGGTTGAGCGTGGACTTATGAACCAGGAGGTCACGGTTCAATTCCCAGTCAGGGCACATGCCCAGGTTGTAGGCTGGATCCCCAGTGTGGGGCAAGCAGAAGGCAGCTGATCAATGATTCTCTCTCATCATTGATGTTTCTATCTCTCTCTCCCTCTCCCTTCTCTGAAATCAATAAAAAATATATACATATAAAAAAAAGGAAATGTGTGGATATGTGCTGTTTTCCTCAGCCCAGCACCCCCTTCTTCACTTCTTTGGATCACGGTTCTCCCCATCTCCCCTGGGGAACCTCTCCGCCCCTGTTTGGCATGGTCTGGCAGGGGTGCCCTGTCAAGGTGACTGGAATCCTTCCTGGGACTTTAAACATGGACCCTGAAGAGAGAGGCCCTCTTCCCGCCGGACTGAGAGTTGGATGGACTTGACCCTGTTGCTGTCTGTTGGTGGCCATGCCCCCCCTCACATGAAGGAACCCAAGGACAAGGCAGACACTCACAGAGGCTGGGAGCAGAGAGGGGAGGCAAGGCCATGCAGCCACTGCCTGAGATCAGTGTAAGTTACTCATTTTGTGTAAGTTAATATGGGTTGGCTTTCTCTCACCTGAAAGCAAAATAATTAGCAAATAGACAAGTAAATTAAATAAATTCTGTTACTATCCTCACTTTACAGATGTGGAAAATGAAGGTAGGTGCCTGAGGTCCACAGGCAGAGCAGAGACCGTGCATGACTGTGTTTCATTCTACTTGAGTGTCCCGTGTGGCCACGTGCTAGATGCTGCACAGAGAGAACAGTGTAGAAGTGGTTATTTTTCTCTTAGAACTAACAATCTAGAAAAGAAGTCCAGTCACATGTTACCGACATGACCCCACTTGATCAAATGCATGTGATGCCATATTTACGGTTTGCACGATGCTGCAAAACAACTCACATTAGTGGGTATACATGGTGCATCTGGAATCTGAGTAATTCACAGAAGCATGAGTCTCGGAGCCTCTTTTGAGGCCCATTAGGAGTTGGTGGTCATGGCTTTTCGTTCTGGCTCTCTTAGACATGAGTCATCCAGGGACCCTTTGGTCACAAGCAACAAAAGCCAAAAGGGAACTGGTTGACTCAGAAACCCCAAAGACTCCAATTACTGTGGCCAGCTCACTTTTGCACCTTTCCCCCACCCACCCCTAATAGCTCTCCCCTCTGTGGGCCCACTCAATTTGTTCCCCACTCCTGAAGGGCACCCTGGGATGGCTGGGTGGGGTGAGGGAAGGGGATGGGAGGTGAGAGGCATGCCCACAGATAGCTCCAGGCAAACAACATACCAATTTCACAATCTTGGAGGAAGGACAGCCTATAACCTGGCGGCACAGCTTGGTTCACTGGCCCATCTCTGTGGCCAGGACAACAGGCCCAGTGACTGGCAGCCCCTTCAGATCTGCATAGAGGGGCTTCACCAAGAAATGTTGGGAGGGGATGGTGAACAGACAAAATATCAGATATCACCTCACTGTCAACACAGGTTAAAATTTGAGGAAGGCTTGGTGGAGGTCATCCAGTTCAGCCTCCCCCGACACAGAGGGATGTGGCACACAGGTGCTTCCCATCTTCATCCTTGGCAATTTCAGCTCATACCACCTGTGTGACCTTGGTTTCCTCATATCTGGTCAAGTATTTGAATTTGATGGTGGTGTCTGAAGACCCTCCCAGCTCTGATCATCCAAGGACTGTCATAGCTACAAGACACGAAGCCCTCTTGGGCTTGAGCCCCAGCCAGTGCTGGAGCTGGTGCTAGAGTAAATGAAAGTGGGGGCTGGCCAAAGGCAGGCAGGGAAGGACTGAGGCCACGACCGGAGGCCAAGCAGAGTGAAGATCAGGAAGTTGCTGGGCCTGGGCTTAATTGCAAGATTAAATTGCTTGTAAATGAGAAAGAACTGACATCAGACCCCTCAAAGTGGTCAGGATGTTTCAGAAATTTGGTCCTTAGGCTGCCTGGGAAGACTATGGGGCCAGAATGTTAGATTTGGAAGCCCCAGAAAAGGAACCAGAGAGGGTAAAATCTACATGTGGAATGAAAGCAACTCAGCTTCAAGCCAAGGAAGTTGGTCCTTTCCTAACATGGCTGTAGGGCTGCTAGGGCCCAGGTGGGATGCACAAGAGGACGTCTTAAAGCCAGAAGAGGCTGAGTCAGCAGGGCTCCCAGGGAATGGTGCCCTCTTTTGAGCTGTCACCTGGGACCTCTGGTGACCATAGAATCTGAGCTGGAGTCACCATGGGACTAGCTCTGAGGGACACTGTGATGCCTCCACCAGCTCACCAAGTGTCCCTAGCCATGTAGATGGAATTGCTCACTACCTCCCAAGACACATGGAGGAAGGGCTGCCTTTGAAACTCGTAAGACCAGTTGGGGACAAACAGGAGTCTCAGATAAGGAGGAACCAAGATTCAGACATGGATTGGTTCCAAGTGGTCTGAGAGATGATGTTATTAAGAAAGCCACAAATATCTACTGAGAAAAGTCAGAAGAAAGCAGAAATGGCCTCAAAAAACCCTGTGAGGTAACCCTGAGATTGTCGGCAGGATTCTGGGAAGGGAGAAATTTGGCCAATGGCACGTTAAGTCCTGAACTTGCCATTCTTCCCCCAGAGTTTGCTCTGCAGCAAGGTGCCCTTGAAGCACAATTTCTTCCCCAAAGGGACTACAGTATTTACAGCTCTGCCCTTTAGAACTATGGCACAACTTCTAGAAAAAAGAAACTGTTCTTTCTTCCAGCTCCTTTGATTTCTGGCCTGTCAGTTCTCAGACCAAGGGAAAACCTGGTGGGAGGATAAATGAGAGAAGGGGATCATCTTAATAAGTATTATGATCCTTCTGAAAGTCTACAAACAAGGTAATACTCAATAATTACCACGTAGATCGGTGCTCAAAAAAACCAGTTCAGGTTCTTTATTTCCAGCTAAGTTAATCAATCCCAAGAGGAGGGAAGAAATAATTTCCGAATACAAAAAAATGCATTACCAATTTTTAAATTAAATTTATTGGGGTGACAGTTAATTATATAGGTTTCAGGTGTACAATTCTACAATACATCATCTGTATTTTGTAGTGTGTTCACCACCCAGAGTGAATTGTCCTTCCATCACCATTTATGCCCCCCTATACTCTCCTCCATGTCCCCCACCCCCTTTCCCTCTGGTAATTACCATACTGCTGTCTGTGCCTGAGCTGTTTTCTTAATCCCTTTGCTTCTCACACAGCTGCCAACCCCCCTCCCCTCTGACAGAGGGAAACTTAAGTATATTGGGGGGTATCAGAGTCCCTGCTCAAAGTGTCAATAATCCAGGTCCACAGAGATTGCACTGTGCACAAGTGTTTCCTGAGAAGGGACTCCATGTCTGCTGTGCTCAGAACTGTGGGTGAGACAGACAAGGTCCTGAGTTTTTAGATTAGTTGGATTCAGTAGAAACAGTGATCACAAAGTGGAGTTGAATCCAAAGAAGTTAATTATGAGGAAAAGAGAAGAACAGAAGCCAGATGATGCCCTGAGGGGAAATATACCAGATGGGGCTGCAAAGACAGTGGTTAGAAGAGGAAACATCATCATCCAAAGCATTTACAAGCACCAAGTTAAAAATCCCTTGCCATTGTCCGGCCAGCGTGGCTCAGTAGTTGAGCGTCATCCTATGAACCAGGTCATGTTCAATTCCCGGTCAGGGCACATGCCTGGGTTTCGGGCTCAATTCCCAGTGTGGGGTGTGCAAGAGGCAGCCAATCAATGATCCTCTATCACTGATGTCTCTATTTTTCTCTTTCTCTCCTTTCCTCTCTGAAATCAATAAAAATATATTTTTTAAAAATCCCTAATCAGTCCCCAAATGACCTTTGGTCAACTGCCCCTACGGGGTAGGGAGGATGGCTAAAGGACTTTATTTCCCAGGCTCTCTCTGTGTGGATACATAACTCAATTCTTGCCAAGATGCAAGTGGAAGCAATGTGCATAACCTTCATGTTTTCTTAAAGGTAGGAAATTACATCCTTGCACCTTCCTCCAAACTGGCCAGGAAAGTAAATTATTTTTAATCACAATTTTAAGGATGCTTGAAGATATTTTGTGATATTCAATACTTGCCTTAATTTAGATTTTTCTCTATCAATTTAGATCATCTCCAAGAAAAGGACATGTTATGCAGTAATGCAAACATGTTAACATGCAAAGATCACTATTTATATATACTTTTAGACAGTTTTCTTTCTGTTAATTTTCAATTTAAAATTGACTTTTATCAAAGTAGTAAACATAATTTTTTGAAAATCTAATGGTAGTAACATGAGGTTTATAATGAAAAACAGCACCCCCTTTTCATGCTGCCCCAGTGGCAGCCACTTTCGGCTGAGGATCCTCTGGCATTTATTCCCACACTTTAAAATTACATGCATACACTGTTATTTCATAACTTCTAATTTTAGACATTATCTCACACAGAGTGGCAGATTTATTCTTACACCCTTCCCCATCCCAATATGCATAGTTGTTAACTATTTTTCTTAAATCACCATTGGTGTTGAAATTATTATAACTGAATGAGTAAATTCACAGTTTACTATCATGATATTTACTTTTAAAAATAACATCTTGATATTCCAGGAGTTAATAATCCCACCCACTCCCCCTTTTCCCCAATTGCTGTTTTTTTGTAGCTTTTAATAACTCAACCCCAAATTCCTCTCAACACAAACACAGCAAGTCCATTTGTTCGATTTGTGACTCGTCTCCATCCTCCCAGGATTCCTGTCCTCCAACTGGTTGCTGCCTAGATTTGTTTCAAGTTACTATTTTTCAATCTTAAAAGTTACTTATGTCATATCCAATCTTGAAGGATAGAGCCTGCACTATCTCCTCATCTCTACGATGGACTCGCCCCAAACCTAGACTTAAGCTCATGGAGCTGAGGCTTGGAAGTGCTGCTCTGATGTAACCAGCTTGCCTTGCCGTCTCAGGGGTCCTCCCCCATTCTGTCTGCTTGGAATTCATTGGGTCTTTTTTTCTCTATGTCTGAGTCTAGTGAAGGGGCCACCAAAAGGGTTTCAGGGAAAAGTATTATCAGTGAATACTTCCAAGGCCTCAATGAACTTGGACCATAGTTAATAAAAAAAAAATAAAGCAGCAAAGTGTTCTGTTGCTGATTAGAGCATTGGGAGTTAGATTATTAACGTGGCACTAAAAAAGGGAGGGATGAGGGCAGGGACCACTTGGATGCTGGCATAGAATAATTGCAACGGAGGCTTGAGCCCTTTTTTAGCATGTATGAAAAAATCACCTATAATAATAAAAGCATAATAAGCAAATCAACTGAACCACCAAACAGCAGAACAACCGTCTCAATGACCTTCAGGTCGACCACTCTGTGACACACATTGGCGCCAGGCCAGCCAAGGCAGGTGCGATGCGATTGGTCAGGGGCCCCACCATCACCTCACAATCGCCATGCAGAGGGAGGCCCAGGCCAGCCAAGCAATTGCACCCCACGCCTGTCACCTGCAGAGGGAGGTGACCAGTGGCAGGGGAGTGAGGGGGCAATGCTGCACAGATGGCAAGCAGTGGCAGCAGTGGGGGCGGGACCAGCTGCTGGCAGCCAGGGGAAGGAAAGCCCTGAGAGGCCCTGATCGCTGGCCAGGCCTAGGGACCCTACCTGAGGGTTCCCGGATTGCGAGAGGGCGCAAGCCGGGCTGAAGGACACACACCCTCCCCGTGCACAAATTTTGTGCACCGGGCCTCTAGTCCTATATAATAAAAGGGTAATAGGCAGAACGACCGGTCGCTGACCACCAGGGAGGAGCTGCCCTGGTGGTCAGTGCACTCAATGCAGGAGCTGCCCCCTGGTGGTCAGTACATTCCCACAGGGGGAGCTCCGCGGCAGCGCTAAGGATGTCCAACTGTGACTTGGGTTGAGTGGGCCTAAGCTGTTAGTCGGACATCCCCCGAGGGCTCCTGGGCTGCCAGAGGGATGTCTGACTGCCAGCTTAGGCCCGATCCCCTAGGGAGCGGGCCTAAGCTGGCAAGTGGACATCCCCTGAGGGCTCCCAGACTGCAAGAGGGCGCAGGCCAGGCTGAGAGACCCCCTCCCCAAGTGCATGAATTTTTGTACATTGGGCCTCTAGTTTCATATAATCATGGAACATTAAATACCACTCGGAGAACACAAAGTGGTGGCCCTTAGACAAAATTAGAACTGCAGACAATTTTCTTGGCCAGCAGTGTTTGTAAATCTTGAATGCTTTCCAATTAGGGCATTCACCTTAACCCCACTATTCTCTGTATCCCACACCTGCCTTAGCCCTGGTGTGGCAATTTAGAACTCAAATAATCCAACCCCCTTAAATTACACAAGAGGGATAAAAATCCAAGTAGGGATAATTTCAAGACACCTGCTAAGTGGCAAAGCAAGGATGAACATAACTCAAACAGCCTTCCTGGTACACCACATTGCTGCCCACTTTAATCCACATGTCCAGGCCTGTGCAGACCACCAAGCACATATTGAGTGATGGAGAAGACCCCCATGGTTATTCCCCATAGGCTGGCTAAAACATTCCTGGCTCAAGACAGAACAAAACATAACCTCAAAGTCAAGTGACCAGAAGATTGGAGTGCACCAGCTTTAGCATCTTCCTCCAAACACTGTTGACATTTAATTCTAACTCCTCATTTTCCAGGCTTCTGGCTGACCTCTCTTTTCATTTAAACATAATCCTTTGTCCAAACACAGTGTGATGCAATCACTTGATCAGATGTCAGCACTTGGTGACTGGTGGACTTGTGAAACAATGCAGCTTCTTAATTGCTGTTTCCCAGGCGGGGCCTGGGGCAGCAGGGGCCCAGATGAATACCTTGGTGCCTGGAGACAAGCCTTCCACAGGAATGCCAGCTTCTATGCAGACTCAGAAATACAAACATCTGCACCACACTCCCTTTACTTTCCTTAACTCCCACTGCATTGCCCACACCCCTCTTTTAGACTTATTTAGAAAGACTAAATTTATCACAAGTGTATATCTCAGATTCCTAACTGTATTTTAAGCCTCTGAATGAAAAAAAAAGACAGCTCTCAGAGACAAGCTGCTGGGGATCAAATCCCAGCTCTGCCACTTACTAGCTGTGTGACCTAGGCAAGTTACTGAATCTGAACCTTGGGTTCTCATCTATGGAGCACAGATAATAGAAGTACATACCTACCTTTTAGTATTAAGAGGATGAGCCTTTTCAGAAGCTCCACACAATGCCTGGACCTTTTCAGATGCTCGGAAAGTATTTAATGTTGCCAGATTGTTCACGCTCATTGTAATATTAAGGGTTCAATGTGGAAAGTCATTTTCATGATTGATTTGGCTGAGCCAGGCAATGTGTAGCAATAAAACCTCATTATGTGAAGAAAAATGTTTAGCAATAAAACCTCATTAGGTGAAGAAAAATGGATAAAAGACATCTTGCTGGATGGATGATGTATATTAAAATTTCAGATCAGTTGCTGAACTAAAAATAGTTGTATTAGTTAGATTTAACTATACTTAATTTGGTTTTAAGCTATCTCCATTCAAAATTATTCATAATATTAAACTGATCATTATAACTGGTGTCAACAAAATTCCAGGATATAAACACAATAGTAATGCTATATAATAAAAGCCCAATATGCTAAGTGTCTGGTCATCCATTCAACCAATCAAAGCATAATCTGTATATATAAAAGCCTAATATGCTAAGTGACCATTCGACTGTTCAGCCAGTTGCTATGATGCGCACTGACCACCAGGGGACAGATGCTCCAACCAGTAGGTTAGCTTGCTGCTGGGGTCCAGCTGATCGGGACTGTGCAAGATGGGCCGGACATGCCCTGGAGCGCTCCTGCGGTCCCTCCCCGCCTGGCCAACCTCCCACATCCCTCCCTGATTGTGCACCAGTGGGGTCTCTCGGCCTGGCATGCACCCTCTTGCAATCCAGGACCCCTCGGAGGATGTCGGAGAGCCATTTTCAGCCCAATCCCGCAGCCCAGGCTGAGGGACCCCACCGGTACACGAATTCATGCACCAGGCCTCTAGTAGTGTGACAATACAGGTTAATTGCTATGGTTGTAATTACTGGTTGATTCTGAACACCGATGAATTCATTGTCATTGTTCTTTTGTTAGAATAAGAAATTGGCCAGACAGAATTTTCCCTCCTTCTAAATTTAACCATTTCAGGGGGTTTGTAATTTCTCTTTACCTCTTGGAAGTGAACCAAAGACAGTGACAATGTAGTCTTCTATTCACCAAGGCTAAAAATAAGAGCAAGATGGTCCAGTGAAGGCCGCCAACATCCCAGACTGTTATTCCACTGCCGAATTTCCCAGATCGCTGGGTGAAAGATGTGTGTGGGCACTTCTGTTTGGACAAACCACATGCCAAAGCAAAAATATGCCAACTTACATTGAATTTGGACCATGTTCTGAATGTTGTCTGACACCATGGACGCTCTGCTTCCAGGGAGGAAGAGAAGCTGCTGTGCAAAGGCCAGACAAGGGCTTCCCGTCCCCGGTCAGAGAACCAGAGACACTGCTATGGCAGTGAGACATTTTCTAGCTCAGCACTGCACCAGAATGCTCAGACATTGGAAAACTGGAAAAACAGGCAAGGTCTAAAGCAGCACAACCAGAGAAAGCAGCAGCTCTATATATCAAGGAGAATATGGAGAACAGGCAGAAAACTATTAAGTTGGGCTCCACTTCCAGTTTTAGTCTAAAAATGTGTGTATCATTCTGGGCATTTTCATCACCTTCCCTGGCCACTCTATCTCCTTAACCCACACACACTAGGAAGATAGTACAAGGTCTTTTTTGTATATGAAAATTCCCTTTACTTATTTGTTTTCCCCAAAAGCTGATTAACATTGTTTAGTTTATTTCAGACCAGGGACCGGTTTTTCTTCTGACTGATCTGCACACCGTTTTCTTCTGTGTATCCATTTTAATCAACAGAAAAACTAACAAGCTTAAAGAGCCACTCAGTACTGAATCAGCAGCTCATACCATATGCTGTGGGTAAAAACATACTTCCCAAAAGAGCTAAATGCAGAAAGACCAAGGATAGAAGATGCATTTAATACTCAAGGAGTCTAACAGGATGTGCTTAGTGTGTGGAACATTGAGAGTTTAAGGAGAAAATGTTATTTTTTTAATATAACCTAAAACATCTTTCTTCTGTTCTGTTACAGAGTATTTTAAGGAAAAAAAATTAAATTACCAAAATAATTGCATCTTGGATGGATTCTTGGTGCTTTTAAAAATACCAAAAAAAAAAAAAAGCCCTAGCTGATTTGGCTCAGTGGCTAGAGCGTTGGCCTGTGGACTGAAGGATCCTGGGTTCAATTCCTGTCAGGGGCACATGCCCGTTGTGGGCTTGATCTCCAGTAGGAGGCGTGCAGAAGGCAACTGATCAATGATCCTCTCTCATCACTGATGTTTCTCTCTCTCCCTCTCCCTTCCTTTCTGAAATCAATAACAAATACATACTTTTTAAAAAAGTATTTTCTCAGAAATGTGGTTGTTTGGCAAACAGATTTCATAAAAAAGAGTATGGTTGAGTTAGAAATTTTGGATATTAATATATTTTGTTTTATTCTGGTATTTTCCAAGTTCATGTTTGAGTGAAGAAAAAGAAACATTATAATTAAAATTTTAAAATCCAAACGTCTTTTGACAGATCAGAAATTAGTTTATCTTTTGCTTTACTTACATCCAACACTCCAAAAGGAAGGAGACTTTAATTGATGGTCTAGTTGATTCATTAGCATATCCATGTAATAAGCACAGCTTACATCTGAAACATCGTAAACAGGTCTATTATGTACTTTTCATTCTCAAAAAGATCTTAGAATTAAACACAAAGTCTCTTTGGGAGAAATGAATGTCACATGATTTATCAGAACCTGATAGACATTTCTCAGAATCAACACCCTCTTCCTCCCTCCAATTCTTTTTTTTTTTTAATAGTTTGTTTTGTTGTGTCATTTTTTCTTTTTCTTTTTTTTTTCTTTTTCACAAGTCTTTTTTTTTTAATGCTTAAAATATTACAAAGGGTATTACATATGTGTCCATTTTATCCCCCCGCCCTAGACAGTCCCCTAGCCTCCCCTATCCCCCAGTGTCTTATGTCCATTGGTTATGCTTATATGCATGCATACAAGTCCTTTAGTTGATCTCTTACCCCCCTACCTCCTGCCACCCAACCCTCCCTGGCCTTCCCGCTGCAGTTTGACAATCTGTTTGAGGCAGCTCTGCCTCTGTATCTATTATTGATCAAAAGTTTATAATGGTCTCTATTATCCATGAATGAGTGAGATCATGTGGTATTTTTCCTTCATTGACTGGCTTATTTCACTTAGCATAATGCTCTCCAGTTCCATCCATGACATTGCAAATGGTAAGAGTTCCTTCCTTTTTAGAGCAGCATAGTATTCCATCGTGTAGATGTACCACAGTTTTCTAATCCATTCATCTACTGATGGGCACTTAGGCTGTTTCCAGATCTTAGCTATGGTGAACTGTGCTGCTATGAACATAGGGGTGCATATATTCTTTCTGATTGGTGTTTCTGGCTTCTTGGGATATATTCCTAGAAGTGGGATCACAGGGTCAAATGGGAGTTCCATTTTCAGTTTTTTGAGGAAACTCCATACTGTCTTCCATAGTGGCTGCACCAGTCTGCATTCCCACCAGCAGTGCACAAGTGTTCCTTTTTCTCCACATCCTCTCCAGCACTTGTCGTTTGTTGATTTGTTGATGATAGCCAGTCTGACAGGTGTGAGATGGTACCTCATTGTTGTTTTGATTTGCATCTCTCCAATGATTAGTGAATTTGAGCATGTTTTCATATGTCTCTTGGCTTTCTGAAAGTCCTCTTTTGAAAGGTGTCTATTTAGGTCCTTTGCCCATTTTTTGATTGGATTGTTTATCTTCCTTTTGTTAAGTTGTATGAGTTCCCTATAAATTTTGGAGATTAGGCCCTTATCAGATATGACATTGGCAAATATGTTTTCCCACACAGTGGGTTTTCTTGTTGTTTTGTTGATGGTTTCTTTTGCTGTGCAGAAGCTTTTTATTTTGATGTAGTCCCATTTGTTCATTTTCTCTTTAGTTTCAAGTGCCCTAGGAGCTGTATCAGTGAAAAAATTGCTTCGGCATATGTCTGAGATTTTGTTGCCTTTGGATTCTTCTAGAATTTTTATGGTTTCCTGTCGTACATTTAAGTCCTTTATCCATTTTGAGTTTATTTTTGTGTATGGTGTAAGTTGGTGGTCTAGTTTCATTTTCTTGCATATATCTGTCCAATTTTCCCAACAACATTTATTGAAGAGACTATCTTGGCTCCATTGTATGTTCTTGCCTCCTTTGTCAAATATTAATTGAGCATATTGGTTCAGGCCGATTTCTGGGCTCTCTATTCTATTCCATTGATCTATATGCCTATTCTTGTGCCAGTACCAGGCAGTTTTGAGAACAGTGGCTTTGTAATACAACTTGATATCTGGTATTGAGATCCCACCTACTTTGTTCTTTTTCAGGATTGCTGCAGCTATTCGGGGTCTTTTTTTATTCCAGATGAATTTTTGGAGAGTTCGTTCTAGATCTCTGAAGTATGCCGTTGGTATTTTAATGGGAAGTGCGTTGAATTTATAGATTGCTTTGGGTAGTATGGACATTTTAATGATGTTGATTCTACCAATCCATGAACACGGTATGTTCTTCCATCTGTTTATGTCTTCCTCTATATCTTTTTTCAACGTCCTGTAGTTTTCTGAGTAGAGGTCTTTTACCTCTTTAGTTAAGTTTATTCCTAGGTAGCTTAATTTTTTTGGTGCGATGGTAAACGGGGTTGTTTTTATAATCTCTCTTTCTGAAAGTTCACTATTGGTGTATAGAAATGCCTCAGATTTCTTGGGTTCCTCCCTCCAATTCTGTAGCCCTCACAACTAAATCCATGGACTGACTGACCACCATTTTATATGTACTTTTGTGCAGCAGTCAAAAAACACTCCTTCACAGCTAACCAGATGATGAATGTTGAAACTGCTTTTTTTTAGTTATATAAGTCTTTCACACAAGCGACTAAATGACTGTAAACCAATAAAAATGTCCACATTTAAATTCTTTCTCTGTAAGTTTATCTTCTCCCCAAGCTTTTGGTATTCATAAAAGAAAAACTACTGTAACTCATTCTAATGATGTTTCAAAAAAGGGTATGATACAGTGTGGCTCAGAGGTTGAGCATCGACCTATGAACCAGAAAGTCATGGTTTGATTCCCAGTCAGGGCACATGCCCGGGATGGGGCTCAATCCCCAGTGTGGAGTGTGCAGGAGGTAGCCGATCAATGATTCTTCCTCATCACTGATGTTTCTCTCTCCCTCTCTGAAATCAATAAAAAAAATATTTTTTTTAAAAAGGGGGGCCATGGTAAATTAAGATGAGCATTTTAAAGGGTTCATTGGTCTTAAATTTTCATGTTGTCATACCTAATTTTAAGTTCTTAAAACATAATTATATAGTTTCACAACAATTATAAAACAAGCACCTGTAAAACCACCCCTCAGGTCAAAACAGAATGCTCTAATGCTCTAGAACAGTAGTTCTCAACCTTCCTAATGCCGCGACCCTTTAATACAGTTCCTCATGTTGTGGTGACCCCCAATTTCATTGTTACAAATTGAACATAATTAAAGCACAGTGATTAATCACAAAACAATATCCTATCTAATAAAAGAGAAACATGGTAATTAGCGTACAACCGCTACCCTTCCCATTGGCTAATCAGCGAGATATGCAAATTAACTGCCAGCCAAGATGGCGGCCAGCAGCCAGGCAGCTTGAAACTAACACGAGGCTTGCTTGCTTCAGTGACGGAGGAAACCAACATTCCCCGCCTGCCTTGCCGGCCTCTGAACTTGCAGTTTGAAACATAGTTACAAAAATAGAAGCTGAACAAAACCCCAGAAACCTGCTTTCAGCCGCCGGGATCTCAGAGCTGGAGTTGATACAGAGTTTCGATTATAGAACCCAAACAAACCAGATACCTGCTTTCAGCAGCGAAGGCCTAAGAGCTGGAGTCTCAGAGCTAAAGCTGGCCCAGAATAAAAAAAAAAAAAAAGAAAGAAAGAAAGAAAGAAAGAAAGAAAGAAAGAAAGAAAGAAAGAAGGAAAGAAAGAAAAAAAGGAGCAGTTGGGAGCTTCAGTCACTTGCCAGCCTGAAAACAGCCCTCAGCCCCTCACCCAGACTGGCCAGGCACCCCAGTGGGGACCCCCACCCTGAAGGGTGTGTGACCAGCTGCAAACAGCCATCATCCCTTCACCCAGGCTGGCCAGGCACCCCAGTGGGGACCTCCACCCTGATCCAGGACACCCTTCAGGGCAAACCAGCCGGCCCCAACCCGTGCACCAGGCCTCTATCCTATATAGTAAAAGGGTAATATGCCTCCCAGCACCGAGATCAGCGGAGCCGCGAGGCCTCCCGGCACCGGGATCAGTGTGACAGGGGGCAGCGCCCAAACCCCCCGATCGCCCTGCAGCTCTGTGTGTGACAGGGGGCAGGGCCACAACCTCCCTATCGGCCCTGCTCTGTTCGTGACAGGGGAAGGCGCCCCAACCCCCTGATCAGCCCTGCTCTGTGCCTGATAGGGGGAGCTCCCCAACCCCATGATTGCCCTGCGGCTCTTTGTGTGACAGGGTGCGGCGCCCCAACCCCCTGATTGGCCCTGTTCTGTGTGTGACGGAGTAGAGCCATAACCTCCCCATCGACCCTGCCCTGAGTGTGAGAGTGGCAGTGCCCCAAACCCCTGATCAGCCCTGCTCTGTGGGTGATAGAAGGCGGCACCCCAACCCCCACCCCACGGGCCCTGCTCTGTGTGTGGTGGGGTAGAGCCATAACCTCCCCATGGGCCCTGCCCTGAGTGTGACAGTGGCGGCACCCCAACCCCTTGATCGGCCCTGCTCTGTGGGTGATAGAGGGCGGCGCCCCAACCCCCTATCCACCCTGCTCTGTGTGTGACAGGGGGCGGTGCCCCAACTCCCCTATCAGCCCTACTCTGTGACAGGGTGGAGCTCCTCAACCCCGATTGGCCCTGCTCTGTGCGTAACAGGGGGCAGCGCCCCAACCCCCTGATTGGCCCTGCTCTGTGCATGACAGTGGGTGGCACCGCAACCTCCCCATCGACCCTGCCTTGAGTGTGACAGGGGGCGGTGCCCCAACCCCCCAATCGGCCCTACCCTGAGCGTGACTGAGGGTGGCATTGCAACCTCCTGATCCGCCCTGCTCTGTGCATGACAGGGGGCGGTGCCCCAACTCCCCAATCGGCCCTGCTCTGAGCCCAACCAGGGGCTGCACCTAGGGATTGGGCCTGCCCTCTGCCACCTGGGAGCAGGCCTAAACCAGCAGGTCGTTATCTCCCGAGGGGTCCCATACTGCGAGAGGGCACAGGCCGGGCTGAGGGACCCCTCCTCCCCGCCGAGTGCACAAATTTTTGTGCACCGGGCTTCTAGTGTAATTATATGTGTTTTCTGATATGTCTCAGGTGACCCCTGTGAAAGGGTTGTTTGACCCCCAAAGGGGTCGTGACCCACAGGTTGAGAACCACTGCTCTAGAATCTCCCTCCCCATCCCTTAGACAACTCATTCATATGAATGGGACAAATTGTATTATTCCTTATCTGTCATTTACTTAGTTTTTAAGATACCATCCATGTTGTTTTATGCAGCTATCATTCATTTTTCATAGCTAGGCTGTTCCCATTCTTATATATACATCATAGTACAATGTGTGCAAGCACCTCTATAGAGTATGCACCTAGGAGCAGAATTGCTGGGTCATATGCATATTCTCAATTTTATTAGACTAGAGGCCCAGTGCACAAAAATTGGTGCACTGGGTGGGTGGGTGGTCTCTCAGCCAGGCCCGTGCCCTCACAGTCCAGGAGCCCTCAGGGGATGTTCTACTGACGGCTTAGCCCTGTGGGGAGCGGGCCTAGACCGCAGTCTGGCCTCCCTCTGCAGGAGGTGAGGACAGGATCAGGGGGCGGTGCTGTCCGTCCCCCCCCCATCGCCCCTCCACTGCTGCTGGTCACCACCCTACCCCCACTCCCGCCATCACTGTTTCCTCCCTCTGCCCACTGGCACACACCTTGGCTGGCCTGGTGCTGCCTGCTCACCAGCCCTGCCCCCCACTGACTGGTCATTCCTCTATTCAATTTGCATATTACACTTTTATTATATAGGATTATTCCCACCAGCAGAGATATCCCACATCCTCACCAACAAGTTGGCAGACACACTTAAAATGATTGTCAATCTGGGCAGAGTCCTGAGGGGGAGCCAAGCATGGTTTTCATTTTTCTGACTGTTGATTAAATCTAAATGTATGAACCATTTAGATTTCCTCTTGGGTAAAGTGCCTGAACTTTTTGAAAAACAAGCTTTGAGATATAATTCACATAATATACACTGTACACATTTAAAGTGTAAGGTTCAATGACTTTTAGTTAGTATATGTACAGATATGTGCAAAAATCAGCAATTTTAGAACATTTTTATCTCAAAAAGAAACCCCATACCCTTTAGCTATCACCTCCCTAGCCAGCCATCACATGCCCAACAGCCCTCTGCATCTGTTCATCTACTTTGTTTCTGCACTTTCCCTATTTGGACTCTCACATGGACGGAATCATAAACAAACTCTTGTGACTGGCTTCTTCACTGTTTCCAAGGTTCATCTAAGTCGTAGCATGTATCGGTATTTCATGCCTATTTTAACAGAGAATATTCCATTTATTGATATCCCACATTTTGCATATCTATTCCTGTCGGTAGACATTTGGGTTATATTCAAAATTTTTGCTATTATAATACTGCTATAAACATTTGTGTACAAGTTTTTGTGTAGACATGTTTTTCTTGATATAACACCTAGGAATCAAAGTGCTGGATCATGATAACGTTTGAGGAAATGCCAAACTGTTTTCCAAAGCAACCGCAACATTTTACATTTCCACAAGCAGTGTGTGAGCTCCTTCTTCAAATCCTCCTCAATACCTGTTCTCTGACTTTAGATATGCTAATGGGTATGAAGTGAGAGCGCACTGCAGTTTTGACTTGCATTTCCCTGATGACAATCTGCATATTTTCATGTGCTTATTAGCCATTTGTATATGTTTTGGAAAAGGATCTATTCAGATCCTTTGCCTTGTAACTGGTCTCTTTGTTATTGAGTTGCATTAAGACTCTATAAAATTTTGTAAAGACTCTTAAGTGTCCATTTTCTTGGTGATTTTATAGGAATTCTTTATATAGTTTGGATATAAATCCTTTGATATTTTATGTAATACGATATGTTCTCCCATTATGGATCTAGTCTTTTTCACTTTGTGATGCCTTTTAATGAAAAGAAGTTCTTAATTTCAATATAGCTAAGTGTATCAAATTTTATGGTGTTTGTGACTTAAATCTTTCACAAAGTTGAGGTCATAAAAATATTTTCCTGTATTACTTTCTATAGAATTTATAAAACTAAACATTATAAGCTTGGTAGTTTTGTCTTGTACATTTGGATCAAAAATTCACTGGAGTTTATTTTTAGATATGATCCAATTTCATTTTATTCCTACATGGATAAGCTATCATCCCTTCACCATTTATTACAAGACTGCCCTTTCCCTCATATTCAGCAAGGCCAGTCACTAACCTGTAGAACAAGAGAAATAGATAGACTAAATCAGGGTTCCCAATACGAAAGATTTTGTTAAAATCCAGATTTTTAAGTCTCTCCACAGACTGGGGGTGGAGGAATGGCAGACAGGGCAGAGGATCACATTAGGACTCTGGATTTACAGTAAGTTCCCCAGCTAATGTGTATGCATCCAACCTGGCTCCTGCCAACAGACGGACACTCCGGGGAAGTCACTGGAAAGGATTTCCTTGGTTTCTTCTGCTTTAAGATCCTTTACTTTTACAAAGTCTCTGTGCTATTTATTTCTTCCATATCATTTGGGAATAAAATATGCATAGAAGTCCTATTATAAAGAAATACAATACACATCAAATTTCACAAACTACATAATTTTATTTATAAATTCAACATATTGTATACTATTACCCATGTCCCTTTAAGTATTCCTCAGTTACTTTTCAAAATAAAGATCTCTGAAAATGTACTCAGGTAGAGCAAAGTATTACTAAATATTTTATTAAGTTGGTATGCCATGGGCATCAATTGCCATCACTATGGAAAAAGGATTAATATAAAACAATATAAAAGTATTACAGACAACAGCTTATCAATATTATCTTCATTCCATTAGTGGGATTTTCTCACGTAGTAACCTTTATTCGTGAAATGATTTCATTTACAAACCCATTATTCTTTGCTATCACCTCAGCTTTCAGCTGTTTTAATTTCATTGTGATGTTTTCTTCTGACATTTCAATAAAAGGCATTTGCTTCACCTTGGATAAAAACTCTTGAATAATTTTTTCACCTTGCTGAAAAACATGGGAACGTTCCATTAGTCTTCAAAATGTCTTTTCTAAAAGTCACATTCAATAATAATAAATTGCTTCATTAGACTTCTATATAAACATGACACTCAGTATTTAAAAAACATTCTTTACATTTTAAGTGTGCAGTGACTCTAGAACATTCTTGAATAAAATGAAAGTTAGGAGTGCTGGGCAGTTGCAAATCTGTGTATAACTTTTGACTCTCCAAAAACTTAACTACAGCCCTAGCTGGTTTGACTCAGTGGATAGAGCATTAGCCCATGGACTGAAGGGTCCTGGGTTCAGTTCTGGTCAAGGGCATAAACCTTGGTTGCAGCCTTGGTCCCAGTAGGGGGCGTGCAAGAGGTAGCTGATCGATGTTTCTCATCAATGTTTCTAACTCTCTATCCAACTCCCTTCCTCTCTGTAAAATCAATAAAATATATTAAAAAACACACACTTGCCGAACCGGTTTGGCTCAGTGGATAGAGCGTCGGCCTGCGGACTCAAGGGTCCCGGGTTCGATTCCGGTCAAGGGCATGTACCCTGGTTGCGGGCACATCCCCAGTGGGGGGCGTGCAGGAGGCAGCTGATCGATCTCTCTCATCGATGTTTCTGGCTCTCTATCCCTCTCCCTTCCTCTCTGTAAAAAATCAATAAAATATATTTAAAAAAATAAATAAATAAATAAATAAATAAATAAAATAAAAAAACACACACTTAACTACAGATAGCCTGCTAGTTGCCTGGAAGCCTTACTGATAACAAAGACAGTCAATGAATACAAACTGGTATTTTGTATGTTATGTGTATTATATACTATATTCCTAAAATAAGTTAGCTAAGCCGAAACCGGTTTGGCTCAGTGGATAGAGCATCGGCCTGCGGACTGAAGGGTCCCGGGTTCGATTCCGGTCAAGGGCATGTACCTGGGTTGCGGGCACGTCCCCAGTTGGGGATGTGCAGGAGGCAGCTGATCGATGTTTCTCTCTCATCGATGTTTCTAGCTCTCTATCTCTCTCCCTTCCTCTCTGTGGAAAATCAATAAAATATATTAAAAAAAAATAAGTTAGCTAAAGAAAATGTTAAGAAAGTCATGAAAAATATATTTGAAGTATTTATTGAAAAAGTCCACGTAAAAGTGCACCCTGCGCAAATTCAAACCCTGTTGTTCAACGGTGAACTGCGTAGCAAAATCCTCAGTTGAGCACATTTCTTTATAGCAAGACATTACAAAGGGTATTTCTTGTTAAACTTAACTGCTCAGTTATTACCATTCTAAAGCATGCTTATTACTTGCCATACGACCTGTGGGCAAATTCTTTACCAACATCCCTCATCCATAAATGAAGATAATACTATCAACCTCACAGGGCTGTTGTGAGGGTTAAAGTATTAATATGTTAAGGTGCAGAGCCTAGCAAAGGGTAAGCCCTATGTAAATGTTTATTATGATATATGAAGCAGGTCTGCTTTTCACATAGGAAGCCAGTTGGTAATAAGTACCTTAAAGGTGAAAGAAAGGTAGATATCGAAATGGTAAGGGAAAAAAATACTTTTCTATTAATGAACAAGTGCACCTTTGTCTCCCTTTAGCTTAAACACTGTTCACAATACATTGTAATGATTATTATCAAAGAACATGACTTCTGTTCCAATTGGAAGCCGGGATTACATAAAGAGCCTACCTAATCCCAGATCACTCAGAGCTGTGGTGCTGATACCAGTACCATTTCATATTCAGGATGGCATTTTCCATACTTAAAGCTACCAGTGTTAATAAGCTATAACACATTTCTCCTGATTACAGGTATAACACATAAAATCATACCTTTTAAGCTCAAAAACCATATACACCAGCAATTATGGTACCAATCAGCTATCCTTCAAGAACAAAAAATGCACTGGATAAAAGCTTAAAATGTGACAAGTTGTCACAATGTACACCACAGTACATGTTGCCAGAACCCAGCAGTAGTGAATTAAGATTACTTTGTTTCCATTGTTATAGAGAACTACTATTCCTTTAATTTTTAAAAACTACATTGGGACAGGCTTGTTCCTTTCATATACATAAATATATATAAATCCTTCCTCAGCAGAGGATATTTTTTTCCATTGATTTTTTTTTTTAAAGAGTGGTAGGAAGAGAGGAGGAGAAAGAGAGAGGGAGGGAGGGGGGAGATGTGAGAGAGAAACATTGATTGGTTGCCTCTTGCACATGCCCCCATCCAGGGCCAGGGATTGAACCTGCAACCCAGGTACATGCCCTTTACTGTGCATCAAACCTAAGTCAGTGCACGGGCTGACACTCTAACCATTGAACAACACAGGCCAGGGCCAGGCGTGTACCTTTTTGTGTGAGCCTCTCAATTCCACCCATCACTTAGAGAAGGCCCATTTCTCCCATGAGAACGAACAGACTGCCCACAAAGAACTTCCAGGAGTAAACATTTTTCATATGCCACTTTATTCTCTATGACTATGACATATTCATTGTTCTTATCTCTCCAACTATATTATAAACAATTGGAGGACAAGAACTATTTTTATTTCGTTGGTGTCATCTTAACTAAGCACTGAGTAAATGTACAACTTATCTGGACTTGATATTCATTTATGAAGATTCAAAGATCTGCTTGGACATTTATTAACTCCTTTGAATTACTTATTTTAAACCTAGACTAATAGTCCTATTCGCCTACTTTTTAAACCTGGTACCTAAATGTTATCTTTTGAGCATGCAGATGTTTATATAGTGCAGAAATCAAAATGATACAGAGAATTCTTTGCGATGCAAAGAAATGTAAGTGAACGCCAATAATGAATGATCAGTAAATACACATTACAATCATATAGGGAAAAACTAACTCATCTTGGTGACCTGATCTATGTAACAATACAGAGGTTAAATAACTGCAGAATCAATCTCACAAACCTCTCTTTCCAGGTGGCACCTCTTTGCTGCTGGTTCCATTTCATCACTTTCTTGTGATGCTCCGATATTCTGAAACTCCTCTAGTTCAAGGGCCTTCTGTTTAGCACACTCTATTACATGCCTAGGAAAATTAGCAAGCTCTGCAACGTGAATCCCAAAACTTTGATCACAGACACCTACAAGAAAGTGGGAAGGGGAGTGTGGGGAGAGGGACAGAGTAGGAAAAAACAGCAATTTATGTGAATGGAACTTATCCTTCTTCCCTTATCATTAGAAAAGTCAATTTTGTATTATTTCAAACACATTAGCCAAATGTTTCATAGTAATGGAGATAAAGGCATTTTAATTAAGCCTCCAGTGAAAAGTGATTATGACTTGGCACAGTACTATATTTTATCCTTGACAAATGTAGCAGAAAAATAAAAATAGCAGAGAAAAGGCTTGACAGATAATCCTCAAAAGGCCTAGACAAATATCTGAATTCTGAAGAAAATTAATCAAGTCTATCTCTCTGAGGTTTTCTCATTTCATAAGGGAGAAATTAAAGTACTAAGATAAATAAATAAATGTAAAAGTGTCACTAATTAAGAGGAGCATTTAATTCAAAATATACTGATTATTAGTGAATGGTCTATCCTCTGAATCTGCCTACATCAATTTCCAGAAATGGTGACTCCAGAAAACTGGCTGGATAAATAAATTTAAAAAGAACAATAAAAGTAAATTTAAATATTTACAATACTTTTCTTAGAAAAGTTACTTACCATTTTATATAATCTCATTCTGATTCTAAACTACTACAAACAAATGACAATGGAATTCTTGGACCCAAATCATCAGTAAATTTACAGACTAGGTAGATGATCTTCATTTCTATTTGCAGAAAATAAACTGACTCAAGGTATTCCTTCCAAATGTTTAACACACATGATGCTCGCAGTTATTATGAGGCTTTCATTTTTGCCTCAGTTATATACCAATTGTAAATTACTGGGGGGGGCCTACATATATATCCCATGCATTCCTGAGCTGGGACTAAGAAAAACAAGTAAAAACAAAATGGGAGCATATGTTCATAAGCATCCACAGTGAAGGAAAAACTTAATTCCTATCTTCTCTGTACTTTATCTGTGTTTTTTAAAAAATGTTCTGAACCCATTTCTATTTCACCCCAAACATAATAATTTAAAAGCAAAACCTCAACTTTATGTGAAATGCCAGACCAACTAAAAGTATCTATATTTTATGTTAATAATAATAATGCAAACACAGAACTCAAAAGAATTCCTACTGAAGCATAAATAACAAAGGACAAAATAACCAAAACTAATTATCTCACTTATGTGCAACCTACTGATGCAGAAAAACATGTTCATGGAAAATCAGAAAGCCATCTGAACAAGTTATTCTGATGAGTGGTGAAATGTTTAAGTAATAAAAGCTATACAGCACATTAACCGCATGAACTCAGTAATCTGATTAGCTGCTAGAGTCTCTAGACCAGCCGTGGGCAAACTACGGCCCGCGGGCCGGATCCGGCCATTTGAAATGAATAAAACTAAAAAAATAAAAATAAAAAAAAAAGACCCTTTTATGTAATGATGTTTACTTTGAATTTATATTAGTTCACACAAACACTCCATCCATGCTTTTGTTCCGGCCCTCCGGTCAAGTTTAAGAACCCATTGTGGCCCTTGAGTCAAAAAGTTTGCCCACCTCTGCTCTAGACCCATGAATGACAAGCTTTCCTGAAAGGATGAAATGCCAACAAGTAACTCATTCCTTATGTGACAACTACAAACAATTTCAGGAATTCTGGAACCCCCAGCTTTAAATGAACCTGTTTATGTAATATACCATTACATAACCTAATGAGATAATCATAATAAATAGTTTATTAAACAGTAAAAGCTAGAGCCTTGGAACTTCAGAGCTTATTGTTACTAATGTGACTGCATGGGAGGCAGTATAAAATTCCTCTGTGATGATGTTAAAGAGTATAAATTATTATTTATGTGATTGTTTTAGAATGAGTGATCCTACTATAAGACACAGAAACAGAGATGATGTACCATGTCTTGGCTCCCAGAGTGTGAATTAAGAGATAAATGTGTTCTGTAAAAATGTCAATAATTCATACTAACTTAGAACAAGACAATTATTGACAATTTCAAGCAAGTTTCCCACTGTCACACTCTGAATTCTCAGTATACCAGTGATCTACTCACCTTTCTTCACCTGATAAAGCATAGTTAAGGTTTCTTCAGTGGTTAGTGCTGTGACATGTAGATTATTAACAGTTGGTATCTGGTTGGCCAAGGCAGTAAGTTCATGAAAATGGGTTGCAAACATGCAAAAAGCACCGATTTTTGTTGCAATGTACTCTGATATAGCCCATGCTAACCCAAATCCATCATAGGTAGAGGTTCCTCTTCCCAATTCATCTATAATTATTAAAGAATCTTTGGTTGCAGACCTGAAACACAAAATTACGGGAAAATTTCCCAAAAATAGTAATGCAAGAAAACAAAAGATATGCCACAAACAACAGATTCATTATTTTAATGTTAAAATTTTCAATGAAGTCAATAAAAAGCACTAAACTTTAGGAGAAAAAATGGGCATGGATATGAACAATGGGTAGAAGAAGAAACAAGGTGAATAAATCAAATCAACCAAGATTTAAAATTAATAATAATTCCAGCCCTGCCTGGGTAATTCAGTTGGTTAGAACGTCATCCTGATACACCAAGGTTGTGGGTATGATCTCTGATCTGAACACATACAAGAATCAACCAAGGAATGCATAAGTGGAACAACAAACTCATGTTTCTCTCTCGCGCTAATAAATAAAAATTTAAAAAAAATAGTAACACTACATGACGATGGAACAAGGGTATAATAATATGAACAGTGAGTGGGTCACATGGCTGATGGTCAAGAAAATTTGTGTGCCTGCCACAATACTACCAAATGTAAGGAGGGGAATTTTTAAAAAATTATAATCAACACAATTTACTAAGGACACCAAAACTCAAAGGGCCTAATGCCTTCATGTCTTTAAAGAAGCTCCTGAAAAGTGAAATAAAAACAAGAGATTTCAGTAATCTCTAAAATAAAAACTTAATAAATTTCAGACATGACAGAGTTCAGTGAGGAACTAGCCAAGACCTTAGGTTCAGGGGGGATCACTGAAGAAGTAGAATTTCTATCATTAGGGCCTGTAAAGCTTGGAAAGGACTTGGGCAAAGGGAAAGGAGGAACATTCCAGGCAGTGTGAACAGTGCAGGAAAGCATGGTGGTGGGGAAATATAAGGTGAACAACTACCAGAAACCTTAAGAAGACACCTTTAAAAATCAAAGCTTTCCACAACTATCACCAATCACGCTTTTAAGATAATATAAAGTACAAAAAGCTCACAACAAACAGTTACACTACATAAAAGTCCTCAGATGTTTTACAGGTGAATCTGCAAATGTACTTCTCATAGGACAGAGACATTCATTTCCATTTTTAGGGGACTGGGAAATGCACTCACCTGAGAATAGAAGCAGTTTCTAACATTTCAGCCATGAAGGTGGAGACTCCTTTCAATTGACTGTCACCAGCCCCTACTCGAGCCAAGATACAGTCCACAATGGACACTTCTGCCGACTCACATGGCACAAAACACCCAATTTGGGCCATGAGAACTATTACCCCGGTTTGGCGAATATATGTTGATTTACCTCCCATATTGGGGCCTATAAAACACATTATATTGAAAAGCAAAATTAATTTATTTCTAATAAACCGACTTAGTCTTAAATTGCACATTGGTGACTAATCACCTAGGTAATATGATGTGAGATAAAAGAAGCAGAACCATTAGCTGCCCAAAGACATGGACAAAGTTGCTGCCAATACTACTCCCTGAGGTAATGCTATTTTCCCTTCAGACAAACCTATATTGCTCCTTTCATAGAGAGGACCCATAAAAAATATACCTTACCTATAATTTGACTATCGCCTAGAAAGATCACACAGACATTTTCTCACAGCTCATAGAGCTGCCTGCAGAATAATTTTATGACATCCAGAAAAGTAGTACAGGCCCAACTGACTTAACACTGTAACTCATTAATAAATGGGCCATGTAATATCTTAAGCAATAAAAATATATAAAAAAAATAAATAAATAAAATAAATGGGCCATTAGTGAATGGATCAGTATGGTCAAATCCTTCAACCACTTAAAAACCACACTAAAGCCCTAAGACATGACCCTACAATTTTGGAAAATGCACAATTTACATATCTGGGTTAGATTATAAAAACAACTTGAAAATCCATTTGGGGAAATAGAACACATTTGCCCAAAGACTCCTTACTCCCTCACTTTTGTTTTTTTGGAATCTGGTTAAGATCTCTCAAAGCATTTTAGTTTGAGACATGCTACATTATTTTCCTTAGTGCCATGGCTTTAAAAGAACTGCTATCCTGGTGTGGGCCAGAAGGGGACAATGGGAGAAAAAAAAAGAGGGACATCTGTAATACTTTCAACAATAAATATTTTTTTAAGAAATTAAAAATAAAAGTACTGCTACCCTTAACTGAGGTCATTCCAGCAGCCAGTTCTGCTTGATTTTCAATGACCTCACTACTAAAAGGTCTGGCACAGAAGTAAGCATTGAGGAAGAAGGGGTGTTCATTTTTAAATGCCCTGAACTCCTTAAACAGAAGTTTCTTATAAATACAGTATTTTCTCAAAAGCCTTTACGCCCTCTCCAAAATCTTCCCACTAATCCAAATACGAATATATTACTCATTAATATGAATAACATGTTCTTAAAATTTCAAAAATTTGGATTTTCTTCATCAATTTTAAGCATATTTTTCACCCCAACATTAAAAAAAGAAACATTACCCAAAATAACCCATAAACAAGGTGTTGGTTTTTGTTTTGTTTTTTACCAGTAATGATATGAAACATCTGTTTATCTTTTTCAAAGTGAACATCATTGGGAATAAATGCAACTTCATCTTGAACTTCAACACAAGCATGTCTGGATGCTTTCAAAATAATTCTTCCTTGTCCTTTCTCCAAAATGACCGGTCGTACATATGGAACTGGCGCTCCATTGGATACATGAGCAAAGCTGACAACAGCATCTAGCTGAGCTAACACATCATTGAATGTCTGCATTGGTTCTACATAGCCTATATAAAAACAGAAAATGTGCACAGGAACATTGAATAATAAAAAAATACATATAAGCAGCTATAAGAATAAATTTAACTTCCCCATTTTGGAATTCAAACTCTAATTTCCTAATTTATATACTTTTTAAAAATTAATAGAAGTTTGCCACAACTAAACTTGAAAGTAACACCTAAAACTCAACATGTTAAAATGTGTTACTATATCTTCCCCCCCTATGAACAGATTTCAAAAATACAAAGAGTATGATGCCCCCTTGCCAAAATCCATTAAAATATAAAAGCACACAGCTGTTTAGAAATGAGGTAGATTAAGAAAAAACTATCATAATTTACTGGTAAGAAAGAAAAGCAGGGTACTAATATTTGAGTCATAGCTGCACTTTTAAGACACACTTTTCTTGTAAAATTAAGAGTCTGAAACCAGAATGGCATTTCATAATTATAAGAAACATGCAAGCAACAGGTAATAAGGTATAATGTGACCATCAAGACCTGTGCATGTAAGACCTGTCTGTCAGGCTTTCATTTCAGCATTTCCCCCCCATCAACATCACATACAATTAAATTTTAGTATAAATGTAGATCCATAATTGTCACTTAAAATACTTAACAAGATGCTAGTCTGCTAGAATATTAAAACTAAAAGCTGATGAATAGAAGGATATCATTGCCCCTTAGTAACAGTAGATATGTTTCTTGGCTTCACTCAAATATTCATTTCATAAAATATGATTTTGCCTCTTGAAAACTTGTAAATAAAACTCTGCCTCTATTTAACAGTTCTTGTTTGATGCTGAACACCAATCTGACCTGATGAGCTTAAGGAACCTCACATTATAAACAAAAGCAGATCAGAGACCTGTTTTATGCTTATGGGTGAAGAGAATTGAGATCCACTAAATAGATAACACCTAAGTTTTTTATGGTAGTGATGTTTGGGTTGAAACTCTCAGTATTGCCTTAGAATTATTTTTATTCCATAGAGAATAAAATCTTAATATATGAAAAAAAAGAGACAAACTTAAAAGCTATTATGTACATTAAAAAGTCCCTGATACATGCTAGGTAAAGCATGTTTAGCCAATAATGGTTAAGATTTCAGAATAGATTCTAAAATTTTAATAGGTTGGAGGGGTTGTTTACCAGATCCACGTGTCATATAGACCTGCCATACAGACATCAATGTGTCAAAAGCTTTAAGGAACATTCAAGAGAATAATGTTCAATTTTATAAGAACACAAAATTATGAGTATTCAAATGGCAGCAAATTTGACTCATCTTTGATACCTTTGTTCCCCATAAAAGTGATACAATTAACACAAACGGGCCCTGAAGAGTTCACATTACCCTATCATGTAGCAAATAGGAACCTGTGAGAATTACTTAAACATTAGTTGAGTACTTACTACAATTACTTTAAAAGTCATAAAACTTCTAACAGATCAGTAAGAATAGGTTTATAATAAAAAAGAAAACCAAAAGCCTCTTAATTAACAGTCCATACTCAGTATCTCACTTCATCTGGCTCTTAACAATACCATCTTTTCTGGTTTAATAGCAAGTTAGAAAACTACAAAAATGATCCACTACCTTTCAAAATAAAAATTTCAAATGTATGGTAGACCAAAAAGAGGTTTCACTTAAATTCAAGGTAACTCCAAATAAAGCACTTTCAATTTAAAAATATTAAAATCTAGCCATTTTAACCTACTAGGTGCTTACTGAATATTAGTTAATATTGGTTTATGAGGAAGACTGTTTGTATATAGTGTTTAGAGGGTTCTTAAAAATGCAATCTAAGCTAAGAAACATAATCCAACAAGATTATCATGGTACAGTTATCTGATACCACCAAGCAAAAATAATCTTTCTAAATCTCATTCATCTCAAAACCAATCAAGTGTATTAAAACTTTAAATTTTGTTTCTGATTTACTATGAAAATTCACAATAGTAAAACAATTTACAGAATTATACATGCTCATCATCTTAAAATTACTTTTACCCCTAAATAATTCAGCATACATATCCTGAGAACAAGGACATTCTTCTACTTAATCATAACACACATCCACAAACTGCAACACCAATCCTATCTAATAAAAGAGAAACATGGTAATTAGCATACGATCGCTACCCTTCCCATTGGCTAATTAGGGCAATATGCAAATTAACTGCCAGCCAACTGGAAGCGAACATGAGGCTTGCTTGCTTCAGTGATGGAGGACTCCAACGTTCCCCGCCTGCCGCTGCCGGCCTCTGAGCTGCAACTCTAAGCAACTATGTTACAAATATAGAAGCTAAACAAAACCCCAGAAACATGCTTTAGTCACCGGGCTTCAGCCAGCAGGATCGCAACATTGTTTCAAATACAGAAGGTAAACAAAGGCCAGAAACCTGCTTTCAGCAGCAGAGGCCTAAGAGTTGGAGCCTCAGAGCTAAAGCTGGCCCAGAATAAAAAAAAAAGAAAAGAAAAAAAGGAGCAGTTGGGAGCTTCAGTCACTCACCAGCCTGAAAACAGCCCTCAGCCCCCCACCCAGGCAGGCCAGGCACCCCAGTGGGGACCCCCACCCTGATCCAGGACAACCCTTCAGGGCAAACCAGTCGGCCCCAACCCGTGCACCAGGCCTCTATTCTATATAGTAAAAGGGTAATATGCCTCCCAGCACGGAGATCAGCGGAGCCGTGAGGCCTCCCGGCACTGGGATCAGTGTGACAGGGGGCAGCGCCCAAACCCCCTGATCGCCCTGCAGCTCTGTGTGTGACAGGGAAGGCGCCCCAACCCCCTGATCAGCCCTGCTCTGTGCCTGATAGGGGGGAGCTCCCCAACCTCCTGATTGCCCTACGGCTCTGTATGTGACAGGCTGCGGTGGCCCAACCCCCTGATCGGCCCTGCTCTGTGTGTGACAGGGTGCAGCGCCCCAAGCCCCTGATCGGCCCTGCTCTGTGTGTGACAGGGTGCGGCGCCCCAACCCTCCACGCCCCTCACGGGCCCTGCTCAGTGTGTGACGGGGTAGAGCCATAACCTCCCCATCGGCCCTGCCCTGAGTGTGACAGGGTGCGGCACCCCAACCCCCTGATCCGCCCTGCTCTGTATGTGACAGGGGGCGGTGCCCCAACTACCCTATCGGCCCTACTCTGTGAGTGACAGGGGGGAGCTCCCCAACCCTCTGAAGAGCCCTGCTCTGTGCGTGACAGGGTATGGAGCCCCAACCCCCCTGATGGGCCCTGCTCTGTGCGTGACAGGGGGCAGCACCCCACCCCCTGATCGGCCCTGCTCTATGCGTGACAGGGGGTGGCACCGCAACCTCCCCATCGACCCTGCCTTGAGTGTGACAGGGTGCGGTGCCCCAACCCCCCAATCGGCCCTACCCTGAGCATGACTGAGGGTGGCATCGCAACCTCCCGATCCGCCCTGCTCTGTGCATGACAGGGGGCGGCGCCCCAACTCCCCAATCGGCCCTGCTCTGAGCCCGACCAGGGGCTGCACCTAGGGATTGGGCCTGCCCTCTGCCACCTGGGAGCAGGCCTAAACCAGCAGGTCGTTATCTCCCGAGAGGTCCCATACTGCGAGAGGGCACATGCCGGGCTGAGGGACCCCCCCCCCCCCCAGTGCACAAATTTTTGTGCACCAGGCCTCTAGTACTATTATAATCTCACTAGAGGCCCGGTGCACAAAATTCATGAACAGGTAGGGTTGCTAGGCCTGGCCAGCGATCAGAGCCAATCAGTTTCCCCACCTCCCTGCCTCCCACGTTCTCTTGCTCCCTCAGCGCCCCGCTGCTGCTGCTGGTCGCCTGCCATGTTCCGCACCGCCCACTGGTGGTCAGCGCACGTAATAGCAAGCGATAGAACTCCCGGTCCAACTCCCGAGGGGACACTTTGCATATTAGCCTTAAATATATATAGATATTAAACTTAGCCAATTTGTTCCAATAGTGTACTTTATCACTATTCTCCAACAACCATTAATCCTTGATCCAATCAAGGTTCATCCACTGCATCCACTGTCTCTTTAAGTCTCCTTTAATCTAAAACAGATCCTGACCATTCTTCTTTTTTGTTTCCATGATGCTGACATTTTTAAATAGAAGTGTGCCACAATCTAAATTTACTTTTTTTTCTTCTTATTTATAATCAAGTTAAATGTTTTGTCAAGATTACATAGGTTATATTGTGTCCTTCCCTCTGCATCCCATCAGGAAATATATAATGTCACTTGTCCCATTACTAGTGATGCCAACTTTGATCACTTGGCTTAAGCATTTCTTTGGTATATTTTTGCAAGGCACAATTAAGGTTATAAGCAATAGCCACATGATGATAGGCAAAGCCTTCCAGCTTAATTAACATATCCCCACCTACTGTGTTAAACATACATTCATTTCATGCTAAGGGCAATACCATGATGTTAAGGCATTCTGTCCCTTCAATTATAAAACATTCACCTCAAACGATGCCTCTAGAACAGGGGTGGGCAAACTTTTTGACTCGAGGGCCACAATGGGTTCTTAAACTGGACCAGAGGGCCGGAACAAAAGCATGGATGGAGTGTTTGTGTGAACTAATATAAATTCAAAGTAAACATCATTACATAAAAGGGTACGGTCTTTTTTTTTATAGTTTTATTCATTTCAAACGGGCCGGATCCGGCCCGTGGGCCGTAGTTTGCCCACGGCTGCTCTAGAATGAACTCTGAAAATCTATAAATGGCACACAGAACTTAAAAGGGCTTGCTTGTCTCATGTATAACTTTTATTTTTCAGTGATATTTATTTCCATAACCTAGAGCATGAGCCCACAGATTATTAATAGTCCTTGGTGTTTCTTCCCCTTATTACTACAGCTAAGTTTTGTGCTTTTTCGCACATCTTTGTTTTTCAGGGTATTCCCATTCCTCAGCCTGCACTAGCTTATCTTCTCATGTACCAGAGTAATTTCCAGTTACTTTTCCTACCACAATACAGCATGCATTATTTGGTAGGTAGCCTAACATAATTAACAGTCTAATAACTTTTTAAAAGACCACTCTTGAAACATCCTGATGTTTTCCTAGGATCAAAAACCAGGTCATATTCAGAATCTTTTGGTTCTATTATTACCTGAAGAAATATTGACAATTTCTTTAACAATGGCATCCTGGGCTTCTTGGTACTCAGTTTTGTATTTAGTATATTCTTCATTAAGAGAAGTCAATGCACTGCAAATCAAGGTAATGGTATTATTTTTAAAAATGAAAACATCTACTGAAAGTAATGGGCACTACATTTCATCAGAGAATAATTTAGTTCTATGGTACTACTGAAGGCTTAATAATATGATACAGGCTTACAAACCTATTGGTAAATTTAACACCATTCTTCTGGATATCCACAGTACTGAAGTTTTTGTTGTTACGAAGGACTTTTTCTTCTTTACACGTTACGCGAAAATAATATCCAAACTGTGAATTTGAATCCAGTTTAATCTGTTTGCCAGATTCCAAACCTTTATGTTAAGGAAAAAAAAAAAAAGTTTGTCAATAGCCATTTTCCATGTAGATGTTTAAAATAATTATATCTAAAGAGTAAAAAGCATACTTTTATTACAAAATAGGTACTGAAAATTATTGTTATCTAGCTAGGAACGATACAAGTCCTACTTCACTTTACACAAAAATCTACACAAATTAAGGATATAAATAAACCCTTAAGGTCCCTTATAAATGTTGCTTCTGAAGTGGAAGCACTTTCTGGGTAAACCCAACCTAGGAAGCAGAGCACCAGCAGTGGGCACACACACTGCTCTAGACGCTGGGGGCACGAAGGTGAGCACAATAAACCCTGCCTTTGAGGAGTTCTGCCTGAGGGTTCTTTAGTCATTAACCAAAGCATTTCTCGGGGAGACAGAGCACATCAAACTGAACACATACACTTTCCAAACAAAAACTGGAGACTCTGACAATGAAATTCTAGAAAAATTAGGACAAATGTTTTTTGTTAAGTGTAGGAAACTTTACAAAACAAGCAATGATAGATTAGCTAGACTTCATGCAACAAAGATTTTTGAGTTTAAGTCTGTCCTCTCATAATCTCACTTATCAATGTGATCTTTAGACCACAAACTAGAAGACAGAGATAGTAACTACCAATTTATTTGCTGAAGCATGACTATCAAATATTGTTAGCAGCCAACAACTACAGACAGATCTCACTTGACTGGGGAGCAAAGGGACTGTAGATAACTATGACATGATAGGGGTAAATTTTAATATTCTTCAAAGGAAAAGATTCTTGACTCTAGGATCCAGTCCTTATCTTTTCAATATGAAGATACTAGAGGCTCGGTACACGAATTCATGCATGGGTGGGGGTCCCTTGGCCTGGCCAGCTTTCGGGGTCAGGGGAGGGACCGAAGGAGGTTGGCCGGCTGCAGGAAGTTAGCTGTGGGAGCACAATGACCACCAGGGGGCAGCTCCTGCGTTAAGCATCTGCCCCCCGGTGGTCAGTGCGAGTCATAGTGACCGGTTGATCAGTAGTTCAGTCAGCCGGTTGCTTAGGCTTTTATATACATATAGATAGATGGCATGTTTCTTGGAAGAGGATCCATACCTTTTAGATTCTCCAAAAGTTTAAGTATTTTAAGTACTACTGCCCTGAAGGGGTCTTACAGTTCGAATGCTGAGATTCATTTATTCAGTCAGCACACATGTGAGTGATGCTCAGAACAAAGAGGTTTATAAATTTAGAACAAAAACAGTGTGAATAGTGTGAGACTAACTAGGGAATTAATCTAGTTTGCAGGCAGACATTTTAAAAATTGATATTAATGAAGTGCTCAAGAACCCCATAGCCAAATCAATGAACTATTTCTAGCAGAATTAGGCTTATAGAGGAGGTGACATTTAAAACTGGTCTTATTTAAAAGACATGATGCAAGGACCTGTTGGGTGATTTGTTTGGCAGGAATGGGGAGTCATGCTAGGATTTGAGGGAGTTAATAAGAAATGAGTCTGGAAGATGAGTCAGGTAAGGCTTTGAATGTAAAGTACCATGTGTGCCAACTATAAGTGTTTGTAATTTTATTCTGTAGAAAAAGGGTCTGGCACATTAAACAAGAAATTGGCACAATCAAGTGTGTCTTCTAGGAAAGTAATTCTGACACCAGTGGATATTATATAGACAAAAGAATTATTCAAACCTCGAACAGCCCATTCTTACCTAGATCTCTAGCTGTACTTACTAATGTTGATTGCATCTTCTTTTCTAAACCATCCATTATTTCTCTTAATTCACTCAAATTAGGATCAAATGAAGGCTTTACAAGGAATTCGTGGTTTTCCACCTATAGGGAGAACAAAGAGTGGTTACATTTTAAAGATGGAAGTCATGAAGGAAGTATGTTCTTTTGCTTATTTATTAGATTTCATGTTTTGAGTTAAATAATTCACTACCCATAAGTGACTCAGTCACAACTATAAGAAGCTTCTATTTATCAAGAGATATAAAGTTCTGTTTATGAGCAGCTTAGAGATCTAGATGTACAAAATTATCCTTGTGAAACATAGTACTATTGATGCATATGTCACCAATAGTATTATTTTTATTTACATTTCCCTTAAACAACGTTCAAAACATTTTTCCTAATATTACTAAAGAATGCTCAATGTTCTAAGCTTATAACAGAACATTTAGTTTTTGCCCAAACCAAGGAAATGCCTTAGGAATCTCAAAAAGTTAGCTCTAAAAAAAAAAACCAAAAACAAAACAAAACAAAAAAAAACTATAGAATTTTATTTCTTCAAACTGAAAGTTCATCAAAATCTCATAATTTAAAAACATACTCTTAAGTACTTTGTTTTCATAATTTCTTACCAATAATAAGCAGCAAGAAATCATGATGAAAAGTGGATCTCACAATACTAAACACACAAAATATTTAGAAACAAAGCCTTAATAAGATTTTTATAAAGATACCTGCCTATTAGAAGATTTAAGAACTGATAAATGCCGAAACCGGTTTGGCTCAGTGGATAGAGCATCGGCCTGCGGACTGAAAGGTCCCAGGTTCGATTCCGGTCAAGGGCATGTACCTGGGTTGTGGGCACATCCCCAGTGGGAGATGTGCAGGAGGCAGCTGATCGATGTTTCTCTCTCATCGATGTTTCTAACTTTCTATCTCTCTCCCTTCCTCTCTGTGAAAAATCAATAAAATATATTAAAAAAAAAAAAAAAGCACTGATAAATGACAAGGCAGACTCAGAAAACTCAATCAAATGTTAAGATCTACTCATTCCTATATAACTGCCCAATATGAATCTTTTTGAAAGAAAACAAAATGACTAAAATTTAAAGACAAAATTATGAAAAAATATTTTTAAAAAATAAAGCCTACTCTTATAGGTATTAATAACTATGAAAAAGAATTATATATAAAAGCATAATATAAGAGTTAGGCCTGGCCAGTGTGGTTCAGTTGGTTGAGCACTGTCCGATGCACCAAGAGGTTGCTGGTTCAATTGCTGGTCAGGGCACACACCCGGGGTTGCCAGCTTGACCCCCAGTAGGGGATGTGCAGGAGGCAGGCAATCGATGTTTCTCTCTCTCTCTCCCCTCTCCTATCTCTCTTGAAAAGAAAATCAATTAAAAATAAAAACATTAAATAACTTTCTCAATTTAAACCAACAAAATGAAAAATATATTTAATTATATAGTATTAAAACTTAAGGTTTTTTAAAGCTAACTTTTAAAAAGATAAAACATTTGTTAAAATAAAAGCTTTGCGAAATATAAAAGTATAAAGATTAATATTTTCTTTTATAACAGCACTTGTTTGCATATATGAGAAAAACAGCAAGGTCATTAAATGGGCAAGTATGACATACAACTCATGGATGAGGAAATAGATAATAAACAAAACCAAAAGAAAATGGTAAAGCGCCATAATGATAAAATGAATATTTAAGCAACCTTAAGATATTATTCTACAGCTTTGTTTTAAAGAAAAAAAGACCCCACCACCAAATACTAATGAGGCTACAGTGCAATTAATGCACTCATTTCTAGTGAAAATATAAGTTAGTATAACCTTAAAAAAAGCAATGCAACAAGACTCAAGAGATTTTTTTTATACTCTTTGGCATAGCAATTCTACTTGTAGGAATTCAAATTAAGGAAATAATAAACAGAAGCAAAACAATACATGAATGAATAAAATATGTGCAGATTTATTTGTTAGAGTGAACCCCAGAAATAATAAAACATCAAGTATTTGCATAATGGTACATCAATAAAATATTGTATGATTACTTAAAAAGACAATGAAGAGGATCTGGAAATAAGGACCAAGGCTTATGATAACTCCAGGGGGGAAAAGTAATGCTATAATGGTGGACAGATACTGCCACTGAACTTGCCTCCTCCAATTAATTTAAGAAAAGTGAGTCAGAGGCAGGCCAAGCTCCTACCCTCTTCCCCACCTTCCAGAAACCCAATGGTGAGTCAAAAAAAACTTGAGAATTCTTACTAATAATCCTAAATCTGGAGACAAGAAAATTAAATTAAATATCCTTACATTTTCCTTCCCTGGATGGGGGAATACTGCTTTGAACATGCTGCTAGGGAGATGCGAGTGAAACAAGGGAAAAGTAAATGAGCTCTAACTTACTAAAATAAATACTCCAAGGACCACATGCCAAATTAAATGCCCTTCAGCAATACCTCACCACTCCCAAACAATCTGGGATAATGAAATATACCACCAGTCCTAGCTGGTTTGGCTCAGTAGATAGAGCGTCAGCCTGAAGACTGAAGGGTCCCGAGTTCAATTTCGGTCAAGGGCACATGCCCGGGTTATGGACTTGATCCCCAGTAGGGGGCATGCAGGAGGCAGCCGATCAATGATTCTCTCTCGTCACTGATGTTTCTTTCTATCTCTCTCTCTCTCCCCCTTCCTCTCTGAAATCAATAAAAATATATTTTAAAAAGAAGCAATATACCATTATATCAGACTTACACAAAGTCTCCCTCTCCCTTCCTCTCTGAAATCAATTTTACTGGGCATGTGTCTATCTTCTCTTTGTTGGATCCCTTCCCCCAGTGTTTTGCAGAAAATAGGCCAGTGGTTCGCTGGGGAGTGCAGTTACAACTTGGGTGAAGCTGCCCAAATGACATGCCTATGATGTCTGGCCTTCCCTTTGCTCCTTTCCTATTGTTATTAATTAGCTAATTATAACAGTATCAACTTCATTAATATGGAATGCCAGAGAACAGTGTGTATCACCTTCAAAATTTAGAAAAGTTGTATATAAAATAATCAAGATTTGCTCAAGAATAAAGCTGAAAAACATACTCTTATTGAGCATGAAATAATAACTCAAGGACTATAATATCCATCAACCTTTCTTTAAAACAAAACAAAAAACCCTAACCTGAGAAACAAGTCTAGCCCAATAAAAGTGAAATCAAACTTTTTATTTTATCTTAGAGAGAGGGAGAAAGAGAACCATCAAGTGAGAAACATCGGTCAGTTGCCTTTCACATGTGCCCCAACCAGAGATTCAACCCGCAACCTGGGCATGTGCCCTGACCGAAATTGAACCTGCCATCTTTTGGTGTATTGGGAGGATGCTCCAACCAACCGAGCCATACCAGCCAAAGCAGAAATCAAACGTTATAAATCCAGAAATGAAGAAGCCATGGCAAAAGGACTAACCGTGAGCATGAGACCATTTACATGTAAATATAAACATTAAACAACCCTGAAAATTGGAATTCTACCTACAGACATATTGTGCATATTTTAGACCTGGACAATGTAAAAATAAAACCAGTAAAAACCGAGAAAACAACAACAAAAACACACACACAAAAAAAACACAGCCGAAACCGGTTTGGCTCAGTGGATAGAGCGTCGGCCTGCGGACTGAGAGGTCCCAGGTTCGATTCCGGTCAAGGGCATGTACCTGGGTTGCGGGCACATCCCCAGTAGGAGATGTGCAGGAGGCAGCTGATCGATGTTTCTCTCTCATCGATGTTTCTAACTCTCTATCTCTCTCCCTTCCTCTCTGTAAAAAAATCAATAAAATATATTTAAAAAAAAAAACAAAAAACACAAGACAACAACAACAATAAAACACCAAGAAGTATGAGGCTCTTATACAGGCACATAAGACAGTGCTTAGTGCTCAACTTTCACAACAGGGCATTAATACTGTCCAAAATTGAAACATGTCATTGAAAGAAATTGCCTATCACTTCATATTTTTTTTTCTAATTAGTTTCTTTAACCTATCTTTTAGGTTATTTTTCCTCTCTTGTGGTGAAAATCATTCATTTGAAGCTCAACAATTCCTTCCATAATTTTTTTTTTTGTTATACTGAAAAACATTAAGCTGAATTCTTTTATACATCTGTCTGTATATAACCATAAAAAGATCATTAGCTGTCTCTCAATGGAGGCACTACTGGCATTTTGAGTGGGACAATACTTTGTTGTAAGGGACTAAAACACAAAATTTCAAAACCTGTCCCCAAAACCCTCAATACTACCCATACTTGAAAACAAACTAGGTATAGCTGGCTTGGCTCAGTGGATAGAACATTGGCCTGCAAACTGAAGGGTCCCAGGTTCCATTCTGACCAAGGGCACATGCTGGGGTTGCAGGCTCCATCCCCAGTAGGGGGCATGCAGGAGGCAGCCAATCAATGATTCTCTCTCATCATTGATGTTTTTTTCTCTCTCTCCCTCTCCTTTCCTTTCTGAAATCAATAAAAAGGTATTAAAAAAAAAAAGGAAAAGACTAAATAGTAATTCAGTTATTTCTGGGTGATAGATGTGGGAGACACTTTAAGCTTTCTTTCTTCCTGCGTAATTTGAATGCTTTATATAGATAACAGTTTTACAATAGTGTTTTATTTGTACAGATAACTATAAGCAAAAATGTTGACACCTTTTGAGTTAATTTTAGGTGGAAAATATAAATACTTCTTTTTTATTTATTTTTGTTCCCAAGAACATTTTAAAGCATTTATATACATTATCTTTACAACTTACATATATTCATACAATAATGCTGTACCACGATCATGCAATTGCATTTTTTAAAATTTATTTTAATTTTTTCTGTCCCAGTATTTTCAATAAAAACTTATCTAAAATTACTACTTTTCCAACAGTAGATAAAATAAATAAGTGTATGTGAAAACTAATATTCAAAGATAACTTGGTCCACATACTGTATAGAAAGGTTTAAAAATTTAATACTCTCACTGAATCATCTGATCTAAATGAAAATGTTTATATTTTGTGAAAAATCATTGCTTCTTTTTGAACCTTGTCTTGGAATGGTTTTGATCTACATTTACTTCAAAAATAGAAAATCTTTCTATATGATTTATGGAAAGCAGCCACAAAAATACCTTAAGCATTATGTACAAAGCTAAGCCTAGAAAAAAAATTAACTCAGCCATTCATGTTAATGGCTGTTCCCTCCACCACTGAACTCTCAAGTGCACAGCTGAAAAACACGAGTGAAGCTTTCAGAAAAGATACATGAAGCAACTGATAGCCTCTTGAGAGTTTCCCAAAGTAGTTCTAAGTCATCTAACTTAGATGGCTAAATTCATTACAAATATCTACAACAGTGAAGGGCTGAGTTCACTTATGACCTGAGACAAGTGTAAAGGTTTATAACTGAGAATAAAGATATTATATACTAGGAATCTTGTTCATTTAAAAGAGAGCAGCATATCATAAAACATGAAAGCCTGTATTACAGCACAGTATCTTAGCAGGCACCAGCTGATGTATACAACAGTTGTTTCCCTCCTTCCCCCTTCCTGATAGGGTAGTGCTCTTCTGAGTATCTCCACCCCTGGTTTATCTTAGGCCAATCATCAGTAGTTTTCCTGGCCTCAATCACTGCTTAAATGATTCCATCAAAGTATTACAGGGCTTTTACTTGAAATGTTGCACAAATTGCTACTGGTACATAGCCATCCTAGGACCAAATGAGGACCCATTAAAATCACAAAAGATAGAACAAATCAAGAAATTAGTTCTGGAGACAAGAATTCCATATCAAGATGATGATGCTTCAGGGATTCCAGCCTATTCCTACTTTGGAAGAATCAGCTAACAGCCTCACTGTTCTAGCCTTGGATCCCTTGTCTCCCTTAGATCAGGCAGGGAGAGACTTCCATACCCTATACAGGCAGGGAACATGGCCTTTGCCAGCAGGAAGCAGTTACTAAAGGCAGACCTCCACCCTACCCCCCGCCCCCATCCTCCATCACTCCTGAATAATTTCAGGGATGGAAGTTTCTGAGGGGGAATGAGACAGACTAGTAAACCAGGACAAGTGGAATAGGGAAAATGACCCTGATAGTTAAATGGCCAAGCAGTTTACAGCCATCTAGTAAATCACAAAATCCTATCTTCCGTAACCAAGGGCACGTAAGAGTTAATGGTTTACACTTCTCCTCCCCAACCAGAGGGTAAATAGCTAAATCATGCTACTCAGGGTAACAGCAGAAATCCAATTAGTGCCGTGTGTGCCAATCACACCCAAAGACAGATGAAGTAAGGGAATAAATCTCATTGTGGTGCATCAGTATAAAGCTGAAGATAATCTGTTGAGATCCTCCCCAAAGCTCCAGCCTTTGAAACCCTCAAGATGAATGACCCAGGGGTGTGCAGTGCACTCTCCTTCCCAGGAGCATGCCTGCACCTTTCCCCTCTCCTTATTCCCTCCAATTATTCTACCTTTGCCTTTCTCTCTCCTAAGCTCCAAGGGACCTCCTCCTGCCTCTGTAACTTGTTTCCTAAGCCCACGCTTTCCAGCTGGCTCACTCTACTACCTCTGTAACTTTCTAAATAAACTTTCTCTTATAATTTGAGTTCTGGCTCTGAATTCTTTCTTTGCCAAACTCAAGATAAGTTCCAACATCACCGGTAACAACTGCTGTCATTTTGTCGCCAACATTGTTTAGTTGCCAACATCACCGGTAACAGTTGGATTTATACAGTCAAAATACTGCATGACAGGAAGGCAGGGAGGGAGGAAGTTCATGAAAAGGCATAATATAAAGTAAAAGTATCCAAGATTTTATCATCCTGCTATCTTCTATAATTATCACAGTAGTGGCTAATATACTGCACATAATGAAAACAAACTGTTTATTGCAGGAATACAGCTTTTACTGTTCAGTGTGGGGAAGGGAAGAGGGAGAGGGTAAAAAGGGTGATCCAAAAAGGTAGGACATCTTTTGGGCAGGCTGTGAAGGTGTGAATATGATAACCCAGAGAAAAAGATAGCTACAGCCCTAGCTGGCTCGGCTCAGTGGATAGGGCATCAGCCAATGAACTGAAGGGTCCCAGGTTTGATTCCAGTCAAGAGCACATGCCTGGGTTGCAGGCTCGATCCCCAGCAGGGGGTGTGCAGGAGGCAGCTGATCAATAATTCTCTCTCATCATTTATGTTTCTATTTCTCTCTTTCCCTCTCTGAAATCAATAAAAATGTTAAAAAAGAAAAATAAAGATAGCTACAGCCTGGCCTGCATGGCTCAGTGGTTGAGCGTCAACCTATGAAGCAAGAGGTCATGGTTCAATTCCCAGTCAGGGCACATGCCCAGGTTGCAGGCTCAATCCCCAGTGGGGGACATGAAGAAGGCAGCCGATCAATGATTATCTCTCATCAACGATGTTTCTATCTCTCTCACCCTCTTCCTTCCTCTCTAAAATCAATAAAAATATTTTTTAAAATAAATAAAAAATAAAGATACCTGCACGGGGATCTTTAATAAAGGACCTGTACATGGATAGAGGGGCTACAAATTTTAAGAAACTCTTAAACATTCTCAACTATACAAAATAATTTTGGACAGATATTGCCCATGATGGTCCAAGAGTACAGCATTACTGGTAGGCTACAAACTGTTGTGAAGAAAGTCACATACTCACTTCTCAATTGCACTAGTAGTTTATTAAGCAAGTAGTCCCCAGACAAGCAGTACCATTGGGGGACATATTTAAAATACAAATTCTCCAGCCTTACCCCAGACCTATAAGAATCTGATTCTGAGGTCAGAGTCCAGCCATGTGTTTTAACAAGCCCATCAGGTGACTCTGATACATGCTTAGCTTGAGACCCACAATATTAAGGCAAGGAGATAGCAAGTTCAAAGAACAAAGGTGACCACAAAGGGCAGCATTTGCCTTGCTTCTGGGATCCTTCAAGCATGCACAGCTGCAGTGACAGTGAAAAGCTCAATTCTTGCCTTCCCACCTCTCTATTTTACTCAGAATTTTTGTTCACCATCAAGAACTACACCTTCAGATGATTTCATTTAAAGTAATGTTTACAAATATCCAACTCAGTCCAATCAAAGGCTACATCCTTAGCTACAGAGGGATGGTAATGATTTGCATCCAAATGTCTCTGAAACAGTATTTCTGCCTTCCATTGATCTAAAAGTTGTACATCTGAGGAGAACCAAAATGGCTGATACTCACCACCTCCCACAACCACATCAAAATTACAATAAAAATAGAGAACCATCATTCAGAATCGCCTGAAATCTGGCTGAATGAAAGTCCTACTGGAGACTGGTAGGAGGGGTGGAGGAGTGGAGGCGTGGAAACAGTCTTGGTCCGACACCTACATGTGGCATTTTTTTCAATCAGGAGGGATATCTTGGCTGTGGAGGCCTCCCATGAGGACCAAGGGGTCCTAGCCCACACCAGACCCCCAGCCCAGGGTTCCAGAGCAGAGAAGCTCCTGTAACTTCGAGCTGTAAAAACCAGCAGGGATTGTGGCTGAGTGACACGGAGGTTGCTGGAGGCCCAGGCAGTTCCTCTTAAAGAGCCAGCACATGAATTTACACTGACTCCCTCCCTCTGAGCTTCAGGGCTGGGGCAACAGCTAGGAGGGCAGGGGGAGGATCCAGGGACATATGGGGAGGAATTGGATTGTCTGGCATCAGAGCAAAAACTCAGGGGCAGCTATCTCCCAGACAGGGGTGCTTGCAGGGGTAACTGTTCCTATGCTGAGACCTCCTGTCTCAGAGCTGACTGGCAGCCATGTCTGAGTTTCCATTAGCCTGGCTCACACAGTTCACACTACCCTGGTGATTCCCTGAGTCCCCGCCCCATCCAATTTGCAGCCTCACTCAAGATGTTTGCAATGGCTTTTCTATATGAATGGCCTGTCCTGGCTCAGGCTTCAGACTTTCCTAAAATCTTGCCAACAAGCAGCAGCTGGCATCAGCATGCCCCATATCTATCAATAAGAGGCACAAGACAGCTTGGACTCACCTGGGCACTTATGAGCCCAACACAGTAGCAGCCATCTGCAGATCTCTCTATAGCTCCTGCTGGGTGGCCCCAGCCAGTGCACCTGGTAGACAGCTTCTTTCCATACCAGATTACAAATGCTACACATCCATGAGCGACACACTCAAGGGGCAGTCTCAGTGAGCACCAAAGCCCCACTAAAGCAAGTACTGCTCCACAGGGGTGTCCCCTGCACAGCAGCTGATCCTCACAGCCAATTGGCCCAGAGGTCAATTCCTCCCACTGACGCCAACAGCAATCAAGGCTCAACTACAAGACTGTGCACACAGCCCACACAGGGGTACACAGAGTGCCCAGCTCAGGTGATTGGGGAGGCTGAGCCACTGGGCCCTACAGGACACCTTACTACACAAGGCCACTCTACCAATTCCAGGAGACAAAGCAGCTCTACCACACAGAAACAAACACAGGGAAGCAGTCAAATGTGGAGACAAAGAAACATGTTACAAATGAAAGAATAGAAGAAATCTCCAGAAAAAGAACTAAATGACTATAATTTTCCTTCTCTCTTGGAGTTAATAAAACTCAGCTTGCATATGTGAAATCTTTTGTTTGTGAGGTTTCCTTTACCCAATATTCATTTCCTCTTTTTTTTTTTTTAATATATTTTGTTTTTTTACAGAGAGGAAGGGAGAGGGATAGAGAGTTAGAAACATCGGTGAGAGAGAAACATCGATCAGCTGCCTCCTGCACACTCCCCACTGGGTATGTGCCTACAACCAAGGTACATGCACTTGACCAGAATCGAACCTGGGACCTTCGAGTCCACAGGCCAACGCTCTGTCCATTGAGCCAAACCGGTTAGGGCTTCATTTCCTCTTTTAAGATTAATTTTCATCCACTGAAATAATTATTTTTTTTTAAACCCACAAACTTTTCCCCATCACTTAATCTTACATCAACTATCTCAAAGGAGCCTCACAGAAGTGCCAAAATTAAAGACTAAAGGGAGAAATCTGCTTGAATTAAAGAGCATATTGCATACCTGATCCATATCTAAAGTTGTTTCTATCATTTCCTGAAACTTGGAGAAATCAGACCGAAGATCAACAAGAGGATTCACAAAAACTGCCAACAACAATGTCTGGTGTTTTCCTAAAAGAAATAAAAAAATATATAAACGAAAGTCCTATTTTTATTTTTTTATTTATTTCTTTCTTTTATTTTATTTTTTTTAAAAAATATATTTTATTGATTTTTTACAGAGAGGAAGGGAGAGAGATAGAGAGTTAGAAACATCGATGAGAGAGAAACATCGATCAGCTGCCTCCTGCACATCTCCTACTGGGGATATGCCCGCAACCCAAGTACATGCCCTTGACCGGAATCGAACCTGGGACCTTTCAGTCCGCAAGCCGACGCTCTATCCACTGAGCCAAACCGGTTTCAGCTAAAGTCCTATTTTTAAAAGTACAAACTACAGATCATAAAAATTTGACTGAGATAATGAGCATCATTTAATCCAAAAGCACAAAGAGCACAGCAGGTCTCCAAAGTTACTATTTACCCAGTTAGTCTAATTGTTTAGTACTTTTTTCTTTAATATATCTTTATTGATTTCAGAGAGGAAGGGAGAGGGAATGAGAGAAACATCAATGATGAGAGAGAATCACTGATTGGCTGCCTCCAGCATGTCCCCTAATAGGGATCAAGCCCGCAACCCAGGCATGTGCCCTTGACCGGAATCAAACCCAGGACCCTTCAGTTCGCAGGCTGATGCTCCATCCACTGAGCCGAACCAACTAGGGCACTGTTTAGTACTTATTTTCTAGAAAGGGAGAAATCTGGCACCCAAAGCTTCCTACTAATAAAACACTGCCTCTCCCACCTGTCTCCCTCCTAAGGAGTACTAGAGATGCGGAGATGTGACATTAATTATAACTTAAAAAACTGCATTTAAAAAAATATATACTTTATTGATTTTTTTACAGAGAGGAAGGGAGAGGGATAGAGAGTTAGAAACATCAATGAGAGAGAAACATCGATCAGCTACCTCCTACACGCCTCCTACTGGGGATGTGCCCGCAACCAAGGTACATGCCCTTGACCGGAATCGAACCTGGGACCCTTTAGTCCCCAGGCTGACACTCTATCCACTGAGCCAAACCGGTTAGAGCTAAACTGCATTTTTTAAATAGACTTAGTAACTCAAGTCATTAAAATGAAATATCTCTAACATACCGTATATCCCTAATTTCCATTAGTAATACTACAGTGTTCCAATTAAGAGATTAAATAAGCCCTGGTTGCTGTGGTTCAGTTGGTTGAACATCCTCCCATGCACCCCAGACAGAGCACATGCCCACGTTGTTGGCTCAATCCCTGGTGGGGAGCATGCAGGAGGCAGCTAATCGATGTTTCTCTCTCGCTCTCCCTTCCAAAGCAACAAAAAAATTTAAAAAGAAAAAGAAAAAAGGCATAGTATGGCCAAGAAATTCTAGTTTTAATAATGTATTAACAGAATAAAAAAATCAAAATGCCAGGGAGGTACACAAACCTTTTAAAGAAGTTTCTGCATAGTAATTTCCCGTACTTTCAAATAATAGGTGTTGGCTGACTATTAATTACAAAGAATGAATAATTTCTAAAGTAATATCAAACAATAGAGGTTAAATTATGGCAACTAATAATTAGTATTAGATACATGTTTACCTCACCAATATATTCTATTACATTTCTGCATGCAGCCAGTTCTAATGCAACATACACAAATGAACTTTCTACACTGTTGCTGCCCTCTGCTGTCTTTGAATTTTTATTTTTTCAGGAATAACATTAAAATATCACTAAATCTATACTTATTTTGTATCCTGTCATCATAAAATTGTTTAATTCTATTTTCAAAAGAATAAAGCTTTCTCATAATATTGAAAGGTTTGTTTTAATAGTTGTAAGAGATGTTGATTTTTAACCTTGAAACTTAAAATGCTTTATATATTAGACATAAGACTCTTTAATTAGTAATATATACTAGAGGCCCAGTGCATGAAAATTCATGCACTGGAAGGGGGGCCCTCAGACCGGCCTGCCCCCTTTCACAGTCCAGGTGCCCTCAGGGGTGGGAGGTGACCTGGCAATCAGGGGAAGGGGACACCCCATCACACCTCTGCTGCTGCCACTGCCGGCAGCACAAGCCTCGGCTGACCCTGGTTACCTGAGCCTCGGGTGGCCCTGGGTGGCTGGGCAGCTGCCATCCGAGGCTTGCCTACGCCTCGGGCTGGCCCTGGGCAGCTGGGGGGCTGAGGGGACTGGGGGACTCTGGAGGCAGATGTACGGAGCGGCCGGGCCCACCTGGGGTAGGGCTGACGGGACTGGGCGCCGCCATATTAGAGGGTGTGGCAGTAATTAGCATATTCCCTCCTTATTGGCTGTGGGCGCTGCCATTTTATAACGGCGTGAGGGTCAATTAGCATATTACCTCTTTATTAGATAGGATTTGCTGTAGAAACCTATGTTCACTTAAAAACTATGCTTGGAAAAGCAGATGATTTTATCCAGTACTATCATTATTAACTATATGTGACTCTGCTCACTTTATTCTGATAACTTCATTTTGACTTCACCTATTTGAGAGCAGAAGACGCTTTATCAACTTTTTTCACAAGTGTGCCAATAAGGTTAATTCCAGCAGACCTGGAAATAGCCTGTGCTGCTTTCTTCAAATCATGGCAATAACCCCTGGTGAAGGCATGAAACATACTAATTGTGTTGTTTTGTAATCACTGCTCAGAGGATATTCAGGTGGTCAGTTCATCTTGCCAGCACTGTTTACTGTGACTGATGACTTGCACCTGGTGTCAGTGAGCACCCCAGAGGCGGCTCTGCTGGAGAAGCTAGATACAGGACAGGAATATGTACATGAGACCAATAAAATAAGTATTAAAAAGTCCAGCCAAGACTCCATTTGAAGGTCCCTGTACACATTGGTGATACCTGATCTGAGGAAAAAAGTGTACTTCACCACAGACCTTTTTCAAGGACACTGGGAACCTGCACATGACCTCTCTGGCCCCCTTGCTATGAAGGCTTTAGGCCAGCCGTGGGCAAACTACGGCCCGCGGGCCGGATCTGGCCCGTTTGAAATGAATAAAACTAAAAAAAAAAAAAAGACCGTACCCTTTTATGTAATGATGTTTACTTTAAATTTATATTAGTTCACACAAACACTCCATCCATGCTTTTGTTCCGGCCCTCCGGTCCAGTTTAAGAACCCACTGTGGCCCTCGAGTCAAAAAGTTTGCCCTTGCCCACCCCTGCTTTAGGCTGTAATGCATGTCTTTACTTTAGTGCTACTGTTAGACTGAATCCCTTTCCTATAGGCAAACTGTAGATTTGGGTCCTATGTGTCTTCTTTAGCAACTGTGCCCTGTTCAATGGCCACTGTTGGTGCAATAGGCCTATTAATAAACCCAGTAACTCTAGCATTCATTTCTAAAAAGCAAAAATTCTAAGTTGTCTCATGACTTCTGTAACGAGCTATAGGTCAATGTAAACCTGTAATTAGAAAAATTTAGAGTGAGTTACCAGAACCACATTCGCTATATAAGGACAACACATTTGCTAAGTTTATCAAGAGTGAAGGAAAACAAAAACAAAATCATTTTGTTACCTTTATAGTTTTCCAGAGCCTGTATAACATTAGGGAGTTGATTTATACCCTGATAGAGTCGGTAACAATCTTGTAAGTTTGCTGCTTGTCTTTGAAATTTCTTGGCAAGCCGGTTAAGATCTGGGAATCGACGCAGTAAATCTTCTTGTAAACACTGTCTCAATTCTGCATCTTCTACAAAAGCTTCCACTAAATTTAATCTGAAATAAATTACATTAGTATTAATTATAAATATTTTAGTATAGAATTAAAATTTGCCAACAATGTATAGAAGTTTCAACTAAATGAACTCAAAAACTCCATATGAGGAGTTTGAATTTATTCTGAAATACCAGCTTTTTATGGAGGATGGAAGGCTCTGTTAACACTGTAATGTAAAAAGTTTCTAATTAGTTGCTAACCAAATTAATGTTTAGTTGAATAGTATACTAGTAAGATAATAAAATACACCCAATTTGTTTAACTTTCATCAAACTGGCATTTCTTAAATATAAGAATTTCATTACTGGGATATTATTGTTACTGACACATACTGCACATGTAAATAATTATTTTATTTTAAATCTTTATTGTTGAAAGCTTTACATATACCCCCCTTTCCCCCCATTGGCCTCTTCTAGCCTGCTCCAGGCCTTCATCACCCTACTGTCTGAGTCCATGGGTTATGCACATAAGTTCTTTGGTTGATCTCTTCCCACCCACCCACCTGTCCCTGCCTTCCCTCTGAGATTTGACAGTCTGTTCCATGCTTCTATGGCTCTAGATCTATTTTGTTCATGTTTATTTTATTCATTAGATTCCATATATCAGTGAGATTATGTGATACTTGTCTTTCTTTGACTGGCTTATTTCATTTAGCCTAATACTTTCCAGATCCCTCCATGCCCTCTCAAAGGGTCACAATAATCTTAAATGAAAGAGAATTAAAATTCAAGAAGGTTGCCAAATCCAATATTTATTCTATCAGAAATTTTATAAATTTTCACAATGCATTCTAAAATTATCTGACAAAACAAAGGTAAAATTTTCTAATTAAAAAACTGAAATATGGCCCTAACCATTTTGGATCAGTGGATAAAGCATCAGCCTGCAGACTCAAGGGTCCCAGGTTCGATTCTGGTCAGGGCACATCCCCAGTGGGAGGCAGCTGATCGATGTTTCTCTCTCATCGATGTTTCTAGCTCTCTATCCCTCTCCCTTCCTCTCTGTAAAAAATCAATAAAAATATATATATATATTAAAAAACCCTGAAATATGTTTGTTTCTTCCCAAAGTTAATAAATAAAGTCTTAGCTTGTTTTAATAACTATAAAACATGCAGCTCATATTGCTTTTGCAAATTTTTGGAATCAGTGGCTTTCCATTTTTTTCACTGTAATCTACAGCAAGGATTATTTTCACATCATTACCCAGCACATGTATGCATAGATTCTGTAGGGAGCAGAATATGCCATCTCAAAATATGCCACTCTGGCATAAGAACTATTTTGAGCTAAAAACAACTAAGAAGCAGAAAAAAAAAGAAAAGCTCTCTGTCTTCTACTTATTTGCATAAAAGCAGAACATCTATAGTAATAAAAGCATAATATGCAAATTGACCAAATGGCCGAACAGCGGAACGACCGTCCGGACAACCATGCTATGACATGCACTGTCACCAGGCCAGCCAAGACAGGTGCAATGAGATTGGTCGGGGGGGCCATCGCCACACAATTGCCCCGCAGATGGAGGCCCAGGCTACTGGCCAGAGTGGCGATCAACTGGGGGCTCTGCAATCTATCGCCCCAAAGAGAGAGGCCCAGGCTACACGGCTGGCTGCGCTGCAGCTGGTGGGCAGGGCCCCCCTCTATGGGGCAATCAATCATGGGGCTCCCAGACTGCTAGAGGGAGCAGACTGGGCTGAGAGCGCCCCCCCCCCCATCCCAAGTGCATCAATTTAGTGCATCAGGCCTCTAGTAAATCTATAAAGGTTCCCTTCACCTCCTTCCTTCTGTACCAGGAAGGACAAAAGTTAATCACCTTAGATCACTTTAGACCCATCTGGAGGTGGCACCAGGGGAACCTACCTAACAAACTTTACTATTAGCTTCTCAAATAGTTGCCTTCCCACAATTTGCAGCCCTAGAAACTCAATCTTGTCACTTCTTTACAAATTTTTTGTTCCTTTGCTAAAATGTCATATACTAGTAAGCCCAAGTTCTAACCAACCCTGTTATTATTCATCTCTGAGTGTTCCCATGTGTAAACATAAACTTTTGTTTTGCTCTTGTTAATCTGTCTTTTGTCAGTCCACTCCACAGGGCCTCAGCCAGATAACCTAGGATGATAACAGAAAAAAGGAATTTCACTTCCCTACATAATTATAATAGTTGTCACAAAACAACACTTACTATATGTGATCCAGTGTTATTTTTCTATCATATTTGACTTCTCAAAAATGCTGGTTATCACCCACTAAACTAATTTCACAACCCACTATTGGTCACAATTTTCAGTTTGAAAACAGTGTCGTAGATGTTACTGAAGTTAATAGCTGAGAGGTAAATTTTAATAATCAAAGGTAGGGAAAATGGCCCTGGCCAGTGGGGCTGTTGGCTGGACATCCTACTGTACACTGAGAGGTTTAGGGTTTGGGGCTCGATGCCCAGTGGGGTGGTGTGCAGGAGGCATCTGATTGCTATTTCTCTCTCACATCAATGTTCCCCCCCCCCCCTCTCTCTCACCTCTCCTTCCTATCTTTTTAAAAATCAATTTAAAAAATATATTTTTTAAATGGTAAGGGAAATGGCCATGGGCGCAGCAAATGACCCAAAGTCAGAAAGCTATCAGATGAGCAACCTTTTCCTTACATTTGTAAACTCTATGAGCAGTAAATTAACCCACAGTGGCTTACGCAAAGATGGGGTAAGGAAACAAATTAGCTTTCTAAATCTCTTAACTATTTACTATCGCTCCATCAGCATTTACAATTCCTGCATCATCAAAATGTTTTTCCAATATCCTATAATAAAGAGGTAATATGCAAATTGACCATCACGCCATTGCACAAGATGGCTGGCAGGGGAGGGCAGTTGGGGGCAATTGGACTGGCAGGGGAGCAGTTAGGCTGGCAGGGGAGTGGTTAGGGGGTGATCAGGCTGGCAGGCAGAAACGGTTGGGGCAATCAGGCAGGCAGGCAGGCAGGCAAGTGGTTGGGAGCCAGCAATCCTGGATTGTGAGAGGGACATCCGACTGCCAGTTTAGGCCCAATCCTAAACTGGGCATTTGGATCAGGCCTAACCGGCAGTCGGACATCCCCCAAGGGGTCCCAGATTGGGGAGGGTGCAGGTTGGGCTGAGGGACACCCTCCCCCTGCCAGTGCATGAATTTTGTGCACCAGGCCTCTAGTATTATATAAGGGAAAGTTGTGCTGCCCCCAGAATGACATAATCCTATATACTAAAAAGCTAATATGCTAATTAGACCAAACAGCAGAACGACTGTCTGGACAACCTTCTGGAAGAAGATGGGGCTGCAAGGGCTGAGCCCCTTGCACAAATTTTGTGCATTGGGCCTCTAGTTGTATATATTTAAAGCAGGATTTTGCAACCACAGCAATATTCTCATTATTTGTGGTAAGGGGCTGTTCTGTGGTGGTTAACAGCATCCCTGGCTTCTACACACTATACTGTCTACAGAGTGACGACCAAAAATGTCTCTAGGTACTGCCAAATGTCCCCTGGAGGGAAAAATTGCACCAGGTACCACTGGTTTAAAGGAACTTGACTAAAAATTCACTTTTTAAAAGATGAAAATAAACCGAAAAATAACTAAAACTCTATAGAGAGTCAAGATAGTACCTAGGTAGCAGATACACTTGTTGTGGCAAATGCCAAATTAGTGGGAAAATAATCTGCTACCAAATTTGTATTATGACCCAGTCACTGAAGCTATAAACAAACATTGAGAATAATTCAGGCACTTACTGCTCCAGGAAAACTTCCCTCTTCCTTCCTCTCTCTAAAAATCAATAAAAAATAATTTTTAAAGAGTATTAAGTAAAACTCAAGGAAAGGAAAAGCTTCTAAAACACACAGCATAAGGCAACATACACAGCCCCCTTAGTCTTTGGTTCAGGTATCATTAAAAGCCTAATAAATTGCTAGTTTCACAAGTCTATTCAATATGACACTTCAAAATTAATTACAGTGTCAGTTTATGTTCTGGCTAACAGACTTTTTTTTTTTAATGATTGCTCTACTGACTGCTTCCATGACAATGCCATTTTTACATCACAATTTTAGAAGTACCAAAGGTACTGTTGGCATAGCATAAGTATATCTGTCAACCCTACTCAATAAAATTATTCAGCTGTACACAATTCGCTACATTAATTTTCAAATTGACTGAAATACAAGACAATGTTTTAGGGTCACCAACTTCTAAAATTCCAACAGATTAACTCATGGAATTTTTGGTATTTTGAAAATCAATAGTCTGTCCTTTCTCATTAAGTAGCATTTCTGATCTTTCATTGTAAAAACATGACTGGAGCCCTAACCGGTTTGGCTCAGTGGATAGAGGGTCGGCCTGCGGACTGAAGGGTCCCGGGTTCGATTCCGGTCAAGGGCATGTACCTTGGCTGCGGGCACATCCCCAGTGGGGAGTGTGCAGGAGGCAGCTGATCGATGTTTCTCTCTCATTGATGTTTCTAACTCTCTATCCCTCTTCCTCCCTCTCTGTAAAAAATCAATAAAATATATATTTTTTTTAAAGTAGATTAAAAAAAAAAAAAACATGACTGGAAGTTCATGACAGCATATTTACATGGCTAAGAACAAATCTGGTACCTAAAGAATAGCAATGATAAATTTTGAGTCTCTTCTTTATCTTTTCTTCACATAGTTTAATGCAAGAAGAACCACTTATTTGATACATTAACTAACAAATATTCTGATAGGCCTAAGATAGAAGAAAACAGAGTATGGCAAGAAAAAAGAGAAATGCTTTCAAGGAATATTCAATCTAGTGGAGGACAAGCACATGTTCCATCTTTCAGTTAGTGCTGAGTAACAATGATATACAAAATGCAATGAAATGTGATATGGATAAGAAGGCAAGGAATTCCCATGAGAGCTGGGAAACTTCATTTTGAAGTATTTCATTTGCCAATATTCTGAACAGTTGGGGTTTATAGAGATAGGATTCTGGGGAAAATACTTGGGAGAGAGGGAAAGAGAGGCAACAGCAGAAAATCGAAAGAAGGGAAGCAGAGGATCCACTGAAAGAAAACCAAAGCAGAGAAGGAATAGGACAAAATTATAACTACAGGTACAGTGGAAAGGCCTTTGGCTTTGGAAAGCAAAGGTGTTATTTCTTCTGAGAAAGAGCCTCAAAGAGAAAGACTGAAAATACAGATACATTTTGAGATTGGAAGGATTAAAGTGGGCATTATTTACTTAGAGCAAGGAGGCAGCTGAAGGCTTTCAGGGAAGGTAAAAAAAATTTGGATTGATCAGTGTATTGAGTCATGTAATAAAAGTAATACCAGGTGGCAATGAAAGCTAGATAGCTTGAAGGTACAATGGATCCAATCAACATTGGGTGACTTTCTCCAGCAACTTTTAATTGAAAAAGAAAGCTGAGGAGAGGTCAGTATGACAAAGGCCCATTAGGGCAAGAAATTCTATGGTCCCCAAGAAAGCACTGGGAAGAGAAATGCCTTTGCTGTGCAGGCTGGATTAGGAGGCAAATAAAACACAAAGGAGCTAGCAGATCAGTCCAGAGACCAGAATAAAGGAGTCTCCACGAAACTTGTTTTAGAAGTGGAGGCAACAGTGGCTGGGAAGCAATGAATTGGAAGTCCTCCTTGTTCTTCAGAAGCCAGAGCAGTGCTTCACTATTTCAAAGAAACTGCACTCACTGTATGACCTCCAGATCTCTGTTTGCACAGAATATTAATTCTAATTAAAGATATCCTTGCATAAAAGGATAACATAACCTGGTAGGAAACTAGGGACCCTGTAAGTACACTGCCTCAAAAAACATAATATAGTATCCTATCACATAAGCACCACCACCATCTCTAAATTTACAGGAGTCATACTTTTATTTGTAGCTTATGTTTCTACTAAGACTGCTACATTAATCATATTAAATTTTATATATAAAAAGTGTTCACGAAAAATTAAAAAATGGAGCCCAGCGGTAGCTCAGTGGTTGAGCGTCAACCTATGAACCAGGAGGTCATAGTTCAGTTCCTGGTCGGGGCACAGGCCCGTGTTGTGGGCTTAATCCCCAGGATGGGGCATGCAAGAGGCAGCTGATCAATGATTTTCTCTCATTGTTGATGTTTCCACCTCTCTCTCCCCCTCCTTTCCTCTCTCTGAAATCAATAAAAATATAAAATAAAAACAAAAAGACTAGCACACAGCCCTGGCCAGGTGGTTCAGTTGGTTGGGGTGGTCTCTCGATACACCAGGGTTTCGGGTTCCATCCCTGGTCAGGGCACATAACAAGAATCAACCAATGAATACATAAATAAGTGGAAAAACAAATCAATGTCTCTCTCTCTTAAAAAAAAAAAATCAATTAAAAAAAAAAAAACCTGCTAACATAAGAATTGACTATATAAAATGATTCTATTCATACATACAGAGTTCAAAAACAGGCAAAACCTAATTAAACTGTGAGGCCAGGACAGTGATTATTACTCTTGGACTAAGGAGGGGTAGTAACTAGAAGGAGAATCCAGGGAAGTTTCTGGGATGCTAGTTATGTTGTTTCTTGACTTATGTGTTGTTACATCAATGTATCTACTTTGTGAAAATTCATCAAGCACACTTAAGATTTGTGCTTTTATGTATATTAAACTTCATTTAAAAATTTTAAAATGATTACCTAAAACAAAAGAAAAATAAAATATACTCAAATTGCTAATTGTATTAGGGTAGAATGATTATATAATTTTCTTTTATAGCCTCAATTTAAAAATTATCTGAAATATATTTTTAGACTTAGTCCTTTCTAGAATAATCAAATACTTCCTATGTGCCAGACCTTGTTCAAAGTACTTTATACATATTGAATCACCAAATCCTCAAAACAACCCTATGAATTTGGTATGTTATTGCTTCACTTTAAAACTGAAGAAACTGTGACACTGAGGTTGAATAACTTGCCCAAGATAACAGCTAAAAAGTGGCAAAGCCATAATTTGAAACAAGGTACTCTAGTTCCCAAGTTCATGCTCTGAAACACTATCCATACCATCTCTCCAATAAAATTTCACTTTACAGTGAGAAAAACATAATTAAGAAAATACATTATTTAATCAATCTAAATAATTATCATTCTATTATTACTATTTAGTTCTCCATGAAGCTGGATGCTAAAAAAAATTGCATATAAGGATAAAGGGTACAATCAAATGGAGTAACTGAATGTCACTCAAAGTTAGTCATATACCTCTCTTCTATTCTGTTCTTATCCATGAGAGGCTGCTTAACCCACTGGTTAACCAGTCTTTGTCCTTGCGGGGTTTTGCACTTATTCAGCAATGCAGCCAGAGACTGAGAGCCAGTGGTATCTTCAACAGAACCCTAGTAAACAAAAAATGAAAAAGAATGGTGTTCTCATTAGTGAAAAATCTTACTATGCCATGAAAAATTATTTTGAGAACCAACATTTAATATTCTTCAAATATTAAATAAGAAATCTAAAAAAAAAAAAAAAAAAAAAGAAATCTGCACAAAAGTTCTTCCTAAAGTCAAATTTTCAACCCGTTAATCTGTATTTTCTGCTGTGTATTACCCAAACCAAAACCGCTTTGTATTTACTGCAGTTTTAGACATAAAACTTATTAATATGTAATTTTTAAAAAACGATATTAAAAATTACGTATAAAGTCAGGGCAAATACTATTCATATAACTTACAACTAGACAAATATAGTAACTCAAGGGTGAGGTCCGAGCAGGCCAGGGTTGGGGAACAGTGTGCTTGGAGGGAGCAGGGGGAAGGGGAGGAAGGTGTGTATACTAATGCAAAACTACTTATTCAAGTATAATAATATTTCAAAATATTTAAGCTCCTTAGAAAGATTCTTCAGGCCCTAGCCAGGCTGACTCAGTGAACAGAGCATCGCAGGCCGCAGGTTCGATTTCAGTCAAGGGCACACACCTTGGTTGCAGGATCAATCATGTGCCCCAGTCAGGGTGCATGTGGAGGCAACCAATTGATTTGCCTCTCTTACATTGATGTTTCTCTTTCTCTTTTTCTCTCCTCCCCCTCCTTTCCACTCTCTAAAAATCAATAGAAAAATATCCTGGGGTGAGGATTAACAAAAAAGAAAGATTCCTCAGGGTATGTGAGAGGAAACATTTATAACCATTCAATGGTTCTTATTTTGAGACTTCTTTTTTAATAGTCATCTGTATATTGTATCGTGTTTTCACCACCACAATTCTTCCATCACCACTTATCCTCCTTTACCCACCTTCTATCTTCCCCACCCCCTTTCCCTATAGTACTCACCATTCTATTGTTATGTGTCTACGAATTTTACCATTCAATGTGGTCTTTTTTAATATGCATTCTTATTGAGTTTTAGAGAGAAAAGAAGGGAGAGGGAGAGAGAAACATTCATGAGAGAAACATCGATCAGCTGCCTCCTGCACGCCCCCTACTGGGGATTGATCCCAAAACCTGGGCAAGTGCACTGACCAGAAATAGAACCTGCAAATTCTGGGTGCATGGGATGACACTCAACCAACTGAGTCTCATGGCCAGAGCATATTTTCCAAAGTTTTCAATCCATGTATTATTTTATTTACCTGGAAAAGGTTAAGGGCTCTGACTGCTGCAATATCCAATTTCATGTACTGGTGAAAGTCAAAAGTAGTCAGTTCAAACTGTCCAAAGTTTGAATCATCTGACAAGAGTTCTAAAAATTTGATAACTGCAGACAATGATGCAACTGCAACCTAAGATTAAGAATATAAAATAAAAGATTGTCATCACTAGAATTCTAGAGATATTTTTTAAAGGCAATGGGAAAAAAAAATTCAAGCACATCATTTTCCTTGACGTTTCTTCCCAACCCAAACTAAGAAAATAAAAGTTTAAATCTCTTAATATTAGAAAATGGTTTTTAGAAAATGAAAATATACTATAATAGTAGCATTGTTCATAACAGCCAAAAATAGAAAATACTCAAATGTTCATTAAGAGCAAACTGGGTAGCCAAAACCGGTTTGGCTCAGTGGATAGAGCGTCGGCCTGCGAACTGAAAGGTCCCGGGTTCGATTCCGGTCAAGGGCATGTACCTTGGTTGTGGGCACATCCCCAGTGGGGAGTGTGCAGGAGGCAGCTGATCGATATTTCTCTCTCATTGATGTTTCTAGCTCTCTATCTCTCTCCCTTCCTCTCTGTAAAAAATCAATAAAATATATTTAAAAAAAAAAAAAAAAAAAAAAAAAAAAAAAGAGCAAACTGGGTAAAGTCTGGCATGTTCAATGTTCACCCTAAGGAATACTACACACAATATAAGCACAAACAATCTGCAACTACATGCAATATGAATAAATCTCACAAACATAATACTGAATGAAAGAAACCAGACACAAAGAGCATATAGAACTATATGATTCCATTTACATAAACAACAAAAACAGGCCAAACTAATCTACAGTCAGAGGTAAGAGCCAGCTTACCCTGGGTGGCGGTAATGACTGAAGTTCATATACTCCTTATATGTATATTTAAATAAGAAGTTTAAATAAATTATTATATATATTCTGACTGCTGCACCAACCAGCCGTTCCTCTGGCCTCCCTCTCCTCAGGCCTCTCTCTTTCCTGAGACATAACAAAACTAAAATCAAGGCAATTAATAATCCTACAATGGCTTCTAGGTGTTCAAGTGAAAAGAAAGGTCCCCTGTCTCTCACTTTAAATCAAAAGCTAGCAATGATGAAGCTTAATGATGAAGGCATGTCAAAAGCCAAGAAAGGCCGAAAGCTAGTCTTCTTGAGCCAAACAGGTAAGCCAAGTAGTGAACGCAAAGGAAAAGTTCTTGAAGAAAATTGAAAGTACTACTCCAGTGAATACTTTAAATGAATGCTTTTAAATGAATGATTTTAAAAAAGCAAAGACTTTTTGCAGATATGAAGAAAGTTTTAGTAGGCCAGATAGAAGAGTAAACCAGTCATGTCCTTAAGCCAAAGCTTAATCCAGAGCAAGGTCCTAACTCTTGAATTCTATGAAGGCTGAGAGGTAAAGAAGCAGCAGAAGCTTGAAGCCTACAGAGGTTGGTTTATGAGATTTAAGGAAAGAAGCTCTCTCTGTAATAATAAAATTGCAAGGTACAGAGTGCTACTGTAGAAGCTACAGCAAGTTCTCCAATAGATCTAGGTAAGATAATGAATGAAGGCAACTACACTAAACACCACATTTTCAATGTAGATGAAACAGCCTTATATTGGGAAAAGATCCCATCTAAGACTTTCATAGCTAGAGAGAAGTCAATGCCTGGCCTCAAAGCTTCAAAGGACACACTGACTCCCGTTAGGGGCTAATGCAGCTGGTGACTAAGTTGAAGCCAATGCTCATTCACCATTCTGAAAATCTAGGGCCCTTAAGATTTATGCTGAATCTACTCTGCCTGTGGAACAACAAAGCCTGGATGACAGCACACCTGTACTGAATATTTTAAGTTCACTGTTGGGACTTATTGCTCAGGGGGAAAAAAGATTCGTTTCAAAATATTACTGCTGCCCTAGCCGGTTTGGCTCAGTGGTAGAGTGTAAGCCTGCAGACTGAAGGGTCCCAGGTTCCATTCCAGTTGAGAGCATACGCCCAGGTTGCGGGCTCAATCCCCAGTAGGGGGCATGCCGGAGGCAGCTGATCAATGATTCTCTCTCAATCCCTTTCTCCCCCTTTCTCTCTGAAATCAATAAAAACATTAATATATAAATATATAAATATATATATATATATATATATATATATAATTTTTTTCCCCACTGACAATGCACCTCGTCACCCAAGAGCTCTGATGGCCGTATACTGATTAGACTGATGTTTTTATGCCTAACACAACATTCATTCTGCAGCCTACAGATTAAAGAATATTTTCAACTCTCAAGTCTTATTATTTAAGACATACAGTTCATAACGCTATAGCTGCCATTAATAGTGATTCCTGTGATGGATTTAGGCAAAGTACATTTAAAGCCTTCTGGAAAGGACTCACTATTCTAAATATCATTAAGAACATTCCTAATTCATGAGAAAAGGTGAAAATAAACATTAACAGGAGTTTGGAAGGATGACTCAAACTCAAGGATGACTGAAAAGTTCAAGACTTCAGTGGAGGAAGTAATTGCTGATGTGGTGGAAATAACAGAACTAGAATTAGAAGTGGAGCCTGAAGATGTGACTGAATTGCTGCAATCTCATGATGAAACTTTTAACAGATGAGGAACTGATTCTTACCTATGAGCAAACAAAATGGTTTCTTGAGATGGAACCTACTCCTGGTGAAGATGCTGGGAAGACTGTTAAAATGACAGCAAAGGACTCCAATTTTGAAAGAAGTTCTACTGGGGGTAAAGTGCTGTCAGATAGTATTGCAAGGTACAGAGAAATCATTAATGAAAGAAAAAGTGAATCAATGTGGCAAACTTCGTTGTGTTCTTATTTTCAGAAATTGCAAAAGCCACAGTTAGCAGCCATCAAAATCAAAGCAAGACCCTCCACCAGCAAAAAGATTACAACTCCCTGCAGGCTCAAATAATAGCAATATTGCATGTTAGCAATAAAGTATATTTTAATTAAGGTATGTGCTATTTTTAGGTATAATAGACTAGAGTATAATGTAAACTATACTCTATATAGAGTATAGTGCACTTAAGAGACTAGAGTATAGTGTAAACATAACTTTAAAAGCACTGGGAAACAAAAAAATGTGTGAGTCACTTTTTCACATATTCACTTTATGGGGTGGTCTAAACTGAAACTGCAATATCTCCAAGGTGTAACAGTACTGAACATAAAATAAGAAGTTCAGCAGAGCAAATGATAGCCCAACGACAAATTCTACTCACTGAAATATACTTGATACTAGATTCATTATAAATGAACATATTTTTCCTAATTGATAACATAGTTAGCTTTCTGCCCTTGCCAAACTCTAACAAATGTATAAGGTTGCCACAAGAATCTCCTGTCACCAGAAGACACAGATAAAAAGTTTCTTGTACCCTAAAAGCTTCTTCATATTTTCAACAGAGAGATAAGTTTCTCTAATATTGAAATTATTGCTCATCCATACTGGCTTTTGATTATGTCACCAAAAAAAGGTAAAAAGGATAAACTTAGTTTATAAGGACCAAACTATTTATTATCTGATAATCACTGCAAAATCATGGTAGTCATAACAGTCTCAGGTCGTTCGAGTTTGAAATCTACTTTGAAAATTACAAAGTTTGTTCTGTCTTATTTAAATATACAACAGAATTTTCCATTTTACTCCACAAACATCTTGTCAAGAGCTTCCAATATTCTACCATAAAAATACCTCTCCCAAGCCATACCCACATCAAAGAGTTGAACAGTAAGATAAACTTTAACCACTGAAAATGCCATAAATTACATTATTATGCACATTCATTTCTACCACTGAAAACATTATAACTAGTGCCAATTTTTGAGCCAACTTGTTTAAATGTAACTTTTATTATACAATTATTTTGTGCTGTATGTATTTTCACCCCTGTACTTTCTAATCTCCATAACAATCCTTGAAGACAGGTATTTTTAACCTCATTTAGCATGTAATGAAACTGCCTCTCAGAAGTAATTTATAAATGATTCAATTTACAGCTTGTAAATTGTAAAGCTTTGATAGGCCTTTTCCCTCCTCTAGTCATTAAGCTTTCTCACACACTTAAGTGACAGTAATCAGGCTCTTTCACATGAATCCAATAAAACTCTTCCTTGTCCCGGAGATATTTATGCAAATATTATAGAATTATGTTCAAGGTTATGTTTAAAATTTTCTAGTCATTTCCTTGAGTTTTTCTCAAGCTTCATCATAAAAATAAGCTTAATATCTGTGACCCACAGTTTAGGTTTGAGATATATGTGACAGAAGTAGCCTTCTTAAAAAGTCACTATTAAAATTAGGACAAATTCACATTGTAATTCACATACCTGATTCTCCATTTCTGGCAGGACAGCACTATTCACCTGTTCTCCCTTTTTGCCTTTCAACAACCGGTTAAGGTCTTGATAAATATCTTTTGTGGAAAAGTCAGCTCTTTTTCTTTCTGTGATCAGAATTCCTCCTCGCTGAATAACCTATTTTACAAGAAATATTTTAAATTACTTTGAGAAAAGCTGTAAGAAAAGGAAAACTGTAACACTGACAAATATAAAGTGACAATATCTAACAAATTATTAACCCACCTTAAATTTTCATACTACATGCAAGATATTGCTAAAATATATATGTATTAACAAGTATTTTAAAAATATATAAACTAGCCCAAGCTGGTTTGGCTCAGTGGATTGAGCATCGGCCTGGGGATTTAAGGGTCCCAGGTTTGATTCCAGTCAAGGGCATATGCCCAGGTTGTGGGCTCAATCCCCAGTAGGGGGCATGCACAAGGCAGCCGATCAATGATTCTCTCTCATCACTGATGTTCCTATCTCTCTCTCCTTTCCTCTCTGAAATAAATAAAAATATATATATATATAAAAAATATATATATATATATATACACTAAATTTTCATGGATATTTAAAATTATGTTCACATAAAGCTTTTAAAAAATATTCCCAAAGGTAAAAAAATCTTAAAAGAGTAATACTCTTAGAAAATTGTTTAGATACTATCTATGCTAAAAATGCCCACTTCTTATGGTATTTGAGGCCCACAAAAATAAAAGAACCCTTGGGCAATACAACAGCCCTTAAGAAATATCTAATAAACCATACACTTATACAAATGGCACAATCAAAATTTTGTTAAAAAAAATCAGCTAGGCAGGGGAGGGAGGGGATAGAGAGCAACCAAAGGACTTGTATGCATGCACATTAGCATAACCAATGGACACAGACACTGGGGCGGTGGGGGCTTGCCCGGGGTGGGAATGGCTGGGGTAGGGTGGGGGGGGGGGGTTAATTGGGGGAAAAGGAGACTTATGTAAAACTTTAGACAATAAAAATAAATTGATTAAATTTTTAAAAAATCAGCTAAGTTCCACCTGAACTATCAAAAAAAATCCTGCCCTGGCTAGTGTGGCTCAGTTGGTTGGGTGTCATCCCATGCACTGAAAGGTTGCCAGTTCGATTCCTGGTCGGGGCATATGCCTGGGTTACAGGCTCATCCCTGGTAGGGGGGTGTACAGGAGGCAGCTGATTGATTATTCCTTCTCACATGAATCTCTCTTTCTCTCTCTCTCTCTACCTTCCGCTCTCTCTAAAAATAAATTTTTAAAGTCTGTAAAAAAATAAATACTAATAATCCTGACAGTGTGGTGACTGTGAGGGAAAGGGGGGGTGGGGTGGAAATAAGGGGTATAGGGGGGATAAATGGTGATGGAAAAAATTATAAATAAATAAAATTTAAAAATAATAATAGTCCTCAAGAACTGCATCGTATTTATTTGATAAATCCATGAGAGATACAATAATAAACTGTGGAGTTTTTAAAATCACCTTGTTTTTCCCCTGAACTGTGAAAGCATTGTGAGTTGAATGGAACCCTCTATGGCTCCCATTCTGTTACTCTTTAAGGAGTGAGGGAGGAAGAGAGGGGAAATGATCTGAAGTAGACCAAGTCTTAAATAAAAAACAGCTTATTCTAAAGTCCCATTAAACACAAAATTTCTGTCAAACATAAAAATCAAGACATTCCTCAAAATAAAGCATTATTGAAATTAGACACTTTTAAATTATTCTTTTCCTTAAATAATATCATGTTAATTAGAGCCTTTCTTAGGCTTGGTTTCACCTCTGTCACTAGACCAAGTCTCTTACCTGCCTCAGTTTCCCCATGTCTCCAGCAGTCTCTCCTCCTGGTAAAACACATTCCTTTGGTCCAATTTGAATCATGAGAGCCTCCAGATTGGAGAACTGATCATTATCAGGGAACTCACACAGTCCTAGCTTCCTTTGTATGGAGTCAACATACCCAACTCCAACCTGTCTTTGGCCATCAACTATAGACATTTTAACACCCACGGTACCAATGGACGTTGACATATCATTGTTACCGAAGAGAATATCTTCAAATTGAGAAAGATTACCCGGAGAAGCCTAAGCAATAACAAAGAAAAAGTTTAAGAAACTATTGGATGTACTTTAAAATTTTACTAGCAAACAAGAATTACCCAACCTGGATGAATTTAACAAAATGATTTTTACCAAAAAAAAAAAAAAAAAAAAGCTTATAACCATATATTCCAATAATTATCACCAATGTTCAATAAAGTACCCATACTTTTCCACTTATTTTCAGAGCACTTGGACATATCTAAAATTAATTGTATCAAGTGATTTTCAGTTTGTAATTTGGCAACTGAGTTTATATACACACAATCATTAAGGAACCAAAGTGATCATCCTGTCAATGGCAGGCTTAAATTTCTACATTCTGCCAAACTACCCATGGGTTGCACATATCAGTATTTTCACTAAGTAGCTATTCTACAGAGAAGAGCAGTTATTATTTAGCTTAAATATGACTTTGAAAAGTCTCTCTGTATCAATATACTTATGTGTAAAATGCAGATTATTCTGGATCAGTGATTTTCCAAATAAAGGGTCCTTGACCTATTTTCAATACTTCAAAAAGATTAGAAATAGCTTTTTAAGATTGCATAGACTAATTAGTGTCAAGTTTCTTTGCTTGTGACTGGACAAGTCTGTGGTGACACTATAAGCCTCAACCAGAGGCATTCTGAGGCAACTGACAACCATGGTAATAAAACATGAGCTAGTTACAAATAGTTCAAATGGGTTCAGTGATAGTCAAAGCAACCAGTAGCCATCAATTGTTCTTAAATGTGGTTGGCATCATAATCATTTATCTTTTCACAATATGATTCTGAATCTCCTGTACTATGGATTGAAATCTGGATCAAAAAAGAAAAATTATCGATTTTTTTAAAAAGCACCAATTCAATCATAAATGTAAACATCCTATTTTCACATACAAGCTTTGAATTTACACACACAGCTTATGAAGCACACCTTAAATACACTTAAAAGTGAACCAGTAGGTAATAAAATTGGATTCTTCAAGATGAAAAATGACATGGTAATATCTGAACATACAAACTACTGAGAACATGGAAAGAAAATCACAGATCAACTATTTTAAATATCACTAATACTTTACAATAGAATTAATAAGTAAGCTAAAAATAGCAGTTTTAGATCTGAATTTCTTAAAAGTCAGGATGAAGATAACACCTTTTAAACCTGATAAAGATACTTATTTTAACATCCTCCCTTCTCCCTTAAAAAGTAAAAAGAATTCATCTTGAACAAGAATAGATCGATCTAGAGACAAATGGTGGTGGTGGTGGGGGGAGGTTAGAGAGCAACCAAAAGACTTGTATGCATGCATATTAGCATAACCAATGGAGACAGACACTGGGGCAGTGGGGGCTTGCCCAGGTGGTAATGGCTTGGGGGGGGGGGGTCAACTGGGGAAAAAGGAGACGTATGTAAAACTTTAGACTATTAAAAAAAAAAAAAAAAGAATTCATCTTGCTCTGACTGGGTAGTTCAGTTAATAAGAGCATTGTCCTGATTCGCCAAGGTTTGAGGTTCAATCCTCAGTCAGGCCACAAGCAAGAGTCAAACAATGAATGCATAATTAAGTGGAACAGCAAATCAATGTTTCTCTTTCTCTCTCCCTAAAATCAATAATTTAAAAAAAATTTTTCAGTTCATCTTGAAAGATTCTGATGACATAAAGGACTGAGGTGTGACCAACTGATAACCATGGTAATCACTTAAACTTACGGCTCTTTATTTTTATTGATTTCAGAAGGAAGGGAGGAGAGGTAGAAACATCAATGATGAGAATCATTGATCAGCCACCTCCTGCACACCCCCTACTAAGGATTGAGCCTTCAACCCAGACATGTGCCCTGACCGGAAATTGAACCGTGACTTCCTAATGCGTAGATTGATGTTCAACCACTAAGCCACACCAGGCAGGCTTAAGATACTTTTTAAAAAAATTCTTTGAGTTTTTTTCTTGTGGAGTCTAATATTTAAACATTTGATGTTGGTGCTGCTTCAAATATAATATTTTTCAACCTTCATTTCATTACCCCTCCCAACCCCACTCCATTTGTAAAACTAGACATTTACTGAAGATTATATCTGAGAGAATTTAGCATTCTACACTATGGGAATTTTCATTGCTTAATAAAAGAAGTGGGTCTTTTACTTAAGAGTTTTAGCCTATATCTTGAAAAATTTTAATAAAAAATGGAGGGTACCACAAAGGATGTTTTCTATCTCATTCCTCATAGAACTCAGTAACAACAAAGAGTCATACGTTTGCTGGGTTACAGAGCATGATCACCATTAAAGTCCCAGACTTACAAAAACTTGCAATCTAATGGGAGAAAGGCACATACAAAGATACAAACACATTACAAATGTGCATAAGTGAGATATTTGGAATACTGTAAATTTGTGTAAAATTACTTCACAAACAGTAAAATCAAATCTTTATTTAATGCTGTATTCTTTATGTAACAGCTATTTATTACTTATCTTTCAGGAACAGTGACAAAGATCAGTGTTCATACTTACAAGGATTTACTGAATTTCTGAGTTACTTTTAAACTATAGTTTTTAAAAAATCACATGCTAAAAATTAAAATTTCTCAAAGCATTTTACTAACACACCTGGTTAAAATATTAAAACATAAAGAATCTCCTTAGACTTTAATTTTTTCTATGCTTAAAAATAAATAAGTAAATAAATAAGATAATTACCTTAAATGCCAAATACCAATCATTCTCCTTGGAGGCCTTATTTCCAGCTCTATTCTTATAAACTTCAACTCTATACTGCCGAACTAGAAGAAGATCTTTTACAAAAGACTCAAAATTCATTTTACTAAGCACAACACTCTCCAGAGTCTTTGCTCCTAAAGAAAAATATTAAAAATGTTACAGATTTGAGAATTTGAAGTAATGTGCTCCAAGTACCTAACACAATATAGCCCCCCCCCCCAAACTATACGGTTCTCTCAGTAATTCATTCATTCAATAAAGCACCTATTGTATGTCCTCAGGATTTTGGCAGATGATAAGTATAAAATGGTGAATAGAGCCCAGCCTGTGTGGCTCAGTGGCCAAGCACTGACTCATGAACCAAGAGGTTCACTGGTTGATTCTTCGGGCACATGCCTGGGCTTTGGGCTCGATCCCCAATAGGGGGCATGCAGGAGGCAGTCGATCAATGATGTTTCTCACCGAAGTTTCTATCTACATATTTCTCTCCCTTCTTCTCTCTAAAATGGTGAATAGACATAGCCTTCTGCTTCTGTGAAGCCTATAAATTAAAATTAAAAACTGAGAAGATATAAAGAGAAAAGAATGAGTAAAAATACATAGCTAACTTTACTTGTTCTTTCTTATAATTTTTCACAATTTTGAACACAAGCCATATAATAACTATACAGTATTTGTATGGAATGGAATTAACTTTTCAAAAGGTTCATAAAAATTAGTCATTATGTACTATAAAATGCCCTGGATAATATATTCACATAGCTAAAAATTCAAAGGTTCAAAAAGGTGCAGTAAAGTTTCCTTTTCACCACTGTCCCTTACACATCCAGGTCACCAGCATAGTGTTAGCAGTTTATAAATATACTAGAGGCCCGGTGCAAGAGATTAGTGCACTGGGTGTGTGTGTGTGTGTGTGTGTGTGTGTGTGTATCCGTCCCTCAGCCTGGCCTGCGCCCTCTCATAGTCCAGGAGCCCTTGGGGGATGTCCAACTGACGGCTTAGGCGGACATCCTTAGCACTGCCGCGGAGGCCTCCGTCGCTGCACTCGCCAGCCATGAGCCTGCTTTCTGGGCTTCTGGCTGAGCGGCGCTCCCCCTGTGGGAGCGCACTGACCATCAGGGGGCAGCTCCTATGTTGAGCGTCTGCCCCCTGGTGATCAGTGCGCATCATAGTGGCCAGCTGTTCCGCCATTCAGTCGATTTGCATATTACCCTTTTATTATATAGGATATTCTCAAATGTAGCACATGCACACACAGCAAATTATAAATAGAGCATTACCTTTTTCCTTTTACATAAATACTTATTATTACACACACTGTTCTGTATCTCGATGTTGTTTTTAACTTTAATATATTTTGAAAGTTGTTCCATCAATACTTAATCAGCTTCTTTTAGTTTGGAGCTGCAAACAATCCAATGACTCTAAGAATGTTCTATAATTTAGTCTCTTACTGATGCACAGACATATAGGTTTTAGCCTTTGTTATTATAACAATGCTATATGAACAGCCTTGTCTGTGCTTCACTCTCCAAACATGTGAGTCTATCTGTGAGTTAAAGTCTTAAAATTGGATTTTATCAAAGGATATGTGTGATTTTTTTAAATATTACCAGACTATCCCCCTGGTTGGCTATGCCAATTAACACCACCACCCATAAAGTACAAATGCATATACTTCCCCCCCATCCAGTCAACATAGTTTTCAAACTTTCCGGTCTTTATCTTGGATCATTGATCCTCAATAAGAGGTTATCTGGCTCCCCTAGCAGACATGTGGCAATGTCTGGGGGACATTTGGGTTGTCACAATTTAGGGGAAGGGAACAATAATGGAATCCAGTGAGTAGAAGCAGGGATGCTGTTAAACATATAAAGGATAACCCCTCACAACAACAAAGTAATTATTCCATCCAAAATATCAATGTTGCCATGGCTAACCCCACAGGGGTGGGCAACCTTTTTGTGAGTGCATGCCAAACCCAGCAATCTCTGACTCAAAATTCTTCTGCATGCCAACCCTAATTTTTTGAGAACATGTTACGCCTACTTGATATCTCTTAAGGTGCATGTATGTGAAGAACCTTGAAGAAATAATAAAATTCATTTGAGCGACAGAAACACAGTATATGATGATGAAAAGTACATTTATTTTTTAATGTATACATGTTATGTAAAATTATTTATTTATCTAAGATGCACCTACACTTAATTTATCTGAAAAATAAAAAAGTCGTTATTAAGAAAAAAATTGTAAATGGAAGATTATAAGAGAGGGTTTCGTGTGCCAGCAAAAGTTACTGGTGCACCATGTTTGGCATGCATGCCAGGGGTTGCCCACCCCTGATCTATAGGGATCAGGCAGGTAACAAATTAGCAAAGGATGAATTACAACAAAGACCATATAGGATGGTGAGAACTGACAAAAGGAGAAAAGTACATCAGGTAAAAAAGAAATCTAGACTCACTAGGTCTGAGAGCAGCTACTCAGCTCCAACCCACTGCTGAAGTGCAGGGATATTTTTGCCCAGAGTTTCCAACTGTGCAGATTTTTCAAAAAGAAGCTTGAAGCCCTTGTTGGCTAGCTCAGTTGGTTAGATGTGCCAAGGGTGCAGGCTCAATCCCCAGTCAGGGCACACACAAGAATCCTATATAATAAAAGGCTAATATGCAAATCGACCAGTCAGTATGATGTGCACTGACCACCAGGGGGCAAACACTTAATGCAGGAGCTGCCCCCTGGCGGTCAGTGCACTCCCACAGGGGGAGCGCCGCTCAGCCAGAGGCTGGGCTCACGGCTGGCGAGTGTAGCGGCAGTGGCGGGAGCGTCTCCCACCTACACAGCAGTGCAAAGGATGTCCGACTGCCGGCTTAGGCCTGCTCCGCATGTCAGTCAGACATCCCCGTGATGGGTCCCGGACTGCAAGAGGGCACAGGCTGGAATGAGGCACCCCTCCCCCCCCCGGAGTGCAGGAATTTCATGCACCAGGCCTCTAGTGAACCAATAAAATGCATCAATAAGTGGAACAACAAATCAATCAATCTCTCTCATATCAATAAATAAAAATTTTAATAAAAAAAAGAAGCTTGAGCCCTGCTGGCCTAACTCAGTGGTTGTCCAGGAGGTCACAGTTCAATTGGTTCGATTCAGGGTACATGCCCCGGTTGCAGGCTCAATCCCCACTAGGGGAAGTATAAGAGGCAGCCAATCAATGATTCTCTCTCATCACTGATGTTTCTATCTCCCTCTCCCTTTTCCTTCCTCTCTGAAATCAATAAAAATATTTTAAAAAAAACACCAAGTTGAAAAAAGCAAAAAGAAAAAAATCAGGTTGAATGAAAATTATATTTACTCTAGAATCATATTCAACATGGCATGTACTCACATTCTCACAGGCATATGCAGGAATTAAGGCCTATGCAGGCTGCAGCAGACTCACAACTCCCCACTACTACTCAGATTCAGAACCACAAGGTGAAACGAGAAGCTCCATTTTAATTCTTCCCTGTTTTTGCCTAAAACATAGCGGGACCATGCTGGTTTGCCCAAGACTTTTCCAGTTTTAGTACTTAGAGTTCAGCATCCCAGAAGCCACCCTCATTCCTAGGCAAACCAGAATGACTGGCAAACCCTATCAGCCCATCTAGATGAATTCCATATAGGTATTCCTATGATGAAACATCCAAAAAAAAAAAACTTGCTCGAGAAAAGCACTGAACCAGAGTTAATACAAAACCAAACAGGAATTTCTCCCAGAAACACTTAAAAATACCACTGTGAATATAGTCAGCAACTTCTAGCAAATATGGCAATGAGTTTCAAAACAGTGTTTTTCATATCATCCTTCAATTTTTAAGGCAAAATATAAAGTGCAACCCAGCAAAAACAATTCTGGAGAGGGGAAAAAAAAACACACTGATCTGGCATAATTCTTTAACAGCTCTTACATAATCAGTCCAGTTAGATATGCCAGCATTTGAATTTGAATACTTATCACAGGATGAACACTCTCAGATCTACAAGCAGCACCACTCCCCATTCTTATACCTGACTACTTTGCACATCAATGTTATCTGCCTGGCCCTGAGTGGAAGTACCTAGAACAACAGTTGTCTTTTTACTGACACATTTAACAGAACACAGGCTCACAACCATGGTGATGTCTTAACAGTGGGTGGGGAAAAGAGGCAATGAATAGGTTATTCCCCTCCCTCCCAAGGCTTCCTCTACCTCCATTACTAACCTACAGATTAAGTTGCCCAACCTCCATTATCCTCCCAAGATACTACTCTCAAAGTGGTTTTGAGACACATTGGATGGCAATGCATTTTAAGTCATATTTACCAAGAAGCACCTGAAGTGCAGCTACTTCTGGAAAAGAGCTAAGACCATATGCTTTCAGTCAGAACAGCTGGGAAGTAGGACTGATCTCCTGGTGTGAAATAAGAGGAACAAGAAGAGAAAGCTACCCAGTCTCCACCTGATTATAGCAGAAAGAATACCCTCAGGCTGGTGCAACATTCTTTTTCTAGAAGAAGAATGTGGACGTCAACCTGGATGCCTGGCCATGGCTCAATCTGGTTGAGTGTCCAGGTCATGGTTCAATCCCCAGTCAGGGCACTGTGTCATGGGCTTGATCCCCAGTAGGGGGTGTGCAGGAGGCAGCCAATCAATGATGTTTCTCTTGCATTGATTTCTCTATCCCTCTCACTTCCTCTCAATAAAAATTAATTACATTAATTAATTACATTAATTTTTATTTAAAAAATAATAATGTGGAGGCTCTGTTGACCCATGCACTGAAGGATCTTGGGTTTGATTTCGATCAAGGGCACCTTGCAGGGATTGCAGGTTCGATCCCTGAACCTGCAATGTGTCTTTTTACTGACACATTTAACAGAACACAGGCTCACAACCATGGTGATGTCTTAACAGGTTGGGGCATGTACAGGAGGCAACCATCCATGAGTTTCTCTTACATCAATCTTTCTCTCTTTCTCTCTCCCTCTCTCTGTCTCCCTCCCTCCTTTCCTTCCACTCTCTCTAAAAATTAATGCAAAAAATAACCTCAGGTGAGGATTAACAACAAAAAAGAAATAACCCAAGTGTCCATCAACTGATCGAAATATGGTACATCCATAAAATAATGTCAAGTGAAAGAAGTCAGGCCTTGGTGGTGTGGCTCAGTGATTAAGCATCGACCCATGAACCAAGAGATCACTGGTTCCATTCCCAGTCAGGACACATGCCTGGGTTTCAGGATCAATCCCCGGTGGGAGGCATGCAGGAGGCAGCTGATAGATGTCCCTTCCTCTCTCTAAATAAAAAAAATCTAAAAAAAAATCAACATACTTAAAAAAAAAAAAAAGCCAGTCACAAAGACCACACACCACACATTGTATGATTCCATTTAGTCAGCCCTCTGTTATCTGTGGTTCCAAATCCTCAAATTGAACTAACCTTGGATGGAAAATATTTGGGGGCGGGGGGTTGGGGGGTTGATGATATTGTTGCTGTTTACTATGTGGTTACTCCTACAATGGTTATGTCTATATTGAACATATACAGACTTTGTCCTTGTCATTATTCCCTAAACAATATAGTATGACAATCATTTACATAGCATTTACATTGTTTAGATAAGTAATCTAGAGGTGATTTAAAGTATATGGGAGAGTGTACCTAGGACATATGCAAATACTATGCCATTTTATATAAGGGACTTGAGCATCTGGAATTTGGTATGGAGAAGGAGTCCTGGAACCAATCCCCTACACATGCCAAAGGACAACTGTTAATGAAATGTCTAAAATAAGCAAATCTCACCCCTAACCGGTTTGGCTCAGTGGATAGAGGGTCGGCCTGAGGACTGAAGGGTCCCAGGTTCGATTCCGGTCAAGGGCATGTACCTTGGTTGCGGACACATCTCCAGTGGGGAGTGTGCAGGAGGCAGCTGATCGATGTTTCTCTCTCATCGATGTTTCTAACTCTCTATCCCTCTCCCTTCCTCTCTGTAAAAAATCAATAAAATATGTTTTTTTAAATAAATAAATTAAATTAAATAAGCACATCTGCCCTAACCGGTTTGGCTCAGTGGATAAAGCGTCAGCCTGCGGACTGAAGAGTTCCAGGTTCGATTCCGGTCAAGGGCATGTACCTTGGTTGCGGGCACATCCCCAATGGGGGGTGTGCAGGAGGCAGCTGATCGATGTTTCTCATCGATGCTTCTGACTCTCTATCCCTTGCCCTTCCCCTCTGTAAAAAATCAATAAAATGTATTTTTTTAAAATAAATAAATAAAAAATAAAATAAGCAAATCTGGACATGAAAAGTACGTTAGCGGTTGCCAAGGATTGGAAGGATTGGGGATAAGGGGGAGTGACTGTTAATGGATAAAGGGTTTCTTTTGGGGGCAATGAAAATGTTTTAAAATTTGTTGTGTAATAGTTGCTTCCTTTTGTGAATATACTAAAAACCAGTGAACTGTGTAGAGTGGGCAAAAGTAGGTTTACAGATTTTCATATGGAAAATAATACAACCCTTAAGAAATAATACAAAATAAGCTCTGTTTCTTGTACTAACAATGGTAAACCTCTTTTTGCTCCATCCTGTTCTTTAAGTGGGTGAACAGTATTATATGTGAACAACAGCTCAACAAACATGTTATAACTTCGAGGGCAAGAAATTGAGAGCTTCTCTTCTAATGATATCTATTTTCTTTTTGTTTTTAATTTTTATTTATTGATTTGAGAGGGAGGGGGAGGGAGAGAGGGAATGAAGGGAGGGAGAGAGGGAAAGGGAGAGAGAAATATCAATTTATTGTTCCACTTATTTATGGTTGCTTCTTGTATATACCCTGACTGGGGATCAAACCCACAACCTTGGTATATCGGGGACAATGTTCTAACCAACTGAGCTATCTGGCCAGGGCCAATGATATCTATTTTCAATAGTCAGAAGCAAGACTGACTGCTAAAGAATGTAGGGAAAGGTGACAGGTCCAAAATTTGTCAAGACTGGGAGTGCAAGGGATCCTCACCAGGTATTTATAGTTTCTAGAGTACAGATGTCATTTACCGATCTGGGGTCATTTTTGCAGTAAGCAATGCTGCCCAGAAACAGGCTAACCTTCTTAACCGTATCTGATTTCCAGAGCAGCAAGGAAAAAGGTTTTGTTAACCCTTTACCCAGGTGGTATAATATTAAACTATAGTAAAGAAACAAGTAACAACAAACAAGTAACTTTGGCAGCCTGACATCAACATACATTATAAAAAATATTACCTTAGGCAATAAAAACTGCAAAACATCAGCTTTTGGGAATCCAAGATACTTTTTTCGAGCCTTTCCCTTTTTCAGCTATTTCAGCCAATATCTAGTAATTTACCCATCATTTAGAACTCTTACTAACCTAATCAAATAAATGTTAAGACAATCCTTAACCTATAATGTGCCTTTGACATAAACCTCTAAGAAATAGAACCTTGGGAATAACTCACATTCACTTCTCTTTATTTAATGAGTAATTTTTAAAAATGCATTAATTTTTAGAGAGAGAGGAAGGTAGAGGGGGAGGGAAAGGGAGGGAGGGGGGAGGGGGAGGGAGGGAGAGAGAGAGAGAGAGAGAGAGAGAGAGAGAGAGAGAGAGAGAGAGAGACATTGAGACATCGATTTGAAGTTCCACTTATTTATGCATTCACTAGCGGCCCAGTGCACGAATTCGTGCAGGGGTGGGGGGTGGGGGTCCCCCCCCCCCCCCCGATCCAGTAGCCTGCGGGAATCTGGCCACAGCTCACACTCCAAGCCTCACAGCCCCACAGCCCCACCTGGCACCCCACCATGGCCTGGCACTGCCCCCTCACCTGTTCCACCATCCCGCCTGGGCAGTGGAGCGATAGATTAGGGCCCCCCCATCGGGCTCCCTCAGGGCTTGGGAGCCAGGCAGCAGCCCTTCCCCCCGCCACTGGTCACCATCTGCGGGGCGATCGGCAGGGAGCTCGCACCCGCCTTGGCCTGGCACAACCTGCTCACCTGCTCCACCATCCCACCGTGGTCCTGCTGGGGCCCATCACGTCGCAGTGCCGCCACTGCCACATTGTCAACACCCACCATGTTCTGCGCCACCACCTGGTGGTCAGCACATGTCATAGCGAGCGGTCAAACTCCCGGTCAGACAATTTGCATATTACACTTTTATTATAAAGGATTGGTTGCTTCTTGTATGTGCCCTGACCAGGAATCGAACCCACAACCTTGGGGTATCGGGACAAGCTCTAACCAACTGAGCAACCTGGCCCGGGCCTCACATTCACTTCTAATCACCTTAACCACATTCTCAATAGGATTAAGATGAGGTGACTTTCTAGGTTATTCTATTCTTGGAAATGTCCTTGGCAAAAACCAACATTTTAACTTTCATGGTCAACAAAAGGAAAAATTATGTTAAAAAAAAAATCTAGCTCTCTCAGGTCCTCGTTTCCAAGATGATCAAGAAAAGAAGGAATAATGGCCGTGCCAAAAAAGGCCGAGGCCATGTGCAGCTATTCCTTGCACCAACTGCCTGGTGTGTGCCCAAGGACAAGGCCATTAAGAAGTTTGTCATCTGAAACATAGTAGAGGCCGCAGCCGTTAGGGACAATCGACGCCTATGTGCTTCCCAAGTGTATGTGAAACTAAATTACTTGTGTGAGCTGTGCCACTCACAGCAAGGTAGCCAGGAATTGTTCTCGTGAAGCCCGGAAGGACTGAACACGCCCCACCCCGAGTTAGACCTGTGGGTGCTGCCTCACGACCTCCACCAAAAGCCCAAGTACGGAGCTAAGTCTTTAAGGAGTGGAAAGTTCCCTGGGGGAAAAATAAATGGAAATTGTACTTCAAAAAAACAAAATCTACACTCCAATATTAAAGATACCTGGATGCTCATACTAAATTTCCTTCCCAATAAATGGATGTAATGCTTAGCATCCATCCATTATTCCTTTCATAATCTAAATTAGACAAAAAAAAACACACAAAAAACCACCAACTATTTGTATTAACAGGAACTTAGAAAAATCAGTTATCCAATTTATACAAACATATAAGTACATTTAGAGCTTCACACATTTTAAATGCTTAAATTATTCTAAACCACACAAAAAAAAGCAAAGACAAGAAAAGTGAACTAGCCTAGAATAAAAGGAATCATATCATCACTTTAAGCCTGGAAAGTAATTGAGACCCTCATTAACTAGAAGCCACCGTAACACTACCTCTGGCTGGTCTCAACTGGTCCCCATGCCTCTAACATTGCTCCTTCTGCCCCATCCTCCACACCACAATGCAAATGATCCAACACACCACTCCACCTTAAATTAAGTCTTCAGAACTCTCACTGCTCACCTACAACATAAAATCCTAGCATCTCACTCGGCACAACATAAAGTCTTTTATCATCTGACCCCACCTATCTGGGCTACTCTCCTCGCTCGTCATTTTCTGCTCCTGCAACACCCACCTACCTCTTCGCAGGCCCTCTCCCTGGTAAATAATTCCTTGTTCTTCAAGGCTCGAGTGGAATTTAGCCTCTCATACACTGCCTCTTCTGATGGCTCCAGTCTTTGGTACTCCTGCCTCTATACCTCTTCAACAACTTGGTGTGGATCATGCAACGCCCAGTTCTTCACCTTGAATTGGAATTATTTATGCCTTGCTCTCCACTAGAGTGAGCTCTGGGAAGGCAGGGATATTGCCTTTTCATCTATGTACTCCGGGTGTCCACAACCCTGGCTGACACGCCAGCACTCAAGAAATCCCCACCTAATGAATCTTTTATCCGTAACATCCAATTTGCATGTGGCAACAGCAAGAGGAGAAATCCACAACTCCTTACTCCACCCCCCTCCCCCGGATGCTCTTCCCACCATCACAATGGAGCCGGGAAGGAAAGAGATCCGCATAAGACGTACAGAACACCTAGCCCACACGGGGTGAGAAGTTTGTGGCTTTCCGGGGAGATGATGCGGGAGAGATGGGCCGAGTTACCGAGGGCACTGGATGCTGAGCTGAGGCACAGGCAGGCATTACTAGCCCACGGGCACGGCTAGTAAGTTGAGGAGCGGACACTTTCACGCAGGTAACCGGGCTCCAGACAAAGTACCGGGTCCTGACCACTTGGCAACACTGCTCCCAACAGTCCTTCCCAGGCTCCGGCGCTGCCCCGGCGGCACAAGCCGAGTGGGAGCAAAACGGTGTTGACATAACAAGGTCTCCCAAACCCACCTCTAGTCTAATCTCACTTCTGAACCCGTGTTTCTGGAATAGGGACTTGGCGTTGCTTACGATGAGTCACAGGACCCACGTGGGGGCGGAGGGCACAGACCCACACGAATGCTGTGAAACCGAACCATTAAAACGCTCCCTACGTGTTCGTTATAAGTTCGGCTTTGGGGAGGCTGCAGAGGAACAGACTCGGGGCGGGGGCGGGGGCGCCCCACCCGGCCAGGCGGGGGCCGGAGAAAGCGCAATTTCGCACGGGGCACCCACATCCCCAACCCCGGGCCCTCCTCGCCCGAGCCCGCGGGCCGCCCGCTGCCTGAGCAGAGCCCCCTCCGCAGGGTCCCTGCGGCCCCGGCCGTCGAGTCCTCACCTGCCGGCCCGATGTACTTGATCACCCCCTGCGTCTTGAACACCTCCCGGGCGGCCAGCAGCGCATCCTCCCGGTGCGCCGTGTAGAAGTCGCCCCGGTCGAAGAGGCGCACCGTGGTGCTCGGCTTCTCCGGCATGCCCTGGAAGAAGCGCACGAAGGCATACTCGGCCACGCTCTCCAGCTGCAGCGTTTCCCTCGGCTGCACCGCCATTTCCGAGCCTCTCCACAGCCCGGCGGAGGAACTGCGCGACCCCGCACCCACCAAGCCGTTTCCCGCCTCCCCTCCCTCGCCCCCCGGGCGGCGTCCGGCCTCTGCAGCCCGACCAATCGGCATCCGGCGCTGCGTTTCGGTGGGTGGGAGTCCGCTGCCGCAGCCAATCACAAACGGACGCGGCCCAGCTTCCCGCGCACGCAGGTGACTGCCTACTGCGCCTGCGTGAGCCTAGGTCGTGTGCGGACAGGGCAGGCGTTCATCCTGAAGATAATGTTTTCTCCCCGGTTTTTTCCACTCAAGGGGCTGGGTCCCGGTGGATGGACAGCAGCCAGGGAGAGCGATTAGGTGGGACGTACTGGCAGGTTTTGCGTTTTTTTACGTACCCGGAAGCATGGAAGTGGAATCAGAAAGAAACTTGAAAACAAGGAAAAACTGGTCTTCTCCATTTCCAGTAGTTTTTTAAACTTGCTCCCTTCTCCCCCAACTGCCTCCCTTTTCCTTTATAAGTAAACTGCCAACATCAAGATTACAAATCTAAAGCCCCTGGCCAGACAGGTAGCTCAGTAGTTTAGAGCGTCCTCCCCATACGCCAAGGTTGAGGGTTTGACCCCCAGGGTCCCGGCACCTACAAGAAGCAACCAATGAATGCATAACTTAAGTGGAACAACAAAAATGGATGTTTCTTCCTCCCTTACTTTCTCTAAAATCAATAAATAATAGGATTACAGGTTTATTCTCCACATCCTCCTTATTGCTTCATACTAGCCACTTAGTTCACTCCTTCGTTGATTCATTAATTTGAAAATGTTTATATACCAGACTCTTCTAGGATCTAAAGATTACTAGTAAAAAAATAAACAGTGCCTTTGTGCTTAATTCTAGTGATGGCTTTAGATAATACAATAAGTAAACTAAATGTTAGAAGATAAGCGTTTAGTTAAAAAAAAAAACCGATGGGGAAGTGGGATTGAAATTTTTTTAAATGTTGATCAAAGACCCGAATGAGGCCCTGTCCTGCACAGTTAGTTACCTGCCTTAGAAAAAAGTATTACACTCTCCTATTTGGCTTCCATTCTGCCAAGAATGCCTAGGAAGCTGCCCAACCCCTGATTCAGCAAATAGAATGACCAGTAGGGTGGTAGGGTTTTCAAACGAATTCCCAGGTCCCACCCACATACAAAGGGTTGGAATTTCTGAAGGTGGGTGGGGTCTTGGGATCTCTTAAAAAGCTCCCTAGGAATGCCTGATTATCTACTCAGTTAAAAAACCATTGACCCACATGTTAAAATTAAAATACCTTTCGAGGCAGGAAGCCGACAAAATTTGCATCATTTGACTACTCAGCAATGCTACTTCCCGCCACTCTCCCTCCCCTCACCCAAACTCTATGATCTAGGGCAGTGGTCGGCAAACTCATTAGCCAATAGAGCCAAATATCAATAGTACAATGATTGAAATGTCTTTTGAGAGCCAAATTTTTTTAACTTAAACTATATAGATAGGTACATTGTTATTAACTTAATTAGGGTACTCCTAAGGCTTAGGAAGAGCCACACTCAAGGGGCCAAAGAGCCGCATGTGGCTCGCGAGCCACAGTTTACCGACCACGGATCTAGGGCAATAAAATTCCCCTTCCCTCTCAACACTTGTGACTCCAACACAAACTTGTCCCTCTGCTGTCAACCGTATCAGAAGCTGCAGTTTCAGAGAGAGGAGGACTAAAAAGGGTCCTTGGAGTTGGGTATTAAGAAATATATCTTTTGCCCAGCCAGTGTTGCTCAGTGGTTGAGCGTCCACCTAATAGTAAAAACATCAATGATGAGAATCATTGATTGGCTGCCTCCTGCACGCCCCCTACTGGGGATGGAGCCCACAACCCCAGCAGGTGCCCTGACCAGGAATCAAACTGTGACCTCCTGGGTCATAGGTTGATGCTCAACCACTGGGCCATACCGGCCAGACTATGCCCTGCTTTTAGAAAGGTAAGGGGAGGGCAGAGAACTTTTCCTGCAACTGCTGATTCTCAATTGCTTTCAGCTCAAAATAATCCTTATGCCAAAGTGGCATGTTTTGGGGTGGCATATCCTGATCCCCTTCATATCGAAAGAAGTAGGAAGAGCTAAGGTTAACGTGTTAAGAAAGGCTTTATGGAAGAAAGGGAGCTTAAGTTGGGCCTTGACTACGTAGAGGGTATAATGCGAAATAAAGTTGATTGTGACCAGATTTCAATTGCTCTGAGAATGCTAGGTATACACAGAAGCTTGAGAGTGGGAAGAGCTTGGTATTGGGGAAGCCAAAAATTATATTAATCCAGGCAAATGGTGAAGTCTGGAACCAAAAATTATAGTGGAGGGGAAAGAAGAACCAAGGGAGGCAAAATACAGAGCAACCATAGCTAGATGACACCATCTGAGGCCAAGGGCTGGGATGCCACCCCTGGAACACTGTTATGGCTGCCATTGGTCTCACCCCATTGGTGCCCATGAGTGTTTTCTCAATTGTTTTTCCTTCTTTTTATCTTAAGATTCCAAGTCCTACATGAGGGTCCCTGTGCCTTGGCTACTGAGATCAGAGGGAGGATCTCTATGCTTAAACTTCTGCAAAGGAAGGCAGAGAACTGTCACTAATACCATACACAGAATTCTCCCCAAATTGAAGAGGTGATGGGGTACTGGACAGCCAAAAGGGGAAAGAGTGCCCTCTATAGGGCCAGACTGTGAAAGGCCTTGTATACCCCTCTGGCAGGCAAGACTAGTAGATTCCCATGTTGTATAAAAATGCTATGATCAGCTTTAGGCAAATAATTCTGGGAGCAATGTGGGGTTTGGGCTAGAGAGAGAATAGCTTGGTGGCTAAGAGACCAGTGAAAATGTGTAAGAGAAGGTACATTACAGGAACATTATTTCTGAGGGAGAATCACAGAGCCCGCCCGATGACTAAAGGATCAGAGAAGGTAAGAGAGAAAAGAGGGACTTGATGCCTGGTGATGTCGTTAACTGATTCTGAGAACACAAGAGACACACTAGGTTTATGAAGAAAGATGGTGAGATTAAAGGCTGGTTAAGTGAAACACAGTTTAGTGTAGAGCTCAGGATGAAGAGCAGAAATGGAGATGAGATTTCTATTATCATCTAGGCCAGTGGTCGGCAAACCGCTGCTCTGGAGCCACATGCAGCTCTTTGGCCCCTTGAGTGTGGCTCTTCCACAAAATACTATGTGCGGGCACGCACGTACAGGGAATGTTGTGGAGTGTAAGAAGATGTAGTGTCGAGGATTGAGAAAGGTATGTTGAGATGGTTTGGACATATAGAGAGGATGAACGAAAGGAGATAGATGAAACAAGTATACAAGATGAGTGTGGATGGGAGAGTTGGAAGGGGTCGACCTCAGCGAACGTACCTCAATCAGATTGAAGAAGTTTTTAGCAAAGGCCAGCTTAGGAGTACCCTAATTAATAACAATGTACCTACCTATATAGTTTAAATTTTAAAAATTTGGCTCTCAAAAGACATTTCAATCGTTGTACTGTTGATATTTGGCTCTGTTGACTAATGAGTTTGCTGACCACTGATCTAGGCTAAGACAAGGGAATGGCTGAAATCCTCCAGGAAGAAAAAAGGGGAAAAATAAAAAAGTAAAGATAAATCCTGAGGACATCAGTATTTCAGAGTTGGTGGAAGAGGAAAACAACCAGAGGAGACTAAGGTCAATGAAGGCAGAGAAAATGTGTAAGCAACATACTGGGGTAGGACATGGAGCAGTCAACATGGTGAATAAGCTGTGGAAAGATCAAATGATGAAACACTGGGGGTAAAAAGGCCATTGGCAATTAGCAGGTCAGTGTTGAACTTGGCAAGAGTAGCTTTATTAGAGATCAGACTGAAAGTAGAGGGCATTGGATTAAAGAGTGTGCCACTTAGCTCCAAATTCACCTTTTGCCGGCTCTGTAAAAATGATCTGAAGCTTTGTCAGTAGAGGGCACTGGAGAGACACTGCAAGAGGAAAATGTAGTTTCTCTTGAAGTACTGTTGGCTTCCCCAGTGCCCAGCTCCTACAGACCCAGGACTTCTCCATCATCCGGCCCTTAGAGCATGGGTGGCTTCTCCAGCACAATGCTGGTCCTCCGGCAGCTTCTGAGAACCTGCCCACACCCCAACTATAAAAGGTAGCTTTATAGAGTGGCTTTGGTGTCTGGTGAGACATCTCCCTATAAAGAGCTTTCCCCAGCACCCTAGAGCCTGGTTCAGCAAACTTTCTCTGTAAAGGACAGACCCCCTCGATAGGTTCTGTCACAACTACTCAACTCTACCCTGTAGTTTGAAAAAGCCACACACCTTATGTAAACAATAAAACTTTATTTATGGACACTGAAATTTTTATTCCATCTAATTTTCACTTACCACAATATATTCTTTTCCCCCTAACCATTTAAAAATGCAAAAACCAATCCTAGCTTCTGGGCTGTATAAAAACTGGTGACGGGCCAGCCTGTAGGCTGTAGTTTGATGACTCCTATTCTAGAGGGAAGATTTTCATCAAGTTTCACAAGACTGACTTTCCGGTGATGCCAGTGCCATACTGCAGCGACCTTTCTGTCTCTCCCTCAAACTCTGGGGCCCAGGGTATGTGTGGGGCTTAGGGGCAGTTAAAGGTCTCTTTCTTGGGTGCTGCCCTATCTCAGCCCTAAGGTAGTGGGGCTGCTCCCTACATCTGCTATTCCTATTGTCTTTAAAGTTGTTGCTACTCTCTACTATGTCCATTTCTATCACTTAATAACAAATTACCATATTTAGCATCTTAAGACAATAAGCATTTATCTGTTTCCATGGGTCAGGAGTCCAGGCATAGCATAACTGGGTCCTTTTCTTGGGGTCTTAAGATTGCTGAAGATGTCAGCCAGGGCTATGTCATTTGGAGCTGGGGTCTCTTCCAAGCTCACTGGTTTTTGGCAGAATTCAGTTCCTATGGTTCTGAGACTGAGGCCTCAGCCCCGAGACTCTGCTGGGCGTTTCCTGATAGGTGACCCTCTCTGCAATATGGCAGTTTGCTTTAAGGCTAACTGGAGAGCACCTCTGCTGTTGCTGTTCACCTTTAGACATTCTTTTAAAAGCATCATCTGATTAAGTCAGGCCCACAGGCAGTAATCTCCCTTTGAATTCAGTCAACTGATTAGGTTCTTAATTATATCTACAAAATCCCTTCACCTTTGCCATATAATGTAATTTAATACTGGGAATGATGTATACAGTACAGAGCATATACATCCAGAGTAAGAAATCTTGGGGACCATCCTAGAATTCTACCTACTACAGATGGGATAAAAATCATGCTTAAATATACTTTTTACATTTTCTTTCATGTTATTTTCATAGTATTTTTAAAATTTTCCTATCAAAAAGAAAATATTTAACTTCATATAAAATACCAGGTGGGGTAAAAGTAGGTTTATAGTTGTATGTGAAAATTTATTCTTGTATTATTCTTTATTAATTTTTGTATTATTTTCCATATGCCCCACCCTGCATATTTGTACCATAATTATTCATTATACATGTTGAAAAACTGGTGCTTCTAACTTGACCAACCATAAAATTCATGGTTCACAACATTTTCTATCAATTCTACCTCAAGGGTATATTTGCCAAAATGTCAATTTGTCTAAGCAGAATCTTTAGATTCATTTTGAATAAAACTGATTTTTCTGTGAGGTTACATACTGTTATACATTTTATATTGAATATGCATGACTCATGCAGAACTCCAATTTGTAGTTAGCATTCAGAACATTTCTTAAACTATTATCTTATGTATAGACTAGGAAATTTGATTCTATATGATTCAAACAAAGTTAAGAAAATTCAGTTTTAAAATGTTTATTTCATAGTTCATAAAAAAAGGCTTTTATGTACAAGACTCAAAAGTAAATAGGAAGGCAGCTTTCAATCACAAATGGATGAGTCGGCAGTCATTCAAACTCTACTGTGGAAGCCTATTTAATGCACACTCTTCACTGTTGTGTATAAATAATTTTAACTGTGCAGCCCAAGTTCTGGGACTTTCAGAACTGCATATACATGACACTTGTGGTCAATTTTAAGATTGGTAAAGTCAATTTCAAGCTTTTATATTTGGAGTACAGGTTTCACTATTACAAATATATGTTAACTAATAAAATAGTCTGCAAAGATTTCTCTGTCCCACGTTCATACATTTGTAATCTGAGTCCATCTGCTAATTTCCCTTCTTCTAGTTACTATTCAAATTACAGCAGTTATCCATGGAGTTCCCTATGCATCTCACCCATCTCTTTTATCTGCAATAGAAGAAAAAAGAGAGAAAACATTAAAATAATTTTCCAATCTTTTGTTCTTTCTGAAAAGTTAAAACAAAACCAAGAGAAAGCAAGATGCTTCTCTTCCACATTTATGAGACATATTTAAATTTTAAAAAAGAAAGTTATCATACAAGGAAGCACACACTGGGTGCATGATTCAAACTGCTGTTTAGAGAGCGAAGATGGCCAAAGTGACAGGGGAAAGTAGCAGGTAAGCTAATGTCTTTAAGAATGGATAAGATTTTTATTACATGTATGCCATTTTTACATCTAGGCAGAACCAATTCATTTTCTATTATCAATCTTTTATTTTATGGGTGAGGAAATTGAAGTTCAGAAGTAAGTAGCTAGTCCCAGACGACACAATTAGTTATAGGCAGAACTGAGACATGGTTACAACAACTACACCCGACAAACATTTTGCCCTGTGGCAAGCCTGAGACGAAAACTGAACATGGATTACTTTGTTTAATCCTCATGAGTCTGCACTATTATCTTCGCTTTATACACAGGGAAACATGGAGGCTTAAAGAAGTTAAATAATTTGTCCAGCTAATAAGAGGTCAAACCCAGGTCTATATTGTTCTTAACCACAACACTATATTGTCATTCTGAATCTCTGATATGATTTAGTTTATGGATAGTCCCCTAGACCAGCGGTCACCAAACCAGGTAAGCCAGATGATTATGGTATGGGAAGAAAATGGTAGAACTTTCTAGTTCCATTATTAGATTTTGTCAATATTATTTTACATTTCTGTATTATTTGGTAAAATATCAGTAAATACCACATATACAATTACAAAAATACACAGATATACAAAAATTGGGTAAACTGAAAATATTATTGATGGATTTAACAAGTGTATTCGTATCAAATTCCAAGTGACTGAAACACACTAGCAATCTCACACTTAGATTTCACACCAATGACTAGTTAGTATGCAACAAATTAAGGACATAAATTAAGTTTATTTTTAATGATTATTATTTCACTAGCATAAAGACAATAAATCAGGTGATTATTCATAGAGTTTCTCTAAAATGAATCCACCAGAGTATGCTTCTAAAAGACTCCACTAAATGTTAACACTTTGTAAAAAAAAAATATATATGTAACAGGCTTCCTATCCCATTATTATACGAGACAGAATTCCTTGTAAGTTGGTCTGCCATGAAACTTGAGCAAGAAAATTTAGGTAAGGGAGCATTGTAAGACTGTTCCTAAGACTCTATGGACAATATTACAAAAGGACTCCAGTGTAATTGAGACCTGTCAGTGTCTAGGAAGATATAGTGATTATCAGCAATAAAAGATTAAACAAGGGTCTTTTTATTACGTAATCCATTTACCTCAGCCTTCTCATACTTTGTCTTTCTTTTCTTTGTGGAAATAACCTGAATGGAAGAAAAATTATTACAATTTTAGGACTGCTACCCAAACAAAAAGTTGATCTAAATCAGCAATTTTTAACCGGTGTGCCACAAGAATGTTAAAAACATGCAATACCTGGCTACTTACTCAGGGGCACTGACCTCTTTTCCCTTAGATTGTCAAACAAAAAAATGACAACGGCCAATACAACAGTCATTCAGTGTAAATGAATAAAAATTATACCTTTTTTTTTAAGATCAGCAAAAACTATATTTTTTGGTGTGCTGCAGAATTTTATTCATTAGTTTATGTGTGCCATAAGATGAAAAAGGTTGAAGCACTGACCAGTGTGGCTCAGTTGGTTGAACATGGTCCCATGCCTGAAAGGATGCCTGCTCAAGGTGCGTGTGGGAGGCAACCGATCGATTTATCTCTCTCTCCTTTCCTCTCTCTCAAAAATAAATAAAAACAGCCTGACCTATGAACCAGGAGGTCACAGTTAGGTTCCTGGTCAGGGCACATGCCTGGGTTGTGGGCTTGGTCCCCAGTGGGGGGCATGCAGGAGGCAGATCAACAATTCTCCCTCATCACTGATATTTCTTTTTTTCTTAATATATTTTATTGATTTTTTATAGAGAGGAAGGGAGAGGGATAGAGGGTTAGAAACATCGATCAGCTGCCTCCTGCACACCCCCTACTGGGGATGTGCCCGCAACCAAGGTACATGACCTTGACTGGAATCGAACCTGGGACCCTTCAGTCTGCAGGCTGACGCTCTATCCACTGAGCCAAACCAGGTAGGGCGATCACTGATATTTCTTACTCTCTCTTACTCCCTTCCTCTCTTGTAGAGAGCGCCTGGGAAGGCACATGAGCATTTCTTTAATTATTGTTAGCTGAATCCAGTGGCATTGGCAAAAACACGTCCTGGAAACACGCTTTGCCAGAGGCAGGAGTGTTGTCAGCTTGACCTTCAGTCCAGGTGTCAGGGAGTGGGTTTCATTATCTAAATCCAGCCAAGCACCAGGAATGAATACGACTCGGGCCCACCCAAGAATTTGAATAATCTCCTTTGTCTTGACCTTTAGTAAAACTTCCTGGTTTTTGCTGTATAAAATAAACACGCTGTATTGGCTCTGGGTTCCTGTCTCTCCATCAGAGGGCAGTGGTCCCACCCGGCCCCAGCTTTTTCCTTCTATCTGTGTCTGTCTCTTACTTTCATTTTCTCAATCCCCAGCAGCCCTTACTCAGGAACCGGACCGCTCTCTAGCCAAACTGGACGCAGAGAAGAGAGAAGTTTTTACACTCTCTGAAATCAAAATAATGAATCATCTTTAATGAAATGTAAAAGCCTGATGTGCATACTTCCACATACTGTTCCATCCTAATACAAACATCAACTAGAATCATGCAATATTTTTGCACAGCCTGTACTGCCATAGGAACCCTACCAAATCAAAAGCTATAGACTGAACTCATTCTTTTCCATAGCCACTTTATTCCATGGCACGGATATACTATGTTCAGGTTGTTTGCAGACTGACCATTATTAGCAACACTGCAATATATAACCTGACCATGCTTCCTTATGTACTTACACTTTCATTTAAACAGGACAAACCCAATGATTTCTATGACTAATCTTTTTTTTTTTTTATGCGCCCTAGCACCTGCCATCCTATGACTAATCTTTCATGTGTTTATTTTTGCCATCTGGAATTCCTCTTCTGTAAATTGTTTATCCATACCTGCTGCCATTCCTTCTTTAGTTTCCTCATCAATTTGTAAGAGCTCTATATACATTATGCATAATTTTTTTTTTTTATCATGCATGGTGAATATTTCCCCCAGCCTATCATTGATATTTTCTTTTAAATATATATTTTTATTGATTCCAGAGAGGAATTGAGAGGGAGAGAGAGATGAAACATCAATGATGAGAGAGAATCATTGATCGGCTGCCTCCTGCACGCCCCCTACTGGGGACTGAGCCCGCTACCCAGGCATGTGCCCTTGACCGGAATTGACCTCTGGACCCTTCAGTCTGCAGGCCGATGCTCTATCCACTGAGCAAAAACCAACTAAGGCGATATTTTCTACTTTACAGTATCTTTGCCATACAGATGTTAATTCCAATGACGTCAAATATATAGCTTTTCCCTCACAGATTCCAGATTTCTTGTCTTACTTGGTTTTTTTTACCACAGATTATTTCAACATGCACTGCCTGACTCCTCTCCCAGGTGCTTTGCCATTCACACAGGTGGACAAGGTGGTCGGCCCCGGTGGGGTGAAAACTGCAATGCAACTTGTTTTCTTCCAGGTGGAGTGCCAAGTGTGACAATCCCATTGAACTGACAATGTAAATTCCCAAGTACCTTCAAATCTATTTCTGAATTTTTTATGCTGGTATGATGCCCTGAAGCTGAGGCACCCGTACATTTCTAGAACAAACCCCACTCCTTCGCGTGACACATCCTTCTCCTGAAGCACTGATAAATTCAATTTGCTTCACATTTATCACTTTTAACTTCTTGCTATGCTAACCTTAATCTGTGTTGTGTCGTCTCATCTCATTGAATGGCTGGAAGTTCAGGTATTTTGCACTAATCCTGGCAGGAGTGTTGAACTGTTTGCAGCAAGAACTGAATGACATTTGCTGCTTGACAACAACCTAACTGACCTGCGAGGTGCACAGCTACAAGCTTTTCTGATTAGTATCCTTCCTTGCTTCCTAAGGTGATTTTTTTAATAAAAAGGGACCAGAAATGCAATAGATTCACTCACTATAGAGAATTATTAAGAAGAAAAAAATATTTTCATTTCATTTATATCATTTTGGAACATGGATGTAGCCTTTTGATAATGTCACCTTTCCTTGAAAGAATACCACCTTAAATAAAACTTCACTTGTTTTGCCCTACCCTGTTTGGCTCAGTGGATAGAGCGTCAGCCTGTGAACTAAAAGGTCCCAGGTTTGATTCCGGTCAAGGGCACATGACCGAGTTGTGGGTATAATCCCCAGTGGGGGACTTGCAGGAGGCAGCTGATCCATGATTCTATTCTCTCTCATCATGGATGTTTCTATCTCTCTCTCCCTTTTCCTTCCTCTCTGAAATCAATAAAAATATATTTAAAAAAAACAAATCCTTAACTTGTTCTATACTCACCAGAACAACGATTCCAGCAATAAGTGCTATTGCCACAACCACGATGACAGCAATAATGCCAGCTTTTAGACCCTGCATTGAAAATTCAGGTGGTTTTTCATCAACATAGTAAATGGCAGTTCGACCAGGATCCAGATCCAGTTGTTCCCCATCTACTCTCAGGTCCATTCTCTTGGAATGGAATAAGGATTCATCTTTTACCTATATTGAGAAGGAGAAAAGCAATTTAAAATATGTTTTAAAACCTGGCCACGTGGAATTACATGTCAATTATAAACCAAAAAAAACTGTTGCCACCCAGCCGGTGTGGCTCAATGGTTGACCGTCAACCCATGCACCAAGAGGTCACAGTTTGATTCCTAGTCAGGGCACCTGCCTGGGTTGCAGGCTCAATCCTCAGTGGGGGGCATGCAGAAGGCAGCCAATCAATGTTGATGTTTTTCTCTCATCAATGTGTCTATTTCTCTCTGCCTCTCCTTTCCTCTCTCTCTCAAATCAATAAGATAAAAGAACTGTTGCCAAGAATCTTTATGGTTTCAGTGATAACAGTCTCATACACTGAAATTTAAAAAAAGATATTATGGGAAATTTTCAAACATATACAAAAGTAGAAAGAATGCTATAATGAAGTCCCATGTACCTATCACCAGATTCAACAATAAAAACACAAGGTCAATCTTATTTTACTTGTCCTTCCATCTTCCCCCTCAACCCCCCGCCTTCTTCAGACCAAATTATTTTGAAGCAAATAACAGATTTCATATAAAAAATTAGCATATTATAGGATATAAACTGCCCAGCTGGTGTAGCTGAGTGGTTTTGTGTCAACACATGAATCAAGAGGTCGCGAGTTCGATTCCCGGTCTGGGCACATGCCCGGGTTGCGGGCTCAATCCCTGGGGAGGCGGTAGGGAAGGGAGCATGCAAGAGGCAGCTGATCAACGATTCTCTCTCATCATTGATGTTTCTATTTCTCTCTCCCTCTCTGAAATCAATAAAAAAAATATTTTAGCCCTATCCAGTTTGGCTCAATGGGCAGAGCGTCAGCCTGCGGACTGAAGGGTCCCGGATTCGATTCCAAACAAGGGCACATGCCTGGGTTGTGGGCTCGATCCCCAGTAGGGGGCGTGCATGAGGCAGCCAATCAATGACTCTTTCTCATCATTGATGTTTCTATCTCTATCTCCCTCTCCCTTCCTCTCTCTGAAATGAATAAAAATATTTTTTTAAAAAATACTTTAGAAAAATAAAAATATTTTTAAAAGGATGTAAAGCTTAAACAAACTATTTTATCATACCAGCTACACAGCATTTCTCACATAACTCTTATTCATGAAAATAATGGGAAAAGACTATACACACAAACTAAGTATCTACCAATGAGAGGTAATAGATAAGAATTATGTGAAGATATTCTAGGTAGAACAATTTGATAAAAAGGCATAAATATACAAACAAATAAGAAAGGTATATAAGGAAGGTGATAAGAGTGACAGAGAAGACATTAATGGCAGCACAAGAACCACTAGGAGAACAGAGATAAGGTTGGTCTATACGTGGAGAAGCAGATGATGAAAGATCTTGAATCCGCTGAGGAATGACAAACAGCATTACATTTCTATTCAAAGGAGTAAGACGAGGAAGATTATACTCACATCTTTTTCAAAATAATAAGCCACATCAGCTATGTCCACGTCATTCTGCAGTTTCTGAGTAGAATTCTGCACTAGATCAATAGTGATAATATCATTCTCATACTGGGGAGGAAATTGAAAAATACAAATTAAAATTAACATAACCGAAATAATGAATATATAATTATTCAATAATCAGAATAATTACTATTTGATTTTCTATAATCTACACATATCAGTGTTCCTTTCCAGTAGTAGATAATTGAGTTTATCACTAAGAATTTTAAAAATCTTTGGAAAAATAAAAAATCTTTGGGAGGTCTTTAAATCTATCCAAGGGAACTGAAACAGCAATGCAAATAATAATTACAATCATGTTTTCTTATCAAAAGAAAATTTTCTTCTCTTGAAAAGATTTTAGAATAAGATATTAGAGCATCATATTTGGCTAGAACTACTTTAAAATTAAAATTAAAATGTTAATGAAACACAATCCAAAATGCAGTATGTATTTACCACATTCTGCTTTTAGGAAGCAAAAAAGCATATTCCTTCCAAAAAGTTATTTCTTTTTTTTAAAATATATTTTATTGATTTTTTACAGAGAGGAAGGGAGTGGGATAGAGAGTTAGAAACATCGATGAGAGAGAAACATTGATCAGCTGCCTCCTGCACACCCACTACCAGGGATGTGCCTGCAACCTAGGTACATGCCCTTGACTGGAATCGAACCCGGGACCCTTCAGTCCGCAGGCCGACGCTCTATCCACTGAGCCAAACCGGTTAGGGCAAGTTATTTCTTTTCAAAGAAAGTCTTTAATATGAAAAATAGACCAAAATACCAGGGGGTAGAGGGGAAGAGAGGGTAAGGAGAGGAAAGAAAGTACAGAATAAACAGTGAAAATGAAGGAAAAAGAAAAAATTGTTTTTTTGGGGGGTGGAGGGGGGAGTCATTGCATCTATGAAGCAAAAATAGAAAGGGAGGAACAATTGGAGGCTAAGAGAGAACTTTTTGTAAATAGAAAATATGATACAAATTAAAATGCAATAGAAGGCTTGGAAGACAAAGACATAGAAAGCTCTCAAATATAGAATAAATGATGGGTAATAGAAGGTCAAGGGCATATGCCCAGGATGCGGGCTCGATCCCCAGTAGGGGGAGTGCCAATCAATGATTCTCTCTTATCATTGATGTTTCTATCTCTCTCTCTCCCTCTCTGAAATCAATAAAAATATATTTTTTTAAATGACATAAATTTTGCCACGCCAGTGTGGCTCAGTGGCTGAGTGTCAACCTATAAACCAGGAGGTCATGGTTCAATTCCCAGTTGGGGCACATGCCTGGGTTGCAGGCTCAATCCCCAATGTGGGGCATGCAGGAGGCAGCTGATCAATGATTCTCTCTCATCATTAATGTTTCTCTCTCCCTCTCCCTCTCTGAAATCAATAAATATATTTTAAAAATAAAAATGACATAAATTTTCATCTAGAGGAACTTAAAAGTACATTAATACTGCTTTAAAAGAGTTCCATCACACTATTAAAGCATTTTCAACCAGAGCTGACAAAGTTAAGGAAGAGCTAACTGGTTAGGACTACCTCCTGAAAGAGAGAAGATGGGAGCGAGGCACCCAGAAGGAAAGGTGTGCTAACAGCAACCAGAGAGCAGTTTGCCAGGGTAAGAAGACTGGTGTGTGTTTGGGATACTAAGAGATACAACATTTGCTTTAAGGGTAAACTGAGGTTTTCAAAGACTATAAAAGAAAATAAACAGGGTATTTGCTTTATGAAGTGCCCAGAGCTGAAAATGTTACTCAAATGAAATTTAATCACCACCAAAAATCAGATCCAAACCACACTGCTTCACCAACTTTCTGTAAAGCTCATTTACTAAAAAAACAAAAACAAAACTTACCAGAATATTTCCAATATATTTTGAATCCAGCTGATAACGAGTTGTGATGATCTCCTTGAGTGCACTGTAAATAATTAAAAATCATGTTTTTTTTAAAAAAATGGTTGTACTATACAACATTAAGAAAATACTTTTTAGAAATTTTAATTAATTAATTAATTTTTTTTAAGAAGCACTAATTGTCGCCGAAACCGGTTTGGCTCAGTGGATAGAGCGTCGGCCTGCGGACTGAGACGTCACGGGTTCGATTCCGGTCAAGGGCATGTACCTGGGTTGCGGGCATATCCCCAGTAGGAGATGTGCAGGAGGCAGCTGATCGATGTTTCTCTCTCATTGATGTTTCTAACTCTCTATCTCTCTCCCTTCCTCTCTGTAAAAAATCAATAAAATATATTAAAAAAAAAAAAAAAAAGAAGCACTAATTGTTAACTAAGCAGATAGGTCAAGGTCTGGAGTTGTCAATAACCAAACTTGTTGGAAATTTTATGCCATTTGGCAAATCTATACTAATAAAAACCTATGCGGTCGTCTCCCCTCACGCCACAGCGAGCGATCACCAGGAGGCTTCATGCACGTGCGGGTGGGTGGGGGCTTGATGCTGCGTGTATAGCATGGAGGCGGGGCCCATGGCTCCAGCCTACCTCTTTGGGGCAATCCATGAGAAGCCCTGGATGGGTGGGCGGGGCCTACCTCTTTGGGGTGATAGATTGCAGGGCTCCTACACTGTGAGAGGGCACAGGCCAGGCAGAGAGACCACCTTCCCCCCCCCCCCCCGCCGCCACCCCCATCCCCCGCGAGTGCAAGAATTTCGTGCACCAGGCCTCTAGTATCAAGATAATTGATTCAGGCTAGAATCATCCATTGATGCTAAACTATTGAATTCTACTTTGATTAGAAACAGGGTATCAAGAGTCTGCCCACAGATTATACTTATTTATTTAGTTTTTAAATTTTTTATTTATTGATTTTAGAGAGAGAGGAAGGGAGAGAAAACTATTAATGTGTTGTGCCACTTATTTATGTATTCATTGGTTGCTTCTTATATGTGCCCTGACCAGGGACAGAGCCTGCAACCTTGGAGTTATTGGAATGCTCTAACCAACTGAGTGAGCTACCCAGCCAGAGCTTGCCCACAGATTATACTTATTAACTAGTCGCCCGGTGCACGAAATTTGTGTGGGGGGGGCGGGGGTGTGTGTCCCTCAGCCCGGCCTGCACCCTCTCCAATCTGGGATCCCTCTCGCAATCCGGGACTGCTGGCTCCTAACTGCTCACCTGCCTGCCTGCCTGATTGTACCTAACCACTCTGCCTGCCAGCCTGCTTGCCCCCAACTGCCCCCCCCGGCCTTCTCACCCCCAACTGGCCCCCCTTGCTGGCCTGATTATCCCCAACTGCCGCCCCCCACCAGCTTGATCACCCCCATCTACCCCCCTGCCAGCCTGATCACCCACAACTGCCCGCCCCCCGCCACCAGCCTGATCGCCAACTGCCCCACCTGCTGGCCTGCTCGCCGCCTACTGCCCCCCAACCAGCCTGCTCGCCGCCTACTGCCCCCCAACCAGCCTGCTCGGTCCCAACTGCCACTCCTGCCAGCATGCTTGCCCCAAACTGCCCCTCCCGCTGACCTGATCACGCCCAACTGCCCCCCACTGCCAGCCTGCTCGCCCCCAACTTCCCCCACCACAGGCTTGATCACCCCCAACTGCACTCCCCTCCTGGCCTGATCACCCCTAACCGCCTCTACCTCGACCCTGCCACTATGGCTTTGTCTGGGCCAGGGGTGGGCAAACTTTTTGACTCGAAGGCCACAATGGGTTCTTAAACTGGACCGGAGGGCCGGAACAAAAGCATGGATGGAGTGTTTGTGTGAACTAATATAAATTCAAAGTAAACATCATTACATAAAAGGGTACGGTCTTTTATTTCAATAGTTGTATTCATTTCAAACGGGCCGGATCTGGCCCACGGGCCGTAGTTTGCCCACGGCTGGTCTGGGCGGTGACCACAGAGCTGGCTGGGGCAACCAAGGAAGCCAAGCCTCCCGCCCGCTCCGTGGCTCCAGCCGGCGCCGCCATCTTGTCACGTCAATTTGTATATTCCCTCCTTATTGGCTGTGGGCGCCACCATCTTTATTGAGAAGTGACGGTTAATTTGCATATTGCTCTTTTATTAGATAGGATTAAAAAGAGGAAAATGGTAACTACAGTGGAGAAACCTGGTGACACAACCTTAACCAGTTAACACCACCAGTGTAGGAACAAGGTGACATCATGTCCTTTCTAGGACTGGTTTTATAGATGCTGGTGATAAACCAAGGGGAAAAAAAGTATAACCTGTACTAAATTATGAGGAAACATCAGAAAAAACAAATTTGAGGGACATTCTATAAAACAAGTTGCCTAGCCGTGGCCCATACACTGAAGGGTCTCAGTATTAAATGCATACTGATTCCTAGTCAGGGCACATACCCAGGTTGCAGGTTCAATCCCAGTCGGGGTGTTATGGGAGGCAACCAGTCCATGTCTCTGTTTCTGTCTCTCTCCAAAAAATAAATTAAAAACAAAACAAAACAAAACAGGCCCTGGCCGAGTAGCTGAGTTGGTCAGAGCATTGTCCTGATACACAAAGGTTGTGGTTTCAATCCCTGGTCAGGACACACATACAAGAAGCAAATCAATGAATGCATAAATAAGTAGAACAACAAACCAATGTTTCTCTCTTTCTCTCCCTTCTCTCTAAAATCAATAAATTAAAAATTTATTGCAAACAAAACAAAAACAACTTGCCCACACTCTTCAAAATTATCAAGGTCATGGAAGACAAAGAAAGGCCAAAACAGTGTTCCATATTGAAGAGAAAACAGTCATGACAACTAAATGCAATGCATAATCTTAGATTGGGTCCTGGGTCAGAGGATAAAAAATTGTTGTAAAGGACAAGATTGGGGGCATGATGTCTACAATTTGCTCTCATATGGTTCTGGGGGAAACATACATGCTTAGATAGATACACAAAGCAGACACACACATGCATACAAACATACACATATAAAGAAAAAATGTGGCAAATGTTTCCTGGTGAATCTAGGTAAAGGGGTACTAGAGAAATCTTTTTATTCTTACAAATCTATTTCAAAATAAGATTAAAAATAGTATGTATAGTATCCTTTGAAGAAACACGAAAAAGCACTGTGACTTGTTTTAGTTTTTCTAATGTAGGATAGAAGATCTGAGGCATCGACCATGTAAATACAATACACTGAATAGCACTTACGTCTGCAAACTTTGACTATTATAAGGTTTCTCTCTTGTTTTGTGTCTTAGTTCAATGATGATCCAGCTGTAAAATAAAAAGACAGTATTAACTGTAACAGCTCAGACTTTTACATTATATTATTTTCTTAATAACCTAGTAGGGGTAACAGGAAAAGGATTTATGCAAAAGATATGCCTTTAATTTTTTCCTTGGCCCTCACAGATCTTTCATAAAGAACTCATCCAGTGGCTCTCTCTATGGAGCACCCCAGCACCTCCCCCCACCCTTTCTCCCAGAACCCACCACCCCTTTCTCCTTGCCTCTCTTTCTCCTAAGCTCCAAGGGTCCTTCCTTTGCCTCTGTAACTTGTTTCCTGAGCCCATTTGTTCTATGACTCACTTCTCCTACCTCTGTGATTTTCTAAATAAACTTTTCCTTGTATTTAAAAAAAGAACTCATCCAGGAGGGAACATCCTTTCTAACACTGACTCTCTGGCCTCTGGTCATGTTGGGCTGAGGTCCAGCGAAGACACAGAAAGACACCAAGAGAAACAGAAAAGTAACCTCGAAACTCCAGGAGACAGAAGCGTAGAGAGCGACCATCTTGGTCTTGATACCTTTTCAGTTTCTAGTTCTTTCCAATAAAACCTTTTTTGCTTATGGTAGCTTGAGTGTGTTTCTGTTCTTTTTCATTACATAATCCTCAAGACAACCATATCTCACTTTGAAACTATAAGTGAGCCCTAGCTGATTTGGCTCAGTGGATAGAATGTCAGCCTGTGAACTGAAGGGTCCCAGGTTTGATTCCGGTCAAGGGCACATGCCTGGGTTGTGGATCAATGATTTTCTCTCATCATTGATGTTTCTGTCTCTCTCTCCCTCTCCCTTCTTCTCTGAAATCAATAAAAAATATTTTAAAAAATAACAAAACAACAAAAACACCACTATAAGTGAGCAAATACATAAGTAGCTTAAATCATTCATATACATTTAATATTAACCCAACTTTGAAATACTGAACAGTGTCGAGTAAAAATATTAAAGGAAAATTATGTTTCATATGCTACCGTAAAGAAAAAATATAAATATTGCTAGTAAATTTATAAAATATCTCTGGAAGGTTGTAGGATAAACTGGTGAATCAGTTCTATAAAGTTAAACTGGGTAACTAGGGGCTTGAGACAGGATGGAGACTTTTCACTGTACGCCCTTTTCTCTGTTGAATTCTAAATCATTACATTGTATTACTTATTCAAAAGTAAGTTTAAATAAACAAATCTGAAAAGCATAAAAACAAATAGAACAGGCAACCCAACTCACTAGGTCCTCACTCGTTCGGAGCAGGTTTTCTCAGTGTCCTTGTCCGTTCTTCTGACGCCAGCAGTGTTCACACACCAGCACGTGGTGGTGCCATTGCACTGCTTGGCTTTGAAGTGCCCGTTCTCGTCACAGTCAGGATCGTAGAGTCCGTCGTTATTCTGAATGGCGTCTTCGGGTTTCGGTCTTCTCCCAGACTTGGAGTGAGACATTTCTGCCTTCATCACCAAACATTTGGTCGCCACTACAATAACAAACAAACAAACAAAAAACTCTGAACATCATACTGAAAAATAACTGCAGTTTTATTCTTAAAGGAAAGAAATTTTAATTTAACTTCAAACTCTCAGGGCCAAAGATTATTATAGACTCGCATGTTCCCCACTCACTTTCTAAAGACAAGAAGCTGTCAGGAGTACGATAACTGACAAAATAACATGATTCAGATTTGAGCCAGTAAAAGGCTTCCCAATTCAAAACACACCATTAAAGAAATATAAGTCAAAATAAAGCTGAAAGGCCTTGAAGATGTTCTACTCACATTTTGAGCAGATGACGGTGTGTTGTGTACCGATTGAAGTACACCGGCATTGACCATACGTGTCCGTAGAGCAGTTTGTGGTCAGTTTGTAGTTTTCACAGATACATTCTAGGAAGAAAAAAAACCCCACTTTAAAATGTGAATCCAACTATCGACTCTGGTGTCCCAGCTAAATTACATTGTGATAACAGTGTCCGAGTTACGGGGACACAAAGCCTTAAAAAGTGGTCCTGAACGTTTTACTTTTCAGCTACAGTTGGAGTGGCTGACATAACTTAATATAGACATATAGTCTAATTTGCACACATTGCTGTTTTGATTTTCGAAACCAAGAATACAGCCACCTAAACATCATATTTAGCTTGGTCCCAGGGTCAGCTCCTTCCCTCCTTCCTGTGGTAAGATAAGCCCTTGCCTGTCAGCTACTGACTCTTCTTCCAAAATCAACAATCCCATTCCCTTCCTCCTCCCCCCCGGGTCCCGGATTTTCTTAAGAGATGCTTGCTTTGGGGTTTAATAGGAACATATTCAGCACCTGCTGGACTATATGGTATCTCAAAAAATACATACTTTCAATTGAATTTGGGAGCACTTCTGTATGTGCGTTTCCTAGCACATACCCAACTTTTTTTTTTCTAGAGAGGAAGGGAAGGAGGGAGGGAGGGAGGGAGAGACATGGATGTGAGAGAGAAACATCAATTGGTTGCTCACCACCTTTAGGTGTATGGGACAGGACCATGGGACAGGACAAGGCTCCAACCAACTGAGCCACACCAGCCAGGGGCCCTGGTACCCAACTCTGCTGCCCATCTGATTATTGATGTCAGTGTAATAGTTATATCCTTGACTATCTCAAAATTAAATTTTAACTCGAAATGGCAAGCCCACCTAATTTCTTTTGTCTGGTTAAGAGTGCAATCATTAAAAACAAAAGTAGTGTGGCAAACCAAAGAATTTTAATATTAATCCTTCATGTCCCAAGTTGGCTTTATTTTTGCCCCGTTTAAATTATAATCAATACTAACCACCTATATCAGCACAAAACGAAATATTAGGGTTAAAAAATGGAGCAAGTATAGTGGCTGTCCTCAGAGTTAAAATCTTATGAAGCACTATACCTGCTCAAAGCACACTTTTCATGTCCAAGCAATGTCAAGTTTAAAACAGACCAATAATGTACACACTTTCTGAACACAGGCCTATAGCAGCTATCATCACTGTAAAGGGATTTTAGGATTTCAGTATTTAACCTCAGACAAAATCTAGAAGACCGTGAGTTGTTTAAACTGCATTACTTTGAAAGGATAATTAATTAGGCTGTGCTCTGTTTGTGAGGGTATAAAACCCTTTCGAGAAAACTTTGGCCAATAGCCATGTACTCCTGCCCACCATCTTACAAATGATAACAGCCAAAATGTTTATCCCAGAATAAGAAAAACTGGAGTCAAACTACACGTCCGGCATTTGGATAATGGTGTGACCTTCCACGATATAGACTATCCTGTCACCATTTAAATAGTGTTTCCCGCCCTGGCTGGTTTGGCTCAGTGGATAGAGCATCGGCCTGCAGACTCAAGGGTCCCGGGTTCGATTCCGGTCAAGGGCATGTACCTTGGTTGGGGGCACATCCCCAGTGAGGAGTGTGCAGGAGGCAGCTGATCGATGTTTCTAACTCTCTATCCCTCTCCCTTCCTCTCGGTAAAAAATCAATAAAATATATTTTAAAAAAATAAAAATAAAAAAATAAATAGTGTTTCCCAACACTAAAGAAAATGTCAAACTCTGGATGCATGGGGGGTGGGGGGTGTAAATCAAGATATAAAACCGTGTTTGGATTTAGGGCAACATTTAGAGCAAGGTTAAAGAGAAAATACACCCAATTATTAATTATGGAATTCTCTTTAAGTGGCGGGATTATGGGGTTTTTTTACCCTTTAGTGTTATCGGTATTTCTGGGTCCCCTACACTAAAGCTGGCATTACTTATACGATCCTTAGAGAAAAGAAAACACCTACAACGCCTAGGAGTCAAGGTCCAGGCGGACTCTCTCCCGCCCGCAGGTGAGGAGCGGCCCGGGTGAGCTCCCCGCAGGTGGCCTCCCGCAGCCACCTGTCCCCTCCTGAGCCCCACATCCGGGGCCATCGCAGGTGCTCCGGAGGGGCGGGCGGCAGGTCGCCGCCCAAGACTGCGCTCCCGGCCCACCCGGTTTCGGCCCCTCCAGAACCCCAAGTGCTTCGCACACACAGAGTCCGAAGAATCCCCGGACGTGGCCACTCCATCTCCTGCCCGCGCCGCCCCCTCCACGTCCCTCCGTCCCTCCGTCCCTGACCCGGCCACCTCCCTATACAAGACGGCAAAGCCGCCCAACGAGGCTGCTCCCTCTGCCCCGCGCGAGTGGGCGTCTTCCTGCGCCCCCACCGCCCGCCCCGCCCCGCGCGGTCTGGTCTCCAGACGGCAGTGCGCGGCCGCGCTCCCCTTCCCCAAATCTCCGTCTCAGGTGCCGGGAGCCAACACACCCCACCCCGAGCCCAGGCCAAGCCCACAATTCCGCTCCCGACCTTTCTGAGCCGCGGCCACCGCCGCTGTCGCGAGCAGAAGCCCGATCGCGAGGACCTGGGGGGGCGCCATGCTGCGCGCGAGGAGGAGGGCGCGGAAGGAGGGGGCCGGCGGGGCCCGCGGGCGGCCGGGGCGCGAGGCGTGGGGCGCGCGAGCGCGAAGAGGCCGCTGCAGGATGCTCCGGGGCCGGGACGGACGACGCGCACTCGCCGAGGGACTGCGCACTCTGGGAGCCGGGCGGGGCGGAGCGGACCTGCCCGACCTGGCGGCCCCGCCTCCCGGCGCCGGTCGGGGCTGCTCACCTCTGCCCGTGGGTCTCCGCGGTGAGTCACCGCCCCGAGCGCGGGGGCGGGGAGGAAGCGGGCTCCCCTCCCCCACCGCCTGCGCGGTCTTGGGGCGCCACCCTCTCCAGGTGCGCACCCTGCCCCGCGGCCACCTGGTGCTTTCTGCGGCGGCAGGTGGGAGCGGGGAGGGCGATGGGCTGCGGCTGGGTGGGGACCCTCGGTGGCCACAGAAGGGGGTTTGAAAATAATGCGTTTTCTTTTATCGGACAGAGCACTACTCTGAAACCTTCAAGAAATGGGGCCTGGAAGAGCGAGTGAGGCGGCGAGGAAGAGGAACTTGGAAGATAAAAGGAATACAAAGAGAAGCGGAGAGCCATCGAACCACAAAAAAAAACCAAAATAAAAAAAACCACCAAACTGAGTTAGACCTATCAGTTTAATTGTACTCCTTTGAATCTAGAGAGAAAAAAAATCTCCCTGGCTGGTGGGGGATGACAAGTTCGTATGTTCTTTCCCCTTTTTTAGCCCTTGGAGATGTAAGGAAACTTGTTCCCATTGAGCCAAATGCTGGAAACTGAGATCACTCCGGTTTGATTAATATTAGGGAACAATATTGATGAGTGTTTTGAAAACATGGGGAAATAGAAACACTGGATAATAATTTATCTCACTGCAATGACTTCAAATTAAACATTATTAGTCTTAAAAGAATTGTAATTCAATAACAAAATATGGTCTTTAATGTTTTTGTTAGCATAAATATCATTATAATCTGTTTTTCTTTATTTGTTTTTTAATCTTTATAAGACTTTATTTGAGCCCAAACTGGACAATTGTTGGAAAGCAAAATCTCAAATGTTTCCTAATCTGTTTTTAAAAGGCTTTTTTTTTCTGCATAAGAAAATTTTGGAGTAAGAGTTCAAAAGACGAAAGGTGAAAACCCAATTTTAAGATTCAGCTAATTTTTATAAGTATGTATCCTGTAAAAAATTATGCTTTTATTGAGTGATCATTTAAGTGTGTTGTACTCTCTTATTGAAAATTGATTAATGTTGCCAAAACCGGTTTGGCTCAGTGGATAGAGCGTCGGCCTGCGGACTGAAAGGTCCCAGGTTCGATTCCGGTCAAGGGCATGTACATGAGTTGCGGGCACATCCCCAGTGGGAGATGTGCTGGAGGCAGCTGATTGATGTTTCTCTCTCATTGATGTTTCTAACTCTAGCTCTCTCCCTTCCTCTCTGTAAAAAGTCAATAAAAATATATTTAAAAAAAAAAAAGAAAATTGATTAATGTAAATAATCACATTGTTACAGTAAATAGCTATCTAATTTGAATTTTACTTGAACATTTAATGATCTATCTACTTGATTAATTTTTTTTTAAATATTTTTAAAATTGACTTAGAGAGGAAGAGAGAGAGAGAGAAATATCGACTTGTTGTTTCCCCCATTCATTCATTCATTGGTTGATTCCTATAAGAACACTGACCAGGGATGGAGCCTGTCACCTTAGAGTATCAGGATGTATTGGGAGGTCTCTCTAACCAACTGACCTACCTGGCCAGGGTTTACTTGATGATTGAAGTCTTAAGAAAATCCTATCACTGTTTTAAATCTGTAAATCTGAGTTGCTAGACCTAGTTTTGGAACTTTGTGATCTGCTCAACAACTTGAAGTTAAAAGAATAGTACTATCAAATCAGGAACAAGTTAACCAGATTTTTGTTTTCTTCTTCATTTCAGGAAGTTGCCCAGGGCCAGCCTCCAAACTACACATACTGTACTTTTAACAAGAACAATCTAACTGGGTATTGTGGCTTTACTTGCAAAATGTTACATTGCCAGGTCTTAATCTGTTACCTAATCAAGTTGACAGCTGTTTTTAAATTGGTCATTGCAGTAAAGTGAATTGAGTAAACATGATTATTAAATAAATGACAAATACCACACTAAGCTCTGACTCATAATATCTGAGCATACATCTAAGGTATTTATTTTTATAGCTCACTAACACCTCAATTTGTCACTCACTGCTCAAAATTACTCTCATTTAAAAAATATATTTTTATTGATTTCAGAGAGGAAGAGAGAAGGAGAGAGAGATAGAGACATCAATGAGAGAGAATCATCGATTGGCTGCTTCCTGCACGCCCCACTCTGGGGGTTGATCCTGAAACCTGGGCATGTGCCCTGACCAGGAATCAAACTGTGACCTCCTGATTCATAGGACAATGCTCAATCATTGAGCCACACCAGCCAGGCAAAGTACTCTCATTTTATGCTATGATTGTGAATCTTGTGTAGTTACAGTGCTATATTTAAGAATATTTCTTAATATTTTGTAAGATTTCATATCCAAGTATATCTATTAAATTTTATAGATGTTGCTTTTTAATTTTGACAAGAGTCAATTGACAGATAATATTTGACTGAGAAAGAAATATGACATGCCCTGGCCGGTGTTGCTCTGTGGTTAGAGCAGGGGTGGGCAAACTTTTTGACTCAAGGGCCACAATGGGTTCTTAAACTGGACCGGAGGGCCGGAACAAAAGCATGGATGGAGTGTTTGTGTGAACTAATATAAATTCAAAGTAAACATCATTACATAAAAGGGTCTGGTCTTTATTTTTTTTAGTTTTATTCATTTCAAACGGGCCGGATCTGGCCCGCGGGCTGTAGTTTGCCCACGGCTGGGTTAGAGTGTCAGCCCACACACTGGAGGGTTGTGGGTACCATTCTAGGTCAAGGGCATATAACTGAGTTGCAAGTTTGTTCCCCGTCCCAGTTAGGGTGTTTGGATCCAACCAATTGGTGTGTCTCACATGGATCTTTCTCTCTTTCTCTCCCCCTCTCTCCCATCCACTCTGTCTAAAAATCAATAGGAAAAATACCCTTGGGTGAGTATTAACAAAAGAAATATGATAAGATTAAAAACTATATCGAAGTATTTTTTGAATTTTCAAGTAATTTTTTATTTTTTAACTAGAGGTCCAGCGCGCGAAATCATGCGAAACCCGGACCTGCCATGCCTCGAGACCCATCAATGCTCCTCCTGGTGACTGGTCGTTTGGTCATTACGGCCACTGGCCTTTTATAATATAGATTATAGTTGCCATACAATATATTAGTTTTGGGTGTACAACCCAATGGTTAGACATTTATATAACTTACAAAGGGATCACCCCGATAAATCTAGTACCCATCTGACACCATACAGACTTATTACAATACTAGGGGCCCGGTGCACGAAATTTGTGCACTGGGTGTGTGTGTGGGGGGGGGGGGAGTGTCCCTCAGCCCAGCCTGCCCCCTCCCACATACTGGGAGCCCTCAGGCGTTGACCCCCATCACCCTCCAATCGCAGGATTGGCCCCTTGCCCAGGCCTGACGCCTCTAACAGAGGCATCAGGCCTGGGCAGGGGACCCCCAGACCCCTCCGATTGCTGGCTCTGCCCCTTGCCCAGGCCTGATGCCTTGGCCAGAGGCGTAGACCCCCATGACCCTCTGATCACCTAATCGGCCCCTTGCCCAGGCCTGACGCCTCCACCAGAGGTGTCAGGCTTGGACAGGGGACCCCCATCTCCCCCCGATCACTGGCTCTGACCCCCACCCAGGCCTGAGGCCTCTGGCCCAGGAATCATGCCTGGGCAGGGGACCCCCATCTCCCTCTGATCGCTTGCTCCACCCCCCGCCCAAGCCTGATGCCTCCGACCCAGGCTTCAGGCCTGGGCAAGGGGACCATCATATCCCCCCAATCCCCGGCTCCGCCCCCCACCCAGGCCTGATGCCTCGGCCAGAGGAGTTGACCCTCATCACCCTCTGATCACCAATCACCGGATCGGCCCCTTGACCAGGCCTGAGGCCTCCGGCAGAGGTGTCAGGCCTGGGCAGGGGACCCCCAGTTCCCCACGGTTGCAGGCTCCGCTCCTACCCAGGCCTAATGCCTCTGGCCTAGGCGTCCGGCCCAGGCAGCGGGGACCTGCAGTGGCAGCGGGGGGCGCCGCGATCCTGGGCTTCACTTTAGGCCCAGGCAAGGGACCCCTAGCTCCTGGGACTGCCAGCTTCAACCGTGCCCAACTCCCATCGCTGGCTCCACCCCTACTTCCTGCTATCACTGGCCAGGGCGGCAAAGGCGCCTGATTCTCCGATCAGCTCTTAGCTCCCCCCTGGGTTTCAGATCACTGTCAGTGGCAGGGGGCTTCTTCCTGCTTTCCCTTTCGCCTCCCTGCATTGTGCCTACATATGCAAATTAACCGCCATCTTGTTGGCAGTTAACTGCCAATCTTAGTTGGCAGTTAATTTGCATATAGCCCTGATTAGCCAATGAAAAGGGTATCGCCGTACGCCAATTACCATTTTTCTCTTTTATTAGTGTAGATTATTGACTTTATTTCCTATACTGTACTTTACATCCCCATGACTATTCTGTAACTACCAATTTGTACTTAATCTTTTCACTCATCTTCCCAACCCCCCTCCCATCTGGCAACTGTCAAAATGTTCTCTGTATCAATGAGTCTATTTCTGTTCTGCTTGTTTATTTTATTTTTTAGATTCCACATTTAAGTGACATCATATGGCATTTGTCTTTCTCTGTCTGACTTATTTCACTCATCACAATACCCTCCAAGTCACTGGTTTTCAACCAGTGTGCCACCGCACACAACTGTGTGCTGCAAAAAGTTATAAAACATGCAGGGGCACTGACCTCTCTTCTATTATATTGTCAAATAAAAAAAGAGAAAGACAATAGCCAACACAGTAGTTGTCTAGTGTAAATGCCCTGCCTTGAACCATAAATATATAGGTCATAAATATACAGGTCATATAGAGTTGCATCTTATTGGTCATGTTGCATAATAAGGTTGTGTCTGATTGGTTAATTCTTGGTACCAGAAAGTCTTATATACAAGTATAGGCAATTGATTTTTTAAAAACTCACTTTGGAGTAAAAAAAGTTGTTAATCACTATTGGGGTTTTTTTTGTTTTTAGTTTTTGGTTTTTTGTTTTTGGTAAATCCATCAAAATTATACCTATTTTTTGTGAGATCAGCAAAACATATATTTTTTTAGTGTGCCACAGAATTTTATTAATTATTTTATGTGTGCCATGAGATGAAAAGGGTTGAAAATCACTGCTCTAGGTCCACCCATCTACACTAATAAAAGAGAAACATGCAAATTGGTGTCACTCCGCTACACCCACCAGCCAATCAGAGCGACTATGAAAATTAACCCAACAAAGATGGTGGTTAATTTGCATACACAGGTGCGGAGCAAAGACTGAAGGCTCCAGCCAGAGTGAAGACTGAAGACTGAAGATTGAAGACTGAAGACTGAAGAGGCTTGTCTTCTCCACTGTGGCCGGACCAAAGGCCTGGATCCTGGGTGCTGGAGGAAAACCGGTGCCAGCAGCCAGGGGCAGGAAGGCCTATTGCGCGAATCTTCGTGCAATGGGCTTCTAGTTTATAATAAAAGTGTAATGTGCTAATTAGGCCGGACGTCATTCCGGACATCATTCCGGATGTCCTTCCAGATGAAGCCAGGGCCAGAGGGAAGCCTGGGTCCCAGGTACCTGCCCCCTGGTGGTCAGTGCTCTCCCACAGGGGGAGCGTCGCTCAGCCAGAAGCCCTGAGCCGGGCTCACAGCTGGTGAGCACAGCAGCGGTGGTGGGAGCCTCTCCCACCTCTGCAGCAGTGCTAAGGATGTCTGACTGCCAGCTTAGATCCGCTCCCCGCAGGGAGGGGGCCTAAGCCAACAGTCGGACATACCCTGAGGGCTTGCGTACTACGAGAGGGCACAGGCCGGGATGAGGGACCCCCCGCCCCACTCAGTGCATGGATTTTGTGCACCCAGCCTCTATAATAATAAAAGCATAATAAGCAAATTGACCGAACGACCGAATGGCAGAATGACCATCCAGACGACCACTCTATGACACGCACTGGCACCAGGCCAGCCAAGACAGGTGCAATGTGATTGGTCAGGGGGCCCCCATCATCGCTCCATGATCGCCTCAAAGAGGGAGGTTTAGGCCAGTGTGTGGGGAGCGGGCCTAAGCTGTCAGTCAGACATCCTTAGTACTGCTGTGGAGGCAGGAGAGGCTCCCACCACTGCTGCTGTGCTCGCCAGCCGTGAGCCTGGCTTCTGGCTGAGCAGCGCTCCCCCTGTGGGAGCTCACTGACCACCAGGGGGCAGCTCCTGCATTGAGCATCTGCCCCCTGGTGGTCAGTGCGCATCATAGTGACCAGTTGTTCCACTATTCAGTCAATTTGCATGTTAGCCTTTTATTAGATAGGATGGCAAGATTTCATTCTTTTTATTTATTTATTTATTTTTAAATTTATCTTTATTGTTGAAAATATACAAATGTCCCCTTTGTTAAGATTGCATTCTTTTTCATGGCTGAGACATATTCCATTCTACTTACCTGAGACAGACTGAGCCTCTTCTATATAAGATTAGAATTTTCATCAGTTGCCCCTCAAATCCTACACTCAATCAGTGGCCAGTCAGAATGGTGCCAGTAATCACAAGGTACCGCCTTATCAGGCAAAGAGACTTCCCCATCCCTTATGAAAGTGCAGTTTAGCCCCAGAATGACGGCTGCATAACCTTACCTTCATTATAATAGTAAAAAACACACTGCTGGGTGGATAGTTAATACATTAATGAAACATTGGGTGCAAAAAGGAGTGTGTAGTTCCACTGCACAAGCTTCAAAGAATTCCTACCTCTACATACTTAGATGTCACATTCAGACATCATCTTTCCTGCCTCAATGTTAAAACTGTTCCCTGCCTTTGTTCAGGGAGCAACAGCCATTTCTTTCTCTCTTCAGATGCTGTTTTCTTTTTGTGCATGAGCTTTTGTATAAATGCTTACCTGCAACCTAGGTATGCACCCTGAAGGGGAATTGACCCTGCAACCTTTTGGTTTATAGGACAGTGCTCCAACTAAGTGAGCCACCTGGCCAGGGCTGCATGAACTTTTTTTTTATATATATATTTCTTTAATGACATCAGAGAGGAAGGAAGAAGGAGAGAGAGAGAAACATCAATGATGAGAGAGAATCATTGATTGGCTGCCTTCTGCACACCCCCCACTGGGGAATGAGCCTGCAACCCAGGCATGTGCCCTTGGCCGGATTGAACACGGGACCCCTCAGTCCGCAGGCTGACGCTCTATCCACTGAGCCAAGCCGGCTAGGGCTGCACGAACTTTTTAATAAACCTCTCACTTGAATATTATTTTTATGGAGTTTCCAAGAACCTTGAGTAACATATGTACTACTTCTTTAACCATGCATCTACTGATGGACACTTAGGTTGCTTCCATATCATGGCTATTATAAATAACTAGAGGCCCGGTGCACAAAAATTTGTGCACTTGTGGGGGAGAGGGGGGCCCTCAGCCCAGCCTGTGCCCTCTCGCAGTCTGGGACCCCTCGGGAGATAACGACCTGCTGGCTTAGGCCTGCTCCCGGGTGGCAGAGGGCAGGCCCAATCCCTAGGTGCAGCCCCTGGTCGGGCTCAGAGCAGGGCCGATTGGGGAGTTGGGGCGCCGCCCCCTGTCACACTCAAGGCAGGGTCGATGGGGAGATTGCGGCATCACCCCCTGTCACACACAGAGCAGGGCCAATCAGGGGGTTGGGGAGCTTCCCCCTGTCACTCACAGAGTAGGGCCGATAGGGGAGTTGGGGCACTGCCCCCTGTCACACACAGAGCAGGGTGGATCAGGGGGTTGGGGTGCCGCCACTGTCACACTCAGGGCAGGGCCGATGGGGAGGTTATGGCTCTACCCCATCACACACAGAGCAGGGCCCGGGGGGGGGGGGAGGTTGGGGCGCCTCACCCTGTCACACACAGAGCCGCAGGGCGATCAGGGGGTTTGGGCGCTGCCCCCTGTCACGCTGATCCCGGTGCTGGGAGGCCTCTCGGCTCCGCTGATCCCAGTGCTGGGAGGCATATTACCCTTTTACTATATAGGATAGAGGCCTGGTGCATGGGTGGGGGCCGGCTGGTTTGCCCTGAAGGGTGTCCTGGATCAGGGTGGGGGTTTCCACTGGGGTGCCTGGCCAGCCTGGATGAGGGGATGATGGCTGTTTGCAACTGGTCACACACCCTTCAGGGTAGGGGTCCCCACTGGGGTTCCTGGCCAGTCTGGGTGAGGGGCTGAGGGCTGTTTTCAGGCTGGTGGATGACTGAAGCTCCCAACTGCTCCTTTTTTATTATTATTATTATTCTGGGCCAGCTTTAGCTCTGACTCCAGCTCTGAGGCCTCTGCTGCTGAAAGCAGGTACCTGGTTTGTTTGGGTTCTATAATTGAAACACTGTATCAACTCCAGCTCTGAGATCCCGACAGGCTGAAAGCAGGTTTCTGGGGTTTTGTTTAGCTTCTATATTTGTAACAATGTTTCAAACTGCAAGCTCAGAGGCCGGCAAGGCAGGTGGGGAACGTTGGAGTCCTCCGTCACTGAAGCAAGCAAGCCTCATGTTAGCTTCAAGCTGCCTGGCTTCTGGCCACCATCTTGGCTGGCAGTTAATTTGCATATTGCCCTGATTAGCCAATGGGAAGGGTAGCAGACGTACGGCTAATTACCATGTTTCTCTTTTATTAGATAGGATGCTGCAATGAATATATGGATGCATATGTCTTCAATTTAGTGTTTTGGGTTTCTTCAGATAAGTACCCAGAAGTGGAATTGCAGTGCTTCTTTGTCTCTTGTTATAGCCTTTGTTTTTAAGTCTATTTTGTCTGGTATAAGTATTGTTACCCCAGCTTTTTCTTTGTTGTTTTTATGAAATAGCTTTTTCCATCCAAAGGTCTTTCAGTCTGTGTGTGTCTTTCCATCTGAATCAAGTCTTGTCAACAGCAATTATAAGGGCCTTGTTTTCTTTTCTTTTTTTTTTTCTTTTTTTTAAATATATTTTATTAATTTTTTACAGAGAGGAAGGGAGAGAGATAGAGAGTTAGAAACATCGATGAGAGAGAAACATCGATCAGCCGCCTCCTGCACACTCCCCGCTGGGGATGTGCCTGCAACCAAGGTACATGCCCTCGACCGGAATCGAACCCGGGACCCTTCAGTCCACAGGCCGACGCTCTATCCACTGAGCCAAACCGGTTTTGGCGAGGGCCTTGTTTTCTTATCCATTCAGCCACCCATGTCCTTTGATAGGAGCTTTTAATCATTTGCATTTATAGTAATTATTGATAGATATGTATTTATTGCCATTTTATTATTCATATTTTTAATTGACATGAGTTGGTTACTGTATTAAATCTTTCATTTTAAAGATAAGACCAAAATGAAAACTACTGACCTTAAACTTTTCAACTGGAAAGAATAAAAGAATAGGTATAATTTTAAAATAGCTTCAATAAAGCAAATATTATTCTTTTTTTTTGGCAAGAACAGTGTTTATAAGATAAACAAATAGCAAATGTACATTCAGCCTTGGCTTCCACTAACCCCAGTCTTGGTTCAGGAAGGTCATCATCCAACAGGGAGTTAGAAGAGTCCAGGGATGCAATGTCAACAGTCTCTGTTTCAGAGCAAGGTCCTACTGTCAAATGACCCTCCATACTTCCTCAAAGGCTGTGGTAAGTTTGGCGCAGGTTAGAGCAGCAGAAAGGGGGTAGTTGCTGATGGACACCATCTTCCCTGTATACTCCACATTGAGCTTGCCATGGGCAAAGGCCTCCACCACAAAAACAATAGGGTCTCTGCTGGGGACCAACTCTCGCACATCACTGACGACTGGGATGGAAAAAGAAGTGCCAATTTTCATACATCCAACTGGGAAGTGATCTGACACTGGATTTTTAATTACTTTCAAGAGCTTCTGGGGGCCATCAGCTGCTCGAACACTGAGTTTGTGTAAAAGCTGAACCATGAGGCCACAAAAGCGGTCAAAGGTTCTGGGAATTCGAGTCTGGGGGTTCACTTCAATCAGCACATTCTTCTGTGTATGGGTATAAACCTGCAGCAAGCCAGCTCGGTTCAGGGGACTGTCCATCAGCATCAGTAAACTCTGGTGAGCTATGTCTGGTCTCACTTCCCCTGGGTCCCGTCCATTCTTCAACAACATAGACTTGTGCTTGTCACAGTTTAGTAGTTTGTATGTCTTCCCTGCCATTTTAAAAGCAGGCGCTTGGAAATGGCGAGGGCTTGCTGCCTGGCGCTACCAAGGTCTCCCCGCAAATATTATTCTTAGTGAGGGCTGAGACAGCTGCTGCAGCTGTGAGGGCTGAGCCCCTTGCACGAATTTTGTGCATCAGGCCTCTAGAGTGTGTGTGTGTGTGTGTGTGTGTGTGTGTGTATCCCTTCCTCTTCCTCTAAAAATCAATAAAAGAGTTATTGCCTTAAATAATAGCATATTGTACCTTGATTTCAGCAGCATATTTGACCTAATTTAATACTGCTATAGATAAGATAGAAAAATGGACTGTACACAAAGTATGCTAGAAGAACAGAAAGGCAGTTAGTGGGACTAGTATTTAGTGATTGAAAAGGGAAGGGCTTGAGGACTTTAAAGGTGCTGTATGTTTAGAAGAAGGAAAGTAAAGAAATAGTTTGGAAATGGCAAGCAGGACATTTACTACACCCCCTGGCCCTGGGGTGCATGGGATATGAGGGGAGAAGTAAAAACAGTTTCTACCTGAGAGGACTGCTCAGAAGATGTGGTGATTGGGGCAACCAGGTTCATTTACTTCCAGGAGGTGGCAGGAATGTTCAGAGAAGAGGAGGGGTCTACCACAACCTTTGAGGGTGACAGATTTGGAGTTGCAAAGGATACAGTGGAAGAGTTTGGGGAGGCTGGGAGGGGGCGTTTCAGACCAGGTTAGGAACTCAAGGGTACTGGGATGAGTATACAATGTTGACGGCTTAGTTTTTAAAAAATATATCTTTATTGATTTCAGAGAGGGAGAGAGAGATAGAAACATCAATGATGAGAGAGAATCATTGATTGGCTGCCTCCTGCAGGCCCCACCCGGAGATCAAGCCCTGCAACCTGGGCATGTGCCCTGACGGGAAATCGAACCGTGACCTCCTGGTTCACAGGTCAATGTTCAACCACTGAGCTACGCCGGCTGGGCTTGATGGCTTGTTCTGGCAGGGACCGAGGTAAATGGGAATAGGAGGCACGTTAGGATTAGCCTGACAGGCTCTTGGAGAGAGATGGAGCATGAACCTGAGCTGCGTGGGTTTTGAATAGTTAGCAGGAAGGTCCAGGAGCTCCAGGCTGACTGCTCTCCCTGCGGAGTGTAGTGGTGGTGGCCGACTTTGTAGAAAGGGGTGGAAGTGCTTTCTCTGGGAAGATATGGTAAAATAGGGGCTACGGGTGACCAATCATAGCTTAATGACTACCTGAATAGTTGAGTCGTGATCATTAATAAGTATTTCTTGGGCACCTACTTTGTGTATGACTTAACCATTCAACACTGTAAAAAGAATATTGTTCTTTGAGCCAGCCAAGAGAGGAACCAGTTGGCTCCAGAGGTTGTGTCCTGGCTTGGACAGAAGGAAACAGAATGTGGCAGACGGAGATGAACCTTAACCTTTGCCTTCTCAGGACCAGAGAGAGGGGTGGGGTCCTTATGGTGGGTCGTTTACAGTGTATGTCACAGCTCTGATAAAACCTGAGAGCTGTATTCCATGTTCTTGTTTAATGACTTCTCTGAAGCAACCAATTAGGCTACAGTAACTGTGAGGAAGTTCCCTCTCCTGGCAAGTGGACAGAGTCTAACAAGACTGTTTTCGTGGGTTATGTTGCTGGCTGGGAATTATTGCATTGGTGGCTTGCAAGGCAAGATAAAGAAACAAAGGACAACTACGAGCTTACATTATCTGGATGTCTCAACAGGGATGACTGAGATGTCTCTAGAAAATCAGTGTATGATAAGAATAAACTAAATGTTACAAACATAATGTCATCGGTACTCTTAGGATGAGTGAGTTATCGTGGCATAGTCCAGCTGAACCAGGCACAACACACATTAATGTATACAATACTGACTCAGGCCGAAACCGGTTTGGCTCAGTGGATAGAGTGTCGGCCTGCGGACTGAAGGGTCCCGGGTTCGATTCCGGTCAAGGGCATGTACCTGGGTTGTGGGCACTTCCCCAGTGGGGGATGTGCAGGAGGCAGCTGATCAATGTTTCTCTCTCATCGATGTTTCTGACTCTCTATCTCTCTCTCTTCCTCTCTGTAAAAAATCAATAAAATATATTTAAAAAAAACAAAAAACAAAAAAAACAATACTGACTCAGAATCTACCCAACCTGATGATGTTCCTGGGAGTCTGAGCTGTCCGGTCCTAGTACTAAGAATCAACAGTCATTGAGGACTGAGTGAAAAAGAGAGAGAGAGTAATTGCTGTGAATTGGTAGAAGGAACTGAAAGAAGAAGGAAATAAAGAATGTGGATTAAGGAAGACGGGGGAGGGAGGATGTCTTTGTTGGTTCCCTGTCTGTAAAAAACTGAAGGGGAACTTCCAGGAGTCTGTAGGGAAGTCTTGTGAACTGATAAAGCAATGACCACATTTCCATTTCTGTGCAGGCCTTATTAGGTGAACAAGCAGCAGATTAGAATAGTGGGGAGTAGTGGTGATGATGATGATTTGATTTCCTATAGAAAGCAAATCTTCCCTGACCCGATAGCTCAGTTGATTTAAGCATCATCCTGATACACTGAGATTGCGGGTTCAATCCCTGATTATGGCACATACAAGAATCAACCAATGAGTGCATAAATAAGTGGAACAGCAAATCAATGTTTCTCTCTCTCTCTCTAAAATAATAATAATAATAATAATAATAATAATAATAAAGCAAAGAAGGCAAATCTGTGGTTAGCATTTTCCCCATTACCTATAGCTGACAGAACTTGCTGAAATACTGCTAGAAGCTAATGGGTGGTGAGTTGAGTCACTTACACAGTTTGGGGCACTGTTAGGGACGAGGTTTCTATCTCTAATTTGGTCAAAGGGACAGCCCCCCCCCCCAAAAAAAAAAAAATAGCATGTGGAGCTAAATGCTACAAGCAGCTCAAAGAATATCTCAGATTGGTGAAGGATTGGTGAGCCATCTTGACATGAGGACACTTTGCGTCTATCCTTAGGTACAAAAGGCTTTGTAGGAAAAAACAGAGGGTCTGTTGAATGGAGATAGCTAACCAGTGAAATTGTGTCAACATAGATTAGGACACAGGCATAGTTTAGCTTTTCACCCCAACTGGCCCACTCCTGTAGATACAGTCTGTGCATAAACTAATTTAAAAATTTGTATTTTTCAATTACAATTGACATTCAATATTATTTTGTACTAGTTTCAGGTAAAGGCATAGTGATTAGACAATCATAGATTTTACAAAGTGATCCCCCTGGTATTTCAAACAATCCACCTGGCACCATATGCAGTTATTACAATATTATTGACTATGTTACCTATGCTGTATCTTACATCCCTGTGACTATTTTGTTACTGCCAATGTAAATTTATTTGATGCATGTTGTTGGGCATAAAATGGGGAACAAAAATGTGAAAGCTGGCCTATGAATAAGCTTTAGAGGGGTCCAAAATTAGCTAAAGAGAATGGTATTTCAGGACTAATTGGTGGGGAGAGAAGATAAAAATCATTCAATTTTAATAAAAAATCAAACTTTGAGGCTTTACCCTAGTTCTGTGGAGATTCATTCACAAGAAAGGGTTCTTAGGGTTCTCGGTCTCCATGCATTCCCTTGAGGCGTTTCTAGCTTCAGTAGTGAGACAGATACTCGCATGGATAGCTCCAGTCCGTAGAATCAATAGAATCAGGGTTGGTCTGGCTCCCATGCAGTTGTAGATCATTGGGAATGTTAATGAAACAGACTGCTCTCTTTTTTTGCAGCTTAACTTTTAGACTTTTCTTACTCTTGAGGGGTTCAGAGCTGTATTGGGCTACTGGTCTGAAATCTTCCTCAGTAGTTAGTTAATTCAGCTGATCATTTAGAAAGGAAGAAAAGGAGAAAATGAACACTTGGTAAGCATTCACAAGGTGCTTTCTTTACATTATCTTCACATATTATTTCCATTTTACAAATTAGGGAACTGGTTAGGCCAGCGATTTTCAACCAGTTGCTGCAAAAGGCATATTGGTGTGCCAAAAGAATTTTTTAAACATGCAATATCTGACTATTTAGTCAGAGGCACTGACCTCTTTTCCCTTAGATTGTCAAATTAAAAAAAAAAAAATGATAGCAGCCAACACAACAATAGCCATCTGGTATGAATGGATAAAATTATACCTATTTTTTATACCTTTTTTTTGTCAGAGTGGCAAAAACTATATTTTTGGTGTGCCACAGAATTTTAATAATTAGCTTATGTGTACCATGAGATGAAAAAGATTGGAAATCACTGGGTTAGGCAAAGTTAGGCAATGTCAAGATCCCACTGGTGAACGGAGGTACTAAGGTATGTTTGACTTCAAAACCTAAACTCTTTCCCCACACTGTGTAGCTGCAGGGCTATCATCTCTAAATTTTATGTCTTAACAGTCAAAACTTAGAGAGGTGTTTATTTGTGTATCAGATGAACTCTGGCACTTAATAACTTCCCATTGATTCCCAAAGGAACTTGTAGTGAGGTGCTCATCTTTATGGGGGCCTTTATTCTTTGAAATGTGGTGTCATACTTTCTATCTGAAAGGCTATAAAATATTTTGTACTTTGCTCACTTCCTATAAAAACGCCCATAAGAATGAGCGTAATAAACTAGCCAAGCCCTTGTAACCTCAGGGACCTTCCCTGCCTGCTTCCTGCTGGGTGTTGGTGGAGTACAGAGAGCCCTGCCTGGTGGCCATGAACTCCCCACTTGCTTTGGTTTGCTGCTGATTTCTGATTCTTACCCATCACACTAGCAAGCAATTTGTAGAAACAAAGCCTGGAATTATATACACAGAGGCACATGGGCATATCTATATTACATGCGGGCATAGGTATGTTTATGTACAGATTACTCAGAATTCAGAAGTTGTATTGGTTGTGAGTCAAGGGCCACACTATATCAACCCATGACCCTATGATTTAGGAGGGGTGATTCCAGCTGAGAACTTGATGTAATAAAGTCCTCTACCAGTACTTACCCCAGAAATTGTTTCTTTTTGCTCCCCTACTTTGGTCTTCCTTGCAATTGCAATGAGATTACCAGTTATTTCTGAATGTAGAACAGACTGCAAAGAGCACTGGATTATCTCCTAGTCACCACTCAGACAATGCTCTCAGCGTAGCCTTGGTTAGATGGGAATTCATTCATACCCAACAGCGCTGGGTTAATTTGTGAAGGCTCTATGTTACAGAGCAATTCTGGTTGTACTGAGATGCACGCTAAGCCAGTTAGGCATTCCTCTACTCCACCCCACAGCCCACAGGTGCCCAGCCTAGTGGACTTTGGCTCCAGGCTCCACCCCTCATCTGTCACAGCTATCATTGGGGTGCTCTACCTAATCCACACCCCCAAGTGGGACCCTAGGTTCTCTGGCTCTTTCCCTGGACCCAATCCTAGGCTCAAGCTCTCTTCTAGGAAACTATTAAAGACCATCTCTAGTGAGGGATACCTCCCAGGTTAGATATTTATATTATAATGCAGGCCTTCTGGAGACAATGTTTTATCCAAAAAAGCCAAGTGATGGTGGGAATCTTAGGCACAGAAGCATGTCATAGAGAGATGTGTTTGAGGCAGTAGAGTCAAATCATTCCACTGGAGCTCAGGGATGGCATGAAATTAATTTCTTATTTATTTAATACATATTTACTAAGCACTTACTTAAGTTACTCAACTCTGTACTAAGCATCAGTGGTGGCCAGAAAGTAAAAGACATAGGCCCTCAAGAATCTCCAGCTCATTTGGAGAGATCAGACACATACATTAAGTTAAAAATTAAAAGAGCTATAGCCCTGGCTGGTCTGGCTCAGTACTTACAGAACCGGCCCTCGGGCTGAAGGGTCACGGGTTGGATTTCCGATCAAGGGCAGTAGTTGGCCAGGGTGTGAGTGTGAGGCAACCAATCCATGTGTCTCTCTCATGTCTATGTTTCTCTCTCTCTTTTCCCTCCTCGCCCTCCCTTCCACTCTCTTAAAAAAAAATCAATGGAAAAAGTATCCTTGGGTGAGGTTTAAAAAAATTAAAGAGCTACATATTAACATCAGACAATAATGCTAGGGTACAATATTGAGCTTTTTAGAAGAAAGATGCATCATGGTACCCAAATCCACCATGAGACTGGTGTCTGAGGAGTCCATAAACTAATCTCCAGGAGAATATTTCAGGGGAACTTAATTGCTTTTCTTTCAGGGCTTCAAAGTTCAGCCTGGCTACTGATCTCCTGAGAGTGATTTTTTTTAATGTATATTTTTTATTGATTTCAGAGAGGAAGGGAGAGGGAGAGAGATAGAAATATCAATGATGAGAGAGAATCATTGATTGGCTGCCACCTGCAGGCCCCACATTGGGGATTGAGCTCCCAACATGAGCATATGCCCTGACCGGGAATCGAACCATGATCTCCTGGTTCCTAGGTCGACACTCAACCACTGAACTACACCAGCCAGGCAAAGAGAGTGATTATTATTGAAACACATTCATGGTAGACCAATGAGTAAGCATTTCAGCAGAGAGAGAGCACTTTGGCTAATAATAAAGCATCATCATTATTATATTTTAATTTCTCATGCAAGTCCAGTTTAACAAATTACAACAACTGAGACCTCACGATACATTTCAATAATTTGTGACTTGATAGCTAGCTTTAGTTCATTGAATGCAGTTATCAACCCTAAAGTTTACATCTGAGTCATGAAAACTGAGAGAAATATTTATTTGTGTATCAGGTAACTCTGGCACTTACTAACTTCAGATTTGATTCCAAAAGATACTTCTACATCAGGTCCTCAAATAACCTCATTTTGTTATAATGTTGATGATATTCTGTAGATAAACAAGACAGGGTCAATCTGCTCAAGGAATTTCTAGTCCAGGACTCAGGCAGGTGAGAGGACTATAGTGGAAGAGAAGTGGTACAGTCAAGGTGCTAGGAGGAGGGACTGCTCAAATTGTCCTGAAGGTGAACAGGGATTGGTCAGGCCAATGGGGTGGGAAGAGATGGAGGGAGAGCATTTGCAGCAGAGACCAGCTTATACAGCTTATAAAAAAAGGGGAGCTCTTTTCAGTGACACCAAACCATAGGCATCTCTCAGGACAGCAGGCACAAGCACTGCAAGAGAGTGGGGAAGAGAAAGCCCTACCACAAGAAGCGAAAATATGACTGGGACGCCCTGCTGCACACCTTAAAATTGGCTCCCACCACATCTACACGGTCCTCATGTGGGAAGGTGGCAAGACATACTGTGCCTTGAGGCTGGATAAGGGCAACTTCTCCTGGGGCTCACACTGTTGTACTGGCAAAACAAAGATGATTGATGGTGTCTACAATGCATCCAATGACTAAACGGTCGACACCGAGGCCCGAGTAAAAAACTGCATCGTGCTCATTGCCAGCACATCATGAGTCCCACTAAGCACTGCCCCTGGGCCACAAGAAGGGGGCCAAGCTGACTCCTGAGGAGCATGAGATTTTTAAACAAAAAATGATGAAAGAAAATTCAGAAGCAATATGGTGAAAGGAAAAAGAATGCCAAAATCAGCAGTCTTCCAGAGGAGCAGTTCCAGGGGGTAAGCTCCTTGCATGCATCGCTCAAGACCAGGCCAGAGTGGCCAAGCAGATGGCTGTGTGCTGGAGGGCAAAGGGCTGGATTCTATCTGAGGAAAGTCAAAGCAAATAAATGCGCCTCCCTCCCACCTTAGCTCATGTAATAATGGTGTTTATTGTTCTAAAAAACAACAACGAAAAAGGGGAAACTGTGACAAGTTTGGGAACCAAAAGTGGTTGAATACAGTGAGATTATAGGGTACCTAGGGGGAAATGATGGGCAATGAGGCTGAAGGTAAAGGGCAGATGATAAGGGCGTTTGCATTTATCTAAGTGATGACTAATCCAGGGAGTGATGTGGTCAGGTGTGTGGAAAATTTCCTTTGGTTGTGATACAGAGGACTGATCGGAGGGGTAGAGGGCTGAGACAGGGAGACCATGTGAAAGGAGAGAGCAATCAAGAGCCGGAACTGACGTTGGTGGGGAGGAGGTTCTGGAAAAGAGGACACAGACCTAGGAGATGCATGAGAGGTAGAGTCAACAGGATGCAGGAGATAAGAAAAGGGAGCCAGCCCTGGCCCGATAGCTCGGTTAGAGCATTGTCTCAATACACCAAGGTTGTGGGATCAATCCCCGGTCAGAGCATCTATAAGTATCAACCAATGAATGCACAAATAATCAGAACAACAAATCAATGTCTCTCTCTCTTTCTCTCTTTTTCTCTCTCCTCTCATTTGCCCTCTCTCTTCCCCCCTCTCTCTCAAATCAATAAAAATTTAAAAGAGAAAAATGAAAAGGGAGCAATTTAGGAGGACTCTAGTTTTCTGGGCATGGTGACAGGGTAAATGGTTGTACCATTTACAGAGACAAGGCATGAAGGGAGGAAGCAGATTGGGCAGTAGATTCTAGTAAGAGAATAAGTTCATATTTGAGTCTGAGGTGCTTAGGTACAGATATTTTAGTACATGTCTAAAGCTAAGAAAAAAAAACATGCCTAAAGCTAAGAAAAAACACGTCTAAAGCTAAGAAAAAACACATGTCTAAAGCTAAGAAAAAACCCATGCCTAAAGCTAAGAAAAAACACATGTCTAAAGCTAAGATAAAAGTTTTCAGATGGCTATATGGATAGATATTAGAGTCATCAGTATCTAACGTCATAATTGAAATTGTAAGAATGTATGAATTAATCATCTAGGAAGAGAAGGAAAGAAAGCTGAGACTGGATCTCTGGGAATACCAATACTTAAGGGACAGATAGAGGCACTAGACCAGCAGTTCTTAACCTGTGGGTCGTGACCCCTCTGGGGGTCGAACGATCCTTTCACAGGGGTCGCCTAAGACCATCGGAAAACACATATATAATTACATATTGTTTTTGTGATTAATCACTATGCTTTAATTATGTTCAGTTTGTAACAATGAAAATATATCCTGCATATCAGATATTTACATTACGATTCCTAACAGTAGCAAAATTACAGTTATGAAGTAGCAACGAAAATAATTTTATGGTTGGGGGTCACCACAACGTGAGGAACTGTATTAAAGGGTCGCGGCATTAGGAAGGTTGAGAACCACTGCACTAGAGGCTTTACAGGATATTGAGAAGAAGCAATTCAGACAGTTCAAAGAAACTAGTGCGCAGAGTTCAAGTTAAGGCAAGAACTAAAGTTGTCCATCATGGTTGACCACCAGGAGGTTGGAGTGATTTCAGCAAGAGAAATTTCAGTGGAATATTGGGGGGAGGAGCAGAAGATAGAGTGGATGGGACTAGATTGGAAAAGAAGAGATAGAGCCTTGCCCTGACCTTGGAGTAAAAACTGGAAGAAGGTACACTTCAGGTCTACATATATTTGAGAACTCACTATGTTTCAAACATTCGGTTAAGGCAGGGAAGGGGGGAGAGAACTGAAGGAGACATAGGAGACGTAGTCACTGCCATTGACAAGTGCTCCTGCTAATGAAAGAAACAATCATAATACACTAAAATGAATGCCAGAGAAGAGGCAGAAGTGGAATTTTGAGATCACCAAGGAGGATCAGAGAAAAGGATGAGGGGTATGGGAACGAATGGTGTGAGATGAAGATGTATTTTTTTTCCTAAATATATTTTTATTAATTTCAGAGAGGAAGGAAGAGGGAGAGAGAGATAGAAACATCACCACCTCCTACACTCCCCCTACTGGGAATAGAACCTGCAACCCAGACATGTGCCCTTGACCGAAATCGAACCCAGGACCCTTCAGTTCACAGGCCGACACTCTATCCACTGAGCCAAACTAGTGAGGGCTGATGAAGATGTATTTAGCCGAAACCGGTTTGGCTCAGTGGATAGAGCGTCGGCCTGCGGACTGAAAGGTCCCGGGTTCGATTCCGGTCAAGGGCATGTACCTGGGTTGCAGACACATCCCCAGTAGGGGGTGTGCAGGAGGCAGCTGATCGATGCTTCTCTCTCATCGATGTTTCTAACTCTCTATCTCTCTCCCTTCCTCTCTGTAAAAAATCAATAAAATATATTTAAAAAAAAAAAAGATGTATTTAATCAGGGCACCCAGAAACACCTGAATCCTGGTCTCAACTAGCCACCCCTTTCCTACATCCACACATGTACCCCTCCCAACTCGTTCTTTACACAACCAGAGGAACCTTCTAAAACACAAATCTGATTACCCAATCCTCATTCCAGTGGCTTCCCTCTCGTTGTCTAAGGATGAAACCCCCATTCCTAACATCCTGAAGGCTCTGCAGGATTGGTCCCTGCAGCCCGAACAGCCTCAAGTCCTTGCCATGCTAATCTTCTTTCTTCTCTTCCAGCACGCTGGGCTCTCCCTCACTCCTCCCCATCCCTGCGGAACTTAGTCCATGTTCACCTGGCCCCCACATACAGTCTGAAATGTTCTGCCCCCTCAGTTTTGTCTGATTAGTGCCCACTCATTTTTCAAACTTTAGCATGATCATTATATCTTCAAAGAAATTTTTACTGACTCTACTGGGCAGGTCAGATCCTCCTAGAATCCCAAGTAGCTCTTTTTGGTGGTATATTTTACATATGTAACTTAGGAATTATTTGAATAATGTCCAACCCTCACATCAGACTAAGTTCTGTGAAGCAAGGAGCAGGTCTTTATTGTCCATTATATTTTCAGCAATTAATGCAATGCATGGCTTATGAGACAATAAATGTTACGTATGAATAAATGATGGAATGAATGAAGGTCTTGATAAGAAATACATACACAGAGGTGTATGGCTAGAAAAGGAATATAATATTATAAGTGAGACTTTGGCCTTAAAACTCAGGTTCTAGAAGGAGACAGAAAACAAAGACAGAAAATATGAGGAATTACTTTTGCTTGGGGTAGGAGTGACCTAAAGTCAAGAACCAAAGAAGACCTGCCTTTCCTTTTTGTCCCCTCCTTTCTTACTAAATCTTGGCTCTTCCCACTCCAGAGAGTAAAGGCCAATGATTCAAGAGTGTGATAACCCAGCCCTGGCCAGGTGGTTCAGTGGTTGGAGCATCACCCCATACACCAAAAAAGTTGCGGGTTTGATTCCAAGTCAGGGCACATACCTAGGTTCTGGTTCGATCCCGGTCAGGGCTCATACTGGGGAGACAACCCCTCAATGTTTCTCTCTCTCTCTGTCTCCCTTTTTCTCTTTCTTTCCTCTCTCTCTAAAGTCAATATTCATATCCTTGGGTGAGGGTAAAAAAAAGTGTGATAACCCAAACAATAACTATGATGTTTGCCCTGTGCCTGGATATTCTCAGGTCAAATGTGATATGTTTTCACGATGGGCAAAATTTGAGCATACTTGGGGTTTGAGTGGAAGGAGTCAAGGAAGAAGGTGAAGATATAGGAAAGAGAGAGGGATTACGCTTCTGCCGAGCAAACATAATTAGCCTTATCCACATCTGGCCTTGCTGGATACTGTTGGAGGAAACCACATTACAGAACAGTTTGGTGAAAATGACTGGATACATACAGGCTTGGTGATTTACAGAGCTGATGCTCCAAATGGACCAGGAAGTGAAGGTATAATTTTTAAAAATTTAAAAATGATTCTGATACAAATATAAAATGAACAACATGTGTGAAAGATTCATCAGTTAATAAGTGAACCAGTAAGATGGTAAAGCTTGTTTCAAGAGCACTGAAAGACTGCATAATTATCAGAAAGAAAAAAAAAAAGGAATGTTAGAATATATTTATTAAATTAGATACAAAACTGGATGATGTTCTACAGGGCAACAAAGTCATAATTTATCTTTCCCACTGGACAGAAATCATTTGCAGCTCTACTGGACAAAAATCTTTAAGCTAACAAGTGCCTGAGCTGTAATGAATAGCAAATAGCAAAGTCAAACTTGAATTCTTTCTTCTAGCGAATGAAATAATCTTCGGTGAGCCTGTTAAGCCATACTGCACATTGAGAGGACAGGCAGTCATTCTCTTGCTTTGTTTCCAAGTTTGAATAATTTTTCTTAACAACACCGAAACTGCTGGCAAGTGATATTCTATGAGGCGTAGACTGGGGAAGAGGTAAAAGGAAGCCAGGAGGTGATGGCCTGAGATAAAAGGGAGCAGTCAAGGGCAGGCAGTCTAGATGTGGTCCAAGAGCAATTGTAGCCAGGGAAAAGGAGTAAGAAGATATGAAGAACAAGAATTTGTGCTGCGAGGCCAAGCTGGTGGGGCTCAGTGGTTGAGTATTGACCTATGAACCAGGGGGTCACAGTTCGATTCCAAGTCAGGGCACATGCCCAGGTTGTTGGCTCGCTCCCTAGTAGGGGGTATGCAGGAGGCAGCCAATCAATGATTCTCTCCCTTTCTCTCTGAAATCAATAAAAATACATATATAAAAAAGGAATTTATGCTGAGAGATAGAGGGGGAGGAATTCCACATGTTCTCAGAGTCCAGGGTGTAGCCACAACAGAGGACTGCCGAAGAGGACTGCTGGGCTCCAAACCTAAGGAGCTAGGAGGCTTGGTTTCCTGTGGGATGCCATTCCACATGGATTTTGACTTCTAGTCCTTCCTGAATTAATCAGTACTTGACCAGAGAAGCAGAAACTTTATGAAGGACATAGAATAAAGGATTTATCACAGGGATTATATAGAATTCCACAATTGTGGGACCTGGTAGAAGACAGCAAGGCTGTTGCCTCTGTATCTAGTGTTTAGCCTTCAATCACCAGAGGTCAGCATACCGGCAATCAGAAAAGAAAGCTGGGCTTGAGTGAGAGGCAGGACAAACAGGACCTTATGAGGACAAACTAAAACCTAGGCCTGATTTTCACCACTTCCAACCTTGTTGCTATCGGTGCCCTGCAGGAGGTGCTGCACCCTTCATCTGGAGCCACACACACTTGACCCAGACTGCACTCGACCCAGACTGCACTTGACCCAGACGGTGGAGAAGCCAAAGTTGTTCTGGTAGGAGCTAGAAGAGCTGCAGATCCGGGTGCCATCTGAGCCTGTGAACTAGCAGAACGTGTGTGCTGCCTCAGTGCCTGGGGCATTAAAATCATGACTGCTGCTCCACTTATAGCTTCCAGATTCCACACTAATTTCTCTTGAAGCCAAGACTCACCTGAAATATACAGGGAAGGGAATTCCGGGAAACATAGTTCCAGCTCAGCTCAGCTGGCACAGAACAAAGCCATCACAAGCTCTCAACATCAAGCACTGTGACCAATAAATTGTGGGGTTTTATTATCAATAGTATCTTTAAAAGAAACCACGATGTCTGCAACAACCCGGATGAATCTCTAAGAACATTATGCTCAGCAATAAAAGCTAGATAAAAAGTGCATTCTGTATGACTCCTTTGTATGGGATTCTAGAACAGGCAGAGCTAGTCCAAAGGGATAGAATAAAGTTGCCTGGGACAGGGGTAGGGTTGGGAAGGGAGTGCTGAGGAAATTAGTGGGAGGGAGCTGTCATGGAAATGTTCTTTATTTTGATAGAGGTGTGAGTTACAGAAGTCTTTTGTCAAAACTCCCTGAACCATAACCCTAAGATCTGTGGGTTTTTATTGTATGTAACCTATATCTCAATTTAAAAAATAAAATAAAAATGGTGTCCTTAGAGCTAATGACAGACTAATAGACAATCAAGGACCACGTATTATGTTTCCTTGTATTTGCCTACCGGGCCACTTTCAGGAGACTGGCCTCATCCATGCGCATCCTCACTCAAAGACTGGAAAAGAATCAGAAGAGCCTGTAACTCCAAGATTTCCCTCCTTCAGCCAGATCAGAAATTGGAGAACAGAAGCAGGTAAGGGCCAAGTCAAAACTACTAATAAGACTAGGGAGATGAACTCAACATTGAACTATACAATGGAGATTTTTTTTTTTTTTTTTAAATATATTTTATTGATTTTTTACAGAGAGGAAGGGAGAGAGATAGAGAGTCAGAAACATCGATGAGAGAGAAACATCGATCAGCTGCCTCCTGCACATCTCCTACTGGGGATATGCCCGCAACCCCGGTACATGCCCTTGACCGGAATCGAACCTGGGACCTTTCAGTCCGCAGGCCAACGCTCTATCCACTGAGCCAAACCGGTTTTGGCTACAATGGAGATTTTTATTCCTTTTCTCCAAAATTTAAATTGTTCAACAGAGATTTGATTTCGAAATCGCACCAAGCTCTCTCGCCGCCGCCACCCCGCCTCTCTCACATGCACACAATCACAAACACTCCAAATAATGGAAATCATAAATGTGAAGCTATAGGGTCTAGTTTCATTGTACTCAGAGGAAATGGATTCCGCGGCCTTGCAGGGCCCTGACTCCCTGGGGACGGGGTAGGAGTGGGGTGGGGGGAGACCCTGAAAGGAGGGGCTGGCACGAGGGGCTTGCGGTGAAATGTTTCCTCTCTCTGGTGGCCTTCAGGTTAATAGCTCCTGCTATGTATATGCTAATTAACTAGAGGAATTCAGCTGGGGGATTGAGAAGCCCCTTGTCATTGATGAGGTGGGGGAATTCGCACAAAGGAATGACTCCGAAACCACTCAGGTCAGTGGGGGCCGACCAGGAACAAGGGGGTTTAGAAATTTCCCACTTTTCCTAGGTCCCCTTTTGTTCACTGGGCTGTGTACAGTCCCCACCCACCTTGTCCCCTCACCCATTCCCTTCCCTGGCTATAGAATATATGCCTGAGTGCTGAACTCTCTTTAGATGGATTTGAGAGTGATCGTCTCAAGCGAGTTCTTCTCCATCAGTAAACCTTCCCTTACTCCAACACTCCGGTCTGTTGAATATTGGCCTTTCCTTTGAAGCTTCGGGCGCATGAACCTTGTACCTGTAACAGAAGCCCTTCCCTCTGCTCTCTGGTCTCAGTGGGGCGAGAAGACTGGACGAGCAGGTTCTGTTAAAGGCCCATTACTGAGGAGTCCTGTTACAAGCTCGGGTTAATTTTTAACTTCCCTGGGGTGAGGTTAAAAAACAAAGGCAGGAACTCAGACCCAGTAACAGCGCATCCTCGCCCCACGGCTCGTTTCTAAAGCTCCCGTTCTTTGTCCCCAAGTCTCCTCCCCTCTCCTTTGTCTCCGAGGGGAAGGCTAAGGGGATGGTCACGTGGCACCGATGGGGCTGTGTGCCTCCCTCCTGGACCAGGATTCCTAGTAGCTCAGGCGGCTGTCCCATTTTTCCTTCCCCTTTTGTTTCTGTGGCGGATGTGTCTGCGTGTCCACAGCCCTGGGATTCCCCCGACCTCAAACTCCAAAATCCAGTGTCTTAGGTTTCAGTATTTTTAAGGTCAGTGGAAACTTTTAAAAAGCAACATTAAGCTGATATAGTCTTACTGCAGAGAGCAAGCTTTGTTCTATTTCTCCCAAAAACTGATGCTCAGGAATACTTCTCAGATCTTGAAAGATATGCTTTAAAAAAAAAAATTATTTTTTCAATGAAGGTTGGCACACAGTATTATGTTAGTTTCAGGTATACAACCCAGTGGTTAGACATTAGGTAACTTACCAAGTGATCACACCGATAAATCTAGTCGCCTGACACCATACATAGTCATTACAATGTTATTGACTATATTCTCTGTGCTGTACTGTGCATTCCTGTGCCTATTCTATAACTATCAATTTGTACTTTTTTAAAAAGATATTTCAGAGAGAGGAAGGGAGAGGGAGAGAGAGATAAAACATCAATAGTGAGAAGGACTCGAACTAGGACCTCTTGTTCATAGGGCCACTGAGCTACACCAGCTGGGCCAATTTGTACTTCTTAATTCCTTCACCTTTTTCACTCCAACCCGCTCACATCTGCCTTTTTCTTTTCTTTATTACATTTTTGTTTGTTGTTGTTTTAACATCTCGCTTTTAAAAACAACTAGTCACGTAGAATCCTTCCCTTTCTCTGATGATATCACCTTCTTTTTTTTTTTTTAAATATATTTTATTGATTTTTTACAGAGAGGAAGGGAGAAGGATAGAGAGTTAGAAACATCAATGAGAGAGAAACATCGATCAGCTGCCTCCTGCACACTCCCCACTGGGGATGTGTCCGCAACCCAGGTACATGCCCCTGACCGGAATCGAACCCAGGACCCTTCAGTCCACAGGCTGACGCTCTATCCACTGAGCCAAACCGGTGCTGGCTGATATCACCTTCTTAAAGGCTCTTCACATACCTCCCAACTAATTGACATATAGAAATATAAATGATTATTTCCTGGGACATTGTGTTTACTTTGGTGAAACTGAATGGTAAATATTTCATTAACACTTTTCTCCCTTTCCTGACTGAGATGTTAAATCTTGGAGTCAGCCTGGATAATGTTATACAGGTAAATAGCTCTTCTCACTCACAGACTCAGAGTGGACACAATTACTGGTTATTTTATGACTAAAAGCGTGAAGTGATTGCAGTATTTGTTATGAGCCAGAGAGAGGGATAGAGGGGAGTTGGTGATTAGAACGTCCTGATCACCACATTTTCTGCTCTGAGAGAGGGCCAGAAACATTTGGTAAAATGTTGCCCCAAGTATCCCTCCCAGACCCCTGGCTGTTCTGGGGAGATGGTACTGGTTGCTCAGTTGCCCACACAGACAAGTCCAAATTCTGTCTGTGTCCTGAGGGGTGTAGCCTGAAAAGAAAAGCAGACCCTGTGAGGCATGGTATTCAGGTGCAAAGAAACTCAGATGATGAGTTTAAGCCTTGAAGATTTCACTGAATGGAGAGCTGCCCTGTGAAGACTAAAGACATAGGGTTGGTGGGGGTGGTGGGCAGTAAAGTTGTGCAATTGGTCTTGGGGGAGCTTGGCATGGCCAATTGCTGGGCCCCAAGTCCATTTGTTGAGGCAGATAGTACAGTCCCAAGTTTGTCATTAAGTTGTTTTTCTGCTAATACTGACCCATTTAACCCCCCACCCCCACCCGGAAGCAGTCACTCTGGCTTTTCTCGAGGAGCCCTGACTGCTTGTGATCTTTATACTTTCCAGGCTCAGCATTTTGCAGCAGGCAAGTCCAAATGCACATGCTCAAAGATCCTTAAGGTTTCACTTATCAAACCTCAGCACTATTAATATTTGGGGCTGGATCATTGTTGTGGGGGACTGTCCTGGAGGACGGCATGATAAAATATCTTGAAACATTCTCTATCCACTAGATGTCTCTAGACCAGCGGTTCTTAACCTGTGGGTCGCGACCCCTCTGGGGGTCAAACGACCCTTTCACAGGGGTCACCTAAGACCATCGGAAAGCACATATATAATTATATATTGTTTTTGTGATTAATCACTATGCTTTAATTATGTTCAATGTGTAACAGTGAAAATACATCCTGCATATCAGATATTTACATTACGATTCATAACAGTAGCAACATTACAGTTATGAAGTAGCAATGAAAATAATTTTATGGTTGGGGGTCACCACAACATGAGGAACTGTATTAAAGGGTCGCGGCATTAGGAAGGTTGAGAACCGCTGCTCTAGACAATGTCACACATTCCTCAATGGCAAAATCGTGCCCCCCCACCCCCCTTTGGGAGCCACTGCCATGAAATTCTTCACTAGGCTATTGTGACAATTGGTATTAGTTCATCAAGCTACCAGAACAAAGCCAAAAGACTCAGTATCACCGCATGTTTTTGTTTTTTAAATTTATTTGAGAGAGAGCTAACAAAATGTAATTGATAAGAGATCATTAGCAGTTCCTATCCTCTCTGACCTTCTCCACCTTCCTCAACATCTGCAGAAGGTGGTGATCACTGGCTGCAAGTAGAGAACCAGAAGGAAAAAGAAGAGATTCTAAGAGCCCTCTAGAGAGGCTCTGGTCCAGCAGGGGCCACACAGCTGTATACTCTCCATTGAGCTGGGAGCATTACTTATTATTGGTGGGAAACACCAGAAAAACATCAGCGTTCTTGGCAACATAGAAGGCCACCCTCTCCTCTGGGCTGCAGACTTCACAGTCAGACATTATTTGGTGAATAACTCCTCCCCCACTTCTCCTCCTCCTCCTCCTCCTTCTCCATGAAACGAAATGGTTGATTCTCTTCTAGGTGGAATGAATCACTCTCTTGATTTTGAGCCCCTACAGCCTATTACTCACACCTTAACTAATCACTTACCTATTCCATTACACCTGGCACTGAGACATGTCCCATGAGAAAGAGCTCTCCAAAGGCAGGGGCCTCTGACTCACCTGACTTTCCCCAGTGGGCCTAGCACAGGGACACAAACACACACACACCCCAGGCACCTGCCCTGGCTTACTCACTGAGTTATTCAACTTTAAAATTCCTCCTGGTTGAAATTAAAGGCACGGGAGTTCTATTCGAAAACCAGTCCAACCAGCTTCCTCCTTCATGGCTCTTAGCCCCTGAGGCTGGTTTATTTTGTCAACTTAGAGCCCTGCTTTTAACTTTCACTTTGCACCTGGGCACCCAGAGCCTTTTTATTTATTTTTTTTTAACCTTGTAAAGACTGGAGACATTAGGGAAAAGTAATTTTTTAAAGTTGCATTAATTTCCTAGGGTTGCTGTAACAAAGTACTACAGACTCGGTGACTTAAAAGAATAGAAATTTCTTCTCTCACTGTTCTAAAAGCCAGAGGTTCAAAATCAAGGTCCTGGCAGGGCCATGGTCCCTCTGAGGACCTGGGGGAGGCCCTTTCGTGCCTCTTTCATCTTCCGGTGGTTGTGGCAATCCTTGGTGTTCCTTGGCTTACAGCTACATCACGCCAACCCCTGCCACCATTGTCACAGGCATGTTCCTGTGCGTCTTCTTTCTCTGTGTCCAGATTTCCCTTTCTTTGTATGAACACGTCAGGTTAAGGCCCACTAATCCAGTATGGCCTCACCTTAACTCAATTATGTCTGCAAAGACCCTCTTTCCAAATAATGTCACATTCACAGGTACAGGGAGTTAGGACATACCTTTTGAGGGGACACAATTCTACCCACTGTGGGTTGAAAGAGCTTCATTTTCACACACAGCCTTTGGTACAACTCTGTCTTGAGCATGGATGACTTTAGTGTTGTGTGAACCTGTCCTCCCATTATATCTCTCTAAGGAAGGCTTTGCAATTTGAAATAGTGGGTTGAATCCCAGCTCTACCATATGAGCAGCCTTGGATAAACTATGTGTCTCAGAACACCTTCACGTGTCTGTATACCTCTTCACATAAACTTTAAGTACCCGACAGCAATATATTTCCATTCCTTCTCTTCCGTCCTTTGGACTATAGTGATCACACATTTTACTTCTACCTCTGTTATTATTTTACACCATACATTGCTAATATTTTAAATTTTAAACAGTATCAAGTTTGAAAATTTTGGTTATTACTTCTTCAAATATTCGTCCTTCCTGCCCTCAATTTTTTTTGGGGGGGGATGGGGGAAAGGGGGAGCTCTGATTATGTTATGTCACTTGATATTGTCCCACAGATCACTGAGGCTCTGTTCTTTTTTTGGTTATTATTATTATTATTGACTTTAGAGAGTGTGTGGGGGGAAGAGAGAAACATTGATTTGTTGTTCCATTTATTTATGCATTCATTGGTGCCCTGACCAGAGATTGAACCCCTAACCTTGGTGTAGCAGGGGTGGGGAAAGTCTGGCCTGAGGGCTGTATAAAGTCCGAGAAATCATTTGGTCTGGCCCTGCCAAGGCATTAGGGGTGAGTTAATTGAATGTCTGATAAACACAGATCTTTATTCCAAAGCCCACGTTAACCTATGGGTTATACGAGCTTGAGGCAGTACCTGGCTCATAGCAGGAATTTGAGAATTAAAATGTTAGACTCCCTCTTTACTCCATTGCCCTCCCTCATACTTGACAGCTCCAAGGATATGGCATTGTAACAGATGCTAAAGTTTACATTGGGAAACCCAGTTCTAGTATTGAGTCCTTTCTCTCCCCACCCCGCTCTGGATTTTCTCATGAATAGCTCTCAGATCCTTTAACTTTTTTTTTTTTTTTTTTGCCTCCGCTGCCTCCCGTTTAGTGCAGGGGACTGCCCCTGCCTGGACTTCGGCAGGAGCGCCCTGCACCCACTCTGTCCTCTCCTCATCGTAGCCCTGGTGATTCTTTCAAAGAGCAAATCTGATCAGGTCTCTTTCCTGCTTAAACTTTTCAGAGACCCGTTAGAATAAAGTCTGAAAATCGTGTTATAGTCCTCGAGTTGCACGTGTGGGCCCCGCCCGGTGCTCCAGCCGCTTCTCACCCTGCACTTGCCCTCCGTCTCCTGGTCGCTCATGGCCCGTTGTCATTTCTCCAAATTCGCTGCCACATGTCTAGGTTCCGACCTTTCCTTGTGTGTCTGTGTGATAACGAATTGTAATAAAAATGTCTAGGTTCTTCTCAGTTCTGTTTTTCACCTGAGACCATATGCTAATCCCCTGGGGCCTGCCAAGCCATCCAGGCTGGCTCTTAAGCCTTGGTCCTTATGCCAACTCCCTGCCACGGAATTCACGATAGTTTAACTTGCCTTATTCACTTGATAGGAAAACCCTGGCTCTTGAGTATTATATCATGCTGCAACATACGTTTCACAAAACCGCCCTAGGATTATCAATCCAAAATGTTGTCGATAAAGATGGGTGGCCATGACTAACACTGGAGGCTCCTTTCTTACACCAGAAAAGGCCCGGAAGTTTCTTTCAGGCTGTTTGTTCCCAGATAGGATGAAAGTTTGTTCCCACAGCTTCTCCTTCACTTTCAGGGCTCCCATGGGAGCTAAGGAGACAGGGCCCATAAATGGCTTTGAGTTCCTTGGTGAGAGCCAGTGCCTAGGGAAATAGGACATGCCGAAGTTTGCCATGGGAGTGCGCCTAAAGTCTGATGTCACCATTCTAAGCATGCAATGTTGCTCAATGGAGTGGGACTATTGAAATGGCCTATTGAAAGCCCATGAGAAAAATGTGGGGAGGGAAGCTAGCCCCTGGGAGGAGGGGGGTGGAAGACACCTTGAGGGCTCACGGGCTCTTCAATTGCATCCTTTTCAGAGCCTAGACCAGTAAGGAAAATTCATATTCCATGAACACAGTGAGAAGAGAAATGAAAGATATGTACTTCTTATTTCATTTTTCTTTAATCCTCACCTGATGATATTTTCCCATTGATTTTAAGAGAGAGTGGAAGGGAGAAGGAGGAGGAAGAGGAGGAGGAGGAGGAGGAGGAGGAGGAGAGAGAAACATCAATGTGAGAGAGATATACAGGGCCAAGGATCCAGCTGGGCAGAGCTGGTTGCTTACCAAGCATGGCTGATGTGCCTGGCCCTGTATTATCTGCTCAGTGAAGGGGGAAGAGGCAGCTATATGTGGTGGTCTAGTCTCCTGCACTTAAATAGGTCTCCCTCTAAAGCAGTGGTTCTCAACCTTCCTAATGCCACGACCCTTTAATACAGTTCCTCATGTTGTGGTGACCCCCAACCATAAAATTATTTTCATTGCTACTTCATAACTGTAATGTTGCTACTGTTAGGAATCGTAATGTAAATATCTGGTATGCAGGATGGTCTTAGGCGACCATCCCAAAGGGGTTGCGACCACAGGTTGAGAACCGCTGCTCTAAAGCTAGGAGTCCCATTCCTTTGGGTTGTAACCCCTTTCTAAAATGTAAGCACCTTGTCAAGAATGGTGAGTTTTCTTTTTCCTAGCTAGGCTTCTGGTGGATACCCACACCCTCCCAGGTGAGAAAGGCAGAGGTGATATCTGAGGAAGGCCCACTGGGGTGAAACACACCTTTCCATTCTGTCTGAGCCTGTGAAAGGGCGCTGGCACCCAGAAGGGGCCCAGGAGGCAGAGAAAGGGACAAGGAGCGGGGTGGGGGGTCTCACAGCCAAGCCAAGCACCAGCAGGTGGCTTAGGCCAAGGTTTGGCTAACTGTGGATGGGGATGGGTGAAGGAAGACATGCCCCACAGAGCACATTCTCTGCCACCCATCAGGCAAGTTTATATTGGGCTTAGTTACTGGCACGATTAGCAGAGTTTGGAAGCCATGACTGTCACTGCCTTGGAGAGCGGGGTCCAGACTCAGGAGGCAGAACTCAAGTTAGAGCCTCTGGTGTTTCAGAGACCAGGTTCAGACCCTGAGGACTGCCAGGACCTGCCTTCAAGGTACAGTTGATGTCAGGTATGCTGGGAAGGGCTACCTCCAGCATGTTTCCCCCAACCTGCTCACCGAGGCCTGACATTCCTTTCAATGGGGAGCAAAGCCCTGCATTACTAAAGAGCACGCCTAAAGTGACCATGGAGGGAGTAGGGGGAGGGAGGGGAGTGAGGGGGAATATTTATACCTGAGACACCGTGGCCTTGGTGGGAAAGGGGCATGTGTCCAGGATGGTATAATTTTGCTCAAGACCATCCCAATGAGGACACCCCCCCCTCACCCCCCCTCACAAAAGCAACACAATTATTTCAGAATGGCTTTATAATTTTCCAAGGGGGTGGAGAGTGATGAGGGGGTTCAAATTCTTTACGTAAATTCAAGTTCTCAAACTGCCCCTCTGAAATGCAATCCTGCCCTCTGCTGGTGACAGTGTGGTATAGCTCATCGGAGACAAGGATGACTCAAGTCCTTCTCCCACAACTGGGAACAATGGAGGTATTGACTCCCAGCGTGAGGGGGGTGACAAATCAAATATGGCGCGATGGCTTTTCCAGCTATCTCGCTCCCTCAGAAAACACCCATTGGTATCAGGCTTTGAATTTAAACAGGTATATCTGGCTTCTCCAGCCTGTGCTTAACAAATTAGGTCACATTGGCATAAATGTGCAAAGAACACTGGCTCCGAGCTGGCCCCGCCCACAGCCTCCCTCAGGGACTGTAGTGTGATCAGGGGTGGAGGTGTGTGGGCTGGGGCTGTGGCCACTGGGGAGGGTCCGCCATGCGCTTCTTGCTGGTTCCTGGTCCTGTAACGGTTCTTGGCCTGAAAGCCCTTTGCAGGAACCTCTGACCACACGGCGGACTGTGGCCCTGGCTCTGCTGACTCGGCTCGGCCACAGCTGCCAGTCCCACTGGTGCCAGTTTGGTGGTGATTGATTTATTTTTTTTGCTGGTGCCAGTTTTTGTGCAGGCCTAGAAAAAGGGGCCCAGCAGAGACTTGGTACTTGTTCACATACGCTTCTAGGACCAAATAACTCAAGTTAAATGCGCTCAGTTGCCTGTGTGTTTGGTTATTAAAACAAGCTACCAGGCTGAGGAGACATTTTTCATTTGTGTGAAACTGGATCTCCACACACTGATTCTGAAATCAAAGTGAACACTTTCCCAGCATTTGTCTCTCTATTTCTTTATGATGTTTAACTCAAAACCTGCTTTCGTTTTCTTCAGGGGCCTTTAAACCTTTCCCAAACGAATGGGGGCTGTATGTTCACCAAGTCCCTTAAGATGAGAAATGGAGGTGAACAGAGAAGATGTTCTCAACACAACTCTCCAGTCATCAGTAGTAATTAGTATTAGGGTTAAACTCCACCTTGGGGAGAAAAAAGAAAGTGTTGCTGGGTTTATAAACCTCTCTCAGAGCACACTGGGAGATGTAAAACCTGGGTCTGATCCCAGAGGCTGGCATATTGGCAGTATATCTCATTTTTCAAAGCAAATAAAAAGCAAGTTATTACTTCTGGCACAAACACACCAGGTCCCCAGGGCCTCGAGGAGCTCTTCAGCATCTGGAAGAAGCTGCGGAGGTGGCAGGGATCTGAATCTGAGGATGCGCAGCCATTGCTCCTCAGCTGTGGTCCATGTGTTCGTTATTGCAGTGGGGAGCTTCACGCCCTCCTAACGCTGTCTGAGCACCGCTCTCAGCTCTGATAGCAGCAACTGGGAGCAGGGGCCTTTGCCGGGACCTAAGCCGGAAGATGTATGGGTTGGAAGCTGTGGCCGTGTGTGCGATCACGGCAGTCACCAGGACCCCACGCTCAGAAGGACTCCATGCTCAGAAGGTCCTGCCTGTGGGGATGAATGCTCTGTGGCCACTGTCTTGATATTTTTAATCATGTTAAGAATTATTGTTAAGAGTTATTGAAGAAGATAATTTTAAGAATAATTTCACCCTTCTGAATAATGTTCTCTTTGAAATTATGTTTCCTAAGTGAAGTCTGATGGGCCAGTGAAGCAGGAACTGGGGCCTGGAGCTTCCCTCATTCATAGTCTGCCTCTCACCACCTCCTTGCTTCCCTGGGATGGGTTCCTGCTCCCTGACTTCCCTGGCCCCACCTAGCTTCCCCTTCCCTGCCCTTGTCTTCACACTGCTGCCACCTTACACCCCTATTAGGGACCTGGGAGAATTGTGGCTGAGCACGGTGCCTGCAGCACCTCGGGGAGAGGCATGGTGGCTGCTGTCCCCTCCCGGAGTCAGTACATTTGGCAGTAGCAGCAGAGGTGAGCCTCTCACCGCCCCTGATCCAGGTACTGAGCATGTCCTCGCACAGAGGTTTATCCTTGGGGGTGCTCCCACCCACCATGGGTTCTGCCTGGAGCATGGCACATCAGTGTGTCTGTACGTAGTCAGGGGTCAGTCCACTACCACCCTAGGGCCTGTAAGGGTCTGCATTCATCCTACAGATATCCCTGGAAGCATGACATTAACTAGCAAATAGGAAACACCATGAGGGGGTGAGAGCAAGGAAAAAGTTCCATATGTTAGTGCCTTGAATGGCCCCTTTCCCTGGCCTTTTGCACAAAGGACCCTGCATTTTCAATTTGTGCTTATAAATTAGGGCTGTCACAGAACCATCTTTCCTGGATGTGCTATTATTTTAGCATTTGCCACGTGGGCTTTAGATGCTCATGGCCTCTATGAGGCCAAGGACTATTGTTCTCTTCCCTTGGATTGCTCTGAAGACCAAGCACAGGCCTGGGCACTAACTACTTTGACTCTGCTCCAGTCACTCCGTCCTCCCTGCGGTTCCTCTATTACCTGGACCGGTCCCCACCCCAGGGCCTTTGCACTGGCTCTCTCCCTGCCTGGAAAGTCTCCCCTCAGCTATCTTCCCGGCTTAGTCCATCCTCCCTTTCAGGCCTTTGCTCAAATGTTACCTCATCAATGAATCACTTCCTGACACCCTGTTAACATTCTAAACCTTCTCTTACTCCCTTCATCCCTATCCCATTCTCGAACTTTATGTTTCTCCAAAGGACCACCACCAGCAGGCATTCTAAATAATACTCTCATTTGTTTATTATCTGCCTTTTCCCTCTAGAAAACATCCCATAAGGATGGTGATTTCATCTGTTTGTTTACTGATACCTCTAGAACATTCCCTGGCACCCAGGAGAGGCTCACACAATATGTGTCAAATTCAACAAAAAACACGCTCAACAGGTTCTTATTCATTTCAGTTGAAGTCCCACTGCCTGGTTGTGGCTCTTGGAAGCTGCTTCCTTGTCAGGGTCAGAGAGAATAAAGGAGTAACTTGGGGTTAAGGAATCATTTCCATCTAATAAATAATTTAATTGGCTACTATCTCAGCTCCCGGAGAGTCATAAAGACGTGCGGTCAGCATGAACACCACACATGTGTGCTCCAGGCCCCGTTAGCTCAGCGATTAGGGCCTGTCCTGGGCCAGTCACAGGCCCCTCCCTGGGTGGGTCTCGGCACTCGGCTCAGTTCTACAGTCCAGCAGGGTGAGTGCAGGGGAAACAGTGAGAAAATGTGGGTGAACGGAGGGGAGAGTGAGTTGTTACAAGTGCAGACTTTTGCTCATTTGTTCCCTCCTTCAATACCCATGTAACAATTTCCTGCTGGAATTGGGAAGGAACCAGGGAATGAGGAGATCCTTTCTCTACTAACCAGCGGGACAGAAGCCACGAGGGGAGGAGCTGTGAGCTTCAGGGAGGTGGGAGTCACTCTGTGGGGCCTTCAGGTGGGCTCAGCTGTCAGGGAAGGACTGATTATGGGGAGACTATATAGGAAGATCCCAGTGGGAACAGCTGTCCAACCAGGGGGATTCTCAGGCTCTGGCTTATAATGTTGGACTAGCCTTGTTTCCTCTTTTTCTTGGGGACACTGATGGCCTGACTGAGCCATGCGGCCACCATGCAGCAGCTCAGGGAGGAGGGTGGGACCCAGGGAACCACAGATGAAGGGAACCAGACCCGGATGAAAGCAGCCCTGACAGGCAAAACCCGCTGCACGCTTCTTAGGGCCCTTAGAGACGAACACAAAAAACCCAAGATGCTCATTATTCATATCGTCAGAGTGTAAAAGAAATATGGAAACTCCTCTGCTTACAAACTTACAACTTCTAATTATGCCAGATACCATAAGCTCTAAGCAAGAACAAAGTACCTTACCTCTGCCCGACTCTCTGGATGACGGGGGGTGGGGGGTGCTGGCTCTCAGGAGCGTGGAGCTGGGAGCTAGCTGGCATTTTCAGCTCGTTCCAGAAGTCCAGGACTATGCCTCTTGTCTTTTCACGCTAACACCTGGGAGGGCTGACCCAGCCTAGGGGCCAGCTGTGAGCTCCGTCTTGTGGGAGCGAAAGCCGAAAGCCGCTGAGGCGCGTGCACATCCCAGCTCCCTGCACTCTTGCAGGCACAGGAGAGACAAATGCCACCGTGGGGTCTTAGCCAACATCGGCGCGAGGGGAAGGGTTTGAGAATCTGTGTCCTGAAAAAGGAGTCCTGGCCCAGCCGGCGTGGCCCCATGGTTGAATGTCGACCTATGAACCGGAGGTCACGGTTGGATTCTGGGTCAGGGTTGTGGGCTCGATCCCCAGTAGGAATGTACAGGAGGCAGCTAGTCAATGATTCTCTCTCCTCATTGATGTTTCTATCTTTCTCTTCCTCTCTGAGAATAAAACAGTATATATATATGAACCCTGCAATAGTAAAAGGTTCCTTCAAACAAACAAAACACCTGGCCCCTGCAAACAGGTGCCTCTCTCAGGTTCTCGGCTTCCTGGCTTAGCTGTGTCAAATGATTGCTGAGAACCGGGAAGCAATTCCTCATTTGCAAGTTAGTGGGCAGGTTTTTAGATGAAAAAGAAGAGCACAGTGAAAACCCTCCTTTCTGTTTATTGGGAACAGTCCTGTATGTCTTTCACTTCAAGAACTTTCCAGGAGAAGCCAATGGCTTCTTGGGCCCAAAAGGCAGATGGGGAGAGGCCTTGAAGGTGGGAGAAAGAGAAGCACAAGAACTTGTGGCTTATTAAGACTCGCACAGGCAGCTGTGACCTGGTGCGCGGGGGCTGGGAGGAGAGAGAATACCACCGTCACGGCTCTCATTCATTGCGTGTCCATATGTGCCCCGTGCCGCTCTAAATGCCTTACGTTCAATCTTCACTATCAATACACACATATCATCCACACGGACACTCAAGCACAAGAGGCCATAAGCTCATACACAGCTAGAAAATGGCATAACCGGTACTTACCTCCTACAGTCTGATTCCAGGCTCTGCCCTTTCAATGCCAGTGAGGAGCCCAGCCCCTAGGACACTGGCTGTGGCCAGGAGGCCAGCGGGGGGCAGGCGGGGGGGCAGGGGAGGAAAACAGCAAGAGTGCCGCCAGGGGTTTACCAAGGGCCTCTGGTCACTTACTCAGGAGGATTTGGGGGTTTCACTGACCACTAAGGTCCCCCAAATTGAGTACTTACCTTTTCATTTTGTCAAGTAAAGACATTAAAAAAAAAATCCTCTCAACATCATTTTAGAAAATAAAGTAATGTAATGTCCATGCAAAGAAGGACACAATCTCAGAATAAAGGCCAGTCCTTTCAGTTGAATAAATCTTTGTAAAAGCCTGCTTTCATTGTCCTTATACTCCTCATCTCACTGTGGCTGGTGAAAATGCCCCCATGGTGGCACCTGTCTCAGGACCCTTATCAGGACCACTGCAGAGCCTCTCTGATTCTTCAAAACCCTCTGCAAGGGAGGCAGAGGAAGTCTTGTTAACCCACAGTTGATGAATCAAGAAACCAAACCCAGAAAACTCAAGAAACTTGTATAAGGACACCCTGTTTTAAAAATGGCAAGGCTACTCGGCCAGTGTGGCTTAGTGGTTGAATGTCAACCCAGGAACCAGGAGGTCACGGTTCAATTCCCGGTCAGGGCACATGTCCGGGTTGTGGGCTTGATCCCCAGTGAGGGACGTGCAAGAGGCAGCGGATCCATGATGTTTCTCTCTCATCAATGTTTCTATCTCTCTATTCCTCTTTCTCTAAAAATCAATAAAAATATATTTTAAAAAAGTCAGGGCCAGGTTCCAAACCCACATTTTCAGACTCCTGGTTCAGTGATCTTTCCTTGTGTATTTCATGCCATTCACCAGATGAACCGACTGGCCATCAGACTGGTTCCTTGTGAGGACCTGAATGTTCAGAAAGAGAGGGAACATTTATAAGTGTTTCCCATTGGCAGGGCTCAGAATGGAACAGTCCAGCCAGCCGAGAGCCAGTCTGGCTTCAGGATGAGATGAGAAGCCCCTTAGTGGTAAGGAAGGAGATATTTCCTCTTCCATCCTCAGGCCCAACCTAGCACAGGGCAGGGCACACGGAACTGGCAAGAAATTCTTGCAGCTTGGAAGTGGGAGAATGGTTTTGAATGTCGTTTTTATTTAACAGGATTTACTGGGAAAAGAGAGAAGGAAGGGGGGAATATCTCAGACACAGTTTGATAGGATGGTACTGGGAGGAGGGAAGAAGGTCGGAGTCCAGAAAAGAGTTGGTGGAGGCACCTTGAGCAGTGAGCAGCGGAGGGAGGCAGCAAGAGGGGGAGCGCGCGCGCGTGCGTGCGTGTGTGTGTGTGTGTGTGTGTGTGTGTGTGTGTAGGGGATAGGGTGGAAAGGGGTGGAAGGGAGACAGGAGCACTAAATATAGCCTCCCACTGTTCTTAGCATCAAGTCCACACTCCTGATTATGGCTCCTGGTACCTAATGGCCTGGCCCCTGCCTATGGCAGTGGTTCTCAACCTCCCTAATGCCACAAACCTTTAATACAGTTCCTCATGTTGTGGTGACCCCCAACCATAAAATTATTTTCGTTCCTACTTCATAACTGTAACTTTGCTACTGTTATGAATCGTAATGTAAATATCTGATATGCAGGATGTGTTTTCATTGTTCGCGACCCACAGGTTGAGAACCGCCATGTCTAGTGTTACCTCAACCACTTCTGATTTCTGTTCACCAAGATGCCCCATGGGAATCTCACCTCAGGACCTTTGAACCTGCTGTTCCTGCTTCTGGAAGTGTGTTTTCTTTTTCTTTTTTTAAACAGTACTTATTAATGCCTATTCGTTCTTTGGTGACTTCCACGACCCCCATCCTTTGGTGACTTCCCTGACTCCCATCTACCAGCTGAAGGGGTAGGTAGCCCAGAGCCACACTGACCCACCTCCCAAAGCAGCGAACATTTAAATGTGTGCTATGTGCACGGAGCCTGCGGGCAGCCCGTCAACCAGCACAATGCTGCTGAGGCTCATGGGAGTGCCAAGAGCCCACATTATGTTGCCCTGGGTGGCGTCAGTACCCCGAACCTTTCCTTCATGCCTTTGCTATGGTCTGACATTACGCATCCGGTGATTGGTTAATGTCCTTTCCCACCGAATAGCCAGCTCCCTGAGGGCAGGGCTTTGTTTTTGCTGGCATTGTACCTACTGCCTGGCCTGGAGCCAGGGGCCTGGATGGTGCCCGTGAGGATTTGTTGATGGCTTCCTTCCTTGTTTTGCTGAGGGCTGCCTGGCTGTGCAGCTGGCATTTTGTTTTCAACTCACACTATTCTTAGGGGTGTGGGGAGAGGAGTTGGAGGTCATGGCCGTGTCTAGGAAACTGTCCCCAGGCTACTCAAGGCTGTGTTTTCTTTCTAGCGGAAGGTTCAGAACCCACTGAGTTTGAGCTCCTCTAGCTAATAGAGGGGATGATGGAGCCTGTCACCTGCTCAGCAGGGTGGGGCTGAAACTCCCATGAGAGGTGCATTCTGGGTAGTTCTGAGTCATTGTCAGCTCTGATAGTGTAGGAAGGAGACTTCTACCCTGAGCCATATGGGGTGGGGCAGGAGCAGGGCCCCCAGCACCTGGTAGGCATGTCATCCCCAATTCAGCCACTAGAGGACACTGTTGCTCCACAGGGAAGAGCCAGGATAGCGGGAGCCATCACAGCACAGCCACCAGGTACAAGTGATGACGCTGGCTGGCATTTCCCCAGCGCCAGTGGGGTGCTAGGCACTTTGAATGCGCTACTTCCATAGTCACGCAGGAGAGGGGTGATGAAATCTACTTGACAGATGAAGCAAAGAGGATCAGAGAAATGAAATGATGTTTTCAAGGTGTTGTGCCGCCACCTACCCGGACTGTTGGCCACGGCACAACCTTCTGTCAGATGGCTCAGCTTAGCTTGTGGATAAATTTTAAAATTGGGTTATTAAAATAATTTATTTGAATCCTGAGACCATTATTGTGGGCAGGGGGTGGGGGCAGGGGAGGGAAAACAGATTTGCCCTTCCAGAGACTTCTCTTCTGGCCTCCTGCTGCAATCCCTCCTCCTCCATCCCCACCAGCCCTGAAACAGCTGGGGAGAGCATCGCTGCAGATTTCATCAGAGGCCTCTCACTGCTGTCCTCTGGTGGTCCCCTTTAGCTTCCAGGAGAAAGTCCCGCTCCTTAGCCAGCGCCCAAGGTCCTTCATGAGCTGAACCCTGCCTTGCTGTCTTAATCCCCTGCCCCCATTTGCTCACAAACCTGTGCTCTCAGCTCCAGCCCCCTCAGCCACAGCCCTTCCACGCCCCTCAGAGCTGCCACCTCCCCCCTGCAGAGTGGGAATAATGTGGTTGTGAGGATGAAGTTACACTTGTAAAGCTGCTGGCCGCAGTGCTGATCCACAGGAAGAACTCATTAAGGCGCCTTACTTTCCCTTTCTCAGCCCTTGGAAATGTGCAAGGACAATTCAACCTGTGAAGGCAAATTCATGTGGCACAATGCTCCATACAATGCAATCCCTGTGTAAACATTTCCAGCCACAGGCAAATGTCATCAGGGGTGATCTTCTGCTGGAGCTGACACTGAGGAAAGCGTTTCCTGTACTGTTGTTTTTTTTTTCCCCTCCGCTGTGCTCATGCCGAGCTTCAAGGTGACTCAAACGCTATCTGGGTGCTAAACTCCTTGAGGACAAGGGCAGGGTGGTGAACCTATGGGTATCCTCATAGGCCCAACACAGCACTGGGTCTTCAGTGGTGTCTCCAAGAAGATTAGTTGGACAATTAATTATTGACTTGGGTGCACGAGAAACTGCAGGGGTAGGCAGGTCACTTCAGGGTATCATCATCTGAAACAGAAACAGCATTATTCTAAGAGCCTGCTGAAGCCCAGAAGAAATACAGTACTTTCTTCTTCCTGTTGCAGAGCTGGTGGTTTAAAACCACAGGGCATTAGACCAAGAGAGCCATGAGTCTGACCAGCGAGCGGCTTGATTTGAGCGCTCTGGGCTGGTTGGGCTGGCACGTACAGATGCAGGAATTGGCAGGACCCACGCCCTGGGTTTGGAGCACTCAAGCACTGGCCTACCCTTTCCTCCATTTCTCAGTTTAGTCTTCTTCTGAATTTTAAGGAGACAAAGCCTACGGGTTATCTCCCAGATTACAGACAGACTAGGACCATGGACCTGAGCCTCTTCTAGGGAGGGTCCCACCATTCAGATGAGAAGCGGGGGTTCCACGCTCAGCTCAGACGCTCCTGACTTCAGCCCAATCTCAGTCTCACCCTCAAGGTTCCAGCTTCCCCCCATCCAATGTCGAACCTACCTACTCTGGGTTTGCATGTCAGGTAAATTCTCTGATCAATATGCATTTGCCTATTCCTGTTCCACGACCAAGGCACCTTTAGTATTGGTTGGTCTGCCTGCGTGTGTTTTCATCATCTAAGTCATCAAATGCCCTTTGAACATTGTAACCATGTTCTACAGAGATTATCCTTGCCTTCGGTAATCTCAGTCACTGTCTGTTATATGGCATTTAAACTCTCTGGGCGGGCTTGTATACCACGCTTTTAGAACCACAGGAGTCGGGTGGTGTGGCTCAATGTTTGAGCATTGACCTATGAGCTAGGACAGTGATGGCGAACCTTTTGAGCTCGGTGTGTCAGCATTTTGAAAAACCCTAACTTAACTCTGGTGCCGTGTCACATATAGAAATTTTTTGATATTTGCAACCATAGTAAAACAGACTTATATTTTTGATATTTATTTTTATATATTTAAATGCCATTTAACAAAGAAAAATCAACCAAAAAAATGAGTTCACGTGTCACCTCTGACACGCGTGTCATAGGTTCGCCATAACTGAACTAGGAGGTCACGGTTTGATTCCCAGTCAGGGCACATGCCCGAGTTGTGGGCTCAATCCCCAGTATGGGGCATGCAGGAGGCAGCCAATCAATGATTCTCTCTTATCATTGATGTTTCTAGCTCCCTTTCCCTTCCTCTCTGAAATCAGTAAAAATATATTAAAAAACAAAAACAAAACAAAAACAGAACCACAGGAAAAACTGATTGCAATTATTCCCAGGAGAGATGGGGACTCTAAAGGACTTGTCCAAGGTCGTTCAATGAGGTACTGATGGGACAGGACCTCTGGCTCTTGTGGCAGCAACCTTGGCAGTTCATGCTCTGTAGTATTGCCCCCGAGGCCACATGCAAATATATTGCTGCTGCAGCTGATAAAGATGGAGCAAATGCAGAAGGTAGCACCTGTGGGCAGGTGGGTACGGCCAGGGATGGCCAGGTAGGTAGGGAACCCCGGAGTAGGAAGCTGCAGAAAGATTGAGATTCCTGGGCCCTGGAGAGAGCTCCCCAGCCCCCAGATTCTCTCTTTATTTCCTTCAATTCTTTTTTTTTTAAATATATTTTATTGATCTTTTCACAGAGAGGAAGGGAGAGGGATAGAGAGTTAGAAACATCAATGAGGGAGAAACATCGATCAGCTGCCTCCAGCACGCCCCCCACTGGGAACGTGCCGGACACCAAGGCACATGCCCTTGACTGGAATCAAACCTGGGATCCTTCAGTCCGTAGGCGGATGCTCTATCCACTGAGCCAAACCGGTTAGGGCTCCTGCAATTCTTAATGAAGGAATAAAGGCTTGCAGTCCAAGTCGAGAGAGCCAAGTGCAAATCCCAGCTCTGGTCCTTACTGGCTGGGTTACTTGGGCAGCACACCTCGCCTCTCTGAGACTTTGTTTAAATACTGGTTAGATGGAGATTTAGATAATTACATATTTTATAGGAGTGTGAGGATTAAATTAAAAATACACATAGTGACCCTACCCGATTTGGCTCAGTGGATAGAGCATCGAACTGAGGACAAAAGGTTCCAGGTTTGATTCCAGTCAAGGTCATATGCCTGGGTTGCCGGCTTCATCTCCAGTAGGGGGCGTGCAGGAGGCAGCCAATCAATGATTTCCTCTCATCATTGATGTTTCTCTCTCTCGGCCCTTCCTCTCTGAAATCAGTAAACATATATATATATTTTTTAAAAAAATGCACGTAGTGGGCTTAGCACCCTGCCTACCTTATGCTGCTCAACAAGTGGTTGTTGTTGTAAATGTGCAGATGGTGTGGCTGTGGTGTTTTTTATGTTTTCTTTTTGCTTCTCTTGGTTTTTAGCAAATTAACAAGCACTGCTTTTGAAGTAAAAAAAGATGATTTTTAATAATAAAAAGTGTTAATACCCAGACACGTGGGGAAAATCAGATATGACTCAAATTACGCTAGAACTTAAATAAATGAATGTAGAGCCTTTTCAGAGAAATAGTAGGGTCTGCATTTATCGAAGGTTAGCATCTATAGCTGCAGTGATTCTGCTTAATTTTCATTTTTTATGTATATAGCCTCTCTTAGCAAAGCTGTGAACGTGGGCAGGTAAGCCTGCATTGCTAGGTTTACAAACCAGCTCTCAGGCCGGTGGATCGCGGGGAGTGGGCCTGCTGGGGGCGTGTGCATGACTTTCCCAGGCTTGCCCAGGAGCCATTGGAAGCTGCATGAGTTTCTGCAGCAGCTCTTGGAGCCTCCCCTCTCTCCTCCATTCTTTCCCATTGGCAGCCCCTTCATTTCATCTCCGGTGAAGGGACAGGTCCAGTGTTCTCTTTGTCAGTTACATTGCATTTAAGGTGGGTTCCTTTCAGGTCAGGTATGTTTGTTCATGTTGTTCATTGCATAAGAAACGGAGGGACTGCTGAAATGCAGAATGCACCTGGATTTGTGCAAAGGCTTGGTGTAGAATGGTGGCATCTGTGGTCACTTTGTACATTTATGAATTTTCCTGAAACTCAGAACTGACCCTCTGAGCACAGGCTTGAATGGAGCAGGCTGAGTTGTTCATTGTTTTGCCATCTTCTAGAAAGGCCAAGTGATGGGCCTCTGATCCCAGACCTGTGATGTCTCTCCCGAGCCCTGCACTAACGTCCCTCTTCTCCTCCCCCCACCTTTAGGCACAGAGAGAAGAGCTGGAAGAACAGGGCCGCCATGTGGGCAGGAGGCTGTGGCCGTTGCTGCTGCAGTCAGCAGGGCCTAAGTGCACAACCTAAAGGGTTAACTCACCATCTGAAGGGCTCTGTGGTCTGGCAGACCCTGGGAAGTCACAGGAAATAATCAAGGTTTTATTATTCTGGGTACCGCAACCAGTCAGGGTTGAGCCTGGTTTATTTCAGGATGCAAAACATATCTTTTTCCATTTTTGTTTTGTTTTGTTTTGTTTTGTTTTGCCTGACTGCAGTATAAGAAATGTCTCTTGGCTTTGGAAACACAGCAAATTTTTGCTTTTAGAGGTTGTTGTGAAATTCAATAAATTGCTAAGTATGAAGGCACTTAGAACAATACCTGGCACTATTAAGCATTCTATGTGTTAGCTGTAGCTGTTTTTTGTTTACCTGTTTATTCTAAACTTCCTTTAGTGAGCATGCATAACTGTTCTCCCCTAATTCAAATGCTCACTTATATCAAACATCACAGAAGCCACTATCACAGAATATCCACAGGCACTGGAACCGGCTTCTCTGGGCCCCAACGCAAGGGAACCACGTTAAAGGGCCCCCACTGAACCTCACCTCCCTATGGCCCTGTGACTGAATCTGATCCCTTCTGAGAGAAGGAACCCAACATTTATTTCCCTTCTCTTTGGTTTTTTGTTAATCCTTATCTGAGAATATTTTTCCATTGATTTTTAGAGAGAGTGGAAGGGAGGGGGAGAGACCCAGAGAGAGAAACATTGCTATGAGAAAGACACATTGATTGGTTGCCCCTCACACGTGCCCTGACCAGGACTGGGGATCGAGCCTGTAATCCAGAATCAAACATGGGACCCTTTAGTTCGCAGGCCGATGCTCTATCCACTGAGCCAAACCGGCTAGGGCTCCCTTCTTTTTAATAAGAAAATGTTGTTTTTAGAGAAAGGGTCAGGAGTGTGGCTAGGAGTTGGACAACCCCAGACTGGAGCAAAGGTGACCAAGCTCTCACTGGGCCCTAGGGGTAAGGGAGGGCAAGACAGGGAGAGGGACACCGTCAGGGTCAGGTATCAAGAAGTGAGCTATGAGCAGGGTGGACAGGGGCCTGCAGAGCCGTGTGTACCAGGTCTAATCCCATGGAGGCAAGGCAGGACCAAGGAATGTGCAGCCACCAAGAGGCAATTCAATCATGGGATTTCAATGTGACCAGTGTGTGCATGAACCAATGGGCTAGGAGCAAAATTGTAGAAGCCAGAGCCTGGCATGGGGTTGCAGGGGCTGTTTCTTGGGGTCAAACATTGCAACCTTTCCTGGGTGTTCATTTATTCATTTATTTATCTAAAAAGCCTTTCATTCATTGATTCCAAAAACATTGATTAAGCACCTACTCTGTCGCAGCCCTGGCATGGAGGCTGCAGCAGGAAACAAGACAGACAAAAATCCCTTTCCTGAAGGAGCTGTGTTCTCATGGGGCCGACAGATGACTAGCAAGACAAATAAATAAAATATTCAGTAAGTTAGATAGTGGTGAGTGTTGAAGAGAAAAGGTGGGGGAAGGAAGATAGAAAATGGAGAGGGAGCAATGGGATTAGCCACGTGGAGGGCCTCACTGAGAAGTGACATTTACCACCCAACGAAGGGCCGTGAGGGAGGGAGTCATACAGGTGTCTGGGGAGTCATTTCTGAGCTCCCAAAGAAGCATGGCCTCCGTGGGCAGGAGCGGGGAGGGCCCGGCCCCACAAAAATCCCAGGGAAAGCTGCATGAGGAATGAGCGCCCGGGGAGGTTTTACTTTGCAAAGGGAAATACAAAGTGTGCCCGCATGTGTTTATAAACGAAAACCGAGGCTCATAATAGGTGATATTTAGCAAATACAAGACATATAATTGCAAAATCATCATCTAAAGAATTATTTATATAAATTATAAATCATAGCTTATAACAAGACCTCAGCAACCATCTGGTGTTAATGTTTTCCAAATTTGCCAGAAGAGAAGAATCCACTGGGTGTAAAGACACAGATTCCAGCCCGCCTTCTCCATTCTGGGGCATCTGGAAGGGACCCGGGTGACGCTGTAACAGGCGAGCTTGGGAGACACGGTGGATCCATCCTTGTATTTCCCGAAGAGGAAGTTGAGCCCGAGAGAGAGGGGATGTCTTACTTGAGGTAGAATTGGTCAGTTAGGTAGAGCCAGATATAATACTTAATTTCTCAACTCATGAAAGATTGGTTATTATATTTAAACTCAGGATCCAACAAGACACAAAATATAAAAATGAACACCAGGGCAGGCACCTGCTTGGAGCACCAGATGTACCCAGGATGGATTAGTTGTCATGACCGATCCCCAAACTCAGCACGGAGCGTGCTGTCAGCCAAGTCTGCAGGGAAAATGGGTCGGGTTATTCCCTTCATAGGGTTCAAGAAAATGATGCATAAGAATTTCATTTGAGCCCTAGCTGGTTTGGCTCAGTGGAGAGAGCGTCGGCCTGCGGACTGAAGGGTCCTGGGTTCAATTCCAGTCAAGGGCACATGCTCGGGTTGAGGGCTCAATCCCCAGTAGGGGGCATGCAGCAGGCAGCCAATCCATGATTCTCTCTCATCATTGGTGTTTCTATCTCCCTCTCCCTCTCCCTTCCTCTCTGAAATCAACAAAAATACATTAAAAAACAAAAAAGAATTTCACTTCGATAAGAAAAGCTTTACCTTTAACAAACAAATCTGAAAACCCTCCGAAGGTTCAGTATCCTTGTTAGAGCAATTACAGGAGAAAAGAGGGAGAAAATGACAAAAGGGGAGGTCCAGCCTCTCTCAGTCAGAATGAGCGCCTCCCTGGAGCTGGTCTCAGGTGGCGGTCTGGAGTGTCAACCCTCTCAGTAGGCCCTGGGTAACTATGTGTCTGAAGGGAGCCCAGGGTACACTTCTGGGAAACAGATCTTTTCCGATGCTGCCTAACGTTTCTTCGCTGGAATGGGGTGTGAGGCCTGAGCAGAACGGTGTGACCTGTGACAGGTCATAGGACCCTCTGGGCCTTGACAGCGGCACCTGGACAAGAGGAATTTATTATTCCTCTGAGGGGTGGGCTGGATGCCTCCCCTAGGCCCTTTCCAGCTGTGGCCTGTGACTTAGAGGCCTGCTAGTCCGGACAGGAGGAGTTTGTGTGCGCGCGTGTGAGTGTGTGTACTGTGCGTATGACGAGCACCCTGCCACTCGCGTGGGAACTCAGACACCACACTGCTCCAGCTGTGTGGCTGGGTGACCACATCTGTGGCTGTGGCCGCTCAGGAAAGCTGGCTTCTTGGGGAAAGAAGTTTCTCTTTCCAAGCCTGCTGTGTGGGCCTGTGAGGAGACACACAATTGCCTTTGTCATTTGTTCTTCCTGTGTGGGGACAAAAGCCCTTTCAGTGGCTGTGGAATGTACTAAAAGTTCTGTGCCCGAGGGCTGTCTGGCCCTGGCCTGGATCCTGCAGGCAGGGATCAGGGGGGAGGTGGCCACTTCTCCTGAGCTTCCACCTGCCCCACAGCCTGCCCTGCACCTGTGGGAACCGCATGGAAGGCACATGTGAAGAGGCAGGTACCACTGCAGACCCTGGTAGTGACTGCAACAACTGGTCCCAATCATGGCTGAGACACAGTGGGTCTGTTGCAGGTGGGCAAGGTGCCAGACAGGGCTTTGCTGGCTCATCCAACTCTCCCAACTCTGCGGACTGCAGCGGTGTTACCCAATTTGCAGCTGAGATGACTGGTCTTCAGGGGGGAGCGGCACAGAGACTCCTGAGACAGGGGAGCAGGGCAGTGAAAGGCAGGGGAAGGAAGAAACTCACACGGCTCAGGAGCAGAATGACAGGGCCTCGACCGGTAGTGTTTCTGCTTTTTATGTATTTTACTTTTTATGGATTTCTAAGAGGAAGCGAGAGGGAGAGAGAGAGAGATAGAAACATCAATGATGGGAGAGAATCATTGGTCGGCTGCCTCCTGCACGCCCCCTACTGGGGATTGAGCCCACAACCCGGGCATGTGCCCTTGACCAGAATTGAACCTGGGATCCTTTGGTCTGCAGGCTGACACTCTATCCACTAAGCCAAACCAGCTAGGGCGGTCGTGTTTATGCTTTTATCTCAAGTTTAAACAAAACAAAAAATTACAACGATCACGTTGGTGGGGGATAAAAAAGAACCTGCCACCATCAAAACCTCATAGTGGCACAGGAGGCCTTTTCTCGTTGCTATGACATCCCTGGGCGTGCCCACGGCCACACAGCCAGACGACTCCCCACGTCGCCAAGTGTCTGTGGGGCTGTGCTATTTCAGGAGCGTGGTTTGCCCAGGTTGCTGGTGTCGGCATTTTTCCAACGAGGATGGGGTACTTAGGTGCTGCCGTCAGCCAGTGTTGAACTTTGTTCTACTTTCAAAATGTAAATGAGAAAGTGCCAGTGGAAGTGCCGAGGACCAGGTCTGAGCAGTCAGCCCCCAGGAGAGTCCCCAGTGTCAGCTCCCAGGGAGGGAGGGAACAGATTTGTGTGTTCTAGAGCCATCTGCATGAGGTCTGTCCAAGGCCACGAAGGCCACGTCTCTGGGGTGGACGGCAAAATCTTACAATTTCCCAAGCAAGGGAGGAAGAAAGGAGAGAGAGAAGCAGAGGGGAAGGGTGTGGGGATCCAACCAGCTTTTATATGTGATCTTGTTTAAACAAGACTCTTATCAAAGAGCAATCCTAAACTTTGGTCTTTCTTATTACCTCAGCTCCCTGGAGAATGGGTTTGTGACTTTTGGGTTCCAGGAAGCGGGATTAAATTGCCTCGTAGAGATAAGAGCCCCAAATAAGCATAAGGTTGATAGTGTTGGGGAGGTGGTACATTCTTTAGCTTTGTGGTTCTTACCACTGGACTAAGAATAAAATCAACATGAGACTAGATTAACAGGAGAAAAACCAACTTAGTACGTGCACATGGGAGAATCACGGCCTGATACTCAGATCAGAAAACAAGGCTCAAAGAATGATCAGAGCAGACACCTTTTTATACTTTTTAGACAAAGAAACAACAAAGTTGTGAGAAACTGACTGGACAAAGAAAGGTAGTGCTCAACCGAAAGGAATCTAAGCAAGACTTGGACGCTTGTTAGCGAGGAATCTAAGGGAAGTTCGGGCCTGGGTGGTAAATTAGTAAAGGCGGTGCAAGGCTGCTGACACAAGTTTCAACCCTGATTCTTTGAACTCTTGTGATGAGATTGTCTCTCGGCCCTCAGGAGCAGGAGGGCACCTATCACATGGAGATTTATCTCCTGCTTTCAGGGGACAGAGAGGTCAGGGTTTTCTTCTTGCACCCAGGCAGTTTCTTAAGTACTTGCAATTCAAAATAATCAGTATGCATTGTGGGTTATCTCGGGACGGCCTGCCCTGGGCCACAGCAATAGAAATGGGAGGAGAGGAATTCTCTTGTGTCCCGTGGAGACGTTCTTTGCTCCCCATTATCTAGATCCATGTCTTCTATTGCATAAGGTGGGCACCAAGTCTGAGAGGGAAGCTGACCCCTGGTTATGGAGCAGCATTTGACGGCACAGCCTGGTGCTGCAAGGCAGGGGGGACCGGAAGGATGAGCCAGGCTGTGGCAGGGACTGTCCGGTCCTGTGGTGGCTATGCAGGTGCAGGGCATTTATTTTAAAATCTCTATTAAGTTGCTATTATGTGCCCAACACTCTGTTAGATGCTCTGGAAAAGACTCCAAGTAGTTGACATATAATTAAATGGGTATTTCCTGACTACCAAGTTCACAGTACTGCATTAGAGAACAGGTAACCATAGCAACACTGTAGAGTGTATGGGGTGGGGTGGGGAAAAGTTAGGCTCTGCAATTCAAATGGCAGGGGGTTGAAGCCACACTTGGCTGTGTGACTTGGTAAGTCACCTCTCTTTGCCTCCGTTTTCTCACCTATAAAATGGGAATACTTTTTCAGCATTGTTACGAGGATTGAGTATATAGTAAGTGCTGAAGAGACATTAACCATCATTTATTACTATTATCGTCTAAGACGCTGACCCTTGTCCTTCTGCTGTTTGCAACCCAAAGTTCACAGTAAATAGACATGTCTTGAAACACGACAGAACTGGACCTGGTTATTGCTGATAAGCGTGCCATAGGTGTCAGAGGACACAGGCACTTCAAGCAGGAACCATTAAAGAAGGCTGCGGGGAGGAGATGAAGAACAGGGCCTTCAGGATTGGGCTGGAATTTAGTACGTGAGGACATGCTAGCTGGGAACAAATGGCACATACAAGGATATGGAGGCAGCAAAACACCAGGCCTGTTTGTGGGGGGCCAGCTTGCTTTGGCTTGGCCTTAGTTAAAGCCCCGTAGGGGTGTCTTGAGAAATAAAGTTGGAGATTTGGTAAATCAGTGCCAGGTGGCAGCCTGTGGAGTTTGAACTTTATTGTGTATGTAACAGAAAGCCATTGGGAGGAGTTTGAGAAGGAATTGGGATCTGTTTCTCCTGCCTTTCCTGTGGGTGATCTGTATTCAAATACTGAGGTGGTGCTGAACTTACCCTCACCAGGTCTGCAGAGACTCTCACCAACTTCATCTTCTTGCAAACCAGTCGGCTGGAGGGCAGGGCCTGTGAGCAAAAAGGCCCTTTCTCCATTCCTCCCACTGTGTACATAAGAAACATGCAAACCTGTAGAGAATTTTTATGAGTTTATTTGAGCCAAACTGACAACATTGCCAGGAAGCAAGGTCTCAAATGCTCTGGAGAACGACAGTTTTGCAGATTGTTTTATACATTTGGAATTAAGGAGGGAACATAAGGAAGATTACATGAAGGTGGGAGAAAGCAAGGCAGGATTGGATTACAGGACAGTTAACAAGATTATGGGCTCTCTAGAGGGTGGTTATGCTTCTAAGGGGTCTGAAAAAGAGGCATTTCAAAGTGTGTTAACCTAGATGCACAAAAACAATGGACAAGGCTTACTTGAAGCAAAGACACCTTTTTACTAGAGAAGTTATAGGCCTGAGGCATGGCTACCCATCATGACCTGCCCAGTTAGGAATCTATGATCAGATCACTCTGTGAAGTCACTGGACTTGTCTTATTTATTTATTTATTTATTTATATTTTTATTGTTTTCAAAGAGAAAGGGAGAGGGAGAGAGAGATAGAAACATCAATGATGAGAGAGAATCATTGATTGGCCACCTCCTGCACTCCCCACACTGGGGATCGAGCCTGCAACCCAGGCATGTGCCCTGGCTGGGAATTGACCTGTGACTTCCTGAGCCATGCCGGCTGGGCTGTCATTTTTATTATAGAGCTCCTTTTTCATCTACACCACCCTTGGGGCATTCAAGACTAGCTGGCAAATTACTTGAGACTAGGGATATGGTTGGGAAGGCTGCTGCAGGTCACCGAATGGAGCTAAAATTGGTATGGAAGTACTAGTATGTTGTTCAATATGGGAGCCACTGGCCACTTGTGGCTACCAAGCACTGGAAATGTGGCTTCTCTAAACTGAGATGTGCTATAAACATAAAATATACAACAGATGTCAAAGACTTAGCACAAAAAAATGGGTAGTATTTTAATATTGTTACATGCTGATACAACAATATGGTGGATGTATTGCGTTAAATAAAATATTATTAAAGTTAATTTCACTTGTTCCTTTTTACTTTATGTGGCTATTAGAAAATTTAAAATTTATTGGACGGTACTCTAGAGGAATAGGGATTGGGTGATTTATGACCTTGATAATCACCAGGGCCATAACTATATATTCCCTATTAGCCTGGGTGGGGTGCCTGGCTTCTAAAACAGCCAGGCTCATATCTAAATCTTATTTATTGATTGATTTTGGGCGAGAAAGGAGGGGGGCGTAGAGGGAGAGAGAAACATTGATTTGTGGTTCCACTTACTGATGCATTCATTGGCTGTTTCTCATATGTGCCCTGAACAGGAGATTGAACCCACAACCTCAGAATATTGACAGGCTGCTCTAACCCATGGAGCTACCTGGCCAGGCCAGGCTCATATTTAAACCGAATCAAATCAGCATTATGCTCAGGATAAGAAGTTGAAGAAGGAAAGGGTGTATCAATTTTTGTATAGAAAGTCTCTAAATTTCTCCAAAAATTGGCTCCAAAATTTACGAGTGAAAAGAAAGCAGTGGTAGGTTCTCAGCTGCCATTATGTGGAAGCTGGTCAGGAAGGGGACCCAGACAAGGTGCTCCAGTCCCCAGGCGTCATGTAAAGCAGATCTTGATAGAGAGAGGTTCTTTGTGTGATGGCTGGAGAGGCCCCATCGACAGCCCACATAGGCAGGCCTGACTGCTGAATATGGATGTACCGTGAAAGTGAAGGGGATTCAGGAGATGTATAGAACTGGGTTCAAATTCTCAGGGAACACGTTACCGTCTGTGTGTCCTTGGCAGGCCTTCTACCATCTCCAACCTCAGCTTTCTTGCCCTGGACTGGTGATAACAAATGCTGGATAAATGGGAGTTATGATTATAATGGACATTTAGCTTTTTCAAATATTCATTCTAACAGTAATATAATAGGATGAAAACTTAAATACATCTTAGGCTGCATCCTGAGTATTTTACAAGCCTTTTCTTCCAGACCAAACTAGAAGGGAACAGATTGTGGGAAGCTCATCTCCACGAGGTCATGCAGCTGCACACACACAAGCTCTGTTCCAACGCTGCCTGTGGCATCCCCCATTCCTCACATCAGAGTTTCTGAGGAAAGTCTGTGGTTCTAAAAATTCTAATTAGGAAAAGTCAGAATAATGGTACACATTTTCACAGAGCTCTTATATCAACAAACTGCCTGCCACAAAGGGCAAGAAAACAATATGTCAGTCTCTACACATCCCAGCTGGCGTTAATCAGGGGCTCTATTTGGCTTGATGCCAGGTCTAATTGGCAAGTATTTCACTGCCCAACTCTGGGACAGTCACAATGTGTTGTTTTATTGCTAACTAGTGACCCGGTGCATGGATTCGTGCACATTGAAAGGAAATTAATCAGAAGGTGGCTAGTGGGGTGGTACTGGGCAAGACAGGACAGACAAAACCTGGAGCCAACCTCCCCAGCTGGCCACACCTGGAGTGGCACCATGGCTCAAAGGGCATCTGTGGAGTGAGCGGCATCCCTCCGGCAGGTGGTGTCCCTCAGCCTGGCCTGCGGGGATTGGGCTGAAACCAGCTCTCCAACATTCCCCAAGGGGTCCTGGAGTGAGAGAGGGCACTCTGCAAAATTGCTGTCGTACAGGGTGTGGAACGCAAACGCAAGTGTGCAGTAAACCAGATTCGGGCCAGCAGTGCCCCAGCAACAACATAACTCACCACCGAAGGTGGAATCATGCGGCCCCGTGAGGAATCGGGCTCCCTCCTCTCTGGTTTCAGGGTGCATCACCCAAGAACCACCACTGCCAAGTCACTGCAAGTCGGCAGCTCCTGCGTTGAGCATCTGCCCTCTGGTGGTCAGTGGGCGTCATAGCTACCGGTTGGATGGACACTTAGCCTATTAGCCTTTTATATCTATAGATGGGCTCAATGTTCAGAGGGAACTAGAATATTTTCCCATCATTTTGACACTAATTTTTTTCCACTTTTTTTATTGTGGCAAAATATGTACAATATAAAATTTATTATCTTCAACCATTTTTAAGTACAATTTTTACAGCTCAATGGTCTTAAATATATTCACATTGTTGTGCAACTATCACCATCATCCATCCCATAACTCTTTTCATCTTGTAGAACTGAAACTCCATGCCCATTAAAAAAAAACAACTTGAAAAAACCAAGATGGAGGCATAGGTAAACACCGGAGTTAGCTGCCTCGAACAACCACTTCACAAATACAACTAAAAGACGGAACAGACATCGCCCAGAACCACAGGAAGACTGGCTGAGGGGAAATTCTTCAACTAGAAGGAAAGAGAACAGCATACGAGACTCAGAGGAGGCGCAGTGCGGAAAATACAAAGGTGCAGAGGTACGCGTGGAGCGGGCTGGTAGCTGAGGGCGCGGTTGTCGTTTTCAATCTGGAGGGAGTCTCAGATTCTGAGCTCCAGTTCTGGGCGAGTCTCTAGGGACCCAGACTCAAATGGGAGAAGTGGGACTGTCTGGCATCGGTCGGAACTCTAGGGCAGCTTTCTCTCCGAGGTTTGCAGCAGTTGCTGTGACTCTGAGAGGCAGAGCCTCTGGGGACGGGACTGAGAGCAGCCATAACTGCTCCCTCCACCCGCTCTGTTGATCCCGTGCGACCTGCCCCACCCAAGCCCTGCGCAGAGCCATTTGCCAGATAGCCTCAGGCAAAGGCTAGATTAGCACCTCCCTAGAGGACAGAAGTTTTCCCACTGCAGACACAGCTGATTCTCACAGCCAGTTGGCCTGGAGGTCAAATCCCCCTAGTATTAACTACAACAATCAAGGTTTAACTACAACAAGACTGCGCACAAAGACCACTAGGGGGTGCACCAAGAAAGCATAAAAAATGCGGAGACAAAGAAACAGGACAAAACTGTCAATGGAGGATATTGAGTTCAGAACCACACTTTTAAGGTCTCTCAAGAACTGTCTAGAAGCCGCCGATAAAGTTATTGAGATCCTCAAGAAATCTAATGAGACCCTCGATGTTGTGATAAAGAACCAACTAGAAATTAAGCATACACGGACTGAAATAACGAATATTATACAGACTCCCAACAGCAGACCAGAGGAGCGCAAGAATCAAGGCAAAGATTTGAAATGCGAAGAAGCAAAAAACACCCAACCAGAAAAGCAAAATGAAAAAAGAATCCGAAAATATGAAGATAGTGTAAGGAGCCTCTGGGACAGCTTCAAGCATACCAACATCAGAATTATAGGGGTGCCAGAAGATGAGAGAGAGCAAGATATTGAAAACCTATTTGAAGAAATAATGACAGAAAACTTCCCCTACCTGGTGAGAGAAATAGACTTACAAGTCCAGGAAGCGCAGAGAACCCCAAACAAAAGGAATCCAAAGAGGACCACACCAAGACACATCATAATTAAAATGCTAAGAGCAAAAGACAAAGAGAGAATCTTAAAAGCAGCAAGAGAAAGAAACTCAGTTACCTACAAGGGAATACCCATACGACTGTCAGCTGATTTCTCAACAGAAACTTTGCAGGCCAGAAGGGAGTGGCAAGAAATATTCAAAGTAATGAATGCCAAGAACCTACAAACAAGATTACTTTATCCAGCAAAGCTATCATTCAGAATTGAAGGTCAGATAAAGAGCTTCACAGATAAGGAAAACCTAAAGGAGTTCATCACCACCAAACCAGGATTATATGAAATGCTGAAAGGTATCCTTTAAGAAGAGGAAGAAGAAGAAAAAGGTAAAGATACTAATTATGAACAACAAATATGCATCTATCAACAAGTGAATCTAAGAATCAAGTGAATAAATAATCTGATGAACAGAATGAACTGTTGATTATAATAGAATCAGGGACATAGAAAGGGAATGGACTGACTATTCTTGGGGGGGAAAGGGGTGTGGGAGATGCGGGAAGAGACTGGACAAAAATTGTGCACCTAGGGATGAGGACAGTGGGGGGGTAAGGGCAGAGGGTGGGGTGGGAACTGGGTGGAGGGGAGCTATGGGGGGAAAAAAAGAGGAACAACTGTAATAATCTGAACAATAAAGATTTACTAAAAACAAACAAACAAACAACAAAAAAAACCTCTCCATTCCCTCTACCCTCTTAGCCCCTGGCAACCACCATTCCACTTTCTGTCTCTAAGTATCTACTCTAAGTATCCTATATAATAAAACCCTAATATGCAAATTGATTGAACGGCTGAACAAGCGGTTGCTATGATGCACACTGACCACCAGGGGGCAGACGCTCAACACAGGAACTTCTCCCTGGTGGTCAGTGTGCTCCCACAGGGGGAGTGCTGCTCAGGCAGAAGCCAGGCCCATGGCTGGCAAGTGCAGCAGCAGTGGTGGGAGCCTCTCTCACCTCCGCTGCAGGTAGGTGGTAAGGAGCAAGGGGTCCCGGACTGCAAGAAAGATGTTTGACTGCTGGCTTAGGCCTACTCTCCGGCAGGCGGGCATCCCCTGAGGGGTCCCGAACTGCAAGAGGGTGCAGGCCAGGCTGAGGGTGGCCATTATATGGTATCTGGAGTGTAAGCCCCTTGAGGGCAGGAACTGGGCTTAATGTAGATACCTGTGTATCCTCCATAGTGTTTAAGGATCTCTGTACATAGTTGAATAACCACTTACCTATATTGTCTGGTTTTCCTTGCTGTTCCATTGAGAGTTGTCCCTATACTAAGAGAAAAAGTATTAAAAGGTAGAAAACTTGGTTGGCTGAGGCTTGGGGAAACTGATGTAATAGGATTTGATCTGCATAGCCTAGAGAAGGGAATTTTATTAACGTACAGCTCTTTAGATTAGATAAACAGCTTCCAGTCAATCCTTTATGTAAAAAGATCGTGATGACATATATGGGTAAGTAAATAGTGTAACAGTGTTTGCTGAACTGTGTGCAAGCCCAGCAGCAAAGCACAAGGACCCAGACTGACATTCTTCTTCATTTCCCCAGTGTGGGGACAACTTTTTTTAAATATATATATATATATATATATATATATATATATATATATTTATTGATTTCAAAGAGGAAGGGAGAGGGAGATAGAAACAACATCAATAGTGAGAGAGAATCATTGATTGGCTGTCTCCTGCACATCTCCCACTAGGGATCAAGCCCACAACCTGGGCATGTGCCCTGACTGGGAATGGAACCGTGACCTCCTGGTTCATAGGTCGATGCTCAACTGCTGAGTCATGCCAGCCAGGCTCCAAGACAACAGCTTTATCAGTCTGGAGGAGTGGCCCAGGCCAAGCTCTATGACCCTATGATATTCCATGTTTCCTTTGATTGTATTGTGCTGTTTGTGCTGAGAAAGCTGTGTGTGTGTGTTGGGGGGGGGGGCATGTAAATGAGGATATAGGACCTACCTTGTCATAGTTGTAGTGAGGATTAATAATGCAAATTTGCTGGCGCAGCGTGGTATTTTAGTAAGTTACAATAAATGTTATTTTTCTCTTCTTCACTTTCCTTTTCAGCCAACAATGATATGATAATATCAGTATTAATACAATAACAATATTATAATACTTTGTATTTTTCATATTCTTTTGAGTTTCATCAGTCCCTGTAAAGTAGCTGAAGTTGGGATTTTTAATTCCATTTGTCAGATAGAGACAACTCCAAGGTCAGAGTTGCACTGAAGTAATAGAAATAATATGGTTACAATTGTATAGAGGTCCTATCTGCAAACCTAGAAATGGGTTGTTTTCCTGTAAGCCAGCCTCCCTTACCTACAATTTTTTCCTTCCTTGTTTCCTTCCTTCCTTCCTTCCTTCCTTCCTTCCTTCCTTCCTTCCTTCCAATTTACAGGTGGGTGGCAAGAAACATTTTGTTCCTATACATTCTCTCCTTAGGCAATTTCATGCACACACTGGTCTATAATTACCATCTATACATAGATGACTCATACACAGATCTTTAGAGCTCTCCTCTGAGTTCCAAACTGGTACATCCAGCTAGTTGCCTATTCATCATCAACTCTTGAAGTTCTCAAACGCACCCCATATTCAACAAATGCAAATCTAATCCTGTAGTTTTTAGTCTTAAAACCCTTCAATTTTTCCCATTGTTCTAAGAAAATGGATGACACTAAATAGCCTACTGTGCTGTGCGTCATCTGGCCCCTGCTACCTCTCTGACATCACCTTGCCCCATCCCCTTGTGGGGACCCACTTAGAACTCCAGATTTAGCATGAAGATTATTTTAAGCTGAAGACATTTGGAATTCAACAGATGCAGAAAAAAAAAGCCTTTTTGGAGCATCCCTTATCTGACTAAAAGAAGAATCTTCTGGGAAATGAGGCTGCCAGAATTCCGTCTTCAGGGTGGATTTTACTCCTGAAGGAGAACAAGAGTAAATCAGCCATCACCCCTTCTCTGGGGAATTTTATGACCATGAAGAAGTCAGAAAGATCACTTGCGTCTGCTTGAACAAGCATTATCAACAACTTTCTTACCCACCACTTGTTCTTCTAGAAACCTGTTTGTCTTTTCTAAAGTAGTCCATTTGTTCTTACCATAGTGGCCCTCTTTCCCCATCCCCTTTCCCTACTAAATTAAGTATGTAAGCCTTTGACTCGAACCATTTATTGAGCTACTTCTTTTGTAGCTCGATATATATTCATGCATATACCAGTAAAGATTTTTTCTCCTGTTAGTTTAATTCACAGGCCTCCAGCACTGAACCTAAGAGGGTAGAGTAAACGTTTTTCCTCTCTGACACCTTTGTGATCTTTATGCTCCCTTACACTGGCTTCATAATTCCTCCTTCTACAGACCTCTGCCCATGCTCTTTCCTTCTCCAGGAATGCTTTTCCCTTCCCTTGGTATCTATTATCTACTCCTCATTTTCAGAATTCAGTTCAAGCAGCACCTCTGAAAGGAAGTCTTCTCTGACTTTCCAATTTTAGGCTGTCAGGGCATCCTGTACTTTTCCTTTGTAGCACTTGTTACAGTTGCAATGAAAATTTGTATGATTATTTGACTGATGTCCTCCCCCAGTGTAAGCTTCTTGGTGGTAGGGGTTCTGTCTATTTTTGTTCACCATTGTATTCTAAGCTCTTAGCACAAAGTAGGCACTGAAGAAAAACAAATGACTGAGTCAATGTCTGACTAAAGGGTAGAGAAGAAACGGCACATGTGACAGACTAGAACCACTCCCTTAGGAGCCTTCTTTCAAACCAAAGACATGTGGAGCCCCTACATTACAAGTCTTTGAAGGTTAGTCATATACCTGGGGCAAAACAATCTCAAAACAGCTAATGCTAGTGTGGGAAAAGTGGTTACTCTGTCGTGGCAGCTGTCCTGGTCATGGATTAAATGACAGTTTATTTGAGAAAGGTTGACCCAGAAAACCATCCTGCAACATGCAACATGCATGAGAGAACCAGATCCAATCTAAAAATAGCTCCGTCACTGGAATTGGAAGCACTGCAGAGAGAACTCAGCCTCTCTCCTGGCAACTTTTACCCGTACGAAGCCTTTTACCCTTTTTATTGACCTACATAATCCTAGGACGGTAGTGCTAGTTACTGCTTTCATTTTAAAATGAGAAAACCAGGACCAGAGAGAGGCTTAGCGACTTCTCCCATGTCGCTCAGTTAGTTGCTTGTAGAATCAGGGCTCAAACAGGGACTTTCTGCTTCTCCTCCATAGTGATGTGTGGGTCTGACACTTCTAGGTTTTAGGCATCTTGGAGGCTGAAGACCCTATAAGATTTATGTCCTTGTGGGACACCCTGATGGGAGGCAGGAGGGCTGGGTTTATTTCCCAATTCGGTGGTTCACTGTCAAAAGTTTGGGTAAGGGTATCCGAGTAACACCTCTCAAGATCCAGGTGAAGGACACCGAGAATGGAGAATGGATGCCTGCGATGTGGAGGACGTCGGCTTGGATTCTGGGAGTGGTCTCAGTCCTGCCACCTGATGGCTATTCCTTGAGCAACACACTTGTCTCTCTAAACATTTGCTAGATGGGTTCATAACACTGGCCTCAGGCTGTTGGGAGACTCAAATAAGTTAAAGACCTTTAGCACAATGTCTGGCATCTGGTGGTCAACAGATGGGGGTTTTGTTCATTTCCATTCCAATTCAAACTCATAAACATTTGTGGGAAGTGTGCTTTCAAGGCAAAGCAGTTGAGAGTAGAGTGATTACTGGGGAGGGGAATACTCAGGTCTCCTTCCAAAGGACGTGTTCTTTGCTTAGGTATGTTAATATGTTTAACCAGGCTGTAGTCAAGCGCTGTTGGCCAGCAGAGCCTTTTTCAATGACTTTGCATATCTGCTCTCGATTCCGTAATCGTAAGGTTTACAGTTCACTGCTGGAGCAATCTTAGTTCCTTCATTCCCAAATTCTCAAGTAATTTACCTCTGTCACACTCAATCACTGACAGAGTACTCGTGATTGTTAACAGCTTTGGAGGCCCTGACTATAAGGATTCTTTTTTTAAGCCTCTGTGACTATGGCAGAAACATATTTTGAGTTGGAATGAAAAATATTTTGGGTTCCTGAAATCCCTTGTCTGCCTAAAAGCAGAGCCTCAAAAAAGAACTTAAAAGAACCCAATGGTCATAAATCCCCTTCCCAGGGGTAACTCTAATCTTCCAAGAGAAGTTAACACCAAGTCCAGACATTGTCACAAAACTATCATATCTCCCATTCATTCTCTTAGGGCCCAGCCCACTTATCTTTCCCATACCTTGCCCTTCCTCTCCCTCTCCCCTTCATGTCTTACAATGGTATCTAAGCCACAGCTTCTAATCACCCCTTTGGATCACATTTCTTTGTGAACTCCCATACAAACATAATTAAAACCCACCTTTTCTCCTTCGAATCTATCTTGTCAGTTTAATTCGCAGGCGCCCAAACTTTGAACCTAAAAGGGGTGAGGGAAACCGTTTCCTTCCTGACAAGATCATGGTGCCATCATGCCGTTCTAAGAAACAAAACACTGTTAAAGAACAAAAATGGAACCCAGTACAGTTAAAGGTCTAATTGGCTTTATTGAACGACTTATGAACCTAGTAAATAGGAAGGTGCTCTAGGAGCTGACCCAGTGGGAAGCTGTTATAGGTGGAAACGGGGTGGGACAGGACAGTTAAAAGTGGACTATTGCAGAGGACCTCACCTTCCCCCAGGGAGAGGCAGGGCGTTTTATCAGGCAGATGACCGGGAAATTGCAGCCTGATTGGTTGGAAAGACCACTCCTGGGAGAGGCTGAGACAGTTAGGTTAGCGATTGTGGACGAAAAAGGGGCCACACACGAAGCCTGACAAGCTCTGGGGAGGCTGTGTGGCAGTCTTACAAACTCAGGCCGAGAGTTACCGCAGAGGATGGTCTGAAATGAAAACTTTCTAACTAAAAGCAGGTCATGGCAAGTAGTCATGCCCTAGGCCAGTATCTTCCCTGACAAAGATACCTTTACCTTAACTGAGCCCGTCTATTGCCTTTCTGCATTTAGGATAACGTACAGTATCTGCATCTTTGGAATGTCAGGGTAATTTCCTTTCTTGTTTTCTGGACCTCAAATCCCCTCATTGCTACTGTTATCTTGTTAACTGTTGTCTGTTAACTATCCTATACCCACCTATGTAAAAGAAGTATTTGTCTATTCGTTTTACTTTTTATCCAATCCCAGAGATTTTCCCACTTTGCTTTCTCCTGCCTCCATACTCTGTCACCGATGAATTGCATGTAACCCCCTTGTGTCTTCAGCTTTGATTCTGAGGTATAAAATAAGTGCTAAAACTGCCATTTTCCAGAGCATTTTCTCAGTCTGTTGAGATTTTGCTTCCTGGCAATGTCGTTAGTTTGGTTCAAATAAACTCATAAAAATTCTCTAAAGGTTTGACCGTTTCTTATGCTGACAGTGTTGTCTTGGCGGGGCTTACCACAAGTGACTCCATTTTGGGTCTGTAGTTTCTTTTTAACAACATAAAATAAATATAAGAAAGCATGAGTTTCCTATTGTGACTCTTTGGTGCTTTTGTGTGTGTGTCTTTTTCTTTCCATCAAACATTAAGTTATTTCAAAAGGTATCTAAGCCACTGTTGCCCCTGCATTTTCTCTGTTGCCCCTGCATTAGGCCCAAACACACCTGCCCATTGGCAATCCAGCCCTGGGCATTGGTAGTCCTAATTTTACAGGCTAGGAGCTGAGGGTACGTAGTTGGTAAGGAGTGAAGATAAAGTTGCAGACTGTCAAATGAGGCGAAGCCTCTTCCTACACAGCATTAGTGAACCCTTCAGTGTTTCCAGTTCTTCGAGGGCACTGAGATAATAAACATCTTCGGGCATAAAGCTTTGGGCACGTGTTGCTCCAAATACTTCTGTAAAACAGGGTTTAGAAATGGAATATTGAACTCGAAGCCTATAATCACTTTTAGCATGTGACTGTTTTAAAATTATCTGGTAATCATTTCTCACTTCTTAGGAACCAGAAAGTCTAGCACTCGAAGTTGCTTTCACTTGTGGTACCTGCTCCTCCTTCCCAGAAAGGATTTGTTCTGGGAAAATGATGCAGAGCTTGGGGACAAGGCAGAGATGTTTGTGTGACCTTTAAAATCATACGAGAACATGTCCTAATAGGCCCACTGAGGTTCAGCTGACTTTCTGAAGAAATACACTTTATTTAACAATTGATTATTATTATAATTTTAATAATTTCACAGTTTTGGGAGGCCCTACTTCCTCACAAGGACTCCCTAAGGTAGGAGGCAGCCCCTAGATCAAGAACCTCACATAAAATATAATTTTGAGATCCTTTGAGTCTCCTGGCCTTCCTGTTTCCAGGCTACTTCATCCAATCAGTGAGCTTTTGCCAAGCTCTGGCAGATATGGCTCATTTTCAGAGCTCTCATGCATCAAAGTCTGATAGTCATATTGATCTATCTGTTGTGGTTAAGATGCCTTTGTCTTTCAAATATTTGAAATTGGAAATGTGGTTCTCCAAGTCATGTCTGCCTGCCTGTTGGAAACTGGTAGGACCTAGTTATTGTTTTTCAGAAGAAAGTTTAAAAGGCTCAGTCTGGGCCTCAGAAGCACTGGCCAGAGAAAAGCCTGGTGGACGAGGTTGAGGGGTTGAATGCCTATCTTACAGCTTCAAGGCCAGAAGCCTGGGTAGGGAGGAGACTGTAGTGCTATTGCATGGGCTGGGAAGTCTGTGAAGGTTAGAGACCTGGGCTTACAGGCTTCTGTCAATATCTCTTTGTTTAAGGACGCTCCCCAGAGTGGGTGGGGAGAAAGTGGTGGCCCACAGCTTTCTGTCTGTCCGGTTCTGCACTCTCTGAGTTTACTTGAAGAGGTTTAACTTTGTTTTTTTGCCTTTCCTGTAGGCATATGTATCAGTGTCAATATTTGCATTTGATTCATGGCTGAAGTCTGAGCACTGAAGTTTGTGGTTCTTATCTGTACATCTGTAAATGAGAACAACCTTTGCCCCTCCTTACAAAGGAAAAATAATTGGCCACTTATGACGATCTGTGTATAATGGTAGCCCTTTATATCTGTGGTTAACTTCATTGGGGGAAGCTTGGTTAACAGATTGTAGGAATCTGTCATTTGTACTCATTATAGGGATCTCAAGAGAAGGGAAAGAAATGTAAATAGATATTAAGTTAACAACTAGCAGTCTGTTCTAAAAACGTAAGCAGAGTTTGTCTTAATCAGGTATGGTAAGACACCCAGACATGAAAATGATGATCATGAGAAGTTTGTACTCACAGAGCTCTGGAAACAGGAGGCAGGGCACGCCTCTCGGCCAAAGGGGGAGCACCGGGGTCAGCCAGGAGGCAGAAGGGAGCATGGCCCAGAGCCGTTACTGGGGTTTCGCTGGAAGGAATGGGTGAGGCAGGGCAAGCTTAGGATTGGATGGTTTGAATAATTTTGGTGGGCTCTGGGTTATAGAGACAGCCTTTAGTTGTCTGGTACCTGGCTCTGGGGTGATTTGGGGCAGGGGAAATATTGGCATGAGGTGTGAGAGTTATTTGATAAAAGATGGGCTCTGGATTGGTTGGCTTGTATATCAAAGGTTTGCTTACAAAGGGGTGTTTGGTCTCTAGGAATTTGCTAGCCCTGGGAAGCGCAGTCTATCCAGGGCCAAGGCTTCAAATGCCCAAACATTTTTAATTTTATTTTTTGGTTAATCCTCCCCTGAGGACATTTTCCCCCCCCCGTGATTTCTATAGAGTAGAAGGGAGGGAGGGAGGGAGGGAGAGAGAGAGAAACATTGATGTGAGAGAGACACATTGATTGGTTGCCTCCCAATATTGATCTTGGAGTTTTTAGTTTTCTGTTGTGTAATTTGCTCAGATAATAGAAATGCTTTATGTCAACTGAATAGTCTTCCTTGAGAGTCTGTTATTTTTTGGTGCTATTGAAACAAACACACAAAGTTCCTCACTTCTGAAAGAGAGATATTGTCAGATGACGATGGTGGTGGTGGTGGTGTTGTGATACCTTCTGCTCTGCTTATTTACAAATATTTCATTGTTCAAGAAAAATGTCCAACCACTCTAAGTTTTGCCTTTCATATTATCCAAGATTTTAAAAATTGTTATACACAGTTTTGTAAAGCTATAATAAGAGACATTTATATACATAATTTTGTGGGAGGGCAGGGGTGAGAAATATTTTAGTTTATTTATGTGATAGAATAATGTACATCTATTAATTAAAAATTTGAAAGAATATTTGATGTCATAGGGAAATGCTCATGTATCAATAAATTAAAAAGCAGATTACAAAATAGTATCTCTAGTGTAATTCAATGTTTAAAAAAACATAGGTGGATTATAGACATTCATATCATAGTTTGGACATAGGTGATTGCAGGTGGTTTTAAAACATTATTTGTGGTTTCTGTATTTTTCAAATTTTCTATAATGTCTATGATGTAGTTTTTTATTTCAGATTAGAAAAAATAAAACAAAATAAAAAAGGGAAAAAAATTGCATCATTACTCTTGTTAGCCGAGAGCCAAGCTCCAACTACTCCTTGTTCTCGAGCACCTGTGCTTCTGTCTGGAGCGAGTGTTCAGTCTCCTCTGAAACTCTTTTGATGTTTCCTTCCCCTAAAATTCTGAAGAAAGCTCGCAAGTTATTATTTTTTGCACTTGAATCTTATTTGGCACTTCCTAGATGCTGTTTGGTAGTCCCCCAAATTCTATTCCCTTCCTTTATAAAAGGAAAGATGCTGAAAATAACTGGGTATGGCCCTAGCTGGTTTGACTCAGTGGCTAGAGCGTCAGCCTGCGGACTGAAGGGTCCTAGGTTTGATTCTGGTCAAGGGCACATGTCCAGGTTGTGCAGTAGGCAGCCAATCAATGATGCTCTCTCATCATTGATGTTTCTATCTCCCTTCCTTTCTGAAATCAATAAAAAGATATTTTAAAAATAACTAAGTATGTGTAGCAATCTCTTTGCTTTTATTGCTCAACTGATATGAGAGCTGTTGTGTTTATCAAGCTTACAATATGGAAAGAACTATCGATAAAAAAGAGCAGGTAGAAAAAAAAGAAAGAAAGGAAAGAAGGAAGGAAATAAAATAGAGAAAGCAGCTCAACTCTCCTGAGTGACTAATGAACAGATAAAGTGTTGCTTCAGTAGTTGTTAACCCTTCATGATGGATAGAACATACTATGTCCAGGTGAACATGACTGACAGACACAATAACTCTCAACACACTGATTTTTAAGAGGTTTCCTCTGTTTAAAATACCCTTCCCAACCAGGAGCAATTGTAACGCGTACTTCACTGGATGGATTAGAAGGACCTTGAGATTTGTCCCTGTTTTCAAAGAGCATGATACAGTCTTGCCTCAGAATTGTTATGAAATGGTTATGCATTATACTCAATAGAGGAGCCTACTCTTTATTCTGGAATTGTTGCTTATTGTAATAAATTAGCCAGTCATTCCATTTTGTCATCAGCAAGTGGTGCAGGGCTGGGACCACAGAAGGGCTAAATACTTACAGAATGACCGGCTGACTGAATGAATAATGTGGGTTCACTTCAAAGGACTCTTTTCTGGTCATCATCTTTGCTCTCCTGCTCACACACAACACTCCACATGTGGCCAGTCATCTACTGTACTTCCAGGCTGGGATAGGGTAATTATGTGCTTCAAATGATGGGTCAAAACACACCTGCTATCAATAAGCTCTGGAACAGGGGGGCAGCAAAGGGCTTTCTCTGCAGGAGCAGGACTGGAAGGGAATCTAGCAAGCTCCCGGGGCAGGCTTGGGATAATAGCTACATTGCCTGAACATCAAGAAAAACGCCTGCGGGGAGGGGGGGAAGGGGGTGGGGCAGGGAGAATGGGGAGTGGAGGGGCAGGGGAGAATTTCATGACGTGGGATTTCTTGTGATTGACCCAGAGCTATGTAGTGATTTCATCCTTCCAGAACACAGTACTCACTCCTTTGCTGCACTGACAACAGAGCATACCACTTCCTGAGGAGTTCTGTGGGAAGGAGAGGGAACAGGCAGCTTCATTTATGATAACTTTGAACACACAACATAGATCAGACTTCCTCAAAAACTACTCACTGGAGCCCTGGCTGGTGTGGCTCAGTTGGTTGAGCGTTGTCCCAGGCGCTTAGAGGTTGCCTATTCAATTCTCCGTCAGGGCACATGCACCGGTTGCGGGCTCACGCACAGGAGGCAGCCGACTGATGTTTCTCTATCATCAATGTTTCTCTCTCTCTCCCTCCCCCCTCTCCCTAAAATCACCATCATCAACAACAAAAACCACTACTCACTGGAAACAACCCAACTGGCCATTAACTGACGAATGGATAAACAAAATGTAGTATATCCATATAGTGAAATATTACTCAGCAATAAAAAGGAACGAAGCACTGATTCTTGCTAAACATGGATGAACCTTGAGAACATTATGCTATAAGAAAGAAGCCAGACACAAAACACCACATATTATATGATTCCATTTATATGAATTATCCAGAGTAGGCAAATCTAGAGAGACAGAAAATAGATTAGTGGTTGCCAGGGGCTGTGGGGGAGGGAAAAATGGGAAGTGACCGCTAACAGATCAAGGGGTTCTTTTTGGGGTGATAAAAATGTTCTGGCATTAGACAGTGGTGATAGTTGCACAACCGTATACAAAAACCATTAAACTGTACACTTTAAATGGTAAATTTTATAGTACATGAATTTCTCAGTTTTTAAAAGAAAATAATACTTAAAAAAATCAATATCATTCACCATCACCATGAGTTTCCCTTTGTAGTTTTTTAAATAACTAAATGCTACCATGACTTTCAACATTCAGCATTTCATATAACATGGTCATAGCAGCAGATTTAAGAAGTTGATGGAAAATGTAGGTTTTACAGGTTTCCTGCCATTGAAATTTAAGGGCACAGTTTAGAGTTCAGATTCAAGTTGGATGGTCTAGCCAGATGACTTTAGAAGCTGACAACATGTGCATTTCCCCCTAGCAATTGTGATATTTCTTCCAGTAGAGGTGATTGTCTCTTTAGACTACCAGTTATTGAAAGAGAAAAACATATTTTCTGCATCTCTCGTGTTCCCCATATCTGCCTATGTTCCATACGTAGGACATGTAGACACACGTCTTCCCTAATTATTGGAGAAAAAAAGTGCAGCCCCACAAAATCCAATACTGTTTTATCTACTTAATTATTTTTAAATAGATGGAAGCAAATGATATTTTCACCTCCCTTCAAAAGACCAGGGCCCAGGAATTAATATTAAATGAAGTTAAGGAAGCACACAGTCCAGTTACGAGGAACTTTTTTGCTTTTATATTCTTTGATGGGGCTCATATCCATACTTTAACTTTCTCCTCATCTTTCTACTTTTTGCTACTTTTCTCTGCGTCTGTGTATGAGATCCTCTTATTTCAGGACTCTCACAGGGATGTCAAGTTCACGATCGAGGTTAGCAGAAAGCCTCAGTTCCTCACCACATGGATCTCTCCACAGGTCTGCTTGGGTGTCCTCCCAACATGGCAGCTGGCTCCACCAGAGCAAGTGACTCGAGAGCACAATGCGTAGGCTGCAATGTCGTTTACGACCCAGCCTTAAAGCCACATTCCATCATCTCCACAGTATCCTATCGGTCATGCAGGTCAGCCCCTGGTGTGGGAGGGGGCTACACAAGGGTGTGACTATCAGGAATGGAATCATTGTGGGGCCATCTTGGAGGTTGGCTACCACATAAGCCACAAGATAAAGGGCAGTTTCATTTGAATTAAGCTGGGATTTCCCTCTACATCTCCCAACGCAAACCCAAAATCCTTAAAAGAGGCGCATTGTGCCTGTCTGTAGAAGATCCAGGGGAATGAGCAGAGATTAGATAGAGAGGAAAAGCCCCTAGGGATAGTTGAAAGATTGAGACTCACCCACTAGAAAAAAGGAAAAGGCTTGATTGAAGTCTATTAACCAGGAAGGGGCTGGAAGAGAGAATGCAGGAGAATTACAGGAGAATAGAGTACAGCTCCTGTTTTAAAGCCAGAAAGTTATAGAAATGTGCAAAGCCACTCGCTGATGAGTCCCAGTCCCCTGGGTGGTCCATAATGAGAATGTACACAACACCTTCTGATGTGAGGCTGAAAAGTTCAACATGGTTCTTCCAAACTGCTCCTCGGCAGTCTCCCTAGGTTTGAAACTGATCTGAAGGTGCCCCACACAGCTTCTCAAATTCCCAGGAGTCCTGGTCCCAGGTGGCCTTGTTAGATAAAGCAGATAAAGGATCTGGGCAGCTCATTCTGCAGCTATTTTCTTTCTCTGTTGTTTTGGTTGGTAGGATTGGTCCTGAGGTTTCCAGGGTAGGGCTATCTCACTAGGCCAAACCATGTCCAAGGATCTAGCTCAGATTTGGGACAGGGCTGATCTTCCTCTTCCACACAGTTGTGGCTTTGAGAGACCGGAGTTGTCACAGGGAGGCATGTGCATGCGTGTGTGTGTGTGTGTGTGTGTGTGTGTGTGTGTGTGTGTGTTGGGCCCCTAATACTCCAGTTGTTGTTTCTAGTCTGGATATTATAGAGGACTTATTGCTTACTGAACTATACCATGGTTTTGTGTTTATATTTAGTATAAATATAGCTGATCCAAATGACTTGTGTTGGGAGCACGAATGCAATGTTCAGGAAGAAAATTAGAAAAAATTAAAAAACCCGTCCCTTCTCCAAATTCTTGGACTTTTCTGGCCCTGTGATTCCAAGTTATGTTCACATGTGCCTTCTCTGTCCCCAGAACCAAGAGGGAGGTGTTTGTGCCACAGGCAGCTGCTCAGTGCCTCTCCAGGGCAGTGGCTGAATCTCTTTATGCTGTGCTTTGGGATGAGTGTGTCTGGTCCTGAACTGGAAGACTGAAGAGCCCCACACTGATCATAGAAAGTCTTGGGTTTGAGTCCTGGTTCTGTCTCCAGCCAGCTCTGCAAACTTGAGCAGGCCTCTCAGCTTCTCTGAACCTCAGTTTTGTCATCTGAATCAGAGGTGATAAGACCTGTCCTGCCCATCTCACAGGCTGGTGGGGAGGACTGACTGGGAAGGAAGGTGAAAGTGGGATAGGTGTGTATGGTATTATTTTTTATCAGATATAAGTGAACAAGCATATATCAAGCTATCAAGCCATGAAGGGTGCAGCCGCCTGCTGCCTGTCACTGAGCCTTGCCCATCTGATTAGAATGGGTGCTTGTCAGTGTCCTCCACCTGTCATAATAATGGCTCCACATCACAGGGCGTCTGGCAGGGCTGGGGCCAGGTTTTACAGGCTTGTACAATTTGGGGATACTCTCCTTAGGAAAAGAATGTGAACACGTGGCTTGGGCTCTCCAAGGTCTTGGAAAAGGCCCACGAAGTGGAAGACACTGAAGCTTCTTCAGCTTCAAGATAATTCTGCCTCTGGCTTCCGGATTTGAGGCACCTCTGGGGTCTGAGCATCTCTGGAAGCAGGCTAAGATTCAAGCAACCTTTCTCTGACTATATCTTCTGGATTGGAAATTTTCAGACACCATCCCCCCCCCCCCCCCGGCCCCCAGATATTGAAGCTGGATCCCACCATGATATACTCTCTGAGCAGCCTCTGCTTGGATGTTCCTTGATTCACTCAGGGCCAGCTCTTCCTCTGAAAATGATCTCTACCCCAGAGGTCCTTGCAAGGCCTTAAGCAAAGCCCTTAATTCAAGGTGGAAGAAATATGGCCCAGAGATGGGCGGTGACTGACTTGAGGTCTGTTAATGGCAGAACTTAAAGAGGAAGCTGGAGCTCCTAAGTCCCGTGTAGATTCTCTTTCCACCATGACTCCTTGAATACAAGTCTTCTGGAAATTATTCCCGAGTGAACTTCATTGTCCATCAGGAATCTGCTGTCAGTGAACCTGTTGAGTAGTCATTTATGCTTTCAAGTGGGGAGAGGCATGTTTGTTCACCACTGGCAGAATGGGTTGGCCTTTGACATGGACTGTTGTGGCTTCTTCCTGGCTCTCCCAGGGCACTGGCAGCACTAAGAAGAGGTCAGGCCTAAACAGCTCCCTCACCTCAGACTTGGCCAGAAACTTTGCACCCTACACACCACCAGGAGGTCCCCAGACTCCAGTGCCTACTCCACAGTTCCTGCTCATGCTATCCGCCTTCTCCCAAGAAACTGACCCTCAAGCTCACCTTGCCTCAGAAGTCAACCTTTGGTTCCTGCTGGCTCACATACCCCCATTAGGTACCAGCCCCAGGTGCCCACACACCTGCCCCTGTGCCCAGCTAGAGCACTGATTTAGCCAAGACAGAAATCCTAAAGGTCCATCCAGAACCCCTACACTGAGGGCGTACAATAAAGTGGGGTGAGTGTGTGCCTGTGTGTGTGTGTAAGGAGCCCACTGTCCCTTGGACACGTTTACCTCTGATCCAGTCCATCCCAATGACCCTAGAATGAAGGAAAGTCAGGAACCTAAAGCCACATTTGCTGTCACTCAGGGCTGGGCCCAGGGCTGACACTCAGACACTAATGAATGGCTTCAGTTTTTTTTTTTTTTTTTTAAACTAGTAAACATTTAGTTGGTCTCATCAGCAGCTCCAGCACAAGATATGCTGAAAGGGAGGCAAAATCAAAATACACAGAGGTGTGGGGGCCATTGAGGAGGTCCCCAAAGTCACTGACCCCACTCCACAGTGGCCCAGTAGAATGAGGCTTGGGCTGATTGAATGTGAAGAGGGAAAGGGATGCATGATCAGGGAAATACAGGCGCTGGCTCATATCTGTGACTATAGGAAGGAAAAGGGAGAGCAGGAGACTTCCTGCACATAAGGGCTCGAACTACACATTCAAGTTTTCAACCTCACTATGTAGAGCAGCGGTTCTCAACCTGTGGGTCGCGACCCCTTTGATAGTCGAACAACCCTTTCACAGGGGTCACCTAAGACCATCCCGCATATCAGATATTTACATTATGATTCATAACAGTAGCAACGTTACAGCTATGAAGTAGCAACGAAAATAATATTATGATTGGGTCACAACATGAGGAACTGTATTTAAAGGGCCAGAAGGTTGAGAACCACTGATGTAGAGGGAAACAGATGAGCCTCTTTTGGACTTTTTGTAGTAGGAACCCCTCCCAAATGGTCTTCTGTCTCTCTGTTCTACCATCTTCATTCTGTATTTCAAGTTCTGCCGTTCAAACCTAAGTTCTGAATTCTAAGTTCTGCCTTCTGGGTTCCTGGTTCTGGGTTCTTGTTCCTGTTCCATTCTGTTTCCTGCCCTAGAATCTTTGCTGCTCTGTTTCCCAGCCTTTCTGGGTGAATTAATTGGACCTTTTGCTGACTTTGCCAACTTGAAGGTTTCCCTTTATTTCTTGTGGCAGTTCTAGGCCTTTCCTCAGCAGGAGAGACTTGGTTCAGAATGTCCGGCCAGTGGGCCGCCCAGTGGCGAAGAGGGAATTCCTGAGAGCCTGGCTTGGTTTAACTTCTTCCCTTCCCACCCCACTTCTAACCACTAGACATACTATCTTTTGTGCAACCAAACCTAAACTGAGGATTTCCGTAGTGATAATTGGCCTTGAGATTGAGGAATCTGAGGGGAAAATGTGAGAAGACATAAAGGTTGCTGTTCCCCATTCAGAGAAAATGAGTACAGGGGAAAGGAGTGGGCGGGGACGGTGGGAAGCATCTGGGCAGAGCTGAAGTCCTCGGAACTCTCTCATCCTTCAGCTTCCCGTGGTCTGAGCTGAGCACTAACCCCCAGAGTCCTCCCAGATCTGAGAGAAAACCAAGACAGGTTAGGAAGACTCACTCTAGGAGGCCCGTGGCCACCTTCACACTCAGGACCTCCATTAGTCTGGTTACAGGTAAGGTGGGTTCCCCCCAGCCTTGCCTTGACTTTCCCTGTGTCTCCAAGGCCAGAGGATGAAGGCAGGAGAATGAGAACAAAGGTTTGTGAAGTGTTGGCCAATGGTCACCTACCCATCACCCATAGATTTGATTAAACCAGGTGACCATTCTTCTCATCCTCCTCCTCCTGCCCTGGATTCAGCCTTTCAGCCACAGTAAATTTCCACCTTTAAACAGGCCTGTTTGGAGATTTGTAAAAGTCTACTTGCCCCCACCAATCTTTCTTGAACTTTTCTAAGGTATTGTCAAGCAAAACTGTAAAATATTTTGAAATGGTCAAAGATCCTTGGATACCCTTTCAACAGGATGTCAGGGATTGTCTACACTGTTATCCAGATGAGAGGACCCTTCCTGAGTTATCCGATTCTATAGGGATCTGTGGCCTTTATTGTCATTGACGATGCTGCATCTCTGTAGAGACAGAAGTTAACTTAGGGCAGGCTGATGCTGATGCTGATGCTTATAGGAATGCAAATGAAGATGCCAGTTCCGCATCTTTCCTACCACATCTCTGACTGCCTACATATGTGTCTGTGCTTTGTTTTTTCTTTATTGATTTCAGAGAGGAAGGAAGAGGGAGAAGAGATAGAAACATCAATGGTGAGAGAGAATCATTGATCAGCTGCCTCCTGCACACCCCGCACTGGGGATTGAGTCCGAAACCTGGGCATGTGCTCTGACCAGGAATTGAACTGTGACCTCTGGGCTCATAGGTTGATGCTCAACCACTGCACCGCACCAGCCAGGCTATGTGTCTGTGTTTTGGATTCTCCTGTGAATTGGCTATAATATCTTACTGGTTCCCTCATGAATTAATGAGTTAAATGAAGTCAAAGACACATGTTCATTTTATATTTGCATAAGAGTTATGATTTTACTTTTTTTAAAAATTTATCTTTAACAGTTTTAAATATCTGTCTTGTGTTTAAGCTGAAGGAATGGAGAGAGGGAGAAGAGGAAAGGAAAGGAGAGGAGAGCAGGGAGGTAGGCAGGATAGAAGAAGTGGGAAAAGAGAAAAAGAAAAGAAAGGAAAAGCCAAGAGGGGAGAGATCATGGGTAGAAGTGGGCAGGAGAAAGAGGGGAGGGAAGAGCAACATGACCAAGGAGGAAGCAAAGAAAAGAATCTTCTTGTCCCACAAGTACAAATGCTCTCCCTCCGCTTGAAGGAAAAGCCTTTATTTTGAGCCAGCTGTGAGAGGCCTCTTGGTCCCTCAGTCCGAGAAGGAAATTATTTTCTGCCTCTGTCGTCTCCCAGGTCACCAGTTATATTAAGCCAAGATCCCTTGGTGGCTGCTGTCTAAAAGTTTTCCACTCCCCACCCTTTTGAGTCAGATTGCAAAATAAGGGCATTTGGCAACTTGGACTCTGAGATCAGGCTGCAGAGATGTGGCCCAGGACTCTCGGGCCCTGAGGAGCAGTGCAGGGTCCCTATCGAGGGTCCTGCTGCGATCAGTAATAGGGAGGCGAGCAGAGCCGCCCGCTTGCTCCCATAGGGACTCAAACCCTAGCCTGGCCCCCTGGAAACACCACACAGTGTCCCAGGACTTCCCCAGGCAACAGGACATGGCTGCTCCCTGGTGCCATATCTGGGGTTAGAAGCAGCCTCTTTGCCTTGAAATGTTCCATTGGCTGAGCACAGATCTGAAATCTAGACAGTCAATTGTCATCATTCTAACAAGCCCCATCAAAGTTTGCTGGGGTCCTGCCCCAGCAGGTCCAGGGGTCCCCAAAGGTGTAGACGGAGTCGACGAAGAAGGAAGGACACGGAGACAGTGTTCAGTTGATCAGCAGCCTAGCCAGGATCTCTAGCCAGGATCTCCAGCCAAGTTCTGGTCTGGATCTCCAGTGAAGTTCTGGTTAGGATCCCCAGCCAGGTTCTGTCCAGGTTCTCTAGCCAGGTTCAGTCACCAGGTTCTAGTCAGGTTCTCTTGCCATGTTCTATAGTCAGGTTCAGTCCAGGATCTTTTGCCATGTTCTCTCCAGCGAAGTTCTTCTGTCTCTAGGTTCTGTGTAGGTTCTGTCTTCTAAGTTCTGTGTGTAGGTTCTGTCTTCTAAGTTCTGTCTTCTAAGTTCTGTGTCTTGCTGTCTTGTTACATCTGTATTTATACCAGTTGATTCAATCCTATCAATCTCTATTACAAAGGTTAGGGCGTTTCTTATCTCCATTCCAGGGAGTAAAGATTATGTAGCTTAAGCATGATTGTTCGTAGTTAAAGTGATTAATTACCCGCCTGGCACTTAGTTGAGGGGTTTTATTCCCTCCCTAACTTCAGGGGAAAATCCCTACCTGGGGAAACAACCTTTCTCAGAGAGGAGACCTTGGTTAAAACACATAGTGCCAAGAAGGTGAGCAAACATATTAAGAACAGTATGCCATATATGCCAGGTCCCTTGAAACAGCAAGGATGGACCGGCTCCCGGCAAAAGTTGTCCTCAATCCATTTTTCCAAACTTATCTCCTGCCACACCTGCTACACATCCTGCAGTCTGGCCAGTCTGGCCTACATGCCGCCACCTGATCAAGTCCAATATTTCCAGGCCTCTGTGACTTTGCTCTTGCCGTTTCCTCTGGTTGAAGTATCTTTTCCCTCTCGCCTCCACCTGGTGACATCATACTTAGGCTTTTCCTCTTATTTCCAGGTAGAGTGAATTATTCCCTTCCTTGGCCTTCATGTGGACTTTATATATATACATCTGTACTTAGAACACTTAGCCTTCTGATTTGTAATTATTTGCCCGTCTGCCAGTCTGTTCTTCAAGGGCAAGAGCCCAGGCTATTATTCATGGCCTGTCCCAGTGCTTGGCTTGGTGCCTGGCATATCCATTCAGTCGTTTAACAGATGTATTGAGCACTGACTATGTGCCAGGCTGTTTCCTGGGTGCTGGACAGTGAACAAAGCCGATAAAGCTCTCGGTTCTCCTGGAGCTTACGTTTGTGTTGAGGCAGAAAACATACAAGTAAACAAATAGTATGTTGGGTAGTGGTAAGTGCTAGAAGAGAACCTAGGTGGCTAAGGGCACAGAGAAAGATGGAGGGTGTTATTTGAGACAGGATGGCCGGGGAAAGCCTCTCTTGATAAGGTGGCATTTAAATAGAGACATGAAGGAGGTGAGGGCGTGGGTCGTGTGGGTATCTGGGGAAACAGCACTCCAGGCAGTGGGAACAGCAAGTGCAAAAGTCCAGAGGTGGGAGTGTGTCTGGAGTGTTCAAGGGACACCAGGAAGGGGGCTGTCATGGCCTGAGTGGTGAGTGCTGGGAGGAGCCACAGCAGAGGAGCTCCGAGGGACAAGCAGCAGTGGCTGGAGGACGTAGCCTTCGGGCCAGTGTAGAAGCTTCAGCTTTTGCTCCAGGTGAGGTGAGAGCCACTGCAAGGATTTGAGGAGAGGAGCAATGAGCTAACTTAAACTTTAGAGCATTTATGATCTGACGTGACCTCCTGGCTACACTCTGGAAAACAGGTTGTCTATGGTGGGTGCGCTTGAAGGGCAGTGATAACGTGGGGCCAGATGCAAGTGGCCTTGGAGGACAGTGCGAGCTTGTCCTTGATTGAACGTGAAATGGCAGTGTCTGATCTCTTTAGTCTTTGCCCTTCCCTTTCTTCTCCCTCAGATCAGGGCCCCAGCTGATGAGGATTTTCTGCTGGTGCCACTCAATGAGCCTGAAGAGACCAGACAAAACTCAAGGGAAATAAAGAGACCCTGCCCGCCCCTCCCCGCTCCCCCACCCTCACTGAGAGATGCTGACCTTTCTGGTAACAGTTCACCCAAAACATCAAGGCAAGACTTCTGGAGGAGGGAGACTCGGGTTTCCAGTGATTAATAAAAGGCAAAGCACGGCAGGAAAAACTAGCCTTTCACAACCCCAGCCCTCTGGCTGTATGACTTGGCTCTGAGTCACCTTCAGGATGGCCAAATGAGCGCTAATCAGAGCTACTCTGAGTGAAGGAATGCCCTATTTTGACTACCTACTCCTTCCAGGGCCCTTCCCAGGCACATTTGGTATATCCTCACTGTTAACATAGCCAATAAAAGTCGAAGACAGCACCTCTCCACCCCTCCATGCTATGCCTCCAAACAATCTCTCTAATGGTGGATTTTCAGGGAAGGCCGGTCCCTAACGTGCCTTAGGGGAGGGGACTTGCAGGAGCGCCTCTATTCTCCTTACAAAAAGAGCTTCTATTCCCACCTCCAGTCTCTCCTGGGAGGAACGCGGAGACCACCGACGGAAGGAGGGGCCTGGACCTGGCAGCGGGGTTGAGGGGCTGGGGTGCCCGCCGTCTGGTCGGACCGTGGCGTGAGGGGCGGCGGCGGCGCGTGCAGTGGCGGCCGGCGCTCGGCAGAGGGCGCAGAGGACCCGCTCCGCTGCAAAGCGCCCGGCTGCGGCCCCCGGCGCGTCCTCCTCCCCGCAGCCCGCCCGCGCCCCCCTCCCCTCCCGCCGAATTGCTGGCCCTGCCTCTGGGCGCGTGTGGGCGGTGCCAGGACGCTCCTTCCTAGGCCATTCCTCAGCCATCCTCAGACCCCCTTCCTCGCCGCAGCCCTTTCCGGGTAACCTAGTGCGGGGGGCGGGGGGGCGGGGGGGGGGGGAAGGCCCTGCCGGACGCGCCACACCCTCCCTAGCCAGCCTTCTCCTCCCGCAGTTCCTTCCCTCCAAGTGTGGCCAGTAGGGAAGGGTGGTGGTCAGGGCGAGGCATGGTCGGGAGGACGTGGGCCCGAGACCCCGGATCGTTAGAGGTTTTGTAGAAAGCAGCCGGGGTGAGAGGTCCAAGCCTATTTCACCCCAGACCTCGCCCTTGGCAAGGGCTACCTGGGCTCAAGTCTTGGGGCTGGACGCTGGGTGGGGGATAAGGGTAGAGCCCAGGGCCCTGGGAAAGGAGGGAAGGCTTATGCAATGTTTAATTCTGCAGGGCCTGGCACATGGTGGGGCCAATCAGTATTTGAATAAGTGAATGAACCAAAGAAACGGAAGTGGTCTGTTTGCCTAAGACCCAGCTGTGGCCAGCCCTGTGCTGGCACATTCCCTCCCAGCAGGGTTTGCCACACTCACCTTGCTCCTAAGCTGTCTCTCTCCCCCAGACCATCTTCCCACACCTCCCAGCATCCCTTTCACTTGCCGCAGCTGCTCAGAAGTCCTCCCACCTGATCCAAATCCCTTCTAGCACTCAAAGCTCTGTTCAGTCTTGCCCCAACCTACTTATACACGTGGCACACTCTTCTGCTTGAATCTGCTCTCCGGCTACACTAAATCTAGTCAAGTCTTCTGAACATAACTTCAACTGGCCTTCTTCCTGGGAGCCACCCATCCCCCTTGTCCCTGTCAGCAACACCTCCCTTGCCTACAAATCTTTTTCTTCCTTCGGAGCCCAGCCTCAGGAAACATTTCCTGACCTTTTCAACCCATAGTAAGCGTTTCCACCTCTGACCTCCTATAGCATATACTCCTTGCCCCCCCCCCCCCCTTTTTGGTACCAGGCACTCATGGTGATTTGTCATAAAGTTCTTATGTACCTATCTTTTCACTCCCATTATTGTAAACATTTGGAAGGCAGGGTCCAAGTCTTATTTAGTTTTCTATCTCCCCCTTCAGTTCATTTCACATTTATTGAACATCTACTGCATACCAGGTATAGGGTCTGGCATCTATGGTCCCAATGGCATCTAGGCTATAGCTCCCCACAATGAAGTTGGGAAGAAAAATAAGACTCGTGGGGTGTGAGGAAAGGTCCAGGGTGTGGCTCTGTCATGGAGCATTTACTGGGAAAGTCCCAAATGACTTTCTTTCTCTGGGAGTACTCAGCATCCTGGATTAGGAAGCAGTCTCATTCTCTGAGGGTGTGTCTGACCATTCATGGAGCCACTCACCTATTCCTTATTTGATACATATTTGTTGAGTCTGTACTTTATTCAAGTGATTCATAGGATTGGTCATACTGCAGTTCCAGGGCTGGCTGGTCTGTGTGTGTGTGTGTGTGTGTGTGTGTGTGTGTGTGTGTAGTACTAGGAACACGGAAAGATTTGGTGTGAGTTGCTTCTTTGTCATTTCCTCTTTGGAGGCATAACTCCCTGCTGGAAATGGTCTTGGGAAGGACAGGGTAGGCATGGCAAGAGCAAGAAAAGCTCAAATGTTATGGAGGGAAGGAGAACCGCCACCCTCTCCTAAGGGTAAGGTGCCCAGACTTTGCCGTATAGTTCACTTTGGAACAGCTTAATTGCCAGAAAGCACATTTGATTTAAAGTCCTTTCTTTCTATGATCATTGAAAGTTTCCCAAACAGCCCTTTGAGTGTAGGTCCATTTGCCAGATAGAAAGGCTGAGGCTAGGAGATTTAGTTTTTCCAAAGTCACTAGCACCATGGCAAGGGATGCCTAGATCAGATTGTTCAGATCCTGGTCTCCTTAGCTTCATTATAAGGGGCTCTGTCCTCAACACCTTTGGGACCCTCTATGCTAGACTCTACACCTGGTGTGTAGTAGATGCTCCACATGCTTCATGTGCAGATACACCCAGGCCTGTGGAGGGGGCAGTCAGAGAAGTCTCAGGCTCCCCATGGGAAGAAGGCAGGTCCCTGGAACAGAACATTTTAAATTTCAAATCAAAGTGATGGCCCTCACTGTATCAGGCCACTAGCCACTCTCTATTTCTCATTCAGGCATTTTAATGGTGACTAATTACCGAATCCTAACTCCAATTGACTTCTGAGCTCTAATATTTTTAAAATATATATATTTTTATTGATTTCAGAGAGGAAGAGACAGATAGAAACATCAATGGTGAGAGAGAATCATTGATCAACTGCCTCCTGCAAGCCCCCTACTGGGGCTCGAGCCCGCAACCCGGACATGTGCCCAGAAGCGAACCTGGGACCCTTCAGTCCACAGGCCAATGCTCTATTCACTGAGCCAAACCAGCTAGGGCTGAGCTCTAGTCTTAATGTCCAAATTCTAACCACTCCTCTGAATCATTCATTCCTCAATTCTAACTCGATTATATCACTTCACCACTAAGGGCAACTCAGCCTCTCTCAAATACTCGCTGATGGCCTCATGCTATCTTTAACATCTTTCATATAACCCGCCATGGGTCAAAGCTGGCTGTTCTAGCATCCTGGAGCAAGGAGAAGGTCCAAAATTAGGGTGCAAGCAGCCAGGAAAGCTGATAACACCATGAATTTGTCTTTATTATGAAAGTGGTCTCTTTTCCTTCTCAGGTACCCACTCCTGCATGTTGTGCTCAGGCCCTTCTAGACGTGGGGAAAATAAATAGGGTGTTAAACCTTATAGAGATTTTGAGAGAGACTTAAAACACGTAAGATTTATAAGAAGAGATGAAGCATTAACTCAGGGATTCTAGCTATTTAGGCATTCATTCAGGCAACAATCAAAAGTACAGTAACAGGGCACCCAAGCCAGCTGTAATTCAGATATAGTTCCTGCCCTCAGGCACATTGCTATTAGAGGCAACTAATTTTTTTGAGCACTTGCAATGAGTTCGGTACCTGGGTTAAGTACTTTCCCATGTTGTATTTTATTTAATTTCTACAACTTATGGAAAAGGAACTGTCACTCCATTTTGTAGATGAAGGGCAGAGCTAGAGAGGGAAAGGCTACGTCCTTTTCCAGTGTTGCCTCTGGGTGGAGTAGGGGAGGGAAGTTTTCCAGTAACCCTTACTCCTGGTTCCCAAGTCAAGACGCCTCCGGCACCAGCTAGTCCCAGACAGCAAGTGTGGAGCCGGAAGATTGGGCCTGATTCTCTCCTAGGCCTCGCCCGCCGCAGATATGCTGAGCCTATCAGATTGCAGCCCTGGGGCGTGGCCAGAGGCTGTTAGATAGGTTGCCGGGTGTCAGTAGAGAGTCAGAGTCCAGGCCCTGGAGTTCTGTTTGCCTGTTGCTGCTCTTTTCCTTGGTGTCCGGATCTACGCATTTCCTTGTTGACCACCAGGGTTCCAAGTCACTCGAGAGTCATGGCCTGCTCTGGCTTCCCATTAAAGTAACCGTCACACTAAATTTGTGCACACAGCACAAAGCCCTGCCTTAAAGGAAGCAATTTTGCTTCCACTTTATGATCATCATAAAATCATGCTATTTAGTTAACTGGTATGTCATGCAACTACTCTCCTCATCCTTGTGGAGAAGAATGACCCCTGCCCTTGAGGTTCTAAGAATGTGGTTATAAAATATGCACTAATAATAGAATATCATAATAGAATATTATAATACTAGATTCCATTCGCAGAGCACTAACTGCATGCCAGGCACTGCAGCTTTCAAGAAGGATTATCTCATTTAATGCAAAGTAACATTTCAGCAACTTTTCTCCTGCAACATATGTCAGGTAGGAAGAGCTGCGGGAATGGCATCAGGAGAATTTACCTTGAAATTCAAATCCTGTCAAACACTAGCTGTATGATGCTTGGGAGTCTGAGCCTCAGCTTCCATGCCTGCAAGAGGGGAGTATTCTTTACCCCTGTGGTAAAGAGCTCTTTGTGAGGGCAAAGTAGGATATGCTTATGAAGCACCTAGGATCGTGCCTGGGACAGAGTAGGTGCTTATGTGTTTATTTATTCATTTTACAAGTACGTACTTGAGTGCCTGTTATGTGCCAGGCATTGGCAATACAACAGGGAGCAAAACACAAAGCCCACTTATGCTCTATAGCTTGTTCAATCTCAGCTTCTTTTCTTTCTTTTTTTTTAAAAAAAGGTTTTTATTGGTGTTAGTTCCTGCCCTGAGGCACTTTGCTATCTAGAGGCAACTAATTTTTTTGAGCACTTGCAATGAGTTAGGTACTTGGGTTAAGGGAGAGGATGATAGAAACATTGATGAATCATTGGCTGCCTCCTGCACACCCCCTACTGGGGACCCAGCCCACAACCCAAGCATGTGCCCTGACCGGGAATCAAACTGTGACCTCCTGGTTTGTAGGTTGCCACTCAACCACTGAGCCATGCCTGCTGGGCCCTGGCTTCTTTTCTGCCTGTGTGTTCCCATGCACCTTCATGTTGATTAGCTCATTTTAAGTTGATATATTTATTTACTTTGCATCATCCTGATGAAGTCGGAATCAGGAGGATTAACTCCATGTGATGGCTGGAGAAACAGAGGCCAAGAGCGATTAGATGATTTATACAACACATCTGTAACAAACTCTAAACCACGGGTCTCTTGTTTCCCAGCCTTGTCTCTCCCAGGGCTCTCTCTCTTTTGACATACATTCCAGGCAGCTCCATATTTCTTCCAGGGGCTGTGAGCTTTCCAGAGTAAGTTCTGCAGAGAGCTCACTGCTGGAGATCCTCTAGCCCCTTCCCACTTTCAGGCGCTGTCTACACACGGGTGAAATGAAGCATCAGGGCAAGGCCCTCTACCAGGATAGACAGACTTGGCTCATTATGATGGGGAAGAACAGGTGGAGAAGAAGGTACGTGGTGAATGAGTCCCACTAATCCCCACCCCCACTCAGCCCATACCCACTGCCCGCTGCCCACTTGGGTTCTTTCCTGCTGAGACTCCTCCCATACCTCCCTCCAAACTAAGCTGATGATGAGGACCCGAAGGACCCCTGTGCAGAGTGGGAAGAGCACTGAGATCCGACTGGGAGTACAGGGACAGCAGGTAAGAAAACTTGTGTTTAATGAAACTGGCCTTCATGGTGTTTATTAACATGTAGCAAAATTTACCTTGAGTGAAAGTTAGAGGAGTGGGCAAAGACCATATATAAGCTTGTTCATTCATGAAAGAGTTATTTAGGATTGCAGAACATTAGAAACAAGCTAAATGTCTGACAATAGGGGGTTCATTGAGTGAAACTGTGGCTTTCTCTACTCTGAAATATTTGGCATCCATGAACAATTCTACCATCAAATAATACTCCCTGACCAGAGGAAATAACCATGGTATGTTGCTAAAGGGTAAAAGCAGGCCAACTCTCAGGGAAAGCCTCTGGGAGAAGGAGGCCAGGCCCAGCTCTCTTGGCCACCAAAGAAAACCTGGCCTGATGTTTGTTTGTAGAGCCAGCTCTCTACTGCCTATAAGAAGTGTGTCTACTGTAGAGGGTTTCAGAAACTGGTTTCAGATTCTTCTTTCCCCTACCTGTTTATTTTGTAACCACAATCCTTTGGTTTCCCAAAGTCCATGTCAAGTAGGAGAAAGATCTTATAAAAATCATGTTATGTCCTCTCAGGCTCTGCCAGGACCTTTGTACAAGCTGTTCTCCAGTTGAAGGAACCAACCATGGGGCATGCTACTACCCTCCCCCCCCCCGCGCGCCCCCCCCCTCCCCCCACCACCAGCTCTCTGCTCAGCCATCACTTCATCGGGGAAGCCTTCCTTGACTTTCCTGGCAGGTCAGTTTTCTCTCTGATACATCCTCACAGCACCACGCACCTCCTTCTCCTTTGTTTACATTTATTTCTGTGAGTCTCTGATGAATGTCTTTCTCCATCCACGATGACAAGGATCACGACTGCTGATGCACATCACTTTCTTTACCACTCTGTACGTTTCTGGCCACAGAGATGCTCAATAACTGTCAGATGCATAGCTACATAAACCGCAGATGAGATAGATGGACCGATGAGCCTACAGGATATAAGAAGCAGGAGGGAGGGGGGTGATTACAACAGATATGCCTCCAAAGCAGAATGGAGCTTAGACTCAGGGCTGGCTCTATACATGGATGAATAGGTGGCTGCCTGTTGTGCAATTTCAGGGTCAGTAAGAAGGCCCTCCCCCACCTCTGCTCCAATGTCTAACATCTCTTTCACAAAAAGAGACAAAGCCTTTTGTTCCCTAAAGTGTACAGAGCTCAGGCGTGAATCCCACATCCCGGGAGAGGGGGGAGGTCTCAGTGGCTGACGTACATTCACGCCAAGGGGGGGAAGACTGATGAAGCCTTTCCTAAGAGCACATTGTGATGGGAGGCTGTGTGTGAAGGAGGAGGGGAGAGACAATTAGGGAGCAAGGCAAGGACCCCAAATGGGAAAGGACACAGAAAAAGGAGTCTGAGGGACTGAGGCCAACCTTGGCCCGCGGCGTCATTTCGCCTTTGCTGCACACAGCCCAGTCCTGCTGGGTATTAAAAGCCTTTTTGGTAAATCGGGTTCTGCAAATATTTGACGTCTGGAAAACTTTCAACAAAGATGGCTTTCGGAAGCCTGGCTCAGAGGCCCCAGGATGACAACCTAATTACGTGCCTTTTAATAGCTCTTTCCCAAGTGCTCAGTCAGGGACATCTGCTCTGCCGCGGTGGCACCTTCAGGGAGGAATATTTTTAACACTGCGGTGCCACAAAAGGAAACTTCTGGAGGCTGGAGGAAAATGGCCTCTGCGTTCCCAGAGCCTCGGGGCCAAGGGAGGTAGAGCCTCAGGGCTCCCCCAAACAGGGGCAGGCTCCTTTTCACAAGCAGAGGAGGCATCGGCTTACTAGGAAGTGGCCGGTGTGTGTGTGTGTGTGTCTGTGTGTGTGTGTGTGTGTGTGTGTGTTTCAGTTTTTCTTTTCCAGTTTTCACAGAGGTATGTTCAATGTGCCAGGCGGCCTCACCCAGCTTTCTATGTAAGCAGGATGCCGAAAATAACAACCCAAAGCACAGCAAACCCTCTGATGCCAGCCCCCTGCTCAGTGCTGGGCCTTGTCCCTGCTTCTACCCAGTAACTGTCCTTACCCACACCCCAGCCGAGGAACCCCAACCCAGACCCTGTATGTCAGAGGAAGGAAAGGGGAGAAAAACGAGGAGGAGGGTTTCTGTGTCCTGATTAGTGGAGTAGCTTATAAAAAGGCCAAGGGCTGATAGACTAAAGAAGAAGTGTTATGAGGGTCCCTGGGATCAATGAGGTGAAAATGCAAGGAGCCTGATACACGATCTATTCCTAATTCTTTCTTCCTTTTCTATTGGCAAGTTACCTGAGGCCTGCACAGGTAAATTGACTTGCTCTAGGAGTTAACATTGCTGCCTGGCTTGGTTCTCCTGTTTTCAGACAAAGAGTTTATTTTGATGAGAACTGCTCTGTTATTAGCTCATCAAATCACATTGATTGAAGCGTGACCTCTTTACTTAGGAATACAGTTCTCTTTGACAGAGGGATACCATGCTGCAAACAGGAGAAAGGGGTCATCCTTCTGCCTGGCCAGATCACCTGCTGGGCCCTGGGCCCAGGCATTCATATGTCGGGCAGTTGAGGGGTGCCCTGCTGTGTTTGCACTGATATTTTCAAGCCGTGAATTGTTTAGTTTAATGGTGGCTGCTTTTTCTATTAGTGGTTGCAGTAAATCATAAAGGTGCTCTGGAGCCTTTGTGCATGTACTTCCTCCACATCCCTTTCATGCTTCTCGTGACGACAGAAGCAGCACATTTCCTGACAGTGACAAGTGCGTGTGGAGTGAAGGGTGAAAGCTGCTGTTCTACTCCCCCGGCCAGGGGTCAGTTCCGGTCCCTGAGTCTCGCGACATCAGGCCCGGGGCAACAATTGCAACGGGCACACAATTTCCATTGCCGCTTCCGTTCAGCTCTCACTTGACCATAGTGGATGTCTCCGTCTCTCACCTTTCACTTCCAGCCTGCTGCTAACCAACTGCCCAGTCTTTGAGTCTTCCTTTATTCAAATTCTGGAATCTCATGGAGTCAGCTTGTCTGTGGCTCTGGATGCTCTCCCTTCGGAGTGCCCGTGTATGGATGCACTCGTCTTGGGTCCTGTGGACCTTCAGGGCCAAGCTTTGTCTGCCCTGCACAAGGAGCTTGGGGGCCTGATGGACGGCCCCTGCTTGAGCCTGAGCAGTTCCCATAGTCCTGGAGATGCAGTGTTAGAAAAACAGAGGAGTTCTATGGGGAGGAGGGGGGCAAAGGCAGGACAACATCTTAGTGATAGGGCCCAGCTCTTAGATGGGGCTCTTAAAACTGAAGAAACAAATGTGTTCAATGGGCGCCATGATGAAAAATCTAGAGTGTGTGTGTGGGGAAGGTTGGGAGGAGCAAGTGCACTGAATGTACAGCAAGGTTGGTGAACTTGCCTTATTCAAAACCTCCAGAAAGGCCATGATACAAATGATCAAATATTGCTGATGCTACTACTATTACTAGCTAACATTCCATGCCAGATAAGTGCCTTCCATTCATTATCTTATTTAATCTTCTCGATGCCCTCTGAACGTAAGCACCATTCCCATTTTACCTATGAAGAAACTGAGACTCAGAGAGATTGTGTAAAGTCAAGGTCACACGAATTATGGAGGAGCTGGGATTCCAACCAGGAAGTATGTCCTCTTAATGACTTTGCTGTACTGCCTCCCTGATAGAAGTGAGTGGCCCCTTTCAACATGCTGTTTGAGGGGTGCCATATGGTCTTCACTGTCCCAGAATGTTCCCTTCAGTTCTATTATGCTTGCCGTTTCCATTAGGATTCAGAAATCCCTGCTCTCCGTCACTACAATACCGGAAGACATGGTAACCCCAGAGGAGCCCTTTGCCCGCTTTCACTGGACCTTTAGTCCTAAGCAAAATGAGCTTGGTGGCTTTACACTTGGGAGATGGTGAGTTATCAAAGCCTGGACATGAAAGGAAGTCAAAAAAGCTGTAAAGGGATTCAGGGGCAATGTTAAATTCACACACACAAAGAAGCCAATCCATGATGTATTGTACTGAGACGTCTCAGGGAAAAAAATCCTTCACCCCAATAGCTCTCATTTCACCATTAGACTTCTAAAGCAGCGCTGACTCACAGGCCTTGCTGTGATGATGAAAATGCCCTCTATCTCTGCTGTCCTCAATAGCCACAATTTGCTATCTCTGAAGGCATGTTTAGTTGTGGCTCCAGCCTTGGTAAAAGCCCTTCAATGGTTCTCAGCCTTATTTCATTTGCTTCTTATAGAGGCCCCAGGATGGAGATAGAGTTGAGAATGTTGTGCTCATTTTATGGGTGAGAGAATGAAGGTTCACAGAAGCCCCCAGGAAGGGCCATTCTCCACCTTTTCTGTCTCACTTAAACAGACACTGGAAGCTACGGGCTTGCGTCTGGGGCTGACGTCGCCCGGCCCTGGTCCAGCAGCCCTCAGAGTGCCTCTTCCCCAGCACTCCATTCTTGTTCTCATTCAATCATCATCTTGATTCATTTTTAATGTAACCCAGCTGCTGTCCTAAGACATTTAATTCACCACTCATCGTGTGCCTGCCTGCCTGCCTGGGCTTCCAACCTTCTGTTGTGCTTCCAAAGTCCAATCACACGTGGGGTCCATCAGCAGATTCAACTGGGTGAACTGAGAGGGGAAAAAATCAACTTTCCAACCCTACCGGCAACAGAAGCCTGAGCACAGGCCTCCACATCGAACCTGATCCTAGCCCCATCCCAGTTTTCCACTGGCATCACACTGCTTATCTACTGGCTTCTGGAATTCAACACCTGCTTGACCCATGCCCCCTTCCTGAATGACAGCCTCTGCCCCTCTCAACCACCACTGGTCCACTCAAGTTTCCTGCCTCCCTGCCCTGAACTCTATCTGCCCACCCTCCACCCCTACCCACTGCTTACTTTCCCCCTTTTCACAACTTCCTGTTTACATTACTGTATGACAGTGGCCAAGGAAAGAGATCTGCCTGTTGTTTATGAAAGAACATCTAAACTTATAGAAAAGTTTTATAAGAATTTATTTGTACCAAATTTTGAGGACCTGCCCAGAAGCAAAATCCTGACGGATTGAGAGAATGCTCCAGAAAATGGCAGTTTGCACTTATTATTTTAAAAAATATATTTTTATTGATTTCAGAGAGGCAGGGAGAGGGAGAGAAAGAGATAGAAACATCAATGACGAGAGAGAATCTTTGATCAGCTGCCTCCTGCATGCCTCCCATTGGGAATTGAGCCCACAACCCAGGCCTGTGCCCTGACCTGGAATCGAACCATAATCTCCTGGTTCATAGGTCGATGCTCAACCATTGAGACACACTGGCCTGGGCGTGTGCTTATTTTATACATTAGAATGAAAGGAGAAGACTTGAGGAGGGTTACTTGAAATCCACTGGTGGTAGATTAAGGAGGCTGGAGAAAGCAAAGCAGTGGTATCTCTGGGACTGGATAAAAAGCAAAATGGAGAAACATATTTCTTTTACATTGGTGGGTACAGGATAGTTAACAATGAGCATTTACAGCACCCAGAGATGGTAGGCAAGGAAGAAGGTAACAATAAGGGGTTCTGTGGTCCCTCCTCTGGAGCCTGCAGTTGTGCCTTCCAGGGGTGTAGAGGAGAAAATTACCCTGACATTTCAAAGATATGTTATTTTCTTAGATGGAGAAGAGCAGTGGACCAGGCTCACTCATGGTAAAGACTAACCTTTGCTAAGGAATCTATAGGCAAGGGATGTGACTACCCACCACGGCCTGCCCAGTTAGGAATCTACACCAAACCATCCTGGGTGGTTCACTGAGCTTGTCAGGCCTGCCATGTGCTGTCCCTCCCCCAGAGCTTGTCAGGTTGATTACAAAGCCCCCTTTTCATTCACACTGCAGTCAGAAAGGTGCAGGTTGCACAATCTTGGGCAAATAATTTGACCTCGTGGAGGGCTGGTCACAGACCTGACGGTTCACGGCTTCCCTCTGTGAACCATGTCTTTCCTTCCCCTCCTTCCTGGCCTCTGTCAGTCACTCTGAGTAGTTTCTGTCAGACCATCTCACTGTATGGGTTTTATTAGTGAGCTATTACTCTGTCAGGGAGGAGGATTCATCCTCTGCCTTTCAAGGTTCCTCTGGCTGGACTAATACTCAGTTAACATGAGATGGATTGGCAGGAGAAAAATTAAAGTGAACAGCATGTATACCTCCTGTTCACGTGGGAGAGACCCAGGAACACCGAGGAACTCACCAAATGATGGAAGCCATCCCTTTAAGTACCATCTTCAGCTAAAGCCAAACGATGATGTTGGGAGTGGAGAGTCAGTGATGGGGTTCCCAGGAAAAGCACAGAAAACAAGGGTAAGCCCTGGCCCAGTGGCATGGTTGGTTGGAGCATCGTCCTGTACACCAAAATATGCGGTTGGATTCCTAGTCAGGGCACATACCTGGGCTGAGGCCTGATCCCCAATCTGGGTGTGTACAGGAGGCAACCGATCTAGATGTTTCTCTCTCACATCAGTATTTCTTTCTCTCTCTTCCTCCCTCCCTCTTTCTTCATCTTCGTTTAAAATCAATAAAAACATATCCTCATGAGGCTTAAAAAAAAGAAAAAAAAACAAGGGCAAGATTATCATGCAGATTTAAGCTCTGTGCCTTCTCCACAGAAATGTCCTTTACAAAGGATAACTTCTATCTGGCTTTCAGAGCTTCTTTCAGGCCTGCTGTTTCTTTAAGTTACCCATCTTAAAATAATCAGTATCCCAAAAAGGCATATTTTGGGGTAGCAAAGTCTGCTCCCCTTCATTTCTCACCACTCAACTCTGATCCTTTCAGTTGTGGTTTCCACCTTGGGCCCAATGGACTCTGAAGAAACAATGACTATATCCCCTTACCCTCCCACACTTATGAGAGCACACTTCAGGGCAAGGAGGGGGGGGGGGGGGGGGGCGGTGGTCTCGGTATAAGGTCTGGCTTTAAAATAACAACTTATAAGTGTTGTTACCGAGCTGAGAAATGTGAGATTCAGAGGGACTTAAGTCCCCGTCAGAGGTCATGAAAGTAGAAAAGGAGGCAGATTCACACCCAGGCCTCAGCATTTGCTTTATTATACTCTACAGTCAGGCTTACAGATTCTGCCTCCCAGAGCTCTTCACCCCACCCCCCTACCCCCTGGCAGTCCCTTCAGTTAGGAAGAGAGTTGGAAGCCAAACTACAGGCCCTGTGCTAGGAGCTCTCTGGAGAATGCACACGAAGTGCAAGAATAAGGCCTTTCAGCCTGGCTGGTGAGAGGAGAAACACTGGGACATCACAGAAGAGAACAAGAGACTGCCCATTGTTCCTTCATTCCACAGGCATTGATTGGGCTCCTGTTGTGCAGCCTGCGCACAAACTGCCCCCAGGGGAGAAAGACTGACTATAACCCATTGGGGAGAAATGACTTTGACTCTACTATGTTAGAGCTTAAGAGTCTCTTTGGCTCATCTAATTATAAATAATCTAAAGTGCTCTCTCTCTCTCTCCTCTCTCTCTCTCTCTCAGCAACATTTGAGAAGACTGGTCCATTAATCAGATCAGGGTGAGATCTCTGGTCGAAGTGGGTAAGGGAAATCCTAAGGCCTCAATCCACTTGGCTCCCCTCCCTTTTCACTCCCCTCCAGTAGAGCAGTCTCTGAAGAACCCTCCTGGGAAAAGCAGTTTAAAAAAATCCCTAATCTGGTCCAACCCCTGAAAACCCCAATTTTGGAAAGTGAGACTCCTAACACCATTCCAGTTGGGAGGCCACCCCTTCAGAAAGAAGTGAATCCCACACAGCCTCACAGATTGTAAAGAGCATTAGACTGCCAGAGGATCTGGAAGAAAGTGTGTAAAGATCTGTCCAGCTCCCTGCCCTCACAGCCTGCCCCTCTGGCGTCAACAACTGCCCATTTCATCACCATTATTAGCAAGTTCAGGCCCTGACTGCCCATCCTCTGTGACCCAGGATAGAGTCAACTTTGTGCCTGCGCCTGGCCAGACCTTGCAGTCCATTCCGTTATCAGGGCCCTTTGCTTCATGCCTGCTGACCACCGTGTCGCCTGAACACCTTCCCTGATTTCCTACTGGCCAGCAATGGTGTGGGAACTGAGCCACCCCCCCATGCAAGGTCTTTGCAGCTGAGTCCTGTCCCTGTAACACCAGCTGCTGCTGCTGCCAAACTCTGTAAGCTGCAGGACTTCCTTCTTCCACTTCTGCTACCCCAGACACTGACCCAACCTGACCCCTAAGATAGGCCTCATCCTATTGCCTGCCTGACCATGTGTCGGCGCTGCTGCCAGCACAGGCAAAGCTTGTCCAGGGAGTGGGGTTTAGGTAGGATCTTAGCCCCCACTTGCCCCCTCAGCCAGGCACCTCTGTGCACAACTATACAATGATTCTGAGTAGGTTCCCTGGGTCCTACGTCCAGCCATGCTTGTTTGGCCTCATCCTCCCACTAACCCAGCTTCTTCTCGGATGCCCATCCCCCAGTTTCCCAGCATTTCCTCTTCCTCCTCTTCTGATACCTAATCCTGTGGAAACAGAGATTAATATAATAATTAACTTACTGAGATTCTGTCTGAGATGGTGTACTAAGCATTGCACTTGTGTTATTATATTTAATTCTTGCAATCCCCAGGCAGGGCAGAACTGCTGTCCCCATTTTCTGGGTGAGGAAACTGAGGCAGAGAGAGATCAAAGAATTTTCCCAAGGCCCATCACTAATGAGTGACAAAACTAGAATTCAAACCTTGGTCTGTCTGGTGCCAAAAATTAAGCTTTTAACCACTCAGCTCTGTCTCCCCAATAAAAGAAATCTAGAAAAGAGGCTTAGAGAAGACAATAATTTGTCTAAAATCATAGTTCATCAGTGACAGAGCTCGAATTCAAACCCAGTTTTCTGTCTCTAAGTCCAAAGCTCTTTCACCGGCTGCCTATGCTCTCAGGCTGCCTTTTCCACTGCTCTGTTTGCCACTCACTCCTGGCATCTGATGGGGAATGCAGGTGTTCAGGAAATACGTGCAGACTGAAGGATTTACCTCATCTGATTTGATATGCCTATTAGGAGTTGTTTTCTTGTAGACTCTCTCCAAATTGCTTTGATATCAACCAGGCTGGCCTTGTCCACAGACAGGTTAGATCTTAGCTCAACCCCATCCTCCCAAACCTAAAGGGCCTGGAATTCCATCGTGGAATGCAATTTTCCTAGGAGGGGCATAGAAGATTATAATGAATCAGATTTAATGTCCTAACATCTCAGGATACATGAGTTTTCCAGAAAGTTTTCTGGCAAGAGAACCTGGCAAGGCTGGGAATGGTCACAAGGCAAAACCTGACACAGCAGAGTCTGAAGACAAATGTCACTTGAAGTGGTTTTCCAGGGATCAGAGTCTCTTTGTCCTGCTTCCTTGAACTTTGTGTCTCTTGGTTTAACTTTATCTTGGGCCCTACAGGTGCCTCTTCCCAGCTGGAAAGGTTAGCTCAGATACCCGTGGAGAGAACCTAGGGACAGATGGTGCGCCAGCGTAGAGCCAGAGGAAATGCCACCTTCATACAGCAAGGCTTCACACCTGTCCCCTTTGGGCAGTCCTAGGCCTGGCCACAGCCCCTGGGAACAGTCCTGCCAAGTGGTTCGGCTTATTAGCAGATCTAATGGACAGTTAATTGTGTGCAAGCCTGGTGGATCTCCAGCCCACCTGGTGAAAATAGGTTTATTAAAGGACTCAGCCTGTGGGGATTAAGGATTTTCTAGAACCTTCACTTAATTCAATTTAAATGAGCAAGGATTTACGTAACCTCTCTGAGTGCCAGCACTGCTTCTAGAGACCAGTATAAAAGACTTTATCACTTTTCTCCTATTCAGATCCTCTTTTTATATCCTGGTAGCAGCTGATTTTCCTAAAGCCCACACTGCATAATGTCTCAAGGCTTTGGAATAAGACAGTCTTGGGTTCTGCTACTAATTGTATGACACTTAGTATCATTGAGCTTCAGTTTCTCCATCTGTAAAACATCAATCTCATAGGATTAAACATGAGAATTAAGTGAGATTGTACATGAGCTTGCACCTGGAAGGCTGTGATTAATCAATGGTAGCAATCAAACCAATAAGCATATAAAACCATAAAGCCTTCCTGCTCCCATCAAGCATTCCTTTGCTTAGACACCTCCCATAATTCCCTCCCACACACAGGACAAAGTTCTGTCTTCTTTGCCTGGCACTCAAGGCCTTCCATGTAGGGCCACATTTCTAGTGCTTAACCACATGGGTCTTGTGGCTGCCATACTGGACAGCGCAGAATAGAACATTTCCAGTGTTGCAGAAAGTTTATTGGGCAGTGATAGGTGATACTATAGCTCACTCACTATAGCCCCTTTCCTTGGAGCAGGTTTCCATGAAGGTATGTGGCAAGGATGGTCAGCAGCAGGGTCCTAGAAGGAGGGGTGTGGGCACCACCAGACCAGGGAAAGAAATAAACTGAGGTCAGACCACAAGGGGTTGCTATCAACACCCTCCTTCCCAACACCATTCATCTTTCCCCCCATTTTGGCCTTAGCCGTCTAGGGGTGCCCAGGAAGGTAAGAAGATAGGGGGTTTGGACTTTGTGGGCATCTGTAATTTACTTCGTGTGACTTTTCTTTCACCTGTTTAATTATCCCTACTTCTTAAGTTGATGGAGTCAACAATTAACACCCTACCAACTGGGCACATTGGGAGAATTCAGTAAATGATAGATCCTTTTCTCACATTTAAGTAAGTCTTTAGCCCTAGCTGGTTTGGCTCAGTGGATAGAGCGTCAGCCTGCGGACTGAAGGGTCCGGGTTCGATTCTGGTCAAGGGCACATGCTGGGGTTGCAGGCTCCATCCCTAGTAGGGGACGTGCAGGAGGCAGCCTATCTTGATTCTCTCTCATCATTGATGTTTCTCTCTACCTCTCCCTTCCTCCCTGAAATCAATAAAAAATATTGTATATAAGAATCTGTCTGAAGTGTGTGTGTGTCAATTTGTTTTTAATTTAGAAGAAAAAGAAAAATTAGCAGACCATTCTTACCTTAAAGCACATACACCGCCCCCCTCCCCCCCCAAAAAAAAGTTGGGGGAAGACCATGAGGTGATCATATTTGAAGGTGGGCAATAGTAATGTGAGGGCTCATTATTCTATTCTGTGTGTGTGTGTGCTTAAAATTTTTCATAATAAAAACTAAGAGCATACTGCCAGTAAAATTACTGTAAATAAACAGACCACTTGCCCCAGACTTCCAAGGAGGTCTCTTTCTGTTACACAAGGTGCACCTGTTCCAATGAGCTGGGAAGGGAGCAGGGTGTGGGGAGGGGCAGCTGGTAACTATTCATCCTGGATGTTTCCATCCTGCTATCTGTTTATTTTACAGGGAACCTGAGCCTGTGGCCTCTCAGGTGTCAGTTCTGATTCCAAATGAAAGGATCTGAGGGGTGGGCCCTGGTGTCCTGGTGCCCTGGCCCCTGGCCAGGTTTTCCAGTTGCTTCTGGGCCTCAACTTTGGCTGGGCTTGGGCCGAGAGCTTCCATCTCATGGGTGGGGGCACATCCAGCCCCAGCCCTTTTCCCATTCTCTATCTGCCCAGCCTGCACCCTCCTTCCTTTCTCTCTATGCACTGGCCCTGCTCCCACCCTCCTGCAGCCTGCAGATCACTTGCTTTTCTCACCCTTCAGGGCCCCTTCACTTCCCCAGGCCTGTCTTACTACCTGGGCCACAGGGTGTGCTCCAAGGGGATCACTCCACTGGGACCCTTTGCTGCACCCTATTTTGCCCTAATTGTTTCAGGGCCTAGTCTGGTCTCTCTGGCTACAATGCCAGTCCCAGGGGGCTGAGTTCTGTTATCTTCTGTTTGTTTCCATAGCACCTACCATAGAGGAAAGTATGCTTGATAGATAGATGATTGAATGAATGAATGAATGAATGAGCGAGTCTGACAGGCAGTGAGCTCCTTCTTTTTCTATCTCTACCCCCACCAGAGGCTCTGAGCCAAGATAAGAACGTGAGGGGTGGTCTTCCATCCTAGTTCAACCAGGCGAGGGAGTCCAGGCTGGACTCAGCTACAGTCCCATCATTCTGTCAGTCTGTCCGTGGCGGGAGACTGAATGATTTCAGCCTGGAAAGGGTAGTGGGTACTGGTCCCTCTGGAGGGATAACGAGAAAGAACTGGAAGAGAACGACAGAAGTGGGGGCGGAGTAGAAACAAGAGAGGTAGGGGTGGGGAGGCTCAGGGAAGAGGGTGGGCGAGAGGGAGAAAGGGGGCACAAAGGACCGAGGGAGAGATCCTTGCTTTGCACATCCCCAGCCCTCTGACGTGGCTGTGCCGATATCCCCAGCACTAATTGCTTCAATTAATAATACTGCTCTATACAATTTCAGCAGCCCAGAGCAAGTGCAAGGAAAGATGACATAATGCATTAATAATGCAGCAGACGATCGAGTCGGGCTCCCGGGGAGCTCCATTAAGAAGCCGCTGTGCAGTCCTCACGCCGCTAGCACTCCGGGCAGGGCCGCGAGCGTCCTTGGGCCTCTGCAGACCGCGGGGTGCGGGGCTGCGGGGTGCGGGGATGAGGGGCTGCGGGGCTGCGGGGCTGTGGCCGCAGAGGCGGCGCCAATAGACCGGAGTCTGGGGACAGTTGCAGGCTTTTCATAAACCCAGGAAAGCAGCGCTCCCTCATTCTTTGATACGGACAAAAGATGTTTTCTTAATCTTACGTAAGTGCTGCGCGTGGTTTCAAGGTTGCTGTCCTAAATCCCCGCAAATGCCACTTCCTGGACCGCGCCCAGACTAGCAGCCCCTCCCCCACCTCCACTGATGGCTGAAGTTCCTGGGGCAGCTCTCCGACTTTTTTTTTTTTTTTTAAATCTCCGTCCTATTCTTTCTCTCCGCATCTGTATCTTGGCCTTTTTGGTCTCCGTGTCCCTGGATTTTTAAGAGCTCTTAGGGAGGTACCCCTCTCTTTCAGGACAAAGAACCTGTCATCCATAACACGCTGAGCTGTTTTTTTTTTTTCTCAAGTCAGCATCAGCATCACCCAAACCCTCCAAGTGTCTGGACGCGCACAGTCCATCCCCCAACTGTGCCGGGCAGGAGGCCAGGAACAAAGTAGCCAGCGGCAGGCCCCCCCCTCCTGAAGCTGCAGGTCCCTGCGTGGTTTTACACGGGTACAAAGCCAGTGCTTTTCTCATTTGCCCGCAGAAAGCAGGCTTAGACCATCCCAAACAAGGGTGCTAACTCAGGGCTCCTCACTCTGGGGTCTGAGGAAATGCGTACAGTGTCCCAGAACCCACAGAAATGACATGCAGTCATATGTAATAACATATGCATATAATATAATATGTAATAAGATATACAGCCTTTGTACATGTGTGCACTTCTCTGATAAGAGCATCCACGGTATTCTCCAGTTCTCTCATGGCTCTGTGATGGCCCCAAGGATCCTGAAGCACAGCTCTAGCTCCTTGGACTGTCAGGCCCTGAGGTGGGTCCTTAGATAACAGGGGCCCTTGGCTGTGTGCTTCTTCCATTTCGGCTTCGGTGACTCTAGAAAAGTCCCTCTGTTTCTCACGTGGATTTCCACAGTCAAAGTTTATGTCAAAAGGGGTCAAGGGCAAGAAATAAAGAAGACAAGAAGAGGCCCAACGTGAGAATGAAAACTCGTGCTTCAAGTCCTGGCATCTGAGCACAGGCTGCTGCCTGTATTTCACAGTAGGACTGAAGTTTGTGTTGGCAACTCACAGTGTTCTCTAGAACAGCCTTCCTTTCCAAGGAAGGAAGGTAGGAAAAAAACATGTGCTGGGCCCTTTCTTTGTGCAAGGTTCGGTCCCAAACAGTCTGTTGTGATCCAGACTGATCACATTCCAAGGAGGCAGACCCTCCACCCCACTTCACTGAGGAGGAGGGTAAGACTCCAAGAGGTTAAGAATCTTGAGTAGCAGGGCCAGGATATGAACCTAAATCTTTTTGCCACCAAAGCCCAGCAATTTCCATTGTACAGAATTTCCTGGGCTTGAACAGTAGCTCTTGGAGGGGTGTTTTTCTGGGTGCCAATCTGGCTTATTCCTGCCTCTAAATGCCCATTTCTCATGCCTGTGCTCCACCGGTTCAAGTCCTACCCTTCTTTAAAGAGCTAACTTAAATCCTACTTCCTCTGTCAAGCCTTTTCTAGACAATTTCAGCATGGAGTGACCTCTTTGTAAGGAATGAATGGTGTGAGTAGATGTAAGTTATACGAAGAGGTGGGCTGCAGTGGGCACTTAAATCTTAGCCAACATCCCTTTCCCCATGTATCCATGTCTAACAGATCCTATTTATCCCCCCGCCCAGGGGGAGAGTTTCTTATTTTACAGTTTACATTCAATATAATTTTGTATGAGTTTCAGGTATACTGCACAGTGGTTAGAAACAATCATGCACTTTACAGCCTGGGAATGAACACAGCACCCAGTTCTGGCCAGTGAGACGATGGGAGCGGTTGCTGGGGGAACTGCTGGGAAAGAGACATGGGAAGAAGAGAGTCTCCTCTTCTTCACGGGCTATTCCCACGGCTGGAATTTCTGTGGGCGTCCTGCCACCCATCCTGAGGGTGAGGCCTTCTCAAGGATGACAGGGCAGAGGGAGAGGACTCCTTGAGCTACTGTATCCAACATTCCAAGTCTGCCCTTCCTCCGAACCTCTGCTATGAGAGATAATAAATTCCCTTGCAGTTAGTGACAATTTGAGTTAAGGGTTTTTTTGTTCCTTGCTGACAAAAACATAGTTGATATATAATCTCCCTCCTTTAACACAGTATTTGTGCTGATTGCCTGACACGTATCACGTATTGCTTTGTCACTCTATTGTATTGTTGTCTTGCGTTGTTAAACTTTTTCTGTGTTTATATCTTGTCTCTGAAGTCTTCACCAGCTCTTCCAGCCCACATAGATGTTCTCTGAATTCTTATAGAGCTTCCAAATAGCAGTCAAGCCTGTCATCCATTCATTCCAGAAATATTTATTGAGTGTTATGTGCCAAACTCTGGGTAAGGGCTAAGGATACAGTAGTGAGCAAGACAGACATGGTTTCCACCCCTTTAGAGCTTACAGTCTGTCATGGGCTGAATGTTTGTGTCTCCCTAAAATTTATATGTTGAAAGCATGACCCCCAATGTGATGGTATTAGGAGGTGGGACCTTTGGCTGGTAATTAGGTCGTAAGGTGGAGCTGTCAAGAATGGGATTAGACCCAGCCAGCATGGCTCAGTGGTTGAGTATCAGGGCACATGCCCAGGTTTTGGGCTTGATCCCCAGTGTGGGATGTGCAGGAGGCGACCAATCAATGATTCTCTCTCATCGTTGATGTTTCTATCTCTCTCTCCCTTCCTCTCTGAAATCAATTTAAAAAATTTTTTTAAAAAAGGGATCAGAGCTCTTATAAAAGGGACCCCAGAGTGCTCTCTTGCCTTCTTTCTACTATGTGAGGACATGACAAGAAGATGGTCAGCTATGAATCAGAAAGCAGATCCTCATCAGACATGGACTCTGCCAGCACCTTGATTTTAGACTTCCTGGCCTCCAGAACTGTGAGAAACAACTGTTGTTTTAAGCCTATGTATTTTTGTTAGAGCAGCCCAAATAGGCGAAGACCCAGGATTAATGAAGAACTCAAACATTGATCAAATAACCTCAGGAATAAGTCTAGAATACTAAGTGAGAAGAGTAATGAATGGAGGTACCCAGAACTATGCTGTGGTGTAGTCGGGGAACCTGCCCTAGTCTGTGGGTAGGGAAGGCATCCCAGAGAATCTAAGATCTAAAGAATATGTGGGACTAAATGGGTAAAAAAAAAAAGGGGGGGGGGAGGGATGCATTCCAGTAAGTACAGTAAGATCTGTCCTCTCTTTTCCGTCCTGACTACCACTTCTCTGATGCAGGCCCCCATCCTTTTCCCGTGGCTCACTATTGGTCTCCTTGCTTGTAGCCTTGTTCCTCTCAAGTCCACCCTCCTTCCAGCCATGAGAGTTCTCCCAAAATCCCTTTGGTGGTCTCCACTATCCATCAAGACAAGGTCAATTTTCTCAAGGCTCTGCATGATCTAATCTCTGCTTGTCTTTCTAACCTCATTTTCTGCCTCTCCCTGCTTCTGAGAACTCCCTACTTTAGTTTTCAATCATACCAGACCATTGGATCTTTCTATACTGTTCTCTGTGCCTAGAACATCCTTCCAGCCTCCCTTTGTGTGGCTCCCATGACTCAGCCCAGACATCATGTCACTTGGTTTGGGCTCAGTGCCTCTCCTCTGTGCTTCCACAGTGCCCTGTGCATATCGAAGTTGTCCAGTGATATGTGTTTCTCCAACTAGTACTGAGAGTTTCCAGTGTAGGGACCAGGTTTCATCTATCTTTGTACCTCTTAGAACTTAGCACAGTCTGGTACACAGCGTGCCCTCAGGAGACATTAGTTAAACTGCACTTGGGTACAGACTGTTTTACCACATAATCTAGCACTGGTCAGAAATTCCATTTGACTGTACTATATTCCACTGATGGTTTCACGTGTGCTAATTGTGACTCCACATCTACATTCTAAGTTCCAAGAGGTCAGACCATTTCTCAGTAGTTTTACATTTCTCAGCAGTGCTCATAGCACTTAACACAGTTGACCCCTAAATAAGCACTCACTAAGTGCTAAATTCATGAAGGGATGAATGCATAAATGGATGGTTAGAGTTAAATAAATAGTTGAACATTTTTCTTCTACCTCTCCAGTTGGGAAATTAACATGACTCTTTCGCTTGCTGCCAGAATCCTCGAGGGCAGGCCTCAGGAGGAAAGGGAAAGGCTTCCTACAAAAGTGAATGTCCATGAGGACTTCCCTGAGCACCTCCCCCAGCAGGCCCCCCGACACCTTTATAGCCAAGGCAGCTTCACCCTCCTGGCTGAGGGGACTGAAGGAAGGGAGATCCTGAGGGTTCCTAGGCACATGTGGCCCTGAGCTTTCCAGGCTTGAGTCTCCCCACTCCCTCCTCCCGGAAGGCACTGCTTGGCGGCTAAGTAATCCTTATGGGTTATGGCCCAGGAGCTTGGGCCCTTCTCTTCGCCAGCTATGATGGCTTCCTCTGGCCCTGGAGACGGGATGTGCTCCTGCTAATGGTCTGGAAGTGCTCTCTCTTGCTGGCCCAGACTCCCAGGAGGTCTGGAGAGCGGCAGAAGTTTGGCGAGAGAACACAGGCTGCTCACTCACTCCTGGGATCTAAACGCAGGGAACGCTAAGCAGGCCTGTGCCTGGGGTAGTCCAGACAACAGCCAGCAAGGTTTGCTGAGAATATGCTAAGTGGGCGCTTATAGCTTGAACCCCGGGAGGAGGAGGGGCCAAAGAAGGAGGCATCGAGTCCCCTGTGATGTGTCCCCTTAAAAATCTACCAGCCATGCATATTTGCAGGCAGAAGTGAGGCCTTGCCTGCTGCTGGATGCAGAGCTTGCTAAAGGGCTCAGCTTTGCATCCGGACTTGCCTGTGCTTGAATGTCAGCCAACCTTGAGTGTGACTCTGGCTGTTTTCCACGTGCTGTAGGGGAGCAGGACCAGCTATGTCACTTACAGGGCCCCGTGCAAGATGAAAATGTGGGTCCCTTGTTCAAAATGTCAAGACAGTGACATTACAGCATTAAACCAAGCACAGGATCCACCTAAGCCCCGGGTGACTGCACAGGTTGCCCCCATGTAGCTGGCCCTGGAGAAGGGTTGTCTGAGAGTGGGGTGTGAGTGGGGCTGTAAGTAGGAGAATCTTCATGAGCAACTGCTGTCAAGTTAACCACCAACCATGTATCTTTTTCTTAAAAAAAATATATTTCAGAGAGGAAGGGAGAGGGAGAGAGAGAGAGATCGAAACATCAACGATGAAAGAGAAACATCATTGATCGGTTTCCTCCTGCATTCCCCTTACTGGGGACCCAGCCCACAACCCCGGCACAAGCCCTGACCTGGAATCGAACCGTGACCTCCTGGTTCATAGGTCAGTGCTCAACCACTGAGCCATGCTGGCCGGGCACCAACTATATATCTTAAAGGCAGGGATTAATCTTTTTTGGTTCTCCTTTGTGGGACATAGAGGCACTCACCACTGACCTGGTAAAACTGAGGCTTTTTTGTTTAGTTTGCCTTGGACTAGAGACTATCTTCCTGTGTGTGATGTGGATCCAGAATGAGGGAGGTAACAGGACCTACCGTCCAGATTGTAAGTCACAAGGCCAAGGCACCTTTATTTTGAACTCGGCAAAAATAATATTAAGATTGAGTTGGAAAAATAAACAGGAGAGGACACCAGAAAATTTTTTAAAAAATTTTAAGAAGAGGGCTCTGGCCAATGTGGGTCAATTGATTGGAGCATGGCCCCATACACCAGAAGGTAGTGGGTTTGATCCCTAGTCAAGGTGCATACCGGAGGCAGCCGATCAATGTTTCTCTCTCACATTGATGTTCCTCTCTCTTTCCCTCTCTTCCTCTCTCTCCCCCCCACCTCTCTCTCATCAATTAAAAAAAGAAAGATTATATAAATGTAAAGAAGAGGATAGGACCTTAGATATTAAAATACATTTTCAAGGGCACATATAGGAGCCCCTGGAGTCTTCTTTAGCTTGAGCAAGTCCTGCAGATGCTCTTCTTTGCTGCTTAGCCCTGGCTTCTGAATCCCTGAGCCAAGGCTGGAAAGTTATATTCCCCAGACCCTGGACCACTCGGGTCCTGGTCAGGCCACTACAGGATGCCAGGGGCATTGCCCATTGTCCACTGTCTTTAGGTTGCACATAGACACTCAGGTGGCTTCAAATCACTGTGTGTGTGTGTGTGTGTGTGTGTGTGTGTGTGTGTGAATTGTTACAAACCCCATTCCTGTAGATGAGACTCAGAGAGATATTTTGTACCAGTTGTTGGTGCCTGGCTTCGTCCATCACCTGTGAGGCTAGGTGAATCATCAGGCCAAGGAAGGTCTTAAACAAGAAGGCAGCCTGCTGCTCCAGGTGCTGGCCAACATGTCAAACTAAGCTCTGCTCAGATATAGGAGGTGGCAGATACACACGAGGATGTCCAGGACCATGGCATGGCTTTTCTTCTTTGTCCTGGCATTACCTGCGTTGTCTTCCTTGAGTGTCTCCACAAAAATTCAAAGCATTAATTTAAAGAACAGGGGAAAATTGGGATCAACATTTGGTTTAGAGGAAAGTTGATTTGATCAAAACTCGGTGTTGGTGGCTTGTCTTCCCTCATCCTTCTTCCTAGCCCCCCTCAACCCCACAGGTAACTGAGAATGAGGACGGTTCCAGAAAGCAGTGGGGATCCAGACAAGTGGACACTCAGTCCCTCTCATAGTGTTCCTAGTAGCCCTAGGCTCCATTCCCACTTGCTTCATTTGCTTCCCTATGGATTTGCTCCAGGGGAAAATAGTTGGCGTGAGTGTTTGAAGCAAAATCTCACAGCGGCAGTTTTTCCCCTTCCAGAAATCATTCTTTGTTTTTGCTAAACACTGGACATTCAAAGCAAGTTGCCTTTTGTCTAAACTGGGAGCAGAGACTTTGTTGGGTCTAACGTGGATTTCGAATCTTCTTTACTTGCATCAGGACTAGTGGCCCTTGTCCTGGATGGAGTCACTGCAGGGTCTGGGAGAAAAAAAGCAAATTTGCCCTTAGCTTCAGCTCTGGATAAGCAGCAGGAGCCCAAGGGGGGTTTGGTGTGTTGACACTTGCTGGCTAAGACTTAGATCCTCTGTCACTGCAGACAGAGCTGCTTCTTATTTTAACACTGCAGCACGAACAGAGGCTGCCAGTGCAGGTTCCAGCGGGGGCTGGAGGTCAGGGTCCATCTGCTTCTTGATAGGTCCTTAGAATGGGCCTGCAGAAAGGGCTTCCTGAGGGCCATAAAGGCTGGGGGCCTTGGGCCCAGGCCTGTACCCCTCCTCCCAGCCCCCGCCTGCTGCATTGCACCACTAATTCAGTGAAGACATCATCCTCCCTCCTTTCCCAGAGCTGCTTGCTGCTCTGCTCTGACAATTAGACTGGCTGCTGCAGAGAAATGCTCACCGGCATATGGCTTTTTAAAGTGATAAATTGCATTAGCAAATTTCTTATTAGCTCTGCTGTTGGCGGGGGGGGGGGGGGGGGGAGCTCCTGCCACTCAGCTTGCTGAGGCTGATGCATGGCTTTCCCCCTGTTAATTACCATGCCAAGGGCTAAAGGGACTCAGAGGCTGGTGGGTGGATGGGTAGAAGCCCCATTCTCCTCCCTTGCGTGGAAAATCAAAGAAGACTGGGACTTGGGGTTGAGCTGTCTTAGATCTGACTCTGCAGCAGGCTCTGTGCTTTGGACTCGTGATCCTGCCCAGGAGGGCACAGGATGCCCAGGTACCATCCTGGTTGGGGTTGGGTTATTCCTCAGGCCTCCAGGATTTGGCAGCTTGGAATCCGCACAGCATCTCTTTTGGAGCTGCATGTTCAAGGCAAAGCCTGGACCATGTTCCAGAAAAGTACACTGGCCTCTCCTTGGGGTTCAAGGCCACAGATGGTCCTCACTCCTAATCACCTCACTCCGCACAGCTGAAGAGTCTCCGCCCCACAGGTGACATCATCTCTCCTCCTCAGATCTTCTCTTAGTGACTCTCCAGGGCACTGCATATTCAGGATGTTCAGACCCAATTTCCATGGGCTCAGTCTTCCATTTTCCAGGTGGAATTGCATAAAACTCAAACTTACCAGGGAACAAAATAAAAGGAGGATCATTTCAATTTCTTGTTTACCTGTCACCCATTTGGAGGGTCTCTGACTACTCTGAGAATTAGACAGAACAAATAGATCCTCATCTCCAGGAAGAATGCACATCCTCACACTTGTGCATTCAGCTCCCAGACCCTAAGGGCCTTCCCAGACCCTCAGCAACCTGTGTAAGAATCCACGAATCCACGTTCTGTAAGTGGCATTCCTAAACCCCAGAGAGCAGTTGATCCCTGGGAAAGGACCAAGCAGCCCCCTGCCACAAGAAGCGAGCTTGCCTTCTCCTAAAACAACAGTAGAGCAGCTCCCCAGGGCAACTGTTTGGGTGAAGGCCACTAGATGCAGTTACATTATTTCTTGGGTTACATGAGACATGGTGAGACTGAGACATGGGCTCAGGGCTGCACTGACTTCATGGCCAGGTCTGCATTAATTCCTCCTGACAAACAGTGCCCGTGGCCAGGAGGCTCCTGTAGTAACATTCTTGTCCTGGGGTGCTCCTGCTGAGAAGGGAGGTGGGCAGGAGGGGGAGGAGGAGGCAGAGCCTGTGGCAGAAAAAGGGAAGATTCTAAAATGGGTGTGGGGGAGTGTGTGTGTGTGTGTGTGTGTGTGTGTGTGTGTGTGTGGGGAGAGAGAGAGAGAGAGAGAGAGAGAGAGAGAGAGAGAGAGAGAGAGAAAAGAGGGCTGAATTCCTTGGTATTCAGCCTAAGGATGCTTTAGAGATGGAATCTCAAAAAATAATTGCGAGGATGGGGTTGCAATCTTTCACACACACAGCCTCACATTCTGCATTAGCCTGAGCTTTGGCTGGGCCTAATGCTCTGCTCTGTGAAATAAAAAATGCTCTCCTTTCTTGCCACGCCCCAGAAGGCTGGGTTTAGGAAACGCCCCCAAGGGGGTGAAAAGAGGTCCTCTAAGTAAGTGAGGTGGCTACCAACTTATTCTTCAGGACCCCAGGTTGTTTCCATGACTTCCTGAGGAAAAGAAGAAGGCAAAATTGCTGTAAGAAGACCACACTCAGGCAGAGTTTGCTTTTGGTGTTTTTTTTTTTTGGGGGGGGGAGGGTTAGAAGGCAATGGTAACCAGCCTGACATGCATTGCCTCCTTCTTTGAACTTGGGAGCATGCCTTAACTTTAGTCTAGCTACATTCCAGTGCAGCTTCTGGACTGCAGCCAGTGTAGGAACCGTCCTTTCCCCTCTCCCTCTCTCTTCCATAGTCCCTTTGGGTCAGTGTAGTCACAAGTTGGGCTCTTGCTCCATCCCTGGCCAAGAATCTGCCTGGTTCCCAATCTCTTTCCAAGATGGTCCAGTCTGGGCTCTAGCCCCACCAGTTTGACCTGCTTGCCACCTCCCAGCAGGTTGCCTCATCCCCAAGTGGGCCACTCCTTGGGCTTTCTAGGTCCACACCACAGCCCTTTTTGCTCCTCCAGCAACTTAGTCCAGAAACTGGGGCACGACAAGCCACCCTGCCAGCATCCCACGTGCTCCTCCCTCCCTCTCAGGACAAATACCAATCTTGACATTGAGAGGGAAACACAGAGACAAGGAAAGGACTCAAGATTCGGTGAGCTGGGGAAGAGATGACCTGGGCTGATCCGGTTTCTCTGAGGACCACTGGGCCTGGTTTTAAGTACGTCTTCTCCCGGCCTTTGGAAGAATGGTCAAGACTGGGCCCTGAGCAAAAGGGCTGGTTCAGAAGAACAAAGACGCTCTTGGTTGCCAAAAGGATGAAATTCTGCAATGACTCATGGGTGAGAGGAAAGGAACCCACCCCTGAAAAATGTTCTCCAAACATCCACCTGCATGGGCTCATGTTTTTCCTCCTCTCCAGCTCTGGGGTTCAGGGACCACTCCTGGCTGCCCATACCATGCCTCTGGCTCGTTTGTTCTCCACTGGAACCAGGTTAGGCTGTGCCTGGGTCTTGGGGCAGAGCAACATCAGTGGCTCAGGAATGGAAGCATGGAGCATAGTTCCTCTAATACCTTACTTTCAGGAAAGGATTTGAAATGGGAGAAATTAAGTAACCCCACCCCCAATTCCCTGCCCTGTTCCATGTATGGGCTTTATTTTTGTCACAGTACCTAGCACAACCTTTTATTTATTCGTGTCTTTGTTTACTAGGTATTGTCTGTCTCCCTCTACTACCCTTCTTCTCTTACTCCATGGGCATAGGCCCTTGTCATGTTCCCGGTCACATCCCCAGCACCAAGCACCCAGCACAGTGCCTGACTCACAGTAAAGGTATACGGTCAATATTTGTTGATATAATAAGGAATTCTTAGGATTTGGAGAGAAGGCCAGGAGAGGCCATTTGGGTATAAGGAGAAGAGAAGACATTTGGTACCTTCACTTGTTAAAAAAAAAATATTTTTATTAATTTCAGAGAGGAAGGGAGAGGGAGAGACAGATAGAAACATCAATGAGAGAGAATCATGGATCGGCTGCCTCCTGCACGCCCCCTACTGGGGATTGAGCCCGCAACCCGGGCATGTGCCCTTGACCAGAGTCAAATGTGGGACCCCTTCAGGCCGCAGGTTGACGCTCTAACCACTGATCCAAACCTTACTAGGGTGGCACCTTCATTTTCAATATCCATCAGAGGCTTTCCATGGCCAAGTGGATAAAGTCCAAATTTGTTATCATGACAGGCAGCCCCAATCCACCGCCTAGGCTCATTTCTTGCCAGTTCCCCTTTGTACCTCCAACGGCTCAGCCTCTCCAAATTGCTAAATGTCCCACATGCCAAGCTCTTTCACATGGTTCTTTTGTATTTGTTCCCACCTGAATGCCTTTTGTCTATGCAGTTAGGAGTTATATCTACTTTTTCCAGTGTTGGTGAGGATAGGAACAAGCTCCTAGCACAGCATCTTGCTGAAACAAAGTCTTTGTGAAATGTTGGTGAGCATCCTTTCCCTTCCCTCTGTCTGGGAATGCATCAGTATAGAGGACCTCCTTTGTGCAGCCTCAGGTATTGGTCATTCCCCAGGACCCCACAGCACTTTGTTCTTCTCACAGTTAGAAACCTGTTAGGGGGTCTGTGTCCCCAACTTATCTCCCAGGGCAGAGGCATCTGGCCTCCTTTTTGCTGAACATGATGCATGGCACACAGGAGGTGCTAAATGTAGGTGCTCATCTTCCCAGAGCCAGAGCATGCACAGCCATTGACGTCACTGGGAAGGAAGGTCAGTTCTGCATCCTCCTGGGCTGGGAAGCCTAGATGGGGGGAGTGCCTCCCTCCTGCAGCCTAGTCAGCCATCTGGGTACACCTGGCCATGAAATTAGAAGCCACATCCCAAGCACCACTGCCACGTCTCATTTTCCGTCAATGAAATATTCAGCTGCTCCACAGCCATGGTCTGTCTGCTTGGTGTCTGGAAGGGAGGGGTTCCTGCCTCCACAGTGCCTGTCTCCCACCCCTCCCCTGCACACACCATCCCTCCATCCTCAGACCAGGACTTTTGTTATCCTCCCTCTGTGCCTTTACTAATGCTCTGTGCCCATCCTCCTAAAATCAGGACTGTCCTTCCTCCTACCCCCTGACTATCCAGCTCCAACCCACCCTTTGCCAAGGCCCACCACCTCTGTGAATTTTTATCAGAAGCCATCTCTCCCTCCTCCTGGATCCCAGACATGCATCTGAACAGCAAACCCACATTTCACAAACCCAGTTGGGCAGGATTAGGTCTTAACCAGACCCATCCTAGTTCATAGGGATAAAGACCTATGACTCAAAATGATGGTTTGTTGTTGCTGCTGCTGTGGATTTCCCTTCTCTGCACTGGGGGGTGGGACTTAGTAGAAAGTAGGAAGGGGAATTTCCTATGAAAACACATGGGAGGACTTTCTGCCTGGCCTGCACCCCTAAAGCCTCTCCTGTTCAACCAAAGCCCATCCTTCAGTCTCCTCCCTCCTCCAGACCAGTCACTCTGCAGGGGCAGGTCAGGGGAATGTTTGGGGTCAAACACACACTGCTGTCCCGCCACAGCGAGCAGCCTCTGGGCCTACGGTGACTGCTGTCCTATGTGGTGAGTTTGGGGATGTTATCAGATTGCCAAGTGACAGAGCAATGAGCTGCAGGCAGTGCCCGGGCAGCGTTCTGGGAAGAAAGGGCATTAGTGTGGGTCCCTTGGCCAACCCTGTAGAATGAGAGCAGTAGGGCCTTGCTTTATGCATCTTGAAATTAGATGTGAATACATGTTTGCACACCAGTCTAATTTTCACATACTAGTCAAATGATGTTGATCAGATGGTTCCTATGAAGTGACACTGGCTGGCCCGTTGCCAGTAGGATGGCGTGTGGGGAATGGTCCAGGCTTTGGAATGTGGAGTCAGGCGGATGGGGCTTGAACCTACGCTCTGCTCTTTGTTCACTTGAGTGACTACAGGCCAGATCCTTACCTTCCTGAGCCTCGGTATATACATGCTTGTTGAGTGTGTGTGTGTGTGTGTGTGTGTGTGTGTGTGTGTGTAACGTGTTTGGGTCTATGCACACAGCACTTTCATTTTTGAGCATTCTTTATGTGTTAAGCACTGTCAGGCATGTTATTTTCAATGCCCTCATTTAGCCCTCACAACAGCTCTGAGAGGAAGATATTATTATCCCCACTTTGCACACCAAGGTTTGCAAACAGAGGTTTAATAGAGAGGTTAAGCAATTTGCCCTAAAACACATTTATTAAAGGGCAGATCTGGGATTCAATGTCAGGGTTCCTAAGCACTGTGAGATTTTGCATTTCTGTAAAATGGGAATAAAAATAGCTCCCTCAGTTGTATCTGAGGAGCGAATGAGATCATCTATATGAAAGTCTTATAGACTGGAGCATTATTTTCAGAAGGAGAAGACTTGGTTCTTGACCTCAGTAAGAGCTGCACAGTTCCTGGTTCAATGAAATCAAGTGTCAAAATGTACAGTGCACAGCTTAACTAAGTAATCCAACTTAGCTTCATTACTAATGGGATAAAGAGACATGGTGTGTCTCCCAACATGATGACATGCCACAGGAGGCATGCAGCATCACCTTCGCGGTATATTCTTGCCCCAAAATATTTAGCCTGAATCAAGTCAAGACAAATCCAGATTGTGGGACATTATACAAGATAACCCACCTACGTTCTTCAAAAACGCCAATGTAAATAAAACAAAAAAATACCACCACCAATAACAACTCCCCCTTTCACCTCCCTCCCCCAAACGCCAATTTTTTTTTTTAAAAAAGCAGAGACTGTTCTACACTAAAAGAAACAACAAAAACATGACAATTAAAATACACCGTGTCTCCTAGATTTTTTTTAAGCCATAAAGAGTATTTTGGGAGAATTGGGGAAATTTAAAATCATCTATAAATTAGCTAATATTATTGTATCAATGTTAAATTTCTTAGGTGTGATAATGCTGTTGTGGTTATGGGAGGAATTATAGGAGGAATGTCCTGGTTCTTAAGTATTTGGTGTAAAGTGTCATGATATTTGTGACTTTCAAATGCTCTTGCAAAAAGAAAGTATATATATATATATGTGTGTGTGTGTGTGTGTGTGTGTGTGTGTGTGTATTTATATAAGGAAAAAAAAGCAAATGGCAAAATGTTAACTTTTGGTAAACATAGATAAAAAAATTTACAAATATATGTTATTTTATTGTGTTTTACTTTATTGTATTCCACAGATGTTGCATTTTTTACAAATTGAAGGCAAGACCTTCCACCAGCAAAAAGATTATGACTCACTTTATTGCAGTGATCTGGGACTGAACCCACAATATCTCCAAGATATATCTGTGTAGGTTTTCCTGTACTAACCTTTCAACTTTTCTCTAGCTATTGAAATTACTCAGTATAAATTGAGAAGTTGAACAAACAGAGTTTAATAGAGAGGGCAAAAAACTTGCTATAAAATACATGTATTAAAGGGCAGATCTGGATCCAGTGTAAGTTACAGGACTAAAGGGAGGTTGCTATTTAAAGGCGCCTAGAGCTGAAGTTTTCTTTAACATAAAAATATCTCCATTGAACGTATTTCTTTGCTGGCTCCACTTTTAATCAGTGGAAGAGGGAAGCTCAAGAAGGGGGACCTACGGGGTCCCAGGGCCTGAGGTGGCTTCTCCACTCTCCCATAGGAATGAGTCTACTAGTGGTTCATCAGGGCTGCTTTTCCTTTGGCTACAGTGTAGTCAAAACAATCTCCTGCCCCAGCCTCCAAGTTCCTAGGAGACAAGGTTCAACATCTTTGCAGAAGCTGGGAACCCTCTGTAGCCCTGTGGTTTCCATGGTGCAAACAAAGCCCAGCTTTACCCACAGGAGCGACAAAGATAGGGAGAAGAGGACCTTCAGCAATGCCCGTGGGCCACCATCAGAGTCACTAGGGTGCTTGTTTAAATGCTACTGAGGCTGGGGCCTGGGACCCTTTATTTTAAGCAGCACCCAGGTAACACTGCAGTCCGCCCAAGTTTGAGAACCAATAGCCTCCGCTAAAATCCAGACCTCTAAAGCTGGCATTCAAGGCCTTGCAAAGCTTCCTTTCCTCCCCAGCAAGTTCTTTCCCTCCAGCCAGGCTGAAGGCTTCCTAACCTGCCCCACAGCCTGGGCCTTTGCTTAGTCCCACTCTTCCCTGGAATCTTTCCTCTTTCTCTTTAATCCACGTGATGCCAACTCAGTCTCAAGACTGAACTCAAGTCCGGCTTCCTTCCTGGAGCCTCCCTTGACACCCCAGCCCACATCAAGCTCCCTTTCTTTGATTTTATTCAGTGTTAAATTGGAGGCTTCGATTTAGTACTGTAGGCTACAACCATCTACCATGGTTTTTCACTTGCTTCGGTTGAGTTAATGTCATTCCCCCTGTCAACCTGTGAAGTTCTTGAGAGCAGGGATCACATCTTTTTCTCTTGCATCCTCTTTAGTAACTAGGAAAAAGTTCAAGTCCCAGGTGGATCCTCAGAACCAGGTTGTTAATAAGCGAATTGAGGGAGGGAGTGTAGAAAAATAGAGGGTGGCATAGAGAGAGAAGAGAAAAGGATTGGCTATGGCCGTGGTAGCTTTAAGGACAGAACACAGGAAATTTCCCTTGAGCCTGGCATGGGAGTTGGGTGTTGGATGGGTGTTGTTAGCGTGACCACTCCTCCCAGCCCACGTCTATTTGCATTCGGAGCTGGGCTGCTTCAGCGTCCCTGCCCCCTCATGACAATTTGCATCCACAAATTTACATAGAGGTACAGGAGTTTCCTGAGAGGAGGCAGAGAACTGCCCCTCACCCTATTCCTCCTTTGTCATTCAAAGTCGTGCACTGTGATCCTGGGGCTGGAGGTGTGGGCAAGGACTCAAGCAGTTGGATAGTGTGGCCATGCCCCTGAGGGAGAGCTCAGCTGTAGGGGAGGAAAGGGAGTGTCTGGACTTCTCTCTGAGGCTAGCAGCATTGATAGTCTTCCAGCTCCTTGGTGGCTGAATTCCACTGCAAACACCTGCCCCACCCCCCATGCTTGAAGCAGTTGAGACTAGGAAGTAGGGTTGTATGGGGAGGGGGACAGCATGGATATTTGGTCATAAATATAAATGGGACCTTCCTTGTAGGCCCAGGAAGGTGAAACCTGCCACATTTTATGCTGTTCCCTCTCCCCTGACCACTGCTTGGCAAACTCTGAGAGGAGCTTGGCTGGACTCCCAAGGTGGAGAGAAACTCTGCCTGAAGGTGTCTGTGAACAGCTCTGTCTCCCCCATCAAATGAGCACGTGACTACCTCCAGGGTGGTGAAGAGAAAACAAGAGCAGACTCAGGCCAAACAAAGGGCTTGAAATTGCTTCTTTGCTTCTGTCTCCCCACGTTTTGATAATATGGCTGCAACCCTCACTGCTCCCACCTCAGAGTACCTCAACTGGAGTGGGTCCCCCTGGACGGGGTGGAGGGACAGCTCAGAGCCCTCTAGGGGTGCTTCTCAGCCTGGATGTCCTGTCCCAGTCCAGACAAAGGATGTACTGAACCAGAACAGCCATGGGACAAAAACCAAGGTGACAGATGGAAGAAGAGCTGCAAAGATAGCAGTTGGCGGAGGAGGAAGGAAAGGTCAGTGACCCTGTGAAACACAAGTAGCGTTTGGATGGGAAGAGCCAGGAACCACAGAGCGGGTTCCTAATGGAGGAAAACTGAGAAGAGAAAAATCAATGATGCAGAGGAAGCTTCTCCTCACATCCTTCAAATGGCTGCAGGGAGAGGAGGGGGAGGACCAGCTGGAGCTGGGAATATATTAGCTGCCTGCTCCTGTTACCAAGGGAGTTGTGGAGTCCCCGGCTGGAGGCCTCTCAGGAGATGGTAGATAATTATGGATGGTTCTCCAGGCGAGGGATGGAATATATGACCCTTTCAAGGTCCCCTTATCTGTACCAGAACAGGTTACGGCAAGACAAAGAATTCAAGAGGTTGTCATACAATTATTTGTGTTGCACGCTTTCTTTAGCTTTTGAGAAATATCCTAAAAAAAATCCCAAGTGCTCAAGGTCAGATTGAATTTGGGGATTTCACTACCCTCACTCCCACCCTGTGTGTTTATTTAAGATAATAATAATAATAATAATAATAATAATAATAATAATAAACTCCAACCTCCTGAAATCCTTAGGCTCTAGAATCAACAAGAACAGGATTTAGCTTTCACTAGAAATGTCTGCATTTCCCTTCAGTTAAGGGAAGGTGGGGTTCGTTGGAATATTAATGTGGAGCATTTAGATGAGGCTCTTAATTTGAAAAGAATGTGAGAATTAATGCTTGAGTTTAATCAGAGTCTGAATTATCACAGATAGATTTTTTACCCCTTCTCCTTAATCAATTTCACCCTAATTAATTCTTCTGTGGCTAAGTCTTGTTACATTAGATAGTCTGCTGATTATTTCCACAATCAAGAGACTGTATATTCATGCATTTTTAATAAGGAGAGACTGCATCCTTTTTCATAAGTGATCCTGCTGGTTGGCAGTTGCAGCCGCTAAAATAATTATAGAGCAGATTACTTACTTTTACATCATTGTTTGCTGTCATATTCATCCTAGGTGACAATTTGGAAGTGCTCCGGAGGCTGTGTAATCAGCAGAGGAGCTGGGTATTTAATGTGGCAATTTTCAATGTCAAGTGCTGTTTATTCATAGGTCAATGCCTTTAAACACACACACACACACACACACACACACACACACACGTAATTTGGTCCTACTGGCTGATGAAGCCATGTGCTAAGACTTGAAGGCCATTCTAATTCTATGCTTAGCTTAAAACCTGCCCGGCCCCTTATGCTTCAGTTTTGACTGGTCTAGATAAAGTTTTAATGTCTGATTATACTTATTTGATGGGGTGCTCTCATATCAGACCCTGGTACCCCTGCTTGAAGGGGTGACACAGTAATTCCTAAAGCCTCAGCTGTTTTCTGTTGAGCAGGAGGAAGCGGGAAAATATACCTAAGGGCAAGACTGATTTTTATTTTGGGAGAAACACTGGGCTTTTCGGTTATGCAGAGGAAAGCTCAGAGCTGATTCTGGAATGGACAGGTTGAGACAAGAGAAAATAAATGGCTGTGTATACCAATACAGAAGGCTGTTTTCCCACTGGGCAGGCAGAGCTACTGCTCGCTGCAGAAGTTCTTTCAATGTTCACGGGGTGGGTGAGAGCCTTTCCTCTTCTCTCTTGGGGAAACAAAGAGGTGCGGCCTGGACTCTGGGTAGGGGAGTCTTGCCAAGGGCTCTCCTTTCGGTGGGAGGTAAATTAGCCCTGTAGTCAGATGAGAGCCTGACGGCTATAGGGTGGGGAGAGAAGGCAAGCAGGACACCCCAGGCCATGGGTCAGGGGACTCCAGGAAAGTCAGTAGACAACCTCCAACTTAATTGATTTTCTTCTGTAATTGTATCTCCCTTTTTCCAACCCAAGCCTTCAGTAGTTTTGTTAACCTCACAGCCTTTGGGAAATAAGAGAAGAGACTGTATCCACGCTTGGAACAGAGCTGGGGCAGAGGAATGTGATCGTCCTTCGGAACCCAACCTCTAAAGTCTGTTCAAGGAAGCATGATGGTCCTGGAGCCAATGTGAGGGCCCACAGAATGACCCTGGGGAAGGAGGACACTCATGGGCTCCGGGCAGGTGCAGAAGGGGAATGAGATAAACCTCCTGTAGTGGAGAGAGACCTTCAAAAGGAGAAACTACTGCTTGCAAATCACACGGGATGGGTTGTTGGCTAGCGGCCATCTGGGTTGCCCTTAATATACACTGCAGTTGGCCAGAGTCTCAGAGGTTGTCCTGCCCTCCCTGTTCTCCACACCAGCTGTTCAGGGAGAGAGCCAAACTGTAACAGCCTCCAGCTCTTTTCCCATGCATGCCACCCCCAGCTGCTCTGCAGAGCCAAGAGCCAGTAACTAGAGGCATCATTGAAACTTAGGTCATTACTCCCACCCTTACTGCCGATGAGAAACTGGAACAATTCTGGGGCAGTTATTATCTATAGTGAAATGATCGGAAGAGGTGTCCTTAAGCCTACTGGAAGAGTTGAGGAGATTGGAAGAGCAACACCTGAGCAAGTTTGGGGTTGTGGAAAATAAATGGCAAGCTGGTTGAATGTCCTGAGCCAGCCCTCCAAACCCCATTTCAGTCATAGGGAACCTAGGGTCGAAGAGGTAATGTGAGTTGTTCAAGGTCACTCTGTTGATCAGGGACAGGTACAGATTTTGAGTCCCAGGTCCCCTAACTCCCAAATCACACTCTTTTGGGGATAGCCCACCCCTCAAGTGTATTCCTTTTTAGTTAGAGAAATAAAGGCTGGCTCCGGACATTCAACCAGTTTGACATTTTTTTTACTGGCCTAACTTATGAGGTTTGGTTATGCAACTTCTGTCCTGGGCTTCATAGCCAGAGTGCAAAACCCCAGGAAAGTAAGGGTGTAGTATAGGAGTAGGAAACTCCTGGGCTATGTATTGGGAACTATTTATATTTTTTCCTTTATTTTTTGTTTTCCCTCCTCTCCTTTTCTTCATTTTCTGTCTTCCTCTGTGTTTTTAAGTGTCTCACCCACATCATAACCACAGAGCTTACCACAGAAAATAAAGTCAGACTAAAGGGATGGAGCGAGGGACCATTCAGTGGCTCTCAAAGCTGCTTAGAAGTGATCAACATCACTTCCATTGGGAAATGAAGTCACATGGCCAACTCTGACCTCAGTAGGGTGGGAGGTTTAATCTTCCCATAAGGAGGAGCATCAGGGAGTGGCTGTGCAGAGGTAGTGGCAGATATCTTTGAACAAATAATGCAGTCTACCCACAGAGCAGTTTCAGATTATGGATAAACTGTGGCTTTAAATATAGTAATATTTATGTAATAAACTTTTTATTGAAGATTTTGCCGTACACTAAATTCATATGACTCTGGTCTGTCTACCTCAATATTGCCTACCTTTCAATATCCACATTAAGTCTCACCTCCTCCATGCAGCCTTCTTTACTGATCACAGCATTTATTGCCTCTACAATCCATTTTGCCACAATTGACAGGCTTCTGCTGGCTGCTGTTCTAAATGTATGTCTTATCTCTCCTAATAGACTGGAAGTCTTGAGAACAGGCACTACATTTAATATTGCAGTTGTGAGTGCTCAATCTGTTCATGGAAATTACTCAATAAAGTCTGAGAGAGTAAAGTTAAGCACTTTAGTTTGAATTTTTATTTTTTAAAATACATTTTTTTATTAATTTCAGAGAGGAAGGGAAAGGCAGAGTTAGAAATATCAATGAGGAGAGAGAATCATTGATCAGCTGCCTCCTGCATGCCCCCTGCTGGGGAATGGACCTGCAACCTGGGCATGTGCCCAGGGAATCAAATCGTGACCTCCTGGTTCATAGGTTGATGCTCAACCACTAAACCACACAGGCCAGGCTGAAATTTTATTTTTAAGAAGCTGTCCTTCATGCTAACGTGATAATGTTCCCATTTGACAGATGGGGAAATCGAGGCTCCAAGAAGTTTAGAGGACTGGTAGACAGTCACCATCAGGACTGGCCTCCCCGGACTTTGAGTCCACCTCATGTCTCCTATCACACAAGTGCCTTTCGCGCCTCCACGATGTGCATGTCTAAAACACATGTAATCTTTATGAATTGTTTCTAAGACCTATTTTCAAGTTTCTCTGTGATCTATATCCCTGAGGAAAGATAAATGGCTCCCACTGGAAGGTCAGCCACTGGGGATGTTAGGTTAAAGGAGCTAAGGAAGTAATCACTTGGCAAGGGAGCTTAGAAAGGCCAAGATGTTAAACTCCAAGCCAACCAGGACTTAATATATTTGTTACTGCAGTCAATGCCCTGAGCTCAGTTGCCAATATTCAAGAGAAAGCCTTCCACTGGTAGGAAAATGGAGACATGTCAAATTTGGAAAGGCCAGAGAAAGGGAATAAAAAGGGAAATGTACAGTGTTTCCCCTCCTCTAGTCTGCAATCTCCATCCCAGGACAGATGAAGTTATGTCATCTTCCTCATCAGCCCTCATCAGGGCTGCTCGAGGAATAGAGATCTCTTCCCGGGGCCGACTCCCCTTCTTGGATCACTAGGTGCTTTGGGCCAGAAGGTGGACAACTCAGTTTCGACAGATGTCGAACTCAATAGGGGAGGCCTCCCTAGTTCCATGCCTGCTTCAACACCTCATGTAAAGACTACCTGCTTCAGGAAGGGTGCATCATACCAGAGGACCACCCCAGTTTAGGACAGTTCACAAAGCCATGGAAATGGGATCTGCTTGACCTCAGCATGGCACGGGAGAAAGGCATCAGTTGAGTCAGGAGACATGGGATCTAGTCTTACTTGGAAGGAAGGAAGGAAGGAAGGAAGGAAGGAAGGAAGGAAGGAAGGAAGAAAGGAAGGATTAACATTCTGGTCTATATATCATATTTTTTTACTTTGGTTGATATTAGTCTATTCGTAAAAGACAACCCACTTTCAGCCTGTTGATAACATCACGTTTTAGAGCCTAATGTGAGATAGCCTAGACTTTGGAAAATTCAAGGTCGGCTATGGCCTTGGGAACCCTCGTAGAAACCAGCTGGTACCACCCTCTCTCTTGCTACACATCTTTCTAACACCAGCAGATTATATTTCCTAAGAGTGTTGGTGGGTTTTTGAAACTGAGACCCTCCTCTGACTATTTTGCCTTCTATAAAGGGGTGTGTAGTCAAGTCCAACTTTGCTAGTCCTGTGCCGAAGAGTACCCAAGGTGCTGCCCCAAAGGAACCACTAGCCATTGTCCCTGTTCTGGGAGCTGTTTGCACACAATTCACTTGGCCCCAGTCACTCAGCTCTCCTCAGCTTCTGCCCTTTTCCTCCCGCAGCCTCTGGACACTGGAGAGAGCTGGGCTGGGCTTCGAGAGTTGATCCGGCCCTAGAATTTGTGTTACTGTATCACCCTCCCAGAAGTAGGTGTAAAGTTATTACATGTTAATCTCGCAGGGACTCTTGCTCTCTTTGGAGCTGGGGAAAAGAGGGCTAGTTGAAAAAAAATGAACGTAGTGGTAACATTCTTGATGATGACTAATTTAAAAAAAATACATTTTTATTGATTTCAGAGAGGAAGGAAGAGGGAGCGGGAGATAGAAACATCAATGATGAGAGAGAATCATTAATCAGCTGCCTCCTGCACGCCCCCTATTGGGGATTGAGCCTGCAACTTGGGCATGTGCCCTTTACCAGAATCGAACCCAGGACCCTTCAGTTTGCAGGCTGATGCTCCATCCACTGAGCCAAACTACAGCTATCATGACTAATTTTTAAAGCACACATTCCAGGCCCCATGCTAAGCACATTACATATATTATCTCATTTAATTGTCACAGAAACTCTATAAGACAGCATGTCATTTCTATTATCCCCATCTTACAGGTGACTGAACTTGAGTCACAGAGAGGACAAGTACATTTGCCAAGGTCAGGCAGTAAATAAATGGCAGAGCCAGGATTAAAACTCAGGGCTCCATGCCATGCTTTTGACTACCACACTATAGTCTTCCCTTTCCCTGTCCTCTGCAAAAAATCATTTCTCTCTTCTATAAATTTGCAGAGCACACAAAGTGGCCTTTAGTACCTGTGATTCAGGCTGTCCTTCCTGAACCCTGGAGTCTTCCCAGGGGCACCGACCTCATGGCACCTTCTGCAGGGGCTGCTGTTGCCTATGAAGCCTTTCTCCTCCCTCAGAGGAAACCTGCAGCTTCCAGGCAAAGGTGCCCAGCCTCACCCTCCAGCCCTCCACTCCTCCTGGAGCTCTTATTAGCAGTACCTTCTCATAAGCCATTCAGGGAGGCCAGGTGGATTTCAAAACAGAGTCATTTAAATGGTTTATTGCCTCATAAATAGTGCTCTGCAGGGCGCGGCAGACCCATGCTGATTGAAAGGCTCAGTTCCTGTATTTTCAGGTTTAGATTTACCTTTCCCAGCTGAGGGTGTGCACTTCCTTATTCCGGCACGCTGACCTTTGTCAGGGGGAGGTTGATGCGCTTGGCTGGCAGGATGCCCCTCCTGCCTTCCCCGGCCAGCATGATGGGGAGCTGGAGGGACATTTTCCCTCTCTTCGTCAGTCTGAGTGAGCAGGGTTTCTCTGAGGGGAATAAAGGTTCAGGGAACCTAGCTGGTTTGGCTCAGTGGATAGGGCATCAACCCAAGATTCAATTCCGGTCAAGGGCAGGTACCTCAGCTGCAGGCTCAATTCCCAGCCCTGGTTGGGCATGTGTGGGAGGCAGCCCATCAATGTGTCTCTATCACATAGATGTTTCTCTCTCTGTGTCTCTCTTCCTCTCTTCCTCTCTCTCTAAAAATCAATGGGAAAATATCCTCGGGTGAGGATTAATTAGAGGAAGAAGGAGAGGAAGGAGAGAAAGGAGAGGAAGAAGAAGAAGAAGAAGGGAGAGGAGAAGGAAGAGGAGGAGGAGGAGGAGGAGAAGGAGAAGCAGGAGGCAGGGAGGTGGGAGAAGGGGCTGGGCGACCTACAGAATCCAGCAGTCTTCATCCTGAGGGCCCTCTGCTAGAGTGTCACCTGGATAACAGCAGTGGCTAACTGTGTGCATTATTTTGTCTAGTCCTCACGACTTCTAGTATCTTTACCTACAGCTGAGAAAGTGGAGCAAGTGGACCCCAGAGATTGATGCCCTGGGCTACCCTTTGAGGGCAGGATTAAGGGACAAACAAGGGCTCCTGAGGCACCAGAGATGAGCAATGGCAGGAAGTTCTGACCATCCTCGAGCCTGAAGGATCAAGGATTAGAAGGACTGAGGCCACAAATGAGTGAGAGCTGGACCACGGGGGCAGACCTACAGTCACAGAGAGACATAGCCACTGCCAGGACTAACCTCCAAGCAAGGAGAGAACAGAGAAGAAATACCTGAACTCTCTTTTCTTCTGCTTTCCCATCCCTCCCACACCTCCATGGGCCAAACTCATCCAGAACCCAGGTGATGCAGTCTGAAGAGATCAGTCACCTGGCACAGAGCAGGACGGAGGAGGACGGGCAAGGGCAAATGGAGCATAACCAGCATAGCAGTGGAGCTGGATTTTGAGCCATGAGTTCTCAAGAGAACCTTGCCTTTGGCTGTGGTTCCTTCAAGCTGAGACATCTTTCCACCATGCAGCATCACTAACTCTGGCTCAAGCCCTCTTAGAGATTGAGGCACCTATTGATTAATTTGAACAATCTTTTTCCTACTTCTTTCCTCCTTCCTGCTCCTGTAGGAACCTCTCTCAGATAATGAAATTGCCTGGACCCAGGCTTCTGGCCAGCTGGATCACACTGCAGTCCTGACTGCTGCTGATTCCATGAATTTTTCAGATTTGTGCTTAGTTGGCCTGGCAGTGGGTTCCTGACCAGCCATCTTCCATCTCCAGCCTCATCTATACCAGTTCAGTATTTCCACTCAAGTCTTGCATTTTTCTCTGCAGATTTTGCTGCCCTTACCACGAGTAGTCAGCTCCCAGGGGCATTACTGCTGCCCTGGCTGTTCTTCTGGGCAGGGACTACGTGAGTACGCTAGTGCCCAGACTAGGAAGAAGCTCAGTGGGCTGATGCTCTCAGCTGGCGCCCCACCCAGATCCAGTGTGAGCTGAGATTAAGCCACAGGGGCGGTTGCCTGGAAAGCATTGGAAGAATGAAAGGTGGTCCCTCTGATATGTCAGGAAACCACTTTTAGGGTGAGAGGGACAGAGAAAAGTTCATCTTCCAATGTGTCTAATGCACCAACAAGATGTTGGCTAGAAACACAGAAACTTCTGGAAGAGTTCCCAGGCAGTCTGTCAACTGTCTTTACTTTCCACCCACACACTTTCATCCAGATTCGTCCACCTGTTCTTTCTCTCCCCTGCAGCTTCTAGACTGGCTAAACCTGGGGAATGGGAAGACATTTGCTGCAAACCACAATTCCTTGGGGTGGTAGGACTTCTGGGTATCCCCGTCTGACTTAAATTCTTGATTTCTCACCTACTCTCTTTCATCCACCCACCTGGATGCTGATCTCCACTGAAACGCCATTTTAATCATCCGCATTACAAATGACAGCCAACATTTGTCATTCTTTAGCTACAGTTTCAAATACTTTACAAATTCCAGATGATTTTGTCCTCATAACACTATAGTTGTCCCCATTTTACAGAGGAAAGGCAAGCCTGCAGGGAGATCACATGGTTTGGCCAAGGTCACACAGCTAGTCAATCATAGAGAGAGCCTGAATCCAAACCTAGTGACAGTTCTTCAGCTTGCATTCTAGCTGTGACTCTGAATTGCATGTTAAAGACAGGTTTTTCCTTCTTTCTTTACCTTTTTTAAAAAGCTTTATTACAAATTTTTTAAATATATATTTTTATTGATTTCAGAGAGGAAGGGAGAGATAGATAGATAGATAGATAGATAGAGAAACATCCATGATAAGAGTGAATCATTGATCGCTGCCTTCCACACGTCCCACACTGGGGATTGAACATGCAACTCAGGCACGTGCCCTGACCGGGAATCGAACTGGTTCATTCAGAATGTGACCTCCTGGTTCATAGGTTGATGCTCAACCATTAAGCCATGCCAGCTGGGCTCTGTGTTTCCTTTTAAAGGTTTTATAGTTTTAGCCCTTACAAATAAATTTCAAGTTCAGTTTTGTATGTGGAATGGTCAACGTTCCTTTTTGCTTATGGTTAAGCATTTGTATCTGCACCATTTATTTTTAAAAAATTATCTCTTTCCCATTGAGTTACATGGACACTTTTGCGAAAAATTAATTGGTTGTCTTCTTACTATTTTCCTGGTTCGCTTTGAACTCTAACTTTTGACAGGTTGCCTTCTGATTTTCACATATTGTCTTCCTAGATGTCCCACTAGTCACTCTGCACTGATCTAGCTCCTAATCTTCCCTCCTAGCTGGCATTTTTCAGGTCTGACCTAATCGCTTGCCTATGGTTTCGTCTGCAGGCAGCCTTGCTCCAGCTTTCCTGATGTGGGCTCTGTGCCCAGTACCTGAGACTTGCTGCTGCCCACAGTCCTGATACCATCGGAGTCCTGGAGGACAAGAGCTACAGATGAGTCCTGCTCAGGGATCTAGCTCAGGGGTCTTTCCCAGCCAGTTACTGAGGGGCAACCAGAGATCCAGCCCTCATAGCAATGACACGGCTACCAGACCTTCTCAAGACCTCACTCGTCATTGGTATCAGCCCAGTTGTGAACCCCAGTTAGATCAGAAATGAAATTTGGCAGAAAAAAATATTGATGGATAAAACTGAATGAGAGAAATACAGAGCCTTGAAGATCAGTGTTCTCCCATAAGGAAGGAGGACCTTTTTAAGCATACCTATTCAAGGACAGCACTGTGAAGTCCATGCATTTATGTATGATTCAGAGGCAGAAGGACCTCAATGGGTGATCTCTACCTAATCAGCCATCATGTCTGATTAGCAAAACCTGGGAGAAACTTTGGAATGACTTCCTTAGATTGTTTAGACTTCTCTACCAATCTGGAAGGTAGGAGAGTGGCTCTGTACTCATCAAAGTGGACCCAGGGAATGTTGCCCTCAGCAGGGACTGTGCAGGCTGCCTCCAGACTGGTCCATTTTAGAGCCTCAAAGCTACCTGCCAGAGGGAAGTATCTTTTGGGAGGATTTTCTTTTGAATTTAGCTGAAAGGGGGCGATACACAGAACCTCCAAACCAAAGGTGAGGCTTTATCATGTAGCAAAAACATCTTCCACGAGGAATAAAGAATCCTTGTAGTCAGCACATGTTCGTGTGAACATTTGAGAAACTCCATATCCTCCATTCCTAAGAGGCTGGAAGGGCAGCCGAAACCGGTTTGGCTCAGTGGATAGAGCGTCGGCCTGCAGACTGCAAGGTCCCAGGTTCGATTCCGGTCAAGGGCATGTACCTTGGTTGCGGGCACATCCCCAGTAGGAGGTGTGCAGGAGGCAGCTGATCGATGTTTCTCTCTCATCGATATTTCTAACTCTCTATCCTTCTCCTTTCCTCTCTGTGAAAAGTCAATAAAATATATTTAAAAAAAAAAAAAAAAGAGGCTGGAAGGGCAGATGCTATAAATGAGCATGTTGTCTTGCATGGCCACTGGGCTCTGAGTTATTTTTTCAGCCACTAGCCAAACTTAGGCTCTTGCTTTTATGAGCCAACGCCTCCGGTCAGGGAGGTGGTTTTATTTTAGTTGTTATTTTAGAGTTTATTTTAGTGTTGTTCTGCATGGTTCATTCAGGGATGACCCCATTAACACCAACCTCTAACCAAAGTCCCCACCACCCCTAGTAGTAAGTCATGCGCTCATTTTCTTGGAACTGCACACAGCCTGCTTCTCTTGTGGGCTGTGTCAAGTGAATAGAGTTCCTGGATGTGATGGCTGGGGAAATTTAAGGAAGGAAGGAGGCATGGATTAGCATCATCATATACTCATTAGGCACTTGGCCTTGGGTTTTGTCCTAGAAGGAAGTAGACCAAGGCTCACCTCTTGCCCAAGCTCACTGGGGACAGAGGTAAATTAAAGAGGCTTATACTGGAGTCTGACTGACATTTCAGGACTCAGGGACTTTATCTTCTTAGGCTGTCCTAAGAAAGTGCTGTGAGTGCCAAGTGAGAGAAACAGCCTCCACTGCTCTGGGCAGCGATGAGGATGAAAAAACTAATAGAAGAGTTTTACATGGTAAATGAAGTCTTATTAAAAATGGAGCATTTTAGGAGAACCAAGATGGCGGCATAGGTTAACGCCAGAGTTTGCTGCCTTGAACAACTACTTCAAAAGTGAAACCAAAAAACGGAAGGGACATCACCCAGAACCACAGGAACGCTGGCTGAGTGGAAGTCCTACAACTAGGAGGAAAGAGAAACGCATACGGACACTCAGAGGAGGCGCAGTGCTGAAGTCAAATTCTGAGGTGCGGAGTGCGCGGAGCGGGCTGGCGGCGGAGGGCGCGGTTGGCGTTTTCAATCGGGAGGGAGTCGCAGACTCTGAGCTCCAGATACAGGCGAGTCTTTAGGGACCCAGACTCAAACGGGAGAAGCGGGACTGTCTGGTTTCGGTCCGAGCGAGTGCAGCTTTCTCTCCGAGGTTTGCAGCCATTGCTGGGACTCAGAGAGGCAGAGCCCCTGGGGACAGGACTGAGAGCCGCCATCATTGCTCTCTCTGGCCCACCCTATTGATACTGTGCGACCCGCCCCGCCCAAGCCCTGCACAGAGGCATTTGCCGGATAGCCTCAGGCAAAGGCTAGATTAGCACCTCCCTAGAGGACAGAAGTTCTCTCACTGCTGACACAGCTGATTCTCATAGCCACTTGGCCTGGAGGTCAAACCCTCCCTGGTATTAGCTACAACAATCAAGGTTTATAAGACTGCGCACAAAGACCACTAGGGGGTGCACCAAGGAAGCATAACAAAATGCGGAGACAAAGAAACAGGACAAAATTGTCAATGGAAGATATAGAGTTCAGAACCACACTTTTAAGGTCTCTCAAGAACTGTTTAGAAGCTGCCGATAAACTTAATGAGATCTACAAGAAAACTAATGAGACCCTCGATCGTATATTGGGGAACCACCTAGAAATTAAGCATACACGGACTGAAATAACGAATATTATACAGACTCCCGACAGCAGACCAGAGGAGCGCAAGAATCAAGGCAATGATTTGAAATGCGAGGAAGCAAAAAACACCCAACCGGAAAAGCAAAATGAAAAAAGAATCCAAAAATGCGAGGATAGTGTAAGGAGCCTCTGGGACAGCTTCAAGCGTACCAACATCAGAATTATAGGGGTGCCAGAAGATGAGAGAGAGCAAGATATTGAAAACCTATTTGAAGAAATAATGACAGAAAACTTCCCCCACCTGGTGAAAGAAATGGACTTACAGGTCCAAGAAGCACGGAGAACCCCAAACAAAAGGAATCCAAAGAGGACCACACCAAGACACATCATAATTAAAATGCCAAGAGCAAAAGACAAAGAGAGAATCTTAAAAACAGCAAGAGAAAGAAACTCAGTTACCTACAAGGGAATACCCATACGACTGTCAGCTGATTTCTCAACAGAAACTTTGCAGGCCAGAAGGGAGTGGCAAGAAATATTCAAAGTGATGAATACCAAGAACCTACAACCAAGATTACTTTATCCAGCAAAGCTATCATTCAGAATTGAAGGTCAGATAAAGTGCTTCACAGATAAGGAAAAGCTAAAGGAGTTCATCACCACCAAACCAGGATTATATGAAATGCTGAAAGGTATCCTTTAAGAAGAGGAAGAAAAAGGTAAAGATACAAATTATGAACAACAAATATGCATCTATCAACAAGTGAATCTAAGAATCAAGTGAATAAGTAATCTGATGAACAGAATGAACTGTTGATTATAATAGAATCAGGGACATAGAAAGGGAATGGACTGACTATTCTTGGGGGGGGAAGGGGTGTGGGAGATGCGGGAAGAGACTGGACAAAAATCGTGCACCTATGGATGAGGACAGTGGGTGGGGAGTGAGGGTGGAGGGTGGGTGGGAACTGGGAGGAGGGGAGTTATGGGGGGGGGGGAAAGAGGAACAAATGTAATAATCTGAACAATAAAGATTTAATGAAAAGAAAAAAAAAAAATGGAGCATTTTAGGACATACTTCCCCTCGTGCCCAAGTTTCTGGCCAGACTCACTGGTAGGCAGATTATGCTGAGACTTTAGTGATTTGAAATCCAAATGGTGTTATGGGAAGAGCACATCTTAGAGTCAGATATATCTGGATTTAAATCCTAGCCTTGTATCTATTTTCAGAGTGATTTTGGGAAGTTACTTGCCTTTGTTTCTTCATCTATAATACCAGGTAATACTCATCTCCTTGGGTTGTTATGAGAATTATTATTATTATTATTTCAAATATATTTTATTGATTTTTTACAGAGAGGAAGGGAGAAGGATAGAGAGTTAGAAACATTGATGAGAGAGAAATATCGGATCAGCTGCCTCCTGCACACCCCCTACTGGGGATGTGCCCACAACCAAGGTACATGCCCTTGACTGGAATCAAACCTGGGACCCTTGAGTCTACAGGCCGACGCTCTATCCACTGAGCCAAAACGGTTAGGGTGAGAATTATTATTTTTTTCAAATACTTTTAATTGATTATTTACTATGTGCTGGGCACTTTGCTAAACTATACATATATTAAATCATTTAATTTGAGCCCACTATCTAAATGGTATGATATCTGCAAAGTGCGCAGTACTATCATATTATTTCAGAGATCAAAGGAAGGGCCCTTGCTTCTCTTGCTTCCTTCCTCCCCTGAGTGTTGATGCCTAAACTGAGAAATGTGGCTGAAAACCTAATCATCCCTGGAAAAGAGGAAACACTGGCATGGAAATTAATCCCAAAGTGTAAATGGCTGATAACAGAACCTTTCCTGAGAGTAGGTTTTGATAGCAGAAGGATGTGAGGAAGTGTGAAGGAGAAGGAATGGGTAAATAAGACAAACACTGAAGATAACTTTGCTGGCCCTGCCTAAACATCCACCTGTGATAGAGTTAGGAAGCTTTAAAGTGAGTTTTCATGGGCCAATAGTCTGGTTGAGTGGGGATGAAGAGGGGTGTCCTAGAGAGCCCAGGAGAATTCTGTTTCTGCGTCATTGAATTTTGAGGAGCACCTGGGAGGAGGAAGATGAAAGTCTTTGTTTCTAGGGGCCCCTCTGTCCTGGGTGCTGGGGCAATGAACAAAACCTGTCTCACAGAGGTCCCTGGCCATGTTCGTCCAGACTCACATCCTTTCACCTTGGGAGACTCCAGGGCAGGAGAATCTGAAACAGACAGAATTACCCAGTAGAAGAGACCCAAACAAAGGGTTTGCAAGGTGCTTGGGTCTCTATTACTGAACAGGCTGTCCTCAGATCTTGCCATAGGCCTCAAAGGCTGAGCTTCTTATAAAAAATATCCTAGTTGTCTGTTTTCATAACTATAATGTGCTTCTTCCAGGAAGCAAACATCTTTGAGGGCAAATATAAAAAGCCTGTAGAATTCTGCAGTGCAAATATTGAAGCAAAGTGAAACACTTCTGAGAAAGAGTACTGGGGAATTGAGGTAATGCATGTCCCAAAGTCTCATATTAAAACAAAACAACAACAAAAACCCCCGCACAAAGTTCTTCCTGCTAGTCCCGCTCCCTAATAACCCACTTACTCAAAGTTACACATGGGGATTTTTCTGGAAGGATGTGCAGATGAGAGAGAAAAGCTTTAGAAGCTGGTGTTGAACGAATTGGTCTTGGATCTTAGTACCAGGCGCTATACCTCAGGTAAGGCCCCATTCCTGAAACAAACAGCCAGTCTTGACTCAGGATTTGAATTCAGCGAGAGGGCAATGAGCATGATGACTACCTTGGACCACATGGTCATCACTGGAGGAAGTCACCCAGCTGGATGTGGCAGGGGTTGGGGGTGAAGGTACTTCATAAGAGTCAAATTAGCTGCTGATATCAAAAGGAAGAAGGGAAAATGGATATTTGACAGGGGAAAACCACAGATACTTATACTTGATTCCAGCATCGATCATATGAAGTAAGAGAAATGGAGGTTTAGGTTTTGACTGACCAGGAAGTGGACAGGGAAGCAAATCAGCTGCTCCCTCTGAATTGTGTTGAGGAAAAAGTGCTGGCCTACTCTGGGCTCTGCTGCTCACTAGCTGTGCTGCTTCAGGCCAGTGATTGGCCTCTCTGTTTGCAGACTCACATAAGCCAGAGCAAATGCTACAAGCCTTGTCTTCACCAAGGACCACCTTGATATTTCTTCCATTGCCCCTCCCTCCTCCAAAAAACCCACATTAATTCATAGCCTTATCCTGGGGAAATGTACAATGTGCACTGAGCTTCTTTCAATTATGAGACCAGCTGAGAAGGTGGCCAGTGGATATGGCCTTAAAGAGGCACTTGAGGCAGGAAGTGAGTGAGGCAGGCCAGGTGAGAGGAAGGGCATAAATTACCGGGCACCACATAGAGAGGCTTGCAGCATGTCACAGGCAGGATTAAGAGCATCTTCATTGAGAAACTAAGATGGTGGCATAGGTAAACACCTGAAATTGCTGCCTCGCACAACCATTTCAAAAATACAAATAAAAGACAAAATGGACATCATCCAGAACCACGGGAAGGCTGGCTAAGTGGAAATTCTACAACTAGAAGGAGAGAGTAAAGCACACTGAGACTCAGGAGGTGTGGAAGTAAAGTGCAGAGGTACGAAGGCGCGCAGAAAGGGCTGGCAACTGAGGAAGCGGTTGTCTTTTTCAATCAGAAGGGAGACACACACTCCGCTCTGAACTCCAGTTCCGGGCTAGTCTCTGGGGACCCAGACTCATACGGGGAGAAACTGGACTGTCTGTCAGCGGGTGGAACTCAAGGGTGGCTTTCTCTCAGAGGTGCTTGCAGCGATTACTGCGTGACACTGAGACCCAGGTCCTCCTAGGGCAGGACTGAGGATCAGCCATAGCTGTTTGCTCTGCCCTGTTGATTCCCTGAGACCCTGCCCCACCCAAGCTGTGCGCAGAGGCTTTTGCATATGAATGACCTGGCCCTTTGCAATCTAAAACTACCTAACAAACTGCAGCTGGGTCAGAGAGACCCAGAACATCCAAAAGAAGGCCCAAGGCCCCATAGCAGCTTGCATTGCTTCACAGCTGGGCCTCATCTGGACACCTCCAAATCCGAAACAAAGAAGAGGAATCTGCAGATCTCTCTGTAGCTCCTGCTGGATAGCCTCTGAGATCCAAGTGCCAGTGTACCCAGTGGTCAGAGTGGGACCATCCAGATTACAACTCCTCAGATCCATAAGGGACACACTCAGGGGGCAGACTCAGTGAGCACCAAAGCCACACTGAAGCAAGTCTTGCCCCATAGGGTGTCTCCAGCACAGAAGTTCTCCCACCATAGACACAGCTGATTCTCACAGCCTATTGGCCTGGAGGTCAATTCCTCCCAGTGATACCAACTACAATCAAGGCTTAACTACAACAAGACTGTGCATACAGCCCACAAAGGGGTGCAACAAGAGTGTCCACCTCAGGTAATTGGGGAGGCTGGGCCCTATAGGACACCTAGCACAAAAAGCCACTCTATCAACACAGGGAAGCATAAAAAATGCGGAGACAAAGAAACAGATCACAAATGACAGAAATGGAGGAAAACAAACTACTGGATATAGAGTTCAAAACCACGGTTATAAGGTTTTTCAAGAATTTTCTAGAAACCACCGATAAATTTGGTGAGACACTCAAGGATATGAAAAAGGACCAACTAGATATTAAGCATACACTGACTGAAATAAAGAATAGTATACAGAGCTCCAATAGCAGACTAGAGGATTGCAAGAATCAAGTCAAAGATTTGAAATACGAAGAAGTAAAAAACACCCAACTGGAAAAGCAAAAAGCAAAAAGAATCCAAAAATATGAAGATAGTGTAAGGAGCCTCTGGGACAACTTCAAACGTACCAACATCCAAATTATGGGGGTGCCAGGAGAAGAGAGAGAGCAAGATATTGAAAACCTATTTGAAGAAATAATGACAGAAAACTCTCCCTACCTAGTGAAAGAAATAGACTTACAAGTCCAGGAAGCACAGAGAACCCCAAACAAAAGGAATCCAAAGAGGACAACACCAAGACACATCATAATTAAAATGCCAAGAGCAAAAGACAAAGAGAGAATCTTAAAAGCAGCAAGAGAAAAACGGTTAGTTACCTACAAGGGAGTACCCATAAGATTGTCAGCTGATTTCTCAAAAGAAACTATGCAGGCCAGAAGGGAGTGGCAAGAAATATTCAAAGTGATGAATGCCAAGAACCTACAACCAAGATTACTTTATCCAGCAAAGCTATCATTCAGAATTGAAGGTCAGATAAAGAGCTTCACAGATAAGGAAAAGCTAAAGGAGTTCATCACCACCAAACCAATATTATATGAAATGCTGAAAGGTATTCTGTAAGAAGAGGAAGAAGAAAAAAAAAGGTAAAGATAAAAATTATGAACAAGTACATATCTATCAACAAGTGAATCTAAAAATCAAGTGAATAAAAAATCTGATGAACACAATAAACTAGTGAATATAATAGAATCAGGGGCATAGAAAGGGAGTGGACTAACAATTCTTGGGGGGAAAGGAGGGTGGGGGCGCAGGAAGAGACTGGACAAAAATCGTACACCTATGGATGAGGACAGTTGGAGGGGGTGGTAAGGGCAGAGGGTGGGGTGGGAACCGGGTGGAGAGGAGCTATGGGGAAAAAAAGAGGAACAAGTGTAATAATCTGAACAATAAAGATTTAATTTTTTGAAAAAAGAGCATCTTCATCTTCCCTCCTATTGTTCACTCTCTGCCTTTATCGAGACCAAAAAATCTGTCCTCTGAAAGGTCTGATCCACCCAGGGTTTTCTACGTTTCAAGATATCATTTGCTACATTATCACCTTGAATTCCCCACTGGGGCTGCCTCAAAACACTGAGCACTCTGTTCCCCAAGCACCCCCTCCTCCCCAGCACTTATGCCCACTTACATTTCATGCCATCCTATTTAGCACTGGATTACATATTGCCTTGGATTGTTCTCCAGCCCACTCTGATCATAGCCTCCCACCTCCCAGCCCTCCAGTTCCTATGCTGGGTTTTCAGCCTCCTCAAAATCTACAGTCTCTTTCCCTTGCCATTCTCTGCCATGGCACAAATCCCCCACCCTGCCCCCCTTCTTCATTTCCTTCCCTATTCAGCCTAAGCTGCAGGAGCCATCTCATCACTCTTCTCACTCTTCTTTGCCTAAACTCTCCCTCTCCTCCTCCCAGTCCTGCTGCTGATCCTGTCTGGCTGATCAGGCCGGCTCTTCCTTCTCTCTGACTTCTGGGTTCCTGAGCTCTGCTAGAGAAAAATCACAGTCCACACAGGTTGGCGCTACTACAAAGTCATTCTCTGCAGCCTCGGCAGGCTGCTGAGCAGCCTGGAAACCCTTGTTAGAGTCCCTGTCAGCACACTTGCCCTTTCCCTACAGCGGCTCTTCTAAGCATTTCCCACCCCTTGAGCTTTGCTGAGAACATAAAAGCCATCAGGAAGGAATTCCCTCATCCTATGGTACTCCTCCTACCCCACCAAGAAAAGGCTCTTCCCCATCTTGAGAGGCTGTGAGACCTCCTTTCCTGGCCAAAGGTAACCAACCCCTCCTGAGAGTACCTGCAGCCTTGGCACCTCTTTGACTTCCTCAGTTCCCCTCTCTCCTCTACTTTCCCATCTCTCTATCTCATCTTGTCTTCCTTCTGAGCACGTAAACATGTTCTCTCTCCATCTAGATGAGATTCTTCTTCCCAGCTGAACTTCACAATAAAGTATGCTTGATGAGGCCACAGCCCGCCATGACCATAAAAGTATGCAATAGCCACTAATTACCCTCTCATCGTCAAGTCCATGACCGCTTTCAGCCTGTCTTGGCCTTGCTGACGCTCTGACACTGTTGACCCTTTCTCTCTTCTTGCTTCTCTCCCTTCTCTCTCCCCCCCCCCCCTCTCTTGATTGTCACCTCTGTGTTACTACTGCCTCTCCCCCCCACCATTCCAATCTCCTTAGACTTTGCCCCCCACCTACACCCCCGTACTCTCCTGGTGAGGATCCTTCAGGCACTTTGGGATGAAATTCAAGTTCCTTTGGAGAGCAGAGAAGGGCCTTTGTCATTTGACTACTGCTTTCTCTCCCTTCCCCTATTACATGATTTATCCCCTCCTCCACTGGCCACATTCTCTCTCATCTCTGTGCCTTTAGTGCATTTCGTCCCCGTCTGGAGCACCCCTTCTCACTCCCCACCAAGTCACCAGGAGAACTCCATCTTTTAGGGACAAGCTCAGGGATTGCCTCATTCCTAAGTCAGTCATTCATAATCATGCCTCATCTAAATTCCCAAACCATCTTGAGCATGTCTTAGTATTTATCACATTATATTGAAGTTATCTGTGTCTGCTCCTTGAGGCTGAGGACGGGGCCTCTTCACCCCCATATGCTTAATGCCCAGCACAGCTTGGCATATAATACATGCTCAACTCATTCATGTTTGCTGAATGAGCAAATGACTTCATGTATTAGTTATTACTCCCAACGAGGCTACTACCGGGTAATGAATGTGATCAGTCAGAGCATTCATGTGGTAGATTTATATTTTATTGTGGTAAAACACATATAACATAAAAAGTTAATGTGTACAATTTAGTGACATTTACTACCCTCACAATGCTGTGTAGCCATTACCACTTTCTAGTTCCAAAACATTTTTATCACCCCTCCCCAAAAAGACCCTTTACCCATTAAGCAGTCATTCTTTTTTTTTTAAATATATTTTATTGATTTTTTTACAGAGAGGAAGGGAGAAGGATAGAGAGTTAGAAACATCAATGAGAGAGAAACATCGATCAGCTGCCCTTGCGCAACCCCTACTGGGGATGTGCCTGCAACCAAGGTACATGCCCTTGATCGAAATCGAACCTGGGACCCTTGAGTCCGCAGGCCGACGCTCTATCCACTGAGCCAAACCAGTTAGGGCAAGCAGTCATTCTTTATTCCTATATCCCCTCACATTTGGCAACCACCAATTTGCTTTCTGTCTCTAAGATTTGCCTAGTCTGGATATTTTATATAATAGAATCATATTATATGTTATCTCTTGACTTCATTCACTTAGCATAATGTTTTCTTAAGTATATCTTTTAGCAAAATGTTTTTAAGGTCCATTCATGTCAGCTCTTCATTTCTTCATATGACTAAATAATATTCCATTATAAGACTATACAACATTTTGTTTATCCATTTATCAATTGTGGACATTTGGGTTGTTTCCACCCTTTGGCTATGTTGAAGAGTGCTGCTATGAGGATTTATGTACAAGTTTTCATTTGAACACCTGTTTTTAATTCTGGGTATATACCCAGGAGTAGAATTGTTGGGTCAGATGGTAATTCTATGTTTAATTCATTAAGGAAACACTGAACTGTTTTCCATAGCAACCATGCCACAATACATTTATATTTATATTGCCATTTACATTTCATGCAGATTCTAATTTGTCCACATTCTTGCCAACAGTTGTTATTTTCCTTTTGTTTTTTGGTTTTTTTTTAGTATAGCCATCCTTGTGGGTGTGAGCGGTAGCTATATTTTGAGGTATATGCTCAGCTTAAATGATTCCTATCCATAAATGCCTTATTGCCAGCTGTAGAGGGTGGCATTCCACAGCCGTTTATGCCTAATGGGACCCAGACCCCTGGTCATAGTTGACTGAATCAAGGATGGATTCCTGAGTCAACTTGGGTCAAAAGAGTTCCTTCCATGGGAGTTTATGTTCGAGAGAGAGGGATAGTAGGAGAAAGAAACTTGGTTAATAGGGCTGGAATGTGAACTTGAGAGCTGTGGGTGTCTGTCTTTGATCCCACATGTGGACAGAGCAGTGGAGGGAACTCCCAGAAAAAAAGATGGACACAAATGTTCAGAGACAAACAGAAATGAAAGATGAAGAGATGTATCTCTTGAGTGTCTGACAGTCTGCAAGTTCCCAGTTGTAGTGTTTCCTTAAGCCTCAAGGCATTCTTGCCATCAGGGCCTATATGTAAGTCACCCTTCTGTCCTATTGTGGTTAAGCCAACTGCAGTGAATTTCTGTTTCTTGCAAGCAATGAATCCAGGGCAATACTCATTGGTACTCTCACAATCTACTTGACCTAAGGAGGTCCCTCAAACTGTAGGCCAAACAAAATAGCTGTCAGGCTACTTCCATTTTTTTTTTGGGGGGGGGTGTCCTAAAAATCATTTCTTATGACCTCAATGACCTCACCTCTGCCTACCAACCCAATATAAAATTGGAGTCAAATCCAGTGAACTAACATCATCTAATATTCATGAGGTATCCTCAAGGGCAGGGTGTCCAGCACTTGGCTATCACCTTGACGTGCCTTTTGGCATCTGTTCTAGATTCCCCTTTTCTGCCCCCCAATAGCAGAACTCCTGTTCAGTTTTCTAAGTGTCATGTTTTCTTGTCTTAGTTATCACTCTAACTTCTCTTACAGAGCTTTTTCAAGGGCAAAAAGGCAACATGGTGTGAAAGAGGACATTCAACTGGGAGTTTTGAAGAACCAAATTCTATCCCTCTTCCTGCCACTGGCTTTGCTTTGTAATGCTGAGTAAATCATGAGACTCTCTTGATCTGTTTTCCCATCTGTGGAAGTGGGAGAGAAAAATAATACTTTCTCTGCCTACTTCACAGAGATGCAAGCTAAAATTAGGTCGTGGATATGAACATTTCATGAGGCAAAAATACATAAATTCCTGTATCCATAATGGTAAAGAAATCCTTGATTTCTTTCCTACTCCCAGACACCAAGTTCAAAGTCCTCACTCAATAATTACTTGAATTTAACTGTAGTTGCTTAGTTATTGTTGTTTTTTCATGTGCTCTGTCTCTTCATCCACTTCTTTTGAACACAGATAAACACTTTTAAAAATTACAATAAAGGAAACAAGAGTCATGCATCCTGGTGTGGGTTTTTTCCCCCATCTTATTCTAAAGCAGGCCAATTTTTTGCCCTTTCTTAATGACTGCATTTATTTCCCTTTAATCTAACATGCCATTTCCAAACATGTCTCCACCAGGCATATTGTCCATTACACAGTGGTCCCCAAGCTTGTCTGCACCCTGGAATCAATGGAGCTTTGACAACTACTAATGCCTTTGTTCCACCCTAGAGACTGTGATGTAATTGGTCTGGGGTGTGGCCTGGGGTTTTGGAAGTTTTAATAGATCCCTAAATTATTCAAGTATCTAGCCAAGTTTGGGAACCACTGCCTTTAGGGTTCTCTTTTTTTTAAAGAAAATCTAATACTAATAATCTTGGGGTTAATTTCCATCTTGGCTTTCCCCTGAAACATTTCCTTTATAAATTGCTATACGAAACAACAGGAGAGTAATCCTAAATCCATCTCTTTATCCTACTGTGATTGTCTTGGTTTCATCAGGGTAAATGAAATCTCTTCTGATAAGTGCAGTGAAGCCATTAATGGAGGCTTCACTTATCTGCACGCACATTTCCTGTTCTGTGTCTTCCCTCCAATGATTTAGTTATGATTTACATGATACCTTTCCCCCCCTCCCAATTCAAATGGCCTCTTGCTGTACCTGAGAGACTGGCTGGGTCTCTCTACCTGCTATTTCACTTCTGGGAGGACAACATTTCCCTCTCTCCACTTATGTCATCTCTGGCACATTCCAGATGTAGCCAGGCAGCTCGGTGAGCTTGTTCAAAGGGTTGCTTGGGCGATATCTCAGACTGAGATATTTCACAATTTGGAGCCAGACTTGGTAGAGCTTTTGCACTTCTGTGTTTATCCATTCCTGCCTGAGAGGGGGCCAGAGTGAATCTGAGGTTGATTCTGTAGTATAAGCAAACTGTAGAAGGGACCTTCTGATGGTTATGACTGACACCTCATTGGCTTTGGTTAGGAGCTAGGGCAGATTCAGATCTGAACACAAATCCCTTTGGACCTATTGGGCCACTCCCTGACCCAAAGGAGTCTATGAGCTTCATGTCAACATAGATGTGAATTCTAAAGTAAAAACCTGGACTGCTGTTTCACCAAGGCCTCATCCCCACTCAGGATGAGTCACTGTCTTTCATCTGCTTTGGCTCTCTGGGTTTATAACACCATCTGATTTCCAGGGGGCGGGGATAACAGAAGAATAGATGCTTTCAGTCAAATAGGCATTACTTCGTCCTGGGCTGTTTTAGGCCATATGGTGCCACAGCCTGTGACAGTCCTCATTCCCTCTCTTCTTGTGGTTCACTGCCTCTTCAACTGGCTACAGCCAGAGCCTCAATCCTACCCCGGGGTGAGAGTTCAAACTCACCCATGTCATCAACAAAGGGCCAAAAAATCATTCTCTCTCTTTTTAAAGAACCGACTTTTAAAAATTATTTAAATTCTTTTATTTTCTGTCTCTGAAGAAAGCAATCTTTTACATTAAAATACAATTTGAGGTATTTCAAAGAAACTTACCATTACATTCAATGATTAAAACATATGGCATTTTTTCCACTTTACTTTGCTTCAGGAACTCAGGAGAATTCCAGAAAGGTATGTGATGCCTGAAGCCACAGTTGCTCCTCTGGATTTGAGTGAACAAGGGTCACTTCACTTATTATTGATGCAGTATCACTATTAATAATAACTGAATCTATTGAGCATTTACTATGTGCCAGACACTATGCTAAGCCTTTTCCATAATTTATTTCAATTACTCTTTGTCTCAGACTATGAAGTAGGTATTACTTATTATCTCCATTTTATATATGAGGACATAGAACCTTAGGAAACATAAAGCTTACACAGCTAGAAAATGGTGGGATCAGAATTCGGACCTATTCTGACCACTGCAGAGTCTGTGCTCTTAATCTCTAGAGTCTTCTAAGATGGCCTCCTTTTATGAAAATGTCCTTATGTCCCAGTAACATAAGTTTCTCTGATTTTAAAAATTAAGGCCTATATGATTGTTAGGGTTGTAAATATGAGGGATCAATAGTTTAATGCACGTAATAGTCACTTGAAAAATAATTATCATGGGGCTGATCGACAAACAGCATTTTATTCACTCAGATTCTGAATAGGGTTCTGGATGTTAGAAGACGATGGAAGGGGAGCAGACTCTGACCTGCTGAGGGTTTGTGCAGAAGGCCTCTTCAGCCGCACCTGGGCCTGTCACTGCTCACTTCAAATCTATTCGAAAAGGCTTCCTTAGTTCACAGACCTAACATGAAAGCAATGAAGCTGGCTGACAATGCTGAGGATGACTGAGGTTTTTGAAAGGAAAGATAGCAGTTTCTGAAAATGAACCCTGTGGTTTAGAAAGAAATCAGCTAAATTTATGATCTGAGCTTCATTTGTTCTATTAAAAAATAAAAGAATAGAAAAATGTTATTCTTATTACAAAGAAAATAATTTTCCTAGGCCTAGAGAATTACAGTCTATCCATGAGGCCTTCAACTCTCTAAAATATCTAGATTTTTTTAAAGGTGAAAGGTACCTTTAAAGATAGCTTTTTCATCACAGTCCTGAATATCACAGAAAGGAAACTAAGGCCCCAAGAGGGTTTGGGGCCACAAAACTAGTTAGTAGAAGGTGACTCTCAGATTTCCTCCCTTCTCTATCTCATTCTTTCTTTTCACTTACCCTTTTTGAGTGACAGAATATTCACAGGCCACTGGGTAGAAAAAGAAACAAACCATAAGATAATATTTGCTTCTTCAAGAAAGGTCAGCAAGAACTCCAAAACTTCTAGAAAGAGGAGAGTCAAATTACTTAATCTAATTTCACAAATAGCCTTGATCTTATTAGTGGAGGGAATGAATAAGGAGACAGAGGCCCCACAAAGCAAAATCTATTACTGCTTCCCATGAAAGCAGAAGGAAAATGAATATTGGCTTAATGGGGATTTGGGCCTATAATTTAATTCTTTGTCTCAGCTTAGAGAAACAACTCACAGACAAAAAGTCAGTGGGTCCTACCTAGTAGTGATCTCATGAGCTAGTGAAGAAAGGGGTCTCCTGCTATTTGTCCATGGACCCTTAGGATTCTAAGTCACCTCTATGGTATGAAAACCTAGAAAAGAAAAAACTTCATTGGACTCTCATTGGCCTGGAAAGTGTGTTAACAGTGCCATTGCTTTCTCAGACCAGTGAAACAAGGAGTAAGATTTTCTTAGAGAGAAGATCTCTAGCAAAGATGTGGCCAGCGATACTAATATTAATTCTCAGGAGAAGAATTTGAAAGTGAAAATGGAGAAAAAGAAGGAAGGCTGGGGCCATATCAATTCAATAAGTCTTTATTGAATGCTAACTATGAAGTAGACACCAGGAGATAAATAAAACCTTCTCTGTCCCTGAAAATGCTTGCAGATGAGTAGTTACTAGCAACCACAGAGGAATTTGTTACCCAGGATTCAGACCCCAAAATGCAAAACTGTCCAGCATGCCAGCAGCTCATTTCCATTCTGAGACTCTTGTTCTGTTACAATTATGGGGCAGCACAGCTCGCTTCTGCGGGCTACAAAAAATCCCCAAGTAATTAGCAGCTCATAGATATTAACCTGGCAGCTGGGTGCTGGGTGAGGAACACACATCCAGCCCAAGTCTAAGGGTGCTTCATATAAAAAAAGAGAAATTCGGGGGGGTGGGGGGAGGTAAAAAAAAAAGAAAAAGAAAGAGAGAGAGAAATTCAGAGTTAACTGAAGCAACCCATACCCTTCTCCAGATGTCATCAGTGTAAATGGGCAGCAGGCCCTGCCCCAGCCCTGCTCATACATTCAGCTCTCCAAGGCCGCCTCACTCTATCTTCAGTTATTGGGGAAAGGGACTGTTTACTTATGTTAAAAAAACAAAATAAATAGCATTACCCATCATGGGATCGGATCCAGGCCAGTGCCAGTTGGGTCAGTCAACCCTTTAAAAATCTTCTTAAGATAAATATTCAGTTACAGTTATGAATTAAGGATGTGAGGGAAAGAAAAACAGTATGCCTCTTACAGTGGTTAACACTGGGTTTAAAACCAAAGTATGATACTGTATTGATCTTCTTATTGAAGCCTAAAAAAAATTAGGAATTGAGTAAAATTTTATTTAACCATTTCTGTTCTGATAAACATTAAAGATAATTGAATTTTGTGTAAGGTAAGAAGGGGAGGCAAGCCCTACCTGGTTTGGCTCAATAGATAGAGCGTCAGTCTGCGGACTGAAGGGTCCCAGGTTCGATTCCTGTCAAGGGCACATGTGCGGGTTGCGAGCTCAATCCCCAGTGTGGGGTGTGCAGGAGGCAGCCTATCAGTGATTCTCTCTCATCATTGATGTTTCTCTATCTCTCTCCCTCTCCCTTCCTCTCTGAAATCAATAAAAATATATTTTAAAAAAAGAAAAGAAAAAAAAGAAGGTGAGGCAGATCATGGCTAAATCAACCTCTTTTTAAAAAATAAAATAAAATAAAAAACAAGATGAAATTTCCCACCAAAGCTGTGTATCTGCTAAATATTAAATAAATGCCTTATTGGCCAATTTTACTCATGCCCCTACAGATAATCGTTCCAAGTCATGAATCCTTGTATACATACAAAACAGTAGATGGTCGTTAGGGTAGCTCTATGAATCCCTAAGAGAATTACCCATGGTTCCTCTGTATTTCCACAGGTAGAGTCATGCCAAAGACTGCAGGAAACATTGAGGTTGGCTTCATTGGGTGTGCACCCAGTGAGGTTACACAGGACCTCACACTCAGAAAGGCCCCATGTGTGGGGTTTAATGCTCAGCATTCCCCATCTTAAAATTGTTAGTAATTTTGTCTTTGATTTTGTGTTCTGTAAGTGAAGTCTAAGGAGGCCGTTAAAACATGTGCCCAGGGGCTTGGAGCCTTGACTCTTCTTGTAACCCTGTCTTCCTAGTTTTGCTGCCTCCTCAGGATGGATCCTTGATTGTCTGTTCCATGTCCCTTGGTCACCTGGGCCTCACCTGGCCTTCCTTCCAAAATGTAGAGGCCAGTGTGACCTCACACATATGCTGACTTGATGATTGTTGTATAATTTTGGTTCAAGGCATTCCATATTGGGGGGGGGGGGGGACTATACTGGTAAGAGAGGGCAATGTGGGAACAGGTATGGCTGATATGGACCCCTGAGTACAGAGGCCAACAGAACCCAGGTGTGGGATTAAGGTGGGAGATTGGCTGCATGGAGCTGAATTGTGGTGGGCAAAGAAGAGAAAATGGCCCTGACCGGTTTGGCTCAGCGGTTAGAGTGTCGGCCTGCGGACTCAAGGGTCCCAGGTTCGATTCCGGTCAAGGGCATGTACCTTGGTTGCGGGCACATCCCCAGTGGGGAGTGTGCAGGGGGCAGCTGATCGATGTTTCTCTCTCATCGATGTTTCTAACTCTCTATCCCTCTCCCTTCCTCTCTGTAAAAAATCAATAAAATATATTTAAAAAAAAAAAAAGAAGAAGAGAAAATGGGTTGAGAGCCTCCCAGCCATGTACACTGAGGTACATGCAGCTGGCTGCTACTGTTAAACACAGCAGGCCACTCAAAGTTCTTCCTAGACGGGGTGGGCGAAGAAAGAACAAATGGAACTGACCTTGTGCTTAAGCAAACCATGGAGGGAAGTCAAGTTTCACAGTGAGCTCTATGATGAGGGGGAAAAGCAAATATTCTCTGGTGAAGGTTGACTTAATTAGCCATTTTAATAATTCATGAGTCTTTAAAATGTTTGCCAGAAGATTCAGAGCTCAGATTCTGCTTCTGGCATTTAGCTCTGGGATTTCTTGTTCACAAATTGTGCTGCCTCATGGAGCAATGGCAGCAGCCAGCCTGAGAATGTGAGGTCTGGTTCAGCCAGGCCACACATAGTTCTTAACCCTTTGGGGCTTAAAACCACTTTGAGAATCTCGTGAAAGTTCAGGGCCCTTGCCCTAGGAAAATATATATTTTTTCATCCTTGAACTCCAGCTTAAGAATCCCCCACTTACATGACCTCTAAGGACTTTAACATTCTTTTTTAAATTACCCACCAGCCAGGCAGTCTACCAATATGTCACCTGGAAATGCTGTGACTCTGGGATTGTAGGCAAGCAATCTCATGTGGATGTTTGCAAAGTGAGAGAGGCATAATGCGATATTTGTTCATTAGGCTGAAGCAATGCTAATGCCAAAAAGAGGGCTGAATGAATCAAAAGCCATGAGTCAGCTCCCTCTCCGCCACCTGCTGTCAGAGGCATCTTGTTGAAGCTGAGGGGATGAGCTCTGGAGTCAGACAGCCTGGGGCCCTCAAACCCTAGCCCAGGCACTTTCTGGCTGTGACTTGGAGGAGTGAGTTAACCTCTGGTTGCCTCAGTTTCCTCATTTGTGAAATTGAAACCAAGAGTCTTATGACTGATTACATTTTGTTTTAAATCCTAGCTCTGAAAATGCCCCCACTCCTCCTCAGAGACCTAGCCTCTCCTCCAATAATCAGCAACCCCTGAGACAGCAGTAGACAGTAGCCTAGACCTGAACAATAGTCCAGACCTCTGGCAGGCAAAAGATAATATTTTGACCTAAGTTATGTTTCAGTTCCTGAACCCTGAGGTGGTATAACCCCCTGGCTACTTTCCCATGAAACTGGACAGAAGGACACTGGAAAAGACCTCAGAGCTGTCCTCAAGACCTAAAGAAATGATTCATCATACTTACCTCACCTCTGACCAATCAGCTCCCAGCAAGATGTGGAACCCCCAATCCACGGTGTCTTGTGATTTTGCCCTATATAACCTGTAACCTATATGCTACAGAGGAGTTTGGGCTTGTGAGCATTAGTTTCCCATTCTCCTAGATGGCATCATTCATCAATAAAATAGCCAGTATTTCTCCACTCGGTGTTCACTGTTTGGCCCTGCTAGTACCAGGCAGACAACTCTTTCTGTTCTATAACAAGATGGAGCCAATAAGATTTATCCTATTTCCTCATGTCTGAGGATGAACTAAACCAACCTCTATAAATCATCATGCATAGTGCCTGGGCCTGGACAATAGTGCTCCGTCAAGGGAGTTCATTCTTCTGATCTCACCCAAGAGGAGGAGGGTGCTGTGAATTCAGGGACAGTGTCTTGATTTAATGCTGGAGGGAAGGGACAGACTGCAGAGTGGCTGGAACTCTCTGAACTCCTCTATATGTGATGCCTTCCCCCTTCCTCAACACCCCCCTCCCCTGATTCCCCTAAGGAATAAGGGATGAGTTCAGCACCCAAGGCTGGAGCAGGAGTAGCAGCCTTGGTTTGGAGCAGCTCCCTGTCTTTTCCTCTCCTCTGCTGTCAGAAGTGTGGAGGCTGGAGGAAAAGATGGGGGAGGAGGGGGCGGGAGGGGGAGATACTGCGCTTTTTCTGGCTGCAGGCCTGACTGCAGCAGAGGAGGAGGGAGGGAGGGAGAGAGGGAGAGAGAGAGAGAAGAAAGAGAAGAGACCAGCTTTCCCTCAGCTTCTGAACAAGCAGTCTGCATGCTATTCAGGAGCCCCCAGTGAAGCTGGGGCTGGTGGGGGGGCGGGGGGGGGCGGGGGGCATGCAGATCCGAGCAAGATGCAGCTGCTGCTCTCAAGGACCTTGCAACTTTGATGTGGAAATAAGATAAGCCCCAGGAAGAAGAGTGATGAGAGGCTGGCCGCACTGCTGGATGCAGAGCATCTTGTCCAAATTGTAGGCCGGGAAGGGGGGCAGGGGGCGGCATGGGGCAGGATGGTGGAGAGCCAGCTTCCACTTCCGCAGTGCCAGGCACTGGACATGCACTCTCACGGTCACAGTCACATTCCAGCATAGACGCTGTTATCTTTTTACTGTAGGATGAAGAAACGTGTTCAGAGTGTTAGTGACTCACTCAAGGAACAGCTGTTAAGTGGTGCCACAGCATTCAAACCTAGGCTTCCTGCCTCTGAAATATTTCCCCCTGTTCTCCATCCAGGCAAGCTAGGGGAATCAGAGACCTCCACAGTCCTGGCTCGGAGGCCTGGGAGCTGTTGCTCAGCTGCTACCATGCCATGCAGCCTCGCTCGGTGCATATTTGCCCCACAATTGGTAAGGAGAAAATACTCCTTTCTGGGTTCTCGGCAGTTCACACACCCCGTTTACTTTCCTCCCACATTCCCCCATGAGGACTCATCAGCCCTGCCTTCCCTCACTGAAAAGGAAGGCGGAGTGGAATGAGGCAAAGCGCTTGGATTATATAGAGCCTATCTCAGACCTGCCCTAGGTCTCCTGTCAAATATCAGAAAATGCTAGTTCGGAAAAGTACCTCACAGCATGTGTTAAGGCCGACTTCGGAGGAATAAATGTCTCGAGGCATTTCCAGCCCCAACAGCAAGAAAGACAGCATGCATTTGCGCTCCTCGGAAGGAAGGCATTTTGGATTTCCTGGGAAAGCCGGCTCCCAGAGACTGACAGTGCGTCAGGGAGAAGTAGGTCTACTGCAGGCAGCAGCGGGGAGCGTCAGCTGAGCCTGGGCCTCTGCGGAGGAGGAACCCTGTCCCTGTTGTCCCAGGGAATTTTCTGAGCAGAGTCTCCTGACCTGATTTGTAGCTGGTTATGTGAATGTATTATCCAAAGCTAGGTGCCCAGCCAAGAGCAAAATGAGACCACCTCTCCATTCATTTCCAGCCTTTGATTCAATGATGTTGATGAACAGTGATTTTTTAAATGGAAAGGGCTTTGTCATCATGATTTTTCAATAAAATTCCAGCACAGCTCTTTATTTCCTGAGGCCCTAGGGATCCTTTTTAATATGCTGGGTATGACATATTCCCCAGGGTCAGCTTTTTATTTCACTGCCAGTTTAAGGGTATCAGAGCATGTGGTTAGAATGTACATCTAAATAATAGATAGCTGCATGAGAAAAGCCTGTATCATTACTTACACTTAGTAAAGTCCCTTTGGATAGTAAGAACCAGCATGCTATTAATGTTTCTTGCTGTCACCTGACAATATGAATTGGTTTGTGTAAGAGGCAGGAACTCATTGGATTGAATTTAGGAAATTGGTAAAACAAATTTGATTTCAGTGGGTTTGAATGATTACAATGTAATAAACATATAAAGGCTAGGAAGCTAATTTATCATTGCTTTCAGTCGTATTTATTTGAAACTCCTTCATCGTTGGTATAAACAGGCTTTATTAAAGATGATGAATTCAATTTCCAAATGAGCTGTAAATGGCTTTCTATAGAGAAATTGCTTGATTCCTTATTTCCCTGAATAAAACATGCTTTTGCCCAGTGGGGTTGTATAGCCCACATATTAATATTAGAGTATTCTGTTGAGCTTGGCATCTATGATGTGCAGTGTTTGATTTGTTCTCTGATCTATTTGTCTTCACTATCTCTAATAAACACTGAGACGGAATGCATAACCTCTTAAGACCTGCACTTCAATGAATCATAAAAGAATGTCTGTCTGTGTGGCGGTTTATCATTTGAATGATAATTCTGCCTCCTTTAAAAATGTTAAAGTGTCTGCTCTTCAAAATAGACTACAGTGAACGGCATGAGAGATGCTGAGGGTCACTGATGGGAATCATAATTGACCTTAGCTTTGGTCGCATGGTAACGGACTCTCCAGGTATTAGATCATTGCATACCACAGAACTACCAACATGCTTCCCTCAAAGTCAGGGGAAATTTTTGCATTGGTAATTTAGAAAACTACATGTTGCAGACCCTGGTAGAGAGAATCAGACTGTCAGAAGAGGTGAAACCTCTGGAAGATGGTCCTCCAGAAGCCTGTCATATTGTAAAAACCTTTCAATTTCAATTTTTCATAAAAGGATTATAACTTTCACAGCCCAGTGCCTACTAGAATAATGCACTGCACAAATAAAAACACTGAAAAAGAAATTAGTATCTGTATGAAGCATCTTTGAATGCTGAGACTGGGGAGGACCTTGGTGGGAGGGGGCATTTATTTTCATTGTCTCAATGCCAGTTGGCATACTTTATAATATATTAAAGTTATTGTCTATAGAGCTGGAAAAACTAATTGTCTAAAGAGAGAAGATTCTACCTCTCCCCAAGAACCCTCGTTTGTTGTTGTTGTCTTACTATATCATAAAACTCTAGATGTAAGGATACAAAGTTCTGGTGGATAAGAAGTCGTTACCCAGCCTCGGTTTTGGAAGAAAGGATTTCACTGTTAATGACAGTAGTATGTTCACTCCATAACCAATAACTTCAAAGCAGTCTGCAATAAAGAAACTTGGGGATTTCAGATTAAACTAAACTGGGCCACCGACCAAACTAATTTTAAATTTATTGTCTTCAAGCTTTTAAGTTGACTCAATAATTCTGAAGTCTAGTAAAGAAATACAAATAAACTATTTACTCATAAATGTGTAGCAACCTCAGGAGTGTCAGTCTAGACCTGTACAATGAAAGCAAGGCAAATTCCCATTTTCTGTCTGTGAATACTGTATTCACAGACAGGAAAGTGCTATGGGTAGGTTTGGAATTCAGATAGAGATGAGTTAGAAATCTAATTCTGAGACCTACTAGCTATGTGACTGGGAAAATTATGTAAATACTTTAAACTTCAGCTATTCCATATGTAATCTTGGGTGGTTGTAGAACTGACCCTATAAGTTTGCTATGAGGATTAAATGTGATACTAAATGTAAAAAGCTTAGCAAAGAACCTAGAATATAGTGTTTGAAAAAATGTTAGCTCCTATAATTATAACTGGAAGTGAAGCACACACACACACACACACACACACACACACAGGTGTGAATGTGGGAAATGGGGTTACTGAAGTTACTATGGCTGGGATAGAGGGTTAGCAGTATTTTAAAGAGTGTGGAGATGGAAGTCACTCTTATAAAGAAGGGTCTAGACTGGGAATCAATGAAACTGGGTTCCAGACCTGGCTCTTCCTTCAACTAGATGCAGGACCTTGGGCAAATCACCTAATCTTTAGGACCTTAATTTTCTCATTAGAAGGTTACATTAAATGACCTTTGAACTCTGTTTCTACTCAATTTATAATTTAAGGAGAAAGATTCTTAGGCTGTCTCTCTCCCTCTTTCCCAGAGCTACTAAAAGGGACCTTAAAATCAAGAGACCATGTGAATGATTTACAATCTGAGGACCACGGAGGCCATGAAACTTACCTCAAGATCATAGAGCTAACTGGTGGTTACTTGGATACAGATCCCTACCCCTGTGTCCCTGTGCAGTGATGGACCTTCTATATGATGTCCAATGACCTGGAGACAGAAGAGCACCTAGCCCAGGAGGCACTTGCTGGGGTGGGAGAAGTATAGTGCAGTGCTTGCTGGGAGATAATGCCACTCGATAGAGAAGGAATCCGCAGTTTGGTGCAAAACTAAGAGTTTCAACATGATAAAGATAACTAGGAATTATTCCAGTTTCATTTATTACTAAAAAAGTAATAAATCCCAACAGAATATATTCAAACACAAAAACTTAAACAGAAGCACGAGAAAAATTAACATAGGAATTTTCTACATAAATAGTCAAAATAATAGTCTTATAGTTCATATGATTTACTGAAATGGTTTTAGAGACCTAGGGCGGTAATCTCCCCTTTTCTCTCCTGACCTTGGCATCACCCTACCCCAAGCATTGAACTCTGAGATTAAAGCAAAGATCCTTCCCCACCCCCACCCCCCCAAGTTCTGTCTTGGAGGAAGCAAGCAGGTATGAGGATGAGAGCAGGGGCTGTGGGAAGGTGAAAGGCCTCCCTGCCAAGGGCAGTGATAGCTGCATTCAGCCAGTTATCCCTTGTCGAGGCCCTGCTTGTCTAGGCCTTTCACCTGCAGCTTCCTAATGGCCTTTGTGATATTATCCATTTTCCAGTTTGACCCAGTGCTCACCTTTTACACCCACAGGTATGACACCTTGGGAAAGACTAGAGGCGATGCGAAGACCGACACAGAGATCGCACAAAGAATCGAGCACTTCAAGCAAGAGTCCAGGATAAAAGCGATATTGAGAAGAAAAACTCTTGAGGACTGAGAGAAAGCCATTGCAGTGTTTATGGATAGGCTGAATACAACAAACACAGAAAGATGACCGTTTACAAGTTTGGAATGAAAACCAAAAAAAGGATGCATTAAACATTTCAGAGGATCCTTGAATAAAATGACTGATTCCAGGTCCGAGCAGAGAAAGTACAAGGTGCGCCTGGAACATTTTGTGCCAGAAAGCAAAAAACTACTCAAAAACTGTTGGAGGTATTTCAAAAGGACACAGGAGTTGGGCTGAACAGTACATACTGGCCAAATTTGGGACAACTTGAGCACCAACAACTAAAATAAATATAATTGATTAGGATACCCTGAATTTTTAAAAAAGTCCACCAGTTAGTAGGAATATTCAGAAAAGGAAGGTACTCCTTTACAAAAAAGAATGCCAGCTAATGCATACAGAAGGGACCATAGAATTAGAAAAAAACACCATTTTGTAACTCACAATGTAATTATACTGTAAGACTCATGAGTGGATGATAAAATCACTAGAGGAAGAGTTGTTGGGAAAAACACGATATTTACATGGTGGTAGAATACTGTCCCACAGATTACTTATTAATTGAAAGTGAAAAATGTACCCTTATAGTGATGAGGTCTGGTAGAAGTCATCTTAACTAAGTGAGTGAATTTATCATCACTAAAAATGGAACAATGACTATTATGTGCTCTTGAGATGATGCAGTGTGAGATATACAATATTATCTGTGAAATGTTTTTTTTCCCAAAGTCTTCAACCAAAGCCTTTAAGAACTAAATTCTGGTTTATAGACAATATAGGGTAGGGGGCAGAGAAACAAGTTAAATGACACTATGAGAACACAATCAGACAAATCTAGAATGTGGCCATTATAAAAAGAAAACTGTCCTGGATTCTTTAAAATATAAATGTATGATCAAACAAAGGTGGGAAAACTGATTTAGATTAAAAGAATTAAAAGAGTCTACAGAGATACAATGTAATCTTGCAAAGTGCAGGCCTTGTCAGATCCTAATTAGGAAAAAAAAACATTTTGGGGACAATTAGGGGCATTTAAGTATAGATTAGATCTAAGGTAATTAAGGGATTTTTTTTTAAAAAAAAAAAGCCACAAAAATAACTGTGATAACACTGTTGCGGCTTTGTAAGAAAATATCTTTATTCTTAGGAGAATTATGCTGAAATATAGGGCTGAAATATGATGTCTGCAATTTTCTTTCAAATGGTTCATGCAAAAAAAGCACATCCTTCTGTGTGTGTGTGTGCGTGTGTGTGTGTGTGTGTGTGTATGTGTAGAGAGAGAGAGACAGAGAAAGACAAAAAAGAAAGCAAACAGCCATTGCTGAATCTAACTGGTCAGTAAATGAATGGCTTACTGTACTATTCTTTCAAATTTTCTATGCATTTGAAATTTTGAAAAATAAATTGAGAACTAAATTTTTGAGTAATATTCAGAAGTAAAAAAATAAGCTTACATCTGGAAAAACAAAAATTCATTCCTAATTAATCCTGTTATTGCAAAATGGGCACATTTATGTCTCTTTGAGCTGCCACATGAATGGCAGGGGCTATTTTACTTTGGACCCAGGGAAAATGAGAATGTGGTGGTAAAATAAAAATGTTTTCAATAAGTGACTTCCATTTTCTCATCCAGAGGGGAAACTGAATTTAATTTAGAACATTTTAAAATCTTTTTTCAAAGCAGACAATGATTTACTCCAAGTTCCATGAGCAGAACCTAGAAATATTGGCTACTTAGATGTGGAATGGAAAGCAATGAGAAGTAGGAAAGAGAGGATTCCCAGTAATGCCAACTTCCCAATCTTGAGAATGAGAATTCTATTTTTTTCCTGTTAAACCAGCCAAAGAATAGTAAAAAACCAAGCTGGTATGAAGAAAATGAAGTTAAAATGTGAGGTCTTAAAAAATAAATAAATAAATAATAAAAATAAAATGTGAGGTCCACAGCAGAGAATCCATACCTCCATGTAGGCCCCACACTGCCAATACAATACCAACCACAACATCAATCACCTTTTCTGTGAAACCATTCAGATGGAAAGCACAATTATTGTAGCTTAATTATGTGATGCTAATTGCTTTATTTCTTAATTTCATCAAGCTAATATAATCTGAACCATAAATTATCTAAGTAAGATGGGGAAAAAACAGTTTAAAAATTATATAAACAGCTACTGTACAATGACATGCAAAATAATCCCAAGAAAGATGAAAATTTAAAATTATAATTGATTAAGTACATATTTAACATTTTCAAATTGACTTAACTATAGTAAACTATATAAGGAGATCAAAATTATCCTCTTGACTACTTTCTCTGATAAAAAAAGGATTTCAATATTTATAAGAACTCATACTTCATACAAAATCTTCTGAGTGCTTATTACCAACCATATGAAAAAGGCATGTACAAAACAATAATTATTTTTGTCCATTCATCCATCTATTCATTTAAGAAAATTTACTGAGCATCAACTATGTCCCAGCACGCTGCAAGGTAGTGACAGCAAAAACATATTATAGACCCTGAAGGTTCTCCACCTAGTTGGAATGACAACTTGTAAAGAAATACTACCTTAAAATGTTGTAAGGATATTTTGAGAGTGATTTTTTCTCTTTGGGGCCAGGAGAGAGGGCTGGTGGAGTTAGGATGACATCATAGGGAGTATGATGCTTGGGCCAAGTATGATCTATGTGCAGCAGGCAGTGGGAAAAGGAAGTAGGATGTTCCAGGCAGAGGGAGCAGCTGGAGCAAAGACATGGGAGTAGGAAACTATATAGTGCATCCAGATCTCTGCAAATAGTTGGGGTGACAGTGTAGAGGGAGGCACTTAAAATTTTTTTTTTTTTTAATTTCAGAGAGGAAGGAAGAGGGAGATAGAAACATCAATGATGAGAGAGATTCAATGATCAGCTGCCTCCTGCACGTCCCCCACTGGGGATCGAGCCCACAACCTGGGCATGTGCCCTGACAGGGAATCAAACTGTGACCTTTTGGTGCATGAGCCTATGTTCAACTACTGAGCAACAATGACCGGGTTCCTGTGCTCATTATCATAGCGCATTTATCTATAATAAAAAAAGGATAATATGCTAATTAGACCAGATGTCCTTCTGGACGTCCTTCCATCCAGACAAAGCTGGAAGGGGTCGAGGCAGAGATGGCAGAGGCCCCCAGCCACAGCAGCGGTGGTGGTGGGCGGGGGCCGGGGCCAAGGCCCTTGCATGAATTTCGTGTATCCAGCCTCTAATATTACATAATAGGCTGCTGGTATTTATTGAATGAATGGTTTAGGGTGACCCTAGTTTGCCTGGTACTGTCTGATTTTAGCACTGAAAGTCCTGTCCCAGGAAATTCCTCAGTCCTTGGCAAATCTAGATAAATGGTCATCCTAAACTGACATCTCAAATTTTTTTGAATGAGCAAATGAATGAATGACAGTGTCAATATCAAAGTTAATGACCCTCAACTTTTCTTGTGTGTATATGAGCATAAACCCATTCGGAATGTCTGGAGGATTCAGTTCTTTTCCTATATGCTTCACCCCTCATTGAACTGAGGATGCTGTGGAAAGACATTCTCATGACCTGGTTGAATTCCAGTCCCAGCTCTGTTTTGCCCTATAATCCTGTAAGAAAATAGCTTAACTTTCTCAAGCAGGGCTCCTTATCCAAACCAAAGAACAAGAAAATGGTTTGAGTATTATTTCTCAATTCTCTAAAAGTTGGCACATAACAAGTATTCTAGATGCACAGGAGAGAACCTAATGCAATATTATTGATGCCTTAAGTCATTTAGGGTTTAATTCTTTCACCTGTAGAGAATTACACAGGCCTTACAGTCAAGAATGCCACTGTGATTGTCCTCTGCTCTTGTTCATTAGCACAACTGGCTGAAGGAGAAAAGCTATAGAAAATGTCAAAGGACTGGACTTGTGTTATCTGTGTTCTGCAAATTGAGGAACTGAGGCCTGGAGAGGAAGTGCATACTCATTTTACAAAGACAGACAAAGGTAGAAAGTTGTAAGATCTCACTGGTTAGGAGGGGGAAATAGAAATACAACCAGCTACCTCCTATGCCTTGATGTAGGGGTTGTCACCAACTTGTTTTCTCAGCTGGCAATTGCCAAAGTCAGGCTGCACTGTATGTCATCTTGTGAAAGACAAATGATCTATAAATAAATTGACTTGGAACAGTCTCAAATACACAAAAACCACAATGGCTTTAAAAGTAAGTCTTGACTTTTCACCCCTCATTTTCTTTCTCTTCTTGGAGAGGTAAGCAAGGAAGTTTCCGTAGATAGGTCTTACTGAAAATCAACCCAAGAAACCAGAAAGTTCTTTGTATTTTCTTTAACAGGCATATTTCAATACCAAATACTTGTTTGGAAGCTCCTTGAGTCAATAATACATCTCTAAGCATGCGCCTGTATATTAGACTTAAGCTCCTGCTCGTTATATCAATTCTTTAAAAACATTCATTTTCTAAAGGAGGTGATTTTCAATTTCTCATCATTAAAAATTTCATATGTAAATCACCGAATACTGATAGGGTAATGTGTAAAGAGGGAATGTTTTTAGTGACTAAACTGAAGGAAAAGGTTATTGATGGCTCTTCCATCCGAGGAGGAATTTCTGAATAATACCTTGTATGGACTTAAGAGCTACCAGAATGCAGAGCAGTGGTGGCCTTAGGGCTCTGTTTTCAGCTCAGATTCTGGAGCAGAGGTACCCACTTTTAAATAACATTCTTAATAGTATTTCATTTGTAGGATGCCTTTCCCCCATGGCATCATTACATCACCACAGGACAACAGAAGCACAGGGTCCTGAGTTTTCATTGAACAATCATTCGTCTGAAAGGAAGGTCACAGGGTTGCCGATACTAATTTAAAAAGCACTTATTTTACGCCTGATTTGCATGACTGACAGAAAGAAAATCCATCTCTGGCCCTAGTAAAGGAAATACTTTTGAAGGCATTTGAAAATGTCTAACTTGGCTAAAAAAGGTGGAATTCTACTGAAGCTTTACAAATGGGTGCAGATAGCCACTAGAAAAGGTCTTGGTCTGGCTGGACATGAAGATGCTCTGGAGGGAACCTTCTTCTCAGAAGAAATGATTTAAAGTTAGCTTGCTAAGAAATGCTATTCACTAGGTTTAAAAGGTCCACACATTTGTGCTTTTTACTAGAAAATTCGAAGGACTTGAATATGGCCCAAGATGATTTTTTCTAGATGGCTGCTCTACCAACAACCACCTTAAGGAATTTAGTTTGAGCATTAAACCCTAGTTCCTTTCTAACTTCCCAGTGCCCTCTTCTAAGCTCAGCTGGCTCTAGTAATGCCTAATCACTGGCAGCTCCTACATCAAGCCATACAATTGCATGCCTTTGAGTCTTTGTTGTTTTTTTTCCCTTTCATCTAAACTTTGATCCCCTCTTCCTCCCCACCTTCCCATTTTTTCCTGCCCATTTTTCATGTCAGACTTAATTTAGGAGTCACCTTTAGGAATCCTTTTTAAAGCCTGTGGTAAGCTAAGATTCTCTCCTCTGTGTCTTGTAAGCCCCCCTCTATGGTAACAGTTATGTTATATTCAAATTGAGTTCCCACAGTAGGTGTTCACTATCTGCTTGTTAAATAGTCCAGGTTATGGACACCCTTGCTTATTTTGGGGAGGGCCAAGGAGATAATTTTTTTAAAAAGTGTGTGTGATAAAATACACACAAAATTTGCCATCTTAATTTTGGCATTAAATGCATTCATAATGCTGTGCAACCATCACCACTATTCATCCCATAACTTTTTTCATCTTGTAGAACTGAAATACCATACCCATTAAATGACTCCCCATTCCCCCCTGGCAGCCACTTTGTCTCTACGATTTTGACAATTCTAAGTACTTCATGTAAATGGAATCATACAGTATTTATTCTTTTTGTGACTTATTTTACTTAGGTTAATATCCATGTTGTAGCATATTGTAAAATTTCCTCCATTTTTAAAGCTGAATAATATCCCACTGTAATCATATTTTCCCTATCCATTAATCCATTGATGGGAATTTGGGTTGCTTCTACGTTTAAGCTATTCTGAAATAATGCTGCTATAAATATGAATGTACCAATATCTTTTCATGATTCTGCTTTCAGTTCTTTTGGGTATATATACCTATAAGTGGAATTGCTGAGACAATCTGGTAATTCTTTTTTTTAATTTCTAAAGGAACTACCTGCTGTTTTCCTCAGTGGCTGATCCATTTTACCGACTCCCCACAAACAGTGCACAAACAAGGATTCCAGTTTCCAAGGAGCTGTCATATGGTTTTTAAAATGTCCGTTTAAATTTGAGGCATTAGAGACCTAAAAGGGCAAATTCATTATGAGGAGAAGATATATTACAGTGACCTGCCCTGTGCCAGGTGCTTCAACATTTTACATTCACTCTAATTCTATATAATAAAAGGCTAATATGCAAATCGACCCAACAGCAGAACAACTGGTCGCTATGACACACACTGACCACCAGGGGCAGACACTCAACGCAGGGGGAGCACCACTCAGCCAGAAGCTGGGCTCACAGCTGGCGGGCGCAGCCGAGGTGGTGGGAGCCTCTCCCGCCTCAGGGGCAGCGCTAAGGGGCAGCGCTAAAGGTGGCCAACTGTCAGCTTGGGGTGCAGGACAGGCTGAGGGACCGCCCCTCCCCACATGAATCTGTGCACAGGGCCTCTAATCTTCTAATTCTCACAATAATCTGATAGGCATTATTATCTCCATTTTATAAATTAGGCTAAAAATTAAATCACTCATCCAAGGTCATACATCTAAGGAAGTGACCCAACCAAAACTCGGACCCAGAACTGACTCCAAGCCAGAACCCAATTATTCTACAGCATCAAGGAGCTATTGGGAGTGACTAACCCCACAGAACCTCGGGTACTGAGGGGTTTGACTTTTCTTTTCCCTGGTAAATGACCCCTGGCAAGGAAGGCGAAGGGGCAAGTATAAACGGAAGACCTTTTCAGATTGGTCAACTGAGCAGCTTCATTTGCCCTTATCCAGATTTTCACGGGTTTTGTGAGGGAGCGAAATGTAAAATGTGTGGCCTCCACGAAGGTGAGCGCGGGGTACGGTTTTCCTGAGGTCTTTCTACATCCACTCAGGTGTCTACCCCGACCCAACGGGTGGCAAACCACGTGCGAGCGTGGCGGGGAAGCGCGCGTGGAGGAGGAAGGTTCTCCAGACAAGCGCAGGGAAAACGGCCTGCCGCCCGGCGCAGTCGCCAGGACAGCGCGGCCGGAGCAGCAACGGCAGGATCCGCACCGCGTCCCCGCGGCGGCCGCTGCGAGCCCGAGTGACGCATTGCAGGTACAAACCAGCCAATCAGAGGCCGGCGCAACGGATGCCGCACACGCGCCTCTACGACTATGCTCCTCCGCGCCGCAAAGTAGCGCCCCTCAGGCGCCTCTCTGCGGGCATTTTAACTGCTCACCGGAGAATGAAAACCACTTACGTCGTCCGTTTGTCCACTTCTCTTTACCCTTTGCATCGTCGACCAAATAACTGTGGAGGATAAAAGGTTCTCGAGAAGAGTTGGCGGGGGGGGGGGGGGGGGTGCCTGGGGGAAAGGGCCGGGACTCGTTTGTGATGTTCCGTTATCTGGCATGCGGCGGAGGGATCTGGCGGAGGGAGGTGTTTATGAGGCGCTGGGGGCGGAGGGGGAGAATTAGTCCGAGTGGAGCGAGCGAGCTGACTGGTTGTGTGGTTGCGTCTCGGAGACCGGTAGCGCTTGCAGCATGGTGAGTGCGTTGTTAGGCTGCTGGCGCTTGGCCTGTGGGGGAAAGAAGCTGAAGCGGATTGACTAAAGAAAGGGGACTCGCTCCCTTAATACCTCCAGGAGTGGTCTTCGCCTGCCGGAAGGCGCGCAAGGGCCTGGGGGCGCCCGCGGCGGTTGTGTCGCAGGTGTCCTCCCACCCCTATTCTCCTCCAGGAGCTGTCCCCTAGGGCATTGGGGGCCCTGCTCCCGAGACCGCCAGGTCCTAGGGGCTTGGCCGAGTGAGGATGGATCCGGGGCGGGGGGCAGCCCAGCACATGAGGGAGGCGAACGAGTGGAAGGGCGGGCGGGGGGAGCAGGAGCGCCAAAGCTTTGGGTCGGGCATCTCGAAAGGTCGCCGGATTCAAAAGCCCAACGGACGGTTAGCACGGTTGCCAGGAAGCGCCTTTGTCCGCTTGTGGCCGCCATGCGCCGAGGAGGCGGGAGGGCGCGCGCGAGACCCGGCGAGCGCCACCGCCGCCGTTAGCCCACAGCCCCCGCGTGCGGGGGGCAGGGGGGCGCAGGGGAACGCGCGAGCGGGTGCGGCGCGCTGTGTGGGCCGAGTCCGCGCCGCGCGGGGAGCGGCGTGGGGGGGGGGGCGGGCGCGGGGCTGGAGCCGCCGCCCGCTCGGCTCGCGCCCCAGCTGCTGCGCTGGCACCTGCAGGGCTGCGGAGGTCCGGCGGCCGCGGCGCTGCGGGGCTGGCCCGTTGGGGATCGGTGGGTGGGGGAGGGTGGCCTCGAGAGCTTCCCCTCCCCCCCCCCCCCGGAGGCGAGAAGGAAGCTCGGTGAACGCCGATTTTTCCCTCCGTCTGGGTTCTGGGGCCTTTTTCCACTACCCAGGCTGGACATTTAAAAATAAGAATTATTTTTAAGTGGCTTTATCGTTGGAGGAAATGATCTTTGTATCACGGAAGTCGGGCGCGTCCCCGAAGTACGCATCTTGTTAGAGAAAGCCCTCGGCCCCGGTTAGGTGAAAGGCGTTTCCTATCTGCCCTGCCACCTACGGAAAGCCGGCTCCGCGGCGACGGTTGTGAAAGTCGGTCTTGTTCTCATGTAACAACTGGAAGGATGCTTTTGAAAAGGGCCACTGGTATGTCCTATTTTTGAGCAATCACGTGCACGCCTTATGTCAGGGAACCACGACCACGCAGCAGCATTGCCCCTGCTCCAGCAGTCCTCTTGGGGATCACTCCGATTTCCCTACAGAAGTTGCCAGATCATCTTCAGTTGTTCAGTTCATTTGTGCAATAATGGTCGTCAAATTCCGGAGTATGATAGAAGAGTATTTGGAGGGCACGGGATTTAAAAAAGCGTTTTCCTGTCACTGGAGACCAGAACTTCTGTTTTTAAAAAAAATCTAATGAGGGCGGTAATTTGCAGTACTGAGTTCGTGGTTCCTTCTGCCAAGTAATTACAGCGATGGGTGTGTCCAGGAGGCAAGGTGACATCTTAAACAAGAGTTGGAACTCCTTGCCAACTGAAACCTTGAGCCTTAATGGGTGTGGGGAAAGGACTTCATCTTGGTTAAAACTAGTGCTCATTTAAGTTTGATGCATTCGTCCCATACTGATATTTTTAAGTTATTATGAGTTTGTATATGCTGGTTGAACTTACTACTATTTTAGGTGAAAGTACATTATAGGCATGTAATCGAAGTTCTTAATTGTGAGGTAAATTTTAAAATGTTTTTAAATGAAGGGTAAGATTGGTTTTTGTTTTTTTTCCCCTTCAGTATAATTGAAAACAAACACTGGAATAGGTTTTTTTCTTTGGTGATGGAGTTTATCTATGCTTTCTTTTGCCCGTGATAAACTTTTTTTAAAAAAATATATTTTATTGATTTTTTACAGAGAGGAAGGGAGAGAGAGAGTTAGAAACATCGATGAGAGAGAAACATCTATCAGCTGCCTCCTGCACATCTCCCACTGGGGATGTGCCCGCAACCCAGGTACATGCCCTTGACCGGAATCGAACCTGGGACCCTTCAGTCCGCAGGCCGAGGCTCCATCCACTGAGCCAAACCGGTTTCGGCCCGTGATAAACTTTTAAGTTACTTTTTGCATCGTTGATGCTTTGGGGGTTTTTTGTTTGTTAAATTGACAGTCATCATTAATTATTTAATTTTGAAATTGTTCTCTTTAAGTTTATAAGACTTGGAGATTTAAAGTTAGAACTCTGACAAGTTAAAAGAAAAAAAGCTTTGTGAAAGTGGAATACGATTGCTCACATAGCTCTTAGGTTTACATATAGTTGATATATGCTCTTTGAAGGGGGGAGTGCTTTAAGAAGACTTAAGGGCTGGGGTGGTTAAATAAAAGATGTGAAAAGGTAGAAAATGTTGTCATTTGTCTAAATAAATAATCATTATTCCATCAAACTGCAAGGAGATCTATTTCTGTTAGACTGAGGAAATTCACTATGGCTCTATTAAAATGCAGGAAATTCTAGATTCAGCTAGAATGATCAAATTAGGCCCTTGGTAAAGGTCCTAATTTTTATAAAGTAATTTGATGGGTTCTTTTTTTTAAATCCAAGATGCTATATATATATTAAGTACTGTTATACCAGTATTACTGATATAATTATTGAGCTAATTTAGAGACTGCTTTTTATATAGGTAAAAAACAATTCTGAAGTTGTAGGAAAATTTTAATTATGAAGCTTATATCTAAGTAGGACTTGGAAGAAACAGGAATGAATGAAGGATAGAAGTTTGTGTGCCATTTCAAGCCTATGGATTCATCCATTTACTTAGATAAGAATTTTGGATCATTTGTATAAAACCTTTCACTAGGTGAGCTCCAAGAGTACCCATACCTACTTTTGAGAGCCATTTAGGAAATATTTAATAGGTACATAATGCATTCACTTCAGGTCACACCTAGTCTAGATTAGTGTTTCTCAATAGGTGAATAAATCACCTGTGGTTTTGAACCTGAGAGTGAGTATGCTAATGCCTGGAAGCTTTCTCTGGCGTGACAAGAGCAGTAGGAAGAAGTGTAGAAATAGAGTAAGAACTAGTCAGCTCTCTAGTGAATTATCCTTTACTGAGATAAATACACATGTTATTGAGCTTGAGTTTTCCCAAAAGTATAATTCTTGTAGTTCTTCTAAGTAAGAAGATGTCACTCTCCATAGACAGAAATAAGAAACAAATTGATTAGGTGTAGTTGGGAAAGGCTTACAAATTAGAATGCTAGGAAGTGTTGTGTTTCTGCTTTTAGTAGGTTTTAATCTGAATTGTTTAAAGATTTGTTTGATATAAAGATTACTTTAAAACCTTGAACTCTGGGTTAGTAGTAAATATGAAAAATGTCTCTAAGTTTCTCAAAACACTCCAAACAAAAATCACACAGTGCTTTTAGGTTATGTGAGTAACTTAGGCTCCCATGTACTGAGTTTATTCCTTGAAGCTTATTTGTGATCTTTTCTAAGATTACCTTTGCCTAGATAGAGGTAGGGAGCTGGACAAGATGGTGTGGGACCATTAAATTTGGACTTTAAAAGAAAATTGAAAAATTTCTGTTTTCTTTTATAGCTAACATCTTTGTTTCTTCTTGAGGCCTTAAGCTTTCTTATAAATGAGCTTCCCCAAAATCTTCCCCCAACCATGTTTTGAGAACAAACCCAGTGTGTACCATTCTGCACATAGCCCATCAATCCATCAGCTTTCATACATGCTACATTGCCTTCCACATCTGTCCCTGGACTTCAACTGGTGGTTTCAGTTTGTGGAAATAAATTTTCTCAGCTTAAAGTTAAACATGAAACATGGTAGGTTTGTTGTAAAGGTCTTGATAATACTGTGCATGTTTACCTTCTGTGTGGAAGTTGAACTAGTTAGGTTGATAGTTAACATTGTAGGTTCTTTGATTTATTTATGTAAAATAATTATCACTAAACTCTTTTGGCCAGCCTTTGACATAGCTTCTGATTTACTCTACACAATAACCCTGTTAGGTAGGCATTACTGTGTTAACAGGTGAAGTTGATTTAGAGGTTGAATAACGTGTCCAAGGTGTCACAGCTATTAAGTTGCAAAGCTGGGATACTAGCCCCATGATGACTCAAAGCACTATGCTTTTTCCTGTACCATACCATATTGCCCTTCCTTCAGAAATTATAGAAATCTTGCAAAATGAAAGACTAGAAGTAAATCCTCGTAGGGGTGGGAAACCTTTTTTCTGCCAAGGGTCATTTGGATACTTACGACATTATTCGTGGGCCATATAAAATTATCAACTTAAAAATTAACCTGCTATATTCGGTTAAACATTTAATTAACTCAGCCCTAATGCCTTGGCATGGCCATACGAAATGATTTCTCGGGCCTGACATTCCCCATCCCTATAGCCTCTAACAAAGGAAACAACTCAGTGGGTTTACTGGGTTTTAAATCCTTTTCCTAGGGAAAACAATCTGGCTGATTTTATACCAGATTGCTGGAGATACTTTATTTTATAACTTTCTGCATTTGAACTTAATTATTTGCTCTTCAATTTTAATTATCAGGCCTTTGGCTTTTTTTCCTTTTTAATTTTTAAGAATGGAAATGAGTTGATTGCATTGAGATCAAAGCAAGCAGGGAAAGAAACGTCTGCTTTGTTTCTTAAATATTCTCATGCTGTCCCCTAGAGAAAATGTGATACTATTCTACATTAAGGTGTTACCCTTTCTGGGGGTCTTTTTACTTAAAAAGAATGAAACCAGACAGTGCTTTTATTTTCATACCAAAAATGAGTGGATTAATCATAGTATGTTTGACTTCATGTAGGTATACATACTAGATAGGAGGCTATTTCTTGTCAGTGCCTCCCAGAACCACATAAACAGTTGTTTCATGGGTATGTATACTGATAAGCAGAGAAATGTCTAAAGATGAAAGACACATGAAGAACAAAGCCTTGATATTTTGCAAATATCCTTATATATTATGTGCTCTGAATTTTAAACTTAGAGGCATTGGATATGTCTAACACCTTAATGTTTAATCGTCATTCTACTAGATAACTAATACTGTATTCCCACTCCCGGAAATATAATCTGAGTCCTTCTTTCCCCTTTTGTAAGATAGGCAATAAGAACACCATTGTTTGGTTACTATGAAGACTGAATAAGAACAACATATAAAATGGTTTTTGCAAATGCCTGAAAATAGGTTTGTTGTTTGTTTGTTTGTTTTTTAAAAAAGCAAGAACCAGTAACTTTCCCCATGTGCTAAAGACATCACAAACCTTAGGCTCACTTTGGGATTTCAAAAGTCAAGAGAAGATGAGAGGCTGGACTTACTTAACATTTGGTAAATAATGTAATTCAAGTGTTCAGAATCCTGCATTCTCTGCAGTTGCCTGGCAGGTGAAGAGGAGTAAAAACTGGTAGCTTTCATGTTGCCCCATCCAAGACTGTAGATTTTAATCTTTTTAATAATTGGAGTTTTGCTTCATTTTGAGATTTGGAAAATTACTTTTATGTCCAATTGATGTGTTTTAGCCATTTATGGGGGCAATTTTGACCATAATCCGTGGGCATTATTTTTGGTTCAATGGAGATTTCTGGTAATAATTTGATATCTACCAGAGGAGGTGAGCTTAAGTTGAGGTATGCTAATTTTGAAAAAGGAAACAATGATTCTATTGGATTCTATCTTTAATTTAGAAAAACTCCAATTAAACTTTTTAGTATTCCAGATTTGTTTTTTTGTGGGGTTTTTTTTTTTTCTTCCAATTTGTGTAAAATTTACTTTCAAACATATTCTGAAATACTTTCCTTATCTTAAATTTGGGGTCAAGACTGTTTAACTTTGAATGTAAACCAGATGTATGCATTTTCCACCTACCCTGTGTGCTTATTGCTGGTACTAAGAAATGTTGAACTAAATGAAGTTTATGGTTGATGCCAAGCCTTAAAAACTTTTAAAACTTGTTTTTGTAATTGCTAACCTACATAGTTTCAAGTCACTTATCTCTTGATCTCTTTGTAGGCTGACCAACTGACTGAAGAGCAGATTGCAGGTGAGAAATAATTTGCCTGATTGTACCCATTGGATTTTATTATAAACTGAATAGCTAATCCAAAATAAGATACTTGTATGAAAAAATTGACTTTGACCTATATAGTACATTGCAAAGGGCTGTAATGTAATACAGTAATTGAACCTGCTTTGGCAAGTGAAAAGGTAAACTTGCCCGAGAAAGATGTGTGGAGCTAACTGTAATTAAAGACATGTTTTTAGGCTATTTTTAGCCATGTTTGGAGCCAGGTGGTGGTCTTTTGTTGTTGTTGGTTATCTTACTTTAAAACATGAATTCTAAGCAGTTTTTAATACTGTAGCTCCAAATCAGTATCTACAAGAGGGCCACATCATGTAACCAATAGGTAATTTGAAATGTAGAATCAGAAGATAAACATTGAATTTACGTCATTGTAAAACAGCTAATATTTTAACCTTAGAATTGAATATATAGTCAGGGAATAACCCATTTTTCCAATGAAAAACCTAGATCTAAAGGTTAGCATTCTATTTTACACATGTAATTATGTCTTATAAAGTAGTGACAGCTATTTAAATGAGCTTAAATCTTGTCTCCTTTGGTTTGCTATGGAAATATGTGAAATTGTTACAGAAAACTTGATGTCATGTTGTTTTTATGCCATACCATTAAACATTAGTATTTTTTATTTTATTCTAATATTTGAGATGTCTGATTAACATTAAAATGTTTTGGAAACTTACTAAAGTTTTGCTTTTTTTATGCAATATTGAAATGTCTTTCAAATTCTGTTCTTTTACTTCACATTAGAAGCTTTTGTTAACACAAGCATCAAGCAGTTTTAACTGCTACAATTTTCCTGGTAGGCAAGGAGTTTGAAGTGCTCAGAAAAACTGAAGCATTTTTTTTTAAACATATTTTATTAATTTTTTTACAGAGAGGAAGGGAGAGGGATAGAGAGTCAGAAACATTGATGGGAGAGAAACATTGATCAGCTGCCTTCTGCACACCTCCTACTGGGGATGTGCCCACAACCAAGTTATATGCCCTTGACTGGAATCCAACCTGGGACCTTTTAGTCCATAGGCCGACGCTCTATCCACTGAGCCAAACCAGTCAGGGTCTGAAGCATTTTTTTAAAATATTTTTATTGATTTCAGAGAGGAAGGCAGAGGGAGAAAGAGATAGAAACATCAATAACGAGAGAGAATCATTGATCGGCTGCCTCCTGCACACCCCCATTGGGGATCAACCCTGAAATCCCAAAATCCAGGCATGTGCCCTGACTGGGAATCGAGCCATCTTGGTTCATAGGTCGATGCTCAACCACTGAGCCACTCTGGTCGGGCTGAAGCAATTTTTAATGCTAGAGAAAACTGAGAAACACAGAACTCAACTATATAGCCCATTTAAAGTAAATAAATAAAGTAAATAAAACCACCCTTAAAAACACAAATTTAGAGGAGCCAGGCATCACTAATCTCAAATATTCATCATGAATATTATTTGATAGGATTATATAAGGTAGAAAGCTATTAGCATTAAGGACAAAATTTATGCAGGTTTTATGTTTAATTGCGGTGTGGATTTGATTTAAACCTGGGATTTGCTTTCTAGGGTTGGTAAATTGCATGTTGGTTTATATTATTTTTAAATGTATCAATAAAATGTAAAATTATCTGAAATAGTTTTTAATATATCCTTCAGGAACTGACCTCTGCGCTATCTAATACTTCCATTCTTAAACTCTTACATTCTCTGATACATCTGGCCTCCCTCTCTGCCCAGTTAGGTAGTTGTGCCTATTGTACACAGCACAAAATGTTCACTTTAAGCTAGAAAATGTATTAGTTAAAGTGCCTGTCACAGAGTTGGTGTTCATTATTGCCTTCCCAAACACACGCACCTCTTTATTAAAGATTGTATCTGTGAGATATAAGAACCGTCAATGACTGTTATAACATTTTGATCAAGAATAGTTGTTCATTGGAATATTGTCTTTAAGACAAATTCTGTCATTTCATTGACTTCCATCATACAATTAAATTTCAAATGGGAATGGAGGAAAATATATTGTAGATTCTCTCCCTACCCTGCCTTTTCCTCGACTTTTAAAGGTGTTCCTTAGACCCCAGGCTTTAATAAACCTCTGAACGTTTAGGTTAGAGGAACCAAAGCTTTTATGCTGCTAGTAAAAATCCTGTGAGAGCAGTGACCTTTTTGTTTTCTCTGTTCCCAGTGATTCCCATAGTAAGGACTGAGTAAATACTTCTTGAAGGAATAAGTTTTATTTTCAAAGAGGACTGTGACACAAAAAGTGTTCTTAGAACACTACCTTACCCAATCCTAAGAATTATTCTGCTTCTTCCAAAAATCCCTTCCTAAATTTGGTATGTTTCAATGTCCACCTTTGAGGTAAACACAGATTTTGTCTTTATCTGGTAAATTATAATCACTGGTGACCAGTAACATCCCAGTATCTAAGACCTGCTTGTTGAATGTTAAGCTTCATACATGTAATGCAGCATTGAATATACTAAAGTACTTTTAAAAGCTATTTTTATCTTTATGTGACAGTCATTACTACTTCAGATTTATTTAGAGATTTTAATAGCAAATAACTTGGTATAGAAAAAAAAGTGCTTGTTGTTTAGGTGGTTACTAGAATTGTTTACATTAGTCTTAAAGAGCAATCTGGAACAGTCTTAGTGTGATTTCACAAGTTAATTTAATTTGACTCTGCCATGATGTCATTAGTAGTTGACATTTAGAGGACTAATAAAAAAAATGTAACAAGAATTTTTCTTTTTAAAAGAAATTTGTGCCTAAACTGTCATTGAGCTTCCAGCCAAGGTCCAGTGAAGGGATAAAACTTGGTTGATAAAATATATTAACTGTACTCAGTTTATAACAATTACAGAGTGCCAACAAGGGATTAAACTAAATACATAAAAGTAGGCATTTGATTTTTCTTTAGTTGTAATTGTTTATTGATAACCTATTTTAAAAAAATTACAAACTTATGTGATATCCTATCAATTGTGTTGAAGATAGCTGTTCTGTGTGACATTCAGGACCTGTTGTTTTCTTACTGTGTACTTAGTACTGGGTTTATATTTGAAGTCATTCCTGAGAATTACTGTTTGGAATGACATGCTTCTGTACATGAAGATTATGCTAGTTCTGAAGTACAGGTGGTGAGCTATACAGGCAGGTGAACTTAAATGGTGCTTTTGAGTTTATTATTTCAAGGAATTTTTACAGGTATTTCTGGCTCTTTAAGAGTTATTAGATTTTAAGACTTATTGAAACTTAGAATACACACATAAATTAATACTATGCATCTTCCAGAATTTGGCTTTAAGTTAAATCATATCCTATATAATAAAACCCTAATATGCAAATCAACCGAATGGTGGAAAGATGGATCGCTATAATGCACACTGACCACCAGGGGGCAGATGCTCAACGCAGGAGCTGTCCCCTGGTGGTCAGTGTGCTCCTACAGGGGGAGTGCCACTTAGCTAGAAGCTGGGCTCTCAACTGGGGAGTGCAGTGGCGAGTGCATTGGCGGTGGCGAGTGCATTGGCGGTGGCGAGTGCATTGGCGGTGGTGGGAGCCTCTCCAGCCTCCACAACAGCGCTAAGGCCCCCTCGGGGGATGTCTGACTGCCCGCTTAGGCCCGCTCCCCTGAGGTCCTGGACTGTGAGAGGGCCCAGGCTGGGCTGAGGGCCCACCTCCATTTGTGCACTGGGCCTCTAGTAGTAGTAAAGTAATTGTAGATACACATTGCAAATTTCGCATATAATGGTGGTGTTAAATGATGCCTGTAGCTAAGTATTACAGCAGAGAATGTAGTGTAAACAAATTACAATTCTCCAAGTCCTCTCATTTTCTTGTAGCTTAAGTTATTAGGTGATAGGTGTTCAAACCCTAATAATGGTTTGCATATTTCTAATCATTATTTCTACATCCTGTTTTTTTTTTAAAAAAAAACACATAAGAAATGTTTTCATTAAAATCTGCTATTTGTGGGGTTTATTGATCTATTTTTGTCATTGGATTGATCTATATTAGTATTATATGCTATTTTCATAACATCAATGAGTAATTTGGTATTAAGCATTGGTATCAGATGATTTCCTCTAAAAACAAGTATGATTTAAATGAATGAAACTCTGTTACAATGCAGCAAACCACAACTAGTCAGTGATATCTGATTTAAACTAAGCAATTCAAAGATTTTAAATAGAATAAGCAGAAACAAGTAACATGGTATTCAAAAAAGGCAAATAGGCCCTGGCCATTGGTTCGAGCGTCGGCTCAAGGACCAAAGGATCTCGGGTTCTATTCCTAGTCAAGGGCACATACCTGGGTTGCAGGTATAACGAACCCAGGTAGGAGGCTATCATGATTGTCCAGGCAAAAGGTGATGGTGCCATTATTGGTTGTAGTGATGAAAAATATCCAGTAGTATTTAAACAGCAGAGTTCAACAGGACTTGTTGACAGATTTTAGGGGAAGGGTTTTCTTGCTTTAGGTCAGCCAGAGGAGATGTCTGTCCTGTAGGAAATCAGAAATAAAGGATATTATGATGAGAGAGATGTGTATACTAAGACATGAAATCATCGTTATAAGTGGGCATAGATGAAATGGCCAAGGAGAGAAGAAAGGATGAGAGTTGGTCACATCTACTTGGAAGAAACAAGTAGGAGCCAAAAACCTTTGGCATTGTAAGATAGGATATAAATTAAAGTACTTTTGTGGAGGCCAAGAGAAGTTTGAGGGGTTTTTTTTAGTATAATTTTGGATACTGCAGGAAAAGGAGATCATCATTCTCTTAACATTCGTTAAGTACTTACTTGCCAGACCTAGTTTTGAGTGCTTTACATGTAGTGACTATGTTCTTAAAATAAGGAATTAGGTATGTTAATCCCTATTTAACAAAAATGAGCAAGCTGAGGCAGAAAAAAGGTCTAGTAACTTAATTTGCTGAAGGTTACATTTCTAATAAGTAACAGCTGGGATTTTTTTTTTCAGTTTTTAAAATATATTTTATTGGTTTTTTACAGAGAGGAAGGGAGAGAGATAGAGAGCTAGAAACATCGATGAGAGAGAAACATCTATCAGCCGCCTCCTGCACACCCCCTACTGGGGATGTGCCTGCAACCAAGGTACATGCCCTTGACCAGAATTGAATCTGGGACCCTTGAGTCCACAGGCCGACGCTCTGTCCACTGAGCCAAAGTGGTCAGGGTGCAGCTGGGATTTTTTAACCCAGCAGTTGAGTTTCAAAGTCTGATTTGAGTTTCTATGCTTTATGGCCTCACATACTGACACATACTTGCTGGATTAGGCACTTAGATCATTCTTGGTGAACCTAGTATTTTCAGCGGATGAGCTGGAGCTGGAAGCAATTTTAATAGTTGGTTGATAGAGAAGAAATAGATATGAGTAGTGGTGCCTTCCAGAATTTGGGGAAAGATAAGGATAGGGACTTTAAAGAAAAGAAAGAAAGAAAAAAAAAATATATATATATATATATCACTAAGGTTTGAGTTTAGTTTTAGGCAAAGAGACATAAAGATAACTAAATAAATTAATGGCAAAATCAGTAGAATGGTTGAGTTCAGAGAAGAGATTATGGTAAATGAAACTTTGAGGTATATGGATTGGAGCAAGGATAGACAGGCAGGGGATAAATAGACTTGGACTGTAAGATGAGGCACACCATTTCTTAAATGTGTATCAGGTATATATTTTCAAATGTTTTAGATATGTTGGGAGAGCATATGGCTCCTTAAACTTTGGGACTGTTTTTGTATTTGCTTGCTGATAGGCTTTATTACAGAAAGTACCTTGAAAAGTACTAGGTTTTGTTAGCTCATTTATCAGACCTCGCACTGTCAGATTTAATCTCTGCTTTAGTTTCTCTGTAAAATAAATGGTAAGCCAGGTATTGTGGACTGTCGCTCCAACAGCTTCCCATGTAATCTACTAGTGAAATAAAAGTAATGCAATTTTGTAAGATCTTAATTTTAGGCAACAATATATTTCACTCTTTTACAAGTTTGGGGTTATATAATGTAAAGAAAGGTCTAAGATACCTTTGTTCTCAGTAATACAGCTGAAACTGGCCATTCATATCTTGATCATCCCATTATCATCAGTACTATAGACTATTTGGTGATGGACTCTTCCAGAAAAGATAACTTAGCCCATTGTCATATTATTCTGAAGTTTAAAGTTTTTTGTTTTTAATTTAGTAGGTGATGAAGTAGACTTACTTTTTGAGGAGTATTATAAACATAATGCAAATAGTATAGTTGCTCTATAGAAATGTGTTTGGAACCAACTATCTTTATTTTTCTGTTCTGAGTAATGGTTAAATCTGTAATTTTGAATTGTGTTCCACAGAGCAGCTTTAACAGAAAATAGAGAAGCCAGTCATTTGGGGTTTGATTCTTTTCCTTTTTAAACAAGAATAATAATAAGGGTCTAGATCAGGGGTCCTCAAACTTTTTAAACAGGGGCCAGTTCACTGTCCCTCAGACCGTTGGAGGGCCGGACTATGGTTTAAAAAAAAAAAACTATGAGCAAATTCCTATGCACACTGCACATATCTTATTTTGAAGTAAAAAAAACAAAATGGGAACCAATACAATATTTGTATTTGCATGTGATCCGCGGGCCGTAGTTTGAGGACCCCTGCTCTAGATATTGCAGTTCCTTGTAAGATTTTAGATGAAAAAATTTCCTAGTAGATCAATATGAGCATATACTGGTATGATTAGGTAAAGATGTTTAAAATGCTACAGGTGGCTTTCTCATCTAAATCCTTCAGAAATCAAAATTCCATTTCATGCCGAAACCGGTTTGGCTCAGTGGATAGAGCGTCGGCCTGCGGACTGAAGGGTCCCAGGTTCGATTCCGGTCAGGGGCATGTGCCTTGGCGGCGGGCACATGCAGTAGGAGATGTGCAGGAGGCGGCTGATCGATGTTTCTCTCTCATCAATGTTTCTAACTCTCTATCCCTCTCCCTTCCTCTCTGTGGAAAATCAATAAAATATATTTAAAAAAAAGTAAAAAATAAAATAAAAAAAAAATTCCATTTCAGGTATTATCTTCATATATATTTTTAAGAGTTGACTAATACATTTCATTTAGGAGGTTATTATTAGTTGTTAAACTGTACATTTGGATTGTGGTCTCTCAAACAGAATTCAAAGAAGCTTTTTCACTATTTGACAAGGATGGTGATGGAACTATAACAACAAAGGAATTGGGAACTGTAATGAGGTCTCTTGGGCAGAATCCCACAGAAGCAGAGTTACAGGACATGATAAATGAAGTGGATGCTGATGGTAAGTCTGTTTAATTTTTGTGTTTGGGGAGTGGGAAGTTGAAGTGACATTTAAATTCTATTATAATGTTTCAACGAAACAAACCATTTCAGGTAATGGCACAATCGACTTCCCAGAATTTCTGACAATGATGGCAAGAAAAATGAAAGACACAGACAGTGAAGAAGAAATTCGAGAAGCATTCCGTGTGTTTGATAAGGTAGGTTTCCAGGGGCTGGATTTCTTAAATTTTAACTTGAGGATGAAATGAAGATAACAGTTCAGTATAGGCTCAGATCTCTTAGTAACTTGTATTGCATTAATCTTGTGGCAAAGCAGGTATCACTTGGTTTTGGAACTAAGACATAGTGCTTGGCTCTCAGTGATGTTTCATTTATAGGTCAGTTGTTTATAGATTGTCTTTAGTTTGTGTGGATTTCTAAAGTATGTTTTTCTTCCTAATGTGAAATTTAGTAAACTTCTATGCCAACTGTATGATCTTAAGTATTTTAATGACTTTTTCAGGATGGCAATGGCTATATTAGTGCAGCAGAGCTTCGCCATGTGATGACAAACCTTGGAGAGAAGTTAACAGATGAAGAGGTTGATGAAATGATCAGGGAAGCAGATATTGATGGTGATGGTCAAGTAAACTATGAAGGTAAGACTTTCACTGTCACCATCTCATTCTCTGCTTTGACTTTACGTTTAGAGGTACTAGGTAATCTGATAGGTCAAAATTACTAACTTCCTTACCCCATGAAGATGTTAAAACTATATTTTCTAACCTTTTGCTATTTAGAACATGTGTACAGACTAGGCAACACCTCCTGTTGCCCAAGAACATTTTAGAGCTATTTATTAGGTCCTACCCCTATACCAGGGACCTGCAATTTAACAGGATTCCTGGTGGTTGATTTTATATGCACATTAAAGTTTGAGAACACTACTCTAAACTGTGCTAAAACAATTTTTGTATAATGTTTGTGGAACAATTTGAAATGCTTCCAACTTTTAACTTCAGGATCCTCAAAATGAAATTAGGGTGATTTTCTTTTCTTCATTGGATTCCCTTCCTCTATTTAACAGATTTAGTCTGAAACTGTTTACATATGCTTCAGGTTAAGAAGTATCATTTGTAATACTAAACTAAGCAAGAATACTTTTTATTTATAATAGCTATCTAAAGCATTAATTGGGTTTATTTGTTAATAATTTTGGTTTATGAAGTTCCAACTTTGGCAGTTAGTTAGCTTTCCTCATATAGTTAGCTTTTCTTATAATTTTGAGGAAAGAAAGAGGAATAGAGATTGCTCAGTAATTGAGTAAACGAGATTGATTTTGTCGATCTTTTGCCATTAACTGGCTCAACTTTTTGTGTATTTCTTCTTTTTCAGAGTTTGTACAAATGATGACAGCAAAGTGAAGATATTGTACAGAATGTGTTAAATTTCTTGTACAAAATTGTTTATTTGCCTTTTCTTTGTTTGTAACTTATCTGTAAAAGGTTCCCCCTACTGTCAAAAAAAAATATGCATGTATAGTAATTAGGACTTCATTCCTCCATGTTTTCTTCCCTTATCTTACTGTTATTGTCCTGAAACCTTATTTTAGAAAATTGATCAAGTAACATGTTGCATGTGGCTTACTCTGGATATATCTAAGCCCTTCTGCACATCTAAACTTAGATGGAGTTGGTCAAATGAGGGAACATCTGGTTATGCCTTTTTTTTAAAGTAGTTTTCTTTAGGAACTGTCAGCATGTTGTTGTTGAAGTGTGGAGTTGTAACTCTGCGTGGACTATGGACAGTCAACAATATGTACTTAAAAGTTGCACTATTGCAAAACGGGTGTATTATCCAGGTACTCGTACACTATTTTTTTGTACTGCTGGTCCTGTACCAGAAACATTTTCTTTTATTGTTACTTGCTTTTTAAACTTTGTTTAGCCACTTAAAGAAAATCTGCTTATGGCACAATTTGCCTCAAATCCATTCCAAGTTGTATATTTGTTTTCCAATAAAAAAAAATTTTACCCAACTGTTGCTCTGAATCTGAGTCATTTCATTAACTTTGGGTTGAATAATTTTGAGAATCAAAGATGTTTGTATTAGTAACACAACCTAAATCTAGGAGGGGTGTGTCATTATGTTTTAACCTCTATTTCCTAATGTTTTACTCATTGTCCTTTTTAAAATACATATATATTTTACCAAGTTCAGGGAGGAAAGGAAGGAGAGAGAGAGAGAGAAACATTAATGAGAGAATAATTGATTAGCTGCCTTCTGCACGTGCCCCACCAGGGATTGAGCCCACAACCTGGGTATGTACCCTGACCGGGAATTGAACTCTGACCTCTTGGTTCATAGGTCCACACTCAACCACTAAATCAGGCCAGCCAGGCCTAGGGCTATAATTTTAAACCTTATCTTCAAATCTTTACCATATTACCTGTTCTTTATTAGTAGGGTTATGGTAATTGATAATTATTTTCTTAGTACTATCTGTAGCATGTTTGCTCTCAGATAATTATAACAAAACCATCACTATTGTAGTTAAAATTGATCCTGGAATGTAATTTTAATTAAAGATCTGATGCATAGCAAAAGCTTGCCAAGCTCTACTTAATCTTGTATCATCAAAGAAAAATGCTTGTTGTTATGATCACTTTTAAACTTTTCCCAGTAGTATTATATAATACAATGTTATGAGAACATTTTGTTTATCCTATATGCTTAATCTGTTTTATTGGTGAAGTCCTTGAAATCATTGACCCATTATACTGTTTCTATTTTTGGTATACTCAAGCTATTTTCTCTTCTAGATGTTCCCTTGTGTGGGTTTCTGGACTTCTCTGTACCTTTCATCATATTTTAGTCTCTAGGGTACCAGTCCCTAGTCTGCTGAGCAATTTTCTTGAAGAAAATGAAATGAATCACAGTGATGGACTTGATTAATCTTACATTTGTGAAAATTGGTTTTTGCTTGCCTCTTGGCCTTATAATTCTTGATTTCAAACCTGGTGCCTGGTTGTTATTTTTTCCCCTTCTATATTTTTTAAGGTTATATTAAATGAATTTAGAATCCCATTATTTTAAGAAAAATGGAGTTCTCTAGTCTCTTGCTACTCAAGTTGCCCATAGAATCACCTGAAAGCTTCTTAGAAATGCAGAATCTTTGGCCTTGCCCAGAATCTGAATTAATGTGTATTTTAACAAAATGCCCTGGTGTTTGTGTACATTAATTTTTTAAAAGCACTGCTGTAGTTTATCCTATTATAGAGAGGAAAACTGGTTATTCAGTAATTTCATCCTATATTCAAAGGCTCAGAAGATAAAACCTGTGTTTCGGATATGTTTAAAATTGGGAACAATTTATCACAATGAGTCCTCCAATAAAGATAGGCACAGGGTCCCTTTGGGCTACAAGGGATTAAGCCAAGGGACTTCTCAGAGAAGTTGACCTTTGAGAGGCTGTACCAGGCTGTCAAAGGAAGGCTAGCATATGGGAGACCTTAGAAGTGTGAAAATGGCATATTTGGCGTTTACAAGTACAGCTGACCCTGGAACAACATGGGTTTGAACAGGGTGGGTCCACTTAACACTTTCTTCCCCCCAAAATGTATAGACTTCCATATCCCTGTGTTTCACATCCACCGATGCAGAGAGCCAGTTGTATGTATTGTTAAGCCATTTTACATATAAGGGCCATAAACATCTGAGGGTTTTGGTATCCATGGGGGTTCCTGGAACCAGTCCCCTATGGATACCAAGGGACTGCAGTTAAGGTTTTGGGGAGTCAAAAATTACGCATGGATTTTCGGTGGCTTGGGGTTGGCACCCCTAATCCTGTGTTCAAAGGTCAACTCCATACATCAAAGCATGAGCTTCTGATGAGGGAAAGGAGACAATTGTAAATTTTGTTTTTGTCCTAAAGGCCATATTTACTGAAAACATTGTGCCAGACATGGTTCTAAACATTTCACTCAAGTTAATCATAATCACCTGTGGGTAAGTACCAGTTTACCATCTTTATAGACAAAGAAGCACAAATCACAGCAAATGCAGCCAATGCTCGCCCTAACCCTCAAGTTCTGGTAGAGAGGAAGGAGAGGGATTCAAGAGTGAGGGAGTGCAGCAATGACAAATGGAGGTCAAGTTAAGAGCTGAAAAATGCCCACTGTGTTTGGCCATTGGGTCATTGGTTAGTTTAGCAAGTGCAATTTTAATGGAAAGGTGTGTGTGCATGTCAGATTAAGATGATTTTAGGAAAGTATGGGAGGTGAAAGAATTGAGTCTAGAAAGTTTGTAAAAGGGAGCAGAAACTTCATGGTGGTTTGGACAGTGGGGCACTGGAGTCAGACCTGGACTGGAACTCTGCCACTGCTGTATGATGCTGAGGACACTGTCCAACAAAGCCTCTCCTCATTCTTAAAATGGGATTAATGCCTATTTCACAGGGTTATTGTGAGGATTAATTAAATTTATGTTTGTGAAGTATATGGAACACAGGTACTCCACAAAATGGAATTATTAAGGTTGAGGGGAGGGTTTGTTTTTAAAGATGAGAATGTTTATAGGTTGAGATGCTACATCAAAAGAGGTTGAAAGTGAAAGGGTCAATACTGGCAGGAAAGGGCGGTCTGGTTTCTCAGTGAATCCTGTTGGGTCTAGTGCTTACACCACTTCCAAAGTTAGGCTAGAGAAGTGACACCTACAGAATTTCCATCCGGAGGAGCTTAGAAACGATCTCAGAAAGTGGGTGCTGATGCTAATTTTTGCTTTAAAGCTAGGTATGCCTATCAAGCATTCTGTCCCTTTTTCTGAAGGAATGGGAGTGGGGGTGATTAGCAAAAGGGCTGATGGCGATTATGGTATGTTCAAGCCTTTACAAACCGCCTTTATTTTATTTTTTAAAATATATATTTTATTGATTTTTTCAGAGAGGAAGGGAGAGGGATAGTTAGAGAGAAGCATTGATCAGCTGCCTCCTGCACACTCCCCACTGGGGATATGCCTGCAACCAAGGTACATGCCCTTGACCGGAATCGAACCTGGGACCCTTGAGTCCGCAGGCCGACGCTCTATCCACTGAGCCAAACCGGTTAGAGCTACAAACCGCCTTTAGAAGTCTCAGCGCAGCCCAGGCCGGGTGTTCAGTTGGTTAGAGCATCGTTCCCAAGCCCTACAGGGGTGTGTGTCTGTCTCTTGTCTCTGTTTCTGTCTCTCTGTCTCTCTTTAAAATAAATAAAATTTAAAAATATTGGTGCAGATAACGGAAGGCTTTCAGGCGGTTCCGCACGTGTGCGTGCCCAAGGCTAAGCGCAGGACTTCAAAACGTGTGCCTGCCTCCCCTCCCCCACTGGAGGAAGACTTGGCGGGGGCCCCTGCACATGCGCGAACGCAGCCCCCCTCCCCCTCCCCGTGTCTCCTGGCAACAGGACGCCAGTCTTGGCCTCGGCACTGCGGAGGTCGCAATGGACCAGCCAGATAAGGCGGTCACTTCTACCCCAGTAAGGGAAGACTTGGGGCATGGCGGTTCAGTGGTCCTGGCCTCGGTACTGCCTACTGCCGTTCCCTCTGACGCGCCCAACTACGGGTCCCCTTCGCCCCTCTCTTCCGCCAAAATGCCACCTCTAGTCCCAGGCCTTTGCACCCCTCCTGTTCTATCTCCTCTCTCTTCTTGCCACCTTGTAGTCCTGTCTTCTGACCTTTGAGTTCTACTTCATTTTATTTCCTCTGCCCTTGCTACTCCCTCCTCCCGATTGCCCTTTGTTGTCTGTATCTTCCCTCTTCTTCCCTACTACTAATGCTTTAATAGAGTGGTTAGATTTCTTTCATTTTCCTCTAACGAGAGAATGTTTCTGTTGTTGTTTTCAGTCTATGAACACGTTTTTGAGTTTAGTACTTATAAAATATTTTAAACTACCTTTGTTTAGTTTTTAAATTTGGGCTAAGGATGTTTAGCCTATCTTTTGTAAAGTGATTCATCCTAAAGCGAATTTGAAGTGGTAGATGGGTGGAGTTTAGATCACCTGCCTTGAGCAAAACAAAGCAGCAGCTGCCAGTCACTTTCTTTTGGATATATATCATGTTTACTTTTCTCTTGTCCTTCCCAACTCATTTTCCTGGCCCAGGTAGAGGTAGGAGACCTGTCTTGACATGCCTGGGAAAGTTCGATTTCTGTGACTATAAATGTGCAACAGAGAACTTTCAATATAAATCTAACAAAGGCAATAGATCAGAAGAAATTCAGATTAGTGTGTATGAAACAAGGCCTTTCTTAGAGAAGTGCACATATTACATAGTAAAACTAAAGCCAGGGGTACTCATAAGTAGAATAGATATAAATTGCTAGACAGGAACAATGAATTATATCAGTTTTGCTAATTTGATTGTTTATTATTTTTAATGTATTGTGTTTGAGATAACCGATATTTTGTACTAATAACAAAAACATTATAAGTGAAAGTAGAAATCAATATTTTAATGATTTTACTTAGTGGGAATAACACAGAAGAAAACACTGAACAATTGTGTTCTGTTAACAGTGAAACTGAATCAATGTGGAAAAATAAAAGGGTATAGAGTACTTATTATGGAAGACAAGAGTGTCCTTGGAAACTGAAGAATACCAAAATAATCTGCTTCTTAACTTGGCAGATGAGATGTTAAAAATAAAAGCTATCATTTATTATTGAGCACTGGTTGTGGGTGCAAGTATTTATATGTACAACTAGAGGTCCGGTGCACAGAATTCGTGCATGGGGATAAGGGGAGTGGTCCCTGAACCCGGCATGAACCCTCTTGCAATCTGGGATCGGGCCTAAACTGGCAGTCGGATATCCCTCTCGCAATCCGGGACCACTGACTCCCAACTGCTTGCCTGCCTGCCTGCCTGCCTGATCGCCCCTAACCATTCGCCTGCCTGCCTGATTGCCCCTAACTGCTCTGCCTGCCTGCCTGATCGCCCTTAACTGCTCACCTGCCTGCCTGATCACCCCTAACCCTCTCTGCCTTGGCCCCCGCCACCCTGGCTTAGTCCATTATGACGTCCCGAAGGTCGTTTGGCTGTCTGGTCTAATTAACATATTACGCTTTTATTATTATAGATGCCTTATGCTCGTGCCAACCCCTGATGTCTTATTTTTTTATTTAAATTCTTTATTGTTGAAAGTATTACATATGCCTCCTTTTTCCCCCATTTACCTCTCCCTAGCCGCTCCCACTCCCCAGCACATGCCCTCACCCCCCTACTGTCTATGTCCATCCCTGATGCCTTATTTTTATCCTCCTAAGAGGAAGTGTGGGCTCATAAGGGCCAAAGTAATTTGCCTAGTGCTCTTTAGCTAGTTAGTGGCAGAGCTGGAGTTCAAGCCCAAGTTTGTCTGGCTCCTCTATCAGTCTGACTCTTCAGTGTGACAGCTAGCTGGACAAGCTGAGAGAACTAGCTAAATCATATTTATGATATATATTTTTTTAATGTGTGTGAGCCTAGGAAATAGAAATTGGCAATGTTTGCCATAGCTCCAGGAATTTGTATCTCAATATCACATTAATCTGATGACTACACATTTTGACCTTGAATTCCCAGCACAAACACCTGAGCCACACATATTTTTTTAGGGTAAAACATTCAAGCAGTTTTTATTCATTAATACTCACAAATGCACATAGCAGCTTCATTAGAGATTTCAATTTTCCTCTTCAGCTTGAATGTGGAGTACTAGGAGAGCCCTTTGCATGTCAGGGTACAGGAAGCAGAGATTACCCCTGCATTGCTGCCTACATTTACCTGCTGGAAGTAAAAATTAAGTGGAAATGATCGTCACATCTATTTCCTCTCTTCCTTTTGAATGGACACAACATAGCAACAGACCTGAAATTACAGTCACCAAACAAACTCAAGATAACTGTTCACTTTCATTGACAAATACAGCGCTGAGGGCATTGTCTACGAATTGGGACCTCATCAAAGAGGAAGGGGTGGAAGCTCATTTCCTTATTTCTTTCTTTTAAATGTAGGTTTTCTAACGCCTCTAAAACACCTAAGGGAATAATATTACACAGCTCTTGGCATCAAAATGTGCCATGTCCCCCAGGTTATCCTCATCTGAGGATGAGCTCTCTTTACCCACTAAAGTGGACAGAAGGACTGAACCAGAAATCTTAATAACAATTACAATAATACAATTTTGATTTACATAACTCCTTTCTTCCCAAGAACACCAAATTTTGTCACATCTAATTATCCTTATGGCACCTCTGTCACATGGGGATGTTTATTGTTCTAATTTTCCCAAAGGGAATTTAGATATTTAAAAAGCACTTAAAATAATAAAATAGCAATTTAAAGAACTATTACAGGCAAAATGGATAACAGTGTTTTTATTTGAATTCAGACTGATAAATTTGGTGCAGGTATTAACTAATTTAAGTAAATATTTTATAAGTTATGTCTGACTTCCAGGGATCACCTCTCAAATGAATAAGCATATTTTATGTTTGTTAATAGAAACCAATCCGGAAGCGATCATCTTTTGAAAGAGAAGGATGGTGGAGAGTAGCGTTAACAGTATGTACATTTTCATTCATATTATTCTTTTTTTTTTAATATTTTTTTTTATTGATTTTTTACAGAGAGGAAGGGAGAGAGATAGTTAGAAACATCGATGAGAGAGAAACATCGATCAGCTGCCTCCTGCACACTTCCCACTGGGGATGTGCCCGCAACCCAGGTACATGCCCTTGACCGGAATCGAACCTGGGACCCCTCAGTCCGCAGGCCAACGCTCCATCCACTGAGCCAAACCGGTTTCGGCCATTCATATTATTCTTATTCCCATTAACATTTGATTAAGTCAGTCTTACCGTTTAAATCACTAACAATTCGTAAGAAAACAGTAGGCTTTATTTCATCCTTATAATTTTAGCATCAGCATGTGAATGAGAAACTAAAATTTCAATTTAAAAGCTTGGAAAAGTAAATCAACTCTAGAAATCTATTCGTGTCACAAAATATCAAGGTAAGATCCACCTAGTTTATGAACTTGGTAAGAGGACACAAGAAAGATAAGGCCTACATTCCTGAGAGGTTTTGGGGTTTCAGTTCTTATCTTACTTAGCACAGAGCCTATGATAACTTTTATTAGTTAACATGGTCAGCAGATGAAAGCAAGGTAGTAAAATGACCAGAAGATGCCCCTCTCAGGAGACGACATTTCTATATTGCAGAAATGTTTCCCATCCACACCCTGCAATAACAGAAGGGCCCCATGGGCCAAATCCTTCTTGGAATTGAACTCATTGTAACGGTGGAACTGAGCTGAGTACTCAGTGGAAAGGTGGACACAAAAGCAGCAGTGACTAACCCTTCAGGTTTGGCCGTGTAGCTACATTGCGGTTGGGATTTGAAAGTACCCAACCCCTTATTGGACTAATTAGACAAAATGCTCTGCCAATTCGTCCTCCGCCTCCTGTTATTATCCTGTAGCTTGCCATTTAAGGGCTAGACAGAAGCATGTAGCATCTACGAAGCAGAAGTAGGAGAACGTTTATTTAGCCGAGAAACTAAATTTCAGGTCTCACTAGAGGCCTGAAATTTATAACCAAGTTGAATCTCAAGTTTAAGTACCTGCGAAGCGACTTTTTAAGAAAAAACTTCAACGATAGCCATAACCCATTGGCTATTACTCAGCAGCTGTCTCAGAAAGGAAATAACCATGATTCTCTTAAACTGTTGTTCTGCCCAGAGTGTTTACTGTATTTTAATAGAATTTCATTAAACTGTAAAACTAAGAGATGCTGCTTAGGCATGACCCTTTCAAGAATGCTGCTGTTGGAGATGTTGCTGGTTTACACACTGATGTGAAAAATGATGTCAATTTTCCACAGAATACTCCTATCCCTGGCACTTACCACTTGAAAACGTTTATTGAAGAATCCCTATTAAATCCAGTGGCAGCAACTTACAATTTTAAAAATGAAGGAAGGAAAAAACCACCTCTTGTGCAAAGAAACAATCCAGTTGTAACGGACCTTCCCCCGTACATGCCTCCCGGCTTCTTGGACTTGTTGAAGAAGCAAGCAGCCACTTACTCATTTAAAGACCAACCGCGGTCAAGCCCCAGCTCCTTGGTTTACAAAGATCAGGTAAAGCCCTACCAGCAGCTGGGTTTTTGTGGGAAAGCTACCAAGAGCCCCGAGGAAAATAGTCTATATAACTTCGAGTGTGTCTCCCCAGGGACAAAGTAACAATCTTTAGGATGCCTTATTTTCTGCAGAAATCAAACAAGGGCTGCCTAATTTGCAAATATGTCCTGCAAGATTTTTGAGGCCTCCTTAACCTAAGGAGAGGACTCGGGAGGGGGGCCTGGCGGAGGATTGTTCTCTCTGGAGGGAATCTTGGCAGGATTCCCCCAACTGGGGGAGCCTCTGGGATCTTATCTGTGGTTGGCCCATGCTTTTGGTCTTTTCAAGCAGTTTACACAGTGTACCCTTTTTTTTAAAATAAAGATTAAACAAAATATTTTTATTGATTTCAGAGAGGAAGGGAGAGGGAGAGAGAGAGACAGAAACATCAATGATGAGAGAGAATCATTGATTTGGCTGCCTCCTGCACCCCCCACACTGGGAATATAGCCCACAACCTGAGCATGTGCCCTGACGGGGAATCGAACCGTGACCTCCTGGTTTACAGGTTGACGCTTAACCATTGAGCCATGCCAGCCGGACTGTACTCTCTTCCTTTAAAAAGAAAACTCTGCCTTTCAGTGAGTGAGTGCCCTTATTAGAGCGTGAACATAACCATATGCCACAGGGAAGCTTTTCCCAAAATTTCTTGTAGAAATGAGCACGGTGGTACCAGGAAGGTAAGATTCTACTCTCAAGTCCACCAGTTCATTCATAACATCGATAATAATTGCTATGCTTATGGCTCTGTGCCAGGCTCTGTGAATGGAAGATGTCCCTGACTTGCAAATATTTAAGTAACAATGCAAGAGCAAATATATCAAATGCTGAGATAAATCATCAGTTTCCTGATGATGATAAATAGTGTAGCAGGAAATCCCAGAAGAGAGTTCAGTGTAGGCTGGATTGAAAAGTTGGAAGGTTCCCTGGATGAAGTAGGACTCAAACTAGACCTTGAATAATACATGGCACTTATGTGGTTCTTAATAGTTTACTGTGAACTTCTACATATATTCTATTAGCGGTTCTTCCCAGGCATTCTGAAATAGGCAGAACAGATGTTAGCTCCATTTTACATGCACATAAACTGAGGTGAATAGAGACTAAGTAACTTGTTCAGTGGCAGAGGAGTACTTTTAACTGAGGGCTTCTGATCCCCAATTTGGCGCTCTTTCCAAACTACCTTGGGCCTCTGGCCATGAATAAGGGGCAGGGTTTGGATGGGTGGAACCCAGAGCTGTGTCTCCAGGGAGGGGCACAGCACTGTCAAGGCCTCTTCCAAGGACTGAGTTGTGACTTGGACTTTGTTACTTGGGACTTTGGGCTTTAATATCTCCCATTTATAAGGAAGCTAGTAATAGTATTAGTTTTCACAACCCTATCAGAGTGTTGCTGAGCAGAAATGCATTGTAACTGGAAGTTGAATTAAATACAGTGGTTGTAGCGATTATTAGGATGAACGAGAATTTTTCCCTGGGATGAGCGCATGTTGTACGCAACCTGTAAACCCATCTTATTGTTTTGCAAATTATAGCTTTGGAATAGGACAGAACGATAAAAGTTCACTGGGTAAGTCTTATCCTATTCACTTCAGTGGATGAATACAAACACTAAAATTTACTTAGTCTTTTATGGCTTGGTATCAGGTCACCATGCTTCATGTGAAATAATTTGGCCACATCCAGGGCAAAACCATTCTTCCTTATTCTCCACCACCATTTACTTCCCTTCTGCTTCATCTTGTCTTGCTTTTAGGGGTTTCTGGGGGGTATACCAAGGCTCATTGTTGAAGAGAAAACACAGAAGGTTGGTATTAGGCAAAATTTAAGGCTTTAAAAGACCAAAAGAATTTGGCTTACCCACAGGGGTGGACAAAACCTTCTGAAAACATATTTTTCCTGTTTCTTTTCTTTCTCCTCTCTCTCCTCACCTCCCACAAAGGATTGAGCTCCAGAAACTGGGAGAATTACATGTTTTCCTAATTTTCTGTTTCAAAGGTCTATGACAGTATGTTCACAGAAGGAGAGCTACCCAGATGTAACATTGTTTACTCACCAAGAAAACTCATAATTCTGGTTTTTTAATGGCAGAATTCAGTAAAATAATAATTCAAATAATTTGAGGTAGATATAGAATATATTATTATTACTTATTAAGATAGAACAACATTCTCTCAAGCTTCAGAATTTTTAATAGAATATTCACTTTATACCTCATTAAGGCTGTTTATTATTTGTAAGAAAGTTTTTACTATTTTTGTTCGAAAGCACGTAACTCAACTAGAGAACCTGTATCAAAGAATCCTATCATATACTAGAGGCCCGGTGCATGAAATTCATGCACTGTGGGGGAGGGAAGCGCTCAGCCTGGCCTGTGCCCTCTTGCAGTCTGGGAGCCCCATGATTAATCACCCTGCAGAGGGAGGCCCCGCCCACTTACCGCAGAACAGCTTGCCAGGTAGCCAGGGCCTGCCTCTGAGGGGCGATCATGGGGCAATGGCAGGGCCCCCAACCAATCACATCACACCCTCCTTGATGGGCCTGGTGCCAGTGGGTGTCATAGTGTGGTCGTCCAGACCGTTGTTCCGCTGTTTGGCCATTAAGTCAATTTGCATATTATGCTTTTATTATTATAGATATATTTGAATGTGTGTGTGTGTGTGTGTGTGTGTGTGTGGGTGTGTATGTGTATAAGGGGGTGGGGGTAGTAAAGGATAAAGGGGGCCAAATATATGGGGACAGAAGATTATTTGTCTATGGGTGGTGGGCACATAATACAATATACAGATTATATATCATAGAAATCTACACTTGAAACCTATATAATCCGTTTAATCAATGTCACCCCAATAAATTTAGTTGATAAAAAAGAGTATTTGAGATGGCCCTAAATTTTTTAAAATAAATTTTTCTTATCAGAGAATTAATACATTTTTATTGTAGAATTATACATACAAAAGTGGGACCATCTCTCTCCATATACACAGCTTGTGACCTGCTTCTCCCAGTGTTGCTGTCATCCACTAACCCCAGGGTTACTCCCACTTATTTCTGGATGATTTTAACTCCCTTCTCTCCCTGCCTCCCTTGCCACTACTGTCATCATTTCAGTACACATGCAGATGACCTTCCAACAATCTCCCTTCTCAGTTTCTTGAACTCTCCTCTACCTCAGCTACTCACTCCTTGAATTTTTTCAAGACCAATAATTTCAACCCTGCATATCTCAACTGCATGCACCCCACTCTGACCACTCCTAATGTTCAGCCTCACTCACTCTAGTGTCCCCACCCCCCTCCCCCCAATTTTTCTGTTCCCCACAATCTATAATCCATTGACCCTACTTGCAAAGCTTAAATCCCATAGTCATCAGAGTTACTCTCAGCATACGCCCTCAATTACCTTGCTCCTGATGGCGTATCTCACTTGTTTGTCAAAGCCACAAACCTGGGTGAATCTAACTCTCTGGGGACTTTGTACCTGCATCCATGTTTCGGAATGACTGGCCTCATTTTATAGTCTTCACCTCACATGGGCACTGGCTGGACTTCCCTAGTCTGTTTACCTCCCACTCTCCTGGGTGGCTTTATTTCACATCTCTCCTTTCCAAATCCCTGACACCTCCACCTCAATCCTCCTCCTTATTTTTTCTTCTCAGCCTTTTTTTCAGGTTCAGCCCCTTCTCCCTGACCTCTTGTGGGAGTGCCCCAGGCCCCCAGACCTCTTCCTCCTCTACACTTGCTCCCTCTACACTCACTCCCCTGGTGATCTCATTTTAGGCTTTGAACACCATCCCTTTATGATCTCCAAATTATATCTCCTGCCCAGACTTCTCTCTTGAATTCCAGACTTGTATATCCAACTGCTTTTTCTTTCTTTCTTTTTTTTTTTTAACTTCTCTACTTATATGTCTAATTCAGGGTTTCTCAACTTTGGCGCGATTGACGTTTTGGAAGGAATAATTCTTTGTTGTGGGGAACTGTTCTGTGCTTTGTAGCATGTTTAGCAGCATTCCTGGATAATTGATGCCATTAGCTAATTAGATGCCAATAGCAGTCCCCCTCTCAGTTGTAACAACCAAAACTGCCTCCAGACATTGCCAAATGTCCCCCGGGGCGGTACCCCCCTCCTGATTGGGAACCAATGGGTTTAAGTCTTTGCAATAGTGGGTGTGACCTCTGAGTGGTCGTTCTCAGAGTCAGCAGTTCTGTTGGGAACTGGCTTTATTCCAGACCTCCTCTTTTACTCCTCCCTCTCCCTCTCTTTCTGCCCGACTGGCCTCCTGGAAGCTTCCTGACTTGGCCACTCCCATCTCAGGGTCTTTGCACCGGATCTTGCCAGCTCATTGACCTTTGTTAGCTGTGTTTATAGCTGTGATAAAGATATCTCTGAAATCATGTTAATCTGAAAGTGCTCCACGGTACCACCAAAGGGATTTTCAACAGGATGGTTTTTCATTGAGCAAGGTATTAACTGGGCTGGCAAGTGCTACTGTAAGGAACTCAAGACTTAAATGCTGAGATAATAAAGAGCAAAACATAGGTAAGATGGAGCAATTCATTGTACCAACACCATTTAAATTAAAAAAGTGACCCTAAAAATGGGCTCATTTAGCAGATATTTTTGAAACTGAATTTTCAAAGAACAAGTGTCACATGCAAATATGTCAAGAAAATGGCAAATAAAAATGGACTTTGAAAGATGATTACAGAAAATTTATCTCAGGGATTGGGACCCACTGTAATTCTTAGTTCATTTGGAGCTGATAAAGACTCTAAGGTACTGGTAAATTTACAAATAATATCAGTGCTACCTGCTTTATTTCCAGTTTTGTTTACCTTGCCTCCTTAACTCTTTCCTGCTTAAGCCTTTTCCGCTGAGATGAAGCTCACCATTTCAGCTCCAAGGATGTCAGGAGTACATAGCAGTGTTTGAATAGAATATCTCCTAGGATAAACCAAATAGTCTTAAGTGACTCTACAAAGTTGTACAGTATATGATTTTGTCTATATGGAAGACTGAATAAAATCAGATATTGGATAACCTAAAAAAATAAAAAGAACAATATAATTGGTCATTAAGCAGGCTTCTTTTTGAGAAGGTCCTATATTGTTTTTCTCTCATTCCATAAAGAAGTCTGAGCAGTGAGTCAGTGATACTTCCATACGACACAAAAGACTTTACTTCTCAGAGAAAAGATACACTTGAATTTCTGCCAATAGTACCTACAAAGTATTGCACCTGCCAGCCCTTCGGCTGCATTCACCTTATGATCATTCTGACAGGGCTTGAACACATCGAAAAAATCTGTTTCCTTCTGTCCCACCTATTTATGGATTTGGTTCTCAAAATGTTGTCATACCAAGAGCCTAATAAGTAGGGTTGGATTTTTTCACTTATTCTGACCTTGATGGTGTTGGTACAACAGAACTGAATGAAGTATCCACACTAATATCATCCTGTCATATTGTATGGCTACAAGCTATTGCAAGATTTCTGAGTGCCTAATCTACATGGACTGAAACATTAACTAGAATCAGGTATTTTTCTGAGCACATTTTCTAGATTCTTTGTGCCTCATTACAAATGAAGAAGTGACATGCATCTGTAGGAATTAGGAAAATACATATGTATATTAAAAATCTCCAAGGACAGTGGAGCCACTCAGAATAGTTTGCAATAATGTGCAGAGAAACAATCTTTTACATAAGGCAGCTGACTATTCACAACTTTATGGAAAAAAAGCCCTCTCTCAGTAATATTAAATAGCAAAGAATGGCCAAGCCAAGTAAAGTAAGACAAATACAGAAGTTACAGGGAACCAATATTCCTTTCTAATCTAGTACTGCCTGAGTTTTTCCATAAGTACTTTTTTTTATAGAAACTTATAAACAGCTGTTTAAGGGTGTTTTTTTTCTTCTTCACTTTTCAATTCTCTTTCTTCTTCTGAGTATGTGTGTATATGTACATAAGAGAGTAAGCGAGCATGTGAGAGCAAGCATATAAAGGATTACATGCATTATTTAAAGTAAATAGAAAGCAAACACCCATATAACCATCATCAAAGTCAAGAAATAGGATGTTGCAGCCCCAAAAGCCCCCTGCTTAAAATACATTTTCCTGCTTCCACACTAGAATAATAAATAATACCCTTGTTTCCTGGGTGTTTATTTAATGTCAAGTGAACAATGAACAAGGCACAGGTGCATCAGGACAATGTGTGCATTTTATCATAAAATTTGTATTTACTGCTATTGTCAGTGTATCAACAACATCTGCCTATACACTCAAAATGGGTACTAATATGTGAATGAAAGCAACAGGGTGAGCTGTATTATCTGAGCTTCCATGGGGCATAGAATGCCAGCATATGGATGCCTTATTCTGAAGGCCTGGGGTGGGGGTGGGGGGTGGAGGGGATGGGCAGCGGGGGCAAGCTAGAAGAGGTCAGTGGGGACATATGTAATACTTTCAACAATAAAGATTTAAAGATAAAATTTAAAAAGGCAGCATTGCATTTTAAAATCTGATTTTAAAATAACAGAGGGTAGGGAGTAGATTGCTCACTTTGGGAAGGATTCTTCCTAGGATTTTATAATATAATTGCTTCCTACCAGCTCCTTCAGTAGGAGCTCTGGAGGTTGGGTCCGTCTTCCTGGCTCCTCATTCGGCTTCCTCCTCTCCGTCCCTTCCTGTACATATCCCAAGCTCTGTGCTTTCCAGGTCCTTCTACTCCCTGACTCGTGCGCCTCTGAGCTAAATCCATAACCCAGGGATGATGCAGCTACCAGGCAGTTTTGCAGCAAGTTTGACAATGGGCAGAGAGACAGTCTCTTCTGCAATGTTTCTCCTTAGAATACCTTCCTGGCTCCCCTCTAGGAAGTTCCTCTTCCTTAAAACCCTCAAATCTCTCTGTCTTTACCACCTTCAGATCACCCAGTTGGGTTTATTTATCTCCCCCCAGTTTTACAGATGTATAATTGACAAAATTATATGTATTTGGGGTTACAACATGATGATTTGATTGTGAATATATTGTGAAATGGTTGCCACAATCAAGTTGATTACCATATCCACCACCTAACATTGTTATCTTTATGTGTATGGATGAGAACATATAAGCTCTATTCTCTTAGCAAGTTTCAAGTATACGAATACAGTATTATTAACTATTGTTACCATGCTGTGCCTTGTATCCCCAGAACTTATTTAGCTTATAACTGAAATTTTGTACCAACCCCCCATCTCAACCCCAGCCCCGGGCAACCACCATTCTGCCCCCCGCACCCCCCCCCCCCCCCCCACCCCCAGCAGGCAACTACCATTCTATTCCTTCAGGAGTACAGGCTTTCTAGTCACGAGTACAGGCTTTCTAGTACAGGCTTTCTGGATTCCACATATAAGTGATACAAAACAGTATTTGTCTTTCTCTGTCTGGCTTATTTCACTTAGCATTATGCATGTTGTTGCAAAAGGCAGGATTTCCTTCCTTTTTTATGCTGAATTATCGAAATATATTTTTCAGTTATTTATATATCACATTTTCTTTTCCATTCATGCATCAAGGAACACTTAGGTTGTTTACATAGCTTAGCCATTGTGAATAATGCTGCACTGAGCGTGGGAGTTCAGATGTCTCTTCCAGATACTGATTTTGTTTCCTTTGGATATATACTCTGAAGTGGAATTGCAAGATCGTATGGTAGTTCTAGTTTTAATATTTCAAGGGAACCTTTTTTTCATAATGTCTGTACCATTTTACATTTCCACCAACAGTGCACAGGGGTTCCCTTTTCTCTACACCCTCACCAATACTAGTTATCGCTTGTCTTTTTTATAATAGCTATCCTAACAGTTGTGAGGTGACATCACATTGTGGTTTTGATTTGCATTCCTTGATGATTAGTGGTGTTTGAGCATCTTTTCATGTAACTGTTGGGTATTTGTATGTTTTCTTTGAAAAAAATATCTATTCAGGTCTTTTGCCCAATTTAATCGGATTATTTTTTGGTTATTGGGTTGTTTGAGTTCCTTATATATTTTAGACATTAAAACCTTATCAGATGCATGGTTTGTAAATACTTTCTCCCATTGCTTACGTTGCCTTTTTACTTTGTTGATTGTTTATGCAGAAGCTTGGCTATGCAGAAGCTTTTCAGTTTGATGTCTTCCTATACTTTATTTTTGCTTTTGATGCATTAGCATTATTTTCCTCTTTTTAGTGTCATATTAAAAAAAATTATTGCTAAGACTAATGTCAAAGAGTTTTCCCTATGTTTTCTTCTAGGAGTTTAGTGGCTTCAAGTTTTACACTTAAGTATTCAGTCCTTCTTGAGTCAGTTTTTATGAGTGATATAAGATAGGAATTTAATTTTATTCTTTTACATGAGGATATCCTGTTTTCCCAATACAATTTATTGAAGAGACTATTCTTTCCCACATGGTGAATTCTCCGTGCCCTTGCCAAGATAAGTTGATTGTGTATGCATGGATGTTTCTTTGGGGGTGGGGGGGGGGCTTTCAATCTGTTTCATTGGTCTATGTATTTGTTTTTATGCTAATACCATACTGTTTTTATGATTATAGTTTTGTAATATAGTTTGAAATCAGGAAATGTGATGCCTTCAGCTTTTTTTTTTTCTTTCTCAAGATTGCTTTGACTTTAAGCTCTTTTGTGGTTCCATATAAATTTTTAGGATTGTTTTTCTGTATCTGTGAAACATGCTATTGGAATTTTTTAAAATATATTTTTATTGATTTCAGAGAGGAAGGGAGAGGGAGAGAGAGATAAAAACATCAATGATGAGAGAGAATCATTGATTGGCTGCCTCCTGCACCCCCCACACTGGGGATTGAGCCCACAACCTAGGCATGTGCCCTGACTGGGAATCGAACGGTGACTTCCTGGTTCATGGGTTGATGCTCAAGCACTGAGCCACACTGATTGGGTGCTATTGGAATTTTTATAGGGATGTTATTGAGTTTATACATTGCTTTGAGTAGTATTAATTCTTCTCATCCATGAGCATGGGGATATCTTTCCATTTATTTGTATCTACTTCTTTTTTAAAATATGTTTTTATTGATTTTTTTAGAAAGAGGAAGGGAAAGAAACATTGATGAGAGAAGAACATCATCAATTGACTGCCTCCTGGCCGCACCCTCACTGGGGATCGAGCCTGCAACCTGGGCATTTGCCCTAACCAGGAATTGAACCAACAATATGTTGTTCCTGAGTTGATGCTCAACCACTGGGCCACACTGGCTGGGCTTCAATTTCTTTCTTATAGTTTTCAGTGTACAGATCTTTCATTGCCTTAGTTAAATTTATTTCTTAGTGTTTTATTGTGTTTGATTCTATTGCAAATGAGAAGGTTTTCTTAATTTCTTGTTCAGATACCTGCAACTTGACTAAATTTATTGATTTGTTCTAAGAGTTTTTGAAATGTGAATATCTGTGAAATGTTTTGAAGCTCCACCTTTGAAAATATGCCATTTCCACTGTTAAAATAAAGAATAAATTACATAATGTTGTATGCTCATAAAATAAATGACAGATAATAAGATAAAGTGAGTTTAAGACCTGTATTAATCTATTATTGGTGTCCTGTCCATTCTGTATAGTCAGTTAAGCTTTCACCAGGACAATACAATGTACTTCCTCCACCAGTTCCCAAGTATCCTTCCAGGTAATTATACACTTATTAAGTTACCTTTAATCATTTACTAATGCCTTTCTATATATAGACTTAACAATCAATACTAATGGCTTTTAAACCTCATTTATGCCCATTATGATTAGCATTCTTAAATATTTAATGAGAGATAGGGAATAAATTAACAAAGATCCTCACATTAAAAAATAAATTTAGGAAATCATATCTATTTTTTTAATATAGGAGCTTCGTATTTCGTTCTACAGTTCAAAGATTTCCATCAGCCTACTTCATTCCTGTAAGTACATTGTAGACATTTAACTCATGGTGAATTTGATGTTTAAAATATGCAATGATTCCTTTTGATATATCATGATTAACATTTTGCTCATTGGAGTAGATAAGCAATGAATGATTATATCATTGATTTTAAATATACATAAAGTATATCCGAAGCAATGCTAGGGATTTCAAATGCAAGTTAGCTATTTGTGTCAATTTCCTTTTTTAGATCTTCACTCCCATCACCTCAGTGAGGTCATCCCTAGTCTCCTGTGCAGAATTTCCTGTCCCCTTCCTCTATTTATTTTTCTCCATGGCACTCATCACTGGCTGGTACACTGACTACATTAAAGTTTGACCTATCCTGTTTTTATCTGTCTCCCTTACTAGAATGTAAGTTTCATGAAGGTGGGGATAGTTGTTTGTTTTTGTCCTGTATACCCAGTACCTAGAAAAATGACTGACACCTAGTATTTGTTGAATTAACTAAGTAATAAAGCTCATTCTACTAGCAACAAAAAGAAAAAGTATCTCTAGGTTCTTTTCTTTAAAAAATGTGAAAATGTTTTCTTGTTTCTAAAAATTTCCAAATACATATACATGAATTATGATAAAAATGAACTCTTTTAGCTAAGTAACCAGTAGAATGCCAAAAAATAAATAATTATAAAAACTTTAGAAAGATAAGAAAATATGAAATTGTTTTGAAACAATGTGATGGGCTATAGCTATTTATTTGTAACTAGAAACTTGGGGGTAGGGGGAAGAGGCATAGAGAAAACATCTAAAAAGTAATTAAGATAACTGAACCAAGCTCCGAAACAGACACTAGGATATAGAAGACTTATATATTTGAGAAAGATGATAGGAGAAATCCATAGGGAAAGGAAGAGACATTTTGTGTTAGGCAATTGTTAAATGACTTGGAAAAAACATGTTAGAGTCTTTCTACCACATATTAAAATAAATTCCATATTGATTAAATAATTAAATAATTTTGAAACCATAAAACCAGGAGAAAATATATTAGCATATATCTAATTTTAGGATAAGGCAGATTTTCTGACATAATAGCATGGATGAAGTACAAAGGAAAAGAAATATATCAGATTATATAACATTTTAATATATTTGTTATATATTTTAGAAAACAAACTGTAAACAAGTTAATAGGTAAATGCCAATTAGAAATTATGTTCAATATGCATGGCAGATAAAGAGTTACTGGTGACCTTATCTAAAATTCTCTTAATCTCTGGGAAAAACACCAGTAGATTGTAAAACAGATAAAGCCACAAATAGATAATTCATAAAGCAAGAAACTCAGATATCCAACAAAGGTAACAAAGTTTTGATGTCACTAACACTAAAGTATGAGAAACTAAAAGGCTGATTGAAAACTTGCTGTATGTGGGTGGTGTGATGGACTAAATAATGGCTCCCAAAGATGTCCAAATCCCCAGAATCTGTGAATATTACCGTATAGGGCATAAACTTTGCACATATGATTATGTTAAGGATCTTGAGATGGAGAAATTATCCTGATTATCTCGTGGGCCCTAAATGCAATCACAAGTATCCTTATAAAAGGTAGGCAGAGGGAGATTTGAGGAAAGAGAAGAAAGCAATGTGACCATGGAGGCAGAGATTGACGTGATGTGGCTACAAGCCAAGGAAGGCAGCCGCCACCAGAAACTAGAAGAGGCAGAGAATGGATTCTCCCCTGGAGTCTCCAGAGGTAACAAGGCCCTGCCACACCTTGCCTTTGGCCCAGGGAAACTGATTTTGGATATCTGGCCTCCAGAACTTTGAGAGAATAAAATTCTGTTGTTTTAAGCCACCAGATAGATGGTAATTTGTTGCAGCAACCACCAGAAACTAATAAGGTGGGGATTGTTTCCAGGTGGATTTCACAGTAGATGGATGTGATGAGGACCTGGCTTTTAATTTTGGTAGACCAAATTGCTTATGTCTGTAGGCCTTTTCTCTTGGACCCATCAGTTGCTTCAAAATGACTCCTTAGCCGCCTGCCTGAGGTGTAAGCCAGTTGCCAGTTCTCACCATTTGTAAGGTTTCGTTCACTCAATTCCTGTCTTCAGTAAAGGCCCCTGTCCTCACAGTGCCTGGGGCTCCTGAGTCCAGATCTCTGGCACAGTCTCCCCATAAATGAAACCTTCTGTTTCCTACAGGGATGTGGGATGGGTAGCTACCTGACTGCTGGGGATGAGGTAGAGGGACTTGGGAGAAAATGATCAACAAATCCTGTTTTCAGCTCCACGCTCACCTCCATCTCACAGGTGCCTGATGCCTAAAATTTCTGAGCTTCTTTTAGGTTCTGCGGAGCAAATCAGCCTGCTCCACGTCAGGTTCTATTCCTCCTAACTGCTTCACACCTTCGAAAATATGTTATCTCTGTTGGCCATTGTCTCTTCTCTTGGCTCTCTGTGTGTGTACATGTGTGTACAGGTGTGTATGTGTGTGGGGAAGGAGATAGTTATAAATGCACTGTGCAGTCGGCTTTGGCAGCAAGCAGTTGAGACACCAGTTTTTTCCCCACTGGGTGGTATTGTATTTCCTTTGAATTACACATTTTAAATGGATGCCATGAGTTAATAAGGATGTGTTTATACTCTTCGTAAAGAGAAATGCAATTAAAACAATTTATTAACAAGTTAGGTTAGGCATCCTGCAAGATAAGCGGCCTGGTTTGGGAAATGGCATAAGGCAATGGATTCTGACAAGTTTTGCCTTTGTACTCATTGCTTTTATGGAGGATAAGATTTTTGGGGGGGGGAAATGGAGATCACCATTTTCATTGATATCACCTCATCCATTCCATTTTATGTATAAAAGTGATTCACTGATTTGGAACATCCTGTCCTTCAACCAGGTGAAAAGATTACTAAAATATTCTAAGATAAAGAAGTAGCCCAGGGCTGTGATTCATGTCTGTCCTAAACATGCATTCCCAGAGCAGACTTACGGGTTTGGTTTAGAGCCACAAATTTGTAAACTCAGAGAGTAAACTCCTTCGATCCCAGCAGTGGGAGATGTGCTTGTTCTTGAGATAAATGCACTAATCCTTAGGCCATTATAAGCCTTTATCTGAAAAACTCATTTGATTGACTTTATCATTCAGTTTAATGGTTTTAAAAATTAAAATCATAGTCACAGAACTGTTAAGGGCTCTTAGAACCGAAAGAAACTTTATAAATCTACTACTACTGCTGAGGTCGGTTTGAACGATAATGCATCGAGTGTTTTCTGGTGCCTGGCACGGTGCTCTGTGACAGACATATCCTGTTTCATTTAATTCTCACAGCAACTTGATGGGGTGGTATTTATTATCTCTATTTGATAAATTGGGAAATGGAAGTTAATTGTCTGAGTTCACACAGTTATTAGGAGGTATAGAGGGAGGCAGGATAGTACGAAGCTAGGAAAACTTCTTGGCAAGTGGAATGGGGAAAATGAGACAGCTTAACAAACTGACCGAGCAATTTACAGCAATTTACAGCCAGATACCGCCGCAGGGATAACATCTAGGCCTCAGTTGTATTTCAGCTCTAGGCCCAGAAAAGTAGCGAAACCAGGTGGGCGACTCTAGGACCAGCAGCAATGACCAATGACCCCCAGCGCTGGTGCTGACCACTCAGTAGAGCCCATGAGCCTGAAAGAGCACACCTGGAAAACTGATGAATGTTCTGCTGAAAGCCTCCCTTGAGACCTCCCCTAAGATTCTCACTTGCAAGGGAGAGATAAAAACCCTAAAGACAAAAAACCCAGTGCTCACTTTCCCTCCCGGGAGCACACCCATGCCTTTGCTCTGGCCCACCTTCTTCCCCCACAAACACGCATCTCCTTAACTCTCAGGGACCCCACAAGACTTGTAACCAGGGAAGCAGCAGCAGCTCGCCCTGGACTAATCCCCTGACCCTATCTCCAGGGCTCTTTTCTCTGACTTCCCAGTGAGCTAAAGCAGCCCAACTTAGCTCTCCTGTTGCTTCTTCTATGCTAAGGCCTTCCTTGTTTCACTGTCCCCAACTTTAATAAATGTATCCTCAAAGTCACTTGGACTTGTCATATGAAATCTTTCCTGCACAAAGTCAAGAACCCACACACTACCTGCCGGCCCTTGGCAAACCAGCTCAGGGCCAGATCCCCTGAACTGTAACAGGCCCACTGTACAGCAGGATGAGAGAGAAAACAATCCACACTAAGAAAGAAACTGGAAGAACTCCAGAAAGAATGTTCCTACAGGAAAAAGCACTCAAGAACAATTAAGAAAATATGTATAGCAAAATATGCAAGTGAAAAAACAAGTCACCAATTAACTCCAGGTAAAACAAAAGACTGTCCAAACAAGAAATCATGTTATGTACGTTGGCTCTGCAAGTATTTAAGAAACATTTTAGAAGTATTTAGAAACAGTTATTTAAGAAACATTGATTTAAAATGTACTTTTTGATTGGAAGAGCAGGAGAAAGAGCGAGAGATATTTCTTCATTTATTCTAAGAAGTCATCAATAGATAATGGCTAAAATGTCAACTAAGAAATAACAAAATGCACATACTATTTAGTGATAAGAAAATAATTGTCAGAAGAATAGCCAAGACTTAAAAATAGTTGTCTTAGGCCTATTCAAAGACATGTGTGCCTAAGACATGTGTATGAAAGATGTTTCTAAGAGTGCTAGTTTTGTAAATGAATCAGTCTAGTTTATTCTAATTAATACTGTGCTGCATGTATGCTCTTAAAAATATGAAACAGCTCTGGCCAGTGTGGCTCAGTTGGTTGGTCCAACTGAGCTCCAACCAACTGAGCTACATTGGTTAGGACTTGACATTTTGATTCTGAAAAAAATTTGTGATGGCCCAGCCCGTGTGGCATAGTGGTTGAATGTCAACCTATGAACCAGGAGGTCACAGTTCAATTCCCAGTCAGGGCATATGCTTGGTTTGTGAGCTCTATCCCCAGTGTGGGGTGTGCAGGAGGCAGCCAATCAGTGATTCTCTCTCATCATTGATGTGTGTTTTTTTTTAAAAATATATTTTATTGATTTTTTATAGAGAGGAAGGGAGAGAGATAGATAGTTAGAAACATCGATGGGAGAGAAACATCCATCAGCTGCCTCCTGCACATCTCCCACTGGGGATGTGCCCGCAACCCAGGTACATGCCCTTGACTGGAATCGAACCTGGGACCTTTCAGTCCGCAGGCCGACGCTCTATCCACTGAGCCAAACCGGTTTCGGCCATCATTGATTTTTTTTTTTTAAATATATTTTTTATTGATTTTTTACAGAGAGGAAGGGAGAGAGATAGAGAGCTAGAAACATCGATGAGAGAGAAACATCGATCAGCTGCCTCCTGCACATCTCCCACTGGAGATGTGCCCGCAACCCAGGTACATGCCCTTGACCAGAATCAAACCTGGGACCCTTCAGTCCGCAGGCCGACGCTCTATCCACCGAGCCAAACCGGTTTCGGCCATCATTGATGTTTTTTATCTCTCCCTCTCCCTTCCTCTCTGAAATCAATAAAAATATATTTAAAAGAAAAAGAAAAAGAAAAAAAATGTGTGACTAATTCTTCCGAGGTGTGTTTTGTGTATAGTTGCCTGGTAAGGTCGTGGTGTCATTTGAGCCCTATTGACTTGGGACAGGTTGTCTCATTGTTGCTATACCTGAAACCTACAATCACCAGAAATCTGACCTGTGGATCTGGTGCAACATAGTACGGCCTAGAGACATTCACCGAGTCACTTTAAACCGTTTTGAGAACGAGCAGGTTATAAAAGATGGATACATACAGGTGCATATCTCATCTTCCTTTCTTTCCATCATCTATGAAAACTAGCTCATTGAAATTTAATCATTTATGCATAAAATCTCCAGGAGCAGTCTATTAAAAAAGGACTAGATGACCATGTAAAGGCATAGCAGATTACTACACGATTTGTCAGTCATAAAAAGTACATTAACTTTTAATCTGAAAATCCTCTAGGATCCTAGGTGCCTCTTAGGAGTCTTTTTCACTTGTTAAAAAACACAGCCTTCTTGTTTGTCAGGGATTCAGTTGTTGAATTACATTTTGTCCCTGAAGTGTAGGTGGCTCTCGGCAGAAGCAGTTGGTGAGGGATTTGTCTGGTTGGAAAACAGTTTTTAATCTTCAAATTACCAATGTAAGGTGGTGTACTTATTGGCTATTTCAGTTATTGATCAGCATAATTGCTTTGCCCATAAGAAAGACTAAGTATTTGGGGACAGATGCCAGAGCACATGTTCTACCATAAGTAAAAAGGGCCTTTTTGCACCTACAGAAAAAAATTGTATCCGGAACTTCTACAGCCACCATCCCCTCTTAGCACCTTTATAATGATCAAGCCCCACAAATGCCAAGACCCAGAGGTCCAGTCCTCATAGCAGGACTTTTTTATTTTTATTTTTTAAAGAGAGAAAGCAAACTGTAACAAATCTTAGTCATTCTTATGCAATCAGATTGAACAAAATAAAGCTTGTCACTTGTGGATTTTCTTCTCTTGCCCTCCCTTTAATTAAACTGCTTTCAGAAATGACCCCAAAAATCTCCCGATCTACCAACAAATTACATAAATGTTCCCTACTGAATGTCTTTGAAAATGTCAGTAAGAAGGATATCAGATATTCTGCATAATTTCTTTGAACATATAGGGGCCACAAGTGATGTTATTTATTTATTTATTTATTTATTTATTTATTTATTTATGTATAATCCTCACTCGAGAATATGTTTGATTGACTTTTAGAGAGAGAGGGGGAGAGAGAGGAGAGAGAAACATTGATTCATTGATTGGTTGTTTCCCCTATGCACCAACCAGGGATTGAACCTGCAACCTAGGTCTGTGCCCTGACCAGGAATCGAACCCACAATCTTTTTGGTGTATGGGATGACATTCTATCCATCTGAGCCACTCAAATGGGGCTGGTGATGTGATTTAGAAGAGTAAGGAAGATTTTATTTTTATTTTTCTAAATCTTTTTTTTTCTCTCCAATATCTACTTGGCAGTGGTGAACTGTAGAGACTTGGTACTGATCTTATCTAATTGCTGGTGGGAGTATACACTAACACAATCCCTTGAAAAACAGTTTCACAGTATGTGTTGAGCTATAAAAACTATATCTTTTAGCCCACCAATTCCATTTGGAGAAAATCCTTCTAATGTAATAATATTATATGCAGAACTATTCATCTATACAAAGATATCATCAAGGGATTATGTATAATAGTAAGATAGCAACAGCCACAATTTAGTATCAAATAGAAGGGAAATAATTTTTTAAAAAAATATATTTTATTGATTTTTTTACAGAGAGGAAGGGAGAGGGATAAAGAGCTAGAAACATTGATGAGAGAGAAACATTGATCAGCTACCTCCTGCACACCCCCCACTGGGGATGTGCCCTCAACCAAGGTACATGCCCTTGACCGGAATCGAACCTGGGACCTTTCAGTCCGTAGGCTGACGCTCTATCCACTGAGCCAAACCGGTTAGGGCTAGAAGGGAAATAATTAAAAAAGAATTTTGTGTATACACTTAAAGGAATATTTTACAATCATTGAAACAATTGTTAAAATCATGAAATAGCAGCAAAAATGATTGTGATCTAAAATATAATGAGAAATTCAGGATACAGATTGGTGTGTATATTATGATTAAAATAATATAAGAAAAAATATGAGTATAACAAACAGGAAATGCACCAAAATGCTATTGGTGGCTATGCTGAGGTGCTGTGATTAAGGGTAGTTGTTTACTTTGTTTCTCTCTTTCCATTTCTTTTATAATTTTTCAAAACCCAATTTTTAAAAAATCAGGAAGTAGACAATGTTTGAGGAAAAGAGCCATCAAAGTGGTCAACATAAAAATATTTTGTTACTAAAATAAAAATAGTGCCACTTACTACTACTTAATTGGGAATCAGTCGGTCATATGATTCTGGGCTTCCAGTGATTTGCTGAGCAGATTCTTTAGTTATTATTTCTCACAGTTGTACGTAAAGTGAAAAATGAGATGTGCACATCTTTCCTGATGGTAGGAATAAAATCTTACAATGTCAAATGAAAATGGGGTGTGTTTTTTTTACTTGATTTCAGAAATATTTTATGATGTTTTTGTACTTCTTAAAATCTGACAAGCCTATAAAGAATAAGGCATTATGTGATTTGTCTGTTTTAGTCATGTTTAATAGTAGAGGTTTGAAAAGGGATATGGTATCTGTGGCATAATCTTTGCATTAAAACTAGCATTCTTTCAGCTGTTTTTGCATTGAAGGAATTAGTTTAATTAAAAACTAAGCTGATAAAGGGAAACAAAAGCGAAAATAAACAAATGAGACTTCATCAAACTAAAAAACTTCTGCACAGCGAAGGAAGCCATCAAACAGACAAAAAGATGACCTACTGAATGGGACAAGATATTCACAAATGATACATCTGATCAAAGAGTTGATATCTAAAATATATAGGGAACTCATTCAACTCAATAACAAAAAAATAAACTACCCGATAAAAAAATGGGCAGGGGATATGAAGAGAGATTTCTCCAAAGAGGACATAGAGATAGCCTTATTAAAAGATGCTCAACCTCATCAATCATCAGGGAAATGCAAACCAAACCACAATGAGATACCACCTCACTCCAGCTAAGATGGCTATTATAAAGTCAACAAATAACATGTGTTGTCAAGGATGTGGAGTAAAGGGAACCTTTGTGCACTGTTGATGGGTCTGCAAATTGATGGAGCCACTATGGAAACAGTAGGAAGATTCCTAAAAAAAATAAAAATAGATCTAACATGTGACCCAACAATTCCACTTCTGGGTATTTATCTGAAGAAAAGAAAAAAACTAATTCAAAAAGAAGTATGCACCCTATATTCATTGCAGCATTATTTATAAAACTCAAGATACGGAATCAACCTAAGTGCCCATCGATAGATAAAGGGATAAAGAAGATTTAGTATATACATACAATGGGATATTTTGCAACAATTAAAGAAAGAATGAAATCTTGTCATTTGTGATAACATGGATGGATCTAGATGATATTATGCTAAGTGAAATAAGTCAGACAGAGAAAGACAAATACTGTATAATTTCACTTATATGTGGAATCTAAAAAAACCCAACAACAAACAAACAAGACAAAAAAACCCCTCATAAACAGAGATCAAAGGGATGGTTGGCAGAGCGGGGTTAGAGGATGGGTGAAAAAGGTGAAGGGGACTATAGTCAAAATATTGTGATAAGTTTACATGGTGACAGATGACTACTGGACTTAGTATGGTGATCACATTGTAGGGTATAAAAATGTTGAATCACTATATTATATACCTGAAACTAATATAACTAATCTAATATTGTATACTAACTATACTTAAAAAATGAACTTCAAAAAGAAACTAAGCTGATAATTTAAAATTTCATGAAGAGCAGAAAAATAATTAATAAACTTGGTCAGACTGCATAATGCCAAACACGAATTGAATGGAATCTGAAAGTTAAGATAATGAAAACAGGACTCAGTGTCCTCAAAGATGAGTTCGGTTGTAGGTAACATTTTTGGAAAAATACAAGCTTTCAGATACAGCTACAGATGTACTAGGATTTTTAAGAAAAAGATACCCTGGCAATTTTTCTTTTTCAAAAAAGTTGTGCAAATTTTCCAATGCTTTTAACACCAGCAGTCATAGATCCCTGCCTGGCTGTGAGTGTGAGGAATTTCCTGCACTTCTTTTTTATTTATTTTATTTTTAAAAAATTGATTTCAGAGAGGAAGGGGGAGGGAGAGATAGAAACATGATGTGTGAGAATCATTGATTGGCTGCCTCCTGCATGCCCCACACTGGGGATCAAGCCCACAGCCTGGGGATGTGCTCTGACTAAGAATCAAACTGTGACCTCCTGGGTCATATAGGTTGACACTCAACCACTGAGCCACACAAGCTGGGCGCTACACTCCTTTCTTATAACAATATCTTGACTGGAAATAGAAAAAACAATATATTAGGACTTTAGTCAGTGGCAAGTGACAGAAACCCAACCCAATGAGCTTAAGCAAAGAATCTATATATATAAAAGGCTAATATACTAAGTGTCCGACCGTCTGACTGTTTGCTACAACACACACTGACCACCAGGAGATAGGCGCTCAGCGCAGGAGCTGCCATGACATGCACTGACCATTTACAGAGAAACGGCACTGTGGACCTGGCACCCACAAAATAACATTCGGCCTCCCCCAAGTAGAACACAGGCCCTGCCACCACCCTGGAGTGACACCCCTCCAAATCACAGCCAACGCTGCTGAGACCCCATGGCGCAAAATGCAGCCCACAGCCCAGCCCAGCCCTGAAAACAGTTGCTGTGGGTGCTGGGTGATGACATCATGTAGCAATGCCAGATTTCCTCTCCCTAGTGACTAACCTCCTTACAGTTTCTTCAGCCCAGAAACACGGCTTGCTTTATAGCCAGGTGCAAACATTTTACATTTTAACCAAATGTCTGTGAAGCATTTTCCCATGCCTCATCTCATTTGATCCTCACAAAAGTCCTGGAGTAGGTAGATAGGAGACTCGGTGGAATCCTATTTTCTTTTCATTAGACAGAAAAACGGAGATTTAGAAAGCTTAGAAACTTGACCTGACTGAAAAGAAGAAATGGGGACCTTGAAAATGACTTTAGTTTTTCTCACTGTGCAGAATATAGTCAAACACAGTTAAATATTTTGCCCTTTGTTCTCCCTGTGTGATCTACAATAATAATCTGCTTCGTGTTGATATTTACTACTGTGTTGCTGACAATTACCTGAAAGAGAAGTTGGGGTGCTTCACTGGGCTGGAAAAAGTTTAGCTAAATCAGAAAGCAGGTCTAATTAAGCAAGTTTATCTATATATATAAAGCTCTTGCTGGTGCCAATTGCACATGTGTGTGTTTCAATCTGTCATTGTCGATTGTGATTTTGGTTGACACTTCTATTAGAGAGAAAGGTCAAATAGCGATATTAAAATATTTCTTCTAATTAATTTCCTTTCAATGTGCACGAATTCATGCACCAGGCCTCTAGTACAAACATAAAGGTGGGGTGGGATTTATTGATGCACATAGCCTTGGGCATGTTGGCCACTGATTTACCTTTCTCCATCCTTTGGATATGGTCTCTTCATGAGCTGGGCAAGACCACCTCCAGCAGCCCCAGCTGCTATGAAAAGGCAGGTTCTTCTGATTGGCCAGTTGGTGGTCCTGTGCCTGACCCTGGACCACTTGCTGTGACCAGGAGTAGGGGAGTGCCAGCTGGACTGGAAGTTCCCAGGCAGAAATACCACCTCAGATTTCTAATTATGGTGGGGCCCCTTCTGCTCCCAGGGTCATGTAGAAAAGGGAGGATGGGCCAGTAAACACCTGTGGCAATTCTAAATTACCTGGTGCCCCCTGGCACATGCATTTCTATACAAGCTACATTTCTAGGGTGGGCAGGTTTGTGATGACTCAGTGTTGCCCCACCCACACAGCCCATTCCTGGAAACCGAGACCGCCACGGTCGCAGCAGGAATAAACAGTACCGAGCTAGACTTCAGAGGTACTCCAATTCTTAATTTCACAAATGTGAATAATTTTGGCCCCTGACAGATTTGCTTGTACCCCACCCACCAACATGCATGTTTCCCTTCTTTTTCCTCTGAAGATGTAGACCAATATTTACCGAGTTCTGGAATTTCCTTAGTCAGATACACCGTGCCACCTGCCTCCTGAATTCCCCGAAGCTGCCAGCTTCTCACTGTGCCACCTCCACACAGGATTCTACCCTCCTTGCAGGGCATCTGTTTTCATCTTTGCACAATATGGTCCTCCTCTCACACCCTTCTCACCAAATTTGGGGGGGGGGGGCGGGCATTTTTATTATCCTATGTAGTAATTTCAGTGTATGTTGCATATCACTTACATTTTTTTATATGTATACATTTGGGACTATACATTTTATTTCTGACCCTTTCTCTCCAAGTATGATTCACTGAAAGTTGTTTGTGCTAGGACCCTTAGGGACAGACAGTGTGCTCATTCCAGGTTCCCTTTAGCCGTGATTAAAAACAAAAAGCTTAGAACTACATACTGACACCTCCCAGCAGGGAGGAGGGGGGCCAGGAGCTGGCTCTGGCTCCTGCAGCTGATGTGCTTAGTCATTTGTTTCTAACCCTGCTGAACCTCACGTTCTCGTCTGTGAAATGGAGGTGATAGCATCTCCCTACACTGTTGTGAGGGCCAAACGAGAATGGGTATGTGAGCTAGAGGTGGCAGCAGGGATGGGGCAACTCCCCGGCAGTGCCCAAGGTCAGGATGCAGAGTGGGGGTGGGTCGCTGAGCCCGCACTCCAGCCTGCAAATGAGGAGGCTGCGGAACACCTTATGGAGACTGGAAATACAAGGGTGACAATTACCATTGTACATCTGCAATTAAATTGTAAAATCATCCTTCGTGTTAATACACATGTAAAAAACAACAAAGTGATTAACTGTAGAGAGAAGGCTGAATTTTACATTCCTAACTGTATTTTTGACAGGAGCCTATGCACTTTATTTTATTTTATTGTTTGTGATGCAGTGAATTTGACTACAGGGTTAAAATGAACAACATCCTCCTCTCTAGGCTCCCTGCCCGCTTTGGCCTTCCCTAACCTTTCCTATTACTGCTTCCTCAAACCCTCCCATCAGCCTTTTTACCCTACAAGCTCGCCCCCCCCCCCCCCCGCCTCCTCTTCTTCCTCCTCCTCATTCTTTTTTTTTTTTTTTTTAATATATTTTATTGATTCTTTACAGAGAGGAAGGGAGAGAGACAGAGAGTTAGAAACATCGATGAGAGAGAAACATCGATCAGCTGCCTCCTGCACATCTCCTACTGGGGATGTGCCCGCAACCCAGGTACATGCCCTTGACCGGAATCGAACCCGGGACCTTTCAGTCCGCAGGCTGACGCTCTATCCACTGAGCCAAACCAGTTTTGGCCTCCTCCTCGTTCTTTAAGTTTCTGCTCAAATGTACTTCTTTGAGGGGCTTCTTAGGCCCCTCAAATCAGATCAGTTTACCCTCTTACATGCTCTCCCATAGACTGTATGTGTTCCTTTGTGTGATATTCCACACATTTGTCAGTATATTTTTTAGTAAGGTATTTATTCCCTGTTAGAATGTAAGCTCCATGAGAGTATATCTTTTCAATTAAGCCAGTAACAAGGACCCCACATGGCTGTTTTAAACAAGGTAGGAACATTATTTTCTCTCGCACAAACTGCCTGCAGTAGGTGGTTTCAGCTTGGGATGGCATTCTACAGCATCAGATTCCGGTGTGCTGCTCTGCTAAGCATGGCTTCCATTCCCATGGTCCCAGAGAGCCGAGAATATGGGACAAGCTGGCAGGCAGGAGGGCGGGGAAGATGGACAAGCAGCCCTCTCCTTAAAGATGCTCCTTGGAATTTGCATACACTTCTTCTATCTCCATCCTATTGGCCAGGAATTAGCCATGTGGCCACACCTAGCTGCAAGGGAGGTTGGGAAATTTAGTTTTTATTCTGGGTAGACATGTGCCCGGTTAACAATTATTCCAATACCAAGGAATAGGAGAAAGGATATTGGGAGACAATTATATACTGCTGTATTCCCAACTCCCAGCACACTGTGTGGCACATTCTACATATATTAGTTGAATGAAGAAATGGGCTGAACACTTGTGTATTTCATTGCTAGGGCTGCTGTAACTAAGTCCTACAAACTGAGCGACTTAACAGAAATAGATTTTTTTTCACTGTTCTAGAATCTAGAAGTCCAAGATCAAGGTGCCAGCCATGTGGTTCCTTCTGTCCCACTCCTCTCATAGCTCCCAGTGGTTTGCTGGCAATCCTCCGAGAGATCTCTGCCTTCATCTTCACGGCGTGTTTTCCCTGTGTATGTGTCTCCGAGTCCAAAATTCCCCTTTATATAAAGAACACCATTCATTATTGGCTTAGAGCCTGTCCTAATGACCTCATCTTCACTAATCACATCTGGAATGACCCTATTTCCAAATAAGGTCACATTCGGAGCTACTGGGAATTCAAAAGTCATAGGACTTGTGAACTTGGTGGGGGGAGGAGGAATGGGGGGAACACTACTATTCAACAGAACAACCAGTCACAGGATTTATGAATTTTGGAAGGACAAAATTCAACACATACAAACTTGTAATTCATCTACTCTCACACAGTCTTTCAGAGGCACCTGGTACCTTGTCCTTCCTGAGCAGTGTTGTGTGGAGGAACCCGTTCCATTCTCTCAGCCCTGAGGAGTGTGTGTGGGGGGGGATGGCAGGGCTTACCAAAGGCCTATAATGGAAATAGCGCCATTGGCCATAAGCGGTTGTAACCAAACGAGTCAAGCTTCTTCATGGTATGATGGGAACCCAGGAGCACTGCAGAGAAGTCAGGGGGCCTTCGCATTCGAGTCCTTTGCGGTGAGTGGAAAGCTCCTGACCTTGTAATACCCCGTGGCCCCCGAGGTCACACGTGGCTAGCACAGGCCGGTTCCACCAGGGCCTGGCGTAGAATCCTGGAGCCAGGCAGCTCGCTCAGTCCTCACTCAGTACCTTGCCAGCTCCTCACACCTTATTTCTCCTTTTGGGGTGTTTTTATTTGGTTTTGCCTTTATCCCTCACTGGACTATGAACTCTGAGCTTGAAGATAGTATTTTATTCATCTGTGTAATCCCTACAGCTCCTCAAGTAGAAACTCAATTAAATAGGACTTTTTAAAGGGAAGAGAAAGATATTATCATCTTGTCAGGAGGGTTGAGATATAATCACGCCCCAAAGCAGAAGAACGGCTACTATAAAAGGGCTCCTGTAGTTTCTTTTGGCAGCAGACTCGAGGAAGATGACAGTCTGTTCTCCCTTGGCACCAAATGTCAGTGGTCTCTGAAAGGTTTCGTTTCGGGAAACCCAGAGTTGCCAAAGCATGGCCGTGACAATAGCAAGGTTTAAGAAGTGACCCATTCGATTTATGCAAGAGGTGCCGCCCTTCACCCATGCATCCCACCTTATGTGGACCAAAGCTCTGGGTCACACTCAGTGATCCCCAGTAAATGAAGGAGCAGAGTCCCCAACCTCAAGGAAGAGTAGGGCACAGTTCAAAGTCCTTGTTTTAAGCCCCTTCCATTGAACGAGATCCACTCTTCAACGTGCATTCAGAGCCCGCCTGGCCAGGGTCCCCTTCCCTGCATTCCTGCTCTGCCCACTCACGTGTCCTCCCAGGGGCAGAAGCCAGGACTCTGCTGGAAATGTTTCCCACCCATTGCAGGACTCTGACCTGATCATTACTTTTCATTTAGAACAGTATTCCTGTGGCTTCTGGAATATGAGCTTGGGCCCGTGTCCATTTCCCTAATGTTCCCACTTAAAAGATTTCATCTGACACATGTGGGCCAAATAGCATCCAGTCATTTCTTTTTGCCCCGAGTCTTGGTCTTTTTTAATTCAGGTGGCCAAGCCCGTGCCGGGAGGCTGCTGGATGGCATAGGCAGATACCAGTGCTTCGCTAGCTAGGCACCTTGACTCCCAAGGAGCTCATGACTTGGCAGCTTAGAAATGAAAGCACATTAGGCTGGGGTGGGAGTAGGAGGGGGTGGGGGTATAGGTGGTGGCATTTCTTGACCATCCTGCAGAAGCTGGGCTGTCGTAGGCATGCAGCCAGTGGTAGCACACTCAGCAGCAGCTTTTGCCCAGCTACCACTCTGGGCTTGAAAGTACTGTGCTTATTAGGGCCAAAGGAAGGGGACGTTGCACAGACTGTCCCTGTCCAGATCCCCTCGGCTTTCTATGCCTTTGTTTGTGGGGCGGCTCAGACTTCTCCAGTGGGAGTGCAGAGGTCACTCCGCACAGAGAACGTCTCCGTCCCCACATATGCATGTGTTTGAAAACATTACTGTTTTTATCTCTCTGCCATGAGTTGTAAAATTATGAGGTGCATCCATCCCTTGATTATCAGACTTGTGCTTGGCTGTTAATAACAGGCTCCATTCATGGTGCAGTAATTGAGTTTGGAGCCCTAATTACACTGCTGTGCCCCCCGCAGGAGTGAACGGGGAAGCCCCACTCCTGAATCCTGCCCTCCGAGGGCCTGCTTGTCCTGGCAAATCCCTTGGTTAATTTGTGGCCCAGCCTTACCTATGATAAGGGATACAGTCTTCTGTTCTGATCATTTTATCTTTTTTTCCCTATCTCCTTTTCTCTTTTACTCCTTTTTCATATTCATTTACCACGTGTACTGGTTAATAATGGGGATTTTTTTCAATAGATGGAGTTACACAAATGTTGATATATATATGCGATTTGATATGTATGCTATTTTGTTGTATTGACAACAAGCTTCAAAACTTTATATGTCAAATTTTCTGAAGGTGTTAACATCATAGATATTTTTATGCTTAAAAATGTAGAATTTTGTGGAGGTGAGGGCGACCTGGCTGCGACATCTGTCACCCCATTGATCTCCAGGGTTGATTCGGCTGATCTGGCTGGCTAGGCGGGTGTCCCCCTCCTCCCTCACCGATCCATGTGCGTCCCTCCCAAAAATGTAGAGTTTTGTGCCAAAAAAAGAGCATTTGCAGGAAGTTTTAACTCATTATTTTGAAGAAAAGTGCTGCTGAAAGTTATCGTATACTTCGAGAAGCTTATGGTGAACATGCTCCATCTCAAGATGCCTGTGAGCGCTGGTTTAAACGCTTTAAAAATGATGGTTTCGATGTGAAAGACAAAGAACGTCCAGGCCAACCGGAAAAGTTTAAAGACCGACCATTACAAGCATTATTGGGTGAAGATGCGTGTCAAACTCAAAAACAACTTGCAGAAAGATTAAACGTTGCTCAGCAAACAATTTCCGATCGTTTACAAGCAATGGGAAAGATTTTAAAGGAAGGAAAATGGGTGCCATGTCAACTGAACGAAAGACAAATGGAAAACTGAAAAGTCATCAGTAAAATGTTGCTTCAACGGCACGAAAGAAATTATTTTTTGCATCAAATTGTGACTGGCGATGAAAAGTGGATTTATTTTGAGAATCCCAAACGCACAGAATCATGGGTTGATCCAGGTCAACCATCAACATCGACTGCAAGGCCAAATCGCTTCGGAAAGAAGACAATGCTCTGCGTTTGGTGGGATCAGGAAGGTGTGGTATTATGAGCTTCTAAAACCAGGTTATACCATTAATATTGATTGCTACCAGCAGCAAATAATCAATTTTGAACCACACTTTGACCATGAAACCACCAGAATGGGCCAGAAGACACAGCAAAGTAATTTTGCTTCATGATGATGCACCATCACACACTTCAAAACCAGTTAAAGACACGTTAAAAGATCTTGCCTGAGAAGTATTAAGCCACCCGCAGTATTCACCAGACTTTGCTCCTTCAGATTACCACTTGTTCTGATCGATAGCATATGCACTTTCTGAGCAGCACTTCAAAATGTACGAAGAAGTGGAAAACTGGGTCTCTGAAGGTCTGCCTCAAAACAAGAAAAGTTCTATTGGGACGGTATCCACAAATTACCTGAAAGATGGGGGAAATGTGTAGCTAGCGATGGACATTACTTTGAATAAAGCACTTTTGATGTTTCTCTTGAAATTATCGTGTTTTCTTTGATTACAAAATCCACATTTTTAACTGGTACTGGATTTCTGCAACAGTCTTGTAACCAGTCTCTCTCCTCTTTCTCTCCATTTGGATAGGTATATATATTTTTAAATTATTTCATAGGTTGCAAAATTGTGTTCCAGAAAGGCAATCACATTTATACTTTCACCAGAATTATGTATGAGTGTCCATGCTGGTGTCCTGCCATTCTCTCTCTCTCTCTCTCTCTTTTCCTCTCTCCCTTCCTTTTTTCCCTTCTTTCTTTTTACCTTTGTTAATTTTCTAGACCCCCTCCCCAAAGAATCTTTTTGTTTTAATGAAAACTTATTTGGTTATTAATCAGGTTAAACCCTCCCACTCATCTCCTCATTGAACAATTGTATTTCCTCTTTGTGAATTTGCCTTTTGCTAATTTTTCTCTTGGGATGTTTGTCTTTAAAATTGTGTCCATCCACTTAGGTCAATCTGATGGCATTGTACTTATGTCAGTAAGTTGCTGTGAATACTTGTTTGTACTTAGATGTCATATATTACAGTTATATGAAAGAATAAGCGTGTTTTATACAGCTAACAGCTCAGAGTGCAAGCCACTATGAACAGAGGACAAGTATGGAGTGGGGCATGCCAGTGTGGGGAGGGGCTCAGGAGACTTTTACAGTCACTTAACCTTTTGTCTTCACAGTCACCCCACAGGCAGGTAAAGTAGATAAAGCAGGTATTTTTCCCATTTCACAATGACGTGTGCCAGGGCACACATGAATAAGATCTTCCAAGCCCCAATCCAGTTTTTCTACCATGTCACACTGATTCATCTGTTTATTTATAGAAGGCAAATAAAGCATTAACATGTATCAAATATTAGTAATTATGAAACACTTTTTAAAAACTTTTGTATAGCATGAAGGCCCAGGACCAGGTCATTATGACTTGAAAATACCTTCAGCAAGTTCCGTCACTTCTTGTTTTCGATCCAAAGTACCTCGATTCTTGCCTGCTTGTTCAGTAAGTATTCTAAAAGACAGATTGTGGTTGTAAGTTTTATGGCCATGTGCTGGAGGGGGGGAGGTTGTGAAGGTGGGATGGGGATATTATATAACAATTCGTGTGTGTGTGTGTGTGTGTGTGTGTGTGTGTGTGTGTGTGTAATTGCTTGTCAAGGCAGCAGAGTCTAGAGCTCAAATACCTGGCAAGCCCTGGGCCAGGTTCAGGCCCAGGTGGCTCCTGAAGACTGCAGCTGCATTGTGGGTCCAGCTGAGAGGAGCCAGCACAGTGATTAGCCATCCATGTTATGACCTGGATGCTCTGTGGGGAAACGCCTTTAATGAATTGAGCAGGCAGTGGACAAGTGGCTGCCCTCTCCATCCAGAACTGTCTTTCTTTGTGTGTGTGGCTTCTAAGAGCAAAAAGGAAGAGCAGAAACATTATTATTGAACCCAAGGAGACCATGAGGGCATGAGCCATCATCCTGCCCTTAAGGACTCAGGAGACAGGGAAGAGGCGCAAGTCCACTTAGACATATAAAGCAGGTAGATTCTGGGAGTGTGTGAGAGCCTCAGAGACCCAGGGAAGACCAAGGAAGATCTCAAAAGCGTAACATGGAGTTTATGAACAGTGTTGTTGTTTTTTAATGCCTTTTAAAAGACAATTTTAATTTTCATGGCTTTGGTGTTTCCAGCCTGCACACAGTCTGAAAGTCTCTCGAACTTGCTGGTATATAACCAGATTTGAGGTAGTTGGGAGACAGGAATTTAAATCCCGCCTGTAAGGAAAGGGACCTACCCTGGGGGAAGGAGGGCAGGGGAAGCTGGGCAGTGGCTGGGAGAGGGTGGCCCAGGCGCTTGCCTTCAGGAACTGGTTCCAGAGTTGCCAGCTGTGGTGTGGGGTAATGCGGTCTTTATCTGGAGGTATGAATACTGGGGAGTCCCTGCCAATAAAATTAAAAACAGATGGACAACAGGAGGTTGGTGGATTCCTTACTCAGATCCTCATACCCTAACGGCATCGCCATGATCCGGACGCAGAATTTTGTTGGCGCTCACAGGGTTGAGCATCCCCAGGAAGCTGGAGCCATGCTAACCAAACCCCCAGGAAATGCTGGAGAAGCCAGAAGGGGGTTGCTGGTGTTGGGGCTGCTACTCAGTGGAGTGTCTCCCATTATAGGAAGCTCTTCATAGAAGCCAATGACAACCAGGAGCTTCCTGGTGACAGTGAATCAGGGCTGGGGGGTGGAGCCAGATGTTCTCAAGGTTTCAGAATCGTAATCGGCAGCCTCCTGAGGGGAGGTCTTGGTGGGTGAGTGTGGGGGCAGAGGGAGGGGCGGTGCAGACCCACAAACCTATCCCATGGGCCCGTTTTCCAGGACTTCTCCACAGGCTGCTTCCTCATTAACTGCACTAATAAAGGCTTCAGCTTTTTTGACATCTGGCCAGGACTTGATGAGATTTCCAGGCTGCTCCTCTGCTTTTGGCAAAGGAAACATCCTGTCATTTAAAGCGGCTTCTGCAGGCAGCTGACCTCATCCAGGCCGGGCTGACTCTGTCCCACTCTCAGAGTAATCCAATTTCCACTCTCACTGTCTCCCGAAGAGATAACAAGCTGCAAGGAAGGAAGGAAATGACAAGAAGGTGATAACAGGGCTAGCTGGTGTGGAGCGCCTGTCCTGGAGGGCCTCCCGTGAGCCTCAGAACCTCATTTGATGGGGGAGGCCTGGGAAGCCCATGGCCCAAGGCTACACCGAGCCATTAGGGTTGGGGCTAGGACCTGAACCCAGGCCTATCTGACAATAAAATTCTTCCCTTAACCACACACACAGAACCTGGTGTCCCTCCAGCAACCCAAGATAAAATTCCCTTGGGTTTCGAGAATATGTGGGCACCCAGCATGGAAAACACTGGCCTAAGAAATCCAAGTCGTAGTTTATGGAAATGACAGTCATTTGCATTTATCACCACACAACAGAAGCTTTGTCTAAACAATTGGCACAATAATTTCTTAAAGAATTTCATCAAAATGAAAACATGACTTTTAAAAAAGTAGAACTCATGGACCCTTTAGAATACGCTGACCCTGGGCCCACAGACCATGGCAGAGAAATGCCTTACGACTCGTGCTGGGTCAGCGAGAGAAACTCACGAGTTGGGGCTTCTGAGGTCAACCACTCAGGCGCAGAGTGCATTCTCTCCAACCCCTTACTGCTAGGGGAGGTTCGCTAGAGGGGACGCCGAGGCATGCCCAGGGACAGATTGCCCTGTGGGAGTGGGTGTGCCTTGAGGCAGAGGTGGCACGTGAGCTGCCACCCCCGCAGGTCTAGGCCCCGTTGCTTGCTTGTCTCTCAGCACCTGGGCAGCCATGGGGAGAGGGGGCGACAGGAGCAGGTCTGAGCGCCGAGGACATGCACCAGTGCAAGGGTGCCCCGGGCCTTGTCTCCCTCCGTGGGGTTTGCCGGCCACACCGGAGCCAGCGGCCAGGCTCAGCAGGCTCCAGGGTTTTGGTGTCACGCTCTCATCAGTGTCTTTCCTGTTCTGTTTTCAGAGAACCCCGGGCCCAGGAACATACACATCTTCAGCACAATACCCCAAGCAGCCCCGGAGCATCGCCAGAATGGGGCGAGAACACAGTCTTTTCTTCAACAACACAATTGGCTTTTAAAATAAAGCCATCTTTGAGCTAAGCTGCATTGTTTTAGCAAGTTATTACGTTTGGAAAACCCTATTATGTTTACCCTTAGGAGGGTTTGAACACAGAACCGAACAGATTGCCCCAGTGACCACCCAGCCTGCTTACCTGGACTCATCCCAGCACAACTTCCAGCTCACTCTCAAAAGTGTCCTGATTGGAACAATAAGTTTTATGCTCAATCTGTTTATTGTCAGAGGTCGTCTTCCTGGAGAGTTTCCCGGCTGCCCTTGCAGCAGCTTAGACAGGCCCGATGTGTCCAGGCCGTGCTCTGTGGGCCTTGACCCTCCGGCTGGGCCTGGACTGCACAAGGGTTGCGATACCTCTCAGCCTCAGGGAGACTTCAGGGGGGCCGGGGGGGGGGGGGGGTTGCGCATTCAACCAAGGCCAAGCTGAGCTTGATGGGATCCCAACAGGTGGTTCTTTCTCTCTCTCAACTCCTTGAAAAGAACAATATTTATTCAACTCCATGAGTATTTGTGGTTTCAAGTCAACACAAATATTTTGAGTATCTGCTCTGTGCCAGGTGCTGTGTAGGGACTGGGGAGTGGGGCTTAAAAAAAAGATGAAGGAGGCATGTGACTGAGTTTGGGGAGGGCTGTAGGGGAGATGAGGCCAGGAGGGTAGTTTGGGGTGGTCCTCAGCTGGAGGGAGGCTTTGAACGCTGGGCCAAGCAGCTCCTTCTGGTGCTGGGAGCTCAGGGGCAGTTTCACCGAGAGGACAGGCCCTTGTCTCAGAAAGCTGGTGCCCAGAGGGACAATTTCTCCAATGAAGGCCCAGGCGGTCAGAAGCAGGGACAAGGCAGCATGCGGGAGGACAGCCAAGGGACCAAGAGGCTGAGAGGCAGGGAGGAGAGGGAAGAAGGTGGCAGGCAAGGAACCTGGTTTGGACAAAAGGCAAGGATAAACATTTGCATAGTTACCTGGCAGGGGAGACACCATGATCACGAAGGTGGTTTTCCCAGGGCGAGGCCTATCACACTCTGGATGCGCTGACCGTTGCCGTTTACCCAAATGTGGGACACTTGACTGCGTGATTTGTGGTAGTGGGGGACGGCGCAAAAGGAATAAACATTTGCGGAGGGGAACAGAGGGAGCCTAGCCTGGCCGGACTGGCATGGAGGATGGGAGGGGGTTGGGTGAGGTTCGGTCGGAAGGCCGGGACCACAGGCAGCCGCGCATGCCAAGGAGGCCTGCTCAGGGAGCTGCGCTGGAGAGATGGCACACATGAGAGCTGGGGTCTCACAAAGGGTGAGGAGGTTCCAGTCACTGATCAATAATTGGAAGGAACTTTAAAAAATGCTTATACAATAGTTTGTTATATTTTAAAAGGAGTTTGTTATATTTCTCTAGTCTTGTAAATGCTTATCAAAGGGTATTGGGGGCAAGGAAGGACAGGCCCCATCTCACTGAATTCATTTAAATTTCCCATTTGAGGAAGAAACACCCGGCATTGCATTCCTTCAGGGCCTAAGAGCCACTGGGAGATCAGAGGGGTGTCCACGCGCTGGCTCCTGTCCCACTCAGATCAGAGGGTGGCCCAGGGCAGGTAGTTCCGCCTTTTATTCTCCAAGTGGGTCAGAGTCTCTGCTGGACCAGCTGGTGCTGACAGAGGTGTTTTCTCCAGTTGCACCTGGTGCTCGGGGAAGTGGTTCGAGAGAGAGGCGATTGTGTCCGTCTGAGAGGCTGTGGATGGAAGTTCGAGGAACCCCTCACAACAACAGGGGAGGAGGGATGGTGTTGTCAGTATGTAGGGCTACCTCCCGACAAGACTGTGGGCCAGGGGCTGGCAGGAACCACTTCTCTCTCCCTCTGTCTCCCCTCTTCCTTTCTCTGAGGCCTCCTCCCTCAGCAGGCTGACTTCACCTCTTCCTTTCTCTGAGGCCTCCTCCCTCAGCAGGCTGACTTCACGGCCTCTTTAAGGTACAGAATCTGATGTAGCCACCTTAGCCTTTTCTCATATCATTTCCTGAGTCAACACCCTGAAAGGATGCAACCAGCTCTCTTGGTTCCAGTATTAGATTTTCAGGAGACAGAATCCAGGCTTGGGTCAGGAATCCACCCCTGGGCTCTCAGCTCTGGCCAGAAGGGCCTACCAGGGGTGGCAAACTTTTTGACTCAAGGGCCACAATGGGTTCTTAAACTGGACCGGAGGGCCGGAACAAAAGCATGGATGGAGTGTTTGTGTGAACTAATACATGTTAACACTGCTGCTGGTGAAGGAGCGGAGGGGAGAGCAAGAGAACCCTCCGCTCTTTCGGCTCCGCGGGCCGGATAGAATAGCCAAACGGGCCGGATAGAACAGCCCGCGGGCCGTAGTTTGCCCACGGCTGGTAGACCCTCGGTGCAGACCAGGCTGCAGGGCCCAGCTGCGTGGTGTGTGTAACTGGGTGGAGGGCAGCTCCCGGTGTCCCAGGAGAGAATGAAGACCATGCAGAAGGAGAAGGTGTCTGACTGGCCTGCAGATATTCCAGAGGTGAGACTGCAGGGCCTTCTGGACACCCTGGTGCATTGGGTCTGTTCCCTAAGCTTTGCCTTGGGTTCCCACGACATCTGTCTGCCTTTGTGGAGCTGGGGGACCTCGGCCCTGTCGTCCTCACCAGTGCCACCATCTGGTCTTAATGCAGCCCCACCCTCCTGGGTGTTCGGGGGCTGTGACCGAGACTTTGACCAGGTATTCACCGAGGTGCTGGCAGGATCTAGGTGGTGAGGAGAATGTTTTACTTCTCCTCTTTGGCGTATTCCAATATTTTATAGAATTTTATACAGTTAGGGAGAGGCTCTCCCAAAGAGGCCAGAGGGATTCTGGATGGCTTTCTCTCGCCATGAGCCTAAAATCAAGACACAATTTGAAGAGCAGGGCTCCTCCTGTCCTTGCCAAGATGGAGAGACGGACAGACCTGAGTTGACCTCAACCTTGAGCTCTGAGATTGGGATAGTAACACCTGTCAACTAGGGCCATTGTGCACATCAAATGATATGGCCACAAGGGCTCAGCAAAGCCTAGTGCAGATGGAAGAGACTTGCATCCTAAGCCCCAGAGGCCTTCCCTGCAGGACCCCTCCTCCCTCCTCCATTGGCTGCTGTGACACTGGCTCCTCAAGATCCCTGCCGGGCGTCCCTGAGCAGCCTCTGTTCCTCTCTCCTTTGAATTTGGCTTCAACCAAAGGAAATGGCTCTTCTTGGCTGCAAATGTCTTCTGCTATTTCCATGTGAAATTCCTCTCCATTAAGTCAGAGCATGTCAAAAGTCACAGCACTGCTGGGGACAGTGTGTCCTCTTCCCTCTCCTCCCCTCTTTCTCTCCTTCCTCACCCCCACTGCTTTCTGGACCTGCAGGTGACACCTTCCAGACCCACAGGCCGAGGGCCACAGGCTGCTTAGGTGACTGGCCCTGCCTCCAGCATCATCTCTCACCTGCTGGATGCCACCTACCGAGATGCAGCACAGAGCTGCCAGGGCTCAGGTCCCCCATCCTAGGATTGCTTTGAAAGCCCTGTTATCTTGAAAATACAGTTCAAAATCTACAAGTTCAGAATCAGTGGTTCTGAGCTGCATTTTAGAATCCCCTGGGGAGACTTTAAAATTCTTGGTGTTGTCAGCGCCCAAACAGATCACATCAAACTCTCTGGGGATAGAACTCAGGCCCAGTTTTTTTTGTGTGTGTGTGTTTTTTTAAACTTGTCCCCCTCCCCCACCCTAGTTGATTCCAATGAGTGGCCAAGGTTGAGAACTACCCCTAAGATGGTGTGAAGGCACCAAGCGCCAATAACTCTGGGTGAGGGCACAGGTAGTTCTCCTACCCCTACAGGTTTATGAGCAGGGCCCTTGCCCTAGAGGTCCCTCTCCAGGTATGAAGAAGAGATTGACCTGCATTAGCATCTGAGTCTAAAGGTAAAAGGATGGTGCAGGGCCAGTTTGCCTAGAGCAGTACCAGGTAGAGGTTGTTCTGGGTAGAAAGGACAGCAGGGCCCTGAACCCAGGCACCTCTTGCCAGCCTGACCCCTCTCTGGGCTCCTCACAGATCTTTGGTTTTGGCCAAAGGCATGGCTACTGGCTTGCCCAGCCTGCCAGGCCCAAAGTGCGTGTATGTTGGGGTGGGGTAGGGTGGGGGGTAGGGTTGGGCTCTGGATTCAGGGCTGCAGGGGCCGGGTGGGCTAGTGAGGGCCAGCGCTGGAGACCCAGACCTTGCAGAGCTGATCAGCAGCCTCCCTAGAGAAGAGGCCACTCTGGCAGGGGGAGTCCAGGCTGAGTCCTCAGAGGCTGGTGAGTAAGAAAGGCAGGCCTGGCAGACAGGCAGGAAGGAGGAGTGGCTGGAGGAAGGGGAGGCCCAGGGGGTGGACACATGGAGAATTGTCTCCCAGGGGGTGCTCCTTGCTGCCTTGTTAACACCCTTGGCCATGTCAGATCCCAGAAAAGGTGTCACCCTTCTGAAGAGAGGGGGCGGGGGAGAGGGGTGGGAGAGGCCCAGCCAGCAGGGGAGGGAGGTAGCAGTGTGGCTGCTTTGGGTGGGAGTGTGGCTTAGTCCTCGAAGACTGTGGACAGGAAGGTGTTCCATGACATTGCAACTCTGGTCACCAGAGTGGACTAGGCGGAGCAGGTGGCAGGGGCAGACAAGGTTTTCTATGCCTTACCACACTGGGACTGAGCGGCCCGGGAGGGGACAGGGTGGGGCAGCAAGGCAGGGCCCTGGGGGCTGTGCAGGTCACAGACAGAGCCCAGTGTTTGATGAGGGCTGGCCACTACCCCTGCCTCCCTTTTCTGAAGTCTCAGAGCTCAGAGGTCCTGCCTGGTACCCGAGGGCCATCAAGGAGAAAGGAAGCGGCTGGAGCTTCCTTTATGCCACAGGGCCAGAGGGGACCCCTGGAAACGTGCCAGGCAGGGTCACATCTGCTTAGGCTTCTAATCCCCAACGCGTCCTGGGCTGGCATGGGAGCTGGACCGCAGAGCACTGCTGAGCCCATTGCCCAGGCCTGTGCCTGGGGCAGTTCTTCATCCAAACCGTCTGTATCAGTTTCCTGTGGCTGCTATAACAAATTACCCTAAACCTTGTTGCTTAAAACAACACACATGTATTCTCTTACAGTTCTGGGGTTCAGAAGTCCCCAAATCAGTCTCACTGGGCTCAAGGCAAGGTGTTGGCAGGGGGGTTCCTTCTGGAGGTCCCAGGGAGAATCCATTTCCTTGTCTTTTCCAGCTTCTAGAGACCATCTGCAGTCCTCTCCTCAAATCACTCCAAACTCCTGCTCCCTTCGCTTCTGGTCCTGCCTCGGACCCTCCTGCCTTCCTCTTTGAAGGATCCTCGTGGTTACATCGGCTCACCTGGATAATCCAGATAGTCTCCCCAAGGCCTTTAACAAAACCCCTTTACCATGTAAGAGAGCGTCTTCACAGGTCCTGGGAATTAGGACATGGACACCTTTGGGGGGATGTTATTCAGCCTCCACGCCATCTATCTAACCTGCAGCTGGAATGGGAGTGAGGCATTCTGCTGCTGACACACTGTCCTCCCAGGGGCCCTTGGTGTGCCCCAAGAACCCTCCCCAGTCCTCTCCAGGCTGTTGGGGGCCTCTCACCGGGGCCCTAGCAGCCCCTGATCCTCCCCTGAGGCCAGGTTGGACTGTGGGCTCTGGGATCACAGTGGGTTGCCATCAAGAGCTGGCAGCACGGGCTGAGGGAGGTTTCGTTAGCTGGCTGGTTCCCAAACAAGGCCAAGAAATATTTACATGGTGACGACATCTGAATGCCCGGGATGGGGTACAAATGAAACAATGAGCACTTTGGTACCAGAAAGGAGTCTGGGTGGTGGTGGCTGAAATTCCATTCATATTTGTGCCTGCAGATAAACACTATTAATACTGAAGGGCTCTGTCCTGGAGAGGGATGGGTGGGCCGGAGGTCCGTGGGGGTGATAGTGCAACGCAAGTCTTGTCCCCAGACTCCAGCCCTAGTTCTGACACAGTGGGTTGGACACAGGGCTGGCTTCTTCCTTCTCCAGTGAGGGTTTTTGTGTGAACAAGGGGTCTGAAGACGGGGGGTGGGGGGAATGGGGGGCGGTCAGGACATGTCTCCACCCCTGCCTGACTTTAGCATCTGACCAACTTGAGGTCAGCTCAGCAGAGCCCTCATTGAACAGGATGGCCTCCATCCACTCTCTTCCTTGGAGGATGAGGCTTCTAAAACTCCACCAGGCTGGATGATAAGGTAACACCACCTCACCTGTGGCCTTTAATTTTCACCCCGGGGGATCACGAGCTGGGGGTGAGAGTATGTGACAAATAATCTGGTACTAATTGTTAAATCACTAAAGACGGTGAATGTGTTTCCTTAAAAGAAAGCATCACAGCAAAAGAGAAGTTGGGCCCTGGCCTGGGTGCCTATTAGTTGGAGCATTGTCCCATGCACAGAGGGGTTCCGGGTTCAATTCCCAGTCAGGGTACACACCCAGGTTGTGGGTGCCATCCCTGGTGGGGCACGTACAGGAGGCAACTAATGGATGTTTCTCTCTCACATCAATGGTTCTCTCTCTCCCTCTTCCTCTCTCTAGAAAAAAAAAAGACCTTGGGCACCTAAAGGCTCCAAGACAGACCCTCCTTCGCTAGGACAGCAAAGCCGTAACGGAGAATAGAACCGAGGGTGGGGGAGGCCAGGCCACAGTGAGGCCAAGGAAGCAGGAAGCTGGTCCGGGCCAGCCCCAAGTTCTAGGGAAAGCCTCAAGGGCAGCCATCTTCAAAGTGGGCAGGTGCAGCCTTGGGGGTGCACCAGATGATCCCTTGGGGTACACGAAGAAAACCGAGCTCCCATGTAAATTTATGTCACCTTTCAAAATGTTCATGCACACTGTACAATACATGTAGGCTGGTATGTGGTACAATGTATAGTAGATGTGGATTGTTACCGACCTCTCAGCGAAGGCGGCCAATGTAAATGCCCCTGGATGCTCACCACACCCCTCCCCGTGCGTCTCCCCCATGTGCCGTGCGCTTGGAATAGTCTCTGTGCAGATTGCCGGTCTGGCCCTGGACTCTCCAGTTGGCCAGGTAGGCAACAAGGGGCCCAGGGCCACCTAAGGCAGCCGTCATCAACCTTTTGGACCTCACGGGCCACCAGTGGTCTGTGGACTACCGGCTGGCGACCGCCGACCTAAGGGACAGATGCCAGTCCAGAATGAGCCCTACTCTAGCTGGGCCTGCCGGACCCTCTGCCTCCCCCCACGCATCTCCAGGTTTCAGCCTGACCTCGAGGCCCGACCCAGCTTCCACCATGCTCATCCTCTCACTGGCTCAAATCACAATCCCCTCAGCAGGCCCCTCCCTCCCCTCCTCGCTTCTCTACCCCCCGCCCCCAGCTGTGAGGCCCAGGCCATGGCCTTCATAATTCCTCAGGCCTCTCTCCTTCCAAAATACCTGCTCCGGCTCAAGGCCTGTTCTGGGGCCACCCGCACTGAATGAACACATTGCTTCAGACAAACCTGCTTCCCCATTCAGGGATCTCTTTATTCAATCAGCAAACTGTCAGCAACTTGGCCCAGCCCGCTAAGACCTCCTCTGAGGGCATACAGTCAAAATGCATCTGGTGCCTTTCTTATTACCAAGAAGTGACTACCAACATCTTTGGGGCCCCCAAGGCAATTCAATGGTATTTGCTTTGTCCTGTTTCCTTTTTTTTTCTAACAGAATTCCAGAATAAAAATAGAGCTCTATCATATATATATATATTTATACACACACTTACATATATTGAGATCCTTCAACCAAGTGGCAGAGGATCTGCTGCTCTCCGCAGCGTTGCTCACCTGGCGGAAGCCAGGAGGCGCAGGCTCTCCCTGGGAAGCACCTGGGGGTGCAGTGCTGAGCCAGTGTAGCGAGGAGGGTGGGCCTCCCACAGAGAGACTGGGCTATGACAGACCCGGGCAGTCCTTGCCTGGCCTTTCCACACATCTTAAAATGAGAGATGTACCTAGAGCTTTAAAACTAAAACCCAAAGTGCTGATAAAAAAAGAATGCCCCTGATAGGCCTGTGTGGGAGGGGGCCAAATTCTTGGGGACAATCCCAGGAGCATCTTGCAGCAGGCTGGGGGAGCAGCAGGAAAGACACCCACCACCAGCTCCCAGGACCCCTGCAGACATAGGTGTCTAGTATCCAAAGGCCTGTTGAACCAGTTAGGAGGTGCCGGGCAGAGACAACCAAATGGCCAGGGTGGGGCTTGGGTTGCCCAAGAAAGCCTGAGGAATGGGTTGTGGGTGGTGAGATGAGCTGGGGACAGTCCTAGAGACTCCCATCTCCAGAGTGACGTGCATTGTACCTATTGCCCAGAAAGGTAAGGCTCGAAGGAATGTGCTGACATAAGCTACTAGAAAGGGCTGGGTCCAGCAGCCAGGTTTCTGTCCTGAGGCCCATCCTGGGGCTGTGGCCTGGGGTCTAAGCAGGCTGCTTCAGCTGGGGTGTTTCCAGGAAGATGGAGATGGATGGAAATGGAAGGTTAGTTAAGGCCAGTGCTGTGTCGCTGGCCACAAGGTCACCTGGCAGCAGAGGGGTGCACAGTGGATCCCAACTGGCCTCATCAGGCAAAGGTCAACGCCAGGCATTATCCACTAACTCAGCCTGGGAGAGGAACCCAGCGGTCCATCTTCTTCCCACTTATCAGTGGAGTCAAGCTGTGACTGCTCTGGGCAAGACCTGAGAGTGATCCAAAACCCTGTCCTGAGACTGGGGCATGGGACCAGGGCTGCGGGCTCCCCAAGGCACAGAGGCACAGGGGGGTGAAGGACAGCTGTGAGGCTCTCAAGGAGCAACTCTAGTCACCGTGACTCTCCCGAGGTGCCACGGAAGGAAGCCAGGAAAACCCTTGGCCCAGCCAGAGGGCAGCTTGCAGGGTTCGTCTTTGGTGCTGGAGAGCAAAGAGCTGAGGTTCGAGACTAAAGCTGGTGCAAAGCCGGGAATCAAGGGTCAGAGATGTTGAGGGAGGGTGGCAGGTATGGGATATGGGTTTCCAGGTGGGGAGGTAACCAAGCCACACAGACCTGACTACACATTTAGATGCTGCACAGATACTCTGGGGAGGGGCCCCCATGTTGATGTGGCCTCCCAGCTACTTCCTTGCTGATAAACGCCACAATGTCTGAGTCCCAAAGAGCACGGAATTTGCTTTTGATGCAAATCTGGTCCACCCAGCTCGATGAGCAGCTCTCAGACCCAGCTGGCCCAGGAAGGAATGCAGGGTGGGGTGGGGGAGGCGAGGAGAACTAGGGCTGCAGCTTGCAGAAGTGTTCCCTAGAGATGTATTTCCCTGAGGTCCTATTCCTCCCCCAACCCATGCTCCCTGCTTCCTGCCTGCCCCACCCCCCCACCCTATCCCCTCCAACGGGGCAGCCCCTCCCTCCCTGCTGCTGCGGGGTGTCAGAGCTCTCTGGGGATGATGGAGAAGGGCAGCACCGGGCTGCTGGCCTCCAGCTCCAGGGCGGTGAGGAAGCAGTCGATGGCGGCCTCGCTCTGGCCCTGGGCCTGCAGCACTTCGCCCAGGCCCTGCCATGCCTCGTGACAGGTGCTCTGCCTTTCCACGGCGTCCCGCAGCACCTTCTGGGCCAGGGGCTTGTGGCCCAGCCGACTCAGCATCAGACCCTGGGGAGCAAGCACAGGGCGGGGGTTAGTGAGGACGTCCTGGGCAGGGCAGGGCAGGGCAGGGCATCCTGGCGATCAGGGCAAGGAACGGGTGTCTCTGGCTTGGATTTGGTCAAGTGACCGTGCCCATGACTAATGCAAATCCTACCGGTCCCCACCACAGACCCGCTTCCAGCCCAGCCTCCCAGATCATGCGCTCTGGGAGTTGTGTCCCTCCTGACCCCGAAGGATGGTCTTCCAAGTCAGCAGACGTGGCTCTGAGTGTCCCCCTGACCAGCTGGGAGATCCTGGACAGGCCACCACTCCCTGGCCCTCAGTTTCCTCATCTATAAACAGGAAAGACCACAGTAGCCACCTCGGGGGTTGTCGTGAAGTTTACACGAGTCAGTTTATGTAAATACTTGGACAGTGTCTACCTGCATGAGTCTAGTCAATGGGTCTTTCTCCCAGCCTTGCTGCCACGCTGCCCTTCTCCCCAGGGACCCCGCGAGATACAGAATGTAAGCTGCAGGCTCCGGCTTCTGTCAGCTGGGGGAGGACCTCTAGCTTGTGGGCGGGTGGGGGCAGCTCCTTTGCCGGCATCAGCAGACGTTCTTCCTAGGGATGTCTGGGTCCTGGGACCTAATGCCCGTCCCAGGCTGGCCTGGCAGGTGAGGGTCACCGACAGTCAGAGAGCCGGGGACCAGGGATGGAGGCTGAGTGAAAGGAGGATTCTGGGAGGGTGGGTCAGGGTGGCCAGGAGCTTGGCCTTAACATTTGGCTCCAACAACCCTGTTGCCAGAGAGATACAGGAAGTGACAGGAATTGTCACAAAAAAAGGGTTGGGAAGTGAAACTGGCACCCTGCCCCTCTACGTCCATTTCCACCCACACGGGAAAGGGTGCAGGGAGCTAGGGGGACAGGGTGGTGAGCAGAGGGAGGGGCCAGGGCCTGGTTTTGGCCTCTGTTCCCATAAAGGCTTCTCTGCATCATACCGACTCACTGATCTGTGTCCCAGCCCTCAAAGGTGGCAAAGGATAGCAGCAGGGGGGCGGGGGAGAGGGAGGGCGCTCCTCTCGTTCAAAGGTACGAGGTACGAGGTAACGCAGGAACAACACTGACTTCCTGGACAGGCGGGGCCAGGGTGGGGTGGGGAGCTGCCTCCATTGTGCCCGGAGCCCCTCTCGGGTGCCCGCCCACTGATGGCCATGTACATTTTTAGCTGGAACATTTTCATCCTCACCACGCTCCCCAGAGTTAGGCCCTCCGTTGCCATGGAGACCCACTAGGAAAGATGCACATGCCTGATTTCATAAAGTCCTCCGAGAGCCTGGAACATGACCAATTAGGCAAGAGAAGATGGCGCTCAGGAAGCCCTAGTAAAGGCTCCCTCCCTCCCCTGCCCCCCTGCTGGAGGCGCTGGCTGGTGGTCCTGCCACCAGGGGCTAGGAAAGGGAAAGCGGGACGTATTCAGTCTCCTCAACCCCAGCTGAAGCCATCGCCGGGAACCACGGGGATGAGGCAGAGGACAGGGGAGGACAGGCGAGCTGTGACAGCGGAGCCTCAGGCGGGCCCCCGCTCCGGCTCCGGCCAGATGGGAGCGGTGCTGACTCAGGGCTGCCTGGACCAGAGGGCTGTGCCCAGTCTGGCCAGCAAGGGCTCCAGGCCAAGCTGTTCTGCCCGCAGGGCCTGGGAGCTGGACCCTGAGCAGCTCACAGGGAGGAGGGAAGGAAGGCGAGACGACAGGCTGCCAGACGCCAAAATTAAGCACCAAAAATGGAAGGTTTGAGCCCTGTGAGTGCTGCCGATGGGGGAGCGACAGAGGACAGACGGGGAAGGCCCGCCAGCAGAGCTTTACACACTAAGGTTGCTACACTGCGCTTCCATATGAGACTCTTGTCTGAAACTGAGTTTGCAAACCCCTGATCCCAAGGAGCGTGTGGGGTTTGGGAAGGGGCCAGGTGTGTCTGCAGGCTGAACAGGGCTTCACGCATGTGTGGGTGCTATTCTCGGTTTGGGTGCGCAGCAGGCTCGGCGTGCTCAGTGCAGAGGACAAGTCAGGGCCCCACGGCCACAGGAACCCCAGCCCTGCCCCTGACACGCGCAGTGACCCTGGGCAAGCGGCCCATTTTCTCTGAGCCACGGCTTCCTCATCTGTAAACTGAGGAACAGAAGAGTCCTTCCCCCTCGGCTACGGTGAGGAGTCTGCAATGATGAACTGGAAATCGCGGAGCCGGGTGGGGCACATGGTGGGCAGATGGAAAATGGAGTGTCCCCAGGATGAGCAGAGAATCCTGGGAGGGGGCGAAGGGGTGGAACAGCTGATTTCTCTAGAGGGCAGGGCTCTCTGTGGATCACCCCCCACCCCCCACCCTGGGGTGCTGACCTTAGAGCCTGAAAGGAGACACCGGGCTGGGGTCAGGCTGGGGCCCAGAGGCCCGGGGCTGGTAACAGGATCTGCTGCCACCTGCCCGAGACACCAGCCTGTTCATGTTTGGTAGCAACTCGGAGCTGTTTGCTGCTTGACAACTGCACAGAGCCCACCCCAGGAAGACTGCAGGGCTCACCTGCTCTGCCCCCAGCCTGCACTGCCATGAGCCCGGCACCCCTGCCCCCAGCTGCCCAGAGAATGGGTCTTCAGGGAGATGGAGGGACCACAATTCCATTCAAATATCCTGCGGACTCGTCCCCACCCGAAGCAGGGGCATCCTGAACCCCGAGAAACCAGACCTGCTGGTGACCCTCACCTGGGAGAGGCCACAGTTGTGCTGCCCTCGCACAGGGACCAGAAAGGGCGTGCAAGTTGCTTAAGGGATGGAGAGGGGCCAGGGGTGCTTATAGCCGCTCAGGGAGGGGCAGGGGAAGTCCCAGCAATTCCTGACTTCCTCCATTCCTTCCTCCCTCCCTTCTTGGGTTCCAGGGAGGGGGGAGCATCTGGCCACATCTCATCTACCTGGGACCCTGCTCCCCAAGACGCATTCCCCGAGGACAGCAGCCCCTCCTGCCCACACACCACCTTGACATTGTGCTGCGTTACTGTGGGATCCAATGGGATCCCTGACCTCCGACGGAGCTCGGGTGCGAGGGCCCTGGGCTCAGAGCCAGGCACACCAGAGGCACTTGTGGGTGCTCAGTGACCTGCTTAGGGCCTCTGAGGGGGGCCGTCTCTGTTGGGAGCCCAGGTTTTCTGTAGAGTCAGGGACTGCAGCCTGGGATGGGGATGGAGAAAAAAGATCCTGTCTTATTTTTTCAGAATTGCCCCTGCACACGTCTCACCCCATTCATTCAGTGCCTGACACTGTCCCAGAGGGGAGGGGTGGCAGGAAGGTCCGCTGGCTGCGCCTGCCTTTTTCTCCTTTTGGGGGTGGCCTGCCCTGGGCAGTAGTCCCCAGTGCTAGGCCAGCTGCAGGCCATGCTGAGAGCTCCCTCCCCGCCCCTACCCTCAAGTATTTATAGAAGTTATTTTGGGAATTTTCTTTCTGAGCTCAAGGCACATTCCTGGGATTCTGTCACAACCTCTCCAGCTGGGAAGCCGGGAATCAGCTGGAGGCTGCTGGAGCCTCTTGGTCCCTGCAGCCTCCTGTCTGGGGAGGAGCCCCTGGTGGGGTCACCTCTGAGGCTGCTCCACAGGAAGGCTCCTTCCCTTCACCCAGCCCGGGGGCTGACACGCCCAGCAAGGGAGGCCCGCATTCCTGCACGCTGGATTCTCCCAGGTGTGTCAGCCTCAACCTGTCCAGCCAGACTGGGAATGAGGCGGCTCTCCAGGCTGAGAACCCAGCCCACACATCACCACGTCCATCTTGAAGCTGGGGTGGCCCCCAAACCACAGACTGGTCCCACTTCCCTGTTGGGAAAAGGGGCACAAATCCTTCTAGATCCCACCCAATGCCTGGCTGATGACACCCCCAGAGCTCCCCCAGGCTCTCCTAGGAAGAGGCCCCTGTGGAGAGAGCCCAGACTCACTGGAGCCCAGCCTTAGGGGGAGCCCCCTCCCTGGTCACAGCCAGGCCCTCAGGGCTAAGTCAGGAGGACTTCGGGTTTTAGAAGAGAAGGCCCTGTGATTGGCGGTGGGAAGGGGCCCATGGCAGAGGCCCCACTCTGGGACCAGGAGACAGAGCCACTGGGGTGGTGGAGGGCGGTACTGCCTGGTGGACAAGGGGCAAGAGCTGACCTCCGCTCCTCCAGACAGAGCGAGCCTTCCGGACCATTGATTCTGGGCTAACATGGGCCGGCAGTGCTGCACTAGCTTGCCCATCTGAACCTGTGACAGGCTGACAGCTTCCTTTCCACTTCCTGGTGGGGGCTGGCCTGCACTTCAGCAGCCCGAGCACAGCCTAAGGCGTTCCAAAATCCAGGGGAGCCGCCCTCACCTTCTGGAAGGTCTGAGCCTGGGCTGAGGGCTCAGTGTGTGGGGAGCTGTATCGGGCTGGGCGTGAGGCAGGGTGGGCCCGTGCTGGGGGACATGCTTGTGCACCTCCCACCTTCCCCACAGTGAGCCCCAGAACTCTCTCTTCCTCCTCCTCCTCCACTTTCCTATCGGGGACGACAGACCCAGGCAGCACTGGGGGGCGGGGGATGGGGGGGGTGGGGGGGAATGAGAAACACAGAACTCACAGTAAAACCACCACCCAGCAGGGCAAATGACCAAGACCTTCCTTTTAAAGTTTTCAGTCAACAAGAAGCAATTTTCCCCATCGACTGGAGCTGGTGAGGCAGAGAGACTCCACTGACCGAGGGGCTGTGCGTGTGCACGAACTCAGGTTCCATACAGTAGAGCCGAGACTTTGGGTCCTCCTAGTCCTCGGGGGGCCAGACCCTCTCAGGCTTACGAGGCCGACAAGGAGGGAAGTCTGGGGCAGATGGGCGCCCTGGGCCTGAGGGATGGGGCCCCAGGAACCAGAGACCCCACTGTTCTGAGTGCTGCAGCCTCACCCAAAGTCAGGGAACATCCAGAGGCCGGGCGCCGAACCAGCCTGGCATACGGCGGGACAGAGTACAGGGCTGAGCAGGACCTCCTCAGGGCCTGGCCTTTGGCACTCCTGCTCTCCCTTGGCCCTGGGCCCCAGCATAATGCCCCTTTAGCCGAAGCGTTTCACCCAACATCCGAGACTGTAACACCCGCTCTCAAATTTCCCTGTTCTCTCAGCTCACATTCTCATTCTCAACAAGGTCAGCCAGGCCTTGCACTGTGTATGCACTTGTCCCAGCCACAGGGCAGTTGGGGCCGATGGCTGCACATCGTGCCTTGGCTGGAGTCAGCTGCTGGGCTCCGTGAGGACTGAGCAGCTCTGCTACGATGAGTCTCTGGGCTTCCCTTTGCAAACCAAGAGCATCTGAACCTGCCTGGGAGCTGCACTTCTAAATGAAAAAGATAAAAGTAACCCCACTCCTGGGCCATTAACTTACGGAGTGATTCAACCTAATTGTGCCTGTGCACTTGGCACCATGGCTCCCATTTTACAGATGAGGACACGGAGGTTCCGAGAGGTTGAGGGACTTGGCCAAGGTTAAACAGCAAGTACAGGCAAAGTGGGACTCAAGTCCAGGTCAGTCAGGCTCAAAGGCTGCGCTCTACCTCCAGGCACAAGCTGGCTCTGACACAGGCTTAAACACTGTCCCAGCCAACCAGCTCCGGAGGCAACCCCGAAGGTAGCTCTGAGGTCTGAACATGACGGGCTGACAGCTTCCTTTCCACTTCCTCGCTGGGGCTGGCGTGCACTTCAGGAGCTCGCGCACAAGCCTAAGGCTTTCCAAAATCCAGCGCCAGGGGAGGCGCCCCCACCTGCCCAGTACCCCCTCCCTGCCTTTTTAGCACTCTGCTGACACTATGGGCCACCTGGCAGAACAAGGACATTTTGGCCAATGACCCTCACCCCATAGCAGCCTGGTCAAAGGTGGGCGCAAGTTTTCCATGCAAATGGTGAAAAAAAAAAAAAAAGTCTGATGTTAACTTATCTTTCCACAGGTCTCAACTCATCTGAATCTTAAAACTATCCCTTGAGCTCACAAAGGCTTGCATTATTTTCTTCATTTGATAGAAAACTAAGCCAGTGACGGGAAGAAATCTCTGTGCCCCCAAAGCTGGAGGGCTGGCAGGTTGGTTGTCTGTCTTAGATGAGTCACCTCTACTGTCTGGTCCTGCCTCCAGGATGGGATGGCCCAGCCAGGGGAGGGAAATAGGGGGCAGGAGAAGGGTGTGGGGGGAGCTCTGTGTAGCCATAGTTCACTTCTTTGGCCTCAGAGAGCAGAGACTTCTTGCTGGATCCTGGAGCACCAGTAAAGGCCCGGCCCAGAACCTCAGGGCTAGGTGAGACAGAGCCCTGGGCCTCACTGACTCAGAACCCACCTTGGGGAAGGCCAGGGATGTGCTGGGGGGCTCTGGGGACTTGGGATGTGCTGCGGCACGCCCCAATCTGGGGAGATGGGGGCAAGAGGCTCTGGGGTCATCTGGGGCTGGCCATGCCCTTGATCCCCCTCAACCCACTTCAAGAACGAGACAGCAGCCTTACGCTGGGAGCAAGAGGGAACAAATGCAGGGACTCATTCATGGCCATGCTCTCAGAGGGCAGTGGATACAGAAACGCTGGCTACCCGTCCTTCCAGGGGCATCTGGAGGGAGAAGAGGCCAGGTCACGTGGCCATGATTGCTTCAGAAATTACATCTCTGGGAATTACATCACAGCCGAAGCTCACCCAGGGCCATCTCTCCCTGCTGCTGGGGTGCCCGAGGAGGAAAGCGTTCTGGGGATATGGGGCAGCAGGAACCGGGAGCTCTGTCCCAAGAAGAAAGCATGGCCAGGGACAGGGGCCCGTGAGGGGCAGGAAACCCCTCCCTAAGAGTGTGCCCCTGGGAGAGAAGGGCGGGGTGCCACCCACAAATGCAGGTGGCAGGAATGCACCCATACCTGCCCACTAATGGCTGAGGCTTTTCTCTGCAGTGAGACAGGCTGCATCAAAGCATCCATATTCCCACTCAGCCAAGTGGAGGGCAGGGAGAGTGAGTTGGTCTGTAGCCAGGGCTAGTGACCCTCTTCCCATTAAGGTCAGGTGACTTCAATGCAACCCTCTGCGGGGGACTCTCAGTGACGTGGCCAGTCCATCACCACACGTGGGCCCTTTGCCATCCCCGGGCATCCTGTTCCCTTGGCGGTGCAGAGGGGCTCCTGGGAGGGGCAGGGCAGAGACAGGCTCAAAGAGACGGGTGCAGGCTGCCTGGGGATCCTTCTCTGGCTGAGGCCCTGGAGCCTCTCTGGAAAGCACCCAGGGGCCAGCTCCTCTGCTGATCTTGGGAAGGACCCTGCTTTCTTTCTCATGTCTCCTCAGGGGCAGGCAGGTAAAGTTCAGGCTCCCCCTGCTTAACTAGACTCTTCTGCCAGGAAATGAACTTCTGAACACCAGGGTGAGTGGGCGGGGTTTCCCGCTACCTGGAGGGGAGGCCGGGACCCAGCCGGCAGAAACTGTCAGGACCTGCTGCCGAGAGTCAGTGGGAATGTCCGTCTGCAGAGAGCATGCCTCTCTCTTCCTGTACTTGGGCACTCTCTCGAAGCAACCTGGCCTCCTTGAGTCTGGCACAGGTGGCAGCTGCAGGACCAGGGCTGGAGGACACAGACTCCTCTGGGACTCTGCTGTGGGCACAGTGGAGACTTTGCCCTGACAGGGCACCGCCCAAGGAGGTGCCTCTTTCCTGCCTGACCTGAGTGGAAAAACCTGAATAGAGCCAGACCATGGAAAGGTCTCTGTCACATTCAGGGCAGGGGGGGGCAGCAGGATGGGGAGAGAACCTGCGTCTGGGCCAAAGTTCATATTCTTAGAAATGCCTGAACCCTGGCTCCTGAAGGCTTTCTCCAGCCTGTCCCGGGGAGAGGCCACAGGGAGGCCTGGAGGCTGGCCTCCTCATGTTTGATGACCCTGTGCTAAGAACTGCAGAGCCAGGCCTGACCTCGCAAGGCTCACTGAGTCTATCCTCACCCTCCTCTTTCCAGACCTCAGGGAGTGGGACTCAGCCATGACCTCAGAGGGCCCATGAGGGACCCAGAGCTCCTCCAGCCCAGGCTGTGGCCGTGCTCTCAGGGGCCAGTGTCCTCACAAAGGCACAGTGGCACTTTAAGACCAGGATGTCCAGGGGGCATCCTGGCCTTACCATGCCCCCCCTGGGAACCTGCCTTGTCAATGATTCCATGGGAAGGGAGGAGGGGAGGAGGGGGAGGTGGTGGGAGCACCAGTTCCCCCCCATGCTCTTTTCTCTGGATACTTCTCCAGGGATGCACCCACCTCTGGAGTTCACAAAGGCTCAGATAATGGATGTGTGCTCTCATCCTCTACCGACTATTTTGACAGTGACTCCCTTAGATACATGACAAGCTGACTCAGGCTGATGAGTAGTGGCCGCCGTCATGGTGTGACATGGGGAAAATATCCCAATGTCACATCTGTGCTCAGTGGGGAAAAGTGCTGCAATTGATTGGTAATGTCTGTCATGGGTGATTGCTTAGTAATGTCTGTCATGGGTGATGGACTGGAGTGGTGGCATAGCTGCTGTTTTGTCTTCTCTGATATTGCATTGTGGACTTTTAGAAGCACTTTCACATGCGATGCCTCACTTGATTAGAACATGGGTCTAGGGATGATGCAGATCATTATTCATTTATGAAGGGAGACATCAGGAGCACTGAAGTCAAATGTGCCTTTTTCTAAGTCACCCACAGGAATCAGGGCCAGAGCCAGGGTGAGGCCTGATATCCTGAGTCTGAGGTCAGTACTGGGGAGACACTAGCTTGGGGAACGCCGAAGATCAACCTGCCAAGGTGTTCATGTGTCTCTGGGAAAAGAGCGCTTGGTAGATCTTCCCCGGGCTTGAAATTTGCTATTCTGTATGCATATGTATAGGGTGCTGGCAGGAACAGAGCGTGTGGAAGGGCATGTGCTGCCCACGCTGGAGCAGACGGCCCCTCTGGTTGCTGGTAACTTTAAACATGGCAGGCCTGCCTCCGACTTGCCCCAATTTCATCACATCGGCAAGGCACCCCGGGAAGAGAAAAGGGACCATTTCAGGGAGCCACTCTAGAGCTCTTCAGTTACCATGGAAACTCACCCTTGGAAACTGCTTCAATTTCAGGGAAATAGCTACAAACAATAATAAGCATAAATGAAAAATGGTACACTGTTACTTCAAAATTGTACTTGTTATTGGATTTCGTCGGGCTTTAGGATCTGAACGGTAGGCTCATATCCGTGAGCACAGAGGAAAGCAGACATCTCTGCCTGGCTGCCGGCCTAATGACATAGCCCACATCCTCCCTCCCACCTCCCTAATCAAGTTTCTGGATGTGACCTCCGGGGAGGCATTCATCAGAGGAGCTCATGTCTGAACTGTGGGAGGAAGGAGGATGTGCCTCGCAAAAAACAAACATTTGCTGAGCAGACTGGAAGGCAGCACGGAGCCATGTGGAGGGAACATGGGCGAGGGAGTGATGTCGCTGTGCAGGCTTTCCTCAACTGACATGGACATTCGCCTGGGCCTCGGCTAGAAAGCCTTTAAGAAATCAGGTGGCGGGAATAATAGCTGAGTGGGGAATCTCCGTTCTGACCTGTTTTCAAGGACTCTCGGGGTTGGAAAGGACCTTATAAAGACGACCTGGTCCAGCTCTTACCCCTATGTGATGCTTCTATTCTCTTGGCTACATCCTCACCTGATGATTCCTGAGTTCATGCTTGGACTTTTCTAAGAGTTATACCGTTTTTCCTAACACTGAGCTGGAATCTAACTCCCTGTAGCTTCTACTCCTGAACAATCAGCCTTGTGGCGATGCTGGCCCTGCAGCCTCCTGCAGTCATTCCCCTGGTCCTTCGGTGTTTTCCACGCGGCAGACGCTAGTGGGCCTCTCGTGGCTGTTCTCAGAGCTCTCAAAGGAGACAGGAAGTCTCTGTTGCTAACTGCGGGCTCCTAAATCATACTTAAAAAACCACTGTGCCTATGCAGGCCTGTACTCTTTCAGATCACCTCATTTATCCTGATACCCGCTCTCTGAAAGCAGCTAAGGAAGGCAGGGGGGGAAAGTTATACCTACGGCCCACTGTACTATCTGTCAGAGAACCCCACTGCATAGGTAGTAAAAACGAGGTACAGAGAAGGTGGCTGCCCTACCCATGATCACCCAGAGAGATGGCAAGGCTTGGACAAGAGCACCAGCATTCTGCTCCTAGTCTCTGAACCTCCCATAGGAAGGCCACTGAGCCTTAGGCACCCAAGTTCTGAGCCCCATGGCCTGAGATTGGGGGTCTCAGGGGTCATTTTCAATGACAGCCTACCCTGGGACATCTGCTGAATCCTGCCAAGAACCTCCTCCGAAATGGGGAAGGCAGCCTAGTGATCAGGGAGGCCGAAAGACACGCCCAGAGAAGAGCATTTTGTTATCCAGAGTCTCCAGGGCAAGGATCTGATGTGTAACAGTGAAAGCCTCTTGGGGCTAGACGGCCATATGGAAACTTACAGCAAAAAGTCACACATATATCACCCGATCCTCCCAGATTCTTTCACCCCCTCAGGCAGGCTCTGGTCGAAGGGAAAAGCCCTGCCCCTGAAGGAAGGAGCTTGGCCTTTCCCAACAGAGCAGCAAGGAAGCCACCTCCCCGCAGACACCAGGGAACAGTGGCAGCGAGGCACTTGCAGGCAAGGAGGGGGTGAGGAGGGCCTGAGGCCTTTTGCAGGCGTGTGGGGCTGACTCACCAGGCTGTGCATGATGCGCACGCCGTCGGGGTTCACCGTGAGCGCCTCCTTGTACAGCTGCTTGGCCTCCTCCAAGCTGCCCTTCATCTCGGCCAGCCGGCCCCGCATGTAGAGTACCGAGTGCGAGGTGGGGAAGAGGCCCGCTGCCTCCTGGATGCAGAAACCGGCTTCCTTGAGGTGCTGCTGCTCCATGAACAGCTCAGCTGCGAAACCAGAAGGACAGTGGGAGGTGAGAGTGTGGAAGTCAGAGGCAGTGGCCCCTCTGTGGGAACCGGTCTAGGTGATGGGAACCATCTTCATGAGCCAGCACAGGACAGGTTCCCTCTGAGAGCTCCCTGTGTCAGGCACTGTGCTCCGTGCTCCACACAGGCCGTCTCAGCCAGTGCTCACAAAGCCTGTAGAGCAAGCCCTTCCATTGCTCCGCGTCAGGGAGGAGGAAGCTGAGGCACAGAGAGGGCAGGGAACTCGCCTGAGGCTGCAGGGAGAGTAAGTTAGGAGCCAGGGTTTGCATCAGGCCCTGGACTTCAGAACCCACAGGGGCACAAGGGGCATCTCCTGGAGTTCGGCGATGCTCAGATGACTGACTGTCTCCAGTGCCATTCACACTTGCTCATTGTGTCCGGGGTAGGGGATGGAGGCAGAAGTGGTGGCTCTCCTCCAGCTCAGTCTCCAGGGAGGGAGGCTGGCAGTGCCCACCAAGGGAGAGTCCAGCGATCCTGCCAAGGATGGGCTGGGCAGGCGAGGAGGAGAGAGGCCCAGGGAGCCCCTGTGAAGGGGCAGAGCTGGGCTCCACTCAGGAGAGTGACAGCTACCGAGCAGCTGGCACGGCCTGAGAGCTGACTGTGGGCCAAGGCCCGACTGTGTGAGCATCTCCTCTCATTAATCCTCACACGTCTGGGAGGGAGGCAGTGCTCTCAGGAGCCCCACATTAACAAAGCAGGCTGACAGAGGGCGGACCTCACCCCCATCCCTCGATGGGCAGGGGCCAGGCAGGGCTGGGCCCCCAGCAGCTCCTGGCCTCCCTCCGGGGGACTTTCTTCCGCACGGAGAAGAGGACACACGCACAATTTGCCCCACAACCACTTTGCCTTCGTCCCCGGATCAGTGGAAAATGGGGCCGATTCTTCAATCCCTGTCCAGCCCACATAAATGCACATTTCAAACCCTCCTGCGCAGGCACACACCCACAGCAGGTGCTTGCAGCAACACAGCTCTCTGAGGTTGCAGCATGGCCTCCGGGCCCACTCAGGCCTCATGCAGCCCCGGACCCGGCTGCCCCTCCTGAGGCTGGTGTCGGCGCACAGATGGGAGCACAGAAGGGAGGCAGAGCCGGGCTGTTCCTAGCAAAGGCTGGGGCTGAGGTTACACAAGTTCAGTTTAGGGCTGGGGTGGGTTGGATAACAGACATCCCAGAAGGAAGCTCCCAGGAGGTGGAAAACCCGGACTCAGGCACCCCATCTTCCTGCTCCGACAAGAAGCAGAAAGGAGGCCTAACCAAGGCCGGGACTGCAGCGCACAGCACTTGGGTGCTTGGGAAGGACGTTGCCTGAGGCTCATTGTGTAATCGCGTAGCTTGCCACTTCCTAAAATCCTACAGGGGCTTTCTCAGCAAGGTACTCTTTCTTCAGTGGAGATGAGAATTTGGGAGAATGAGAATTAATTAAACACAGGAGCCAGGCTCCCATGATGAGGCGAGAAAGAGAACTGCAGGCTCTTGTTCCCTGAACTGGAGATTCCCAAGACAGAAAACTTGGGGAGGTGAGCCCAGGAAGGGCTGGCCCAGGGGCCAGGGGTTTGGCTCTCTCAGCCTCAGCTCTGCTGCTGTGTTCCCTTCTGGGGCTGCAGCCTGGAGCTCTGAGCAGGCTGCCTTCCCAGCTAAGTGTCCAATGTGCAACAGTTGCGTCCTGCGGTGTGCCTGGCCCTCCCACCAAACCACTGGAGTGGTCCGGGCAGTGGAGTGACAAGTGCCAACTCTGAGTGTTCCAGGGCCTCGGAAGGGGTCAGGCCCGCTGTGCTGGTGTGGTCAGGGGAATCTTCTGGCAGTGGCAACATTTGAGCTAAGGCCTGAAGGCCCAGGGGCACTTGGACTGGCAGAGAGGAGAAGGGGGGCTGTGCTAACCTGGAGGGCCAGCTCCACTGTGGCAGAAGTCCCGGGATCACAAAGAGGGAGAAGCAGAAGGAAGTGTGCGATGTGAGTGCCGGGGGTGGGGAGGCCTTCCTGCACCAGCCCACCTGGTGGCTTCCTCCCTGGCCAGGAGCTCAGCTCTGAGGCTGGCTCCCCGCTCCCCTAGACCTTGCTCCAGCAGGCCCGCCAGGCCCGTCCACCTGGCCACCTGGTCTTGGCACGGCTCATTAAGCTGTTTACAACTTGCCGCCCTGTCTCCTGAGCTTCATCTCTGGAGGCTGTCCCCTGGTCCCTCCCTTGGGGATTCCTCAGCTTCTTGACATCAACAGATTTCAATGACAGGATCCCCACCTCCTTTCTTCCTTGGGGCCCTGGGCCTCGTCAGGCTGGCCGTACACCAGAAAGCATGCCCTGGAAAATAGGTAGGGCTGCTTTGCTTCAATGGACTTCATTACCAGTCAGGCAGGAAACCAGATGACACAGAACAGAGCCAGAGAAGCGAGGTCTCCTGAGGGCCTTGCAGACAGCCCCTGGCAGGCCCAGCCTCCAGGGCGGGGCCTCTGACCTGCAGGCAGGCTCACAGGTCTGGGGGCTGCAGTGTACCCCTTCGTCCTCCACTGTCCCTGGGCAGTTTTGCCAAATAGGCAGTCACATGGCACTGTGCCCACCCTTGCCCTGTTCCTCTACTCCCAGGCCCTGGCTGCCAGGGCCCTGAGGTGCCCTCATGCACCCAGGCCTCCCCTGGCCAGAGCCCGATGAGCACTCACTGGTGCTGAATTTTCCTTGAATTCTCATAGTTGTGTCATCCCCCCAGGAAGCAGGGGCGCTCAGTGTCAGAGGGCCCTCTCCGAGCCTCTCAGTTCCTTCTCTCTCCTTACTCTGTTTTTCTCACTTCTCCCATCTTCCTCTCCGCCTGCTTTTGAACCTCCTGTCTTGCCTGTCTGCCTCGGCTTTTCTTCCTCTTCTCTCCATCTCTCTCCGCCCCCCCCCCCCCCCCCGGGCTTTCTCTTGGCAGACTCCAAATGGAAAACATCTGTTCCCTGGAGCTTTGCAACAGTCCCTTTTATTATTTTTTCTAAGGCATCCTGCTAACCCTGCACCCAGAGCTGGCTTCAGGCTTCCTGCCATTCCTGCCAATGCTGAGGCCTCATCCCCCGAGGCTGGGGGATGGACTCGCTCTTCATGGACTATTTGCACATCCTGGTCATGCGCTGAGGAGCTGGGTGAGGGAGGCCCGGGACCTCGCCTAGGCCTTTTAGGGGCCTTCTCAGGCGAGATAGAGACCCTCTGAGAGAGCTCAGAAAGGACAGAGCCCTCCCCTCCCCCCCTCCCCCCCAAGCAGGAGAGAAGTAAAGGTTAGGCCCTAAAAAAAATCCATCTTAACTCCGGGGGAGTCACCAAAACTGCCCCTAAAGGCAATAAGCATCTTCCCCATGGAGCAGATGCAGGACCTTTCAACACCCAGAATAAAGGCGGGGGGGGGGGGGGGGGGCGGGGCGGGGGCCGGCGGGGGTGAGGGAGGAATGGAAGAGAAGGCAGAAGGCCCTGGAGATAAGAGGATCCAAAGGTCTAAAGGGATTTTGGGTTGGTCTGAGACCCTCCGCCCCTAGGACCTAGAGACAGTCATGATGTGCCTCAGCCACAAGGGAATGAAGACTGCAGGGGCCTGGGCTCCCCGATTTCCTGTCCCTCGGCCCTGACTCCGGGTTCCGAGAGCACTCTCCTCACTAACTCAAGACCTTGCAAGGAGTGAATGACAGACAGAGACGCGGGAAGAAGAAAAAACCGGAACAAGGGAAGAGAGGGCTTGGGAAGAAGGTGCAGAAGGCAGGAGGGAGTGGGTGGTGGGAGCTGGGAAAAGAGGAGAGTGAAGGAAGATAAGGAAAGGCGCCAGGAGAAATGAGGATGGTGGCAATGCGGGATCAAGGGTAAGACAGCTTCTTCCTTGACTATACTTTTATAACAAATATGACCTTTAGACACAGCTCTGGTGGCCCCACTCCAGTTCCTCAGCTGCCAGCTGGGGTAGCTTCCACCTGCAGGGCCACCTAAAGAGCTAGGGCACCAGTGCCAGGCAGTGTGAATTGGCCATTTGGGAGCTGAGATGTGGGCCAACTTCCCCCAACCCAGGGAAAGCCAATGGCCACCTGTGAGCCCCTAGAGCTCCAGGCAGTGGAACTCTCCCTCCATCCATCGGCCTCTCTCTAGCACAGTTAGTTCCCAAGACTGAGCAGTAGTGAGAGAGGGAGGTGGGCCATCTTGCTCTCCTGAACGCACCGCCAGATACGCAGGATCCTGGAGCATCTATGGGGCTGGTGCTTCTCCTATTCTCACACAGACCTGCTGCCAGAGGCCACATCCCTGAAATTCACCTCTCAAGTGGAGACCCTTCTCACACCAGACTGGAATGGGAAAACAGGGGTGCAGGGGAGGGGAGGACAATCAGAATAGGGAGATCAAGGACGCAACATTTCCCAGCCTAAGCGGGGGTTAATGATGGAACTTACTGCCAACACAGACTGGGATGCAGTTTACCTTGAACCAAACCAGGGAGATTAGCTCAGTCCAAAATAATAAAGGGGGATATTTTCCCTTCCTGCGAAATTGCTGCAGCTGCTGGAATCATTGGGTGGTGGGTGGTGGTACTGATGTCAATACTCTTAGCTCAGGTCAGGTGAGGGGAAGGGCAGTAGTTAGGCAGACGTTACTGCCGTGGTGATCTGCCCTGGGCAGCCCTTCATCCAATAGGTGCTCAGCACATGCTTGTTGGCAATGATGGTGGTCAGGGAGGGGAGAGGGCTCATGGGATGCAGATGGCTCCAGAATTCTCCCATGTGCAGAATGGAAGATCTAGGACAAGTTCTCATTTCCCCTCTGGCTGTGGCAGCTGTCCACCAGTCTAGTCCCCCTTTCTTCTCTAGTGACAGATCCCCTGATTTTTAATGGGGCATATGAATAATGACATTTCCCACAGTGCTTTGCAGCTGGGAGTGTGGTCATGTGACTAAGTTCTGACCAATGGGGTTGTAATGGGAAGTGATGTGTGCAAATTCCAGGATATGTCCTTAAGGAAGGAGGTGCCCCCTTCTCCCACTCTTCCCAGTTATGCCTTGGAATGTGGATGTGGTGGGAGCCATGTGGGATCACCGGAATAAGAGTGACTCAGGGAGAGCAGAGCTGCCATCCCAGACAAGGCTGCACCTCTGAGCTGCTGCGTGAAAAAGTGAAGGGTCCACCCTGTGGAAGCCACCCCATTGGTCACACATACCCAGACCTGTCTCCTATGCCACAGTGCCCACCCTTGCAGGCACCACGTTCAGAGCACTCAGATTTTGTCCTCAGAGTTCGCTGTGGGCTGAATGTCTAGGATAATGCCCAGGAAAGGAAGGCTAATGTGCCAACTGGTGAAGAGCATGTGTTTACAGCAATATCCCCACATTTAATGATAGGCTTCAGGAACGCTTTTAACCTTCCTTGGAGTTACCAGAACATTCTGGCACCCCTAGCATAAAGGAGCATATCTGTGACATGCAAGCAGGCTTGTAAGATGCAAAAACATTTTCGTTTGCCGATGACTGTAAACAAGACACCTCATTAAAACGAAAGGCCACGGAGCCCCTGGAATGGGTCACGGTGTTACTGACGCGGTCCTTGAAGTTGGTGAGGCCCCCAGCGTACCCCGCCAGAGCCCTGATGGCTCCGTATCTTAGGAGAAAACAGGGCAATATTTGCCTAAGAGGAGGCCTTGTCTCTGATTCCCCTTTGTTTTTCAATATTCTTTGTCCTACTTAAAATGCAAGTAGTTGACCGTGGAGCACAGCCCCTACGCATCCCTGGCATCCTGGCGGACCCTGATATAGTAACTGGGGCAATACTTGCATTATTAAAACGCTTCCCTGTCTAGCCTTTCTGTGAATCCTGGTCCAACTTTTTTTTTCCAGATTCAGAAGCTGCGGTGGGGAGAGTGGAGGCGTCCTGCATACTAATGTGTCCATATGTGAACTCCATGCAGCAGGAAACCTTAGATTCCCAGTGAAGCACAGTCTAACTCTAACTTGCAAAACCCACATGTCCCAGGAACTGATTATCTACTTTGGGTCTCTTTTCCATCTTCCCTCGGGGGCTACTGGCACCACCTCCCGGGTAGAGAGGGGGCAGGTAGGAGAGTCATGGGGAGAAAGGTGCGGAGCTTCACTTGGGCAGTTCTCAGACAAGGAGGCATGTGGGCCTGGCTCATTTTCAGGATTCCACTGACTCCATCCCCTTCTTCTCTATTCTGTGGCTGCTGCCATTTTATCGCAGGCACATCTCTGGCCTTGACTCTCTCTTTTTACTCTAATCCACCTTTCACACCACCGTCTGGTTAACTTTTCCATCAGTCCAGTGAGTCACTCCTTGGCGTTCCTTCGTCAAGCACCAAGGATGGTCACTGTTGGTGGTGCCATGCTGCCTCCAGGTCCACAGCCACCGTGGGCGAGACTGAAGTCAGACACCATTTCCTGAGCACCTACTATGTGCCTGACCCAGGACAGGCAGGGCTGAGCTGGCATTAGAACCCAGCTCTTTGCAACTCTTCCTCCCCAACACGGACCCTCAAACTCCATGGTGGCAATCGTGCCGATTAGCTGTCAAGGGGGATTGTCTCCTAAATGGCAACCCTATTGCTAACCAGCCCTCTGCCTTCAATGAACTTTACACCAGACCCGCCTTTCCTGGGGGCTGCTATACCTCACCCCTTCTCTCGCTATTCCCTGAGCTCTGGGGGCCTGAGCCTGACTAGTTTGACTCAGGAGAAGCTGGGCAGGAAGAAGGGATGGGGCCTGCTGTTGAGTCTAAAACTATCCTTCTGTGTGGCCTTTCCTCCAATCCTCTCCCATTGTATTTGCTGCCAGAGAACCTCTCCCAGATAGGCAGGTGCTGTCCCCATTTGGCAGAGAGGAGACCATGACCAGACAGATTAAGTGACTTCTCCTGGGCCAAGCCAAGGAAAAACAGCTGGAACGAGAGCCCCGGGTTGCCAGGCCTGAGGGAGGCCCATGTGAGCCTTGTCAGGGATCCCTACCACCCGTATTCCCTTCTCCAGGGCAGGATACAGCTGAGGCCCTGGTAGCTTGTCGGGAGGTGGGTGGGCGTCACCCCAGGGGAGCGGGGGTGGGGAGGCACTCACCAGCCTGGAGCCAGATCTGTTCCAGCGTGGTCCACAGCTGCATGGGGCCCTGTTTCAAAACAGAGCTGGGCATGGTCAGCTCCGACATGGCCTCCTCTAGCCGCGAGGCTGCGATGGACGATGCCCGCCGAGAGCCTGCAGAGCAAGAGGGGAAGGGGTTGAGCAGCAGAGTCAGAGGGCCACACACCCCAGGCCCCAGAGAGAGACAGGGCCACCGAATCAGGGGCAATAGCTCACAGAGCCACCAGTGAGGGCCCACCCACCTCCTCCCCTGACCCAGAGCTGGGGAGAAGAGCTTCAGAGGGGCAATTAGGCAGCGAATGCACTTCGAGGAGTCTATCCCCAAGCAACACAGTCATAAACGTTGGCAACCAAGCTCGTCTACTACTGCCTATTGTCATCACGCTAACCGAAATGACCGAATGTCCAACAACAGGAACTGATAAAAACAAGTGCGGGCCCTGGCTGGTTTGGCTCAGTGGATAGAGCACTGGCCCACAGATAGAAGGATCCAGGGTTCTATTCTGGTCAAGGGCATGTACCTTGGTTGCAGGCTCAATTTCCGGCCCTGGTCAGGGCACATGTGGGAGGCAACCAATCAATGTGTCTCTCTCACATCGATGTTTCTCTCTCTCCCCCTTCTTCACACTCTCTCTAAAAAATCAATGGGAAAATACCATCAGGTGAGGATTAACAACAACAAAAACAACCCAAAAAACAAACAAACAAACAAAAAACAATTGAGGGTGTAATCATACAAGACTATGCAGTCATTCAAATAATAATGCACAGATATGGACATCGATGTGGAAAGATGTCCAGATTCTACAGTTAGGTGAAGAAAGCAGGCTGAAAGAAAGAATGACCACATTTTTATAAAAAAAAATATGGGCATAGAAAAAAGTGAATTAAGAACTTTATTAAGGACTGGGTGGAAAAATTACTGGTGATTTTTCTTCCTTTTGCTATTTTTGCTGTTTTCACAAGAGCATATTATTGCTTCCTACACAAAAATGAGGTTATGCTGTGAAGGACCATGGGGTAGCAGCTCAGGTCAGACCCCGTGCCCTCTGGAGAAGCCCTTCTTGTGGCAGCTCTGGGTCCTGCCTGGGTGGGGGACTTCCTGGTTGGTCAGGGTATATGAGCTGTTGGCATTTACAATTCACATGCAGGGGAAATGCAAGCACTTTCTCTCTCTCAGAGGCAATAAAGGCTCCAATAAACTCAGAAGACCTCAGGGCAAACCACAGACGATTTCAGTCTGTAAGACGAATGCACACGGAATCCTAATAATTTGTTCGTGGCTCCTCCCTCTTTCATTGCAAGGGCGCTCTGCCCTCCTGCACAGTTCTCTCCTGGGAGCCAGCAGCTCCGTGTGCTCCGCACTCCTCCGGTGCACCTGTCAAGTCAGGTGCTGGGCTTGGCACCGGAAACCAACGCCGTTGCTTTACAACGAAGGCGCAACTTGGTTCATGTCCACAGAAGTGGAAAAAATGAGCAAGGCCACTAAGTATGACTCCCCCACACTTTCATTCCTGTGACTAATTCTTCTTGTGTCTTTGAGGAATGCATACTGCTTTATTCAGGTCCTCCATTAAAAGTCAGCTTTGGGCTTAGAGTTGTAAATATAAGCCCAGCTCATTCCTTCCTACTAAGACGCTAGGATGGCAGATCTTGACCTCAGGCTGTAGCCTCTATGCTCCACAGCTATCATTCACCCCAATATTCCCTCTCTCTTCGCTTCCAGCCAGGAGGTAGGGTCTCTCCCTTGCCCACTTCAGCTGTCCACTTCCCACCCAGGCCTAGCAGCCATCCTGCCCCAGAGCCACAATGGGCCCTGAAAGACCTGATGGCAGCTCCTTAGCACAGGCCCTTGGGCAGGGCCACCAGGAGCAGGCTGGGCAGGGGCCACTCTCCCGCTGGTGCTCTGGCTGGGAGAGGGAGCTGTGGGCCCATGTGGGCAGCTGCCCGCGGGCACCTTCTTACCAGAGTCTGCGTCATGGGCATCCGGCAGAGTCAGGTGCATGCCACTCTGCTTCTTCAGCATGACGCCCTCACCAAGGCTGCCATCCTTTTCCAGGCCTCTGGAAGGCAAGAGAGGGCCAGGTCCCAGTGACATAGGGGGCTGGCAGGGAGGACGAGGGAGCCTCCCGCCAGGCCGGCTTTGGGGCTGAGAGTTCAGGCCCACAAACAGAGCCTATGCCGGGACCATCAACAATGTTCTCGCTGTACATCTCCCTCCACCTCAGCCCCCCATCCCCAGTCCCCTCCTCGGTCTAGAAAGCCTCCCGTGGCTCCCCTGCCCCTCAGGGCTTTCCGTCCCTGTTCTCCGTCAGCATGGCTCCCCGCACCACAGATGCTGAGGGTCAGACACTCTCCCTTTCTGGCCAGAAGCTCTCCCAGGCCATGGGGAGGCCTTTCCACATTTCGTTGCTCTCACAATGTCTAGCTGAGGGCCAGGCCGAGAGCAGGTGCTGAGGACTGGCTTCCAAGGAAAGCCTGGTTCTCAAGGGCCACCAGCCCATCTCCCCCTGGGAAGGAAGGCCCAGATGCCACTCTGCCTCAGGCACCTTCCCTTGGCTTCCAGGGTGGCCTCAGAAGAGCCAAAGGGGGCCCCTGGCATGGCAGGTAAACAAGCATGGTGACCTAGTCCCCTCCCCCACCCCGATTCCCCAGGTCCCAGCAGCTCCCACGCTGCTAGGAGGTTCCTCTTTTCTCAGAGTGGGAGGCGGGGGAAGCCCCTGCCCGCATCAGAAAGGCAGCACAGCCTGCTGTGCCCTTCAGCTCTCCCTGCCCACTGCCAGGGATGCCCGTGGCCCTTGAACCTCTAACTGGGGAAGCTGAGGAGGACCGGGGTGGAAGGGGTGAGAGAGAAGGCAGGCACAGCCCGGATGCTTCTCCCCTTGGGAGGGGTGCCAAGATGATGGTCCCACAAAGAATGCCAGAGCCTGGGGCACCCTCGCCATCCTAACGCAGACTCACAGCGGCCTAAACGTGGGCCTGTGGCTGCACAGCCATCATTGCGGGCATTGGAGGAAACCACCCACAAAAGCACAGTGCGTCAGGGCTGGCTCCTGTCCTCTCCCACCCTCTTCCCTTTCCCAGGAGGCACCGAGTGTGGTGCCAGAGACACTGGGTTAAAACCACAGGGCCGCCGCTTCTTGGCTGTGTGACCCTCGGCAAAGCCACCTTTCAAGGTGAGTTCTCACGGTGAGTTGTCTTGTCTTGAAACGAGTGTGAGAATGCCGATCTCACAAGGCTGTTGTCAGAAGCATATGAGATAATATAGGCAGGTGCCCAGCACCCGCTGACGTGGAGCAGATCCACAATACAGCTTCTCGCCCACCTGCCCTCCCAGCCTCTGAGGAGGCCTCTCCTACAGCTCCAGAAACAGCCCATCTCGGGGACCTTTTGCCACTTGGTTCTAGGCCAATATACAGCTTTGCTCCTGCCCTAAAGAATCTGGCAGCTGGACGGGGAGAAGAGAAAGTCAAGGTTGAGCAATCAGCACGACCCAGATGGAGACGGCTGAGCGGGGAGGATGAGGCAGGGTGACTGGAGGCACCCTGAGGAGGGGCATCTGAGCGGGGTCTGAGGGGCAGTGTGGACATGCGGGGGCAAAGCAGGAGGTGGGACAGGGTAGGCCAGACCCTCAGGCTGTGGATTCTGGCCTTGATCCCTACTTGCCCCAACTGGATTTCACAAGCCCCAGTTTCTGCGCTGTGGCTCCAGGTCGAGAAAGAATGTTTCCTGTTCTTGGGAAAGCCTGGAGGGTATTGGATCCAGGCCTCTGGTCCCAACCATTTGTCTCCAGGTAGCAGCCTGACTGAGCCCTACCCCACCCTGAAGTTCCCCAGAAAGGGGGCCCAGGGAAGGAGCTCTATCAGGCTCATCAGAGAGCAGATGAGTATCAGCGGTGGCTTGAAAAAACCCCAAGGCAAGCCCCACTGACCCCGCAATCTCATAGTCCTTCAGCCCGGGGTGGGGGAGCACAGGCTGGGCCTGGAGATAAGGCTGTGGTGCCAAGAGGCCTGATGAGCAGACAACCAGCCATCTGCCAGCACCAGGGGCGGTGGAAGTCAGGTTGTGCACCTGCCAAGTGGCCACAGCCAGTAAGTTGCAGAGTGAGGTGCATCTGAACACTAGAGTCTGGCCCTCACCTCACATCATCCAGGTAGCTCCCCATTTCCTTTCTGGAAAGTCCTCACCCCAGAGCCTTCTTCTGGAAGCTTCCACCCATTGGTCCTGCTCTGCTCTGGAATTTTCCAGACCCAAAGGCTGCAAGGAGAAGGCTGACCCCACCCTGCCCAAGGGTTTTACTCCATGGGATTACCCTGGGACCTCCTCTGAAAATTCCACCGCTGGCGACCTGCCTCTGGGGACTGTGCGAGCCAAACACATCCTCTAGGGTTGGATTCCCTGAGGCCCTGGGAGAGGACAGAGCCAGCAGTCCCAGAGAAGGGGAAGGGGTGGGGTCCACAGGACCAGGAAGAGGCAGTGCACTGCCCTGCATGACGCGCTTTCCCACTGTGGGCCCGCAGGTTGAACTCCAACATCCCAGTGGGTTTGAACAAAGACGTTCTGCAGGTTCAGCCTGGACAAGAGTACCCTGCTCTGGCCCAGGAAAAACCCAGAGCCCAGGCTGTGGAGACAGGATGAGTAGAGATAGTGGGTAAGTGTGTGTGTGTGTGTGTGTGTGTGGGGGGGGGGGGGTAGCGGGGTAGGGGGGTCGTCCAGAATTCTGCTTCTTCTTCTGGCTTTCAAATAGAACCAGGAAACAAGTGTCAGGCTCCATAGGCTGTGGCTCAGGAGACTCAGGTTCAAGCCGCAGCACTACCATCTACCTACCAGGCAAGTGGCTCAGGTCCCTGAGTCTCAGTTTCCCCTCTGGGATGAGAATAAAATCCAGTAATGTCTAAGCTATAAACAGCTGATGTGGAAGATGGAGCAGTAAGCCCAGGACCCAGCCCAGATGCTCAATAATGATTTCTCTTTCTTCTTACCCCTCTAAACGTCAGTCTCCTAAATAGGTTCTTTATGTGCTTCGCAGAGGATTGTCACAAGGTTAAAATTAGACCAGGGATGTGAAAGGCCCCAGGAGCAGCAAGTCCCACACTCTCATTCAAACATTCTCATCAGCCCCCATCCACCTGGCATGTGGCCACTCTGCAGTGGGTGGTTGCCCTGGCAACCACTGCCTGTCAACTCTGGCAAACCCGAGGGACAATGACAGGCACTCACCCCAGCTGGGAGAAGTTGTACAGGGCCTGCCACAGTCGCAGCATTTGTCTGCAGGTCACGAGGGCTTCCTCTGGGCCTTTCAGTACCTGCTCCAGCTTCACCTTGGTGAACAGCAGGCTGTGGGGGGGAGCGGAGAGAGAGAGCGGCAGTCAGCACCCGCCCCAGGAGGCTCCCTTCCCTCCCAAGGTGGGACCCTAAAGGGGCTCAGCTCTACCACAGCAGCCCCTCGCCCCCAGCAGGCAGAACGACCACGAACGTGGTGGCCTCGGCTACACCCCTGGGTCACTGGCTCTCTCCGTGCCTCAGTTTCTCCATAGTCTGAGCCAATGCACAAAGTGCTCTTCTGCATTTGTCAGCATCCACACTGCTCATCCACGTGTCCCCCGATCATAGCCTATCTTGCCCCACCCTCCGAAACACTGTCAAGCGTGGTGACTAGTCTTGTTTTGTTTGCACATCCTCACTGGCCACGTGGCTATCTTTATCTGACAAGTCGCACAGGCCCACAACGGGGCCTTGTATAAGAGGCAGACTCAGGAAGCAACTCCGAGTCAAAGGAAGAGGCTCAGCCAGGTAAAAAGGTCACGAAAGGGCCGGGTCCTGCTCTCTACCTTGCCAGCACACAACAGCTGCTCAATTAGCATCTCAACTGAATTACAGGCTTCGTTTCCTGATCCAGGATACATGAGGATACCCATGTTTGATTTGATCAAAGAAGTCTTCGTTGAGTTTCCTAAAATAGCCTGGTCCCCTTATATAGTCAATAGGATTAAAGCTACAAGAGGTCCTGTTCAGTCACCATTCAGGAACACAGTTACTGTGCAAAGGGAGAGAGCCAACACAGAATCACTTTCGACCTGAAAACCAGAAGTCCTCTGATGGAAGAATGGTGTGGGGATGTGACCCTCGGAGGGGCTTGGAAGAGAGGGAAAGAACTGGTTCTACAGGAGGGGCAGGGGGCTACCTCCCTCTGCCCAAGACATGGCAGAGACCTTTGGACGACTGCCCCGCCAGGCCTGGGTGGGGTCTGGACACCCCGCAGTGCCAGGGGTTAGACTTTAGGTTGTTGGGAGAGCTGGAGACACTTAGGAAGTTTAAGTGGCTATTTACCAGTGGGTATGGAGATACTGCACTCTTATCACGGGTACTGCCCGCAACACGGATACACACCAGCAGACTGGCTGAGCCACGGAGGCCCAAGCAAGACCGAGCCTCTTGCTTCTCACTGGGCAGTGAACAACAAGACCCTTTTATTCCCAGAATGGCTGCTGGGCCCTGAACTTGACTGCTGCTGGGTGGTTCTGCCAGTCCATCTGAGGTGGGCACACAGGCCCAGTCCTGCATCTAGGGAGGGAGCATCCCTGTGACCTAAGGGTGCAGCAGGGGCTGGCCCTGGACAGGGAGGCCAGGTGTGCATCTGGGAACATTCCCCTTGGACCGCCCTCACTCAGGGCCTCCTCCCGCCCTCCCCCTCTCTCATAAGTACTGAGACCTGTGCCTCCAGGCTCACAAAGGACTTTGATCGCCTCACTTTGATCCTTTCTCCTCGTACCTTGTTTTTCTTAGATTGCGACTTGTTGGTAGAGCATGAAGAGGGCGGAATGTGCCCCAGTCCTCTTTTTAGAGGAGGGGTTTTGGGGTCTGGGCAAGCATATTTTTCCTTCTCACATTTCCTCAAACATGCCTTTTGTACCCTGTGCATAGGGTACCACCCCCACCTCCACATGGCCTCTCCTCTCCATTTCCACCCATTCCCCATGATGGACTTTAAACCTCACCTCCCTCAGGGAGCCTTCCCAGACGCTCAGGATGCCCTGCTGACCTACAAGGTCCCCAGGGCATAAACCATGACCCCACAGTGTGGTCTCAGCCCCCCAGTGGGCAGCTGCTGGGAGAACTGGCCCTCCCACCCCTGCTCCCCTTTCCCAGATCTCCAAGGGGCCAAAACTCCACAGGTGCTGGAGCCTCTGCTTTAGGGAACATGACGTGGGCGACAGTTTCTGCCTGCAAGGTAACAGCAGTGCTACAAACAACAACTGGCCCAGAGACTCAGATGCTGGATTTTTGGATCAGACTCAGTGCCAGGTAAAAACAGAGAAGGGTTCTTGCTGGTATTTGATAAACAGGAGGGTGAGATGGAAGAAGGTTAGGAGTGGGGGACAGAGGAGAAGCATGGCTGGGGCAGTGACTGGAGCTGTAGGTGTGGGTGAGGAGTGAAAGCCCGTCCTGGGGCAGGAGGAAACTACCAGGCTCAAGTCCATGCCAAGGCTGCCCCTCCCCTGAGGCAGCAGAGTCCCCAGGGCAGGTCTGGGATGGGAGGGTCACGGACAGCTTCTGGGCAGACCAGCCCTGCAGCATTCCCCTAACACCCAGTCTCCCCCAACATGCCGGCCCCCTCTTCAGCATCTCCTCTCTGCTAGGGTGCCTGCCCCTCTGCTCCCTGCATCCCCGAGAGCCAGGCTGGGGCCATGGCAGACCTGGCCAATCACAGGCCTGGGACAGAAATGAGCTGGTGTGACAGGGACTGCTACCAACACAGGCCGATGACATTCCATCAGCATGAGTGACCCAGAGCAGAATTTCTCAGCCCAAGCACATCCTTTCTGGACTGCTCAGGCCTTTCACGCCGAGATCCTGGGAGGCTCCAGATGAGCTCCTGAGGTTTCCTTGGTGTTGCCTTCAGCACGGCCAGTGAGACCTTCCTCAACAGCAAGCCTGTCCGGAGTATCTATGACATCAGTGCAAATGCCCGTGTGCCACCTTTCACTCCGGTCACCCCTCTGCATGGCCTGGGAGCCGTGCACTGCTCAGATGCACAGTAGCAGCTCCCTGAACTGCAGGACAGGCTGCTGGGACTCACCCTTCCCCCTCCAACATCTGGCCAATCCTAGGCAGATGTCACCCTCTGACTGTGTTCCCAAGGGGGCTATACACACACCCCTCCAGGACAGACTTCATTGCGTCAGGATATGCTCATCTGCGCACTTCCCACCTTCTCACCTTCTTGCAACAGCGACCAGCAAACAGTTCTGCTCCCTCTGAAGGAGCAACAGTGCTGCTCTCCTGACTAAGACCATCAGACCTCAGGCCTGCCCGAGCTCAGGACTACCCCTCCATCCCATCTGCCAGGGTGGGTGGATCGATTCTTCAAACAGCGGCCTGAGGAGGCTGGTGGCCACCCAGGCTGGTGGGAGACGCTCTTGGGCCCACACGATGGGCCACAGCTGCATGAGAGCGCCGTGCTTCCTGGGTGGGCCATGGGAGATGCGAGCAGTGGGGGGATACGAGGGGCAAGCCCAGCTGCCCTGCCCAGCCCAGCCCAGCCCAGCCCCTGGTACACATGTCCTATATCCTGAATGAACCTAAACTGTGATTTGAAGAAAGGATTCTGAGGATTTTAAAAAGCCCACTATTTTAATCCAGTGGCTCCAAGTCCTCCTCCTCCGAGAAGTCCCAGTATGACCACCCTGCCCTTCTCTGAATGTTCTGGAGAGTCTGAAGTTAGCACTTAGTCACATTATATATATATCAAACATTTTTAAATTCAGACAAGTATGTGGCCAATCTTGCCTATAGGTGGTAAAACCACCATTTATTTAATCCCCCACCTGAAGGACAGGGCCCTGCCTCCCTCCACACCAGTGTCGTCCTAGCTCCCCCAGTGCCCGACCCAGCGCTGAGCACATAGTTCTGCTTAGTTCTGTGTGTTGCTAAACCATCCGGCCACGGGCTAGGCCTCACAATCCTGTTAAATCAGAGTTGATTTCAGATCCTATTTCCTGGTGCTGGGTCCTGGCTAGGAAGGCAGGAGAGGGATCAGATCACGTGCTGCTTCCTGCCTTCAGTGAGCTTGGCTCACGCAGCCAGCAAGCAGCACGCGGGCCGAGTCCATTTTAAGCTGTCCAGAAGCAAAGCTGCCCAGGGCCTGGGGAGGAACAGAGCATTCTGGACACACCGTGAAGATGCCTGGCTCCCTGTGACTGGGGGGTCTTCATCCCAGGGGACAGTCACCCAGGCAGAGCCAACAGAACCACCGGGAAGAGTCTGAGACAGGAAGGCCTGGAATGCTGGCACCTAGCAGCCTGCTCGCACCCTGACAACAGCCACTCCGGGGCAGGAATGGCCACGTGGCTGTCCTCAGGCCCTGCACTGTGACTTCACTCAGCGTGGACAGACACTGGCCCCGGAGTGAGAAACCCAAGCCAAAGTCCCAGCTCCGGGGCTGCACAGCTGGGCAGGTCACAGGTTCCAGACCTGTGAAGCAGGAGCGAGGCCTCCTGCCCCGTCTGCTCAGGGAGCCCACAGCCGAGAACCCACAGCTGCATTCAGGCTCAGGGAAGGGACTCCCGCGGTGACCCTGCAGACCTGGCAGACTTGGGCAAGCAGCTTCCAGGCAGGTGCCTCTGAAAGCTCGCAGAGAGGCCCCACGCTCATGGCCTGTTCGGCAAGGCGGGTGGTCCCCCTCGTGTCTCCTGGGACCCAGACCCGTAGGAGAAAGGAAGAGGATGGAGGGTGGACAGACCCACAGTAGCCTCAGCTGTGACCCTCCTGCAAGCACTTTCCTGTTTTTAAGCTGTAGAAGCCCGTGTGGAATAAACACTGAGACCTTTTAAGGCCGCACGCCCCCGCCACGCCATTGCATCTGGAGGCAGATGTGAAAGTGCGTGTTCTCTCCGGAGAAGGGCAAAGAGCGAGGGTCAGGTAAACACGCCAGGCACTGTCCCACCCAGGGAGAGAGTCCTGGGTCCCGGCACTCTCCACAGCCCCATCCAATGGACGCAGCTTGTGCGCCCTGGTCCAGCAGGGAGGTCAAGTGCAGCCACAAGCTCACTTTCCGAGAGCTGACGCCCTCCCTGAGAATGCCACCAAAGTCTCGGCAGCCAGCGGGCACCTCGGCCTCTGCTCCCTCAGCCACTTCATCTACCACTGCGTTCTGGTCAGCGGGGACCTGCCACCCCCGGAATCACCTTCCCAGCCCAGTCCTGTAGAGTCTGTCTGTGTGTCTGTCTGTGTCTGGGCCAACCCCCTCCTGTGGGGGAAGACAGAGTCCAGTGAGGTCAGTGTCTCTGGATGTCACCACGGGTCACCAGCTTTGCCAATCTTCCCCATCGCTCTGGCCAGGGTGGATGATGGAGGCTCCCAGGGGAATGCTCGGTAGGCCTGGCATCCGCCTCATCTTCCTCCCCGCCCTCCCTGGGCCCTGCCTGGCCTCACTCCTGGGGCAGGATCAGGATGGGCCTGCTAATTATGTCAAAAGGATTGGGACTCAGAGCCGTTCCATTCGAGGCAAAGACAAATCCTCTCTTTCCACTGCTGCAAAGAGGAAGTATCTTAGGGGGAGCCTCCTCAGGACTGGGGAGCATGAGCCTTTCCAACATCTCTTTTTAAAAAGAATTGCTTTGTGAATAGGAGAATGGCTCTGGCTAAGCACGCACTGCTTTGGGGTCAGAGATCATCTCGTCTGCTTCCCCCTTTCCAGGAGCCTCCATCGTTCTGCAGGGTTCCCTCCCTAGCTGCTCACCCCTGCCCCCCCCACTCTTGGTGGCAGGAGGGAACTGGCAGAGCAGAGCTGGCTGCAGGGAAGGGCCTGGGCTGTGTGGGCGGCAGGTACAGTGGGTCCACATTTTTCCCTTCATGTTCCTGAGAGCAGCTCCCTATAAAACTACTCCGCATGCAAAATAAACACTTGAGCATAGTAACTGCTGGCACCCATGGGAGCCACCTGTGGCCCCTGGGTCACTCCCTGTCAAAGGGAGGACACTGTGCAGAAACATGGCCTCTGGCATCAGACACTGCCAGGCTCTGCAGCCTCCTAGCAAGTGCCTTCACCGCTCTGAGCTCTACCTGCTGTGTAAAGCAGGGGCAGTAATGGCCCCACCCAGGAGGGCTGTTGGGGGCCTACGGGCAATAGAACTTATCAAGGCAGTTCCGGTGCACAGTCACCCCCGAGAAAGGTCAGCTGTCACCTCCCTCCCCCGGATGGCTCACTCATTACCAGTCTTCCATGCCAGACCCGCGCTCTGGCAGGGACCACGTCTTTCTTATCTTTGTACCCTCAATACCTGACTTAATGTCACTCAATGGAGACTCACTGGAGAGCTGTGGGCATTCCCAGGGTCAGACCAGCCCAAGGAGGTGCAGCTGCAGGGCACCCCGTGGAACTCTCCACTCTTCTTGGCCCCACCAGCACATTCGTCCATTTGCTGGGATGTGGGTAAGTTCTGTCCGATCCCTCTGGCTCCTGGCCGTCAGAGGAGCCCTCCACACTGGGGGAAGGGGTGGCGGCAGGTGTGGCGAATGCACAAAAGGGGGCATTATCTCTTTAAGGGACAGTAATTAGTAATTCCAGCTGATGGTTGCACTGTGCTGTTTTAATGAAGTGTTCTATTTTTACAGAAAACACATAATTGAGTGAAAAAGCAGGCTATTCTCTGAGTCAGGCAGCCACGCCTCTGGAAAGTCTCACTCCTCGGCCGGGAGGCCAAAGCCTGCACACAGCACAGGGTTCACAGTGAACGGGCCCCTACCCGGCTGCCCCAGGTCTGGCTCAGTGGTGGTGAAAAGCAGGGTCCACGTTTGATAACCCAAGTTCAATCCCAGCTTCCCTCCTTCTAGCCATGTGATCCCAGGCAAGTCACATAACTACTCGGAGCCTCTGTTTTGTATCAGTAAAATGGGAATGTCAATAGCCACATGCCCTGGGGGTTGGAAATAATGCAGGGTTGGCACAGCACAAAGGGCCCAGCCCACGCTTGCCCTGTCCTTACTATTTACATCCGTGCCTCCGTTTCCTGATCCGTCAAGTGGGAACAATGGCAGTTCCTATAGTTCCTAGGGCTGCTGAGGGGCCTCAGTGAGTAAATGCAGGTGCAGTGCTCAGAGCAGGCACTGGGCGTACCGCTGCTTTATTGTTACTGAAGCTTGTGGGTTCAAGCTCCCCAGGGTTGTTCAGCTCATCAGCTGCTGTGGGTTCTGGCTCCTGCTCTGCCATCAGCAGTTACCTGACCTTGAGATATCATCCAACTTTCCCATTAGTTTCACCTTTAAAGTAGGAGGTTTATAAAAATTACAATAAGTAAATCAAAACAACAACCAAACAGGGGAAGGGGTGTGCGCACGCTGGAGGACTGTAGGATGCCAACGTCCCCGTGTTCCCTTCCGCGCTCCCATGGCCCACCCACGGGAGGGTCTACTTGGTGCTGGGCCCAGCTGTGGGCTCCCTCCAGGAGGACAGGAGGGCGCAGAGGACAGGCCACAGTTTCTGCCCCAGAGGTGCTTCCAAGCTCCGGGGAAGCTCAAACAACACATCCGGGCAACCAGGAAATCAAGCAGAAGAAAAGAGCAAGCACTGGCTTGAGCGGGTCAGCTTGAGGAACATGCAGGGGCTTCCAGGCCCAGTGGAGTGAGGGGAGCCGCTGAGGATGGGCAGGATTCGGAAGCAAAGTGAGGGCACCTAGAGGGCTGGACCGGCAGCGATGGAGGTCTGGGGGTGGGGTGGGAGGGGCCAGCCCAACCAGGCACAGACCCCCTCCCTCCAGGACAGGATGGGGGCAGGAAGAAAAGGGGAGCAGCCCTTCTGGGTAGGAGCCAATCGCCCCCTCGCCCCCTGCCCCATTCAGGCTGTGATCACCAGGCAGTCACAGAGCGGCCCAGAAATACCAGGGGTCACTGAGGGACACGGGTCTCCCAGACGCCTCTGTCATGCCTCTAGGACAGACTCCACCAGGGCACTTAACTGATTAAAATCTCACCCGGTGCTCTCTGAGGATATCATTTTAAAGCTCCAACAGGAGAGGGAGAAGGCCATAGCCAGGCCCAGCTTTATTACCTTCCCATGGACGAACCCCAACGTGACCCCGATGGCAGCTCGTCTTCGCCCTAAAAACCAATGGTGACACTGACCCACGTCCCCTAATGTTTAAGGCCCACGCTGATCTCTCTCCTGATAAATTCATTCTCTGTGATCTGAGCTTAAAAAACCAGCATCCTGCGAGCTCTGCTTTCTGGAGTTAGCCTCCCCTGACTTCCCAGCCCTGCTCACCTGGAGGACCACCCTCCCCGTGCACGCCATGTGGCTGGCTGTACGGCAAGACCTCCTCACCCGCTGACTGTTGGCCTCCAGGCCCACGGCTCCCAGCTGCAAGCCACCTGCAGTCACCTCCAGATGACTCTCCAAACACGAATTCACGATCTTGGAGGATATGGACACATCACCCAGAGCCATTCCACAACAATTCGGGGGTGGAGGAACTTCCAGAAGGAAGGTCCTCAGGTGGAACAAAGCTAGGCTCCCAGCCAGGATAAGACACCAAGAAGCAAACACCTTGGTCCTGGTTTATGATCTCTGCCCAGTGAGCAGACCCTTGGGACCTGAAGACCACCCTCGGCAAAGGGGAAGGCAACCCCGCTCTATGGGCATGAGTGCCCCTAGCCCTCTCTTCTGCGGGCTGGGCCCCTCCTGCTAGAGAATGGTGCGCCCTGGGCCCCAGTGCCTGCCTCAGCACAGAGTTAGATGGAGGAGTCAGGAAGCAAAGGGCTAAAAGCCACTTCAGAACAAAAGAAGGAACCTTTTGGAAAAATCAGCAAATACCTCTTTCCTTTCCTTCCTCTTTTCCACAAACAAAAAAACAAAAGTTCGTCTGCCCTCCTAGTCTGAGTGTGAGCAGCCCCCTCTGGGGAGAGACCGAGGCCGGTGTGACTGCTGTGTCACACAGAGTGACATCACAGGCGGCTGCAGGGAGCAGCCAGGGAACAGCCAGCGGAGGGAAACGCTGAATGTCAAACCAGCTTAGCGAGGAGGAACTGACCTTTGGGGACGAGAGCCCAGTGCCAGTGATTATGCCTGGCTTAACACCCCGCGACCACACGGCCCGCAGGTGTAAGCCATGGCTCTTGTCCTCAGCGGGGCGGCAGCAGCCAAACATGTTTAATGAATGCGGCAAAGTGATAAAGTAGGTTTGTGCTCATACCTCCGATTCCAGCCTTCTCACGGGAAGGCTGGTATTTCAAGTGTCCCTTTGATCTACTGCAAGTCCCTAAGAGGATCCATCCAATAAACACACTGGGTTTAAGTCAGAAATGTTAACAGGACCCTGATCTGCCCTGGGAATGCACCATTACAAACATGTCACATGTCACTCCAGAAAAAGCTGGGGCAGGCCAGGTAGATCAGAGAGGTGCCCCCGGGGGGCCGATGTTAGCCTTCACCGGATAAGGCTGAGTGAGGTCTGGCCGCAGCCAACGCCTAGTTATCAGCTCAAACATTTTCCAAAACAGCTTAGGTTTCTCTGGGGAGACGGCTTTGATGGTTCCATTTGTTTACGAGCGAGCTCCGGCTTGTCCAGAGGGCCACATTGTTCCTGGGCTGGGGAGTGCCCCTGGGGCTCTGCCACACCTTCCCCCAGGGCCTTTCAAGTCCCCCTGAACCTGAGGTGGCTGGGCAGAAACTCCCAGGAGGGCCTACCCTGCTCCACAGGGGTGGGAGGAGGCAGGCTTGGCGTTGAGGAGTTGGGCAGGGCAAGCCAGTTGGCTCCTCTGCCTCCAGCCCTATGGCCTGGGCTTTCAAAACCCGCCTGGCAGGCTGCCAGGCCTGGGGTGGGGGCAGTGACTGACAGGCTGGTTATTGGAAAGCTCCCATCATTAGCCCAGGAATGTTGTTTGGTTACCATGGCGACTTTCACTACAAGCAGCCTGACTAAAGCACAAGGAATCTGTTACCTAAAACCACAGAGCCCCAAGGAGCCCTGGGCTTCAGGAACCACCACGCTTATCAGGGCCCGTTCCCTTTGACCCCATATCCCTGTCCCTCCTCTCAGGGCCTCCCAGCTGCCTCCCACACCCAGGACCAGGAGAAAAGACTAGCAAAGGCATCTCCAAGCTGGCCTGGGCCCTTTCACATTCCCCTGCCGGCCTGGCTGGGAACCAGGCCCAACCAGGGTGGCTGCTGCCCCCATGAGGCCCCTGCAGTCCAACCAGCACCGGCCTGGCCAGCACATGTGTCCAGGGCTTAGTCGGAAGCCCTCAGGATTTCAGGAAGCTGCTGAGTGTCTCGTTCCCACCGTGCCAGGTTCACACTGTCCCTGCGGCCGGCCCCGGCAGTCTCTGCCTCATCACGTTCCTGCCTTTTTAAACCCAAGCTCCATTAACTAAAGGTCATCCCATAGCCCGGAAATTAACAGGCTTCTTTGCGTTGCTTTCTAATCCCTGAAATCAGGAGGATTTTCGAAAGTTCAACTCCACGAAAGCTGGGTTTTTCTCCAGGAGTCTTGAGACTGCCTGTAGGAAGAGTGGCCACTTGTGCCGCTGAAAAGCTTAAACACCTTTCACCGAGTGCGCCTGCCCTCCCTCACACACAGGGCTCCCTCCTCCAGCGCCTGGCCCGCGTGCACTGCCCACCTGCTGCCGTCTTACACGGTAGTGGGCCGACTCCCAGACCCCTCCACACTGCTGTCCCTCAACAGGGTTGTACACCGATCCCAAGACCTTTTCTTGCCCGAGTCTCACCACAGACCTCGGGAGCAGAGGAGGCAGGATAGATGCCAGTCTTTGGCAGATGAGGAACGAAGGCATGGGAGGCAGGGGCATGCTGCTGGAGGGGGACAGGTTAAGAGGCAGGCATGCCTCACAAGGGGATAGCCCATGTGGAAAGGGGTCCACTGTACGCAGGGACACCCTCCCCTGTGCCATGCTTCCTCCATGCCTGACATTGGCCTGGCCCACCTCTTTCTTCACAAAGGCAGGCTCTGCAGCCTCCAAAGGCCTCGGCCACCTGGGACAGCTGGTGGGGAGGAGTTCAGTGGCAGACAGACCCCCCCGAGTATACAGACCTTGTTGGGCTGACGTCAGGGGGTTTGACTTTTTTTTTCCCTGCAGTGATATTATTGAATCGGTCATTGAATTAACTGCTATGGCAATAGCCAGAGCCACACAGCTTGTCCCCAATGCAGGGAGCAGCTGGAGAAGCAGGACACAGTTTCCATTGAAGAGCAATGACATTTTTCAGTGATCCCTGACCGGTAATGGACTCAGTGACATTTCCTGCTAATCCGTGGGTTTCTGTGCTCCGGGGTTTCATCTGTGGGGAATGGTATTGACTTATCTGCAGAGTCATGGTCGCTCCAGAGCTGTGTGGGAGGTGGGTGTTCCACCCCACCTTTTTTAAAGATGGATTTATTTTTCCTGCCTAAGGAACAGGGATTGTCCCCTCACAGTTCCGGCGGTCAGAGCTCCCATATTACCTCCAGTTACTCTCTCAGCCTTTTAGGGCTGGCTCAGATCGAGCTGGTTATGGAGGTGAGGGGCTCAGGGTGGCTCAGAGACAAGAACCTGTCACTGCTTCTCCACCCCATGACCCCAGTGTGCAGACATCACAGGGATGGGATGCTCTGGCCCCCAAACGCTCCCCGGTGGGCCTCTCTGCAGTGATAAAGGAACAGAAGACCCTGAGGAGGCCTCCGGGCTGGGACTCACTTTCCTTCTTGGCTCAGACCTCAAAGCGGTCTCCCTGCTGCTGGCCCCACGGCCCCAGCCCCTGAGGCCCCAGGAGTGGCCCTGTGGTGTCTGGATGGGGGAGCTCTGTTGGGAGGCTGTCCCTTAAGAAGGCTCCTGCCTGCAGAAGCAGGGACACAGCTGACAAAGTGGGGCACAGTTACCCTACAAAGTGATCACAGCACAGTCTGCATTGAGACTTCTCACCTTTTTTGGGTTTAGGGTCCCTCTGAGGGTCTGAGGAAAGCCATGTCCCTGGATGCATGCAAGTGCAAACCTTAGAGTGCAGGTCCAGGTGTTCATGGAGGCCCAGAAGTCCACCCATGGGCCTCCCAGGGGAGCCGCCAACTTCACAGCAAGGACCACCTCCCCAGCCTACCCAGGAAGACACTCAGTGAGTGAAGCATCCTGGGGAAGAACTGGGCACCTGAGGTTGGAGGAAAGGGGTGGGTGGACAGTGCACCCACTGCAAATAAGGGAGGGAGGACTGGGGAGAAGCTGGCTTCCTCACCCAGGCCAAGAGCCAGGGAGGATGGGGGAAGCTGGCAGGAGGAGGGAGGCCCTTCCCTGGGTTGGCTGGGAGGAGTTGAGGGAAAGCCAGAGGGCGCCCCCACATCCTGGACACACCCCACTCCTGCTGTGCCTCAAACAGCATGGGCTTCAAGCAGGTTTTCACAAGCGGCCGTAGCCTCCCCACATTAGCCCAGGGGAGGTGATTCTGCCAGCAGAAAGCATTCGGTCTAGAAGTTAGGAAGGGACGGCGTGCAGTGGGATGCCAGGTGCTGGGCCTGGGGACTGAGGAGGGACCTGAATCCCCTTTCCGTATTTCCATCAGGACAGCTCTGCTCCCATCTCTTCACTGTCTTGCATCTGTGGCTACCCCGCCCCCCAGCCAGTGGTGCCCCCAGGGAACTCACTTGAAGTTCTCGGGGTACTCCGTGATGGCCATGTTGATGACGTCCAGCGCGAGCTGGTAGTGTTTCTGGGCGGAGAAGAGGAGAGCCAGCAGGTGGAGGGCATTGGCATCATCCCTGCACAATTTCAGGGCCTCCTGCAGCTGCTCCATAGCGCTGGAGATCTGCCAGAGAGAACCGCCAGCTCAGTGACCTTCCCCGAGGCCCACACCTCCCTCTAGGACTTTGGTGCCAGGCACCAGCCATCAACAGGACATGAGACTCAATTGAGACCCTGGGCACTGAGGGGCAGGGCTGGTGCTCTGATGAGAAACCCCCCACTACACCCCAGTCACATGGCAAGAGGGATCTGCGGCCCAAAGTCAGGCCCAGGAAGCCTCTGCTGTCCCCACGTGGAAGTAAGAGGAGCAGGTGTGCGGTGCAGCACAAAAGATCTGTAGACACTGGGAAGCATTTCCCAAGCTGGAGTGGGGGTCGGTAAGAACCACCAGGCCACGAGTCTGTACCTGAAGGTAGCCAGGCGCTCTTCTCTGGGCCGGTCCATGCAGTGACAGGGGCTGACAAATAAATGTCCCTCCTACTCAGAGGCTCACAGTGACAAGAGCATGGGGTCAGATGGGGGCAGGATTCCAGCTCTGCCATGTTCTAGCTGGTGCCTTAGGACAAGGGGCTTCACCTCGCTGCAAAATGAGAGCAGCCAGAGCCATTGCAGTGGCTGAGGGGACGTGGACAAATGCTCTGCAGAGGACCATGCACGTGTGAAATGTGTTTCCTTCTTCACGCCCTCAAAGCCAGGCAGCTAGCCAGGCAGCTAAGGGTCTGGTAGGATTCCTCCTTCTAGTCCTGAGGGGCGTGTGGTCCCATGCTCTCAGGTCTGGCACTTACACCAACTACTGCGACTTTGTCCACATCCTCCCAAGAGCCTTGTAAGTCTTTTTAGAAAGGCTGGCTTCTTATCCAATCTCAGATACCGATCCTCCCATGTTCCTTGAGGGACGTATGGTGCAGGCCAGTGGGGGCCTTGGGTCCCGGGGTGTCCGGCCCCTGCCTTGGTCTCCACTTGGCCTCTGTGCAGGCTGTGGGCGGTGCTGGACCCCGAGAGTTCCCATGAGGACCTTCCTTTGTGGAAAGGTTGAGGAAAGGCAAGGAGGAAGCTAAGGCCAGTGTGGCTGCCAGCTTGGCTTGCCTGTGCCTCCCCGAGGGTGCTCCTACCCTGGTGATTCTCCAGAGTGGACCCCACCATCCTGGGCTGGAGCCACACCCACAGCCTTCACTGCTCGGGTAGCAATACGTGCTCTGGGCAGAACAGGCCAGTGAGCCTGAGACCCAGGCAGGCCAGGGGACAGCTTAGAGTCCATTTAGGGGTCCTTGACCCACTGATGCTACCAAGATCTGGGGTCCCCAAGAACACTGGGTGCCAGGGTCCACTGGGCTGGCCCAGCCATCTCTCTGAGAGAATAGCTGCCATTCATCAGAGGTGGCTGAAAATTAAAGATATCCAAAAACACATCACCCAAGGTCTATCCCAAGTTTGATGGCAAGAAAAGCACCGGTTCTTCTACAGAGACTGAAGATAAAGTGGTCCCAGGCATCTCGCTGTCCGTGCTCCAGGAGAGAGTGGCAGGGAGGTGTCAAGGGCCTCGTCCAGGGGTACGTGGAGCCGTGCCCACTGGCCTGGAGGCTGGTCTTACTGTCTGTGTCAACTCCTGGCTTCTGGTCTCATCTCCAGTTGGCTCACTGAACTGTTTACCTGGGCTTGTCAGGTTGCTGTTTGCTTTCCCTCAACCCTGCCTTGGCCTGGCTTCCCCCCCCCCCCCCCCCCCCCCGCTGCACCCTGACTCTTATGGCGAGGACCCTTCTCTTTCTGTGTGCTACATATTCCCAATGCCCCTGTCGACCCCCTTGGGTCAGGGGCTGTACCACATTCTCTGACTTGATCCTTACTAGGTCCCTCTGAGGTGGAGTTTGAAGGTGCTCCCGCAACAGGTAAGGAAATAGAGGCTCAGAGAGGTCAAGTCACTTGCAAAGGGTCACACAGCTGGTAAAAGCAATGGTGCCAGGAAAAGGTCAGCAGCCCCCAGAGACCTGGGGGTTAGGAACCCACCTGTCGGACGAGGGCCAGCTGCAGGGAGACATAGAGGATGACCTGTGGGTCGCCAGGCGCCAGCTGCTGGGCTCTGTATGCGGAAAGGGAGCACCAAGTCAGTCACCAAGGGTCGAGCAACCAGTGTCTGACACAGGCATCCAGCATGCCACGTGTGCCCCGTCTACACCAGGGGGTCTGCTTGGAAAGGTGCCCAGCCGGCAGGTGATGGCTTGGGCAGAAAGCCACCGGTAGAGGCAGCTGCTGACCTGGCTGGGGCCCTGCGGTGGTCTTATACAGAGCCTGGAGCCTGCCCTCTCCACCGTAGGACAGAAGGAAACACCTTCCTGAGGGTGGAGGCGCTGGGAACAGCCTCTCTGGGCAAGAAGCCTCAGGAATGAAGAGGCGGCAGAGAAAGGAAGAAAATGTCTCCCTATCCTGGCGCCCAGGATGGGACTCTCTGGTCTCCCTGGGCTCGGGAACAACCTGCCCAGGGGGAGGTAAGTGTGCTGCATTTTCCAGGGAAGCTGGCACAAGGAGTCCGTACCCAGAAGCTTCCACATCAGCGCTAGGGGGGTCGGGGATCAGACACACAGGGCTCTGAGGAAGGAGTGGGGGGGAGGTCAGGGGCCAAGGCTGTGTGGAGACAGGAGCTCAGCAAGGATGGGTCTGAGGGAGGGGAGGCTGCTGCTGGGGGAAGGTCTTCTCTGCCTCCCCTCTCCACCTCCCCACCCGCACATTCCTGACCCCGTGGCTGCCAGGAAATCTCTGGGAGGACTATGGACGGGGAGTCCTCATAGCCATTGAATTTTTGGCTACGGTAAGGCACCTTTTTGCACAGGTAAGGCACTGTGCAAGGTGCTTTTCCTGCTTTATCTCAGGTAGTCATCACAACAATAATGGGTTATTATTCCCATTTTAGAAACCTGAGCTCAGGAGGGCTGAGGCTCAGCCCGGTGGTAGGGCGGGGGGTGTCCACCAGTGTTGAAAGGCCCCACCGCCCACCCAACCCCAAAGGCCTGTCTCTGCTTCATGCGTGAGCTCTCAGAGCCTTGGTTTCCTGGTCAATAAAATGGGGACAGAAACCTTTGCTCCATCTACACCAGAGGGCCCACTGAGGTCAAACATGCGCACTGGTACCTGTGCCCCTGTGCAATTCGGGCCCCCTTACCTCTCCAGCGTCTGCAGTGCTTTCCGGTGCAACTCATCCTGCCTGCATTTCAGAGTCGCTGCGGAAGACAGGATGGAGACAGCCATGAGGGGGTGTTGAGGGTGTGACCAGCCCTGCTCCACCCCAGGGCACACACTCTCTGCAGGAGAGGCCGCATCGGGCCCCGTCTGGCAAATGCTGGCACTCCAACAGCCTCCACTGATGCCACCCACTGCCCTGGTTACTGGGGGAGGGTGTGGGGTGTCCACCTGACCCCAGCCCCCTGGCATGGTTCTTGGCACACCAGGCCCTTCCACTCCACTGCCTTCTTTGTCACCTGTGCCAACCTGACCCTCTCAAAGGCCTGAGCTTGGAGAAAGAGGTTCCCACTTCCATCCTGGCCACATGCCTCCTTGGGCTTCCTTATCCATGAGGCTGCTGCTTCTTTCTTAGCTATTTTAACAAATTTTAAGTGTACAGCTCAGTGGCATTAAGTACATTCACAATGTGTGTAACCACCACCACCATCCATCTCCAGAACTTGTTCATTATGCCTAACAGAAAGTCTACACCCACAGAGCACTAATTCCCCTCCCTCCCTCCCCACCCCATAACCTCTATTATACTCTCAGGGGCCTATTCCCATCCCAGGTTTAGTCTGGGGCGTCCATCGCTCCCTTTCTCTCAAGCCGCATGAATACAGAAGTAGGTGGCTGCCTGATCCATGGGGACACATGCTGAGCTGTCAGGGTTGGAGAGCGAATGCTAGGCTCTGAGTAGCAGTAGTGAAACCCCTCCTCCAAGTGCAAGTATTTATTAAACGCTTGCTGTATACCCAGCTCTACACTATGCATGGAGGGGGATTCAAAAGACCCCAGAAGATTACAGCAGTGCTGAGGTTAAAGGTGAACCAGAATGAACTAGAATATGGGATCAGGGCTGGCGGGCCACTACAGCTGCCAGTACCACAAAGGGTCCCAGAGGCAGAGGTTGGCATGAGTTCTGCCAGGAGCTGGGGCTGGGTCTTGAAGGGTGGGAAAACTGGTTGATGAAGAAGGCATCTCTGAGAGGTGTGAAGTGTGGACAAAGGAGTGGCAATGGGACTGAGGGGTGTGTGTGTGTGTACACACATCTACCCCAGAGGAGTCAAAGGGGGTGTATTGGGAGGTAGACACTGCTGAAACAAGAGGCCATTAGGAGGCCTGAGTCACCCCAAGAAGAGGCTCCGAGACCCTGGCACTCACCGTCAGTGGCCTGCAGGCTGTAGGTGAGACCCAGCGCCAGGTAGGCCTTGGAGAGGAACTCCCCAGCTTCCTCCCCACGGTCGATCACCATCATGGCAAAGCACTCTGCCTCCTCCAGCTGCAAAGAGGAGAGGCAAAGGTCACCGGGAGGGCTTTGCTGGCCCTGGCATGCAAGCCACTCACAGTCACTAGCCCCGATCACTCAGAACTGTCATTCTTTATGTGTGGGCAGAGGCCGGGTGGCTTGTCCAAGGCCACACAGCCGGAGTGGATCAAAGCTATTACCTCTACCAGTGACTCCCTGGACCTCTCCACCCACCCAGGGGCCTGTGCTCAAGGGCATTACCTCGCTCAGAGAAAGCATCCCTCATCCCAGGGCCCTGTGTCTTCCATCACTTGCTCTGCTGAGAGCATGGACCCAGGCCCAGGCCAGTCTGAGCCAGGTCCTTTCCTCATCTGGCCTCTGTAGGTACCTGTGTCTGTCCCTGCTCAGCAGAAGGAAGCCAGGGCAGGGGGAACAGACAGGGGTCTGGGCTGGGCCTGGGGGCCACTGCCCACCCCACAGAGTGGTCAGGCTGCCGCATCTGCTGTGCCTGTGAGCTCGCTCCCCAACACAGAGAACTCAAAGCTTTCAGGGGACAAAGACCTGGGGTGGTTTTTGTCCTGTTCCAGTTGGAAAGGGACCAATTGGCACAGGTCACGTGTGCATGTACCATCATATACAACATGTGACACAGAGAGAGGGGCATGCACAAGGCAGGCCTCCAGAGCCTCTGGGCAACCCACATGGTCAGGCCAGTTAGGGGGGGAGGGGGCAGCCAGGGGCCTCGGCCATGTCCACTCCCAGCCCACAGGCCTCCAAGAAATGCCCCTTCCTCCTTTCAGGCCCAGGAATGCCATCTGCGCACAAGCCTGGTATGGCAGTGCACCCAAGTGCGTGTCACCAGGAACAAAGATGGGTTCTACCCATAGTAAAGGGGCTTAACAGATCATAGCCAAAGCCCACTGCCACCCCAAGGTCCCCTGTGTGGGGTGTCTTCCCCCAGGAGAGGCCCATGAGGTCAGCCAACCAGGGAGAAGAGGCAAACCTAAGTTGGCTTCTGGCGCCCAAGCCAGTGTGGCCCGCCCCGCTCCTGTCCCTGCCAGGCCCAACCCCGCTCCCTTGGGAGAGGGGCAACTCTGCATCTGGTGGCCTGAGCACTGGCCATATGGACTCTCTCCCTGGAATATGGAGCTGAGATGCTGAGACGGAGGCCATCAGCGTGGAGAAGCGAGTTGAGCTGAGTCCACCATTTGGGCACAGCGGTGGCGAACCACGTGCAGGGAAAAGGCTGACGGAGCAGAGAACCCAGCCAGTGAACAGAGAGGGAAAAATAAGCCCCACGTACAAGGGAACCTGAGAGGGTGAGCTGAGAGCCCAGATAGAAATGACTGAGGGAGGGCTGAATCCCTCTGTGGCCCAACCACCACCCCTGACAAATGCTGACCAGGGTAGCCCTCCAGTGCCCTCGTGGTAGAGCTCAAGCTGTTGGCTTGGGCAATGGGCCACCTCCATCCAGGATGGTAGGCTGGGTTTATTTTTTTAAAAAACAAACAAACAAACAAGGGAGCCTGGCCAGCGTGGCTCAGTGGTTAAGCATCGACCTATGAATCAGGAGGTCACGGTTGATTCCCGGTCATGGCACATGCCTGGGTTGTGGGCTCAAACCCCAGTGTGGTGTGTGCAGGAGGCAGCCAATCAATGATTCTTTCTCATCATCGATGTTTCTATCTCTCACTCCCTCTCCCTTCCTCTCTGACATCAATAAAAATAAATTAAACATACAAAAAACAAGGGAGTCAGGGAGCTGGGCCTCTGACACCATCAGACCCTAGGAGTTGGGGCTCAGGGGGAGGCAGCAGCTCAGGAAACCCCACGGCTGCCGGCGGCCCAGCCCCAACTGGCAGGTGTGCCTACAGCTGGAGATGCTGAGCTCTGTCTGCTGGAGTCAGAACCAGGTTGCAAGAAGAACACTGGTGGACAAGTCCCCAACCCCAGCTCTGACCCTGGCTCAGCACCTGATAGCCATGGGGCCTTGAGAAAGTCATTTAGTTTCTTGGCCCCAAAGGTCCTCATCTGCAAAATGCAGAGCTGCAACCCCCACTGTAACTGCTCCTCCCTACAAACCACATTCTGTGCTGGGCCCGACTGGGGATGCCCAATGACAAAGGGGCAGGATGCCTGGTGAACTGGCATGGGATTCTGTGAGCCACACAAAGCAGGGCAAGACCCCACAGAACAAGGTGGCTCTTAATTAAGGTTACACTGTGTGGGCCTTGCTTGGGACTATGGCAGCTTCAAGAGAGAAGCAATCATGCGGCTGGGGTCTCATGGCAGGGAGAGGGGAGGCAGCAGGCATCATGGGAAGGGTTAGGGAGCAAAGAGCACCTTTCCTCCTTCCTAATATCCCCACTGCTGATCGGCTCATCTCACACACTGTCTTTAGGCCTCGTTATGCCTCATGCAAAAGGAACAGGCTTATTTTTATAAACCACCAAGTACAAGTTATAAAAAGAATCCAGAAACCTACTGCACTCCATGTGTAAACACTTCCCATGCCCATGTCCGTCCACTCGGCCAACGCCAGCTTCTACCGCCTGCAACCCACGTAGAAAGGGTGCTGGGAACAAGGCTCAGCAATGTCTGGCCAACAGGGAAAATTACTCTCCAGTTCAAACACATATTCTGGATGAACAGAGCTCACCAGCCTTTCGCTTTAAAAACACAATCCTTAGCTTGTCCACCTGTGGCCCACTCTGACCCCCAGGCCAGTGGCCTTTCTTCACCAGTACTTGCCAGTCTTATTCACATAGTTTAACATGATCTCTAAGCATGGTGTCAGCATGTATCTCAAATCAAACTCACAAGGCTTCAATGTGCCATTTTCCTACACGGCCAACACTATTTTGATTTCTGTTACCAGAAACAAAGCAGCCTTTACACGCAGAGCCAATGCAGTGATTATGAGGGGAAAGAAATATTATCAGTCTATTAAGTATGACCGTATACAATATGATAAACAACACCCAAATACATATGTATTTTAAATATAAAAAAATATATATTAAAAACCAATATATATTTACAGAAAAAAAGTATATATATATATATATATATATATATATATATATATATAATGCCCAATTCTAAGACAAGAGTGGGATTCCTAAACCCCTTGAAATGTGCCCTTTCCATCTTTGTCCTCAAGTCCTATAACCCAACCTAAGTTCCGAGTCAGCTTCAGACCCATGAAGAGCTCTCCACGCAGAAAGCAGGGCAGCCTAGTAGCTAAGAACACAAACTCTGGGGCCGCACTTGCTGGGCTCACATCCCGGTTTGGCTGCTTACGAACGGCGACCTTGGGCACATCACTTCACTCGGCTGTGCCTCAGTTCCTTCTTCTGCGAAAGGGGGGTGAGAACTGACTGCTCCATCGAGTTCCTGAGAGGACTGGATGAGATGGAGTCATGGGGAATGCTCAGAGCAGAGCTTGCATGAATGCAGACTGCATTATTAGTTGTAATTTTATATTTACAATTAGTTCAACCTTCCAGAAATGTTGTAAATCTCAGCCTGATAGATGTAGCCAGTGCCACCTGAGCAGATCCTCCCCTATCGCTACGTGACCTCAGTGACCAATTAGGAAGTGGCATCGAAGACCCTCCTGAATCCAGAGAGGGGACGTGACTGCCCGCCCTCTGTCTCTGGCCCGACCCTCACTCAGTCACAGAAAAGGAGTGACTCTACACAGGACAAGCTGGGTCTCCACAGCCTTGGGAGGCCACTGACGCCGGCCCACGGTCCAGGACGCACAGACATGTAACCATTAATCTACCCTTTGTCACAACACTCGCCCCAACCGAGGGCAATACACTCGGATATTTTCTATCCTATTCTCTAACCGTCTATTTCAACTACTTTTTAAAGAGTTCTATTTCACAACCCACTAACGGGTGTCAACCTGGGTTGTGAAAAAACAAATAGTTGATTGAGCTCCCCAGCCGCTGCCCATCTAGCCATTTTCTCCCCACCCAGGACCTCATTGATCCTTTCCAATCTCCCGATGCTTCCTCCTGTGGCCTTAAAAGCAACAGCGGTAGCTCTGTAGTGGTGGCTCCTGCTTCTGCACGATTTGCTCAGGTTACAGCACTGGGCTCTCCTTGCTTATCAATAAACTTCTAGGCTGAGGGGTTTTCAAAGTTCTTTTCAGCTGTTCCCTTCCCAACAATACACTGCTTTTAATACATCCTTTACCTACAGCAGCCATGTCACTGCACAAAACCCAGGTGTGATCCTTGCACCCTCGCCCTCCACAATTCGAGTGAATTAGCGCTCACCTGACCCTTCCCGGTACTGCGGCCACCTGATGGGATGGTGTTTCACCGTCAAGGTTCTGAGGCACAGGAACTTAGGGGACCACCCAGGGTTAGTAAGCGGCAGAAGTGAGTTTCCGACCCAGGTCTCCTGATCTACAGCCGGCTCTCCCTGAGCTGCCTGCTCCACTGCTGCCCTCCGTGGCTCTTCCTTTTCCTCCTCTCTGACCCTTGGGGAAAGGATGCCCTCAAGGATATGGGCTGAACCTTGGCTTTTGCATTCCATGAGTAAGAAAAGTGACCGGACAAGTTCCTGCCTCTCTCCAGCTGTCCTAATTTGGTCCCCACACAAGGCCGGCATCAGCTGCACACCCTGCTCACGCTCAGGCCGCCTTCCGACTCCAGGGCTGCCTAAGAGGTTGTCCCCTGGAATCTCCGCCGCCTCCTCCCTTCCTGGGAACTAGAGAGGGGTCACTCCTGAGCCTGCAGAGCTTGTTAAACAGCACCGGGGCTTCTCCCGAGGCCCGTCCCACAGGCCCAGGCGCTGCTGTTACCTGCTCTACGAAAAAGACTGAAAATGCGTCTTCCCCAGAGGGGCAGGCACTCTCCCGAATTCCCACAGCGAATGGCAGGAGAGCCGCCTCATCCACACGGAAGCCATCTTCCCACCCCTGAATCTGAAAGGGAAGGCAAAACCACAAAAGCACATCCCTTTGAGAGGCTCTGTGTCCAAGAGGCTGGCACAGGGATAGCTGCCATTTACCAGGGACCTGCAATGTGCCGAGCGGAGACACTGCTCAGCTCCAGGCTACGGATGAGGCACAGCGAGGGCACGTTACTCCCCTGAAGTCACACAGCACCCAGTGGGCAGGCAGGAATTTGAACCCTACCCTCTCTGCCTCCAAAGCCTGCACTCTTTCTGCCGCCCCACAGTCTCCTCAGGGGAAGTGGCCCCAGACACTACCCCAGACCCTTCCCAAGAGGAGCACGGCCTGCTTTTCTGTTTCATAACATCCTCCCCTTCTCTTTCTGTGTGTGGCACACAGCACACATACACACCCCATCTCCCACCCTCCTAGAAAAGTCAACTTTTTAAATTGCATGACTTTTAAATAATTGCGTTTGAAGAGATATTAAAAAATATTTACAGCCGAAACCGGTTTGGCTCAGTGGATAGAGCGTCGGCCTGCGGACTGGAAGGTCCCGGGTTCGATTCCGGTCAGGGGCATGTACCTTGGTTGAGGCATATCCCCAGTGGGAGATGTGCAGGAGGCAGCTGATCGATGTTTCTCTCTCATCGATGTTTCTAACTATCTCTCTCCCTTCCTCTCTGTAAAAAATCAATAAAATATATTAAAAAAAATATTTACATCTCCCTTTTCTCCTGTCCCAAATCACTGACTGAAGACCCTGGTGAGATGCTGGCTGTGCCAGAGCAGGAGATTGCCATACACAGCTGTCACCTAGGGGAGCGCCAGGCTAAGCCTCCCACCTGATTCCATAGCTGCCCCAACTGCTTCCACCCTCCCCCCCGCACACCCCCCCCCTCCCGCAAACCCCATATCAACCAGCACGTGACCATCCCTCTGCCTGGTCCCCTCCCTACCCGCCCTGAGACCCAGACCCAGCCTGGGACATCCCACACTGGCTCCAGGCATAAGGACAGGACGTGGGGACAGCAGGTGCTCCGCCTCTGGGCACATGGCCACCCAGTCCGGTTTCATCCAGCACAACTCGTTTTTCAAATATCCCAGTTTCAGCCTCCCTTTATGCAACCTGGGCTAAACTGTCCACCTGGAGATTTCTGTCCCCTGCTAACAGCGCTTGGCTGGACCATGGCTGGGCCTGCTGGGGGCTGATGTGAGCCAGAATGGCCACGAAGAAAGTGGACAAGGTGATGTCAGAAACCTTTCGGGATCCATGCTGTGTCCCAAGTACTAGCAGCCCGCTGTGTGCCCCGTCAGACCCATTCTTCCTGCTCACAGCCTTGATAACAGGGAGTGCTGCTGCCCCTCTCCTGGCCTCCTTGAGAATGGGCTGCTCTTGGCTACCAACAGCCTGTTTCTGTTCTCGGCCCAGCACAACCAGGGAGGCAGGGAGCACCACTGAGCCAGATGCAGACCTCCCACACCCGTCCCTCCCGGCCAGCTGGGGCAGGCATCATTCTGTAAGGCAGTAGTGAACACCTAGTATGTGCAGGGTTCTGTGTGGGGAAGGGGACTCAGGGTGTAAGTCACGGCAGGTGAAGAAGCTCCCTGTCTAATCGGGAAGAGAAGTACCATGTAAGGCAGAACTGGGTGCCACGTGTACTGTGCTCATTAGCAAGTAGGATTCATCCAATAAGCACCAGGCATCAGCTCTGGGCTGGGGTTTCAGGAAGGAAGAGAGATAGTTCCCTCCCTCAAGAAACACTGATGAGCCCTAGCTGGTTTGGTTCAGTGGATAGAGCGTCGGCCTGGGACTGAAGGGTACCAGGTTCGATTCTGGTCAAGGGCACACGCCTGTGTTGCAGGCTCAATCTCCAGTAGGGGGCAGGCAGGAAGCAGCCGATCAAAAACTAATGACTACAATGAGATGTGCTCCGTGTCCACGGCAGGTATAAGCGAGGCTTTAGGGAGCCACAGAGGTGAGGTTTCGATCAGGGAAGGCCACCAGGAGACCCCCCACCCCGCAGCCCTCCAACAGGACCCACTCCAGCCTGTACCCGATTTAAACCCAGGCTCAAACCAGCCCCCTAACCCAAATATGCTCTCAGCTGAGGTTAAACAACTCCCCTCCTCCCTGATTCTGGTGACAAGTCTGCATGTTGAAGTTGCCTTTTGGGCTTTTCTATTTATGTTGTCATTGATTCCTTTGCTCCTAACTCATCTGATTTCAATTTGGACTGATTTGATCCTAATTTTATTACCATGTAATCTGAATGCACATAATTACTGTAATTATGCTGCTGAGGGAAACAGTTCCTCCACGGCGGGAAGACCTAAATTTAGGACTTCCTGGCAAGGGCGGCCGTTGGCTGGGTGGACCCACAGCCACCTCAGAGCTGGCAGCCTTTGGGAGCGCAGATGCCCTCCCCCGCCCCACCTCAGCGAGGTGGATATTTTGGGCTTCATCCTAGTGATGGAACTGGGGCCCCTCTCAGGAGCCTGGGAATACACAGGACTGTGAGCTAAGGGTTGGCGAGCCCACCCTCTTTGTTTTCCAGCTCATACCACCACCCGCTGTTGCATTGCTCAGCCTGGGTGCCTCCTTTCTGCCAGCACCCACATCCCACCTACATCCCAAGGCTGCTCTACCTCTAGGGTGCAGGATGCCAGCGGTCTCTCTGGAAAGAATTGGTTTCCCTGCTAATCATGGAGCAAGGGCAAGCAAGCTGTGAGGGAAGGGCCTGCTGCTGGCCTGTGTGGACCCCTCCCAGACCTCCAAGCCTAGTCCCAGACCTCCTCCTGCAGGAAGCCTCCCTGACCCACCCAGCTCTCTCCATATGTTTTCATTATATCAACGTCATATACACAGCAAGATGGGCATGTCCCCCCATCATCCTCCCGCAGGAGGCCGCCGGGCCCTGGCCCCTGCCCACCCTGCCCCCACAGCTCACTTACCCAGTGCAGGGACCCGATGCAGACTTTGGCGGCCATCAGGGGCACGGTGGGGTCCGAGGGCCGCAGCTTCACACACTCCCGTAGCAGCGACACAGCGTAGGCCGACTGCAGAGAAAGAGCAGGCATCGCCATGACGCGCAGCCCTAGGTGGCAACAGACTGGGCACCTTGTGCACAATGGGGGCAGTTCCCAAATTGCCAGGCCTGTCTCTGCATCCCTTTCCTCTCAAGAGCCAGGACGTGGGCCCAGTAGGAGCCCAGGCAGTGTGGGCAGGCAAGTCCCTCCTAGGCGTCAGTTTCCACACCTGGAGAATGGAAGCTGTGATCCTTACCCAGAAGTGATATGACAACAGCTAAGGTGACAACAGATGGAGGCTCTTTAAAAAGAATTCAGATGTGAACCACACAAATTTTAGAGGTAGAAAGGGGCTGTCTCAAACTTCTAACTCTTGGGTTAGCAGATGATGAGATCAGGCCCAAACCACATGGGACTTGGAGGCAGGGCCGGTGGTAGGGAGTGGGGTGGGAGTCTAAAGGCTGACAGACTAGCAGGAGAGAAGCCAAGGTGGCAGAGCCAGGGAGAACCTCCAGACAGGAATCTGGGGATGTCCCAAGGCTCTAGGGACTCAGACTGGACCTGCTGAGGATGGCCACGGGTGGATGGAGGCCCAAGGGGGGCGCATCCTGGGCGAGGCAGGGATATAACTAATCACAGTAATGAGAAGAACACCAGCAACACTTATCTAGGTCTCACCATGGACCAAGCATTGCTATAAGTATAAGGGCCAAATGTGGCCCTCAGCTTGCTTTTGTAAATAAAGTTTTATTGGAACTCAGCCACATCCATTCATGTATGTATTGTCTGTGGCTGCCTTCACGATGCAAAGGCAGAATTGAGTAGTTCCCACAGAAACTATTTGGCCTGCAAAGTCAAAACTGTCTATTCGCTGACCCTTTAGAGAAAGGCTGAGCTTTTCTCGGCCCAGATGTGACTTCCCGGGCTCTGGGCTCAGGCTTATTAGGCCAATTCCAGGTGTCTCAGCCAACCGCCTGCTCTGCCCTGTACTGTGGGAAGGGGAAGAGGCCATGGCTCTTGGCTATCAGGAAGGCTGGAGAGAGAAGAAAAACACCACTCTCCCCCACTGCTCTCTCAGGAATCAAGAGGACCACCTACAAGAGGGTGCTAGCAGATGGCAGCCTTTGTTAGGCTGAGGATGCACAGGGTGCCCTGTGTGGGCTGGAGCAAGAGAGGCTTTGAAGGGCTTGACAGAGTTGCCTGGCCCTCCACCTCTCCCGAGACCCTCCCCTGTGAGCTATTCCCAGCACCCGCACCACTGCCCCTCTGGCCACACACCCTAGCGAGCTTCAAGGCCTTTCCTTGGCTTCCTTCCCTGGTTGCTGACCTGTGCATCCTTGAAACACAGGGTTCTCTAACCCTGACCTCCACATTCACATTCTCCCCCACACAGACCACAAAACGCTGCTATTTAAGGAGCCATCTGAGGACTCCGCAGTCAGAGCAGCCGGCATTTTTTTTGGTCACACTGGTTACCTAGCAACGCAGCCAACGTGACTGCTGAGGAGACCAAAAGATAGAGCGACCTACATCATGCCATGGAACTCACTTTCTTCTTGCAGGCTGCAGTGCCAGTACCTTTCTATCTGCCCGCCTCACCTCCTGGAAGACCTTTCTGGCACAATCACAGGTACAGAACCTGGATTTCCACCTCAGAGTCTTAGAAAAGGTGAGGTCTGGCCAACCAGGCCCACCGATCTCTGGGCAGGGCTCCTGAGGAGGTGGAGAGTTCAGAACAATCGTCTGCCGCACGGGTGGGTGTAACCCGGCTGGAGGGGCCTCGTGTGAGGAACTCACCAATCACCTCGCACCCACCATAAGTGCATTCTCCTGTGCGCCTGGCTCCTGTGAAGGAGCGGGGCCGGGCACCAGCTCCTGGGACCCTAGAATGAGCCAGGCTGCATCAGGGCCCCTCTGAGCCTGGTCTTCTCAGTGAGGAGGTGGAAGGCCCCGTACCTTCTCCGAGACTGGGGCCTCCGGGAGCAACCAGAAATGAAAGCTAACTTTGTGGGCGGTGCTTTTTCCTGAGGAGGGGTCCCAGCTTTCCTCAGCATCTCACAGGGGTCCATGACTCACAGAAGGCGAGAACCCGTATGGCCCTGGATCTCCTGGGCCACGCTCACTATTACAGAACTGGAGGCATTTTCTCCGTTCCCTGGAGGCAGGAAGCTCTCACATGCCCCGTGCACTGTCTGCCCAGGCTCCATGGAAGCCCCAGCCCCCACTCCTCCCTCCTCATCTCTGTTCTGAAGTCTCCCTGAGCCCTGACAAGACCCTGCTGAGCACAGAGCTGGGGTACATCAGGTCATGTTAGGGTGCTCTGTGGGGTGGCCAATGTGATGGGGGTTGGGGGACGGGGAGAGGCTTGGGAAGACAAATGCCCAGCAGGGCAGGGGCAGAGAAGCTCCCACTTGATTCTTGGCTGGACTTCCCACCGGCTAGGCTACAGCACCTGCTCTCCCTTCCTCTCCCTGCCAGGACCCAGCCTGTACACCCTGCATTCATGAGGCGCTGGCAGCCTAGGAGGGCCCTCCTCGGAGACGGAGCAGGGCTAGAAATGGCAGGTGGCACAGATGGGCGGGCAGGGGCAGAGGGGGAGAGGAATTCCCTCAGCCCCACGAAAGGGCCCTGGGTGTTTACAGCTCTTGGAATGATCTGCGAGCTCATGCCACCTTACTTCCTGCCTTCGAAGCAGCCTCAGTTCCAACAGCCCCAGTACCCAGCCCCGGGAAGCTTTTCCTATCATGCCGCTACTTAAAATAGGGGCTTATGTAAGTGTGATTCTCATCAGAGGAAGAACGAGGGGTGCTGGAGCAGGGCTCGGAGGGCAGAGAGCAAATGCAGCCCGTCCTCCCGGGATCCGGTCAGCTCCAGGTTCACGAGCAGGTGCCTCCCGGACTCCACGCTCGGGGGCAGGAAGTCAGCCACAGCCCAAACGGAACACAGTTCCCCTTGCTGGGACCCACTCCCCACGCCTGACTCGTGCAGTCTGCCCGTCAGCTCACTGTGGAAGTGCCGCGATGCTCCCTGCGCGCGCGCACACCCTCAGAGAAAAGCACAGCCATAGACTCACACGTGCACACGGGATTCACGTGCACAGGGGCCTGTGTGTGGCCCTCCCGTGCCCTCACCCTCCTGGAGATGAAAATCGGCCGCCTGACAAACATTTCTGGGTCCTGCATGCCATCCCCACCTCTGGGAGGGCCCAGAGGAGAGCAGAGCCCCGAGGGTGATGCGCAGCCCCGGGCCCGGGCCTTACCTTTCCACACGCCACCATGGAGAGGGCCACCTGGTACCAAAGGTGAAATTCTCCACATGCAAACTTCATGGCTCGCTCCAGGCACTGGGGAGAGGACGCCGGTCAGCACTTCTCTGCCAGGCACACCAAGCCCGTCCCGCCCTCCAGGGTCATCACGGCCCCAGCCCCTGGCCCAAGAGACCGCAGGAGGCCTGCTTGGTGCCGGTCAGAAAACCTCAGGGGCTTCCCGTCCATGCGGAACCCCTGGCCCTCAGTGCCCACCTCCATGGCAGGCGAATGGTCTCACAGGGTGATGGTGCAAAGCAAATGAAATGAGATTGGTGAAAGTGCTTTTGAAATGCAGACAGACACCCAACAAGAATAACCACAGCTGACAGTTACTAACATTGCGCACGGCACTGTTCTCAGCCTTTTACAGGGAAGGGGCCATGGAGGAGGACCCCCGGTGGCTCCATCGCATTTTCTCCTGGGAGGGAGGAGCTGGCCGTACCTCCGAGAGCATGACGTACTGTCCCCTCCTGCCCAGCGTGATGCTCAGGAGGTCGTAGATGGCCGCCGCATTCCTCAGGCTCACCGCCCGGTCCTCCTCCTGCTCTGGCGCCCGGCTCAGCACCACATCCCGAGTAGCCTGTCAGGGGACATGGTTTTGGGAAAGAGTGAGAACAGAAAATATGCAGATGCCTGTCCCAATAGAGCCCCTGTCCCCCAGGCCCAGGGACCCAGGCCAGGCAGGTGGCCACACTCCCAGAAACAGCCAGATCCTTCCTCACCCCCACATAGGCCCTCTCTAAAGAGAGAAAACTCCACTCCCAGCCCAGGCTGGCGTGAGGGAGCAGTTCTGAAGGCTCAAGTTCCGGGTAGTCAAGGTTTTATTCTGAAAAATCTCAAACCACCGGCTGGTGCGGCTCAGTGGTTGAGCGTCACCCTATGAACCAGGAGGTCATGGTTCGATTCCCAGTCAGGGCACATGCCCGGGTTGTGGGCTCAACCCCAGTGGCGGATGTGCAGGAAGCAGCTGATCAATGATTCTCTCTCATCATTGATGTTTCCCTCCCTCCCTCCTTCCTCCCTCCCTCCCTCTGTCTCCCTTCCTCTCTGAAATAAATAAAAAAATATTTTTAAAAAAGAAAAGAAAAATCTCAAACCAACAGGAAAGTTGCAAGAATAATACCATAACAGTAAACCCAACTGTTAACATTCACCACATCTGCAGTGTTTCTCTATCCTACATAATAACAATAAAGCTAGTATGTTATGAGAATATGACCCTTTACCCCTAAAACACAAGAAGACATTCTTTTTATAACCACGACAGAAATGCCAAATTCAGGGAATGCAGCACTGATATCACTATCATCTAATAACAGTTCATATCCTGATTTTACTGTCCATCCTCATCTCTGTTCTGAACTCTCCCTGAGCCCTGACAAGACCCTGCTGAGCACAGAGCTGGGGTACATCACTCCTAGTCGTTTACTTTGGTCATCCCCGGATCCAGTCCAGGGCCATGCCCTGCACTGGGTGCTAGGTCTCCTTAGCCCTTTCACCTGGACAAGCCGCTCAGCCTTCCTCTTTCGGACGCTGGCATTTTTGAGGAGTTAGACCAGTTGTTTTGCAGAAGAGCTCTGTGTGCTTGTAACTGTTCACTCATAGAAACAGCTTCAGAGAATCTGTGGAATGGTCCCCATCAGGGGGGTGGTCTGCTGCGTGACTCATGGAGCCTCAGGCTGTGGGCCCTCAGCGCCCCCTTCTCTGACTCTGTAGGTCTCCCAAGTCCCTCCGATAAGGACCCCCATACTTCCTTCCCATCACCCACAGGTCTGTCCTTGACCCCCCCCCGCCCCCAACCACGGAACTCTCTGTTCCTCCCCAAAACCTCTCCCCCAACCTTGAGGCCTCTGTGCTGCCGTCCAGCCCTCAGGAGTTCATAGCTCAGAGCTGCCTGGTGGCTGCTCGGGAGGGCAGGGTGCAGGCTGGAGGGGGAACACTCTCACCAAGCCTGAAATCTTACCACCAGGAATCCCAGACCCCCTTGCTCTGTGGGCTGTGGCATGCGGCCCCAGTGCCCTTATACCCAAACCCTAGAGTCAGCACTCAGAACAGCTGAACAGAAGTGGCAGGGGTTTCTGAGCTGAGCAGCAGCAGGGGCGGGACCAGGCTGGGGATGCTCTGGTGCCCCTGCATCTCCCAGCACACACCCTGAGGGCTGAAGCAAAGCTGAGTTCTGGCCAGATGCTCCCAGCATCCTGCCCTCTCCTGCATCTTCTCCCCTCTGCCCAAGGGGCCTCTTCCCAGCTTCCCCTCCCTCCACACAAGGGTCAGAACCTCCTCCACGTGTTGGGACTCACCCCCCTCTACTTCCCCACATGGGACCTCAGACCTTCCTGACAAAGTAAAAGGGAACTGCTGGCCCTGAAGAGCCAGATCCCGCGGGTCAGCTCCATCACAGCCGGTCCTCACATCCTCCCCCTGGCCAGGACCACCGCCCCTCCTCCAGGTCAGGGCAGAGGACCCCAAGTGCTGCAGAGGCAGAAGCCCGAGGGCGGCTGGACTGTGGGCTGGATGTCCTGCTGTGCAGACCCAAAGTGTGTCCCCACAGAGGCTTCTGGAAGCCACAGTGACGGTCAGACCCAAGGAAGGGACTCGCCCACAGGGGCATTTCAAGCAGCAGGGCAGGCCAGTGGCCAGGGGTCCACAATGCGCGAGGGCTGCCCACTGCCCCCATGGACATGGACCAGCCCTAGGAGAGGGCACGGGAGGCCAGGAGGTCCCCGGAAAGGCTGAGCGCTGTGCCAGCTTGGTAAACAAGAAGGGCCAGGCACTCGAAAGGGTTCAGGGAGAGGCGTGGAGAGGGAGATGCCAGAGAAACCCCCTCCTTCCTGGTGAAATCCACCCACACAGGCACCAACAGGAAGAGAGATGAAATTTAAAGGAGATGCTTGGCAGGAGCTATTTCACTGAGCTGAGTAGGAACACAAACTCCAGAACTTGCTCTGAGCCTGGCCACGCTCCTCCCCACTCCCCCACCTCCAGCCTTCACCCCCAGCGACTCCGCAGCTCAGGCTGCCCGGGATGGGGCCCAGAGAGGCAGCTCCCACCAGGCCGCGTTGGGGTGGGGGTGTTAGGGAATGAGAGGACGGGAGACACAGTCCCCACCCTCAGCACAGTGCACAGGCACGTACCGAGTGGAATCTGAGAATTCTGGTGGGAGACAGAGGACCTGATGGAGAGGGAGCAGAGCAGGCAGCCTGCAGGGTGGCTATTCCATGGGGCTGGGCGGGGGGCGCGGAACGTGACGGGAGAAGCCTGAATAGACACATCTAAGATCTGGGGACCCGCCCATGCTGACCAGTCTCATTCAGGGGCAGGTGAGCAGCAAACTGTCAAAAGCCTCCGCTCTGGTTGGTCTGTCCTTGAAGGGTAGCCCCTGCCAGAACCCAACTCCCACCCCTGCTGACCGCCCCAGGATAGTCTAGCCTCCTTGCTGTGGCTGCCATCAGAGGCCCTGCCTGTGCCCCCGACCCAGACCCCAGCTCTTCAGTCCTCCCTGGGCCCCCACAGAACGCCCCCGGCAGCTCTCTAGCCTCACCATGGCCCGTCACTGTTCCCGCTGTCAACTTGGGTGCCTGCAAGCTCCTCACACTCAAAGCTGGTATCTGCACATATCTCGCCAGGCGAGGCCGGACCCTCACCCTCCCCTAGCACTGGGCACACTGCAACCCTCACACCCGTCCAGCTGGTTCACCAGTTCTTGGGGCAGGGATGTGTCTCCAGACTCCCAGCCCCAGTACAGGCTCACACAAAGCACGTGTAGGAGTGACATCTGAGAGATTTCTGGGCCTGGTGTGGGAACTTCCTCCTGTCCGCCCTCGACCTTGACCTTTAAGAGAACAGTGTCTCCTAAGGTGGACCCGGCAGGAGGGGGTGAATTTCCAGCACTGGGAAGGAATTAGGTCATAAGAACAGGAACAGGAGAGAGGGTTGCAGCAGCATCCCTGGGCCGAGGGATAGGGTGGGGGGGGGGGGGCTCCCCAACAGGCAGACAGCAGGGAAGGCATTTTCTCAGGGGTCCTCAGGACTTGGAGCCTGTGCCAAGAGGGAAGCGTGGTTCCCCAAAGGCAAGCCAAAAGCAGAAGTTTGCCCAGCCGTTGCTATGGCTTCAGGGCAGGGCTGCGGTGAAATGCTCCGGTGAAATGCTCTGGTGCCCGCTGGGCCTGGCCTATGTACGTAACCATGGCAACAGGGTGGGTGGGGAGAAATAGGGCAGAAAGAAGGAAGCAGAAGCCCAGGCAGGGAGCAACAGAGTAGAAATTCACGTGCAGCTCAGGGGCCAGAGCAAACCTCAGAGGAGAAGGCACGCCGGGGGCTAAGTCCCTGCCCAGTGCACCGGGGGTCCTGCTCCCTCCCCCGCTGGGCTCACACCCTTAAAGCCACACATGCTCCCAGCGCCATCCGCAGCCTGCCTCAGTCTAGTCCCCGTCACACTCTCTTCCTTCCACCATGTACATGGCCTCGCTAGGAAATTCTCCAGGTCAAATGTAGTGACAGATGTGGAAGGGCCTGTGAGCCTTAAAGCAACATATGGACCCTAAATTTTCTTCTCATCATCATGGTCCTTCCTGGTAATGGAATAATGGCAGAATCTGCTCCCGTGGTGTCTCCCTGCATCACCCCCAGGGCCCACCCCCAGGCCTCCCGCCTCTGGGGGTTCCCAGCTCCTGTTGACCCCACACATTTAATCCGGGGCAGGGTTCACAGGTCTGTCCCTACTCCTAGTCTTCCCCAGACACGAGGACATTCGTCCCAGGCCTTCTAGCAGATCAGAAGAGACAAAGCCACAGGACGTGCTCCGCCCCACCCCCCGTCACCCCACAGCTCCTCACAGCCAACGTGCCGACATCTGGTCTCTGGACAAATACCCATGAAGCCAACACGGGTCTCAGGGGAAGGTCCACGAGGGACTGTCCATTTCCCACGTGGGCCGGCCCCAGGGAAACCCATGGCAGGCGACTCCTGTTCAAACAACCCCGCCCGCCCTTATGTGTGTGCCGTGCACTACCCTTCCAGGAGCTGAGTTTTCATGCCCATCACCATCTGGTCTCACAGTGAGCCTAGGATGAAACCAGTAAGTAGGGCCCCTTCACAGATGGGGAAACTGAGCCCCAGAAGGTCCTGAGAGTTAAGGCTGAGCCCCTGGTGGCCAGTCCTGTGCTCCTCTGCCCAGCCCCTTCTGACTCTCTGTGAGCCACAGGGCCTCAAACAGTAATAGTCTTCACTTCTGTCCAGCTGTCTCTCCTCTCTAGCCCTGGACACAAACAGCATAAGAGAAGGGAAGGGAACTAACCTGTGGACGCTTTGTAAGTGGTATCTCATAATTCTCCCAATGATCTCTCGCATACTACTGTCCCATTTTACAGAGGTGAAGCCTGAGGCCCAGGGAGTCCAGCAGGCACCCAACGCATACAGATCGGTGGGTGCGACTCAGATTAGAACCTAGACATTTTGGTTTCACTCCCAGTCTCCTTCCCTGCCCCCAGATGCCTCTGAGGAAGTGTCCAGTAGGCTCGTCCTGGCCATCAGAAGGCCTGGCATGTCTCTTCTTGTGGAAGAACCAAAGCAAAACCTAATCAGGCCTGGACGCTGCCTCTCTGCAGAGAACAAGCTCCTTGGGCAATGTGGCCAGGGTCCTGCTCAGCCCTGTCCTCAGACACAGTCTCGCCATTGGCCAAGGACCCAGCCTCAGGGTCGTCTGCTGACACCCCACAGCAATTGCCCTGGAAACGAGTCTCCTGGCAACATCTGTGCCTAGCGCCTGCCCCCCTTGGAGGATGCTGTCATGTTCTACTTGGGCCGCTGTCCCCCACTAATTACCACCAGCTCTCGAGCTGCACGTCCAGAGCCAAGAAAGAACAGGCTCTGCGATGTGTCCCATCTACCGAGCGACCGGGCCAGGCCCACACCAGCCCCCGCTCCTGCTGCATCAGCCTGCCGCAGAAATCCCTGCTCTCCCTCCAGCGAGGGCGAGGCTCTCCCTCTCCTGAACTGAGTGTTCTGAGCTGGCAGTGTGATCATACCCTTTACCGTCGCAGCCTGCAGCAGAGCAGAGCCTCATGTGAGAGCAAACCAGGTGCCAAGAGCTGGAACAATCTGTGCTTGTCTGAGTCCCACGTGGAATCAAGCCCAGGAAGCCCCCACCCCCCCTTTTTTTTTTAACCAAATGGTGTCCTCAAACCAATTTTTTTCTCCCAACCGGATATGAATCTAAATGTTTTCTAAAATGACTGAGTCAGAGCCACGTATTTATCAGGACAAAACAGACACGTGTTGAACACCCACAATGTACCAGGCACCTTCGTGCTCATTTTCTTACTTAATCAGCTCAAAGCCCTGCAAGAGAGGCTTTCTTAGCCCCATTTTACAGAAAACTGAGAATCAGGAAGGTAAGAACCCTACGCAGGCCACATAGGTTGTGAATGACAAATTCAGGATTCAAATCGTGGACGTCTGACATTGGGTCTGGCAAACATTTGGTTTGTAAAGGCCACACACCACCCCCTCCCCCGCCCCATCACTCACCACCGGGCCTTTTCCGCCCTCTCACTTCCCAAGAGCCTGCCACCTGCAGCGACTTTTCCAGCAGCTGAAGGAACAGGGGCCCAGGATTCACTTTGCTGTCCCACATATTTTTATGCCCTAGATCAGTATGTTAGACACAGCCAAGATTGCCGTGCCTCCTGGTCCCACGACTGTTTGAGAAAAATCAGGCTGGTTTTGAGACATGATTCTTTCAAAACCTAGACTATGCGTTTGGGGTTCAGCAGATGGGGTAATTCCTTCTGATTTGGGGACCGGGATTTCCCTCATGTCTATGGACACACACTCCACTGGTGGGAGTACACGTGGGACCGGGACTCCGATTGCACTGTTCGCCACGGCATCTCGGTTTGAGCCTGCACGCTGCTCAAACAAGATCAGGTGGATGGGAGACAGCTGCGTGGGTGAGTGGATTTTAAAATGCTCTTTTGGCCCCAAAGACTCAAAACTGGATCCAAAACACAACTCTTCAACCAGTTATAGCTCCATATCCCTTGCGATTCTGTGGAAGCATTTAAGATTTCTATTTGCTTCTCGGAAGACAAGAGCTTACCCATTCGTTCTGATCACACTCAGTCAGACCATAACAAAAACCATGCCCAAGGCACCAGCCCCCCACACCCGATCCCAGGCAGGCTACTCCTCTGAACTCCAAGCCACAGAGCAGGGGCTGCAGTGCTCGGGAGACATGTAGGCGCCCTGGCCTCGCGATCCTGGAGGTGGAGAGCTGGGAGGACACCTCCTGGGCTGGCTGCGCTGAGAAAGCGTTCACTGCGGTATAATGAATCCTGCAGCATTAGGAGAACCCAAGTAGCAGCCACAGCAGGCAGCTGCTGTTCTAGAGGTTTGTCCCTGTCATCTGCAGGCAAACACAGCCAGCGCCAAAGGGAGATGAGGAAAACCCTGCAGGGACATGGCGGCCACACTGAACCTCAGTCCAATGGAGGGCCCCAGCAGGAGCCGGGGAGGCTCGCACAGCGATGCCCACACCTGCTGGAGAATGTTGCCTGCAGGGAGGCAAGAGAGAAGCCAGAGGCCGTCTGGTCACTGAGAAACAGCTCTGAGCCACAGCAACCAGCTCCAGATTCCAGGTGGAAAGCGCTCTGTAGATGAGACACCAAAGCGAAGTCCATTGCCAGAGCTCTCCCCCCAAATGCTGAAGTTTCTAAGTGTGTGACAGGCTTGGTGTGAGCAAGAGGAAGCCAGCCAGCCAGCCAGCCAGCCAGCCCCGGAGGTGCCTGCTCCCGCTGCAGTGCACTCGGTGGAGTCCGAGCACTTCCTCTGCTCTGCATGCTACAGGGAATTCCCAAAACACCGCCTGTTCTGCAGGCCTGGACCCCCTGAGTCTCCTGATCAAGCCAGCCAGCCAGCCACACAGCCTCTCAAAAAGGGGAAAGGGCTGGTTGGAGGGAAACCACACATTCAGGAAAATTCTCCCTGGCTCCAAAGGTGGGCCACCTTTTAGCAAAAGGTGTTCTTCATCTTATTTTAGGGCAGCTTGAGGTCCCAAAGTTATTCCTCCCTTCAATGGGAAGACTTCCAAACTCTGGTCCTGGGCACCCACAGAAAATTCTTGGGGAGACAAAGCCCAGCCTTGATCCCGGCCTGTGCTTTAGAAGCTACTTAGGGAAACAGATGTGATTCAAATCTCGGTTGCGACGATTATTAGTGTGACCTTGACCAAGACACAAACTTGTTCTGGACCTTACTTTTCACATCTGTAAGATGGGACCATATCAGTATTACACTGAACCATGTGAAATCGTTAGTAGCTCAATACAATGCCTACCTCTTGGAACCTGGCAGAGAAAGGACCTAAGAAATGTTCACTTTCACCTTTGACCTTCCACCTGCGGACCAGACTGTAACCCTCAGCACAGGAAGGTGACGACAACGACCCATGTTTCCTGAGAGAGGTGACCTCAGTGCAATCTGCCTGAGGGAGAAAGTGGTGAGATAACTGAGGTGTGTGTAGGGGACAGAGAGGGGGTGCTGGTCTATGTCTGGGGTTTTATAATTAGAAACCGGGGTTCAGTCTGTGGTCTGAGTGAGGGTCCTTCTTTTCTGGAAAAGTATACTATTCTCCAATGGAAATCAGATCTGGCACTTGGTACTTCTAGCTTCGCATCGGACTCACCAGCTAGATGTCCCCTCCCTGTAGCAGCCACATCCCCCCTCACAAGCCCACACCCTGCAAACCTTTCAGGACCACACCCTGGCCAGTTTGCACTCAGGTTCCAATATCCATGCCCCTTCACAGAGCTCTCAAATCCCAACGGAGCCGGCTGAGGAAGAACACAGCCTCTTGCCCCCTAGTCCAGCGTCCCTCCTTCTGTCTATCTGCCAGAAGACCTGCTGAGCCGGAGGTCACCCACTGACCAAAGTTCTCTAAACCAGCCCTGGCATCGCACGGTCCCAGGTCCCTAAAGGAACATCCGTATCTGGCTGTTCAGGGATCCAGCCCATTAGGTCTTAGTTTTTTAAACTTCACTTCCACATCCTGCTCTCAGATGCATCATTTTAAAAAATCTAGTTCCCAACCTGGTGTCCCCAGCTCACAGGCTCTGAGGGGCTCCTCAGTCACAGGGCTCCCCAGGCCATGCTGTGTTAACAGCATCTCCACACCTGGCTTCTGCTGCTCCTGCTCACTCTCCCCCACCTCCCTTGGACCAGGGCATCCATCATCTCACCACCTCCTGGACCACCCAACTACACCTCTCCCCTTTGCTGACCCTCCAAACCCTGGCATGTATGTGTGTGTGTGTGTGTGTGTGTGTGCGCACGCGCATGCATGCATGTGTATGTTCACATGTGTGTGTGCTGTCTCCCTGCCTAGGGCAGGGATGGGGCTCATAAAAAAATCTGAAAAGCACCTCACGTGTGCTCTGTCCCGCACACCGTATCCCCCCATTGCCTTATTTTCCCACGCACACAGACACTGGTACCCGGGATATTTTAGTAGTTAATGCATTGCCCATCCCTCACTAGAATGTCAGTTCCATAAGAGCAGGGACTTTTCTCCGTTTTGTTTGCTGGTGCAACTCTGGCATCTAGCAGGTGGCCTGGCACAAGGTAGATGACACTGGAGAAATAGTTTTGTGAACAAGTAAATTCTTTTTACAGGCACATTGTAACTAACTTCTGGGAGTTGCTTTTATTTTAAAGGTGAGGAAACTGAGGTTCAGAGAGGTTAGGCGGTTTGCCCAGGGCCCTCAGCTAACGAGTGGCAGAGCTGGAACTTGAACCCAGGCCATCTGCAGGCTCCTCCCATTCCCTTACCCAGCACAGAGCTGCAGGACGCAGACAGCTGACGTGCTGATATCCCTCTCTCGTAATCCCAGAAGAGGTGGGTGGGGACTTGTTAGCTCAGGCCCTCCTCATTTGGGGGCAGGACCCAGGACCCCAAGTGCAGCCTTATGCACCCGACCCAAACCCTGTGCACCTCACCCCAGTGGAGGTGGGGTGGGATGGGGGTAGATCTAAGAATCCTGCTTCAGGGATGACCCTGGGAGGCCAGGGCCTGGTGGGGCAGGGGAAGGCCTGGAGCTTACCATGGACTCGCTGATGAGGAGCAACAGGAGGGCTTCCTCGATGTTGTCCTTTGGGCAGTAGAGGCTGAAAGACACAAAACGCGCGTGGCTCCAGCGGGGCCTCACAGTGCCGCTGGCCCGTCACCTGCCCGCCTTCTGCCCGGAGTCTGCCCCAGCCCTGTAAGGTGACCCTCTCCTGCATAATTCACAGGCGCTGGAGCCACCTGCAGTGCTGGCTCACGCCCCAGAGTTATGGATCTGAAATGCTGGGTGGCGCCAGCCTGGAAATACTGCGACTGCTCCTGGGGAAATGGCCCTTCCAGTGCCTGGCACTGTGTGAGGAGGCTGGGCGAGGAGTCTGCCGGGTGGTCACAGACCCCCCCTTCAATTACTGCCACAAACAAGAGAGATGCGATATTAAGTAAGACAACTAGGAAGGCAGGTGCTCCCCCCAAAATTTGTGTGGCCTTTGGATGCTCTATAGGAGTCTCTTGCCAACCCCCACTCGAGACCTGCCTTGCCAAGGTTACGTGGCTCCTGCTGACACTGAAGAGCCTGCCTGGCAGTGAGCTGGGTGGTGGCTGGAGTGCATGGGGCAGAGAGAGGGGCGGCCAGCGGGGCCGGAGCCTGGGCGTGAGACTGACGTGGTCCAGCAGGGGCAGAGCTTACTTGTCTCCTTCGTAGAGGTGAGGCTTGCGCAGGGCTTGCAAGATGAAGGAATTCTCCTCTTTATTCATGAACTCAGGCAGAGGCTGGGACAGGGGGCTCCAGTAACACTCCTCACTCAGGGAGTGCAGCAGGACCCCCGCCAGGTGCTTGGCCGCCACCTGGCAGAGAGGGCGGGATCAGGCCCAGGCCCAGGTCACTCTCCCCTGATGTGGCCAGAGTGCCCTCCACCCACCTCCCAGCCTTGCCAAGTGCAGCCCCTCCAGGAGGCCCAGCATTCCACTCCCAGGAGCCCCTTGGGCATGGCAGGTGGTGAGCCAGCGTCCTTTCTGTTGGCCTTTGATGGCTCCTACTTAATCTTTTTTCCTCTCTCCCTCCTAGACAAGAGGTGCATTTCCCCCTTCTCCTGACTCTGTGGGGCCCAGCACAGCTCTGAGTATCCACAGGCCCTTGCAGACTGGCCTGCCCCTCTCTAGGCCTGCATGATCACCCCATCAACCTTAGCCCATCTAGTCAGCCCTCTGTGCCTTAAAATAATTTTCAAGCTTTTAAAAGTGTGACCTATAGTAAAAAAAAAAAAATACATTTGACATTGCAAAGCTATAGCACAGTCAGCTAGCTCTTTCTACCAAATGCCTTTCTGATATTTGACCAAAAATTCTACAGTGAAAAGCTGCTCTGGCTCTGATACAGGGTGAATGAAAGCCTCAGAAGGCAGGCCTGAATTGGGGCAGCAAAGAAGAGTCAAGGTTATTTACTAAGAGCAAAGATCCCTAAGAACTAGCCCACCACCTTGCTAGGGTATGGTGCCAGCAGGCTTCAACTCTGACCCAAGGCTTGGGGCCATCTGCAGTGTGATGAGAAGGCTGCTGCAGGTGCTTCCTGGCTTCGTGGGAAAGTGCTGTGACCGACTGACAATGTGTGCCATGAGCACGCTGGGAGAGAAGTATGCATGTGACACATGGCCATCCCTGATGCCTGCCAGGACTTCTGCTGTCTCCCACTGAACTTGACCCCCGAGTAAACCAGCTACACCCAGCACCCAGCACCCAGCCCTGGGGTCCCCTCCATGTTACCACTTTGAAGTTCTGAGTTGCTTTGGTCTCCACAGTCCGTAGGACCTCCCGGAGCTCTCTCATGCCTTTCACGATGTTCCTAGTGGGAAGACAGCACAGCCAGGGTCAGAACCAGCCTGGTTCCCCCAAAGACATCCTCATCAAACCTGCAGACACGAGGAGCCTGCCTGAGTTCTGTTTGAAAACCCTCAATAACTGGAATGGACGGTCGGAGTTGTAACACTGGCACCCCAGACGGCCAGGACATCACCCATTAAAGAACAGGGGGATCCTTCACTCCAGATCCCCTGAAACTCAGGCCTGCAGTTTGCCACCAGAAGGGGACCAAGATCAGTGTTTCAAACAAGATGTTATTTGGCCCAAGAGCTTTGGGCTGGTGTCAAACTTTCTGACTTGAGTTGGTTTCAAATCCTCTATCTTTACTCTCCACATCGGGCCAACACTGGAACCCACCCTCACCTTTCAGTCCCTGCTACAGGGCCCAGATTGGCTTGCATCACTCCGGGCCTACATAACCACCCTGGCCAGCCTCACCCCTTCCAGTCAGCCCTCTGTGCCGTGAAATAATTTCTAAGCATTTAGAAGTGTGACCCATAGTAAAAAATACATTTGACATTGCAACCAGGATATATATACACTTTCCTTACATTCAACTGAAGCAAGTGTCTTGACATCATCTGCCTCTACTACATGCAATCCACTCTGATATTTCTATTTTATGTCTCCCTTATTCCCCTTTTTAAGTAATGTCGGCTGAGGCCCACTAAATAGATCTTGCAACCCACCAATGGGTGTGGCCTGCAGTTTGAACAGCTATTTCCACTGTCCCTCGAAGGGTCTACCCAACATGCAAGAGTCTATCTTGTTGGCCCCAGGTTGGCCCCTTGGTTGGCCCCTCAGTGCTTACAGGTCTTCAGCTGTTGGGTCTTCCCCTTGCCCTCTTGCATCTCATCTCCCACCACTCAAGTCCTTTCTGAATGACCGACCACGGCTCCCTGCATCATGTCTCCTCCCACCGCCTTAAACAGCCTTTCGGTATTTATCCTTTAAAAACCCTTTCCAATATCACTTCCTTCTTGCAGCCTTCCCAGGTCCCTCACCATGCTGTGTCACTCTTGAACCCTGTTAATTCCTCTTCTGAAGCAAGCACGACACTTTTGGTCATTTTCTGTTTATGGGCTGACCTCCCGTGCCCTGAGGACTCCTGCTGTGCTCCTGAAGCTCAGCCCAGCACAGCCCCTGGCGCATAGCATGTGCTCAGCCAACATCTGAGGATACTCTTCTCATTTATTCTAGAGTTCCCTGGATCGTAGCACACAAGCGAAAGCAGAGGCTGATGGGCCAGAAAACAGAAAAGCAAGATCACAGAGGGTGAAAAAGCCAAAGGGGGCAGCCAGGAAAGTCACACAAGTCCCTCCTGCAACCTTCATACACGGAACAGATTCCTGGGTGCTTTGGGGCCTGGAGCCATAAAAGGACAGATTTGTAGATCAAGTCCCTGCCTTCTGTTTTCACACAAACAAGTTCCAAACATGCAAACTACCAACATTATAAACACAGACCCTTGTCTGTAAAGCTGAGAATGGAGGCTAAGACCTGTGGGATGGAATCAGAGTCACAGTGACCTTCCCAGAGCTTCTGAAGAACTAACTGTGAGGGGCAGGCAGGACAGGGCACCATAGCGTCCTTAGAAACAGTTCAAGTATGGACGCTACTACTGATGGCCAAGAGGCTCAGGGAGGCAGGCTTGCCTCTGTGGGCCGTGCATGGTCTCCTCTATAAAGTCAGCCCTTCAGTTTGGATCAGCATCTCCCAGACTTGTTACTTGTATACTACATTTACAATTTTTGCCACTAGCTGCATACCATCAGAGTTATTATTCATGTAATACTTTTCTTTATATCTTCTTTTTATTTCAGTAGTTATCTTACCTAAATAAAAAATACTCGAAATCAAGGATTTGGTGTGCTAGTTATTTTTCTTTGCTAACAGATATTAAATACAGAAGTACTTTTTAAAAGTTGGTGTATCACCTAAAACCACCTTGTGTATTGCTAGAACTATTCAGCCCATACTTTGAGAAACCACAGTTTAGACCATAGGTTCTCAAAGTGTGGTCCCTGAACCACCAGCATCAGCATCCTAGAAAAACAAATTCTGAGATCCCCCACTCCAGCCCAGCAATTTGGGTTTTATCAGATCTCCAGAGGGTTCCGATGGACACTGAGATTTGAGAACCACTGGTTTAGATGACCCCCCAGTGTCTTCCCATTCTCCTATGCCAAGAAGCCAGGTTCCAGAGACACAACCAGTTGTGGAAACCCCAGCTTTGCAGCCAGATCCTAAATCTTGGGAAGGAAGGCATTGAGTCCTAGTCTCTCCATCTCTGGGAGGAAGATTCCTCATTTGCTGTCAGGAAGATGAACATATGAGAAGCCCCAAGCATACCCAGGCATGTGGTAGAGGATCACTAAATATTAGTTATTTTCCTTTCTCCTTCTAATTTGGGTCCTAAAGACCATATTACTTATAACGTAATTTGCCACATTATTTTGCATGGATGCTCAGGAGCTAATAGTAACTGGGGGAGGAAGCAAGTGCCTGAGGAGATCCTCTAGCTTTGTGTCCATCTTACTCCACCAACCCCCCTTCTCCCCCCCCCACCCCCCCACCCCCCCGGCCGCCCAGGGGACATAAGAACAGGATTCCCTGGTCACACCAGAGACAGGCTGGGAGCCCCCATGAGTTCAATAGGAAGAATTGGCAGATAGCCCTTCGATGCCACTGAGACGACGACCCCCGCGCTGGACAGCAGGCCACCACCAGGAGAGAGGAAACAGACAGACTGCATGAGCTCCCGGAGAGAGGAAATGGCTGGTTGGCAAGTCTGCCGGAGAATTCTGTCCTGGCAGCTGGGCCAAATGGCCATTGGCTGAGGTGGGGCTGGATCCTGGGACCTGTGGGTGATTTTCCACTCTGTGGGCCACCTGCCAGCCTCCTCCCTGGCAGTCTGGCCCAGGCTGCGACCAGGAGGCCAGAGCCAAGAGGGACTGTGGCCCCTTCTTTCCACTCTAGCGGAAGGACTGTCCTCTTTCTGCCTTTGGTCCCCACATCATCAGCATTGAAGGGTGCTCCCAGGCCCTCGGGGAACACGGGCCTCACCTGGGGGCTTGAGAGAAGCGCAGGCTCTCAGAGTCCCTGCTTCCCCCAACACACACAGGCAAGGAGTTAGAACTGCATTTTAACAAGATCCTATGTTCAAAAATTGTGTATTTTTACCATTCTCAAATCTGTAAGGGCTTTTGGTATCAAAATAAATTCCCAGGAATTCTTTAGCTAAGGAATAATCACCCTCAGGCATCTTTTGGGGAAAGCCCAAATTTTATTAAATGCATGTAGAGAAAACCCAACACATGGGTTCCAGCGGCCAGGACTGCACAGGGAGAGATTCGGGCTCCTAGCTGGCGCTGACCTGTTGAGGTGCCCCTCAGCTCACCCCTCCAGGAAACGAGATCCCAGAGGGGGTTTGTCCCACCAGTCTGAGCAATATGCCCCAAAGTCTCAGGCTGCCCGCACCAGGCAGAGCTGGGGCTTTTCCGAGCCTCGAGAGAGACCAGCTTCAAAGATCTCTTTGTTCCGTCTCTCACGCTGACCTTTCTGAGCAAAGCTGCCATTTTTCACAATATCCAAACAGGGTCTCAAACAAACCCTGGCCCAGGATCAGGCTGCACGTGGAGAAGCCAGGAAGCCACTGATTCCAACTCCAGGAAAGCCCGGCTGGCCGGGAGCAGAAAGCAGGAGGACTTGTGAACGCTGGGAGAGGTCAAGGCAACAGCTCAGGGAGGCCTCCAGTGGGCCCTGCAGGAGGCCGCACGCGCCTCGGGTCCCCTGTCCGCAGCAGGAAGCAGTGCGGATTTTTCAAAGTGCTTCATCTCCTTCCGTTTTCGCAGCTTTTATAAGGTGTCTGAGGCAGGCTTTGTTATCCCAGGACCAGCACGGGGCTTGGCACACGGAAGGCACTCGGGAAGTCAATGTGGAATAAATAACCCCCATTTCCCAATAGGAACGTGAAAGCCTGGAAGATACCTGCCTTTCCAGGCTATCACTTACCCAAGGGGAGAGGCAGGCTTCCCATGGGCACCACGAGGTTCAGCTTTTACTGCCTTTGAACTAAGAAGACCCCGAGAAAGACACCTTTCCTTTCCGGCCATTAGGACTCCAGGACTCACAGGACTCAACTAGCTAAATGTTTCCAACGTCTGCTGCACCCCAAGTGCCTGGCCATCGGACCTGTTCTCCACAGGCACCTAACGGAAACCGGGGGGATGAACTTAGAGATGCCTGAGCATCGCACTCGCACCCTGCACGGAAGGAGCTCAGCCTGTTATAAACTAGCCCCTCTTGATGTAGTCGGAGCTTAGCAAACTGTTTTGTACACAGTAGGTGAGCCACACAAACATTTGGGGGGGTGTGTGTGGGGGGAATTAGTTTGATTTGAAACAGAGAATAAAAAAGTGCCTGGAATTTATGGCTGAATGGAACCTATTCAGACACTAGTGCAGACGACCCCGGCCAGAAGTCCCGTCTCGGGGCTGGCACTACAAACTGTGTATGAGAGGTTTCTGCTCAAAGACTCAGATGAGCACCGATAGCTGGCAGGTCCCAACAGCAGGAGGGCTGAGTCCGGAGGCAAGGTCAGGTGAAGTTCAAAGGTTATCAAGCTGTTCACTCCGGCCATGGACCCACCCACACCATCAGTTTTAAAAAACGAAAGCTCTGCTCTTCACCCCCAGCCCCAGAAAGAGGCTGTGACGCTCCTTGAGGGGCACTGAGGCGGTCCAGGCGAGGGGTGGGGGAGGGGCAGGGTGCTGACAACAAGCAGGCTGTGCATTCAGAGGCTGGAAGAGCGTGTGCTCCCCAGCAGGACTCAGGTCTCCCTGTGTCCCCAAATGTGGCACAGACCACCCAGAGGTTCTCCTGGGCTTTGCTCTGGAGTGATCCCCCCTTAGAGTGATATGCTCCTGCCCTCCCCCAGCACTGCAGATACTGCGTGGCTGCTGAGAGTAAGACAAAACGATGCTGATTGAACACAACCCTCACAGGGTCACCAAAAGCAGGCTGGGCTTTCTAAGGTGCCTCCTCATAACCATCTGCAGCCCTAACTGCCTTAGCTGCTTCTCAACTCAGCACCTAGTTGCCAAGGTGAAGCGTGCATGTGTGTGTGTGTTTGTGTGCGTGTGTGTGTATGCAGAGAGTGCTTTCATAAGGCTGAACAACCTGCCAAGCTCCTGGGAACTCCCTTAGAAAACACACACTCCCTTCTCTATTGTTTGGTTCTGGTATAATGAGCACATGTGGCTTTAGTAATTAAAGAAAAATTTTTTTTAAGGAACACGCACAAGACATAGCCCACCTGGTTGAACACACAGGGCCAAAGCTCACTCCCAGCCCTGAGCCCAGAGTGGGCTCTGCAGGGCTAGGCAGAAGGAAGAAAAAAGAACCACCCCAGAGAGAAATGGCCCCTTGCTCACTTGGAGAAGAGCTAACTGGGCTCACGTTCTTATTCTTGGGAGATGCCCAGAGACCTGGTCCCTGTGGTCAAGGCCAAGGAGGGACAGTCAGCTTCCAGGGCATTGTATTGTCCCAGCTCCCCTGCTGCCTCACCCCCTGGAGCTACTTCCTGCAAAGGAAAACCAGGCCTCCCCGGCTGCCAGGGCCCTGGGCCCAGCTACCACTATCCCCCCCCCTTCCCCCGCTCCTCCCAAGAACATGCCAGAAAGGTGCCCCCTCCTGGCAGCTGGCATTCTCAGAACTGCCTGGGGCAAGGCTCCAACCAGAGTCCACGGCTGCCCTCTGGTGGCCATGAGGGGAGTCGAATGCCAGGCATCTCAGACTGGGGCCTCCCAATTCTTGACTGTCCTTTCAAGCCAGCACTTACAGTCCCAGGTCATTAGGCTCTGTGTCACCAGCCAGAGGAGGGGCAGGAGTCATCTGGGGGAATTAACTGCTGGGTCAATAGGGCAAGACCCCTGGAAAAAATTAATGTCCCTCAGACACACTGAATGAGTAACCGGGCAGCCTGAGGGAGGCCCGGGCTTCACTGAAGCTCAGAATAAGAGAAGTGCTGTCTGCAGCTCAAGCAGACGTCACCCCCTCTGCACAGTGGAGAACACCACACCCTTTAAGTTATGTCAAATCCCCGAGGGAGGGACAGGGCTGGATCCTGGGAGCAGGCGCTGCTGTGGCCATCTGGTCTGGGGAGGGGGGAAGTGGGGGGGCAGAGCACTCAATTCTCGGCAGGGGCTCTGCCCCAGGCCCTCTGAGGGCTGGGTTCGCCCCAGGCCCAGGTGGGAATGAGCACTGGCTCTCAGATGCCCACCCAGAAGCAGGTCCCACCATCTCTCCTGTTCCTTAGGCCCTAAGGAACCTCTTCTAGCACCCACACAGCTCCTGGTTCCTGGCTCCACTCCACCGGGCCCTGGGAATGCTCACCTGCATCCTGGGAGTCCACCCTACCCAGCAGCACTCCCACCTCCCTGCCTTTTCCTCCCTAGCACACAGCGTGGTCTGGCGACTACTTCTGGCTCCTTCGCTGTTGACTCCCACTGGGATGTGAGCTCCATAGGATGGGACCTTGTCCTGTTCCCGGCTCCAATCCCAAGTCAGGCGGGGTGCCTGGCACACCGTGGGCTCTTCTCTGGGCTTTCTTACCTTAGCCCCATCCCCCCCTACTGGGTCGTGACCCCTCTGGATGCCCCTTCCCCCACCAAGAGTCCAGCAAGTGGGGGTGAATATAACCAGCAGGAAATGGCCTGGAACATCCCCCCCGCCTTTTTCATTTTTAACAAAGTGTGTGTGGCCCTAACCAGTTTGGCTCAGTGGATAGAGCGTCGGCCTGCGGACTCAAGGGTCCCAGATTCGATTCCAGTCAAAGGCATGTACCTTGGTTGCGGGCACATCCCCAGTAGGGAGTGTGCAGGAGGCAGCTGATCGATGTTTCTAACTCTCTATCCCTCTCCCTTCCTCTCTGTAAAAAAATCAATAAAAAAAAATATATTTTTTTTTAAAAAGTGTGTGTGTGTGTTTTTTTCAAAAAATATATTTTATTGATTTTTTACAGAGAGGAAAGGAGAGAGATAGAGAGTTAGAAACATCGATGAGAGAGAAACATCGATCAGCTGCCTCTTGCACATCTCCTACTGGGGATGTGCCCGCAACCCAGGTACATGCCCTTGACCGGAATCGAACCTGGGACCTTTCAGTCCGCAGGCCGATGATCTATCCACTGAGCCAAACCGGTTTCGGCGTGTTTTGTTTTTTTAAATATATTTTTTATTGATTTCAGAGGGAGAGAGAGATAGAAACATCAATAATGAGAGGGTCATTGATTGGCTGCCTCCTGCATGTCCCACACTGGGGATAGAGCCCACAACCCGGGCATGTGCCCTGACTGGGAATTGAACCCTGACCTCCTGGTTCATAGGTTGATGCTCAACCATGGAGCCACACTGGCCTGGAGCCCTTTAAAGGACTTTCCAGAGCTGCCCTGGAGGAGAAGACTCAGTGTGGGTGTCTGGGTCCCATCTCCCCCTGACCTTCCGCTTCTCACACCTTAGGTTAAGACACTGGTTCTCAACCGGGGGCGACTTTGTCCCCCCACCTCCACCCCAGGACATCTGTCAATGTCTGGAGACATTTTGGTTGTTACACTTTGGGGTGGGGCAGGTCCTGGTGTCTAGCAGGTGGAGGCCAGGGATGCGCCTCACACACAAAGGGCAGGCCTCCACAGACCCAGGCCAGCACCAGATCTGCCGGCAACACCACCTGCTGGCCCTGTGGCTTCACCTCCTTTCTTCAGCAAAAAGGGGATTTATTAGTGCCCACTTCACGGCACGCTGCCTGGCAGGCAGTAAGTACTGAACAAGTATTAGCTACTATTGAGAAGAAAGGTGTGAAGAAATGATGAAAGCCCAGCTGGGCACAGGGCTGGGACCTCTGCTTTAGATATCTGTCACACCCTGGGCTGCCTCTGAGTGGGATGTGGCCCCAGGAAACCAACAGTTTGGGCTGTTCGCTTGGAAAGAAATGATGAGTCAATTTCCATTCCTCTTTATTAGGGAGGCGCCAGAGGACGGGAGGGGAGGCGGGAGGAGTCAGCATCCTGATTCTAAGGACTTAGTTTGTGCTTCAGGAGGAAAAGAGTTTGAGGGGAGTAGAGTGACAGGAACAGAAAAAAGTAACTGAAATTACTTGGGCTTTCCTGGAAGGTGATGGCTGGCTAATGCCTCTGCCCACTGCTGGCAACACACACATGCACACGTGCACGCACACAGGCACACACAGCAGGGGAGGAAACGGCTCACTCCGAAGAGGGTGTGGGACCAGCTAAAGGAAGAGGAGCCACCGCCTCGGGGAATGGAGACTCAGGGCCTGAGAGGCAGTGAGAGTCCTGGACAGCATACCAAGAATCAGCCCAGACACTGGAACCCTCATCAGTCCTCCCGTCCTCCCCCACACCCCACAGGCTGCCCAGGCTGCCCCTCCTCACACCAAACTGGAAAGGGCATGGCTTTCCAGGCCACTCAGATTGAAGTTAAAATCCCAGTGAGTGAGGTCAGGCAAGCGACCCAACCTCTTTGAGCCTTTGTCCCCTCGCAAGTGAAGTAGGGTCACACGACCTTGTGCAGATCACGTGGTCTGCCTGGCACACAGAAGGTGCTTGGAACTTGCTGGTCTTCTCCCTGCTTCCCTCCTGGCCACCCTGACGTTCACCTTAACCTCATCACACCTGCAGAAAACGCAATGTGGGGAAGGGAAGCAGGCAGCCCTGAGGGGTGGACCTCAGCAGAGAGGGAGTTAACGGTAATGCCTCGGTGCTCAAGGTATCTTTTCATTCCCTCCCTCTTCTGGGACCCCCACACAGAAGCTCCCTGTTAGAGGGGAGGAAGCAGAGCTGGAGGAATGATGGAGGGTACAGAGGAACTCGCTCAGGGGCATTGCTGGCTTCCATCTCCCAGGTCCTGTCCTGAAGTCCTCTAGATGGTGAGGGCGCCCACCAAACTCTTTGAACCAGAAGCTGGGAGCACACCTACCAAGCGTGAGCACACTCAGGGGAACAAATGCTAGGCTGTGAGCAGCAGGGTCTTATTGACCCCAGGGCTTCTGCTGAAGACAGGGTAGCCTAGTGGTTAAGAGTGTCAGACGGGAACTGCATACATAATCCTGGCTCCACACACGACCGTCATTTATGTTCTCTGTGCCTCGGCTTCCCACCTGTAAAACGGGGATGCTAATAACAGCACCTACCTCAGGGGACTGCTGGGAGAATTAAATATACATGCAAGCAAAGCACTTAAGCACCTGGAATAAATCCGGCACTTAATAAGTGCCATGTATCAGTGTAATGAATAGTTGTTGAATGAATGAATGAATGAATGAACGAAGGGGACAGACCACTGAAATCAGAACTGTCCCCTCCCACAAAATTGACTCTACGGGGCTCCCAGGCAGAAGGGCACCTCTTCGATGAGAGGCCCCGGGAGCAAGGGCTTCCTAAACGCAGAGCAGGCATCGCTCTGCAAACTCTTTTCTATACAGGGCCAGAGAGTAAATATTTTAGGCTTTGCATTACAGGGTCTCAATCTCAACTGCTCCGCTCTGTGGGTGAGAAAGTATGTAAACAATGGGTGTGGCTATGTTCCAATAAAGCTTTATTTGCAAAAACAGGTTGCAGAGGTTCAGCAGCCCCTTCTCCCAAATCTCTGCAGATAGGGGCTGAGGGTGGCATCTCTTCTTGTCCCCCATTCGTCCCTGAGCTGCCACTGCTGACTAGAGAGCCCCCGGGGGAGGGGCAATGCAGCTAGAGGGGGGCAGCCAGGCCCAGCCACCTGGGCAGCAAAAACAGGAACCAGGCCTCTGGGCCACCGTCTCTCTGAAACCGAAGCTCAGCAACGAAAAAAGGACCAAAAAAGCAGAAGGTGGAGCTGGAGCAGAGCCAGTGTGTTCCCCGGTGTCTTGCGATGCCCTCCAGACCCACCTCGGGGGCCACAGGACCACACCCACCCTTGGGCTGCCACTGCTCTCTGGGCCCCCTGGTGTACATGGGGACACCACTGACTCCCTTAGCACTTGAGAAATTTAAAAAAAGAAAAAGAAAAAAAGAAAGAAAAGCAGAAGGTATAAAGTTCAAGCATGGTATCATATAAGAACCGCCTATTCAAAAAAAGTTAAATTAAAAAAAATGAACAAAGTGAAATAAAACATACGAAATAAAACAAAGGAAATAAAACATACGAAATAAAACAAAGGAAATAAAACATACCAAAAAAAAAAAAATATAGGGGCTTCCAAGGGCTCCAGCCAGTCAGAGCAGAGAGAGCTCCGTGGTGCTGGCCCTGGGTCCTCACAGCCCAGGCCAGCGTCTGCGGGGGGGGGGGGGGGGGGGGGGAGCGGATGGGGCACACAGTCTCTGCTGCAGGGCTGTGCAGGAGCTCCGCCTCAGCCCCACCTGTGAGTCTCTGGCTGGTGCTGGCATTCCCGTAGGCAGGCTGACCCCTGCAGAGCCCCAAAGAGCCACAGTTGCCTGCAGCACGTCCTCCTGACTCTACAGCCCCTCCCTCCCTCATCACCACCCAGCACACCCCGTGAAGCACCCTCTGGGCCTGGCACCACACCACGGTCCCAGCCCACCCCGGGGAGCACCCACCGCGCTCTTCACGCAGGGAGGGCACAAAGGCTGAGGAGGGCGGGGGCACCACGCTCTGGGGCTGAGGCAGGCGAACATTCCCAGGGCCCTCCGGGCAACGCAGAACCACCCCTTCTGCCACCTCATCGGCAGACGGCAGCGTCCCCAAAACCATCCAGGCCTTTCTGTTCTCCACACGCCCCCTCACATCTCACTGCCCCTTGAAAGCTGGGACGAGCAGGAACCAACTTCCCCGTTTCATTTTGGGGGAGACTGAGGTTCAAGGAAGCAAAATGACTCTACCCAACACCTGAGGTGCCAGTGAACGATACAGACGGACACCCGCTGCCCAGCGCACGGCCCCTCGCTCTCTCCCTTCACAGGCCCGGCTCTCCTCGAAGCATGTGCAGGCTTTATTGCTCCTGAATCTCCCCTTCCCCACTCTGAACAGCTTGATGTGACAAATGTGAGCAAGCAGCCCACGGATCCCTCCAGAGCACACACACAGAGAAGAGGGAGGCCGGACTAAACGCCACGGCCGGCAGAGAGAAACTTCTGCGTCCCACTCGGCGGCCGGCGACCTACCCCTTCTTCAGGTTTGTCACGTAAGCACTCTGCAGGGCAGCTTCCAGGAAGTAGGTGAGCTCATAGTCAACGGGGTGGGAGCCTTTCAGGTGCCGCGACGTGTTGTTGTTAGTGACCTGGGAAGGGAACAGAGAGAAAGCCACTGTCCCTGAGTTTTGAGGCACAGCCGGCCCCGTGACCACCCTGAGTCCCCAGCCACCCCATGGGAACGTGGTGCAGTACTCAGACCAAATCCAACCCAACTTGCTTTAGTTTACAATACGTCTATAGCACTCTCTCCCCACCCAGATGCCGGATGCCACGACAGCCCTACAAAGCTGGCTTTGTCTGCATTTTACAGAGGAGGTAACTGAGGCTCAGAAAGCGCCGAAAGTCACAAAGCTGGCATGCGCCCGACTCAAACTCAGGTGTGGCCAGCTACCAATTCCAGGCTATCTCTACTACTTATTGGTTCATTCATTCAACAAACACCCGAGTGCCTCCCATATGCCAGGCGCCACACTGTCCCTGTCAAACAATCACGGAACATCAAAAGAGCCCAAGGGCAGGGACCCCAGGTTCCAGAAAAGCCAGGAACAATTATGCTACTAACTGGGCTTTAAGTCTCTCAGTAAGAGGCCACCCAGCCCCACCACGATTGGCCTGCCTTCATGACGCCATTTCCCTTCTCTGATCCAAGAAAAATATCGACGAGCCAGCCACCTCATTTTTCAGAAATCAAAGTAGATTTAAGAGATGTCCTCAGCTGCTCAGAGGTGGGGGCTGGGTCTTCAGAGGAACACAGTGTTTCTGAGAATGCACAGCGTTCTCTGGATGGCCCTCCCTCAACGCGAGGTAACCAGCGTCCAGGCTGCCCACTGCCACCAGGCACTGATTCCAGGCCTGAGCACCACTGCAGCTCATCACCTTAATCTCCTTTCAAAAGTCCAAAGTCCAGGCTTCTGGCTGAATGAGAGACTCTTCTTTTTCATGAAAGTTTCCTCCAAACCCCATGCCATTCAAATGTGAAGAGCACCTAAAACGCTGCTGGCTAGCAGCGATCCACCGAACTTCACGAGGTCAACTCGACCCCTCGGGTCTCCCTGAGGACCTCTGCCAGGGACCGCACTCCCGTCCTGTCTTTGCTGAGCACCTCGATCACTGCTCCTTTCCTCCCGAAGTCCAATAGAGGAGGGGGACTCTGGGGCAGTGCCTCTCAACGGGGGGAGTGACTCAACCAAAAATGGCTGCTGGCATCCGGGGGGTATAGGCCAGAGATGCTGCTCCACATTTTATAAAATGCAGCCACACAACCAAGAACTATCTGGCCCCAAATGTCAGGAGTGCTGAGACTGAGCCCCAGGAGGACTCTGCCAAAAAGCTCCATCACAAGCACAGGAGCTGGGTTGACATGCTGACATTTGCCCAAGGAGGTGAGTGAGATTCAAGTGTCTCCTGGGCTCAAAGACTCTCAGCTCATAACCACCTCCTCCTGCAGATGCCTGCAGGATGCCAATCCTCACCTACTCTGCCATCGCACCCGCTGTCTAAAAGCGTGTCTTTGGAGGCGTGCAGGGCACATTTTTCTAATTTGAGAGGTAGGTTCTCAATAGAGGGCAGCCATGAACCCGGTGCTGTAATTCCCAGCTCACCTTCTCCAATTCCTGCAGGAACACCTGCGCGATCCAGGAGGCCCTCTCGAAGCAGGTGATCACTTCCTCCTCCCGCTCAGTCATGCGGTGGCGGGAAGCGATGGAGTTGGGGAGGCGTTCCAGGGAGAGGCCTGCGGGAGGAGGAGAGCAACTCAAACCTGCTCTGCTCAGGCCCCCCTGACTCCAGGTCCTTCCCACGGGGCCGGGGTGGGCTCCGCCGAGGAGACCTAGGCTCTGGAGCAGCCAGCGGGAGCCGGAGGTCCGCGGAGGGGAAGAGGGGGGCTAAGCAATGGTGGTATTAGCAGCAGCTGGGATCAAGCGGTGGGCAGACAGCAGGCACCCATGCCCCACATGGGGAACCACACTGTGACACCCCCACATCCTACTCCTACCTATGCCTCCAGACCAATCTCTCCAGGAACCATTCCCGACCCTCCTTCTGGCTGCGAGGAGAAAACACCTACACCCCCAGGCACCCTGCACTGTAGACTGGTAACTTGTGCCAGCTCTTCTCCCCGGGGAGCTGAGAGCTCCCTGCGGACAAATGTGATTCTCTTGGGCCATCCACCATCCCCGGCACACGGCAGATGCTTGATGCTCGAGCTACACAGCATTTTACATGCACCTCTCCCGTGGAACCAGTTTCTACCTCGCCAAAGTGATTTGCACCCAGGTCTTATGGGCCGAGAGTGGATGCACATCTGCTGGTTGTGCCTCCACTTCCCATTCTTTCAACAGCAGCACCTCGCTTTCCCTTTGAGCACCCCTCCCGCAGTTTCAACCTGCGTGGTTCAAGGGTGATGACCCCGTCCACCTCCAGGGCAGCACATCAGCCGGGCTGACCCACCCTCAGGGCCACAGTCAGTGGCTAAGGAGGAGCACATGATCCAGTCTGAACCGAGAAAGAACCAGTCCCTCCTTCCACTGGACTTGGTAAGCTGGTGAGAGGTTGGCCCGGAAATGTCAGGAAAGCCTGCCTGCACACGAAGCTGCACAGTGTGAATGCAGTTCACCCGCTGCATGTGCACTGAACAACGGTTAGTATGTTGTTGTTTTTAGTTTATTGATTTTTAGAGAGGGAGGAAGGGAGAGGGAGAGGGAGAGAGAGAAAAACATCCATCAACTGCCTCCTGCATGCCCCCTACCGGGGATTGAGCCTGAAACCAGGGCATGTGCCCTGACTGGGAATCGAACCTTCAACCTTTGGTGCACCGGATGACACCCAACCAACTGAGCCACACTGGCCAGGGCGATGGTAAATTTTATGTTATGTGTTCTTTACCACAATTAAACATTTTTTAAATTAAAATAAAAGCAGAGTGCTAAAGCAAAGCAAAACAAAAAAACCCCAAATCCCAAAACAAAAAATCTAAGAAGCCAAGAAGGGAAAGCACTGTTGTACTCGCTAGAAGTGACCGGGGTAAGGGAAAACAACTACATTTGGATCTGTTTTTTTTTTTAAGACAGGAAAGATTGAATAAACTTAGTCATGAAAGAAAATCAATGGTGCCTACGCAGAGTAAAGGTGAGATACCATGGAAAAGAGCTGGTTCTTAAAGACACTATTTGAGCACCTTGCCTGAAGCTCTACCCCCTGAAACTTATAAACCTTTCCCCCCAACCTCTTTTTGAGTCTAAGTCAGTTTAAATTGTGTTTCTGTCACTTGCAACTCGCACAGACCCGACTGGAGGGGGCTGTCCTAGACTGCCGGTTCCCAATGGGCAGAACCAGTCTCTCTCATCTTCGTGCCCCACACAGTACTTGACATGCACTGGGTGCTCAAGATGGACTGACCGAAGGAACTATAAGAACAGAATCCTCAACTCTCTCCTGCCCTCCACCCTCCACATCCAACCGATAACTATGCCCTACCCTCCCTTCTCTTACTACCCACCGCTCAAGAGGATGCCCACATCAACCTCCTAGCTGGCCTCCCTGCCTCCAGCCTCCCTCTAATCCATCCTGCACATGGTTTACTTACAGCTCTCCAGGAGTACCCACTGCTACAGACTAAAGTCCAACCTCCTAACGCTCCTTTCCAGGCCCTCCAAGATCCATCTATGCCACCTCTCCAGCTTTGCCTCTCAACATATGCTGTAGATCGGGTGTTGTGTTCCCCCAAATCCATATATTGATGGTATTGGGAGTGGGGTCTTTGGGAGGTGATTGGGTCCTGAGGGTGAACCCCTCACTAATGGGATAGAGCCCTTATAAAAGAGGCCCCAGAGAGCTCCCTCCCTCCTGCCACCACGTGAGCACACAGCAAAAGTTGGCAGCCTACAACATGGAAGGGGTCTCTCACCACAACCCGACCATGCTGGTGCATTGATCTCGGACTTCTAGCCTCCAGAACTGTGAGAAGTGAATGTCTGTGGCATATAAGCCTGTGGTACCTGTCATAGCAGCCTGAGCTGTCTCATACACCATAACTGCCATGTCCACACCCAGCCTCCTGCACCCAACTGCTGACCCTGCTCAAGTTGCTCCTGCTGCCTAGAATGTACCCCCCCCCCCCCGTCCACCCCAAATTACCTCTCTCCTTCTGCCTCACTGAGTCTCTTCTATGATGCCCCTCCCAACATACCTGGTATAACCAACCATTCCCTTCTTGGATCTCGGTCTGTACTTTATACATACCCCACCATTTCTTACACATATTTGTTCACACATTTGCCCAGCCAGCCTGTAGGCTCCTTAAAGGCATCGACCTTATCACATTCATCTTTCCATAACCTGGCGCACAGTAGGTGCTTGGCAAGCACTGGCTGGCTGAAGTAACAGCAAGCCTGATCATGTCTGACAAAGTACAAAGTCTCTGCCAACACAAGGTGAGGAATTATTATTGTTTTCTTGGCTACATCCCAGCTCTATGGATCCAGTGACCTTGCCCTCTGCCTGGCTGGAGTGTGAGCAGGTCTGAAGGTTGGGGTGGCTCGGTCTAGGGCAGCCGTGGGCAAACTACGGCCCGCGGCCGGATCCGGCCCGTTCGGCTGCTCTATCCGGCCCGCGGAGCCGAAAGAGCGGAGGGTTCTCTTGCTCTCCCCTCCGCTCCTTCACCAGCAGCAGTGTTAACATGGCAACGTCGGGAAACACGGCCGCAGGCCCTTCTTCTGAGTCCAGTTTAAGAACCCATTGTGGCCCTTGAGTCAAAAAGTTTGCCCACCCCTGATCTAGGGGGAAGTGGTGAAAGTGAAGGCCCTTGCTCAACACAAAAACTCAGTTCCTTGCGTCCCTGAGTGTCAACTGCTTCCTGCCAAAGACTCACAACCATTTCAGCTCCTCACTGGAGAGGACTAAAGGGGGAGGAGAAATAGAGGGAGTAGTGGAGGAGCTGCAGAAAGAAGGCAGAAGGCGGCCCCACTGCTCCCTGCCCATGCTGGCCCAGCCCCTGCTCCTTGGTCATGTGACCTGTCTGCCCAGTAGGAAGGTGGGGCAAACATACAAGCTGTCCCGCAACCTAGCCTGGGAGACCAACTGCAGAAGGCAGCGTGGCCCTGTTTTAACACAGCCACCCTGCCCCCCAGCCCCAGATGTGCCGCTGGCTGGCTCCCCTCCTGCCCCCACTCTGGGCCCTGAACTAAGAGAGACGATGCCAGTGGCCTGGCAGGTTCAGGCTGCCGGTCCCAGGCCTGCAGTTGAGGGGTGGCAAAGCAGTGAACTTAGTAACATCTGTCTGGGGGGCCTCCTGTGCTTCATGTCTCCTTCTGCTCCCGATTCTCCGAGAATTCCAAATCCTACTGTCCTTGGATGCTCACAGCAAAACCACCGCCTCTCGGAAACCTTCTTCAGCCGCCCAACCTCAAACCAGAGGAACGTTTTAGCTGCATCTCCTTGTGTGAGCCTTTGTCCTACATGGTCACCATCCTCTCTGCCCATTTCTGACTGATCTTGGCACCCAGTGAGAGCAAGGCCTGGCACTGAGTGAGTGGATGGGAGCGTAGATGTGCAAACACACACACTCATGCAGAGTACAGAGCCCACTGGGTTTCTCCCTCTCCGTTCCAAAACTAGTTCTTGCAGAATTCATAAACCAATTGTTTTTACAATGGAATACTACTCAGAAATACACAAAAAGACAAACTCCTGGTATACATACAACATAGACGAATTTCTCAGAAATTATATTGTGCAGAAGGAGCCAGATCAAAAGGTACATGCTATATTATTTCAGTTAAATAATACTCAACAAAGGAAAAAAATTAAGCTAATTAATAGAAATCAACTAATCACTGCCTGGGACCAATTGGGAAAAGGCGAGGAATGTCCTGGGATGGTGGAAACAGCCTTCGTCTTTATTGGGGTGTTGGTTACATAGGGATTTACATTTGTCCAACTTATCACATTATACACTTTGTGCCCCTTCCTGTATGATAATTTACCCAAAATTAATGGATACACGCCTTTCCTAAGGAAGCAGCTGTGATTCTGGGGAAGTGAAGGATGGAAAGCAGAGGGATGCGGTCCCTGAGGTGGTCTCTAGGAAATAATTTCCAACATGCACAGGACAGAAGCTTCTGGAGCTGGCAATGGCGTTTCCCGACCAGGGTTACCCGTTCTGCCCATACAAAGAGGCTTCTTTACCTCCTATTTGCTCTTTGACTCATAAAAAGGTCCATTTTCCTGCCCACAAACATCTGATAGAAAACGTGCTGGGGACTCCAGCTGGTGGGTTCCCCTTCGCCCTCCGCCTTTGAGTGCTTCTGCCCAAGTGGCTGGACTCCAACACTAGATCCAGATGGAGATGGGCTGCTCTGGCACCACCAGGCCCTGGGAGGACCCCGGGGGTTGTAACGCAGGCTTGTCAATCACTTAGGAGCCGGGGCCGGAAGTGCCAGGCACTACCTTCTGACTCCCACTGGCAAAGGGGCCTTTCTGTGAAAACAACCAGCTCTACCAGCCAAGGGAGGGCCGTGGTCGAGAGGAGCGCTTGCTTCTTTCATTAACTTTCGGTTTGGACGCAGGCTGATGCTGGTACAGCCCCGGGCTCGGCACCCAGGCTGGTGGCAGCCTCTTCGGCCTGGGATGACTCATCACATCCCAGACAGCTGCCCTTCCAAGAAGCCCCACCCTGGGGGCCCTGGGCCTGGCTGCAGAGGTGGAGAGCACAATGCTTCCTCTGCCACGGAACTTTCCACACGGGTGGACCCCTCCCTCTCGCCTACCCAGCAGGTCCAACAGCACAGGGCACCCACAGAGGGCACCCACAGGGGTGGGGAGAGGAAGAAATGCAAGCCGCTGCTTCAGCCCTTAGGGAGGAAGCCTCAAGGCCAGGTGGGGAAGAACCCTCATAAATCACACACAAAAGTGGGCAACCGTGGGAATGTAAAATGGTTCGGCCGCTGTGGAAAACAGCGGGGCAGTTCCTCAAAAAAATTAAAAATAGAATTACCATATGACTTGGCAACTCCACTTCTGGGTATTTATAACCCCCCAAAATTGAAAGGAAGGTCCAGAAGAGATATCTGCACACCCATATTCATAGCAGCATTATTCATAACAGCCAAAAGGTGGAAGCAAGCCAAGTGTCCATCGGCGGACAAAAAAAAAAAGAGATTTAACCTACAGGATCAATAATGGGATAAGTTTGCTAAACTACAAAAGATTCTGACACTGAAAGGCTTGCTACACAGCCACTTTAAGTAGTGATGTCAATGTGTACTGGAAACTGTTTCATAAAAATATTAACTATAAAAATGTCTGGCTGGTGTGGCTCAATGATTGAGCATCAACCCATGAACCAGGAGGTCAGGTTCGGTTCCCAGTCAGGGCACATGCCCAAGGGTGCAGGCTCAACCCCCAGTAGGGGGCGTGCAGGAGGCAGCTGGTCGATTATTCTCATCATCGATGTTTCTATCTTTCTCCCTTCCTCTCTGAAATCAATAAAAATATATTAAAAGTATGATTTATGAACTTATTTTTGTTTAAAAACACACACATATAAACCAGTATTAAAAAACTGGAAAACAATGAAAGAATATATCTCAAAATGTTTACAGAGATCCAAGTTTCCCCAAACACAAAATGGGATTACGTATTAGCAATGCCTGCCTCCTAGGGTGCTGTGAAAATGAGAGTAGATGGCATTATAACGAGCAGCACCTATGCTGCCAGAAAACCTTTCCAAGTGATGCTCACAATGACCTCTCAGGTAGGGCTTAGCTCTTCCCTAGAACGACACATAAACAATCAAATTCAGGGCGAAGAGATTCCTCCCACCACCACTCGGCTAGAAGTGGCAGAGTCCAGACTAGATCCAGGTCTCTGGCTTCAATTCTGTCTGTTCTCTCAGCCCAGACTCCAGGTGTCTTTCCTTAACCTCAAGTTAGGTACCAAATCACAGGCTGCTGGCCAGCCCAGGTGTAGCTGACGGCTCAGTTAGTCACAGCTGTCTACCCTAGTGTTGAAGCTGGTTTCTCAAATGCACCCCTCGAAGCCCTGCTCACACTCCACACCCCCACCGACTACTCTCGTTGCGGGGTGGCCTCCCACAACGAGGAAAAGGCTGCCAACAGAAGGTGTGGGGCGAGCACACCGACGCCCCCCTCCAGCCCCAGGGTGTCCCCTCCTGGGAGCCTGTCTGCCGTGCTGCCCTGTTTTGTATGCTGCAGCTCAGAAAGACACTCAACGAAGGCTTGGTGTGCACAGTTCACACACCCGCCTCCTTCCGAGATGCCCAGCCGTGGCCGCTCATGCCTCTCCATCCGGGAGGCCAGGCTCCTACTCCATGGCCCGCAGCCTGGGCAGGGCTGCAGAACCTCCTTCCCCACAAGGCTAACAGCCCACGCCCCTCTGAGAAGGAAACCAAAATAAACAGCTAATTCCTGCCAATCCAGGACTAAAAAAACAAAACCAGAATCAACTATGTCACCATCTTCTGCCCTAGGGGACGCCTGGTGCTCTTTCTTTTCTTTTTAAAAGTTTTAATAAGCCACAAAACCCCAGGTGAGAGCAGAATAGCCGGGGGTGTACTGACTAAAAGAGAACAGAAACAACAAACCTTGTGGGGGTGACAAGAGAATTTGCAAGTCATAATTCTCATGGCTGCTTAGTATTTTTTACATTTTTACTTTCCGCAGCACCTTCACCATTTAGCATCTCACTGCAGTATTTTGTGCGAATGGGGCCATTTTTTCTCCATAGCCAGGACAAACGTTTATTGGCCAGCCAGCAGGCAAGCCTGCCCAGAGCATGGACTGCGGCCTCCCTGATGCGGGGCTGTGAGCGAGAGGGGTTGGCTAGGCTCAAACACGGGGCACACTGGTTTTCAAGGGGCCGACACCTCATTTGTGGGGCCACAGCCAGCCCCAAAGTACACTCAGGGCAGGGGGTCATTCCCCACATCCCTACCACACTGAGTTGGTGCCAGAAATGGAAGAGGCACAGGAAGGCTTGAGAGGAAGGATGCCTTGCAACTCGGAACAGGCCCCTGAGAGGTGGCACTGGGGCTTTTCGGGGTGAACAGGGAAAGGTTTGAGATGTCAAAGGTACAGGATCCGAAGCATCCCGCGTGTCCATCAAAGCTGGGAACACCCCTTGGGGCTTGGACCGGCAGAAAAGAGGGCAGCGTGTCACCCTGGGACCACAGAGGCCTTGTCCTCGAGTCTGGGGTCCAGACCCCTCTGCTCCAGACAGACCAGACACAGCGCTGCCCAACAGGAAGGCCTGACTGTAAGCCACACGGTCATGGTGGGGCTACCTGGCCAAAGTTCTAGAACACCAGCATGGAGAGACGCCTGCTGGGCTGTCAATGCCTCCGTATTTCCCACTCCCTTCGACAGGCACCCCTCTTAGCTCCAAGAGGTGTGATTACACCCCGCCTTTAAACAAGCCGCCTCCATTTCCCTTTGGACTCTACCTGGAAGGCACAGCTCTCACGCCTCTGCAGGTGAGTCCTCCCTGGGAAGGCTCGGCACTAGCTGGGTCTCTCTCACTCCCCCCTCTGGAACACAGCAGTCCAAGCAAACCAGTACTTGCTGGACGAGCCCAAAAGCCTGAGAGAGCCAAGTCAAATGCTGACCCGGTTACTACGGGTGCAGCCTGAGGTGAGTCAGTGCTGCCTCAGCTCTGAGGCTCTGCCCTCTGAACCTTTCACCTACTTCGGTAACAGCACCTTGCTTTTCCTAGAGGGAGCCATTCCTCCAACCCAGTGCACAAGATTCAGGTGGGGAAATCCCACCCCTGCGCCAACCCAGCAACCCAGGTGCTGGTCACTGTAACTGGTCCCAGGTGGGCATGAGACCCGGCCAGGTTGATGGGAACGACCCCGGGGCACTCTTTCTCGGGTTGTGAGTGCCGTGTTGCAGGACCATGTAAACCTGGAGATGCTGAGAAAGACCTCAACACACAGAGCTTCTGGATCCAGCTATGCCTGATGCCACCCACCCCAACGACTTAATAGTTACACGAGCCTGTACATTTCTAGTCTCTCCCCCTTTGGGTTGTTGCTTTCCCAGATGGTTGGAGTTGCATTTTTGTCATTATAACCGTAAGTCTGGCTATAAGGAAACTGATCCCAGAGTGTGATGTCAGAGCAGACAATTCCTGAAGTACAGGACTGGCTGAGTAGAGGTCAGCAGGTACGGGAATGAGAATTTTGACGGGAGTGGGTACCTTTGGGAGGTGATTAGGGTTAGGTGAGGTCCTGAGGGTGAGGGCCTAATGATGGGATTAGTGGCTTTACAAGAAGAGGAAGAGAGAGGGATCGCTCTAGGTCAGGGGTGGGCAAACTTTTTGACTCGAGGGCCACAATGGGTTCTTACACTGGACAGGAGGGCCGGAACAAAAGCATGGATGGAGTGTTTGTGTGAACTAATATAAATTCAAAGTAAACATCATTACAAAAAAGGGTACGGTCTTTTATTCCGATAGTTTTATTCATTTCAAACGGGCCCGATCCGGCCCGCGGGCCGTAGTTTGCCCACGGCTGCTCTAGGTGCACACATGGTGGAGAGGCCATGTCTTGTGAGGACACAGTGAGAAGGTGGCCACCTGGAACCCAAGGAGACAGATACCAACCCTGCTGGTACCTTGATCTTGAACTTCCCAGCCTCCAGAACTGAGAGAAATAAGTTACTGTTGTTTAAGCCACCCAGTCTATAGTATTTTGCTTTGGCAGCCCGGACTGAATAACACACCCTCTTGCTCATAAATGGAGTCAGGACCAATGACCAGCCATCCCCATCCCCTGCTCTGTGCATGGGGAAACCCACTGGGTGCCCCCCAAACCTAGGAAAATCAACATCATGCACACTCTGGAGGCCACGTGCACGGTCTCCGTCAAGCACACGCAGGGCCGGGTGAGCCTCGCATGCCAAGCAGCAGGCAGTCACTGCCACAGGACAGGGAGGACAGGCAGAGAGGAGGCAGGCAAGTGGGAGGCCACATGCAGTGAGTGAGGGGCGGGGAGCTGGCACAGCCCACGACCGAGCAGCCCACGCCTTGGTGCCCGGTTCCTTACCTCCCCTGCAGGACCTCTGACCACCAAGAAGCTGGAGGCGTGCTGGAAAGAGTAGAGAGCAGGAGACAGGGAGCAGTAGGCACCGAGCCAGTTCTACAGGAAAAAAGTGCTGGAAAGGACCCCCAAGGAAAGGTGTTAGGTTCGGGAAGTCTGTGGCAGGAGTGGTTTCCAAGAGGCCCAAAGGACCCAAATGCCAAATGAAGATCGCCCCCCAAGACTGGCCTGTGCCAGGGGCCCAGAGAAGGGAACGAGAGAGCAAAGGGAGAAGAGCCCACAGACTGGACCACCCCAGAGGGGCACCTGCCCTCCGCAGGCTGGTGCTGGGTCTGTCCAGCGTGACATTCTTGGCAGATTTCCTGGGATGGCGTGAACAGTCTCTCAATGGGGAAAGGGGTCCGGGCCCCAGCAGTGGACAACAGCCATTAGGAAGCCCCATCAGCCAGGGACCAGGAGGCTATGCCCTGCACAGACATCACAGCCAATTCCCCAGGATCCTAGGGAGACAGAGGAATGGGAGTGGGGACTCATATTCCAAGGCCGACATCAGAGAGTGGAGGTTCCTGTCCTGGCTCCACCTCAAATCTCTGGGTAACTTTGTACAAGGCACAGAGCTTCTCTGGGCCTCAGTTTCCCCATATGTAAGATGGAGAGAACGTCCCTCTCTATGTTGGAAAGAGGGTAACATAGAGTCTGCCAATGCCGGACACCAAATCCCCACAGGGCCACACAAGTTTCTAGACTTTTCTCTGGGGATTGGTTTGTGCTGAAATAGGGAGATGACCAAACATTCAGGATTCCTGGGCAGAGGGTCCTGCATCAGGCTCTGTGATCCCAGCGCTTCTAGATCCTGGGAAGAAGGAGCCTGAAGCACAAAGTTTGGGGGGGGCTTCTACTAACATGAAACACTTTCGGGGTCCAGTTCAGTGGCACTATTACCCCAGGTGGGCCATTCACAACCCCCTATATCGTAAAATTCCTACATCACTGACCCCGTGCGCCGGGGCCTCCACCAGAGCACCCCTCACCCTAGGAACTGGTTCGAACCTGCCCGTCACTGGGCCCTGCCACCACCTCCCCTCCCCGGGGCACTCACGCCAGGTGCCCAACAAATATCTGAGCAGTAACAGACTGCTCTGTACCATCAAGCACCCGATTTGTAGTCATTGTCAGCCACCGGCACCAGCCTGACAACAGGATGGCACATTTTTAAGCCTTTCTCAACCTGGTTACACAACTGATTCCTCTTGGTCATGGTAACCCTGTGAGGGCAGGTATTACCGCCCTGTCTTACAAATCAGTCAGCTGCGGCCGAGAAAGGTGACGAGGTGATTTGCGCAAGGGCACACAGTGGGCAGCTAGCTGTCGACAGAGCCTGGGTGAGAACCTGAGTCTTCTGACATCCAGCCTGGTGCCTGCCGTCAGCCAGCATGCCCAGTTACGACTGGTGTCCACCTAGCTGGTCAGGTCCTGGGCACTACCCAGAGGTGACGTATCTTGGACATCGGCCCAGCAGGCTCACCCTCAACCCAGCATCTGCTGCCCTACAGCTACCACCTGCTCCTGGCACAAGGGAAGCTGAGTGTACCGAGCAGGGCACGGGTGGGGAGCCCCAGCGGTGTCCACACCTACCTTTGATGACAAAGGCCTCTGCCAGCAGCCGCATCTGATACAGGGGCTTGTTCTCCATGGACATGTCATCGATCCCGGCCCTCGCATACATGCTGATGGCATCCCGGTAGGAGCCCTCCACGTAATGCAGCTTGCCCAGGATCAGCATGGCCTCACACATGTACCTTGACTGAAAGGACAAGGACCGCATTAGCAGGCTCCTGGCCCAAAGTCCCTGCCTCACCCACCCCAACAGGTAGGATGAGCACCCTCTCGCTGGAGCCATGACGATCTGCCTAAGACCCTGCTCAGAAGCCTCCTGCAGGAAGCCTTCCCTGACCTTCGAGCGCATGCCCAGGGCTCCCTTCTCTCCACACCTGCAGTCCATGGCCTACTTATTGAAATTCTTGACATTGGTATTGAAATCCTCTTAGGAGCCCCTAACTGTTTCACGTGTGTTGTATGCACCCTGCTCCACTGCAGGCAGCCTGCAGACTGGACTGCCTTCTCTCTCCTGCAGCCCCCAGAGGCTGCAGCAAAGGCTGGCACTCAGGAGTTCAGACACTTGTTCTCAATGCCAGGGACCCAGCCCTGTTTTGTGGGGCCTCATATAATTTGGGGTGGGGGTGCGTAAATATACACAAATATACAATTAGGTGGAAGGCCTTGGAGAGAACCATGCAGGTGACAGGCCTCAAGCTGAAGCCCCCGCACCACAGCAGGACCTCTGCGGGGAGAGGGGCGACATCAGCAGTGTGGGACAGAAGGGAGGAGGAGAGTGAAGGCCTGACGGGCCACCGTCCCATCTTATCAGAAACAGGTAATAAAAGTGCCCAGGCAAGTGCCTGAATTCACACCCGTTCTCTCTGCCTTACTTTTCCAAGTGCTGCTTATGCCCAAGTCTGCGTCCCATACAAGGACTCTCAGGCCTCGAGGAGGTCTGGTTGGCCCGGCCCCAGAATTATGGCCTTTGATGTGGGCCGGCCTGGCTTCAGGATCTCCCACCTTTGGGGCTCCCTACTCTAGTCTGCTGTCTTCATTTCTATGCTCAGCAGGCCCACCACTCCTTTGGCCAGGCTGCAGGCACTGTCCCACCAGGCAGCATCCATTCTGTCCACAGAGCTCCCTGGAGAAGTTGCGCTGGTTCCCAATCCAGCCTGTCTCCGCAGGAAGGAGCTGCCCCTGACTCCCTGCGGGGCGATCAGATTCTGGGGCACAGTGACAGACTCTAGGGCACAGTGACAGACTCGGGGGCACAGTGACAGACTCTAGGGCACAGTGACAGACTCGGGGGCACAGTGACAGACTCTAGGGCACAGTGACAGACTCGGGGGCACAGTGACAGACTCTAGGGCACAGTGACAGACTCGGGGGCACAGTGACAGACTCTAGAGCACAGTGACAGACTCGGGGGCACAGTGACAGACTCTAGAGCACAGTGACAGACTCTGGGGCACAGTGACAGACTCTGGGGCACAGTGACAGACTCAGGGGCACAGTGACAGACTCTGGGGCACAGTGACAGACTCGGGGGCACAGTGACAGACTCAGGGGCACAGTGACAGACTCTGGGGCACAGTGACAGACTCTAGGGCACAGTGACAGACTCTAGGGCACAGTGACAGACTCGGGGGCACAGTGACAGACTCGGGGGCACAGTGACAGACTCTGGAGCACAGTGACAGACTCTGGGGCACAGTGACAGACTCGGGGGCACAGTGACAGACTCGGGGGAACAGTGACAGACTCAGGGGCACAGTGACAGACTCTGGGGCACAGTGACAGACTCGGGGGCACAGTGACAGACTCGGGGGCACAGTGACAGACTCGGGGGCACAGTGACAGACTCTGGGGCACAGTGACAGACTCGGGGGCACAGTGACAGACTCTAGGGCACAGTGACAGACTCTGGGGCACAGTGACAGACTCTAGGGCACAGTGACAGACTCAGGGGCACAGTGACAGACTCTAGAGCACAGTGACAGACTCTGGGGCACAGTGACAGACTCTGGGGCACAGTGACAGACTCTGGGGCACAGTGACAGACTCAGGGGCACAGTGACAGACTCTGGGGCACAGTGACAGACTCGGGGGCACAGTGACAGACTCAGGGGCACAGTGACAGACTCTGGGGCACAGTGACAGACTCTGGGGCACAGTGACAGACTCTAGGGCACAGTGACAGACTCGGGGGCACAGTGACAGACTCGGGGGCACAGTGACAGACTCTGGAGCACAGTGACAGACTCTGGAGCACAGTGACAGACTCTGGGGCACAGTGACAGACTCGGGGGCACAGTGACAGACTCGGGGGAACAGTGACAGACTCAGGGGCACAGTGACAGACTCTGGGGCACAGTGACAGACTTGGGGGCACAGTGACAGACTCGGGGGCACAGTGACAGACTCGGGGGCACAGTGACAGACTCTGGGGCACAGTGACAGACTCGGGGGCACAGTGACAGACTCTGGGGCACAGTGACAGACTCGGGGGCACAGTGACAGACTCTAGGGCACAGTGACAGACTCTGGGGCACAGTGACAGACTCTAGAGCACAGTGACAGACTCAGGGGCACAGTGACAGACTCTGGGGCACAGTGACAGACTCTGGGGCACAGTGACAGACTCGGGGGCACAGTGACAGACTCTGGGGCACAGTGACAGACTCTGGGGCACAGTGACAGACTCAGGGCACAGTGACAGACTCGGGGGCACAGTGACATACTCGGGTGCACAGTGACAGACTTGGGGGCACAGTGACAGACTCAGGGGCACAGTGACAGACCACAAGGGAAGCTTCCACCACTCCGCACCATCTACTGCCCTCTCCGAAGCCAACTAAGAGAATGGAGCATGGCACAACCAAATTCCCCTTCCTCATGGTCTTTTTGGTTTTTGTAAATACACATTCTACCTTTGCCTTTGCTCACACAGGCTCCCTATCTGGAATAGTCTCCCCTTCCCCCAAGCTATCCAGCTCCTCCTCCATCCTTTGGGGTCTTGCTCAGGCCCACCTCCTCCTGGAAGCCTCCCTGACTACCAGGGAGCTCCCTTCTGCTGAATTCCTACAATGCCTCTACCAAATGGGCCCAGTCAGCTCCTGCAAGCCTGACCTGCTGACCACTGATTAACTCTCAAAGGCTGAATTTTTCAAGGGCATTTGCTGGTCTCCCCAGTAGGCCACCCCCTCCCTGGGCCAGGGCCATACATTACACCCCCCCCCCCAGGGGCATGCAGCCCACGGTTCCTCCAAGGCGGGCAACATCTCTGCTATTCTCTGCACTGGTCTCAAGAAACAGGCATGTTTCCTCCTTGCTCGGCCTCGTTTTCCCATCGTGAGGGCCAGATCCTAACACCTACTCCTCACCTCCCATCACAGCTATGCCGAGAGCATTAATAGGGCAAAGTCCAGAAAAGAGCTTTGAACTTTTCTTTAGAAAGAAGCATGATAAATACAGGGCATGAGTAATTATTATTATTATTATCCTGTTCTGCTGTAAATGGGGAAAAGGGCAGCTACGCTCCGAAGGACAAGTTTCAGGGCGTGATGATAGGGTGGCGCGAGGTGGTTCCTGGTGGACCAATGACAGTTTACAACAGAGCTTCCACTTAGCTGGGGACACATTAAGGACCATGTGGGAATGTTTCATAAAGCTGAATTTATGCTATTTAAAAAGCTGCCCTTAATTCTGAAAGCATATTCGTCTTGCCTTTTGGTGTTATGATGGTAATAGAGAATGGTACAGTTTTGCTGTTATTTTTTTAATGTCCATATTTGGCAGATTTGAAAGTTGGCCACACGGGGACCCGCGCATTTGAATTTGAAATGTTCTTGGCCTGTCATCCCAATAGTCAGGGAACCACAGAGCCCGGGCCGGTGGAAGGAGGCTACGCAGGAAGTCGCTCCGTCTGGGGAATAGTCCCCCGGCTGTGGAGCAGGCCTGTCACCTAGTCTTTGTGCCTCATTGTCTCTGTCAACGGACAGGGAAGGACGACCGCATGTGAATACCCAGGTGAGAGGAGAGGAGAGGTGAAGAAATGCTTCACGGAGGCAAAATGGGACCTGTGAGAGCCAAAGTGTCACCATCATCACTAACACTAGTACGAGTCATCTGTCATTATCTTGTTTCCATTCCAGGACGTAGGGACACAGCACCGAGAAGTAGCAAAGAGCATGAGGACTTGAGAGGTGAAGACACACAGGCCTGTGAGTAAGTCCTGGAGCTGCTGCTGTGGTCCCTGGGCTAAGTGACTAACCTCTCTGGGGTCTCAGTTTCTTCACCTGGAGAATGGGGATACTAGAAAATGCCATTGAGAGGGTTACAAGAGGCACCCAGGAGATGGTGCAATGCCTGGCGCTCAGTGGATCACAAGTTATGACAAATGGTTGTTTTCACCGACCTCCACAGAACTGAGCTTGGCAGGCCACCAAGAGTAGGTTTCAAACTATCCTGAGGAGATGCCCCAGGACCTGCCTCTCCACTCTCCTCCTCCCATCAGTTACTATACAGGAATCCACCTGGGATTTCATCTGCTGCCAGGAAAAATCACCCCCTCCTCAACCATACTCCAGCCTTTGGGGTAAGATAGAGAACCCCATAAACTACTTTTAATATTTTATTTTGCCTGATCCATTTAATGTTTTTGGCTTTGGCCTGGATAACAGGGAATTTCTCCGTGTTATCAGTGACTCTGTATGTCTTTGATGAATAGAGCATGGTAAAATCTGCGATATAAAATAAACAACACAGTTTTCCACAACAATACCTGAGGATACTATTAGGCCAATACAAAGGAAGAGGCATTGGCATGGAGAAAGCTCCAAGTGAAAGTTCTCAGTGCAAAAGAGCAACTTGTCAAATACGTAGCCTGTGACTCTAATAAGAAAATTAAGCTCTATATGTGTGCACGTGTGTTGGTTAACACACAGAGAAGTGGGACACACGCCCAATGATGACCAGTGCTCAACTATGGGGATGGGAATGGGGTAGGGTTCTGAGGGGTGGCAAACAAGGCCTTTTATTTATTATTCAAACCACTTGTTTATGTGGTGAGTTTTTTACAATAAGCCTAAGTCATATTTATTTTAAAAACAATTTTTAAATATTTAATGGCATCTACTGGAAAGAAAAAAATTAAAAGAGATCTTAGTGGGAAGAGTTTGGGACTCACCAATCATGTCCAACCCTTTTGATTGGTACATGGGGGACTGGAGGGCCCAAGAGGTCAGGGGACATGCTCAGGGTCAAGCAGCTATTTTAATCCAATACGAAACCTCCCAGAGCCTCAACCATCCCATCACAGCATGAGTCTAAAGGCGGTAACCTTAAACTTCCAGAACACTCTCCCCGAACTGCTTACAGAAAAAGCCGCGTGCTTCTTGGTGTGGTGTTCCAGTCCCCATTCTCTGGACACACTGTACTTTTATAACCTCATTACCCACCATTCCCTTTACTCTTCCTGACATATTTTAATGAAACTCTTACAAGAGGAACCCTTAGATTACACACTGCTTCCTTAGCTTGGAATGCTCTGTAGCTCTGTCCTATCTCTATATGCCCATCTCCCTCCCACTTCAAGGCCCAGCCCTCCCCAGGTCCAATTCTAGTATTACCATCTCTGAGTTGACGCCTACCTCACCCCCAGGACTGTTCCCCTCAGACTTGCCTGTGCATGTACACATGCCCGTGGCTTGTGTCAGAGTCCACCCTGGACAGTGTGCTGATAGGAATTATCTTCACAGAAGACCTGCAACATGGACCGGAGGACAGGGTCCATGCTGAACTCATCTTTATTGCCCTCAAAGTACATAACACAATGCCTTGCACATCGTAGGTTGTAACCAAATGCTTAGGTTAATAAATATATTACTTTAGAATATTTCTAGAAACATTATATCTTCTTTGGGTCTCTAATGACATATCAATACCTCTACTATAGCTCAGGGTACTCTGTAATCTAGAGTAGTCTCAAATGTTAATGTGCCATAATCACCCAGAGAGCTTCTTAAATGCAGATTCTGATTCAGATTTTGCATTTATAACCAGCTTCCAGATCATGCCCAATCTATAGGTGGGAAGACCCTGCTTTGAGTAGTAAAGGTCTAGAGAAGGCTGTGACTATACTTCCCTCGGTGTCTTGCATACAGTAGGTGCTCAATAAATGCACTTGGACTTAAACTGGCTTGCCCTGTTGAGCTCTTCCGTCGCTAGCCAGCTCTGTATGGTTGCCTGTTTCCAAGTAGATCTTGGGCTCACTGTTTCCCTGAGACCCCCAAAGAGCACACAGGACCAGGCACATACTAAGTCAACCAAGCACTGTCCAATAGAAATATAATTTACGCCATATGTGTAATTTAAATTTTCTAATAAAATGTTCTAGACACATTAGAAAGGGTCAAATTAATTTTAACGATTTTATCCAACTCAATTCATTCTATCATCTGAACATGTAATCAATGTAAAGTATTAATGATCTTTTACATTCTTTGTTTTGTACTAAGTCTTCAAACTCCAGTGTATGTTTTATGCTTATAGCACATCTCAATTTGGATTAGCCACATTTCACGCGTATATGTGGCTAGTGGCTACTGTACTGAATAGCACAAGGCCAACCCAAGGGACACATGCTGCTCAGGTGACGGAATAACTCAGGGAGGTTGAGAGCAGATAGGAGGCAGGAGAGGAAAGGTGGCCCCAGACTTGGAGGGCTGACAACTTACCGACAGCTTCCCATGGTTGAGGATACTACTCAGATAGTTTTTGGCTTCATTCATCTTCGGCTCATTCTTCTCCAGCAAAGGGATGGAGTCTTTTATCTTGGCATTGTTCTCCTTCAAACACTGCTCCAGGAGGGACTCAGCCAGGAGCAATTTTCCAAAGTCATCTGAAAAACAGGGCAGTGATCCCTGAGCCAGGCACATGTGGAGCCTGGGACTTGTCCCTGTAGTGACCCAACCACCTGATCCCAGCACATAAATTTCCCAGGTCCGAGAAAATCAATGAAGGCACTGTTTCCATAAACTTAAACAGCCTTAAACACACACACACACACACACACACACACACACACACACACCGGCAGGCATTCTACCATTGTACCAGCACAAATCGCTCCTTTGGGTTTATTTTCTGTAGTTTAGTGGTTGGGAAGGCAGTTTCCAGGATTTGGGACAAATTACCAGAACTTCAGAATTGAAAATGAGGCACAAAGTCACACCCATGACCCATTGTGGGTAGGGAGTGGCTATTGGGTCAAGCTTAATTGTGCCAGGAGGGCTCTGCCCTCCAAGCTGGGACTTGTATGTGGCTCTGCCACAGGTCAGTCCAGGGCTTGACCCTATAGCCACTCCCTACAATAAGTTCTTAGACCAAGAAGGAATTTCCCCAAATGACCGGAGAAGAAAATGATATGAGACGGTTTAATAATGCATTTTCACGTGCTCCTAATTTCCATAAAACCACATTTGGTTTTCTCCACTTTGAAGGCATTTTATTTAACATGACCCAGGGAGAACCTAGCAACCAAGTGAAGAGTTGAGGTAGGAAGCAGATTTGCTTGTCAGCAAGGCAAAGCCTGAACAGGTTTAATACCAGCACTTTCTGGGGTTCTCTCACATATGCCAGCTTATCTGCAGACCTCACCGCCTGGCAGGTGAATTTATACTGCTTGGTTAATTTGCTGCCTCCCCCACCACGTTGAAAACGCCAATCTAGTGACCACCATATTCCTGCTACCTTCAGCAAAAGTGACTCGGGTGGGAGTAGAATTCGGGGCTTCAGTGTGCAGGGCCAGAGGCCAAGTGTGCTTTCATGATGGCCTCCGGAGGTAGTGCTTGATGTGACTGGCTCATTGTCCTTCCCCTTCAACTGGGTGAGGATCAGGCCCACTACTCACATGGGTGCCCAGAAAATATCTGTGGAATGAACTGGACCCTCACCACTACCCCAGGAGGCAGCCACAAGTCTCAGGGAGTTGCATGCCACTCCAAAATGTCTCCAGAAATGTGTGCTTGGTCCCATCTCTTCACAGAGCTCTTTCTCCTGCCACCTATCCGGGGGTGCCTCTAATTCCTCACTCTTAGGACCACCTCACTTTAGTCACAACTCAAAGCTGCTGGTTCCAGCCAGGCCAGTGGGGCTCACTGCTTGAGTGTCAACCCATGAACCAGGAGGTCTTGGTTCGATTCCTGGTCAGGGTTGCAGGCTTGATCCCCAGTGGGGGGCATGCAGGAGACAGCTGATCAATGATTCTCCGCATCATTGATGTTTCTATCTCTCTCTCCCTTTCCCTTCCTCTCTCTGAAATCAATAAAAACATTATTTTTTTTAATAAAAAAGAAAAACAAAACAAAGCCACTGGTTCCAAACTGCATGCCTCTGAAGATTCTCCATCCATAAGGGAGATTCCATGCAGAGAACATCCCAAAAGCCCAGAGTCCCAAGGATAGTCACAGTTCCCTCTAGGGACGCCATAGCCTTTTAGTGGATCCTTTGCTATACCTACCTCTTGATTTCTCAAATTAAGATTTGGAGGAAATGGCCAGACAAGTACCTGGGTGAAACCATCATCCATCACTAATAGAAGTTGGTAGGATCTCTATAAAGGGCAATTTAGCAACATATATCAAAATTATTTTTGTACATTGCCACTGACTCAGCAATTCTGCTCCTACAGATGTCCTTGCAAATGTGTAAAGTAACCTACACATAAGGTCATTCCTGTAGCATTATTTGTAATAGCAGGAAATTAGAGGAAACCTGTGTATCCACCAACTGGAGGCTGATTAAAGCATGGTACATCCATAAAAAGGGACACCACGCTGCTATAAAAAGGAATGAGGAAGCTCGGTCTGTGCTATTATGGAGGAATGAATTCCAAAATAAATTGATAAGAAAGCAGAATCCAGCCCTAGCCAGTTAGTTGTTCAGTGGTTAGAGCGTCATTTCCAAATCTTGGCCAGAAGGAGTGGTGGGATGCTTAGCAGCGGGTGCCTGAAAGGTACACCTCTAGGCAAACTGCTCTCCCTCACCTGTTTTGCCTTTGTAAAACCAGGGGTGGAGTTAGGAACCTGTTCCTTGCAGGGACCAGCCTCTCCCCGGGCTCCGCCTCCTGGGCGGGTCCCCGCCCTTCTCCTGGGAGTGCACTAGCGCTCTGCTCTACAACAGCCAGCTCCCCACCTGCACAGCAGCAGAGCCATCCAGCCACCTGGCCCCGCCTCTGCCACCCAACTGCCCAGCCCAGAGCTCTCCACGGTTCACTGGCTCGGTTCCTTTCAGGCCTGGAGAAACCAGCTTCCTTCCAGGCAACCCTCAATCTTGAAATACTCCCCAGGGCACGCACCGCTCCTCAAAATTATGCGAGTGTCCTCTGAACACTTGTTGCTCAAAGTGTAGTCCCAGGACTAGAACCGGTAGGTCTGTGAGTGTGTGACCCAGTCCCTGGAGGTAAGTGCAGAAACGTAGAGTACACGTTCAACAAAGGTTGGCAATAACATGACAGAATGATTTTGAATCTGTTGAATCGAATAATAAAAAATTAGAGGGTAAACGTTTGTGTATCTTATGCAAGTATCAGAGCACATCAGATTGGGAATTTAAAATCATAAAACTGGTCCTCACAGATCATTTGAGAAGCACTGCTCTAAACCACAAGAGCACTTTTAAAAAAAATGTACATGTTCTATGGTTGACACTATTGCAGATGGCCCGCATTTCTTCGCCGCCCCCCTCCACTCCGCCCCTGGCTCCCCCTCCAGGGCCCTCGCATCACTATCGTCTGTGTGCATGGGCCCTGCATATATGTTCTTCAGCTAATCCCTTCACCTTTTAATGAGTAAGGGAGACTAATATTTGTTGAGGGCCTACTGAGTGCCAGGTACTTTATTATAAAGTATCATTTAATCAGCACGGCCCTAAAAGGTAGATATTATTCCCATTTTATAGATGGAAATAAAAATATGCAATAGTATTACAGCCACAGCCCATAACAATAGAATAGCACAGCCAAAGAATAATCTGTCTCCCTGGCATCCCATGCAGAGCAAAACTTCAGATACTTTAGAAATAAAGAACAGTTTAAGGTTAAAAACTAATAGTGCCCTGGCCAGTGGCTCAGTTGGTTGGAGCATCATCCCGTGCACCGAAAGGTTACCGGTTCCATTACTTGTCAGGCACTACCCATGTGGTCAAGTTGATCCCTGATTGGGTGCGTGCTGGAGGCAAATTGATCGATGTTTCTCTCTCTCCCTCTCCCTTTCTCTCTCTCTCAAATCAATAAAATCATTTAAAAAGAAAAAAGAGCCCTGGCCGGTTTGGCTCAGTGGATAGAGCGTCGGCCTGCGGACTGAAGGGTCCCGGGTTCAATTCCGGTCAAGGGCATGTACCTTGGTTGCAGGCACATCCCCAGTAGGGAGTGTGCAGGAGGCAGCTGATCAATGTTTCTCTCTCATCGATGTTTCTAACCCTCTGTTCCTCTCCCTTCCTCTCTGTAAAAAAATCAATAAAGTATATTTTAAAAAAAGAAAAAAGAAAAAAGAATTAATACTAATTCCCAGGGCAGGGATAAGAATTACAAGTTTTAGACTATTTTATAAATTAACACTTCAGGTCCTTCTCCAGAGCCACTTCCCCTCCTCTTCACCCCCACTCATTCCGTTTTGTTTAGCAGACACTCAGTAGGTGTTGGGAATTTACTTTCTTTTCTTTCTTGCTCACTTCTCCCTGCACCAATCTTTCTCTCCCTCAACCCCCCCCCCCCCCCCCCCGTTTCTTTCCATCCTATTATTCTCAACTGGCCAGTCTATGGAACTGAAGGATATTTTAAAATTAAAAGTTCTTGACTTTCAGTTGTTAAACGAGAATCCAGGTGCATAGAGGCTTCCCTGTCCTTCTCTGAAGGTAGAACAAATTGCTTTTTATCATCGTATTGTCCAAAATCTACTCCCTACACGGTTTGGGTAAGGGGCCCAGCTTCTCCCCTGCTGGGGGCATCCCCTTCTTGACAGAATGAGACTCTGGGAGCCTGGATGCTGGTTCTGGCAGCCCAGCCCAGCACCCTGCCCTTGACAGAGACTCAAGTGAGGCCACCACCGAGTGGCCACCCTGTCTGCCCACCCCCTTGTTTTGAAGGACTCTGGCAGCTAGCTTCCTCTCTGCTCCCATCTTCTCCAGCCTCTCCAGGGTGCCAGGTCACAGAGACCCACTTCAAGGACACCTGCCTCCTCCCCGCACCCACATTTGCAGGACAGTGTTCCCCTCCCCACAACCTGCCAATTCACCGTCTGGAAACCTGGGTGCAGCCAGCAAGCCTGGCGTCCAGACCAGGCCCCTCCTCACCAGGTCACATGGGGACGTGGCGGTCTCCACAGCTGCTCACCTCACAGGGCTGCAGAGGGTGGGGGCCTTCCAAGCGTTGAGAGAGAAGGAAGAGGCTGAAACTAGTCAGAGGCCACCTGCCTCCAACACCCCTTCTAACTTCATCTGAAGAAACACTCTTTAGCCACTTGGGTAGGCTCTTTGTTTTTACGCGAACAAACCCCACCCCAGAGAGCTGTACTCCGGGGTTCCCCTGCTCCATCCTGATCAAATCTAAACCGGATGTGAGTTTGAAAGTAAGGGTGCAAAAAGGGGCAACCACCTTCCCCCTGGGTGGGTGGCGGGGAGCGGCCTCCCCAGACGGGAAAAGGGGGTAGGGGCCCTTCTGAGGGAGCTTCTCCTAGTCCTTCACTCCCACCAGACCAGCAAGAAGCCCCCTCAGAGGGGCCCTCCCCTCCTATTCCCTGCAGTGAAATCCATGCTTTGGGATTTCTAGCTTCTGAGGGAAACCCCACAGATGCGGCAGGGCCTCAGGGCCTCAGGCTATAAAATGGGTTTCAGCTGGGGGTTGGCTCCCCCTCAGTGCCTTCTTCCCCTCTCCCAAGTTTAGAACTGTTAAAGCTTCCAGGCACTGACTGGAAGAGTCCAACTGGCCAGGTGGGACTTTAAGGAACTCCCTCCTGAGTTGCAGGGGGTCAGTTCCAACAACACCACCCCGCAGAAAACAGCCTCTCAGTCCCTCAAGTGATCAAGAACCCAATGGAACCCTAGACAGTTTGGCTCAGTGGCTAGAGCGTCAGCCCATGGACAGAAGGGTCTTGGGTTCGATTCTGGTCAAGGGTATGTACCTAGGTTGATGTTTCTCTCTCTCATTCTCCCTTCCACTCTCTATGAAAATCAACGGAGAAAATATCGTTAGGTGAGGATTAAAAAAAAAAAAAGAAAAAAAAAAGAAAGAAAGAAAAAGGGCTTTTCTAGGGAAAAAAAAAAAAAGAACCCCATGGAGAGAGAACCAAGATAGCAGACAATCCAAAAAAAAAAAAAGCTCCATGCATGGGCTTTGGGAGTCACTGTTTTCCTTGCTCATGTGCATGCGTGCATTTGGGGATAGTGTATCTGGATTTAACAGTGGGGGAAAAATCACTGACCCCAATATTGACAGGAGAGACCTCCCACCATCCTTCAATCTCCCTTGTGCCTGTCAGTTCCCACAGTGAAGCCAGGCCAGGCTCCATATGCCCCACTCAGTTACTAGCAGACTTGGTTGCAGGGGCTCAGGCTTGGGGACAGGCTCTGCCACATACACATCATGTGACTTCTCTGAGTCTTGGTGTCCCTGTGTTTAATATGGGGACAATAGCCCTGCTGGTGTGGCTCAGTGGTTGAGCGTCGACCTATGTTCGATTCCCGGTCAGGGCACATGCCTGGGTTTTGGGCTTGATCCCTGGTAGGGGGCATGCAGGAGTCAGCTGATCAAAGATTCTCTCTTATTTATGTTTCTCTCTCTCTCTCTCTCTCTCTCTCCCTTCCTCTCTGAAATAAATTATTTAAAACAAAAATATAATGGGGACAATAATTCCTTTCCTCCCCACAGAAATTATAGAGCCCTAGCTGGGTTGGCTCACTGGATAGGGCATCAGCCCGTGGACTGAAGGGTCCCAGGTTCGATTCCAGTCAAGGGTACTTATCTCAGTTGCGGGCACGATCCTGGCCCTGGTCTGGGTGTGTGCGGGAGACAACCAATTGATGTGCCTCTCTTACATCGATGTTTCTATCTCTCTCTGTCTCTCCCTCTCCCTTCCACTCTGTCTAAAAATTGATGGGGAAAAATATCCTCGAGTGAGGATTAACAAAAAAATAAAAAAGGAAAAAATAGAGAAAGCACTTTATACCATACCATTTATAAACTGTCATACCAGTGTTTCCCAATAATGCTTCATAGAATATAGTAAGGGAAGTCGGAGAAATGTGGTATTTATACTCTAACCTTGGCTTTAACATCACATGCAGCTGAGCATATTAAAGGCCCTTATAAGTCCTGCAGTTTAAACATCTGTTTAACGATATTTAATCCATTAGGTCTAATTTCTTAACTTGTGTGGCTCTCTAAACTCTTTCTTTCTGGGATACCAACGAATAAACATTCAATGTCTTGAGACCGCTAGAGAATAGCTTAGGAAATACAGCCCAGTATGGACGGAAGGAGGCCTGGTTCCTGTCTTGGTCCCAGTGTGTTTCTCTGCAGTGCCAACCTGACTCAGATTCCCATATCTTTGAGAAAACCCCAATGCCTTCTGTGTGGGTCACTTTCCATTTCCCACCCTCACCAGACTTACCCCATATCAACCCATACAGGGGATAGAGGGGAACCTGTAATTTATCTATTCTGCCCTAAAAGGGGGGGGCTCACCAGCTTCTCCCATATATGTACCAGCTCTGGCCACTGCCACACTTAGAACTACCTCAAAGGTTCAACCTGACTGCCCGTCCCTGCCGCCTAGCCCCCCTCAGTGTCCTTCTATCCGTCCCCCTCAGTGGACAGACACATTCTGCCCTTTCCACTGTCAGAGGCCAGTACACATTCTGGTACTTCCTGAGCCCCACCATCTAATGCGCAATTGCCCTCTGGTCACCTCCCTGCCTCCCTGTCCATTTTGGCAACTCTTCAGGCTGGCATTTGGTGCTACACATCTTTGAGAGGTAAGACTACAAGCGATTACAAGGATGTGCTGAGAAATCGGGGTTTAAATCCTGACTCCACCACTTATCAACGGGATGATCAAGTTACTTAACTCCCCTGTGCCTCAGTATCCTTATCTGTAAGTGGGGCTAACAAGAGTACCTGCTTCTGGGGGTTGCTGGGAGGAATTAATGAGTCCATTAAAGTGCTTAGGACAGTGTCTGGCACACAGTGAGTGCTAGGTAAGTGTTAGCTATTACTATTATTTTCATTCCTTCTCCACAGAGCCTTCCACAGGCAGAGTTTAAAACTCTTTATAACTGGGTGTATTTACTTCCTTCCACAGGGCTCTGAAGCGCTCAAAGATAGGGCTCAGAGAGGGCTCTCCAGGCTGAGCTGAAGGCACCGGGGACAGGATTTGAGGTTGGAGATGGGGGCGGGGTTCCCCCACTGCCACATCAGGGTACTTTCCCACCCAGGAGCCCAGCCCTGCTGCTAACGCCACGAGCTGCCAGGGCTAGAAGGGTCCCGAGCCCGGCCACAAAGGAGGAAACTGAGGCTTACGGGGCCTCTTTCACACTTCACCACCTCACCCCGTGATCATCAACCCCTCCGAGTAGGTCTGTTGTGGACAGAGCTCCCGCTGTCAACTTGACTTGGGGGAGGCATGGGGAGACACACAGTGTTCACCTGATGGGAGCTCAAAGGTGGTGCAAGAGTCCAGCCCAAGCCCTAATCTGACACGTGCCCATACCACCATTTCACAATAGATGGAGTTGCCCACATGATCCTAAAGGGCAGAGAGCAAAAGACGATTCCCCCTTTCCCCAAAGCACCCAACCTGCACGGGTTTTCTCCTGGGGCAGGAAAGCCGTTCTAACTGCCCGGGCACTCCCTAGACTAGTACGACAGGAAGGGTAATACCAAAGACGGCCGGCGAGGCTGGGGGCAGTCGGGGCGCACTTCCTGGAGGAGGAGGCGCGTTTCGCGCGCTCCAGCTAGCGAACCAGCCCCTTCCCTCACTCACCGGTGTCCGGAGGGGTGAATAAGGCGCTCGAGATGGCTCTTCGGCTGCCTCCACCACTGGGCAGGACCAGCGCCCTCATCTGCCGGACCAGCTGGGGCATGCGGTCCCAGAGGCCCTCGGCGCGGCAGCGCTCCAGCTCGCTCTCTACCTTCAGGTGGGAGCTGTGTGAGCCCTTCGCAGCCATCTTCGCGCGGGCGCTGTCATGGGAGGTGCGGCTAAGAAGTGGAGACCCGGCCGGGGGCGGCGTCCCGGCTGGGGCGCACAAGCAGGCGGGGTCGACGAGGGCGCGGACGGCGTCCGGGGGCCCGGGGGCAGCGGGGGCCCAGGCGGCGGCGGGAGGGCAGCAGCAGCAGCACTGATTGCAGCGCCCGGCGCCTCCGGGCTGGGGCTCCGGCCGCGCGGCCCGGACGCGTCCAGAAGCAGCCTCCGCCTCTGCTGCAGCTGCCTCTGTCGCTGCTCCCTCCGCCGCTGCTGCAGCTGCTGCCACAGCCCCCGCCCCGAGCCCGGGCGCCGCCAGCTGCGGACCCGCCCCTGGCCTCCGCTCCACCTCCGCGAGGGCGTGGCGCGGCTCCGGGGAGGCGGGCGCGCCGGCGGCCAGCGGGGCCACAGCCGCCAGGCCCCCGAGAAGCGCTCGCGGCCGCCCCGGCGCCAGCCGCCCGCCACCCGCGCGGCGGACTCGGCCTTCACTTTAATGCTGGGCGGAGTCCCGGAGCCCGGGGGCGCCCCGCTGCCCGCCCCCTTCCCCACCCATTGGGGCTCTTGGCCTGGGAGACCCCCGCCCCGACGTTCCGGCTTTGTGTGATGGCTCCGTCACCACTGCTGCCCCCGACACGTCACAAATCCGAGGAGAGGCCGGCCGGCCGGGAGTCCCCCACCCCGAACGCGAGCCTCCCCGGAAACCCGCCTCCGCCGCGTGGGTCCGGCCCGGCTCCCTCCGGGGAACGCGCGGGCCTGGCGCGCCACCCCCGGGGTACTCGGGAGAAAACAGGCGGGTTTTGAGTCTCTCGACTCTATGGACGTCTCCGCTCTAACAGGCTGTTTCTTTCCTTTTTTTTTTAAACAGCGGAGTTCCTCTTTCCAACTTGACTCCCTTACCTAACCGACTGTCCTCAGCAGAATCCAGTTGCCCTGGATTTCTTAAAGGTTTTAAGCTGTTTCTCCAACTTGGTATTTATTTATTTCTTCCTTCTGGTGTCTAAAGACTGTGATCAAGGCTGTCCTGCGCTCTTGGCAAGGCTTAGCCTGGCTCTGTGGGGTACTAAGAAGTTCAGAGGATTACTTGGTGGCCTGTGGGGAGGGGCAGGCCAACAACACCCTGTGCCTGGTACAGGTTCTGGTGGCCCCACCTCCGGGTGCCCTCGGTTTAGTCTTGTGTAGGGATGGAGGCCATCACGCATAAAATCACAGTAAGACCAAAACAAAGAGCAAGCAAACAAAAAAAACACCTCCCTGTGTGTAAGCGAAGACTCCAGAGAACGGGGGTGTCAGGGAAGCTTTTAAGTACAGACTCCTAAGACCCCTCAAGTAGGTCTTTCCCACTGCCGGCACGTGACCTTGAGAGTGAGCATGGCCACTGAATGTTGGGAGCCTCTGGACAGCTGTAAACGTGGGAAGGCTTTTGTCAAGAGGAGCCCAGGCTCCTGGTGCTTATCCCACTGGGCCCTTGGCGCTGCAGCCACGGGAGGGGGGTGGGGGTAGTGTTATCAGTGGAAGGCAGTCTTCCTGCCCCCCACCCCATCCTCCTAGATACCCTCCTCTCCAGATTCCAAATGTAGCTCCATTCCTTGCTTGGCAGGCAGGGTTTCCTGAACTTGGAGGCTGTGCTGAGTACCTGGGGTCTGTCCTGATCTCCCAGAATCCAGGAGATACGCGAAGAAAAATTGGGACAGCTCTGGCAGTTAGAATTTGCTCAGTTTACACACACTCCTCCTTGCCTACTACTGTCAGCTCCTCTAGCTGGCTTTTGGTTAGTTGCCCTTGGCTGCCCTTGCTAGTTACCAGAACCGGATTTTGCTAGGAGAATGATTTGAGCATGTCCTTCCGGGGAAGGTGGCCTGAGAACACCCTGTGATTTACCCCAGATCTGGCAGTCCCCAGAGTCAGCCCTGGGGCAGACAAAGAAAAGCAGAGTTGATAAGCAGGAGGCAATCTTTATGGAAAAGAAACCTCCTCCCTCTTTTCTGCGGTCCTTTGCCAATCCTGCCCCCAGGTTGCAGCACTCCAGGGAACTAGCTGAAGGGGAATGGCTGCTTGTTTCTTTGACAGGTGTTCCAATATGTGTGTGGGCATGGGCCCAGGTGGGGAGGAACATCCCTTGCACTAGGCGGGGAAAGCCCTGCCAAGTATCATGGTTTAAACTTACGATGAGAAGAATTTTTCTCAGTCTATTGAGATCTTGCTTCTAGGCGCATCCTTTGTTTGGCTCAAATATATTTTTATAATACAGAAACAAAAAACTTATCATGAGCTGCTCCTCAATACTGTGGAACACCTGCCTTCATGGCTCTTCTCCAGCAGAGATAAGACCCCAGCCTGCTAGTGACCAGCTTTTTGGGGGGACAGTAAGAGACTCCAGTGGGCCTTGACTTACGAGTTTAATTCGTTCTGAGACCGAGCTCGTTAAGGAGCTCGTTAACTCAAATTACTCTATCAACTCAATGCAAAAAATCAGCCAAGAGACAGCTGTTATCTCAAAAAACTCGTAATTCAAGGCCCCACTGTATAGGCACAACAACCATGACTAATTAGTAACATTTGCCAAAATCAAAGGCATATAAAAAGGGTGGTGGTGGTTTTTATTTTTTAATCTGAAATCTCTTAGGTGAAAGTTTAGGACAAATTCTGATTGCTATCAAGATAACTTGCTGATCAGGTAAAGCTGAGCTCAGAGGAAGTAATGAAGTTCATAGGAGGTATTGATTTACTTCTTACCAGTGTCTATGTGGCCTCCACTTTCAGTTCTTGGTTATCAGGGTTCTCTCCAGCTACTCTTCAGTTTATTATTCAAGATGATTTTTTCTGTATTTAAGTTGTAATTTAAGTTTGGTCCTGGGAGGGTGTCAGCGTAGCTTCCATTTAATCTGCCGCCATTTCCCTGCTCTGAATCTATATCTTGCCTACTGGGTTTCTCAGTGGGACAATAGGAGGCGATATGAAGACTCCTTTCTCCTTCAGGCTTTTGATTATTAGTTTTATTCCTTCTGTAGCACCTTGTTTTAGAGCAGTGGTTCTCAAATGCTGCGACCCTTTAATAGAGTTCCTCATGTTGTGGTGACCCCCAATTTCATTGTTACAAATTGAACATAATTAAAGCATAGTGATTAATCACAAAAACAATATGTAATTATATATGTGTTTTCCGATGGTCTTAGGCGACCCCTGTGAAAGGGTTGTTCGACTCCCAAAGGGGTCGCAACCCACAGGTTGAGAACTGCTGTTTTAGAGGCTATTGTGCAAATTTGGGTAAAGGTTTAGGTAGGTCATTCTGAACCTTGATGAGTTTAGTCTGGAAGAATAGCATTAGAATTGTTTGCCCACAAAAGAGCTTCAATCTGTGCTTGATCTACACAAAAAAGTACTGGTACAACAATATCCAAGTTAGCCAGGACCTCATTATGAATAGAGATGTTCTCTGGGACTGGAGGGAAGAGACCATCAGGACACAGTAAATCCCTTGCTAGTAAGTTAATGATTGTCACAAAGGAAAAACCTCTTTGGTTAAAGATTCTAGGCTAAAAGGGGGGAAAAAAAGGTTCAAGGGTGACAGTTATACGGGTTCGGGGGGGGGGGCTGGAGAAGGTGCGATGAGGATTATTAACTAGATGCATGACTGGAATAGGGTGTTGACTCCAAGGAACATGCTGTATAGTAGTGCTCAGGTTTAAGATTGATATTATTGTGCCCATATCAATCAAAAAGTTGTAATGTTATCCTTTAATTTTTAGAGAAATGTTTCCTTGCAGGTTTAAGAATGGAATGCGAAATGGAACACCTTCATTGATAACTTTTTTCTTTTCTGTTTTTTTAGTTTCTTAGTTTTAGAGCTCTTTCAATATAGACTCTTTCAAGATTTTGATCATAGCATAATAAGTCCCTATTTCTGGTTTAAGGCCATTCACAAAAAGTTAAGAGGGAGAGAGCCAAAGTCAAGTCGGCTTCAGGATTTACTCCTGAATACTGTCCCTCCTTTTTCTTTTTAAAGTTTATCTTTATTGTTGAAAGTATTACAGATGTCCCCTTTGTTTTTCCCCCCTTTGGCCACCTCCATCCCACAGCCACCCCTCCCAGGCCTTCAAGTTCATGGGCTATGAATATATGCATATAAGTTCTTCAGTTAATCTCTCCCTTCACCAAACCCACCATGTTTTTTGCCTTGAAGAACTGAATCAGAGTACCATCTATTTCCACAGGAAAGTTAAAAGATAGTTTACCAAAGACCTTGACCACTATCTATAGCTTTTCTAAACCCCTTCAATTTCCTATGCAATTTAAGGTCTTTTAAGTCACCAGAGGTCTTCCCATTCTGAAAAAAAAAAATTTTTTTTTAAATATATATATATATATATATATATATATATATATATATATATATATATATATTGTTTCAGAGAGGAAGAGAGAGGGAGAGGGAGAGAGAGATAAAAACATCCATGATGAGAGAGAATCATTGATCGGCTGCTTCCTGCATGCCCTCCACTGGGGATTGAGCCTGAAACCCAAGCATATGCCTTGACCAGGAATCAAACCATGACCTCTTGATTCATAGGTCGACACTCAACCACTGAGCCACATGCTGGGCCCATTCTGACTTTTTTACATCTGAGCTTCCTACTAATGTATGAAGTAATTTATATATATTTGGATGCTCTGGACTAGATGTCCCTCAAGCTATCCTAAATTCCTCTGTGATGTTCTCTGTCTTGTCTAGGCCTTGAAGAGTCTTTGATGATGGTTTTCAGCTGAGAACGAAACCAGAGCTTAAACGTCACCATAAGAGATGTTTTTCTATGTGGAAGGAGGTTTACCCTAAAGAGGGAAGTGAGGTTTGGGGTATCTGGCCAGCCAGGAGGGGAGGAGATTAGGTCAGAGGGAGTGAAGGATAGCCTTTTCAACTCACCTTAGCCATTCTGCCAACCCCTGCAAAAAAACAACAACAACAACAACAACAGACTCCTAAGGGGACCTGAGTGTCTGCCTTTTGATGATTTTAGCAGTTTTAGACTTTAAACAATAGCTTTGCTCCATCTGCTTTTCAAATAATTTATTTTTCTCTTCTGTCTTTTAAAAAACATACTTGTTGTGAAAAAATAACACAATTAAAGGCAAGTGCATACAGTAATTATTATAAAGCAGTGAGAGGAAAATAGAGTAGTGGAGCTGTTCCCTGGACACAGGGACCTCTCCCCCAGGACGGCACTGCTCTCTTCTTCCTGCAGCTGGGGCTGCAATCTTAGAGCTGCAGCCACCCTGCCTGACTCTGAGAGCCTGGGGCTGCCCAGCCTTCTACTGTCCAGCCCACTGGAGGACTGCAGTGCCTTCTGCTCCGCCCCAGGCCTACTGTGCATGATGGTACCCAGCAGTTGTACAGATGTCCTTGTCCATCACAGTGAGCAGGTGTAGATAGATGCTTCTGATAGACTTCTCTGGATTGGGCTTTCCAAACTACTCAGAACTTCAAGGAAAAGGTTCTAATTGTGAAGGATAAAGGTTATGTGAAATATGGAGTCAGTCTGTATGGATGTTGCAAGAAAAGTAAGACAGACAGTACACAATAGTGTTTAACAATAAATTTTCTCCTTAAACTTGGATGGAGAGTGTTGTGGATTAAAATCCTCTTGGCAGTTCTAGTAATAAACCTCCAGGGTGGCATCTAAATTGGACCTGCTTTCTCCTCCTAGTTCCCTTCTCTACTTTCAAGCACTAAGGAAACCTTTGGAGCAGCCGTCGCCAACCAGTGGTCCATGGACCACTGGTGGTCTGTGAGGTCCGAAAGGTTGGCAACCACTGCACTAGAGGATGAGCCATCAATCAGTACAAAGAGGTTCTATAAACACTCTGGATGATTCTTTGACTGTAAGGAAGCTTCTAATATTCTTTCAGAAGGATCATTTTCTGTCATTCGAAACTTTACCCTTTTCTGAAAAAGAATGCTCTGTCAAAAGAAGTCCCTTCTAATTTTAATGTGTTTTCTCCATGTCCAGGGTGGTCCTCGAGTGTACCTTAGACCCTGAAAACACTTATCCCTCTAATCACTTACAAAGAATAATGAATCAATCAATGACCGAGCAGAGGGTTTGAACTAATTCTTGGAGTAAACACTGTGGCTGGGAAAACTCAAGAATGAGTAACTGCCTCTGTTCATGCAGTGGCTATCATGCTGAAAAGTGCCTTGTCAATAGAAATTTTGTAAATTAAATCTTAGGCAAAAATCCTATATAATAAAAGGCTAATATGCAAATAACCAAACGGCCGAGAGACCGGTCGCTATGACGCACACTGAACACCACGGGGTGTGTGCGGAACATGGCGGGTGTTGGCAGCAGGTGGCAGAGCATGGAACATGGCAGGTGTTGGCTGCAGTGAGATGGTGGAGCAGGTGAGCAGGGGCACCAGACCAAGGCAGGGCACTGGTCGCTGTCATTGGGGCGAGCCTCTGGTGGTTACTGAAAATTCTTTGCTTCTGCGCACCACGGTCCTGCCTGGCACGCGCACCCGCTGCTGGCACCCGGTGCCAGCCCCGATGGCTCGGAGCCGTCAGTGGGTGGGAGCAGTCAGTGGGTGAAAGCAGTGGCTGCTGGCCCCGATTACCCCTCAGGGCTTCTCCACCTCCCCCTGTTCCTAAGGGGCGACTGGGGCAGCAGTCGCCACTCACACCCACTGCTGGTGCAGGCCCCAATTGCTCTGCGCCCTCAGTGGGTGTGAGCGGGGCCAGCGCTGTCAGTACGTGGGACTGGCAGTGGCAGGAGAGGGGCTGTCGGTAGAAAGGGGACTGGGGGCCATGGAGGATGGGTGGAGACCCGCCCCTGTGCCTACTGCAACCTTGTAGCCCACAGTTTCTTTCAAGGTGCACAAATTCGTGCACTGGGCCCCTAGTGATCATCATAAAAAATGCCTTCTATAAGATGAGACTTTCATAATGTGAACAGTCTGACTGTAACTATTGTGTTTGTTTAGCTAACAGCCTCTGTGTGTCCCAGTCTCATGACTGAATGCCCAAGTACTCCACCTCAACTCTCACCTACTCGGTAAAGCCTTACCCTGCCACCCAGGTCTTACAGTTTATATTCTTTCATCTCTGCACTAAATTTTAACATGGTCTGTGTCCTACAGTTCAGCTCTTTTCAATGTTCAATTCCTGCAATGCTTAAAAAAAATAATACTTAATACATTAAAAATGTTTCTCTTGCTGCTTCCCTTCTTTTCTATATTTCTGTCATTGCAACCTTCAGTATAGTTATAATAAGAATTTCAGGTATAGGTTAATGGGTGTCACTGTGAGAAATAAAATTTAAAAAGCTTACCATTCTTTTAAAATTGATTAACTGATTCATTCACACACCGCGCCCCCCCCCCCCTTCACTTATATTATTAAAACTATTAGATGTTGGGTCAAGAAGAGAAAACAATTATTAATTTTGCTTAAAGAATAAACTGTAATGGTGGGAATTTTGAGGGAAAGCAGGAGACAAGTCACCTTACAGGTGATATGATCAAGTTAATTTATTCTGAGCAGGTATGTGTCAATATTTTACTAAAAAAAACAACAAGTGCAGTGCACTGAACTGACCTGTTTAAAAAAAAAATACTGAAAGCTGAGTAGAAGCAGCCCAGATCCCTAAAGGTCAATTTATGGAAGGATCAATTAGTTCAATGTCCATAGTACCCCCCAATTTGCCAAATGTGCAAGTTACCAAAAACTTAGAGTACTCTTGAAAATATCCAATGACTATTAAGGTATTTTTTATGAATACCACATGTCATATTTTTATTCTTCCAGGTATTATTTTCCAATATTCTAATTCAAAACATTCATATTTAACATATTCTAGAATGCTTTTATTCATGAATGCGTTTCATAAATGTATTTACGTTTCTTTCAAAACATCTTGAAATTATGGTAAGATAAATCAAACTTTCTATTAATTGGAAAGCTAAGCTCATAAGAAAGTAGATGAAATCATGTAAGGAGAGTGGGAACTCAGGCTAGAACCCTGGGTGCCTTAACATTTATAAGTTGAACAGAAGATGAGAAGTCAGTGAAAAGAGTCCTAGAAAGAATAGACAGGCCTGGCCAGAGTGGCTCAGTTGGTTGAGGTCAAAAGGTTGCCAGTTCGATTCCAGGTCAGGGCACATGCCTGGGTTGTAGGTTCAATCCCTGGTTGGGCACCTACAGAAGGCAACAGATTAATGTTTCTCTCTCATATCGATGCTCCCCTCTCCCTTTCTGTCTCTAAGCATGTCCTCAGGTAAGGAATTAAAAAAAAAAGGCCAGTGAGATAGGAGTGCATGATGTCAGAAAACACGAGATGGAAGTGTTTCAAAGTGGGCAGTGGTTGGCTGTGATGGACAGCACTGAGAGGGTAAGTAGAAAGAGAGGAGAAGGTACCATTGGATTTGCATGCAGATTGCAGTTTCTTTAGTGTGGTAGTGAAGAAACCAGAGGGAAAGGGTGTTTGACGGTAGGAATGGTTTATTAGAGAGGGAACAATTGGTGATTCAAGAGAGGGAAGAGGATAAGATCCGCAGAAGTGGAGGCATTGGTATCAGATACAGAGCTTCTTTTTTAAAAAAATAATTCTTTATTGTTGAAAGTATTACATATGTATCCCCTCTTCCCCCTTGGCCCCCTCTAGCATGCTCCCCCCCCCCAAAAAAAAGCCTTCAGCACTGTATTGTCTGTGTCCATGGATTATGCATATATGCATACAAGGTCTTTGGTTGATTACCTCCCACCCACCCACCCTCCCCCACCTTCCCTCTCAGATTCTGCACTCTGTTCCATTCTTCAAGTCTCTGGATCCACTCCACTCATTAGTTTATTTTGTTACTTAGATTCCACATATGAGTGAGATCATGTGATACTTGTCTTTCTCTGACTGACTTATTTCACTTAGCATGATACTCTCCAGGTCCATTCATGCTGTCACAAAGGGTAAGAGAGCCTTCTTTTTTACTGCTGCATAGTATTCCGTGGTATAAATGTACCACAGCTTTTTTATCCACTCATCTACTGATGGCATTTGGGCTGTTTCCAGATCTTAGTGATTCTAAATTGTGCTGCTATGAACATAACGGTGCATACATTCTTTCTGATGAATGTTTCAGGTTTCTTAGGATATAGTCCTAGAAGTAGGATCACTGGGTCAAATGGCAGATCCATATTTAATTTTTTGAGGAAACTCCATACTGTTTTCATAATGGTTGCACCAGTCTGCATTCCCACCAGCAGTACTAGGGTTCCCTTTTCTCCACATCCTCACCAGCACTTGTCATTTGTTGATGGTAGCCATTCTGTCAGATGTGAGATGGCACCTCATTGTCATTTTGATTTGCATCTCTCAGATGATTAGTGACATTGAGCTTGTTTTCATATGCCTCTTGGCCATCTTGTCCTCTTTGGAGAAGAGACATTGAGTTTCTTGAAGAATGAGACCATGTCTTATTCTTACTTGTATCTCTAGTATCTCCCAGTACATAGAAGGCACTCAAGAAGTATTACTGAATTATTGAACAAATGAACAAATGGAAAAATAGATGGATGGCAGGTGCAGGGCTGGAAAATGAATGATATCAAACTAAAACTTCAGAGTAAGGAAAAGAGAAGAGGTCCTGGATTAATAAGCTATCTTCAGGGACTTTGGGATCCTGGGTCTTGTCTCTGGGATAGGGTAGACAGATTTCAAACTCAGATGAAGATGAGAAGGAATAAGTGACTATTGAAGGCAGTTGCCTTAGCTAACTTTCAAGGCACGGATCTGCTAAAACCAACTGCAGTGAGGGTTCTGGGATCATTTACTTTCTTTCTCTTTTTCCGAATCCAGGCTCATATGAAAAGTGATTATGTGTCTTTACAGAGCCAAATGGGAGGAGGTTCTAATAAATGACAGTGCCACATTCAGTTACCCATCCGGCCAATAGCTACCCACTGAATGACAGTCTTGTATGGAGGGAAAGGTATAAGGGCAGGGTTACGCTGGGCTTATCTGTTCGTTTCTTTTGCTTATGGGTGTGTGTGTTTTATTTTTATGAATGCTTGCCTTCTATTGAGATAGCAGCTGATTTCACGAACTGCACAGGTGAGGTGGTGTTTGAACCGGGCCACCCCTAGTCTTGGTGGGACTCCCCTGTGGGTGAGTCGGTGTTGCAGAAGGCGGCTCTGTGGAATGGAGAAAGCAGAGCATGGAAGCAGGCCCGTCCTGGAAACACAGGACTCCAGGCCGGCTCCAGCGTCTTCCAGCCCTTTCATTAGGAAAGGATTTAGGATTCCCATTTTTTTCCAGTTTGCAAGTGACGTGGAGGCGGAGCTGGAAGCTAGCCTTGGCGTCTGCTCGGATGGTTTTGCCCCTCTACGTCCTACGCGGGTCTACGTTCCTCGGGGTTTCCTAGCAACCTCCCGGGCCAGCCTGGCAACCTCCCGGACCCCTGGGTGCCCAGGTTGATCACACCGGGCTGCAGCCGAGTGTCGCCTTCGGGAAGCAGGAAGAACGGCGTCCGCCCGACCCTCCGGCCCGTTACACGTGGGATCTCCAGAGCCGTCCACCCTGCGCGTCGCCGGGCGAGGGCGGGGCCTCGCGGCGGCCAATGGGCAGGCAGAAGGGAGCGCGCCTGCGCACGGCAGGCCGGGGGCGGGGCCGGGAGAGGCGCTGAGGACGGGGGCTGGCGAGGCTCACGCGGGGTCGCTGCGTGTCTGGCAAAGTTGGGCAGCTGCGGGCCGCGAGGGTGAGTGACCCGGGAGCAGCCCAGGGGCGGCTGTGGCCGGTGAGGCCGGAGTCCCCACCTGGGGGAGGAGGCCGTGGGGCGGCGCCAGGGGTCCTCAGCGGGGCTGGGTCCCGGCGCCCCTGTGTGGTCCTGGGCGCCGCGCTCGGGGTGAGAGGCTGGAGGGCCTGCGTGGGGGTCTCAGCCCCCGAGCCGCCTCGGGAGGCTTAGCCGGCTTAGAAGCAGAGTCAGTCTGTCTGTCTGTCTGTCTGTCTGTCTGTCTGTCTGTCTGTCTGTCTGTCTCTCTCTCTCTCTCTCTCTCTCTCTCTCTCTCTCTCTCTCTCTCTCGGCGGGCCGCTGGGGGCTGTGAAGCCAGATGGCCCTGCCGGGGCCGATCTCCGCCCTCTTGGAGGACCGGCCGTGGGCATGACTCCATCTGCTGCTGGCACCCCCTCTCCTGCGACCCTCGCCCTCCTCCCCCTCCCCCTCCCCATCTCCTCCTGGAAGAGACAACAAGCAGGTCCCGTCTGGCCGGGCGAGCTTGGTTAGGCTGTGCCCGGGAGTGGGAAGGCGAGGGGAGGTGATTTCCTCTTGTGCTCTCTACCTGGGCATGGGCACTGCCACCCACCCGGTGCCCAAGCCACAACCTGGGCGTCATGCTCGCCTCCCGTGCTCCTCGCCACCCATATCGGATCCATCACAAATCTCTGTTGGGTACGTACGCTCCTCCACGCCCCGTCTCTCTGCTCCAGCTGGCTCAGGCCGCCGTCATCTCTGCCCCGGATGCCGCAGGAGCCGCCTGACTGGTCCCCTGCGTGTCTTTGATGATCCTCTGGAGCTGGTTCCCTACGGGAGAGCCAGGGTGATGGTCTGAAAGCGCACACCTGGTCACCACACCGTTCCCTTCCCGACCTTTTAGGAGCTTCTCGTTGCTCTTCCACGCTCTCCAACAGGGCTGGCAAGCCCCTTCCTAGCCTGTCCTGTTTTCACTTTTAACTCACCAGCCTCTGCTGAGTCTCCAGCCATATTGGACTGTGGAGTTCCTGGGTTAGACCAAGTGCCCTCTAGGCTCAGGTGTCGGCTATATCATGTTCCCTCCCCCTGAGGTGCCGTCCTTTGGTTGGGAAAAATGGTCCTTAATGAAGTTCTCCAGGTGTGGGCTGTGTGTCTTACTGGTCCGCAGGTTGTAATCTGTGTGAGTGGGCTTTGCCTCGGTCATAGTCCTGTCCTCAGTACCTTGTGCAGCACCGGCTGTTAGTAAAGAGTATGTTAGTTCCATATATAAATGGGGGAGCTCCTTGGGCTCCCCCAGATGAATAAGTAGACCCAGGTACCAAATGCCTGCACTTCCAGAATCTGTTCTCAACCCCCAACCCCTGTAGAGGTTGCTTTGGCCTAGGAACTTGGTTCTTTTCTCATCCTCAGCTCAGGCCCACGGAGGTTTCAAACGGGGAAGTACCGATCTGAGCTTTTCTTTGGCATTGACTCGGGGTTCAGGATGTCTGGATGTTGGTGAGTGTGGCTGCTCTGAGTTTGGATTCTTAACCGAGGGCCTTCGGTGTGAGGGAAAAGCTGTTAACGGCTGCTGTGGGCTTGATGGGAGGAAGGCTGGCTCCAAACTCTTCCGTGCTGGTCGGACAAACTACATAATGGGAGGGGTGGGTGGGCCAGGCTGCACCAGTGGTGGGAAGGCTCCAGAGGGAAGTTGTTTTTCCAGCTTAGGCCAGATCTTCTGTGATAGGGAACGACATACCTAAGGCCCAGACCCACTGCTCGGATTCAGACGTGAAGGCCTGCTGCCTGTAGGTCAGCTCAGCACTTGGTGATACATTTAGTAGGGGAGAGAAGAGACAGAAAAGATGGGTTCCCAGGCCTCAGAGCCAGAGGAGAAAAGAAAAACAAAAGAACAATACGTGACCATATGTTAAGGTCAGAGGAGTGTGAGAAGCTGCAGACTTGAGGTCAGAGGAGGGGACAATGGATCTGGGCCTGGAAGAATCCAGAGATGGTATTTTGAACTGGGCCTGGAAGGAAGAGGGAGGACAGACAGATGGAACCAGTGGGAGCAGTGCTCTGGGACGGGGAGAGGATCAGCCAGGGGAACTCTGACAGTCCCAGCACTGCGGGATCTCGCGACTGCGGATGGCCGTGTGCTTCGCTCCCAGGCCTGTGCCTTCTCCTTGTGAAGGATGCCTCCCAGCATGGGTTGTACTCTGAAGTCTCTTTCAGAAATCTCTCCTCCTTTGGGTTTTTCTCCAACCTGGCCTTTACATTTTCTCAAAAAAGCCCAGCGAGGCCAGGAACTCCCAGGGTTTATCTGCCCGGCTGTTTGCTCATGGCCTTGGACGAAGTGGCTGGAGTGTGGGTGATGCAACTTGTTCATGGGGCGGAAGGGAGTTGCTTATGTTTCTTTTCGAATGTGCCAGTTTAAAGTGTTAGGTGGCGGTCAGATTCCCTGCTTTCATTACAGCACTTGGAGGGAGAGTTTCTCCTTTGTGTTCATAGCTTTGGTTTTGTTGTTGTGATCTAATACAGGCATACCCCGAAGGTATTACAGGTTCCATTCCTGGCCACCACAATAAAGCGAATTTCACAATAAAGTGAGTCACGTGAAGTTTTTGGTTTCTCAGTGCATATAAAAGTTATGTAAAAGCTCTGGCCAGGTAGCTCAGCAACAAAACGAAGTATGCGGGTAGTTAGAAACCTGCAACAGCACACCACGCCGGGACATGCTCAGTATTAATGGTTCTTGCTGTTATTCTGCCTCCCTTGAAGAGGGGATCGTTTGGACCCATAGTTACTATACTACCAATCACTTTTTGCTGTTCTTCAAAGAGGACCCCCCCTCCCCCAATTTGATATACTGAGTTTCCAACCCCATAGTTATAGGAAATGGTGCCATGGGTTTAGTGATCATTTAATTTAGCTCAACTATCTGATAGATATCTAAAAATACAAAGTAGTTTTATGTTCAGTTACATTGACATCTGGCAGCATGTTCGTAAAGTGGGATCCCTATCCCCCCCCTCCACCCCCCCCAGGGACCATGGCACACAGACTGAGGATTGTCAACCTCTGTGCCTGGTACTGTGCTTGATGCTAGGAATGTAGATGCAGCCCCCACCCTCACAAAGCCCAGTCTAGCAAAGGGCACCGACAGTAATCAGGCCTTGTTCAAGACCACGTTCACAGCTGTTGCCTGAAGAGACACAGGAGCATATGGGAAGAGCACCGAAGCCAGGCTTGATGCGATTGAAGACGGCTTGCTGGGGAAAGATGCCTTTAAGGCGTAGGAGTCTGAAAGGCTTGGGAGGACCTGGCTTCCCACTCTGATCCCTCCTGTCCAGAACTCTAAAAACTGTTCTGTTCTGTTCCGGCCGGTGCAGTCACTGCTGAGAGTAACTCGAAACCTTGTTTTCTGGTACCAGGTACCGTGGCAGTGGCCTTATCAGGGTCTGGACACTTTTATTTGGTAAAATTGGAAATGTGGTTTCTGTTTCTGAATTATTTTATTTTTAAAAATATATATATTTTATTGATTTTTTACAGAGAGGAAGGGAGAGGGATAGAGAGTTAGAAACATCAATGAGAGAAAAACATCGATCAGCTGCCTCCTGCACACTCCCTACTGGGGATGTGCCCGCAACCAAGGTACATGCCCTTGACCGGAATCGAACCTGGGACCTTTCAGTCTGCAGGCCGATGCTCTATCCACTGAGCCAAACTGGTTAGGGCTGAATTATTTTCTAGAAATGAGAACTGGAAGCCCCTTTTTCATTCCAGCCATATAACATTGGAACAAAATTATGGGATGAATTATATTAAATACATCTTTGTAAATAAAAAGCACATTTATAGTAGAAATTTTAGAAGCAATAGAAAAAGTAAAAATAAAAATCACTCCTAATCTCATGACTCAGAAGATAATCTTTATTTTTAGTTGTTGTTCTCTGTGTGAAATATACATACATTTAAAATATATATATTTATATTGATTTCAGAGAGGAAGAGGAGAGATAGAAACATCAATGATGAGAGAGAACCATCAGCTGGCTGCCTCCTGCCCACCCACTATGATCCAGCCCACAGTCTGGGCATATGCCCTGACGGGGAATTGAACTGTGACCTCCTGGTTCATAGGTTGATACTCAACCACTGAGCAACACCAGCTGGGCTACATACATTCTTTTTTACAAAAGTGAATTTTTTTTACAGACTTTTGCAGCCTGTTTTTTGTTTGATATATATTGAACATCTTTTCCAATTATTGACATACTGCATTATGATATCCCTTCTTAGTAATAAGACTAGATGCTGCTTTTTCACCCTCTAAGTCAGTGGTTCTCAACCTTCCTAATGCCGCGACCCTTTAATACAGTTCCTCATGTTGTGGTGACCCCCAACCATAAAATTATTTTCGTTGCTACTTCATAACTGTAATTTTGCTACTGTTATGAATCGTAATGTAAATATCTGATGTGCAGGATGTATTTTCATTGTTCGCGACCCACAGGTTGAGAACTGCTGCTCTAAGTGATACATCCCACTGACTATTGTCCCCTTAGGGAGGGGGCCATGGGAGGTTATGCTGCAGATAGGCAACATAGGTTTGGAAAATTTTCCTAAATGTAGGGGTGGCATTTTCCAGGGTCCTTCCTTTCAGGATGGGTGAGGGGGTTGCAACACGTCTACTTCCCAGCCCAGGTACAGGGAGTAGAGATGGCAGAGCTTTGGAGCTGAGCTCCATGTGTAGCATGCGGAAGGGTATGACCAGTAGCTATGCTTTACCTTTACTGCTATAGGTTTGGGGCTGTGGCTGCCGTTGGCCCCATAGGAATTACTGGCCCTTGTTATCCAGCAGAATCTGCACTGCCTTTTAGGAAGTGAATGTGTTCGTCGGGGCTTTCTTTGTATTGATGTGCAGGTCTCCTGGCTGTCCTTCCCCTTCCTGTTTGAGGTCAGTCCATAAGCCCCAGGAAGGACCAGGACTTGCAGTTTAACAGTAAGCCCTGCCTGAGCCTTGGTGGGGAATGTTGACAGGAACAAAGCACGCCCGACCTCGGGGAGCTTGCTCGTCGCTGACTGCCTTCCTGTTGTTGACCACAATCCCAGGTCTAGCCAACGGGAGAACTTGATGGAATCCGAATTTCTGTGTACCCCTCCTTTCCACAGCTCTTTCACGTGGTTAAACTACTTGCCTCTGTCACAGCGCTGAAAGTGGACGAGGCAGGGGTTAATGTCCTCTTCTCTGCGCTGGCCTTGAACTGACCCACCTCATCGCTTCCCTCGGCTACCTTTGCTCCACTAAATACCTTCCCTACTGTGTGCCAATGGAGCCATTCTGAAAGCAAGCTCAGATCTCATCTCCCACTCAGGAATCCCTAGGAACTTCAGTCCCCTTGGCTGACCTGCCAAGTCATGTTCAGTACTGCCTGGGCCACCTTTGCAGCCTGTTGTTCCTACTTCACACTCTCTGGGCTCCAGACAAACTAAACTACTTGGAGTTTCTTTCCCACTTCGCTGCACCTGCCCCTCTGCTCCTGCCTTTCCCTTCGTCCTTCAGTCCCTGCAGGTCCACAGCACACTCCTCCATCCAGGCCCAGCTGAAGTCCCCGTGCCTGTTGGCACTCTCTGATTTTCCCTCACCCAGAGGAAGTTTCTTTCTGTGAACTCTCAGGGGTTATCTACCTTTAGGACACCCCACTGTCTGCTTGTGTTCGCCCTCAGTGGGAAGTATTGCTCTCACCGACTGTAAGCTGCTTGTAGGCAGGAATGATCTTCAAACCCATTGAAGCTCTCAGTGAGCTGCTTGGCCTTCTGGAGGTGGTTCAGGAAGGTCATGGACCTGCCCGTTTGAGTGATGGGGACCTAGAGTCTAGTAGTCTAGTGGCAGAGCTGGCCTTGGAGTCAGTTTAACATATTCTCGTCCCCAACTTTGCTCCTTTCTCAGGTTTCTCCGGGGCACACTGTTTTGAGTCTTGAAAGAACTTGAGCTCTGGTGTTCTCACTTTGATCTTCTGTGTTCCCCACCTCCCAGGTGCCAGCGACCATGAGATCTCTACAGCTGCTCAGAACCCCCTTCCTGTGCGGCCTGCTCTGGGCCTGTTGTGCCTCAGGCACCGGGGCCGAGCAGCCTGGGGCTGGTTCTTCCCATCACGGCAGCATGGGGCTGGATAAGCACACAGTGCACGACCAAGAGTACGTATTCAGCCAGCGCTGTGGCCGGGGTCCCCCTTCCTCTCGGCTGCAGCCGGCTGCGACGGCTCACTCAGTCCTCTTCCTTCTGCTCACATTTTTCAAGGATGCGGTGGATTCCTTATATCCACCTGTAGGTCAGGTATTCCTTTTCTCGTCATCATATCACCAGTAGAGGATCTTGAGGCCCAAATGGGATAAATGACTTGCCTGAACTCATTCTGTCTCTCACCACAGACACACACACACACACACACACACACACACACACACGCAGTAGTGGTGGTAGAATCCATTGAGCTAAGGTTTCTTGACTGTGACAAGACCATTTTCTTTTTTTATTGGCACAAACATTGAGTCATTTGTTGCAACTTTTGTCTTGGGCCTGTTAGCCTTACACCTTATACCCTGTTATCCTTGAATTGCTTTTAAAAGAAAAGTTTTTTTAATTGATAGTCTCAAAAAATGTTATAGCAACATTCTAGCAATAAAGAGGAAAAATCACTCATAACCTTGCCAGCATAATAAATGCAGCGTTTTATTTTATTCCTGCTCCCTTCACGGCCTTGCCTACATCTGCCATCCTTGAGTGTGGTCTGCCCTGTTTCTCAATGGATGAGTTTCAAGATTGGAACTTTTAAGAGTCCTTAAGGTTTCGGCATGATCCCACTGTCCCTGCCAAGTGGTCTGAATCTAACTGTTGGTTTCTAGGCATATCATGGAACATCTAGAAGGTGTCATCAACAAACCCGAGGCGGAGATGTCTCCACAAGAACTGCAGCTCCATTATTTCAAAATGCACGATTACGACGGCAATAATTTGCTTGACGGCCTAGAACTCTCCACAGCCATCACTCATGTCCATAAGGAGGTAGGTCAGGCAGTGGTGCCCTGGGCAGCCTCGCGGAAAGGCCTCCCTTTGGTCCTTCAGCTCCCCGTCCTGATGGCCTGTGCTGCCCAGTGCAGTAGTATTGTTGCTTCTCTTCGTTCTGCTTGCCACTCTGTTCTGTCTCCTCCTATTCAGTGGTCCTTCTTGCAGAGGGTGACCTGCTACAGCTGAAGCCCCAGGGCCTGTGTCTTTAACAAGACCTACAGGCATTTCTGCTGCATACCAGAGTTGAAAACCAGCACCCAAAAGGCAGACCATGTTCAAGATGCAGAGCAGGGAAGATGTCATTTTATTTGAGAAGAATGGGGAACCAGGGAACCAAGGGACCGAGGGGCTCGGCAATAATGGAGGGTTTGTACAGTGCTGCGAACAAAGCAGTTTGCAAAGCACTTTCAAGTAGGTTAGAGATCTCACCTGATCTTTGCAACAGCCTTTGAGAAGGCAGGGGCTGGCATTGTTACTACCTGATTGTAGAGGGGAGGAAATTGAAATCAAAATCTTTTGTCTTCAGATCTCATGCCTGTTCTGCTCTGCAGTGTAGAGAGAGGAGGGGAGGCAACGTTGGTGAGGTGGCTGTGATCACATGGGCGCCAGGAGAGCAGGTTTGGGTTGACTTCGAAGGCCGTGGGCAGCGCTGATAGCTCCATACAGGAGATGGCGTGACTCGAGCAGTGTTTTGGGAACATCCTTTGCTGTGGGAGGCTGACTGTTAGGCATGAGGAGAGTCTGGTCTGAGGAAGAAGAATGGTTCAGAGTCCTGGCAGGCGAGGGTGGTGGTGGCAGTAGGAGAGGAAAGGTAGATATGGAAGAGGTGCCAAAGGCAGAATTGTCACAGGATGTGAACAGCGAGAGCTTAGCACTCGGCACAGTGAGCCTCTGGAGCAGGAGAAATACCTTCCCTCAAAGACCCTAACAGGGTCTGCTTTGGTTGGCAGGCCTTCTTCCTCTTGTTCTCACCCCAGGGTCTAGTCCAGGTGGACCATTTCTTACTGTGTCAGGACAGATGGTACCCAGAGCTGGTCCTCGGGAGGGCCTGGGCTGTAAGCTTTTCTCTAGGATGGCTTTGTGGGTCCTGGAATCTGTGAAATGCATCATTCTTTTTAAAAAAATCTTTATTGTTGAAAGTATTACATATATGCCCCCCCCCCCACCATTGAACTCTTCTAGCCCACCCCCACTCCCTGCTGAAACATAATTCTGTGTAAACCATATCTAGCTTTCTACAGTGAACATGGATGACTTTTGTAATTAGAAAAGGATGAGAAGTAATTTTTAAAATAAATAAGCAAGGGCCTACTTTGATTATATCTTCTAACTGGCAAATATAATTTCTAAATTGGATTGTTATGAATTGACTGTATCTGATACATGGTTTGTGGATTCCTAGAAAGTAGCCACGTCCTACATTGAAGTCTTCAGACATGTACGAGCATGGACATTTTGGAAATTGGCTAAGTACCTCCAGTAAAATGTGCCAACTCATTGTCTCATTTAAATTTTGTAGGGAGGGAATGAACAGGAACCACCGATGAGCGAAGAGGAACTGATTAACTTAATAGATGGTGTTTTAAGAGACGATGACAAGAACAATGATGGCTACATCGACTATGCTGAATTTGCAAAATCACTCCAGTAGACATTATTTGACCATCTCCTAGTTATTATGCAAATGTGACCCATTATAATGTGATTGAACACTTTCAGTAATGCAGAATAATTCATTTCCAATTCCTGCCGAGTATTTTGGTAAAAACCTGTAGCAAGTGTGACACTGGTGTGAGAAAGAGAAGTCAAGAGCAATGGGACATGTTGTCCCCAGGTACTGTTAAATCTGTTGGACAAGGGCTCGATTGAAGAGTCTTTGTAAGAGTATTGGATAATTGGAGCTGAGGACTCAGGAGCAGGACTGTAGAATACTGCTGTTCTCTTGGTTTTAATTCATGCTGCCTGAAAACTAAGACGAGCTTTGCCAAGTGGACACACTTTTCAGTAACAGTGAAGGAATGGAATCAATGCCAAATGTTCCCCCTTGTGGGTGCTGTCTCTTCAGGAAAATGGTCAGTATTCTGTAAAGTTCCCTGGCTTAAATGATTACTTGCTTTGGGCAAGTGAGTATTGATTAAGCTATCAAAGCCACAGCCTCACGTGAATGTCAGATATTGAGTTCAGCTAGCCAGAGTCTGTATCTTCTGGCACTTGGATATGATACACCACTGACCTAAGAGATTAACCTTTTTCAGTTTTTCAATATTTTATGAAACTACTGCCATATCCTTATACTTTATTTCTTTTATGTCTTCTTCAACCTGGGAGAGACCTTGAATTTAAAACTGTTCTCTAATCAATAGCACATGTTTTAGCTTTCTTAATATTTGTATTTAACTCTTGTTTCTAGAGTTTCGCTTTTGCAGTTTAGAAACGTAGGCATGCAAGGGTTTTCCCTTCTGCCTGATACAGCGGGAGTAAAACTACTAGCTGCTGTAGCCAAGTGCAAGTGAAAAGATCGTTCACCGGGCACTGTGATTAGCCTGATACAAGTTGTATTTAGGAGTATTGTTTAAGTGGCCCCTTCTAGCCTAAACATGTGATTCTTTCAGATCAGGAAAGATTGGAAAGAGAAGCCTAAAAACTCAACAGTGTGAGTCTCAGTAATAGCTGAAAGTGAGAAGCAGCAGCAAATTGTGATTTGGTTTATTGGATGTAATGGACATACTGTGATAGAAATCATAAAATGATGATTGAATGGGGGGAAAACTGCATAAAATTTACTGTAAGATGTATAGAGACTTATTTTCTTTATTGAAGTATTCTTATAAGAAAACATGTATTTGTAAAAATGGTTTCCTGTGTCACGTATTTGTGCAATCAGAGCTGAATTATAAACTATTCTTGTAAAATCTCGTTATTTTGGAAGATTTATATAATGAATTCTGGATATATGACCAATAAAACTGATGAAACAAAATAAAGGGCCGTTGATTTTGTCTAATAGGCTTCTTCTCCCATCACCTGAAGGCTTTGTTGATCTGATGCAGATGTTTACATGTGCCTGCCCTCGTGCAGGTCCTGTGACCCTCCCTGCCTCTACCGCTCCTTTTGCAGGGGTCGATTCCCAGTATTCAGTCACTTTCCTCTTTTAGACATTTTTTTTCTTCTGAATGAAATCACTTTTTGGACCTTTTTTTCCTGGCCAAGTTCAGATTATGACAACATTTTCTGGCTTAGGAAAACACAGTGTTTTCTCCTTGAGTCTGGTGACTGTTCTTTCTTTGCTGGAAAATTTAATTAGATAGCATTATTGCAAGCCTCCCAGGCCCAAGCAAAAAGTACAGTCCTCTGGCTTTTTGGAAATAACATTTTGTTCTGCCAGTTGAAAAGCAAGGAAGGAAGTTGCCATTGCCTCCCCCCCCCCCCCCCCCCTCAGGATCCTTGGATCTTGCACTGGCCCTTCTTCATCCAGAGCTGCCCTTCTGGACGGATCTAGTGAGTGGGCTTATGGTTGGAGGAACCTCATACTGTTGGCAGCTAGGAAGGGGGTCAGAGAGGCAGCTGGGGGGAAGAGAAGCAGATCCTTAGAAGGTAGCTCATCCCGTTAAACAGGATGGACACCTTCCCCCTGCAGAGCTGGCTGCCATTGGAAATGACCCCCCGCTGGCCTTTGTGGTCCTGTTGGTCTGCCTTTCCTTGTAGAAAGCCTCCCTTGTGGGCGAGGGGCCTGTGACCTTAGGGACACAGCACGATTAGCCTTTCCCCGGAAACCCCTTTCCCCGGAGATCCCATCCCCTGTGGGGCCTCGGCCTTCGCATAGCTCACCTCAGGGGTTTTTCAGAATGTACCAGAAACCCCTCTGTGCTCAGTTTCCTTACCGCAAGGAGTCGGCCTTATGTGAGCACAAGCTTTGGACTTGGGCAGACTGAGCTGAAACCCTAGGCCTGCTACTCTGTGAACTTTAGCTTCTCATGTGAAAAATGACTTTAATAATACACCTACTGAGTGGCTACGAGGATTAACAAAAGGAAGAAAAATATATAAAGCATCTAGCAAGTGCCTGGCAGAGTAGGTGCTAAACACACTTACCTGTTCTCAGCCTTGCTGAGGAGCTGGTCCCGCCCTCAATGAGCTGGAAGAGCAACAAAGGAATTGATGACTCCTCAGGGGCATGGATCTAATAAATATCCATTGTTTGTTGTATAACCTCCCTGGTCTAGTTTCTGGATTTCAATATCTTATGGAGAAGAGACAAAAGAAAAGCTGCTTTTCTTTTACAAAGTCACATGCCAGACTTCCCCTCAAGGTTCTGAGGGGAACACAAATATTCTTGCCCAATAAAAACATGCTAAATCACATTTGACCTCAAGAGGGAATTCATTATCTCAAGAACCTAACCCAATATCCATCAGGAAATTAGCAGGAGCCATGAATGTTACGTCTGAACTTCTTGGGTGTTAAATAATTATAGGACTTCTGCTTCTGGCAAGATAGACTAGATGTACTTTCCCCCATTCCTCTAAGCACAACAAAACCATGGGGCATTATATATATAAAACAAACATAAGAAGACTGAAAGGTGGAGAGAAGTCGGACTGGCTAGGGGCCTTGGGACCTAAGCAACAATGTGGAGGTAAGTTTCCTGTCTTTTTTTTTCTTCTCTCATATATTCTCAGACTTGGAGCTAAGGAAGCCGGCAACCCAGAAATGCCAAAAGGAGCAGACATTAAAAAAGAAAGAAAGAAAGAAAATCTGCTTTCTCTAGCCAAAGGATGAAGAAAAGGCCAGCCCACAAGGCAGAAAACTTTTAGACAATAACTTCTCTGCTCCAGCCAAACCCTGCAGGGAACTCTTGCCCTGCCAACAAAGGCTGACTGGGGAGCCTGGACGTCCACCCTTGCCAAGCAGTCATGAGGCACCCCTCCGCCTTCCTGTATTTGAAGTGATGCCAGAGGAGGCCAAGCAGGGAGCTGGGACTTGCATTCTCCTCATGCTCCGGGCACTCACAAGCCCCCTGTCTCCTGCCCACAGGGTCAGTGGAGAACACACACGGCACCTGGACCTGGGCTCCCCTCCCCTTCCCCCCTGGGTGTTCAGAGGAGGCGAGTGGAGGGTCAGGACCTTCACCACTGCCCAGGGATAACAGGCCCACCTTCCACTGCCGTGTCAGTGGAGGCCATGGCAGGGTTTGGGGGTGTGGGGCAGCGTGCAAACTCCCACCCCTGCTCAGCAATAATGAGGAGCTCCTGGCCTTGGGTGTCAATGGAGGCCAAGTGGAGAGTCTGGACGTCTCCCTCCACCTGTCAGTACTGAGGCAGCACCCTGCCAGAGAGATGTCAGAAAACCAGTTAAAACAGAAGTTTAAATAAGATCCAGTCTCATTACACAATACAAACATGTCCAGACTTCAATAAAAATCACTCATCATACCAAGAAACAGGTCATCTCAGACTGAAGGGAAAAAAAAAAAGATGCCAACACTGAGGTAACAGATGTTAGAATTGTTGGACAAAGGTTTTAAAACAGTCATGATAAAAAAAAAATACTTTAACAATTATGACCATGCATCAAACAGAGAAAAAACCACAACCAAATCTCAGCAAAGAAATAGAAAATATAAAGAACAACCAAATAGAAATTTGAGAACTGAAAAATATAACCAAATAAAATAACCAAAAGAAAAACATTACTGGATAGGGTCAGTGGAGTGGAGGGGGCAGAGGAAAGAATCAGCAAACTGGAAGATAGAACAATGCTGCAATCTGACCAACAGAGAGAAGATGGACTAAAAATAAATGTGCAGCGCCTCTGGGACCTGAGGGACTGGAAGGAAAGATCTGATATTCTTCCCGCCATCAGAGTCCCAGGAGTGGAGGAAAAGGAGGCAGGAGCTGAGCAGGGATTCAAAGACCTACAGGTTCAAGAAGCTGAGCAAACTCCAACGAGAATAAACCCAAAGATATCAACCCCAAGACTCATCACCTTCTGAGAATTACAGACACAAAAAATTTGGAAGTAGTGGGAGTGAAACAATACCTTACCTATAAGAGAAATATGGTTATTTTATGTGGTTATATTTTTTAGTTCATCAGAAATCATGGAGGCCAGAGAGAGGTGACACAACAACTTCTAAGTGCTGAAAAAAAAAAAGAAAAAAGAATCCTCAATCCAGAATCATGTAGTGAAAATATCCTTTGGGAATGATGGAGAAATCAAGATTTTCTTAGACAAAGGAAAATGAAGAGAATTTCTCACTGGCAGACCGACCCTAAAATAATGGCCAAAGGAAGTTCTTAATAAAAGAACAATATATAATGAGATATTACTCAGCCGTAAGAAGAATGAAATCCTGTCATTGTGAAAACATGGATGGAGAGTATTGTGCTAAGTGAAATAAGTCAGACAGAGCAAGACAAATGCCAGATGATTTCACTTATATGTAGAATCTGAAACAAACAAACAAAACAAAATAGAAACAAACTCATAGATACAGAGAACAATTCATGGTTGCCAGAGGGAAAGGGAGTTAGGGGGAGGGAGGAGATGGGGGAAAAGAGGAAGGGAATTGGGAAGTACAAACTGCCCTGACTGGTTTGGCTCAGTGGATAGAGCATCACCTGCAGACTGAAGGGTCCCAAGTTTGATTCCAGTCAAGGGCATGTACCCTGGTTGTGGGCACATCCCCAGTAGGAGGTGTGCAGGAGGCAGCTGATCAATGTTTCTCTCATCGATGTTTCTAACTATCTCTCTCCCTTCCTCTCTGTAAAAAATCAATAATAATAATAAAAAAAAACATGGCCAGTTATAAAATAAGTCATGGGATGTAATATACAGCATAGGGAATATAGAGTAATAACATTATAATGAATAACTAGACTTATTCATAAGGTATACAAATGTTGAAACTAATACAATATGTCAACTATAATGAGAATAAATTTTAAAAAGAAAAATAGTTAAATACAATAGACCTTCCTTCTCTCATATATTTAATATTTGAAGTAAAAATTATAATATGGTCTGATGTGATTCTAAATATAAGTAGAGGAAATATTTAAGACAATGATGTTGCCAATGGGGGAGGGTAAAATCATGTAAAGAAAAGTAAGTTTTTTATACTTAGATGATGAATGTGAAATGGTACAGGCACCCTGGAAAACAATTGGGCAGTTTCATAAAAAACTAAGCATGCGACTACCATGGGATCAGCAACTGAATTCTTGGGCATGTATATTGGCACAAAAACCTGCACATGAATATTTAGAGCAGCTTTATTTGTAATAGCCCCAAACTGGAAACAACCCTGATGCCCTTCAACAGGCAAATAGTGAAACAAGCCCTGGCACATCCATTCCACGGGACACTATTCAGCAGCCCAAAGGGACAAACTATCGATATGGACAGCAACCTGGATGGATCTCCAGAGCATTATGCTGAGGAGAGAAAAAGCCAGTTCCAAAGGGTGACACTCTAACTCCATGTACACAGGGCTCCTGAAGTGACAACATTATAGAAATCGAGACTAGATTTGTGGGTGGGAGCAGGAGAGAAGTGGGCGTGGCTATTAAAGGGCAGCAGGGGGGATCCTTGCGGAGATGGAAACGTTCTCTGTCTTGACTGTATCAGTGTTAATATCCTGGGTGGATGTTGTATTATAGTTTTAGAAGATGCTACCCTTGGGGAACTGGGCCTAGGGTACACAGGATCTCCCTATATTTCTTACAACTGAATGTGTATGGACCTAACATTTATTGCAAACTAAAATGTTTATTCAGACAGGATGACGGATGATTACTAGAACTAGTGGGGTGATCACCTGGTAAGGTCTAAAAATGTCGAGTCATCTGAAGCTAATATAACTAATATAATATATATATATTTTTTAATATAATATTGTATACTCAAATAAAAAATAATTAAAAGTTTAATTTAAAAACCAATTTTGAAAGACAAAGTCTTTTCAATACCCCCATGGCAACTTAACCTTGGGCCAGAGTGGAAAGGGGCCGGTTGGTTGGTGTTCAGGTCCCAGGGGAGATCCTGGCTGTGCTCACAGTCTTCTCTGAAAGGCTTTCAGAGAATTTGCTTTGCTCTGCCAGATCATCTGAAAGGAAACATTGCACTGGGCATTTTCTGTCCATGAATTTCTAATTGCCTTCCCACTAGCTGGCTGGGGAAGGACATACAGGCCAGGCCTGCCAAGGATAACAGGCCCTGCTGCCCAGAGCGGGGAGAAGGTTTGAGGAGGTCCTTGTACCCTGCTGGACAGGAGGATGGAGGCTGGCCTAGATGGCTGGAGTCCCAGGGACTGAGAGAAAGAGAGTCTCCTGCCCCCGTGGGTACTGGCAAGGGGTGGGGAGGGAGTATGTGGCTGCAGTTGGTGAACCTAAGAGATCCAACAGGTGTACACATCGGGGAGATCTTAGGGAGAGATCTTGACTTTCATGGAAGTCAGAGAACTAAAGTGCAGGCAATAGTGATGGCTTATTAGGCAGGCTCTAGTGTTCATAGCTAAATTCTATGGGTGCTGTGAAGGGTGAGAAGGAAATAGTGGGCCCATATCTGAAGGGACAAGGGTGCTAAATCAAGTGTCCCTGGGCTTGCTTTGAAGGGTTTTGGAAGTGCCCATTCTCATAGCCTCTGGGTTAGGGGAGCCCAGGACCCCATCAATAACAACTTCATCAAAACCCAGCCTTGGGCTGTGCAGCAAGTCCCTGGGTGGGGACACGGTGGTGCAGAAGGATCAGAGCACAGAACAGAGGCTGACGGTGCGGCCTAGAGCTATAGTCAATGACCTCCTCTGCCTCAAGGTGGTTTCCACCCTTCAGCTGGGGCACATGCGTGCCTGTCTCTTGACTGTTCTGATAACAGTTCTCCCTCTCCACGAAGGTGGACCTACCCAGGCTATAAGGCCCTGCCTATCGGCCATAGTTCCAGAGCAAGGCCCTGATACCACTCAAGTTGGGCCAACACATTCTCTCTTCCAGAGATTTGATGTTTGGGACTGAGGGACACAGCAGCAGGAAGGCATGGGGATGGAGGCAGGGGAGTGGTGCCCTTGCTACTGAATGTGTGGTCCGAGGACCACCAGCATCTCCCCGGGGTTTCATGACGGCTCACCTCAGGTGTCACCCCAGATTGGCTGGTAGGAATTTGCTCTTTACCAGGTGCCCCGTGACATGTGCAGAAGCACAGCTCTAGAGAGAAGGTCCCCAGATACCGCTTGCCAAGAGGCCTGAGCTGCCCCCTTCCTGCTGCTCTGAGAAGCGTGGTTCCACCCTTCCTTTGATCCCAGTGGAATCCTATTGAATTGTCTTTTTCTGAGTCTGGGCAACTTGGTTTCTATGCTGTTTATAACCCAGGGGATCTTTCGAATGCATATGGGCAAGTCAGGGGGGACAGTGTGATTGAAGGGCAGGCTGACCCCATGTGCCACATCAACCAAATTTCATCAACAGATGCTCTGTTCACAGGTGCTCTGAGTCTTGAAAAATCCTGAAATGGAGGTGTTCTTAGTCATTTATCTTTTAGTATGAATGCCTTTTCAGGTTCTTTCCAAAGGGACCCATTTGCTGGGCTGGACATAGGAGAAGTCGTAGAAACCCATGTTTATACTGTGGCAAAGCCTGGCTCTGCCCCCCCAGGTAAGGCCTGTGTTGAAATTGCTCCATGGGGCCCCTTTTAATAAAGTATAAAAATAAGTATGACAATTATATCTTAATAAAACTGAAAGAAAAAAAAGACATCCATCCCCTATCACCTGGGAAGTCTTCTCTGATCGTCCAGCCTGTGGCCATCTGTCCCGTCTCTGAGCCTCCGGAACAGCTGTTCTTGACCTTTTGTGTCCTTGGACTCCTTTAAAAAATAGTATGTTCAAATGCATTAAACACACACACACACACACACACACACACACAGGATTTCAAAGAAACCAATTATATTGAGATATATATATCAGAATATTTTTAAATGGGAACGATTTAATAACATATGCTTCATAGTTAACATTAATAAGACCTAGCAGCAGGTTTAATAGTTGCTTTAATTTCACAGTGTGGTGCGTAAATGATTTGCGATACCTGTAACAACTATACTATGATAGGATAATATTTTATAATTGCCATGAGTGATAAAGTCCCACATTCTGATAATACCACCACAGTTTTTTGCTTAATTTATAGTTGAAGAAAATGCTAAATTTCATTCTGAGGTTTATGAAAACAAAGATGTGATTTTTTTTGCCACCCAATTCCATTGGTTCCCTGAAGTGAATCTGGGAAGGGTTGGTAGCAATATATAATTATAACCACCAAATGATAAGTGTTTAAAAAACTGCAAGCCAAATAGATGTGTATTAAAGTAATATTCCAGTTCCCATCGCTGCGCGGCTGGCCATTCTCCGGGGTCTGCTCCTCTTCCAGGTGGCATTGTTTTGGCAGGTGCTAGGTATGTGGTACTCGGTGGACCTGAGTCTGTCTTGTCTCCTGGACTACCCGCCTTTCTCCAGTGCATTTCAGGGACTGGGCCCAGCATTTGCTGACTCTCTGCCTGTGATGACTTTTTGAATGCCAACATTTTAAGATTCTGGGATTTTTTATCATCGATCCTGACTGTTGAACCCCTCAGTAGGTCTGATACAGAATTTGTCTTTGGCAACATTAACCACTAGATGGCAGCAGCCTCTCATAGAATGTCCATTTCCAGCCCCTAGTATCCCTTCCCAGGGCTATTTATTATTTTAGAGTCAGTTCTATTTTACTCCTGAAAACCCAAGCTCACTCTCCCTCCTGACCTCCCCTCACCTGCGTGGGTTTCCCAGACAGAGTCATCACTGCATTCTTTTGTTCCTCCTGTCAGGAGGCAATGCGGAACAGTGGAAAAACACGGGTAGGTCAGTAGACTATCCAAGGTCCAGCTCATCTGCATTCACTGAGCACCTAGTCTGTGCCAGACCTAATGCTACGCTTCACTTACTAGACACACTGTCCCTGTCACAGGTGCGTGGCCCCACACTGAAGATGAAGGGGAGTGTAGCTGTGGTCTTTCGGGGAAACAGAGAAAGGTTTAGTTAGAGCTGCAGGCAGACCCAGTGCTGGTGTGAGCATGCTCTCACAGGGCTGTTCATGCCACTTGGAAAATTTAAGTCACAACAGACTCTGACTACAATGAAGCTAAAATATGTGTGTGGACGAAGCCCAAAGGTGACATGTAAATGTGAAATCAGTGGCTGTGATGGAGTTGGAAAATGGCAGTCCATACAAAATGCTCTCCGCAAATTGCTCTATCCTATTGCCATTTTATAATTAGAAAAACAGAACAATTAAAAACCATATTGTTGGTAGATGAACCGGGTTTGGTGAGAGACCTTTTTGTAGATGGTGTATGGGTGGCTGAAATGGCGGGAACACAGAGTGTTTCCATGTGGGATTCACTGCTCTGTTTGCTTCAAGGTGGAACAAAAGCCTTTAATTTTCAAGTTCAAGAGGCAGGCTGTCCCTAACCAGTTTGGCTCAGTGGATGGAGCTTCGGCCTGCGGACTCAAGGGTCCCGGGTTCGATTCTGGTCAAGGGTTCGATTCTGGTCAAGGGCATGTACCTTGGTTGCGGGCACATCCCCAGTGGGGAGTGTGCAGGAGGCAGCTGATCGATGTTTCTCTCTCTCATCCATGTTTCTAACTCTCTATACCTCTCCCTTCCTCTCCGTAAAAAAATCAATAAAATACATTTTAAAAAAAACAAAAAAAAAAGAGACAGGCTGGCTGCCATCAGATGCTCACGTGGACTCCAGAGCACAGAGCAGATAGATCCACAGTCTTCTTAATCGGATGTGACTCCCTCCTTTCCACACGATCCTTTACAAGGGCAACAGGACGGGTTGACTCATCTTCAAATCTCCCTGAATCAAATGGCCACGAGAAGTCCCACCCATTCACCACACACATTCACATACAATCACGCAACAAGGAAACAACTCAAAAACCAGCCAGTATTGTGAGGGTGGTCAGGAGTCTCAGGCCTGGGGCTCAAGGTCCAGGCTTCACAAAGCCTCAGTTACCTCCTCTGTAAATTGGGGATTATCTGGTGCCTATTTCACAGGATTATTGTGGGGACTAAGTGTAAAGTGATTGGCATGGAACGTGGGCATTTATTGATAATTAACCAATAAACTATATATTGATATGCTGTTGGGCATGTAAATTGTATATATTGATATGCTGTTGGGCATGTATTCATTCCACCAAGCCTGATGGGTCTTTGAGGACTTAAGGATGAGTGGGACCCAGTCTCACTCTCAAAGAATAGAATATTTAATGAGCTATTGTGAACCTGAGAGAGATATGAGTGTATGTGCACTCATGTGTCATATTTCATCGATTCTACAATGTACTTTTTCATATTTTAACATCTTTGACTTGGCAACACTTTTTCCCCTGGTGGTAAATGAAATAATGGTGTGGCTGACAATCAGAGCAATCTTAGATTTGGTGAAAAACAGTATAATCTTAAAGACCTTTGGGAGAAGGAGTAGGAGGGGCCTTTGGGGTCACTGGACTGATCAGCTTCTTGGTGGCTGAGGTCTGGCTGTACCTGAACTCAGTGCAGGTCCAGGCCTGTGTTTAGAATGTAGGCCTTTAGGCCCTGCTCCAGAGGATCTGGCTGAGTGGGGCTGGGGGTGGAGTCCTAGGTGATTCAGGCAGCCCTGCTCCCTCCCTGGTGTGAGGGGGTTCTCTGTTTTCAGGGGGCATCTCAGTCATGGTGTCAGGAAATGGTCTTTACCTAAAATGGGGGCACCTGCATTTGCTTCCAGATGCTACTGATCCAGTAGTGTGCTGCAGCTATAGCTCTTACAGGTTAGTGTGAATCAGCCACGGGGGGTGGAGAGGGGGCAGGATTTATACCATAGCAATTGGCAAGCCCTACAAATCAAGAAACCAAAGCTTGCCCTAACCAGTTTGGCTCAGTGGATGGAGCGTTGGCCTGCAGACTGAGGGGTCTCAAGTTCGATTCCGGTCAAGGGCATGTACCTTGGTTGCAGGCACATAACCAGTAGGGAGTGTGCAGGAGGCAGCTGATTGATGTTTCTAACTCTCCATCCCTCTCCCTTCCTCTCTGTAAAAAAATCAATAAAATACATTAAAAAAAAAAAAAGAAATCAAAGCTTCCCCCCACCCCCCTCAGAGAGTCTGTTTACTAGCACACCACTGTGACTTCTTAGCTGGGTGACCTTGAGAAATAATATCACCGAAAAGGACTCTGAGCCTCTGCCTGCCCATCTGAAAGGAGCTAATTACATTTCTCACCTCTCAGACTTGATGTGGAATAAACAAATCTTCAAGTATGAGAAGACATCTAGTCCAGTGCTAGGCTCTCTCAATGTATAGTTTATTCTTTAGCTTCAGGAGTTTCCTGTAATGCTTTCTCCTTGGGAACTTGCCAAGAAGAAAGTGAAATGAAATGTACAGTCTTCATAATATAATTCAAGTCTCTGTGTGGATAATTAGCATTTAACAGTAAAGATAATAACTAACTTTATATCACCTTTTACAGTTTAACACCCTGTATTTAAGGCGATATTTTAAACATGGCCGACCTCGATATCCCCATTTGTCAGATGAGAAAACCAAGACTCAGAGAAGTTAAGGAACCTGCTCCGTGTCCTGTGGCTGCGGTGAGGCTGGAACCACAACTTTTGATGTTATCCCCCGCGCCCCCCAATCTCGTCACAAGCAGAACCTGTGTGAAGAGCCTGGGTGGGTGGGTGGTGTTAAAACAAACCAAACCTCAAGTCCCACAAGGTTCCTGCTTGAAGCTTAAAGTTTAGTTGGAAAAGTTAACCACCCACAAGGGAATCACTTGAGAATGACGACCAAGCAGAGTCACAGAGGGTGCCGTCAGCAGATGGTTTCATGAATTCACTTAAACACATGGAGGGCAATGCAAGATCAGAACCTTTCGACTAGCAACACGGCCCAGACATTTCCTTTGACTGTGTTCGTGGCTGCGCTGTGGCTTTCCTAGCACCGCTCCGTGTTTGCAGGGGAGCAGCTCAGGGCTGAGGCGGCAGCATTTTTCTCTTTCCCTTGGCTACAGTGAGGCTCTTGGTTTTCTCCAAGACAAACACTAAATTCTTGAAAGCTGAGACTGTCCACCCTGGGTGTGAATGTGGATGGTGATTTAGTGTTTGGTTTCTCCAACTATGAACTTTATTGCCCAAACTGCTCATTGACTTATGAGCTGATTAAAAGGAAGGGAAAAAAACCTCTCCCAGCTAAAGACACGCACCAGACTTGCCCAGAGTTTAAATAAAGTTGAAATTCAGCAGCAGGTTGGCTGCGGTTGAGGAAAGGGAGTTTGAGCCAAATGCAGCCTTGGAATTAAGAAGGTGTTAAATGGTCCAGCTTTGCAACCCCAAGGAATACAACATCTTCCCTTAAAACGAGCTTCCGGTCCTGGCCAGTGGTGCAAAGTGGTTAGAGCATCAGCCTGCACACCAAAGTGTTGCAGCTTCGATTCCCCATCAAGGGCACATATGTAGGTTGCAAGTTTAATCTCTGGCCCTGGTGGGGTCGGGGACCAATCCATGCCTCTCTCTGTCTCTCTGTCTCTCTTTCCCCCTCCCTCTGTTCCACTCTTTCTAAAAATCAATGGAAAAAATGTCCTCTGGTGAGAATTAAAAAAAAAAGAAAAGAAAAGAGAAGAGCTTCCAGTTGATTCTCTCAACCTTGAACTTTGCTGAACAGATCAAAGCAATTATTCAACTAATTCAGGAATCCAGAGGGAGCAGAGGAGACCTGGCTATAAGGTTCTGGGGACGGTGCAGCTTGATCCTCATGATCAGCGGCCTGATCGTGCTACCCACAGGCCACCTGGGCACACAGGTCCTCTGGGTCTCTAAACTCTCACCTGTCGGCGAAGGGGTGGCTTTTCCGGGGCTTCCCATGGAGGACTGGGGCTGAATCTTGCACCGGATTTGAACGTTCCTTCCCTCCCAAAAACGTGTGTGCCATTCGAAGGGGAAGGCCAATTAGTTCCCACATGTCCTGACATTTATATTCCCACACCCACAGAGGAAGAGCCTGTCAAGAACGTTTTCAACTTTGAAGATTCTGTGATTAAGATGTTTATGATTCATGCACATTTCGAAATACTAAAATCATTTGGTTGGGGAATATTTGTCGCTATGGGAAAATAGTCACCGTCTAATGCTGTGTGTAATAATAATGACACTGGCACCTGGAACTCATGCATTAAAATGCGAACCCTCTCTGGGCTTCGAGATGACAGGTGACTTGTGTTGTATTTTTAAATCTTCCTGCATCACCTGACATCATAATCACTAGTGTCTACCCAGATAAACGAACCTGAGTGCAGGGTCTGCATCTAATGTATTTCTTGCTGTATCCCCTAGTGCTAAGTAAGAACCTTGTCAGCCATACAGAAGGCACTAGATAACTATTTGCTGAAGGAATTAATGAATGCATTTCTGGGTTGTATGAGCTGTACAATGAGCCCATATGACTTTTATTATTATTGAAAGGTAGGGAGAGCAATACATGTTCATGTAATAACATGAGCTGCAGTCTGATGAAATTCATATCCTTAAATGCTTTTATTAGAAAACAAACATCAACAACCGATGGAGGTCTGAATATTGTGTAAGGAACCAGATGTTGGACAGGGATCATGCTGTGTCACTTTAGGAGAAGACATTGTCAAGGCCAGGACCCCCAGTGTGGGGAGGCTGAGCTCATAGAATCTTCTCCAGGGTCAGCTGGACACCCGCGCACCTGACCCCAGAGCCACCCCTGATCCGGCTGGAGTGGGGAGGGTCAACATTTAAATTGGGTGAGAGTCTGAGGTTTTGCTAATCAACTGAGCTGGACTTTTCTTTATAAAGTATGGGACTATTTATTAGAAAGCTATGGAGTCCGCCTGCAATGCCAGGGGAAGAACACAAGTCGCTAGAGGCCCTTCTGAGTCTCTGCTCACACGGTACCGAAGCAGCTCACCACCCGGATGGATTCCCCTTGTGAGGAGGTAAGGGTTGCTCTGTGCTGGAGGGAGCTTGGTTGACTCCTGAGTCCCTGCTTCATGTGAGCCCCTGCCCAGCGCAGTCCTGGTGCCCACTGCACACCGGAGGCAGTCAGCAAAGGCTTGTAAATGAAATGAAAGGTGCTCCTCTGGCAGCCGGGGATGTTCTGCGAAGGGCAGGGGAACAAGAAAGCAGGACCAAGAGGACGCATGCATGTATGACCACCGCATGGACGGCCAGCGTTGGCGTGCATCTGTGGGAACCCCAAAACAGATTCAGCCTCTGGGCCCAGAGCAGGAGTAGCTCCCCCGGTACCGTGTCCTACATGCAGGCCACCTCCAGGGTCTTTGTCACCGTGGGGAATGGGAGTCAGCAACGTGGAGCCTGGGCAGAAACTCTGCCCTATTCCGGGTCCCCCTACCAGGGTGCACTTGCTGAAAGCCTGCTGTTTGATTCATCGATTGGCAGGCAGGGTGAGGCCTAGTGAGCCCTCAACCTTGGCTGCATGTCAGAATCACTTGGGTGGCTTTTAAAGCTCCCAATTCCCAGGCGCCACCGGGACAATTACATCATCAATCTCTGTGGGTGGGACTCAGGTGACAGGGTCGTTGAAAGCCCCTCCAAACCTCCCGCTTCCAGAGTTGATACCCACGAGCCCCCAAGGTTGGGAACCAGGGATGCACCTGAGCTCCAGCCCTGCGTGCTGCCCGCCCTGGCCCGCTCCTGGCCCAGGCTGACTCCTAGGTGCTCTCTCAGGACACTCCGGTTTAATGAGCAGGTGTGAGGCCGAGTGATCCCCGCTCTGAGGCTGCCTCTGGCTGTCACCATGGTCACCAGCTCGGGTGATTCCTCACAAGTGTGATTTATGAGGCAAAAATTTCTCTCTTCATAAATATGTCCTCTGTTCCTGTCACGAAGGGTAATTGAGGCTTTTAGCTTCTGTGTCACAGCCCTCTCATTTCCTCGTGTGCCTGGTGGAATTGCCTGTGGGAATTAAGTCATATTCTCAGCCAGTGAGTAACGGAGAGGCTATGGACTGGGCACCCAGGCCAGGCGACTCAGCCAAAACCCGGTCCCCGGAGAGCATCTCCTCCTGCCCCAGGCCCCAGGCCCCAGGCTCTCAGCCACCTGATTAGACTAGTGGGGCAGCATGGAAGGACAAGTTCAAAATGACTTCTGCTTCCTCGTCTGTAAAAGGGGTGACTCTATTGACTCCTGGGGGTCATGTTCACGGTCAAAGGAGGCCACGGTCAAAGGTGCCTGGTGAGCAGTGCATTGTTTATTTGAACCACCTACCTAGGCTTCCATTTCCCTCCGCTCCCCACCTGGCCCCAATGTGGGCACGCGCACACACACATACACACACACACACACCTGCACCCGCAGTGGGGGCTGAATAGCTGCTTGAGCACTGAATTCCGGGATCCTGTGAGTTAGGGCTGGTGGGGATTGTAGGGCCCTTCCCTTTACCTGCCAAGAAGCTGAGTGCAGTCCACACCAAGGGCTCTCCTGTACCTGAGATGGGAACGCTGGAGTGACAGCTCCTCAGGCTACCTTCTCATCTCATCTGCAACTCTCTGTGGTTAAACCTAGGGATAAAACATATGCCCTTTCAATGGACAGATGAGGAAATAGGGCCCAGAGAAGTTAAGCTGTTTGTCCAGGTCACGGAGCAAGTGCCCAGCAGGTGACCCTGGGCCCTCGGCTCTTTCACTGAAGGATGGGCACCCTCCTGGGAGTGGAAACTTGGAGGAGAAAGCCTGGCATTGGGAGCCGGGTCAGGGTACCAAACTCAGAACTCAGAGACCTGGAGATGGGGGAGCAGGGTACCCGGGAAGAGAGAGGATGGGGCAAGAGTCCCCAGGCTTGGTCCAGGCCAGGCCCCCTGCTCCAGTGCAGCAAAGACACCAGCTCACCAGGGAAACATGGCCAAATACTGACCAACAGTGGATCCTCCGGAAAGAGCCCTGCAATCCTGCAATCCTGGTGGTGGGCCCAGGAGCCTGCATCAGGTGTGTCAGGGAGAGCGTGAGAGGTGGGGAGGGTTTGGAATCCTGGCTCTCCCAGCTACCCATGGGCAATCTCATCTGTCAGGTGTGGGTAATTGTATCATTCGCAATGGGCTGTTATGAGGATTAATTGGGTTAACACAGAAAAAGCACTTATAAAGTTCCCGGCCCAGAGCAAACACTGCGTAGGTGTCTACCATCATCTTATCATCCATGAAAGTGCCGGCGCGTGGTAGGTGCCCCATGCTCAGTGAATGTGAATTTATCAGTCCTTCTCTAGGAAACAGGGACAGCAGAGCCCTCTGTCTCTGGATGCCCCTCCCATAGTCCCACCTGCCATGTCCATGGCCTGATCGAGGTGGAGAGCAGTGTCCAGGCTGCCTCAGCCAGGGTGCAGGTTTAGTTCAGTCAGGTGTGGGGGACATTCCGTCTGTGCCTGTTATCTGTGTGTTTGTTTGGGCAATCGATTTATGGGTAAAATATTGTGTTATTTTTGTCTTTATTTGTATTTCCCTGAATACCAGTTCCAGCTGTATTTACTTTGCTCTCCTTCGGATCTCCACCCAGCGGCATATGTGATTTTGACCAGTGTGTGATGAGCTGCGCGTTTACAAACCCCCTCACATAGAAGAGCTATCGCAGTCCTCCCACCAGGAGATGGAGTTTGCTTGCTGCTCCCACTTTGAGACATGGAAACTGAGGCTAAAGACATTAAATGATGGGTCTGAGATGCAGTGGCCTTGCGCACTCACCTAATGTCCCAGCCTGCGTGGTGCTTGCCACCAAAACACCTTTCCGCCTGACTTTTAAATAACTCCAAGCTTACAAACTTTAAATTCTTTTCTTAAGATTATTTTTAAAATGTGTATCTGTAATATTATCAACAATAAAAATATATTTTAAACATGTGGTTACCTTTTTATTTCTCACAGGGTCGTTCTATCACTTGAATGGCTGCATAATGTTTTACTATGATTTACTCATCAGTCTCAGGTCATTGCTCAGTCAGGCCATTCTGGTCTTGCTGTGTTAGAAGTGAATCTCCCACAATCCTTTGGGGCCAGAGCAGTTTTCTTCCTCAGAATTGATTCCTTAGAGCAAATGCACAGGAACGGGAAGAAGGGCTCAGTGAGCCGGAACATCGTTATGACTCTTGAGTCACCTTGGTGTTCTTGACCTTCAGAGGAACCAGGACTATTTACTCCTTACCCTCCAATAGATGCATTCATTGCTCTGTTTAGCCATCCTTCCATCCACCCACCCAATATATACTGCACTTCCTCTCAGCCTTAGATATATGACGGGAGTCCCAAAAAGAGTGTGCTCCAGGATATGTGAGTGATGCCCTTGCCCTGCCCTCGTTCTATCCCCCAGTTCCCGTTCTTTCTTACACCAGCCCCTCGGCAGCCCTGGCTCCCTGAGCAGCATGTTCCCAGGCTCTGGCTGGGCCTCATTGCCCTCAGCCAACTCCCTCGTTGATGTTGATGCTGGCAGTCTTGGCTTTCTCGGCTTCCCTTTGCTTACTTTGGAAGGTCTGGCCATTTAGCTGCAGCCCCTGGAGTCATTTGGTTCCAGCTGTTTCCCCAGGGCCTGGCTGGTGCAGGGCCTGTGCTGTAGACAGCCAGCCTGAGTTGGGGGAGGTCAGGTCCCTGGGGGAGAGAGAGGAGGGCAGTAGCCCTGGGACGTCTTCAGAGGCCAGTGGCCTGTTGTGGGAGACTTGACTGTGGGTGAGCTTGGTCCTAGTCCCCCCTTGGAAGTCATGTTTCTGAGATGCTCCACTTCCTCCACCTATAGCCATGGCCCACTGACCCCAGGTTGTCACAGTGTGTGTGTGTGTGTGTGTGTGTGTGTGTGTGTACATATTGGTAAACACTGGAAATACTAGAAGGGACTATGTTTTTTTCTCCAAGAAAATCTTGACAATGAGTTTTCTTCTATTTTTGAAAATTATTTATTCATTTATTGATTTTAGGAAGAGAGAGGAAAAAACCACACATCTATTTGTGTTCCACTTATTGATGCATTCACTATTAGATTCTTATATGTGTCCTGACCGGGCACTGAACTTGCAACCTTGGCCTATCATGATGATGCTCTAACCAATTGAGCTACCTGGCCAGGGCAACAAAAAGTTTTTTAAAATAAAGAAAAAACCCCACAAAAACCTTTGTTTCTTTATTAAATAAGTCAAATATTACCATGGTGGAAAGTACAGATGAGCAATAAGAAAAATCACCTCTGGTTTCACTACCCAGGGGTGCCAGGCTAACACAGGGTGTACACCAAGCATGTCAACTCAAAAACTAACATTTGTCAAATAAATGAGGCATGCGGCCCACGGGCCATGAGTTTGACATGCTTGGTGTACACCCTTTGAAGGCAAGTAGTGTGGGGTCAGGACAGGGACTTCGCTGGGTCCAGGAGGGAGTGAGGCCTCAGGCATGGATTAGGGCCAGATCATTCTGTGTCCCCAGGAGCTATTAGGGGAGATCATGGACCTTAGCTTCAGACCTGGGGTCAGAACCTGACCCTGGACACTTCCTGGCTGTGTGATCTTAGACAAGTCACCCAACTTCTTTGAACCTTCCCTTGCTCATCTGTCAAATGGGAACAATAATATCTACCTGATGGGATTGAGAGTGACCATGTCTCAGGCCTGGCATGTGGTAGCAGCTGTCCAACAGCTGTCAGCCCCTCCCCAGCAAGTTTGGGTGTTCCCCTGTGAAGCCGTATTTTAAGCAGAAGAGGGGAAAGTGTATTTCCTATGACGGCCTCTTTGAAAACCATTTTCGGGATCACAGGACACAGTGCTGGTCAGTTGTGAGAACTGCATGCTCTCGTAGGCTGCCTGAAGTGGAGGAAGGGTTCGTTGCTACAATCTTCTCTCACTCGCAGAGCAGGTAGGTGGTATGCTTAAAAAATCGTTTAAAATGCCAATACCTACCCTTTAGTCCAGCAGTGCTACTGTAACTTACCTAATGGAGATCATCAGGAAGATGTATGTGCACAGTGTTCATTCATAGTGTCGTTTTCAATGTAAAAATGACAAGCTAAATGGCCAACAATCGGCACACGCCTCTAACTCTGACACATCCTTCAATGGAAACACTGCCAGCAACAAGTGAAGTTTTAGATCTAGGTTTATTAACATGAAAAATGTTGGCAATATGCTATTGAATAAAAATAGGTTACAAAGAAAGGACGTCCAGTTTGATTTCATATTTGTAAAATATGTCTTGGTACCCACATTTGGATAGAATATGTTTTGGGACATTTCTAAGACCCTCATGCTTGGGGTAAGGCCCCCTGAATTCCTTAAACTGCGTTTCCTGAAGCCAGCTCCAGGAGGCAATAGTTACTGGTCGCCAAACACCACAACCAATTCAGAAACAAGCCCTTCTGCTTACAGGCTCATGTTCTTCAGAATGTTCCCCAGCTCAGAAATCAGACCCCTTGCTGCCTCGGTTTCCCCAGGGTAGCGTGGGGAGGCATATGAAGGGGACCAGTTGCTCTCAACCCGCTAAGCCGAGGGGAGTTCAGGCTTCTACAGAGGCAGGGGTCACCAAGGCTAAATGGGGCTCTTTCCACTAACTGCAGGAAACAGAGAGGAAGGTCAGGGTCAACTCTGGCCTTGGGACATTAGCCCAAAGGTGTTACAACACACTCAGTATGTGCACCCGCTGGGCTAGGTGTACAAAGATAAGTGAGCCACAGCTCTGCCCTGGAGAAGCTCGGCCTGGCCCTGGCTCAGCTGGTTGGAGCATCTTCCTGTACACCAAAGGCTGCAGGTTCAATCCTCGATCAAGGCACATCCCTAGGTTGTGCGTTTGATTCCCAGTTGGGTGGCATGTGGGAGGCAACCAATTGCTGTCTCTCATATTGATGGCTCTCTCTCTCTTCCTCTCTCAAAATCAATTCAAACATATCCTTGAGTGAGATTTACAAAACTTTTTTAAAAAGCAGCTCAGCCCTAGCCAGTTTGGCTCAGAGGCTAGAGCAGCCGTGGGCAAACTACAGCCCGCGGGCCGGATCCGGCCCTTTTGAAATGAATAAAACTAAAAAAAAAAAAAAAGACCGTACCCTTTTATGTAATGATGTTTACTTTGAATTTATATTAGTTCACACAAACACTCCATCCATGCTTTTGTTCCGGCCCTCTGGTCCAGTTTAAGAACCCATTGTGGCCCTCGAGTCAAAAAGTTTGCCCACCCCTGGGCTAGAGTGTCAGCCTGCAGACAGAAGGGTCCCGGGTTTGATTCTGGTCATGGGCACGTGCCCGGGTTTCAGGCTTGATCCCCATTAGGGGGCGTGCAGGAGGCGGCCCGTCAATGTTTCTCTCTCATCACTGATTTTCTATCTCTCTCTCCCTCTCCCTTTCTCTCTGAAATCAATTAAAAAATATATATATATTTAAAAAGCAACTCAGTCTGGTGGGAAAACAGAATCCAACCTTGATGATGTGACTAGTGAGAAGAGGGACTGACTCAGAGGAGGAAGGAGATGCCCTGCTTGAGGTTTTGGGAAAGACCTTGCTGAGGAGGTGACTCCAGAGCTGGTCTCGCAGGGTGAGGACAGGTCTTGCAGGGTAAGGACAGGGTGTGGGGTGGGGCGCAGCAGGGCAGAGGCCCAGAAGGGCTGTATATTCAGAAAATCTCTTCCCTCCCCGATCCTCTGGGCACCTGCTTGATTCTCCTTCTCTCAGGAGCTGCCTTTTCTGCTTTCTAGTCCACAGAGTGGGGAAAACAGCTTCATCTTTATATGGCTCTGGTCAGGGGGACCGTTGGCCCGAGGATGGAATCTTAGTCCCAATTCCCATCTCCCGGTTCTGTGCCCAATCCTGGCCTTGTAAACTGTGTCCAGGTGCAGGGGCAGGGGACATGCTGTCGGGACAAAGTTGATGAGAAGTAGGTGAGGGCGGCAGCCAGGAAGAGGGAGAGGGGTGGACGCAGTGCTGAATGGACAGGCCCTCCATCCCCTGGTACCACTGAGGGATGGGTCCTGAGGCTGATGCCTGTACTAGTCACGGCCCTGTTACCTTTAAGACATAAGCTTGTGATGGAGGGACAGTCATTTCTACCCCAATTGTGTAAGGAAATGGTAATTTTCCAGGTACGTGCTGCACCATGTGCACTCAAGGGAGTTCAAGCACCCATGTACACACATGCATGCAAGGACACACACACATGCACACTGCACACACGCACATGCACATTACACACACACACAGGCACCACACACACGTACACACAGGTAAACTCACATGCCCAGAGCAGCTGAGAAAAGCCAGCTTCTCCCATGGCCCAGCCCAATGCTTCCTCCTGGGATCATCTGCACTCGCAATGCAGGGTGACTCACTCCTGTGACTCACCGGCTGCAGGGCCTCAGGTCCTGCTGGCAAAGGGCAAACATCTCATTACTTGTCCTTTATGTCCTCTGAGATGCGGGTCCCCCAGCCTGGCTTCCACCTCCCACCCGAGGGAGCCTGGAGGGGAGCAGACATGAATGCTGGAAGTGGGGAGTATCCTAGAGAACCGCCCCCCCCCCCGCCCTGTGCACTGGGGGCGGGGGTAGGGGCGGTTCAGGGGGGTTTACTTTATGAAAGGACTTACGGGAGATGTATTTCAACACAGCATTCCCCACTGGGCATTCAGAAAAGGGTATGATTACCCCAAAACCGAGTTCCTGGCAGCTTTTCAGGAATCTGCTGATTGTGCAAAGTGAGGATGGAGTGTAGCGGGTGAGGAATATCTAGCAGAGAGCAGACATTCCCAGTTGAAAGGTCAGAGAGGGTCTTGGACCATCAGAGCCACTTCCTACCACCACCTTGAGCACATCCCAGATTCCCTGACAACACTTTGCCCCCTCGGCCCCTCCTTCCCCTGCCAGGCCGCACCAACTGGGTCCTAACAGGGAACTCTAGAACCCTGATGTTGAAAGGAAGCTCTGAGAGCCAACATTTTTGTTTACAGGCAAAAACATGGAGGCCCAAAGAAGTGACATGCCTTCCCCTAGACATCCAGGTACTCAGTGACTGACTCCCCTGGGACAAGAATGCAGGCCCCGTCCCAGTCTGGGGACTATGCTGCCTCGAAAAGCAAGCCGACCCCTCTGAGGAGCAGCCCCAACCCTGAGGAGCTGCGGGCGGGGATCGGCCTCTGTGCCTCACCTCTGGGTGCTCATCTGCACAATGAAGCACAGTATCCGCCCGCCTGAAGGGAGGCAGGCTGGGCCTCCTGCTGCACAGTGCCGACACACAGTAGGTCTCCACAGAGGCGCGGCAGGGGACAGTGCAGCACTGAGGCCAAGCAGTCTAGAATCAGGAAGTTTATAGGGGGCGAGGAGCCAGGATTCACCACAGGAACCTCTGTTTCCTGAGAACACTGTGTTCCCAGAGGCCTCCCCTGCTCTCTCCTCAGAATGCCGTCCACCCGCCCCACCCCCACACAGTCACCCATCCCTGCACGGTCAGCCTCTGCTTCCAAATCTGTGTCCCCGGCCACGGCCGCCCTCCTGAGAACCCGCCCCACAGTCCCACTGGCCAGCTGGACCTCGGCCTGGGCTCTCACATCCTCACCCCACAGACGGAAGGTCTGAAGCACTCTGGTCTTCTGCGTGACACCCCGTGGCTTGTCAGAGCTGCCTTGGTGTGGTTAGAGCTTGTATTAAAGGACGGGAACGCGTCTGATCTAAGTCCAGGTGCTCTGTTAGCTCCGCGGGGCACAGGACACACGCTCCCTCTCCACCTCTCCAGCACTGCCTCCTGCCCATCACCTGTCCTCCAGCCCATGTCTCCGTTGCTCTTGGACTTGGCTGCCTCCCTAAGTCCAGTGCTGCTGGCATCGGAGGCCATGGGTCAGGGAAGGCCTGGGCTTTTTAGCTGCAAACTCCCAAGGGCCAAAGACACAGTCTTTTTATCTCCACAGGCTCAAGGCCAAAGTCTCCCTCCTTTTTTCTTTCTTTAAAAGATGTTGGTGTTGTGTGTTTTTGTTTGGTTTGGTGTTTTGTTTTGTTTTCTTTCAGTATAGCTGCCACTAACCCCTGAAGAGGTCACAGTGAGATTGAGATGGCTATCAGGTGGACATAGAGGCACTCAAATCTTTCCCAACCTCCCAGCCCCTCCCAGAAAAGGTAAAACAAAGCAAAAGGACAGTGTTGCTGGCTGGAGCTTTGACCACCGTTTTCCTCACGGAGTCAGTTCCCAGAGCCTGATCCAAAGGACCTCTTCCCCCTAATGCCACGCCTGAGCAGAGGCCGGCACAGAAGCAGTGGGGGGCCTCAATGTGTGGGCCTAGGTGGCCTGCCCGGGAATAGACTTAGACTCACCTTGTCTGAATGGAGCAAGCGTGGGGTGGGGGGAAGTAGGTGCAAGAAAGCTGTGTAGGGCGACTGCAACGAGTGGGGAGAAAGACACCCAGGGAGACATCTGCTCTACAGGAGCGCGATCCTGAGCCTTTGCTCTCTGGGCTCAGCCCTGGCTCCAATTGCTCGGGCTTGGTCTGCAAGGGGACCTGCCCTAGTGCACTGGGTCTTAAACAGGCACGAAGAGCCTACCCACTATCACGAGGCAATGGAAAGAGACAGTGAGAACTGTTTTCTTCTACAGGCCAAGAGCCACACCTGTACCTCCCTGCCTGATATACATGCCTGGCTTTTTTTTTTTTTTTTTTTTACAAAGTTTCCTAAGATCACTATGGAAAATCAGGTAGCAGACAACAAAAGCCACAGACATGGGAGGTCGCAAGGGTTCTGCAGTCCTCAACTTCTTCTTTTTAGAGGAGGCCAGGATGCTTGGTGACCTGAAACGGTGTCCTAATTGGGTGATGTCCCTTTCCCACACCTCAGATTTCTCCAATTCCCCCAACACACCTCCCAACATTTTTTTACTCAGATAAAAGGAGTTGCATGGTGGTTGGTGTAATGAAAAAATGACTCAGCCAGGTCTGCATTGCGATTTCTGTTTTCTCACTTCCTGGCTGCGAGAGCTTGGCAAGCTCCTGCCTCCCTGGGCCTGGGTTTGCTCATCTATGAGATGAGGGCGTTGCCTTCTGGGCCGGTTGCGAGGACCACTGAGACACCACGTGGGGACAGCCTGTGCTGTGCCTGTGGCATTAGGGGCCCAGCGAGTGGTTACGAACAGTTGCTCTAGATTAGAAAACAAACACAAGTGGCAGTTAATGATAATGACCAACATTTAGAGAACACTTCCTATATGCCAGATACTAAGGACTTAAAAAATATCTATTCTAAGTTAACCTAAGAATAGCTCTATGGGGCAGGTACGATCGTTATCCCATTTTCAGAGAAACTTGGGGCACAGAGAGGTTGTAACTTGTTCAAGAAGCAAAGCCAGGATGTGAACCAGAGACCTGGACTGCGGAGTGGTCATTATAGGAAGGGGCAGCCAGAAAGGGCAGAGGTGAGGATGGGGTGCCAATCGAACAGAACCCAGAGTTTTGTCTGTTCTTAGAGATGAGAGGAACCCTCTGAAGAAGATGGTTAAGACCTCAAGGTTGATCCCCTTGACAGCAGCTGGTGCTCTGAGCCATCCCAGGTGCGTGTAGTGTGGGGGGAGTAGCTTCTCTTGTCTTTCAGAGTCTCTGTTGAAAGAGATCTTCCAACCTTTTGCCCAACTCTAATACATTTCAGGCAGTCCAGCCCCAGAAACTAGGGGACCAGGCTTCACCGGGGGCAGCATCTAGTGTCTCAGGATATGGAGGGAAGGGTCCTCTGTACACTCATGCTTGCGATTGGAGCGAGGAGCTGGATGGTAGCGCTGCTGACTTGCAAGAGATATCTGCTGGCACACGGACAGTGTGAAGGAAAGCTTGTAATTGCAGCCATAAATCAAATGCAGACAGAGGAAAGCTGTCAGGCTTTCTGGAGTTATTTTGTACAGAGAGGTGGGAAAATGCAGCTGTGAGGTGGTAGCTGGGCTGGCTGGATGTTGGCAGAGGAGGTCACCATGGAGTGGAGGGGGGTCCCCTGCCCCAGAACGCTATTGCTGTGGCCCCCACTTTCAGGATGATGAACTAGCCAGTTCCCCAGAGAAGGAGGCGCCTTCATCTGGGGCCCCCTGTCCTGGGGAGCACCGTGAAAAGCCCCGCTTACCTTTAGCACTTTTCTCCTCCTCTTTTGGATTTGAGTTCTGGCTCTGCCACTTAGTGCTGTGTGCCCTGTGGCAAACCATGAAAAGGGAAATGACTATAGTATATGGTGCCCACTATATACCAACTCTTGAGCTGGCCTTCTCACCAATAGAACCTGATTTAATTCAGGCATCCACTGGTCCCTCGCCAGCCTTGTGCTTCAGCTCGGGCTAGGCCCATTCTTAGCTCCAGAAGGTGGGTCCTGATTAGTTCACGCCAATCATGATGGTCCTATTCCTCTTACCTGTGATTGCCTTAGGCATGGACATGTCACCCAATTCTGGCCAATGGGATAAAAGGGGAAGTTTATTCGGGGTGCTTCAGGGGAAGGTTTCTTATCTCATTCTCACAGGAGGAGATCAACTCTTAAGCCTCTGGAGATTGCGCCTGGAACCACTGCACGCATCTAGCCACCAGCCCACGGCTGACAATAGCACTGAGGAGAGCAGAGCAGAGAGGTAGAAAGACCCTGGGTGTTCGGTGATGTCATTAAGCTGCAAAATGAGCCATTGCCGGAGCCAGCCTACCTTGTGATTGCTTGCTTTGTGGGAACCTTGCTTCAGTACGTGATATCCATTGGAATGATGGGATAGTTTGCATGTAAGTTTGTGTTGGATAACATTGGTGTGCTATTAAGCTTCTGTTGTCTAGTTTTGCCTTAGAATGCCTGTACTTCCTGAACATAGAGACACAAGGACTGAAGACTGAATGGGAGCCTCGGAGATCTCTGGCTTTCCAAGAAGAAAGAAATGAGGAACTGCCCCATCTGGTCCTCCCAGCTCAGCTCTTTGCCTGAGGGAGGAACTGATTAATGCAGGACTGTCAGTTCTTCCTGGTGTCAAGAAGAGGAAGATTAGAAAAAGAAGAAGGAGAAGAAGAAGAAGATTAAAGGCCTACATCTCCCCTCCCCAACCACTCCCAAGCCAGCAGCTGGGGCCGAGATGCTTGTCCCTTGTCCATTTCTGAGACGCTGGGGGCAGTGGGCAGGGAGGAGTCCATTTCTGCCCAGAGGACTCCCAGCTTGCGGCATCCCACATTTGACTAATGTGTTTTAACCAAGTAGGCCTCTGCTTAATATCCTGGGGGTCAAGTGCTCAAGTTCAAATAACCCCCAGGGAGGCGCAGGGAGACCGGAAATGGCTTGTCCCTACCGTGACCCACAGTTAACCCCGCCTACGGAGGGCAGGGCAGGGCTGCAGGAGCTCCGGGCACAGTGGAGCCCCCCCCCCCCCCATGTGGTCAGAGCCATCTGGTCACTCCAGGGACAGCCTCACCACCCTGAGGACTCTGCCAGGAGCAGGCAGGGAGCTCCGCTGGATTTCTCCAGGGCTTTTTGCTCTGGAAACAGAGCGTGTTCTCTGGGAGGCAGGGAGGGTCTGACCCACTACCTTCAGCCAGAACACTCAGAACAGCAGCTCAGCGACTGAACCTGCCTCAGGTCACATACCGGCTGCGCCATTGCTATTTGTGCGCTGGTTGCTCATTATGTGGCCCCTCCACGCCCGCTTTCCTCATCCACACCAGGGAGACTCACAGCACCCCTCTCTCAGAAGGGTCAGGAGTGTCCTGGAGGTGGTACCTGAGAGCCCTCACCAGGCACGTGGGAGGCCGAGTAGAGGGGAGCTGTTATCATAAAGTCCAGTTGCCCCGTGAGGTGTCCAGTGGGTTCTCTCCCGGAGGCCTTGTCCTCTCGTCATTTCTGTTTGTAAGACAGGCTGTATGTCTCGTGTTCGGAGCCCCAGCCCTGATTCTCACACAGCCCTCGCATCAGCCTCAGGAGGCAAGCGGTCCTCTGTCACTGGTTCCATTGGATCAATCCCTGTAAGTTAAGGAGGCTCGGGAGCAGCTGAGCATGTATCAGTTCTGTGTAAGGAAGTATGTTCTCAGAATCCCCCCCACCCAGGTGGCCAGCCTGAGATCCCCATGAGGAGAAACAATGAGGGCAAGTCACCCCCCACCCCCCAATCTAGAGAACCAAGGCTTGTGGGGCTGGGGCTGGGGCTGGGCCAGGGAGGGATGGGCAGGGAGGGGTAGGCAGGGAGGTGGGCTGCCAGGCAGTCCTGGGGCACTGGTGCAAGGGCTCTAACGTGCAGAGAGAGAAGAGCTGAGTGGGCAGTGAGGGGCCTGGACTGTCTCATCCAGTAGGGAGGACATCCTGGTGCTCACAGACGAAGGCGACAACACTGGCCAGAGTAGAAAGTAACAGCTCCCAAGGACTCTGGGGTAGAACTGAGGGCTGAGGGGCACTAGGGCAGCTCCCCAAGCCTTTGCCCCTCTCTGAAGTGTGCCCTGGGTTTGCCTCCTGCTGAGATGGAGTCCAGTGCTGGGGAATCCCCTGCCGTACCCCAGAAAGGGGCTGAGGCACACGAGAGCCAATGCGGGGCACCATCCAGAGGCCGAAAAGGAGAGGATGGTAAAGGCGGGGCATTCATGTATATTCCTTTGCTAGGGCTGCCATAACAGAGTGCCACAGACTGGGTGGCATATACAGCAGAAGTTTATTTCTCACAGTTCTGGAGTCTAGAAGTTCAAAGTCAAGGTATCAGCAGGTCTGGTTTCTTCTGAGGTTTCTCTCTGTGGCTTGCAGATGGCCACCCTTTCACTGTGTTCTCATTTGGTCTCCCTTCTCTGTGTACATGCTGCTGGCGTCTCTGTGTCCAAATTCCCTCTTCTGATAAGAGTACCAGCCAGACTGGATTAGGGCCCACCTAATCTTAAGGTAACCACCTCTGTAAAGGCCCCATCTCCAAATACAGTCCCATTCTGAGATCCTGGAGGTTTGGGCTTCCACAGGAATTTCGGAGGAACACAGTTAGCCCATAACATCATTTCCCTTACTCCCTTTCTGCAGGGTCATTGAGGGCTTGCTGTGCCCCTCAATAGAAGGTCACAACTCTTGCCAGGCAGCCAGCCCATAGCCAGTTCTTTCCCAGGTCCCACCAGGCCTAGTGGAGTTAATGGTGCTGGGCTGTTCCAGCCCCTGAGGTATACACACACACACACACACACACACACACACACACACACACCTCACCTCCACCTTTGTAAATAGTCCCTGTATTCAACTGTTCGGCATTATGCATTTGAGCATGCCATCTGCTTCCTGCTGGACCCCTGATACACCAGGTAGGGTGGCAGACCCAACAGTGCTCCCCGAGCTCTGAGGATTTCCACCTGGTGGGTGGGAGCCTTTCCTGATCACTGTCTTCCTCAGCGTTGGAATACGCTGCCCTGGCTGCTTCTGCGACAGCAGATGACTTAAAACAGAAGGCTCAATCCTCTAAGAGTCTCGATGGCCCTTCCACTCCTGCCCACAGATGTCAACTGAATGCCCGAATGTTCTACTTGGCAGCTCCTCACTTTCCCCAGCTGCCAGCCCGACTCTCAAATTTCCGTGATTTCTTTTGTATCATGCAATTCAGTAGCCTCCCTCCACTCTTTCAGCCCATTCAGGACATTCCCCAGGGGGCTTCACATTTCACACCCCCAAAGGCCTCTGGTTGGGGCCCAACAGAGGCATCCTCTGGGAGACTCTGCCACCAATCTAAGCTAACAATTTTCCCCCTGCATTACGGCCTTTTTTCAACTGATGTTGCATCATAACAACCTTTCCATGTGTTAAACAGTTTCATGACATTCCAAGAGCTAACATGCCTCAGTTCACCCAACCACTCCCCTGCTGTTGGATATTTATGGCATTTATTTTTTGTTAAACAAATGTTTAGACCCAACCCCTCATCTTCTTTTCCCAGGTCTTAGGCACCCTGAAGTGGGCCATAGCCAGTGCTTTCAGCCACCTCCCTTTGCAGAGAGCGGCGACTTCCCCTGAGGTGTTTTGAGCAGATGGATGTGGGTGGCACTGGCCCAGGCCCCCAGGACCGTCACTGAGAGAGACTCGTGAAGACCAGAAAAGCTCTCTGACGACCTTGGGACTTGTCTGAGAGGGAACAGCTGCCAGGCCTGTCAAATGTGGAGCCGTGTTAAAGGAATTATACAGGAAGAGCTCTGCCATCAAGCATTCTAATAGCTGCTGCTTACTTCCAGGCATCTCAGTCTAGAATCCTACAACCTGTGTAACAGGCAATGAGAACACTTGCGTTTAATGTTGAACCCAACAAACACAGGATTTCCCGAAGCCGGGGCCATGGAGCACCAGGCCCAAGGCCTCCTCCAGAAAAGAGTGCTGAGTGGTCAAGAAAATTTGGAAAATACTCTCCCCACCTCTAGTGCATTTAGGTGCCTCGTGCGACTGGATCCAGTCGTGTTTTGTCGTTTAGCCTTGGCACTCCAGCTATACTTCCTCTTGCGCTTGGCGTGGTAGCTGCCCTTGCTGCAGGTGGACTTCTGCAGGTGGTGGGCCTTCCAGCCACAGAGGCAGCACAGCGTGTGTGTCTTATTGCGGCGCTTGCCGAACGATGACGTCCCCTTCGTCATCTTGCTTCTGCTGCCGAGACCCCCCCTCTTTTTTATTTTTTTTTAACATAATATCAATAACATCTCATGAAACTTGAGGTTCATAAAATTGACTTTAGAAAACATTGCCCAAAGAGCCTCAACGTCTTTTCTGAATAAAAATAAAAGGGAGAACGATCACATTGGCCATTGCTTTAGAACCTTTTGGTAATTGCTGATACAGACGTGAGGGTTAACTGGAGCGCTGGATTAACGAGGTCACCCCATGCTTGGAGGAGGCTAACCAGCAGCAGTCCTGGGGTATGGAGCAGCACAAGAAGAAAATACCAATCAGGTCAAAGGGGTTTGCGGTAAGGTCTGGAGTGACAGGTTGCATTTTCTCAACTACAGATGCAAAGAAGTTAGGGACATTTGGGACGTATTGTGAATCTTTTGTGGAAAAATCAACGTAGAAAAAATCCTAGTCTTCTCCTAGACCCGTGGTCGGCAAACTGCGGCTCGCGAGCCACATGCGGCACTTTGGCCCCTTGAGTATGGCTCTTCCTAAGCCTTAGGAGTACCCTAATTAAGTTAATAACAATGTACCTACCTATATAGTTTAAGTTTAAAAAAATTGGCTCTCAAAAGAAATTCATCGTTGTACTGTTGATATTTGGCTCTGTTGACTAATGAGTTTGCCGACCACTGGCCTAGACTGTTTCTTACTACTTTTTTTGTAGACTGTATTCTGAGCTGGAGGGGCCAGAGGTGGGTCTGTGTCTGAGATTTCCCACTTAACCAGCAACCGGGCACTGTCAAGGTCAGGCAGTGCAAGGACAGCTGGAGGACAGACCTTCCCAATTCTTTTTAGAACAAGTATGAAGTGGGTGGTCCTAATTCTGTGCCATTTTCGCCCCTGTGCTGCCTGGGATGGTTTTTCCCTGGTGCCAAGCAGGACACTGTGGGGTCACAAGCAACCATCCACTGTGACTTCCCTTCCTCCCTATCCCCTAACCCAGTCCCAGCCTTCCCCCAAGATCAGGCCAGATCCCAGGGAAGAGACTGGTGGGAGTAACCACGCTGAGGTGCTTGGACAGGCTCAGGAGCCACTGCGTTCTCAACACACACTGGCTGAGTCCAGAGAGTAGGAGGGAAAGGGAAGGGCGGAGGTAAGATCCCACGTGGGAAAAGCAAGGGTCAAAACTGTCGTTGTGTGCTAGTCTGGGCGCCCACTTCTGCATTTCCCGTGAGGCCCAGCTGAGTGCAACACAAAGCTGGTCCTTCTCAGCCTCAGCTTCCCACTCAGTGCCCACCAGCCCGTGGATGGAAAAGTGGCCTGGCAGTGGGTGCTCTGGGCAGGCGTTTGAGTCCCCAGTGGGACTCCTCATCCACGCGACTGACCAGTGCATGTGAGGTTCCTTGTGAAGCTGTCTACTTAGGAGCAGGGAGTCGCAGGGAGTCGCAGGGAGATGCAGCTGTCCCTGGTTCATGCTTCCCAGTGAGGACGGACAGCAATGGCCCCAGAGAGGAGGCTGCAGAGAAATCAGGGGAGGAGAGGAGATGCTCACAGCTAGTTAGGGCCATGCAGAGGGCCAGGGACAGTACCCTCAGACCTGGTGTTATTGAAATAATAATAATATCAACAACAACAACAATGAGAATGAGAACAGTAACAACAATATGATAGCTCATGCCTTATTCATTCATTCAACGAATACTCACCGAGTCCCTCCTAGGTGCCAGGCATGTGTTGGGCACCCAGCATATAAGTAAACAATATCTTTGTTTTCAATGTACTTACAGGCCAAGGTCATATCAAATGAGTTTGCAAATACATAATCACACACCATGATCACAGCAACGGTTTGCTGGAGAGCTTACCAGGTACAAAGCATTGTGCTTTTTATGGGTATTATCTCATGTAATCATCACAGCAGATCTATGTGGCTAGTGCTTTTATTATCCCATTTTACAGATGAATAAATGGAGGCTCAGAAAGATGAAATCCAATGACATCAGACATAAAGATGGTCTGTAACTGGACATGGGGAGGGAAGGAGCCAGACTAATCCACCACTTTTCTTTAGCTCCTGGAGGGAGAAACTCTCAAGGGCCCTGGACAACCACATCTGGTTGTATCTGGAACTCGAGGGAATGGCTACTGGCCCTCTGAGAGCCAGGGGGGAATTAACTGCTGGCTGTGAAAGGACCCCAGGCCCTCCAACCAGCAGCATCTCCTCCTGGGCGGCACATCACAGTCGCTGGAAAACCTACACGTCCTGCTGCCTGGGCCGGGTCTCCAGGGGCATGACTTAGTCGGGCTGGGGTGAGCTGGACATCAGGATTGCAAAGAGCTCCTCACAGGATTGCAGAGTGCCATCAGAGCTGGAGCCCGATGACCAGCAGCATTCGTCAGCTTTTCAGTCAGCGGTGACCCTGGAGTTAGTCAACCCTCCCCAAATCAAAGTATTTCCTGGAGACCAGAGGCAGAATCTGGACGTGATCATAACACTGAGTTTCTCGAAATGCCCGGAGGTCCTGAGAGGAGACGTCCGATTCCCTGATGGCTGAGAGCGCCTAGTCCCTGCCAGCCCCCTCCTGTCCATCACACGACTCTTTCCTGCCCTGAGGCAGGATGCTCACCCCCACCTGCTTCCCAAACTAATTATTTTCTTTTTGACAACCATTAAAGATAAAATTTTAAAAATCATCTAAGAAGACACGTAAAACCCACTGGAAATTTCAAAGCCATGAGTCATTGCACTTCTGGGCCCCCTCAGATTCTTATGTAAGGTTGAGTCACTTTTTGTGAGGTCCATGCATAGCAGATGTGTGTGTGTGTGTGTGTGTGTGTGTGTGTGTGTGTGAAAGAGAGAGAGAGAGAGAGGTAGAGAGAGAGAGAGAGAGAGGAGGGAGAGTCATTTTCAGCTTTGAGAGACTGGTGGTAACTCTGAATTAGCTTCAGCGATTCCTCATCCCCTGTACTTGGTCTCCACTTCTCCACACTTCATTTTCCATCCACAGTGACATCGCTCCAGAGTGCCCGCACGAGGATTCTGTCACCTGCTGCTCGGCCTCAGGCACTGCTGTCCCTGTGTCCCAGGACAGGCCAGCGGTGTGGGTGGGGCATAACTGCTCTGCTCCCACCAGCACATTCTGGGCGGGTGCTGTGCCCCTACTACAGGCAAGTCCCAGAGCCTGGGATGGTGGTGGTGGTGGTGGTGGGGGGGGGGGGGGGGGGCGGGGGGGCGGGGTGGGGGTTGGGGGTAGATAACAGATGTCTGGGCCCAGCTTCCAGGTCTGTATCCTGTTTATTTCTGGTTTTCTCAGAAAAACACAGGCAGTGGAGCAGGGTCTGGGAGAATAAAGAATTGCAGGCATTCCAAGGGAGCAAAATGAGGGAACCCATTTGATGGGGAATGAGGTTGCTCTCTGAGAGTTTGACCATAAAACGGACACATAGGCATCAAACAGACAGAGGCCAAGTCATCCTCAAAAGAGAGAATGGGCCCCAGGCTGGCAAGACCGATGTTGGTCGGAGGAGAAAGATGTCCGTGGGTGGGAATGGGTGGGTCTGCCATGGAGGTGCAGAGAAGAGCCAGGTCCCTGCCCTGGCCACACCCAGCTCAGACTGCTCAGGAGAGAGAGAGGGAGAGGGGGAGGGGGAGGGCGAGGGGGAGGGGGAGCCTGGTTGTGGCCTCAGGGGCCATGGGTGGGTCTGCTGGGGAGGTGGATGCCCCACACCTTTGCTGCCTGAGATTTCCTATCATCCACACTTGATAAGGACTGTCCCTGGTTCTGAGTCCAGGCTCCCCAGGACTGGCTCCCCGAGAACTGAGCCTCAGGGGAAGGGGTGGGATGCACCAACAGATGAGAGAGCAACCAAGTGCTGATCCTTTTCCTTGTGAGTGAACAAATCCACCTTCCCGTTTAATACAGCAGTGCTGTGAGCTGGCCCATGTGGCTCCCTCCCCCAGCACTAAGAGGCACGGATGAAAGATAACCAGGAGAGACCCTGGAGGGGGTGAAGCCATCAATAAATGCCACCCCTGGGGTCCACTGGCATCCCTGGGGAGTCCCCAGCACTGCCACAGGCCTCGGCCCTCTTCCTCCCGGAGCTGTGCTGTCCAGTGTGGGAGCACTGGCCATGTGGCTGTGGAGCACGTGAAGTGCAGCTGGTCTGACAGGAGATGTGCTGTGGGGTCCAATACAATGGGACTTTGAAGATTTAGTATGAGAAAAAGAATGTAAAATAGCTTATTGGTAATTTTCTGTATTGATTATATGTGGACAATATTTTAGGTATATTAAGTTAAATAAAATTAATTAAAGTTAATCTTACATGTTTCTTTTTACCGTGGCCCTGCTCCAAGCAACAGCAAAGTGAAAATAAAGGGACAAGCTAAATAACAGAACAGACAACAGCAACAGAATTTTGAGAGCCAAGAATCAGATGGGTGAGTGGTCACGACCTCACGGTTCCGATGAAGTTGGATTTGACATTGTACTTGGTTGAATGGTGTACCCCTAAAATCATGCCGAGCTGGAACTCAGAATGTGACCTTATTTGGAAATAGGTTGTTTACAGATACAATTGGTTAAGTTGAAACGAGCTTTTACTGGAGTAACGTGGGTCCTAAATCCAATGACAAGCATCCTGGTAAGAAGGCCAGTGAAGCTACAGGCACAGGAAGGAGAAGGCTGTGTGAGGAGGACGGAGACTGGCGTGAGAGTGTCGTCAACCATGGAAGGCCACGGCTTGCCGGCAGCCGACGGGAGCTGGGAGAGGTAAGGAGGGATTGATTGTTCCCAAGAGCCTGGAGAGGGAGCACAGCCAGGCTGACACCTTGATTTTGGACTTCTAACCTCCAGAACTGGGAGCGGATATATTCCTATTATCTTAAGCCACTGGTTTGTAGTCATTTGTTATGGCAGCCCCAGGAAACCAATACACGTAGCATGAAGAAAAGATTGTAAACTATCTCATCAGTAATTTTTTTATGTTAATTAGAGTTTGTGATGGTAATATTCATTTAGGTTAATATAAATATATTGGGTTTAATCAAACATATCATTGAGATGGATTTCACATGCTTCTTTGTTTAAATGTGGTTATTAGAAAACATTAAATTATATATGCAACTCTCATTGGTGGCTTGCACTTTCTTTCTATTGGACAGCACTGCTCTGGCGTGAGCAAAACGCCGCATGCAGACCCTGGGGTTCTTCATCTGGGGAAGAGAAGGCAGTGGAATTTTTGAACCAGAAGCCACAAAAGTAGGAAGGTTGTTTCACAAAGCCCAGCAGATAGGACATGTCAACATGTCAGCGAGAGGTCAGGCCTGAAGGAGAACAGAAGGTCCGGGGTGCAATGGCAAGAGAGGTCAGGAAACGCCTTCCTTTACCTGTAGAATGGGAACCCTGAGCTGCTCCCAGCCGTGGTCAGGGGTCAGGGGTCAGGGGCCAAGGGCCTGGGGTGGGCTCCTTCTCTGAGGACAACCACCCCTTCCCAAAGGGATCCTTGTCCTGGGAAAGCAGATGGCAGGGCCGTCAAGGCGGGCTGGCTCCCAGCAGCCAGAGCCCCACATCTCATACTCTCCAAGGCAGTGACTGAGGGCCAGGCCAAGGTCCCAGAATCCTGCTGATAGGCCCTGGCTGGCTGCAGGCAGTATGGAAGGGAGGTCTTGGGGTTACCCAAACAGTTCATTGGCTCCAGAGGGTGGGGGTGGGGGGGAATGGAGGAAGGTGGGGAGAAAGAAGCCACCTGGCTTAGCCAGACCAAACTCATGTTTTCCTTGGCCAGAGCTGGGATTCCTCTCAAGGTTTCTGCCGGGAGATAGCAGCTGTGCCGGATGCTGTATTTCACCGTCTGTCCAGGCTGAGAAGGGACTGAAGATCATCTGTGGAATGTGTGTGTGCCATCCCAATGGGGGCTGTTTGATTGTCTTTGGAGGTGTGAGTTCAAGGTGATAAAAATTCAGTGAGGGCCGCCTGACTGGTTTGGCTCAGTGGATAGAGCGTTGGCCTGTGGACTGAAGGGTCCCGGGTTCGATTCCGGTCAAGGGCATGCACCTTGGTTGTGGGCACATCCCCAGTGGGGGGTGTGCAGGAGGCAGCTGATCGATGTTTCTCTCTCATCGATGTTTCTAGCTCTCTATCCCTCTCCCTTCCTCTCTGTAAAAAAATCAATAAAATATATTAAAAAAAAAATTCAGTGAGGGTCCAATTAGTACCCCCAAACACCTCCCACTTTTCAGGGTTCCTGGGATGCAGGGAAGCAGGCTGGCTACTCTGGTTTTTCTTCAGTTTCCAAGAAGGCCCAGAGGTGACCTTGAAATGATTCTTTACAATCCCTGTCAGAAGAGCCTCACTTTCCAGTTCCCATGAGTACCATCCTCTGCACACTTTATTATTATTGATATTGTTATTGTTGGATGACTTTCCTAAAAACACCCTAGAGACCTAGAGCCCAGGTCACCCAAAGCCCCCTGTGCAGGCCATCTGCACCTAACAGAGCCCCTCTGTGTTTGCTTCCAAGTCACCAGGTTGTCCGTTCCGCTCTGAAATTCGTCCCTGGGGAAACTGTCCCAGCTAAATGCCAGCTCGATCCGGGAGAAGGAGCACAGCAAGTCATTCTTTGCACAGGTGTTCACTGAGCACCCCAAGGCCACTTGCAGACCTGGTCCAGACACTGGGCCCAGGGTGAACAGCGCCTTCCCACACCCAGTGCTTAGAGCTCTCTGTCCCCCCTTCTTTGAAGGCCTGAAGGTCTGCCCATGGTCAGGGGAGCACAGGTTCTGACTAGGGAATAACTGGTCCAGCAGGGGGCTCAGGCTCCAGTTGCTATGCTGGGCCCGGACTCAGTGCAGTGTCAACAGTGAGAGCCGGTGTCCCCGCCTATCATGTCCAGTGTCCAGCGGGATCTGGGGGCCTCTGCCTCTCTCAGCAGGAAGCCTGCTTTCCTCCCCATGGCCCATCTCCAGCTCCCAGGCCTCTCCTCCCGTCTGCTTCTTATCTCTATCTCCGGTGTTTAGAAAATGTCATCTTGAGTGGCCAGGGCTGTGAGCTGCTGCGGGAACAAGGAGAGTTTTGCTGTGGGTGATGGGGGTCCCCCAGGGCTTGGATTCAGAGCTCAGAGTTTGTCAAAGCGGGAGAGGCCCCAGAGACCAGCCAGCACTGCCAGATGCCCATTTCCCGGCCCACCAGCCCACCCAGCCCACCAGCCCACCTCCACCCCAACTGAGGGAATTGAGATTTATAGTTTTGATAGAATGAGATGCTCCCCCACCCCCCAACTTCCCGCACCAGCACTTTTTTAAACAGGAAATTGAGGGACACACACTCTGTTTTTCTTGATCAGAGCAAGACCAGAAGACTGACGCCCTCTGTTTAGGAAGGTGACCTCCCACCAGTGCAGTGCCGAGGACACTTGCAGATCAAAGGGACAGGAAGGCCTGGGACCACCCTGGCTCAGGGGTTGTTGCTTTTTGGGACAGGGCAGGTTTTAAGGACTGAGTGTCCTGGGGTGACAGGGACCCCCAACTGCTTTCCTTCAGATTCTAGAAGGACCCAAATCACTGTCTCTTCTAGTCCCTTGGACATTTTCCAGTTCCCATGAGGATCAAAGGGAGAAATGGACTTTTACTCCAGCAGTAAGAATGTGAATAGACTGGAGGTGGGGTTGTTTTGAGTTTGGGGGCCCCGGGGCTGCTGATGGAGCCCCCACACCCAGCAGGTTATTCATAGGCCAGCCCCTCCCCAAGGACTTCAGTGTGTACCGAGTGAAGATGGAAGTTTTCTCCATCTCTTTGCAGCCTTATAGTTCTTATAATTAAATCTGGAAAAACATCTTTCCCTTTCTTCATTTCTTTGAAAAAAAAAAAAGCAAGATTGGCTTAAACACAAAGTGATCATTTGGGCCCTTTGAAAGCAGAACAAAGAAAAGATGACCTTTCGAGAATAACGCGCCCCCATCCCCGCACCCTGCCTCAGCCAGGAAACGCCCCCGCCCAGGCTTTGACTCTAGAGGAGAGGGGAGACCAGATAACACCCCAGTGTTTCAAAGGCATTTTCCCCAAGGGCCCAACTGCTTGCAAAGCCTCTGAGAAAACCTGGGCCAACCTCCTGGCCCAGTTGCTGGCCTCCAAACCCGGCTGCTTGGCCCGTCCGGGCGGCCCATAAATCCCAGCGTCCGCACGAAGCTGCACTCTGGAGCTTGCCCCTTTGCTCGGAGGCCTGGCTGCAGGCCCTGGGCCGCCCTCCGCCAGTCTAGAAGCTGGTGGAAATAAGCACGTTTACTGGCGGTAAACCTCATTTCTCAGGAATTGTACACCCTCAAGAGCATCTGAAATCAGCCCATTGTTCCTGCCTGCCTGCTGGGACCACAGCTCTTCCCTCCTGACAGGACAGGCGATATTGAATTGGCTGCTGTCCCCCATAGGGTTTTTACCGCATCACCAGTAGAGGCTAGTAGGGTGCCAGCAACATGTTAACTCCTTTGCCCCCATGGCAGAGAGTGCTGCTTCTCCTAATATCTATTTAACCTGCTATAAGACCCCAAAGGGTAGATGCACATATTTCAGGTCAAAAATTCAAAGGTCCTGCCCTCTCTGAGGCCAAAACCAAGCCCAGCTGGCAGATGGGAGTCTAGGAGTTGAGGCAAGCTGAGAGGTGTGAGTTACTCAGGATGGCTTCGACTCTGGGAGAAAAGAAGGGACCTTCATCTCTGTGGTAGAAGAACCAGGGACACATTAGTCTAGAAGCCTTGAAGATCTGAGAGGCACAAGTGAGCAGCCAGGGTAGAATTTGGGACCCCCCTTCCCCCCCCCCCCCCAAGGGCCATGCAGGGGGCATGGATCAGATGAAGTCGAACAGCCCATGAAATACATTTCCAAATGCTGGGCATGGCGCTGGGCAGGAGAGAGCAGGACAATCCTAGACACAGTCCTGGCTGCCCCATGCAGCTTCATAGAGTCCGGAATGGGGCTGTTACCCAGACTGGCTGCCCAGAGCCTGTGTTCTAGCCCACCCTGGCTCCTCAATGGCTACCTGGCTTTGGACCAGTCCCTTCATCTCTGTGCCTCAGTTTCCCTCTCTGTAGCAGGGGGTAGTGACGGTGAAGGAGAGGATAAAAATACACAGGGTGTGGAGAATGCATGGAACAAGGAAGGAGCCAGCTGGGGAGGGCTGGCTGCTGTGGGGACCACTGGCCAAGTCTTGCCAGCTGAGTTCCACCTTGGGCCGGGAGCCAGCAGGGTTTATCACCACAAATAATCCTGAGATGGCTGTTGAGCCACAATGCCCTACAACCAGGCAGTCCTGGCCCTATGCTCTGTTGGCTGGGGGCATGCTGTCTCCTGGGTACAGGAGCTCTGGGTGGACTGGTGTGCTTGCCCTGAGAGATCCCGGCTGGCCCGCTCCCTCTCACCCCACTTCTTCCTGCTCGTGTGTTTGGGATTAACATGTATCCCTTGAATCTTTTCATTTTCCTACTGAGATGGAAACTTGGCCCGAGCCCAGGCCTGGACGTGCTCGCAGTGTGGCTGGGCTCAGGCCAAGCCCACGGTAATTGTAATCACATGTGAGGCCTCGTTGGCTCGCTGGGCGCTGGGGCCGGGGAGACACACGGCTGCCAGAGGGAAGGGCACTGGGCCGGCGTCTGGGCTCCGGGTGAATGTGCAGACAGTGTGGCCTTGGGCTCCTGCCCTCATTTCTCTGACCCTCAGTTTCCTCATTGATAGACTGAAGGTGTATTTTAAAGTGCTTGGCTTATAGGACCAACCAGGGCTCTGCCTAGGCTCTGGGAATCTGGGCTACCATGAGATAGGGACCAGCTCTCCTGTGGCCCTTTGGTCTTCCCAGCCCTGGCCTGGCCTTACATGTTCACAGAGAGTGACCATGTCCAGGGTGTGGCAGGGGGCTCCAGGAAGGCCTGCCTCAGCCATGCCTCATATACAGAGAGGCTTTCTCACAGGACACAGAGCATGGAGGGTTCTCTGAGCCAGCGGGGGCTGAGCCTGTCATTATCCCATGAAGGTAAGCTCATGGGTAGCTGGGGTCTAAGATACAGGGTGGGGTTGAGGGTCCTTAGAGAAGGCTACCTGGTGCAAGGGCAAGCCCGATGCCCATCCCACATTAGCCCAGGGGCTGGGGCTGCCCCCTGGTTTGGTTTACTCTCTAGTGTAACATTACTCTGAGCACCGATGGGGAAAGAGTTCTCCCCCCAGCGGATTGTTTTTTCCCCACTCACGTTGGAGTCTCAGGAAGCCCGAGCATTAGGAGCGGTTGAGGAGCTGTGGCCAGAGGTTACCTGGCTAATGGCACTGCCCAGAGCAGAGCTGACATTCTATTGCAGCAGTTGCAACTGGTGGTCCGAGGACCACTGGTGGGTGGCCTGTGAGGTCCGGAAGGTTGGCGACCCCTGCTCTATGGCACACTGTCTGAGTAGGCTGTGAGGAGAGCTTCTCCAGCTTCGCATAACCCTTGGGGTTTCTCTTCACTCTCTCCCCTTTCTACTTGTACACGTGCCTCCTTACACTTCTTCCCTGTCAGGCTCTCTGACTTCCTCCTCCTGCTGCTTTCCTCTTTCCCTTGTGTTCTTCTGTCCTCCTTCCCGGGAGGAGAAGCAGAATGACTGTGTGGAAAGAGAATGGCTTGGGCTCGGGCAGCTTTGACCTTGATGAGCCTCAGGCTTCTAATCTATGAAACTGGGATAGCAATATCCTAACCTTGGCATTGTTGCTAAGATTAAATAGGATGATACATAGAAAATTTTAGGCAGCACATAGAAAAGTATCAATAAAAAGCAGTGAATACTGTTATTTACATAAAATATCAACTGAAATTTGTCTTAAAAGATTAGTTTGACTCACCCTGGTTAGTGTGGCTCAGTTGGTTGAGCGTCATCCCATGCACCCAAAGGCTGCTGGTTCGATTCTGCTCAGGGCATATGCCCGGATTGCAGGCTCAATCCCCAGTATGGGGCAGGAAGGAGGCAGCCAATCGATGTATGGATCTCACATAGATGTGTTTCTCTCTCTCTCTCTTTCTCTCTCTCTCTCTCTCTCAAAATCAATTTTAAAAAATCTTAAAAAAGAAGATTAGTTGGACTTGATTAACATTTATTCCCATTCTTTATAAAAACCAAGTAATTTAAACTTTTTCTCTTTCTTGCTCCCTTAAAATTGGAATGACCATACTCAGGTAGATTGCTCTTGATTTCCTTGTGGCTTCTGGGTTTTGTGCTGTGTGTCCACAGGCCTAGAGGGAAGGAAGCCTCTCGCCTGGAGCTGGCCCTGTGGACCACCCCCGCTTGGCTCCCTGTGGTGATGGTGGGTGTGGCAAAGGGGCTTTCCTTTCTGGTACAGGCCTCAGAGGAGAGCTTCGATGCTCACCTTGTGGTTCTGAGGCCACACACCCAACATGGCTCCTGCCAAATAAACAGAAAACAGACCTACAAACAATGGTTCAGGGGCCACTTTGTCGCTTTATAGAAAATCTTCCTAGGAGGAATCTTTTACATTCCAGAAGGTTTTCCCCCATTTCATTTAATATAGCTTCTCTATCTGTGACCATTAGGGTTTGGTCAGAAAAACAGAAGTTACTCTAGATACCCCAACTATGCAAGGTTTTAACACAGGGGATTTAGAGGCTTATATAGCTGACCGGAGGGCTGGGTGAAGGCAGGTCAGGGAAGCCACCATCAAACCCCACAAAATCAGGAAATGCCAGAATCACAGAGAGGATGCTGGGATCAGCCTTTTCGTGAAGGTGCTGCCAAAGCGAAGAAAGAAGCCCCAGCCCCTCCCAAAGCCGAAGCCAAAGCCGAATCTTTGAAGACAAAGAAAGCAGTGCTGAAAGGCGCCCACAGCCACAAAGAAAAGACGCCCACATCACCCACCTTCTGATGGGGTGAAGACACTGCTGCTCTCAGGCGGCCCAGGTATCCTGGGAAGAGCGCCCGGGGGAGAAACCAGCTTGACCACTACTCCATCATGAAGCTCCCCTGACTGCGAGTCAGCCGTGAAAGAGAAAGAAGACAACAGTCCATTGTGCTCACCGTGGATGTCAAGGCCAATGAGCAACAATCAACCAGGCTGTGAAGAAGCTCTATGATATTGACATGGCCGAGGTCAACACCCTCATCAGGCCTGAAGGAGAGAGGAAGGCATGTGTTCGACTGGCTCCCGACTGTGATGCTGTGGATGTTGCCAACAAAATTGGCCTCATCTAGACTGAGTCCTGCTGGCTAATTCTAAATATAAAAATGCTTCACTGTAAAAAAAAAAAAAAAAAGATGCTCAGTTCATCCAAGCCTGTAGCGCCACCAAAGTGAGCCGCTTAAAAGCGCTCACCTGGAGGCTGTGGCAAAACTCACACCCATCCCCGCGTGAATACTACAGTTAAATGTCCTGCTTCTTAAACTTCACATTCTGCTGTGGGCATTTTTATTTGCCAGAGGTCTTTGTGAACTTCTTAGCTGCTTTGTATTTCATTGAGTGGATAGGGCAAACTTTAGTTTACCATTGTTTTGCTTTTGGACATTGAGGCCGTTTTAAAATTTCAGCTTTTTGTTTGTTTTTTCATGTTGCAATGAGCATCTTTGTGCACCTAACTCTTTTCACATTTTAGAACTTTGGCATAAATCTCCAGCAGTAAGATTACTCTGTTGAAGAGAACCAATGTTTTTCTAGTTCTCGGTGTCTTATCGCCTTAGTTTCCTTAACAATTGTAAGGTAAAATTGTTATCCGACCTACGTGAGCACTCTATCAACTGAGATGCTTTTTTTCTATTTAACTTTGCATTTCTCTGGTGATTAGCTAGGTTGGGCATTTTTGTGAAAATCCATTTCGTAGTTATAATTTGTTTTATGTAAATCACTCTTTCTTATGTGAAATGCCCCTTGCCTATTTGGCTTCTTTGTTTTTTCAACTATCAGTTTGTATGAGATCTTTACGTAATATTCCCTCCTCAGAACATTTTAGGAGGGGGGCAGAGTATAGATAAATAAAAACAGGTAATAATCTTTTATTTTCCTTATTTGCTGTCAATATTTCTCCCCACTTGCCCCTTTTCAGTCATTTTTAATGCACAAAATTTACATTTTTTTGTAGTCAAACATGCTAATCTTTCCTTTGTGATTTCATTGTTGATTTCCAAGTTTAATGAAAGACATTTTCCCTCTAGAGATTTGATGAATGTTTCTCTCTGCTAATTTTCCTAGTTTTTTTTTTTTTTTTAAAGGATGTAACTCTTTAATCTCTGTAAAATTTCTCTGAAAAAACTCCCTCTGCTCTGAGGAAGGGGTAATTTCAAAGCATAAGTTTCTCAAACTCAGCAATTTCCTTCCCTGGTCTTCCTGGTTGTGTCGGAGCCTGGGGTTCCAGGCTGACCACCTCCCGCAGGCCAACTATCCGAGGGAGGAAGGGGATCACACAGAATCAGAACTTGCTTCTCGAGCCAGACCCCCATCCGAAGGGGCAGCACAAGGAGGCAGAAGAACATAATTTGGAGCCCGAGATTGAGCTCTGGCTGGGTGTGGACTCTCAGCCTCCTGTTCTCCCCCTGAAAAATGAGACAAAAGATCTTGACTGATAGGGCTGCTGTGAGGACAACAGGAGATGAAGTACAGAAAGTTCTAGAATACCACCTGGTCTTTTATGGATCTCCCAGGGCCCTGCGTTTTCATTGGCTTGGCTCCTGGGTACCACTCATGCCCAAAGGTGTTCCTCACGGTAGAGCTTGGGCAGACTACCAGAATAATTAAGAATTTACTTTTTTAAGTAAAAAAAAATGGAGCCCTGGATGGTGTTCTCAGTGGTTAGAGCGTTGGCGTGAGCACTGAAGGGTTGAGGGTTCGATTCCCAGTCAAAGGCATGTACCTGGGTTGCAGCTTTGATCCCAGGTCCGTCTGGGCTTGTGGGATAGGCAACCAATCAATGTGTCTCCCTCACATAGATGTTTCTCTCCTTCCCTTCCACTCTCTCTGAAAAGCAATGGAAAAAATATCCTTGGATGAGGATTAAAAAAAAGAAAGTGAGAAAACGGAGTCTGGGGTTAAATGGCAGAGCAGCAGGTACTCTTGACGGCCTGGGTACAGCGTCCTCCGGCATCACCTGGCCTCCCGGCACCTCAGGTCCCCTGCTTCCTCAAATGTGAAACGGAGCAAATTGTCCCATCGTCTCTACTGCGGAGGGGTTATTTGATGATCAAATGAAAGGCTCTGAAAAAGGCCATGGAAAAATCCAGAGGCAAGGTAGAGTCCCCATGGGCCACTCTGTCCACCCCTCCCTCAGCGTGGACACAGACGAAGCCTTGTGTTAGCTCCGTGAGGCTCCCCGCCCCTGCGCCCCAGGAAAACCACCGAGGCCTCTGTGAAGGCCCCTGGTGCCCCTGCCTCACCAGGCAGGAGGCCAGGGCTGGCCGGGGCCCCGGAAAGCAGGGCCTGGAGGTGAGCCGCGCTCGGCCCAGCTGGGTTCAGCTTCTGAAGACTCAGAGGGCCAGGCTGAGGAGGAACCCAGGGTCACCCAGGCCACCCCCACGTCACAGTTGTGGAAGTTCAGGTTCAGAGGGGGGAGCCAGTTAGTGGCCGTGGCAGACCCTGGGCCGGGGATCCTGCTCCCAAGTCCAGTACACTTTCCACTTGGTCTCTGCTGCAGTGGCCTCCGTGGGAAGGGCTTCTCTGGCCCTTCTGGAAAATTCTTTGCAATCTGATGACATCTGAGCAAAACTGCACAATGTTAGAGTATCAGAGCGTTTGACAAGCACGGCAAAGCACTAAGAACAAGATGCCCCACAGCCCGGAGGGAATTTCCCGGGAAGAGACTTTTCCAGGCAGGGAAGGAAGGGTTTTGAGCTGGAAGACTGCAGCAGCTGGAAGAACATGGGGGCAGTGGCCGGAGGCAGGCAAAGCAGGGAAACTTGGTGCTGCCACCCCACCCACTGGTCCATCCCAGTCTAAGGGATTGGTATCTTTGGTGGAGCGTGGTTTTCTAGGCAATACCCCTTCCTCACCCTATACCTTGAGCCACCTCCTTCCTCCGTGTGGGTGTGGGTGTCAGCTGCTGTCCTTCTGGGCAGAAGGTTCAGGCGGTCACAGTACAGGGACACCTGGTCTGATGTGGGACGAGAACACTGTAAATCTAAGTCATCCTTCAGAGACTGGAACATGTGGTTTCCAGAAGCATCAGGGCACTGGTTCCCTGAAGAGGGGGGAGGGGAAGCGAGAGAAAGTGTTGAAAGGGTGGGCAAGGTGGGGGATGCGGGGCAAGACCTACCCAGCACAAGTCCCGACTTCCTTCGGGCTGGCCGGGGGAGAACACTGCCTGCCTACAAGTGTGGGTCAGCCCCTCCTAGACCCTGGTGGCCGCCCCTCCTGCCCTCCTGGGACCTCTGCTCCCAGCACATTTCCTGCAGCATCAGCAACCAACTTCTGTTTTTGCCCTGTCTCCCTGGTGCAGCTCATGCCACCTGTGGCCGAACGCTCCCCTCCCTCTGTCAGGAGACGTGTGTGAGGGAAGGGAAGTCACATCTTCCTAGTCCCCCAGGCTGGATGGCAGGGCCCCGAACTCACCAGCCAATTGCAAACGTGCACTCAGGATTGGGCCAGTGTGCGTGCAGGCTGCTCCCTAAGCATCGCCAGCTGGGCCTGGTGCCTGGCACAGGGAGCACACCCCACCCCACCCCGCCTGACTTCAGAAGGAGGGGTCACAGGACCAGTGAGGGGAGGGGGAGAGGGAGGGGGAGGGGGAGGGGGAGGGGGAGGGGGAGGGGGAGGGGGAGGGGGAGGGGGAGAGGGACAAACGCTTTTTAGTTTATGCGGAAGAGACGCATGGAGACACCTTCAGTTCTGGGGTGTGGGAAGGTGGAAGGGGGATTCCAGACTGGGTTGCAGAGCCTGAATGTAACCCAGTGGCCTCCAGGATGACTCTTCTGTGCCATTGATCATCTTCTCAAGAAGCGATCTGATTGGCCAGTTAGGCACCATCCCGTAGAGTCACCATGTTGGACCAACTCTCTGGGCAAGCCATCAGGAGGCCGGACTCCCTCCAACCGGGGTCCCACCGCTGGTCTCACCTGCTGGAGCAGGAGGAGAAGGTGGTTTCACTGACCACATGGCACCAGCCATACAATTTACAACTTACGCAGAAAGGATGCTTTGGGGCCACTTTCCTTTAAGGGGCGGGGCGGGGCGGGGGAGGGCGGAGAGCAGGGTAGGGGGGCAGGTACCTAGAGCCCCCTGAGTGACACCCAGCTCCAGGGCCTCGAGGCAGGTTTCTTCCTTTACTCAGCGAACAGTTGCTGGGTGCCCCAGCCTGTGCCAGGCAGGGAACATGGAGTCCAGACCTTCACGGAACTTGAAGGCCGGTGGGCAAGCATGGGAGTCGCCATGAACACAGCCAAGTGTGACGCATCCTGTAACAGGGAAGATGCTATTCTGGGCACTCATGGGGTTGCATTCAGTACTGGGGGGCAGGGAAGGTCCTCAGAGGACAAGGGCACCTCAGATGATGCCCGATGTGTTAGTTAGGGGCCAGGAAGAGCTCCTGGATGGACAGCAGGGGCGGGTGAAGGCCTGAGGCCAGAGTCAGGAGAGTATTTTCCAGAAAGGAGGCCCAGGCAGGCAGTGGAGAGGGAGGGGCCACAGAGAGCAGCAGCCACTCACCAGGGCCTTTGCAAGTGGTGTGTTTTGATACCTGTCTTCTGCCAGAAGTTTTCTCTGCCTCCAGCTCCAGCAGGAAACCCAGGGGGAAATAGTTACTTAGTTACTTCCTGCCCTCGGAGGGAAGAAAACAAAACCCCCAGCAGTTTCTGCCTCTCCCCAGAATGTCAAAGTTGACTCATGCTGGTGGAGGCAGGGAGACTTTTCTCTTTTAAAAATAGTGCTCATTGCGGTTAGATTTATAAAGGTAATACGTGCTCTCCCTAGAAAACGACAGAGAGGAAAATAAAATCACACATAAGCCCTTTACATGGCGATCATGGACGTCAAGATTTTGCTTTTTTCCTTGAAATATGTTGTTGTTGCATAGCTGAGTAAAGCTACAGAATACACAGTTTCATTGCCTGCTTTTCCCTTAGCATGACGTTAAAAAGTCTTCCCTTTGAAGGCGGCATCGTCGGAGCTGTCTCGGGGTCCCCCAGCCTGTTGCCTCCAGTCCTTCGCAGCTGAGAACACGGTGCCCCAGGCAGCATGGTGAGGGTCACCTGGGGACCCTGGACCCCCCAGGCTTCTGCAGCAGATGTGGGGCTGGAGAATGTGCTTTTTAAAAAAGCCCCTCAGGATGCCCTGAAGCTCGGCCAGCACTGGGGGAGGGGGTGCGGCGCACCTGGACCCCTCCTTCTAGAAGCTCAGAGTTGAGGTGTCTCATTTTAAATCAACAAAATGAGATCTACCTTGTTGGGAAAGAGGGTTCTTGTTCATGGAGCCCAGGGTTGGGCAAATTGTAGGATCTCAAAACAATAGTAACTGCTGCCCTGGCCTGTGTGGCTCAGCTGGTTGGAGCATCATCCTGTGCACCAAAAGGTAGGGGCTTTGATTCCCAGTCAGGGCACATGCCCAGGTTTTGGGTTCGATCCCCAGTCGGGGTGCATGCAGGAGGCAGTCGATTGATATTTCTCTCTCCCTGCCTCCCTCTCTCTAAAATCAAAATCTGTACTAATAAAAGGGTAATATGCTAATTAGGCCAGATGTCTTCCAGACGTCCTCTGGACATCCTTCCGAACAAAGCCACGGTGGCAGGGGGGCCGAGGTAGAGGTGGTTAGGGGGATCAGGCCAGGAGGGGTGACCAGGCTGGCAGGTAGAGCGGTTATAGGGGATCAGGCAGGCAGGCAGGTGAGTGGTTAGGAGCCAGTGGTCCCAGATTGCAAGAGGGATGTCCGACTGCCCTGGGGAGGGGTGTGCTGCCTCAGCAGGCAAGTCTCCTCATTCTCCTTTGCATGGAATACAGAAGTCATGGTCATCCTCTCAGGAGCACACCTGCTGTATGGCAGTCCTTAAAAAAGTCAGAACACATTGCCCTGAGAAAACACGTATAACCAGGACGGGCCCAGAGACACTGAGGTACATGGCCACAGGGCCAGGGAAGACCTGGGGAGCTCCTCCACACATGGCGAGGGCTCTCAGAACCCCTCCCCCCATTCAGTGAAGGAGGTGAGCCTGCAGCGGGAGGAGAGGGCAGTGAGCCTTCGCTGAGTGTCTGCTCCAGTGCAGTGCGGCTGCACACGCCTGGCACAAACCGTTTGTCACCGGTTGCTGATGAGAGAAGCCCAGAAATTGTGAACAAACACTTACACATATTTAGAGCCACTTGCTATTGACACAGTACAAGTGTATGAGCTTTTTTTTCTTTTTTTTTATTCATTTTTGCTGTATTTCACAAAAGCATTGGTCGGTGACCGATCGGATATTTTAAGATGGGTCCTTCACAGAAAGGTTCAGAGGCACCGGTCTAGAGAATGATGTCTGATGTCTGTCCACACACAGCTTCTGCAGGGGCTTGAATTAGGGGTTCTTTTCTCCCCCATCACACTCCCAGGAAGGCAGAACCCACCCTGATATTTGCTAAGCTTCAGCCAGAGGAAGGCAACACTCTACTCCTGGGTCCCCTGTCCCACCCCAACCATGAGGCGGGGCCCAGGCTCCCCAGGAAGACCCCAGAGAGAGTTTGGGGCTCCCAATTTCCTCAGGAGATGAGGGCATCGACCCTCAGGGTGGACTGACAGAGGGACCGCCATGTTCCCAAGGCCTCACGGGAACGAAATTCCCGAGCAAGTCTCTGCCCTTCATTTAAAAAGAAAATATTTTTATTGATTTCAGAGAGGAAGATAGAAACATTAATGATAAGAGAGAATCATTGATAGGCTGCTTCCTGCATGCCCCCTGCTACAACCTGGGCACATGCCCTGACTGGAATTGAACCGTGACCTCCTGGTTGACGCTGCACCGCTGAGCCACCCCAGCCGCGACCCGGCTATGCCCTTCATTTTGTAACCGATTCTTTTTTTTTTTTTTAATATATTTTATTGATTTTTTACAGAGAGGAAGGGAGAGAGATAGAGAGTCAGAAACATCGATGGTAGAGAAACATCGATCAGCCGCCTCCTGCACATCTCCCACTGGGGATGTGCCCGCAACCCAGGTACATGCCCTTGACCGGAATCGAACCTGGGACCCCTCAGTCCACAGGCCGACGCTCTATCCACTGAGCCAAACCGGTTTCGGCATGCCCTTCATTTTGAATCACCTGTCCATGTCAGGGGCCCTTTCCTCCTGTTCCATCCTGCCCCTGCTGCTGTAGCTGCTGTCCTGAGCTTGCAATCCGCTAATAGTCAGGATCTGCTGTACACTGAGATGTAACTAGCTGCTCTGGGACACAGCAAATGAAGATATTTTTGGTAAGCACTTACTCTGATGAACTTCTTTAATTTTCATGATGACCTCTTGAGGCAGGTCCTGTTTTTACCTTCGTTGCACAGGAGACTCTCAAGGAGGTTAAAGGACGCGATCGACATCACTCAGCCAGTGGCAGGCCTGGAGGTCACCTTGAGCCTGTCCTAGTCCAGGCCCCGGGCCCAAAACCAGTTTGACGGCATCACGGACCTGCCCTCCAGGGGACTGCAGTCTGGCTGTGTCTGGGGACCTTTGGAGGATCCCAGGAGAGTCAGACACTCTTGACCGTGGGACCAGGAACCTAGATGGGGGAGGATACTGGGGCGGGGCCGTGGAGGAGCTCAGGGAAGGAGGCATCTGCCCTCCAGGCCCTGCTCCATGGCCTCGCTGGGCTCCCTGGGAGCACACTCATATCCTGTGTCCCTGGCCCTCTCTTCCCAGACATGATCTCACTCCTCCTCACCCCCTAGGCCCCAGAGAAGAGGCTATTGTTTCCTTCCACATTCGAGAATTTAGACAATCTCAAGACCCTTTCCCGATGTCAGGGCAGCCCAGGATCTACCTGTGATAGGGATGAACAGCGGTCACTACCCCATGCCCCTCCGCCCCTGACATAGCACCACCTCCCCAATTTATCACATAGTTTCTCAGCCTCCGAAGTGCATCTTTTGTGCTTTTTCTTCCTTTGAGAAGAATAAGCTCTAGGAATCCTAGAGGGAGGAGCCCTGCTGGGAGCTCTGCCTTCCACTTCTTGGTGTCCCCACGCCCACCTCTGGTGTTCTCTGCTCTGTGGAGGGGGCAGCGTGGGACCAGGCACCCGGCATCCGGAGCTCCACACCAGTACCTGGCTGCCTTAATCTCTCAGGGGCCAGTCGTTTACACTCTCGGCCTCCTCATCCTATAAAGTGGGGGGAGGGTTAAATGGGAAATGGCTGTGGGAGCTCTTTGCCAGCTCTAAGCGGCCCTATCTAATTTGGTTCCCTCCCACTGGTGGCTTATTCTAGTCTTGGCCAGCTGAAGTCCACTGCTTCCAGGAAGACCTACCTGACTACACCAGCATGGACCGAGTCTTCAGCCTGGAGGGTCACCGTCCACATTTGGTGACCTGTTTGCTGTGTGCTCCTGCAGCCCTAGGGAGCCATGTGTACCCAGGCATCTCTTTCATGAGCGTGTGTTGGAATCCGCCATGCTGCCTCCACAGCCACAGACCCAGCAGGTTCTCAGCTTGATCCACTCATAACCTCCATGTCTTAGGGCTTCTCATTTTCCCAGTGCTTTTACCGGAATGGCCAGATTGGAGGGATCTCTTAACAACACAGGTTGTGGAGGGATTTTTATTATTCCCACTGAGGAAAGTGAGGCTAAGAAAGCTCAAGAGACCTGGCCAAGATCACAGGTCCGAGTAATCAATTGCAGAGTCTGTATTGGAACCCAAGTTCTTATGCTCTTAACAATCCCCAGGTGGCCACATTCGCTCGGGCCCGACGAAAGCCGAGAAAGCACCCAAAGTGCCTGCTCTTGGGCTCATGACCTCTGAAGTGGGCTTTTGCCTTTTCAGCTTTCCCCTGCCCCCTCCCCCTGGCATCCCTGACCCCCGCCCCGCACCTGGCAGAGACAACTTGCAACAGGCCACAGAGGCACAGGGACGCTAGTCAGGCCCTAGAGCAGTGGTTCTCAACCTTGGCTGCACATTAGAATCACCTGGGAATCTTTTAAAATCCTGATTTCTGGGTCTCATCCTCCGGAAATTCTGTTTCTTTGTTACTAATGTTGGGGCCTCACCCCATAACAAAGAAACAGAATTTCCGGAGGATGAGACCCAGAAATCAGGATTTTAAAAGATTCCCAGGTGATTCTAATGTGCAGCCAAGCTTGAGAACCACTGCCCTAGAATGATACTCATAGGTCTGAATCCGGGAAGCAGCAGGCGGGGTTTTGTTCTTGGTAGGACAAACAGTCCTGGTTCCCAAGGGCCCCAGAGGCCAGCATAGGGTTTTAAATAGCCAGTGACAGGCCGATGGTGAGGCCCAGTTTAAATTAGTTGTCAGTGCTTGATTGAATCAGGTTTAATTGTTAGTTGGTGCTGAAATGATGAATGAGGCATGGCTTTAAATAGGAACCATAAGTGTTTCAGCCTCGCCCTGGGCGGGAACTGCAAGTGCAGCTCGGGTCTCAAATTCAAAGGGGGAGGTGAGAGAGAGGGTGCCCTGAGCTGGGCTGGCTGGGCTGCTTCACCTGTTCCCCGGCGGTTTATTATTTTAGGAGAGTGATCCGAGAAGAGCCTGAAGGGTGCTCAGGAAGGTGGGGGCTCAATGGTTTAATCAACCAATCAATCAAGCAATCCATCAATCACTTTCTCACTGCCCTTTGACTCAGCTGGCTTCCTCCCATCTGCAACATTGCAGTTGTGCCCAGACCAATCTTCCCAGATTCAACAGAGGAAGAGGGGGGCGCGACAGAGCGGGAAATAAAGTTCACTGAGCTTGGGAGCCAGAGGCCCTGCATGTGGGCCTCACTCTGCCCCTCATTAACTGCATGGCCTTGGGAAGTCGTAGGAGCTCTCCAACATCAGTTTCCACATCTGTAAACGAAGATGCAGCTCACCCTACCTGCCCCTTTCAACAAGTTGTTGAGGGACCAAGACGGCTAATGTGGAGAAGGAGCTCGGGAAGCTGTCACCCATGCCGTCACTGCTGGTGGGTCCGTGTCTCCCCTAGTGGCTCTGGGCAGGCGGGGATGTGGGGACAGTGAACCCCAGTTTGATCTCTGGAGCCTAAGGGCTCTCCCACCCACAGGTTACTGCCCTCTCAGCGGGACTTTGGGATTTTCCTTGGTGTCGCTGGAGATTTCTGGTTCTCTGGGCTGTGGCAGGAGACCCCATTCGTCCCTCTCACTTGGGGCCTGCCTGGTAGGCTCACCTGGTTGTACCTTTCACCTCTATCTTCTCCTAACTCACACCCAGAGCCAAGAGGGGCAGTCAGAAGGGAGGGCCAGAGAAGTCCACAGACCAGTCTCCTTGGGAGGGCACCCACATCCATGTCCATACCAGTTCTGGGGCAGGACTGGGGGCAGTTACGGGTCATCTGGGTCATCTTCCCATGTCTGAAGGACCGGTGTGGCCAAGGGTAGAGATTTAAGTTTCCTCTTCTTGCCTGCAGTTAGACTTAGGACATCTGCCCGTGGGAGAAAGTGACAGGGAGGCAGGTCTCAGCTCAAGCCCAACACACCTTTCAGGTGAAGCTTTCTCAGGGACTCGGACAAAGCCTGGATGGACCTCCTGTTGAGGGCGGTGCAGGGGGATGCCTCCTGGGCTGGGACAGACAGAGCTGGGCTCCGCGCTGGAGGACTACCCCCTGGTTCCCCTGCGACCTACCCACTTCACCACCTTGAGCCAACCGCTTCGCCTCTCGGAGCCACAGGCTCCGCATTTGTGGACACGGGGAAATAAGGTCTTTCTAAAAAAGGGTGGTGTGAGGACTCCCAAATATAAACCAACAGATGCAAAAGCCTTCTCGCTGGGCCCAGGGCTGACATTCGATAAATGTGGCCGACGGTGAATCTGAGTCAGGAGGGGACTGGGGCCAGAGGACGGTGACAATCCCCTGCAACGCTGAGCGTCTGTGACTTTAATCAGCACACTGGCCACAGGTGGCCGGATACCGGGAGGCAGACGCCGCCTGACAAAGTGCCCACAGGGTGGACAGGTGATCTGCTAAGAGCGGGCAGTTGACTGCAGCACCGTGTCCTCAGCTTGACTTTTTTGGGAGGGGGAGTACGGAGGGGCCGGCAGATCTTAGGATCTGTCTGAAGTGGAAAGAAAGCTCTTATCATTCCCTGCTCCCGGCTCCATGTGGTGGAGAGGACGTGCTGGGAGATAATGGGAACTGACAGGCAGGGCCACATTCTCCGGGTCCTCTTCCCACAGAGGCGTCCAGAGCGGGGAAATCAGGCCCTCTCCGCGGTGCCAAAACAAACTTACATTGTTCCCAGCAACACAGAGTCCTCAAGTGAGGCCGGCTTTTGCCAAACCCTGTAAGGAAGGAAGGCCAGGGGAGGAAAGAAAGGTTTGGAGCGGGAGGTGCCGCTCCCCTCCCCGCAGCTTTCTCCTGATTTCCAGAAAACTCCATGTAGGTGAGCCCTAAAGCACATCCCAGAGGGCCCTGTGGAAATCTGCGATTTTAGAGAAAAACGAAGGGACTGGAACTCCTATTTGTCGAATGTCAATGTGCTAGGGACTGTGCTTGTCAGGAGAGTCCTGTAAGTGGGCTGGCACTGCACACAGGCCTGGGTTGAAATTCTGACCCTGTCATTTTTGAGCTCTGTGGTCTGAGCAAGCAAATAACATCTCTGAGCTTCCGTGTCCTCCTTCTCTCAGGGGCAATGGAACTTACTGAAGGTTAAGCTCAGGTCACGTAACTGAGTACTTGGCACGTAAAACGCACTCAATATAAGCGAGCTGTCCTTGTAGCAAATAGCTGCTATTAATATGAATAATAATAACTTTCATGTGGAAACTGAGGCTCAGGAGGGATTGGGGCAATTTTTCAGAGTCTGGTGGTTAATGAGGGACAAGCCCAGGATTCAAACTCAGGTCCTACTGGCTCCAAGGCCCACACGTGCAGCACATGCATCTGAGAGGGAGGCCCAACCTGGTTTCCTGAGACAGGTACCAAGTTGCTCTGAGGCTGGAGAGTTGGAAAGCAGTGAAAACAACCTGCCAGGCATCATTTCATGGTCCCTGTCCCCTGGGCTTCATCGGCTTGGCCACTGTCCAGCCGGGCCTGGCTGACCACCAGTGCCCAGGGTTCCCCTCGCCAGGCCCGGGGCTCCTCTGTCTGGAGCGTCCAGCTGGAGTGCATGTCTGTGCAATCGGACCCAGGCTCTGCACCGTTGGCCTCCCATTCCTGCACGGACAGCTTATTAAAGCTGAGCCAAAGCAGCCCGGGGTTTGCACTCTGGCTGTCACTCACTCGCTGGGTGACTTTGGGCTTGTTACTCGCGCTCTCTGAACCTCTGCTTTTCTCAACACCAACAGTGGAGCAGTAATCGCTAGCTTTCTGAGTCCCTGTGAGAGATACATGAGATAATGAACATGACAGGAAATGTCTGGAAGGTGTTACCCTGCCCCCTGCCCCCCCCCCCCCCCCCGACCCTGTGTCTTGAGACAAGTGCTCCTTAGGACCAAGGGGGGCCAGGCCAGGACCTATTTTTCATCCTTAGATATGGACGCTCTGCATGTCATTTTTAATGAAAAATGAATTACTCATGTGTTCATTTCATTAAGTGCTGCCCCCACAAAAGCGTGGGCTTATGTAATTCTCCAAGATTGTCAACTGGAAGATATCTCAGAATTCCTCATAAATCAAAGGTTTCATTTTGCTGCCAAGACAGTCAACTTTCTCTGCTTTGAGTCAGGCAGGGGGTGGTGCTGGGCTGGGAGTGGAGTCAGGAGACCTGCCTGCTGGTCCAAACTCTGCCAATTATCAGCTCGGGAAGGAGCACACTGCTTCTTGTTTCTGGGGCCTTGGTTTCCTCTCTGGAAAATGGGTGGCGAGGGGGTGGGAGTGGGGGTAGTGCTACTGGATGAGCTTCTATCTCCTCCAATTCTAATATCCGGAAACTTCATCTTTCCTTCTCTCTGATTCTTTCTACCCTCCCGGGCTCTGCCTCTCCAGACCCCTTCCCACCCAATCCTTCTCTTCCTAGAATTTCTCTCTCTCCTGTCAATCAGGCCAGATCAGCCCAAGGCAGAGACTCTGGAGAAAAACATCTATGCATTCCTGGCAGACGACAATCTTCTAATGCCCCTTATTGCAAAAGCAGCCCTTCTTGGGGTGAAGAGAAGGGCAGCCAAAATCTGTGTTTCTATTATGGGGTCCAGAAAGGAGGGGTATTTGCCCTTGGGGCTAAGGATGAATACATTTCGAAGTAATAAATGTCCCCTTCTCTGGCTGTGGGCTTTGTGGTTGCCTGGTGGTGCAGATTCTAGGCCACCCAGAGAAATCCATGACTACAGGGCGGAGGGGGCGGGTGGGAGCGGGAGAGCGGGGGAGAAGGTAGCAAGTGGTGGGGTGAGGGGGGAAGGAGGGAGGGGTGGGAGGAAACTCGGGGTAAAGGGCCCTGAGAGAATTCAGTCTCCTAAAAACCATAGTCATTGTTGGTCTCCTGGGGAGGAGAGCTAAAATGTTTGGGTTTCTCTACCACTAAGCCCATCTGACTGACAGTAGGAGGTATAAATAGAGGACTGGAAAGATTGCCAAGTGCAGAGGTTAGAAGAGGAGAAAGAGCTAGAGAGAGGGACAAGACGGAGATGGAGAGAGGCAGAGGGGAGAAGCAAGGAAGGGAAAGAGGAAGAGCGGGACAAGGAGAGGGAGAGGAAGAGAGAAGAGAGAGGAGGGGAGGGAGAGAGAAAAGCAGTCAAGAGGAAGGGAGAAGGAAGGAAATAGGGTGAGGAAGGACAATGTATCTCCAAACCCTGTCATCTGAGTGCCCACCCTCCATGACTGAGGGTTGGGAGGGCAATCAGGAAGCAGCCCGCACTTGGCGTGGCTTTCTGACACCCCCTTCCTGGGTCATCACTGTGTCCCAGCAAAGGCAGGTTTTGAACCTCCTCATCGCACAATTCTGGGAGCACTATTTACCTGGAACACAAAGTGAGCCACTTCCCTGGAGCTGTGCCAGGAAGTAGCAGGCCCTGGGTGGCTGGCAAACCCAACAGCATAATTAGATAGTGATATAACTGAATATTCAAAATATAGATGTATGTCCCATTCACTAAAATTATGCTTTAAATATGCTTTAAAATCTCTTCATTACTAAAAACAATCAAATAAATAAATAAAACTTCTTCACTAGTTCTGAAAATAAAATCCCCTATTTATGCCCGGCTGGCGTTGCTGAGTGGTTGAGCGTCGACCTATGAACCAGGAGGTCACGGTTCAATTCCCTGCAGGGCACATTCCTGGGTTGTGGACTCAATTCTCATTGGGGGGTGTACAGGAGGCAGCTGATCAATGATTCTCTTTCATCATTGATGTTTCTCTCTCTCTCTCCCTCTCCTAAATCAATAAAAATATATTTAAAAACAACAACAAATCACCTATTTACTAAAGACCTGCAACCATTAGGATCTCTATCCATCCATCTAGCCTTCCATCCATTCATGTGGAGTCTATCCTTTCAGCCAACTTTTAGTTGAGAATCTACAGTGTGTCCTGTTCCCTATTTTACTGGGTCAGCCATGAAAACTTTTCAGTCCTTGCCCTCAAGGGGCTCACCCTCTATTGGGGAAACACATGCCCGAGTTGCAAGCTTGACCCCATATTAGGCGTTCAGGAGGCAGCCGATCAATGTGTTTCTCTCATCAATGTTTCTATCTCTCTGTCCCTTTTCCTTTCTCTCTGAAATCAATAAAAAAAATATATACATATTTTTAAAAAACAATCTACACCCTCAAAAAAGAAAGAAAAAGAAATAGACTAAGAACATCTCCAGTACCAGCGAGCTTCCCTAACCCCTCCACCTCTCCCAATCAAAACTGCCCCCTCAGAGGTAACAATATCCTAACTTTTCTGTTCAGCATTACCTTGCTTTCCTACATGGTTTTATCATTTATGTATGCACCCTAAACAATATTAGGGTGAACTGCAGAAAGTTGCTATATTAGTAAAACAAAAATGGTTGAATATCAGCAATTTCATATAGGTTCAATTAGTAGTTTAGTCTATTTTTAGATTTGGTAAATAAGTATCATATGTTATTCATTTTTTTTTTCTTGTAAACCAGAGATATAATTGACTCTGTGCAGCCTGCCATGCCTCCCTCTTCTAGGACCTATGAGTATAACAAATTCTTTAATTTCATATGCTTCTCTGAGTGTAATTTCCGTGGCCATGTTGGAATGATCCTTAAAGACCCCACCAGGGAACCATTTAGAATACATTTCCCCATAGCTCTTTTTTTCTAGCATCATTAAAAAAAAAAAAATCTGCCCTAACCGGTTTGGCTCAGTGGCTAGAGCATCGGCCTGGGGACTAAAGGGTCCCAGGTTTGATTCCGGTCAAGGGCATGTACCTTGGTTGCAGGCACATTCCCAGTGGGGGTTGTGCAGGAGGCAGCTGATCGATGTTTCTCTCTCATCTGATGTTTCCAACTCTCTATCCCTCTACCTTCCTCTCTGTAAAAAATCAATAAAATATATTAAAAAAACCAAAACACATTCCAACTTTAAAAAAAAAAAATCTGTTCTTTCCTACTGCTTTGTAATCATGCATATATCAAGTGTCTATATATATGTGGATCTGTTCATGGCTCTCTATTCTGTTTTATTGACCCATATCTCTGTCCCGTGTCACTCTGTCTTAATTATTATGGCTTTATAAAGTCATGCTACCTGGTAGGAAAATTCCTTCACCTTGTTTTTCTTCTTGAGTGCTTTCATGTAAATTTTACAATGCATTTACTAAATTCTACATGTAAAGCTTTTTTGGAATTGTGATTGGGATGCATTGAATCTATATATAAATTTGGGAAAAATGACATTTTTACAATGCTGAATCATCCACCCATGAATATAGTATGCCTTTGTATTTCTTAGAGCATCATTTAATGTTTCTCAATAAAGTTTAATAATTTTTTATAAAAGTCTAGCATAAATCTTGTTAGATTCATTCACAAATACTTCACTTTTGTTGCAAACATAAATAATCACTTTTAAAATATTACATTTCACAATGCTTATTGTGCATATACTGAAATAAACTCATTTTTTGTACATTAATCTTATACCAAGCAATCTTGCTAAACTTTCTTACCAGATCTAATAATATTTAATATTACCTTTACATATTTAAAGTTTTGTTTCTTTTATCTCAATATTAATCATTACTTTTTTTCTTTTTTACTGACATGTAGGACTTCAGTACAGTGTTGACAGAAAAAGTGATAGTAATCATTCGTCTTGTTCTCTGTCTCAAAGGTAGTCATTGGACAAGATAATCTCTTGCAATGCAAAGATCTTGATTTTCTTAATGATCATATGGTTACTCACAGCTCCCTAGTCTTTCTCCTGGTCCAGAGAAAGAGTCCTAACTTGTATTAAAAACTTCGAGAGTTGCACATCTCTGGCCCAAATCTAAAAGATCCTGCAGTCTGATCTCTTGTTCTCTAACAGGTCATACTTGTTGAGTCATTTCCTCTGAAATTCAGTTCCTACCCAAACTCCCAAATATTTCTGGTCCACATTTTGAATCACAAATAATCTTCAGAAAAACTACTAGTATGATGGCTGGGAGGTTGGATGCAACCGTCTCCCTTTTTTGAAACTCTCCCTGACCTCCTTTAGGGTGGGAGAGAGGGACAGTGTCTTTGCTCCCTTATGTAAACGCTGCCTGAGAGAACTGAAGTGTGCTGTGCTACGCTATTTTCTCTGGGTATCTACATGATATCCAGGTGAAAGAGCACCAGGAATACCAAAACTGGAATCACCAGATTAGCCCCCTTTCACCAGAGAAATGCCTAACGTTCTAATCTACAGTTGTTGAGGACGGACATAACACACAGTTATTGGAAGAAGGTTTGCCAAATAAGTATTGAAGGTAGTGTTCACCATGTTGGTCAACATTCCTGGCATAAGAATCCACAGAATACATTTCTTTTGGGATGTAATATCAGCATAGTTGGTCTCTCCTGTTGAATGAACATGTTTCTGCCATGAAGTAATTATTGGAATTACTTTTGGAACACTTTAGGGGAATTTTTATATTCTGTAAATCTTATTGTTCTGGGTTTTCTTGTCCATGGAAGCAATGTTTGGGGCAGGAGGTAAGAGGAAGGCAGATAGAAACTAGCTCGACATAGTATTCAGATTAGATTTTGTCTGGGTCTGTAACAAGGTTCTCAGATGGAAAGGTAGTAATTGTAAGAGAAAAGGTTTTCTAAATTTTTTTGAACTCTCATTTAACTTATCAAGAGTTAGGTGTATCCGACTCAATCTTTGAACACGAAGAGGGGAAAGCCTGTTCCTTCTACTCTGATAGATTGTAGGGGAACAGGTAGTCAGGCACCATTGTCACCTCTTCTGTCTTCCTCACCAACGTGTCAGGGCACAACCTTGCATGTCAGGAGCTTTGAAGCATGCAGAGAAGTATAAAGAGATAGCGAGTGTCTGGGCTCGGAGGGCCCTTATTCAGGCAGGTGGAGGGAGACCACAGTCGTGGAGAAGCAACCACACCATGGCATGGAGGCGTGGCAGGAAGTAGTACGTAGGGGAGCCCAAGATAGCATCTGAGCAGGTTCTGAGAGAGCAGGCTGAATGGCAGGGTACAGGCCTGGCAACGGGACCAAGTGGTCACGGGTCCTGGCACAGCACAGTGCAAAGCAAGACGGGGCCGTCCCACCACGGTGACCATCCGCTCAGGGAACAGGCAGTTCAGCCCTTGGCAGTGCAGAGCAGTGAGGACCTGGGTCATCCCTCAGGAATCCAAGGACCTTCTCGGGGCCTCCAGGAGCGTCTGGTCAGAATCATTCGCCACACTGCATCCCGCAAGCAGAGAAAGCAGTTCCCCAAGGTTGAGATTTGCCCGAATCAGACAAGTCACCTAGAAAGACAATGTTGGTAACTGAATCAGATCAGAAGTTTACCAAATTGGACAAAATTGAGGGTTTTTTGCCTTCTCCTGATACCTAGTAGAACTGATAAGAAAAAAGTAGATGAATTATAAAGTAAATAGGAAAATTACATTTTTCCACATTCACATTATGAAGTGAGTATGCCTCACTGCACACCGTTTTCATGACACTAAGAATTATTTATCGCATCGTAGCCTCCTTTTAGTTTCAGAACCGACTTGTATTGTACTCAGCGGCGGCAAGTACCCTTGCGCAGGCGTGGAGTTGGGCAGGGGGAGTTTGTGGTCCTGGGCTGACTTACGACTTTTCAGGGTCCTAGGAACTTTTACATTTGGGAGCCCCTTTCTCCATTAAAAAATAGCAAAAATTATATTTTATAATTATGTTGGTATAGAGAAGACTATACAGTATCAATATTATATGTGAAGACATTTTCTCCAACCTAAATGTCCTTTATTTCTTCTGATTTTAAAAGAAATTGTAAAACATTTGCCTGGCCTCTTGAAAGTATCATGGGCCCCGGGCCCCGTGCCTGCTGTGCCTAACGGAGGGGTTTCGCTAGCGCCCGCACTTGCCCGGGCACACCTCTCTGCTCTCGCCTTTCTCATCTGTAAAATGGGGTTGTTAGATCACAAGACCGAATGCACTCAAGAAGTTGGTGCATGGTGATAACAGACGCTGCTTCTTTTCCTCCATTCCACAGATTTCCTTTTCAGTGATCTTGCTGCATATGTGGTTTTCATTGTGAGTCACTTTGGGAGTAGGTGGGTAGAACTTATAAATACAAATTCCTTTGTACTTCCTCAGCCCTCAGCACAATGCTGGCTTTATATTCTCAATCTTTGTTTATTGACGGTGCCGGTAAACAGCTCCCTCCCTTCCCAGCTTCCACCCACCACCCTGTCCCACCCGGGGCCTGACAGACTCCAGAAGCTTCCCTCCTCCCTTGCTTTTCCCTCTGCTATCTCCCTCCGAGTCCTTCCTTCCTTAGTGGCCTGTGCTCAGTGGGCTGTTAGAGCGAGGAAGGCACCCACGAAATGTCAGACACTGAACTGGTAACTGGAATTTATGTCCTATTACACAATTTCCCACAGTCCCGCTTCATTGATGAGGAGACTGTGAGGAATTTGCTCCATAAATCACGGGACAAGGATGTACACGGCCTGCCTGGCCACAACCGTGGTGCAGTTAGGTCTCCCTGCGTTGTGGTTTATAGAGGGCGACATTTTTATGCTTCCGGGGACTTTCTGGGTGCTGTTTAAATCAAACTCTGCGGAAAACATCAAATCTCTCTAGGTGTATACTCAGCTTTGTCATTGTCACCTGGGCCTTGCCATTCACCAAGGTGAAAGTTTGTGCCCAAACCGCCTTCCTAAATGTTAGTGTTGTGCCCAGATTTCAAGATTCCCAAGGGCCCACCAGGGAGCCAGCGAGTCCGATGCAAAAGCAAAGAGTCCTTCATTTCAAGCTAGCTTGAGCTCCCCGTCCACCACACTCATCGACACAACGGCAAGCCAAGTGGCCGAGAGAGGGAAAACTCTGTGTGGAGAGAGGTTTTATAGGGGGTTGGGGTAAGGGGAGGAGAAAGGACTGTGGGCCCTGCCGATTGGCCAGGCGCAAGTGGGTGTCTTGTTACACAGGATGTGGTCATATCTATGGCGACTTCCCTTGATTGTCATTGGTTAGTTTAAAGAAGTCCTGGGTGTGGCTAGCAGAGGCTTGGCCTGGGGCAAGATGGAGGGCGTAGTCCTCGCCCTTTCATTAGAGGGAGTGACACCAGAAGTTAAGGGAGAACAGTTAAGGAGCCACAAAAATCAAGCTGGGGGTTTTAAATGATGTGTCCACTAAGAGGGTAGAAACTGAACACATGTGCTTTATTCACTAGGCGTTTGAGCGCTCATCATCTGCCAGGCACGGGGACTTGAGGAGGGTAGGAGAGCATTCAAGGAATTAGTGCGTGTGAGGTGCTGAGCTACATGGTGGCTGGGACGGAGCCGAATGCACTGTCACACATTGAGCGCCTGCCGCCTGTGCTGGGAAGATGCGCATGAATAAAACATCTTCCCTCCGATTCAAGAGAAGACAAAGCAAAACTTGCCCCGTGATGGGGTAAAATCTGACACTGAAAAAGAGACCCATGTGCAAGTTTATTTATGTCCTATTACACAAGCTCCTCCATTCCCCACCTCCACCTCCACCTCCGCCCCCTCCCTCTGTCACATTCAGGGATCTGAGCATGAGAATGAATTAACCAGATTCAATGGCATGTCAGGTTTGCAAGGAGGAGGAAGGGAGAAGGTGGCGGAATGAGATGGAGGGAGAAATTGAAAAGAGACCGGATATGAGAAGTCAATACACGAACCTTCTGGAGAAGAGAGTGGGGGTCAGACAGAGACCTGGCCTGTTCCAGCTGGAACAATCCTAGCCTTAATGATAGCGATAAAGGGTCATGTGTAGGAGCGTTTCCAGTGCCAGCCGCTGTTCTGAGTCTCTTACACGATTAGCACATGGAATCCTCCAGTGCCTTGTGAGGTATCTTCCACCACAAACCTGATATTACTGATGGGAAACCAGGGGCTCAGAGAGGGACAGTGACTTGACCCAGAGTCCTGGCGCCAAGAGGCAGCCTCCCCCCTGAGCCTACATTCGTCTATGGCTCCTGCTCAAGTGCCTGTGACGCGGTGGGACAGGTGAGGTCAGGGTGGGCTGTGCAAAACCCAGCGGGGTTCGGAGCAGAAAGTGTGGAGTGGGACTGCCAGGTGTGCATCCTGGCTCACCATTTATTAACTCTGTGGTCTTGGTCAAGTTTTTTGCCCTGTCTGTGCCTCAGGTTCCTTATGTATTAAATGGGGATCCATGATGCTGATGGCAACAACGGTGTCTGGTGGAGTGATTGTAAGGATTTAATACGATTCTGCATATAAAGGGTTTAGCACAGGGGGCTGGCCCAGCAAGTGCTTGATAAATGGCAGGCTTTCCTGAGACCAGTTTGCTTCCTGGGAGAGCTCCCGCCACCCCATTGTGGGGTTCGTGGACGCCCTGTGGACTTGTGTTGACCCAGCACCGGTGTCCAGCCTTCAGCACTCACACATGCAGGGGCTGGAGGCCTGGGGAGGAGGCCAGCACACAACACACAGTGGGAACCACAGAGAAGCTGATGAGAAGGGTTCCCACCCACCCCCAACCCCCAGAGCCTGGCCCCATGGGAAATAAGGATGACTGAGACAGGCTCGTGGGAGCAGCTTAGACACAGGCAGCCTGTGATTGGCCACGGGGATGCTGGAGGACATGGGCTGGTCGCTACCTCCAAGTGGAGGAAAAAGACTTGCCTACACAAACTAGTTAGTGGACCAGGCAGGATCTTCCCAGGGCCCAGCAGTCCTGGCCGTCAGAAAGCAGGTGTGGGCAGAACAGCAGGGGGAAGGGCATGGGTCAGGTAGGCAGCACGGGGTAAGGGATGCAACTCGGCCACCCCAAGGTTGAGTTTCAGGTCTTTCCGCCCCACCTTCCATCGGATCTCTATGCTTTTGACCAGGTCTGTCTGATTTCCTCTCCCCTTTTATTCCTTCCGGCGAGGGGCCACTCTGGCCACAGGTGAGGCAAGGCTGAGGCCAAGGCCCTCCTTCCAGAGTGGCTTTGTGGACTCTGCAGCTTGAATGTGCAGGGCTCAGCCTGCAGGATGCCAATAAATGCACCAAGCAGAAGGAAGGCATCAGAGATGTGTTCATGCAGATGATTCTGTCCCACCTGTCGAAGAGAGTCACGCCAACCATCTGTTAGAGTCTTTATTTCCACTCCTCCGTGCTCGTTTTTAACCACAGATTTTCACAGTTTGCATTACTTATTTGACTGTTATATAAAAAGACACGTGTGTTGCTAAGTAAGGAGACAGCAGCTTTTGCCCATTGAAGCCTGTTCTTTCCACTCTCCGCAGTTGGCGGTGGCCCCACGGGAGACCGTCGTGTGCATTCCTGGGTGTCCCTTGACCAGGCTGGACTTAAGAGTGGCTCCACCCTGGACCATCCGCTCTGGCTCAATTTAATATTTAGGACCTGATACTCTGTACTTGAGGGTTTGCAAAGCCTGTTTCTCTCCTCTCTGGGGAAATGAGTTCATGACCAGCAAAAATCCACAGGTCTAGGTGTTCTCTGAACAGGAGTCCAGCTCCACGTACCCCTGCCAGGCTGAGAGCTGGTCCTGCATCCATTCACCCAGCTGTCAAGGATAGCAGACACTAGCCAGACCCTTGACGCAATTGTCTCTCATCTCACTCCAACAATCACACCCATGAATCTGATGAGGAAACTGAGGTTGAGTTTGGCTAAGTAACTTGGCCAGAGTCACACGGGCAGGCAGCAAGCAGGGTTGAGATTCAGACTGGATGAATCAGACTAGGCTCCAAAGTCCATTTTCCTTCAGGGCACCACATTTTTTCTCCAGCCCAGTCTCCTCCCCGCCGCCTCCCCCACTCCAGAGTAGAGTTCACTGACCAGGTGAGGAGACCTTCAGGGCTTCATTCCAGATCACAGACAATGAGAAGCACCCCCTGGAAGTGTTAGAGAGGCAGTGACAAGGCTATAGAGGGGAAGAGTAGTATTCCCTTCGAGGAACTCAAAACCAAAGGTGAGGCAAGACACAGTTGCATTCATACACTGTGAACAACACAGGTCAGTATAAAACCCATGCTTAATTCTGGGAAGCAAGTGGTGAGTGCCTTAAGACCTGGAGAAACCTGGACATTCAGGGTGGAGGCCTTGAAGCAGGATCTTGAAGGATGGGAGGAATTTGGAGAGCAGGGCACAGAGGGAAATTAAAGAGGTGGGTTGGGGAGATGAGAAGTAATATTTATTAAGCACCTGTTGTAAGTCATGAATAGTGTATATATTATTTCATGTATTTAAATCAATTCTATTTTGTTTTCATTTACACATAAGAAACTGCACACATTTTAAGTGTACCATACAGCCTCAGAGACCTGTTTGACAAATATTAAGTAGTCTAGTGTTTATGAAATTGGAATTCCAGAAAGATAGAAGGGAGGGGGAAATAAACAGAAAAAATGTTTGAAGAAATTATGACCAATCTTTTTCCAAATCCGATAAGAACTATATACCTGCAGATCCAAATGTCTTATGCTATGCCACAATATGATCAAGTTTCTGAAAAACAGTGATAAAGATAGTATCTTTAAAACATCCAGAGAAAAAAGACACAATTTTGTACAAAGGAACAAAGATAAAACTTAACCATAGACTTATTATTAGAAACAATGCAATCCAGAAGGCAGTGGAATGCATCTTAAAGTGTTGAAAGAAAGAAAAAATCAACCCAGAATTCTAAATCTAGCAAAAATATAATTCAGAAGTGAAGGTGAAATGACTTTTTCAGACAGAAAAAAAGACAAGAGCATTTGTTGCCAGTAGGCCTGAGCTTAAAAAATATTAAAGTTCTTCAGGCAGTAGGAAAACGATGCCAGATGGAAACTTGGATCGACACAAAGGACTAGAGAGATCAAGGTATGGTAAATATCTGGGTAAAAATAAATCCCTTTGTTTTTTCATTTAAAAACTTAAAAAATAATGATTTAATGCAAAAGAATGTATTGTAGTGTTGTCATCTATGCAGCTGTAAAATGTATGATAACAATAGCACCATACAGGAGGGAAAAGTAGAAGAATACTTTTGGAAGATTCTTATATTATATGTGAACTAGCATTTTACATGAAGGTGGACTGTGACACATCAATTATGCATATTTTAAACCCTAGAGCAACTATTAAAAATTATAACAAGGTGATATAATTAGTAAACGGACAGTGGAGCTAAAATAGAATACTAAAGAAATGTACAGTTCATGAAAAAAAGGACAAAAGGAATGAAAAGGAAACAAAGAACAGATGGGACAGATAGAAAATAAGTAGCAAGATGGTAGATAGAAACCTGACTATATCAGTAATTACATTAAATGTAAATGATCTAAACACCTTCCCTGGCTGAGCAGATGTGTTTTAGAAACAGAGCCCCCCTTCCCCCTTGAGGTGGTTCCGGGGAAGAGGGGTTAGTACAAAGATCTATGTGGGAAGAATGGCGGCTTCTAGAACAGGGGCCTTGACTTAATTGTCTCTCTTGGGAGCTGGGACTGAGACAGGAAAGCCGTTCAAAGCTAAGACCATACTCCTCAGGTGACTGGGGTGGGAAGACATCTGCATGCATGCACAGGAACAGCCCTCTGAGCCTGCAGGAGACCTCCAGTGGACCAAGGGTATGTGTGTGGGACACAGACCAGGCCACACTGACCAAGTTCCCCAGGCTGCTCTCCCTACAGGTGCTAACATCATCTGTGGGACCCGGGAAGCAGGCTCTGCAGCCAGAGCCAACGCTGAGCGGCTATCTTTACTTCTAGGCCTTGTTTTCCTCTTCAGTTGAAATGGAGGTACACATACTTGCTCCCACAAGAATGTGGTCAGTCCTGAAGGAGGAAATGGATGCGACTACTGGAATGTGCTCTAGAAACATAAATGCTCCTGGAGAACAAGCAAGTCCCCAACGCCTGAAATAAACAGCAGATGTCCGCCAGCCACCCTTCCAGGCTGCCCCCCTCCCCAACCCTGAACACCACTGCCCAAACCAGAAAACATATTCTGGAATGGCATTGCTGTGCGGTTTTTGAGATAAATGACGTGTGCCAAGATTTATATTATTCGGTTCATTCACCACGTGCTGCAAGCAGTTGCTGGTAATTCTCCACCAACCACTGTGGACCTTTCACTATGAATGAGAACCGGTGTGGCCACCCCGGTGCATTCCTGCTGCTTCGCTACTTGCCTACCTCTTACATGCCTGATTCCAAATGTTCTCCCGGCCTCCAGCTGCCCCTCCTTTCCCTTTTCCCTCGTCGTTCCTATCCTGCACCTTCCCAAAGGAGAGGTCTCTAAAGGGCAGCTTCACCCTAGCATTTGCCTGCTGAAAAGCAAGGGGCTTTCTTCTTTCTCCTCTTATTGTACTGGACACCGAGTGAGACATTCAAATAAGCAAACAAAGCAAGAGGAAAGAGTTCCTTCAGTTGGGTTAGGGTGGGGCGGGAGGCGGGGAAGCCAAGCTTTCAACTTTCAACACTTCCTGAGGCTGGGTATGTGTCCGGCCAGTGACAATGCAGGCGATGCAAAGAGGGACGAGATGCTGTTCCCACTCTTCAGGCACCCACAACCAAGTGAAGTGTCCGGCATAAGAAACAAAGGAGTTGTAATGCAAACAACCGCCCCCCTCCCCCCAAAAAATAAACAAACAAACACAAAACCATACGCCAGTTATAATATTCGGAATCCAGAGGAGGTGGGCGGTGTCAGAGAAAAGAACAGAGAGGCGATAACAGGGCCTGGGTTTGAGCAGCGCTGGGCCAGGCAGATGGGAGAGGGTGGCCGGGGGCCAGGGCAGGCAGGCTAAGGAGCAAGAACAGCGGCATAAAGGCAGAGAGTGTGGGGGAGTGGTGTGCCCCAGGACTGTGAGAATTCCAGAGTGGCTAGAGCACAGAGTGCATGGGGGAAGAGTGGCTAGAGGGAGGTGGGGAAAGGTGGTCAGTGGTCAGACCACAGAGGCTCTTGTGTGGGATTAGCCCAAGGGATCTGGGTTGCATTTGTGGCCCTGGGGAGTCAGTGGAACAGTGATCAGAAGTGATGTTCGGGAGCTGTGGTGAGAGGCACAGGCCTGAGTAACCGGGGTGAGGCAAAGAAAGGAGAGGTGGGAAGAACATGAGGAAGGCCCTGTTTGCCTTAGAGTCAAGCCCAGGGATGCGCCCCCTGTCCCACCGAACCAGGGTTTTATGAAAGGCATGCTTGCTTCTCATGGTGAATTTTAGGTTTGTCACATTTGCTTGTTGTTTTATATAAAAAGCCTTGCCTAAAACTAAATTTAAAAGTCACCATTTAATCTACTTCTCGGGACCCCAAATAACCTATGTGGCAATAGACCTGGGACCTGGGATGTTGGAGTAAGAGGGATCTCAGGGATCCTCTAGTCCAGCTCCTTATTTGACGGCAGCTCTTGCAGAAAAGGCTTGACCTTGCTTGAGTTTCCTGCAAACAGATGGGTATAATTCGACCAGGGTCCTCTGTTCTGCCCACGGGGCTGAAGGGCCAAGTAAACAGAGGGTGCAGCATGAAGGGTTTCACCAGGAACTGTTGAGAAAGGGGATTTCAACCTTCCAGACATCATAGGTTTTTGTTTCCAATGTGTTTTTATTGATTTTAGAGAGCGAGAGGAAGGACGAAGAACAGAGAGATAGAAACCCGATGAGAGAGGAAGATCATGAGTCAGCTGCCTCCTGCACGGCCCCACACTGGGGATGGAGCCTGCAACCCAGGCATATTCCCTGCCAGGACTCAAACCTGCAATCTCTTAGTTCATGGGTCAATGCTCAACCACTGAGCCATGCTGGCCGGGGCCAGATATCATAGTTTTGAAATTACAAATGGAATATTTTCCATTCTTACTAAGAGTTTATAATTATGATTAACATTACTGAGGCTGGGAGCAGGGATGTGAGCTGACATCAGTCTTGGAAGCCCTGCTCTAAGTCAGCTTTGTCTCACCTCCAGCCTGGCTTTGAGAACCTGCTACCAGTGTTCCTTATTGTGTCATCTCTAAGTTGCAGCAAACGCCCACAGTAATCAGTAAAGTAGTTGGTTGTATCTGTTTGTCTCACCCTATAGTTCTAAACAAATGATGTGTCTCAAAAATGGGCAAACATTACATTGGGATTAGTGGAAAACATAAATTATTTTGTTCTTATAAAAATGTTTTTGGCAACAAAGATTTTCATTAGAGGAACATAATAGCTATACTTCAAATAAATAAGCCAACAGGTTGAAAATAGTTTGCTGATAATTGGCAGACTGTGTGCTACTGAATAGAGGAAAATAATTAATATAAATATTATATGTATACATAAACATATAAACATACACATCTATAACATGTTTATATACATAACATGTATGTATGAATTCAGCTCTAGATGAGAGAATAGACACAGGTTAGATTTTCTGGAATCCTACTAAGGCAGAATTTGGGGTGCAAGATATTCTTAGGGATCAACACCTGTAAAGAAAAGAGGGAGAACATTGGGTGGGACAGAGGGAGAAGCTGAGTTGCCATGAGGCCTTGGTCGGTCCAGCAGGGAGCTCTGCAGCCGCCTGAAATGGCTGTGCCTTTGCACCCCTGCCTCTCTGTTACGGTTGCAAACTGTCTGGGGAAGAGCATGACCTTGAGCAAGCTCTTGGAGGGAGGTGGCTCTTTGCAGCTGAGGCAGACGCTGAAGGAGCTGCCAGCTGGAGACCGACTATGGCCCACACTCCCTGCAGAAAGGGAGCCCGGGTAGGGATCTGGGCGATGCCTCTCCACATCCACCTCAGACAGTGGTGCCCTGGTCCTCTTGGTCATTTCATCCCAACATCCTCTTTTGGCTGACGGTAGCTCACTCTGGGGTTTCCCTCCCACTCCTGCTGCCTCCCGAATTTCTCTTGCTTCGCCTTTTATCCTCCTTGAACAAGCTAAAGGCAGTTTGAGGCTAGGTGGATGACGAAGAAAAGAACGATTCCAGATCTTCACCTCTCCGGCTCAGGAAGTCTGTGAGGTCATAATAATACCGAGACACCATTCACTTTTTTCACTTTCATGGTCTCAAAAGTGTGCAGTGGGATTTTCCAGAGGCCACCCGGCATATGACATCATTGCTCTGGCAACTAATGGGAGGCATGTTTTGTGAATTCTTGTGTTTTCAATAATTTTCTTAGGTGGTAGGTTTAAGGTATAAATATGAGCATATTTAGAGACTAACTCAGTTAGTTCTTAATGCTGTATACTCTTACTATATTTTATTATATTTGCTATAATTTCTGTAACTTCATTATTGCCCAAAGTATTGTTTTGAAATCCCAAAGTTTCCCTTCAATCTGTTTGGAAACTCAACAAGAAATAAGTATCCTTTGTTGTTGTTTTTGCAATATTATTTTATTTTCCCCCCAAAACTTCCAAATTTTAAAAAGCTTATCTCAAACAGTTATTACTTTATAATTCATTATTTTTTTCAAAAATAAAGAGAAAATTATCTATAGGATATTTTTCTTATCTTTAAGGATAGATCATTGGCTTAAATACAAGAGAAAAGAAGACTTGCTTTTTTCTTTAAACATATTTTATTAATTTTTTACAGAGAGGAAGGGAGAAGGGTAGAGAGTTAGAAACATCGATGAGAGAGAAACATCGATTGGCTGCCTCCTGCACACCTCCTACTGGGGATGTGCCCGCAACCAAGGTACATGCGCTTGACTGGAATCAAACCTGGGACCCTTCAGTCCGCAGGCTGACGCTCTATCCACTGAGCCAAACCAGTTAGGGCAAGACTTGCTTTCTTAATCCATACCTATAGCATCTATATCCAAAGATGCTGAAGAAGATGAAATTGAAATAGAGACCTTGACTCATGGAAGAAAGAATTAACCTAAAAGAAACGGGATGAAGCTATTCATAAGAAATGAAAATACAATGGAAGCTACCTTCTGCTCACCTTTCTGGAAGTTAATAATTCATCTTTGTGTGTCTTATGCAACAAAACAATTTCAAGTTGTCATTTTGAGGTTGATCAGAGTTTGAAAAAAGGAATAGTTTAAATGTGGGCATGATGTGCTCTTTAAAAGCTAAAAATTGTTTTACATTTTCAACCTAGAAATGGAAAAAAGGCCGAACCACCTTACAGGGTGAGTTATCATATTGCAGTCGCTGGGGAAGTTCACACAACTGAAGGAAAAATAAAGCTTTGATAATTGGATGAAAAGTCAGTAAAGTAAACCAGTGTCCCTTCCCGAAGACACATTAACTTGCCAAATTACCAATTTCACTGCAAACATGAAGACTAAGTCAATATCTTATTTGCAGAATTGCACTTGTGCCTTCAAAATGCACAGATTTGCAGATATGGCTGGATTTGCTATATTGTCCATATTAGTTCCAATGAATCACTGAAGACCTTTTATTATATGAATGCTTAGAAACAAACACATCTGAAACAAAGTTTTTGAATTAACTTACACAACTGTGTCAAAACTTGCATTGATGGTACAAAAGCAACGGTGGGCGAAATGCCTTCCCATCAATCCAGGCCCCAATCTGTACTAGGAGTCACTGACTCCTTTATCACCATGCACTGGCAAAACAAAATTGCCAGCTTCAGCTAAGAATGTTCTTTATGAAACAATACAAATGATTAGTTTTATTAAATTTTGATTCCTTGAGTACACATCTTCTAAATATTGTGTGACAGAGCTGGAGTGCACCAGAGCTTTCTGCTGCATCCCGAAGTAAACAGTCCTCTCCAAGAAAAACACTGGCGTGACTGTTTTGAGTTTCAAGCTGAACTAGCCCCTTTTTAATGGAACACCATTTTTATTTGACTGACAGACAAACTCTGGTCGTTCAGACGTGAATATGTGGCAGTAAAATTTGAGCTCTCAAGCAAAAATTAGAATTTTGGAATACTTGGCCAATACTTAAAGATGAGATCAGAGGTGCTATTACCAAATGTGATTTTTTAAATATTCTATATTGAAATGAGTAAATGTTTGGAAGAACTGCATAACTCGGTTAACTAATATTTTCCAAATGACCAATGCATGATGCTACAAAATCCATTCAGAGTGCAAATGAACCAATGGATTTTAATGCAATGATTTTTAAAGTTCATTGATAGAATTTCAGATTCTGGTTTGCAACGAGCCTTTAAGAAACTACCATTTTGCTCTAGTATCATTGAAGAGTGTCTACAATTATTTGAAAAGTCTATGAAAATACTCCTCTACTTTTACAACTACATAGCTAGGTGAGGCCAGATTTTCTTCATATTCTTTGACCAGAGCAACATATTGCCACAGGCTGAATCCAGAGGCAGATAAGGATATCCAGATATCTTCTATTAAGCCAGATATGAAAGAGAAATTAAAACAATGCTGTTCTTCTCACTACATTTTGTTTTTCAAAATATAGTTTTTTAAAAAAAAATGTTAGTTATGTTAATGTTTATTGGTTTATCATTATTTTTAAAAGAATTATACATTTGAATTTATTTCTGTTTTAATTTCTAATATGGCAAATATTGGTGAATAAGGCAATGAATAAATGTTTTGGGGAGTCATCAATAATTTTATAGAGTATAATAGAGTCTTGAGGCCCAAGAGTCTGAGGACCACTGTCCTAAACTGATGGAAACATAGGATATATGGGGAGATGAACTCAAGTGGCCTAAGGTAACTAATTCCAGAAAGAGACAAGAGAACGTAGACACAGATAAAAGGCCACACAACTGCCATGCTTGAATGTCTGGTAGGGACTAGAGCACAGCTTTTGTAGGGCTGGGCCATGCCCTTTCTTGAAGGAATCATTTATTAGACACAGCGACTTCCTGGTATGAGAATATTCTTTATATGTATACATAAACATAAACACACACATCTATAATATGTTTTTATATATAACATATATGTATGAATCCAGCTCTGGATGAGAGAATGGACACAGGTTAGATTTTCCGGAATCAGATACTAAGGCAGAATTGTGGGGCTGGGACATCCAGATGGTTATTATTATTTTTGACCACTTAATATATTTAACCAAAAAAATCAAATTAAGTATAATTTGGGTCATTCAAGTTTGTTCTCCATTCAGTAACAGAATAAAATAACCTTAGGATCAAACTGTAAAGCCTTTAAACCTAAAATAACTAGAACCACCCAAAGAATAGGTCAGTGGTAAATTGGGATCAGGACGACACTCTTCTCAGCATCTTTCTGGTTTATGTAAAACAACAACAACAACAACAACAACAACATGGTATTCGCTTTCTTGAACTTAATGAAGAATCAAATAATTTAAAGTAGACTTGAGCTTTAATTCTAAGGATATGGCCAGAGTAGTTTGTTTTGGAGTTCCCTTCATTCACCTTGGCCTTCCTTCCCACATAGCCAGACCTGGGAGAAATGTGGGCCTCTGCACGGAATAGCACACGCAGGTCCTCAAGCCAGGACCTCAGGTCAAGACATGCACTAGAAGTCACTAACCATCAAAATAAAACCACCACTTTTCTTTGGCTTGATCTATATTGTGGTGTTCAGAGACATTCCTTAAAAGGGAAATGTAGTTTTCAAAACATTCCTTTGGAAACCGCTCCAGGGCAAGTCCCAAGGACAAGATCCTGAACGTGTTGTCTCAGAGAAGAAAAGCACCACTCTGGAACCCAATGGCATAAATAAGTACATTCAGAAGTGACAGCTACGCGGCCTTTTATCTATGTCCCGCTGTTTCTTTTTAAGAAAAATCTTGTCCTGGCTGGTTTGGCTCAGGGGGTAGAGTGTCGGCCTGTGGACTGAGGGGGGTCCCAGGTTCCATTCCAATCAAGGGCACATGCGGGGTTGTGGGCTCAATCCCTTGTGGGGGGGCGTGCAGGAGGCAGCCGGTAGATGATTCTCTCTCATCATTGATGTTTCTGTCTCTCTCCCTTCCTCTCTGAAATCAATAAAAAATATATTTAAAAAAAGAAAGACAGAAAAATCTTTATGTTAATTCGGTAGAAGCAATTTCCTCTTTTTACTGGGGCACTACAGGTCCTCAGAGCCTCTCTTCTCAACAAATAGTAGGCACTTCAACTTCAAAGCAAAACTGACATCTTCTAAACCTCCAGCAATTCTAGAATCAGGTGTGAATGCAGCCTTTTTATGATTTAGAGGTTAGGGTCTAGAATCAGCAGAATGATGCAGTAAGGCCTAAGAAGGTTGCGTCTCAATTTAAACATTAACAAAGTTAGAAACTTTTAACTATTCAGCTAATTGAGTCATAAGGTTAGAATAAAGCACAACTACTTTTTATCAACGTTTTTGACATAAGGCAAGGTAAAACTAGCAATCACATGGTGCTCTCTTTAATTCTTTCAAATCAAGATTTGGGTTTTAGGTCAAAAGATCATGTTTCATGCTTTTTAAATATATGCTCAATAGGTATTTAATTACTTTATTTTTGAAAATTAATTCATTCTTTCAACTGATATTATTTACTGTCTGCCATGGGCTGGGCACTAGACATACAGCTGGGGACATAATGGTAGGTCTCTGCCCTCAAGAGGCCCATAGTAACAACTTAGCAATGATTTTGTGTATAAGATGGTGTATGGCAAACACATATGATGGAAAGGGATACAGGAGTTTTTCCAGAAATCTCAATCATAAAAGGAGCCACATTGGTTTTCAAAGTCTCAGCCAGTAATCAATAATAATGTAGATTTCCCACAGGATGACACAGTTGCAATAATTTGTATTGGTGGCACAAGGTGGCCACAAACAGGTCTATGGCTTACTGTAGCCATGCCCATGCTGTGTGTGATGTGCCTGTGTGTGCGTGTGTGTCCCAGTCCTGTGGTTATACCCACAGTTATAAAATAGAAGGGTGTATTTAGAGGAAAAATAACTAAACTTTAATAAAACTTTTCTATGTATATTGCCACATTTCTACCAGGATGTAAAAACATGAACTAAATTTATAATAACTCTACTTCTATTGATTCCAGAGATAAATTCTTTCACTTTATGGAAAAAAAACTAAAAAATTTTATGAGCCTTGAAATAAAAATTTGAATAGAGTTATGGTTGGCTTTATCCTGCTTCCAAGTAATTTTCTGAGCAAGTTTTATAGATTTATTTCTTGTGAAGATTTAGAGATAATGTTTCAACATTTTGACTCTGTCCTTCAATAAAACTTCACATTAAACCAACAGTATATAGAACTACTGGCTGAATTCACATTTTAGTCAAGTCTTCTGCAGAAGAAAGGCCAAAAGCAACTCTAGATTTCAGTTCTGCATTTCTACTAATGGAATAATATGCATGATGAATGTAAGAATAAAGAAAACAGTAACAACATGTATTGAGCACTTACTATGTGCCAGGCACCGTGCTATGCACTTCTCAAGGATTATTTAGTACAGTATTTGCTCACCACAGTGAGGTAGGTAGAGGAGGTAGATGAGAAAAGTTAAGAAACTTACTGGTTAGTAGGTAGCTGAACTGTAGCACAATCCAGCAAATTGACAATAGCTACACAGCTGTGAAGTTTGAGTTTATCAGAAGAAAAATGTTATGTAAAGAACAGCTTTCTTAACTTAAAAATTATCCTATCTAATAAAAGAGAAACATGGTAATTGGCGTACGACCGCTACCCTTCCCATTGGCTAATCAGCGAGATATGCAAATTAACTGCCAGCCAAGATGGCTGCCGGCAGCCAGGCAGCTTGAAACTAACATGAGGCTTGCTTGCTTCAGTGATGGAGGACTCCAACGTTCCCCGCCTGCCTTGCTGGTCTCTGAGCCTGCAGTTTAAGAAACATTGTAACAAATATAGAAGCTAAACAAAACCCCAGAAACCAGCTTTCAGCGAGCCGGGATCTCAGAGCTGGAGTTGATACAGAGTTTCGATTATAGAACCGAAACAAACCAGATACCTGCTTTCAGCAGCTGAGGCCTCAGAGCTGGAGCCTCAGAGCTAAAGCTGGCCCAGAATAAAAAAAAAAAAAAGAGAGAAAAAGGAGCGGTTGGAAGCTTCCGTCACCCGCCAGCCTGAAAACAGCCCTCAGCCCCTCGCCCAGACTGGCCAGGCACCCCAGTGGGGACCCCCACCCTGAAGGGTGTGTGACCAGCTACAAACAGCCCTCAGCCCCTCACCCAGGCTGGCCAGGCATCCCAGTGGGGACCCCCACCCTGATCCAGGACACCCTTCAGGGCAAACCAGCCGGCCCCCACACGTGCACCAGGCCTCTGTCCTATATAGTAAACGGGTAATATGCCTCCCAGCACCGGGATCAGCGGAGCTGGGAGGCCTCCCGGCACCGGGATCAGCGTGACCGGGGGCAGCACCCAAACCCCCTGATCGACCCTGCTCTGTGCATGACAGGGGGGAGCTCCCCAACCCCCTGATGGGCCCTGCTCTGTGCCTGATATGGGGGAGCTCCCCAACCTCCTGATCGCCCTGCTCTGTGTGTGACAGGGGGTGGTGCCACAACCTCCCTATCGACCCTGCCTTGAGTGTGACAGGGGGCGGTGCCCCAACCCTCCAATCGGCCCTACCCTGAGCATGACTGAGGGTGGCATCGCAACCTCCCAATCCACCCTGCTCTGTGCATGACAGGGGGCGGTGCCCCAACTCCCCAATCGGCCCTGCTCTGAGCCCGACCAGGGGCTGCACCTAGGGATTGGGCCTGCCCTCTGCCACCTGGGAGCAGGCCTAAGCCAGCAGGTCGTTATCTCCCGAGGGGTCCCAGACTGCGAGAGGGCACAGGCCGGGCTGAGGGATCCCCCTTTCCCCGCCAAGTGCAGAAATTTTTGTGCACCGGATCTCTAGTCTATATTATAAAAGGCCTGTGGCCGTAACACCATAATGACCAAAGGACTGGTCATCTAGAGGTGGATTGATGGATCCCGCCCATGATGGTGCGCGGAGGGAGTTTGGGGTCCCGTGGCGCGGGGGTGGGGGGGTCTGGATCCCGCGGCATGGGGTAGGGGGGTTTGGGTCTCGCGCGATTTCACATGCTGGGCCTCTAGTTTTAAATAAATCCCTGTCTTGTATTAACTCATATATACAAATTACAAAATGCTCATTTTTCCAAATGCCATAGAGCTCTGAAAATGATTGGTGATTTATCTGCCATTTCTTATCTGAGATGATTTTCAAACTGTGATTCTATGAGACAGGCAGATATTTTCTTTTTGACAAGAAGAAAGGAAGGCCAAGAGATACCGTGATTTGACCAAGATGACATGAGTGGGGGCTAAGTCTCCTAACCTGAACCCAGGTCTGCTACTCCCCTGCAACCAACTCCTAACATCTCATATAATGTTTCTTCAAGGTCATTCGTTTCCACTAAAAAAGATGACTTTCAGTACCATATCACTTTGGACCTGTAGTTTCACAGATATAGTTATCTCCAATGGCAAGAGACTATTGCCTGAGTGTTTCCTAAGGCATTCATTTGTTCTGTGAATTATCCATGGGTTTCTCCATTCACCACAGGAAGGCCATCATATTAGTTATGTCCTTGGCTTTCTTTTAAAGCTATCTGGATGGATAGCTTTGAGCCCACACCACCAGAGAGAACACAGTCCCCATTTCATCCATTCCCACATGATCATGAGTCCCCTTGGGTCTCTGCCCTCATTTAATAAGAATTGAAGAAACAGTAATCCTATACCCACTTACCAGAGGTTCAGTTCAGTGAACTGAGACTGTAATCACAATCCCTTTGAAAACATGATACAATGCTTTTGAGTACGTCTCCATTTCCAACTCAGCATTCTTTCATGGCTTTCCTAAAAGTTCTAAATAGCTTTAAGGTGTTAGCATAAAAGTAATTACTTTTATCTATCTAATCATATTTCTATCTATCCATCTATCTTTTTTATATTGGAATTCACTAGAAGCTACCTGAAGAACTGTGAAAAAAGTATGTGTGCTTAAAAAATATCAACATATAAAGAAGGAAGATAATTTGAACACTAAGTATGAAAACAAGATTGGGGAAACAAATAAGGGGCAGGGGAGAGATGTGTTCATTTGATTTTATCACCCCAGGGCCCTGCATTCTGGTTATTCAGGCAGAAAATTTATATTTTTTTGTAGGAAATTTACTCTGAAACAACTTTTAAATGTCTCAGATATGGCATGTTACCAATCTTTTACTTTTATTAAAAGATTTAATGCTGGGTTATTTTAAATACAGGTATTTTCAGATATTCACATTACACCACTTTGCTTTTATGAGACCTATGGTAGTACCTGTTTTTGCGAACTGAAATACATCCAAAGAAGATTTTCGCTTTTATGATATAAGACAAAAATTTAAAAAGCATTCAGCTTTTATTTTGCAGTGAGTCATTATAGACTCTGATCCAAATGCATGCTACTTACCACTGTATGTCCCCATCTTCTCCATCTTCTGCTAAGTCAAATTCTTAGACATTCTTGTGATGAAATAAATCCAAGACACCAAATCACCCTGCTTCTACTCACGTTTCTGTTTTTCCATACCAAGCATGAACCAGTTTTCACTTAATTACTTTTTGCTTGGTCTATTTCCATATATTTGCATCATTATACTTTTACTAGAGGCCCAGTGCATGAATTCATGCACGGGTGGGTCCCCTCTGGGTGGCCTGCGGGGAATCAGGCCTAAACCGGCAGTCTAACACTGCCTGCAGCTCCTACCTGCTGCTCCCATCATCCTGGCCCCACTGCACCTGCCACAGGCTCACGCCCAATCAGTCCCGATCAAGAGAGGCTCAAGCTGCTGCAGCAATGCTCACCAGCCATGAACCCTGCATCTGACACCCTCCTGAGGGTAGTGGCCTGCAGGATTGGGCTGAAATTGGCTCTCCGACAGCCCCCGAGGGGTCCTGGATTGTGAGAGGGCACAGGCCAGGCCGAGGGACCCACCACTGCACGATCGGGCTGGGGAGGTACCAGGGGAGAGCTCCAGGGCATGTCCGGCCCATCTCGCTCAGTGTCATCAGCCAGACCCCAGCAGCAAGCTAACCTACCAGTCAGAGCGTCTGACCCCTGGTGGTCAGTGCACATCATAGCATGCAGTTGAGCGGCCTTAGCATATCATTAGCTTTGATTGGTTGAATAGTCGACCGGTCATCGGATGACCGGACACTTAGCATATTAGGCTTTTACTATATAGGATATTTTTGCCCATGTTCTCAACTAGTTTATATTCTGTGAGGTGAGGGTTTTCATCTTTTATTGAAACTTTATTTCAAGAAAGCACCAGTGATTAGGCCTTTGCAATCTCATTTCTTCTAACCACTGAATAATTTGGAGCACATCTGAGTATACTCTCTAAAAGTTATTCGAGGTTTAAGCCTCTTCTCATCTCTGTATATTAATATCTATCTAAAAACCAAGCGACCATAACTATTGGAATGACTGGAATGACCAGAATCACGGGTTGCTATGATGCACACTGCGGCCTGCCAACTGGCCCAATGGGGGCGGGGCTGGCCAGCCAACTTCCTGTGTCTCCTCCACCCGGCCGGCTGGACCCCACCCGTGCACGAATTCATGCACCGGGACTCTAGTAGTTTATAAATTTTGATCTTTTAACTGTTAAAATGCATGGAAAATATTGGAAGGGAATAAATGTTAATAACAGTTACTACTGGAAGACTACAAAATGGGAGTTGGGAGGAGGAGGATTGGAGTTGGTGATAGTAGAGAAAGAGATAGTATGGAGGGTTTTTTTTCTTTTTGGTACTGATTCTTAATACTTTCAGTACTTTCTAAATATTCCATAATGAACTTGTATCTCTCACATGAAAATTTGTACTGAAAATACACAAGTAAACTTGACATGGAAGGCATGACAACCAAATTTGACATGGATAAAGTATTAAAAGTGAGTGCAAGGTTATGATTCCAGTATTCTAAATTTTTTTGAAAGTCTCCTATTAAAAGTAGCTGGCTTAGAAAACACACTTAATTTTGCAGAATCTTTGAATTGTTCAAAGATAAATATTGCCATAATTACTTCCCCCAAAGAAATGCTTTACTCCATGCAAAACCCCTAGTTGTTGCCCTCCTGTCCTATGGTTTTAAATACTATCTCTCTAGTGACTCTCCATATTTTACTTTCCCCTTAAGTCTACATTCATACATCCAATTGCCTACTCAGTGTTTACGTTGGGGTAATTAATAAGAATTTCAAAACTCAGCATATCGAAGATACCCTCAAATTTGCTCCTTCACTGGTTTTCTGAAATCTTAGCTGCTGGCATCACCATTCTTGCTCAGGTCAAAAATTGGTGTCTGATTTCTTCTTCACATCAAATCCATCACCAAATCCTTTTAGCTTTACCACCAAAAGACATCATGACTCTGACTTCTCCCTATGACTACCACCCCAGTCCAGGCTCCCACCTTCTCTTACCTATTTAAAAAGTTTCACTTCAATAAACATGGCACTCTGAAGTAAAAGTAGCCATGAGAATTGTGCTACCTTTTACTGGTTTCATAATCTGGAGCAAGGTTCAAGAGCAGCTGCCCCACAGCCCATTTCCAGGAAGGTATCCTTATGGAAGGTGAACTGAGATTGTGGGCACAGTGGCCCCTTTGCCTTCACTCGATCAGAGCAAGAAATGTGCAGTAACTTTCCAAGTACCTGAGTGTGTGTGCGTGACTTATTGGTTAGTGAAGGCTGGTAAGGCTGTCAGAATGAGTGTGTGGTTCTTTTAATGTTAAAATAAAGATGTGTATAGAAAACAAAAGCTGTCTCCCTTATCTTGCCCCACTATAGCTTGTTCTCTATGTACCAAAGGAATAAAAAGCAGACCATGACACTCCCCTACTTACAATCTTCCAATGGCTTACCAACACATTCAGAATAAAATAAAAATTCCTTACTATGGATTCATAGCCCTCATTGGTCAGGCCCTTGACAATCTCTACAACCTTAGCACCTACCAGCCCTCTGCCGCCCCCTCACCGGACTCTAGACTTGGTAGCATTTTCTTTCTCAATATATAAGCTCATTCTTGACTTGAGATTTTGTTTCTTTCATCAAAATGCTCTTTTCTTTGGTCATTCTCCTCTCACCACTTAAGGCAGGGGTGGGCAAACTTTTTGACTCGAGGGCCACAATGGGTTCTTAAACTGGACCGGAGGGCCGGAACAAAAGCATGGATGGAGTGTTTGTGTGAACTAATATAAATTCAAAGTAAACATCATTACATAAAAGGGTACGGTCTTTTTTTTTTTAGTTTTATTCATTTCAAACGGGCCGGATCCGGCCCACGGGCCGTAGTTTGCCCACTGCTGCCTTAAGGTCACCACTCCCGTGACCCTATAACTTCGTCTTACAGCCCAATGTAGACCCATCACCTAAAATGGTGACTGGCACCGAGTATTTGTTGAATGAATGGCTGAAGAGTCTAAATGTTCAATCAAGCTTCCGGGCACCAAAACAGTTGTCCCAACTGAACCGTACTTTCCAATGGCAAGCACCAACCAACCACTTCCCACAAAAACCCCTCCCAAACCGCTTGTAGACCATACTATTTAGAAAGTCTGTTCTGTATCAGCAGTTGCAAAAAAAATATGAAACAAAACCTGAGCCTCATCGATACTGTAGTTTTTGTGCATACAACCAAGCAGTCTTGTCCTCTTTGGGAACTCTTCTCACCTTTAAGTCAGCCTTTTGTGTGCATCTTTAATTTCATATAGTAAAACTGTGTTGGTGTGCAGAACAAGTGAACGAACTGGTGTAATTTTCCCTGTGTTAACACACTCCCACAGATGGAGAGAGTCCTGACTCACTCATAGCCTCTTCCCCATCACCTAAAAGCAATTTTACAGCTATCAAAATAAGTGATTTAAGACCAATCTCAATAAAACTTACCAAACGACTGTTTAGTGCCAGGGAGCAAAGGAAGCTTGGGATAAAAATGAACAGTTTGCCCTATCCGGTTTGGCTCAGTGGATAGAGTATCGGCCTGGGGACTGAAAGGTCCTGGGTTCAATTCTGGTCAAGGGCACATGCCTGGGTTGCTGGGGAGGTCCCCAGTAGGAGGTGTGCAGGAGGCAGCTGATCAATGATTCTGATCATTGATGTTTCAATCTCTCCCCGTCTCTGAAATCAATAAAAATATATTTTAAAAAATTAATGGCAACCAGGTTAAAATGTCAAATAAGCTTTGAATTTTGTCAAAATGAAGCACAGAAGTATCAATTTTTATAGTTCAAGCCATTATAAATCTTATATAAACCTTCTAATAGACCTTAAGAAAACGGATCAGTTATGGGGTATAATTACTTGGGCTAAATTTTTGTCTAAGAAATATCAATTTAATTATGACTGTTAATAACTATATTTAAACCAAGCTATTTCTTTTTCATTTTTTTTTACTGTGTTTAGCCAGCAAAGAAAATACTAATAAAAGCATTATCTTTGTACGGTGATTGTATTACAAAAAAGACTAAGAGTAGCAAGACTAAACTGTAGGTGTAGATAATCAAATTTGAATGATACAAGAAATACACACACACACACACACACACACACACACACACACTAGAGGCCTGGTGTACAAATTCGTGCATGGGTGGGGTCCAGCCAGCTTGCCCCAACTGAGGCTGATTGGGGCTGGCCTGGCTGGGGGGAGGGGCTGTGGGTGGTTGGCCAGCTGGCCCTGCCCCTGATCAGGGTGGGCCGAATGGGGCCGCAGTGTGCATCAAAACAACCAGTTGTTCTGGCATTCTGGTCGCTTGGCTTTATATATATATATATATATATATATATATATATATATATATATATATACACACATACATACACATACACACACACACACGTATATGCACATATATATATGCACATATATATATGGAATAAGGCCTCTAAATGACTTAAAATCAGATGGCAATATTGTCTAAAGTAATATTAACACCACAAATGTATGTATGTCTGTGTACATATATGCATATACAGAGAATAAATGAACAAGTGAATGAGTGAGTGAAAGAATTAGAATATATATGAATCCATCTGTCTTGGGTTAATTACTTCACTATGAAGATGTGTCTGAACTTCTAAAGAATTTCCTGGTTTGTATTAAAATACACTTCAAAAAGACCATGAAAACACAAATTTAGTTGACAGACTACAATGGGATTCAGAAAAAGACACAGTGAATATAGACTTCGGTGTAATTTCATGCTGGTGATTTTTCTTTTTTAAAATGTAAGCCACTAATATTTCAAGAAAAAAATTTTAAACCAAAAGTTGCATATTAATATTACACACAAACTGAAACATAAGTGACTTTTAGCACAGTGTATACATGCTTACAGAAACTCAAATATTTACATTTAAAACAATTTCCATTTAACATTTAAAGTTCTGAAATACATAAATGCATTAATACGTTCTAGAAAACTACAATTAGAACACTGATTTGCTACAAGCATATAAAATATGAAGTGCTTTCTTGGAGTTTCAAGTTACCTCTTTAAAACAAGATCTTGCTTGCACATATAGTCTGTTTCCAAAAAGCAGTAAGAACTTTTCATTTCCAAGAGGTTTATTTCCCAGGTACATGATAAGCTCAAGAAAATGAACCCAACGATTATGCAATATAATTATGTCATAACAACTTAATTGCACATAATGCTGTAAAGTAGGTTTGGATGAAGTTCTCAAACACTTTGGTATATGTTCTTCAGGGACTTCTATTAGGAAGAACAGGAATTATTAAGTTCCTTCAATTCCCATTTTGCTTTAAAATAGATAAATCTTTGGTTAAAGTTCTATATTTTGGGCATTTGTTATTTAAAATGGTCCCCAAACCAATAAATGGCGCTGATGTATTAGTTCATAAGACTTCTTTTAACCTGTTTCTGGTGCAGTGGGAGGCTAGAAATACTTATTTACTATGACGTCATTGACAGTTTCTATTTTTCACTTAAAAGCAGAGAAATCAACAGGTTTAATCAATATTTCTCTGTTCATTTTGTTATAATCTAAACTGCACAGTAATTTGCAGTAACTATAGTGTTCCACAGTATATGTGATGATTGGAAAGATGTATAGCATTACATTTAGAGTTAGTTTAGTCAGAATAAGTCAATATTAGACTGTACAGTAATTCTGCATTGACTATAGTAGGTTGTCAGGTAAAGCTAATTTAAAAACCCCAATCCATTCCATTTACAAGAGAAATTGTTGCAAATGTATAAAACAGTAGATATACAAGGAGAACACCAAACATACTTTATTAGCACAAAAAAAGCAGCCATAACAAGGCACAGCAAGCAGAGAAACATACATTAGCAGTCAAGGGGTTAGTGTTGCATACAAATATAGCTTTTCTTTTTTGTAGCCTTGGCAATAAGCCATCGCGTAAAATAACTTTCTGTAGCAGCAGGTAAGGGAACTAAGGAGCACTCACCAGTGGTACAGAGCACATGAACAAAAAGACACAAGAATGGATTCCACTACTTTAGTGCAAAATGTCTAGGACAGAACTGTAAGTTCAGTTCAATGCTAAGAAGCAAACACTAGAACTTGGTATTACTTCCAAAACAGCTCACTCAAGTAGTATTGCATACTATTCTAAGTGACAAAAAGGTGCTAAGTAAAGTTATTTACAGATACAATGGTTGTACAGTACCTTTTAAATCTGCAACTTAGATTTCAGATTTTCCATTAAAAATGAAATTCAATTCCATTGAAATTCTATAAATTGTACTTTAAGCAATTCAGCTATGAGCATTTACAACAAAGAGATAAATACTGCCATCCAAATTATTACAGTTTAACAATAACCTCAACATCAGCAATCACTGTAGTTATTATTTCTGACTTGTTTGGGCATCTTCTAGTCTCATTTTCTTCATGGTTCACAAACTTGTCATGGGCATAGGAAAAAATCCAACATTAATAAATCAACAATTAGAGTGCATATGTCAACTTTAAACATCACACACAGGTCTAAATTGCAGCAGTATTCCCAATATGTTTTAAGTTAAAGCACTCATTAAAAAAATTAACACCTAAGGCTTTTAAATAAAATTCTCCTACAAACTTTGTAAGTCTGAAATTTTAAGAACTACTATTTAGAAAAACTGGTTTACTTAACAGTACCTTTTGTAGAAGAGAAAAAGACTAACTATAAACAATATCAACACTTAAGTAACTGCACTATGCCCTTGTGGCCAGAAAATTGCATTTATTTTTTAATTTTTTCTAAAAGGAAGGCAGTCTTTATTTTTTGGATTTCCAAAGCTTGATTTATAGTAACTACAAACATCACTACTTTTGGAAGGTTATAAAAAAATTCTTAGAAAAAATAATAATTTCAAACAAAATCACACGGTTGAAATACTCATCCAATATTAACAATTTGTTCTTTAGTAAGAAATAGAATTCTTCATAGCAAATGCCTCAGAATTGCCTCATTCAATTACTTCAGCCATTAAAAACCAAACAGCTAATTCGGCAAACTATATCTGTAGCCTTACTGAACACCTGCAGTTCTATCTTCTGTTGTCTCAATAGCGACCATGTTTTTCTGAGTAACAGCAGATCGCATCTGACAGATACTAACACTTCTGACAGATACTGACACCAAGCTTACATACTGTACTGAAAAAAACCTAACACTGATATCTGTGCTTGCTATAGGTGTACTGTCTGGTGCACATAAAAGCAGATATAGGACAGGAGAATTTACTTTGCCTTGACTGGTTCTCGTTCTAACCAGCGAACTCTAACTTTTTGTTTATAATGATACTCTTTTAGAAAATCTTGCAACATTGATGGTAAAGGGAGCCCATCAATTCCATCGTACGTAGTGCATCTGCAGATTACTGCACGGCAGATATACTGCAAGCTAAAAGGGAAAGTCCTATTTAGTGAGATAGTAAGCAATGGTTCAAAAAACATGCAAGAACTGGGATCTTTATAATGTTCCAAAAGTCCTGTTACAGTGGTGGAGTGAAATACACATGGGTCGTGGGCATCAAAGCTAAAGTTGTGATTCCACTGTTCAATTCGGGCGTGCAGGGATCTGTTGTAGCGACGGAAGCTCACAGAGAAGAGGTAGTCCTCTTGTGCAGAGTCCCTGAGCAAAAATGTGCCTTCAGGTTTCCCTTCAAGAAGGGCTTCTGCTTCATAACGGTCCATCACTCCCCAGTAACAGGGATTGCCTGTAATCTGAAGCAGATCAGGCACGAGGCAGTGTATATAATCAATCTGAGTATGGACTTTCCAAGCTCCCTGTCTGCTCACGTGGGCATGGCTGTCTCCAGATACCTGACGTTGCTTCTGCCTACGTGACTGCAAACACAGCGTGGTTGTGTCCTCTTCTGAGTCACAATTAGCTTGTGGAATTGCAGAACTGTCCCCACTTATTTCAGTCATCCCAGGCGCTAACTTTGGTCCCAGTTTATATAAGGGATTAACCTGTGCAGTGGCTTCAAATGTATGTATTTGTGCATTGGGAGGGGGGTCAACCCCTTCTTCAATACTAAGCCGCCTTCTCTCTCTAAGCCTATCTTCTTCATCTTCTGTAGAAACCAAGGATGGATCAAATGTATCAAAAAATGTTGAATGTGGGCTCACAGGGGCTGTATGCTGTTTAATCAAATGCCATTTTTGGGCTAAATCTGAACCAGCAGGAAAAGGACATTTCTCAAGCATTAATTCAGAAAGATGTATTTTTCTTTTATTAGAAAATAGAGGTTTTGACTGCTTGTTGTAAGTTCTCATAGGAAAACACAAGCCCACAGTATCCTGCAACCTCTGTCTCAGAGAGCGACTTCCTACAGTTCTGCTGGAAACACTGTCCATGTCATGTACGGAGCTTACGCCGTATCGCCTCTCTCTCCTCTGAAGTGCACTTCGAGTTCTACCAAACTTTTTATCAGTATCCAGTGAACTCTGAGTCTTTGTGGAACAGGAATGTTTCTTCTTCCCACCCCACGGAGCATGTCGAGAGTAGGAATCTCTTCTTGCAAGTCTTGATCCTGTGGTGACACACGAGTCGTTATCCTTTTCAATGCTTATTTCAACAATCTGAGGAATTTCAGTGGCACAGTTTGGGTTTCTCCTTGAAGAATTCTTTGAAGGGCTTAATCCCAGTTGTAAGGCAACATTTTCTCTTAAGGGACTGCTTTGTTGCTGAGGAGCTGAGTCTCCTATACTGATGCTTTTCTCTCTGACAGATAAACATCTGTTGGAGTTCATGTCCACATTTTCACTCCGGCTTCCTCCCTCATGACTAAAGAGATTCTGACACCTGTATTTGAAGTTATTCCACATTTTCCCCACTTTATCCATTGATTATAAGACCTAAAAACAAAACAGGGAAAGGAGAAAAATAAGTTAAAGTGGTGTGTGAAACAGAAAAGGCAGAACCCACTCCCCTTCTTTTTGGAAATTTCAGCAATACTGGTCAAGAGTCTGCCTTCTATTACTAAAGTGATAGGACAGACAATCTGCTAGGTAGCTGTAAGGTCACCAGGCCCTTTGTGGCACTGCATTCAAGCTAGTATTCACTTCCCATTTCCTTTCAGATAACATACTCAGGACTCGGGGGCGGGGGTGGGGGGGGGGGGAAGGAAAGAAACACTTTCAATCAAACTCTGGTTTCTTTTTCCCATGTATCAATCTAATTTCATTATGACATTGATTGTTGCCTTACTTTGAATAATTTAGGTACTTGCCTCAAATATGAAAAGAGAAAACGTATTCTGGATTTTGAAACATATATGATTCAATTTCTCAAAAGTCATAAGCAGGACCACATTTATGTAAATATTAAAATTAGTTAAAAACCTTTAAGTAGCAATCTTCCCAATTTCACTTACCAACTACTACTCCACTAACCTAGCAATCTAAAGCTTACAGGTTAATCACTTGTAAAAATTTTATATCTTCCCTCCCCACCCTACAATGTATCATATTTTATCCATGATTTTGAAGAAGCAGTCTGAGTAGAAAGAAAAATAAGAGGAAGGAAAGAGAATACAATATTTAGGTTTAAGTGAAAAGATATCTTTAAGCTTCACAATTCTCAATCCTGGAAGAGCTTAGAAGAAATAGAGCAATAAAAAAAAAAATTTATGATACTTTAATAATTAACAAAATAAAAACAAAAAATATGCAATTTGGCTTCTTTATTCTTGCTCCTTTATAAAAATCTAAAGCAGTTTATTGCATTTTACAAATAAATTATTTTTTTAAGACTACAATATTAATAGGCACACTGTCTTATTCAGTAACCTAAAAGTCAACATTGGAAGAAATGGAAAAACCTGAATTGACTGATAAAATTCTAGGTGGGAAATGATTTGCCCTCAGAATTTTGAGGGCATTACTTCACTGTTCTAGTTGTCAAAAAGTCACATCATACTAATTCCCAATCTTCTTATGTGGCCTGTTTTTTTTTTCATGAAAAATTATAGTTGTTCTTTATCCTTTGAGTGGCCCTTTTTTTTTTTTACAGTCATTGAGCTGGGGCCTTTCCATGTCCTTCCCACTGCCCCCTCCCTCTCTCCTGAAAGTCCTTTTTATTAGATACTAAAACTCTTAGGTTTACCTTTTATCATGTTTTCTTTTCAATATTGTATTTCCTTTCCTTTTCTACTGTCTGGTAGATTTCTTTGGCATCACTTTCCAACATTTCTAGTTCAGTTACAATTTTTCTATGACACTTTTAATTTCCAAAACAATTTTCTTGTTCTCTGTTCTTCTTCTTCTTTAAACATATATATATTCTTGATTTCAGAGAGGAAGGGAAAGGAAGAGAGATAGAAACATCAATGATGAGAATCATTGATCGGTTGCCTCCTGCACGCCCCCTACTGGGGATAGCAACCCAGGCATGTGCCCTTGACCGGAATCAAACCTGGCACCCATTAGTCCACAGGCTGACGCTCTATCCACTGAGCCAAACCGGCCAGGGCTCTCTGAATGTTCTTTTTAATAGTATCCTATTTTAATTTTTTGTCTGTAATATCTCATTTCACTAAGGATACAAAAAATTTTAAATATTGTAACATTTTAAATATTTTTATCTGTTTCTTCTCAGTACTGTTTTCTTCTTAAGTTCTGTCTGATGAGCCCTGGCTATCCATCAGCACTAACATGCTCATCAGAAGCTGTGTCTACATGGGAGAGTTGTTTGTCAACTGATTGGCTTTACTACAAGGTAATGAAGCAAATGAGTTGTTTTTTTATCCCCAAAAGTCAGTATCTGTAAGTCTGTCTGCTGGCTGGCTCATCCCAGAGACAAATGCTGCAATCTTTTCTCTAGAGCATACAGGGGTGAGCAAAAGTAGGTCAATGATAATAATAATAATAATAATAATAATAATAATAAATATAATAATTACTGAATACATAATAATAAACTGCTTTGAGTACTCACAACTGTAAGCCTACTTTTGTCAACCCTATATATACCTGACTGCCATGTTCTGAGAACAGGGCAAGAGAATAATGGAGTCTTAACCTCAACCTTAAGTCCCTGTTTTATCAAAGGTGTCCTTATTTATAAAAGCTGCCCCAGCTCCAGCTATATCTGAACCGCTTGATTAAATTTGCCCAGCTCTAACCTCTAGTTTCATCTAAGGTAAAGGAATGGTGATCTCCTGGCTACTAAGGGTGAAGATTGACACGTGGGAGCCTGATGCATACGCTTTCAACCACACACGTTTTCCGCTCTATACTTCATCTTACCCTCTGAAGTAGCTGGTTTCTCTAATTTCTGAGCCAGCAGTGTAAATTGGTTTGCTCGTTTCTAACATACTCATTTTGCAGGCACTTAGATCACCGTTCTCAGTTCTGTTAATTTCTAGTGACCTGCTTTTACCAAAAACGTCACCAATTAGGCCTATTTTTATCTTCTCTCATTTGTTTTTTGCTCCTGAATTTATCCCTTATGCTTTTTTTATTGCTTTAGTTTTAGTGGGCATGTGCAGGAGGCAACCAATTGATGTCTCTCTCTCTCTTACATCGATGTGTTCTTTTTCCCTCCTTCTTCCCTCCTTCCCTTCCATTCTCTCTAAAAATCAATGGGAAAAATATCCTCAGGTGAGGGTTAAAAAAAAAAAAAAGGACAATGCTCTAAAGTAGGGTGTGAACAATACTAAATAAACTATGTGCCACAATCTCATCACTGCTTCTCATCTTTTTTATTTTTGTCATGTATTCAAGAGGCCTATAGAATCCTAGGAGAGACCGTCTAGAGCACTGACTCTTTTGTAAGATATAAGAAGAATAAATTACTGGGAATAGGAAATGTAAAAAAGACATGAAATACAAGTGCATTATTAGATTGAACAGACATAAAAATAACTGTCAAATTGCTATAAAATATTTTAAATGTTTGCTTTTAATTTCTATACCTAACTTATCATCTTTTTGGCATCAATTCACAGCCTATACTTTGGGTAGCTCTGGTATACTGTTGTGCTATCTAATACATGTGGTTACTGAGTCCCTGAAATTTGGCTAGTGTCACCTACTGAAATAATAGCATGGATTTAATTGGTTAAATATATCATTAAAATTAATTTCATCTGCTTTTTACTTTTTCAATGTGGTTACTAAAAATTTAAAATTACACATATGGTTCAAATTATATTTCTTCTGGATAGTACTGATTTAGAGCAGGGGTCAGCAAACTACATATCCTGAGGACAAAATATGGCCTCTGGCCTATTTCTGTATGGAGCCTGGCGAAGAATATTTTTTACATTTTTAAAGGGATTACTGAACAACAACAAAAAAACCCCCACAAAGATTATTGACAGAAACCACATGTAGCCTGCAAAACCTAAAATATTTTCCACCTCTCCCTTTACAGAAAGTTTAATGACCCTGGTCTACAGTATGTAAGATTACAAACCATACCACGATAGACATTAGAATAGCAATATTCAAGAAGTCCGAGTCTCTTTTCTCCATGTTTACAACATAAATTTTGTAGCTATCTAAAAATATTTCTTTGACAAGCAAATTATACTTGAGAAATGACTGTTTTAGAAAGCAACCAAACTTAAAACCACTTATCTCCCTATATAGCTGTTTATAAGTTGAATAACCGAGTGGGACATGCAAAAAACAACTGTACTTCCAGGTTACAAAAGGCAGTTTCCAATACTGAAACTTTAGTTCAGTTTATAAATAGAGCATGAAACTTAGTGATTTCTCTATTTCTAATCTGAATAGTGTTGATAGATTACATCGTGACAAAATACTCTAATTTAAAGAAAGACTTATGCTTCCACACCCTTTGGGGATAGAAAGTGGAATTTTTGTTGATGTGGGAAATGCTATGTGGGCGGCTGTAATACTGGGAATAAAAAAAAATGCTGATAATGATTCATAGAAGAGTCCATGTAAGAATCAGACAGGCATTTCAACTATTTTTTTAAAAACGTTTTTGCCTTGACATTCTCAGGAGAAGGTTTTTATTAAATTTATTATTTATTTATTTATTTATTTACTGATTTGAGAGCTTGTTTGGAGGTTCTAGCAGGGGAGCGCAGCTACTCGTATACCCTTGACCGAAGACCGGTCCTCTCCTGGGGGGGAAGGTCGTCCTCTTCGACCGAGCGCGCAGCTTCGGGAGGGACGCACATGGATCGGTGAGGGAGGAGGGGGACACCCGCCTAGCCAGCCAGATCAGCCGAATCAACCCTAGCGATCAATGGGGTGACAGATGTCGCAGCCAGATCGCCCTCACATCCTATTTACTGATTTGAGAGAGAGAGAAACATCAAGTTGTTGCTCCACTTATTTATGCATTCATTGGTTGTTTCTTGTATGTGCCTTGAGGGATCAAACCTGCAACCTTGATGAATGTGGACAACACTCTAATCAACTGAGCTACTGGGCCAGGGCCTGCATTTCAACTATCTCAGTATTTACAACGTCAGTTTTGAGGTTCTTTTGTTTGTTGTTAAATTTTAGGAAATATTTTTAGCTGAAACCCTTTGAAACCTAAATTACAACTCTATTACTTTATATAATGTTACACATAGCTAAAAAAGTGTTAAATTTAAACTGTAGTGATTCTGGAATAAAAGTCACTTGTTCATTACAATCTTTCCATTTCCACTCCTGTATAGCTATCCTTAAAACTAACCAAAACAAATTTCTAAAAACTCATTTCTTCCTCCAAGGATAGTCAGAATTTAAAACTGGTTTTATAATGCCATTATCAACAACAGCTTTTGTTGAAAAACGATATTTAACAGGATAAGCTATAAACCAGAATTATGGAAAATGGTAGGTCAAATTCCATTACTAGAAAAATTTATGTACATAAAATATTAAAGATTACAGTCAATGACCCTCTTAATGCCAAGTTATATCTATTACAAAATTCCCATAAAACAAAATAATTAAAATAGTTTCCAGGAGTTTATTTTAATGGGACTCAATCCACACTTTATTAGAAATAAATTAATTCAGCAAGTTTTAAGACTACACGGCATGCCACAATGGTTAAAGAGGAAGAATATGACTCAACTCAAATCCTCTGTCTACTGTTTAGTCTATCTAGACTACTTAGTCATGGTAATACCTTCCCAACAGAAAGTCCTTCAGTTTCAGTAACAAAAATTGGGACACATGATTAAGGAAAGTATTTCTGTGCCAAATTCAGAGTACAGGAGACAGTTTAAGAGTTTCAACTTTTAATTGGTATTTTGGTGGCATTTCAATAATTTTTAGAAAAATATAACTGGATGCCTATTTATCTCTTATACTGTTATTCAATATGTTCAACCATACAAAATTACTGATATAATTCAACCTCAGAGTTCTATTGGAATATACATAACATTTATATGTAATTTATACATAATCATTTACACAAGGATTTTCAACTGGTGTGTCACAGGAATTTTCAAAACATGCAATACCTGACTATATAGTCAGGGGCACTGTCCTCTTTTCCCTTAGATTGTCAAATAAAAATATGACAACAGCTAATATAATAATAGCCATCCGGTGTGAATCAAAATTATACCTATTTTTTTGGTCAGGTCAGCAAAAAATATATTTTTTGGTGTGCCACAGAATTTTAGTAACTAATTTATGTGTGCTATGAGGTGGATTTGAAATGTTTAGAAGTCAAATCTATAGGATTAATAACTGATCGGTAAAAGGTAATGAAGAAGAGAGCGGTATCAAAAATGAATGCCAAGCCTGAATGGTGTGGCTTAGTGGTTGAGCATCAACCCATGCACCGTAGGTCACCAGATGATTCCCAATCAGGGCACATTCCTGGGTTTTGGGCTCGCCCCTCAGTAGGGGAGGGGCAAGCCAATTGATGGTTCTCTGTCATTGATGTTTCTATCTCTCTATCCGTTTCCCTTCTTCTCTCTCTAAAATCAATTTAAAAATACACAGAAAAAAGAAAACAACCAATGCTAAGTTTCTGACTTGTGAAAATAGGTGGGTAGAGATGCTATTTTGTTATTTCTGAGATGGGAAACGCAGTAGATAGAGCAATTTTGGCAAGTGAGGGGTTGGGGAGAGTTAATAAATTCAATTTAGAAAATGCTACAGTTAAGACTGTCATTGAGATATCTAAGTAAAGCCTCATTAGTCTCTCAATGTATGTTCATATAATAGATTACTATATAGCAGGGATGATAAACTACAGTGACCTGCATCTATACACATGAATCTCAAAAACACTGTGCTTAGAGAAATAAATCATACAGATGATATATACATTATGAATTCATTTACCTTTTAAACTGGCAAACCCCAAAATATATTGTTTAGGTATACAACATACATAATAAAAATATAGAAAGCAAGGAAATGGCTACCTATTTGGGGAAGGGATATGTTATTAGGGAGAGGCACTCAAGAAGCTTTGAGAACACAGGTGATTTTTTATTTCTTATAGTAATGGGGACATGGTTTTTACTTATTAACTATTCTTCAAACTGCAGTTACATTTCATACACTTGTTCCTGTATGTGATACATTGCATAATAAAATTTAAAAAACTATATAGGCCACATTTTGACCACTATGGGAATTAATAACCAAGTATTATACAAAAAAAGCTACCAGAAAAATAAAAAGTTCTCATAACTCTTAGGTAAAAAAGGAATTCAAACCTAAAAGTTACAGACGATTTAGAAAATAGCATATTAATATTTTGCATTTTTTTCCTGTGCAGCAATTTGGCATATTTATCAAAACACTCTTACTCTTCAACTTGGCACTTATTCTAGACTAGATGGTTACCCTAAAGCAGGCAAAGTTTAAAACAAACAAACCAACAACCAGAAAAAATATTAAGCTAAACTGGTTTTCTAATGTAATACAGAGGTCAGCAAACTTTTTCTGAAAAGGGCCATATAGTAAGTAAATATCTTAGGCTTTGTGGGCATGCATTCTCTGTGGAAACTATTGAACTTTGCCATTGTAGCCTGAATGCACATAGATAATATGTAAGTGAATAAGCATAACTGTTTGTCAATAAAACTTTATTATGGTCATTGAAATCCAAATGTCATATAATTTCCAGTGTCACAAAATATTCTTCTCCTGATTATTGCCCCCAACCATTTAAAAATGTAAATCCATTCTTAGCTCTGGGGTTATACAAAAACAAGTAGCAGGACAGATTTACCTACAGTTTGCCAACTTCTGATAAAGTATATCATAAAGCCTTTGATATTACATTTACTAAAACAAATGTTTATTCTAGAAAGCAATTTGGGGAAACAATACTCTAAGAAATAAACATACCAAATAAAAGTCTAACCCTCATCTGTAATCCCACCACCCAGAGTCAACCACTGTCACTATTTTGGTGGACATCTTTCCATACATCCTCTTTTATGTAAAAAGCTGTATGTAATCTTCTTTTATAATTAAAAATTTATATCTTCATGTCTGTGACTATATTCCTTCTCATTTATTGAATAGTGTTTTTTCTTTTTCTTTTTTTTTAGTTAGCTGTCAGAAATGGCATCAGACTAGTAAAAGAGGAAAACCTCTGACAGTTATATCTTTTAAATTGATCAATAAACCCAAGAGTATTTGAAGTAAACAAAAAAGCAGACAAACATTGGAAAGCTGAAAAAAGAAAATAATAATGGTAATGATGGCTATGATGACGATTTACATTATTGAATGCTAACCATGTGCCAGGCACTGATATAAGCATTATACTTCTCCCAACAATCCTATGAGTAAAAATTATCTCAATTTTATATATATAGAAACTGATACAATTGAAAGATTAATAGTAATCTAGAATTAAGTTTCTTTCATTATTATTAATCTATTCAGGTTTTCTACCTCTTCTTGAATCAATTTTAGAACTGTATATTAACAACTCTAACTCTGAGTAGGGTTATTAATAAGTTCTTTAAAACCTCAACAAATACATAATTTCTATATATTTTCAACTATGGCAGAGAACAAAAAAAGATGAAACTGATACTAAAATTTGGAAGGTAGCACATACACACCAAAAGAACATTAATGGTTTGTTTCTTTTGTTGTTGTTGTTGTTGTTTTGGGTAATCCTTACCTGAGGATATTTTTTCCGTTACTTTTTAGAGAGAGTGGAAGGGAGGTAAAGAGGAAGGGGGAGAGAGAAAAGAGAGAAACATTGATGTGAGAGAGACACATTGATTGGTTGCCTCCTGCACACACCCTGACCAGGGTCAGGGATTGAACCTGCAATCCAGTTATGTGCCCTTGACCAGGAATTGAACCCTTGACACTTAAGTGTGCAGGCTGATGCTTTAACCACTGAACACACCAACCAGGCCTGGCTTGTTTCATTTTATTATAATGTATGAAACAATACTCTGACCAAGAGTCCAGAGTAAAAACTATATTCACAACCTACTGCAAATATTTTGGTATCTATACTCTATGCTTACCTATTATGAAAGTCATTTTTTTTTGTGTAGAACTTGTATACCACTCAGAAATGTTCTGATTATTATAACTAAAGGATTTATATGACTAAGTTCTATTTCTTTGCTCAAATACTACTTTTAACCACATGGTCAGTTAAGAATGTGTTTGAAGCCATATGCTTAATTCAAGGAATGAAGTTCAAGAAGTACTTATATTTCTTTCTGCATATTAAGAAAAATATAGTAGTCCATTTTTAAAAAGAAAAAAGAAAGAGGACATAAAATCAAATTAAGAGTCACAGTGTTATACAGATTCTGCATTAATACCCCCCAAAAGTGATAACCTGAGGGTGGTTTTTTTTCTAATAAAAGTAAGTATCTAAAATTTGTTTCTTAAATTTTACTCACGTAGTTCTAACTTCCAGTGTCATGTTGGAGGTGCTCCAGGCCTCAAAAATCCCATTCTTAAGCCCAAATCACTTGTGGAAACACTGCATGTGCTTTGCTTAGGGCATAAGCATATTGAGCCAGTCCATGGGACAGAGAGGAGAGGAGGCTGAACTCCAGCTTTACTACTTAAGAATACTTTGAACTTGAATGTATTCCTTCACATTTCTGAGGTTAACTTTGTCTCTTGTTAAAACAAAGATAACAATACTATCTCATAGATTGGTTATGAGGAATAATAACCATCTATTATAATAAAAGCATAATATGCTAATTAGACCAGACGTCCTTCCGGATGACCTTCTGGATGAAGCTGGGACTGGAGGGAAGCCTGGGAAACAAGTGCCTGGCTGTGGCTGGAGGGAAGCCTGGGTCCCGGGTGCCAGAGGGAAGCCGGTGCTGGCAGCTGGGGGAAGGAAGGCCTACTTTTGCACGAATTTTGTGCATTGGGCCTCTAGTTAACTATAAAGCCTTTGGCTCATAGGAGACACTTAAGACAGTGGCTTTAAAAATGGTATCAGCAGTATCTAGCATAAAACTTTAGCTTTTCTTTCCTTTAAAGATAATTCTCCCTTTCATTTCTTGTGGGTTATGCCCCAAATGTTAATATTGTCCTATGTACAATATCTGCCAGACTGTAAGTTCTATTAATCATTTGAACTTCTATGTTATTTCCTCAGAAACTCTATGGGGATTTCAATGTTCCTTAGCAGTTGAAGCTACAGCTCATCTACAACCTAAACTAAGCATAGCTAATCTGTACAGTACTGGGAAAGATCCAGGAAAACAGTCCTCATTCTTTATTTTCTTCAAAATTTCTTTTTAGTCTGTAAAAACACTGCCACAATTTAAATTTTACCACATAGATGTTGTACACCAGTGAAACATAAAGTCCTAATATGTTATGCTTCATTTTCTGTGGAGAAAGTATCTTATGTAATATACTAATGAGTGTACCATTAACTGAAATGTTTCTTATCTGGCCAGTACTATTGGCAGACTGAATGGAACACAAAGAACATGTGCTTTAGCTTCCGAGGGCCCTAAACTAAAAATCAAGCACTCACTAGCTGTGTGAAATCTAAGTCTCAGCCTTTCCATCTAAAAATAGGAAAAATTACCCCTCTTTTCAATGTTTTCTAGGAGGATAACATGACATTAGGATTAAGTAATAATAGCTGAGTATATAATAGGGTCTCAAAAGTGGTAGCTTCTGTTACACAACCAATCCAAGGCAGGAGAAGCTACATGTTGGTACTAGTAGCAACAAAACAAAGCTGTTTTATGGCTAGGGAGAGATTATTGATGAGTTAGTCCTGCCTTTATCCCCCACCTCAAGGGAGGCTACTTTTAAATGTAAAGAAAAGTGTCCTGGCCGGTTTTGTTCAATGGTTTGACCATTGGCTCATGGACCGAAGGCAACCAATCAATGTGTTTCTTTCACATTGGCATTTCTCTCTCTCTCCCCTGCTCCTCTCCTGCCTTTCCACTTCCTCTAGGAAATCAATGGAAAAAAAGAACCTCGGGTGAGGATTTAAATAGTTTCAAAGATGAATTGAGCAATTTAAGAAGGAAATTTTATATACGTAAAAGCTTTAAAAATATGTGCACCTTTTGACCCAAGATTTTACAATTGGAAATTTGTTCCAAAAAAAATAGTCATTTAACAACACAAAGATTTATATATGAGATATTCATCATAGCGTTAGTTATATTAGCAAAATTGGCAAGAACTGTATTGTTCATTTAATAGAGGATTAGTTAAATAAACTGATACTTTTATATGCTAGAATAATAGAAAGACATTAAAAACCATGTTTCTGGAGCATTTAATTTTCTGGAAATATTCATGATGTTAAATGAATATAGTTTAAAACAGTATGTGTAATTGACCTCAACACATACATATAGAAACATATACTTTCATAAAAAGATATGGCTAGGAAATACCACTGTGGTTATCTTGGGTGGTTTTTGATTATTGTAATTTCATTTTTTCTGTTCTGTATTTTCCAAAATACTACATTTAAATGTATTAATTTCATAGTTGGAAAAAAATGCTATTTAAAAAGGAAGATCTTGAAAAAGACCAATCTATTTTAATATTATAAACCCCAAATTATGTGTAAAATGCAGAAGAAATAAATAATGAAGTATTTAAAAAGACCATTTAAGGAAAGGTAGAAGAAAAGCAGCACAAGGAAATGGGGGATTAGAAGGGTAGAAGAACACAATCAATGGAGAAAGGAATAGCAAATACAAAGATATCCACTGGAGCCAGCCTGATTTTCTCAAACAGTATTGGGGATGAGTAAAGTCACATTGGATTGGGAAGTAAGAATGGCAACCTTATTTTCCAAAAGAGTACCAATAGTAAGAAATGCACATTCTTCGGCATATGGAGATACTATTTATAGGATAACCAACAGAAATAGATTGTGTGATGCCATATAACATTAACACTTCTAGTACAGCTGAGCTTAGTTTCCAAAATGTAATAAAGAGGGGAGGGAAAAAGCAGTGGTAAGAATGGTGGGTATTCCATTATTATAAAAACTAGAGGACCCATGCATGAATTTGTGCAAGGGGTGGGGTCCCTAGGACTGGCTGGAGATTAGGGCTGATCGGGGTTGGGCTGATTGGGGCCAGCTGATCGGGGCCTGCCAGACGGGGGGAGGGATGGAAGGGGAAAGGAACACGGGATGTTGGCCACTGGCTGGGGGAGGGACTGCGGGAGGTTGGCCAGTGGGCCGGGGGGGGGGGGGTAGGGACTGGCTGGGGGGAGGGACCATGGGAAGTTGACTGGCTGCAGGAGGTTGGCTGTGGGAGCACAATGACCACCAGGGAGGAGCTCCTGCCTTGAATGTCTGCCCCCTGGTGGTCAGTGCTTATAGCAACTGGTCGGTCAGTTGTTCCGGTTGCTCAGTCATAACGGTCACTTAGGCTTTTATATATATAGATGTTTTCTACTTGTTAATCAAAGAGTAGCACTCTGATATGAATTCAACTCTTACACATCAGTCTCTTATGAATTCAACTCTTTCCTTATGCATCAGTCTCTTCTCCTTGCTGGGTACTGACACTCACTTGGGTTGGCAAATGTAGGTGTGTGTGGTGGGGGAGAAGTACTGGTTATAAGTATGAATTTGGTGGGAAAGAAGAATTCTCATTGAAATCCAAGAACAAAATCAGTAACATAAGTGGGCTTAGGCCTCAAGGATACTGGAACTGAGAGTCTGACCAGGTCCCACAGTTGCCCTAGGGAACCAAGCAGCAGGAGTCTGTTGGGTCCACATTCTAGACTCTGCAACTTGGTATCTGATTTGCCTCATTATGTGGATCCTTATAGTAACCACCACTCCCCCCTTACTTGTTAATCCTGAATACATCCAGACAGAAAATTAAAAGCAAGAGCTATATTTCTTTAACCAGCCAATGAGATCTATGAGAACCTGATTGGTTCAGTTTTTCCCATTTGCACAAAACTTGTTGTGTTAGCCCACCTGTGATTGGCATCTTTGATGTGGGTACCTACGTCTTCCAGCCACCTATGGCCAAGTAAGGGAAGGTCTTCATAATGTGGAGCACACCTGCCTTGTTTTACTCCCTCAGCAAACGTTCCCCTAGACATGACTGTGGGAAAGCAGGAGCTGAAATTACTCTGTGACAATATGTAATATAGAGATGTTTAATACTTTGGTCCTATTCTACCAGTTCATAAATAATGTTCTACAAAATATTAAGAAGTATTCTACAAATAAAGGTTTCAGTTCAAATAAGTTAATGCCTTAGCTCTCTGAAAAGGATATCCTCCTCAGCATTATTTCTCAACCTCACTTGACAATGGCAGCCTTATTGAGATTTCAGAGGACACTAATGCTCTGTGGGTCAGTTTGGAAACTTCTGTCCTATTGTGCTTCACGTTTCCAGGCAATCCAGAATTTACTACAACGTTAGTTTCAAGAAAGAAGGGACTTTGTCTTGTGCCATGCTTGGTACATATTAAATGTTCAATATATGAATTAGGTGCTCAATATACAAATGTTGTGAAACTAAGTCATTAACATGGAAGCTGAAGAAAAAATGGTAAACAGAAGAGTAAGTGGAGAAAAATAACATGAAGACTACCATTTCTGGTAGTCTAGGATTTTTCAGACCAACCTCCTCGCTGAAAACAAAAGTCCTTAGATCCAAAAAGTCCCAAAATAGCTTAAAATAAAAAGCTGACAAGCTGGTGGGAAACAGTCAGACCAAATTCTAGGGACAATTTGGAACCCAGAGAGATAATAAGAACCCCCTAAAGACAATGACCCTGAGGGCATTTGCAGGCAGAGTTCAACAAGTTAAGTCTTTGATTTCAGTGACCTTACAGGATTAGGGGAACAAATTTCAAAGTACAGATTCCTCAAAAGGTGGAGAGTCCAAGGGAACTCTTTAACACATTAAACCAGGATCCCAAGGGGCTATAATCTCAATCAAAGATAAACAATATCTAAAACCAAACCCTAAATCCCACCCCCAGGAGACTGAAGAGAAGGTTGTTTTAGCCCAGGGAGAAGTGAGAAAAAAAGAATGGAGAGTAAAACATCTGAGGATATAGATCCCTAAGAAGTCAGACCAGTCTAGGTAGAGTTTGCAGTCTGGGTTTGCATGGACTCCTAATCCAGGAAACTTCAAGCTGTGAAATTCTTTTAAAATATTCCTCGGTTAGGGATACCGTCACATATCTTAAAAAAAGGAAAGATAAACCCACACTGAAGGAAGACATTTTCATTCTAGGCCTCAAAGAATACTCACAAGTAATTTTAAGGACAATAAGCAGGAGGCACATTCAAATACAAGTACACAGAAGACATGACTGAAAACAAGAGTCCATAGGAGATAGAAGTATCAGTAGTCAAATTCTTTCCAAAAAGAAAACCTTGGACCCAAATTACTTCATTGGTGAATTCTATCATTATTTAAGGAAAAACAAAATATTCCAATCTTACACTAGCTCTTTTAGAGAGAAACATTCTCCAACTTATTTTATTTGGCTAATATAACCTAATACCAAAGTCTAACAAGGAAACTTTGAGAAAAAAGGCTACAGGCCAATCTCAGTCATGAGTATAGATATAAGTTTTTTAAACAAAATATTAGCAAGCTGAATCTAACAGTATATAAAAATGGTCAAGTTAGACATATCTTAGGAATACAAGGTGGCATTAACATTAGAAAATCAATTAATATAATTCATCATACTGATAGTTACAGAACAAAAAATATGTAGCTCATGACGTGGAGAAAAAGCATTTAATAAAATTCAACATCCACTTGTTAAGAATATATTTAGCAAACTAAGAGTGAAAACTAAACATTGCCCAACTTAATAAAGAACATTTCTAAAAAATGATAGCTAACCTCATCCTTGATGAAATGCTGAGACCGGAATAAGACAAGATGCTTATTATCATCACTCCTACTCTACGTTGTAATAAATCTAGTCAGCGGAATAAGGCAAGTTAAGAAATAAAAGGCAGTGATTAATTTTATCTTTATAGCTTTTGGGAGGAACAAACAGTTATTATTTCTGGATAAAATAATTGTGCATTTCAAAAATCCACAATGATCTACCAAAAAATGATCAGAATTATATGAATTTGGAAAGTTGGTAGATTCAAATCCTATATAATAAAAGCCTAATATGCCGAAACCGGTTTGGCTCAGTGGATAGAGCGTCGGCCTGCGGACTGAGAGGTCCCAGGTTCGATTCCGGTCAAGGGCATGTACCTGGGTTGCGGGCACATCCCCAGTGGGAGATGTGCAGGAGGCAGCTGATCGATGTTTCTCTCTCATCGATGTTTCTAACTCTCTATCTCTCTCCCTTTCTCTCTGTAAAAAATCAATTAAAAAAAAAAAAAAAAGCCTAATATGCTAAGTGTCTGGTAATCCGTTCAACCAAAGTGTAATATGCTAATGATATGCTAAGGCCACTCAACCACTCGCTTTGACGTGCACTGACAACCAGAGGGTAGACAGTCCGACCAGTAGGTTAGCTTGCTGCTGGGGTCTGGCTGATTGGGACTGAGATGGACTGGACGCGCCATGGAGCCCTCCCGCATTCCTCCCCGGCCCCGTTCGTGCACTGGTGGGGTCCCTCAGCCTGGCCTGTGCCCTCTCGCAATCCGAGACCCCTCGGGGGATGTCGGAGAGCCAGTTTCAGCCCAATCCTGCTCAACACAGGAGCTGCCCCTTGGTGGTCAGTGTGCTCCCACAGGGGGAGCGCCGCTCAGCCAGAAACTGGGCTCACAGCTGGCAAGTGCAGCAGCACTAATGATGTCCGACTGCTGGCCTAAGCCATCAGTCAGATATCCCCCGAGGGCTCCTGGACTGCGAGAGGGCACAGGCCGGGCTGAGGGACCCCCTCTACCCCCCAAGTGCACGAATGTCGTGGACCAGGCATCTAGTCTATATATATATAAAAGGCTAATATGCTAAGTGTCCTTCCTCCTGTCCAGGTAATGATGACACATAGCAACGCCTGGCTTCATCCCCCTAGTGCAGGGGTGGGCAACCTTTTCGTGAGTGCATGCCAAAACCAGCAAAATCTCTAACTCAAAATTCTTCTGTGTGCCAACCCTAATTTTTTGAGAACATGTGACGCCTACTTGATATCTCTTAAGGGTATGTATGTGAAGAACCTTGAAGAAATAATAAAATTCATTCGAGCGACAAAAACACAGTATATGATGATGAAAAACACATTTATTTTTTAATGTATACATGTACACTGATAGTCCAACAGAAAACTTTATGACTCTGTTTGATATTATCAGTGGGACTTTTGCTGCTGCATCACTGATGACAGAGATTTTACATCAGGTTTATATTTCGTGACCTTCAGAGATATGCACGAGCTACTACTTTCATCCATCAGGTTACTCCTATTACGAGACTTAACAAAATTCATCACTGAGAACAAAGATTCACAAGCATATGTGGATGAAACCAAAACACTGGTATATTCATATAGTAGGATAGTATGTGTATAATGGATTAGAGAAATGAAATGTTATACACAAATGAATGAATGGCACAAAAATAAGTCAGACACAAAAGACTATATATATTGACATATATACATATGTCTGTATATGTGTATATATAAGATGTAAATTTCATCTTTAAGGATGTAAACTTCTGAGAGAAGGAAAAAATATAAGAATATGGCTACTTCTGGGAATGGATAGGATAGAGACATGTAGGGTTTGACTGGTAAGGGCACATAGCACAAGTATGGTAGACTGGCAATATTCTATTTCTTAATTTGGGTGGTGAATGCCTTATAATTACCCATTAAACTGTACCTTTATATGTATTTTACACACTGTTCTGTACATGTTAGATTTCATCATGGGAAATAAAGAACAACAAAAGAGTATACACAGAGAGAGATCAAAGAAAGCAGAAAGCAGTATTTGTTGTAGGTATTACTCTCAAAGGGCTACTTAACAACCTTCAGGTAGCTTCAGTGAAACCCAAATAATAGTCCATCTCTACACTAGACTATTATTTCTTTCATTATATTACCTTTATCATTACTGTTACATATTATATCTTAACAAAATTTCAAATCTAATTATAAGAGAAAGAATACTTTGCCAAGTTTTTTCTACTTGACTCCATATGCCTGCTACATACACAGAGAACCATTCCGAGAGAGAAAGCCATAAACATTTGGCACAGCAGATATAACTAAATGTTCCACTAAAAATGATCCATAAAACATTCAATAACATAGTGGTAGATTTACTTTAAATCTTATGAAGTTAAACTACATATTAAGTAGTTAATTCAGTAACTTAACTTACATTATTCAAGAACATAAGTATCCTTTATATGACATTTTTCTGCCACAATTTCTATTCAAATATGTTTTTTATGAAAGAATCTAAGTTTTTGCCCTGTTCCGCATCTTAATAGCCATATAAGGCAATTTGGATTCCACTTTCTTAACAATATGGGAGAACTTCAGTTTCCTGGGTGTAATTTATGAATTTCATCTATTTAACTAACTTAGTCCCTTCAGTTGAAATGAAGCTAATGGGGAATTTTTTTTATTTTATTTTAAGAGTGTATATATATATATATATATATATATATATATATATATATATATGCTATGGGAACGTATGTTCTTGTCTTTACAGTTATAATCAGGTATTTTTCTAGAACCAACTGTTACCTCCTTGAGTACAGCTGGGTTTTTATGGGAAGCATATTAACAGTCCTTATATTCCATCCACTTTTCAGTCCACTAATAGCCTACAAAAATGTCTCAATTTGGCTATTCCTCATCGCCCCTCAAATTCATTATGTCTAAAATTAACTTAAGATTTCTCTCAAATTGGGATATCATCAGTACCACGTTTCTGTGGAATTTCTTAGAAAAATTGTATTTTATTATTTTCCACTTGACATCATTATATTTATTTTTTATTTTTAAATATGGTTTTTACTGATTTTAGAGAGAGAGGAAGCAGGAGGGAGAAACATCAATGGGAGAAACATGAATCAGCTGCCTCCTGTATGCCCCCTGACTAGGAATTGAACCGGTGACCTTTCGGTTCATGAGACGATGTCATCCACTCTGGCCAGGCAACACCATTATATTTAATATTACCAAGTTGACAATTTCTTTTCCAAAATGGCTCTCAAGTTTACCTTTGCTCTGCACCTTCACTGCCAGTAACCTTGTCCAGGTTTCTATTGCTACATTCCTAGGTTTCTACAACACCTTAGTCTCTCCTCTTCCTGTACTCTACCACCACCAAACTCATTTCCTTTCAGCAACATTCAACAGGTATCTCTTGTGCCTGACTTTCACTGACTGACATCCATAATTAGGCCCCATTTTATCCAAACTTAATTCTCCTTACTCTAAAACACCTCCACCACTACTCTGTCCTTCACCATTCAAGTCTATTTTTAATGTCTACATCAAGTTCTAATTTCTCTAAAAGGATTTATTACTAATGCTACAATTTGTTGTTTTCTTCTCAGATTGTTTCAGACATGTCAATTTTATCTCTATAAAAGTACACCTACAGGAGAAATGAAAAACTTTACATCAGAATTTTTAGGAAAAGACAAAAAGGTGTCAAGGCCAAGGTGCTCTATTCTATTCTGGTACTTGGGTCTTGGCTCGGATAACTAAATCAACAGCTGGTCTGTGAGCTGGCTAGTGAAGTATGACTCATTCTGCCAAATGGATTAAACAATTAGCTGCAATGGGAAAGTGTCTATGAAATTCTATTTAAACCACTGGGCATGTATTCTACATAAGTAATTATTTGAAAGCTTGGTCAGAGAATTTTAGTAAAAAAATTTGATTGCTAATTTGGATAATGTGCCTAGTGGGATAGAAGCCAAAACTCAGAGTTTACTAGGCAATCAAACATTCAATAATTATTATTTGACAACAAAAGAGGTCAGGTGATAGAATGGGGCTAATTTTCTTTACTCCACCCATTCTTAACCCTTTTCTCTTTAATGTTAGAGAAATTTTATAAAAGCAAAATCCACCAAGCTACAGCTGTAAAAATTTCTTTCTTCATTGTCCAGTCATGGTAATACCTCCATATTTCAAAAGGATAGAGATTAATAGGTTGAACTCACCTGTGTCTACCATAATTCAAGAAATTCTCCATTAAAACAAAATCTAATCTTTTCTTGTGAAAAGCCACTATATTTTCTTCCAATTCCACTCTTGTACCTAGATTTGACACCAAGATAATGTTTTCCATAACTTAATTTTACTTTTTAATTTATACTTCAGAAACTATGACTGGGAGAGGTGTTAATTACTTCCCAAAGTAAGTTCCTAACACAGATGATTGTTTTTATGTTCTTTGTACTTTCCTTATAAAAAGGTATGTAATTATATGGTTTCTGTTTGGGGGTAGTGGTGGTGAAATTACAATAGAATAAGACACTATTTGTATTGAAAAGTAAAAACCTTAAAAAAAACAGTGTAATACAGCAACCCAAGCATCCAGATGAAAGGATAAAAAGAAAAAGTGGTACAATCTATAATGGAATATATTCAGCTTTAAAAAGAAAATAAATTCTTCCCTCACCAGTGTGGCTCAGTTGGTTGAGCATCGTCCCAGACACTAAGAAAGAGGTTGCCAGTTTGATTCCTGGTCAGGGCACATGCCTGGGTTCCTGGCTTCCATCCCCAATAGGGGGCATGCAGGAAGCAGCTGATAGATGTTTCTCTCTCACACAATGTTTCTCTCTCTCTCTCTTTCTCCTTTCTTCTGTCTAAAACAGGGGTGGGCAAACTTTTTGACTCGAGGGCCACAATGGGTTCTTAAACTGGACCGGAGGGCCGGAACAAAAGCATGGATGGAGTGTTTGTGTGAACTAATATAAATCCAAAGTAAACATCATTACATAAAAGGGTACGGTCTTTTTTTTTTTTTTTTTTTTTAGTTTTATTCATTTCAAACGGGTCGGATCCGGCCCGCGGGCTGTAGTTTGCCCACGGCTGGTCTAAAATCAAGAAAAACACAATTTTTTTAAAAAAGAAATTTTGATATATGCTGCATCATGGATGAATCTTGATGATATTATGCTACATGAAATAAGCCAATTACAAAAGGACAAATATTGTCTGATTCCTCTTATATGAGGTTCCTAGAATAGTCAAATTCAGAGACAGAAAGTAGAATGATGGTTGCCAGATGCTGGGGGCAGGAGGAAATGGGGAGTTAGTGTTTAATGGGTACAGAGTTTCAATGGGGAAGAGAAGAAAGCTCTGGTGATGGTTGGTAGTAATTAGTGTACAACAATATGAATGTACTTTAATGCCACAGAAAAGTATACGTAAAAATGGTATCATTCATGTATATTTTATGAAAAGCCAGTATAACAGAGAAGAATATACAACCTTTTAAGTAAACACAACCTTTTGTGTTCTGCGTGGTTAATCAATTTTGAAAAGAAGCTACGCTCTCTATTGCTGGAAGTATCCACTTCTCTCTACATAATAGAGAACATAGAAAAAAGTTAAGTCTAAGATATCAGTGTCTACACAAGCAATTACTCTTGTTCACAGGAGTATTTAAATATCGTTTTCTTATGTCTCTGATAATTTTGCTGTAATCTTCTTGAATGTCTTTATCCATTCACTCAATACTTTATGAGCAGACTAGGTACTAAACTTTACGTAAGCTGCTGGAAAAAAAAAGAATACAGTATCATAATCTCTGAGAAGTGCACAATCTAGTAGACAAGGCAAACTAATTATAATACAACCTAAATGCTAATTAATTAGACGCCTATTGGGAACTCAAAGCACAAAGCAACTACCTCTAGCTGGGGAAGCATAACACATTGCTAGTTGTACTCCCTACTTGTTCTTCCTTTCTTTCTCTCTATATATAAAAGCCTAAGCGATCATTACGACCGGTCGACTGCTCGACCAGTAGCTATGACAACGCACTGACCACCAGGGCGCAGATGCTCAATGCATGAACTGCCCCCTGGTGGTCAGTGCACTCCGACAGCGGGAGCACCGCTCAGCCAGAAGCCAGGCTCATGACTGACGAGCAGCTGCAGCAGTGGGAGCCTCTTCCGCCTCTGCGGCAGCTACCGAGCGGTGGCGGTGCTGTGTCCGGCCCCAGCTCAGGCTCCTCCCCGGCTGCCTACCTCTTCGCACACTGCTACATCCCTTGGGGGATGTCGGACTGCCGGTTTAGGCCAAGCCTGCGGGATCTGGCCTAAACCAGCGGTCCGACATCCTCTGAGGGGCCCCAGATTGCAAGAAGGCACAGGCCAGGCTGAGGGACCCAACTGGTGCACAAATCCGTACACCGGGCCTCTAGTAATAATATAATTAGCTAGCACACAGTTGCCAAGAACAAAGACACATTATTCGGTCTTCATTCAAGCCAATGAGATGCAAGCAGAAATGTCGTGTGAGAGCTTTAGGGAAACTTTAAGAGATAGCTTGCCTAAGACCTTTCATTTTTTGTTCCTTCATACTCATGCTGCTTAAAACAAAGATACCTCAACTTTGGGCCAGGAGGACAAAGGTCTGAGAGATATGAGAGATTCTGAAGCAGTTACTGGAAACTACTTCCTTAGTGATTTTGTGAAGAGCTGTCATTTCAGCCTTATACCGCAAATTCCAAATTTTTATGGGAGAAAAATAAATCCTCTCTTGTTTTTAAGGTCATTGTTATTTTGGTGGTTCAGTTACTTGTCACTGTACATAATTCTAATGAATGCAGGGAGTCAGGGAAGGCTTCACAGAAAAAGTGATGTTGAGCAAGGTTTTGAAGAATGAATAGTTACTTGCCAGGTGAAGAAAGGCATTTCAGTTTCAGGCAGGTAATGTAAAGGCACAGATGCAGGAAAGGGTCTGACTTTCCAAAGGATGAGGAGTGGTTCAGGTGACTGATGTATAAGGTAGGTGGAATGAAGTAAAAGAAAAAGCAACCCAAAGCTGGAAAAACACACTTAAAGAGTCTTCTTCCATGCCATGCTGAAAAAGATGCTTTTACTCCTGTACTTGGTCATCTATAATAATAAAAGCATAATATGCTAATTAGACCAGAGTTCTGGAAGGATGACGTTCCAGACGAAGCCGGGTCCCAGGTGCCAGAGGGAAACTGGTGCCGGCAGCCGAGGGAAGGAAGGCCTACTCTTGCACGAATTTCGTGCATCGGGCCTCTAGTATTAAATGACTATGAATTCAGATGATCTTCCTCATATTTTAGAAGATCCAAATGCCTCAGTCAGAAAACAAAGCAGTATGGATTAAGCTACGGTGAGGGAGAGAAACTTAGTTCTATAAGAGAAAGGCACACTAGTATTTCTGTACATGCTGAGGACTAGTAGAAATAATACCTGGCAGAAAGAAAAAATTAGGACTCCTGTGATAGTTAAGGGAGAGGAATCTGGACAACAAAGAAGAGCATACATATAATGTGGCAATGTCTGGCTGAGGTAAAGATTGGAATACTTGCTGTTTAAAGTAAACTGAGGTCAAAGAATTACAGTATAACTATGAGCATCTGATTGTAATACATTTTATTTTTATTATCTGCCTGCACTCATTATATCCTTTTACAAGTGGCTGTCAGAGCTGAACAGCATCTACCTGTAATAGGAACCTGGTATTTGATGATCAAATACCTTTCCTATCAAAGAAGAGTTAAAAATATGAGTGAGGCAGAAAAAAATCAGTGCTCCTTATGTTTGTTTTAATTTTTACACAAGGAGGTAGTATTCTTTTATTTTTCTGTAATATCATGTATTATTTTTGTAAACTTATAGTTTTAAAAACAACCACGTATGCCCAATCAAAAAAATAAAAAGTGGCAGCAACTATTACCTCATAGAAGTATCAAGAGACAAAATTATTGAGAGGGTCTATGGCTTCTGTGAATACATCATTTATCCCAACTTGCAGGAGACAATAAACAGACCTCAACGTTGAGATGATCCAATGTTGGAATTACCTGATGAAGATCTTATAGCAGCTGTTACCAAAAATGCTCCAACAAGGGCAAACATTCTTGAAATGAATAGAGAGACTCAGCAAAGGAAAAGAACCAAATGGAAATTTGAAAAATGAAAAATACAGTAATTCACTTCAATAAGCAAAATGGAGATGATAAAAGGAAGTCAGTGAACTTGAAGACTGATTGATAGAAATTATCTAGTCTGAACATCAAATAGAACAAAACATGAAAAGAGCCTCAAGAACCTTTGGGATAACAAAGGTCTAATGTTGGTGTTACTGGCATCCTGAAAGGAGAGTGCAAGAGTGGAATGCACAAAAGTATTTAAGAAAATAATGACTTTTAAAGTTTTCAAACTTGGTGACACAACATATATACAGATTTGAGAAGCTCAGAGGAACAAAAAAAGAACAAACCCCCAAGAAACCCATACCCAGACACATCATAGTCAAACTGATAAAAACTCAAGACAAAGGAAAACTTGGAAAGTAGACACACACACACACACACACACACACAAAGTAACATAATATTAATAGGGAAACAGCAATTTGAATGAATCTAAATTTCTCACCAGAAACCACAAAGTGCAGAAAGAAATGGCATATTTTTAAAGGACCTAAAGAAAAGAACTGTCAACACAGAATTTCTATATCCAGTGAATATAGTCTTCAGATATTAAGGTAAAATAAAGACACTCTCAGGTGAAAGTAAAATTAAGAGAATTCATGGCCGGCAGATATACTCTAAAAGAATTACTAAATGGTAGAAGGAAAATGATGACAAAGGAAAAAAATGGAACATTAATAATGAAGAAAGAACAAAGAAATTATAACCATCTGAGTAAATATAATAAATTATTTTTCTCTTCTTGAATGTTTGGCAGTTAAAAGCAAAAACTATAATGTCTGATGGGGTGTTCTATGTATGTAGAAGTAATATATAAGAAAATAAAATAAAAAAGGAGGAGGGTAAAGAGACATAGTGTTAAGACTTCTACATCCCACTCAAGTGGAAAAATATTTATTCTAAGTAGACTATGAAAATTTAAATATGTATATTATAATTCCTAAGCAACCATGCACACAGACACTAGAGAGATATAGTAAAAAAAAAAACACAAAAAAAACCCCACAATAGATAAATTAAAATGGGATACTAAAAACTGTTCAAATAACTCAAAATAAGGCAGGAAGTGAAAGCAGTGGTACAAAACAAAACAAAAATCCCTTATACTATCCCTTTGTGTCATACCCCTAACCCCTAACTATCTTGTTTTAACCCATGACAACCACTGATGTCATATAAATGGAATCATACAGTAAGTAACCTTTTGAGACTGGCTTCTTTTACTCAGCATAATGCTTTTGAAACACATCCAAGCATGTGTCAATAATTCATTCATTTTATTGCTCAATAGTATTCCATTGATTAACTGCACTACAATTTATTTATCTAGTCACCTGTTGAAAGCCACTTGGATTATTTCCAGTTTGGGGCAATTATGAATAGAACTGTTAAAACATTTATGTACAAGTTTTTCTGTGAATACAAGTTTTCATTTCTCTAGGGATTGGGAAGGGGGAGGGGGAATGGGGAGATATTGGTCAAGGGGTATAAACTTTCATTTATAAGATGAATATTACTTGGGGACCTAATATATGGCATTAACTATAGTTAATGTACTGCACTGTATACTTGAAATTTGCTAAGAGCGGCTCTTCAATGTTGTCACCAAAAAAAGGGGGGGGGGCGTATAATTATGTGAGGTAATAGCTATGTAAATTAGCTTGTTTGTCATAATCATTTCACAATGTATATGTGCATCAAATCATTATGTTATATATCTTAAATATTAACAATTTTTGTTAATTATACTTCAATAAAGCTGGGGGGTGGAAAATGCTGACTGGGACCAAGTACTAAGCAAACCATCTTAAGCAGGTATAAAATATTTCTTTTTTTGTGTGTGTCCCCAAAAATAAACGAGTCCACCAAAACACACGAAGGATTATAATTCAAGAAAGTATTCTCTATAACTATATGTATTTTGGGGTGGCTGCCATAAAAGTTAGATCTTAGATTGTGAGTTTTAAGAAACAAAACACAACCATATGACCAAAGCCATTTATTTAAATAAGTAACCAACCTCACCATCCCTAACTGTGTCCTAGTTTCTAAACATTAAATGTAAGTTATCTGTAGAAGCACTCAATCCTTTTAAATGACAACAGCATTTTTCTAACTTTTCAATCTTTAATCTTCTGGGATATGAGCTTTAAGTAGCAAATCCAGATGTTTCTACAGCTGAAAGTATGTTAATATGTAAGCTTCGGGCAATGAAAATTTGACAACAAATATTTATCTACTGCTAAACAAGTTAATTATTGAGTACTTAAATATTCCAAGCCCTAAGGGTCATACAAAAGAGATCAAAATGGTACAGGTCCTCAAGGACTTAGCTGAGGAGACAATACAGACTCATGAGATAGACACCAGAACTGTAAATAAAAAACTGTTATGTACAACAATTAGAGAATAACATCTAAATAGACATCAAAACATTCTGGTAACTCAGAAGAGAAAATAATTTCATCTGATGTTGAGAGACACTGGAATACAGTGAAAAGAAGAATGTACTGGAGTCTAGAGGCCTGTCTCAGCTCTGCCATTAAAAACTCTCGGGTATGTCCCAACTGCTCCCCAGTGTATAGTTAGTAGACAAGGTACCTGACACAAAAAGGACATTTGTTCATTCACCACTGCTTTGGATTTGGCTAAGCAAGGAAGAAGGGGCAGGCAGGGGCTCCTTCTAGAAGGAATTCTGCAACTCAGGCCTATGGCAAGCTCACTATTTGAATTCAATTCCATCTTTTCACAACCATGTGGCTGTTCTCCTGGCCTCCTCCAGAGCACAAACTCTTGTATCAAGGGCCTCACTGTCCTGGGCCCAGCTGCACTGGCACCTCACAGTCCCAGGGACCCCCTATGATGCATCAGCTGTCTGGCTTAGTTTCAGGCTGGTTCTCTGGGTCTTAGTAAGCTTATCTGAAAGAAAGGGAATCAATCAGGTCCTTTAGAACATCATGATCTGTTAATATAAAAATAATATTATCCATAGAACATAAACCTTACTAAGTTGTCAGCTATGAGTAAAACAACTTATAAAATTTGTTATCTGGACTTTACTTGTTTGTTCTACAAGAAATATCAAACTGTTTTTAGAAATGCCAAACAGGAAAAGCAAACACTAATGAATTCTTTAAAAGAACAATTCTTACTTTAGTATCAAAATATTAAAATGGCTAGATCTCACAGTAAAACATAACCTATGAAAAGATTCATCGCAGTTCTTCCCTAGATTGAGTTAATTCTTATGACTCAGAACAATATTCTTGTAAATCAAATACTCTTAGTACCTCTAGAACACCAAGTGCAGTAGAGTTCCCAGCAATGTCTGCAGGCAGCAAGAAAAAGGTCAAGAGTGCCCTTCTTAACTTCCAGACCTAAAACCCAGAAGTAGAAAAAAACACATCATCTTAACAGTCCCTGAATGACAACTATGTGCTAGATGTTGTCCTAGTAACTTTAAATAGATTATCTTATTTAGTTGTCACAACAATCCTATGACTTGGCTAGTTATTATCACAATTGTCATGATGAGAAAATTGAGGCTCCGGAGGTTCAGAAAATGTCCCACAGCTACAGAATATTTTACAAAGCCTAAAAATAAGGTAATCAAAGAATGTGCCACTGTTTTAAGCCTTCAGAAAAACACTCTCATCAGTGGACCCAACTGTTCACATCCCTTTGGTAGATATAGCCCTATAGTGAAGATGTGGACTATCAAACCATCATGATTGGATATTATATCTTAACTTAAATTAAGAAATTAGCTTTGTTTTCCATATGAGACTTCAGTAATTTACTTAGCATGAAACCAGTTCCCCTGATCAAACTGAGTTTCTAGATCTACAATTGCTGAGGAACAGACACCAGACTATTCAAGTTAAGGTCATTCTTTGAGGTCTGTTATGAATGGCACCTCCCTGGAGATGTCTATTTCTTTGTTCATTAACCATAACATTCCTTTGTCTCTTCTTTTGAATATTAACTTTCTCCACTGGATTTCTAATATGTTCTTTATATAGCAAAAAATGTGAAGCTGACCACTAGAGTGAGTTCTTGAAGAGTCCCAGGTCCATATGCCTATGATGCCCTGGATAGAGACAGCAATATAATATTTTATTAAGAAAACTAAAGACTATGATTTCCATTCTTTCTTTAACATAAGAACATCCATATCTGCAAGGAGGTGGGTAGTTACAGTGGCTGAGAAAGGAAGACAAAAACATATTTAAAAAATACTCTGGAGCCCATGGCTCAGTTGAGCACAGACCCAGGAATGAAGAGGTTGCCGAGTCAATTTCTAGTTAGTACACAGGGCTGGATCCCCAGTAGGGGACCTGCAGGAGGCAGCCAATCTATGATGTTCCTCTCTCATAGATGCTTCTATCTCTCTATCCCTCTCCCTTCCTCTCTCTCTAAAAATCAATAAGAACATATTAAAAAAACACATACCAACTTTGAAAAAAAACACACACCAACTTTGAAAAAAAAAGGAAAGAAAGAAATATTAAATATCTTTAAGTATACAAAGAATTATTTGATAGAAACCCACACTTGTAAACTATGAAACATGGGGCACTGCCTTAGTTTGGGAACAGTTTAGAATATGTATTACACATATAGTGTAAGAATAAATGTCTCTTTCACTTACTGATAAAGATCAGTTTAGAATATATGCAAAAATGGAAAAGAGGCAAAGTTAAGATGAGAATCACTTAAATCCTTCTTCTCTTATCTTCCCAATCATTAATTTTATCAGAATTTTTAAAATTAAAGTCATTTTTGGGGTGTGTGTGTGTCGACTATGAGTACATGCTTATTGTAGGAAATGTAAAAAGTATTAAATATTGTATTAAGAATATGTTATCAGAAATAGATCCAGAGACATGGAAGCATACAATAGACTGAATCTCAGAGGGAAGGGGGAGGGGAGAACACAGACAAAAGTTTGGTGAAGGCCTGGGGTGGGGGATGGGTGTGAGATGAAGGGAGGAAAAAAGGGGACATCTGTAATACTTTCAACAATAAAGATAAATTAAAAAAAAAGAAAAAGACTATGTTCTCTGACCAAAATAGCATTAAATGAAAACACAGTAACTAAAAAGATACCTGGAAAATCCCAAGTATTTGAAAATTATTTGACAATACTCTTTGGAACAATCCATGGGTCAAAAAAAAAAAAAAAATTACAAGCGACATTAGAAAATACTTTGAATGAAATGCTAATGAAACTGTATAGCTTTAAATGTTGATATTTTAAAAAATAAATTTTAAAATCAATGAACTAAGCTTTCACCTTAAAACATTAGAAAAAGTAGAATAAATTAAACCCAAAATAAGGATGAACGAAAGAATTACTGAAAGAGCTCAAATCATAAAACACAAAACAGATAATCCACAGAAAAATAAATCAAAAGAATCAAAAGTTGATTATTTTAAAGGACTGATAAAAGTGATAACCCCTAACTAGACTAATCAAGGGGAGAGGGAGATGAAAATGAATCCAATATCAGAATGAAAGAGGAAGCATCCAATAGATCCTACCAACATAAAAAGGAAAACTGTTTCATAACATATATAATTTATTTTCAAGCTGACAAATTTGACAAGTTAAGATAAAATGGGCAGATTCCTTGAAAAATACAAATTATCAAAACAGGCATAAAAAGAAATAGAAGATCTGAATAGTCTTATATCATTCTTTTAAAAATTGAATCCTTAATTAAGAACCTTTCCACAAAGAAAACTGCAGGCCCAGGTGGCTTCATTGGTAAATTCTATCAAACATTTAAGGAAGAACAGCAATTGTACCCAAACTCTTCCATAAAAGGAAGAACAAAGGAACACTCACTGCTGGTAGAAATGTAAAATGGTAAATCCACCTTCGAATTTGTTGTCAGTTCCTCCTAATGTTAAACACACGCATATTCTAAAACCCAGCAATATCACGTCTAGGTATTCATCCAGAATACATGTGTCACAAAAAGCCTTGTATAAGAATGTTCATAGCAGTTTTAGTCATAACAGTTGAAAAATGGAAAAAAAAAACCTTTCTGCAATAATAATAATAATAAACAAATTACAGTATATCCACATAATTGAATACTGGTCAGCAACTAAAAGGAAGTAACTACAGTTACATGTAACATGGATGAATCTATATTTTAAACAAGAGCTTCATAAAATTTTTATGCCCAGGAAAGTTTGAGAACCATGGTTATAGAAATATGTAAGAAAACAAAAGGAGAAAATAGGGATTTGGGTAATTTATAAGCTAATCAGTGCCATATACACTATTAACTATATGTAACAGTTGTCATCTTCCATTAAGTGCTTAATTGCCATTTAAATCAATATTCCTCTGATCATGTTTAATTTTCTACTTATGTGCTTCAAAGAATTCCAATTCCAAATTTTAGTCTTCAATCATCTAACTACCCTAATTTCTCATTAATCCCAACTCATACTGTACATTTTAGATAAAAATCCTGTTCACCAGTTTCCTTTTTTTCCCTTCCTTAATGTCCCACTTGCTTGATACTGTTTTCCCCACCTCATTAATAGTGTTATTCTTACTCTTCACTGCACAGATTTGTCTTTCTACCTCCTTTAAGACTGAACCAAAAACTCATCTTTTCCACTAAGTGCTAAACCTCAGATTTTTTCCAAATTCTCTCAGCACCTGAAGATCTTGCTCCTAATATATGTATTTATTTTACTGAATTTGGACATCTCTTATAATGACTCACTAACTCCATCCCCTGGTTATAGAGTAGACCAGTGATGGCGAACCTTTTGAGCTCGGCGTGTCAGCATTTTGAAAAACCCTAACTTAACTCTGGTGCCGTGTCACATATAGAAATTTTGTGATATTTGCAACATAGTAAAACAAAGACTTATATTTTTGATATTTATTTTATATATTTAAATGCCATTTAACAAAGAAAAATCAACCAAAAAAATGAGTTTGCGTGTCACCTCTGACACGCGTGTCATAGGTTCGCCATCACTGGAGTAGACCCTTTGGGTCCAGTGAATTAAAAAGATTACAGTCCTTTTCAAGGTTCATTTTCTTGTGCTGTTTTTACTTTTCTCTCTGGCATTCTAGTTGCCAGAGGCTTAAACTCTATAGGGCTGGAGGGGTAGGAGAGAAAGAGATGGTTGATTATGGCTGTTCTGCATTAGATTTTAAAGGTGAAAAAAGCCTTTAGGCTTCAATATCTGTTCAGACTTGCTCACTTACCCAAGGAAGCAAACAGGATTCTAAAAACAGACTTTAGGAGAGGAATAAGGAAGTGTGTTTGTCTATGAATTCCCTGTGTTGTACAAGTGATCAGACAGGATGCAGTACAGTTTCAAGGACATTCAAATATTTCTGACAGCAAATATTTCTATGTATTGTTTATAATGTTAGGGGGTGGAGGTTTGACTGGAGGTGGGCAAAAATTAAAAATCAAACTAAGCGCCAGTACTCTTTGTTCTGCATACATTATTACTTAGGAATTACTCGTCTAATTTCACAACTTTCAATTTTAAATTATGCCTTCCAAATCATATTTATAAACCTGATCATGCGCCTGAGCTAGAACAATATTCGCAAATGATATCTTGATCATGTTAATCTAAAAAGCACAGAGTTATCTGAAAGCAAACTTAGTATTCCCCGCCTCTCAAACTTGCACATATTATTCTACTGCTAAGTCAGAAGCCTTAGACTCATTCTCAACTTTCTCTATCATCTCCAAACACTAAGGAAGTCTGGAAGACAAACTCCTAAATATCTCTGAAATCAGTGCTCTTGTTTCTATCCCCACTACAAATTCCTTAATTCATACCATTATTATCTCTTTCCTGAACTAGGGCAGAGCCTTAAATGACATCCTTGACACTAATCTACCTACCAGGGGCCAGAGAGACTGCCACATTCACTCAGCCTGCCACATGTATTATTTGATGAATAAATGTCTCCAATCTCTGTTCCTCCAGACTATTCTCTTTATTACTGCTATAATCAGTTTTCTAAACCACCAAACTATTTGTGTCACTTCCCTACCTATAAACAAAATAAAAATCCAAATTCCTACTATGGCATATAAAACTACTCACAATTTGTTCCCATTTTACCTTGGTTCTAGTCTGACTTTCTAATTTTTTTCTGCACTCATTTCAAGAAATCAAACTTCACCCTTTTCTTTAGACACACTATGCCCTTTCTTGCTTTCTTTCTTTCTTTCTTTTTTTTTAAAATACATTTTATTGATTTTTTACAGAGAGGAAGGGAGATAGAGAGTTAGAAACATCGATGAGAGAGAAACATCGATCAGCTGCCTCCTGCACATCTCCCACTGGGGATGTGCCCGCAACCCAGGTACATGCCCTTGACCGGAATCGAACCTGGGACCCTTCAGTCCGCAAGCCGACGCTCTATCCACTGAGCCAAACCGGTTTCGGTGCCCTTTCTTTTTAATAATCTAGAATAAATAGTAACTCAGTCCAGCTTATTTTGTTTTTATGAGTACCTTATACTATTTTAAGCCATTAGCTAAACCTGTACAGCAGTAATGACTGAAGAAACAATCAGATAATATAGCCAACTCTCAGTTAGCTTATCTATTAACATGGTCGGTATAGACTAAGTGGAAAAGTGAATAAAATGTTTCAACTAACTGTTGAGCTTCTTCCTTACAGTAAATTAATGTTAAAATTCTTCAGTGACAGACTTATTGTCCTCCTTTTGATTCCCAGGCACAAATAGAACTGTAACTCAATTTTCTTCATATCTATCCATTTCCTTTCTTTCATCTTTAACACCTCCCTTCCCCACTTGTTTTTCCTCCTGCTAAGTTTTTGCAGCATCCTCTTTGTCCACTCTTCACAAGAACATAAGTATTCTTCTACCACTTTTAATTGTAGAGCACTTAAAAATTTATAAAGCACTTTCACATATACTTACTCACTTGGTTCTTACCTCATTTTTTGGGATTCCAAAATCAACAAATATATATGCCCTTATAATTAAAAATAAGATGTTCTTCTTATATTTTAACTCAAATTTGAGGAAACTGCAGTTCAAAAAGTTCAGTGATTCACCTAACATACTGCTATTCCCTCTGCCTAGAATTTCATAAACCCTCTTCATCTGTTCCTCTCTTAAGACACAGCTTCTGTCTTCCCGTCCTTCCAGAGCAAGAATGTTATGCCTGTTTCAATGCTATTAGAATATTTTCACACCACTAGAATAATCTAGGTCTCTGAACTCTACTCTGGTGTTATTTTCTGCCAAACAATATTTTCCTTACTAACTAATATTACATTTACTAATGCCCACTAATTACCCAGCATTTTGTAAAATCAAAAGGAGAAACATTTTATGGGCAACCAGCACTTATTTACCAATCTTGAGCGTAAAACTGTACACCAAAACATCCCTACCTTTCCTTAAAAATCAGGAATTTAAGCAATGTCTCTAAATCCAATGAAAATATCCAGATACTGTCTCTTGTGGTAATGCCACAGCAAAGGAGTAAAACAGCACTCCATGAACCCCAAATTCAACTATGACATGTTTTAAGAGATGCCTCTTAATATCTTGGGAAACTTTTAGGATTAACAATCAAAAGACCAGGGCCACAGTACCAACTGCAATACATATTTAACTGACTTGGGAACATCATTTAATCTCCCTGACTCAAATTTCCACTTTAATAATGCCACCCACCTTTCACAATTGTTAAGAGAATTAAATGAAAAAATGACTACAAATCACTTAGCCTGGAACACAATAGTAAAAAAAATGATAACCCCTTTTATACTTATTTTTATATACATCATTTTTGTCTTCTGAAACATGTTCTTGGACTTTGTGACCCAGCAGCAAATACAAGGAAGTTATTTCCATGACTTCTGGATCCCCTACCTGGGTCATAACTCAGGTCCTAGAAATATAACTTGGAATATCTCCTCCTAAATGCATTATCTTGTTCTCTGCCACACGAAAACTCATCAAAAGATATTCCTGTAGCTTCTCCTTATTGGCTTGACTTTTAACTACCTGAAACAGCACACACTCAGCTGCAAATCTGGCAATATTTACTGCCAGTATGTTTTTTGAGTCACTTATTTTAAAATGTTAAAATAATCTGAACGATAAAGATTTATTTTTTAAAAATGTTAAATAAAATTAGTCCCAGCACTGATCACCTGAAGGTTAATGAGGTTGGAATGGTGTCTCATGTTAATAAAGTAAAAAACTAAATAAACAATTAGATAAATCAGCTCCCCTTTGGACATAGGCATATTTTGACTATTTTAATTTTTTTTTTTTTTTTGAGAGAGAGAAATATCGACGTGAGAGTAAACATTGATCGGTTGTCTCATGCACACGATTGAACCTGCAATCTGAGTATGTGCCCTGACCAGGAATCAAACTGATGACCTTTGGGTGCATGGGATGATGCTCAACCAATTGAACCACATTGGGCAGGGCCATAGGCATATCTTAACCCTTAAGAAATTACTTGGATTTCTCTAATCAAACTATACTTACATTTTTAGTAAATTTATCCTTTAGTTTTATAGACTACTTCAATAATTTTCCTGACATACTAATCTATGGAGCCCAAGATCTATGCCAGGCACCAAACGCCCACGAAATCCTGGTTTTCCTCAACATTTTTCTCTTTCCATCCTCTGATGGCTTCTTTAGCTCCCCTTCTTTTGACTACCCACCATATATACAGGCTTAAAGTTCAGCTCCCAAATCATTTTCCTTCTTTCATGTTTCATTTTAAGTATATATATTATTTAAATGGGCTTCTATCCTTTTCAAATTTTTGAACTACAACATATATACTTGATTACCACCTTGAACTGAAGAATCTTGCTCAGAATAAAAAGAATGGATGTTATTCCTGTTACAGTGGTCTTCAAATTTAAAGAGTCATAATTTGAAGATAATTGCAGAGCAGATAAGCCCATTTCAAAATCTTCATCACTGCTTCCTCTTATTAATTTTGATAAAAGATTACTGTATGATATCTCATCAAAGTAAAGGTAAATTTAATTTTGGTATTAAACAGCATATAAGTAAAGTGCTTATGAACTATTGGAGAACCCATGGAAATATATTCTCACTATACTGTATTTGGCAAGGGTGTAATTATAGTCTCTCTCAAGTCATTCCTTAGAATGTGTCACCTACCAGGTACATGCAGAATAAAACTAGGTAACTAATTCTCAGTTAAAGCACTCAGATGTATATTTACCTAATATTAACATGAGTCGCAGTTTAGCCAATTACCCTTCAAGGTTACTTCTGCTTTAATCAGATTCAAAAGCCCTTTCCCCCCCCCTTAAAAGTAGGATAGTTGGCTAATCCAGATGAAGAGTTTTTACATTGGGCAAGGCAAATAATTTGTATTTTCCCTGTCCTTCTCTAACATCTACACTGAAGCCAAGAAACTAACTTGCATGGTCCATATCTACCCAGTCCACATCCCCATGAATTTTAAATATGAGTATCAAGCAATTCACAATGCCATAACTGTTTTTAAATATACAAAGAAAATTCCAACTTAATGAAAAATTGAGCAATGGTTGTATTTTATTATAACATGGTATTGCTAATATCTTTTGAAATCATATTTAACTAAATATTTTAATCATATAATTAGATTATGTAATAGATGGAACAAAGTATCTGTACGTTTAAATTATATAAAATTTCTAAAGGCATGTCATGAGTCCAAAAAATGTACAATAAACTGTAATAACTTCATAATCTTTATTATAATAGTTAATCAAAAGAAGATTAGGAGTTGGTCACTCTCATATATTAAAACTTTGTATCAGTTAAAAATTAATACAACCCTGGAAACTTTTGATGGCTCCATGTAATTCTTTTAGTCCTGCTAGCATTACTTCAGATTAAAGGGATGACCCATGTATTTATCATATGAAGTACTACCAACAGAATGCCTGCCTGAGATCTAAAACAATATAGCGAGAGTCTACTACTATCATAATGAATACGCTTTTGAGCTATACCTTATTTCTGATTTTAATATCTAACCTGTAAAATAAACTCAATTTAATAAACTCTAAAAATAAGAGCAATTAAAAATATTATGTGAAATACACTAAAAAATAATTGAAATTAATGTTTTAAAAGAGGCATGAAAAATAAGCTCATGTGTTACAGATGATGAAAAGTCACATGTTGTTACAGGAGGTTAAGATGTTGTGAGAAGGAAAGGCCACAAAGATGCTTGAGAATCAAGGAAAGACCCATAAAGATGCTTGAGAATTAAGATTAACCTACTATAATCAGAAGAGCTACTGTAAATGCAATAGGACCTCCTAAGGCAAAAATACATATGCAAAAGAAATCTACCACTATCACCACAAAATACATTTGATAAACCACATGCTCATGACACTCATTAGACCTGGGTTACAGCAAATTTAAAAAGAACAAAATGTTACAAAATTGGAGTAACACAAATTTTATCACTAAAACCTAACAGTTTAATGAATGAAGTCATCAAAATATGCAGTTAATAAAAAGCAAGGTTCAAAGATCTTTTGATGGTTCCACTGGCAGAGAGGAGTTTAATAACAGACCTTATAAATTCCTGGTTTCCTTATCTAAGCATACCCAGTAGGCCTCTAGAACTCAGTAGAGTACCTGCAAATCAATTTTAACATTTTGCTTCTATATTAGTGAAACTGCAACAAGGGTCTCCTGATGACATTCAGAAAAACAGACACCCAACTTGTTATGCACATCTAATTAAAGGTCTAAGGTGAACAGAGGAAGCAGGACAAAAAGTGAGAGCATCAACTATACTAACTGCCCTTAAGGCAGACTATTATTTTTATCTAGGAATTTTTTTTTTTTTTGGTAGCCTCAAAGTGTTAACAGCAAGGAAACAAGTGAGCATACAAATGCCTATATATACCTACTGAACCATAAAGTTTAAGGTCTAATATTTGCTGTACCCTTACTATGTGCTAAAGAAGCACTTTTAATCCTCACCAATACTCTATGAGGTGGGTACTTTTATTACCCTCACTTTACAGATGAGGAAATCTAGGTACACAATGGTTAAATCACTTGCCAGAGATCATAATGTTATTAAGTGGCTGAAATACAAATCCAGTTTTTCTCTATTACAACTATAATAGAAATTATGTTTTCATAATTATCATGTAATTCTACTACTGCTCTTTTATAAAGGTACTAGAATCCATTTTAACATAAAACCTTCACACTCACTAAAATTTATATTTTAAATATATAGTTTTCTTTGAAAATGAGCCTTTTGAAATCTGAAAATCTTTTTTTTTAAATGTATTTTTATTGATTTCAGAAAGTAAGGGAGAGGGAGAGAGAGATAGAAACATCAATGATGAGAGAGAATCATTGATTGGCTGCCTCCTGCACACCCCACACTGGGGATTGAGCCTGCAACCAGACCATGTGCCCTGACCACCGGGAACTGAACCAATCATCACCTCCTGGTTCATAGGTCAACGCTCAACCACTGAGCACACCAGCCAGACTGGAAATCTTTTAAGCAATTAAATTTTAGCATAAAAATTATAGAACACTAGCCTACTCTAATAAGCTTACCTCATTTTTTTTGAAGATTTTTAAAAAATATATATTTTATTGATTTTTTTACAGAGAGGAAGGGAGAGGGATAGAGAGTTAGAAACATTAATGAGAGAGAAACATCGATCAGCTGCCTCCTGCACGCCCTCTACTGGGGATGTGCCCGCAACCAAGCCTGGGACCCTTCAGTCCACAGGCCGACACTGAGCCAAACTGGTTAGGGCTTACCTAATATTTTAAATTTAGATGATAGTTTGTCCCTTCCCACTGAGAGAAATACCAGCACTTGCACTAACAATGCAGCATATTGTTTTAAAATTTTCAGTAAAAGCTTATACAGCTTTACAACACTTCATGTATAAAAGTAGTCAACTTCAAGAATGTGGACTAACTGGAACTCTTACACGATGCTGGTGGGAGGGTAATATGGTACAGACATATTGGAAAAAAGTTTGGCAATTTCTTAAAGGACAATAACCACAACCACAACACAAATCACACCTTGTATCCAACCCAGTCATTCTACTCCTCGTTATATACCTAATAAAAATGAGAGCATTTATCCAATGATTTGCACATGATTGCTTATAAAAGCTTTATTTTTTAATAACCAAAGAATAAAAACAACCCAAATGTCCTCAACAGAAGAATGAATAAGCAAATTGTGGGACAACTATATAACGGAATACTACTCAGCAAATAAAAGGTAATGAACTATAGACACAGATAATAATATGGACAAACCTCAAAAATAATTATGCTGCACAAATGAAGCCACATAAAATCAAGTACACACTATGTGAATTTATTTATATAAAATTCTAGAAAATCCCAAGTAGTCCATAGTGACAGAAAGGGTTGCCTGGGAATGGGGGAGGGGCAGAAGAGAAGGATTACAGAGACCAGACATTTTAGAAGGTGATGAATATGTTCATTATCTTGACTGTGGTGATAGTTTCATAATTGTATATTTTAACATGTGAAGTTTACTGTTTGTTAATTACACCTCAGTAAAGATGTTAAAAATGGAGAGAAAAAAATCAGTCAACTTAACTTCTCATCTTTAGAAGGGAACAACATCACAAATAATTGAAAAGCCATTTATAGTTGGCACTAGAATGTTTTAGTTTAAACACTATGCTTTTCCGCCATCTTCCCGTGCCACCATAATGAGGCACATGAATGTACTGGCTCTAAGAGTATCAACAATGCCAAAAAGAGAGGCAAACTCCAGGTTCTTATTAGGCTGTGCTCCAAAGTCATCATCCGGTTTCTAACTGTGATGATGAAGCACGGTTACATTGGTGAATCTGAGATCACCACTGATCACAGAGCTGGGAAAATTGTCGTAAACCACATGGGAAGGTTAAATAAGTATGGAGTGATCAGTCCAGATTTGATGTGCAACTTAAAGATCTAGCAAAATGGAAGAACAACCTGTCAGTTTCGTTTCACTGTACTGCCAACCTCAGCGGGCATTACGGACCATGAAGACAAAAACACACAGGAGGGCAAATCCTGGGATTCTTTTTCTATAGGTATAATACATATGTGCAAATAAAATGTCTCAATGGGAAAAATAGAAAATAAACACTTTAAATGTGGTAAAATAGAAAAACCCTGGACTACAGTCCAGAGATCTGTCCATCACTAACAAGCAATTTTGTCCCTTCCACTATTCTGGGCCTTGGTTTCCTGCAAAATAATCATCTCCATGGTCTACAATTCCAGCTCTAGAAGAAATATGGCTCATACCATATATCTTTTTCCCAAGCTTCCCATTCTCATTGTTTAGTTATTACTGCATTATTGTCCCCTGTCTACAAATGGAGAAAACAGCCCATTCTAAACAAAGGTGATAAGAAATAGCTTTCTAAGATCACTGGTTTGCTACAGATGAATCTCAAGGTGAAAAATGTAGAAGCTATTATAATGTTAAAAGGTGTTAGGTTTCAGTATTTTAGGCTACTGTTTTGTGTGCCAGTACATTCTCCCTAAGGACAAACAGTAAAATTCAAGGACAATAGGGAGAAGAAAAAAAAAGTAATTATCCATTAATTATTCAAGAACTAAAGAGGTGCCAACTGAACATATTAACTTTTTTTGCAGATTTTCTCTGACCAATGAATTGCATTAAAAGGCACAATCTGATCTATAAAATTTTACCAAATCTCTTTAAGTACTCCCTTAAAAAGCTTTCATTTTATAAATGATGAGAAATTAGTAAGATAACATATGGGGTTAAGGAAATATTTAAAAGATTAAAGATTTAGCTGTGCAAATCTTAGCTGCTGCTTCTCAGAGACAGGAAGTGCCTCTGTGGACGGCATGCCACTCACTGCCTAACGCTGATACGCATTTTCTATGTTCCTAATCCATTCTCAGGAGTGTTATACAAACGCAAGATTCTTAAAATTAAGCTAAGCATCTGACATTAAGATCCCCAACTGTTAGAAACCTCAACCCGATTTTAGTATTGGCTTCTAGGCTGCTAACTTACCAACATCTTTCCAATTCAACACACAAAGTATCTTAAAACTTCTATAGAATTTGTGATTCAATTTTGCATGCTCTTGTAAAGAAACAATTAAAAGCAAGAAAAAGAAAGCATGTGAATGACGTATTAATGTTGTAGAATACAAGTCAGTAGCAAACTAAGCAATCCAGTCCAATCTAAATGTTAACTTGGTAAAAACTGAGCCACTTGGTATGGAACTGAGCAGTGGCTACAGATGAAGAGACCTGAAGAAAGGATCTTCAGCAGCTGGAGCGGCTGCTGCAAGAATTTCAAGGTGCAGCTTTGAGAATCTCCGGTAAAACTGGTTAACTGTAAAACACCATCAAATACGTACATACACTTAAAATTAAAGGGTAGCTGAAAAGGTCTAGCTGCGAGCCAGCTTTCGGTGGGAATGCCAAAAGGAAATGTCAAAATCACCTCTCGAGACTCCAATCGCCCAGCCTTCAAACTTGAGATCCACGCCACAGTGTGCACTTAAATTGTTTCTTAGCATCCTTCTTTTCATGCAATCCCCTCTCCGGAAAGTCGCTTCGCTTCAGCTACCCGAATACCCAAACCCCAGTCCCCACGAATCTTAGGACCCCGAGCAGTTTGCAGAGAAGTCTTCCTGCAGCCGCCTGCGCATCCCTTCCCACCTCGCGTTATAAACCCGGGGTGCCCCAGTCACCTCAGCCCCCATCAAGCGTCCCGGTGTCCCCTCTCTGCCAGTGGACCTCTTTTCTTCGACCCTGAGGACCCCCCCTTCCCGTCAGAGCCTTAGAGCCCTAAGTCAGTCGGCGGTGCCCGGTTCCCTGCAGCGCCCGCATTGCCCCACAATCTCCGGTAGCCTCGCCCCCATCCACCTCGACCTGGATCACTAACGTTCCCCTACTAGACCGGGGGGGACCCTGTTCCCCTGAGACACCTCACGTTTCCCCAGCCAGATAGCAGTTCCACAGAAATGCATCGAGAGCCTACTAAGCGCAAGCTCCCACTACGCGCGGCGCGGTCTGCACAGGGCTCGCTGTCCCACGCCCGCCGTCTCCTTCCCGGCCAGAGGCACTACGCTGCCTCCGCCCGGGGCGTGGAAGCACCGGCCGGAGGCGGACTCCGCCGGGCGCGGGCACCGGGGACCGTAGAGGCGGCCGCTAAGGGCGGTACAGGAGCCGGGGAACGGGTGCCGGCAGTGCCGGGCGCGGGCCGCGGGGAGACTCACCGGTCCGGGCGCGCGGGGCGGCCTCATCCAGGGGCACCTGCGGCCAGGCAGGATGGGCCTGGACGGCGCAGTCACCGAGAGGGCGAGTCCGCCCGCCCGCGGTCCCGTCCCCTCCGACTGCCTGAACGAGCGCAGTCTCCCTCCCTCCGGACCGAGCTCGGGGACACCAGCTCCGCCGGATGCCCCCGCCAGGCCCCCACCCCCTTTCCCGGCCGCCTCCCCCTTGACACCCTTCTCCCCTCCCCCCTCCCCCCAACCCCCCTCGGAATGGAAAATACCTCCCGGGTGGGGGGCGGCGGGGGCACGCCTCTCGGAAGGGCAGCCTACCGTGACCAATAACAGGAGGGGCTCTGGAGGGGCGGGATTCCTAGTGGCCAATCCGGAGGCAGGTAGGTGAAGGCCGAGGGAGGGAGGCTGGGAGCAAGAGGGGGGCGGCCCGGGAGTCCGGGAGGTCCGGCCGCTCGGGTGCGCGCAGCGCGCGGCTGCCATTTTGGACTCGGGCAGCTGCTATGGCAGTCGGGTCGGGCCCGGAGGGGAAAGGGAGGAGCCAGTCAGGTGGGAGAGAGTTGGTCACGTGAGCTCGAGGGGCGGGGTTAAGCGGGCTGCGGCTCGAGGGGAGGGGTCGACGGCAGCGACTGGCTGGGACGCAGGGTGGTCACGTGGTCGCAGTCGGGCCCCGGGTGGGCTTGGGGGCGGAAGGTCAACCTGAGGTGGGAGAAGGAAGCCAGCTTTGCCCTGGTTTCAACTCCGTTCAGGAAAAGGAAAGGGAAAGTGATGAATGGACAGTGTGAGCGACGGGGCGGAAAATGTGAATGAGCCTCCGAGCTTCTTCCAGCTTGGAGCCTCGTCATTACTACATGGCAGGATCTGCGGGAAACTGGGCGCTCCACTTAATTCAAGTATTGCCATCCCTACGCCCAGCTGTCACAAACGTGACTCACAGATCCATGGAGGGGTGTTTGTCGCCCACTCTTTGCCTGCACTGTACACGGAAGGGCACCCGCTCTGGAAATGGACGAAAGGGTAGAAGCTTCCTAGTTGAGGCCTTGTGACGCTGCCAGGACTCTTTCCCGCTGGCCTCCTAGAAACCTGTCATCATTCGCAAACCTCTGTGTTAGGTAAGCCCGTGATTGGATTCCGACGCCTCCAAACATAAAACAAACTACTACCTACCCCCACCCCCCACACACACACCCCCAAAGGAAAAAACAACTTGCCTATGAGACCCTATCGAGCATTCAGTTCACGCTTCAAGTCCAGCCCAATTATGCTCCCGGTGAGTCCACTGAAAGTGCTCTTCTTCAGGGTCACTGTTCAGTTCTTACTTGATCTCCGTTGCAGTATATTCTATAGATAGACTACATCCTTCTTGAAACTTTGTCACCACCCAAATGCACACCTGACCCCAGTTTCCCTGGAACTATCATTTCCCTGAAACTACAACCGCAGGTTGTCTTCCTCTTCAGTTAATCCAGCTCTGTTCTCTGTCGGCTCTTTGAGTCCAGAGGGGATCCCGAGCCCCTCCTCAGTCGTACAGCATCGTTCTGTTGCAGAGTAGGTGGCCTAATCGTCTTGATGGCTGGGTACACCTTCTGTGTGCGTCTGGGCCTCTCCACTGGAGCTTCACCATGGGAACCCAGATGCTTCCGGAAGTCCACACAATCTGTTCCTTATCTTCTTTGGTAACATCACCATCCATTCCCTTAGCCAAGCCAGGACCCTGGGAGTAATCCTCCATGCTACGCCCCCACTGTGTAACACCTCTCTCTCCCTTCTAATTTTGCCCTGTTGATTCGATTTACCAAATGCCCTTTCCTCTCCATTTCTACAGCCACGGCCTCACCTGGCCATTTATATTCACCAGGCCAGTATTTACTAAGCACTTCACTAGGTGCCAGGGGTTATTTGAGATGCTTAGGCTGGAGTGATGAACAAAACAGATAAGGTTCATGAATGGGGTGAGACATACAAAAGTCTATCAATAAAGTAGCAAATAAACAGGATAATTCAGGAGATGCTAGTTGCTATGAAGACAAAGGCAAACAAACAAAAACCTACCCCACAACAACAACAAAAAGACAGGGACACCTGCAAGACCCTCCTGGAGTCGTTGCCCAGCTCCTCACCTCAGTCTTTACCCCCCCCCCCTCCTACCCCCACCCCAACACTCATCCTTTCTTCTTATTCTTAAAGAGAGTAAGGCCCAGAACTTTTCCTTTTATGTTACAGTTGCCTGAATACAAATCCCCCAACTAGAAGATAAGCTACTTTGACGGCAGGGATTATGCCTTACTTTATACATCTTTGTGTCTCCTCAGCACCTTGGCCCAGAATGGGTGCTCAGAAAACGAGTGTTAAGTGAATTGGTGAGTCGCCTGAGACCTGAATCACTGCCACAGAAGCATCCCTGGCCCAGATCAGAATGGAAGGTCAGTGAACTCACCTATTAGAATCTAGTGGTAGTGATGCCTCATGGTAGGGGACAGGGTAATCATGAATTTGACAATCTGTGATCATCATCTTCCAGCCCTGGGATCCCATGAAGCTGTGCCCCATGTGTAGCAGTAGTTGCTTCATAGACACTGTTTATTGGACAGTGCCAAGTACATGTGGGCAGTTTAAAAGTACTCTTTGTTTCCGATGATGAGCTTCCAACTCAAAGCACTTTGGGTGAATTGCCAGGGTAGACTCTGCAGGAGAAGGTTGCTGTTGCCACTTCACTTTGTATTTCCAGGCCCTTGGGTATTGCACCCCACAGGGAGAGAGTTGTTGCCAGTTCCGGCACAGTCATTGTAATTAAATCCAAGTTCTGGCAAAGGGCAGTACGTAATTATGAAGTATTATTATGGTTTTTATCATTATTAGACACCCAGCTGCCCAGCCCAGGAAACCACAGTAGTAAAACACTGGGCAGCCAAGCTCCTCTCCCAGCTGGCATGAATCAATACCAGGTGTATTGGCACACAGACTTGCAGCTCCACTCATCAAGATGGGTCCTTCTGTCCCCTCTTTTTAGCAAGATACATTTTTAAATAAATGGAAAGAGGAAATGTAAAGACCTTTGCCATCATCTCTGAATCTAGTTCCTCACCCTCCCATCTCCCCAGAACGATCTCTTCTCATCTATGTATGTATTATATAAGTCCTTTTCAACTTTATCCTTGACCTGTCAGCTTCCTAACCATCATTCCCTAAATGTCTCCTGAGGATGTATTAGTTAGGGTGAGAGTGCAGAGCACAGGTAAGAGTGCTTTTACATTGAAAAAAAAAATATGATACAGACTAAATAATTCAGAAAGTATAGTCAGGCTTGACAAGATATCTTCCTTTCATTAAGTGCCTCCTCAATGCCATGCTCAGCATTTCACTTATGCTATCTGACTTCATCCACACCAGCCTGCAAGGTAGATTTTATTAGTCTCACTTTCTTCAAGGGCTCTAAGACTTAGTAAGTGACAGAATTGAGATGTGAACATAAAGATACACATTTGGTAACTGTATACTCATGGTAGATGTGTCCACGCTGATGGGTGAATATAGGTATCAGCCTTCTCCTCCTATCAAATTAAAAATGTTTTTTGGGCAAAGTAGATTTTAAGCTGAGCACTGAAAGGACAATTCGGAAGTGATGCTGAGGGAATGGTGCCATAAAAGGAGGCCAAATTGGCCTTTAGCCTAAAATCAATCAATAAGCAAAGATTTCTTGTTCAGCAATGAGTCATATTATATTCTTCAAGCACCTTTCCTGTCTTAGCTCTTCCGAATACAGAAGTCAACCCAGGTGGCACAAGGTGTGCTGAGGATGGAGGAGGGTGGTTTGGGGAGGGAATACGATTTTGAATGCAGAACTCCTATATGGCCCAAAGACTGGCACATCTAGCACTGGTTTCTGGCACAACGGAAACCATGGCAGCTTTCCGTGCTGATGTTTTTAAAGGTGTGTGTAGAACAATTTCGCAGTCTCTTCTTGTTTCTAAAAAACAGCTGATAAAAAAATTTTTAAAAAATTATTTATCACCTACTATTTATATAAAGCAGTTCACTTCTATTTTTAGTTTTATAAGGGATTTTAGATAACATACATCCATTTATGTGTAAAATTTTGATCTGTTTTAAGTCATGTATAACAGTGTAACCACTATCATAACCATGAAATAGAACATTTCCATCAAGTCAAAAAGTTTCCTATGCCTCTTTTGCTATAGAAATTTTTATGCAACTTGTAATTTGATGACTCCAAAAACTGGATGTCTAGCTTCAACGTAGCTTTCAAAGGCTAGGCCCATAATTTTAACTATCTGTGTAACATATCTAACTAGACATTACAAACAGCCACCTCAGATGAAAAAATGAGTAAAAGATAAATCTTAGCTACAAGAAAACCCCCATCTCTCTCCTCAAATCATTTTTCTATATTCTTTAAGTTGGTTGAGAAAGTCATCATCTACCAAGTCATATAAGCTAAAAATGTTTAAAAATCTTTACTCCTCGCTTTCTTCCACCTCCCCAAAGTGAGTCTAATTCACACATTCTGTAATCTGTCCTTTTCATTTCCACTTTCCTCCTTCAGACACTAAAACTTGCTTGCACAATCACAGAAAAAAAGAAAAAGAAAAAAATGCCTAACTTGTTTCTTCATGCTCCAATTCACCCACCAATCTGCCGTTCTAATTTTCTTTTGAAAACCCAGATTTGGCTGTTTCAGTCCCCTGCATTCAGGGACTACTTAACAGTGTACAAAATGGTACTGAAAATCTTTAACAGAATAGGGCCCCAACCTCTTCTTCTGGACTTCTCTGCTCCCCACCACATGCAACATGCTATACATTTTCACCTTCCTTTTTTAATTAGATCTCTGCCTGAAATATGCCTCTTTCTCTACCTAGAAACTCCTGCTCACCTTTCACAGCTCCATTTATATGACTTTTCTTCAATGAATCCTTCCCTCACCTCCCCAGACAAAAAATCTCTTTGTTATACTTGACCTCCCATAGCATGTTGCACATACATTTATCACACTGAATAGACATAGTGGTAAAGTAGAACAGGAGAGATAGTCAAAATATCTGGGTCTAACTTAAAAACCTTATTCATTACTTGCTGTGCCATCCAAGGCAAGTCACATAACCTCTCTAGCCCTCAGTTATTTAATCTATAAAACTGTAATCTTAACAATTATAATACTACTCTACCTCATAGGACTCTTGTTGTGATCAAATGAGGTAATCATAAATGTGAATATGATTTTCATTATGTAGATATTAGATATTATAATTATAAAATTATATTTTTTGATAGAATTTTGGCTCCTCAAGTGCAAAACCAATGTCAGGTCATTGTTATATCCCTCTACCTAACATAGTTCCTAGGCCTACCTGTCGCCTACATTGGTTTATGGCATAAGTTACGATTTCTAGTAGAATTATATTCTCACTATTAACTCTTTTAGCTTACTATCCACAATGTTTCTTCAAAAGCCAATCATGACATCCTCATTTCTTTTTATAATTATTTATTGCCTTTTTATAATTAAACTAGAGGCCCAGTGCATAAAATTCGTACATGGGTAGGGGCCCTAGGCCTGGCCGGCAATCAGGGCCGGCCAGGGCCTTCCTTCGTTTTGCACCTCCCCCTGGTTGTCAGCACACATCATGGTGAGCAATCAAACTCCCACTCTCCCAGTTGAACTCCCGAGGAGACACTTTGCATTTTAGCCTTTTACATAGATAGATAGATACAGTAAAAGTTCTCTAAGAAAATGAAATATTCTACCCATAATAATTTTAAATTCCTTCATTTATTCAACAAAACTTTTTGGAGCCATTACATGTCCAGCATTGTTCTAGGCCAGCCATGGGCAAACTATGGCCCGCGGGCCGGATCCGGCCCGTTTGAAATGAATAAAACTAAAAAAAAAAAGACCGTACCCTTTTATGTAATGATGTTTACTTTGAATTTATATTAGTTCACACAAACACTCCATCCATGCTTTTGTTCCGGCCCTCCGGTCCAGTTTAAGAACCCATTGTGGCCCTCGAGTCAAAAAGTTTGCCCACCCCTGTTCTGGGCACTGGTCATACAAGAAACTTCATAGGACTTACATTATAGTGGGGACAATAAGCACAAACCAGCAAATTAAGGCGTTAGTCTATATAGTTACAGGTGCTGCAGATAGAACAATGTTGAGTGCAAGGCTGATGGAACTGGAGTGATCAGAGTGGCTTCCCTGAGGAAGGGGTGTATGAGCATCAATGATAAGGAGGCAACTATACAGAAAGAAGGGCAGGGGGAAGAGCACAGAGAGAGGCCCTGAGACAAGAGCAGGCAAAGTAGATGTGAGGAACTGAAAGAAGGCCTATGTGGTATGGAGGGAGTGAGGGGCAGAGGTAGAAGGTGAAGTCAAAGAAGCACACAGGAGCCAGATCAGATCATGTAGGGCTTGGAAGTTCACGGTAAAGAGTTTGAACTGTATTCTAATTGTAATAAAAATCATTGAAGGGTTGCTCTAGATTTGGATCTAGAGACAAGAGTCCCTGGAGTGGCTTGCATCCATGTTGGCTATACAAGGAGAGAGCTTGTCCAAGAATGGAGCCAATGTTGAAGATGCTGAATAGAGAAATGGGGAGAGATAAATCAAATCCTGGGTCACACTGTTTGAGCCCTGGATTAAGCTTTGCCTGAATCAGAAACTCTAAATTACCTTTTGATTAAACTAGTTTAGATTACGTTTTTCATCTCTGGCAAACAAAGGAGCTTTAGTTTATGCAATGTCTTCAAACAAACTTAGGCAAATTAATCTCATCTTGTTCCCCATGGCTTGACAAATTGCAATATTTCCCCAGATAATTTCCAGATTCCTCTCTTCTTGCACTTGGGGTGACTCTACCATTGCCACACACCCATCTACACACCAACCGAGAGTTCTGTTCCCCTTCCCCCAAGGACTCCTCCGGTTATATGTTTAACCCAGCCCACTGATGTTAAAGAAGGAAAGGAACAGATGGCAACCTGATTCATGTTCCTCTTACAGGGAACTAAGCCAATTTATTTTGGGGGTCAGAGCCAGTTCAGTTTCAGCAGTGAATGAAAGTTGTTTGAATCCATTTCTGGTTCAGGCTTGTAATCATCTGCAGTAATCCAGTCCTTCACATGGGAAAGTATTTTGGAGGGTTAAAATTTGTTTCAATTTGAGGGAACTATGTAACATGGAATCAAGTTGCACCTGTCTTATTCGGCCTTTGTGCTAACAGAGGTAGCATATGGGCTAAATAGGAAGGTGATTAATAATATATTTAATACTAAAATAATCAGCCTAGACTGCATCCATAATAAGCAATGTCCTAAAATCTACCCTTGGATTTACTTTGAATATTTCCTCCAGTGGAGAGCACATTTTGAGATATCATATCATATAGTATCTACCAAATTTCTAAAATATAGGTTGAAACATCTTTTAAAATTTTTGCCTGTTAGAGAAACAAGGATCTTAGGTAGGTGAAACATTTCTGTTTGAGAATTATTTTTAATTAGAGTGATATTCTGTCAGTATCTTAAGGCACTAAGACTTAGTGAGCAATTTTGAGACAGGATTATTTTCCGGAAAATGTTATTAAAAATCTAGACTCAGAATATCAACAGGACCATTTTTAAACGGCTTCAGGTAATCTAATGGCTATGTTCTGATATGAAGTATCCTTTGTTTTATTGCTTCAAATATATGGAACTACATATGTTACATTTATTTATTAAATATATTACTTATAATTTATACACATATGTGTATATATATATATGTATATATATATACACACACACATAATTTTGAAACACAAAATGCTCAGCTTATTTCAGGATTTTTTTGTTAGTGGATGGTATGCAAACAAGGGATAGAATGACAGATGCTGTCTACATATTTTACAAAACACCTCTTGTTTGTGCATGTGTAAGCAGGAAGTCAGATTTGACAAGATGCAAAGAGATGTCTTACAGATGGCACACGTGAGCAGGACAGGTCTTCCAAACTGATGAGGCTGTAAAAGCAGTTCTCATGAGTATGTGCCTGTCTGTCGCATCTGTTCTGCAAAGAAATGCACACTTGCAAATATGAATTTTCAGAATTGAACCCAGGGCTAGCTGAGCTTAGATCAATTTTTCATTGGTTCAAGAGAGGCTATGACCACCAAAATGGATTGCATATCTTTTTGTGACTCTTCTGAGACTTTTCTGTTTTTACTGGTTGTGTTACTTGAAGTTAAAGTTGGAGATTAAAATCCTTTTACTTGATCCTTGAAGATATAACCATAATTAATCTTATAGCATTAAATTCATTGGTGATGTGCTTTGGAGGAAATAAAGTCATGTTCTGCAAAAGGGCTTGGATATACAGAATTTCAATGCTTCAAATGATGTAATTTTCTATAATATTTAGCTTGCCATTTTTAGTTTGGTACTCATATAATAGGAGATTTCGAAGAAAAGGCTAAAGAGGATAATTTGCTTGGTTGTGCTTCTGTTCTTTTGTTCTTTTAGAATCTAAAATTAACCAACATCTGCAGTGTCAACAAGGACTCCACATGGCATTCAAGTTCGTACTTTTCCTAAATAATGCATTTGAGGCAATGTAATCTGAGAGGAGTACAATGCTCACCATCTCACACTTTATAGTTTCAAAATGATTTAACAGTTAGTACCTTATTTGATCCTCATGACAACATTAAGAGGCAAGGAGATCAGGTTTTTTTTGTTTTGTTTTGTTGTGTGTGTTTTTTAATCTTCACCTGAGGATATTTTTCCATTGATTTTTTAGAGAGAGTGAAAGAGTGAGGGAAAGACAGAGAAATATTAATGTGAGAGAAACATATCTATTGGTTGCCTCCTGCACGAGTCCCAACCAAGGCCTGGGCTGGGGAGGAGCCTGCAACCGAGGTACCTGACCTTGACCACAATCGAACCTGGGACCCTTCAGTCCACAGGCCAACGCTCTATCCACTGAGCCAAACCGGCTAGGGCTAGATCAGGTATTTTTTCTTCCTGTTGAACAGAGGAGAAAATGGAGGTCCAAAGTATAGAAGAGAAATGACTATAGTCACAAACCTGGTAAGTAGCAGAATGAAAATGATACCAAGGCCCTATGGTTTCTAACCTAATGCCTTTTCTACCATATTACTAGGATCAAGTTACTGACAACCCATGTTAAAGTGCCATGTTTTCAAAATAAGAGATTCCACAAACAACTCTGTAAGAAAATAAAAGAATTCAGTACCAGAAACTAATAATAAACATCTATCTTGGTTTTTAAAGATTAATGGACTTCACTTGCTCAGTTCAGTTAGCAAATGATTTCCACAGAAGTTCATCTAGTTACTCTTGTGATTTCTTATCTACAAAAAAGAGTTTTCACCAAAATAATTTTTTTACTTATGAAATCACACCTCATAAATCTTTTCATATCTAGAATATTTAAAAACTTTCCTGTAAGAGATGTTGGAACTAAGTGTTTTCTTTGCATTAATAAATTATAATTTATGTCTACTTGAGTTCTGAAACATTTCATTTCAACTCAAACTTCTGTAAATTTCTACACTGTAACAATCATTCAGAATTTCTGGGACCAAAGAAAAAAGAAAGTCATTTGAAGTTAAGGAATGAATTAGCTTGTGACTAATACACAGGCATAAATTTAGAAGGGCCTCCTTTTTGAAAGCATAAATAACATTATTGCCAATCCATATAATATTACCATTTCTACTTTAAGATGCAGAGAAATTCAATTGCTTCTATTTCTTGAAGTTTGAGACTTAAAAATTATGAATGCTGGTGTTCTTGAAGAGGAACACTATGTGTTTGTAATTTCAAAAAGGTACTGGCATTCTCAAACATTGACAGGCAGATGTATTTCCAACAAGTGGAAACACAGAACTCTACTGGCAAAAGGAGCAGCCAGCAAGAATTTTAATCATGATTTGGCTCAGCCTATGCTGGTTCTGACTTCACAAAAGTGCATGTTTAAGAAGCACCTTCTACCAATTAGAATGTCAAGAAGCAACATTAAAGGTTGCAGATACCAAAGCAACCCAAGCTTCCTTAAAACTTAAAAACATTTCCCCCATTAATTGTTTAAATATGCCTCAATGAACCACAAACAAGATTTAAATTTGATATTGTCCAAACATTCTTGTGACTCTAATATCCTACCTACTCTGTGTTCAGGATTAGTGGAAATACACTAAATATTTTGAAAGGTCATCTAACCTAAGTAGAAGAATGTTATCTTTCCATGCATGCAAATACTTGAACATGGGAGTGATAAAAAAGAAACACAGAGAGAAAGAGACAAGTGGAATGATATAGAATGTATTTTGCTCGAAACAAATTGGGAAGAATTGAGGGGAGTTGCAGAACTGGGGTAGGAAAGCCTTGAGAAAGGGGAGGTTTAAATCATTTGAGTAGGCAGTAACTCCATCTCGTTAGTCATGGAAATCTGTAAGAAGGGAGCAAGAGTGATAGAGGGGAGTGACTGTGGTGGCAGCATTCAGAGGCAATCTGATGAGAGAGACTGGGAATGCAGAGACATGGGAAGCAACTGCAAGAGGAAGGGAAGTGCCCAAGTCACCATGAGAACCCAAACTGCTGTTGCTTTCTGTTCACTTGTGATCAGATCTAATTTTTTCTTCCCTTGCCCACTATCTCCACACATCTGCCTCCACCACAAGAAAAAGCAGTGATCACAGGCCTAAGTTTGTTTAACTTAGTTCTTATTCACCCACTGCATGATTTGTGGAAACGGGCTGGTAACCATTATTTAGCAATGACTTCAGCATTAATCAATCAGAACTGCAATGATATAACTTTGTTCCCAGTCAACCCATTCACAACTACAGACCTCTTTGGGCCACAGCGCAATAACATGGTCTCTTGGCTATTCTGCTGATGATTAATGGACTGGACAGAAAAATGTTGGAAGGGTCAATGCAACTCTCAATGCTTTTCTGTCAGGTTGGCTTAAGGAAAAAAAAAGCATATCAAACCATGTTGGCCAATACCTGTATGTGGTTTGCCTGAATTATAAACACAACAGTACATTCTGTTCTCTCACAATTTATTATTAGAAGAAAGAATACAAGAAAGTGTTAGGCCATGCCTATAGCCAGACAGTCCTGAGCACTCCCACACTGCCCACTGGAACGTGCCCTTTGCACACTGATATAGTAACAATTACTCTCAAAATTAGATGCAATACCACTTCCTCTTCCCTTTCCTGCCTACAGGGAGGTGAACAGTGACTCTCAGAGGCAGTAAGAAAAGGACAGGGTCTTGCCAGCTGTTGCTAAGAAGGATCAACGACTTAGCTACATACATATAGCTCATTCACCTGCCTCTTCCAAGTCACCCAGTGCACGTGTATCATTGCCACAGGAGGAATCAGGCTAAGGGGAGCCTAAGGGTGTCTGTGGAGAGTAACTGGGCCTATAGGACTTTACCTTTTCCTCCACAGAAGGACTTTTCCTCCACACACACACCCTAAAAATGGCCTTTTGGGCCTGTGCACTCCGAGGAACCTGATTTCTCTTGTGTGAAAATATCAAGAGCCAGGAAGAATGGAACACTACATGATTTATCCCCTCATCCCTCATCCTGCTGGATATGCCCCAGGGTGGAGCTATTCTTGCTGTCACAGATAATTCAGCCCTGAGTGGATCAACATGTCTAGAAGAAGTTTCCAAATATGTCTAAAACTCTAGGTGCAGAAACTTATGTGCCAATTAACAAGGGAAATGTAGAATAGAACAGGTTGGGAATTAGGAAAAGCCAAGAGGCACTGTGACATAGTAGAAAGAGCCAGCTCTGTTGGTAACTATGTGCTAATATGCCTTTGGTTATTATGCCCATGTCCCTGTTTCCTCAACTCTAAAATGAAAGGAATTTGGTGAGAAAAGCTTTTGAGAAATACTGATTTCTGTGGTCTCTCTGTCTTTTCCCCTTTTCCTCTCTCATTCTAACTGGTTCTGTGTCTTTACCTCAGGAGAGACTTGTGGCTGAACTTCCAGGCTTTAGTTCTGAATAAACCCATCAAAGAGAATTGTGGCTTGAGGAGAACCATATCTCCCCACACTATCAAGATCTATCCTCTGCTTCTTGTCAGTACCCCTGTTCTGCAAGCCTCAGGGAGGCCATGTCTTTACCAAAGAGTACCTCTTTTCTAGAAAATAGCAGAGGGTCAACCCAAAGGGATAATGCAGATTGGGACATTCCATTATGGAGTAATGATGAGAAGGGCCTCCAGATGTTCTTGTGCTTCTTAAGATGCCTGGTCCCTGCCAGAGCCTTTAGTGAGTGTACCCAAGATACTTCAGACTGACCAAAGTTGAATTTCCTGTCCACCTAACAGCACTGGGGCTCCAAGTTTAAGTTGAATTCAATACTCTGAAGACTCTAAGGAACCATCAATGGTAAGATGACCTTTAATTTAATTTGTGTCTCATTGTTTATTAAAACGAAGCCTAAACAAATCTTGCACATAGTAGTAAATATGCTCTCTTGGGGTTGAACTCACCAGTAGTTTACTTTTGCCAGCCATCTTGTCATGCTTTTCCTGCACTGATCCTTTCTGGCCTTCATGTTTTCTCATTTGGGGTATTTTATTGCAAAATATTTTTAATGCAAATACAATGTGTATGCATGTGTATACACATATGAGATCAGCATAATATTATTTTACATCTTGCTTTTTTCCCACTTAATGATATGTCTGAGATATAGACCTATCTCATTTTTCTTGGCTGCATACTATTCCAATGTGTGATGTACCATGATTTATTCAATGAGCCCCCCTCTAACAGACATTTCCATCACCACCCCAACTGTTTAGCAATTACAAATATATTGTACTGCAGTGAAGATACCTATACTTAGATCTTTGCATATTTCAGTGAGTTTATTTTATAGACAAGCAGTGAAATTGCTAAGTCAAAAGATATGTGCATTTAAATTTTTAATACCACTTTTTATTATCAAATAAAACAAAAATACAGACACACACACAAAAACAAATATAGAGCTTAATGGATTGTTACACAGTAAGCACACTTTTAACCGTCACCTAAGATCAAGAACAGAACTTGGTCAGCCATGTGAGAGGCCCTCCATGTGCTCTGGGGTGATCATAGCTGCCTCCCTCCCCCTGAAAGTAACCACTATACTGACCTCTATAAAAGTCACTTCCTTCTCGTTTTTAGGTTTTAGCAACCAAGTGGCATTCCTGAACACTGTGGTTCAGTGATGTCCAGTTTTTAAAATCTTTGGTATGTCTTTTAAACCTCTTTAAACTTAGTTTTCCTTTCCAAACGTTTATTTTCCATACAATTTATCTGTTAAAGAACCCAGAGCAATTTGACCTGTAGGGTTTCCTGCAGCCTGGATGATACCAGTGCCATACTCTTGGTGCAGTTCAGCAAGTTCCCCTGCCCTTCGTATTTCCTGCAAACGTAACTGGATTTTTAGGCTTTTTGAGACTCAGGTTTTGAGTCTCACCTTTGGCAAGATAATGAGTGGTACATCAGGAGGTCTCTGTGACTTTAGCATATATTGATGCTCAATGCCTAGACCCAGTAATTTATTGTGGGCTATGGGATATTCTAATTCAGTTATATATTTTTCATTTATTAGCTAGAATATTTCTATAAAAAGATACTTCCTCCCATCTATTGTTTGTTTAATTGGTGGTACAATTTAGATAAAAGAGGAAAAGTAAGTGCTTGATTTTTTCCCTTTGTTCACTAATATTTCCTATCCTCCTACAAAGGTGACTTTTTATTTTAGTCATCATAAACTCATGTATTCTTCATATTTTATGGGTTTTGAGTCATTGCTATCGTTACTTTTATTGCCTCTCAATTTATCTCCCTTTGGCCAGAGAGATCCTCTTCCATTGGTACTTGAGTCCTTTTCACATGATCCTGGTAATTTTTGATAGCTTCCTTGCCATCTGATATGACAAAATATTCTAGGCTCATCTTATACATCTCATGCCCCAGATCTGGAATCTGCCATTTCTCCAATAGGCCCTGGTTTCTTTCAGTAGGAAATAGTATTTCAAAACCACAATATAGGCACTAAATATGTTTATCACTTCTGTGTTAGCATGGTTTCTAGGCCTTTTTAATGGACAGAGCTAGGAAATATCTATATACTATTAAAAATAAAATACATGCTGAGTTTATTTTTATACTCATAATTTAAATTTAGAACCATAGGCTTAGGAACACAGTAGGCTCAGAACAATAATAGTACCATCACCACCATGATTGCTAAAAGTTACATTTTTTTTCGTTTGCACTCTGCATTTGCTTCTATTTTTTAAAAGTACTTTCTACTATATCTGCATTTGTCTGAGTATATAGCCACTGCATACAATACTAGCTCCCTTTTATTCCTCACTTTATCCTGATTCTACAAGTAGCTGTATATTTTAATCTTCACAAATCTCCCTACTGATGTGGCATGAGTTACTCTGAAGCTTGTTTTCTAGTAGATACACAGGAAGGACTCACAGGAACAATATTCCCTGAGTTTTTACATGCTGGCAACACTTTGTGTTCCTTGTACCCAAGTCTGTTTTTCTGAATATAAAAATTCTCAGCTCACATTTAATTATGAATCTTAAATATGTTACTCCATTTTCTTCAGACCTAAGTGTTATTGTTGAAACATTTGATGCTAACCTATTTTTTCACTTACAATACTGTCTTTTAAAAACTATATGCCAATCAGTGATTCTCTCTGATCATTGATGTTTCTATCTCTCCCTTCCCCTTCCTCTCTGAAATCAATAAAAATATTTTTTAAAATGTAAAAATTGGCTAGATATTGCCAAGCTACCTGGAGGATGATGTGCTTTTTTTGAACATTTGCTTTAAATTAGTAGACTCCTATTCCTAAATAGCAAAAAGGAAAATAGTGAATGTTCTAAGAAGAGGCTGTGCATCCTACGCATTTTCATTCTGAGCCAAAAGTCCGTGAATAGGTATCAAAGAGCTTTGTAAATAAGAGCTGGTGGGCTCTTAAATTCTATAGAATCTTTACAGAATGTTTCTGGCTGCTCTGAGATAATTAATGCAGCTGGAGGTTGGGGAACATGCTGACTTTTAGGGGCTCATTCAGGAGGAAGATGCATATGAACCTTTCCATTAGCCACACATCTTTAAAGTAGAAACTGAAATTCTCTGCAGGGTAAAATTTGAATATAAATATGTTGGAGGGATCTATTTGGGTATCTCTCAGACCACAGGTCACATGTCTGTTTTTTCAGCTTTCTTCAAAAATTAAGTCAGCTGGGAAGGATAGTTGTTTTTTATTACATTATTCTATTTCAGTGAGCTTCTCATTAATAACAGGCTGCTTCTGATAGGGACTTTTAGTTAGGTTCTCAAAAAACTTCCACAACAAGTAGCTTTTTTGGACCTCATTCTTAGCTTATATCTTTACTGTAAAAATGAGTCCAACGCCTCTAAAATTAGCAACTCACATGGTATTGTCTAGTTAACTAGTACAGATATTTAAGGTAGAAAAAGAAAACATTTTGTATATGACTTATCTTTCCAGACTCATGTATGGAAGAGTTTCTAGTCACTGACTAATTACATATTTTAAAATACTGGACTCCTTCCTTGTACTTGGGTCAACATTTGTTCCTGTGAATTTTATGTTCACTCCCAATTCACCAAAATACGATGCCGCCTACTCAGTGGCCTGATCATGTGAAGGTGAAGATCCATCTACATCTTCAAGCAGAACTACTGTCATTGAACCTATCACTGGGGAACTCAGAATGAAACTCAATAGAGGCTTTTGTTAGGGAGCCTTGAGGCCAATGATGATTCTCTAGACTAAAAGTATTCAGAATGGATAAATCAGGGAAAGATGGAAGACAACCTAGAGCACCTATACTACCAATTTTCATCTGCCTTAAGAACAACAACAACAACAAAACTTTTCCTGAATGAATGAGTACAGTGCTGTCTTTTTGAAGATATTCCAATAAAACCTTAAAAAGTACCAGTTTCTAGGGCTAATTCATTTATTTAAATGTATGTTGCTGTCATAGTTGTATTAATTCTACAGAATACTAGCTCACAGACTATCTGGAAGGCCCCAAAGGGATTATTACCTTCTAACAGCTTAAAACTCATACATTTCATTCATTCCTCATCAATCTATCATATGATTCCCATTCATCCAAAAATATTAACGACTTTAAAATTGGACTCCGCAACATTGGAGTCTAGTTTTAAAAAGTTAATTATTACCTAAATGCAAGTTTCCCAATTGGCATTCATAAGGTGTGAAGTATCAAAAACTGTCTTTTTAAGTTCCATGCACAGAAGATGATGTTAATTGCTAAAATTTATTTGGCTTAAGAGACCTATTTGCTCCTCACTGCATTGCTCTTCACTTCTTATCCTGCACATTAGTTGGAGAATGAGAAGTCTTTTCTTTTTGTTGTGTTTTTAATATTTACCCTGTTTTTTTGTTTGTTTGTTTTTTTAAAATATTTTTTTATTGATTTCAGAAAGGAAGTGAGAGGGAGAGAGAGATAAAAACATCAATGATGAGAGAGAATCATGGACTGGCTGCCTCCTGCATGTCCCACACTGGGGATCGAGCCCGCAGCCCGGGCACGTGTCCTGACCATGAATCGAATCCCGACCTCTTGGTTCTTGGGTCGATGCTCAACCACCGAGCTACACTGGCTGGGTGAAATTGTTATTTTAATAAATTGAAACACGTAATTCATTGTAGAAGCTTTTGAAAAAACAATCATAGATAATTCTTCCACCCACTGCTTACATTTATCATATGCACGTTCAACCTTTTCATCATGCATGATTTTATATATTCAAATACCATGGAGATATTTTTTTTCCAATGAAAATATCATCACATTGTAAACACATTTTTACAACCTAAAAGATCAACTATTCATGACATTAAATAATCTTTTGAAACATGATTTTCATGATTGCAGGCTAGTCAACTTTCTAGAAAGCTTATTAAGCCAGATTCCAGTTGTATATTTAAATTATTCTCAGGATTTTCTTATTTCGCTTTATAAGTACATCTTCAAATTTCATGTCCCCTCAGGATAAAAATCTTAACAGTGGATATACTGGTCAAAATGTTTGCTTTTTATTTTATTTTTTGTTCATCCTCACCCGAGGATATTTTTCCTTTGAGTTTTAGAGAGAGTGGAAGGGAGGGAGGGAGGAAGAGAGAGAGGAACATCGATATGAGACACATTGATTGGTTGCCTCCCACTGGAGCCCTTACCCTGTTTTTTAAAAAAAGATGAGAAAGAACCCTAGAGGCCAGAAGGGAACATGGAGTTCAGTCAGGGACTAGGAAGAGCAAAAGAGAAAATGAAGTGTACAGGGACTAGGGGAAGGTTTGTTGTTTGATATTTTGCAGAAGCAAAGGAGAAACATTTTTTTTTTTTAGTTTTATTTGCACGTGTGGTTTGTTTTTTGTTTTTGTTTTTGTATGTAGATAAGTGCTTACGTGTGTATAGAAAACCAGTATCAGGGAAGATTTGCAGCAGCAGCAGGCAAGGAGTTTTAAAGGAAAGTCCTAGACAGGTATTTGCTACAGGAGGACTGTTTTTACAGTAAGAAAGTTCATACAGCAAGGAAATGCCTGGATAAAAACATGGATTGATGACAAATGGTTATGTAAAATACTGACCTGTTTATTATTAAAGAATTATGTAAACATCAACCTGGATATATATAGAATCATGGTAGTCTACATCTTGTGTGCTTATCACCTACTCTTTTGGGAACTATACATATATCAATACAAACATGAAGAACTAGAACAGTTCCAGAAAGGCCTCATAAATGATTTGAGGACTGGTAGCTTACCGCAGTGGATAAAGCACTTTGGAAAGAATACTGAACAAAAACATGATTGAATTTTATGAATATGAAGTTTATATACTATATAATCAGGAATGAGTCACCAGACTATCCAACACCAAAACTAAAGAGGATAAGGAACACCTGAACTTTGAAAGAAGCAATTTTAGAACATGAAAGGGGAAATTCTCCTTTACTCCTTGACTTATAAATTTGTTATACCAAGAAGTACTAGAGAGATGAACAAAATAAATGCTATAGAAATTTAGGGAGCTAGAGCTGTTTAGGATATATCTGTGATTTTTTTATGATGCTGTACTTTTGATTATTTTTATCCTTCTACAAAAACATTTCTTGGTTTGTTTAGCAGAGTAGTCTTCTGAACGAACCATACTAGGTCTTTTCTACTATGAAAAAACTACATTTTGCCAGTATCTAGCACAGTACCGGTAGAAAGTCGCCTATTAGCCTTTGCTTGAGTTGTTTCCCTCTTGTACTGGAGAGAGGTATGGCCTTTAGAAAATTGATGTTGTTGACTTAATATCTGAATATTTAATTTGGATGAGGAAGTCATTTGAGCAATGCAGATAATTGTCATTAATAAATAAACAAATTGAATGAATTGCTAATAGCAATGGGATGTTAATGTGTATGATGTAATACTGGGTTAAGACTCCTGAGTTCCATTGTGGCTTCTGCTACTGCCCAACAAATGCTTCATTACCTTTGATAAATAAAGATAAACCAAAACAGATAAACAAGGCTAACCAAGACAGACAGCTGCCTTAATAGGCTGCTTTGGTATTGCTTCAACCCATGTTCTTTAAATATGTGTTTAATATTTATTTAAAGACAGCCTGAGAACCACAGAGGAAAGAGGATAGGATCAATCTTTTTTCTGTTGGCTTGAACAATGTAGTTCTGACCCAAACTTGTACCCTCTGCTCAGCAGAAGACCTCTTTAGTACCACACTCTACCCCTCTTTGAAGGCAGGTGAGTGAACTTCTGTTGTTACTTGAGCAACTCTCTTAGGAGTCTCCCGCCCCCAAGAAACTTCCTGAAAGGATCCTAGTAAGCATAATAATTTCCATTCATTACATTTCAGTATACATATTGACCCAGTATGCAGATTGAGTATACACTTCATGTACAGAATGATGCCTGGAGTTCCACCCTTACTTTAACTCTTCAGATAAAACAAAAAGAAGAGTGCTAGTACTACTATAGCAATAGGCATAGGTAGTCACCAGATTGGCATTCCATGAGGGCAGAGATTTTGTGTTACTTCTGTATCCATAACATCTAGCTCAGTGTGGGCAGACAGAGTGCGTTTACTCAATGCTGACGGAAATAGTGCATGGATGACTGAAGGAAGATAACACTGGGTCACTCTCTGATTCTCTTTATTTGGTCCATAAAGGCACCTTAATGACCACCATACTTTATTACACTGACTCATGGTGAGAATCAGTTCATGTTTAAAAGAGGAGGCATCCTGGGAAGAGGACTACTCATTTCATGCTAGCCAATAGCATAGGAATTTCAGGTTTTCAAGCCCAACCATTTAAACTATTCTGTTCTTTCTGAACAGCTCAATCTGCATTGTATTAGACTGAGCTATATTAAAAAGCCTATTTTAAACCATTTTTGACCTACAAAGAGGCTAATCGTAGTGGAAACTGCATTGTTTTCAGCATGACTTGGTGGAGTACATGGAGGTCAGATTCTGGTGTTCTGTGAAACTTTAGAGAGCCACTTAACTCTCCTATGTCTACTCATTTCATAACTATTGAGCTATTATATGCAAGACTCCGTGGGGAACACTAAGATATGCGAAGCACAGTTTCTGCCTCCTTTAGGCTCACAGTTTACTTGGGGAGATGAAAATTCACCTGAAAAATATTATAATCCAAAGCAGTATATGGTGCCCTCAAAGTTATTGTTTTTTTAAAGTAACTTCATCCCCAGCAAGAAATTACTTCCTGCTGCAATATTCAGAAGAGAAATATAGGAGAGGACAGTTGAGCTTGGGCTTAAAGAATGATTAAGTTTCATTAAGCAGAGAATTGGAGGAAGGCAGTTCAAGCAAGTCACATGGCAGGAGCAAAGGTGCAGAGGCTGAAAACACCAGCTATTTTTGTGTGGCTGGACAGATGGTTTGTGTGGGTAGGCTGTGGGAGATAAGGCTAGAAACCTGTTTCTTCCATGGCATGTAGTAGGCACTTTTTCATTTGAGTTGCTACACTGACTAAATGAAATAAGGAAGACTGGTAGAAAGAACCCAGAATGGGAATCAGGAGGCCAGACATGAATTTTGTCACCAATTCTGACTCCTTCAAATAAATCACTATGGGGTGGCATTGTTTTCAACTGTCAAAGGGAGGTAATTTGTCTAGTCCAGGGGTGGGCAAACTTTTTGACTCGAGGGCCACAATGGGTTCTTAAACTGGACCGGAGGGCCAGAACAAAGGCATGGATGGAGTGTTTGTGTGAACTAGTATAAATTCAAAGTAAACATCATTACATAAAAGGGTATGGTCTTTTTTTTTTTTAGTTTTATTCATTTCAAACCAACCGGATCCGGCCCGCGGGCCGTAGTTTGCCCACGGCTGGTCTAGTCCCTAGGTCAGTGACGGCGAACCTTTTGAGCTCGGCGTGTCAGCATTTTGAAAAACCCTAACTTAACTCTGGTGCCATGTCACATATAGAAATTTTTTGATATTTGCAACCATAGTAAAACAAAGACTTATATTTTTGATATTTATTTTGTATAGTTAAATGCCATTTAACAAAGAAAAATCAACCAAAAAAATGAGTTTGCGTGTCACCTCTGACACGCGTGTCATAGGTTTGCCATCACTGCCCTAGGTGGTTCTGAGAGTTACAAGGGTGACTTGAGCAATCAGAAGGAAAACCTTGGAAAAGGAAAACTGCTGTATCTTTTCTCCGAACATAAATTGCTATGGATTAAAGTAAATTTAGATATATTTGGTAACAACAAGTCTGTGTACCTTCTCCCTAAAATACTTATTGCAGCTTAATCTCATTTCTCACAGTGAAGTAGCTGGGGAGGTGGGAAAAACCCAGAATCCAACAATTTTTTTAGATGGAGGCATGGACAGACCATGTGGAAATAGCTGCTCAATGTCAAATGAAAGGCTCATCACCACACCTGAGGGAAGCCAAGGGAGGAAGCCTCCTGGGAGCAGGAGATCAGATGGAAGGATTCATTGAGCCCCAGGAATATCATCAGATTGCAAAAGCTTCCTGGTGTCCTTCCAATTCTGCCCTTGCTCCAACAGCTCGTGACCCATGCACAGGTTTCTGATGCAGAGCAGGGAGAAGTATTTTTTTCTTTGCCTGCTACTTCCCTGGAGCCAATCGACTTTGGCAGCCAGCCACCAGGGCAGGATGGGTGTGCCTCCATCCTGCTTATTGGATGATGCTTGCTGTTTTCAGCCAGATTTCCTCAGCTCTTAGGTCCCAGTGTGGACTCTACCAGGCCAGAGTCTAAGAACAGCTCCACATTTCCTCAATGATACTTAGTTTGATAGATTCTCCTCTGCTGACTCAAAACAGGTCAGATGCCCGCTAAGACATACCCTATGCAGATCTCAGGAAATGTGCTTTTTTTTTGGTGCTTACACTCTGTGGGTATGAGAAGGTTACTGGTGGGGATACCCATCCATATGGAGTTTTCATTGACACTCCTGACCAGAGTCATCGCCATCTGTCAGGTCCATGACCAGAGGAGCTCATTTCCCACAGTGCAGTGAATTATTCAAGACAATCTAGACCAAACCCTATAGAGCAGAGCCTCAAGGACTCCAGTTTTCATCATGGAGTAATTCTTCAGTAAGTATCTTCCTGATGGAAGCCTCCATCTCAAGTTGAGCTTATGGCTGTTTCAGGAAAGGAAATGAGGACTGAGCAGAGATGCCCTGCATCTGTTGCTTCTGTTCCGTAGGCAAGCTGATTTGGGGCATGTCTCAGGTTTCTCTGACTGGGAAAATCCTGAGCTCCTCCATTCAACCTGTTGTTGAGAAGCATGAGTCACAAAGAGAGAGGTCCAACATATTGGGGAAGTACCTGACATCATGCCGAAGAGCAGTGCTGCTGGTCACCAGGTACGGACAGAATGAAAACAAACATTTCTTCCATTTAAAGAACTAGAGCCACACTTGTCTGGACCCTTGAGAAAGTTTCTCCTAAAGTTCAAGTGAATAAGAAACATTCGGTCCAGGCAAGTTCTGTATCGTGTAAATCTCTTGGTCTGGGAAACAATTTCAAATGCCCCCATTTAACTCTGGAGGGAAAAAATAACGGTCATTTCCTTGTGTGCCTATCAATATTATTCCAGAAGGATTGGCTGGTGCTCATGATATGTGTCAGTTATCACAAGATGATGAGTTGCAGGAAATTATTGTTTATGGCAGTTGAGAGTGTGTCAGTGTCCTGCTTTCATAAAAGAAGATAAAGGTTAGGCCTGAGGTGTGATTCCAAGAAGACAAGCACAGAGCCCGAGGTTGAGCTATTAGGAGGCCTGGCATTTCACAGCAGAGCTGCCACAAGCAACATCAACCATAATTAATAACACCTCGGAATGCGGCAGGGTGTTGTTTGGCTGTCCAGAAAAGCTCTGTCAAGACAGGTGAGGGTCTGGGCCTCAGGTTGTAGATTTGCAGGCTGACGCATCCAGGAGGACCAGGGTCAGATGAGGTCTCTGAATAACAGGGATAAGGATTCTCTTGTCTGACTCCCAAAAACATAGTGAGATTAAATAGTGAGAAGCATATGGACATGCTCTGTAGAGGTCTGTCCCCCAGAAGTTTGCAGTGTATAGATTTGTGTATTTGATTATTCATAGCTTGTTTTGTATAATGATATGTATTTATTTGTATATATATCATAGCCAAATATATATATCATTTGTATAATGATATATATTCTTGATTTATGTCAAGAATGTTATTCTTTTCTCCCATTGTGGATTATACTGAAATTTTTAAGAAGCATGTTTTTAGCATCAGAAATAGTTGAGGATATATATGACGTTTCCACTCCTCAAACAAGGTGATTCTGGGGGATTAATTTGATGTGTAAGATTTTAATTCTCTGATATTTACCTTCTAGAAATGTGTCCAAAATAATTTTAGTAAAGCACAGTTCCATAAGCAACACAATGGACACTGGAATGCTTGGGCAGGATTGTACCCAGGCTTCCTTTGTGTCTGACTATTGGATTGAAAGGGGTATTATTTTTCAGCAACTCTTCTTCCATATTACCCCTGCCTGCTCTGTTCACTTCTTCACTGTACCCCTCAGTATTGATGGACTCATTTCCTATGGAATTGTTTAGCGCATCTGCTTTGTGACACTTCTTTTCTAGTAAGCCTAAAGCTCCCTGGCACTGGGATATGGTGTCTTGTTCACCAGGATTTCCCCATAGCAGGGACTGGTTCTCTCCCATCCAGCCTTGGACACTCATCTGGCAGAGGCACACTCTTCACCTCCTGTCTTCTCCCCAGGCTTCTTGGAGGGGGGCTGCTATTAGCGAACTGGCCTCAGATTACCATCCAATCTCGGGGTTGCAACAGGGCCACAGGCAAATAAGTCTTTCTTCACAGTAAAAAAGTTCAGTCATAGCCAAAGCTAATTCACAGACTATGGAGTCCACTGGGAATTGTCAGGTGGCTTATCCATTGAGTCTCTCTGTTCTCTCATGTGCTCTCCCTTGTCCCTCCCTTGTCTCTCTATCTCATGCTTATTTTCTATAAACCAGTCAGAAAGCCTTGAAAGTGGAAGAAAATCTTCTATATCTATCTTGAACATTGTGCACAAGCTAAAATAAAACAAAAACAAAAAAGCACAATATACTGCCCTGTTTTGTGGTGTTCAGTGGTTAGAGCGTTGCCCGAGAACTGAAGGGTCGTGAGTTTGAGTTCCAGTTAAGAGCAAGTACCTGGGTTGGACCCTACCCTGGTTGAGGCACGTGGGGGAGACAACCAATCAATGATTCTCTCTCACATTGCTGTTTCTCTCTCTCCCCCTCCCTCTCTCCTTTCCACTCTCTCTAAAAAAATTTTTTTTTTTAAATCAGTGGAAAAAAGTATCCTCGGGTGAGGATTAACAACAGCAACAACAAAGCAAATTACACTGTTAAGCCCTGACATTGCCCTTGAGTCTTTATAGTCAGTGGGTGGTGTCATCGCTCAAGAGCTGGTAAAGTTGGGAGGTGGACATAGGTGGTGGTGGTGATTGGATGCCCATTAGAGAATGTTGGAGCCTTTCTCTGAGCTTCACCTGTAGAATAGCCCAAAATTATTTGGATCCATTTTGGGGCAACTGCTTGTCCTGGAATTGTCCCCTGAGTGTTTTTTGTTTGTTTGCTTGTTTTTTATGAATTGGCTGTATTTAGCAGAGTATAGTTAGTGTTTTTAATAGACTGAAAATGATATCCAGATGCTTCACAAAAGGAGGGGCCCTTCCTCCAATTCCCAGCCTGCCACCATCATCCTGAACCTGGTCCCTTCCCCTGGACAGCTGCCCTGAGCTCTCTGGGGGTCTACCTTGGGAGACCGCCCGGGAGCTCCAACTGGTTCCAAACCCAAGGAAGGAAGGTGAACCATTGGCTCCACATTGCCCAGGCACCCCAACAGCTTTTTGTGACTGTTCAAGGCTTGAATTGAATCCATCAGGCTCTCCAGTCAGAGGCTTCCAGACGTCTCTTTGTCTCCTTCCAGAATTTGGATTCCACGGAGGCACAATAACCCGACTTAGGTGGCAGGCAGGAGAAACGTCCAACACCAAGGTCAAACCTCTGGTGAACATCCATGTAGAAAGAGCTGTAACTCAGGGCCAATACACATGACCAGTGGCCCAGATCTCCAGGTCATTTGCCAGCAAGGGTATGAAGGGAGTAAGCTAGGCACTAGGCCTTTGGGAGTAGGCACCTTAGCTGTGGGAACAGGACCTGATTCTAAGGCCCACTGGGTAATGGGGTGAGTGGGCTGGACTGAGCTATTGATGTACTGAACCAGCAGGGCCAGTGATGTTGGACTGGGGAAGGCAGGGGAAGAGGAAACAATGTAGAGGCTGGTCATCTTCAGCCACGAAGGATGACATGTTTATTATTAGACTGGCACCTCCCTGGCACTCTGGCCAGGCACCAGCCTGAAGTGGTGGGAAAAGCGCCAGGTTAGAAGTCAGGAATCTCTGTTCTAGTCTGGCTTTAGCCAATAACCATTGTGAGCTCCTGGGTGTGTGCTTTTATTAACTGTTGGGCTTCAGTTTCCTCATCTGTGACGACATCAGGAGGTTGGCCAAAATCAGTGGTTCTCATCAGCATAATTTGGTAACTTATGAGAAATGCAAATCTCAGGCCCCAGCCCAGAGCTACTGAATCAGAAACTCTGGGAGTGGGACTGAGCAATCTGTGTTAGCAAACCTCCAATTGATTCTGATGAACAAGGAGTTTGAGAAGCACTGAGCTAAATAATTTCTAAGTGCCTGCATGCTCATACACCTTTGGATCTGTTAGGAGAGATGAAATCAATCTCTCTGTCCCTCTGTTTCGCTCTCTCTACACGCCACACACACACACACACACACACACACACACACACCTCAAGCCACATAAAACTTGGCCACCCATAAAATACCAGTCTTCTGATCATGCAGTTAGAAGCCCCAGGAGCAGGTTCTCATTACATGTCCCAGAAACCCAGACTATGTCCTTTTTCTCCTCAGCCTGTTGCTAAAATCAGAGCCTGCCTCCGAAATGGCTACATTAGTGTTCTAGTCAGCAGGTGGCAAATTGTATGATAAATTCTTGTCTCCCTACCTCCTGCCCAATTAGCCAGAGATAAGATAGGAAGATTTAATCTTTTCCACAAGCAAGGTCACAATCTGGAATCGTAATAGAAGCCAGTTTCCATCCTGACTCCTTGAGGCTGCTCAGCAGCGATTGGCTCGCAGCAGGTGTGTCTGCCTGGTAGCAGGGATATAATAGGCAAAGCGGTGCAGGGAGGAGAACCAAAAGGGAAGAATAGCTGTGCTAAGCCTGTTGCCTTCTAGTTAAAAAAATTATAGATCTATTTATAACCTGTCTTGCTCCACAAAGGATTTGAGGCCCTGCCTTCTTCTTGGAAAACCCCTGATGCCAATACTTGGCATCTGAGACTCTGGACTTCCTGCCAGGAGCCAGGGGCCAAGTTTTGTTCACACAGCCTTGTGGAGGGTGCTCCAGGCGGTCTGCTCCAAAGCACCCCTCTACCTGCCCTTCCCTTCCTTCTGCTTGCTCCCAATAGAGAACATGTGGTCTCCATGATCCTGTTTCTTTTTGTTTTTAAGCCACATGACCTACTCCTGGCCGTATGTTTTCCCATTCAGAGCAAATAAACAAGATCCCCCAGGAAAATGTTCAAAAGCCCAGCTTGCGGAGTGGTTGCCAAGGTCCATGCTTAGGGGCATTCTTTACCTTCTCTCAGTAATCTGGGCCGAGTGATTGATCACTCATCAGCTGGATACATTATCTGAGTTGATTTGGGTTGGGAGGGCAGAATTTAAATAATACATGGTAAGTGCCTACAAGAGAACAAGTTCCATAGTAAATGCTTAATAAGTGTCAGCTAAACAAACAAAAATGGACATGTATTGGAACCATCTACATTCTCTTTGGGAGAAAACTGGCTGGTGCTGTGGATTCACCTAGGTTTGTCTCCCCGCAATGCTAAGAGAAGCCTCTGAGTCCAAATCCACAACTCTGGCCTATTTTTACATTTTCACTTATCTCCTTAGCCCCGAACAGTATTCATCAATTGAATCACTGCTAGTTTTTCTCTTTTTCACAATAAATTATTCCAGTTCCTAAATGAACCTCCCCAAAGGAGGCTTATGATAGAGGTTTAGCACATTTATGATGACCCTGGGCTAATAAGATCCAGCAGAGATAGCCTCACAGCACTTCTGAAATAAGCTCCCGCATACCACGTGGTCTTGTTCTGGCTCCTGGAGGCCTTGGCTCCTGCACTTCAGATATGCTCTGGTTGCTGGTACCACCTTTCATCACCTGCTCTGCTCCAAGCGGCCCTCCCTGTGTTGCGGTAGATGCTCCTGCTGCTCCTGCTGTTTGTCCATGATGCTGCCTGCTAGGGTTCTTTTTGAAACTTGACACACCATTTAAATTTTTTTACAGGAAAGATTCAAGGAAAAAGAATAGGCAAGACATTCTTAAAAAAGAAAAGAGCCTTAACTTACCAGATATCAAGATATTTATAAGCAATAAAAATTAGAACTGTGTTATTGATGCAGGAATATATTAACAGACCAATGGGATACAAGAAAGAATCCAGAAAGAGATCCACACACATATAAATATTCTAGAGGCCTGGTGCACGACATTCATGCACTCGGGAGGGGGATGGAGGGAGTCCCTCAGCCCAGCCTGCACCCTTTTGCAGTCCGGGAAGCCATGGGTCAGTCAGACAGCCGTGGAGACGGGAGAGGCTCCTGCCACTGCCGTGAGCCTGGCTTCTGGCTGAGTGGCTCTCCCCCTGTGGGAGTGCACTGACTACCAGGGGACAGCTCCTGCATTGAGCGTCTTCCCCCTAGTGGTCAGTGCGCATCATAGCGATCGGTTGTTCTGCCTTATGGTCAATTTGCATATTACCCTTTTATTATATTGGATGACAGAGAAGGCTCTAAAGGTAGACAAGGGAGATGAGGGTCTATCAAATAAGTGGTACTAGAAAATTGGTTTCAGTTAATATGGGAGAAAAAATGGATCCCTGTTAGGAACAAAAAATAGTTTCTGATGGAATAAAAATTTAAATGTGAAAGGCACAATATAAAAAAATCTTTAAAAATATTTTAAAAGAATAACTATCAATTCAGGATGGGAAAGAGGATCTCAAATACATCACAAAAAGCACATACTATAAAGGAAATGATTAATACTTTTTTCTACATTAAAATTTAAACTTTTATTCATCAGAATTCACCTTAAAGAGAGAATAAAAAATACATATGACATATGTAATTGGTAAATAATTAGTGTCCAGAACATATGAAGGATGCCAAAGAATCAAAAACAAAGAGAAACACCCCAAAAGAAATGTAGACAAAATACATAAACAGGTGTTCACAGAAAGAAAACACAAATGGCCAATGAGATATCTATTTCATATCCACCAGATCAGCAAAAATTTTAAAGTCTAACAATAACAAATGCTGGAAAGAATGTGAAGAAACCAGAGCTCTCATACCTTTTCAGTGTGAGTATAAATTAGTGTAGGTATAGGAAAACAATTTTGTATTTCTTGGTAAGGGGTACACTCTACAACCCAGCTATTTACATCCTGATATATACCCTGGACTCTCTATTTCCATATCCATATCCATCTCCATCTCCATATCTATATCCTTATCCATATCCACACCTGGAAACATGTACAAGAAAGTTTTGTGCCACATGTTCAAGTAACCAACCCAAATGCCCATCAACACTGAATGAACATGCAAATTTTGATTTGTTGATTCAATGCCATACTATACAGCAGTGACAATGAATAATTGCTATACACATTAATATGGATGAATCTCACAAAATAATAATGAGTGAGAAAAGCAAGACAAAGAAAAATACACTGCTGTTTCTTTTATGTAAATGTCAAAACCCGGAAAAACTAAAAATAAATTGTCAGGGACATAGATATGTATTAATCAGTGCTCTGGCAAGAGAGAGATGGCATAACAACCCGGGTGGTTATAATCACTTATTAAAGGGATTCTAAAAAAATGTGAGTTTAGTTAGGGCATGTCTTCTGAATAAGGGCAGAAAATTAGCTCGTGGGGGCAAAAAATATTCTTTTCATGTATGAAGTACAGAAGCGATGCACAGTACATAAACAGATATGCAGTACAGTATGTGTGTGCTATTAAAATTTAATGGTGGGGAAGACGAGTATGGAAAAAACCTGAAAAGGCTACTTAATGGGAGGTGATAATGAAAAATATGATTGAGAAACATTAGGTTTGGGAAACCAGCAAAGAATGGTGCAGTGCCCTAGGGCTAACCACACAGTCAGGAAGCGTTAGCATCCCCAGGCCCGAGGAGCAAGGCTAGGGGAAGATGGGAATAGCTATGTGGAAGGGCTGCCTGCCTTTGGTAGAGGATTGCGGCCAATTTACGGGGGGGGGGGGGGGGGGGAGGGGGTGACCCAGCAGGGAGGGAGCACAGGAGCAAACACCCGACCTCATTCTCCTCATCCTCAGATCTCCTGTTCGTGCTTCACTTTTGCCAAACCCATCAGGAAGTGAGGGGCCAGGGGAGCCCCTGGTGGGGCACAGGGCAGGATGGAGAAAATGAAAATGGATCTGGAGGGGCAAGTAGACATTACATAGAAAATACATAGGAAATGTGGTAAAATTCCAAGGGACAAAGGAATTATTGGTACACATTTTAGGACTGTGGTTATCTCTGGGCAGGAAGGGAAGGGTATATGGGGGCTTCAATAATTTGATAATATTCTATTAAGTTGGGTGGGTGGGTTCACAAGTGCTTATTCTTTAACAATACACACATATTATTTATATTTATTTGCATATATAATCCATTTCATATAATATTTTTAGAAAGTTAACATGGTAGTAACTAGGTAGGAGAGGTAAAATGAAAAGAAGCAATCATTGGATCTGGAGACAGAAAGAGGATTAGAATCTAGGTTTTACCACTAACCAGTTGTTTGAGATTAAGCAAATAAGTTAGCTTCTTTAATGAACCTCCTAAACTCAGCTTCCCTGGCATTTTTTTAAAATTTCTTTATTGATTAAGTTATTACATATGTGTTTCCCTGGCACCTTTGTCCAATCTGTGCACTGAGGTCAGAATCTAGTCCACAGCTATTTAAAAGTCTTGCCTTGACTCTGGAATGCTGGCAAACTAGCAGAATTAAGAATTCATAAATGCAATTTCCTAGGAACGCTGATGCTTCATATGAGATGCTTAGCAAATCCCAAAGAGATAGTCAGCATACATGTATATACATACACACACACACACACACACACGGGTGTGTGTATATATGTGTTTATGGATGTGCATGGATATGTGTGCGATCCTTTCCCCCACCTAGGCTAGGTGAGTACAAATTGCACAGGGAGTCAGGAAACGGCCTTCCAATTCATGGCTCCTAGAATTTCAAGGTGCACATGCTGCTGTAGATTTTATTGCTTCTCATAAATATTATCTTATTTCCCCCTCATGGGCAGTGCTCTCCCAGGGTGCAGGGGAGGCCATGCAAGTCCAATCTGTTTGTCTTGGCCTGCCAGGGATAAAGCACAGTGGCACTGGCCCTCCCCAGGCACTGGCAGCCCGCCAGTGGGGGAGCACCAGGCTGCAGAGGGAAGGATGGCAGGGTCGAGGCACACTGGCTCCAGTGCTGGGGCAGAAGGGGTGGAGGAGGAGTGATGGAGAAATCTAGGCGATGTAGAAACCCCTTTAGCGCTCACTGGGTTTTTCCCTTTTCTGCCCTCTCACAGGGCCTGGTTTAGGAGAGTGAGAGCATGGCTATACAACTGCTGCCTCACTGGGAAGGAGGGACTATCTAATGTGCTCCTGATTCATACCCCAGGAGTACTAATCCTTTATTTGCTGTTAGTGTGGGCTAGGCTCGTGAGAGATTTGGGCTGGGTAGGAGGAAGTCCTTCTTTGAGAACAGGGGTAAGTAATGACTGGGTCAGAAGCTCTTAGATGGCAGCTCCCTGATTTTACAGATGTTCAAACTGTAGCCCAAAGAACTTAATTGACTCGTCCCAGGTCACACAGCTCATTTGACAGCACACCTCATGAGTCCTTTCTTTTTTTAAGGATTGAATCACCCAGGAAATGTTCATTAATTTTTACATGAAATGAGAGCAAATTAGCAACTGGATTCTCTGTCTACCAATCCTGGTACCCCATGCAAGTTATTCACCCTCCATTTCTTCCTCTGTAGATTGGGATAAATGACACCTCCCAGGACCACTGGGAGGCTAAGTTAATGTGTGAGGCATCTATCTTGGGCGGGCACTCCAAGGGCTCAGTAAATGCTGGTTCCCTTCTTCCCTCACTATGGTTTTCTCCTCCCTGCCCTTTAAACTCACGATAAACAAAAATAAAGCAAGTTCACACTTATTTCATTGACAGGCTCACCTCAAATCCATGCTGTAATGAAATGTAAATAGAAATGTCCTAAGCAGCCCAGATAAGTCAATGGCATTGTGACAGGCATTGTGGGAAGGACACTGGGAACAGGGCTGAGGGGTGGGGTGGGTGTGGATTTACTGAGCAGGAAAGGCCTCCAGATGGAAGGTCAGAGAGACTCTCTTCACAGTTAAAAAAAGAAATGTGCTAAAGGAGGAGAGACCTCAACGAGGGGAGGGAAGATGACCGTGGCTGCAGAGATGACTAACAATGCTCCCTTCCCTGGTGAGGACTCCGAATGCCATCGTGGGAGTTGGATTAAGCAAGGAGGCCAGTGACGACTGAGTGGCCCACAGGTCCCAGGAGGGCAGCAAGCAGGGCACTCAATATCAGTCCCCAGGGAAGGAATGGGGGTGTCATAAGGGAGGGGCTGCCTGGGGATGAAGGCCAAGGAGAGAACCTCCCTCCTCTGCAGTACCATGACCTAAGGAAGGACATGCCCACCGGGTCTGTCTTTGGTGGCATGGGCAGAGAGGGGCTGGCCAGCTTCATATCCCAGCCACCAAATTAGTGATTCTAAAAACTGTTTTATCTATTATGCTTCTTAAGCTCTTTTGTCAGAGATGCTTAGCAATGGAAAGCAGACTACTTGATTTGTGTAATAGTTATTTTCACATATAGCATACATTAAAACAAAAACAAAAGTGCCATAAAATATTAGTGTGGTCTCTTTGTAACAACAATAGGAAGCACCAAGATTTCATTGTCATGCTATGTCTGTAGGATCTGTAGGACAAAACACAACGTTCGTGGAAAAGTGTTAGTAAGATTGGACTGAAGAGTCACTCAGGGCAGAAATGCAGACCTGAATGCACCATGCGGGTGAATCACTCTTTAGCCCAGCTGAAGCCCAGTTCCAGTCTCTTCTTGGAAGCTTTCTTAGCAGAACCCTAGAGACACATGATGACTTTAGCTGAGTTCCCCCAGAAAACATCAGTCTGTGGGAAACAATTCAATGGCCTTTGACCACCAGGGTTCCCAGGTGCTCATTTCCTCCCAAGAAACCTCCCCCTTTCCATTGCAGGGGAATCTCCCCGTTGTTGTGTTCCCTTCTGCCACGTGGTGGCTCCACTCTGCAGCATCCCACCCACAACCCAAACCCAGGAAACCAGGGTTGAAATGCCAGGCACCAAGGCTGCTGCAGCCCTCATCCAAATCCTCCACGCAGACAAGGCGAGGGCTTGTTTATTGTCTCTCTTAGTTCAAAAAAGTAAAGCCTGGAGTTTTGAGACCAATGGTCAATCCTCAAAGTCCTCTTCACCATTTCACCCCAGCAGAGTGGAGCATCCACCCAAAGTGGAGACATGGAACTTGCCAATACTAGATGTGAATGATTTGAGGAGGGCAGCATCCAGGGAAGAAATAGAAATGAAAACCAAGTACCTTTCAATCCAGCTCCCTATCCGAAAGGGCTTAGAAGAGATGAAGAGTCTATTTGGAGGCAAAGCAGTGCAGCCTGGAATAATTACCTGAGCCCAGAGCACAGCTCTGGCCACTTTTTAAGCGATGAGAGAGGAGGGAAGGGATTGTGGCTTGGCTGGACAGCCAGTGTTCACTCACTATTTACTGTTCTTGTAACTCACCCTGGAGAAGGGCTCTTGTTCTCTTTCTGCTGCTATTTACAACTCTTACTAGGTTTCCAAAACGTAGCTTAACGCCCTCTCTGGTAAAGAACTTGGGGTGAGTTCCTAGGGGTTGGCCAGGACTCTAGAGCTATTTGTGAGCATCATTACCACATCTCTTCCTGGAGAGATTCCTCTCACCTCACCCATCCCTGGCCAATCCTCTTTTCCCTCAAGGCCCCTCCACTGAGGGCACATAGAGTAATGTGCCTTGTCTGGAATCAAAGGGCACGATCAAAAATAGAGTGGGAGAAGGAAGAGGGCTGAGTCAAAAATGAGCATCTAAATGGGTGAAGCCATAGAGATAACAGTGGTTTCGAGTTGGCAAGCCGGAGGTGGTCATGGTAGGAATCTGGAACAGGAGTGGAGCCTGCCCCTGCCCAGGCTTTCTACTGCAGGAGGCAAGAATAGACTGCAGCCGTCTCAGCTCCAGGCCCAGGTACCTTAACTTTCCAATCTGGAGCTTTTGGGGACTTCTTCCTGGAGGTGAGGGCTTGTTTATTGTCTCTCTTAGTTCAGCAAAGTAAAGCCTAGAGTTTGGGGACCAATGGTCAATCCTTAAAGTCCTCTTTACCATTTCTCCCCCCAAAACCTGTAAGGTCTCTCATGCAAATAGGATCTTTAGGCCTGTCCTCCTGTCCCTAAGTTCAGGGTGTCTTATGAACCCCCCTCCCCCAGACTTTTACTGCTTTACTCATTTGGCCATTTCCTTAAACTGCCAGTTATTTTTTTTTTATAAATATAGCAAGTAATATATGTATTGTCATTCTAAATAAGTAAGGTACTTTATGTTTAAGTATTCATCACTTAGTATGTTCTAGACCCTTTGCTTAGGGCTGTCTATAGATTATTTTATCAAATCCACATAGCAACCCTATGAGGTAGGTATCATCATTTATATCCCCACTTTTCTAGGGGACCCAGGGAGCAGAGATGTCAACAAACTTCTGGCTCCTTGTGTGGGTTGAGCAAGTTATAACCTCTCTGTGCCTCAGTCTCCTCGTCTGTAAATGGGATGAATAATAAAAACACCCACCTGGTAAGATTGCTATGAGAACCAAATGAGCTGATACATGTCAGATGCTCAGAACAGGGCCTGTCCTGTGTGTGTTTGCTAAATAATAAATGAACATCTAAATGGCAGCGCTGGATATAACCCAAGCGGTCTGATTCCAGAGCACCCATTCCTAACTGCTCGCCATTTCCTTCCGGATTGCATCCTGTTCTGTTTCTTCTGAAAGCTTTGGCAGAGCCTTTGATTTCCACTTTAAAAGACAGGGAAACAGCTACAGACGGTGATCGGTCCAGGACAACACAAGTTTCTCTTCCTGAGAGCTACATGGTGACACTTTATGTATTCTTCTAGGCTAGGCTCTGCTCTGAGCACTTCACACATATTATCTCATATGGTTCATATGGAGTCTTAGGAGGTAGGCACTGTTATCCCATTTTACAGATGAGGAAACTAAGGTGCAGACCAGCCTGACTCAGTTGTCCTATTGTCTTCTACCCAAGCCCTCCCTTAAGCCTGAAGCCAACCAGTTCTGCTGGCAGGAGCTCTGGGACAGTAAAGCTGAAAGTCCTGTGCCATGAGAAATCGCTCAGCCCTGACCAAACCAGGGCAGCTGGTCGCCTCCCCATTGCACAGCCCTGCGGCCACTTTCTGACCCAGTAGAGTTTTGTTCATGGTGCTTGGTGATCCTTGCAGCTCCCTAGAGGTCTCCATAGAATAACCTCACTTCTCTAAATGATCTCTCAAATCATTTTAATTTAGCCACAACTGCATCCCTTTTTAAATCATAAGCACATAATGAGCATTATTAGGGAGACTCTTTCCTGATGGAAGAGATCTCTAGGGTTCACTTTTCTGACACACTGATGGCACATAACCAGCCAAGTCAGCAGTTTCTTCTCTGCCCTTCACAGATGACCCACAAAGCTATTATTTTTCCCTTCACATTTTCACTTTCCTGATGGTTTCCGTTCAGCCAAATGCAAGCAGCAGAATAAAGAGATCTGAGCTTGGCACTGGGGAGACAGCATGAGTAGAAGAAAGGACATGGACTTTGAGGGCAGAAAGACCCACCTGCGAATCCTGTCTCTGTCATGTCATTTTGTGTAAGTTCCTCAACCTCTCTGAATACCGTCTGTAAATGGATAATCAGAGGTCAGTGACAATGTATACACAGGGACTTGCATAGGGTGGGGTGTAATGTTTACTAAATGGCTGATGAAATAGGCTATGGTTTAAGAATGGAGTGTCCGATGGGCTGGCAGGATCCTGATCCTAAAATGAGTTGAGGTTTCCAGAGAGATGCTGCTGGGTGGCTGAGGCATGCCTGGTGTGGCCTCTTAGCCAACTTCTTCTCTTCTTACCTTCAATGTCACTTCCTTAGGGAAGTCTTCTTACAAATTCACAGGATCCTGTACTCCTTTATACTGCTTTTTAGAGCTTGAACTCAAAATTTGGGAAATTATTTAATTTCTGTCTTTCCCGCCTGCCCATAAACTCTCTAAAGGCAGGGATCATGTCTATCTTGTTCACTGTCGTAGCATCAGCAGCCAAATGAGTGCCTGGCACACAGGAGGCATTCAATAAATGCTTGTTGAGTGAAATCAATAAAGCAATGAAATGAGCATCAAAGGTATGTACTAGGGGAAGACATAGTTGTGTAAGGACGCTTAGGCAGTGGCAAGCCACTAGATGGAGCTAAATGCCCTGCATGTAAACTATCCAGCCGCTTCTCAAAGGGACTCAATTTCCAGTGTGAAGCGATTCTGCTGATATTATAACATCTATCTCTTATTGAGCACCTTGGTAGGCAATTTACAATGCATTTTATACATTTTCTACTAGAGGCCCGGTGCACAGATTCATGCACCGGTGGGGTCCCTTGGCCTGGCCTGTGCCCTCTCGCAATCCAGGACCCCTCGGGGGATGTCAGACTGCCAGTTTCGGTCTGATCCCTGCAGGCCAGGCCGAGGACTCCACCGGAGCACAATCGGGGTTGGGGGCGATCACGGGGGGGCCCCAGGGCATATCTGGCTAGACCCAGTCCTGATCAGCTAGACCCCAGCAGCAAGCTAACCTACCAGTTGGAGCATCTGCCCCCTGGTAGTCAGTGTGCATCATAGCGACTGGTTGAATGGTTGAACAAATGGTCAGACTCTTAGCATATTAGGTTTTTATTATATAGGATAGTTCTTACAACAGCCACAGGAGCAAGTATCCCATTTTTCTGATGAAGAAATAAATTTCTAGTAAGTTTTCTAAAGAATACACAATTTGTAGACAGTGTAGAAGACTCTGAACCAGGGTCTGTTGACCTCCAAGCCTGTGTCCTTTCCAGTATAGCCCAGTGTTTCCACTTTAGTGGCCTAATGCAATCAATAAGCATACTTCTGGCTGTGACAGCTCCCCCCACCCCCAACTGATTGTTATTGTTTTCTTTCAATTCTATTTATTTACTAGAAGCCTGGTGCACGAAATTTGTGCACTTGGCGGTGCGGGGGCGGGGGGGGTGGGGAGGGCGGCCCTCAGCCTGGCCTGTGCCCTCTTGCAGTCCAGGAGCCCTTGGGGGATATCTGACTGACAGCCATCAGTCAGACATACTTAGTGCTGCCATGGAGGCAGGAGGGGCTTCTAGCTCTCCCACAGGAGGAGTGTACTGACCACCAGGAGGCAGCTCCTGCGTTGAGCGTCTGCCCCCTGGTGGTCAGTGCATGTCATAGCAACCATTTGTTCCACCGTTTGGTCAATTTGCATATTAGCCTATACAGGATTCTTTTATTTTAAATATATTTTTATTGATTTAAGAGAGGGAGGAAAGAGGGAGAAAGAGATAGAAATAACGATGAGAGAGAATCATTGATTGGCTGCCTCCTGCATGTCCCCTACTGGGGATTGAGCCTGCAACCCAGGCATGTGCCCTTGACCAGAATAGACCCCAGGACCCTTCAGTCCACAGGCCGACGCTCTATCTACTGAGCAAACCAACTAGGGCTCAATTTTATTTTATATTGGTTTCAGGTATACCGCTTAGTGGTTAGACAACCATACACTTTATATAGTGTTCCCCTCAATTATCACATACCCAATCAGAACTCTCTGCAGAGCCATAGGTTTCTAAAAAGTCAACTGGGGGGGGGGGAGGGGGGAAGGGACGGGGATGGGAAGGTGATGAGAGGCAGAATAGACTTATTGGCTCTTAGACCAGACATTTACGTCTTGAGCTCATTAATAAGCTGGGCTGTAGCATTTTAAGTGAGGAGGAAATAATCTTCAATTTATGAGTCAGTACTTCTTGATTCACACATAGGGCTGAGCAGACATAGATGAGCTTACAATCTGGTTGCAGACATAAGACATACACATATGGGACATAATACACAGCAGCACCTAAATTCCTGTAGATTACATACATAAATATAAGAGTACTAGGACTTCAGAGGCCAACATGATGCTGAGTGGGGTGGTCACAGATATGAAAATCAGAGTTGACCTTCATAGAAAACACATTTAGGGAGATGGCAGGTAAACTAGTCCTTTCTACCAAAGGTGTGGCCCAAGGATCAGTGGCATCAGCACCACCTGAGAACTTGGTAGAAATGCAGAATCTTGGGTCTCATCTCAGAGATCCTGAACCAGAATCTGCACTTAAATAAGATCTCCTCCCCTGGTGATTCTCACACACTAAAGACTTAAAGATCTTTGGAGACTAAGTCATATGTCACCTTAACATAAAATAATACTCTAAAACATTTTTTAATTTCACTGTTTAGTTAAAACTTTGATTTTGATTTGGTTTTAAGAAGATAGTATGAAATACTCTATGCCTCTGACATTCCTCTCTGTGAGAACCTATGGAAATTCCTAACAGTTCAAGGCTGTGCTCTGGAAGGAAAGCCCTTTGCCGACTCTGCATGTATTTATGCAATGGGCATCATTCTTCAAGAAACAAGGTCTTGAAAAATCCTAAAGGTTCGTTTTTTAATCACTAAAGTAAGTTTACCTTCTGTTCAAATGATTTTGGTACATTCTGATTCTTTGAAACTGTTCATCAACATATGGTTTATGTTGGAAACATGATCAAGTCTCCTCAGATCACTCCCTACCTCCCCACACTGTCCTTCCATCCATATTCTAGGTAAATAAAAGTTGGAATGTGGAATCCATAATAACGCTGATGGAGAAATTTACATACTTAGGCAGCAACCTATAAATAAGACTTGATTTAATATCTCAATAAGAAGTGAGGGTGGCCCTATGTCTACTTGTGGTCCCATTTCTCTCACCCACTTACTGAAGTTGAGGCCATCCAGAAAGGCAGCACGGTATAAAGAAAAGAACACTAGGAAACTAAGTGAGGAAACATGGGCTCAGGTCAGACACACAGTAACTGCGTGTCTTCACTTCTGCAAGTCTCAGCTCCCCATCTATCAACCTGGGAGTTGGAAGTAGGTAATTGCTAAGGTTCCTTCCTGGCCTAGCATTATATGAGCCCAGTTAACTAGGAGTTAGAGCATGGGCAGTTAGTTAGTCATTAAACTCAGATTCTATACTCCCAAATAGAAATGGCCCAACTAGTCTTACTTACATAAAAGTTGAGAAGGCTGGTTTCCATAGCAATTCACCTTCATGAAGTCATTTATAAATTCAATTCCGCAAAGTGACAATATTACGTACTGGCACCTGCAAAACTCCGTTTCCTTTGCTTCCATTCTTGCTCCCAGCCCTGGTGCCAGGAGTTGTCCTAATCTGGAGAAGCAGTCAGGGCTCTCGAGTTGCCTGTCGGTCTGCGAGAACAGAAGGTGCTGAGGGTGGGAGTAAAGGCAGGCCTTCTTTCAGTTTACTTCTTCTGCAGCCGCCCTTCACAAACTTCAGCAAATGTTTTGTGATGTTGCAAGGTGTTATGAGAAGTGAAAAGCAAGCTGTGATTCAACTGATATGGAGACTTTGCAAACAAAAAGGAGTGATTGGTTTTGCAGCAAACTATTATTTCTGCCAGAGCCCACAGGCTGGAAGACTGGCAGAAATATTTATGCAAGACATTGCCATCCTACATATTGGATTTTCCAACTAAGACCAACTTCAAATTAATTGGCCCAGTAGGTCCTAACTGATGAACTTCAGACCCCTGAGAGCTGTGTACCTCAAGGGATCTGCAACCCATGTGCATGTTCTGACTGTAGCCTGGATGAAAAAATGTGCTCATTCATATGGCTTACTTCTCAAATATGCATACATGTTGTGATGAATAAAAGAAATTAACTTACAATGTTAGTGAATGTATCTTAACTTTTTGTTATGTGTTTTCTTAATTAGCTGATACTAAAAGTAGAGTTACCATGATGCTTGAGTTTAAGAAAAACATTTGTTTGATGTCCAAAGGCAGTGTTCACACTTGTCATCATTTGACTTCATCCTCATCTCAGGGATATGGACACCCTCCATCAGGAGAGAACTTTTTCCCCAGTTATTGGCCCCACTTTCTTGGCATATATTGGATAGTATATCACCATTTGGTTTCTAGAAACAAAACTAGTTAGGAAGACATGTAAGTGGCTAGTTCTGAGCACTGCTCCTCTATGGGAAATGTCATCCTAGGATATAAACTACAAGCAAGGAGTGGATATACCCCTTAGTTCACAAATGTACATAAACACAACCCGAATTTTATTTCCAGCTTCCATTTCTTTGCATTATCAGAAACTTGATCTCAGTGAACTTGATTTCAGCCTCCCCTTTCCCTATGATTGTGTCTAGTTTCTGGGAGGGGCTAATGAGGTGCCAAGATATGCAGTAGGGGGAGGGGAGGAGGTAGAGTGAGGAACGGGTCCTCAAGGGCACCCTTCCACTCTGGTATTTATTGACCCGTCCTTCACCCTGTTTGTCTGACTCCTTCAGCAAATGGAGCACCCTTCATTTCTCCAGCGTCCTCTTGGGCACAAGGAGACATGCTTCCGTGTCTCACTGGGGCAGGGAAAGCTTTGCAAGCCTTTTAAGGCCAGTGGTGACCTACCGGGCACCCATTTCTTCTCTGAGGTCTTGTAATCTTCCTGGGGCTCTCCTGAGGCTGCGGGAACATATCTTCTCTATTCCTAGGCCCCACCAAAACGTCTTGGATTGTGCCACCTTCCCAGGGTGAGCCACAGGACCTAGCGACATCTCTGCCCTTGGTATTTTCCCAGGAATTTACTTCATTCCCCAGGAGTAGGGAACTCTTTCTACTCTAATTATCTTTTCTTCCAAACCTTTTGTCTATGCTGTTGATTTCTTCCCTTCCTCCTCCCTCTCTCCCCCCTCTTCCCTCTTCTTTCTCGTAAGGGCAGCTTCTAAAACAAAAAGCCAGGAAGATACTCTATTCCTCTGTCTCTTGCTATCATATCCTTCCTCTGAGATAAGAAGCACAAAATAGGCTAGTGCCTGAATGAGGTGAAGGAAGGAGGAGGGGTAAACATGGGAAAGGAATCGGGTTGATATTATTCTGTCACATAAACAAATTAATATAGATTTCATGACTGCAAAAGAGGAAGTCAGTCCCAAATGAAATGAGACACTGAGCAAAAATTGAACTTTTATAGAATCATTAAAATAAGACCCCCAGGACTGGTACAGTTTTCCTACATGCTCTCAACATTTCCTGCTGTGTAGCCTCTGGAGCTAAGTGACTTTCATACACAACACTGAAATAGAGGTATCTTTTCTAAGGATTGGGTGAGCGATGAAGGCTCCTACCGTGCTATACAGAGGCTCTTGGGCAAGTCAGACTGGGGTGTGGGGAGAGGGAAGGTGGGATAAGAAGAGGAGGCAGCTGTACACTGCCAGGCACCACCTTGAGGCTTTCCTCTCATGCAGGTCCTCTGCAACTTCCCTGTCCTTGGGGCTGTTCTAAAGGCAGTTGCCTCTACATCCAAAGTTCCTGCCCCTACTCCCCCCAAGATCTAAAGTCCCTTCATTCATTCACTTATTCTTTCATTCAAAATAATTGAATTTCCATGTGGGGCTATATACTGGGGAACTGGTCTTGATGAACTTTTAGAGTCTGTTGAACAAAAAAATGGCATGAAGGCATGGGCCCTAGCCAGTTTGGCTCAGTGGATAGAACACCAGCCTCGCAGACTGAAAGGTAGTGGGTTTACTTCCTAGTCATGGGCATGCACTTTGGTTGCAGGCTGGTTCCCCGGCCCGAATCAGGGCCCATGAGGGAGGCATCCAATCAATGTGTCTCTCTCTCACATCGATGTTTCTCTTTCTGTCTCCCCACCTCTTCTCTCTCTAAAAATCAATGGAAAAATATCCTCAGATGAGGATTAACAACAACAAAAAGGCATGATCTCTGGACTTAAGGATCTTATAGTTCAGTTGGAGGAGGGAGGAGCCCATGCAAAGACAGGTGAAGGAATGATCTCAATGATGGGGGAAATGCAGGTTTCCCTGGGACAGAGGCAGAACACCTCACTAAGCCTTGAGGTGTCAGAAAAGGCTGCCTGGGTAGGGCAAGAAGGAACAGATGGCACTGAGATAAGAAACACAAGGACTACAGGACATGATGGCTCTGAGCAGCCAGACAGGCTGGATACCTCTTAAGAGGGAGAGGGAGCAGGGAGCAGCTGATCTGGCTCTAAACCAACCTCAAATTTCTAGTAGCAATGATGCCTATACATTTCAAATTTGGTAATTATGAGCACACACTTTTCTCAAAAAGCTAAATGCTGCATGTCCAGGCAAGAAGTTTCTACTTCCATGTTTCTAAACTTGTGCTATTTGAATCAGGAGTCTAGGGGAGGAACACACAATGCAAAAGCCACAACGTCTCCCCCACCTGGCTTCTTGGAGAGAGAGTGACATATAACTTAAAAGATTCTGTATTTCAGGCAAAGAAAAGTTTGTTGGCAAAACTACACAGGACACACCAGAGTGCTCAATTAGAGCTTTTGCAAGCAATGCATTTTTATTATTAAACTCTTGGCTAAGGCTCCAAATGCGCTGCCTTAGCCGAGTACGCTCACCTGAGTATGGTGTGAGCTCCTTGAAAATACAAGTTTGTTGCAAATGATCAACAACAAAAAAACAAATTAACATTTATTTTATTTAAAAAATAGTGTGAGAAGTTAGGAGGCTCTTTGGCTCACTAAGTCATGAAGTAGGATTATATTTCTCCAGCTGTGAAGAGTGAAAATTAATGTCCTGTTTGGGGTACCTCAACCATATTGCCGAAAAGCCAACTCCATGTCATGGAAACAAATCAGAGGTGTATTTGGAGAAAGATCCAAACATTCCATATCCCAGAAGATATTAATTACATTATATTACTCCTGAGTGAACATAGTAAGAAGGTATAATCCTTGGGTAAATATCCAGAACAAACTAAAGGCATTTGGGTTACACTGTAAACAATAATCTAGATCAAATTGCTTAATAGTTTAGTTATCAATGTAGAATAATATATGCTTTAGCCTGTGCCAGAAAGATAATCTTTAGAGATGTCTGCGTGACTCCTTGTCCTAAATTGAGTCCATTAAGTGATTAAGGAATTAAGAAACAATAAAAATAGCCTGGGAAAACATTGTACTACTACTGTGCAGCCACTAACCTTCCGTATCAATCCAAGATTTTTCCAAAAATGCTGACTATTTCTAGAACTATTTAGAACATGGGTTAGCAAACCTTTCCTGAAAGGTCCAGGTAGTAAATATTTCAGGTTTTGCAACTCTGCCATTATACACAAAAGCAACCGTAGATGATCTGTTAATAACCTAACCTTTCCACCTTGCCCCAGCCCATGGTTTTGTCTTCCATGTGTGTGGTGCCCTTTAAAATATGGCTTCAGACCTTGGGGGATTGGCAGATATTCCTGAAGGCAAGCACTGACTTTGGTGTTAGTTTACCCTTTGAAATTGCACTTTCCCTGTTTCTGGCTTCTGAGGATCATCATTACTTTCCTGCCAGTTTAATTATATACATACTGGAGGCCCAGTGCATGAATTCGTGCACGGGTGGGTCCCTTGGGCTGGCCTGCAATAGGGCCCAATTGGAACTGTCTCACCCAGTTCCAATCAGGACCGATTGGGGCTGGCCAGCCATGGGAGGTTGGCTGTGGAAGCGCACAGACCACCAGGGGGCAGCTCCTGCACACTGCCCCCTGGTGGTCAGTGCACATCATAGTTACCAGCTGGTCATCTGGTTGTCCAGTTGTAATGGTCACTTAGGCTTTTATATATATAGATTTAAAACTTACATACATACATAAATTGTGTATACTTACATGCATATGTATGTATGTAAATAAATATTTTCCAGGATTATTATTGTTGTATGGTTAAGTTTCTCTGTTGGGTAGCTTGTTCATTGTTGTTGGAAACTTAAGTCCATCTATTTGAGCTTTTCTTTTTTTATTGTTGCCACTATTACAGATGTCCCCTATTTCCCCCTTCTATTTAATCTTTTTTTAAAATGTATTTTTATTGATTTCAGAGAGGAAGGGAGAGGTAGAAACATCAATGATGAGAGAGAATCATTGATCGGCTGCCTCCTGCATGCTCCCCACTGGGGATCGAGTCTGCAACCCAGGCACGTGTCCTTGACCTGAATCAAACCCTGGACCCTTCAGTCCGCAGCCGACTGAGCCAAACCAGTGAGGGCATATTTGATCTTTAAGTTGCTGAACTGTAAATCTTTTAGCAAGATGGAAAACCCAGAACACCACTGCCATCTGGTGGAAAAATGTACTATTACCACATCTAAGTGAGACCTACTTGGACTCACCTTCTTCTCATTCCCCCCAAATTGTCAATAAATCCTGTCAAATCGTCTTTTCATCAGGTCTTCCTAATTCTCCTTTCATTTCCATTTTCCTAGTACTACCTTAGTCTTGTTCCTAGATTTTTTTTTTCTAGAATTGTTGCTTTTGAACCAGCCTCTTCCTTTAGTCACTGTTCTTTCGTTGTATTTTCCGTGTTCTTATTGTCACATCTTTCTTTTACAATTTTACATTAATTTGATGGGTTGGTTATCAATTTCTTGCTTATAAGCAAAGCTTTTAGAGCCAATAACAGCAATCTGACTAGGGATAAGAACAAAGTAGAGGTCCAATAAAAGTTAGAGGAATTGAAAAAGTACTTCGTGTCATTTGTTCATTTGCCAAATTTATCTGGGAGGCAGCATATGTACAGAAGTTTCCACATTTTTTTTCTGTAATAGCATACTGATGAATGACATTCGCATGTGGGCTTACCTAGATTTTTTTTAAACTTAAACTTATATTTGATTACAAAATACAAGACCAATATGAAAAATGAGTAATTATATTGATGATGTTGGGAGCTACGGTTCTTACTGTGGAAGATACAAATGTGGAAGGGGGAAAAGCAAGGAAGAACCCTGTGGGGGTGGATTGGAATTGGAGATAGCAATAAAACTCATAATTTTTAATATATATGTTTTCTTGCTCTTTCTAGAGTCAATGACATTTCAGCAGGCCCAGCTCTTAGGTTTTAAACACCATTCTCCAGAAGAAAAGGGAATTCTGGAGAAATGGCTGATTCTAGGGCTGAGTGGGAAAATAAAAAATAAAACAGTAAGATAAACTTGGAACATTTATGCTGGAAAATAAGGAATTTCTCAAAAAATGGTAAGAACATGCCAAAAAGACCCAAAAGCCAGCTTGAAAGGTCTCCCACTGGCCAAAGCTGAGACAATTTGACATCAAAACAAATGTGAGTAACAGACTGAATAAAATAGGAATTCATGAGTTCATGCTAACATAAGTGATAAAAAGAAAAAAACTTTTCCTTACAATAGAATGCCAACTAATAAGTGTACAAGGAATGATATTATTGGAAAAACCACCATTTGGCAATAATTGGAGTAACAATTAACTTCAGCCAAGAAACATTACTGGATGCTAAATAAGGGTGTAAAAGTTTACTGAGAAATAGAATATTTACAGTCTCAAAGTATCTCCCCACAAAATGCTTAATTCAATAGAAAAGAAAAAGAAACTCTATAGTGGAGAAATCTAGCCAACATCGCCTAAAACGAATGAAATTACACCTTGAAATGGGACAATTGACACCATGATGATGCACTGAAAAGGACACATCATTTCTAGGACATTCCTGCCCAAAATGCAACCTAATCATTTAAGAAACATAAAAAAAAAACTAAGATTAAGGGACATTCTAAAATAACTGGCCTATATTTTAATGAGCTTGACATTTTTGGAAGACAGACTGAAGAACTGTTCTAGGAGGCTAGAGACATGGCTACTAAATGTAATGTATTATCTTGGATCGGATCCTGGCCCAGCTTTGTTAAAAAAAAAAGAAAAAAAGAAAAAAAGAAGCCCATTAGTAGAACAACTAGTGAAATATGGGAAATATTATTGCATTAATGTTAATTTTCTGGTTTTTATAACTGTGCTATGGTTATGTTAGAAAATATCCTTGTTCTTAGGAAATACACAAGTATTTGAGGTAAAGAGGCATCCATCTGTAGCTAACATGAAAATAGCCAGGGGGAAAAAGCATTTATTCTACACCGATAAAGGGAAAACTCTTCCTTATAGAATGACAACTAATTAATACACAAAAAAATGATGTAGTTAAAAAATTACAATTTTGTAAACATCACAGTAAAAATGTTTTTCAGATAAGAATCATCAAAGGGTGCTAATCTAGCTGCGGCAGGTTTGATGAGAAATAGAATATCAACATGGACTCAAAAATTTCTCCTCACAAATTAACCACTAATTGCAAAGGAAAAACAATAATTACACAGTGACTGGCCACATCTGTCTTAAGCGATCAGAGTGAACATTACCAATAAGGCAGTTCTGTGAGACTGGATGTGACATCACTCATAGTATTTCAACCCACACTGCATAACTTAATTTAAACATAAAGAAACATTGGGAAAGGCCAAAGTGAAGGTTGTTCTATGCTTTAACTGTCCTATATTCTTCAAATACATTAATACTACAAAAGACAAAAAGAGGCTAAAGAGTCACGATAAAGTAACATATGATCCTGAACTAGAAGCTATAATAAACAAACAAATGAACAAATGAAACTGGAAGAGGGACTGTAGACAAGGGTACTGTTATCAATGCTAAGTTCCTGAATTTCATAACTGTACTTAGTATGCTTGTTCTTATGAAGTACAGATATAGTATTGAAGGGTAAAGTGTATGATATCTGCAATATACTTTCAAATGGGCCAAGGAAAAAATATATAACAAAAGATAGAGAGAAAATGATAAAGCAAATATGAGAAACATTTTAAAAAGTCAAAGTGCAGAACAATGTATATATTTCTTCTATTTAAAATCCTTAAAACAAAAACACATATGTATATGTAGATATATATTTCTAGGATACTAAAATTATCAGTACTCCCCAGCTAAGGAAACTTGGAGCTAAAAATATTAGGTGGTTGGCATGAGGCTATAAAGAGTTAAGTCTCTCTTTTCTCAACCTTCAGTTCCACTCCACGGGGGGTGGGGGGGGGGGTGGAGGGACAGTATTAATAGCTTCCAGATGTTTTCTATGTATATACCCAAAGTTCTGCATATATAGCATGTAGAATTGTTATATCATTTTGATGGCTACATGTTCTATTGATATTTAATGTGAGTTGTGGAAGTCCAGATCTCGGTTAGTACCTGAGAAATGTACTTTTCCCAAAGTTGGCTGACCCAACTTTTGTGTTTGTTTGTTAATCCTCACCTGAGGATATATTTTTTCCATTGATTTTCAAAGAGAGTGAAAGGGGGAGAGATGGAAAGAGATGTGAGAAAAACACATCGATTGGTTGCCTCCCACTCAAGCCCCAACTAAGCCAGGACTGGGACCAAGGCACAATTAAGCCTGCAACTGAGATAGTGCCCTTGATTGGAATCGAACCCTTGATCCTTCAATCTTCAGGGCTGATGCTCTATCTACTGAGCCAAACCAGTTAGGGTGGCCAACCCAACTTTTAATGTATCTGGGCCACTCTCTAACTGGGTTCCTTTTGTTGATTTTAACTAAAAGTCCCAAATTGATTAAAGCATGACAAGATACTTCCTGCCTTCACAGCTATTGCTATTTATTATATTTTACATTATCCTTGTGATTTTTCTAGATATTAATAACAACATATCCCATAAACACTATTTTAAAACTTAAACAGTTAAAACTTTATTTTGCATAATAATTTAAAAATAAAAATGCAATATCTATACTATGTATATCATGTTATCTATTCTACACATTTTATAGTTATAAGTATTTACACATACTATACTTTGCAATAGGGAATACTTTTTTGGTCTCCCCTAGCAGGCTGCAGATTTCCAAAGCAGAAGTCCTAAACCTCTGAAAGTAGCATTAAAAAAAAATCTTTCTTTGAAGATATATATATTGGGAATCAAAATGTTTGCTTTGTTTTATTTATTTTTTTTGGGGGGGGAGGTTAAAGAAGTTTCATTTTTGCTTCAAAAACTTTCCCAAAGAGTAGTGATTCATTTCTATTATATATCATCATAATGAACACTGTTCTTCTGGCTTTCATAATAGTGTAAATTTCAGGTTATGTGTGGAACATGTATTTTCTGAAATCCAGTGTATTCATTTGGATATATATGGAGTACCCCTTATGTTCTTATTCTCATATAAAAGGTACTAGCACTATGACTTCAAGAACAAACATTTTAAAATCATAAATAGAACTTGTGTTTGATTTGGGTCTTGGCTAATTTCCAAGGAACCATTCAGCAATTGTGGTCTCAGATAATTAAATACCCTGTGAAGCTGCAATTAATTAAGGGACTGCTGATTCTAAGAACTAGGCAACCAACAAGGGAATGAGGGGGAAATTACAAATCTGAATGCCAAGTTCTGAGAAAATATCAATAATCCCCTTTTCACTTTCACAATATATGTAAGTATAAGGTAGAGGAAGAGGACAATAAGAATTATATGAATATTGTGAAATAAAAAGTGCTACAGAACTGGGACAATATTTTGTTGTTGTTAAATTTGCCTCTTATTCTAGTTCAATAAGATGCTTGTAAGGCAGATTAGTTCCATTGTTGCTATTCAGAACTTCTAGAGAGCAAAAGAATGAATCAACTTCCCTGGTTTAAACTTAATAGTCTTAAAACATGTTATTTTGTAACTTGAGCATTTATGATATGCTTTGAAAATTTAAAGCAGAAAGCAAAATCATACAGAAAGACAGAATCTTCATCAATACATCTAGACAGACGTTTGCTTGTAGTTTTTGGTATCCAACACCTTTTTCCCACACATTGCACAGATGCCTAAACAAAAGAAAACACGTGAACGTCAAATCACAATACCAACTAATAATATCAACAAATATCTAAAACAACGGTTTGGTTAATTTAAGTCAATTCTGAAGCTAAAACCATAATTTATAGCATCAGAAAACAGAAAAAGGCAATATATATTTTTAATGATGAACAAATTCTATTTTGCCTTAGAAATAAGGATTTAACTACAATAGAATTTATAAAGGCAACTCCTTTTTCTATATTATCCAAATCAATACCAAATAAAATAAGTTTGATATGAATAGAAAGTATTAAACTTACCCTTTTTGTACGCACAGCCCTGGCAGTAATTAGAACCTGGTTGGTGCACAGAACTTTTGCAAATTCTGCAAGTGGAGAACTTATTCTTCCCATATGGATCGAATCTAGAGATTTTTTTAAAGAAAGAAGAATGCATAATCCCATAGAAACACTCTTAAATAACCTCATTTGAACAACAAATGGGATTAATCCATGCTCTCAATTCCCTCTGTCAAACTCTACCAGCTCTGGCTACTCTATAAAATGCCTGCACACTTCTACCCCTTCCATGCAAGCTGTATGCTTACTTAATCCCAAACCAGTTTATAGCCAATGTATTTGTTGATCTATTTGTCTGATTATACACACACACACACACACACACACACACACACACACACACATATACACACATATATATATTAATATTAATATTATGGAGCCCTGACCTGTGTGGCTCAGTGGTTATAGTGTCGGCCTGTACACTGAAGGGTCGCAGGTTTGATTCCTGGTCAAGGGCACACACCTTGGTTGCAAGTTCCCTCCCCAGTTCTGAGGGGTGAGCTCTAGAAGGGAGCAATAAGCACAAACCTCTTCCAGTGGGAGTGGGCTTGGCTGATCTGATGTAGGGATTGCTACAACAGGAAGTCAGAGAGGTGGGAGGGGCCAGATCAGAGAGGACCTTGTAAGAACGTGGTAGGGGGCTTGGATTTTATTCAATGTAAAAGAAAACCAATGAAGGTTTTCAGCAAAGAAGTTACATGCCTTTTAAAGGACTGTTCTGGTTACTCTAAGACTTTACAAGGAAATAGAGAGGAAGCAGAGAGATAGAGAATTAAGGTATCCAAGTAAGAAATAATGGTGGGACAGAACTTGGCTGGAGATCCTGGCTAGAGAACCTGGCTAGGCTGCTGATCAACTGAAAAAATAAATAAATAAATAAATAATAAATAAATAAATAAATAAATAAATAAATAAATATTTAAGAAATGAAAAAAAGAAAAGAAATAATGGTGGTTTGGGACATGGAATAACAGTGAGATGCACAAAAGCAGGTGGACTCGGGTTCTATGTTGCTAGCTGATGGGTATGGGAAGTGAGGAAAAGGAGGGAACCAGTGAGGAATTCTAGCTTTTAGGTTTGCACAACTGGATTGGACAAAGTGCAATGATGAGAAAACTATGATTAGAAAACTGAAAGAAAAAGAGGTTACCTGTTAGACATCCAATTGGATAAATCAAGTAGACAGGTGGATGTATGTTTGGAGCTCAGAGAAGTCAGAACTAGAGATATACATTTGGGAGTCCTTAACAGATAGTTTGAACTTAAAGCTATTAGGCTCAAGTCAATGAGGAGAAATTATAAATTTATATATATTAAAAAAAAAAAGTCTAAGATTGAGTCCAGGGGCACTTGACTGATAAGAAACAGCCAGTGAGTTGGGAGGAAAGAAGAGTATGGTGTTCCTGGGCCAAAAGAAAAAAGGGTTCCAAAATAAAGACTTGTTAAAAGATTAAGTAAGGTAAAAATAAAGAAGTAGACATCGGTTTAAAGGTCATGTGTGACCTTGACAAGAACAGTTTCAGGGATGTGTTTGGGATAAAAGCCTGATTAGAATGGCTGAAGGAGACTGTAACTTAAGGGCACTGAGAAAGTATCTAGATAAGATTTTTGAAAACTTCTGCTGTAAAGGGAAGCAGGAAATGGGGTGGCAGCTGGGAGAGTTCATGGGATTTTTAAGACTGGATATTATAAAGCATTGTGTCAAGAATTGTTTTTAAGGTGGGGGGACATTTTTATCTCCATTCTCAGGTGAAAAGTAAAGTTCTGAAAAGTTAAGCAACTGGCTTAACTTGTGTAAGGTCACAGAGCTAGACAGTGACAGAGTCTAGATTCAAATTGTGGTCTGACTCCAGAACTTGTGGTCTTTTCACATTTCTCTGTTACCTGTGATTTGCATGATAATTAAAAACTAGAAAACATGAAAGTCATGTTTTCAGATGAAATTAAAAAATTACCATAGCACTAATATCTTCAGATATTGATATAGTGAGGAAGAACAGGGAGAAACCAGCATGTTATAACAGAAAGCTTGGTTTTGCATGCTAGGAACTACCTGCTTTATCACAATAGAATGATGCACACCAAATTCACTTCAGTAAGCTTGACGTTAAAAAGTGGCAATTTTATATATTACTAGTGGCCCTGTGCACGAATCTGTGTGCCAGTAGCTCGCTGCTGCCCTCCTGTAGCTCCCTCCTCCCCACTCCCCTCCTCACAGCTTGCTGCCCTGCCCCCTCCTGTAGCTCTCCACAGCCCGCTTGTAGCTGGATGCCCCACCCTCCTGCTGATCTGTGATCTGGTCGTTACACAGTGGGTGGTTACGCGTCAAGGTGTAACGACTATTTGCATATTACATCTTTATTATATAGGATTGTCTATAGATGCTCTTATGCCTACCTTGCTTTTTTTGAGGTCAAAGCTTTATTTTCATTCAGTTTTCTTCCACCACTTTCTATGTCAAAACATACATGTATTTCAGTGAGTTATTTCTACACATGTTACAAATAATACATACATATACCATTAAACCAGTGGTTCTCAACCTGTGGGTCGCAACCCCTTTGGGGGTTGAACGACCCTTTCACAGGGGTCACCTAAGACCATCGGAAAACACATATATTCGATGGTCTTAGGAACCGAGACACCGCTCCTTTATCCATCTCCAGGCGGGTCCGCCCACATACAGATATGCCCACATACGAGTACCCGGCGTATTAAAGGGTTGCAGCATAAGGAAGGTTGAGAACCACTGCATTAAACAATTAAAAAGTTCCCTTTCTGACCCCCTACCAGTAGACTAGTTTATATCAAAGTTTTCAAAAATCCTCATTTACTAGCCAGGTTCTTAAGACATTACTTAATAGAAAACAATTATTTATTAGGAAAACAATAAAAATTTAGATAAAACACAATCATTTTATTTCTCAGACTCAAAGCAGAACTTTAATTAGGAAGGTGATACTGGCTAGTCTTGTAATAAATTATCTTATACCAAAAAAATGAGTAAGAAGGTGAAAACATTTAAATGATTTGTTTAAGAATACAAAAAATCAGATAAGAAGATGGGGATTAGATACCAACTGTAATTAAGCTGAATCATATCAATTACTATGATATACTTATTGCTTGAAAGTCATTTAATAATTTTACTGTCTCCTGCCAACCAAATTAGGAACCCTAAAATGTAACTGAGAGAGCTATATAAGATATTAAATTGTTGGGGGATCCATATACAATTTAATGTTTAATAAATGAAATACTTTGTATATATAACATTTCATTTTACAAATAATCTAAAAGTTAAAACATTATTTACAGAAAGTATGGGATTCAACTTCGGTGTTCTAAAAGGAAAAATACCTGTGGTATTCCTTGCACCATCTTTCCATGTATCTGGAGTGATAACAGTACCAAGTTTCTTTTCACCTGTTATAACAAGATAGTAAAAGTAAAGGGAATTAGTATTTACTATCTAAGAAATACATTATATTGTCCAAAGTTCACAATGGTCTCAACAGATATATTATATTAGGATCCTGTTAATGCTGGGGTCAGGGCCAGTGAACTGAGACTTAAGCTATTAACTATGGGCAATATATAACAGACTCTTAGTAAAATCTATAGTATAATCCTATATAATAAAAGGCTAATATACAAACTGACCGAACGGTGGACCAACTAGTTGCTATGACGTGCACTGACCACCAGGGGGCAGATGCTCAATGCAGGAGCTGCCCCCTGGTGGTCAGTGCGCTCCCACAGGGGGAGCACCATTCAGCCAGAAGCCAGGCTCCCAGCTGAGGACCCCGCCCCCCCACCCCCACCCCCCCACCGCAAGTGCACGAATCTCGTGTACCAGTCTCTAGTAGGCTTATAATAGGCTTTCTCTGTACACTTTAAACAAACTAGGTAAACAAATCTGATAAATCTGTTCATTCCATAAATATTTACTAAACATCTATAAGCCATTTATACCAAGTATAGACCATTATACAAAATACAGAGAAAAAAAAACCCTGATGAGTTAGGTAAAGTTCTAAATTTCAAGGAGTTTCCTGATTTCTCTAACAGTAGTCCTTAACTTGGATTTTACCAGTGGACATAGGAGATAACGTGAATTAGATGAAATTGTACACAAATCTTTGGTATATTCTCTGTATTTATAGAATCTGGTAAGAGTCTATAGCTTTCATCAGATTTTCAAAGGGTTCAGAGAAACAACAACAAAAAAAGTTAACCATTCAATTAAAATATAAGCTAAAAAAAAGTATAATAATTGAGAGCTAAAACAATTTGAGAGTAACATACTAGGAGAAATACCATGGAGAAAGAAACAACCTGGCTAGGGAAATCCAGGAAAGCTCTGTGGGAAAGGTAATAGAGAGGGTATGTAGCAATGGGGGTATATAAACAAAATGGGTTATGTTAATTAGCCATAAGAGGACTTCAAACCCTGTCACAGAAGAGTCAGATATGTCTAGCTTGGGGAAAAAGAGACTTGGGCATATGACAGTTATTTTTAAACATACAGACAGTTTGTGAGGTCAAAAATAAGAAATCTTCTAGGTTGGCATTAGAATCACTGGGTGGCAACTATCGGGAGGAACGACTCTTTTAAAAGCCAGTGAAGTCTACACAGACTGCTTTGAAAGTGGTGAGAATCTCCTGCCACCTTGTCTCAATACTGTAGGTATTCTTGAAAAAAAGTACCAAAGTCATTGGGTGGGATACTGACTTCCAGTTGTCAGATAAAATACAGGATGCCATTAACTTTAAATTTCAGATACACAACAAATACTTATTTTTGGAAAGGATGTCCTATAAGTAAGTGCTTTGGTACAAAGAACTCCTCACAGTAGTTTCAGGAGCAACAAACAGAACTAAGTCATAAATATTGCATGGAATATACTTATACTCAAAATTAGTTGTTGTTTGCCTGAAATTCAAATTTAATAGGGCATCGGTATTTTTATTTGCTTAAATATGGCAAATGTTGAAGTGACTTTTTTTTTGTATTTGTTGAATATTTTAATAACAGTGAGAAAATAAGTTTTTATTTTTAAATCCTTACTTTACTGTGACATTTGGTTCCATTTTTGTAAAAACAAGACTACTTTTATTTTCAAAACCTAGCCTTACTGTTGGTATACCAATAAGACTTCATAACCCCTTTGGTGGAAGAGTTTCTAAATTTCTTAGGCTCAGATGCAATCCTAATAATATTATCTGAAAACAATGGCTCATTTGAGACTTCAGATCAGAGGCTACAAGGTCTGTGGAAGGCGTACCTACTGGAAACTGGCCACTCTTTCCATAAGAATAAGCTCTTAGTAATAATTTTTGCAATACTCAACCTTCTCCCTAAATAAATTCACTGAATAGCCTAAAGAAAAACCTATAACCAAAGCTAGGCAAATGAGACACACTTCTCCAGAATATTTGAATATTTGAAATGGAAGATATAGGGACCAGGACAGGTTGGTAGGTGGGCCCTGTTAATGGCAGTGCTCTAGGGAGTAGATTCATGAGGACCCTAGAATTGTCTTAATTTCTGATATGTCATTCCTTCTTGGTTTCTCTGAAGTGCCCCAGTATCCAAATATCCTTTTTAGTTAAAGAGCTGTAATTAGATTCTGTTAATTAAAATCCAAAGAACCTTAACCAACAGAATAGTGTAGAAAATGTATTGGGTAAATAGGATATCTGGGATTGTGTGTAGAATATTGCTTAATGTCTGAAAGACCTCAAGAGTTTGGAAAAATCAACTAAAATGGCAACCAAGGAGACTGTCCCCACCCTCACTGACACCACGTTTTCCTTGACATGGCAAAATCAGTGAGGAGAAGCAGCTTTGCCCGAATGCCAAACTGTACCACTGTTTTTCCGAGGACCACCGAACTTTCTCTTCCAGTCAAGTGCCAGGTGCCCAGTACTTTTCATGGTTGTTGGTTATTGTCTAAAGGGGAAACACCCTCACTGTTGAATTTTGCTTCCAGACCACAACTGATTCCTGTTAGATTCCAGTTCTTATACCTCAAATCTAAATCCATCATGCCTTACTGCCCTACCTCTAGTTGACAAGGTAATATAAAAAGTAAGACATCTCATTTCTCTGAACTCACACATTGCATTCACCACAATTAAAATGGATATGTTTTCACTAAATTGTCTAAAGTAGCAGGTACAATGAATATTGTCAGAAATGTTTTTAATTTTTAAAGTGGTATGGTTATTTACTACTAGTAATATAAAAACTATGTCCAGGACTATCTGAACTACTGATATTTGTACACATAATTTAAAGCACAGAAAGTGATTCTACAAAATAATTCGATAAGATACTTGAGAAGATTATTTACACATTTCATGATTACCTCTGATGCAAAATTTTGAAAAATGCATTAAAATTAATGCACTGTAGAATCACTACCTGTAAAATTAACTGTGTTAATGTGTATTCAAGTCAGTGCTCCCTTCTTCTTTTTATTGTTTGAAGTATTACCTATGTCTCCTTTTCCCCCGATTGACCCCCGCCCCTCCTTCTCTCCCCCCTCCCGGGGAACCAGCCCCCTCCGCCCCAGTGTCCGTGTCCATTGGTTATGCTAATATGCATGCATACAAGTCCTTTGGTTGATCTCTTACCCACCCTCCCTCCCCTGACTTCTCTCTGAGGTTGGACTGTCTGTTCAGTGTTTCTTAGTGTCTGGATCTATTTTTGTTCAGGAGTTTATGTTGTTCATTATATCCCACATATGAGTGAGATCTGAAGTAAATTCATTCCAGCCTTGAGGGTCTGTGGGGTGAGGGAGCCCGTCAAGAAGCTGTATGGGATGATATTCTGGGTTGAGAGGAAGCAACGCAAATAGACAAAGAGGTACAAAAACTGAGACCATCCGGAAGGCAAAACATATAGGACAATATGATCGTTGGGGTGAGGCAGGAATAATCAAAGGTCAGGGCAGGAGGACAGAGACTAGAACCAGAGATCAATGGCGGAACCAAAAGAAAAGGGGCAAAGTTCCCGGGGAACTCCGGTTAGATTCTCCTACCTTCCTTCTCCCGCAAGAGCGACCCCTTAACTCACATTTTTCGCACACCATCCTTCCGCGACTGTTCCCTTAGTCGCAGTAGCCGGAGCAGCTTGAAAACAACAATACACGCCCGGGAAGGACACCCCTTCCGGGTTACCACAACCCACTTCCGGGCTCTCCGCCCTCTGCCGGCCTTTCCGACACCTGGAAAGCCAAGGGAGGAATAAACTTCAGAGGGAAGGCGGGACTGCTTCCTTTGCCCGCCCCTCCACTTCCGCGATTGGCTGTGCGGCCTAGGGTTTCCGCCCCCTAGGCCTGCGCCTGCGCGAAGTGTCGCACCTGATGGTGGGAGGTGGTAGCTGCCCCTTCCCTTCGGCGGGCGGGAGAGTTAGGTAAGCCCAGCCGAACGGTCCGGCACGCGGGCCTCCGGGGGGTGCAAGCAACCCTGCCAACTGCCCAGATGCCCGCGAGCCTCTGTGGCCCCGGCCCGCCCGCGCCACCCTTCCCGCGTAACCCAGGGGCTGCTCTGACGCCGCCTGACGTGCTGTGGCTGCCCCTCCGTCTCCCCTGGTCTCCACACCTGTGCTTTTTGATTATGCCCCTCAGCTCGGCCCCGCTGCCCGCACTCCGGCCGGCCGAGGTTTGGTCTGAGTCCCAAGCGACCCCGTTCACGGTGGGGCCAGGCGGTTCCCGCGAAGTCTCCGGGAGCCGCTCTCAGAACGGCCTTCTCTCCCCCCGCAATGTCTGCTGACCCGGGCCAGGTGTGACCGCGGACGCCAGGGCTGTAGCCTCCTTAGGGGCACCTGATGGGTGGTCTAGGGGCGCCTGATGGGTGGCCTACGCTCGCTCTCAGGGCCTCACACAGGGCTGGTCTCTCAAGAGGGCCTAACACTTGACCCACCCACTCTCCTTTGTTTGGCCCCTCGTTCGTTCATTCATTCATTCATTCATTCATTCATTCATCATTGATTCAGGAAGCATTTGAGTTGAGGTATTGCTCCCTGTGTTACATCCAAAGCCTCTCATGCCAGCTGGGATTGTGAGAATGGCCCAGAAGGAAGTGTGCGAAGGGATGCCTGTTGAGACAGTGCATTGCTGATCTGCTTCCGCCCCTGAGGTTGGACCTCTGGGACATTTTTCCTTTCTCCCTTCTTGCCATTCATACTCTTCTCGGTCCGATCCCTGGTGTGTGTCTTTATTTGAAATGGCTTAGCACGTGGAAGCTTGGGATCTTACGCGTGTCCTCAAACCTGTTTTAGCCTGTTTCCTTATCATTAAGATATTTACCTTTGAGAATTATAGTGCGAATTAATGGAGAGTTGTTGGGTAAGTCATGGGCTTGCCCTTTTGTGCTAGTGGGCGTCCCCTCTTCTGTGTGTGTATAAAATATACTGAAATAACCAGAGTTACATAGGGACTATTACTTTAAATTAATAAGGACCTTATTTAACAATTGTGCTATGTATAAGCTCTCTGCTAGGTAATTCATAAAGGTGTGTGTGTGTGTGTGTGTGTGTGTGTGTGAGAGAGAGAGAGAGAGAGAGAGAGAGAGAGAGAGAGTAAATTATTTTCCTCCTTCCATTTGTGTTCTACTTTTTATTGGAATTTAACACCTGTAACTAACATTGTCATTTTGGTATTTCTGGAGCGCTAGGATCGCTTAGTTCAGCATAATGTTTTTTGAACTCTTGATTACACTAGTCACCATTTGAGTATTCAAGTGTGCACTTGGTATCGCCGGGCATTTGTTAGAAGATGTGAACTACTATGATATTAGACAAGGAGCCACAGTGGTAAAAAATGCCAACAATTTAGCCAAAGTGTATTCGTGGAGTTTCTAGAATGCATAGGTTATATTTCCAACAGGGCAGATCATTACTCCATGCAGTTTGTTCTCACCGCTGATTTTGCAAAAAAAAAAAAAAAAAAGGAAAAGGAATCACTTAATTGGTCTTAGCACATGACCCTTTTGCAGAAACCAGTCACACATATTTAAGAAATTAGAAAATTTGTCCTTCTTAACTGTGAGAGCTGTTTACTATATTAGTCTTCATGTGCATACATGCATATGCATTTTCCTATATTCTGAAACTAATAATTAGAAAATTGACTTTGGCTCATAATTATTCTTAGGTGTTGGAACATTTAGAACAGTGGAAAAAGTCATTATTGCATATGATCTTCTTAATTTGTTTTTTATTAGACAGCCACTCAAGGAAACACCATGAAAAATGCTGATATCAAGAGACTACTGTATACCCATCTTTTATGCATATTCTCAATTATCCTAAGCATCTTCATTCCATCATTCTTCTTGGAGAACTTCTCAGTATTGGAAACTCACTTGATGTGGTTGTGCATCTGTTCTGTTTTTGTAACTGCCGTCAATCTAGTATTATATGTAGTGGTGAAACCAAATGCATCCAGTAAAAGAAGTTCATTATCATACAAGGTAAGGCTCATTTCTTGATAACTGATTTTTAGATAGAGGTAGTGGTTGTTGTTTTTTTATGGAAAAATAAAGCATTATTCCAGTACTCACTTGAGTTATTTACAGTGACTAAAGAGAATGTTAGTTGCTGGAAGGCTGCCCACAGCACTCGATAGAGCCTTGTTGGGCATTAATTGTGTCTTCACGAATAATATAGCAAATATTTCATAATAATAAGGGCTATTTGTATTGTATCCTAGCAGTCTGTTATTGGTAAATAGTTCATAGATACTGGTTAACAGCATAGCTCAATACATACCATAGAAACAGAAATGCTTTTTGACTATAGTGCTAGTTGGGTGGGTAGAATATTGGCGGGGGGAACTCTACTGAGGGCTGTGTACCTACCTGACTGTGGATGTCATCTGACTTCAGGATACCCAAATCCAAAGAACATTCAACTGTTCACACATGGGAATAAGTTATGTTTGTAAATAAAATGGAAACATGTACTGTCCTTTAGGCATTCTCTTGAGTCTTTAAATTACTTTTTTTTTTTTAAGGTAACCAGATTTTTGAAATGCTGTTTCTACTTTCTTATGTCTTGTTTCGTCTTTCATGTAATTTTTGTTCTATATGGAGCACCATTAATAGAGTAAGTCTGAAATTTCTACCTTACGCCAATTATATTTTAAAACACTTTTTTGCTATACAAAGGGCTAATTCTGTTGATGATTAGAGAGACTGTGGTGTGTTTTATTATTGGATCAAGGAAGGATACTGACATCATTGCCCTTCCTTAGCAGGAATAACTAAATTCATCAACTGCTCTTATTACCTAGCCTTCTATTACACAATTGCATGTGGGGAGTGGAAGGTAGATGAGAAACTCTACTATACCAATAAGTGTGTGACCCAATAGTGAAATGGATAACTTAGGTAGTATTAGCATATCAGTTCTTACTAAATGTGATTCTGAAGTGCTTAAAAAAAGTTTGTTTTCTTAAGAAAAGCCAATAGATTCCAGTATTTAAATACTTAAGTTAATGCTTATGGTTTAAAGGTAAAATTTAACTCAATACTTTTTCAAAACGGACCAATTTTAAATTAGTGAAAATTCATGAATATTTCTTACATTAGAATTTGGGAAACTTTAGCAGTGATTAATGATCATGGTGAAATGAGTGATTTATGTATATACACAAATACATAGCTATGTACATAGTTATATATATTTATACATAGCTTGTTACATATACATATTAAATTAACAGATAATTCTTTTCTAGAGAAGGGAGGACAAGACCTTTGTAATGGTAAATGGATATTTCTATCTAATCCATTTTAGAGTAGAATGAATGTCTAGAGCAATGGTGTGCAAAGTGTGATTCTATACCAGCATCAGCATTTTACTTAAATGCAAATTCTCAGGCCTCAGTCAGAAATTCTAGAGGTGTGGTCCTCTAATCTCTAAGTTTATCCAGCTTTTTAAGTGGCTCTGATATAAGCTAAAATTGAACCATTGCAGAGAAAGTTCCAGAGACTATTGAGGAAGAAAGTTAATTATCTGGAAATGAGGTTTCTTGCTTTGGACAGAATGGATCATAGGGTTTTTAATACTTCTGAACTCTACAATTAAAGCCAGATATTTGGTAGATTATTTTTTATAGCTTACATTTTTTATAGTCATCATTTTGGTAGGACTCATGTTACCTTTCAAAGGAAAGTGCAAGAAAATATTATTATATTAAATCTATTTAAGTAACAAAGATTATGTATGTGTACATATGTGCTCCTTTAATACTTTTTAAAAAATTAATGAAGTTTCTTTTTCCTAGGCTGGTGTTGGAAACATTTTTATTTGCAGTGATCTTGTCTACTTTTACTACAGTACCTTGTTTGTGTTTGTTAGGACCAAACCTCAAAGCATGGCTAAGAGTTTTCAGTAGAAACGGGTAAGTTTTAATTTTATATTTTAGTGATTTGAAAAATATTTTAAATTAATGTATTTTTCTATTCATGGTGTCTAGCTGATTATTTCATGAGTGTTTCTCAGCTTGTATTGTTCTCGGAATTGCATTAAGGGCCCACTGCAGTTGGGGACTGGAGAGAGGGAAGGAGTTGTAAGCACTTAAGGGAGATCCAGGCTGGCAGAACTACAGGCCCCTCCCTCTGCTTTAGCAAGATCAGCTCTGTGTTTTTCCATATGGTAGAATTCCACTTAGCCTTTCTTTTGAAAAGGGGTTTCTGCTACCAGAGGTAATCTTTGAAAACCACTCCTCAGGGATAATTTGTCACTGTGATAAAAATTCGACAGATAAAATTGCTTCCTTATGTATTATAATGTAGAATTGGAGTCCACAATCTAAAAATGTTTAGTGTCATAACTGCCATTTCTTATTTAGCCTCTTTTGTGATATGATACCTGAGTGCAAGTTTTACAGGATTTTACCTCCTCAGCAGCCATATATATTTTCAGCATAGCTAAATTAAAATTTTAGCTTCTTGAAAGGCATTGAGATGATTTGTATCAGAAATGGTTGGGGGGGAAAAAAAGAAATGGTTGAGTCATAATTAATAAAACTAGAAAGTTCCTTGGTGTCCATAATTTTGTCCTGTTTATCACCCAGTGCAAAAATTCTTGAGCTCTTATTTCTCTGTGCCATGTGGTGCAAGCTCTATGTGTATTCTTTTTTTTTTTTTTTGTACATGTGTGTGGATTCTGAAGTGTCAGCCAGGCTTCTCTCCCTTTCCCTTGTTCACGGGACAGGAATGAAATGAGCAAACAATGTGAGGCTAGAATTGTGTAAATCAGACAGTAAGTACTGTAGGAACTGAGGGGTGGGAGACCACTGAAGAATGAGTTGGAGGAGGGATAATCTATGAAGGACTTGGATTAGGAGTATGAGATTTGGGGAGACTGGGAAAAGGGAAAAACACCTCATTCTAAGGCAATGAATGAAACCATAGAAACTGAAATGAACATGGCATTTTTGTGGGATTTGAGAGGGAACAGCCCACCTGGAGCAGAGGATGCCTGATGGGTATCGAGGCTCCATAAATTACTGACTTTTTGTTTTTGAAATGAATACTGTTTGTTCCCCCTTCTGAACCATCTAGTGTTCATAACACCTCTAGAAAAAAAAATGTAATTATTGAAAACTTTTCCCTATATTGTTACCACAATATCCCAAATGGCATTGATTTCTTTTAGCATTTTAGTTTGAAAAATTTAAACAGTGGAAACCGGTTAAACCTTATTGGTTTTATTTGGTGATTTATCCAGCTTTGAATTTTGTTTCTGATAATAGTGTATTTGGGGGAGACATCTGATTCCTGCTATAATATGACATATGCAGTCCTAAAAATCTCTGCACTATGCAAACTTGGGCAATAAAAAAACTCATAAAGAAAGGTGGGAACTTAATAAAAATGGTAGGGACAGTTTTAGACATGTTAGACCTGTTAAGAAATGCCTAATTATTGTAATAAATGTGGCACTTTTCCTTGGGAAAAACCTTGAAATTTGCTTTTGCAAGTAGGCGTGGCAATGGTTGCCTCTTGTAAGTCATTATAACTTTGACCCAGCAATCCACTTCTAGGATATTATCATAGACTAGTGGCCCAGTGCACGAAATTCGTGTATGGAGGAGGGGGGTGGGGAGGGTCCCTCAGCCCAGCCTGCACCCTCTCCAATCTGGGACCCCTCGAAGGAGGTCCTACTGCTGGTTTACAGGGATCGGGCCTAAACCGGCAGTCAGACATCCCTCTCACAATCCGGGACTGCTGGCTCCTAACTGCTCACCTGCCTGCCTGCCTAATTGCCCCTAACCACTCTGCCTGCTGGCATGCTCATTCCCAACTGCCCCCCGCTGCCGGCCTGCTTGCCCCCAAATGCCCCCCCGCCAGCCTGATCAGCCCACCCCCAACTACCCCCCTCGATGGCCTGCTTGCCCCCAACTGCCCCCCTGCTGGCCTGCTCACTCCAAACTGCCCCCCCCCCGCAGTCCTGATCACCCCCAACTGACCCCCACTGGCGGCCTGCTTGCCCCCAACTGACCCCCCTGCTGGTCTGCTCACCCCCAACTGTGCCCCCCGCCCCCATCAGCCTGATCACCCCCAACAGCCCCTCTCCCACCAGCCTGATCACCCACAACTGCCATCCCATCCTGGCCTGATCACCCACAACTACCCTCCCCTCTTGGCCTCTAATCGCCTCTACCTCGGCCCCGCCACTATGGCTTTGTCCAGAAGAATGTCCAGAAGGTCTCCTGGAAGGTCTCCCAGTCTAATTAGCACATTACCCTTTTATTAGTATAGAGGTCTGGTGCACGGGTGGGGGCTGGCTGGTTTGCCCTGAAGGGTGTCCTGGATCAGGGTGGGGGTTGCCTTGGGGTGTGGGACCGCCTGGGCGAGGGGCCTGTGGTGGTTTGCAGGCCGGCCATGCCTCCATGGGGTGAGGGTCCCCACTGGAGGGGCGTGGCCAGCCTGGGTGAGGGGCTGAGGGCCATTTTCAGGCTGGCCATACCCCCTTCAGGGTGGGGGGTCCCGCTTGTGTGCCTGGCCAGCCTGAGTAAGGGGCTGAGGGCTGTTTTCAGGCTGGCCACGCCCCCCAGCGACCCAGGCCCCCAGCCACTCCTTCAGCAGTGGCCAGGGCAGGTGGGAAGCTTGGCTTCCTCCATCGCCAGGGGCAACCCAAGCCTCCTGCTTGCTCCAGCTCCATGGCCACCGCCATCTTTGTTGGGTTAATTTGCATGCTCACCCTGATTGGCTGGTGGGCGTAGCAGAGTGATGACCAATTTGCATGTTTCTCTTTTATTAGTGTAGATATATTGACATACCTATAAAATATTGACTATAGATTATTCCTTGCAGCTTTGAAAATAGTCTAAATGTTCTTTAATAAGATGGATCACATTTAATTTAATCTACACCATGGAATACTATGCAGTTGTTAAAAAACAATCAAGTCTTTATTTATTAAAATGCTGTTAAGTGGAAAAGAGCAAGGTGAAGAAATGTGTATAAGATGCTACCATTTATGTAAAAAGTTGCAGGATAGAAGAAATATGCCTTATGCCTTTGGAAGAATACACAGAAAACTAATATAGCATCCATTGACTGGGGAGGGGATCTGAGAAGCTAGAAGACAAGATAAGGAGACTTTCCACTAACTACCCTTTGGTATCTTTTGAATTTGAACTGTATTCATGTACTACATGGTCAAAATGAAAATTTTAAATGAGTAGGATTTTGCCAATAATTAACTTACTTTTCAGTAATTGAGAAAGTTAGATCTGTAGCCAGAATCTGTTAGATTTCTCTGATGCCACCTAACTTTCAGTAGACTACAAAAATATCCTTCTAAAATTTCTAACATACAACCAGATAACAGTTCAGTTGCTAGAAAACTATGACTAAAAATAATCAATATGTAATATAAAACATTTTCGTTAATATCACACAGGGCATGGCATGAAATAGTAATATGCAAAAATACTTTAATAATTTCTAAAGTATTTTCATATATGTTATATCATTTAATTCTCACAGTAGTTTAGTGAGATACTCCTATTTCACCATTTTCTAGATGAAGGTATTAGAAAGCTAAGTGATTCACCAAAGTCCAATAGCCAGAAAGAGGTAGAGATAGGACTTGAATCCACATCATCTGATGGTGTAGAAATTTTTAGAAGACTCCACTAGTTGAGGGTCAGAAAACGAATTCCTATCTTGTCTTCACTACTGGCCCCTGATGTTAGACAAGCTATTTAACTTACAGATCCTCATATATAATATTATTAGAATAATATGAATTTGTACTTTCCAGGATTATTGTCAGAACTGATGAAACGAGTGAAATCAAATAGTAGGTGCTCAAAAAATGTTTATCCGGTGGATTAACAAATGTCAGGGAGCATTTTTGTAACTCAAACTTCCAGTTTGTTTGTCTTAGTAGCTCTTCCTGGTCCAGGTAACAGACCCAGGAGTGCAGCCATGAAGAAGGAGGAACTGTTTTTCAGTTCATTGAATGTAAAATTAATTTGAACTTTTTTGTAAGAGGGGAACTTAATTCTTCCTGTCTCCATCACACATCACTAGTTCACCTTTCTCCTAGCACTTTCATCACACTTCAAGAATTTAGAATATAAAGCATGTCAAATTTTGAATGACTTAGGAAATAATTAACTCGATAGGTTAATGTATTTAATGTTAGAGTTGGCCTTAAATGTTCACTGTTAGGCAAAAATCTTTTTAAAATTCAAAGATCTGACTCTTCTGCAGTGAAAATATGAAATACCCACCAAAAAACAATTACTTTTGTGTTATTTTGAAATTGTTCCATTATACAGTTCACATTATTTATGTTAGGTCAGAACTTTAATTTCAGAGAATTCTATTGTTATTTAAAGAGATTACAGAAAACATGAATATGTTTTTTCCTACCCAATAATTATTTACAAAATTTAAGTTCAGATTTGAAGTTCTTACATTGTAGTTTAATTAATAAAAGTATTTAAACTACCTTAAAGTACTGATTAAAGATTTTAGAGCTTAAAATATTTTTATTATTCATCCTGTGTTTTAGTGTATAAAACATCGTGGAGTTTTTGTTTTGTTTGTGTAAAGCTGGCCCTTTTAGTATTATTGAAATATGATCATTTAGATGTTCAGTATGAACAAGCCAATTTTGAATTGGGTTTGACATCTCACTCAGTATTTTATACTATTTTTAAGTGAAATAAGTATTGCATCCTAATTTTCTTAATGTACTTATTTGCATGTTTAAATTAAGTAGATAATATCAGTTGAAGACTGACAAACACAAAAGTTTTCATTGTGTTGGAATTACATCCCAAGAGTAAAGGACCTTGGGATATTATCAAGATTTAATACATATTAAATAACACTATTCTAACAAGACTTTCCCTTAAAGTAAATACAAAGTTATTCCAGATTTTTTTAAAAAATGTTGTTTTAAAGAGACCTTTAATGAAGGTAGAAAAGTAATTTGGTTTCTTAAAAAGTTCTACCAACTTTTTGGTGTGCTTATTACTGAATGAATGTACTCAATTTGTACTACTTTAATTCAGCTTGTTGCCTTTGTGTTATAGTTATTATGGTTTTTTTTCATTTGTAGACTTTCTTCTAAAGGAAAATAATAATCCCACTATCTTAAACCTGTATTTGTCATTGGAGTTTGCTTTTTGACTTATTAGTTTGTTTATGTTGTTAGGTAAATGTTTAAGTGAGAATCTGATCACTTTTGGTGAAGTGAAAAAATTGAATTTCTGCATAGGTGCCTGAATCTGTAGTTATCTTGCCAAGGTAAAGACAGTTAGCAGGACCTATTTGTAGACCAAAACAACAAGCCTTTTTCTCTCACCTTTGTACTGAAGTGGATTTTATGTTGGAAAAACCATTAAGAGTGAAAAGGTCTGAATGATGAAAAATATATACATATTAAAAAATAGGCAATTTCACCTTAATGTGGGCATAGAAATTTAGTGGCAAAGAGGGATTGGTTTTAATATTCATTCAGTGGCTAAGGGGAAAGTTTACATAGAATTCTATAAAATATATTTAGCCACTAGGAGGAGTTGCGTGGTGTCTCTTTTTAAAATGAAAAGTGAACAGTTAAAAAGATCAACTCCATCTACGGCCCGAACCAATATGCTCAATTAATATTTGACAAAGGAGGCAAGAACATACAATGGAGCCAAGATAGTCTCTCCAATAAATGGTGTTGGGAAAATTGGACAGATATATGCAAGAAAATGAAACTAGACCACCAACTTACACCATACACAAAAATAAACTCAAAATGGATAAAGGACTTAAATGTACGACAGGAAACCATAAAAATTCTGGAAGAATTCAAAGGCAACAAAATCTCAGACATATGCCGAAGCAATTTCTTCACTGATACAGCTCCTAGGGCACTTGAAACTAAAGAGAAAATGAACAAATGGGACTACATCAAAATAAAAAGCTTCTGCACAGCAAAAGAAACCATCAACAAAACAACGAGAAAACCCACTGTGTGGGAAAACATATTTGCCAATGTCATATCTGATAAGGGCCTAATCTCCAAAATTTATAGGGAACTCATACAACTCAACAAAAGGAAGATAAACAATCCAATCAAAAAATGGGCAAAGGACCTAAATAGACACCTTTCAAAAGAGGACGTTCAGAAAGCCAAGAGACATATGAAAACATGCTCAAAGTCACTAATCATCCGAGAGATGCAAATCAAAACAACAATGAAGTACCATCTCACACCTGTCAGACTGGCTATCATCAACAAATCAATAAACGACAAGTGCTGGAGAGGATGTGGAGAAAAAGGAACACTTGTGCACTGCTGGTGGGAATGCAGACTGGTGCAGCCACTATGGAAGACAGTATGGAGTTTCCTCAAAAAACTTCAAATGGAACTCCCATTTGACCCTGTGATCCCACTTCTAGGAATATATCCCAAGAAACCAGAAACACCAATCAGAAAGGATATATGTACCCATATGTTCATAGCAGCACAATTCACCATAGCTAAGATCTGGAAACAGCCTAAGTGCCCATCAGTAGATGAATGGATTAGAAAACTTTGGTACATCTACACGATGGAATACTATGCTGCTCTAAAAAGGAAGGAACTCTTACCATTTGCAACGTCATGGATGGAACTGGAGAGCATTATGCTAAGTGAAATAAGCCAGTCAATGAAGGAAAAATACCACATGATCTCACTCATTCATGGATAATAGAGACCATTATAAACTTTTGAACAATAATAGATACAGAGGCAGAGCTGCCTCAAACAGATTGTCAAACTGCAGCGGGAAGGCTGGGGAGGGTTGGGGGGCAGGAGGTAGGGGGGTAAGAGATCAACTAAAGGACTTGTATGCATGCATATAAGCATAACCAGTGGACATAAGACATTGGGGGATAGGGGAGGCTAGGGGACTGTCTAGGGCGGGGGGATAAAATGGACACATATGTAATACCCTTTGTAATACTTTAAGCAATAAATTAAAAAAAAATAAACAAAACAAAACAAAACAAAACAAAACAAAAATCGTACACCTATGGATGAGGACAGTGAGGGGGAGGGGGAGGGCAGAGGGTGGGGTGGGAACTGGGGGGAGGGGTGCTATGAGGGGAACAAAGAGGAACAACTGTAATAATCTGAACAATAAAGATTTAATTAAAGTAAAATAAAAAAAAAATAAAAAGATCAACTCCATCTAAACAAGCACTGTTTTGATGACAGTCTGTCCAGCCACAGTGTTTAATGTGAACTACCTCAGGTACCTGATATAGTATTTGGCATTCAAAATATTCTATTTACTTCAATTAATATTTGGCATAATGAATTTCAGTGGAGTCAGTGTGGCCAGTTACTTGGGGCTCATTGACATGAAAATTGATCTGTAATATTGCTCATTATTTACTGAACAGTGAGCCATTTATAATAATTCTCAGCTTTATTGACTATGTGTATACATTCCTTAATTATGAAAAAATTAGCCAATAACCATAGAATTCAGATGACTTTATTATGGAAACTTGTAAAATAAGAATAAACCAATGTTAATATTGCTATAAATTAGTTAATAGGAAGGAATTTATTTTTTATTTATTTTTATCTTGTTTATTACAAGAAACACATATAAAATTTTAAATAATGGAAATATATAGAAAGTTAAAGATCTTGGTAATCCTATCAAAGAAGCAGCTATTAGTAACATTTTACATATTCTAATTTTGTCTATGCATATAACATATGTAATTTGAAAACAAAAATGGCTACACTATCACTGCTCTTATCACTTGCTTTTTTCATTTATTAGAAATGTCTTTTATTATATGTGTGTATAAACTACATCTTCTTGCATAGTATTCTTAGTATATCTTACCCTATAAGCAATGGAAAACTTCAGCTTATTTTGATAATGAACAATAAGGAAACTGATTATGTCACATAGCAGGTGGTGTGGTTCTAGATAGATAGTCAAGGTGTGGCTGTGCTTCTCACTGACACTCCTGGTTCTCATCCTTGGGCTAGTAGTGAGATGATAGCAGCTCTCATCCTTGAGTTTTCCTAAACTAATCATTGGGAAGGGGAATGGGATCGCCATTATTTAATTATTTTAATCATCAGAGATGAGATGTATGTTGGGCAGTTAATCATTATTACAAGTATTCCATACAGTTTCTGTAACTAGTTTACTATTGAGATAATTATCACATTTTATTTTTATTTCTATTTTTTTTGAGGATCAAACCTGCAACCCGGGCATATGCCCCTGACCAGAATTGAACCTGGAACCCTTCAGTCCACAGGCCAACACTATCCACTGAGCCCAACTGGCTAGGGCTATAACATTTTTTAAAAAATAAATCTTTATTGTTCAGATTACAGTTGTTCCTCTTTGCCCCCCCATAGCTCCCCTCCACCTGGTCCCCCCCTCCTCCCCCCACCCCCCCACACTGTCCTCATCCATAGGTGTATAATTTTTGGCCAGACTCTTCCTGCACCTCCCACACTCCCTTTCCCCGGAGAATTGTCAGTCCACTCCCTTTCTATGCCCCTGATTCCTTTCTATTCACCAGTTTATTCTGTTCATCAGATTTTTTATTCACTTGATTTTTAGATTCACTTGTTGATAGATATGTATTTGTTGTCACTTTGTTGTTCATAATTTTTATCTTTACCTTTTTCTTCTTCTTCCTCTTCTTAAAGAATACCCTTCAACATTTCATATAATACTGGTTTGGCGGTGATGAACTCCTTTAGCTTTTTATCTGTGAAGCTCTTTATCTGATCTTCAATTCTAAATGATAGCTTTGCTGAGTAGAGTAATCTTAGTTGTAGGTTCTTGCTATTCATCACTTTGAATATTTCTTGCCACTCCCTTCTGGCCTGCATAGTTTCTGTTGAGAAATCAGCTAACAGTCATATAGGTACTCCCTTGTAGGTAACTAACTGTTTTTCTCTTGCTGCTTTTAATATTCTCCCTTTGTCTTTTGCCCTTGGCATTTTAATTATGATGTGTCTTGGTGTGGTCCTGTTTGGATTCCTTTTGTTTGGGGTTCTCTGCGCTTCCTGGACTTGTAAGTCTATTTCTTTCACCAGGTGGGGGACGTTTTCTGTCATTATTTCTTCAAATAGGTTTTCATTATCTTGCTCTCTTTCTTCTTCTGGCACACCTATAATTCGGATATTGGTACGCTTGAAGTTGTCTCAGAGGCTCCTTGCACTATCTTCATATTTTTGTATTCTTTTTGCTTTTCTGGTTGGTTGTTTTTTGCTTCTTCGTAGTTCAAATCTTTGACTTGATTCTTGGGATCCTCTAGTCTGCTGTTGGATCTCTGTATATTCTTTATTTCAGTCAGTGTATGCTTAATTTCTAATTGGTCCTTTTTCATATCCTTGAGGGTCTCACTATATTTCTTGGAGGTTTCTAGAAGATTATTGAGTAGCCTTATAAACCATGGTTTTGAACTCTATATCCAGTATTTTGCTTTCCTCCATTTCTTTCATTTGTGACCTGTTTCTTTGTCTCCACATTTTGGCTGCTTCCCTGTGTTGATAGAATGGCTTTGTGTGCTAGGTGTCCTATCGGGCCCAGTGGCTCAGTCTCCCTAATTACCTGAGGTGGACACTCTTGGTGCACCCCTTTGTGGGCTTTGTGCACAGTCTTGTTGTAGTTAAGCCTTGATTGCTGTTGGTAACACTGATAGGAATTGACCTCCAGGTCAATTGGCTGTGAGGACCAGTTGTGTCTACAATGGGAGAACTTCTGTGCTGAAGACACTCTTATGGGGCAGGACTTGCTTCAGTGGGGCTTTGGCGCTCACTGAGTCTTCCCCCTGAGTGTGTCTCTTATGGATGTGAAGAGTTGTTATCTGGATGGTCTCACTCTGACCACTGGGTAGACTGGCTCTTGGATCTCCAAGGGGGTGCAAAGCCACCAATGCCTGATGCCACCCAGCAGGAGCTACAGAGACATCTGTAGATTCCTCCTCATTGTTTGGGGTTTGGAGGTGCCCAGATGAGGCGCAGCTGTGAAGTAATGCAGGCTGCTGACGAGCCTTAGGCCTTTTGGAAGAACTGGGTTTCTCTGACCCAACTGCAGTTTGATAGGTTTTTAGGCTGAGAAAGGTCAGGCCATTAGTATGCAAAAGCCTCTGCACACAGCTTGAGTGGGGTTGTAAATTGGGTGGGACGTGGTCTCAGGGAGTCACGGGGCGGTGCAAATAGCAATGGTTACCTGCCATCAGCCCTCCCCCGATAGGTCCCTGGGTCTCTATGTCCCTCGGCCTCGTGTAGGAACAGTGAACTCTGCAAGCACCTCTGCCAGAAAGCTGCCCTCACGTTCCGGCCCAATGCCAGACAGTACAGTTTCTCTCCATGTGATTCTGGGCCCCCAGATTCTCACCCAGAACTGGATTTCAGAGCAGTCGGGAGCTTGTATCTCCCTCCCGGTTGAAAAAAACAACAGCGTACCCAGCTGCCAGACCCTTTAGCACGCACCTCCATACCTCCACACCTCTCCACCTCCTATTGGACTCAATGCGCTTTTTTCTTTCCTTCTAGTTGTAGAATTTACACTCAGCCAGCCTTCCCGTGGTTCTGGATGCTATTCGTTTTGTCTTTTAGTTGTAGTTTTAATGTGGTTGTACGCGGCAGCAAGTTCAGGTATTTACTTATGCTGCCATCTTGGTTGTCCACCATTATCACATTTTTATGATTATAAATGATACTGTTATGAACATCTTTGTACTATTTAATTTTGAATACTTGTGCAAGGGTTTCTGTAGACTAAATTTCTGGACTAGAATTCCTCGATCAAAAGAACTTGATAGAGTCCGACTGGCATAGCTCAGTGGTTGAGCATCGATCTATGAACCGGGAGGTCACGGTTCGATTCCTGGTCAGGGCACATGTCTGGTTGCGGGCTGGATTCCCTGTGTGGGGCATGTAGGAGGTGGCCAATCGATGATTCCCTCTCATCATTGCTGTTTCTATCTCCCCCTTTCCCTTCCTGTCTCTGAAATAAATAAAAATATTTTTTTTTAAAAGAAGAAATTGATAGACACTGCCAAATTAAAGTTCTGATTTGAAGAATAGGTATATACCTATTTATCCTATATAATAAAAGCCTAATATGCTAAGTGTTTGGTTGTCTGGTCGTCTGTTCAACCAGTCAAAGCAAAATATGCTAATGATAGGCTAAGGCCAGTCAACCGTTCCTTATAATGTGCACTGACCACTAGGGAGCAGATAGTCGACCATTCGCTATGATTTGCACTGACCACCAGGAGGCAGATGCTCTGACCAGTAGGTTAGCTTGCTGCTGGGGATCAGGACTGAGTGAGAAGGACCGGACATGCCCTGGAGCCCTCCTACAGTTCTTCCCTGGCTGGACAACCTCCTGATTCCCTCCCCAGCCCCAATTGTGCACCGGTGGGGGCGGGGGTCCCTCGGCCTGGCCTGTGCTCTCTCGCAATCCTGGACCCCTCGGGTAATGTCGGAGAGCCGGTTTCTGCCTGATCCTGCAGACCAGGCCAAGGGACCTCACTGGTACACGAATTCGTGCACTGGGCCTCTAGAGTGTGTGTGTGTGTGTGTGTGTGTGTGTGTGTGTGTGTGTATATATATATATATATATATATATATATGTATATATACAAGTATGGGTATTTTCTAGATGAAGGTATTGGAGAGTATACACATACATACTTATACACACATAAGAGTAACTGAATCGCCGTTAAGACTGTTTACTTTTCTTTTTAACCCTCACCCAAGGATATGCTTATTGAGTTTAGATTGGGGAAGGGAAGGAGACGGAGAGAGAGAAATATCGATTCGTTGCCTCCCATATGCACCCTGACTAGGGATTAAACCTGCAACCTAGGTATGTGCCCTGACAGGGAATTGAACCCACGACCTTTTGGTGTATGAGATGATGCTCCAACCAACTGAGCCACTGGCCAGGGCAGGGCTATTTACTTTATCAATCTACTGGGCCTGCTGCATAGTGGGCTCTGCCAAGGGAGCAGACTGTGCTCCAGTAGCTCCATTGGGTTTCTAATGGGATGTATAAGCCCCAGTCAAAAAATTTCATAAATTTGACTATGGAATCATCATTTATTAAATTTCAGCTGAATATTACTGATTAAACTGTAGATAGCATGTCCCTGCCTCCATTCTCTTCTCCATGTTACAGAAAACTGGATAGAGAATAACATAACATCCTCAGAATTGCAGCTTCCAGACAGGAAAAATTGGTACCAGTTAAGATGGGATAACAGCTTCAAAGATAACTCACTCATTGTATCTGAGCAAATAGATGGTGTGGTAGCCTGCCCATGTGAACTGTGAGCAAGATGAAAAAAATGGCATGGCAACCCTAAAAACACACTATAGAAAAAGAAGAAAAAGGCATGAAGAAGACAAAGAATCCAGCTTAGAAGAAAATACTACACACAAAGCAAAAACAAACAAAAAAAACTATATAGTTTACCATAGAAAAATGTTATTAAGGATATGAATTTAATTAAATAAGAGCTCAAAGATGAGATAACGAAACAAAATGAGGTGGAGATTCCAAATTAATGAAATAAATTGAGAATCCAAACCACACTATTACAAATCATAAGTTAGAAACATAGACAAATTAGAAAATCAAGTTCCAGCCATGGAGAAAAGATTTGAGCTAATCAAAATAAATGAGAGGTGGAGAGAGGGTTTGGAAGAACAAAGCAGTTCAAGAAGAAATAATAAATATAGGGAACAGACAAAGGAAATAAACTTAAGATGAGTTAGTGCACCTAAAATGTAAAACAAAAAATAACTCAAAGAAAAGGTAGAAATAGTTTTCCCAAATGAAGGAATTACTCAGTTTATATATTAAGAGGCTCACTATATCCTATATAATAAAAGCCTAATTTACTAAGTGTCTGGTCATCTTGTTGGCCCTTCCAACTAATCAAAGTGTAATATGCTAATGATATGCTAAGGCTGCTCAACCACTTGCTATGGTGCGCACTGACCACCGGGGGCAGACGCTCAACGCAGGAGCTACCCCCAGTGGTCAGTGTGCTCCTACAGGGGGAGCACTGCTCAGCCAGAAGCCGGGCTCATGGCTGGTAAACGCAGTGGCCTCCGCCTCCGCGGCAGCACTAAGGGTGTCCCATGGAGCGGGCCCAAGCTCTGTTAGTTGGACATCCCCTGAGGGCTCCCAGACTGCGAGAGGGTGTAGACCGGGCTGAAGGACCCCCTCCCCCCACTAGTGCACTAATTTCGTGCACCGGGCCTCTACTAAAGAAAATAATTGAATAAATTGGGGTTACAGAATAGAATATATTTATTCATTAATATATTTATAAAAGATTAATATAAGCAATAGGAGTTATACAGTGGGATCTGGGCCAAAAAAAACCAAATCTTTAAGTAAAAGAAAATTTCAAGACCTGAGATTGTGGATTAAGAAGGCCCATGTAGCCCTAGCCTGTATAGCTCAATGGATAGAGCGTCGGCCTGCGGACTGAAGGGTCCCAGGTTCGATTCCAGTTAAGGGCACATGCTCGGGTTGTGGGCTCGATCCCCAGTAGGGGGCTTGCAGGAGGCAGCCGATCAGTGATTCTCTCTCATCATTGATGTTACTCTCTCCCTCTCCCTTCCTCTCTGAAATCAATAAAAAAATATTTTTTAAATAAAGGCCCATGTATTTCCAGCATAATGTATGAGAAGACAGCCACTTCACGACACATTATTGTGAAATTTTAGATAACCAGTAATAGATGATTCTAAGGGGTTCCAGAGGGGGGTGGTGAGGAAAACATGTTCCCCAGAGAAGTCTAGGAGCCAGAATGACTCTGAACCTCTCAGGTGGGAATCAAAACAATGGAGCAATGCCTTCAAAATCCTGAAGCAAATGATTTCCAAAATTATAGTCATCATTTTAAAACATCTCTAAAATCTATTTTCCATGTACCCTTTATCAGGAATCTATTGAAGGAGATACTTAAAAAAAAAAAAAAAAAGGGAAAATAGGAGGAGGAAGTCTTGGAATCTAGAAAACAGGAGATTCAAAATCACTGAGAAGCAAAGGGAATTTACAAGGTGATGGTGTAGCAGTTGCTTCTGGGGAAAGGAACCAGTAGTGATAAGGGCAGGAGGAAGACGTAGATTTCACTGCAAATGCACTCTCATTTTGTCCGACTTATACTGTGTGCATGTGTTAGCTTTTCAACTGAAAAATGCTTTCTTCTTGCCAATTGTTAATAGTTCATGGTAAATATATGTCAATTTGAGGTGCCTATTTTAAATGAACAGAGTATGTTTGCATAGTGTTAATTTGTGCTTCTGTTTGTTAGATTCTGCAGCAGCTAAGATATATACCACCAATAATTTACATGCTTGTGTTTTACAGAGTTACGTCCGTTTGGGAGAATAGTCTCCAGATCACCACAATTTCTAGTTTTCTAGGAACATGGCTTGGAGCCTTTCCTATTCCACTCGATTGGGAAAGGCCATGGCAGGTTGGTTTTAGCTACTTAAAGCTACAAGATAAATGTTTTTACAATCATAAAACTGATGACGCTAACATAGATTTTATTTATTTATTTATTTATTTATTTATTTATTTATGTAAATTGTTTTGTTTAATGAAGTAGCAATGTCGGTTCTATCTTCCAGGACGGTTTTGCTTTTTTTCTACATATATAGGTGAATAAACAAGCTTAGTTTAAAAAAAAAAAAAAAAGCTAGAAGTTGCAGGAATTCCCTATTTTTAACCTTGATATTCATTGCCTTTGTGGCCTTAGAGTCATACTTTTGTTAATGTGATTGATGGCCAAATTATGTTGATCTTGAAATATTTTTTAAAAGCATGTAGCAAAGTAGGTTTTTAAAAGGGGTACATGATATAGATGGAAGCTCATTAACACCAGGTTTTCGACTTCCTATCCCAATAGGATTTGGCTAAATAAGCTAGGTAAAGCACTATGAGATAAGTGTTCTTTTTATCCCCATTTTACAGATGAAGAAACTGGTACCAAGGAGATACATAATATTTTAAAGTTCACTGGGCTAGTAATGCATATATCATTATTTAATGTTTAATGGCTTAGTAGTATGCCATTATAGAGTTATTCTAAAATTTATTTAACAAACTCACTATTGGTCTTTTAGGTATTGTCAATATTTTACTATTATAAACAGTGTTATCATAAACATCTTTGACTCTGTATCTTCACAGATTTTCCCAATTATGTCCTTAAGATAATTTTCCCTAAATGGAATTGTGCTTTTAAAAATATATTTTTCTTTTTCCAACATGAAGAAAGTTTTTTTCTGATTACAGAGACTGTATATACACTGTATTTAGAAAACTTAAGCAATATTAATAGTTACAAAGAAAGTGAAAATTACTCAATGTCCAGCCACTTAGATGCCTTTAAACTTTGGACTTTAATACTACTATCTCCAAAATGGAATTAAACCAGATAATCAAATCTCTTCTGAGCATACTTATTTCTTAAAAAGCAAAATTGATTGAGATTGTCTTTAAAACAATTTAAAGTTATTTTAAAAATATTTGTACTTATTCCCATTAGATACCAGATAAATGAAGCATTGTTATGTTTTAAAATCCTTTTTGTTTTCTCTGGTCTTATTAGGTTAAAAATTTAATATTTGGGAAACATATATTTATTTTCCACAGTCACAGATGCCACAGATAATTTTTTCATAAATTGAAGCTAGGGATCATAAGGATTATAACTAAGTGAATTACTACAAATAATGCTAGAGTGAGGGATGAAATTTAAATTATGGATTTAATTGTTGAAGAGTAGCCTATTTTTAGGTTACTTGGTATTTCTGTTATCAAAGGTATTAAGCAGTGTTTTGGTAGACCAAAATAAAATATTAATTTATATGAATATGCCACATTCCAAACATGGATAAAAAACTATAATATTTAACTGACTTAAAACGGTTTTATTTATTTTTTTTAATCCTCACCCAAGGATATTTTTCCATTGATTTTTAGACAGAGTGGAAGAGAGAGGGATAGAGAGAAACATCAATGTGAGAGAAACACAAGGATTGGTTGCCTCCTGCACACGCCCTGAACAGGGCCTGGGCTGGGGAGGAGCCTGCAACGGAGGTACGTGCCCTTGACTAGAACTGAACCTGGGACCCCTCGGTCTGCAGGCCGACACTCTATCCACTGAGCCAAACCGTCCAGGGCCAGAACACGGTTTTGGATTTAAAAGGTGGGTTCATTGTAAGGCAGTCCTGTTGACAATGGTCTGCTCGCAGGACTTTCAATGTGAGAGAATAGTGCTTTCCAAATTAACTCATTTGCATGATCTTAGCAAGAACCATTTAGCATTACTTTGACAAAAAGTTCCAGACTGGAGACTACACATCTCACTACAGACAGCTGTTCCCAGGTATGTACTGTTAGGCATAGGAGAGTGGTAGAGTATACACGGATCAGTGCAGATTTACAACTAAAGAAATATGTCCACATGGGTAGATCATCTGCATGTACTCCTATATCAGACAATAGCATTTGCTTTAGGAACATCTGGAAAAACATCACAATCAAATTCAGAGGAAAATATGGTCATTTAAAACCAGTAGAAGTTTAGCAGGCTTTGAAAGATGAATTGTCATGCAAATGCAAATTTGTGATAAGCACAATAAATACATTAAAAAATAGCTTGCGAGGAATTAATTATAACTGGCTGCCTGGGTTTAACCTTCCTTTTTTATCTGAAAGAGCCAGTAATCCTAATGGTTGTTGCTTTGTTCTAAGTGTTCTAGGTCCTCTGATCTGCAGATAGGGTGGTTTCCCCATGATATCTGTGATGACATATATCTCTCCAAAAATTATATATTGCAACACATATTTTTAAAAATTTATTTAAAAATATTCTGAATGAAATAATCTTAGTTTGTACCTTAACAGCTTGGTTTATAGTAGAGGCTCAATAAATAGTTATGAATGAATGGAGTCATTCATATGAGACTTAAGAATGACAGATGTCTCCTAGTGGTTGGTGTAGAACCAATTTCTGTACTTACACTTCTTAAACTTATAAAAATGACAACTAGGAGCAGGAATCCCCCCCCCCCTTTTTTAAGGGGAGGGTGCATCTATAATAATCTATAATAATAAAAGGATAACATGCTAATTAGACTGGATATCAAGGACGTCATTTCGTACGTCCTGGATGAAGCCGAGGCCAGAGGGAAGCCCAGGTCCCGGGCGCCTGTGGGCGGCCAGAGGGAAGCCAGCCCAGGTCCTGGGTGCCAGAGGGAAGCCAGTGCCAGCAGCTGGGGGAAGGAAGGCCTACTCTTGCACGAATTTTGTGCATCGGGCCTCTAGTATAGTAATACAGTGAATGAAGTGTGTATTCTCTTGTAAACTTCATACTCTCCAGACATTTCATGTAAAGAATAGCATGTATTAAAAATTACAGCATTGCGAAGGCAAGGGAATAGTTCCTACAGCAGGGTATTAACATTGCTCATGAACAAATTTATTTATTCTAAACTGCTGGTTCTAATTATTACCTAGCAGTGTCAGTTACCTAAGAAATACTTATATTATTTATCACATAAGTTTAATTTTTTCAAGTTAGGACATGTGATATACAAAATTATACCAATGCATTGTACTTTACAACTTCCATGACAGTTTTAAAATACTATTTTATTAAGTACAATAGCTCCATGCTTTAAGTACAAGAGGTGCTGTTATTCCTGCATTGCCCATTGAGAAACTGAGGCTCAGGTGTTCAGTGACCTGACGGGAGTTATACGGACAGTACGTGGCTGACTTGGCACTGCAGACTCAGATCTTTCTCAGCCCACTGTCCCATGCTCCTTCCCAGAAAAGCAAACTAAAACTCCCAAGTAAAATATGAAGTATTTTTTAAAGTAGCCTAATAATTATTTCAAAACTTTCTGTTGAGTATGTATAACTAGTTTCAACAGAAATCATAATTATATAATCATAATTACCTAATAAATACCTGATCATCACTTTAGGAAATCTGCAGCTTATACCCTGCCAGTCAGTGACATATCAAACTAGCTGTTCCATAGAGTATCAGAAAGTGTGGGTATCACTTTAATGACATTACAAGGTTAAACATCTATTTGTACTTAATATATACTAAATGGACCTATATAATATTGTGCATTTTATAATTAAGTAAAATGTATTAAAATTGTTGACTCTCAAATCACAGAACAACAAATGCCGTCTACAGCACTAAAAATAATCCTTAAAGTGAGGAAACCAAAAATGTAAAGGGTCGTCATATTTCTTTGGCTACTAGAACAGTTAGTAAAAATACTTGTTAGAGCGATGGGGTTCTTAACCAGGAGTCCATAGATGGGCTTCAGAGGCCTGTGAACCTCTGAATTATAGGCACTTTGTATATATATATGATATATCTGGATAGTGTTTGACAAGGAAGCATGAATTCTGTTAGGTGTCATTTTTAAAATTTATTTTTAAAGTACTTAAAATTTGGGCAGGACCTTGTTTTTTAAATAGGAGCAGCTTTAGAAATCTCAGCTGTAAAGATTTGGGGAATGATGACTTTCTGTATTGTAAAAACTTATACAGGATGGGGCAAAAGTAGGTTTACAGTTGTGAGTTCATGGAAGTTTATTATGTTATTTATTCATTATTGTATTATTTTCCATACAAACAACTGTAAACCTACTTTTTCCCCATGCTGTATGTACCCATTAGGAATATGAACTAAAAGATTATCATCAAGTATAGCTCACATGTATTAGTCACTTTGTACTGTGTGACAGGTACTGATCTAGGTGTGGTTGTAAATTCCGCATAGTGCATTCTCTCATATAGTCATTACAGCAACCCCAGGAGGTGAGTTTTGTGATGATCCTCATTTTGCAGATGAGAAACCATGGCACGTAACGATTAGGTGACTTACCCAGAGTCACTTATTTTAACAAGTGGCAGAGTTGAGACTCATTCAGTCTAATACAAAAACCAGTGTTCTTAATCCCTATTCTGTACTACTCAGAACATGCTTTGAAAAATATTGAATAAGCCTGGTGGTGTGGCTCAGTTCATTGGGGTGTCATCCTGTACACTGAAATGGTTGTGGGTTCGATTTCCAGGCAGGGCACATACCCAGGTTGCAGGTTCAATCCCTGGTCGGGGCGAGTATGGGAGGCAACTGATCAATGTCTCTCTCATATGTTTCTCTCTCTCCCCCTTCCTCTCTCTAAAAGAAAAAAATCAATTAAAAAAATCAAACACTACATAGATATATTAGCACATTTCGCTTTCCTAAAATGAGCAGAGTTCTACAGCAATGCCTGATCAGAGAGAGCAGTGTGGTCTTTAGGTGGGAATAAGCTTGTGTAATTTTGAAGTGCCTTTCAACCAGAAATATATCAGTTTGTTTAACAGAGAAAACACAAAATTATAACTGTGTTCTTTATTAATAATTTTTTATCTTATAAGGATTTAATTGTTTTATTTCTGAGAAATTTCCAGATGCCATGTACCCAGAACCTATACTATTAGGCCATTGTTAAAGCTGATTATTTTAAGAGAACACTGACCTTTTCTAAGTGGTGAAAAATATGAATTATTTGGTATAAATTATAATAGCACACTAAGTAAAATACTTTCTTCACATGATGTAACTGTTCATTTTTAAAAATTTTTTTTTGCTTGTTTTTCCTTTATTTTTATTTTTTTCCATCACCATTTATCCCCCTTATACCCTTTCCCACCTCTATCCACCCCACTCCCTCCCCTGCAATGTTAATTTTAATAATTTTACCTACGTACATTATATTATCTTTGTTATGCAACAGAGTTGTTATTTTTTTCTCTATTTTATGATTTAAAATTTTTTTAAACTTATAAAAATTGGATAAAAAGATGACGGTCATTTTGGTGGCAAAGACTTGTGAATGACTTCCTTTACATGGATGTCTTTGAGTTTTCAATTTTCCTTAAACAAAACAAGATAATTAATTATACATAGCCATCTCAGATTACTACAATTTGGAGAAATATTTGTAGCAATGCAGTGAATCGTCTGTTCAGTAGATGATACCATGTGTTGTTTTTGGTCCTTTTAGGCATGAAGAATGTTAAATAGAAACATCTTTATATGTGCGACAAGCAAATAGTTTTAAATACAAACTTCAAGATCTAGTTATGAAATACATGATTAAGATAGGATTATTTGACAGGTTAATAGGAATTCTGTTGCCATAGTATAGGTTTAAATTTTTAAAACAATTGTAAAAATGTTAATAAGAAATTGCTCGAGAAAAAACATTATTAGTGGGCAACCTCTCCCAACTCCCTTCAACTACTCCGTTTGCCATTCCCTATCTTGGTCTACAAAAATCAGAGAAGTTACCCTTGTATAAAGAAATTCTCTTTAAAAAGTGACCATGTTACAATTAAGGATCACTCAAGAAAGTCTGATCCATCAGTAGGAAACAATCTCATAGCCAGTCCAATATTTTAATTTGCTGAAGGCATGGATTTCTTGAGACATTTAATAAATGTTCAAGAAGCTTTACTTCCTCATTAGACAAAACTTTTTAAACGATATTTATTTCATTTCTGGCATTCCACCAGAGGTGATGTACACCAACTGCTTAAAGATTATGTGTGTGAATGTCTGTATGTGTTTAGAAACAAAGAGCCACACTGAAATTACAAAGTGATTAAAATAGAATTTAGTAACCCAAATTGGAATTTGGCTGGAATTCCCAAGGGGTTATATTTCTCCCTATTCTTGGACAGCATGCTTTTTAACAAAGTGCAGATGCTTACACTTGGCCAATGATGAATAGACTCACAGCATGAGAAACAGAGGAAAGAGTATTATCCCAAATGTTTACACAGGGTGTTAAATTAAACTATTAAGGTAAGAAGTTCAATGCTTTACATATTTAGTAAACTATGCATGTTATTTTATTTGCAACCCCATGTGTTAAGATGGGACACTGTTAAATTAACAATCACTTAAAAAGCAACAACCAACAAACCAGTATTTAATTTGGTACTTAAAATTAATAATTAAAAATCAAATGGAAGCAATGTCTAAAGTAACTAAGATAATTCACAATAAAAACCATCATTCAGGCTCTGCTTATGGAAATATGATAATTTGAAATCGGCTAACCTAAAATGTACCCTTAGAAATAGAATGAGGGTTAAGTTAGCAAAGTGTTAAATAAGATTTCAGGGAGCCACAAAAATTACTTATAAGAACTTCAGAACTGATTATATATAAAAAATATTAACTAAGTTTAAGTTCATTCATAGGTGACCTTATTTGAAGCAGTGTGTTTGCACTCATTAGTAAAATTCAAGTCACTAAGGTATTTTTGAAGTATTTTATTTCCCAGATATTTCATTTCTTTGAATTAGTTGTTCAGTGACTAGTCTGAATTTCTATGAAGACCTAATGAAGATGTGTTTCTGGAAAGAAGGCAATTTTCTACAATCTGAAAACAAATGACTAGAAAACAAATCTTTGGTTTTTAGGAAAAGTGGCAGGGAGGATTTTGCAAAAAGAAATACTCAAGAACCAAAGCAATGGAAAGGCTCTTAGTAAGCAATGGGAAACTCCAAACCCCACCAAGGTCAATAGAGTACCTAAGGCACCTCAGGTCTGGATGATACAATCATCTTTGCTTAAAGTTCTAATAATCTATGCACAGGATTGTTCCATCTTAAGAATGTGAAGCTGAAAATAAAAATAATGTGAAGCTGAAAAGGTAATGGCCAACCGTTGTTAATTGTGAAGAAGAGAATCATAAGAGTTGATAAAAGTGAGTGACATTGGAGACCACCTGTTCCACGTCCGTATTTATAGATGAGGAAACTGAGGCCCGTTCATGAAACAGGTGATGACAGAACTGTGTTTCCAGGTTCCCAAGTCTGTTTCTCTTAGGGTAGGACAAATTCTAGATTTTAACTTTCATTGGCTAGTAAAACAAAACCAAGTGTGAGGAGTTCAGGGATGTGAGTTTGAGAAAAAGTAAATTCCTATCAAATCCCCAAAGACAGGTTGGAAATGCATAATACCTTACTGTCTTAATTCCTTTATACCATGTGTTGGACAACTTAGCTAATATACTAATTGATTTATACAATTCCTTTCAGTTCTATCTAAAACCAGCAAACCAAAAGTAAATGAGAACATTACATGAGATTCCTTTTAAGCATACATAAGGCCATGGTACTTAATATGAACTACCGCTTCATGGGAGAAAGAAGACATCCACTGTCCAGTTCTGAGAGAAAGCTCCTGACTAGTTACCCAGTAGACTCTCTACTCTTCAGTGTGGAAGATGATGCTTATGTTTTTAAATCTCTACAAAGCTCACAGACAAGCCATTGCATCCTAGATTTGTGACTGATATGAGTATTTAAGGCTGTCATTTTCAAGTATAAAAGTTTAATGTTCCATTAACCAATCTATGCAGTAGACATAGCTATAAGCTCAAGTCATGGAAATTAACAGGAGCCTACCAAAGACAAAATCATAATTTTGGCAACAGCAAGTTTAAATGTAGAAAAGGCTGGGTGGGTGGGGGCGGGGGGGAGGGGGTGGAGAATGCATGGATGAGATTATGCCTTTCTGAACCGCATTGGTTTGTTCACACTGAAACTGTCTAACTCTGTTGTCTGTTGCATGGTATGTGGAATAAGGCAGATCCACAGCAGAAACTTAAATAGGTAACAGATGGTAATAAAACGGTTCACCTCTAACACGGTTCTATAGCCTGTTCCCCCAGAGAAAGGTTAGAAGTGGTTCAAGTATGCCAAATAAGCTTCACAGATAACATGAAGTTTTTAAAAACAGGGCCTTTCACCTAGGGACCAACATGCACTGTTTGTAGATGGAATAAATGAACATTATTTACTTCTGGCTTGGTGTAATATTGTGAAATGTAATGTGGCTGGAACAGAATGGGTGTCTGGAAGCTGGTATTTTGTTTAACTTACACTCTGGGCATTTGACTTAAGTTGTAGTTCTGTAACTTCTACTAGGGTTCCAATATCTATCTGAAAGGTAACATCAGTTTTATAATGGAAGCAATTGCTTTGTTATAAATTGCATGTAACATGCTTATAATTCTAGGTCATTTCACCTTAACACAATTTAAAGTTTCGTATGGTTTGGTCATCATACACACTTCTCATTTCATTTGATATACAAGCCAATTTGGAAATTCACAAACAAAATTACCAACTTCAGAGAGCTAAATTGAGTCCAAGATTATGGCAAAGTCTGACCCAAAATTTTAATTTGTAAGTTTAGCATGTGTCTCATGCAGTTTGGGAGCATCAAACTAAATCTACAGTTGCCAGAAGCCTTGTTACAGTTGAATGCACATTAACTAAAACGTGTACATTTTTTAGTGTTCGTGATAAATGCAGTTATGACCTTATTACACTTTTGGCATTCTTTAAGAAAGCACATTAAGCTTTAATATAGAAATATTTAGGTTACACTTAACTTGTGCTCAAGTAATAATAAAACATTTGTTCTCTTTGATCTCATACATTCTCTCCTCAGGTGTGGCCCATCTCCTGCACGCTCGGAGCGACCTTTGGCTATGTGGCTGGCCTCATTATTTCACCATTCTGGATATACTGGAACAGAAAGCAGCTTACATACAAGAACAATTAAGTGGAACAAAGGAAGATTTTTTGTGTGTGCAGATTCCATAAAGACTGTGCAGAAATGTATATGGTCTAAGCCAGGCAGTCCCATTTACAGCACTGTTTTTTATGTAGTTACATGATGTGATTGTAGCTTTTTAAACTATGAAACCCCTGAGAGATTGTACCTTCTAGTTGAAATAAAGTATTTATAATAGATTGTGGCTTCAGATGCTGTTTGCTGCTTCTTGGACCTTTTAGAAACATTCTTAATGAACTTTATAGAATTCTGAGGACAGGGTTGTTTCTCATTCAAGTTTTAAACTGCTTCAGTATTTATAAGAGGTCTGGGTAGAGCTGTAGCATTTCATATGCTTTCTTAGAGAGAAATGGAGTGTTTCGTTGGCCACTGAAGATGTTTTCACGTAATCAAACAACAGTTTATACATCTTGATCCTATTCTTTTTTTTACTGTATGTTTCTTTGGAGTTAAAATGGCTATGATAGCCTCATCAAAAACAGTCTTCAATCCCTTCTGGGTTAAAGCTGAACATTCCACATAGCAGCACGCTCCTATCTGGGAGGGAGAAAAAGAACAAACACAAATACATAAAATCTTTTTCCACAACTGGTATGACACAGACACCATTATAAGGAACATTAAAAATATAGTAGCTATGCAAAAAGAATGAAATCAAAATACTCAAGATAGCTAACTGTTAAGTTACTAGTACTGTATATATCCTTCCAGACATTTTGGGAATAATTCTTTCATCAAACATTTACTGAGTACCTATCCTATGCCAAGCACTGCTTTAGGTGCTGGGGATACTGTCAGTGAACTAAACAATTGAGCCAGGTCCCTGCTGTGTGATGCTTACATTTGCTTAAGTTCTGGGGGAATATTTAGGTTACACTTAAATAGGGATGGTGGCACATGCTCTGGAGAAAAAGATAGCAGAGTGAGGAAGATGGGGAGAGCAGAGGGCGGTGGTGGTGGTCAGGAAGCTCTACAGGGTGACATTTGAGCAGTGAGGGATAACTAGAGGAAGCATAGCTAGGCAGATGGAGCCCAGCTGCAAAGGCCCTGATGGAGGAGCTTGCTTGGAGCGATCCAGCAACGCTAAAGAAGCCACAGTGGCAGGAGGGAGTGAGTGCGGGTCAGGGGAGGGTGGTGGATGGCAAGAGATGAGGTCAGTGAGGTGGCCTTGAGGCCACTCTAAAGACCTTGGCTTCTACATTGGGGGAAACCATTCATTCATTGAAAATGTAATGAGCACTTTTATTTGCCAAATGAGAGAATATAGTGAAGAATAAAAAAGTCTCTACTGGTGAAGCTTCCATTTTAGAGGGAGAAGACCATGAACTAATAAATACGGAGGTAGAATGTCACAGGGTATTATGTGGTCTGCAGAAAAATGGAGAAGCGAGATAGGTAATGAGTAGGGATGAAATCAAGGCAAGGTCTCATTGACAAAGTGATTGAGCAGAGATCTGAAAGGAGAAAGAATAAATAATGTTCCAGAGGGAAGAACATTCCAGGCAGAGGGAGCAGCAAAATTCCAACCCTGAGGCAGAAGGGAACAGCAAGGAGCTCACGTGCCTGAGTACGCAGAGAGGTACCAGGGGCCACAGTGAGGACTCTGGCCTTGACTTCGTGAGCTGGGAGCCCCTGGTGGATCCTGAGCAGAGCAGTGATCTGATGGGGCTTATATGTAAGACTCGGTCGGGATATTGTGTTGAGCACAGGTTAACACAGGGCACAGAGAGAAATGGAAAGGTGAGTTAGAAACGCACAGTCATCAGGCTAGATATGGAGGGGCCCGGACCTGACTGATAGAAGAGGCAGAGCATTTGGATTCTAGATGTATTATGAAGGCAGAGCATTATGTAAGAACAACAAGGTCAAGTGTGAGTTCAAGGATTTTGACCTGAGTAACTGGGAGGACAGGCTTGGAGGGTAAAATCAGGAATTGTTTTGGACATGTTAATTTTGAGATGCTTAGCCATCAAGATGGACTTGTCGGGTGATGCCGGGAGCCGGTCCATCCTTGCTGTTTCAAAGGACCTGGCATATATGGCATACTGTTCTTGATATGTTTGCTCACCTTCTTGGCACTATGTGTTTTAACCAAGGTCACCTCTCTGAGAAAGGTTGTTTCCCCAGGTAGGGATTTTCCCCTGAAGTTAGGGAGGGAATAAAACCTCTTAACTAAGTGCCAGGCGGGTAATTAATCACTTTAACTACGAACAATCATGCTTAAGCTACATAATCTTTACTCCCTGGAATGGAGATAAGAAACGCCCTAACCTTTGGAATAGAGATTGATAGGATTGGAATCAACTGGTATAAATACAGATGTAACAAGACAGAACTAAGAAGACAGAACCTACACAGAACCTAGAGACAGAAGAACTTCGCTGGAGAGAACATGGCAAAAGATCCTGGACAGAAACTGGCAACAGAACCTAGAGACAGAACCTAGCGAGAGAACATGGCAAAAGATCCTGGACTGAACCTGACTATAGAACATGGCAAGAGAAACTGACTAGAACCTGGTGAATGAACCTGGCTGGAGAACCTGGACAGAACCTGGCTGGAGAACCTAGTGAGGGAACATGGCCACAGAACCTGGCTGGAGATCCTAACCAGAACTTCGCTGGAGATCCTGAACAGAACTTGGCTGGAGATCCTAGACAGAACTTGGCTGGAGATTGTGGCTAGAGATCCTGGCAAGGCTGCTGATCAACTGAACGCTGTCTCTGTGTCATTCCTTCTTCGCCGACTCCGTCCACACCTTTGGGGACCCCTGAACCTGCTGGGGTTGGACCCCAGCAGGATGAATGGCTAGATAAGCAAGTCTAGAGTTTAGGGAAGAGTTTCGAGCTGGAGATAGCAATTTGGGGGTCTTCAATAGAAGATTGTTCAAACTACAAGACTGATAGAAGCTCACCTAAGCCTGGAGAATGAATGTGGGTATAGAAGAAAAAATGTCCAAGAAGTTGAATGCTGATCCCTGGGCCCTCCATCATTCTGAGACAGGGAGATAAAGGGATAGAGGAAAGGCCAACAAGCGGGGAGAAAAACCAAAGAGAGAGCATTCGAGGAAGCCAAGTGAAAGTATTTCATGAAGGAATCAACTGTGCCAAATCCTGAGAGGCCTACAAATGGGATCATATTGTTTTGCAACCACTTTTTTTCTTAAAATACATAATAAATTTGAACATCTCAATGGATATATTAGTATAAATTTTTAATAGATGCAGGGTTTTTTTTGCCTTTATAAACAATGCAGCAACTTTGTAGCCATCTCTTTAAGAACATCCAAATAATTTTCTTAGGATAAATTCCAACATAAGGAATTGCTTGAACAAGAGTGTGCATGACTTTAAGGCTTTTGCATATCATCAAGACTGTTTTTATTCAATGACCAACAGTACAATAGAGTGCTCATTTCCTTGTACCCATGGAAGAGGGGTTATTGTAATTCATTTCTCAATTTTTAGGCCAACTTTATAGGTGAAAATTGAACTTACATTTGACTACTAAGGAGTTTTAACATATTTTCTATCTTCAATGGCAATTTGCATTTTTTGGTGAATTTTCTATTGATGTTCTTAGCTCGATTTTCTATTGGGCATATAATTCTTTGTCTGATTAATTCATATGCAAGGGGTTCCTGTGTACTAAGCATATTAATTTATTTTTCTGCCATACGTGTCAAGTTTGTTATATGACTTTTAATTTTATTCCTGGCATTTGATGTATTACATTTTTATATCGTTAAATCATCAATATTTTCATTTATGACTTTGTGTCATTTAGAAATTCCTTCTCTCCCCAAGATTACAAAATGAATATATGAAATTTCTAAAGTGATTTGTTAGTGAAGCTATTTATCTTTTGCTGTAGAAAAAATTGTCCTCCCAAAACTTTTCCTGCTTTCTTTTGCCTCCTGATAGTACATTTTAAAGAAGCTTATTAGAATCTGTTTCCACCAAAGTCCTATTAAAGTCACATCGAAAAAATAGAATCCAATAATGTTTGGGCCCAATAGAGAAAAAAGTAAGCCTAGCTTTGGGATGAGGAAAAATACAAGTTAAAAGATATTATGTGCATCAGAGTTAGATCTTTTTTAGAATGCTACTATTTCACATCTTTCATAAAAAGATTGGAAGAAAACTCAACTCATTTATGTCAAACCTAGCCATCATTTTTGTTTTTAACTGCAGATTTAATCTGTCGCCCAATGCCACTCCACTACCTACTCCATGAGTGTTAACTGATGACAGAGCCTGATCTGGCGCAGTACCAATATTTAAGTGATTAAGAAGGGCTGAAAGATCAGCACCTTTTTATGATGCCTCTAACTACACATGACTTATTAAGAAAATATTGTTGGTGGTATAAGAGTCTGGCTCTGGAGTCAGGCCTTGACTGAAACCTAGCTCTGCCATTATTACCTGCGGGACCTTGCAAGTTACCTGACATTGCCATACCTCCGTTTTCTGTTCTGTAAAATAGGGAGCTCATCAGACCTACCTCGGAGTCAGTGCAAGGATTAAATGAGATAATGCATGGAAAGCGCTCAGCACAGTGCCCGACATACAGTAAGTGCACAATAAATGTCAGCTTCTAGTATTACTTTAGCTGTTTTTACACTTATTTGTAAATTCTGTAAAGGTTCCATTACCTCTTTTGCTAGTTTCTGTCCTTGTTCCACACATATAGGCTTTTCTTTCATATCATTCAGTCTTGCTAAAGTTTTGGGGTCATCACGGAGATCAATCTAATGAAGAAAGGTCAATAATATCCCATAATAATTACAAGTCTTTAAAGATGAATCAAAGCATGGAGCCCCACTTAATTCCCACATACCAGTAAAAGATTAAACAAAGGATCTTAATTTTTTAAACCAACTAAGATAATTGCTTTCTTTCAGCACTGTATTTTCAAAAAATGTGATAGATTTTCTTATAACTTACAACTGAGCTTAAACACACATATATTTGCTAAACCTCAGGACCATTGGTCTGAGAGCAACACCACTAGATAGACCAGAGAGAGTTTTCTTAAAACGGTAAGATCAAAGCAGACATACCTGAGTTCCTATTAATAAGAAGGGTACATTTGGTGCGTATTCCTTAAGTTCTGGTACCCATTCCTCTTTCACATTTTGAAATGAGGCTGGATTCACCACAGAGAAGCATATAAGGAAGACATCAGTCATTGGATAAGATAAAGGCCGCAGACGATCATAGTCTTCCTAAGGAAGGAAGAAAAACCTAATTATTTCTACTTCTTCAATTTACTCTACTATGTCCATTACATTAACATGGTCAAAGACACATGTCAGGACTATTCCACAAGTGAAATGTATGGCACGCTACATAAAACAGGATAATGCCCACTTGTTTTTGTTATTTCTCCTTCTGAAGTTCTGAACACCAGTGGGGTAAAAATATGACAAGATCATTGACAACTACAATGAAACTTGGAGAAAATATATTGCGATTACTAAAGCTGTCACTGGAAACGTTTTGCACGGAAAAGTCTGCACGAAGAATTGATTACAGCCAGATGTAGTATAAGTGTTACCATTTATAATAACTAACATGTACTGAAAGTTTACTGTGTCAGGGACTGAGCCGTATGCTCTCCCACGTATTACTTATTAAAGCCCCCTAACAACTATGATAACATAGGTACCATTATCCCTGCTGAGAAAATTGGGGCACAGAAGTTAAATAACTTGGGTGGGGATGTATAAGCCAATAAGTAAAAGAGATGGGATTTAAACCCTGGCAATTTTACTCCAGAGCCTATGCCTTACCCACCATACATTTTTTTTGGAATCTTAAATCTTTGCTTTCCCTATTAATATAGGTTTTTTAATTGTGTGTGTGTGTGTGTGTGTGTGTGTGTGTGTGTGTGTGTGTGTGTGTTATGTGAACATTTAAAGATAGAAACATATAGAGGAAATTCACACAAAAATCCTTTCCTCTCCAATTTCCATTCCCTTCCTGAAATGGAGATGTTTTCATGTGTATCTTTCCAGTTCTTTTTCTATGCATGAATATACCTACAACTGCACACATTCAAACTTCTGCACTAGACGAGACTGTGCAATCCATGCTGTCCTGCACCCTTCGGTATGTCTTGGAGATCTTTCCAGACCAGAATGGTTAGACTGCCATGAAAGTCTAAACTGCTGCCTGAATGTGGGGCGAAAGGAACAACTATTCAGAGCACTTTGCACTCGGAGTTTCAGCAGCAGTCTTTCCCTTGTGGGACGCTTTTTCTTGCATGTTATCTTCTAACATTTTTCTCAGTGCAATGTTCAACTCACGCACATTAACATGTCAAAGTTTTGACTCTGGAGTTAATCCTTCTGTTTCTCTGTGATTCTTCCATAACCCGGAGCCCTGGGCAATAAAAGATTTCTCAGGAGTTGGCTATTACAGGACAAGAAGGGACAAGCCATCCCCAATCTTCTTCACCCTTTATTTTTAAAAGTGAAGGCTTCTAGTTGGTTTTTAATAAAGCAGTGCTCTGCTACTAAGAAATTAATAAACAGCCCAGCCGCAGTGGCTCAGTAGTTGAGCGTCCACCTAGGAACCAGGTCATGGTTTGATTCCCAGTCAGGGCACGTGCCTGGGGTGTCGGCTCAATCCCCAGTTGGGGGCTTGCAGGAGGTAACTGATCAATGATTCTCTCTCATCAGTGATGTTTCTATCTCTCTCTCCCACTCCCTTACTCTCTGAAATCCATAAAAAAAATACTAATAAATAAATAAAGTAATGTGGGTATGAAACATGTTGCACCCCAGCCAATTAATATCAGAGGACAGATATTAGAATATGTCTTTAAAAAAAATCAGTTTAGGGTTAAGTGGTAGGATTAGGTGCATTAAATATACTTTCTGTACTCCGTTGCCTATTTCAAGCTGATTTTTAAAGACATCCTATCTAATAAAGAGGAAATCTGCTAATTGACCCTCACGCCATCGCAAAGATGGTGGTGCCCACAGTCAATAAGTAGGGAATATGCTAATTGACTGTCCCACCCTCAAAGATGGCAGCACCCACAGCCAATAAGGAGGAAATATGCTACTTGACTGTCACGCCCTCAAAGATGGCGGCGCCCACAGCCACAGGATGGCGATGCCTAGTCCCCTTAGCCCTGCTGGGCGGCAGGCGCACGGCAAGGCTGGGCCCACCTCCAGACAGACCTGGCCACTCTGTGCACCTGCCTCTGGAGTCCCCCAGCCCCCACAGCCCCCCAGCTGCCCAGGTAACCAGGGCTGGCCGAGGCTCACGCTGCCGGCAGTGGCAGCAGCCGAGGTGTGATGGGGCGTTGCCTTCCCCTGATCACTGGGTCGCCTCCCACCCCTAAGGGCTCCCAGACTGTAAGAGGGGGCAGGCCGGGCTAAAGGACACCCCCTCCAGTGCATGAATTTTCATGCACCGGGCCTCTAGTATTCTAATAAGGGAGGAAAGTGACAGCATTTAATCTCAGCATCCACCCCACAACTCTACATTCCAGAGAGAATACATGGCATGCTCAGGGAATGGGACACTCTTGTTCAAAACCTCTCCTCATCCATATTTAGATATCCAATTTTCATAGAATTAGAAATGGGGATACTATCTCATAGGATTATGAGAAATAAATGAAAGAATGCAACTCAATCCCTCAGCATAGTGCCAGGCACGTAAAAACCTCCAATGCTTGCACATAAATTCTTCATCCCATGGGAAACTGACTCTTCTATCCTCCATAAAGCCACACAGCATCACAGCGGTCCCACTCCAGACCTGGTTGTGCATCTCTCTCCAACCACAGAGAAGAAACTCCTTTAGTGAGAAATAAAATTTCTATACTGGCATCAAAACGCACAAATCAAACTGAGGTCTCTTGAGGACAGCATCATTTTCAGATTAATAAAAGAGAATATTATTACTGTACTAATTAGTCACTTGAGGACTCAGAGCCTTAAGACTATTCAAAATGTAACCAAATATATATATATATATATATATATATATATATATATATATATATATATATTTCTAAGAAAAACAAATGAGATTTCTAAGTGAAATTTTACTTTTCAAGCACATTTACTTCATCTGGGAAATTGGATGTGCACTCTTTCTCTAGAAGGGTATTGCAAAGAATAAAAAGAAAATGAATGCACAATTCTCTGGATATGCTTAATAATATTAATGCAAATATTCTACAGAACATAAGTATTGTATGTTTGCTTTCATAATCATAGTGAGGCCTGACTTTCCTCAATGAGAGACATGTGGCACAAAGGAAAGAAATTAGACTAATCACTTTTAGATATTTGTTAAATTGCAGATTTTGTTAAAATGTGAAGGATTTGGGGTTATAAAAGCACAAGACAAAGACAAGTACATTTAGAACGCCTTAACAACAAATGTTACCTCTGAAGTCTGAACTACCTAAAATGAACTCTGCCTGTACTCTCCAACTAAATAATTGGCAGTTATTATAAGAATGAGAGCCTTCTGCTTCCATCTAGCCTGAGTAATTAGAAGTCTAATAATAGCATATTAAAAAAATAAATTATCTCCTATGCATCCTGTACCCTCCATCATATAAAATGGTTTATATCTACTGTGCAGTATCTTGAGTGAACTTACAGTGAAATTCTGGATTTGAGGATGAATACAGTTCATTTCCAGCTATCTAGTTTAAATGTGACAACACAAAGAAAGTTAAATGTGGAACAACTGCCCTTCATTTTAAATAGCCACATACCAAAGTCAGTAACTTCCCAAAGACAACTCTCTAGTGGTCTTCTTAATTAACAAAGCAATTATATTTTAGTTCTTTAAAAGAAGATAGAGTTTTAGACATTTCAGCATGGTAACTGGAACCTTCTCAGGAGTAGAGAAAACCATATTAAAGATAACTGGTCTTCCATCAAAAACATGAAAAACAATCATGAGTTTGATCATAAGGATTATTAGAGTGCTTAGTAAAAGCTTTAGTTTCTGACCAACTGGCTAAGTACCAGAAGTGTCAAATTTTTTTAGAAATGTCTTTTGGTAGCTTAGTGATTAAGCTCTCGGCTTTTGTCAAGAGTCTTTGATCTACGATGATGACAGCCTTAACCCTGGAAAAATATCACACACTTACAACCTGACAAGGATCCTCAGACAAAAAGAGGCTGAATAAAAGTGTTCTGAGAGGAAAGAAAAGACCTTTAGGTGTAACAGAACTGCAACAAGTGACCATCAGGAGGGAGATCCCTTTCCACGTATAGGCAGCCAGCAGTGCCCATGACCATCCCCACTTCGAAACGACCTTTGTCCCCTTCATGTGGACCTGGTGCTCTCTCCTACTTTAGTGAATTCTCTTTAAAAGACATATTTTTTTTAGCATGTGTATGCCTATTTAAACTACATATCCAAACATGAATTTTAAGTAAACCCAGTCACATCAGCTAACACAGCCCCTCCCATGCTTTGTTAACTGGTATGCTATCACACACCGGTCACCTAACATCAATTGGAAAAAATGTATTGAGATCGCACTGCTTGGGAGACATAAATACAAGGAATAATTGTCCTCTCTGGAGCTTACAGTTGAGTTGGGAGTTCAAGATATAGACACATAAAATGACAGGCATATAGAATAATGGGAAAAATAAAAGTGGAAACTGGTCAGGTGAACATATAAATGCTTAACCCCCCTCCCCCCCCAAAAAAAAAAAATTAATAAGCACCTACTATGTGTCCAGAATAGTGTGAAGTGCAATCATTAGGGAAATGAAGGACAAGATTCTTATCATATTTGACTTATATAACACCCTTATAATTTATACATTTGCAAAGCTCTGTCATAAGATACTTGTATGTTAAAAACAAGGCAACCAGCTCAAATGAGCAATAATAGTACCCACTATGTGCTCGTGCACCTCACTAGAACTTTGTAGACCTCAAAGCCATAGCCTAGAAGAAAAGAAATTTCAGTCCTAGTGTGGGAACATGCATAAGGTCAGCATGGAGGAGGAAGAATTTGACAGGTGGAGAGACACACAAACATTTATAACAGTCCCTGTTCTAAGGGAGTTCATGGTAATGGAGACAAATATGGGTGAACACTATATTACATGTCAGAATGTGGTAAATACTAAGAGTGGTAATTAGGGGATGCTAAAAGACTTCTTAGAGGAGGTGACCTTAAAGAGTGAAGGGGATTGGCTCATATATGACCTACTAGCAATGTGGCCTTGGCCTAGTCACATACTTCTTAGATGGTCAGTTTCTCTGTCTGTAAAATGGGAGAACATCAGTGACAAATGTTTTGAAGGCTATACAGTGCCCTAAGAACATATTATGTACTCCCGAATAATCCAGCATGTTACTTTAAGAGATAGTCATTTATCAAAACCTACAAGAGGTTTCCTCTGTAACAACCTTGAAAGATAAAATGTGGGACCACAAGGGAATAATTCTTTAACTGACAAGCCCAGACTTCTAAAGTTTAAAACAGCTTCTAACTACCTTAAGAGATGCCCCTGACAACTGGTGGTTTGTGGTATATAAAGGAACAACTTTGTCACTTTCAAAGCACACAGTAGTAATCTCCATCTGTTTCTCGTGAGAAGCCCAAAATAGGTATCAGGCATGGCTCCTGAAACACTGGAACCTCCAACAATAATTCTTAGTAATAACAATCTATGAAACATCGTTTCCTTTGTGTGATCCTGTCACTTTTGAGTTCATTTTACATTTGACTTCATGAAATGAAAATATCACTTTTCACCCCCTTAACAATAATTGTGTTTTTCACGGAAGCTGGGTTATGTTCCTTTGGGCAGCATTTTGATAAGTTTGGTTCCAAATACATCAGTGATGAGTGTATTGAATTTGCCTACCACCTCCTACTACTACGGAACTAAAGAAAATTTGGGTAGGAAAAAGAATTTTTTTAAGTGCTATAAATTCCTAAGAGGTATCTGTTTTTCAAAAACTTTTCAAATAGTTGGCTTGTTTGTTTGTTTTGTTTTCCCTCATCTTCAGTTCAGCTGTGAAATGGTATTTATGTATATATCACTGGCCTGATCAGCTTTCAGTAAAAGAATTCTTGAAATTGAAGTTTTAGCTTCTAAATTTCAGTAACTGTCATTTTCATCTATTTTGATTTATAATAAGTCAGGCTCCATTGATTTACCAATTATTTAGAAGTTAGTGAACCAAATCTTTGGCTTTTTTTCCCATCCCTATCTTCCTTCTGACTGCCTGACTGACCCTAACTCCTGGGTAGGTTGGCTGGAGGAAAAGGAAAGTTGAAATGTACAATCCGCCAGAGCACTGGCCCAGGCCTTGTCCAACAGTGCCATTATGAACCAGCACTTCCTCTTCTCTAAAAGGAGGGGCTGAGCTCGATCACCACATTACATGGTTAAAAATGCTCAAAAGAACACTTTTTACCCTGGTGAACAGCCTTAGTAACAGATTTAATGTGGGAGGAGATTTAACCGATTGGGTAAAAATCAAGCGTTAGGATTCTGTTTTATCTAAGCTGACCCCACAAGACAGGGGATCAAGACTTAGCTAAATATGGCCCTCGGGCAAGCTGTAGTTCCCCATCTGTGAGGGGAGAATAAATATAGCATACACATGTGAAGATAAATGAGAGAGCTGGTCAAGTGTTCTGAGCAACAGACAAGCCTGACTTGCCAAAAAAAAAGACAAACCACAACTTCGGAGCCAGCGCAGTTTCTTCTGTGCGTGGTGAGATGACTTCCCTCCGCGGTAAAGGATTTAGAGCTGAAACGCTACCCTGTCTGGAGCTATAATGACCAGTCTCTTTCACTAAAACAGAGGTCAGCTGGCCTAAGGCACGCAGACAGAAGGTAAATGTCAGGTCATGCTTCCACGCGGTCTACTCCTTTCTAACTTTCTTGGCACAAATTCATGCTGATGGAATATTCATTCATTCATTTATTCTAACAAGTATCTGTCAGCTCAGGGCTGAGCACTGTGAATGCTCTAGTGAAAAACAGGCAGGGCCTTGTCCCAATGTGACAGGAGAAGGCAAGTGCCTCCCAACTAGGGAAGTGCTTCTGTGTCCCGCCGGGCTGTTTGGAAAATGTGGGAGTGTTTTTGATAGTCAACGTGAATGAAGGATGAAAACTGGGGGAGGAAAATGAATTTTTTAAAGTGCTATAAATTCCTAAGAGGTAACTGTTTTCCAGAAACTTTTAAAATATTTGCCTCCCCCCCCCCCTCCCCCCAACACACACACACACTCTTCAGTTCAGCTGTGAAACGGTATTTTTACAGTGTCCCTCTCGGCGTTCGGCGAGCCAGGGTATTACCATAACCTGTGTGCATGACTGGTGAGTGTACCGCCTGGCATTGATGAGCATGGAAAACCCTTTTATAATTACTTGAGTCTAGGATCTAACTCTGGTGCACGTAAAAGTACAAAGTATTTTTTGCACAGTTGTAGTGAATTTTCTAGGAAGGTAATTTCAGTGCAAGTTGAAAGAGAAAAAATAGACTGTATTTTATTTTGTTTAAAACATTACAGGAGTTGCTTACCATTATAGAAAATTGCACACCACCGGCAATATTGCTCTCAATAACTGTGTCACCAATAAACCACAACTGTTAGTCAACATCTGTAGCTGTTATAATTCGTGGTAATTCTACCTCTAGGTAGGCATCTGACCACTTCATTATAATTTCTGGAGAACTCAGCTCTAAAAACTTAGGAGTTTAATACTGAAATAAATATTTTTTATGATGAATCACTTCCCTTTTATTTCTCTTTCCTATTGCTGCTAGGATGCTATATTGATTTAAAATCAGGTGCATTAGAGAGGTTATATTACTTGTAGATTTCACTCAAGGATAAGTAAAGGAGAAACATTTGTTATAAAAGAGGGGATGAGTTGGATTTGGTTGAAGCACTGAGCTAGGCATTCAACAAATAGGGACAAAAAGGACTCTAAATGCAAATTGAAATACGTGTGAGGAAGGAAAAGAGCCGAGTACTAGGAGAGAGATCACCAGGATGACGTCTCAGAGGGAGAGACATCTAACCTGAGATCTGAGGGAGGGTTTACGGAGCCGGAGCCAGATACAGGACAGTAAGTGCAACAGCCTGAGGCACAAAAGCCCTGGCTTCTGTGGGGGAGTGGGGGAAAGGCAGGGAGACAGGTGGTTGGAGAGCTAGCAGTCCTATATCATCAGAGCCTACTGTAATGGAAAGTCACCCAAAAGGTGAAAAACGGGAGTCATATAATTTGGGGAGTTTTTTGTTGTTTTTTACTTTTTTGTTTTTTTTTGTAAAGGCAATTCAGGCTGCTCTGTGGAGAATGAATCAGAGGTGGGCAGGAGTGCAAGGAGACAGAGTATTACAATAATTCAGGGGAGAACATGGTGGCTTGGATTGAGTGGCAGCAGGTGACAGCTAAAGAAATGGGGGGGTTCTGGATAAATTCTGGAAGTAAACTCAGACTTCAGTGATGGGCTGGAAGTGTGGCCAGAGGTCAGGGAAGTCTCTGGAATAATCCGGGGTTCGGTTTATGTAGCTGCACGGGGCTTGTCTTCTACAGGGAGATGAGGAAGACTGAGGGTGGAGAAGCACATTAGGAAGAAAATGCAAGAAGCCAGTTTTGGACATGTTAAGCTTGAGATGTTCAGAAAACTGTCAGAAAAGTGTCTCTGGAGGAGCTCTCTGCCTCTTGAGGTCCAGGCTCCTGCTTCAGATGCCTCCTTTTGGCTAAACCAGAAGAATCTCAAATTCAACATTTCTGAACTAAATTTATTCCCCTTCAAATCTGCAACTTCTCCTGTGTTCACCAGCTCGGTAAAAGATATCACCACTCCATCAGGCTCCAGCCGGACCCCTGGAGGTCCTCAGGACCCACCCCAGACACACAGCATGTGAGTCTACTGCCCAGCCAGCCTCACTGCCCTTTCCCTGTGCACATGTCTGAGCCTGGGCAGCTCCTCCTCGTCTCTCAGGCTTTGGTCTAGAAATCTCTTCATCCAACAAATCTTCCATTTAGATTAGGAATCACTAAGTACTTCTGCAGCGCCCCAGGCTTTTCCTGTCATTCCCCTTCTTACGCTGTAATACGATCGCCTCTTTTCTTCTCTGTAATCTGCACAGGACTCCCTGAGAGCAGGGGGCTCTTCTTCAAAGCCTGGCTTATAGTCACTGCTACTCAGTTCTTATTGAGTGAATGAGGGTAGCATGTGAGAAGGTGAAATCAGAAAGGCCAACTGCAGCCAGATCATGGGTGGCTGGCACAGTGCTGGCCGGCACCTCCTTTCACCAGGTACAAAGCTGGAGAAGGTGCATCGGGTACCTGACTTCTCCAGGAACAGGCTAATTTCTCAGGTTGCCGTCACCACATTCAGCCAAGAATCAAACGGCCTCCTGTGATCAGGGCTATTCTGTGCTGCACCAGTGGGTCCAACTCACCTGCCTGAATAATGGGCGCTCTAAAGAGGAGAGCCTCAAAGTGGGCACACTTCCAGCATTGTAGTTCCTGCTACTATTTTTACCTCTGCCTTCTACTCATTGTCTTGACATTTATTTTACCTAAGTATGAAGGAATATTGTTGGCTGTCAACGAAGCATCCTTCTCCTATTTCCTTCTTCTTCCCCAAACTGAATTTGTTCAGGACCCCATCACTCCTTCATCCAGACACATGCCCCTAATAGCTAAAAGAATTCCTGGTTGGATTAAGCCAATCATAGAGGTTCATTCCCCACCCCCTGACCAAAGGCATTTGTTCTCAAATGGGCACATGAGCTAAGTAGTCCAATCAGAATGAAGTAGCCTCTGGATTATCCAAGGGACTCATTCCCTGCCCCCTCTCCCAGTCCCCAACCTACCAAAGTCATTGGTTCTCTGTGGGCACATGGCCTAAGAAGTCCAATCAGAAAGAAGTAGTCCCTGGATCATCCAAGGTGGCGCCTCATTCACCCCTTTCTGCTGCTATCCTCTGCTTTCTCCCTCTTCCTCCCTTCCTCCCTCCCTCCTTCTCTCACTCAGTATATAGCTGCCATTCACTAGGCTCTGCCTCTGCAGATCATGAAGACTGTTCAGGGACCCCCTCCTCATCAGCAACACTGTGGTCCCTGAATCACACTGCAGTACATGCTACCCAGGACTAGCTATTTAGAGGGAGGCACGTGTAATAACCAGGCCTCACACTTCCCAGGAGTATCCCTCTCACCCTTTCCAACACTTGGCCTACAGAGGACCCTTGGGCATTGTGAATGCAGGTTACCTGGACCTCCCATTGTAGGGTCCAGGGGAGGGGTCAGCCAATACAGAACTGTAAGTAATAGATGGGCCAAATCCGGAAGAAACATCATTCTCCTCAGCTGTGAACTAACACCTGCCTTTGAGGCTGGGGAAGAGGCTTACAAAGACTAAAGTCTCTCACTGGCCTTTTAATACACCAAGACAAGAGGCCAAACAACAAGAGAAGACCCCAGGAACGACACTCTGGTTTTCTCCATGCCCAGATGCGGCAGCCAAGCTGCATGGAGGAGTTAAACCATGACTAACAAACCCACTTGGAATCTGAGTGCTTAAACCACACTCCTTGGCCCAACATGCAGTGAAATTTGCCATCTGACGATGAGAAAGTCTTCTTGGCAGGCAGGCAAAATCAGGATGACCTAATGCAGTTCACAAATACAGTCACAGAACAGGCCCTTAGAAAAATACAGCTTCTGGACTGATGAAAATGTTTTGGAACTCGATCAAGGTATAGGTTTGCAACATTGTGAATGTATACTAAATGCCACTGAATTATATGCTTTATTTCATTCTTTTTTTATTTTTCATTAATTTTTAGAGGGTGAAGGAGAGAGAGAGAGAGAGAGAGAGAGAGAGAGAGAGAGAGAGAGAGAAAAGAGATACATTGATTGGATGGTGCCCAACTGGGGATTGAACCTGCAACCTAGGTATGTGCTCTGATTGGGAATTGAACCAGTGATCTTCCAGTGCACAGCATGATGTTCCAACCAACTGAACCACACCAGCCAGGACTGAACTGTACACTTTTAAATGATTCATTTTATGTTGTGTGAATTTCACCGGAATTTAAGAAAAATACAGGTCCATAAGCGTGCAAAGCTGGGACCTTGCAAGTACTCACATATATGCACACGTGCACACACACACAGAGTAACAGAGATTTCTTTGAAATTCAGAGAGGTGAGGCACACAGCAGAAATACCCTGCAGGAAGTCCCCGGAGCCCAACACATGCACTGCCCAGGACCCGCACTGATCCCGTGGCAGGCTTCCCCGTTGTTGAGCACCGGAGCTCAGCTTATCCTTCTTCGTGCTTATTTTATACCAACCCCCTGACTGTTCTGCATTTCCTCCTTCATCTTCTCCTGCCAGCTCTGGCCCTCTTGTACTCCAGGAGGCTCCCAACAGAGCCCCTCCAGTCCTCTAGCAAGTCACCGCGTCACGTTAGTACAGCCGTGTTTAACTTCACAGCTCCGAGAATCAACCATGTGATTAGAGGAGAAGGAAGAGGGGCTGAAGCTGAATCAGTTGCCAATGGCCAATGAATTACTCAATCGTGCCTACTCAACGAAACCTCCATGAAAACCCAAAAGGACAGGGTTTGGAGAACTCAGGGTCAGTGAACTCGTGCAGGTGCATGACCAGCGGAACCTCACTCTCTGCCTCACCACCTGAAAAATGGTTCCTAGAGCCAGGGGCAAGATGCCATTAACACAGACTGACGGAAGAGAATAAAAAGGGAAGGCAAGGGTTACTCAGCCATTAAAAGAAATGAAGTATGGCACATTCTTCAACACGATGAACCTTGAAAACATTATGCTAAGTGAAAGAAGCCAGACACAAAGGTTACATATTCTATGATTCCATTTAAATGGAAGCAAATCTATGAAGACAAAAAAAATGGATTAGCAGTTGCTAGGAGTTGGAGGGAAAGGGGAATAGAGAGTGACTGCTAAATGCGTTTCTTTAGGAGGTGATGAGAATGTTCTAGAATTAAACAGCGCTGATGGATGTGCAACTTTGTGAATATATAAGATCCAATGAATGTGAGTTATATTTCAATTTTTTAAAAAAGGAAAGAGGAACCCGCCAGCATGGCTAGGTGGTTGAGCATCGACCTATGAACCAGGAGGTCACAATTCGATTCCCGGTTCAATTCCTGGTCAGGGCACATGACCAGGTTGCGGGCTTGATTCCCCAGTGTGGGGGGTGCAGGAGGCAGCCGATCGATGATTCTTTCTCATCACTGATGTTTCTATCTCTCTCCCTCTCCCTTCCTCTCTGAAATCAATAAAAATATATTTTTAAAAAGAAAAATAAATAAAAATAGAAAAGGAAAGAGGAATAAACTTATACAATAAGCAGTCTGGTCCACCAGGAATTCTGAGTGATCGCTTCTTCATGAACACCAGCCTGCCAAGGTGTGGCTGCTTCCACACTGGCCTGCGAGGTCAGGCAGCAGGATGTCAGGGCTCCGCCAGGGCCGCAGGCAGCGTTCAGTCTCCCCTCCTATTGAGGCAGAGCTGAGCAGCTTAGCCCATTCTCTGCGCCTTCATTCCTGTGCTTCCAACAGAGGGCCACAGGACACCCTGGAGGGACACTGGCCTCCAACACACTGAAGGCTTCCTAAAGATCCAGACTTACTAGAGAACAACACACACTCTGACCAAACAGCCCTGACAGGCTTTCTACTAACGGGCCCCTTGAGTGAAGAAATGAGCTCTATTGTGCTTAAACGAGCAATGCACTAGACAACCATCTGTAACCTGATGTCATTTTTAAATTTATTGATTGATTTTTAGAGAGAGAAAGGAAGGGAGAGAGATAGAGAAAGGAACATTGATTTGTTGTTTCACTTATTCATTGGTTGATTCTTGTATGTACCCCTGACCAGGGGATCAAACCCACAGCCATGGCATAGCGGTATGACACTCTAACCAACTGAGCCACCCGGCCAGGGCTATAACCTGATTTTAAAGACTTCAGTCATGTACAGACAGATCAGAATTCCTTTCAAAGTGAACTGATAAGAAAGCCAACATGGAGGTGGGAAAGTCATGGGGAAGGTTCTTTCCATAAGTTTTCTGGCAGATTTCCCTAAATCCAACACATACCTGGTTTCCTACTGGGACCCCCCTCCACCAAACCTCATGCTAAGTGCTTTGTGCCCAATTACCATCTGGGTGCTGAATAAAGATTTACACGTGAATAAAACCAAATGCTAACAGACAATTTGCTCAGTTGGAACTGAAAGAAGGGGTTCAACCTGAAGAGAACCTCAGGAGCACCTTCTCCCTTTCTGCAGCTGGATGGAGACAGAGCTACTTCCTGCCAAACACAGCCCCTTCCCCATCCCTGCAGGGACAAGGAGTCCCCAGAAACACCTTAAGGTTGTAAATGTGAGCCCCGAACCAGCCTGCCTGGGAGGACAGCTCTTTGAAAATTAAGCTGGGGCAAATGGAGTTTTAATTGAACTGGACAATCAGAATTAAATGCTCTTTCTCAGCAGTGGCTCTTAGAGGCAGCACACTTTGAGCCAACTCATTTGTAACCCCAACCATTAGGCCATTTGAAAGCGGATGTCTTTTCTACACTGAACAGTTTAGAAGAGAGGAGGATGGAAGGAAGAACTAATTTTAAAGTGGTGTGTGTGTGTGTGTGTGTGTGTAGGAGAATGGAGGAATGGAGGAGGACAGCCAGAGAAGTAATTCCTGCCAAGATGGGTGTCTGAGTAACAGCCCTTCCTCCCACCTTTCCTGGTGTCCTGCCTGAGGAGTTTTAAAACAAAAGGACCTCATCGCCATCTGTTGCTCTGGAACTAATTTAGCACAAACCACACTGGCATCCTCCGTAGGGGCAGGCCTGTCACCACCCAGAGTGCTAACCTCAGCTACAGAGAACAGAGAGGGGCCCGGGCCCCAGCCTGTCTGGCTGCTTAATGTACAGGAGAGAAAATGGCTTAGCAAAGAATACCCATGGAGCCTACTGTGTGCACAGCCCTGGGCCCGACAGCATACCAATGGAGCCAAGGGAGGCTTAGAAAGTTCTGCTTCTGTGTTTTCCTGGCCCCATCACCGGGAGAGCTAGGAAGGCTGGATGCTTCAATTCATTGCAACAAATATGGAGAGTCACAACCATGCACAACGAACTAGAAAGGAGGTGTGTTTGGTGGGGCAGGGGTTAAAAATAAATAAATCTCACACTCCAGGGACAGGGGGTACGGTGAAGGTGTGTGTGTGTGTGTGTGTGTGTGTGTGTTGGAGGAGGGGGGAGGAAGGTGGCTTGCTAAGAGGAGGTACGTAAGTACACAAACATTCATGAACTCCCCCTGTAGCTCTGACATCTCCACCTGCACTGGAATGGAGAGCTCATTGTAACAGAGATGTCCCGAAGCTTCTGATTCAGGTCTGGGGTGGAGCCTGAGAATTCGGATTTCTAACAAGTTCACTGGAGATACATGTTGGTTTGAGTTGCACATCTGAAGACCAGTGCAGGGAGTCAAATCCTTCTGAAGCGTCTAGCGCATGTAAGAATCCAATCTGAGCAACTTTCTCCATCAAAAACTGACCTGGAGAACCCCTTGGTCCACTTAGCTCTTAGGAGCTGTTCATCTCCTTGGAAGGACAGACATGGCTGCCTCTGCGTCCGCAGTGAATAGGTACCCGTCCTCTCCCATCACTCACTGTTGGCCCCTTCACTGAGCTGTGAGCTCCTGGGGGCAGGGCCGGTGCCTGACCTGTCTTATAAGCCCTGCCCCTGGCACAGGGCTCAGCCCAGATCTGGTGCGTGGGGATGTTTGCTGACTGACTGCATGAATATTTTCATCTGGTCCTGACAGCTGGCCAGGCAGGAGGAATGGGAGCTCACGCAGAGGTGGTGCCAATGGGGACAGCCCAGGAAGGCAAGCAAAATGCGTGGCAGGCGACAGAAAACATTCTGGGTGCATCCGGGGCATATTCGAGTGGAAGAAAGACAGATTTGAAATGGCAGTTTTCACCTAAACAAGAGAACTCTTGGAGAAAAGAAAGACTTGGGGCAACTGCTTGGGACAGAAAAGACACCTGTCACTTTGCAGGCCGAAGCTGTCCTACTCAGCAGCCCCAAACAGCAAGCTAATGCCAAGCGAAGGCTGGCAGGCAGAGCAGGGCTGAGAGCTCAAAGGGCAGGGAGGCAGCCCTGCCTCCTCGGCCTGAGAAGTCAGCTCATGTCAAGAGCATCCCCATTCCTCCTTCCTGGGAAGAGGCTATACTTCCACACAAATGGCACCGAGCCTCCCCCACACCCTCACCAGCCATTCAGCCACCAGGCATCTCTCTTTTTAAGCAAGAGTTGAGGTTAGTGAACAAACTGACAAAACACCCTCATCTTCCCAGGTAGAAGGGAGTTTTTCTTGGAGCCACTTTAGCAGCAGCCCCTACTGTCCCACTTATAGACACCACTCCACCAACTCTTCTGTTTGTAAAAGCAATGCACTTCTCACATGAAATATTCAACAACAGAATAGATACAACTAAAAGAGACATTTGACACTGTCAAGCTGCTTTGTGTAATTTAACATAACCCGGGACCTGAGCTGGACTGGACAGCCTGCCCTGGAATCTTGGCCTTTTACCAGCTGTGTGGCCTGAGCAAGTCACTTAATCTCGCAAAACCTACAAAACGAGGCGGCCATGTGCTAACCACTTTACTTACGGAGCAGATGAGAAGCCCCAAGTGCAACACGCATTGCAATCTGTAAAATGCAACATGCTTTGCACTCTGTAAAAATGCCAGTGTGTCATGACTAAACCCCGAATTCTGTCCTGAGCCCAGGATGGACTGGATCACTACTCTCTCACCAGCCTCTTGAAAAGAAACTGCAACAACAATAAAGGCCCCTTCCCCTACTTTTTGTCCTTTTTATTAAAATCAACAAGCAACACAGCCCCAGATTGATATCTCCTAATTACCAAGTTGTCAGTTATGGGGTGAAAAACCTCCATAATTTAGTTATCAACCCTACTCCACATGCTGACACTGACAGCAGGGATCTGAGATCCAGAAAAAGACACATTCGAGACACCCCCCTGCCCGCACTCCTCCCCACCCAGAACAGGAGCTCCCATGGACCCTCTGCCTGGCAGGCCCTCCTTTCGTCCAAGGCTTCCCAAGCGTTCACTTCATGCTACAGAGAAAAGAGATGCCATGTTCAGCACACAGCGGGCGGGATGAAGGGGCCATGGGTGAAGTGACCGAGGTTGGACTGCTCAAGTCAGAAGGGACAACCTGAGCCCGGGGCTGTCTGTCCCAGGCTCCACCCAGCCTCCATGAGCCCGAGAAAATCCGTTATCTGGGAGCTGAGCAGCTCTGATTTGATCCAATGGCTCCACAATACAATCCCCTTTATACAAATAAGGAAACTGAGGTTTTGAGAGGCCAAGCTCCTTGCTGGAAAGTGGGCGCTGGCGGTTCAAAGTCGGGGCCCACAGAGGTAACCAGGGTACTCTACTGCTTCCCAACTCTTCCTGCAAGCCTAGCCCTCCCAAAAGGCTCCCCCCTGCCACCCCTTCCCAGCTGGGACCGGGCAGCGCTCGGTTGCACATAATGAGCTTTCCCAGGTGCATGGGCGGACCTTTCTGCGATCGGATCCCCGCTTTCTTCTCCACAGAAGATCAGAACACAGAGAAGGCCCTGAACCCACACCAACTGCCTTGAACTGGTGTGGCGCCACCCAGGCTGGCCTGGCCATCACTCTCAGCAACCACAGGCTGAGCATCAGGCCATAGGGGGCAACTACACCTCATCCCTACCCCTCACAGCCACCCTGCAAGGTAGACACCATCTCCTCTTACAGGGAGGGGAGGGGGATCACACGGGTGAGCAGCGGGCCAATAGTCTCACAGCTACAGAGAAGAGGACCTGGGATTCAAGGTTGGTCTGGAGCAGTGGTCGGCAAACCGCGGCTCGGCAAACCACGGCTCGGCAAACCGTGGCTCGTGAGCCACATGAGGCTCTTTGGCCCCTTGAGTGTGGCTCTTCCACAAAATACCGACTTCTGCGCATGGGCCCCAAAGTTTCAATCGCACTATACGTGCGCACCCGCACGTGGTATTTTGTGGAAGAGCCATACTCAAGGGGCCAAAGAGCCGCATGTGGCTCGCGAGCCGCGGTTTGCCGACCACGGGTCTGGAGGATCTAAATCCCACAAGAATCCATCACTGCCAAGCTGCCTCCTCCCCAGGAGATCTGAGACCTGAGATGCAGAGGCCTGAGCCTGAGAGACAGCTCTGGGGGACGGACCCACTGGTGAACTTACACGCAGGTTCTGGGTGGGGATGAAATTGATGGCCTGCTGCACACCTCCATACCATCACTCCTTTTAACCTTCCAGCTTACTACTGGGTTAACAAAGCTTTTTTTTTTTTTCCCCCAAGAAAGGGGTTGTGCCCGAAATTATTCTCTAATAGCCATAACCTTAGTCTTTGGTTAACCTTGTAGCAAAAATGAGTTGACAGCCAAATGAGAATCAAGTCAACCTAAGGGATATCTGATGTATGCCTTCCATGCCCCAGGTTCTGGGCTAAGTACTGGAAATGTGGCAGAGAAAAACAGACACAGTGGTCTGTCCCCAGGGAGCTTCCGGAGAGCAAGAACCGGCCAGGAGGTGCTGCAGGCAGTGGAGCTGGGAGATCTCTACTGAGGCAGCTGGGAGACCTGGGGGAGCTCCGATGGCCCAGCCATAGCCATCCTGTCACCCCTCCCTGGCTGGGTGTCCCCTCACTTCCTCAAGCAAAGCAACTGCCAGCCCGAAAATAAAAAATAAAAAAAGGAAGAGCGAACTGCTGAGAGCCAGGAAAGCTGCTCCTTGACCCCTACTTTGCCAAATGAGGGCAAAACCAAGCCCCTCCGAGTGAAAGGAAATTCAGCAGAGGCTCACGAATTTCAGTTTCTTTAAAAAGACATGTGTGGTCCTTCGTTTTGTTTCTGTGTACCTGCTTCTCTTGTCTCCTCCTTGCAGTATTGCTCTTCTGCACTGGAGGCCTCTTGGTAGGAACTGCTGCTGCTAACACGTGTGTCATTGCTAGAAACCGATACCCCCTGGAGAGCTGCTTTGTTTTGTTTCCTTTTAATACTGAAACCCCAAATTCCACAACAAAATCGCAAAAACCCGGCTCTCCATTAGGCCTCTGACCCAGGAGCTTTACAGCAGTGCTCCCCACCTTTCTGATACCCTGGCACACACTGAGAATGGCACACTGCCCCACCCCCTGCGGCACACCTGTAACACCCATTCCTGATACACCTGCTGGGAAACTTGGGTTCCCAGAGTGTGTAAATGTCACCAAACCTCAAGAGAATCCTGGCAGAAGTGGAGAAGCCAGATGGATCAAAGAGTCAGGAAGGGGACGGGAGACACAAAGAGAAACCAATCAGATCTGATGGGGCTGCCCCACCCTGAGGTCCCTGCTGCCTGCCTGAGCTGGCACATCCCAAACCCACATCCGAGTCCCAGGAGAGGGAAACACAGGGCATTCAGTTGCTGCAAAGGCTTTGGAGTCAACAAAGGCCGTCCACCTTCCCAGCAGAGAAGGAAGCCAGCATTCCATGTGACGTGGTGCAGGCTGGAGATATAAATAGCTTCTAAAAAGGTTAGCAAAATGCACAGATGACAAATCTACAGTAGGTTACTAAGGGAAACCAGGATGCTTAGTGCCAGCATCCCACCTGTTGCAGCTGATGCCTGGAAGGAACCCTGTGGCTCCTCCTAAACTCTGCTCCCTGGGCCCCTCATGGATATAATGTGGGGCTACAGGCACCTAGAGCCTGGGTGACATGAGTGGGCATTTCCTACGCCCGACTGATATTCCCCGCAGGCCTTTTCCAAAGTAAAGAAAACTTTTTTCCTAATCACATCTCTGCTTTCTGTAAGCCCAATTTCTTCATCTGGGAAAAGTCTACCTGGGAAGATAGAGTGAGGAACAGAGCCTAAAGGTGAGGAGCCCTGGCCCTCCCCTTTCCCCTTCTCATTACACGGGGCCCTTGGGGGCTGCCCCAGGAAATGCAGAAGGCGGGGCCTGGCGGGGAATTCTGAGGCTGCCTCCCAGGGAGATTCCCTTCTGGTGGGGAAGTGCTTCCCTGGGTATCCAGAGGGCTTGCAGGGCAGCCACAGATGCTAGGCTATGTTAGGAGAGAAACAGATCTGGCTTGTCACTAAAAAAGCAACCCCAAGCGACATCTGAATTAAGGGTATTTATAGCTCTCATGGATGTGCCCTTAAACTTGTATGCGTTGAAGTTAACAGACAGCAATGGCACGCCCAAAAGCACACATATAGACTTCCACACACAGAGGCAGTGGCTAAATCTGGAACTCTAGAGAACCCAAACTCACCCCCAACGCACCCTCCAGAGTGTGGGTATTCCAGGGCCTGGGATAAACTGGGCGTCAGTCCTCTCTCTTCAGGGTATCAAGTTCTGCCTTCCTGCCAAGGATTAAGAGATCAGCCTGGAGCCAGAAGCTCAAGAGCAGCTTGCCAAGCAGGTCCCCACCTCTCAGCTGCACAGAGAGCAAGAGCTCTTCCCACTTCCCATGTGCTTCCAAACAGTGCAGAGGCAGAGGGAAAGTCTCGCCTCTTCAGCCCCTCCCTGAGCAGACAGTGGGGCTGCTGCAGAACCCACGCTGATCCTGAAAGCCAAGCAAGAAAGGAGAAGCGGCACAGAGCCCCGGGCCGGAAGCCAGACCCCTGCACAAGGCACCAGTGAGGAGGAAGGCCTTGGCCTCAACTTCCACTCCAAAATGCTAGGCAGTCAAAATGTCAGCTGCTCCTGGACCACCCAGGGGCTTGGCCAGGAGAGGGGGCATCCCTTTAGCAGGAATGCCAGTGAGTGTGTTGGGGATGTTGAGGGATGTCCCCAGGCAGAAAATGTGATGGGGACCAATACTGGCCAACACACGCACATTCCTATTTCTTCCTCTTCCTCTCTCTCTGTCTCTCAGAGGTCTCAGCAGAGGTCAAGAGAGGAAGCAGCCTGCTCTGGAAGGCAAAAGCTCATCTACTATAGGCATACCTCAGAGATACTGTGGGTTCCGGTCCAGACCACCACAATAAAGTGAGCTGTAACCTTTGCTGGTGGAGGGCCTTGCCTTCCATTTGTACAAAACTGCAACCTCTGGGAAGTGCAATAAAGCAAAGCGCAATGAAATAAGGTATACCTGTAGTCATCTCTTGAGTTCCCTAATACATAAATTGGGCAAGTGTTTGCTTATGGCTTTGAACAGGGGTCCTCAAACTTTTTAAACAGGGGGCCAGTTCACTATCCCTCAGACCGTTGGAGGGCCGGACTATAGTTTAAAAAAAAATCTATGAACAAATTCCTATGCACACTGCACATATCTTATTTTGAAGTAAAAAAACAAAACGGGGACAAATACAATATTTGTATTTGCATGTGGCTCGCGGGCCGTAGTTTGAGGACCGCTGGCTTTGAATTTCGCTGGGATCCAAGACCAAGAAGAATAAGTACATAGACTACAAGTTCCAACCAGAGGGAGGTAGTGTTGCTGTTATTCAAATACAGTGAGTGCATGAGGGAAAGCATCTGTTTCCAGTGCTGTGAGCTTCTTCCTCATTCCCATTTTGTCTCCCAAAGTAGAAGCAACTGAAACCTACACAACCCACTTTCTTCTCAAATTCTATACTGAACTCTTAGTTTTTCTAAGTTTCTGTTACATCACTGAGGGTGCAGGCTCTGATTCGGAAAGAAAACCATATGACACAACAGGGCACTTAGAGCAGGGAGCACTCGACTGTGTCTGTGGGTCGGTCCATGATGCGGACTGTGGGAATCATCAAGTGCAAAGCTGGATCCACACCTCTGCTGAGAACAGAATAGGATCTGGAATCCTAGTGGGATTGCTATCAACTCCAGGCATAATACACTGTCCTCGTCCACCTGCAATCCCTTCCCCCCACAAAGCTGCCCAGGGTGGAATATGATAATTTGTCATAATATATTATACATCTACTATGAGTGAAGAAATTTACATACATTAAACAATATAAGCTGGCCTAAAACACTGCAGTATAGAGTCTAATTATCCACAATTTTACTAGATTACAAAGAAGGAAAATAACTTAGCTAGAATCACATGACTAGTAGAGCAAAGGAGAGATCTGAGACCCCTTTGGTTTCAAAGCCCATGGCCTTTCCTCTACTGCCCATCAGGCTTAAAAATTCTCGTGTGTGTGTGTGTGTGTGTGTGTGTGCATGCATGTGTTTATCATTATTTAAGATTAACCTGATACATATTCATAGAGGCATGGGGTCTTAATGACCAAATACAACATTGAAATCTCCTACATAACATGCATAAACAGGCATCTGATCCAGACACTTGCCCCTATGCTGTCATCAGTCATGGCAGATCCTTCTCATAAATTTATTCTTTTGACCTGCCAGGTGCTTAGCACAGCGCTAGGTACACCCTAGGCACTTGCCATTTAATCTCACTGGTGATTCCTTTGCTAAGATTTCATATTACAGTAGTAATAAATCCTTAGATGCTGAAAGATGAATTATCACTAACTTTGATGCAAAAACAAAAGTCTCAGACATTGGGAGAAACACCAACTTGACCAACAGAGGAGGTGTCCCACCCACTGGGCAAAAACATTAATATCTGAACCTCACTAATAGGTTGACTCCCCCACTTGGTATATAGCTTATAATCTCTATAGGAAACAGCAATTATGATGACATATGGAAAGCCCTGATTTTGTGAGTGGGCCCTAACTTTGAGTGACTTTTTGGATCAGGATTCTCTATTCTCTGTAAAGTTGGCTTACAGCCCCCACTCAGAAAATGGCTGTGAAGATTTCAAATACTCCCAGCCAGTGTGGCTCAGTGGTTGAGCATTGACCTATGGACCAGGAAGTCGTGGTTCGATTCCCAGTCAGGGCACATGTCTAGGTTGTGGGTTCGATTCTCAGCAGGGAGTATGTAGGGGGCAGCTGAACAATGATTCTCTCTCATTCATTGATGTTTCTATCTCTCTCTTTCCCTCACCCTTCCTCTCTGAAATCAATAAAAATATATATTTTTTAAAATTCCAAATACCATGTCTACAGACATATAAGCAATTCAATCAACCCAGGTGGTATCTCGGCACCTCCCATGGCTTTTTGCCTCAAGTAGGACAGAGTCAGACCCATGTCCTAAACAAAGCAAGACCTCTCAAGAGCTGCGACCTTAGGTCAGCAACCTCACCTCTCTGAGTCCCAGTTTCCTCATCAGCAAAGATGAAACATCACCTATCTCATAAGGTTGTTTTGTGAAGAAAACATAATAATATTTGCAAGTGGTCACCCCATGCCCAATATATAGAAGCAACTCAGTAAATATTAGTTGGGTTTGAATGTGCACAGAACAGCTCTGACATATACATGTCCTGTTGAATAGGGGCCGTGGTAAAAACAAAACAAAACAAAAAGTCGTGGTGACAAGTAAAAGAGAAAAGGAAAGAAGAAGGGGTAGTGACAGAAGTTAAAAATAGAGGCCATATTTTAAAACCTGACTCCTTTCAACCAATAATTTTAACTTGTTGTTTAAAAGTAAAGTGCACTGCTTAAAAGTTGGTCTCCATGCATTCTGATAGCTGGAAAGAATAACAACCAGGCAAGCAACCAAAAGGGGCCCAGAAGACCTGGTTGTACTGACTTGGGTCGGTTTGGATAAAGGAGGCAGCCTCAGGCACCTCCCACTGCAACGGTTTCTCAACCCTCAGATGCTACTCTAATGTGATGGTTTAGAAACCAGAGGTCACATCAAGGAACCCCCCAAACAAGACATTTTTTTCAGAATCTAACCTGGTACCACAATTCTGAAATCCAAAACTAGAAAAGCCACAAAGAACAGCTCCCCTTTATTGAGCACCTTCCTAGTATGTGCCAGACTTGGTGCTAAGCCCCCATTTTACAGATAAGAAAGCTACTACTGAGCATCCCCCAAAGACTCTCGCTATGTCTCAGCTGCTCACATAGCCTCAAGGACCCAAGTCTGCATGACATGTGGAAACTTCTGCTTGAGTCTTCAGATCTAATCACAGGGCTGGATTCTGCAAAACTTCATCATACAATCTAGCCCCACAGCAACAGTGGGTCTGGGAAGAGGGTGGAGCTGGGTCAGAGGAAGAGAGAAGAGACCTTAAACCTTTAGGAGACACCTCTAGTTTGCAAATAATGGTCAGAGGCTGCCAGGAGAAGTGTGCATTTCCTTTCTACAAAATAATCTCTCCCAGAAAAAAAAGCCAGTCACCTGGCCTTCCTAAGCAAAAGAAATAAAGTCCTTCTTCCAAGATTCACACTGAACTCCTAACCCTTCCAGCCCCTCCCAGCCCCAGGGAGCGGCTAAATGGTTGTTGTTTCTTTTCTTTTTTTTCCCTGTGGTCCCCTGGTAACACCACAAATTATGTTTTCAGGGACTACAGTCCCAGAGTGCAGTGATGTTGTAATAAACATAACCAGGACCAAATGCCTTCCCATCATATTAGATGATGCCATTTTCCACCAATCAGGCTCCTCCGGCAGGCAGGCCACTCACCAATGAGGGACCAGACAGAAGCTGTGAGGGGGAGCCCTGGGCATCTGCGACCAAAAATAAGGGCGCTTCACGATTGGCTGCTGCCACTTTGCAACAGGAGTTGGGACCCACACACCAGGCACCACACAGAAGGCACACACACAAGCAAAAACTTTCACAGCCCAGGCGTTCACATGGGGTGGGCTGGTCTGGGGTTTGTTGTTGGGTTTTTTGTCCTTTTCCTAATTTGCTGAGTTGAAAAAAAGAAATAAAGACGATCCAGAGAAGCCCCTCGCAGACACGCCCTCCCTCCTTAGACACCTCAGTTTCCAAAGGCCCTTCGCAAGCACCCTGAATCTAGAAAGGGGAGGGGGTGTAGGCCAGGGGCCAAGACACTCACCTGTCCGGCCGTGTCATAGAGTCCCAGGAGGTACTGCTTGCCCCCTACGGTGACGCTGACTGCAGGGGCAGAAGTGGGGGCGGGGAGAAAAGCTCACAATTACTTAGACGCTGGGGCAATTTCGCTTCCCACCAGGACCTTCCACTCCCAACCCAGCCGGAGGCCGGAGGGCGCTGGAAGGGAGATGTCACCCCTTTTCCCTAGTGCCCGGCTCACTCTGAAGTGGCGTGAGGTGGGGGTGCGATGCCCCCCCCCCCCAGCTACAGCCTACACCCTTCTCCCAAGTCCCGCAGCCCCGTGTCTCCCGCCCGGTCCCCCAAATGTTTTCCCGGGGGCTGGGGGCAGTAGGGGAGGCGGTGGTTGGGAAGGTCAAGGAGGTTGGTCCAGGACGCCAAGGGGGTTGGGAAGTGCGGGGAGCTGGCACTGAGTGCGCAGGGAGGGGAGTGGGGGTAGGAAGAGGGGTCCCATCTGCCCGCAAAGGGGTGGCCGGAGGCAAAGCCTGGGGGTGGGGCTGGCGCCCCGAGGAGGGCGCGGCGGGGGAGGGGTGGGGAGAGCGCTCAGGGGAGGCGGCGAGGGGGCTCCGCCAAAGTTGCTCCAAAGTTCCCGGCCCGGGGGCCGCCCTCGCCGGCGCCGCGCTTACCGGCGTAGTGGTCGAAGACGGTGGGCACGTACTCCTCCGGGAAGGCGTCGTTGGCATAGCTCATGAGCAGGCACGTCTTGCCCACCGCCCCGTCGCCGACCACCACACACTTGAGCATCAGCGCGCCGGGCCCGTGAGCCATGCTGCGGCCGGCCGGCCTCCGGGCATGGTCCCCCCGGAGCCCCTGCCCCGGCCCCCGGCTCAACCCCAGCCCGCCTGGGGGGTCCGCCGCCGCCGCTCCGCGCAGCTGGGCCGTCCCCCCGGCCCCATGCAGCGGCTCCCCCCGCCCAAGGGGAGGGGGCGGCGGGCCCGGGGCGCAGCCGCCGCCTCGGTCGCTGCCCGGATCCCCGCCCGGGCCCCGGTCTCCGCGCCCGCCCGCTGCCCCAGCTGCTCGGCGCCCGCGCCCGCTCCCCGACCCGGCCTCCCCAGGAGGATCCGCTGGATCATAAGACCGTCCGGCCCCGGGGGAGACCGCAACTTTGGGGAGGGCAGGGAGGGGAGGGGCCAGGCGGCTGTCCCCGCCCCGCGCGGGCCCAGGCCCCCTCCCCGCTGCGCCCGGAGGAGGGCGGTCCTAGGCGCCTCCCCCGAGTGCGGGGCGCCCGCCCGCGCCCGCCACCGGCTCCTGCGCCCCGCCCGCGGCCGCCACGGGCCCAGCCGGCTTGCCCTAGCTAGACTCCCCGCGAGGGCAGCGGAGAGGAGGCGCAGGGAGGAGGCGCGGAGGAGGAGGAGGGAGGGGAGGAAGGTAAGGCGGGGGAGGGGGCCGGGAGGGGGCCGGGAGGGGAGCGCCTGGGAGGAGCCGAGGGCTCCTCGCGAAAGTGCCCGCAGCGCCCGGAAGCGTCCAGAGGCCCCGATGCTGGGAGATGAGGAGGCCTCTTGGGGAACGACGACGACTCCAGCGATGACGCAATAGTCATGCAAAATTATACATATATATTTAAACTCCGCCCGGAAGGCAGGATCCATCGGCCTCTACGTGCACAACAGAACTAGAAACCGGGACGGAAGAAAGACCAAGAGGATTAAAAAAAATTTTTCATTAAGGCGGGTAGGGTGATGGGGGAGGGGCAGTGGTCGACCCTGGGCTAGAAAGAAGGGACCCCTGGCTGATTGCTGGGGCCCCCTTCCCACGACCACCCAAGCCGTTCGCAGCAGAAGCTTGAATCCTTTCCTTTGAAACTGGTGACTAAGGGAGTTACAGCATCTTGAATCATGGAAGCACCCCAGAACCAGCCAGAAAAGGGAGACGCCGCTGGCTTTGGACCCCACAAATGTGCCTTGGTTCCCCCTGGAAGAGACATTCTCTGAGGCCCCCTTGCAGCCCCCAGTGCCCCTCGAAGGAGTTAGGTTGTGATCCCTGAGGAGCCACACACTATGGTGCTGTAAGCCTTGGCCTGCGATCCAGGCAGCAACCCCTGTGCCCCTGCCGGGGCAAAGCTCGGAAAGACTGGGCTGCCCAGGGCCCATTCACTGACCAACAGTGCTGCTTTGAACATGAGGCACTGGGGGAGAGGGCTGGCGGAGAGCAGGTACTCTTGCGCTGACGCTGCACCCCCTGCTGACATGAGAGAAACCACTTCCTTTCATTGATTCACAGGATTAGAAAACGCTGTGTTGAGAGGCAGTGCAGAAGTCAACCGGACCATCTTCCTTAGACTCCTTAGGTGGTAGGTAAGCAAACAGACCTAGAGAGGTGGAGTGGTTATCTCAAGGCTACAAGCCAATTGCAGCACTCAAGGACACTTCACTTCGGGAAATGCTCACTGTTAGGTCCCTGTGCCTCACTTCTGAGGCCTCAACTCTCAAACCCCAAATCTGACTTCCATCGTCCCAGGAGGACGTCCTGGATTACTGGTAGTTCCTTGTGGAATCACGCTCAAGATCTCACCAGATCCCTCCAAATGCATCCAAGTGCGGGTGGGCATGTGCATTGCCCGCTGCAATGAATCTGGAAGAAACTTTGTATGAATGACAAGAAAGGCAGCTTTGAAGTCAGATCTTGGTTCAAGGTCACCTTCTGCCACTTAGAAAGGAAGAAAGGAGGACTTGCTCCCTTTGCCTATAGGACCATTTCTTCAGGCAGCATTTGCTGAGTCCCGTATTCTGAAAGGAAGTTCTATCGGAAGAGGTTAGGAGCTACTGGAGTCTACTCAGCCAGGAGAGTGCATTTGGTCCCTGATGCTAGTTAGAGGCCCACTTCTCCAGGCCTCAGCTTTCTCATCTATAAATGTGAGTGCATCCATAAGAATGAGAACAGGCCGAAACCGGTTTGGCTCAGTGGATAGAGCCTCGGCCTACGGACTGAAAGGTCCCAGGTTCAATTCCGGTCAAGGGCATGTACCTTGGTTGCGGGCACATCCCCAGTAGAATGTGCAGGAGGCAGCCTATCGATGTTTCTCTCTCATCGATGTTTCTAAATCTCTATCTCTCTCCCTTCCTCTCTGTAAAAAAATCAATAAAATGTATTTGAAAAAAAGAAAAAAAAAGAATGAGAACAGGTCTCACCCCTGAGAACTGTAGGGTGACTCAGAATGTATCCTGCTTACAGTTTTAGGACTAGAGGAGAAGCAGTTGTTGGGGAGACATGGGGAAGGCCTTTATGAGGATGACAAGGTCTCTCCCAGGACTGGAGCAGAGAGGCTTCCCCAGTTCAGGACTCTGGCCTCCCAGTTCCTATTGGGACAGGCATTTACTAGGGATCCAAGGAGCCGGAGGATCAGCTCCAGAACCTTGAAAAATGTCAGGGCCCCCAGGTCCTGGATGGTCTGGGAGAAGCTCTGAAAAAGAGCACTTCACATGGGGAACTGATGTCAGATGAATCATGCAGAGGTGACTTCATTGGTGATGATGACTTCATCCCTTTGGCCCATAAAAAAGCCAAAATTGACTGCCAGGAATACTCAGTGCTCTGGGTTGATTCCACTAGTGTGTATGCGGAGTGGGAGGGCGGGATTATCCTGGATGCCCCGGATCAGCCCACAGATGGGTAAACTGGAAGGACCAGATAGGTTTCAGCAGAAACCTTTTTCCTATGGGCAAAAAGGATAATCCCTCACGTGGTCAAAACAACAACAAAAATAATTCTCAAATTTCAGGGACTTGAAAGACAGAAGTCAACTTTGTTTCTAAGCATCCCCATAGGCTCTGCTTGCTTTTTCCCTTTTGGGTCAATTGCATATATCAAAACATACAATACTCTGTGTGAGAATCGGGAAATCTCTACTTAGCCTTCTCTTTTTCCTGTAGTTCCTACTCTTCGTTGATTCATCCAGTACTTCATTTAACAAGCATTTATTGGGGTTTACTAGATGCCAGGCTTTATTCCTGGGCAGGGGATAAAGAGCTGGAAAACCGCAATCGCTGGAGGGAGAGGCAGAAAGGAACTGATGAGCAAATAGATAATTACTAAATAATGTGATCAGTGCTGCCGTAGAGGATAAAGAACAGACTTCTGGAAGTGCAGGGGAGGCTGTTAGTACCTAGCTGAAGAAGGATTTGCAGAAGGGTGTCATTGGCCTGCGGTTTAAGAGGCTCATAGGAGCAAGATAAGAGTGCCTGCCAAAGACAGCCCCACACCCGGGCAAGAAGGAACAGCACACTACTTCCTGGGAACAGTGAGCCAGCTAGGGGGACAGAGTGCAGGATTAGGGGTGCTGGGGAACTGCTTTGTATTTAATTGGGAACTATAATATTGATTGTGCTTCATGCAGAGGTTCCCATTTCCGTCACACCTACCTTCTGTCTTAATCTGTTCTGGCTGCTATAACAACATACCATAGACTGGGTGACATCAACAACAGGAATGTATTTTGCATATTTCTGGAGCTGGAAGTCTGGGATCAGGATATCAGTGTGGTTTGGTGAGGGTTGCAGACTTGTGTCTTCATATGGGAGAAGGTATTAGGGAGCTCTGTCTGGCCTCTTTCTAAGGGCACTAATCCCATTCACGAAGGCTCTGCCCTGGTGACCTAATCACTTCCAGAAGGTCCCACGTACTAATACCAATACTTTGGGCTTTAGGTTTTAACATACAAATTTGGGGGAGCACGTTGAACTTATAATGCCTTCCTAATGTAAGTAACTTGGAAATGGCACAAAATATACAAGACCACCGTTTTCTGCAATTGGACAGCACATGGCAAGGGGCAGTGATTCCTGAAAGAACAGAACACATGAGGCAAGCTCTGCTATCACCCTACCTTTCTACTGGAAGCACTTTCTGAATTGCAGCATAGTGAGGGGCAACTGAAGTAGACGACAGTGGCTTTGCTGAATTGAGAAGATAGCTGAGGAGACTGTTCAAGACAAAGTACCAGAATGGAGGGAGTATAGCAACATGATCCTCTTGAGTCTGCTGCTGATACTAAATTGTACATTCCTAGCGTGAAACTCCACAATGCTAGGCAAAGAACTGCCTGAGAACATGAGCTGCCTGGTTCCCAGGGCACACACAGAGTTAGGAGGTGTTTGAGTTCCAACCAGCCAATACGAAGGGACTTTATAGAATGTCCAGAGGATTCAGTAGAAACTACAGGAGGGGTGCACATTTGTAGAGGGGCCATATTAGCCCTAGAGTAAAAGTGACTCTAGGTGTCCCCCCAACAAAGTTTATAAACAGGCCTCCTAAAGAACAAGTTCATCCACTATTACCATAAATGCCAGGCAAAATGAATTTCATCATTTTTAAGGAACAGCAACATAATAGAGACATTCAACAACATAGAATTCAGAATGTCAAAAATTACTAGACATGCAAATAAGTAGGAAAATGTAATCAGGAGAAAAACCAGTCAGTAGAAACAAACCCAGAAATGAGAGATAATGGAATTAGCAGATGGGGATTTTAAAAGGTACTATAAATATACACAGGGTTTTAAAGAAAAATGTGAATATGGAGAGGTGAAGAATGGAAGTTATGAAGAAGAACCAAATCGAACTTCTAGAATTGAAGAACACAATACCTGAAAGGAAAAGTTTACTGGCCGGTTTTAACAGCAGATTGGACATGGTAGAAAAAAAAAAGTCTGTGATGTTGAAGACATAACAATAAAACCTATCCAAAGTAAAGCACACAGAGAAAAGGCCTAAGAAAATAAAACAAAACACAATTGCTGTGTCCTAAACTACATTCCTAAGGCCTTTAGTTAAAAGGTAGACATTTCCAACAGATTCCATAGGGGGCAGGGCTAACCTTCAACCCCTTTACAACAATGTAGTAGAACAGGTTGTAAAAGAAATGCAATCATTTCATGTTGGTTGGTCAAAGCCCCCTGCCCTGAACCCTCCTCCCCCAGGTGCCCCAGACCCCAGGCCTTTCCCTGGCCCCCTCTGACCTCCTGATTCAACATAAAGGGTTAATGCCTGGCAGAACCCTGTTGCAACTGAGGCAGGACGACTCTGGTTGGTTAGCTGTTAATTGTGTTGAGTGTCATCTCTGATTATGGGACATGTTAGGACTGTGGGAGCCTTCTTGGGCTTTCAAGTCACTTTCTGAGAAGAATAGACTCAACTAGAGGATCTGGGCAAATGCATCCAAATAACTTACATTTTTAAAATTTGTATTGAGCTCTGTGTTCTAGGAGTGTGGTCAGGACAGGAGGAGGTACCCCTCAGGACAGGCCACAGCAGCATTCTGCATCTTCCCTTTCCTCTCTCTTCTCAAAGAGGGTTGCAAACCTCTAAAGTTGTGGCAGTCTACAGGGAAGACTGTTTCCTCATCATCCATCTATTCCTCTACCTATCCAACTATAGTTATTATTAAGTGATCTCTGTGTGCTTGACTCTGTGGGAAGTACTAAGTGAATCAGAACTAGTACTTTCCCCAATAAGGTCATCACGGAAGTCCCTATCCATGGTGAAGGGCAGAGTGGAATGGATACACTCTCTGCCTTGTGTCAGGCATTGAGATGTGCCTCTTAGCAGAGGTGAGGTCAGCCAGGACCTCTTAATTGAGAATTAAGTCAACCATAAAGCAATGTTTGGCATCTGAATATGTCCCCTGAGCTGAGGACTGTGTGTTTCTGAGCAAGCAGAGCATCTGCACTCTTTGGGGCTGTTCCGGCCTATAACTCACTGGAGGCTTGTCCTGGGGCTCCTTACTCTCCTCATCCTTTCTCCCAGCCTTCTGTAGGCTCCCTGGGCTCTGGCCTGGGCCTGCCTCTCCACAGACAGCTCGAGAACTGTGGTTCTAGGAAGGGCAGATGAGGGGAGGGTATTTTGTGAATGGCATCTGACATTTACCTAGCACTTCACAAAGCTTGCTCACTCCTTACAACATCTAGCTTTCACAGCTCCATTGACAAGGCAGCAGAATTCCTCATTAATATCCTTATTTTATAGATGAGGCTTTGTGTCTTTATCCAGATGGAATTCAGGCAGATTTTGAGCCTTTATCCAGATTGCCTGGCCTATGAGTGACATCAGGACTGAAACCTGAACAGAGAAGGAGGAAGGGGGAGAGAGAGAAATCGATCAGTTGCCTCCTGTACACACCCTGAGTTGAGGATCAAACCCACAATCTAGATATGTGTCCTGACCAGGAATCGAACCCTCAACCTTCTAGTGGACTGGACAACGCTCCAACCAACTGAGCCACACTGGCTAGGGGAAGGTGTGAATTCTTTTAAAAATATATATGTTTTTATTGATTTCAGAGAGGGAAGGGAGAGAGAGAGAGAGAGAGAGAGAGAGAGAAACATCAATGATGAGAGAGTATCATTGATAGGCTGCTTCCTGCATGCCTCACACTGGGGATCAAACCCACAACCCAAGCATGTGCCCTGACCTGGAATCAAACCATGACCTCCTGGTTCATAGGTGGATGCTGGGCAAGGTGTGAATTCTTAATGTAAATTATTTGAGGAGAAATGTTTCTTACCCTGTCTGGTTCTGGCCCGTGCAGGCATTAGCTTTCTCCGGCCCTGACCAAAGCCTGCTTTGCACTGGGGGTGGAGTTCTTGGATTAAATTGTATGTGTCCCCTTACTCATCAGCACTGAGAAAGAGTTGAAGCTTTCTGGGCACTTTGATTTTCTCTCTGATGTCTCCATTTACTTCCAGACCAAATGAACTCTCTGGCTCATGCTCTTCTCCCTCAGCTTGCTCCAAAGGTAGCACAGTCTCTGCTTCCCACATCCTCACCTTGAGCTGAGCTGCTCGGCTCAGTGAGCTGCAGCAGGCTGCCAGGGCCTGCCCCTGACTCATCAAACCTGCCAGCTGGCTCTGTGCAACATTTCCTTCTACCCCAAAGCCCGTCCTTGTGTTCTTGTCCAAACCCTCACCCAGGCAGTCTCAACATGGCACTTATTTGGCTTATAGCCAGACTCTCCTGCCTCTGCTAATCTTCTTAAACCCAGGTTTGGCCAAGTTCCAGCCCTGCTCAGAAGCCTTAGATGGGTCTCCTTTGCCTAATGACCCAATCTCAGTCTGACATGTCCAACCTTCCCAGCTGAACACCAGTCTTTCTGGGCACTGCTGACACCCACTGCCACTGCAGGCCTGCTTGCTGCTGCCAACCCAATCTACTCTCTGCACCCAGACCTCCTACACATCCCCACAACTGTGCCATGGCCCACAGCATTCTCCCCATCTAGAGGCTCTCTCTTTCTGCTTATCTCAATGATCAGTCCGACAATAACCATTTTTACTCCTGCCTCCTGGGTTGACCCCTTACCCCAAGACCACTCCTTCAGCTGACGCCTACAGCAACTCATCCTGTGTCCTCTCCTGACTCTTATCCCATCCCATTTTGGGTGCCAAATACCTTTCCACATTTCTGAACCAAGGTTCTCTTGATTGCATAGTTAGGTATCCATAACAACCCAATCAATTCTTGTCTATTTGGATAAATTCTTCTTAATGAATACTACCAACTTGCTACTTTTTTTCTATGTTCTTTTATTATTATTATTATTATTATTATTATTATTATTATTACTAGAGGCCCAGTGCATGAAATTCATGTGGGGGGGGGGGCGGTGGTCGTCCCTCAGCCCGGCCTGCAACGTTGCTAGTGTCCTGCGCCCGGCCTCTGGCCAGAGGCCCCTCCCTCCATGCAGCTGGAGCGTGGGACGCTGGGCTCACGTCGCTGAGGCAACGTCGCCAGTGTCCCCTCCTACTCCCATCTTTGGCACTGCCATCTTTGTTGCAGGGTGACGGTTAATTTGCATATTGTTCTTTTATTAGATAGGATTTTTAAATCTTTATTCGTGAGATTATTACAGATGTCCCTCTTTTCTCCCCCATTGCTCCCCTCCACCTGGTTCCTGCCCCACCCCAGGCATTTGCCATCTTATTGTCTGTGTCCATAGGTAATGCGTATATGCATATAAGATCTTTGTTTCATCTCTTCCCACTCCCCACACCCTCCTTCCCTCTGAGAATCATCAGTCTGTTCCATTTCCATGCTTCTGATTCTATTTTATTCACCAGTTTATTCTGTTCATTAGATTTCTTATTAGTTTATTTTGATTTTTAGATTCAATTGTTGATAGGTATGTATTAGTTGCCATTTTGTTGTTCATATATTTGATCTTTTTCTTTTCCTTCTTCTTCCTCTTCTTAAAGAATACTATTCAACATTTCATACAATACTGCTTTCATATAAAAGCTAACTCCTTTAGCTTTTTTTCTCTTGTCTGTGAAGCTCTTTATCTGACCTTAAATTCTAAATGAGAGCTTTGCTGGGTAGAGTAATCTTGGATTTAGGTCCTTGCTATTCATCACTTTGAATATTTCTGGCCTGCATAGTTTCTGTTGAGAAATCAGCTGACAGTCATATGGGCACTCCCTTGTAGGTAACTAACTGCTTTTCTCTTGCTGCTTTTAAGATTCTTTCTCTGTCTTTAGTCCTTCGCATTTTAATTATGATGTGTCTTGGTGTGGTCCTCTTTGGATTCCTTTTGTTTGGGACTCTGTGCTTCCTGGACTTGTAAGTCTATTTCTTTCACCAGGTAGGGAAGTTTTCTGTCATTATTTCTTCAAATAGGTTTTCAATATCTTGCTCTCTCTCTTCTTCTGGCACCCCCATAATACAGATGTTGGTACACTTGAGTTTATCCCAGAGGCTCCTTACACTATCTTACACTATCTTCATATTTTTGGATTCTTTTTTCTTTTTGCTCTTCTGGTTGGGTGTTTTTTGCTTCCTCATATTTCAAATCATTGATTTGATTCTCGGGATCCTCTAGTCTACTGTTGAATCCCTGTATATTGTTCTTTATTTCAGTCAGTGTACCAGTATGCTTAATTTCTGACTGGTCCTTTTCCTATTTTTATTTTTATTTTTTATTTTTGGCATTCTCACTAAGATCATTGAAAGTCTCACTAAGTCTCTTGGAGGTTTCTAGAAGATTCTTGAGTAACCTTATAACTGTGATTTTGAACTCTATATCTAGTAGTTTGCTTTCTTCCATGTCTTTCATTTGTGATATGTTTCTTTGTCTCCATATTTTGGCTGCTTCCCTGTGTTTGTTTCTATGTATTGGGTAGAGCTGCTATGGTGTCCTTGAATTGATAGAGTGGCCCTATAGGTCACAGTGGCTCAGCATTCCCAATCACCTGAGGTGGACACTCTATGTGCACCCCTTTGTGGGCTGTGTGCACAGTCTTGATGTAGTTGAGATTTGTTTGCTGTTGGCGTCACTGGGAGGAATTGACCTCCAGGCCAATGGCTGTGAGGACCAGCTGTGACTATAGTGGGAGAACTGCTGTGCAGGAGACACCCTTGTGGAGCAGGACTTGCTTCAGTGGGGCTTTGGTGCTCACTGAGTCTTCCCCTTGAGTGTGTTGCTTATGGATGTGGAGAGTTGTAATCTGGTAATGATCTGACACTGACCGCTGGGTACACTGGCTGTTGGGTTTCCAGGGAGGAGTAAAGTCAGCCCTGTCTGAGGCCCCCTAACAGGAGCTACAGAAAGATCTACAGATTCCTCCTCTTTGTATCAGGTTTGAAAAGGCCCAGATGAGGCCCAGCTGTGAAGCAAGGCAGGCTGGTGCTGGTGCTGTGTCTTGGGCCTTTTAATGATAGGCTTGGTGCTTCCTGACCCAGCTGCAGCTTGTTAGAGATTTTCAAGGACAGGCCATTCGTATGCAAAATTTACTCCACACACGTTGGGTGGGGCTGCAAATTGGATGGGGTAGGGTCTCAGGGAATCACCAGGGCAGAGCAAACAGAAATGACTGCCAGTAAGCTCTGCAATTGGGAAGATCCCAGCATAGGAACTATGATCCCTACAAGCACCTCCATCTGGAAGAAAGCTGCCTCCGAGTTCCTGCCCTGATGCCAGACAATCTAGTTCCTCCTCGTATGTGTCTGTGTCCCTCAGAGCCTCGCCCTAGCACTGGAGCTCATAGGAAGTGGGAGCTGGTAAGTTCAGTTTGTGTGCAGGCCTTTTAAGAGGAGCAGCTGGGTCTCCAGCAGCCTCTGTGTCACTGAGCCCCAGTCCACACTGGTTTTTACAGGCCGTAGTTATGGGGACTTTTCCCAGCTCTGGGACCCTGGGCTGGAGCGTCTGCTCTGGAGTTGGGACCCCTTGCTCCTCCAGGTGGCCTCCACAGAGGCAGTCCTCCCTCATGATTAAAAAAGCGGCACTTATGGGTGCCGGACCAGCCCATTCTGCGCCTCCGCATCTCCTACCAGTCTCAGTGCGCTTTCTTCTTTATGTCTCTAGTGTAGGACTTCCATTCAGCCAGCTTTCCGGCAGTTCTGGGTGATGTTTTATCTGTATTTTAGTTGTAATTTTGATGTGGTTGTAGGAGGCGGCCAGTACAGGCATTTGCCTACACCTCCATCTTGGTCTCTCTATCCCAACTTGCTACTTTTGCCAGGTGACTTGCCTCCAAGTTAAGGCACCTGTTGTCAATGATGGTTATCTCAAACCACCCATGACACGGCTTACCTATCTGTAAGTCAATGCATTATAAGAGTCTGTGATGAACTAGGAAGGGGGCTTAGACACTAAATCCCTGCATTCACTTAGCTTTCTTAAAACTGCTAACACTGAACACTGTCAAGTGATTGCCTGCTTACTGGTTTCTCTCCCCCATTACATTGTGGGCTGGTGTCTGACTTGTTCTCTGTTGTATCTCCAGTGCCTACACCTGGCACATAACAGATAGTCACCAAGCATTTGTTGAGAAACAAAAAAAGGGATGCGGCCTTCCCACATATTTAGCATTTGAAATCCCCCAAAGGAGTCAGTATTTCTCTCAATTTCCTCACCCACTTCCTGGGCTCTGCAAGTTGCCGGTGCTCCTGACTCTGGAAAGTCCCTTCCCTTCCTCGCTCTGCAGTCTTCAAGTGTCTGGAGGCCCAGGTCGGGCTGCCTCTCTTCTGGCCAGGGGTAGGGAGCCCACACCCAGACCTTTGCCCTTAGACTTGCTTACAAATCCTATCTGGAATGAAGACCAGTTGCTTGAGGCTCTGGCAGGGCTCCAGGCGAAGGACAGGTTTTCGGTTTTGTGCACCAGGCACTCCCGCCAGCCCCTCCTCCGGTTCAATGGCTGGGGATCTGCATTTCCTTCCCCAGGCTCACACAGGCTCACTGGGCCACTGTGAGGGCCCAGAAGAGATCCCCAGACTCACATTTCCTCTAAGGACCCTCCTATGCCCACAAATACAGAATCACCAGTTTTGAAAGGTCTCCCTCATGTCATAAGGAGGGCCTTTTGGGGATCCTGGCAATGTTCTATTTCTTGCCCTGGGTGGTGGTTACAGGATATCTGTATATCATATTAAGTCATTAAGCCATACATTTACATTCTATACACTTCTCCGTATGTGTAATATATTTCACAATAAAAAAAAGACAAAAAAAAGAAAGTCCTGCCCCTTCCCCAACTCTTAATCTGATTGATCCATTTGAACCCATGCCTCTCTGTGCCCAGCCTCTGCCAGAGAAGGAGATCCTTGTCTTCAAGGAAGTTCCTGGAAGAAGCAAAGTCACGGAGAAAACAAGACACTGAATCCAGCTCTGATTCTATCCTGGAAATAACCATGCTGTCGTTGTTTTGTGGAGGAGTTCAGAGGTCAAGGAGGTGGTGGGGCTCAAACTGGGCCTGAAAATATAGGTGGGACAAGAAGCAGAGGAGGGCATTTTAGCTGAGAAACTGGTATGAGCAAAAGCCGTTAGGTGGGGTGGAGCTTGATGAGTTGGGCAGGCAATGAGAGACCCTGGTACTGAATAGTTTATAGGAGGAAGGCCGTCTTAAAGAGCCATAAATGCTGCTCTCCCCCACTCCCCCCACCCCCCCACCCCCCCTTACCCACCGCCGCCAGGCCCAAAAAAATGGCAAAGTGGATGCCACTTATAGCGCAAGCCTGCCTCATTGGAATGGAGGCATACGGGCTCTCACGCAGGAGCAGACATGTGGGATTCTCATTTCTCAGTTTGTTTTGTTGTTTTGCTCAAGCCACAGGCCCATTGGCCTCATAATCCCCATTCCAGACAGACTAAGAGTTACAGCTGCCAGATGCATTACACGGGCACCCACAAGCCTGCAGAGGCGCTTGCTCAATCCTGACTTTTAAACCTGCCCCACCTTGCAGCTGCCTTCAGGGTCGCTGCACTGATCAGCTGTTGAGAAGTGGGAGGGGGCAGGAGAACTCAGGGCTGAGTTTCTGGATGGTGACTGTGACAGGCTCTGAGAGGATTCCACCCAAGCCCTGGAGCCCTGGAATCCCGGGACTTCACCCACCATCACCTAGGATGTGGCCGGCCACCTGAGGCTGTGGGTGAAGATGCCATGAAGTGCTGGGAGCTTCCCAAACTCCAGGCAGGGCTCCTGAGTATAATACAAGGAGGCAAGACTAGGCTGTGTTTCCACTCCCTTTAGGGAGTCACAGGCACTCTGTATACACAGAGTGATGTGTGGAGGAACGGGGCCTGACGCAGAGAAGAGACACTAATCATGGTAGTTAGAGTAGTAGTAATGATGATAACTACCAGGCATGAGGATTAAGCTAAATATTCATTTATTTTATCTTCACAATAATTCTATTGGGGATGTTATTATTTACATTATACAGATGAGGCTTCAAGTGGTGAGCTGCTTTACCAAAGTCATACAGAACGGTAAGTGCAGCACTGGGATCTGACTTCGGCAGTCTGACTCCTGAGCCCACCCTGTGGAGCCTGCGCTGCCCAGGTCAACCTTGTCTAGGCCTGGAGAGGGTGTCCTGCCTCACCCCTGGAGCAGGCCAGCCCCTGTGGTGGGTGTGGCCCCCTTAAAGACCATCTGGCAAATTTTGCTTGCTCTGGTTTCCCATTAAAGTGCTTTTGGATTGCCTTCCCACATACGGGAGCCGGGGAGGGGGGAGGGCGGGGGGTGGGGAAGGCCAGGATCTGCCAACACAACAGCTGTATTTTTCATTAGTAAATTAATAAACTGGCTGTCTGGTTCACACACGTATCCATTTCTGATATCCTGGTTAAGGTCAGCCTACCCCACACCTGAAGCCCACAGTATGCCAACTTAATTGAGATTCTGAGCGTGCAAGGGAAGCCCCCGGCATGGCCTGTGTGCCAAGGAAATCCCTCTTGGCCTCCTCTTGCAGACTTGGCCAGCCTTCCCCGGTGACAGCCTGGCTCTTCAGATCAAGCTGCCTGGGCAGACTGCGAGGGTCGCCTGCAGAAAGAAGGAAGAAACAGTGCCAGGTTCCAGTGTGCGTTCCAAGTTCCACATTCTGCCTGCGGACTCCAGGCGCCGGAGCAAAGGCTGGCCCTTGGCTGAGGACTGGTAAGGGCTTGTCTGGTACATTTTTCCTTCTACACATAAGCTGGGGCTTCCTGGATCTCCTGCTCTCTCTGCTCACCCAGGGAGCCTTTTTTCTCCCCTAACCATTTAGTTGACTTGTCTTATTGAAGAGCAGAGAATGTTTTGCTCTATTTACAAAAGTGCAGTCTTAAAAAAAACTTACATCCTAAATTAATGGGGGGAATTTTCCTTTTAATTTCTAATAGCAGTTTGTAATTTTGAATCCGGAGCCTTGGTCTTTGTCACCATCACGGGGTCATTTTTCACCAAGCTTGGTGCATCTTTCTGGGACAGCATTCTGTTTTGTTATTGTGTTAAAAACAACAACACATAACATGAAATCTACCCTCTTAACAGATTTTTAAGTTACAGTCCAGTATTGTTAGTATTGTAAACTATAAGCACATTGTTGAATCTCTAGAACTTTTTCATCTTGCGTGACTGAAACTCTATACACGTTGCCATCAACTCCCCAACTTTCCCTCCCCTTTGCCCTTGGCAACTACCATTCTATTTTCTGCTTTTATGAATTGGTCTACTTTTAATACCTCATGTAAGTAGAATCATGCAGTGTTTGTCCTGTGACTGGCTTATTTCACTTAGCATAATGTCAAGGTTCATCCATGATGTAGCAGCTGACAGGATATCCTTGTCATATTTTTATGTCAAAATAATATACTGTTGTATGTATTACAACATTTTCTTTATCAATTCAACTCTCAATGGTCCTTAGGTTGTTTCCACCCATTAGCTTTTGTGAATAAGGCTGCAATGAACATGGGGAGGGGTGGGAAATATGTCTTTGAGGTCCTATTTTCAACTCTTTTGGATAAATTCCCTGCAATGGGATTGCTAGATCATATAGTAGTTCCATTTTTAACTTCTTAAGGATCCTTCATGCTGTTTTCCATAGCTGCAACACCATTTTACATTCCCACCAATATTGTACAAATTTCGCCACATCTTTCCCAACACATTATTTTCAGCTTTATTATTTTTTTTGGGGGGGGAAGGGGGTGAATAATGGACACCCTAACAAATGTAAGGTGATATATCATTGTGGTTTTGATTTGCAGTTTCCTGATGATTAGTGAAGTTGAGCATTTTCTTATATACCTTTTGGGCATTTATATCTCTTCTTTGGATAAATATCTATTCTTTAATTTTTTTTCTTATTGAGTTGTAGAAGTTTCTTAGATACTTTGAATATTAATCCCTTTATCAGATATATGGTTTGCAAATATTTTCTCCCATTCCATAAGTTGCCTTATTGCTATACTGATCATTTTATTTGCGGCACAGATTTTGAGTTTGATATAGTCCTATTTGCTTTTGTTGCCCATGCTTTGGGTATCATGTCAAGAAGTCATTGCCAAGACCAATGTTATGAAGTCTTTCCCAATGTTTTCTTCTAGGAGTTTTATAATTTTAGGTTTTATATTTAAGTCTCTAATCAATTTCAGTTGGTTTTTATGTATGCACATATTTAATTTTCCCAATGCCATTTGTTGAGGACACTATCCTTTCTCCACAGTCTTGGTACCCTTGTCAAAAATCATTTCACTGTGTGTGTGTGGGTTTATTTCTGGGCTCTCTGTTCTGTTGCATTGGTCTATATGTCTGTCTTTATTGTGCCATACTATTTTGGTTACTGTAGGTTTACAATATGTTTTGAAGTCAGGAATGTGAGACATCCAGCTTTGTTCTCTTTCAAGATTGCTTTTGGCTCTTCAGAGTTCTTTGTAGTTTCATATGAATTTTTAGGGTTTCTTTTTCTCGTTCTTGAATTTGTAGAGAGTTTTGGGTAGTATGAACATCTTAACAATATTGTCTTCTAATCCATTAACATGGAATGTCTTTCCGTTTATTGTGTCTTCTTTAATTTCTTTCAGCAGCATTTTGTAGTTTATAGTGCACAAGTATTTAGCTTCCTTGGTTGAGTTTATTTCTAGTACTTTGGTTTTTGTGGGTGATACTGTAAATGGGATTGTTTTCTTAATTTCCTTTTAAATTATTTGTTGTTAATGTATAGGAACACAACTGATTTTGTATATTGATTTTGAATCTTGCAACTACTGAATTTGTTTATTAGTACTAGCATTTTATTTTTGTGGAATTGTTAGGGTTTTCTAGATATAACATCATGTCAACTAGGAATAGAAATAATTTTACTTTTTTCTTTTTAATTTCAACACCTTTTATTTCTTTCTCTTGCCTAATTGCTATAGCAAGGACTTTTAATACCTTGCTAATAGAAGTGGTAAGAGTCACATCCTCGCTTTGTTCTTGATCTTAGAGGGAAAACTTTTATTTTTTCATTGTTGAGTGTGATGTTATTTCCTTTTACTCCTAGTTTGTTACATGGTTTTATTATGAAAGGGTATTGAATTTTCTCAAATTCTTTTTCTACATCTATTGAGATGGTCATGTAATTTTATCCTTCATTCTGTTAATGTGTTGTATCACATTGATTGATATTTGTATGCTGAACCATCCCTGCATCCCAGGGATAAATCCTACTTGTTCCTGGTGTATGAACCTTTTAATGTGCTGTTGAATTTGATTTACTAGTATTTTGTTGAGGATTTTCACATCTGTGTTCATCAGGGGTATTGTTTGTAGTTTTCTTGTAGTGTCTTTGTTTGACTTTGGTGTTAAGGTAATGTAGGCCTCATAAAATATATTTGGAAGCATTTCCTCCTCTTCATTTTTTCATGGGGGGAGGAAGAGTTTGAGAGGGATTGGCGTTCATTTTTATTTTTAGTAGAATTCTCCAGTGAAGTCACCTGGTCCTGGGCTTTTGTTTGTTGGAGGTTTTTTGTTAATTACTGATTTAATCTTCTTACTAGTTATAGCTATGTTCAGATTTTCTATTTCTTCATGTCTATTTCTTCAGTCATGGTAGATTGTATGTTTGTAGGAATCCACCCATTTCTTCTAGGTTTTCCAATTTGTTGGCATATAATTGTTCATAGTAGTATCTTGTAATTCTTTTTGTTTCTGTGGCATAAATAGTAATGCTTTTTTGTGTATTGAACCATAACTGCCTAGAAAACTTCTGGACTAGGTCTGTCCTAATTGTCTCACTATTATTTGATGACAAAAAGGTGGTAAGTATAATAAAGAGAGAACTCTAGGAACCCAGGTTCAAGTCTTTCTTCTTCTGAGGTATGACCTCAGACAGGTAGCTTTCCCTCTTTACGCCTCAGTTTCCTCATCTGTGAAATGAGCAGCCGATAGATGGTCTCCAGGACTTTTTTCTTTGGATGTTGACTCTCTCCTTCCTCCCCTCATGCACTCCACAGCTAAGGAAGTGGAACTCCTAAAACTCTGCCCTAATCAAAGGAACCAGAGGGTCTGCCAGCTCCCCCTCCACCTCCCTTTCCAGGAGCAGCCATGGCCCTGAGTGATGCCGAAGTGCAGAAGCGCATTAAGCACATGATGGCTTTCATTGAGCAGGAAGCCATTGAGAAGGCAGAACAAATAGATGTCAAGGCTGAGGAAGAATATAACATCGAGAAAGGATGCCTTGTGCAAACCCAACGACTGAAGATTATGGAGTATTATGAGAAAAAGGAAAAGCAGATAGAGCAGCAGAAGAAAATCCAGATGTCCATCATGAGGAGTCAAGCAAGGCTGAATTTCCTAAAAGCCCGAAATGACCTCGTCTCAGAGTTGCTAAGTGAAGCAAAGCTGAGACTCATCAGGATTGTGTCAGATCCAGAAGTCTACCAGAAGATGTTGTATAAACTGGTGCTACAAGGTCTGTTCCGACTGCTGGAGCCTGAGGTGATTATACGCTGCAGGCCACAGGACCACCTCCTGGTTGAGCAGGCAGTGAAAAAAGCCATCACTCAATACAAGACAGTCTCCCAAAAAAGTGTGAATGTCCACCTTGATCGAGAGGTGCACCTGCCTATGAATGCAGCGGGAGGTGTGGAGGTCTACAGTAGCACTCAGAATATAAAGGTTTCCAATACTCTAGAGAGTCGACTGGATCTCTTAGCCCATCAAAAGATGCCAGAAATGCGAAAGGCCTTATTTGGAGCCAATCCCAACAGGAAGTTTTTAATATAAACCTCTGGGAAATGAAGCTCATGTTGAACTTCTGAGCCATAAAAGCATGTTATTAAGGCAAAGAAACTAGTCATGTTTCCTCTTCTTTGTTGCTCTGATATCATTCTATCTTCTTCTAAGAAATACCCTTTGAATAGCTAAAGGCATTCTACTTTGGAATAAAGCCCCACTTAATGCTTAGAAATCTAATTCCAGTTCATCCATCCATACCACAGCTTCTGCTCAGTTCTGCAGTCTGGTTGAAGGGAGTAAAGACAAGATGTCTGTTCTTTTCTTTAGCTCATCCTCATGGTGAGATGTGAGTGGTATTTTTGGCTTATGGGTCTGAGTGCTCTAAATTTCTTTAGTATGTATGTGAAGAATGTTTTCCTCCTTTTGTTTCAACAGCCTGTACTTAGGTTGTTTAAAGAGATTTAGAGATCTTCCTCTTGTGTACAGGGTCAACTCCATGGGCATATGTGACCAGTGCAGTCACCCACACAGGGCTCCCTGCTCAAAACAGTTCAGTGCTTGGGGTTTAATTTTCTGTAACCACTGCCTTGAAATTCTGTTTAAAATTTTTTTTTTTAATTTTATTGATTTCAGAGAGGAAGGGAGAGGGAGAGAGAAATAGAAACATCAATGATGAGAGAGAATCATTGATCAGCTGCCTCCTGCACACCCCACAGTGGGGATCAAGCCCGCAACCCAGGCATGTGCCCTGACCAGGAATTGAACCGTGACCTTCTGGTTCATAGGTTGATGCTTAACCATTGAGCCACGCCAGCTGGGCCTGAAATTCTTTTTTTTTTTTTTTTAATATTTTTTATTGATTAAGATATTACATATGTGTACCCTCTACCCCCCCTCTCCCCGCTCACCCCCTCACCCCCCCGTTGTCCGTGTCCATTGGTTAGGCCTATATGCTTGCATATAAGTCCTTTGGTTGATCTTTCCCCCTTGCCCCCACCCTCCCCTACCTTCCCTCCAAGGCCCGACAGTCCAATCAATGCCTCTCCGTCTCTGGATCAGTCCTTGTTCATCAGTTTATGTTGTTCATTATATTCCACAAATAAGTAAGATCTTGTGGTATTTATCCGCTCTCCAGTTCCATCCATGCTGTGGCAAATGGTAAGAGTTCCTTTTTCTTTTTCCTCTTCTTAAAGAATACCTTTCAGCATTTCATATAATGCTGGTTTGGTGGTGATGAACTCCTTTAGCTTTTTCTTATCCGTGAAGCTCTTTATCTGACCTTCCATTCTGAATGATAGCTTTGCTGGATAAAGTAATCTTGGTTGCAGGTTCTTGCTATTCATCTCTTTGAATATTTCTTGCCACTCTCTTCTGGCCTGCATGGTTTCTGTTGAGAAATCAGCTGACAGTCGGATGGGTACTCCCTTGTAGGTAACTGACTGTCTTTCTCTTGCTGCTTTTAAGATTCTCTCTTTATCTTTTGCTCTTGGCATTTTAATTATGATGTGTCTTGGTGTGGTCCTCTTTGGATTCCTTTTGTTTGGGGTTCTCTGCGCTTCCTGGACTTGTAAGTCCATTTCTTTCACCAGGTGGGGGAAGTTTTCTGTCATTATTTCTTCAAAAAGGTTTTCAATATCTTGCCCTCTCTCTCCTTCTGGTACCCCCATAATTCTGATGTTGGTACGCTTGAAGTTGTCCCAGAGGTTCCTTACACTATCTTCATATTTTTTGAATCTCTTTTCTTTTTTCTTTTTCGGTTGGGTATTTTTTGTTTCTTTGCATTTCAAATCTTTGACTTGATTCTTGGGATCCTCTTGTCTGCTGTTGGAGCTCTGTAAAGTATTCTTTATTTCAGTCAGTGTATGCATAATTTCTAATTGGTCCTTTTTCATGACCTCCATGGTCTCACCATACTCCTTGAGGGATTCATTAAATTTATCGGCGGTTTCCATAAAATTCTTGACAAACCTTATAAACGTGGCCTTGAACTCTATATCCAGTCGTCTGGCCTCCTCCGTTTCTGCCAATTGTGACCTGTTTCTTTGTCTCCGCATTTTGGCTGCTTCCCTTTGTTGATAGAGTGGCCTGTGCGCCAGGTGTCCTGTAGGGCCCAGTGGCTCAGCCTCCCCAGTTACCTGGGGTGGACACTCTTGCTGCACTCTTGGTGCCTCGCTTGTTGTAGGATCACTGGGAGGAATTGACCTCCAGGCCAATTGGCTGTGGGAAGCAGCTGTGTCTGAAGTGGGAGAATGGACCCCCTCTGACCACTGGGTACAGTGGCTCCTGGATCTAAGGAGGTGCTAATTCAGCCCCTGCCTGAGGCCACACAGCAGGAACTACGAAGAGGCTCAGCTGTGAAGCAATGCAAGCCGCTGCGGGGCCTTGGGCCTTCTCTTGGAAGTTCCGGGTCTGGCTGGCCCGGCTGCAGTTAGGTAATTATCAGGTTGCAAAGTTCTGGGGCATTCACATGCAAAAGCCTCTGCCGCAGCCCGGGTGGGGCGGGGTCTCAGGGAGTCAAAGGGCGTAGAAAGAAGCAATGGCTGATTCTCCGCGCCCGAGTCGCGCGTCTCAGTGTCCCGGCAATGGCTGCAAGCACCTCCGAGGGAAATCTGCCCCCAAGTTCGCCCGCTGCCGCCTGAGAGAGCAGCCTCTCCCCGTATGAGACCTGGGTCCCCAGAGACTTCCCGGAGCTGGAGATCAGAGCAGTCGGGAGCTTGTGATTCAAAAAGACAGCCGTGTCCTCAGGTGCCACCCCCTTTCCGCACGCGCAAGCCGCCGCGTACCTCTGCACTCAGCCTCCGCAGCTCCTCTGGCTCTCAGCGTGCTTTTCTTTTCTTCTAGTTGTAGAAATTACACTCAGCCAGCCTTCCTGTTGTTTTGGACGATGTTTGCTCCGTCCTTTGGGCTAATTTTCAATTGTTGTGTGGGGCGACTATTTCCCGGTGTTTATCTATGCCGCCATCTTAGTTTTCTCCCTGAAATTCTTAATTTAACTTTGAATGTGTGTTTTGTAAGTGAAGCCCCATGTGGCTTCAGAGCATGAACTATTGCTTGGAGCCTTGGCTCACACATGGTGCCAACTCCCAAAGCCTACCCATCTCCCTCGGATGGGTTCTTAGCTACCACTTCCCAGCTTCCTGTGTCCCAGCCTTCCTCTTCCTCACCCAGTAATATTGCTGCCCTCTGCCCCTGGTGAGGGCCTGGTGTGCATGCAGGGAGGGTCAGAGGGGGGGTGTACATGCTCTGCAGGGTTTATGACTGGGCATAATAGTGGCCATCAGCACCCTGGCTGGCAGCTCCATTCAGCAGGTGACTCAACGAAGGTGAGCATCTTGCCCACCAGACACTGAGCACATCCTGGTGTAGAGGTTTAAGACCCTGGGTTCATGTGTCTTCTGTGGGTTGGGTCAGCCAGCCTGCCGTAATGGCAGATGCTGTAATGGCAGGACTTCCCTGACCCCAGCCAGCACATAGCACCTAGACCTGTGGGAAAGAAGACATAGCAGTTGTCAAGCTACTGGGCCTGAGTCTCAGGGAAGGAACTTCAGGAGCTTATGAGGGTCTGTACTTGCCCTGCCAAGTATCCCCATGACCGACAGAGTTCCCATCAAACAGCTCAGTCAGTGCCTGAGGAGACTTGGGGTCGTCTCCTCCCGCCAGCTTGATGAATATTCTGGGAGAAGCCAAGAAATACACACTGTAAGTTTGGTGACTCTCCATTTGGGCATGGCACAATATGAAGATAAATAATAAAATTCATGCTTATGATTTAAACTTTTAATTTTTATTCCCTTAGTCATTAACATTGTAAATAAAAACGATGACAAATCAAAAGAGAGGCTGCAGAAACAAGGAAAAAGCTTTACAGTTTAGTCCCTCTCCTTGCACGTTTTGAACAAAGGACACCACCTTTTCCCTTTGCACTGGGCCCTGTAAATAATGTGAGCAGCTCTGCACGGTATGGTGATTTAGAGTCTAATGTATTAAACTCTATAAGTTAGAGTTTAACTTCTATATTAAAATCAAAGATTTTTAAAGAGGAAAAACCCCAAGTAACTGCCAACAGCAAAGGTTGGTTTGTGCTGTAAGGACTGTATAAGGTACAGAAATTTAGGGACAGGTTATGGCTCAACAGGGTGCCTCCCAGAACTAAAGGACAGGACTCTGTCATGGTCTCAGGAGAGGGCTGGACGTGGGGACCAGGAAACGATCTGAAGTTCCCTGGGTGGCCACTTCATTTTCTTACTTCAAGGAGTGACTTTCTCTACTGTGCAGTTTAAATGATGGAGTAAGCATGCCCCCCAGTTTACATTCCCAATTTTACATGTTGTGGTTCCAGAAACAAATGTGCTTCTCTTGGAGTTTGTTCCACTTTCCTGAGAGTCCCTTTGGCCCAGCTCAGATCAGATGTCCTCCTAGGGTCCAGTTGGTATTCAGTTCTCAGAGAAAAGGGGGTCTTTGTCAGCTAGACAGAGTCTCCAAAGGGTATCTTCTATGTGGGCCCTTGCGAGTTACAAATTCTCTCATTCAATAAACGTTTTCTGAATGCCAATAAAGAGCTAGCGAGGCCCTGTGCTAGGTGCTGGGGGGCAAAGAATGTGATCTGGTCCTGTCCTTTCACTAGTCACAGACTCACAAACATTATCATGAGGATCATGATAATGATACAATATGGAAAGGCCAGCCTAGTGCTATATACAAGGAAGAGAGGGTCATAGAAAGCTTCTGGGGTATTGGCAATGGAGCCAGGGAAAGTACTCCAGGAAAAGGGGGGAAAGCATATGCAAAGGCCCCAAGGAGTGAAAAAGCAGGTGGTGTTAGAGGAATGGTGTGTGGTTCATTGTGATGAGTGTGAGGGGTGAACGGGGAGTGACCATGTTGAAGCTGGGAAGGCACAGGAAGCTTGATGAGGTGGTGCTGCGTGCCCTGCTTAGGAGTTACACTGATTCTGGTGGGGTGGTGGGGAGGAGGTGTGTAGGGTCATTGAAGGACTTTAGATAAGAATGAAATCATGGACACTGGACTTCTCAAAGATGATTTTAGTGTCACTGTATGTGGAAGACACATTGGAGGGAGGGAGAGACTGGAGGTAGAAGCCCCATTAGGAACAATCTATCAGCCCAAGTGAGAGATGATAAATACCCTACCAGCTCTTGTGTGAGGTCATCAAATTCATTGATACATAGACTGGAAGAGATTAGAATCAGTGACCTGTATGTCCTATCCACTCCTGCCTCTACTCCTCCTACCTGTCCAGGCCCCGAGGCTTTCCACCACGGTTTCACACTGTCTTACAATTTTTTTTTAAATCAGGGTTCCCCTACTCTCAGAGACTTCTGCCTTCTCTCCTCCCACCTTCTCTCCTCCCACCTTCTCTCCTCCTACCTTCTCTCTTTCCACCTTCTCTCCTCCTGCCTTCTCTCATTCTGACTTCTCTCCTAGTCATCTTTCCAGGCCCAGCATAGCAGTCCCTTCCCAGCTGACCCAGCCCCCAGCTGCTGCTCCTTCTGACACCTGGAACCCCATTTCCTGATGTCACCCAGGAGTGTCTGCACCCCATTGGCCTACCCGAGCTCTGGCCCCCTAAACTGGCTACCATCCATTACTGGGGCGTGACATTAATTCATCTCCAAAAAAATTAATAGTCAGGTTTTATGAAAAGTTTAGTGCCTGTGGGGCAACATTTGCCTTAAGTCCCATTTAAATATCTGTTTCTCCCCAATTTTCTCTCTCCCAAAACTGCCAGACACTCTCTCTTTCCCCTCAACCTTCTCCTTCTCAGCCCTCTCAACCCATGGGCTCCAGTCTCCTCCCTCAAAATGGCCCCTCAGCAAAACATAGACTGGTGGCCCACCACGCCTGGCAGCCCACAGTCCCGGCTGTAGGACAGCAGCTCCATCGAGTACTTCACCTTCATTTACTAGGAGCCTCTGTTTCCACTTGTCCCACCTTCCTAGACTCAGCTCCACGTGGGCAGGGACAGTGTGTCTTCTTCCTTCTTTGCATTCCCTGATGCCTCATTATTTCAGTTGGATGTGCACGTCGTAGGTTCTGAACAGACATTTCTGATAGCTATGTCCTTCTTTCCTGCCTGGCTCTGCTTCCTGAATGGAGGCCTCTGGAGTCTCTCTCCTCTTCGTCCCCTAGATTGTGCCACAGAAAAGGGCAAGGATGGGAGATGGGAGCAGAGGTAGGGAGAATGAGGGCCTGCACTGTAGTCCAGGGATGGTGCTCGACAAGAAAACCCTTCTCTTCTGCTCCCTGGGGAAGGCTGTGGATGGGTGGAGCCTGAACTCAGGCGTTACTGTGCCCCTGCCTCACCTCGTCAGGGTTTGGTTACCTCCTGGGCAAACCTGGGGCCCTAGTGCATCTCTCCCTCCCTCGGAAATACATGGGGGAGGAGGTTTGCTTTGGGCCTGGGTGCAAAGTTAGAGGCTGGGTCAGCCTTAGGGGCCTCAGCCATGGGAGGCAAACCTTAGCCTTTACCTTTCTGTAGCCCCAGCGCTAGCCTTGGCCATCTGGTGGGCTGTTTGTCACCATTCTGATAGCTGCACTCCCATAGGGGTCTCTGCTTTAGAAATGCATGCACTGGCACTTGTTAATTGGCTGGTACAAATGTGCAGGCATACTTTTTTAAAAAAAATTATGTATTATTGAAAGTATTACATATGTCCTCCCCCCATTAACCCCTTCTCGCCCACCCTCCCACCCCAAGCCTTTACCACCCTATTGTCTGTGTTTATGGGTTATGCATATATGCATACAAGTTCTTTGGTTGATCTTTTCCCACCCGCCTTGTTAACTGTCCTATCCTCAAGAAAGCGCCTTTCTCCTTTTAGCTCCTCAATCCTCGTGAGCAAACTGTTACAACCACAGGCAGGCCCAACCCTCCCCACCCCTTTCCTCATTAACACTTCCTCCTGAGGTGCAAGGGAAGCTGTTTGCTGCAGATGCAGACAGAGGCTGTGCTGAGTTAGGGCAAGGCTGCTTTGGTAGGCTCACTGCCTGCTGGGGGAGGGCTGGAGGGTCTGAAACACAGCCAGCTAGGCCCTGCCCCTCACGGAGGCCTCCACCCCAGGAATCTTGCTGGCAAGGGTGACTGGTGGAGGAAGAGTACAGAGTTAGTTCTGATTTTGAGCTGCCTGGAGAGCCAGAAGCAAAGGGGATGCTTGATCATGAACTGCAAGCTCAGAGAAGGCAGGGAGAGCAGACAGGCAGAACAGAAAATGCCGCAGGGCTTCCTCTCTGTCTCTGGGGTCCCAGGATCCTGGAAGTGGGTCAGCAGATCTACTCTAGGCCAATCATACCCACCTCCCCCCACCTCTGGGAAGCAAGTGCAGCTCCTTACTGAGCTCTCCAGGGGAAATTTGCTCAAGTCTGCCCCTTGCTATGCTTTCCTCTGTTTCTGTCCCTCTATATCCTTCTAAATCATTACCTCATCCTGAAATCACACCTGTTATTGAAGGTACTGGGAAAGGATCGCGTCCATCCCACCTTTCTAAACTGTTCTAAAGCATGATAAACCTGCACTCTCTCGTGGTGTCCAATGCTTTCCTGCCCTATCTCACAGCTCACCCACCCCGTGGCCTTTTCCTGCAGGTCAGCAGCCCTTTATGGGGAGGCAGGCTACTCCACTCTCTCTCTGCAGACACAGCGAAAGAATCTCCAAATCGGAGAGACAGTCCTGGCAGACTCTTGGCCCAGTCACCACACCCTCCCACACACACTTGGCGTGATAGAATTGAGCACATTCTTTTGTCACTGGGAGATAAGCCCATACAGGGTGATGTGTTAACTCATCCTGGTGGCTACAAATCTGGGTGGATTCACGTCCCAGAGGTTCCAGAATGTTCAGACCTTGAAGGAATCTTGAGAGCCAAAGGTTCATTTGAATCCGAAGCTCAGAAGAAGCAAGGACACTGTTCAAGGTCATAATCAGCTAAGACACTTGGGACTGCAAAGAAAAAACCTGAAAAGACCATGTTGTTATCATTCATTTTATGAAAAAGTTACCATATAGAAGCTCCAGAACTTCGACTCCCTGCAGGTCAGATATGTAGCAAATACATGGCCATAGCTGGATCCTCAGAGAATCCTTCCTTTCTCTTACCGGGTTGTTCTGGCCGCAGGGCTCGGTTGTAATGAAGGCTCACAGAGAAGGAGTACCAGTGGGTGACTGCACGAGGGATGTGACTTGAGGGAGCCCAGGAAAAGACTGGGACCTTGTGGGAGGTCAGGGCACAGGGGGCATGTTGGGGAGCAGAGTGGGTGGGAAGGTGGCACAGTACCTAGCCCAGAGCTGGCACAGAGCAGGTGCTAATGGAGCTCTGTGAAAGGGAGGAGGGGAGGGGAGAAAGAGGAAGCAAGATGCACTGGGCTCCATTGAAGGAAGGGGAACAATAAAGAGTTTGAAGAAGAGGCTTGTCTTTTCTGGTTTGGCGTGTGAGCCCCGGGTTTTTACTTGGATAAATTCCAATCAGCAGCTCTCTCATTCGTTTATTCATGAAGCTCCTTTTGGTTCAACCTGCTTTGAACTGTGGACTGAGACTGTGAGCTGCCAGGCGTGGTGGGCCACCAGAATGCCGGGACTGTGGGCTGCCAGGCGTGGTGGGCCACCAGAATCCCCGGACTGTGGGCTGCCAGGTGTGGTGGGCCACCAGAATGCCGGGACTGTGGGCTGCCAGGCGTGGTGGGCCACCAGAATCCCCGGACTGTGGGCTGCCAGGCGTGGTGGGCCACCAGAATGCCGGGACTGTGGGCTGCCAGGCGTGGTGGGCCACCAGAATGCCGGGACTGTGGGCTGCCAGGCGTGGTGGGCACCAGAATGCCGGGACTGTGGGCTGCCAGGCGTGGTGGGCCACCAGAATGCCCGGACTGTGGGCTGCCAGGCGTGGTGGGCCACCAGAATGCCCGGACTGTGGGCTGCCAGGCGTGGTGGGCCACCAGAATGCCGGGGCTGTGGGCTGCCAGGCGTGGTGGGCCACCAGAATGCCCGGACTGTGGGCTTCCAGGCGTGGTGGGCCACCAGAATGCCGGGACTGTGGGCTGCCAGGCGTGGTGGGCACCAGAATGCCGGGACTGTGGGCTGCCAGGCGTGGTGGGCCACCAGAATGCCCGGACTGTGGGCTGCCAGGCGTGGTGGGCCACCAGAATGCCCGGACTGTGGGCTGCCAGGCGTGGTGGGCCACCAGAATGCCGGGGCTGTGGGCTGCCAGGCGTGGTGGGCCACCAGAATGCCCGGACTGTGGGCTTCCAGGCGTGGTGGGCCACCAGAATGCCGGGACTGTGGGCTGCCAGGCGTGGTGGGCCACCAGAATGCCGGGACTGTGGGCTGCCAGGCGTGGTGGGCCACCAGAATGCCGGGACTGTGGGCTGCCAGGCGTGGTGGGCCACCAGAATGCCGGGGCTGTGGGCTGCCAGGCGTGGTGGGCCACCAGAATCCCCGGACTGTGGGCTGCCAGGCGTGGTGGGCCACCAGAATGCCGGGACTGTGGGCTGCCAGGCGTGGTGGGCCACCAGAATGCCGGGACTGTGGGCTGCCAGGCGTGGTGGGCCACCAGAATGCCGGGGCTGTGGGCTGCCAGGCGTGGTGGGCCACCAGAATGCCGGGGCTGTGGGCTGCCAGGCGTGGTGGGCCACCAGAATGCCGGGACTGTGGGCTGCCAGGCGTGGTGGGCCACCAGAATCCCCGGACTGTGGGCTGCCAGGTGTGGTGGGCCACCAGAATGCCGGGACTGTGGGCTGCCAGGCGTGGTGGGCCACCAGAATCCCCGGACTGTGGGCTTCCAGGCGTGGTGGGCCACCAGAATCCCCGGACTGTGGGCTGCCAGGCGTGGTGGGCCACCAGAATGCCGGGACTGTGGGCTGCCAGGCGTGGTGGGCCACCAGAATGCCGGGACTGTGGGCTGCCAGGCGTGGTGGGCCACCAGAATCCCCGGACTGTGGGCTGCCAGGTGTGGTGGGCCACCAGAATCCCCGGACTGTGGGCTGCCAGGTGTGGTGGGCCACCAGAATCCCCGGACTGTGGGCTGCTAGGCGTGGTGGGCCACCAGAATGCCGGGACTGTGGGCTGCCAGGCGTGGTGGGCCACCAGAATGCCGGGACTGTGGGCTGCCAGGCGTGGTGGGCCACCAGAATCCCCGGACTGTGGGCTGCCAGGCGTGGTGGGCCACCAGAATGCCGGGACTGTGGGCTGCCAGGCATGGTGGGCCACCAGAATCCCCGGACTGTGGGCTGCCAGGCATGGTGGGCCACCAGAATCCCCGGACTGTGGGCTGCCAGGTGTGGTGGGCCACCAGAATCCCCGGACTGTGGGCTGCTAGGCGTGGTGGGCCACCAGCCTATGTTTTGCTGAGGGAGGAGACTGGAGCCCATGGGTTGAGAGGGCTGAGAAGGAGAAGGTTGAGGGGAAAGAGAGAGTGTCTGGCAGCTTTGGGAGAGCGAAAATTGGGGAGAAACAGATATTTAAATGGGACTTAAGGGAAATGTTGCCCCACAGGCAACATTGATAAAACAAAAAGAGAGCCACAAAACTCCTTAGTATGGCTTATACAACCACCCCCGTTTTCAGCCCACAAATATTTATTGAGTGGTTACCAAATGGCAGGTGCTCTGCCAGGCTTTACATCCCTTGCAGTGAACAGGACAATTAGGGCCCCAGCTTTCCGAAAGGAACATTCTAATGTGACTCATGGGATGGGGGTACGGGGAGGCATCATGACTGGGAAGAGGACACCAAACAAGTGGGCAACTGGCGATTTCAGGTTGATCTCAGTGCAGGGCTCTGGGCAGTGAGGCCTTCCCTGACCCCTGCTGGAGTAGGGCCCCCGTGCAACTAACGCCCGAGAAGGAGCTGGCTATGCAAACAGCAGAGGAGGAGGCTGGGAGTGGGGAGAAAGGAAGGACATTCTGAGCAGAAGGAACTACAAATTAAGGCACCAAGGCAGAAAAAGCTATGCCAGTTTGAGGAGCAGAGAGGAGGCCAGTAGAGCTTCACTCAGTGAGTGAAGGGGAGAGGGGAGGGAAGGGGGAGGGTCTTATGAATGGCACACACCGAATTCAGGTTTATTCTATGTACAGTGGAAAGCCATTGAGGACTTGCAAGCATGGAAGGGGCATGCCTTCATTTTATTGTGTGAAATGTACCAGCTTCTCTGTTATGTTTCTAATATAACACTTGCCCCTCCCCTTCTTGGCACAAAGGAAACCACACTGACCCCACAGAAATACCAAAGCAAGTCAGCCAGTCACCAGCTAGCTCAGACCAATGCACAGGTATTTTTATAGGTAATATTTTATATTCCCTCTGAAAAGCCCCCTGAAAGTAGCATTTGGGGCCAATGCCATTCCTTTTCTTACAGAAAGTACCATTAACTTCACTTTATCTTCAGTAGCAGGAGCTGCTAGCATTCAGGTACTCCATGGTTTCCACTTCAAGGTGGGAACAAACACTTAAATGCACTAATGACAAGCATCACCCCATCCAAGCACTGCCACCTCCGTTTCTCCTCCTTAGGGGCCCACCCAGCCATTGGTATTGGTAAACCCGGGCTTAGCCCCATGTCTGAACTTTCTGTGACATTACTGCATCAATGGGATCTTTGAGTTTCTCTGAGCTCTTTATAGCAAGTCCCTCTTTTTGGTCCACTCAAGTCGCGACTCTTCCTGACTCCTCCTGCCTTCTGGAACCTTTCCTCACCTGGCTCTGGAATTCTTGGACTTGGACACATCTTTGGACTCTCAGCCCATTGATTTGTTTCATGTGCTTTGGAGGTTGGGCTTATTTCCCCAGAGGGGGAGCTGCTTGTTTGCCTGTGACTTCCCAGGTTTTTTCCACCTTGAAGTATGGGGTCACTTGACCCCCAAGTGAAGTGGAATCAGAGATTGGGTACTGGCTCTGACCCCATGAGAACAGAGAGATGGGGTAAACAGGAATGGCACTAGGTGTGTTGAACAGATGACAGAGCCTGGTTCTGTGGAGTCATCGCCTGGCCTTTGATTCCCTAGGGCTTTGGATTAGGCTCACTCCTACTCTCTCTAGCTGTTGTGTGAACCTGGCAAATCCCATGTTGTTAAATAAGGGACCAGGGCCCGATGACCATGTTCTCTGGGGCACTTCAGCTTCCCGGATCCCCACTGCTAGCTTCACCCACTGTTGTTGACCTTTGACCTCTTCTGATCTCTCTTCCCAGGTTTGCTTCTCTGGTGCCCACCTGGTTTGCAACTGGCCTTTGACATATGCTGGCCTATGGGGTCACAGTTCCTCTTCTGAGGGCAGTAAGCAGGACTTGTACCCCAAGGGGAGTGGGGAAGGACAAACTGCAAATCTACTGACCTTCTCTTCACCCAAGGGCAAGGCATGTTCTCTGGGAGCCTGTTTTGGGGACAAGGCAGACTGTGTGTGTGGGTGTGGGTGGATGGGTTTGGAGGGTGGATGGAGAAAGCCTTAGGCGTTCCCACTCTGAAGACAAAGAGCATAAATCGGGCATGCTTCCTGCTTCCAGGCTCTGACCCACTGGAGAGAATCCACACTTGCATCTCAGAGTTTGGTGTCTTAATATCTGTAGCTTGTGTTCTTTTTTTTTTTTTTTTTTTTTTTTTTTTTAATATTTTTTATTGATTAAGATATTACATATGTGTACCCTCTACCCCCCCCCTCTCCCCGCTCACCCCCTCACCCCCCCGTTGTCCGTGTCCATTGGTTAGGCCTATATGCTTGCATATAAGTCCTTTGGTTGATCTTTCCCCCTTGCCCCCACCCTCCCCTACCTTCCCTCCAAGGCCCGACAGTCCAATCAATGCCTCTCCGTCTCTGGATCAGTCCTTGTTCATCAGTTTATGTTGTTCATTATATTCCACAAATAAGTGAGATCTTGTGGTATTTATCCGCTCTCCAGTTCCATCGATGCTGTGGCAAATGGTAAGAGTTCCTTTTTCTTCTTCCTCTTCTTAAAGAATACCTTTCAGCATTTCATATAATGCTGGTTTGGTGGTGATGAACTCCTTTAGCTTTTTCTTATCCGTGAAGCTCTTTATCTGACCTTCCATTCTGAATGATAGCTTTGCTGGATAAAGTAATCTTGGTTGCAGGTTCTTGCTATTCATCTCTTTGAATATTTCTTGCCACTCTCTTCTGGCCTGCATGGTTTCTGTTGAGAAATCAGCTGACAGTCGTATGGGTATTCCCTTGTAGGTAACTGACTGTCTTTCTCTTGCTGCTTTTAAGATTCTCTCTTTATCTTTTGCTCTTGGCATTTTAATTATGATGTGTCTTGGTGTGGTCCTCTTTGGATTCCTTTTGTTTGGGGTTCTCTGCGCTTCCTGGACTTGTAAGTCCATTTCTTTCACCAGGTGGGGGAAGTTTTCTGTCATTATTTCTTCAAAAAGGTTTTCAATATCTTGCCCTCTCTCTCCTTCTGGTACCCCTATAATTCTGATGTTGGTACGCTTGAAGTTGTCCCAGAGGTTCCTTACACTATCTTCATATTTTTTGAATCTCTTTTCTTTTTTCTTTTTCGGTTGGGTATTTTTTGTTTCTTTGCATTTCAAATCTTTGACTTGATTCTTGGGATCCTCTTGTCTGCTGTTGGAGCTCTGTAAAGTATTCTTTATTTCAGTCAGTGTATGCATAATTTCTAATTGGTCCTTTTTCATGACCTCCATGGTCTCACCATACTCCTTGAGGGATTCATTAAATTTATCGGCGGTTTCCATAAAATTCTTGACAAACCTTATAAACGTGGCCTTGAACTCTATATCCAGTCGTCTGGCCTCCTCCGTTTCTGCCAATTGTGACCTGTTTCTTTGTCTCCGCATTTTGGCTGCTTCCCTGTGTTGATAGAGTGGCCTGCGCGCCAGGTGTCCTGTAGGGCCCAGTGGCTCAGCCTCCCCAGTTACCTGGGGTGGACACTCTTGGTGCACTCTTGGTGCCTCGCTTGTTGTAGGATCACTGGGAGGAATTGACCTCCAGGCCAATTGGCTGTGGGAATCAGCTGTGTCTGAAGTGGGAGAATGGACCCCCTCTGACCACTGGGTACAGTGGCTCCTGGATCTAAGGAGGTGCTAATTCAGCCCCTGCCTGAGGCCACACAGCAGGAACTACGAAGAGGCTCAGCTGTGAAGCAATGCAAGCCGCTGCGGGGCCTTGGGCCTTCTCTTGGAAGTTCCGGGTCTGGCTGGCCCGGCTGCAGTTAGGTAATTATCAGGTTGCAAAGTTCTGGGGCATTCACATGCAAAAGCCTCTGCCGCAGCCCGGGTGGGGCGGGGTCTCAGGGAGTCAAAAGGGCGGGGAAAGAAGCTATGGCTGATTCTCCGCGCCCGGAGTCGCGCGTCTCAGTGTCCCGGCAATGGCTGCAAGCACCTCCGAGGGAAATCTGCCCCCCAAGTTCGCCCGCTGCCGCCTGAGAGAGCAGCCTCTGCCCGTATGAGTCCTGGGTCCCCAGAGACTTCCCAGAACCGGAGATCAGAGCAGTCGGGAGCTTGTGATTCAAAAAGACAGCCGCGTCCTCAGGTGCCACCCCCTTTCCGCGCGCGCGAGCCGCCGCGTACCTCTGCACTCAGCCTCCGCAGCTCCTCTGGCTCTCAGCGTGCTTTTCTTTTCTTCTAGTTGTAGAAATTACACTCAGCCAGCCTTCCTGTTGTTTTGGACGATGTTTGCTCCGTCCTTTGGGATAATTTTCAATTGTTGTGTGGGGCGACTATTTCCCGGTGTTTATCTATGCCGCCATCTTAGTTTCCAGCTTGTGTTCTTTAGGCAGTGCCATGCAGCCCTTTCCAGAGGATAAGTGTGGTTTATCAGCCACCTGGGGTGGGAGATTCTAGTCCCAGGGTTGCCACTTATTTGCTAGTTTTCTCCAAGAAACTCACCTTCTCTTTGCCTCACCTTTCTTATCAGTAAAATGGAAGAGAAAAGGCCTATTTTCTTTGGGGTGTTTTGGCAATGAAATGAGATAAAACAGAAAGGAAGAAACAGATTCCCATGTGTTTCATGCTAATTTTGATCACTGAACCTTAACTCAATGAAAATATTTTTATTGTTATACAAGAAATAGGAAAACATTATAGAAGTTTTAAAAATCCTGATACAGTTACCCTTTTCTATTTTCTTTCAGATTTTACAGTGATATCCTCAAATAATTATACATAATATGCCTACCATTTTATACTGTGATCCTTTACATAGTGATACTTGATCTTTGGTAGCTTCATTTTACATGCCTGAAAATTATTGTACCTGTCATCTATAATAATAAAAACATAATATTAGACCAGATGTCCTTCCAGATGTCCTTCCTTCTGGACAAAGCCGCAGTAAGGGCCGAGGCAGTGGCCCCTGCACGAATTTTGTGCATTCGGCTTCTAGTGTTTTATAATTTATTTAACCATTCAAACAGTAATTGACATTTGAGCTACTTTCAAATTATCATTATAATAAATGATACTGTGATTGGCACATGGCTTTTTAGTGGAATTTATCTATATACTAGAGGCCAAGTGCACAAAATTCATGCACTGTGGGGGGGGGGGGCTCCCTCAGCCCAGCCTGCACCCTCTCGCAGTCCGGGACCCCTCAGGGGATGTCCACCTGCCAGCTTATCTATATATAACATTTTGCCTATTTGTTAAATTAATACACACACATTGTAGAAAAATTTGAAGATCCAGAAGAGTTTAAAGAAAATTGATCTCACTGGTGATTGTACCATTGGGGGTACCATCAAGGAAATGTGGAGTCTGTTCTATTTGTTTCTTTACATATGTTGTGTGTAGGAGCACACATGTGGATACACATTATTGACCTGATGGTGTGTATGTACCGTGTTGCATCCTGGTCTCTACAAGTTACTATTGTGGCAGGCAGCTGAGAGCATGGGAGTTAAGAGACTGGACTCGAGATTCAGATACTCTGACTTCAAATGCTGCCCCTGCCACTTACTCAGTTAAGGCTTCTGAATAAACTCTAAACCTCAATTTTCATATTTTATTAGCTAGCTAACCTGAGGAAGTTCCTTCTCTAGGCCAGTTTTTAAAAGCATAATAATAGTATCTGTCTCCTGAGGTTGTAAGACTCAATCCATATCAAGCATTTAGCAAAAACATCTGGCACATAAGTCAATGCTCAACAAATACTCCCCATGGCCATTTTTTCATGCATTTTCCATGACATGAAAATGTCTTGGAAATCACTATTTATAATGACCACCCAATATTATATTGCTTATTTATACTGTAACCTAGTCAATTTAATCATATATGCATATTTTTAGTTTCAATAACAAGGCATGGATTTTATGCACCTAAACCTTTGCCTCAGTTTGGATAATTTCCACAGGCAGGCATCCTGGAACTGGAATTAATGGGTTAAGGAGTATGACGATTTTTAAAAGGCTCTTTAATGCTTATGCCAAGTTGCGGCGGCAGAAAAGATTTTAAAGAGCCCCGGGCTTAAACATGGTTTTCAAACTGCGGCAGCAAGAAGTGCAATCGTGGACTTTTTTTTTCTCTCCCCTTCAATCTTTCTTTCCCAGATCTTAAGTTGTAGCCAGAACCTTCAGGGTCCTAGACTTTTGAGACGGTCCCTTGATGTGAAAGGGGCCAGCGCTCGCTCTGGAGAGGGAGGAGGGAGAGATACTAGTTTGAATGTCACAAGCCCAGACAGTCTCTGTAATTGTACCACAGTTGACAGTGCAGCAGCGGTCACGTGACCTGAGCATGACCTCATAGCTCCCGGCTCCGCCGCGCGCCCCGCCTCCCCCCTCCCCCCTCCGCCAGCGGACCCAGCGCGGGCAGCAGGCGGGGGAGGGCGGGTTCGTCACTCCCGGCTAGCAAGTGACCTAAAGGAGGCCTGGGAATTAGGTAACTGTCCTTGGTTTCCTGGGCGAAGAAGAAGGGGGTCGCTAGGATGCCCAGACCTCTGTAATCACTCATCAGCGAGAAAATGTAACAGCACGATTACAAGTATTTGCTGAACGCATCTGGGTATCCAGGTCTGGCTGCAAGCCAGGCTTGGGGCCAGACTCTGCAAATTTCATCTCGCTCAACTCTTATTAATCCACGTCCTTCTTACTGCTGAGGAGAGAGACTTGGAAACACAGATGAGAAAACTTAAGGCCTAGCTGGGGGGTGAGGACGAGCCCAAAGCAACAGAAAATGGGAGGAAACAGTGGGCGCCACCACAAGGCTGGGGGTGGGGGTGGGAGCACTGAAAGCTTCTGGAAGAAAGGAAGGGTTGAGGCCGCGTGGGAAAAAGTATGATGGGGCATTTGTAGTAGAGAGCATGGGATTTTAGAGGAAAGCTTAGAATAAAGCAAGAAAACAAAAAAGATCGAGGAAAAGTATTGATAGGATGAAATGGGCACCAGTGAGAGTCCTACTTCCCCTTTGAGGGTGCCCACAGGTCCCCCAAGATTTAGGGAACGCTGTTGATTGCTTTCACTGTAGGCACACTCTACTCGCAGGCAAGAGCCAGACTGATGACCCAGGTGTTTTAAACGTTTTTCTTGCACCCTCCTATGTATCTGCACATTTTTAGAAGCAAACATTCAAAAATTCTTCATAGTATAAATACTTACATAGGGTGTGCCTTCTGATGTATGCAAATATTGACTTTTTAAAATAAAACTGGTTTAGTACTCTGAAAAATGTTTCTAAATGAAATACTATAGGATTGGATACCTCCATCATCCTTTTAAAAAATACATGAAGTTCGTCCTTAAATGTGGACAACATTTCATCTTTCTCTTTTCCTCCTTGAATTTATACCTCCCCTACAGAACTTTATCCTAACATGTTTTATGACTGAATGTTTTTTATGTATCACCTCATCATATTTCTCTCCAACAAAGCTGTGTATATAAAATGATTTTATTTTTAAAATTTCCTGTGACCATAGACTCTAAATGTTAGGGAACATTTTGTCTGGATTTGTACCATGACAACTAGTACACAATTAATCAAAACAAATGCTATTAGAAAATTTAATAGATACTAAGGAAGCATAAAAAATAAAGCTTAATTGGAAACGCATCTCTTAATGAGATGAAGCTATTTTTTCCCCCTACACTAATTAGTTCATATATCCTTGGATGACTATTACTCATTGCTAGAAGGGGTTAGGGTTCAGCATTCTATTTCTGATGTGGTGTGTGTGTGTGTGCGTTTTGTATTTTTTTGTTTTGTTTTTAATAGATACAAGAGCTGAGCTCAGAAACCGTTTCACATACATAAGTACAAAGACATGAAAGGAATTTTGTTACAACAATGTCTCTCAATTTTACTAACTCCTTTTGAGCTGTATGCCAAAGAGTACATGAGTGAATCATCAAAAATCTTATCAGTCGACAAGTGGAATAGGTTCTCCTTCATTTTGAATTAAAGGAGAAAATCAGAGGCTAGTTGATGTGCCCAGTTATTAGTCTGTCCTCTTTTTCAACATGGATACCAGGATTTAGATTGTCCCCTTCTGGCACTGTGCCTTTCTCTCCACATCAATGCACATGGTAAGATTTGGGATGAATAAGAAGTGTGCCTTTCTTTGGGGGAAGTGGGAGGAAGGTTATCATGAGAAACAGCAGGAACCCTCGTCCGAGAGGTCAGACAGGACACCTGAATGAGAGAGTGCTTGTAGAAGTGGAGGGCTTGTGTGAGGCCTTTAAAAAGACCCTTTGGAGAGTCTTCATGTTTCCCCAAGAGCATCTGAACCTTAGTTTGATTTGGCCCATTGCTAGATTGATGAACAAAGGAAGGGGAGGTAATGGGGTGAGGGGTTCCTATAGGTTCTGAAAGTCTAGTGGTAGGAGGGAAGGTGCTCTAGGTAGAGGGAACCTCCCTGGGGGTAGCCACCTCTCTGTAGGGCCTCTCTGCTGAGGTGGCAGAGGAACAGTAACCTGCATCCTAGGTACACTGGATGCTGTCTGTCTCCTGATCCAGATTCTTCTCTCAGAGCCCTCCTCCTCCTTTTGGTTCAACCTACTTTGAGCTCTTGAATGAACTTTCTTCTCATTCTTCCATGTGGGGGGTCTCTGCAGGGCAGGGTGGGTAACCATAGACCAGGTAGAGTGGAAAGAAACATAGTGGGACCAACAAGGGCCAGAGAAAGCTAGAGCCTCCATCAGACTCCAACAGAGAACTGGCTTCTTTGCTGGCCTGCGTCTCCTCTCCATCCCAAGTCGTGCTCACTCATGAGGCTTTGGCTGACCTCTGTGGTGCCTTTGTGTCCTTAGGAAAGGTCTTATCTGGGCAGATGCAGCCCCATGAGCCTATGAGGTGGAGAGCACAAGACACCTTTGTACGAAGAAAAAGGCTCCCTTTCCTCTGGACAGACACAGCTTAGTGCATGGGGCATGGCTTGGCCAGGGAGAGTGGGCTGCATTTCAGCTCGCACTTGTCCCCTCATCTGGGCACCTGTGAGCATTGCACACTTGCACGACCATGTTGGATATGCTGCTGGTTCCCGCCTCTCTGCCTTTGAGCTCACTGCTCCCCTATGTGGAGTGTTGGCCTTCCAGCTAGTTTAGCCAATCTTACCCATGCTTGGAGGCCCAGTTCAGATGCTGCCTCCTCTGTCAGGAACCAGGCTCCTTCCCAGACAGTCATCTCCCACTCCCCAGGCTTCCTGCAGGACTGTCAATCTATACACATTAATTACACTAAGAATGGTGGGGAGTTACACTAGAGCAGTGGTTCTCAGGAAGCAATTTTCACCCACAGAGGATGATTGGCAGTATCTGGAGACATTATTTGTTGTCACAACTAAGGCAGGGAGCTTGACACTGGTATCTAGTGGGTAGAGGCCAGAGATGCTGCTAAACATCCTACAATGCACAAGACAGCTCCCCTTCCCACCCACCCCCACCCCAAGTGAAGAATTATCTGCCCCAAAATGTCAGTAGTGTCAAGGAGAAACTCTGGATGAGATGATCTCTAGACTTGAAAAGACTTTATGTCACACCCTAAATAATATTTTGAGTTTGTTTTTTTACAATGTGTTATTTATTTATTTATTTATTTATTTATTTATTTTTAATCCTCCCCTGGGGATATTTTTCCATTGATTTTCTAGATAGAGTGGGAGAGAAAGGGAAAGACAGAGAGGAATAGCAATGTGAGAGAAACACATCGATTGATTGCCTCCTGCATGAGCCCTGACCAGGGCCCCAGGCCTGGGAGGAGCCTGCTACCGAGATACGTGCCCTTCACCAGAATCAAACCCGGGACCCTTTGGTCCGCAGGCCCATGCTCTATCCACTGAGCCAAACTGGGAAGGGCTACAAGGTGTTTTAATGGCTTCAGTGTCAGTGGTACTTCCTCAGCCAGATGGTGAATTCTTGGAGGACAGAGACCGTGCCTGAAGGGCACCCGCACTAGATCCCCCGGGTTTTGGGCTGTCAGGAAGATGTAGAAGATGCTCTCAGAGTTTACTTATGAGCTTCTGCTAGAATTTCTTGCCAATTGGACTCTATTACATTATATCTTAACAAACCATGATAAAAAAGAGAGCCACAAAACTCCTTAGTATGGCTTATACAACCACCCCCATTTTCAGCCCACACCTCACTACATGCCTAAGCCCTGGGCTCAGCTGAAAAAATGTTGAGAGAGATCATTAAACTTCAAGGTGTGGGCAGGCATGTGTCAGCTTTCTCTTTAGCCTGGAGCAAGGAATCCATGAACAATGTTTCCTAAAGCCGTAAATGCAGCCTAGAAAAATCCCACACAGGATTCATTAGAAAGAAAAGCTCTGATAGATTTCTCAAGTGCAGCATTTCCCAGCAGGTCAGATGTTTGTATTTGTGGGGGTCCACAAGCCATGTGTTTAAATAACTTTAAAGCTAGCTAACATGTTGTTCAATGTTCTAGCCTCCTATCTTGAAAAAAAAAAAATCTTCATAATGACCTGGAAGGTCAAGTCAAATTGAGAATTTTCATACTCCTTACATCACTATGCTGGAACATGGTGATTATGGGGAGAGCTGGCCCCATACCTCCTCTGACCCTATACTCATGACACATGGCCTGCCTCTTTCTTCTCTCCCCCAGCTCTGCCTCATCCTTTGAGGGACCTGGTAAGGACATTTCAGCCTACATGTTTAAGTCCCAATCACATCTCTTGGATTCTCACCACCAATTCAGTCTCCTCTGGGGAGGGGAAGAAGCCTGCAGGCTCTAAAAACAGGTTTGGTACCTTTTGGGCAAGGTATTCCTGGGTCCTATATACCCAGGGTCTAGGAAAAATGTGTGAGCATGGTGGACATATCCACTTGGCCCCACAGATTCCTTACCTGAGAGGGAGGAAGAGACCAGAGAAGGGTCAGAGTGGGGCCCTCTTAAAGTGCCAGCCTAGCATAATGTCCCTCTTATCAGATCTAAGGGTAGAACCATGTCTCTGAGTAGCAGCAGCTACATGATCTGCCCTGGGCCTTTTAGAGACCTACCTCCCACCCTCATCCTCACCACATGCAGATAGGTAGGAACCACAAGAGCCACTTTTTTAAAGAGATATAATTCATATACTCATACTTTGCCTACTTAAAGTGTAGAATTCAATGACTTTTACTGTATTCAGAGTTGTGCAACTATCACCACAATCAATTTTAGACCATTTTATTATCCCAAAGGAAACTCTGGACCTTCGCTGTCAATTGGGAACCTTAGCTCCCAATTCCTCCAGCCCTAGGCAACCACTAATCTACTGTCCATCTCTATAGATTTGCCTATTTCAGACTTTTCATATAAAAGGAGTCATAGAATAGGTGGTCTTTTGTGATTGGCTTCTTTCACTTAGCATAATGTTTTCAAGGTTCATTCATGTTGTAGCATGTCAGTGCTTCATTCCTTTGTATTGCCTAATATTCTACTGTGTGGCTATTCCTCACTGTAGTTATCCACCCATCAGATGATGGACATTGGGGTAGTTTCCTGACATTTCATGGTCTTTTTTTAAATTTAAATTTTAAAGAAATTGATTTCAGAGAGAAAGGGAGAGGGAGAGAGAAACAGAAACATCAATGATGAAAGAGAATCATTGATTGGCTACCTCCTGCATGCCACACACTGGGGATTGAGCCTGCAACCCAGGCATGTGCCTTGACGGGAATCGAACCATGACCTCCTGGTTCATAGGTCGACGCTCAACCACTGAGCCATGCCAGCTGGGCTTTCATGGTCTTTTCAATGGACCCTCTTCTGAGTACAGTACTCTGTAATGTTGGTGGTGCATGGCATATGCTTGTCTGTGGAGTTCCCACTGGGTGTCCCTCTCATCAGGCCATGCTCCCATTTCCCTTGCACTGTCATCAATGTCTCCACCTTCACGATGCCAGAGCAGGGCTGTTTTGCCTCAAGAAATGGGGGAAATGGCTCCCTTTCCTGAGGAAGGGCACATGAGAGAACACCCTTCTCCCCAATGTCTCCCAAACACCCTTGTTTAGTTTCATCCCCGCAGCTTTCTCCATAGGACCTCCTGGGAACAGATGCCATGATACCTCCTCTATTGGCCATTGCTAAGCCCAGGCTCCACCTTTTTAGCCAAATGGGAAAGTCCTTGTATGATTTAGAACTCTTGGTTCCAGTGAAAGAAACCCAATTCCAATTAAAGTTAATAGAAACTGAAAGCTTTAGGATGTCTCTTATTTTAGGTGGATCCAGGGGCTCAAATCATGCCAACAAGGACTCACTTTCTCTCTCCTCTCCCTCCCCCCACACCCGCCCTATCTGTGTATTCTCATCTTTTCTTGGCTCTGCTTTTCTCTCTATTGGTTCTATTCTCAGGAAGGCTTTTCCCAAGTGGAACAAGATAGCCTCCAGCAGCTTTGGATATATATTCTATCAGCTGAGTACCCAGTGGAAAGACAGTTTATTTTCCCAAGAGTTCCAGGAAAAGTCCTAGTTCTGAGATTTCATTGGTCAGGCTTGGATCATGTGACAACGCAACAACCAAGTATTTTGGCCAAGAGATGGAATGTTCCATCCAGTCGGTCAGGTCTGGGTCTTGGACCTCCCTTGACTGAAAGTCAGCCCACCTGAACCTCATGGACAGAGATTGAGTAACAAGGAGTTCCTCAAAAGAGAATCAAGGGACAATGAATGCTGGACACATCCAGCACTGGATGTCATTGGAATCATCCTATGACCTTACCTGTCTGGGGTCTGCCCTACCAGTTTATCATACATGTTCAGATATGCCTTAACTCGAGTAGTGGACTTTCTTCAGCTGCAGCCGAGATCCCTGCTAAATATGATAAATTAATTTCTTATTAGACTCTCGAAATTGATATTTAATAATTACCCTTCTTAATGATGGTTTGTAATTGAACATGAACAAATTCTTAGTTTAAGAAATTTTGCCCTAATGGTATATAAGTTTTATGGCAGAACACTAGAGAAATAAAACATTTTTAAAGATTTTTTTAATTGATTTTTAGAGAAAGGAAGGGAGAGGGAGAGACATCGATGTGAGAATGAAGCATCTATTGGTTACCTCCTACATGCTCTTTACCAGGAATGGAGCCTGTAACTCAGGCATGCAACCTGACCAGGAATCAAACCTGCCACCTTACCTTTTGGTGTACAGATGACACCTAACCAACTGAGCCACACAAGCCTGGAGAAAATATTTTTGAATTCAAGAGGCCTTTTGAGACCCAGAGGCACAGTTAGTAGGTACCCACCCAGCCCACTCATGTTTAGGATCTAAATGTCCTTGATATAATGTCATAGTAATTTATGCACGCCAGGGATGAGCCGAGACAGGTGGGGGAGGTAAGAAAGGGGTCAGGGAGTCATAGGCAAGGTCCCTGGTGGAGAGGAGAAAGCTGGCTGTAGACAGCAGCACAATATAGCTCTTCTCAGAGATCCCTCCTCACTCTTTCTCCCACTTTCCTTATTCCTTTGTCACCATGGCAACTAATGATGCTTCCTCCTCCTGGCCCCCTCTCTGGCTGTTTCTGGTCTCTAGGCCTCATTGCTCTGTCTGACCAACTTCATAGAGCTGTTGCCAGCCTCTCTCTACATAACTCAGCCTGGCCACCCACCTCTGCCCTCCACCCCAACACTCCCTCCCTCCTCATTTCTGTGCTTCCAGGCCCCTTCTTCACTCCTAGTCCAGGCTCGAGCCAAATTCCTATCTTTCTTCTAGACGTTGTATATGAAAATTAGATTTTTGCCACTCTAACTTGATTTGAAATGCATTAAGAGGTCTATCTCTCTTGAAACACCTCAAAGTGAGGCAATTTGTGAAGAGAAGAGTCCCTTACTGCTGCTTAAACCCTGGACGAGAGCGATCACATTCTATTTTTGTACTAAGCGTGTGTTCTGTTTAAAGAGATCCCCCAGCAGGTCTCTGAGTGAAACAGACTCTATCATAAGGGAAGTCATATCTCAAGTTCAGAGATTGTGAGCTGGTGGCCCAGACTTTTGTTCAGTTTGGAGAGTGGTTAAGAAACTTGAACCAGCAGTTGAAAATCAGCAGGTTCACATAAAAAGATTCCATTCTTGCTGCCCTTGAAAAACTGTACATGAGGCCTGCATCCTCCCATGGTCAAGATGGGCAGGAGGGAGGTGAGTAGGGGCTCTTTCACATTGGCTCTTCCTTTCCTGTTAACTACACCAGGCCAGCGTCCCTCTTTTACCTGCCCTGTCTGGGCCCTCTGGGCATCCCAATTTGGAGAACGGGGCTTGTGTGTGGTTTGCTTAGGAGAGCCATGTGAAGCTTCTCTGAAGTTAGCTTGGTATCTGAGGGCAGGTGAGCTTTTTACCACTTTACTTCTGCTTCCAGACTCTTCCAATCAAAGCACACTGATTTCTAGGAACCCACTGGGGCAGCTCTGGTACCAGGGGGCTTTGTGCATGTGAAGATACAGAAATCATAAGTGAACGTTAGTGAGCATGAACTGTAAGATTTCTGTTGGGATCCAACCACCTTCCTCTTCTTTCTTATACCTGCCTTAGTATCCTGGTCTCCAGAGATAGCGAGCTAGGTATGGCTGATTCAAGAGGGAAGACCCCCAGGCCAGCTACAGACCCACTCACCTGACTTGAGGGGTAAAATAGTGGATGTTGGGTGGGTCCAGAGGAAGCTCTCCAGGGCTTTGAGTATGGATCGCCTGTGCACTTCTCAAGAACATGGCAGGGGTATGACTCCGGTTGGGATAGTGAGTGAGGACTTACTAGTACATCATGTCCCCTCTGAAAGGCATGTCCCTCCACAGCCTTTGATGGGAGGCAGGAAGAGAATGGGTAGAATAAAAGGGTAGATTTTTAAGTCAAACACTTTTGAATTTGCTACTGCTAGGTGCAAGTAGAGACACACACAGTAGGGCTACACAATACCATTGGAAATTCAGTAACAGTACTCTTCAAAGCAGCTCTGAATCTTCATCCACAAGCCCAAATAGACATATATATTTCTGTTTTCTTTAAATCAACTTTCAGCTCCTTGCCATAATTGGTCTCTGCCATCTTTCAGCTGAGGAAGCCCAGGCAACTCTCTAAGTCTGCTTTCTCAGCTGCAAAGAGAGGGTGGTAATCGTGCTCCTTCGGAGGATGGGATGGAGTGGGTGGGGGTGGGCATGGGGTGAAATAAGGAGACATAAAGTGCATTGGGCAGGCAGAGTGTGCAGGAGGTATTGTGTGCACCCTTTTCTCCTCTCCAAGAAGCCTTCACAGAATATGTCAGCCCACAGAGCCCTGCTCAGCCTGTTGCATCCTTTGGTTCATTGGATTGTTCATCCATTTATTCCTCAAGTACTGGGAGCTCCCTGCAGCCACACTATTAGCTTCTCTGCTGTCTCCTGGCTGAAGCCAGAGCTGGGAGAAGAGCTGCCCATGGTAGTGAGCTATAGCACTGGCCCTTCCTGGGAGTGGGGGAGATCTGGAGACCCCCATCCCACCCACCCCACCTCCTCAGCCAAATGTTGCCTTGCTCAGCACTTTCTGCCCAGCTTCCTGGTGGCTGGCTTCCAAGGCCTGCTTTCTGTCCCAGGACCTTACAAAGGCCCCTTTGATGAAAAGTTTGAGGCAAAGTGACTGTGTCATTTGATACAAATGAGGCTCATGGGGGTACAAGTTGAGCTTTATTCTTCTATTTTTGGATTTTCTAACCCAGAGCAAAATGATCAGCTGAATGGGGCGAGGGGCAGAAGCCAGGAGGGAGGGGAACCTCGGAGGAGTTGGAGAGCTTGAGGCTTCTGGTAATTAGCCCTGTGATTAGCAGCTGCCAGATCTGAGTGTGACCTGCACACAGAGAGGTGCCTCCTGCTCCCTCAGATGCTGCTTCCAGAGCCCATGGTGAACCAGGGATCCTCTCTACCTGGGAGGAGACCTCAGCATCCCCCACCCCCTTTCACAATGCACCCCCTGCTCCCCTCCCGCCTACTGATGGGGTGTTCAAGGCCATAGTCTCTCAGGGTGGGACTTGAGAGGTACCACCAAAGCCCCTGACCTCAGGGGGTCTCCATATAACCCCCAGTCTGGCCTCATGGGTGGACCACCAGGGCAGTGGCACCACGCCCCATGCTCAAGGGGACCCTGTGATCAGAGGGAACTCTGTGCTGGGGGGATGCCAAGCTGAAAGGGACCCCTGCATTCGGGGGGGCACACTTGGTTTCAGACTCTGCTGTCACCACCTTGCAATTTTTAATGTTTTTAACACCTGCATTGTCCTTTGCACTGGGCCCCACACATTCTGGAGCTGGTTCTCTCCACTTCTCCCAGTTCTTGAAATCGAGTGGACAATTCCTACACCCTTCCCTGTTCATCTCTTACTAACACCTAACAAATGTGTATAGCTCCTCATTTACCATGAGCTTGCACCCCCTTATCAAACTCACCTGTCACCACAGCCCTGTGAGATGGTTACATCACCCATTCACAGCTGAGGAGGAGGTCGTTTGTGGGGATTTGTCCCATGACTTCAGGCCCTTTGTTCCCCCTGAGGAACAAACATGCTTGCCTTCTGACACATGTATAACCCATCCTACTGAAGTGTAGGAAATTTGCAAGTCCGAAGCTGATTCTCCACTTTGCTCTTAAAAGCCAACCAAGCCCGCCGAGGGTGCTTAATAAATACTGACTAATGAACCTGCAGCTGCTGCTCCTTTGGCTAATTAAGTCTAAATAAGTCACAGACTTTAAATTATGCAACAAGGCTTGGCCAAAACAGCTTAAAAATGCGGGAGCCCCAGCTTTTCTGCTGTGCCCTGTGGAAAAATCCCATCTTTTAATCACGCTTAACCTTCCTGAAGGAACAGTGGCAGCCTTTAAATAATGAATGAACGTCTATTAGCAAGGTTTTCCCAAAGCTGCACACATCAGAGGTGGATCAAAAAAGGGACGGAGACAGACAGGCCTGGGGGATGCCTGAAGTTTCTGTGAGTCCGGGAGTGCTGGGAAAAGTCAGTCAGTTCCTTAGAAGCCCAGAGCAAGGACTTGGAAGGAGCACAGAGGGAGGCCATATGTATGGACACCCGGGCTGCGCCCAGGGCTGATGGAGGTTCCCGCAGTACTTCCAGGAGCTATGGGCTCAGTTATCCTCTCTCTCTTCTCCTGCCCATATGCACCTTACCTCCCCCAGACCCTCGAGGCTAAGAGCAATGTCTTCACAACAAGGCACAGGTAGAATTGAGTCATATCCCCTAGAGCAGAGAGCTTCCCAGACTTTCTGAGATGCCCCAGGCAGTGCGGATGCAGCTGGTCCCCGGATGGCATGTTGAGTAGCAAGGATTTAGGTTTCGTAATGTGGCTGCCCAGTACAACCAGTGGGGCACTTTTAAGGCTCCCAACCCCCCCGCCCGCCGGACATCATCACAAATCAATTAAATTCAACCCTAGGCTTTGGTTCTTTTTAAATTTTTAAAAACTGAGTTTGAGCCCGGCTGGCATGGCTCAGTGGTTGAGTACCAACCTATGAACCAGGAGGTCACAGTTCGATTCCCGGTTGGGGCACATGCCTGGGTTGCAGGCTCGATCCCCAGTGTGGGGCATGTAGGAGGCAGCCAATCAATGGTTCTCTCCCATCATTGATGTTTCTATCTCTCTCTCCCTCTTCCTTCCTCTCTGAAGTCAGTAAAAAATATATATTTTTAAAAAAACAAAAAACTGAGTTAGAGTCTAGATAACTTACAGGTCGCCCAAATGGAAAGCTTAACCAACGTGCTGCAGCCAGTTATCTGCTAAAGTGGGATTAGAAACATACATGGCAGGAAGTGGCCTTGGGAACCAGCCTGCTCCCCCTTCCCTCCTGTGACCAGCAGTCTCCAGGACTGGTCTTGCCCTTGAGCCCGGTTGCCACCAGTGTGGTTCCATTCGGGGAGCAGGAAAGATACTTCCATCTCCCTCTCCCTAAGCCTGCCTGAAACTTGGCTATGAGCGCATGATTGTTTGGGCGAAAGCTGAGTGTAATGTGTGGCTCTGTTACACCCTCAGTCTTGAGCAGCTCAGTATGGTGTGAGTGGGCTGACAGGCGAGCTGCCTGTCGAGCTGTAGGGGCCACTGGCTTCGTCCTGTGGGACCTGGGATTCAGGAGGAGGAGGAGGTTTCTAGGAACAAATGTGCTTCCTCTTGCATTTTTGCTGAAGGTACCCAGCACAGAGGGGCATCCTTCTAAGTCCCCAGGCCAGGCTGCTGTCCTGGCTGTGTAAGGTCGTGGGGCCTCAGGCAGAGGTCAAGAGGATGAGGGCAGAGCTGTTCCAGTCATGTATCCAGGGAAAAGCATGACCTTCCTGCTGTGGTATGAGAATGAGGTCTTAAGACAGAAGTGAGCCAGGCTCAGATTGGCTGCAGCTGTACTCCACCCAATTGTCTCAACCCCACCACGACTCTGGCTCAGTGCTGGGGAGTGGAGTGGGAGCTGGGCCTAAAAAAGGCTGTGTACGGTAGACAGTCACTTACTCAATATCCACTCCTCCCTCTTCCCATACTCTCAGAATCCTAATTTTGTTCAATTCTGCAATAGTGCCCATGCAAAAAACCAAAACAAACAAAAAAACAAACAAAAACAAACACCTTGCCATCTCCGATGCCCTGCAGCTAGAGCAGCCACATGACCATCTTCTCCAAGAAGGTTGTGAAAACGACCCAAAGTGAAAACCCTACCATTGAGCATTTAATGAGAAACGACAGCTTTATTACTTCCAAGTAACCTGTCCCACGGAGCTACACACAGGGGTGGATGCTTTGAGTTGAGGGGAAGATGAGAAGTCACCATAGACTTAGATGGCAGGATAATGTGTAATGACATTGAATCCTGGGGAGGTCGTCTTTTTTACATGTGTTTTCAGCGAGCATCACTCAGAGCCTGAGACAGAAACTTACTCTTTTGTTCTCTTAAGGCAGAGCCCTATGCCTGGGAAGAGGAGAGGTTCCTAAAGACTTGATGGATTGTACAGCTGCCCAGCCGCATTCAGTTTGCTGCATTTATCCCCTAAAGATTCCTATTCCTTCGCCAGCCGGTCAGCCATCATTCCTGGGCAGGGCTGCTGGGGTCAGTGCAGCTGACAGTGAGCTGGGGTGTGTGTGACAGAGAAGGGGTGGGGGCTGGCAATGGGGAGTTGAAGTTCTTTATCTAGTTACATATGCACTCTGCAGCCTCATTTTGAGCTTCCCGCGAGCCCTCTAGTGTTCAAAGTCTGTTCCTTTAGGTTGTGGCTGCCTGTTTATTTGGGGTGGAGGGAGGTGTGTGCAATTCTATTGTGGATAACTGTTTATTTGCTGTGTGTGTGTGTGTGTGTGTGTGTGTGTGTGTGTGTGTTGAGGGTTGGGCTGTGTGGCCTGTTTTTTTCCCCTCCTCCCACTTTTCCACTGGACTGCATTGCTGAGTCGCTCTGGGCCCAATCAGGTGTTCAATTCTTCCTTTCCTAGGAGGATGCCCAGAGTTAGCTCCCCTGCCTCACCGAGGCAGACACTGCTCAGGAGTAGGGGCACCTTTTGCCAATCAGATCCTGATAGGCCTGTCCTGGGCTCCCTGGAGCTTCAGCATCCCTCTTTGTGGCCCGAGGGCAGGCTCCAAGCCTGCATGACTGACTGTGCAGTCCTGTTCAGCCCGGCGACACATGGACCCTTGCCAGTGGCCTGGTGATGCTCTGCTGACATGTTTGCAGAGCTGGAAAGAGTCTCTTGTACTAGTTTCCTGCACGAGTGTTGCTGCTATAACACGTGACTGTAAACTTAGAGGCTCAGGGCACCTCCCATGTATTCTCTTATAGTTCTGGAGGCCAGGGCTGCATTCTTTCTGAAGGTGTAGGAGAGAACCCCTCTTCTTGCCTTTCCTAGCATCTAGAGGCTGCCTTCAGTCCTTGGCTTGTGTACCCGCATCACTCCAACCTCTGCTTCCAAGGTCACATCTCCTCTCCGGCCCCCACCTTCCCGTCTCCCTCTTATAAGCACCCTTGTGATTACAGTGGGCTCACCTGGATAACCCAGGACGATCTCCCCATTTCAAGGTCCTTCATTTAATTGCACCTCAAAGTCTCCTTTGCCACATAAGGGGACATATTCATAGGTTCTTGGGACTGAGACATGGACATCTTTGGAGCCCCCCCCCCCGTGCTCCTCCCCCAAGCCTACCACTGCTCCCCACACCTTATGGCATGATTTCTGCGATTCTGGAAAGGCTTTCTAAACCCTTCTTCCTACGGATGCTTCCCTAACCTGCTAACTTGTGAAACTGCCCTCTGAGCAGATCGAGCATCGCCATCCTTAGTGAGAGCTTGGGCTGAGTGCAAGGCCTGGACATGTCACTCACACTAAGGTGTAAAAGGCTGACAGCGAGCGGTGATTTCTAACAGCAAGTTCTGATGGCCAGGAGACAGCGTGTTAGGGCAGGAGGCGCCAGGGAGGGAGGAGGCAGGGTGGCTCGGGCTAACGTGGCTCATGTCCCAGCAACACTAAACGGAGGCTCTCAGTGATGGAGAGAACCAAGGCACTTAGAAGTATGACCACAAAGTTTTAATCAAACAGAGCAAGATGGCCGCGATGCAGAACAGGTAGTGCTTGGAGAAGAGGAAGAAGATCATCTCCTTGGTGACATAGATTATGTGTATGAAGATGAAGCAGTACAGGAACATGGCAAACTGGTTCTGGGGGTGCAGGAGGTCCTGGAAGCTTCCCGAGAACTGTGGGGGAGAGAAGAGAGTGGAGCTGGAAAAACGGGGCCTGGGTGCCAGGCAGAAAGCTGGCTGCCATCCTGCTCTTCTGCCTTCCTGAATGGGACCTCCGGCAGGTGGTTGTCCTCACCGGAGGGAAGTAACAGTGCCCACCTCGTGGGGTTAGCAGGAGAGAGAGGCAAGCAATAAATTCCTAGCAAGGTCACTGGCACAGAGAGGGCATTCGTGGTTGTTCACTTCCCGAGGCTGCTCTTATCCCTCCTGACTCAGGCCTTCCCTCTCTGTTTCATGCTGCCTCTGAGTCACACAGGTAGGCAGTCTCCTGGGCCTCTGAGACCCTAGATCTGAAGGCCAGGTCTCGGCGTTTCCTCTGACAGTTTGCCCAGACACTTAACAGTTTGTTTTCTGGACAGTAGCACAATGAGAGGGTGTCCCCTGGGCACAGATGGACTGTTTCTGACTCTCTTGGTCCTGGCCCATGGCACATAGGGTCAGTCTGTGGTCCTTCAGTCCAGGGTTTGGCCTCTCCTGTGGACACGTGGTGAGAGATGGGGGCTGGGGGTCTCACTCAACCCTGAGAATCTTAGGCCTGAGGAAAACTACTGAAGTTGTCTGGCTGATCCTGCCTGTGTGTTGTTCTTATCTGGAATCTATGTAATTGAGGTTGACAGAGCCCATGGTAACTGTAGAAAGCGCCAACACATAAGGAAGGTGATATTTTGATCTGCAGTTAAGATACTACCCATGGTTTATCCTTTCAAGTATCTTTTAAAATCATGCCACATTTTTTGTACACAGGCAGAGGGCAGGGTCTGTGGTTCCCTAAACTCGGTAAGAAACACACCCACAGAGGTAGTTTTCAATGCAATGGAATGTATCCCATTCACCCAGAAAAGAGAGAGTGGGGAGGAAGTTGAAATATCAAGTCAGCTCTCCACCTTTCCACAAAACACTTTTGTAAACTATTGCTGGAGATCGGGGATTTGGACACAGTATTGCTGAAACCACTACATAAAATGTGAGGGCAACGAAATCAAACGGAGGGGGAAGAAAATGACTCCGTGATGCCCACTCTAGAATGCATGGCAAGCAGGGCTGGAGCCCAGAGGAGGAAGCCTGTGCTCTTGCAGGATGGCAGGGCTGGGCAGGTCTCATGGTCCCCTGCAGACTCCCTATGGCTCTGGATCCGCGGGCTTAACCTCTGCCATCTTTTGTGGTCTGCATGTGTTTTCCATCTGAAATGCTGCTGGGTGAGATGTATGATTTTGATAACAAAGCATGCATTTGTGAAACCTTTTAGACTCTTAAAACACTTCCAATGGTTTGAGTAGAAGTCAGAAAGCAGATTAGGACTCTACACCAAAGGTTTCTACCTCATTCGGCAAGGAGAAAGGTCTTCAAACAGAAAAGGGCAAATAAATGTGGTTGGGAGGAGACATTGAACAAAGGCATAGTTCCATACATACCTGCTTTCAATAGTTTCGGGCTCCAACTTATAACAAATTTTATCCCAGGATATGGAGAATACAACAAGTTTGAAATGGAAATTGGGTGTGAGATGTGAAAAACATTAAGAAATATGCCAGAATCTTAGAGATAGACAAATATTTTCTAGATTTTCAAAAAGCGGGGGGGTGGGGGGGGGGGCGGGGCGGGGAAGATGGATTCTGGATATCCCCATTCAATTAGCTTGACCTGGCTCAGCAAACGCATCAGTGTACAATGAAGGAGGTATTTTGTGAGCAAGAAAAAAATGATAATTGCCAAGAAGACAGCATGTATTCTTTGAGAACAAATCATGCAACACCAACCCCATTTTCTTAAAAACTATATATTGGGGAAATGCTACAGGTAGTATAATATCATAATTCCGGAAGCCATCTGACAGTGTGTCTCAAGATAGTGTTTTGGATAAAGTAGAGAAATGTGAGCTGGATAAAATATAACACATGGGTGGTGACTAATGGAACACGCAGGGAGATTTTTTGGTGGCATTTTCTTTAGGTCATACCCTCCTAACAGTTATAGCAATGACTTGAATAAAGGCAGAAGGCAAGTTTCTCAGAATTGAAGATGACTCAGAGCTGGGAAGCATAACTCATACATTATATTCCAATAAAACTGAAAAATGATGAGCGTTGCATTTGGGTCAAGAAGTGAATTGCATGAGTACATGAAAATGGTAGTAGCTAACATTTATTGAGTGCTTACCTAATGTGCTAGGCTCATGGCAATGTGCCTCACACACATTCTCTCATGTAATCCTCACAATGACCCTGTGAGGTAGGTACTACCTTATGGATGAGCAAACCCAGGCTCCAAGACAATGAGTAACTTGCCCAATGTCACGCAGTTGATGTGCAATGGGGCCAGGATTTTAACTGTCTGATTTTAAAACCCAGAGGAGACTTCTTTAAGCAATAACATCTTTCATGACTTAATGTTAATTATGACCCAGTCACTGTGCTAAGCACTTCACATCCCATTTAACCACAAGTAGGCGTTCTCATCCCCATTTAGTACAGATTAGGGGAGAATGGTCCATTTCTTGCCAAAGATGTCTAAATTTTAGTGTGACACCTTTGGCAGAGGGTGTCACACCTTTGAGTTGCCATTATTAGGGGTTCTGGGTCTAGCTTAAGCACTGCGTCTCTGCAAAGAGATGCAGAGAGGAACGGAGAGTGGTGGAGGAAACGTTGAAGACTCTTCCCCAAGAAGGAAGACCATGGGCAGGTGGGTGGACCAGATGGAGGCCCTTTCAGGGTCAACTCTCAGTTTAACACGGAAACTCTAAAGCAGTGAGCTCCCAGCTCTGGACCCAGGACAGGATGTGGCTCTGAAGCAGGTAGGATGGGCTTCAGGGATGGAGGCTCCCTCACCCCTAGAGTCAGCCCCTGGCCATCTGGCGAGACCTGCAAAGTTCCCCCCACTTTCATGTCACTTACCAGGCGGGGCCGTGCCTGCTGCTGCAGCTGCTCCATCACCTCCTCGTGCTGCCGCTGCCGCTCATTCTCTTGGTGCAGGTACCTGAGCCGCGTGAGCTCGAACTCCATGCGCACCTTCTCCAGCTCCATCTCAGCACTGAGCTCAATTCCTGGGTTCCCCAGGGTCATGGGCCGCTCTGAGAAGAATTCAGGTCCATCGCCCGCCTGGCCCTTGGTGGTGGAGCCAGTCTTGGAGGACAGTGATTTGGGTGACCCTGAGCAGCCTTTGTCTTCACAAGTTTCCATCTCCTCCAGGTAGTCAGAGGAGGAGTCTGGCTTAGGGGACTCTGCCTCCTGAGGCGGGGAAAGGGGAAATAGAAGGATGGTGAGGAGTCAGTATGGGGCTGCCCCCTGCTCCCACCCCAGGGCACGCCCAGAGCCCCAGGCCACAGGGGACTGCAGTGTTTGGAAGAGTGCTTGCTGGGAGTTGTAAAGATCTAGACTGAGTTCTTACTAGACATGCACTGACATGGGGTCATCAGGACCTGAGTTAAGAAGAGGAAGAGGGCAAGCTGACACGAAGGAATGAAACCCTAGAATTGAAAGAGATGCTGGGGAGCTGAGACTAAAGGCTCTTTTCCTGGTCCTTTCAAATCACTTTGGAGGTAACTTCCCCACCTCCTACTCCACTTATCCTTGAGAAGATTGAGACACCCAGTCCTCTGGGGCTACCGTGGGAGGAAGAAACCCAGGGTCTGTGCTGAGGGCACCTAAATATATGGGGACCAACCAAAGGGCCATGGAGGAGCTGGATCCCATACATGGAGGGAAGAAAGGGCCCCGAATGGGGAGGTAGTCAACTTCCAGCGGCTTCCCACAGTCTTATGAAGGGCTCTCTGGCTCCCGGTGATAGCTGAATGCCAGTTGTGGGGATAGGGTGCCCATCACCTGCTCTTCTTAGCAGCTCTCTGGAATCTCAGAGCACTCAGCTCCTATCACATGTCCCCACAGTACTCTCCCTCCCTCTGGGGGTCTGGCTGGAGCAGTGAGATGAGGCACCGCCCTTACCAAAGCAGCCCTGAACTTCCCTTCAGACATGGGGTCATCAGGCACCATCTTGGGGAAGGTTGGGCAGCTTTCTCCCGCCCCCCGGGCTTCCATCATCTCCCTGGCTTCTGTTGTCATCCTGAGATCCGCAATGCTGCCAATTGGGACCAAAGGACATCTTTTGAGGGACTCACATTTGGCCTCACCAGATTCTACAGCCTGGCCACCATCACAATCCCCTGCCCTCACAATAACCCACATTCTACCAGTTGCTAGGGCCCCTTTGGCAGAGGGCGGCACACCTTGGAGGTGCCATTATTAGGAACTGCAGGGTGGGCCTTTGCCACTCCTAGGGGCTGCTTTGAAAACTAGAATTCCACCACTCAAAGCCCAGAGTTCCATCATTTGAAATCTGCTCCCTTGGGGTCCTCTTTTACATGCAGACCGTATGCGATGAGTCACAATTAGCTCCACAAACCCTGTTGTGGGCTGAATTCTGGCCCCCACTCTCAATTCATATATTAAAGTCTTTCCCCCCAGTACCTTAGAATGTGACCTTATTTGGAGATAGGGTCTTTAGAAATGTGATTAAGTGAAATAAGGTCATTAGGGTCGGTTCTAATCCAGTATGACTGGTGTCCTTATAAGAAGAGGAAATTTGGACACAGAGGAAGATGACATGAAAATAAGGGAGTAGATGCCATCTATAAATCAAGAAGAGGGCCTTTGTGTGAGTCAGGGTTCTCCAGAGAAACAGAACCAGTAGGATGGACAGGTGTGTGTGTGTGTGTGTGTGTGTGTGTGTGTGTGTGTGTGTGTTACATGTGCTTTATTATAAGGAATTGGCTTGTGTGATTCTGGAGGCTGAGAAGTGGCATGAGCTGCTATCTACAAGTGGGAAGCCCAGGAAAGCCAGTCTGAGCCCAAAGGCCTAGTAACTAAGAATGCTGCTAGTATAAGTTTCAGTCCAAGGCCAGGAGCAGACCAATATTCAGCTCAAGCAGTCAGGCAGCACCAATATAGCTTTCCTCCACCTTCTTTTTTTCTATGCAGGCTCTCAGAGAATTAGATGATGGCCATCTACACTGTGTAGAGCATGCGGCCTGCTGGCCGTGAGTTTGACATGCTTGGTGTAGAGCAATCTGGTTGACTCAGTCCCCCAATTCAAATGCTAATCTCTTCCAGAAACACCCCACAGACACACCCAGAAATATTGCTTAACCAGATATTTGGACATTCCATGGGTAGTCAAGTTGGCACAGAAATCACAGGCCTGGGACAGATTCTTTCCTCACAGCCTTCAGAAGGACCCAACCCTGCTGACACCTGGATCTTGGATGTCTAACCTCCAGAACTTGAGAAAATTAATTTCTGTTGTTTAAGCCACCCAGTTTGTGGTATTTTGTTACAATAGCCCTAGCAAATTCACATAACCTCTGTCATTCATCGATGGATTAAGGGGGGCCAGCAAAGAGATTGAGGGGCTGGGGGATACAATTTGCCATCTTCAGTTTTGGGGGAAAATGCCATCAAACAATTTTGGTAGTTAAAGGCAGGGTTGTTTTATGAAGAGAGAAAGGGCTGCATTTGAATTCTAGCTTTGCTACTCACTCTAGCTGTCCACTCATTCTAAAGAGGATAAGGATTTAGCCAGCCCCCTGCAATTACAGCACTGATGTAAAAATAGAACGTGTATTTGTCCACTACCTGCCTACACAGGGACTAAGTAAATGGTAACCATCATTTCATTATTATAAGGGATGAGTCTGTCACTGGGAGAAGAAAGTGCTCAAGCTCTACCTTCCTGCAAATCTTTAACTGAACCATGACTTCCCTCTCCCAGCATTCTGATGGTGACCATGGGAACTGCCTCACAGCTGTTGTGTAAGATGTCAATCCTGCCTCAAGCACTAGGAGTAGGCTTATCAGACAAACATAAAATGCCCAGTAAAATTTGAATTTTAGGTAATTGTTTTTTAGTATAAATACCTTCTAAAAATTGCATGGGACACGCTTATACTGAAATTATTCATTGTTTATCTGAAATTCACATGTAACTGGAGATTCTGTATTTTTAGTCGTACACCTGTCAATTTTAATCTGCTCAAAGGAACAAAGAAATAATGAACTGCTATTCAAACCACCAAGTACAGAAATATACAATAAGTGCTATGGGTAGTTAGGTCAGCAGTACATCAAACCACCATAAAATCTCAGTGGTATACAGCAATACACATTTATTTAGCTGGGATATCTAAGAGTTGGCTGGTCTTGGCTGGGCTCGCCTAGGTGGCTTGGCCGAGGCAGTTTTATTCCACATGTCCCTTGTCCTCTTCTTGGGAACAGTGAGCTAGCCTGAGCATGCTCTTTTCATTGCAATGGGAGTAGCACAAGAGGTATTGGAGCTGACACACCATCACCTTTGGCCAATAATGTGTTTATATGGCCAAACCCAAAGTCACAGGATGGTGAAAAGTACTCTGTTCCTTTAGTGGGAGGAACTGCAAAGACCTAGGGCAACAAGTATGGCTATGGGATGGGATGAAGAGTTGGGGCTCCAAACGCAATCTGTCATCATAGTCAAGAAGGTTGGTCCTTGCTGGTGTGGCTCAGTGGTTACGTTCAACCCATGATCCAAGAGGTCACTAGTTTGATTCCCAGTCAGGGCACATGCCTGGACTGCAGGCTCAATCCCTAGTGGCCGGTGTGCAGGAGGCAGCTGATGGATGTTTCTCTCTCATCAATGTTCCTGTTTTTTTTTTAAATCCTGAGTCTACCACCCACTTTTATTTAAGTTAATTAATTAATTAATTTACTTTTAATTGATTTCAGAGAGGAAGGGAGAGGGAAAGAGAGAATCATTGGTTGGCTGCCCCCTGCACACCCCCTACTGGGGATGGAGCCTGCAACCTGGGCATGTGCCCTTGACCAGAATAGAACCCGGGACCCTTCAGTCCACAGGCTGATACTCTATACATTGAGCCAAACCAGCAAGGGCTCTCATCAATGTTTCTATCTCTCTCCCTCTCCCTTTCTCTTTCTCTAACTTCAATAAAAAAATTTTTTTAAATAGAATTTTATTGATTTCAGAGAGGAAAGGTGAGGGAGAGAGAGAGAGAAACATCAATGATGAGAGAGAATCACTGATCGGCTGCCTCCTGCACGCCCCCCACTGGGGATCTAGCCCACAACCTGGGCATGTGCCCTTGACTGGAATTGAACCTGGGACCCTTCAGTCTGCAGGCTGACACCCTATCCACTGAGCCAAACCGGCCAGGGCAATAAAAACATTTTTTTAAAAAGGTCGGTACTGATACGGTTGGAGCAGCTAGGGAACGTTTGTGGGAGGCAGTGACATGAAGGATGGGTGGGATTTGGGCAAGAGGGTAGGACCAGCATGAGCAACGTCTCGACTGATAATTATTATCCATTTGCCTCTCAGTTTCTGCTTTCTGCCCTTCTCCACCCTCCCCTTTCCCTCGGAGGTGGACCTCCACAAAACTGCACTAATTCATTCAGCAAAGCAATATGCTCAAATGCAAAATGTAGTCTAGGATTCTCATTTTCTCTGTCCCAAGGTGGAATCCTCACACTCCTGTCCTTGAGGGGACTTTGCAGGAAGCTGGGAAGGTAGGTCTCATAAGCCTTGGGTGATGTGGCACTCCTGGCAGCATGGAAAGGGTCCCCCCTCCTCCACTGAGCCAGAGGAAGGGATGTGTAGGAAGGCCACATGAGAGAACAGTGGAGGCAGGACAGGGACACAGGTGGCTGGGGACTGGGCTGGGTTCAGCAGCCAGGGCTGGTGCACCTTCACATGCCCTGCCATTGTTACAGCGCCGCTGATTCTAGTGTTTCTGCTGCATTATATCCTCTTCTCACCATGACCCTTCCTGACATTTTCTTCCCTCTTATAGCCTCAGGGTGCATGGGATCTCTGCCTCCTCCCGATTTCAGCGTACTTGTAACTTCAACTTCTCATGGCTCCTCATGGCCACTCTCTGTGTTGTTTGTCCTAACTCTCCGGTTCCTAGTGGACTTTTCCAAGGGCAAGAATCAGAACAACCTGGTTGGCCTCTATTTGGGCAAAGTGTTTCCTTCTAGCCACCGGGCAGTTGAGTGATTGGGAAAGTGCCCAGCCCGGTCAGTTGGCCATGGAGACATGGAAAGATGGGGAAGGCAGGGACATACAATGTGGGGCGCAGCAGCCTGGGGTTGTCCATGAGTGGGAGCTGTGTGCGTGGGTCAGTTTCCCTTAGAAGGGGCATTGGGTGCAGCGGGCACCATGTTGATGATTATGGGCACATTCATAGAACCACATGTCAATCATAGCTTTGGCAAATAACCAGAGGAGAGACTTGTATATTAACACAGGGCTCACAAGCTTTCACGTACATGATCTCATTTGATTCTCAGAATGCCCTTGTGAGGTAATTTGAAGCAGGTACAATTATTGCTGCCTGGCAGGCAGGGAACCTGAGTCATAAGAGGGATGAAGTGATTGGTGTCTGAGCGCAGAGGATGTTAGCGGCCGAACCAGGACTGGAATGCAGGGTTTCCATCCCCCCCTCCTGTTGTTTTTTTAATACCAGACCATGACGATGGTTTTTTTAAGGCTCCAACTCTAAGAGGTGAGATGGTTTTTCTACCTCAAAAAATGAAAGAAGGTGGTAATGACAACACTGTTTATAACAGCAAAAGACTGGGGAAAATTGGACTTTCTGCCAGGAAGGATGTGGTTAATTAGTGCTGTATCCATATCAAGAATAGTATGCAGATTTTAAAAAAGAATAAGCTTAAAGAAAAATCCAAATAGGTAGAGGCATCAGTGCAAATGTGGAATGCTCTCCAAAATATTATATTCAGTGGAAAAGCAAAACCAGTGTTCCCATATGTGTTGGGATATGCAAACGTCATACTTGTATATGTGCCTAGATAAGAGTGGTTCATGATGGCCATCTCGCAGTGAGAGAGCTGAGGTGCTGGGGTTTGGGGGTGGGGAGGGTATTATTAACTGTATAGCATTTTGTACCCGTTGGTTTTTAAAAAACAATGTGCATATATTACATTTTTAATTAGACTTTTAAAAAGGTGTCTCTTTTAAAAAGAGAGCTCTGCTCAGTGTGAGTGACGGAAGTTTAGGATGCAGAACTTGTTCTAGTTGAGGACAGGAGGGGCATCTTGGAGCCGCTGAGCCACATCCAACCTACACATCATCTCCCCTCCCATGGCCCCCTACCGGTTTAGGGTAGTTTTTCTTCGGGGATGAAGGTCTTGCTGTTGAAATGTCCTCTTTCCTTCCCGGCTGCCCCAGCCTCAGACTGTTGTGATTTGGGGGCACTTCAGCTCAGATGTGCTGGAGCAATGAGGAGATTATAATAGATACACTGACACTAGCTTACATTTACTGGGCACTAACCACGTACCAGGCACCGGGAATTTTACATAGATTATTTTACATAATTTTCGAGGAACCATATGAGTGACTAGTGAGTACTAGTATTATCTCTGCCATTACAGGGGTGGGGAGTGAGTCTCAGAGAGACAGAAGCCCCTGGCGCAAGGACAGGAGCAGGTGACGCCGAGACTGAAGCATCAAAATGTTCAGTCCCTTCCTGCTTGGATACTGAGAGTGGTTTCTGTTTTCTTGGCTGAACTCTGGCTGATACAGGAGGAGGTGACTCAAGATGCTCAGAGGATTAGTTGGGGAAACCCCACCAAGGAGGGAGCAAGGACTTGTTTGGGGACACTCGCTCTTCCCCCAGCGGGGCAGGGATGTGTGTGAGGGCAAGTGTGCGAACTTTGTATCAGTGGGGATTAGTGGGTGGTGGGGGGTGGGGGGGGGTGGGAGTGGGTGGGGAGAGCAATTAGAAGTAATTACACAGTAATTCCAACAGGGAAGGTAGACTCTAAAGAATGATTAACTGCTAATAGGAATTGGCTACTACTAGGTGTACCAGTTAATAATGCGAATTTTTTTCAATAGATGGAGCTACACGTATGTTCATATCTATGCGATGTGATATGTATGCTATTTTGTTGTATTGACAAACTTCAAAACGTCATATGTCAAATTTTCTGAAGGTGTTAACATCATAGATATATTTACGCTTAAAAATGCCAAATTTCGTGCCAAAATAAGAGCATTTGCGGGAAGTTTTAATTCATTACTTCATTTTGAAGAAAAGCGCTGCTGAAAGTTACCGTATACTTCGGGAAGCTCATGGTGAACATGCTCCATCTCAAGATGCCTGTGACGCTGGTTTACACGCTTTAAAAGTGATGGTTTCGATGTGAAAGACAAAGAACGTTCAGGCCAACCGGAAAAGTTTGCAGACCAACAGTTACAAGCATTATTGGGTGAAGATGCGTGTCAAACTCAAACACAACTTGCAGAAAGATTAAACGTTGCTCAGCAAACAATTTCCGATCGTTTACAAGCAATGGGAAAGATTTTAAAGGAAGGAAAATGGGTGCCACATCAACTGAAAGAGAGACAAATGGAAAACCGAAAAGTCATCAATAAAATGTTGATTCAGTGGCACAAAAGAAAGTCCTTTTTGCATGGAATTGTGACTGGCATGAAAAGTAGATTTATTTTGAGAATCCCAAACACACAACATCATGGGTTGGTCCAGGTCAACCATCAACATGGACTGCAAGGCCAAATCGCTTTGGGAAGAAGACAATGCTCTGCATTTGGTGGGATCAGGAAGGTGTGGTGTATTTTCGCTTCTAAAGCCAGGTGAAACTGTTAATACCGATCGCTACTGACAACAAATAATCAATTTGAACCACGCTTTGATCATAACAGGACCAGATTGGGCCAGAAGACATGGCAAAGTAATTTTGCTTTGTGATGATGCACCATTGCACACGTCAAAACCAGTTAAAGACACCTTAAAAGATCTTGCCTGGGAAGCATTAACCCACCCGCCGTATTCACCAACCCTTGCTAACTTCAGATGACCACTTGTTCCGACTGATGGCACACGTACTTTCTGAGCAGCACTTCACAACGTACGAAGAAGTGGAAAATTGGGTGTCTGAATGGTCTGCCTCAAAACAAGAAAAGTTCTACTGGGACGGTATCCACAAATTACTTGAAAGATGGGAGAATTGGGTAGCTAGCGATGGACATTACTTTGAATAAAGCACTTTTGATGTTTCTCTTGAAATTATCGTGTTTTCTTTGATGACAAAATCCGCATTAGTAACCGGTAAATGGTGAATCAGCTTTTTAAACCTGTATCGCATTATGAACCGGTACATGTAGTCAGGGGTCATGAGAACTCTAAATTTGGGAGAGGTAAAATTCAGATCTCACTGGGGAGGATGTGGCTGAGCCTTTGGATGGTGTGAAAGCTCACTCCGGCCAAGGCTGGCAAACAGGAAGCTACTCACTGAGGTGCCAGTAAAACTGACCAGAAAGCTACTACCTAGTGGGTGGAGTTGAACTTTCCAGGAAGTCACTGGTGAGAATCTCTGATGGGAAACTTGAGAAGCTGCCCCTAAGGTGCCCCAGGACTCATAGGAGGTGAGTGCCACTAGGTGTGCGGTCAGGCTTTGCAATGCCATGGAGGGAGTCAGAGACAGGAAGGTGGGCCAGAGCCAGAAAGAGCCCTTCCTTCTGCAGTGTCTCTCCACCGCCCTCTACTGACCAAGTGTAGCATCGTGAACTGGCGCAGAAATGTTTATAATGTTCAGCGGGAGTATCAGGAGCAGGAGGGCAATGAAGGGTGGGTTTGCAGCTGAGAGGCAATACCTCGGTCACCGGCACAGCAGGTACACACCAGGAATTCAATTTTCTTTCAACGCGCCTGCCTCGTTGCCCCGGGGGTCTGTCCTGCCTTTTGAGAATTCACCCAAAGCAATATTTCATAAGCCTTTTCCAGGCGCACGACCCCGTGCTAGGCACGGAGGGAAAACCACGGATTATCATATGCCGTTCTTACCTTTGTGGTTCCTCTCCGGCGGCCAGGCCTGCTCCTCCCCTCGGGACTACTTTCCGATGTTCCCCGAATGCACCTCCGTTTGCCTGCCTTGCTGACTTTTTGCTGACAGTTTCCTCAGCTTACAAAACACTCTGTCCTTTATCTCCACCTAAGGAAAACCCCGCCAGGCTTCAGGACCCAGCCAGGCACTGCTCCTGTGAAACTGAGTGCTTTGTGTCTCAGGCTGCTTGGTGTTAAGACGATAGGATGCTTGTCGCATCTCTTCCCCTAGAACAGAGGCTGGGTGAGCGTGGAGCGCACTGCCTTGCTCCCAGGAGGTGCCAGCAAAGGGCTGGTTTAGCCAATGGCCCTGGCCAGGCTGTGCCTCCCTTCTGGCTAGTGAGTGTGACATAGGCAGGCAGACCAGAGTCAAGGAGCTACACCTTCTGTCTTTCCACACCCCAAGCAGAACCGGAGACCCCACCTCCTCAGCACGCTCCTTGTGTGATCCCTCGACTTTAATGCAGGTGACTTAGCAGCAGACGAATTCCCGCAAAGCTGGGTGTGAATCAGTCTTGTAAGTTCAACTCAGTTTTGGGATGTAGGGTGATGGATGTGGGAGCTTCACTATTTAAAGGAATTTTGTGCATAATTTCACGAAGATGCTTTCCCCGAACCTACAATTTATATAAATCCGACAGCTATTCATGCTCTGGGCTTCTTAACACAAAGTCCACCTCTGGTGACCTTGGAGAAGCCTGAATACAGGTGCCTGTGCCCTAACCAGGTTGGAGCTCCTGATGGGGAAATATTCCTGTGAAGAGCCTGCGTAAGGCTGACATTCTGGACTTGCCATCAGAGCTGGGAGGTTACCTGGGAGACCTCTGGCTACAGTGGCTCTCAGTAACCACTTCTGATGAATCCACTGGGGTCAGAGGAGCGGCCTGGTGAACTGCACCAGAGATTGGGGTCCTGAGGTTCTGGCCCAGGCTCTGCCATAACTAAGCTAAGACCTTGGCAAGTCATCGAAGCCTCCAGGGGGGCAGCCTCTGCATGTACAAAGCCGGGGCAGGGAAGGCTGCCCTCTCCATACAGGCCCATTATCTATCGCGGTTCCTGCCTTACACCTGCACGGGCTTGGAGGCCTGTGGTGCATTTGCTACTGGAGCTGCCCCGCTGTGTCCATGTGCTTCCCAGCGGTGGGCCTAGTCGGGCTCAGCTGCATGAGGTAATGACATTAACGTTGTTGAAGTTATCCACCAGGGAGCCTCCTTGGGTGTTTTATATGATACCCCTTTTCATTTCACGTAAAAAAAATGTATTCCCATAAAGAACTTGACTCGCCTCATCATTGCGCTGCTCCATTCCTCCTCTCCCTAGCTGTAGGAAAGGGACCCCAACTCTGCGAAGCTAGTGTTGGTCAATACTGCCCTCTGGTGGTCCAGCTTGTCCTTACTGGGAGGCTTTTAGCCCAGGAGTTTTTATAGGTTCCTTCCTGCTCCTGGCCATTTGCAGAATTATCAGAAAGTCACCCCAGAAAAGCTAGATCCACAAGACCTTTGGGAGGTGCTCCAGCCCAAGAGAATGCCTGGAGGCAACCCAACTCTGCAGAACTGGCTCGCGGAGGTCTGTGTTCCAGGGAGGAGGTCAAGGTGGGATGGAACATGTCGCCAACAGAACCTCCTGGGAACTGAGCCCAGACAGAACTCTGACAATGAGACCGACAATGGAAGGGGCCACAAGCGGGGCATTAGGCATTTGGGGCATCTAAAGGAAGCAGCCAGCAGCCCTCCCACCAGGCAGTGAGGTAGAGGAGGGGGGGCCCTGGAGGCCCTCTCCAGCAGGTAGGAGAGTGGTGACAGCAAACAGCTGGGTGTGTCCTGGGGCTTGGGGTAGGACCCTGACCCTTGAAGGCTACAGGGCTACAGATCTGGGGGTGGGGGGGGGGGGAGAAATGACAGGAGGACAGGTAGGTCTGGCAGGGAATCAAATTCAGGGCTTAGCCAGCTGTCAGGTGGCTCAGTTGCTTGGAGAGTCACCCCATACACCAAGAAGGTTGTGGATTCCATTCCAGTCGGGGGACATACCAGAGACAACTGATTGATGTTTCTCTCTCACATTGATGTTTCTCTCTCTCTCTCTTTCTCTCTCTCCCCCCCTTCCTCCCTCTCTAAAAATCAATAAACATATCCTTGAGTGAGGATTAAAAAAATTGGGGGGCTTAGGAAATAAGATGAGGGAACAAGAGTAAGCACTCGGGTCTTGGAACTGGGGTAGCAGGTGGGTTCAGTTACCAGAATTGGGGGCCAGGTTGGAGCAGGCCTGGCCCTGGGTCTGACCTGGGCCTGTAAATACTATGCAGTCATGCAGGGGACTAGAGGCCCTGGACAGATGGAGAGGCTCCAGGGTGCGGCCGAACCTATGGGAAGGGCTTAAGCCTCTAGCTGTATGTGGGGGGCTGTCATCCCAGGCTTGGGTTTAGCTTTCTATAAGATTCCATGGAAGGCCTGCGCTTGGTAGATTCTGAAAGAGCTGAGCTCGTCTTTCTGCTCTGCCTGCCCCGCAGGGCCCTGCTCTTCTCTGGCGGCCAAGCCTGCTCCTTCCCTCAGCCTGTGCACCTGCTCTGGGTCTCAGAGTAACTTCCCTGCGAGAACACAAGGCTGCTACTGGGGCTGATCCCCGAGAGGGATCCCACCTCCTGAATCCCACCACGGGGTTCAACAAGCCCCTCTTCCCCCGAATGTGTACATTGGGGTGGTGTGAAGGCCTCCATGCCCAAATGATGGAACTTTAGGTGCAGAAGCAGAATGAGGGGAGAGAGGGTGGGAGTTTGGGGGAAGCTTCTCAGAACCCCTCATTGCTCCACAAGACAATCAACACACAGGCGCCAAGAGAGGGGCCTTCCTTATAAACCCACAGGTGAGCCCTGGCTGTGCTGTCATTACTTGGGCCAAGAGGCTGACTCATCGCTGGTTGGGTCGAGAATGGCTCACTCTGACAGGAGCTGGGTGAGCACCTGTGTCCTGCCTGCAGGTGATGGCGTTTGGGACGTGGCTTTGCTTTCAGGTGTCATTTCTCCAAAAGCCAGTCGTAAGGGGTGCACATGAAGGTCAAGTTTCCAGGTCAGTTTGGGAAGCTCTATACACCATGCCCACTGCTGGAACCCCCGATTCACACCAGCAGATTAAAGGCCTGAGAAGTCCAGCAGAGAAGGAACCGTGCACTTGAGTTTAGGGCGATTTCCCAGCTTAACTTGATCCAGAATTATCTTCCCCTGCATGCTAAGGGCTTCCTGCCCCGAAACTGGTTTCCCACGGAACTCCCAGGGCACCTGCCTGAGTGGTGCTGGGACCGTTATCAGAGGGCGAATCAAAATGAAGCTCTGACTTGCAGAAGTTCCTGAGTGCCCTGTGTCTTCGAGGGGCTTCCATGGCAGCCCCAAACCATCAGCTCTTTGGGCTACCCTGGTTTACACCTCCAACCTGGGATTGTAATTACGGATGCCAGATGTAGCAGCTAAAGTTACGGGGGGGACCAGCTGCATTTGAGTTCAGATAAACAACAAATGTTTTAGTAAATGTGTGTTCCATGCCGTGTGTAATAACCCCATTTTGAAGACACGTGTAGATGTGGGGGAGCCCCTGGGAACAGTGAATGAATACACAGCTCCACAGAAGAGCCACACTAGGACCCTGGGGTCACAGCCTGACCCCACCACAGCCAGGCACTTATGGGGTGGGCATGCGTGAGGCCCTGGGCTGGGCTCTGCATGCATTGCTTCATTTACTCCCCCTCAGGAGTGGTTGTTACTATCACCTTGATTCTATGGTGAAAAAAACCGCAGCTCAGAGAGGTTAAGTGATTTGTCCAGGTCACACAGCTGTCAAGTAGCAAAATTGAGACCCAAGTTTCTTTAACTCCAAAGTCCAGCATCTTACTTCCTCCTGGCCCCACCGTCAGCCCCCATGTCATCTTCAAGAAGATCCCATAACCTCTCACCTCCTCCCCTTCCCTGAAAGCCCTTCCGGTTCCCAGTGACGAGCGTTTTACTGACAGGGTTGCTGACCACAGTGGAGTGTGAGGGACGTGGTGAGAGCTTTCCATATACCAAGGCTTAATCGAAGCTTCTCTGCCCTCCCATTGTGCAGCTTACCATCAGCCAGATGTCACCTTCTCTATTCCCAGGGACCATTTCTCCTTTCTTCCCCCAGCAGACGTCTACACATTGAAATGTACTGTTGGCTCACGTGTTTCTGGGCCTCTGGACTTCAGGCTTCTTGTCTGATAAATTTAACTTTTTTGGGGCCGGGGGGCCGGGGGGAAGGGGGTGGACAGGACTGCTTGATTCATCTCTACTCCAGGACCCAGCAGGTATCTGGCACATAGTAGGTGCTTTGTCCAGGGACGAGTGATGCAAGACACACTGGAAATGATGAGAAACAACACAGCACGCATCTTTGCTGTAGGAGAGGACATTTATTACAGGTACAGCGCGTTTATTGAGCTTGGCTCTCTTGCGCTTCACAGATGTTGCGTGTTTTACAAATTGAAGGCAAGACCCTCCATGAGCAAAAAGATGACGACTCACTTTATTGCGAGACTCGCATTATTGCTGTGCTCTGGAACGGAACCTGCAATATCTCTGAGGTATGCCTGTTCTGGTTTCTTGGCATTGAAGAATAGTCCACTCCCCCGCCTCCCCGATTTTCAAGTTTGCTTTTAAGACTCTGAAAGAAAAGCCTCTCTCTGGACGCAGTACCGCCTTTGCCCACAAGATGGCGCGCGAGGCCAGGAGGTAAGCATCGCGCCGCAGCCAGGCCCGCGCAGGTGACCCCTTTCCTGAGAAATGCACGAACCTGAAACCCCTTAGCTAACCCTGTAAAAGCGCGTGGGTGTGAAGAACTGGCCTTGGGTCGGTTCTCTGGCTGATGCCTTGAGGAGCAGCCTTCTGGAAAGGGTGTTTAAAGGGACAAAGTGACAGCAGGCCGGGAAGGGGCTCCTCCTTATAACCCGCTTTCATGGTTTTGAAACGTGTGGGAATGAACTTAGCTCAGAGCTGACACTGCCCTCAGACTCTAAGTGACTCGGGACGACATCGTTTTTGTCTCTTGAAGCGCCATCTGCCTTGAAAATCACGCCCAGAAGCTTCTCCCACGCCCGGCCCTCCTTGCACACGTCTGCACGCTCCGGAGAGGTAAGTGAAGACGTTCCTGGGGGGCGCCATCTGGAAGAGGTGCTGGCCTAACAAAACGGCCCGGGGACTTTCAGGATGATGGGAAGTTGCCCAAGAGCTTTTTATTTTTTCTCCTGAAGGTCAGCTGTATTACGAAGGCAAGGCCAGCCGCCCCCTGCCCCCTGCCCCAGGGGCACCGGTGTGACTGGGAAGAGGGGAGACATCTCCCTGATCCTGTGCTAGGACAGATTTGAAGGCTGCAGCCACTGCCACCCCCATTTTCTCTCTGACCTACATCCTCTCCTGAAGCCGGGCCGGGCTCCGGGCCAGGGTGTCAGCTGTGGACAAAGGCGCCCTGTTTTGAAGGTCTGGCTACTGCGTTTTCCTACCCAGGCTGACAAAGGGGGTCGAACTCCCCCAAGTCAAAGTGATAACATAGAAGCATGCAAAGATGGCAGTTGCTGCCTGCGCCCTCCCAGGGAACCAGAAACACTGCCCCCTGGTGTTGCTACCGGGTAGCAGCGGGGTTGTTTACATGAAGCTGCCGCCTCTGCCCAGGTCTGGCTGATCACGTGGTAGGTGCTGGGCTGGATGCTTCCTTAACCAGGAGCTTGGCCTATTTTTTTCTGGATGCCTGGGGCGCTGCCCATTACTCACTGCTTCTCCTCAGGGTCTTTGGAGCCTGAGTGAGTGACATCGCCACTGCCCTCGGCCCCTCCTCCCCTCCCCCTTCCAGCACCCTGGGACCTCTGCCCTGGGTAGTGAGAGCAGACTGGCTGGGCTGGAGCCCAGGACTAGTTCTGCTGACACTTCCCATTGTGTGCAAACTGGGAGACTGAGGTGTTTTTTTGTTGTTTGTTTTATAGCTCTTTAGGCACAGTTTCTGCTTCTGCAAACTGCAGTCTAACTTGCCAATTGTCTGGAGGCCACGTTCGTAGATGGTTGAGTTGACAAACAGGGTGTGCGTTCAAGATGGATAGGGCTCTCCGTGGGCCTGGGAGGTGAAGGAGCAAGGGAAGGTCAAGAGGATGAGAGGGATTTAGGCAGGTGCACATTATGGAGGAGGGGTGCCAGGTGGGGAAATGGTGGGATATTGGCACACTGACAGGAACCCATGGACCATTTCCTAGGAGTAGTGGGTACATCATTCTGGCTTAGTCAAAAGCTGTGTGTGTGTGTGTGTGTGTGTGTGTACGTGTACACTCGCAAGTGTGTTCATAACTGGGATACGAATCTGGACATTGGTGTGAGGTCCAACTACGGAGTGTCTTGAAGCCCAGCTCATTCCTTTGGGGAACGTTGCACACTTGTGAGCAAGGATCACATACAGAGCAGGGGGGAGGGGGGGGAGGGGATGAGTGCGACTGTGTGTGTGAGAGAGAAGGCTGGAGAGGCCAAGGGAGGAGGCCCATTGAGGAGACCGTTGTAAGTTCTGGTCGGAGACACTGGTGTGGGAGACCAAGATGGCAACCCGGGGACAGAGATCACAGCCATTATGCGGAAGAATCCACAGGACTGGACTGAGTGCAGGCCTCAGAGGCTAGGAGGGTGGTGCTACCGTGGAAGAAACAGGCAAGGTCGTGGAGGCAAAGCCTGTCGAGGGCGCAGGCTCAGCTTGAAGGGGATTCCACCTGAGGTGGCTGGGTTCATCTGGCCAGTACAAGCAGGAGCAGGTGAGGAGGAGAGCGGAGCCCACAATTGATAGGGCTCTTCCAACAGACTCTCTTCACACTCTAACCTTAATTTTTAGGATTGTTTATGAGATTTGATCCTGCCTGAGGCTCCCTGGCTCTGTCTGGGCTTCACCTCATCAGCATCTGGCAGTCCTCTTCCTGCAAGGCCAGGCCTCAGCTGTTTTTGCTGGACAGGGAGAAAGCTTAGCCACTTTGGGCAGGCTGTGTCTGAGGAGTTAAGACCCAGAGTTCTGCCTAAGAACCGGGAGAGACACAACGAAGGTGGCAGATCATTTTCTGGGGAAAGCACAGGGTGGCAGGAGGCCTCTGGTTGCTCCATCCAGGTCCTTGCAGACAGCTGCCCGTGGTCGATGGAGACATTGATTCGCTGAAGTTTATGGAATCGCGACTCTAGCAAATGCTCAGCAGCCCGCAGGAGAACGCTGCTGGCATTGCGAGGTGTGCATTTTGATTCTAAGGGAGCTGCAGGTGCAGGCAAGACATGGAGTAAGCATAGAGCCGGCAGGAGCAGAGGCGCGAGGGCCCACAAGGAGCTGGGAGGGGAGGGAGGGCCCAGCTCTGTGGTTATACAGTCCCTCCTTCCCCCCCGCTTCAGTTGTCTCACCTGTAAAACAAGAGTCCCGGCTGGAGGGCCTTCTAGCTCCTTTTGTACCCTGTTGTTCTGTGGCTTATTTTGTGTCCCCATCCCAGCCTGGACCTGGGTCCTGTGGGCAATGGTGGGGAAAGATGCACAGACTTTGTCGCCTGGGAAAAGCCACCGTAAAACCAACTCTCTTGGGCCCCTCGAAAGCTGTGAATCAGTCTTGACCAGGGGAACAGAATTCCGGTCCTGTGGGCCCGTGTCAAACCTCACATTGTTCAGAGCCTGGCTCCTCCCCAAAGCTGGTTGTAACAAATAAGTTTTATGAGAGATGGTCAAAGCCTCATTTGCAAACATTTTAAAAGCAATTAAGCCCCTTTTCAAAGGGAATTTTATGTGGAAGTCAGCTCAGGCAAGACTCCGGCTGCTGTGTAAAAGCGACATAGGGCACCTGCAGGCTCTGAGGGGCACAGTTTGAGAGCGGCTGACCTCGGACCAGACTCTGGTGACAGATATGGGGACAGGCGAGCGCCCATTTCCATGTCCACGCTATGCCTTTGCATCTTAGCACAAGTCCCTTTAAGAACTAGCCCACGAATGTCCCTTCTGCCTTTGGTTGAAGACACCGGCTGTAACATCGTGTAACGCCACTGTGGAGGGTCCCGCGTGAGAAATTTGTCAGCACTTCATCTTAGGAAAAACGTGATCTTTTGGCCAGCAGCGGACATGTCCTTCAGTTCTTTGTTCTGAAACACGTAAACAACGAACAAGCCAGCAAGCACTGTGTCCCCTGCCCGAGAGGACCTTCTCCGTACTACAGTGCACCCCTGCATGCACTTCTCTCTGTGCTGTGGGCTGGGGCCCTGGATTGGCACTTGGCATCCACCTCAAACTCCTTTTTGTGTGTCTTCCTGTACCTGAGAGGCTGGGAAGCTAAACATGGCATTTCCCAGATCCCCCTGTCCCTAGGGCCCTAGGGTTAGTTTCCACCATTAGATGCACTCACGACACATCTGGGGGTGGGTGTGAAGGGGGTCAGCATGCTGCACGGGCTCTCGCCGACAGCCAGCGCGATTCTGGGTGTGAGCTGTGACTCCGTGCGCAGCACTAGCTGCGGGGGGGTCATGGCGCGTGGGGGTCATGGCGCGTGGGGGTCATGGCACGTGGGTGGGGGGCAGTGCCTCCCTGCGCCTGGACCTGGAGTGTGGGCGGGGTGTTCTTGATTTCTGTGATTCTGTGTTGGACTTGGATTCTCTGCCATCCTGATTGGGCAGAGGTGGCAGCTCCCCTGGTGGGCAAGTGGGGCGTCAGGGTTCTGATCGGCATTGCTGATGGCCCCGCCTAAACCCCCTTCTCCTGCTCTTTCCGTGGGCCATTCTGTAAGCACCAACGTTACAGAACTGTCTTTCCAGCCTGAAGCAGGCCTTCATGTATTGACTATTTACAGTGCAGTGGCTTTGTATCTTAGGTGGTAATCAAACATGGCTGTGTATCGACCTGGAGAAGACATGCTCTCTCTTCTAGATATCACTTCTCAGAAATCTGGGCTAATTCGATTGTGAGAACTAGAATTGCATTTCCTGGTAACTACGCAGACGTCATCACTCCAGAACTTTTGTTTAACAAATAAGAGCGGATTCTGTTTCCTGTACTTGAACCCTGACTGGTACTCTTGATATACCAGATGCTTAGATCGAAGTCTTTTGCTCCCTGTTGAAGCTTGAAGTTCTCTGAGCCTTAATTCCACATCTAGAGCTGCATGAGAGTAGTCATCTCATTGTATTGTATTGTAATTCTTAGTTTTCTTGCATTTCTCACTGTTGGCTCCTACCTCCCTGGGTGACTAACATCTGTTTGAGGCTTTACAGTTTATCAGGCCCTTCCCCCCATTATCGTTTGATCCCCAGAACCATCATGGAAGGTCAATAGGGATGGTTATTATAGTTACAAGACTACAACATAATTGCCATGGTGGAGGTATGTACAAAACAGGGCTGGAGAATGAGGGGAATGCTGTGGGTTCCCTGGAGGGAATCAGACAAGGAAGATGTTATGTATGCCTGAGCTTCAAAAACAAGACATCTAAAGACAGATAGGCAGGGCGAGGACTTTACCAGCAGAGGGAAAAGCACGCACGAAGGCTCAGAGGCCTGAGCAGGCCTGGCACTGTCAGGGCAGACTGAAGCGTGTGTTCAGGACTGTCAAACTGGGGAGTGGGACCCTATAGGAGGGGCCCAGCATTCCTGCTCAGGGGAGTCTCCGCCTGCCTGAGTGACCACACGGAGACACTGCAGAGGCTGGGCTGGAGCGGGGAGGTTAGAAGCACAAAGACTGTGAGCAGCCTGTGACGGCAGGAAGTGAGAGGTGACTAGGAGGTGGCCGCGGGTTGGTCACAGGTGATAGATCGGATGTGGAGGGTTAGAGAGGGGGAGTGATCTAGGACCACGCCCAGGTTTCTGGCCTGGACAATTGTGCACACAGTGCTCACTGAGAAAGGGACCTCTCTGCCAGAGGCGCAGGGCTGGACACAGTGAATTTCAGATTTTCTGGAACTAGATGATTATACAGATGAGAGAGAGAGAGAGAGAGAGAGAGAGAGAGAGAGAGAGAGAGAGAGATCTTTCTGAAAGTGTATATTTTAGGTGAGTCAGTGTTCATGTAGCAATTGAAGCCTTTTGAGTAGATGACCTTGTTTAGGGAGAATATGAAGACTAGGGAGGACCATCGCTCCTTAAAGGAAGAGAAACCCGGGTGGGGTGGCTAGAGATGTGGAAGGAAAAGAAAGGAGAATGCCGTGGTCAACAGTCTTGGGGACATCCAAAAAGGTGAGGACTGGAAAGTTCCCTTTGGGCCTGGCAGAAGGTCACCAGTGACCTTGGTAATTCAATTCATTTTCAACAAACATATGTTGAAGTCCTACTATATGGCAGGCACTGTTCTTAGAGCTTGGGATATATTGTCAAATAATTCCATTCTAGTGAAGGTAAACAGCTAATACAGAATGGACATAACAACCCTAGCTGGTTTGGTTCAGTGGATGGAGTGTTGACTTGTTGATTGAAGGGTCCCTGGTTTGATTCTGGTCAAGGGCACATGCCCGGGTTGCGGGCTTGATTCCCAGTAGGAGGCATGCAGGAGGCAGCCAATCAGTGACTCTCTGTCATCATTGATGTTTCTATCTCTCTCTCTCTCTTCCTCTCTGAAATCAATAAAAATATATTTTAAAAAAAGAATGGACATAACAAATATGCCTTTTTAAAGCATGCTAGAAGCTGGTAAGAGCTATCCTATGTAATAAAAGCGTAATATGCAAATTGGCCAAACAGCCAGACGACCAGTGGCTATAATGTGCACTGACCACCAGGGGGCAGACGCTCAATGCAGGAGCTGCCCCCTGGTGGTCAGTGCACTCCCACAGGGGGAGTGCCATTCAGCCAGAAGCCGGGCTCACGGCTGGTGAGCCCAGTGGTGGTGGCAGGAGCCTCTCCCGCCTCTAGTGCAGGCGGGTGGTAAGAAGCGAGGGGTCCTGGACTGCGAGAGCTCCGGGCTGCAAGAGGTATGTCCAACTCCCCAGGGGGATCGGGCCTAAGCCGGCAGTTGGACATCCCCCAAGGGGTCCTGGACTGTGAGAGGGCACAGGCTGGGCTGACACCCCCCACCCCACAGTGCACGACTCTCATGCACTGGGCCTCTAGTAAATAAAGAAAAAAGTTGAGCATGTTAAAGAGGACATCAGGGATGTTAGCAGGGGTTGCAATTTTAAATATGTTGGTTAGATAGTTACATGTGAGAAACAATTTGAAAGTGGTGAGAAGTTGACCATGTGAATGTCTTGGGGGGCGGGGGATTTCAGGCAAAAGAAATAGCCAGTGAAAAGGCCTTAAAGTGCCTGACATGCTCTAGGAATAGCAAGGAAGCCAGTGTGGCTGGAAGTGGGTGAGTGAGGGAGAATAAACAGATAAAGTCAAGGAGGTAAGGGGTAAGGTGAAGTCAGATCTTCCAGGTTCTGGTAGACCATTGGAAGGACTTTGACTTTGGGGAGCACTGAAGAGTTTTGAGCCAAGGAACAACATTGTATAACTTATGCTTTAAAAGGGGTATTCTGGCTACTGCATTGCTAAGAGAGTGTAGGAAGGCTAGGGAGACCTGCTGTTGTAATCCAGGCAAGAGATGATGTATCGTAAGCCAGGATAATGGCACTGAACATGGTCAGAAATGTCAAACTCTGAATATATTCTGATGGTAGATCCAACAGAATTCCTGATTGGATTGGGCTATGGCAGCCGTGGGCAAACTATGGCCCGCGGGCTGGATCCGGCCCGTTTGAAATGAATAAAACTATTGAAAAAAAAGACCGTACCCTTTTATGTAATGATGTTTACTTTGAATTTATATTAGTTCACACAAACACTCCATCCATGCTTTTGTTCCGGCCCTCCGGTCCAGTTTAAGAACCCATTGTGGCCCTCGAGTCAAAAAGTTTGCCCACCCCTGGGCTATGGGGTCTGAAAGAAAGAAGAAAAGGATTACCTTGAATTTCTTAGCATGAGCAACTGGAAGGAGGGCATTACCCTCCAATAAGTTGGCAAGAATTATGGGTGAAGAAGGTTTGGGTTCGGAGACCAGAAGTTTAGTTTTGGACATGTTGAGTCTGAGCTGTCCATTAGACACCTAAATATAGATGTTGAGTAGGCATCTTCAGTGGCATGAGAGGTGTGGAAACCAGATTATCCATGTTGGGGAGTGGATTGGAGGTGAGACGGTGGAGGTGGAAACTGTACATGATGAGCCTGGCTAGAGAAGGAGGGTATTCTTATGGTATGGTGAAAGGCTGAAGGGATGGCTTCAAGGATAATATTTTTTAAAAGAAGGAGCATGAGGTTGTTTACAGGTAGAAGTGAAGAATGCAGTGGGAATTCATAAGTTGACAATCATGGGAGAGAAATTGGTCCTGATGGAGCCAGGCCCTTGAGGGAGTTGATGATGCTGGATACAACTGAATATCTAGCTTGTCTTTTCCTCTGAGGAGGGGCAATGTTGAAGGCTGATGTAGTGGTGATGAAAGGGCAGGAAGTTAAGAGACTTTACTTTATATTTCAGTAAAATAAGAACCATGGTCAACTAAGAGAGAAGGTAGTTGAGTTGGGAAGGTGGAAAAACATAAAGGTTAGAAGAGACGCTGAGTGGAGTGGGAGGAATCGTGGAGTTGCTGAGAGTGCTGAAGGTGTAACTGATGCTGGAAATTTGTGGGGCACCATTCTTCATTGTGGTGAGATTTTCCCCTCCAGCAGTCCTAAAGGTAACTTTGGTATAGGAGGTGGATATTTAGATAGGTTCAGATATAGGAGTTTAGGGGGGTGGATGAACTACTGTTATGATAGAAAGACAAGCAGATAAAGCTGAGGTGGTTTTCAAGAGAACAACTGAACTGAAACTGTATGATCTTGACTAGATTGGAAGGAAATGAAGTAGATGCTGATGGATATGAAGAACCAGGTAGAGGCAAGAGCTCAGAGAGGTTAAGGTGAGGTCAGATGTAGATATAGGAGAGAACTGAGTGAGAGCTGGAGGAATCAGAGGCTGTGACCTGGGAGTGGAGTATTGAGGGTAAGACGTCAAAGTGGAAAGGAGGTGAAGGTCACTAGGGCTGAAAATGTTAAGGACCTAGAGACTGGGATGTTGGATATCATTTAACATGAATGCAAATTTCTCCTGAGATGATTCTGGGAATTGGGTGGGAAGGAAGTCAGCGGGTCTCCTCAATCTCAGTTAGGGAGATCCAGGCAGTCCCTAAGAATAGTGATAATGGTGGGTCAGGACAATGTGGCGGTTGGCTAAAGAGGAATAGCCCGGTAAGTTCTTCTTTCTGAGGTCCCTCTGCATAATTTTTGTATCTCTAAGACAGCCTATATTTCATTTGGCCTCCTGCTGCCACCAACCCTTTCAGTCTCCTTCTTTTACACTATTGTTAGGTTCTTGGGGGCAGATAGAGTGTACTTGCAGTTGCAAGTAGTTAATAAATGTTGGGAAAGTTGGCCAGATTGTGACTTTTTGGGGTACATTACCTGAAACAAATTTGTGACAGCTTTATTTCCCCTCATCAATGTGTATTTCAACATAAACACCCCACCCCCTAAACTCAGTCAGGATGGTTTACCTCTCACGCGGAAAATAAGAGAGATGTTAGATTCCCATCTTCTGGGGCCTTGGGGCCTGAAAGTGTCCCTGAAACCTGGGGACACTCAGCCTCCTGGTGACCTGACAACTGACAGGGAAACACAAGAAACTGGAAAAGATGCCAAGCCCAAAAGAGGCTGCTAGAAACCAAAGACTGCCAGAAGATCAGTTGTACAGTGAACAGCAAACTGTATGCAAAAGCAAATATTTAATTTGAGGTGGAGCTTTATTTTCCTTATATCAGAATAATACAGACTTTGAATCAAAGCCTTGGGGACTAATGTCAAAAAAATTAAATTAAGTGTAATTATATGCCACTCAAAGACTCCTGGGAAGCCATTCAAATATGCAAGTGTCCCTTGTGAAAGGTGGAGTTGGTTCTTCCTGATTGAGCCAGGCAAACTGGAGAGAAGGTGGGTTGAGTGGAGGTAATTATATTTGATAAACTCAATTACCACTTCTCAGCAGCTGTAATGGGTTCTGCTCAAACAATGGAAAAATGATTATACGTGTTATTCCTTTGATGATGCAAGCAAATAAAAGAAGAAATAACGAAGTTTCTAGAACCTGGCAACTTCAAGGCAAGACCAGATCCTAAATTATGAAAGCTACTTCAGGACTCATTAATACATTTTAAACCAACCCCTTTAACCTGCTGCTGGCTCGCAGATCTGAGAGAGGGACAGAGGGATGTTGGCCGCCCCCTCAAGGCAGGCGCCGTGTTTGATACTCTTGGGGACCCGGGCATTGGCCACAGTTGGTTCAGGAACGCTCAGTTTTGGTCCCCTGAATAAGGAGGACTTCCTGATTTTCCTGGCTCCAAAGTTTTCTTGTTGAGGGTAATCGTAAAAGGCAGTTCTAGTTCACACTTTGATTCCATGTTAGCCCTCCGAGACTTCGATCTGTAAAAATTGGCAAACAAAAACCAAACCAAACCATAGCTTTAGCCAAAAACTAGCTATGCTCGTTTCTGGTTGGGATTAACAATATTCTTTTCATATCATTATAAGTGTTAGTAAATGTTTTGCCTCCCAGTTTTTAACCCCTCTCCTTGTCCTAACCTTCAGACCACATGTCTAGCAGCTTACTGAGTTTCACAGGCACTCCACATACAACCCTTCCCTTCTCCCCACTTTGCTCCCAGCGATTCTCCCCAGTCTCCTACCCAACCCCTCACAGTAACCTAGGGTCATCTTTCTCTCTCATTTGTCTGATGGGTGCTTCCCTTTCTCAACTTTCCTCTGTCCTCTTTTTCTCCAACTCCATCCGTGAGCACAGCCCTGGCTCATGTCCCTGTTACGCATTACTTGGATGGGGACAGCCATTTCCCAGCTGGCCTCCCTGACTGTGCCTTCTCGCAGACCCATCCGCTGTGTTGTTGCTGGAATATACTTTGAAAGCCAAGGCAAACAAAACAAAAAACAAACATACAGGGATCACAGTGCACGCGGCACAGTGGTTGAGAGCACTGACTCTGGATTAAGGGGCCTGGGTTTGAACCCCAGCTCTACCGCTTCCTGACTGTGAACCTTAGTTGCCTTGCTGGTAAAACTTGGACTAAAAGTAATCTCTACTTTAGAGGGATGTCATGACAGTTCAGTGAGTGAATCTGTAAAGAACTGTGCCTGGTACAGAGTTAGCTGTTATGAATTCTGAGAGGGAAGAAGGGCTCCTGGTGGCCAATGGGGCTCAAAAAAAAAAAAAAAAGAAAAACAAAAAGAAAAAAAAAAGAAGAAAAAAAAAGGCAAAGTCACTCATGGAAATTACACTTCTCAGAAAAGTCTCTGTGCTAAACTGCCTGACTGCAGTGTGTTTTTGCCAGCTCAGCTAGCCCTTACTGGTATAAAGGTTTCCTGAAATCCTATTTCAACCAATAGGATTGAGGCTTTCTCCATTCAATCAGAGTGGCTCTATTCAGACCAATCAGGACAGTGCCTTTTGGGCCAATCAAACTGTGAGGCTTCAGAGCCCTCATTTGAATGAAGATGGACCAATCAGGTGGACCAGGGGTGGGGCCTCCTGTTCATATAAGCCAGCACCCCCCTATGGCTTGGAGAGTGAACTTTCTTCTCCCACAGAAGAATGAAGACTACGTGCCCTTGACTGAGTTGGACCATCAGGCTGATGTGAGGTGCAGCAGACCATCTCAGAGCAGAGCAAACTGGCACAGTGCAAAGAGCAAAGCAGACCATCTGGAAGCAGAGCTGGTTAGCCGACAGGGGCGTAGCCCACTGGCATTGAATTGGCACCAATGATTATTGGCTGACACATTCCATCAGGGTTGGCTATCACTAGGCTCATGAAAACCCATCAGTGACTGCCCACAGCTTACAGCAGTGCGTGTCACACTGCTTTAGGAAGGCTGGAGTGTGTGTTCAATGTGAGCGTTTTGGTCCTGGGGGTGGGTGGAGGCGGAAAGAGCCTTCACACATAAAAGATTATTTAGGATCTACTTTTGTTTCAAAATTTATATTAACATTTTAGGTAGGAAACGCTCTAGTTTTCCCTGCAGCTTTTAAGTGGAACCTGCCAGTTTCATAATTCTCTTTGTCAATCAGCGAATATTTAGAATCACATTGAAGGAGGAACATTAGAATTTCCTCTAAAATATTCAAATCGCCTTTACAGTTCCATATATTCCATTTTTAAGTGTTCCAAATGTCTGATTAATCAATATTATCTTCTGATTTATATACTTGAAACATTTTTCAAAAATATATTAAGTTAAAGTACAAATATGGTAGCTCCAGTATTTTGTATAAACTTAAGGAAGTATATAAGTATAAAAATAACACATTTTAACCCGGCTGGTGTGGTTCAGTGGTTGATTGTGGACCTATGAACCAGGAGGTCACAGTTCCATTCTCAGTCAGGGCTTATGAGGGTTTGCAGGCTCGATCCCCAGTGGGGGACATGCAGGAGGCAGTGGATCAATGATTTACTCTCATTATTGATGTTTCTCTCTTTCTCCCCCGCTTCCTTCCTCTCTGAAATCAATAAAGATATTTTAAAAAAATAATAATTTTCAAGTTTCCTGAAAAGGAAACCTCTTTTCTGTGATTGGCAAATGCTTGAGGGGAAAGGTCTGTCCTTCTGAGCAGAGATGTAGATGGAAGATGTCCAAGGTCTGAATATCTGGAGATGTTAAAAACTAAGTCACAAGATTCGACATTAAGGGTGTGCACTGTCACTGGCCCTCAGCTGTGGAAAAACACAAGTGCTCACGCTGTGAGGGACCCTCCCAGGCACATGAGAGGGGCCGAGTCGGCACAGCGACTTGAAAACCCCCTCCCTGGATCTCTGCTTGCGCTCCGGGAAGGGCCTCAGAGCGAGGACGAGGCTCTAATGTAAAGCATGAGGGGCAGTGAATTTTGAGCGGGACCCTTAGTCAGTCCCACTTGAATCAGCGGGGAATAAGCATATGGACCTCCTCACATCTAGGGGGTCGCTGGCTGGCAGCTGGCGGGAGACGGGAAGAGTTCTCACCTCTGCTCCCTGAGGAGAGTAGGGCCATGATTGGAGGAGGAGCCCAACGGAAGGCTCCACAGGACCCTGGCCCTTAGAGAAACAGGGGAAGGGAGACACTGGGGTGAATGGGGAGACATGAGACTGGGCTTCAGGAGGGGCACCTCTAGGTGCTGTGGTCCCCCCTGCAGTCGGTGCCCAGGAGCAGGAGGAAGAGGCAGGGCCAGCAATGCCTTACTGCGGTTCAACACGTGTGCTCCGTGACATTTGCTGTCACTTAAACTTTTAGCCTTCCTCTGTGGTTAGAGGACTTGTTCTGTATTTCAGATGTCATGGCCGAGGGGTATGTGCCTGCCACCCACATTCCAGAAGCAAGTACCTGGGAGGATTTGTTGGAGACAGGATTTGGTTCGAGTGCTCCAGATCGGCTCCTGGATGGCGTGCCTCTTGGCTTAGTGAGGGTTGCTCCGGGTGTTTCGGAGCACCTCTGCTTCAGCCTTAATTCCCTAAGTCCCCACTGAGCACATGCCGTGTGCCCCGTCCAGTGCTGACTCCCTGGGCTTGGTTCCAGGCGCCCCAGCAGAAGCTCTCAGTCCAGTGGAGGAGACAGGGCTAACCAGAGGAGAATCAGACAGACAAGACTCACCTTCGAAGTCTGGCCCCCAGAGGCAGGGCCAGTGCGGCTGGAGTTTGGGAAAGGACCCATCTTACACGGGGATGGAGTTAGAACAGGTATCAGAGGCCAAGGTTGGGCTGGGGGCTCTATTCAGCTGACACGCGGCGGCTTTTCCCATGCTATGGAATGTTCAACAACTCCAGTACAATTGATATGATCTATAAACCAGGTGACTGAAATCTAGCGTCCACGGTTAGGATCTAAGGGACTAGAAGAATCTGTGTATCTCCATGTGGAAAGGTCCTTTGGGATCACTGTACAGAGAGGACCTCAGGGGATGTGAGCAGCCCCGGGACCCTGCACATGCATTTTGGGGACTGTTTTCTCCAGTGATGTGGGAGAGAGGGGTGCCCTGGCCATAAAAGTTCTTTAGGCCCTAGCCACTTTGGCTCAGTGGATAGAGTATTGGCCTGCAGACTGAAGAGTCCCGGGTTCAATTCCGGCCAAGGGCATTTAGCTTTCCTCAGAAGTGGGTCCCTCCCCAACGGTCAGGTTGTGGGGAATGTTAGCGTGGCAATAACTCAGGAACACCACCGGGGAGGGTCCAATTCCAGTCCTTCTAAGGCCGTGGGTGGCGTCTAGGGAACTGGCTCTCCAGCAGGAGAACTCGGCTAAGCACCTGGAAGTCATGAGTCTCATTCCGGGGATGAGCTGGGGTCCATGCCTCGGCCCCAGGGTCTGTGGGGTGTTCAGCAGCGGAGCGCCAGCTATCCCCAAAGGAAGACGAAGCTCGGATCCCTGAGAGGTGGAGGGCCAGCATTTTGGGGTGGGTTTTGCTATTGGTGTCTGTGCCCCCTCGGCAGGCCTCTTCCTGTTGTGAGGGATTAGGAACTTTTCCTGGCCGAGAAAATGAAGCACGAGGCTTATTGCTATTTTCCTATGAGGTTTCTCCCGTGCATGTAGCTTCACAATGAACACGGTGGCAACTTCCAATAAAAAGCAGGTTAACCAGACCCGCTCCAGTTCACACGTGAGTGTGTTTTGGGGGAAGGACACTGGCCTTCAAAAGGTAGTGCTGGAAAAAAGGGTAATGTTTGTTTTTATAAGTTATTTATGTTTTTGCCATGCAACCACTTCCAAGCATTTAAACTGGGGGAGAAAGGATAGGTTCTCCCTCTTCTTTGACCTGTCCCCTGAGGTCATTTCAACTGCTTGCCTTAAACAGCTTTCCTGTCACATCACTGTACATATGCATGCATATTTGGTAGAGTTATGACCCTACAGTATGGACATATTCTTTCTGCCTGGCCTTTGCATCTTCATATGTTGCTTTATGGATTTGAGATTTTGCTCGGGGCTGCATGATATTGCAGTGCATGAGCAGTTCAGGGGTTAATGGAATGTTCCCCTGGCATTGGAGAACCAGGTGGTTTCTGTTTATAGACAGTATAGCATGTCAAATTTAATGATTTCTTCAAGAGGAATGTCTTGGGTACAAATTAGGGAACAACTTAAGAAAGAAAAGCTAGATGGCCAGTGTGGCTCAGCTGTTGAGCATCGACGCAGGAACCAAGGGGTTGCTGGCTTGATCCCCGATGGCGGAGAGGTGTGTATGTGCAGGAGGCAGTCAATTGATGATGTTTTTCTCTCATCATTGTTTCTATATCTCTAGCCCTCTCCCTTCCTTTCTCTCTAAAAACCAACAAAAACATATGTATTAAAAAAAAGAAAGAAAGAAAGAAAAAGAAGAAAGGGAAGCAAAGCCAAGGCTTCCAGAAGTGGGCAAAGGAACTTGAAACCAGCACAAGAGTGGTCATAGTCAGCTGTTCTTCTGCCTCCCAGGATGACACGTGAGGTGGTGTGTTCTCCGGGATGCTGCGGAGTTTGTTCTGAATCCCCTCCGCTGCCCTGCGTTAGGCTGACCCAGATGCTGTGTCAGTGACTGCGTTTTATTCTTCTCTGTCCACACGAGCAGGGTGGGGCCCTCTATAAGAGTCTAAGCAGAAAAATCCAAACTTACAGCATTTTTCACTCTGCAAAGGGATAATTGGCTTTACAAAACCTTTAAAGAATGAGTTCTAGTATTTCATCGAAATTGTTTTATTCCTGATCACATTGGTAGGACTTCTGCTTGGGAGAGGAGATGGAAATTAGGGGACTTCGAACTAAAAGCCTGAGGGTCCCTGCCCCCTTGAATATTGATGGAAAAGTAATCAGTCCAGTCACACAGCTCAGGATTCAGTTTGCAAAAATTCAGGCAAGTTAAAAATAAAACCAGCTAGAACAGTGGTTCTCAACCTTCCTAATGCCGCGACCCTTTAATACAGTTCCTCATGTTGTGGTGACCCCAACCATAAAATTACTTTCGTTGCTACTTCATAACTGTAATTTTGCTACTGTTATGAATCGTAAAGTAAATATCTGAATGCAGGATGTATTTTCATTGTTACAAATTGAATATAATTAAAGCATAGTGATTGATCACAAAAACAATATGTAATTATATATGTGTTTTCCGATGGTCTTAGGCGACCCCTGTGGAAGGGTCGTTCGACCCCCAAAGGGGTCGCGACTACAGGTTGAGAACCGCTGAGCTAGAAAGTAAGGTGAATAACATTTGCTTCACTTCAGTCAAGTCTAGGGTGGAATCATAGAATCACAGCCTTGGGAAAGACCCTCGCCCTCTTGCCCCCATGCCCCCTCGCTTGCTGAGTGTATACTCTGAGGTCTCCTGGCAGATGGGCATGGAGCTTTGGGCCTAGAACACTTCCTGGTGTGGGAAGTCCCTATCCCCATAAGATACCCTTAGATATGTGGCTTGTGGGTAAGCTCTTCTTCCAGTGGTGATGTCATCTGTCTCCCCCGGAGCTTTCTCGGGGGGCCCTTTGTGCCGCCCTGTGGAGCAACGCCAAGCAAACCCAACCTCTTTGTCCACCTCTCAGGTGGTTGTGGCTGTCATGCTTCTCTCAGATGTGCTCCTTTGCAGCCTAAATGCCCTCATTCCTACCCATTCCTCATCAGACATTGCCATTCCAATGTGTCTCTTCCAAGCAAAGGCCAGTACGTTAACATCTAACAGTGTGGTACCCATAGTGATGTTATGGGCTTAGGACTTGGTGATCAGTCCCACTTAAGCCCTCGTGGATAGAGGTAACCTTACTGCAATGACTTTTTCTTCTTTGTGGGACAGTGAGAGTAACAAACAGAAAAACAAACCTGGTAATTGCACCCAACTTTAGTTCATCATTGGCTCTCTAATGGTGGGACACTTACTTTCCTGAGTCATTAAGGGTCATGGGGGGTGGGGGTGGAAATGGATAAAAGAGCATCAGAAAAGAAGAGTTGGCTTGACTCGCCTCTCCCAGCATAGAACACAGGATCTCTTTTATTTGCAGTCCTGGAAAGTAAGCAGTGCAAGAGTCTTAGAGGTCACTTGCATCAGCCTCCCACTGTTCATATGACAAAAGCAATGCCCAGAGAAGTTAAGAGAGAAGCCCAAGATCACAGAGAGCTAATGATAAGCCCTAAAACAAAGCCCAAATATCTAGGAGTCTTTCCATCAATTTCTGCTTCCTCTTCCTCTCTCCCTTGCCTGTTCTCAGACTCTACCTTTGCATCGACCCCCATCCCCTCTGACCATTATTTTTACCTGAAAGCTTCATTTTCAAAATACAAGCACTGAAGTCAGAAGATGCCGTGGCACTTTTTTTTTTCTTTCCCATGAGAATCTTTTACACTGTGGTTTGTGGAGGAAGCTGACTGTAGCAATTAGGTGCTGTGGTGGTTATCAAAAGAGAACAGTGGCTGTTGAGACAATGTATGGGTCTAAATATGTCAGCAGGTGTAAAAGCTATCTTGTCCCACTGGGGCTACAGGAAATGTTTTCACCCAAATATGCAGGTCACAGGTAGGTCAGAGAAATAGTGCAGTACCAGGGAGACAGACAAGCCACAGTGTGGTTTCTATAGACATGCGTCTTCTCTAGGGCCAGGGAAACAGAAATGCCCATCGCTAGAAAATACCTGAATGCTCACAGGGCCACCCATAGGGAGAAAACTCACTTAAAACAAAATTTCTGTAGAGTCAACGGCCATCTTTAATTTTAATATCAGGTCTACTCACTGCTTCTAGAATATATCTTGGCCATTCCAATGTGCTCATTTGTTTCTCTCGGCCTTTCATGCATCCATTCACTCATTTAGTAATTATTCTTAGTGCTTCCTTTATGCCAGCAACTTTCCCTTCTTCTCTATCTGAATTCTACCTGGAACCCTTTAAGATTCACCTGGAATCTCACATCCTGTGGGATGCCTTTGTTGTCCACTGCAGCCCACGGAATTCTCCCTCTGTTGTTTGTACTGTCTATATCTCTCATCTGCTTTGAACACTCTCACCTTACCAACTGGATAGATAAACCTAACATTGGTTAGCTATTTGCCGCCATCCAAGTTTATGTGTGTTTTTACATTTAATTCTAATGACATTAGGTGTCATTATTCTCATGGCAAAGGTGAGAAAGCTGAAGGAAGGCTCAGAGAGATTAAGAAACTTGTTTGTCACATGGTTAGGGGTAACAGTGCAAGACTTCAGAACTCAGGTTGGTCCATCTGACTCTAAAACTTCTACTTTTTACTTGTCTTAAACTTCCTTTTATTTTCCGAGTCTTACACATTCTCAGCACTCAACTACATGCTAGTCGATTGAATTGTTCTAAAGATTTCTGCTCCAGTTTGATGTTAATAGCGGCACACATTCACTGTGGAAACCATCACAAATATGGAAATACTGGATTGGATTGTGGTCATTTTTGTCTCTAGTGTTATCCTAATTTCTTGGGTTGAGCCTGGAAGAAGATAGAGACAAAGTTGAAATAAACATATTTCCATTATAAAGCAGCTTATTAATACACAGTTATCACATCATGCCCTGCGTTCCAGAACAGAACTTGATTTCTGAGGGGGGAGGAGGAGAGGGAGAGTGCTACTGAGTTGGCCTAGACAGAAAAGATGACTTGATATCTGACATTTAGTGAAATTCCTAACTTTTCATGTAAGTGTTTTAGCATCCATATCAACTCAGCTCCAGTTTGCTATTTAAATGGGGAGTTTGGCGTCATTTGCTTGTTGGTTGGGATATTCTTTATTATGTGGCCTCTGGCAGCTCTTTACTCCAGAGTGAGCTTAAGAAATTAGTTTCACTCTCTTGACTCAAACTTATGCTACCAAGTTAGTAAGGGTTCCTCTAACACTGGGTGCCTTGTTGATCTATTTACATAGGCAATCATGTCATCTGTGAGTGAAGAGTTTTATTCCTTCTTTCCCTATCTGTATACTTTTCTCCGCCTCACCCCCCTTTATTGTTGTATTTTAGCACCTTGGACTTCCAGTATGATTGTGAAAAGGAATGGTGAGAGTTAACATCTTTGCCTGGTTCCTGACCTTAGGGGAAAGTTACCCACTTCTCACCATTAAATATGATGTTAGCTGTCCATTTTTTGGTAGATGTTCTTTATCAAGTTGATAAAGTTCTCTATTCCTAGTTTGCTAAGGTTTGTTTGTTTGTTTTTACTGTGAATGAATGTTAATGCTTTTTTTGAGTCAATTAATACGATCATATAATTTTTTTTTTGTCATTAGCCTGTTGATGTTGTAGATTACACCGATTGATTTTTGAATGCTGAACTAGCTTTGCATCCCTGGAAAAAACTTCGCTTGGTCTTGATATATAATTCTTTTTATTCATTATTGGATTCTGTTTGTTAATATTTTATTGAGGATTCATATGACTTTATTTAAGCCACAGCCATGGATACTAATCATTCACTTGTTCAAAAGCCTCAGTGGCTCCCAAGTGTAAGCAACTAAAATCCAGATCCCTTAGTCATTCAAAGCTCTCTATAATCTGGCCTCAGTTTACCCTTGTATGCTTCTCTCCCACTACTTTCTGAGAAGTACCCTCTATTTCCCTAAATATTTTCTATAATTTCTCACCATTCTGTTTTTATTTTACCATTATTATTTTCCCCCCACTCTGTTTTTAAATACCCTGTTCCCTTCATTGGGAACTAGGTATAATATTCAGCTCTTTTCCATTTCCATTTTCTGAAAGCCTAGTTTTGTTTACTACCAAGCTCAAATTACAGCCCTTTTTCCCATTTTGGGAATTGTGTTTTTTTCATCTCTGTGTCTCCTGAAACACAGAAAGATCCTGAAATTCAGCTTTTGCTTCACTTGTCAGGATCTGACTTTGTCTTTGTTTTTTGATTTCAGATATTGAAACTATCTAGTCCGGCTTTTCAAGCTGAGAAGTGATTCCCTCTGTACTATTTCAGACAGAATGTTGTTTCTGTGCTAATTATTTACTACCTCATGGTCTGTTCTGTTGCTGGACTTTGTAACTGTTAGAAGGTTTGCCCACCTATGACTTCCATCATTGGTTCAACAGTGACTGGAGGCGCTCATAGCTTTCATGAAGTGTTTTTAGAGAGAGAATATGGAGTAGTGGAAAGAGCCCAGGCTTCAGCATCAGGCAGTCTTGGGATAGAAGCCCAGTCTGCTACCAGTAACTGTACTGTCTTGGGTGAGTCAATGGATTTGCCAGAGCCATTAAAATAGGGATAATAATACCTTTTTAGGAGAGCTGTTAGAATGAATGACAAAGTATATGCATGATGTAAAGCCTCAAGTGCAGCATCTGTAATAAGGTAAATATTTACCAAATGATAGCAATTAGTGAACTCCTACAGTGTACACAGTGCTCCACTAGGTGCTATAGGGAATCAATGTGTATAAACTGATCCTCCTCTCTTAAGGCTAATTTGAATTGTGTTCCAAATTCATTGTTTCAGATAAATGACAGGAGAAACTGTTCCTTCACTCACCTGTGGGATGAGTCCAGCTTGTCAGACGAGGGTTGTGATTTCTGATGGGGACAATGTCATAGTGTCTTGGAATCAGGACTGGCCTAAACTTAAATGTTATATGATCAATCAATTCAGTTGAAGTGGCCAGTAGTGGTTTGGAAAGGCCAGACTGTCAGTGTAATGCTTGCGTGGGAAGCAGACTTTCAGGGTTGATGGGGTGAACTGAGTGAGCTGTAGACAGTGGAGCTGAGGGGAAACACAAGTGAGAATTCCTTAGAACTTTCTTTTCATGTCATCAGAAGTCGTTGTGGGGACAAGTATCATTTTTTTTTTCCGTTGCCAAATCATCTGTAATTGAAATACCATTTTTTGTAGTTCTCAACTAGCTGGGCATTTCACTGCATGACTGCAGATGTCATCTATGATGTCATGAGGGAGGTGGCCATCAACACTGCAGCCCACAGATTTGGCAGTCTCAGGATCTCTTATGGTTCCAGAGAGTTCTCTAGCTAAAGATCGGTGCCACCTCTGTAGGAAAATGTTGACAATCTCATCAAAAGTGATATTTCAATGTGTATAAACTGATCCTCCTAATGTTTTTTTAATGTTTTTTGTTGTTGTTGTTTATTTGTTTGTTTTGCTTTTTCTGGTCTCTTGGCAGTTCTTTGAGGGCTTTGATAATCAGGGCAGAGGTAGAAGACACTACCTCAACCTGAGCCTGTCTGTTCTGAGTGGTCAGTTTCACTGTAATCCTCAGACCCTTCCAATCACTACCAGTTGCTTTGACAGTGTCATCACCAACAATTTTTGGAGACAGGCCCAGGGGGCCGATCTTGGGGGCCAGGGCAGATGTGGCACCGACTTCCTCACTGGTACATCTCAGTTATATGACTTTGATCTTGTTGGGGTCAAGCTTCAGTGGCATGGTGGAGGCAGCTGGTGTTGGATGAACCTGGATTTGGGACCACCAATGAAAGTCTCACCTAAGCTTCCTCCAAACTGAAAACTAAAGAAAGCCCCCTCAAATGTCTGTTTTAAGACAATAATTCGTAGTGATATTCAAACCTTACTTTTTTTTTTTTTCCTTTTCAAACATTGGTATACCCTTCCCCCTTCTTTCTGATACTAGCACGCTCATTCTGTGACTTGTGAAGATAACTGTGTATAGCTCGTTTTGGTTAGGCTATGCGGTGTTTTTTATCCATGAACTGGCATTAAGTTTCTAAATGTCCTGGGCACTCTATTAAAAGTTTTGTGGTCTTAGTGGGCAATTGGTAATGGTTGACTTGAACATTTTCTAGGCTAACATGCAGTGACTGGTCTCTATGACATAGAGCTTTTGGGATTTTGCCACCGATTGGAATAGATGCAGAATAAATTCCTGTGGGAAACTTTGCTGCTCCTCTTGGCCCGCTTCTGTGTGGAGGCTCAGTAGATTTTCATGTGGCTCCAATCCTGATTAGGCTCCTTACCTTGGCAAAAGATCACGTTGGCCCTAACCTACACTTGGCTTATGGGCAAAGCATATCCAGTCTTCCTTTAATATGAACCATAGATGATCTGAACTTCAAGCTTTTGCTTGATAGTGTAACTTCAAACTCTGGAGCCTCTGGATCAGAAGCTCATTTAAAAATAATAATGTTCATGGAGGATAACGTGAAGGAGAAGCCATTCGTCTACTTCTTTATATTCTAAACGTCATCCTTGGGTAAAAGGGTACCATCAGATGGTTGCAGACTTGGACTACATTGTCTTTTTCTTTCAAATAAATCATTCTGATGAATTGAACTTTGACTTGTGCCATTACTCTGTATTGAAGAATAGCCCCTTGAAACCTGCTGTTGTATTCATTGTGGGTCAAATTGAAGGTGGAATTCAACACACTACATTGGGGCTAGGAGGAAATTCTCTCTAGTTTCAGTATCAGTACGCCTGTGCTTTACCTGGGCACCTTTTTTGGGGATTTTGCCACCGATTGGAATAGATGCAGAATAAACTGGTTTTAGAAACCAAACATCTTATAACCAATATTACCCTCTGTGCATTTGCCCTGGGAAGAATACTGTCAAATTTGTGGTCTTCTCTCTACCTAGCATTGTATCTTACTCCTTGCCTTATTGCTTTTGCCTACCTTATTTTTCCTTCAGCACAATATTCTCATCAAAACAAAACTCTAATTGTACTGTATGGGTATTTGTAACTGGCACAAATCCCTTTCTGAGCAGGCCAGGGCAAGTCTGAATTTGTAAAAGCCGCCTCTCCCTGGTGAAGGTCAGCATGGTATGTGGAAAATTCCAGAGGAAAGAGCAAAGGGGCAGCATTATCTTTGAAGAACACAGGCCAGCATCTGTTTACATCTCAGTTCTGCAAAACACTCTTCTAACCCTCACAGGCAATACTAGTACACCCAGGCCACAAGATTCAGCTGTCTCAGGAAATCATGGAGATGTTCCAGAAATGAAAGTCTGGGCCCATTGACCAGAAAAGCCACAACCAAAACCAAACACACCCTTTGTCAAGACCCCACAGCTCAGCCTGCCTCTCCTCTGAGGGGACCAGCTGCTGCTTAGAACATGCCCCCACCCCACCCCGACATGGCAGAGTCTCCAGAACTCATGCATCTCTGTGGCTCTGCTCCTATCTGCAGGTCTCTGATTCGTTGTCTTTATTTCACCCAGCGAAGAGGCAGGTAGGCTGGTGAGCTCTATACAATCCGGATGAAGAGGTAGCAGTTACTTGCCGTGACCCCTTGAAGAAGTCATGGACTCTTCAGCCATGGCCTCTCCCCTTGAGATGTTCTCACACTGCGCTCCATGCCCTTTACTCAGCCTACAGCAGCCTCCTGGGTGCGACGCATCCTTCAAGGCTCATGTAAGTCCTTTAATTCTCTCCAAGCCACTAAGAGTTAGTTAGCCCTCAGACCTGTGATTGCTGCAGCCTGAGGTCTGGAGCATGCTTGGCCCTTAAATTCTGCTGTCCTTGTGGCTAGGCCATTTTATTTGCCCATGGCTCTACTCCAGCTAGAGTTTAAACTTCTAGAGGCAGCACATATATCCTAACCTTGGTCTTACATTTCTCACAGACATCAACATGATTCCAAGCACCAATAGGTGCTCAAAAATGTCTCCTCCTCTCCTGTTGCCCTACATTGCCCTCTTTCTATTCCACCTGCTTCTCTTTCTGTTTATGGGACCCTACTAATCAGTTTTGCTGCTGTCACAAGTAACCCCCAAACCTTAGTGGCTTGTAAAACATAGATTTGTGTCATGAACCTGCTGGGTCAGCTGTGGCTCTGCTTCACGTGTCTTCTCATGTGGGGTTTCCGCTGAAGGGGAATGATGAGTCTTGGCTGAAGGAAACTTGCACTGTCTCTAAGACAGCGGTTCTCAACCTGTGGGTCGCGACCCCTTTGGGGGTCGAATGACCCTTTCACAGTGGTCGCCTAAGACCATCGGAAAACACATATATAATTACATATTGTTTTTGTGATTAATCACTATACTTTAATTATGTTCAATTTGTAACAATGAAATTGGGGGTCACCACAACATGAGGAACTGTATTAAAGGGTCGCGGCATTAGGAAGGTTGAGAACCACTGATCTAAGGCCTTTTCTCTGTTATGGGCGGGAATGTGAGCCCAACCTTGAGGAAAGCACTTAAGTCACATGGGCATGGTGGGATGTATGACCATCTTTCTAGGAAGGGAGCCAAGAATTGGGAACAATTAAATATTTTATCACAGTAGGTGCTTGGCCCTGCTGGGAACATCACATAAGGCAATGCGTGCTCATATCTAGGTACAGTAGTCTTATGGCATCTAACAATTTTAGCTCTATTTCATAACAAAAAAACAGAAGCTCAGACAATTTAATAGCTCTTAGATGAATGAATGTATGAATGAATGTCTGCATTTCTTTCAGCTTTTCTAGTTGACTACTCATGCCCAGCCCCATCAGCATTTTCCTTCTCCAGGTAATACTATCACTGTCCCTCTTACAGTTTTCCACATGGCCCTATAGAAGAGCATTCAGTAGGTTTTAATAGATTACTTGTTATCTCTCCAGATTAACACATTGAGGACCAGTAGTTTTATTGCTCGCATTACCCAGTGGCCAAATAAGTTTCTATTGAATGAGTACAAAAACGTTTTACATCAATGTTAAGGGCACACTTTAAAATTAAATATCCATTGCATTTTGAAGTTATTTATTACATGTTCTTACAAGCTAATATCTTCTTAAAGTATGACACTTTCTAAAACACTGTGTAATATGAAGTGAGAATTCTCATGATCCGTCCAGTAAGATATTTAGATGCCTCAGTCCCTAATGGTGAATCTGATGGTGGAAACTTCAAGCACCACCCATAGGTAGGACTAAGAAAGCTTTGTTAATAGTATATGTTAAACCCCTTTAATATGTGTTCCAAATGCTGCTCTCAAATCATTAACGGGTCTTGACTTGAAATCAATGTAATGGGTTATCAAATATATATATTTTTAAATGAAATATAATAGAATGAAGTAAAAACTACCAGATTCCATCACATGTACTATGATTAGTTTCATCAAACTGATGTCTCAGTTATGTGTGTGTGTTGTACGTATATAGAATTGCAATCTACTAGTAAAGTGTGTTTTTTATTAAGTTGCTGTTTAAAAAAAGTTTTGAAAGCTATTGCTTTAAACATATCTCCTTTAGTTCATTCACTGGGTCCATCCTTTCTGGGATTCTATTCAAAGAATAGCCTTGAAGGCGGAAGTCCATCCGTGTGTCCCATCTTGCCGCCATTGAATTGGGGACTGACTTGGGTGACAAGGATTGGCTTTCCCTCTCTTCCAGGCCCAGGGCCTTGAACTAGGCATGCTGTAGGCTTCCAAAAACAAGATAGTTGATCATGACACTCTATGTAAGGACCCTTTCAGCTCTATGATTCCATGAACCTGTCTCTTTTGTTGCAGAAAAAAGCAATCCAGCAAAATTTCTCATTTTTTTGATAACATGAAACGCCAAACATTTTGGGCTCTGTCTTCATACTGCACTCCTATGTCTATGTCACTAGATGATTTCAAATACTCAAATGTTTGCCAATTCATGAGGATAATGGACATTGTTGTGTTGTTGTTGTTTTGTCTGGCTAGCCCTCTTTCCTGCCAGTTCTGTTTGGACCAATGGATGAATGTGACACAGCCATTAGAAACCTTCTTTGAGGTTTTCTCTAAGGAAGCTGAGATAGCTTTCTCCTTCTCTGGACTCAAAATGATGTTAAGCTGGGAGCCTTTTCTGCACGACCCCCCCCCCCCCACACACACACACACACGGCATCGGCCTGAGGAGGCTAAGTACAGTAGAGGATGAGGGCCGCACTCAGAGAATGGGTATGTGGCGGTAGTTTCAGAGTGAAAGGGAAACAACAGAACATACCTGCAGGTTGAAGATACCATGGTTTGAACTCTTGGATCCATGTCTACTCCTGTTTTTCCAAGTCACATGTACCAATACATTCTTTTCTTGAGTAAACTAGTTTTAGTTTTGTTCACATACCCTTTGTTAAAAAACTTACATATCTTCTTCCCAAAAGTATTTATTGATCATAAAAATGTGCCACACACAATGCGTGATCTATTCTAGACAATAACAGTTGCAAATCATACCTGCAACAAATTTTGCTTTAAATTTTTCCAATTTTTGTTTAGTGTAAAAAATAACAGCATTAAAGAAAACTTTTCAAAGAATGAGATTTATTTCATCCCGCCAATGCATTGTTTGGTTTCCCAAGTTTTCATCTGGTGTTCCTTCATATGCAAGGTAGTTTTCCTTGGGTAAGAGCACAGTGTGTCCCAAACTTAGAATTCTACTTTTTTTTTTTTTATTAAGATCAAATCATAAAGTCTTCATATTAATAATACTTAATTTCTATCATAAAGTCTTCATATTAATAATACTTAATTTATATAATAGGGTTACTCAACTTTGGCACCATTGGCATTTTGGGGTCTGTCCTATGCATTAGAGAATGTTTAGCAGAATCTCTGATCTTTCCTCATTAGATGCCAATAGAACTCACCTCTTCCTCCACTGGGACAACAGAAAATGTCTCAGACACTGCCAGATGTCCATTAGGGGTGGGAAGCGGGGCAAAACTGTACCTGGTTGAGAACCACTGCTGAATAATACTGCTTTGATTTAGCACCATAATTTTCTTAACCAACCCCCTAAATTTGGATTTTGAGATTACTCCCAAATTATTGCTATTGCAAATACAGAAATGAATATTCTATGTATGTACTTGTTTATATTATGAAATTGGTATCCTAAGAATAAATTCATCGAGGTCAAGTGGTAGGAGTGATATTTACTGCCAAGTTGCTTTCTAAAGAATTCCATAAGTCTCCAGCATCAGGTGCAATTTTAATTAATTGTTTCCTGCCATCTTGCCCATAGATAGTCTATGTTGCAATTTCAGGTACATGTGGTGAAAGGAATCTAGAATGTGGAGTCAGACTGGTCTGGATCAAAACCCAACATTAGTCCTGATAGGTTGACCTCAGGTACTTTCTTAATCTCTCAATCCCATGTCATCATTTGTAAAATTGGCCTAACAATCCCTAGAAGGGTTGTTTTGCTCAAAACTAGTAACTGACATTGATCTTTACTGCTTTGGGTGCCCCAAATGCCTCTGCCTGTGAAGTCAGTGCTGAAAAATACCATTTGAGTTTTTAAAAGCCTGGAGAGGGGAAGAAATTGACCTCAATCACAATAGGAGATCTGTGTTCCCCAGAGAGGTGGAGGTTTATTGCATCAGAGAGGTTGTTGCTTCACATCAGCTGTCTGTATACTGCACTGGGCACTTGCCTTGCTGGAGGCTATGGGGGCCATCAGAGCAAGAGGAGGCAGAGATTGCTGACACCTGAAATTACAGGAGCAATAGTAGAAATGACAAAACTGAGGGCTGACCTAGGTGGAACCTGTAATAAGGACTGTGGGTGTACTCAGGAGGATGGGAGTTCCGGGGGCTGTGGCATCAGGGGGAGAAGGCTTTATGAGGACTTTGGGTGGGCTGTACGTAAGCACAATTGAGGTAGAGAAGGTGAGGAGGTGGTGGTTACAGGGCGTGTCAGCTAGTGGGGACAGGGAGGAGCCCGAGCTAGCCCTGAGGGAAGCAGGAGTATGCTAGGAGAAGCAGTGGGAATAAAGGACAGGTAGGGTGGAGCTCAGGTAGAGCCAGGACAGGGTAGAGCCAGGACAAGGTAGAGTAAGGACACGGTGACAGGACTAGCCCAGCACCCCGTCCTGCTGTTGCTGTTGGAGCATTTCAGACGAGGTATTTGCAAAGGAATTGTTGGGTTGCTGAGTGGACCAGAAAGCTAATTTGAGCCCATAACAGCGGGACTCTTCTTTGATAAAAGTGACAGAAATACAATATGTACAACTTTAAGCAAAAAGAAAATACTACTATTGGTGATTCCTCACAAAGTTGAAAGAAATTCCATATGACCCAGCAATTCCACTCCTAGATATATACCCCCCCAAGTTGAAAAGAGAGGCTCACACAAAAACTGTATGTGCATGTTCATAGCCACACTACTCACAAGAGCTAAACGGTGGAAACAGCTCACCAGCGGACGAATGGGTAAACACAATGTGGTATATACAAGTAATGGAATATTATTCAGCAAGAAGGAAAACATTCTGTAACTTATGCTAAGTTAAAGAAGCCAGGGGCAAAAGTCACATGTTGTGTGATTCCATTTATAGGTAAATCCATAGAGACAGAAAGCAGGTTAGTGGTTGCTGGTGGTGGTGGAGAGTAGTCGGTGTGACTGCTTCCTGGCTTGGGGTTTTCTTTCGGGATGATGAATGTGTTTTGGAATTCGATAGAGGTGGTGGTTGTGCAGTATTGTGAATGTGCTAAATGCCACTACATAGTGCACTTTATTTATTTTTTAATAGATTTATATTGATTTCAGAGAAGGAAAGGGGAGAGAGAGATAGAAACATCAATGATGAGAATCAATGATCAGCTGCCTCCTGCACATCCCCTACTGGGGATTGAGCCCGCAACTCGGGCATGTGCCCTGACTGTGAATGGAACTGTGGTACCTGCTGGTTCATGGGTTGAGGCTCAACCACTGAGCAACACCAGCTGGGCTAAATAGTTCACTTTTATTTTTTTAACAGGAGAAAAACAGATTTAACTTTGTACATATGGGAACCCCACATACATGACAGGTTCCAAGATGAAAAGTAGTATGAAGTTTATATACCAGGCATATACTGTCTTGAGCCAAGGAATAGGACAGGGGCTTGTGGTATCAGAAGGGAGGAGGACGATAATAGCAGATGTTCAGTAATTAGATGTTTGCCCCGCCATACGAATAGGTCATAACATTTGTTTCTGGCAATAACTCTTAATACATTTTTAGGTTGTTAGTTTTATGTTGGTTAATTTCATCTCGCTAAGGGGCACTGCCAGACTCAGGAAGGGTAAGCACGCTGCTGGTCATCAGAAACAGCTGGAAGCGGGACTTGAAGGCCTGTGAGTGGCTTTGCTCTGATGCCTTCTGGGTATCTTTCTGGGTATCACTCCTCATTGGGGAGATGTGAGCTCCACTGAGCACAGCAGCCTTCCAGCCTCTCATTCTCCATGACAGTGTTCCTTATTGGTCCAGCATGGATCACCCGTCCCTCCCTGGTCGCTCAAATACAGCAGGGACAGGGTCCTGAAGCCTGCAGGGATTGAGGGAGTGGATGGAACGGGCATATGGGATGAAGTCACTCAGGGCCTTCACCTACATGGATTAGATTCCAGGGAGAATGAAAAGAGCTTGCCAAGTAGGTCCACCTCACACATTTAATAGAGATGCTCAAAGTAAATGTCCTCTTTCTGAGGAACAGCCATCTCCAGCCCCCCACCCAAGTTATTATGACAAATGATTCTCTTCCGGAGAGTCCAAAACAGATTGACGTAGGCGGCTTTGCTTTTGCTGTTGCTGGGACCCCGCAGAGTCAGCCTTGCACAGAGACGGTCCTCAGTACATGTCTGGTGCCAGTACTGATTCCAGGCCTCCACGGATTCATCTCTTTCCTTCATTCCCCAAACTTCCTCCATCAGCCCTACATCCATTATCCATCCTGATTTCCTGGACCCTCTCTCCAGAAGGCTCCTGCTAGTGCCTGGCTTCTGCTCTTATCCCTCCACAGTTCACTCCTCACAAAGCATCAGCCCCTAAAAGTTAAATCAGATCATGTCACACCTTTCCTTAAAGCCTTCAATGCCTTCTCACCGTATTTCCAATAAATGCAGACTCTCTATTGGGGTCTGCAAGTCTGTATTGCAGAGGCTCCCAGTCCTGCCTGTGCTTTAAATCACCGGAATGCTTTTGAGAATCACTGATACTGGGGCTTTCCACAGACCAAATCAGAGTCTCGGAGTGAGGAGGGAGATGCGGGACTGGGCACAAATATTTTCTAGAAGCTGGAGTTGAGAGCTGCCCTACATGATCTGTTAGCTGCCGGCCTCTCTGAACTCCCCTTTATCACTGTCTCCTTCATGACTACATTCCTGCCACATTGACCTTCCTTCTTCTCAAGCCCAGACAAGCTCATGCTCACCTCAGGGCGTTTGCACTGGCTCCTCGTTTGGCCTGGAGTGCTTGACCTTCAGGTCTTCACTTGACTGACTCCTCTTGCTCTTCAGCTCTTACCTTCTCCGAGAGTCCTTCTGACCCTCTGACTATTTTATCTGAAGCTGTTTTCCACCTTTTTTTTCTTTTTTTTCTCTCCAGTTGCTTTCTACCATGTTACCCTGCTTTCCCACCTTCATAGCACTTGTCACCACCTGAAATAAACTTAAAAAGATATCTGTTCATATGCTATCTCTTATAAGAATGTCAGTTCCATGAGACAAGGGGCCTTTCTTGCTTTATTCACACGTTATCTCTACAGTCTAGGACAGTGTCTGGCATATAAAATATGAACCCATGCATCCCAAATTCTACATTTTTTATATATGGGCTGTCCATTTGGCTACTGAGCACTTCACTTACGATTAATTTAAATTGAGATGTGCTGTAAGTGTAAAATATACACTGAATTTTAAAGAGTATAAAAAATGAATGTAAAACAGCTTGTTAATAGTTTAAAAAAATTTTTTTAATCCTCACCCAAGGATATTTTTACCATTGATTTTTAGAGAGAGTGAAAGGAAGGGAGGTGGAGAGAGCAACATTGATGCGAGAGACACACATAGGTTGGTTGCCTCCTGAATGTGCCTGAAGGGGGCTGGGAATTGAATCTGCAACCCAGGTACATGCCTTTGACCTGGAATGAAACCTGTGACTCTTCAGTGCATAGGCTGACGCTCTAACCACTGAACACACCAAGCAGGCCAATAGTTTTAAAATGTTGAAGTGATAACATTTTTGGTATATTGGGTTAAATAAAACATTAAAAGTTATTTCACCTTTTTCTTTTTACTTATTATAATGTGGTTATTAAAACATTTTAGATTACAGTTGGGTCAAATTAAATTTGTATTGGATAGCCAAGGAGTTGAAAGGGCAGATGACTTTGTCAGGGGTGCATCCCCACCAGCTCCCATAATTCCATTCTATTCTAGGAAGGTTTGGTGACCTTCACAGGTTTCCTATTAGGCAAACAGCATCCTATGGAATTACCAGGCTCCTAAGGGCCTTTATTACATTTGTTTGAGCCCTCTCTCTGCTTCTACTTTTTCTTCTCTTCTTTATTGTTCAGAGTATTAAAGATGCCGCTCTTTCCCACCATTGCCCCCCTCCACCTGGTTCCTGGCCATCCTCCAGAGCTTCACCACCCTATCCTCCATGTCCATAGGTAATGCATATATGTTCTTTCTTGTTTTAATGGGAAGACTGAGTTTAGTTTGTTGTTTCTGAATAGTGAATTAGATAAGTTCTTTTCAGTTCATTGTTTTGAATAGCTATCAAATCTTTATTATGAAATGCAGGAGTTCCATCTGAAGTGTTCAAATTGTAGAGTTCACAAGAATAATTTTCTTGCTAGTTTTTATTGTTTTGGTAAAAAAGTAAGGCTTTGTTAAGTAAAGATATTCTAAGGTCTTTTTCTCAAATTTTTTTTCAGGTCATGCTTGACAGAAGTCTGTTTACTTTTGTTACTTCCATTATCTAGAAACTTAAGCAGGTCATCCCTTTGAATATTTTTCTATTACTTTTTTCTTTTCTGGATTTTAATTAGCTATTTTAAAAATTTATTTTTCAACTACAGTCAACATACAATATTATATTAGTTTTCAATCTTGATGATTTTCATTTATTTTTCATTGTTGCCTTATAACAATGGCTAAAACCTCTAGTACAATGCTGATTAGAAGTGGTGAGAGCAGTAAACTTTGCATTATTTATAATCTTAAGAGGGAAAGTATTCAATCTTTTGCTGTTAAGTAAGATGTTAGCTGTGGGTTTTGTGTAGATGCCCTTTATCAGTTGAGGAAGTTCTCGTCTACTACTAATTTACTGAGAGTTTTAAAATCAAGAGTGGATGTTAATTTTATCCAATGCTTTTTCTGTGTCTATTGATATGATTATATATGTGTGTGTGTGTGTGTGTGTGTGTGTGTTAAAATTGTGAATTATGTTGATTGATTTTAAAATGTTAAACCAATTTTCATTCTTGGGATAAACACCACTTAGTCATAATGTATTATCTTTTATATGTAACATTGGATTCAACTTGCTGAGTTTTTGAAAGAATTTTGCACCTGTGGTAATGAGGGATACTAACCTATGATTTTGTTTACTTGAGTGTCTATTTGGTTTTGGTATAAGGATAATGCTGGATTCAAAAAATTAATTAAGTATTCATTTCTCTTCAGTTTTTAGGTAGAGTTTGTGTAGAATTGGTATTATTTATATTTTAGATGTTTGGTAGAATTAATCAATGAAGCCATTAGAGTCTGGAGATTTCTTTAAAAGATATAAAGCTTTTTGGTTATTTATTCTTGAATCAGCTCAAGGTATTTTATGTCTTTCAAGAGATATGCCCATTTCACATTAGTTTTAAAACTTATTGGCATAAAATTGTTCATAATATTCACTTATTATACTCTTAGTATATGTAGCATCTGTAGTGATGTCACCTCTCTCATTCCTGATATTAGCAATTCACATCTTCTCTCTTTTATTCCTGATTCTTTTGACTAAGAGTTTATCAACTCTATTGATCTCTAAGAACTAGCTTTTGGTTTCATTGATTTTTCTCTTTTGTTTTTAATATTTTACTGATTTCTGCCCTTACGTTTCTTATTTTTTTATTCTATTTACTTGAGTTTAATTTTTTTTTCTAATTTTTAAGCTGAGATCACTGAGTTCAGACATTTCCTCTTTTCTAATAAAAGCCTTTCAGTACTCTGATAAAAAACTTGCAACAGTTGCATTTCCTTCCTTCTGACCTTTGTTCTGTTGTTGTCAGACATTTTAGTTCTATGTGTTAGAACTAAAGCCTCAGAGCACATTGCTATTATTTTTGCTTTAAATATTTAATCATGTTTTAGAGACTCTAAACATAAAATAAACTTTTAAATATTCACCCACATATGAATCTTTTCAATATTTCTTTATGTATTTGGTATATTTTCCTTTCGCATAAAAGATTTCCTTTAACATTTTTTTGTAATGCAAATCTGCTGATGACTTTTTTCAACTTTTGTAATCTGAGGAAGTATTGTGTTTGTTTTTGAAATTTTTTCATTGAATCTAGATGGCTAGGTTGACAGTTTTGTTTCTTGGGTATTTTAAAGGTTTTATTCCACTGATTTCTAGCTGGTATTGTTTCTGATGAAAATTCTAACGTAATTTTTGTTTGTTATTCTTTATATAGTATATCATTTCTTTTTTGTCTGCCCGAGTTTAATATTTTTTCTATTCGACTGGCTTGTTTGTTTATTTTTTTTGCTCAGGTTTGTTGAGCTTCCTGTATCTTTGGACTAATGGTTTGCCTCGTTTTGGGAAGGTTTTGCCACTTTCTTAAAGAGTTATTTCTGTCTTCTCTCCACCTCTTTGGCCATGAATTTTGTTCCTTTAGTTCACTGGTGCTCTTTCTTTTTCTTTTCTTTTCATTTCTTTTTTTTTTTTCTGTTTCATTTGGGTACTTTCTATTGCCATGTTTTGAAGCTCACAAATGTTGACAGTGTCTAATTTCTTGTTAATTCTATCCAGTGTTTATTTCAGACATTGAAGTTTTTGTTTTTAGAGTTTGATTTGGGTCTTTTTTTCCCCCCATTTTCCATGTTTCTACTTAACATAGTCTTGCCTCATCTTCCTGAACATATGAATATAGTTACACTAATTATTTTAATATTAGTTTTATCTACTAATTTTATTATTTGTGTTATTTTCATCTCTGTCCCTATTGATTGATTACCCCTCCCCCCACCCCCACCCCGTATGAGTTATACTTTCCTGCTACTTTGGATGCCTGGTAATTTTTATCAGATGCCAGACATTATGAGGTTTACCTTTTTGGGTGCTGGATATTCTTGTATTCCTATGAACATCCTTAAATTTTGTTCTGGAATGCAATTAGGTTATTAGAAATAGTTTGACGCGATTGAGGCTTGCTTTAAGTTAGGAGGAGACATGGTAACCATTTGTCGAGGGTAGTCTTTTGATAAGTCGCTAATTAGCAGGTTTTCGAATCTGGCTGCTGGGAAGGAATACAGATAGCTCCTAGTCCTGTGTGAGCACCCGTGACCACTCCCCCTTCTATTCCCCGCACGCCCGCCCCCCCCCCCCCCCCGCCTCCTTTTGAGTGGTATTTTTCCCAGCTTCAGGTCATCTCCTCACATGAATGCATTGATTCCTTCCCAGCTGAATACTCAAGGGGGCCTAGCAGATCTCTGGGGCTTCCCCCTCCCATCCCTTGGGCAGCTCCCTCTTCTCTGCTTCTCTGTCCTGAGAACTCGAGCTTCCTTGGACTCAACCAGACTCCCAGCTCTGTCTCAAGGAAAGAGACTGTCCGACTTGGCCTGGCTTCCTCACCCCATGCTGTGCCCTGTAAATGCTCTCCAGCAATTATGGTGCTCACCTTGTTTGTTTCTCATCTCTTAGGGATCTCCTGGGCATTGCCTGATATCCAAAGTCTGCAAACTATTCCCCCCATTTCACCCCCGATTTATTGTTGCTGTTGTTGTTGTTGAAGCTGGGAGGGCAAATCAAGTCCATCTTACTTTATGTTGGTCAGAATAAGAAACTCAACTCTCTTTTGAACTCAGTGGATATTGCCTTTCTACTTCCTACAATGAATTGTCCCAAGCATAGCACAATACTCTAAAAAACATATGGTAAAAAAACATACAGCCTATTTGAAAATTCTCATTGCTCCTAAAAGTGTAGGTACAATGAATCCATATTGGACTTCCTAATATGCCATTAGATTCATTTAGTGTTGACTGATTGTCTACTGTGTGGTAGGACCTGGTCTAGATACGGGGAATACAGCAGTGAGCAAATATATGAGAATTCTTGCCTTCTGGAACTTATATTCTAGTGAAAGATTGATAGATGTAACAGCTAACACTTATTGAATGATTACTATGTGCCAAGGATTATCCTAGACTCTTTATTTATATAAATTTAATTCTATCCTTACAGCAAGGTGATAGGTACCATTATTATGCCCATTTTACAATGAAAAGGAGAGGTAAATTACATGCCCAGGGTGGCACAGTTAGTAGGGGTTAGCACTGAAATTTAAATTTCAGAGTTTGGCCTAAGCACAATGCTACACTGCCTTTTTTCCTTCCTTCCTCCCTCCCTCCCTCCCTCCCTTCCTCCCTTCCTTCCTTCCTTCCTTCCTTCCTTCCTTCCTTCCTTCCTTCCTCACCTGAAGATATTTTTCCATTGATTTTTAGAGAGCAGAAGGGAGAGGAAGAGAGAGAGAAACATCAATGTGAGAGAGACACATTGGTTGCCTCCTGCATGCACCCAACCAGGGCCAGGGAACCTGCAACCGAGGTACATGCCCTTGACCAGAATCGAACCTGGGATCCTTCAGTCTGAGGGCCTACGCTCTATCCACTGAGAAAACTGGGTAGGGCTACATTGCCTTTCTAAGCATAGTAACTCAGAGGGTTTCTGGGATCAATTTGCCTCCAGTATGCTTTTGAATTCAGACCCCCATTAACATGCAGCCAAAATCCAAATCAAGGTCAACTGCTCCAAATTATGCAGATCTCAGACCATTCTCCAATTGATTACTATTTTCTTGCTAGTACTAGAAATTGAGATGTCACTATGAGAATAGGTCTTGCCCCCAAGCCATTTAAGAGCTGCTCAGAATGTTGGGATCTAACCTCTCCTTGCCTTTACCATCTCTATAGGCAATTCTGTCTGGTGCCACCTTGTCCCTTTTAGAGAAGGCAACGTTCTACCCCCTCAGCTTACCCAATGAGCTGACTGAGTATTGCTTCTAAAACGAATGTCAGTTTTTGTGCAATGAATTTTCAGTTGGGCTTCTTGGTCCGATGTTTTACAAGAAGTGCAGGCAGGCTCCAGGCACAGCTTTTCCACTTTACAACGCATTGTCACACCTTGGGGGGAGTCAGGCCAAGGGTATTAAAAATGGGGGTATTTGATTCTGGATTGGAATCAGTTACAGTATTGGGCTGAGCTGCTGGCTGTGATTGAAGAAAGAGGCCATCTGGATTATTTAACTGAAGACTTTTAAAGCTGTGGGTCCTGTGCTATGCTATCTTTTATTTAGCTTGGCCCACCTGATTCAGATCACAGCTTCTTGGGACATGAATGCAATCAGCATTCAGTTAAGGAGAATTCCAGGAAAAGGGTGTCTTGATGTTGTCTGCCATATACATGATGATAACTAGTTCATTCTCATCTGTTTATATGGCTGTTTAAAAATGCTAAATACATAGACATGTAAGTAATTAAACATTGTTAGATTATAAATTATACACAAATTAGGTGGTTATAAAGACATTAAAATAAAAAACACTAAAAATAGTACAACTATTTCGGACACTATTGTCAACATAATGTGGTGATGTGTTGGTCTCATGATTTGTTTTATGAAATGTCAAAATAACTTTGGGCTCAGAAAGTCACTCTAAATCTGTAACTTTTGTTGGGAAAAAAAAAATCATATTTTAATGGCTGTATATGACTTAGATCAGCTTTTGGCCAAAACCACAAGTCTCTCCCTGCCCAAGTGTGGCTATTTTAGCCCAAATTTTAAAGGAAATATCAATATTTGGTTGAGAAGTAGAATTGGTCTATTTGTTATTTGCACAGCGGGCATATTTCTTTTATTTTTATGTTTTAAATCAGGAGCAGGAGAACACTTGACTTTATTTCTTCCTGCCCACTTTGGGCTGTTCATTTTTGTGCCTGGCAGAAAAATGAACTTGGAGAAATTAGCTGCCCAAATGTGTGCTTTCTTGGTCTGCCAGGGCTGGGCACAAAGCAGGTGCTCCTGGGACATTCATGGATCGTGCAGGGTGTTTGTAAAGGGACTGTCTAGACATCATAGTAGCATTATCTCCCAGTGTCCTATGGGCTCCAGATCTTTCCAGTTCTCTGCGACAGATGCTGGCTGTTGGTGACATATGGGGCTCACAGTTACCCCCAAAACTTGGAGATGAGAGAAACAGGGACTCAGGGAGTGCTGTGTAGCCTACAGAGCCTGAGGAGGGGGTGGGTCGTGAGTGCCAGGTCTCCTGAAGCAGATGTAGGGTTAGGGTCATGGGCATATGAGCCTCCCAGACCTTGTCTGGAGTCTGTGTAAAGTAGGGATGAGTGGGCATTGGAGGCCCTGTGCTGCATCCCTCGCTGGTCATGGGACAAATAGTTTCTTCATCTGTAAATGAGAAGGTTGGACTAATGAATGATCTGTAAGGTCCCTGTGAGGACACACATTTTATGTTTCATGATTCCCACTTCTCTGTGAATATTCTCACTCTTTTCTGTCACCACGTTGGGGCCAAGCATCGACACTGCGTGCACTCGGAAACAGAGTGGAAGAGGGGTGTCAATCGAGGGTGGAGGCCATGTCCCCCCTTCCTTTGGCTCTCACACTCCCCCCGTTTATCCTCTAGGAAAGTGCTGCGGAAATCGCAGAACTTGGAACAGCTCCCAGTAATTTATGAAGCTCATTAAGTGAATTATTGAACCAGGCAAGGAAGGCTCTTTGCAACTGACAACTCTTAGCTAGATGAATTGTTGAGGTGTCCAGAGAAATCAGGTGAATTTGGCCAGGATTGGGCTGACTCAGGGAGCTGGTAGCTGGTTCCTGGGGAGGGAACAGTGTGTGTGTGTGTGTGTGTGTGTGTGTGAGAGAGAGAGAGAGAGAGAGAGAGAGAGAGAGAGAGAGAGAGAGAGAGAGAGAGGGAGGGAGAGAGAGAATGAAGAGAGAGAGAGAGAATGAACTCACTTGAGCCTATGACATGCCCAAATGGAACCTGGGCCGTTGGTATGAGGCTGAGGTAAACAGGAGAAGCTTTTGTCAACAGCATCTCAGGACTGTTTGCATGTGGGCTGGGAGACAAAACTGGGCCCCACAATAGCCCAGAGCAAGTTGGCATTGTCATACTTCTACTTAGAGTACTTAGTTTTGTTTTCAAAAGCTGAGCCTAATCCTTTCAGCCCTTCCCTCCCAATGCCCCAGGGAGGAAGGTAATGCTGTGCTTGCCTCCCAGCTCAGGGAGGTTATGTAACTGGCACCAGGCTCTGGGAGTGGGCCAGCCCTGCCTGCGTTCTCTCTGCGGGCTGTGGGAGGACCCACAGGCAAGAGGCCCAGTCCTAGGGCTGGATTCCCCCCAACAGGCTGGAGAGAAGGAAAGGAGGGTGCCTCTGGATGCTCCAGGGGAGGTTCCCTGCTGCTGGACCTCTCCCCAGGACCCCAGCATGTCCGAGCCCCTCTCTCCATGTTCAGCCCTTGCCCTTCTCCCTCCTCGCTCTCATATACCCCCTGACATCTTACTCCTCCACAGCACTCACTACACCTCCTTTCTGCTAAGCAACAGGCACACAACCAGCGAATCAAGGTCATTGTGGAGCAGAGGGGTTAACAGGCAGATTCTGACAGCCACATCATGGCTTGATGCAAGTTTTCAATCACTCTGTGCCTGATTCCTCAGCTGTAAATGTGGATAATAATAGCACTCTCCTCAAAGGGCGATGTGAAATTTAAATGAAATAATTCATAGAAAACTCTCAGATAAGTACCCAGAATCGATTATTTTGTTGTTTCTCTTCTTTACCCTCCCTCCCCTCCAAACCTGTCCTTCTCGTCTTCCTGGTCCTGGCTACTGACTCTAAGAAGACCCAAGTCTTCCTGGATTCTGCCTGCTCCTCATCCTGCATCCAATCACCTCCAGGCCCCAGGACTCACTTCCTCTCCACGCCAGCTGCCACGCTGTTAGTAGGCCCTCTTCAGTCCTCTCTTTCCTATCAAAGAAGGCTCCCTGCTGGGCTCCTCACCTCAGGTCTCACTTCTTCCAGTCTAGCTGCCTGGTGACCCACCCACCAAATCCAACCTTACAGTAAGGCCTCCAGTCTCAGTCAGCTACAGGCCCAAGCCCACACTCCATGGTGCATGCGGCCTGGCAGCATCAGGCCTTTGCCTACCTTTCTGGCCTCATTTCTCCACGGGCCCCATGCAGTGACCACGCCAAGCCACAGCACATGCTCCACATTCCTGCCTTCTTCCCTAGACCCTTCCTCAGCCAGATGCCTGCTTCTCCTTCAAGACAATATTAATAGCCCTACCTATCCAGTTTGGCCTGTGGATAGAGCATTGGCCTGTGGACTGAAGGGCCCCGGGTTTGATTCTGGTCAAGGGCACGTACCTCAGTTGGAGGCTTCATCCCCAGCCAGGTCGGGGTGTGTGTGGGAGGCAACCAATCGATGTGTCTCTCTCACATTGCAATGTTTCTTTCTCTCTTTCTCTTTCTCTCCCCCCCCCCCCCCGCTCCCTTCCACTCTCTCTAAAAATCAATGGGGAAAAATGTCCTTGGATGAGGATTAATAAAACAAAAAGACAATATTAATAAATACAGAGTCTAATAGCTAATACTGTTCTAAACTTGCTCTACAGATATTAATTCATTTACTCTTTTCAACAACCGTGTGAAGTAGGTGCCATTTATAGAATGAGGAAACTGGGGCACAGAGAGGTTAGCAAGTTGACCAAGCATGTAGAACTAGGAACTGGAAGAGCCTGGGTACAAACCCTGGCAGCCAACTGTGGAACCTGTGCCTGGCCGCTGCAGCACACTTCAGGACCCTCCAGGGCACTGCCCTTCCATGAAGCCCCCCACTCCCACCCTCAGCCTCTCCAGGCCCAGTTTGTTGCTTCCTCTTTCGTGCTGGTGACTACTGTCCCTTGTCACAGAGTCTGTCATATTGCTTTCTCCTGTGATCTCCTCTGGAGATCAAAGACCATGTTCTATTCATTTCCACGTCCCTGTTGCCACAGTGCTTGGCACTGGGCGGGTGCCTGCAACATATTAAATAAAGACAAAAGAGCCGCCTGAGTGACTTGCTTCTTCCAAGAAGCCCAGCCGACCCTCACTCTCTTCCGTTTGAAGCATGCCTCGCCCCTGTCCATGACAGTGTATATGGTACAAGGAGCCAGAAGGAGCCAGCCGGCTTGGGAAGAGCTTTGGTTTTCTGATTCTCGCTGCTTCGGGAGAAGGAGGCTTGTGGTCAGATCCTGCCCAGCCGGCAGGAGGACAGAGGGAAGAAGGGTGGGTGTGGGGCTGAGGGCAGGAAACAGACCAGCAGTGGGTCCTGCTGGGCCACCCCTCTGCCGGCGCAGCTACCCTCCCTCCAATTTCACAGAGTAGCCAGGACTCCAAATGCAAAACTAGGGGCCAGCCTGTCCCCTCATGACTGTAATCAAGGAATCCACATACAGAGTAAAGGAAATGTCTTTCTCGCAAAGTATTCATTCTGAAACCGAAACTGAGTCGGGGGCCAGGCAGGGCACCGTGAGGCCAAGGCAAAGCTCCCAGAGCACCGGACGCTCCCCTCCGTGTCACGGCCTGTGTTTCAGGGTGACAGTGGGCAGCCGGGGCCCCGCACGGAATGAGCTCCTATGTGCACTGGCTGCCTTTCCCACCCTGTCCTCACCGAGACTCAAGAGCTGAGGATCGTGCCCTTTGTGCAGCGCATGAAACCGTCAGGAATCAGTTTGCCTGGCCCCAGTGTCTGTCCCCCAGGATGTCTGCTAGCTCTAACGTCAGCCACTCAAGATTTTGGACACAATTCTCCCCTCAGTTTGTCCCATCAAGTGGGATGTACACCCCCGAAGGAATTGAGGTCTGTGAGCGGTGGCATTGCGGGCTCTTCCTCCAGGAAGCCTTCCCTCTCTAAATGTTTTGTTCCCAGATGCTCCCTGCAACCTCAACCCACACTTCCTGTGGAAGCTGAAGCTCAGAGAGGGCTCAGAACCTTCTGTCAGCCACCTAGCTATAGCAGTTTGGTGTGGCTGTGTCAAAACAGCCCCGTCCAAATGTAACATCATTGGTTATTTTTTAAAATATATTTTTAATTGATTTTAGAGAGTGAGGAAGGGAGAGGGAGAGAGAGAGAAACATCAATGATGAGAATCATTGATCAGCTGCCTCCTGCATGCCCCCTACTGGGGATTGAGCCTGAAACCCCGGGCATGTGCCCTGACCGGGAATTGAACTGTGACCTCCTGGCTCATAGGTCTACGCTCAACCACTGAGCCACGCCGGCCGGGCACATCACTGGTAATTTTTTAAGTTACCAAGTACTATGTCCCTTTCTCAGCCATCTCTTTTCTCCCTTCCTTGATCTCCACATTCCATCCCTGACTTCTTCACCATCCCTCAGCCCCTGCCTGACTCTCAGATCTCAAATGATAGCGGGGGCAGGGAGAGAATAAAGCCTTTACACATTACTTTGTAATTTTTCTAAAGCAAAACATCTAGTGTGTGTGCGTGTTGCTGTGCTGGTTTTAGTGACAGTAAAATGTGCCCTTCCAGAGGCTGAAGTGGGGGATGTCCCTGGGAAGTGCCCCTGCAGGGTGAGGCTTCCTGGTCACAGCCACAGGTCCTCAGACCTGGCCAGGCCGCAGGTTAGTTGGGACATTAGTGTTCTTGGCCCCTGGGCCGTGCTAGCTCCCTTCTTGACCCGGGGAGGGGTGCTAAGAATCCCATAGGATACGGCGCCGGGCTCAGTGCACACAGGGCAGGCCACCCTGGGGCTCAGGTGGGGCCCTCAGAGAGGTCAGCTGGTGAGGTCCCAGGGCCAGGGGGGAAAAGCCCTCGGCTGAGCAGTGGGCTGTGGAACCAGGCCGGCTGAGCTCCGGCTTGGCCGCGTATACCTGGGTGACCTTAGACCGCTCTTGAACTGCTCCGAGACTCATGTCTTTATTCATAAAAGGAGGATAATTATACCTTTCTTTTAAGTTTGCTGAGAGTGAAATACCAAGACGTGTTCCCCTAATTCTCATCACTCCATTTCTCAGAAATCTATTGACCTATGCTTTCTCCATACTTCCCCTCATTCCTGACATTTCTTCATCCTCTCTCACTCCTGCCCTATGAGGAACATAACAAAGTAATAGCAGACTTTATTTCCAAAAAGATGTTCTCTAGATTTTCTCTAGTGGTTACATGGAGATGGGGATAGAAGGAAGGAGGAACGTTTTGGAGGTGATGGAAACATTTGCTATTTTGATGATGGTTTTGTAAATATAGGTCAAACTGATCACTTGCTTACTGTCTATTTATGTGAAATTTATTGTATTTAAATTATATTACAATAAATTTGGGGAGGTATTTGAAAATATAGTTGAAATGAACACAGAGAACGAAGATATGCTTTAATGCTGCATTCACATTTCATTAAACTACAACAGAACATTTTAAACCAGCTTGGTTGGTGGTCACAGCAATAGACCTTCCCAGTGTACCTGCCAGCTGGGCCAGTATGTGCTTTAACCATAAGCTCTGCAGGGACTGTGTTTGTGGTTATGCCACTGCTGCTGGTTTCTGGCGTATCCTTCAAGGGACATGCCAGTGTAAGTCAACCTAGAATGAGACTTGAGGATTTGGGCCAGTTTGGGTCAACATTGGCTTGTTTGTTTTAACATCGGGATGCTATTGTTTAGCTGCCCCATAATTTATTCCAACAGTCCCTCGCCCCGACATTTAGGTGTAAACATAATGCTGCATGTGTTTTGTAAAAAGCCAGTAAGTTCAAAAGCTATATATGGCATTTCAATTTGTATCAATATTACCAAATTGCCTTTCAAGTATATTTACAACTTATGCTTCTACCCATAACACAGAGCCTGTTCCCTCCCCCTCCCCCCACACCCATGCACTATAATATTTATGCAAGTTTTTTTCAGTTGATAGAATTTTATTAAGGTACTAGAGGCCCGATGCACGAAATTCATGCAAGAGTAGGCCTTCCTTCTCCCGGCTGCCGGCATCGGCTTCCCACTGGCACCCAGAACCCGGGCTTCCCTTGCAGCCCCAGCTTCGTCCAGAAGGATGTCCGGTCTAATTAGCATATTACACTTTTATTATTATAGATTATTATTATAGATAGAATTTATGCAGAGAAGCACACAAATCTTAAATGTATAGTCAGATGAATGTCCCCAAAGTGAAACATATCCATCTAACTACCTTGTAGGTCAGAAAGAATATCTAACAGTGACCTAGAAGCCCCCCTCCTGTGCTTTTTTCTCACCATTCTGCCCAGAGGTGATCGATATCTGACTTTTAATACCATAGTTAGTTTTGCTTGTACTAAACTTACCCACGGAATGATACAGTCTGTAATCCATTGCTTCAGCATTTATGAAATTCATCTATGTTTTTATATGTGGCAATAGTACATTCCTTTTCATTGCTGCAGCATATTCTATTTCTTTAATATACCACAACTTGTCCATTCCACTGGTGGTAGACTTTGGGTTATTTTTAGTCTGAGGCCATTGGAATTAATGCTGCTGCATATGTTCTTATACCCGTGTTGCAGGACAAATGCACTCATTTATCTCGGATATTTCTCTGAGTAGAATAGCTGGGCTAGAGAGTAGGCTTATGTCCCACTTCCCTAAGAGGTTGTATGTATTTACATCTCCCGGTACTGTATGTGGGCCCCCCCTGCTCCATGTTCTCTCCAGGACTTGGTTAACAGTTCTTCAACTTGAGCCATTTGGTGGGGGTGGGGGTGATGTCTCATTGTGATGACTCCTGAGTTTGAGCTCCATTTTATATTTTTATTGGCAATGAAAACTTTTGGAAGTATCTATTCAAGTCTTTTATCCATTTTTTTCTACTGTGTGTGTGTTTTTTTTTAATAGATTTGAGGAGTTATCCTTTTGTGTCAGATGTAAATATTGCAAATATTGTCTCCTATGCTATGGACTGCCTTTTCATGTTTAAGCCTAGAAGTCTACTTTGAGGTCATAAAGGTATTGTCCTATGTTATCTTCTAGAAGCTTTATTTATCATTCACATTTAGATCTCTATTTCATCTGGAAATTTTATGTTTGGTATGAAGTAGGAGCCAAGAATAAATTTTTCCCAGATCTTGTTGACTTGGTACATTTATTGAAAAGAACATTCTTTCCTTATTGCTCTGCAATGTTACCCTGGCCTCGAGTGAGTATCCCTATATGAATGGGTCAGTTTCTGGACTGTGTTTTTTGTTTGATTGGTCTTGCCATTTGTCTGTCCTTATGGAATACCATAATATCATAATGTTTGTGATTTAAAAATAATGCAGGCCTTCCAACTTCGTTCTTTTTAAATATTGCTTTGGATACTCTTGGCTCTTAGAATTTTCACACACATTTCAGAATATGTTTTTCAGACTACAAACACACTTATACGCACAAACTAAACTCTAGTATTCTGATTGGGATTGCATCTAATAGATAGTTAAATTTGAGAAGAATTGACATCCTAAACCAGTGGTCGGCAAACCGCGGCTCGTGAGCCACATGCAGCTCTTTGGCCCCGTGGCATGGGCCACGAAGTTTCAATCTCACTGTACGTGCACGCCCACACGTGGTATTTTGTGGAAGAGCCACACTCAAGGGGCCAGTTTGCCGACCACTGTCCTAAACATATTGATTTTTTCAATCAATGAATATAGGGTAGCCCTTCATTTATCTTGGTATTTTTTTTCAATATTTTTTGAAGTTTTATATTTAGCATTCTTGTACATCTTTTAGATCTGTTCTCAGATATTTTATTTTTCATTGAAATCAGTACATATTATCATTTTAAAGTGTTTTTAGTATATAAAAATAGAGTTAATTTTTGTATCTTATCTTTGAATTTAGCAGTCTTGCTAAACTCACTAATGACCTTAATGGTTTATCTGAAGATCCTTTTGCATTGTCTTATTGACTCAGTACACTTATTGAAAAGACCATTTAGGTACCCAATCATGTAGACTATAAATAATGACAGTTTTTTCCTTTGTAATCCTCATGTCATTTATTTATTTCAGGGCATATGCCCGGTTGTGGGCTCAATCCCCAGTGTGGGGCGTGCAGGAGGAAGTTTTATTTCACTGGCTAGGTCCTCTAGTATAAAGTTGAATACAATTGATAATAGTTGGTATCTTTATGTTGTTTTTCTCGGGGGAAACTGATATTAGTTTAAGTATTAAGTATAATGTTTATTGCAAGTTTTTAATAAATGCCCTTTATCAGATTGAAGAAGTTACTATGTATCACTAGTGTGCTAAGAGTTGTTTTTTAATAATGCATTTCAAATTTTATCAACTATTTTTTCTACATTTATTGATTTTTTTCTTTATTCTGCTAATATGGCAAGTTACACTGATCAGCTGTTCAGTGTTAAACTAGCTTTATATTCCTTTAATAAACCCAGCTTGCTCACAATACATTGTCCTTTCCATGTATTACTGGAATTGAATGGGTAGTATTTTGTTGAAGGTATTTGAATCGATGTCTGTGAGGGAGATTGACCTCCTGTAAGTTTTTCTTGTTAAAAGCTTGTCAGGCTTTGATATCAAGGGTATGTTGGCCTCATAAATGAGTTCAAAGTGTTTCTTTTTAATCTATTTATTAAATATGTTTGAGAAAGTGATTTTCCTCAAACACTTTGGAGAATTTAATGGTGAAGCCATCTGGGACTAGTTTTCTTAGTGGGAAAGTTTTGTTTAAGGATTCAATTTTTAAATTTAATGAAATTCATATTTTCTGTTTCTTCTTGTGTCAGTCTTAATAAGTTTGATTTTTCATAGAGTCTATTTCACCTCATTCAATGCCATAAAGTTGTTTCTAATATTCTTTGATAATCTTTAATTTTAGTTTCTGATACTAGTAATTTGTGGCTACTCACTTTTTCCTGATACATCTTGCAAAGATTTATCCATCTTATTACTCTTTCAAAAAACTACCTTTAGCTTTGTTGATTTTTCTCTATTTTGCATATGTTTTCTATTTCATTAAGTTTTCCTCTCATATTTATTATTTCCTTATTTCTTTTTTCTATTAGGTTTAATTTTTCTGTTTGTTTTCTAATTTATTGGTATAAATGCTTTAATTACTAGTTTTCCTTCCTTTTCTAATATATCTATTGAAAGCTATAAAATTCTCTTCAAGAATGGGAAAATTTTAAGAGTGGCCCAACAGGCATGGCTCAATGGTTGAGTGCCAACCTATGAATCAGGCAGTCACAGTCAGGGCATATGCCCGGGTTGCAGGCTCAATCCCCAGTGTGGGGTGTGCAGGAGGCAGCCGATCAACAATTCTCTCTCCCTCTCCATTCCTCTCTGAAATAAATAAAAATATATATTTTAAAAAGAGAATGGCTTTAACTGAATCCCAAAAGCTTCATTATATTGCTTTTATTAATACTTAAAGTATAATCTAATTTCCAATGTGACATTTTTTGACCCATGGGTAATTTAGAAATGTATTGCTTAAATTCAACATCTTGTAATTCTTAAACTTGCATTTGGTTACTGACTTCTAGTTTAATTTCACTGTGGTCAGGGAGTAGACTCTGAGTCATTTAAAACATTTAAATGTGTTAAGGCTTTCTTACTAATACTATGGCCTAGCATATGGCTAATTTTAGTAAATTACCCAGGTGCACTTAAAAGAATGTCTATTTTGTAGTTGTTGGGCACAGGGTTTACATATGTTAATTAGACTTTATTTCTTAACTGAGTACTTCAATCTGTTATATCTTTATCTACTTTATTTTTTACCGAGATAATAATTCACATGCCATAATATTGACTCTCTTAAACTGTACAATTTGGTGTTTTTTTGTATTTAACAAAATTATGCATCCATCACCACTATCTAATTTGAGAACATTTCATTACCCCCGAAAGAACCCCTTTCCAGACTGTTTTCCAAAGTGCAGTACCATTTTACATTCCTCCTAGAAATGTATGAGGGTTACAGTTTCTCCACATCCTCACTAACCCTTGTTATTGCTCATCTTTTAGATTTTAGTCATTGTAGTAGTATTTGAAATGGTATCTTATGGTGGTTTTTATTTGCACTTCCCTAGAGCATCTTTTTATCTGCTTATTGGCCATTTGTATAACTTCTTTGGAGACATGTCTAAATTATTTTGCCCATTTTTAATTGGGTTGTTTTCCTTTTAATTGTTGAGTTGTAACTATCCTTTATATATTCTGGATCTTAGGTCCTTGTCAGATATAGGACTTGCAAATATTTTCTCCCATTTTGTGGGTTGTTCTTTTACTTTCTTGATCCTTATTTACCTTTTTCCTGCTTGTTCTATCAGTTTTTGAGAGATGGGTTTTCTATTTTTCCTTGTAGTAATATGGATTTCTGAGGCTTAGGTTGATACAAATATAGAATTATAATATCTTCCTGCTGCATTGACACATTTTATCATGTCTGTCTTTATTTTAGTAATACTTCTTCTTTACAGTTTATCCATCTGATATTAGTAAGCTATATGGCTTTTTAAATTTAGTGTTTGTATATCTTTTTCATCCTTTTAACTTCTCCTGTCTGTGTCCATATTTAGAAGGGATATATCTTGTAAGCAGCTTATATTTATTTTTTAACCCAGTCTGATATTTTTCATTTAATTGAAATGTTTAACCCATTTATATTTTATGCAATTAGTTATATAAAGGGTGTCCCCAAAATGTATACTACACTTTGAATAATTATAAACGCAGTGTTTATTAAAGTACATTTAATTTTCAAAATATAACACCTATTGCCTGGCCGGTGTGGCTCAATGGTTGAAAATTGACCCATAGAGTTCACTGGTTCAATTTCCAGTCAGGGCACATGCCTGGGTTGCAGGCTCAATCCCCAGGAGGTGGTGTTCAGGAGGCAGCCAGCCCATCAATGGTGTTTCTCTCTCATGGATGTTTCTATCTCTCTATCCCTCTCCTTTCCCCTCTCTCTATAAAAATCAAAACTATATATATATACACACATATATCAGCTGTTAAAGTGTGTATACATTTTTAGGGGACATCCTGTATTTAGATTTAAATCTAGTATCATATTATTTGTTTGCTATTTGTCCCACTTATTTTATGTTCATTTTCTCTTTTCTTTTGCCTTACTTTGGAATAATCATGTATTTTTTAAAAATTCCATTTCCCTGCTCTATTAGCTTATTAGTTACACATTATTTTATACATTATTTATCTAATGATCATTCTACTGATTACCTTGACTTATTAAAGTCTAATATAAATTAGTACATTTACCACTTCCTAGACAATGCAAAGACTAAAAGCCACTTAATGCCATTTACCACTTTCTACCTTTTGTACTGCTGTTTACATTTACATTAATTTCACGTTTAACCCCATAATATATTATTATTATTGTCTTAACAGTCAATATTCACTTAGATTTACTCACTTACCTATCCCTTTCTTTGTTCTTCATTCCCTTCAGCATTTCTTTGTTTTTAGCGACATTATTTTTTTTTTATTAAATAAACCTTACTTTTTAGAATAGTTTTAGACTTGTGCCCACATTCCCTATTATTAATATCTTACATTGCTATGGTATATTTTTTTACAGTTAATAAACCAATACTGATACATTATTACTAAGTATATACTTTATTCACATTTCCTCTATTTTTGCCTAATGTTTTTTTTTTCCCCATTCAAGAACTCATATTTAAATCATCATGTCTTTTTAGGCTCCTCTTGGCTGTGACAGTCCAGTCTACTTGTTTTTGATAACTTGGACAGTCTTGAGCATTATCAGTGAGATATTTCATAGAATGTCCCTTAATCTGGATTTGTCTGATGTCTTTCCTGAGATTAGACTGGTGTTATAGGTTTTAGTGATGAAGAACCACAGAGGCAAATTGTCCTTTTTATCTCATCATGTCCAAGGTACATACAATTAACAGGTCCCTCAAAATCTGGATCCACCCCTGACTGTGAGTAACTCTGCCCATTGACCATTTCAGTAAATGACCAAAAGTCCCTGATAGGATGAGAAAGGAGTTGTGGATCAGATGTTTCCTCAGGGTGTCTGTCACCACCCCCGGCAAGGTGTGAGCATCCTGCTGTGCTGGGTGTAGTTGTGTTTAAAGACCTGCCTCTTCTTTACAACACGGTCCCTAGATACCAGCCAACTATCTCACCTGGTGCTCATCCAAAGAAACCACAATTGTTCTGACACCGGAGGAAAAACTGGCTGTGCTGGGCTGACTGAGAGATGGGTGTCAGTTTCCAGCCTGGTCACACCTTCTGTGGGGGTTCTTAAGGGCAATTTTGACTCAGGTGGTTTTTGCTTTGCTCACTGACTTTACATATGACTCCACAGTATCACCCAAAGTGAAGCCGGCATTCTTGGTGACTATATAGTATAAATACATATTAAGAAAAAACATTTTTAAAGTCTAAATTCAACATAATTTGTTCTGCCCGTACAGTGTTCTCTGCTCATCTGAATTCCATGGGTCCTCTATGTCCCACAAAGATCTGAGCAAAGACTTGAAATTAATAGCTTTTCTTGATCTTTGCTAGGTACGTTTAGATGATATCATCCTCTAAGTAGCTTTGGTGATTAGAGGAAAGCTATTCTTTCCCTGATCTATTGAGCAAGTACGCACTGACATGGAGGGGGCGTGAGGTTTCCTCTTGAGCATACTTGAATGGAGCAGAATTCTTTTTCTGAACTTACAGACCGAGTGCTCCTCTGGGCCACCCAGAAAAACTCCCCACACTATGCTTTTGTAGATAGTTGTGGCTTTTGCCCTCCCCCAATCTTACTTCTTCTTGGACAAACTGTCTCAACTTCTCCAGTCAATTGTGACACCATTGCAAGTCTCATCACCATTTTAGTCACCTTCTTTGAATAAATTTATCTATATGTCTATTAAAGGAATGGTGCCCAGAGAGGGACATAACATATTGGGGTTGCTGCCACGTCCATGGTATTGTGGAACTATCAGGTCTCACAGCTCAGTAGGGCTCAGAGCTGGTGCTTAACCTTCAGATCGTTGATACGTGGGGTGGTGGGCATCACGGATCCTCATGGCAGGACCACCCTGGTCAGCACAGCAGCCTCTCCACATTTAAGAAGCAGCAGGAGCAGTCTGAGTCATCTCTCTCATCTGGATTTGAATCTTTAGTTGGAGCCCTGCCTTGGCCTTTAAGCAAGACTCCGCAAAATGATGTCAATGTTCAAGCTCAGCTGCCCTTGTCTCAACCAGGCTAAGGAGGAGTGGAAAACATCCCTTCATTTCAGGCCAATGGGTCCTCCAACTGCAGCCATCTTTCTTTGTTCTTGCAAATGCTGGGCCCACCCACAGGATTAAAAGGAAAACATTTTTTTCCCCTTAATCCTCAGCTAAGGATATGTTTATTGATTGTTTTAGAAAGAAGAAGGGAGAGAGAGAGAGAGAGAGAGAGAGAGAGAGAGAGAGAGAGAGAGAGAGAAAGATTAAACCTGCAACCTGGATGTGTTCCCTGACTGAGAATTAAACCCTTAACCCTTTGGTTTATGGGACAACACTCCAACCAACTGAGCCACACTGGCCAGGGCCCACCCACAGAGAGGGAAAGCCAACCCCTGGCCACCCTGATATCTGCCTTAGAAAGAAACAATCCCACCTTACACTCACTGAGTGCACGTGTGTGATGGCCCCCAGGTGCTGTAGGAGATAAGGAAAGTCCTGCAGACACCGCAGAGGAGCTGCTGTGCCTCCCTGCCACGTCCCTAGTCTTCTGGTTTGAACCTCTGAGAGCCCCTCAGAATGATACCCCATCTCTTCCACTCTCTTTACATCAGTTACCAGTGTCAGACCAAGGCATTTAGGCCACCTGTCACCCCACCTGGCCTTTGTTTCTGGAAAGTTCATTCTCTCCCATCTCCCACCCCTTCACACCCTCCAGGTCCTTCCACTGCAGGCTCATCAGCTACTTTCTAGATCCTCCCCCTTCTTTTCTGAATGTGTCTTCACCTTTTTTTTAACTAGAGCCCCACACTGCTGACTTCAGGAAGAGGCTAATTTCTCTCTCCCACAGGCAGGTGTTGGACAGGGCCCAAGGGTGGAGAGGATCCTTCTAGCTTTTTTAAAAAAATATTTTTATTGATTTCAGAGAGGAAGGGAGAGAGAGAGAGAGAAACATCAATGATTAGAGAGAATCATTGATCAGCTGCCTCTTGCACACCCCCTATTGGGGATCAAGCTGGCAACCTAGACATGTGCCCTTGATGGGAATTGAACCCAGGACCCATCAGTCAGCAGGCAGATGCTCTACCCACTGAGCCAAACCAGCTAGGGCCCTTCTCGCTTCTTGAGGCTGCTTCCAAACCTCCTCTTCTCCCTTTTCCTCCCACTCATGTCATTGAACTTCTTGTTTCTCCTCATAGCTGTGAACCTTGACCTCTGGTCACTCCTCCTTCAGTGATTTCAGTTCCCAGCTCAGATCTCTCTTCCGTCAATATGTTCAATGTCATTGTAACACCAGTTCACCAACCCTGACCACATCCTGTGGCCCTTACTTATCGAGCCTTCCCCTCCATGTTATTTAAGCCACCTCTGAACTTTCAAAATTTGCTTTTTGAAAAAACAATTAAAGTTAATGTACAGCATTATATTAGAATTAGGCATACAAGATAGTTATTCAACATTTATATACCCAACAAAGTGATCACTATAATAAGTCTAGTAACAATTTGTCACATTACGAAGTTATGCTATATCAACTATATTTCCTAGGCTGTACATTATATCCCTGTGACTTATTGAATTTATAATTAGAAATTTGTACTTCTGATCTCCTTCACACACACCCCCTTCCTCTAGCAACCAACCAATACTATGTACCATAGTAATGTTAGCAATAGAACTGGGTGGAGGAACTCTCTATACTATTCTTGCAACTTTTCTGTAAGTTTGAAATTATTCTAAAACAAAAGTTCATTCAATGTTTAAAAGAAACAGCATTTCCCTTATCCCTTCTTCAACTCTCCTCCATTTCCCTGCTTCCCTTCGCAGGAAATCTCCAGAAAGAGTTGTGTATGGCTATGGTCTCTACCTCTCAATCCCAACCAGCTCATTTCTCAGTTTACTCCCATCAGGCTATTGTCCATAGCTCTCCACTGAAACTTCTTGGGTCAAGGTCAATGATAATCTCCTTGTTGACCAACCCCAGAGCCAATTTTTCTCCTTATTTGGTTCCTCCCTGACTTCTACCAGCACGTACATGGCCCAGGGCTCATTCTTAAGACTCTACTCTTTGACAGTGCCCTTATCTCAGAGGTATATTTCATCCAATCTCATGGAGTTAAGTACAACTTACCTACTGTTGATGCGCAAATTTATACCTTCAACCTTAACCCTATGAGGTAGGGACTATTATCATGCTCCTTTCACATGAAAGCAGACAGGCTCTCAGACATTAAGGGGCTTCTTCAATGTTATACAACTAGAAGCTGCAGAGCCAGGATTCAAACCTGGGTCTGTATGACTCCAGATCTGTGCTGTGAGTGACCAGGCTGCCCTGTTGCCTTCTCCCTCCATCCCAGCTCCCTGTCCTGCTTGCTCCCCAGGCTCTCCTGCATGTGCTGCTCAGTCTGGCCTTGTACTTTGTACCCCTTGTCCACTTCTGGATTGGTCACCCCTGCCTCCCCCCACTCCACCTCTCCAATCCTCTTCCCTCCCAGCTCTGGTGGGGATTTCTTTACTCCTGAGGCCAAGATTGATCTCTCTTGGCCTCCTCTGAACTCCCATAGGACCCAGATCTGCCCCCTCCTCCCCCTGCCCCAAGGCCACTGAGGGCTCATTTGTATCTAAATGTTTCATGCTTTCTGAACCCAAGATGGGGGCCCTTGGCCCAAGTAAAGGGCACACTTGGGGACATTGAAGCACAGTATCTGAGATGGAGACTGCCTGGGAAAGTGTGGGCCACAGGACTCCATTATTATATACTATCTCGAGGGGTCTGAGTTACCCGGATTACTTTTATTTTGTTTATTCCACTAAGCTGGTGAGCTCTTGAGAGAGCATGAATTCATAAGTATCACTGAAAACAAGGGTGTTTATGTGTGTGGTTAGGGGAGTATGTAGTTTGATCCACAGTTGGGAATCTGCACACGCAAAGGGCCTGACTTCAGTTACATGTGGGTTTTCGACTGTGCTGGTGGTTAGCGCCCTTAACCCCGGTGTTGTTCAAGGGTCAATTGTACTTCAAAACCCTGTTCTCCTGGGTCCTGGGAAGCCAAGGAAAGTTCAGTTCAGAAGTGAAGGAACTGATTTAGACTTCACCAAGGTCACAGAGAGGCCAAACAGTTCTCATAGGGGCCACTGAGTTCAAAGAAATATTTTGAAGAAATGGGCTTGACACTGTGATCTTGATTATTTTTGAGGAACTGAAAGTGCCCTGAAGGAAGAGACAAGGAAGAGGCTGGAGACCTGTGAGGTGGTGCTTGGGGGCGGGGTGGGGAGGAAGGAGAGAACTGTGTGTGTGGAGGTCTATATAGTGGTTGAGAAATTGAGAACTGATGTCATGGGCAGAGGGCATGTGTTGGGGCTGGAACATTGGCCCCTTTCAATGACGGTGAGTTTGACCTCTGTCCCCATGATGCTGGCCTGGGTTCTGTGCCCAGCCCTGCCACCCTCACTGTGCAACTGTAGGCAAGCCTCCTTGGCCTCCCTGGGCCTCTGTCTCATTTCTAAACTGAGGAGATTGTGGAGATTGAAAAACTAAATGATGGGGTTGGGCTACATCATTTCTGGCTCTTCCTGATTCCTTCAGGTTTTGTCTCGGGTAATCCAGTGAAGACGGACTTAAGTGCTCTGGATTTCATATTTTACCTTTCAAAATGCAGATGGCTTAGGAGCAGGTATGTGCCTACTCCTTTTTAGCATTATGAGTCAATCTGGGAAAACACATCTAGTCCCATCCTCCTGGGGCCACCCCTGTCTCAAGAATGGAAAAGCCAAGTTAATCATTCTTATACAGGCCTCCTGATAAAAGTTCTTTTTCACAGGAAGCAGAGGATGGCCAAGGGCTGAGGAGAGCAGGATGTGAATGGTTGACTCTTGCATGTTGTGAAGAAAATGGGCCTCATTCCTTCATGTCTCGCTTAGACATGACATTCCAGTCAGAGTCTTGGTTAATAAAACCATAATTGGAAACTGGTCTTATTGAATTCATGTAAAGAAATGTATTGCTATGACACACTCATTAAGTATTGCCAAATTCTGAAGGGATAAGGTAGGGAGAAATATATATAATTCACCAAATTGCTTAAAGAAAATAAATCTCCTTGTATCTGGAAAAAAAGAGGAAAAATCCTTGTCCTTTTAACAAAGTGAGGAAACTAATGGTAATGCCCCTGGGGCTGGGATGCAGGGAAGGAGAGCACACTGGATCCTCAGTCCTAAAGGTTTTAATGGTGGAGATCTTAGGGGGGTCCTAGGGAAAGATCTTAACAGAATATTCAGTAGCTTTCCAGGGGTATCCAATCAATGTGGTCTCCATTGATTGATTGGCCAACCCCAGGGCACGGGGTTATTCAATGCAACTGGATCTGACAGCAGCTGTGGCTGGTTTTGTTGCTTATCTGGGCCTGGAGCTGGAATACAACTGAGGTGTAGCTGTTATCTCTAGGGAGGAAAGGTCAGGGGTCCAAACCTCATGACCAGTGATATGTTAGGGAAGGAACAATCACCCTGGGGGCAAGGTCCCGTTCTATAATTGATTGTCCATCGTTAGGCACCAGGGGCTTTCCATCTGGTGACCTTCTGTACCTGGTCTATCTCCTTGCTCGGCTTGTGTCTAACTGCCCATAGCAAATCAGAACCATTTTAGTCCATCTTCACTGATTACCTGAGACAAAACATGAAGGAAGTGGGGAGAGCTTGTCTTGGGGTTGAATGCTTCTGGAGGCCAGGTTCCTGTAATCCAGTGGGACAATGTCCTTGTTGCATTCCCCCCACCACCCCCTTGCTGGACTTGTAAGTAAATAACTTGGAGCTGCCTCCACCCCCAGGGCTGGAGGTCACAATTACAGTCTTCAAGTGGTTAAGACAACACCTTGCCCAAGGATGCTTTGTAGACCCACAGCCCACTATAGTTGCTGGGTTCCAGGATGGTGCCCATCCATGCCTGAGTCCTGAACTTGTCAATGCTCAAAGGCAATTCTGCTATTGAAGGCCTGGCTGAGATGTGTCACTCACAGAACAGCTTCAGAAAACAAACAAACAAACAAATAAAAACAAACAGTGAGGTTTTCAGAAAGTCTGAGATGGCAGGCAAAGGTGATAGGAGCTGGGCAGAGCCCAAAAAAGCCAATCTGAAGGTCCAGGCACCACCAAAAGAAGGGAAGAGATGATGAGAGTAAACAGAAGAACCAGAAGAAGGACTGAAGGTTAAAGTAATAAACACAGGAATATTCTATTTGGCAATGAAAAGAGAGTCAGACAGACCCAGGTTCGAATTCTGGCTCTACAGTTTCTAGTTGTGTAACACTGGAGAAACCCCTTAATATCTGAGAGCCTATCTGCTTTCATGTGAAAGAAACATGATAATAGTCCTTACCTCATAGGGTTAAGGCTAAAGGTATGAATTTGTGCATCAACAGTAGGCAAGTTGTACCTAAGTCCACGAGATTGGTTGAAATAATACCTCTTAGCCAGGCCAAGGTGGGTCAGTGGTTGAATGTTGGCTTATGAACCAGGAGGTCACAGTTTGATTCCCAGTCAGGGCTTATGCCTGGGTTGCTGGCTTGATCCCTGATCAATGATTCTCGTCATTGATGTTTTTCTCTCCCTCTCCCTTCTTCTCTGAAATCATATATATATATATATATATATATATATTTTAATTAGGGGCCCGGTGCACGAAATTCGTGCACTGGGGGTGTGTGTGGGGGGGGGGAGAGTGTCCCTCAGCCCAGCCTGCCCCCTCTCACATACTGGGAGCCCTCAGGGGTTGACCCCCATCACCCTCCGATCGCCTGATCGGCCCCTTGCCCAGGCCTGACGCCTCCGCCAGAGGTGTCAGACTTGGACAGGGGACCCCCACCTCCCCCGATCACTGGCTCTGGCCCCCGCCCAAGCCTGAGGCCTCTGGTCCAGGAATCATGCCTGGGCAGGGGACCCCCATCTCCCTCTGATCGCTTGCTCCACCCCCCACCCAAGTCTGATGCCTCTGACCCAGGCTTCAGGCCTGGGCAAGGGGACCATCATGTCCCCCCAATCCCCGGCTCCGCCCCCCACCCAGGCCTGATGCCTTGGCCAGAGGAGTTGACCCTCATCACCCTCCGATCACCAATCACCGGATCGGCCCCTTGACCAGGCCTGAGGCCTCCGGCAGAGGTGTCAGGCCTGGGCAGGGGACCCCCAGCTCCCCGCGGTTGCAGGCTCCGCCCCTGCCCAGGCCTAACGCCTCTGGCCTAGACGTCCGGCCCGGGCAGCGGGGACCTGCAGTGGCAGCGGGGGCGCCGCGATCGTGGGCTTCGCTTTAGGCCCAGGCAAGGGACCCCTAGCTCCTGGGACTGCCAGCTTCGACCGTGCCCAGCTCCCATCGCTGGCTCCACCCCTACTTCCTGCTATCACTGGCCAGGGCGGCAAAGGCGCCTGATTCTCCGATCATGGCTGGGGGGCAGGGCAAAGGCGGCCCCAGGGCCGCCTTTGCCCTGCCCCCCAGCTCTTAGCTCCCCCCTGGGTTTCTGATCACTGTCAGTGGCAGGGGGCTTCTTCCTGCTTTCCCTTTCGCCTCCCTGCATTGTGCCTACATATGCAAATTAGCCGCCATCTTGTTGGCAGTTAACTGCCAATCTTAGTTGGCAGTTAATTTGCATATAGCCCTGATTAGCCAATGAAAACGGTATCGCCGTACGCCAATTACCATTTTTCTCTTTTATTAGTATATATATATATATATATATATATATATATATATATATATATATAATCTGAGATAAGAGCTTAGGCAAAGAGTAGAGTCTTAAGAATGAGCTCTGGACCATGTATTGCTGGTAGAAGTCATGCGGAAGCCAGATAAGGAGAAAAAATGGCTCTGGGGTTGGGCCACAGGGAGATGACCATCAGCTTTGGCCACAGAAGTTTCAGTGGAGAGCTAAGGACAGTAGCTTGATGGGAGTGGATTGAGAAATGAGCTGGCAGGGGTTAGAGACCACAGCCATACACAACTCTTTCAGGAGGTTTCCTGTGAAGGGAAGCAGGGAAATGGAGGGGAGCTGAAGAAAGGGATAAGGGAAGTGCTATTTCTTATTGGTGTGAGAGGTGAGAAGTATGGCTAAGACTGGGCTTACATTTCATTTCTCCCATTAATACAATGTGACTTGTGGAAGCCACTTAATGCGACTGTTTCATCTGTGAAGTGGGTGCTCACAGGATTCCCCAGTTTGAGGATCAAGAGAGCTAATAAGGTAAGTGGGAGACCACACTGTGTGGACTGATCTGCTATGCAAACACAGTGCATGATTGTGAGCAGAGGCTGCTGCTGGGTCTCCCCCTAGTTCCCCAGTCACACCGTGACGATAGCTCTGTTCCTCAGCAGGTCATGATTTGGAAAAGTAAAATGTGAATTAGGGAACCCATCATGCGCATCTCCAATTTGGAGCTTTCACTGTGCTCTGTCTCTGGCTGAGTTTTGGTTGTTTTATTTTTGTTTTTTTCTTTCTTTGCCCTTCCCAGTCACATTCTACCTGGGAAGTCCCCACGTGAGCCCCCGCCACCTTCAGACTGAAGAAGTCCTTTCTGACTGCGAGAGCCCAGAGTGTTCACACACGCAGGCCAGCTGGGCTCTCTAAGTGCTTTATGTCGTTTCCTGAAAGCAGGGACCTGCCTTTTCCCCTCAGGTCTCCCATTGGCTACAAAAAGGGCCAGTGGCAGATAGAAACATGGACGGGATAACATGGCCTTCAGTCTCAGCAGTTGCCAAGTATTAATATTAGTCTCCCTCCCTTCACCCATCCTCCTGTCGGCTAGCCTCGTTTGTCTCCTGAAGGTCAGTGCCAATGTCCATTTTTGGGAAACTATTTAATAAATCCTTTGCTCTCTGTCGGGGTGACCCATCACAAATCCACAGGAAACACGAGCCACCAGCCGGGGTAGGATCAGAATACTTTAATAAGATATCAGTGTCAAAATACATTTCCTTATAAAGTTAAGCTCCCATACAGTAATAATGTCAGTAGGAATTCAACAAAATAATAATGTACATGAAATCGTTACATTGACAGGTAAAGTTAATATTGAAGCTCGGAATATTTCTCAGAGTGTTTTAGTAAAACTGCAAGGGTGAGCCACCCTCACGGCCGAGGCAGCGCACACAGGAATCCAACCCCAGTTTACCTGGCCGTGGCCCTCCGGGCAAAGCTGCGGTGCTTACGTACATTTGGGCAACACACTGAGTAGATAGTATTTCTCATACAACTTAGATCTGTGTTTTGACAATTAGTCCACCCAGGCTGGCCCAGTGCTTGGCCTGTTGTGCTTTGGGTGTGTGTTTCTAGAAACGTCTTCATTGTGCCCAGGACAGGTGAGTTCTACGTGATTGGTGTTTAGAAACCAAAGGAGTAGTCCCTCTTACGCAGTGAGTTAAAGTGCTCTGAGAACACTATTTCCAGTGCTTCCTACCTATACAAGTCACTTCAAGTGACAACCAGACCCGGGAGGGCCTGGGGCTGGGCTGTCCCCAGGCCTGCCTGCTGCTCGTCAGTGGGGGCCCCCGCACCTCGGCCTTGCAGGGGGATCTGAGGAAGGGCACTAGGCCAGGCTGCTCAGCACCGGCTGCCCTTCTCTCAGCCCAGCTCCATGTGCTCCAAGGTGGTCAGCTGGGAAGACATGGCCTGGGTCACTACCCCGTTTCTGAATCCTTCCTTCCTTTCGTGAATTTCCATCTAAACTGTCTCAGGGCAGGTTTAGAAATATCCCAGTGCGCCACATGAAAGCCCATTAGAGTCACATAGCTCAGTGCACTTGAAGGGCCAGCAACAAGACCTTAAGAAAAGTTAAAGCACTTCCTCTCCCTTGGATTTGCCCAGCCCACACCCTTAACACATGATGTGCCATCAGACCCTCTTGGCAGCAATAATAATATATACATACATACATAATACACAGAGGACATGAGGAAAGGACAGCTCGCAATGCTCCCACTTAATGATTCCACTCCTTGGATGGATTGTCACGCTATGGCAGATCCCAAAAGCAAAGGCCCACAGAGCAACCTTGAGCAGTGTTGGCACGGCCTGGGGGTGCCTTACAGTGCTGCGGTGTCGGCAGGAACGGGCTTAAAAAGATCTAAAGTGATTTTGTGAGCAGGATTCCACTTCCGTTTCTAAGTTTTTAGATATTACAAAGTACCCATATATATGATAAACACTTAACCCAGATATAAATTTTAAAAAAACCCACTGAATGTGGGGGGTTGGGGAGAGAAGAAAACACCAAAGAGTTTAGGAAAAGCCTCCCTGTGCAACTCTCACAGATAAGCACATACACTTCACCCTTCACATTTCTTATTTTTCACCAAAAGTCATCAAAATTAGAGCAAAGAGTTGGTTTTTGAAAAAGGCTGAAGTTACCAATTATAGTGATTAGTTTTAAAGGAGAAGGGCCATGCGAGGGAGCAAGGCCACAAATCAAGCTTGGAAAGCAAAAATCATTTTCTCTTTGGCAACAACAACATCTTTTTAGTTCAATGAAGCCAAAGCTTTCCCTACAAACAGACACCCAACTTGTTAGTGTGAATATTGTGTGTGCAGGAGAGAGAGAGAGAAAGAGAGAGGCCTCTAGATAATATAAATTAGAAGCAATTGAAGTTGGGGGAAAATCTTACAAAATTTAAGAACATTTTCATTGACAGAGTAAAACACAGCAGGTAAAACAATTGTGTACTTTAAAAATATGGATACTAAAGTGAGTATCTTCAGGAAAAGGCCATTACGTGGTAACCTGGGCAAGTCTGCCAGGTTAAGTACACCTTGTAAAAAGTGTGTTGGTGTTAGAGATACCTAGTTGCAAAAATAGATGCAGAGAGTGAAGCTGGCGGATGGCCTGGCAGAGACACCTGCCCTGGCGGAAGGCCCTGCTTCAGGTGCCCTGGTCCAGGGCTCTGAGAAGGTCTGCTCCTTGCAGGAGCGTGGAGCTTCCCGGCACAGGAACGTTCACCTCACAGTCATATCTGGTCAATTCGGGCAGCAGGTAGGGCTCAAACGAGGGCCCGAGCAGCCGGCTTGCCATACCTGAAAGAATGTTTGGTACCGTATTTTAAAAACCAAACCGGATATCCGGAAAAGGCTCTATTCCATAAGAGGCTGGCAGGGATGAGAAGGGCACTGCGGAGAGCAAGAGGCATTTTCCAGTTTTTGTGACTCGGGGTTATAGATAGGGCAGCCCTAACTTTACTCTGTTTCTTCACTGTAATCTTATCTGGGAGGACCCATAGCACTAGGTGGGGTGCTGAGCCCCACGGGAGAGAGAAAGTGTGCGGTGCAGACAGCAGCTAGAGGGTGTTGTGTGGAGGGAGCCCACAAAGGCTTCTTGGCCATAAGGAGGAGACATCAGGAAGAGCCTGACCTGTGTCACCGCGCATTGGCAACAGGGAGGGAAGGCCGAGGGGAAAGGGAATTCTGAACCGGCTGCTGCCTGCACACACATGCACACACATTGCAAGGGGAATCTCTCAGCACCCAAACCCCACTTCCCCGGAAGGAGGCCCAGGGACCAGAGGACAGCCTGGAAGCCCTTCTTTGGGCCCCTTCCCTTGGTCCCCTGGACCTCACGCCCTGTGGACGGGGTGGGTCTCAGGCCTCTGGAGCCCCCTTCTTGTACGTGCTGTCAGAAATAGTCTCCCCCTGATTTCTAAGGCTCAAGGAAACTCGTGGGCTCACAGCAGGCAGGACAATGCCAGTTATTATTTACTGAATGCAAACCTCCCACGCAAAGACGTGGCTGGGAGAGTACAGCTGGGATTCAAGCCCAGGGCTGTCTGGTGGCGCTGGAGTCTGGGTTCTGAAGCACTGAATAGCGATCTCCCCAAACCCTAGTGCTGAGGAAATTACCCGCTTTGAGGGCAGGGGTCTGGTATGTTCCACCACTTCCTCCCACTATGTTTATGCAATCCTTTGTGACAACATCTCTGTTTCCCAAGATGGTAACTGACCTAGGAGGCCCAGGACCGAGGGCAGGCACCAGGTGACTAACCCTCCAGAAGGGCCAGCAGGGTGACCTTTCCCGGAGCCCCTGGCAGCATGTTTCCCGCACATGTCCTCAGCTCAGCTCCCACCTGAACGCAGAGGGATGCCCCAGAGGCCAGTGGGACATGAGGCAATTCAGCAGCATGAAGAACCGAGGAAAAGACACAGGCTCGAGGGCTTTTTGGACCAAAGAGCCCTGGATGTCACCTGATTGTTGTAAGGCTCCTTCTAAAACCCTGTAGGCAGATGGCCTTCCAGCCCCTGCTGCAACTCTTCTGGGAAGGAGGGCTTGCACTGCTTACGGCAGCAGCCTTTCAGGGCAGCAAGTCATGCTGAGGGGAGACGGGTCGCCTTGGGATGTCCACCCCCTGGCCCTCACCGCTCCCACACACCACAGACGCCGGCACAGAGGCTGCAGGCCCTGGGGCACCCACCTGCCGCCTTGTGAGCCGAGGGCAGACTGTAGTCCTGGTACTGAAAAGCGCAGCACTGCGGGGGGAACCTGCTCTTGGCGCTCTCCTCGGGGCTCATGGCGGACGGAGGCTGTGGTGGTGGCAGGTGTCTCAGAGGCTGACTTGGGCCCCTCATGGGATTGTGGGTGAACTCATCTGAAAGGTCAGTGTTGGAGTGTGAGGGCAGTGCCAGCCCGAGGAGGGGAGAGACCGTGATGCCCCCAGCACCCTCCCTGCCTTCACAGAAGGTGCTCAGAGCCAGCCCCCGGGCCTCGAAGCCCAGGCTCCTGATGGTGTAGTTTGAGCCAGAGTGGAAAGGGGAAGCTGTGTGTGTGGAAGGAGGGATGGTAGGGCAGGTGGTGAGTGGAAGAACCGAGATGTGCCCCTGAGCCCCAGAGGGGCCCGGCCTACTGCTCACCATTGGGGACGTTGGCGCTCAGCCGCTTGTCAGGTATCGGAGGGCAGTTCCCGCAGCCCCTGAGACTCTTCATCCTTTTCCACATCAGATGTGAAGGGCTGCCTCCTGGAGGGTCCCCCTGGGGGTGAGAGGGGCAGAGAACCCGTGGTCAGACTGAGTCGGGGTGGGTGGCCTCAGCGCAGCTGTCTGAGAGGCCACTGCCCCACCCCGCCCTGCTGCCCCTGGCTGGCCACTGAGCCTCAGAGTGAGAGCTGCCTGCCAGCTGGGCCCTCTGCTCTCAGCCCCGATTCCCTGCCCAGCCTGACCCAAGGCAGCGCCAGTCAGGAGATGGCTCACCCCACTCATGTCCGGGAAGGCTTGCTCCTCATACTCCAGCTGTCGCTTCAGCTTCAGCTTGTTGGAGAGGGCTACCATGGCCGGGCTCATCGCGTCTGGGCCCTGAGGCCGGAAGCCCTTTGCAGACCTGCCAAGCCCAAGAGAGTGGGCTGTGAGGGGGTCTGGAGCCCCACGCCATGCAGGGCCTTTGGAGGGCCCTTCCAGAACTAATACGTCTGACCCAAAGGGCAGAGGCTCAGAGGAAGGGCGCGGGCCTCAGGGCCCGAGCTGCACTCCGCTGCCCTTCCCCAGTCTCCCCACCTGCCAAGATGCCAAGGGTTCAAGTCACATGTGCCGCCAGCCCAGCGGGACCCAGGCAGCCTCCAGGCCTGACCTTGGGTGCAGCGGCCCAGCTGGGTGGCATCAGTCTTTAGGAGGGTTTCTTCTGCCCCATCTCTCCCTGCCAAGCTGCTCCCCCTCGGACGAGTGAGGCTGCTCTCTCACAGGCACGTGCCCCAGGGCAGTGTAACTAATGTGCCCTGGGAGCAGAGGTCATATGCCACCCATTGTGCTTCAGCCCCGGGAGCTCCCAGCTGGTGGAATGGAGCTTGTTGGGGAGATTTGAAGGAGCCAGGAGGAGGAGGAGGACAGGGAAGGCAATGCTGGACGTCCAAAAGGCATGGGCATCTTTTTCTTTTCTCAACCAGGGTTCCAGGAGGAAACAGAACCACTGCCCAGGTAACTTTTTGTGTTCTGTAATGAAGTTTAGGTAAGCAAGGTGCTTTAGGGTGCTCTGGGGAGAGGGACATGGGTGTGCAAGGGGGGACAAGCTAGTTCTCTCCCTTTTCCTGTCCTCAGTCACCTCTTGGGCCCCTCCGCTCTGATAAAAAACATTGCACTCGGGGCCTCCCAGACCTCGGGTGACTCCTCTCAGCCTAAGCTCCTGGATCAGAGCAGGGCTCATTGGAGGACCAGCCACGGTGGAGCAGGAGTTGGTGATGGGGCAGGAAGTCTCTCTGGGCCCTAGATCACCCCCTAGTGGGCTCCCCCCTGTCCCCTCCCTTTTCAGCCCAGCCTTTGCTGAAGCAGCCAAGGGTCACTGCCACTCACCTCTTCTTGAACATGGAGAGCTGCGGGGAGGAGACAGGGGGCCCCGACGGCGATATCCCCAAAGCCTCCGCGTGCTGATCTCCTCCAGGCCACTTGGGGGGCCTGGAATGTAAGGGTGGATCAGGGGGCCACTGTGTGTTGAATATGCCCCCCAAAGAAGAGAGAGGGGTGCTGGCCTGGCCACAGCACGATGGCAGGGACACCTTGCTCCCGCCATCGAAGAAGATGGAGGACATGGGCTGGTGCTCGGGCTCCGTCTTCTTGCTCTCCAGCTGCTGCTGGTACTTGTCCAGGAGGAAGGGGCCGGGAGCGGGCACGGGGGCCAGCGGCTGGAAGATGCTGGTCATGGTGCTGACGCAGTGCTGCGGGAGGAACTGCGGGTTCTCGGGCGAGAGCTTCTCCTCGGGACAGATGGGGCTCAGCTGGAAGTCCTCCCCGTCCATGGGGATGTAGGGTGCCAGTGTCTCCAAGTCCAGCTCATTGAAATCCAGCTGAGGAGACACAGAGCAAGACAGTTTTTGCAAGAGCGTTTGGCTTTCTGTAATAAATGCTTTCCTGTAAAGTTACATGCAAATAAAAATTTGATTCTGGTATTTTTATTTTTGTGTGTTAATCCTCGCCCAATGATATTTTTCCATTGGTTTTTAGGGAGAATGGAAGAGAGAAAGAAAGACAGAGAGAAACATCAACGTGAGAGAAACACATTGATTGGTTGCCTCCTGCACAAGCCCCGACGAGGGCCTGGGCCAGAGAGATATTGCTCTTGACCGGAATCGAACCCAGGACCCTTTGGTCCACAGGCCAATGCTCTGTCCACTGAGCCAAATCAGCCAGGGCTCCGATATCATTTTTAAATGCATTTAAACTAAAATAGTAGTTCAAAGACTCCTAACTTGGTGAAGGGAGTACATGTTCCCTTTGCTTATAAACGTCTCATATGTCTGGATGTACTTTTTAAATGTTGGGCTTCTCTGAAGAAACGTTCGGCCGTAGTTTTGGTCTTCGTGTGCACTAAGGGAGCTCCCTCCGTGAGTAGGAGATAAACAAGGTGAGAGTTACAGGTAGAAGAGCTGGACTGACACAGGTAAAGCAGAGGGCGAAGTGGGAGGAGGGACCTCTACAGGCTCCACTTCCCTGCACCCTCATCCAGTTAGGGACCATGGTTCAGCATCTCCGCCGCCCGCTGGCAGGCACACCAGCCCAACTTCTCCGTGGCTGCCTACCTGGGTGCTGCACTGGTCCTTTGCCTCTGTATCCATGGCAAAAAGCTTCTCAATCACCTCTATCTTCAGATCGTCATTCAGAGACGTGTAATAGTCCTCAGGGCTGCCGGGCTGGGGGCCAGGAGGGAAGTGACTATGTCAAGCGTATGACACTGGTCTCCCCAACATCCAAGGTAGAAGGAGAAATACATTCTTAGGCCCACAGACCAACTCCGTCCCACCCAACAAGTACTTGTAGAGAGGCCACTCCCTGTGAGCTGTGTAAATTATGTCCATTCATCAACCTCTCTGCACCTCAGTCACCTCATCAAATGAGCCTGTCCTGAGGAGCCAGTGGGATAAAGGCCATGGCCAGCAGGGCTCTGGAGACTACAGGTCTGTGCCCTGAGCAGGGACAGAGCTGGGGGCTCAAAACTGTGTGCCACTCAGCCCCTGCCTTCCGGGAGCTTGTCATTTAGGTGGGGGCGGGACTGGATACTGACAGCAAGCAAACAGCTAGAGTACCTGCAGGCATGTGTCACCACCTCTCTACGGGACTCTAGCATAACTTGAGTAGGAGGTGGGCCGTATTTCTGTCCAGACTGACCAGCCGTACGGCAGTGGCCAGAGGAGGAGCCTGCCCTCTCCGTGGCCTCACTCCAGGGGACTCACCGTGGAGCAGCTGCTGCTGGTGGCACTGGGGCTGGTGTCCCCCGGGGCGGCCGCCTGGGGCATGGTGAAGGCGGGCAGGCTGGCCTCACTCTGGGCAATGTGGCTCCTCAGCTCCTCAGCCCACGACTGGTTGGGGGCCAGTAAGGTGTCACCATAGGCTGATGACTCCTCGAAGCTCTGGTTTCCTGTGGAGACAAGAGTCTGGCTTGGTTAACAGGGATTCGTCCGGTCCATGGAAAACCCCCGAGGACAGAGAAAAGCCCAAAGGATGCACGAGAAATCCCCACAGCTTCTGGAAGTCATGCCTGGGCTGGGCCCTCAGCCCTGGAAGCTTGACTGGGACAAAGGGGCCTTTAACTGGGGCTCCGGCTCAATGTACCGGCTCCCTTTCAAGGGGACACCCTCCTGGAGCACTTACTTGTCAGAGACTAAGTGAATTAGGAGCCGCTCTTCCCCGAAGAGCAGCCCAGCATGTAGGTGAGAGGTCAGGAGAGGACAGAGGGCGGTCAGCCTCAGTGAACGGAGGCTGCGAGCCTTCTCATCCCGGATTGTCCTCTACGATCCTCTGTTGCTTCTCTCGTGGCCTCTCGGGGACACAGCTAACAGGGCGAGCACAGGTGCTGCACCTATTCCTTCAGCAGCACGGCCAGGCTGCGGGTCCCACATGGGGAGCAAGGGCCCCCGGGACACGTGAAGGTGCTTCCAGTGTGGATCGGGGAGGCCTGAAAACTCTCTGTGGCGACAAGGACTCAGTCCCTGTGGGACAGGCACACGTTTTAAAGAAGTAGTGCCTACGGGGGCTAAATCTGGCCCTGAATCTTTTCTGGAATTATTTCTCCCAACATTATTTCAGTTCAGGCCTCTTCCAAAAAAGCAATTTGTCCCTCAAGGCCCAGGTGAAGCGCTGCCCTCGCTGTGAAATCGTGCCAGTGACCTCCGAGCAGCTCTTGCTGTCAGGGCAGGCTCCTGCCCCTGTGGTGGGGCTGCGACTCCTCCAGGCAGTCCCCTGCAACCTGCCCTCCCCTCCCCACCTCCCTCTCGGCACTTTGTGGTCTTACTCCGTGCCAGGTGCATGCGTTGTTCGTTTGCATCCAGTACAGACCAGTCTGACCACTAACAGATGATTAGCAAGACTCGGGGAAGGAACAGGGTGCCGCTGGTTAAGGGAAAGCTGTAGCCAGGGAGGCCTGTGACCATAAAAACCTCCCCCACTCAAGAGAGTTCGACGTCCCCCAGCTCAGTGGAGGGGCACCCACCGAAGTCCAGAGAAATGATGGCATCTCCCGCAGTGGGCGCCAGCTGAGCCAGCTCCTCCGGCTCCTCCTTCAGTTTGGTGAACAGGAAGTGACTCTTCTCGGACACGGCCACCTCGTCGCTGTTCTCAAAGATGCTGTTCATGGCCATCAGGTGCGGCTTGAACAGGGATTCCGTCTGGTCCATGGAGAACACCACGTCGTTCTTCTCAATCTCACTGAGGGGACAAGAGGGTGCGTCAGGCCTGCCACGTTTCTAGCGAGATCCTTTTGTCCCGCAGACCCAGGGACACCCCGACGGCTGAGCCTCTCAGCCAAATGCGTGGGTATGGACACTGTGTCGTCATGTCTTGAAGAACCACACAATGGAATTTGGAGTTGAGGCAGCAACATCGAGAGTGCCCTCAGACCATGAGTCTGTCTTGGATCCTGCTTTATGGGCAGGCACTGCATGGTGTACCCGGGTTTGTAGATTGTTGTGTTTCACTCCAGCAATGACTTTACCCAGCTCTCTTCCCAGGGGCTACAGAGTGTGGAAAGACATCCCTGTTTTTCCACGTTCACAAAATGCTTATAAGGAATGACTCTGTTCTGCCTGCCTCCCCACGCGGGTCAGAGGCCTGGCACAGATGAGAGACTAGGGAAAGGGGAAGAGAAGCACTGGGAAGGGGAAGTCCCAAGTGACCCACTGTTCCCGCATCATCCATGGAAGTCCTCTGGGTCCCGAGGACCCGCACCACAGAGAGCTCACAGAGAGCCTGCGGAGAGGAGAGGCTGGGCGTTCCAGGGCCTGCCATCCTCAGTGTGGGGCGCTCACAGCCCATGCCCCACTGGCCCTCCCACACTCACCTCAGGACGTAGTTCACACACATGATGCACTGGGGCTGCAGGTTGCGTGGGTTGTAGATGACTGTCCCCTGCGTCTCCAGCCACACGTAGCCCCCATGCTTCGCCAGCATCCGGTACTGGCCGCTCACCACCTGGCCCTTGGTACACACTATGGGAGGAGAAGGAACCTGAGGTCTGGGAGGTGGGGGGCTGAAGACCCCACGGGAGGGCAGTCTTTGGGGAAATGGACAGGACTAGGCACCAGACCATGAAGACTGGAGCTTAGAGATCATCGCACCCAACTCTTCGTGTTACATATAGGGAGAGGAGGGCCAGAGGGCTTACGTGACTTGCCCAAGGCTGTCCAAGGGCAATAATCATTGCCAGTTCCCTGACAAGTCTGCTCACCCATTGGCTCTGTCCTACTCTTCCCCAGGGAGCCCCCCACAGGGTCCCGGGGGAGCCTCTGTCAAGCTCTCCAGGTTGGGGGTGGGTGCTTGCAAGCAGCGTGGAGAAAGCCTGTCCTCGGGGTAGCCCTTTGGATGCACTACCAATACTAAAAGCTTGTGAGTGAATAGTTGTTAAACAATATGCTTGACTGTCCCAGGTCATCTGTCAGGCCTGCCACCATGGGCCACAGAAGACGTGTGACCCATAGCAAAGGCAGAGGTAAGGGCTTGCCCTCTGCACCCCCCGCCACACACACAGCCTATACTCAGCCTCTTCAAAACCATGATAAGACCTTCCCACTCCTCTTTCCAGCTTCCCAGCGAGGCTGCATGCTTAAGACATCTTTCCAATTTCAGATCATTCTAAATGTTCATTTAACTTTTGTGCGTCCGGTATAAAGACAGTAGTGAAGGGGTCCCACATCCCAGACTGTCCTATTCCCCAGTCCAGAATGCTCTATCCGCTTCCATTAAAAAGGAATCAATAACTCCCTTTAAACAAAAGTCCACTTAATGTTAGAATTTCTGGTGATTTCCTGAACTGCCCAGTTACTTCTATTTCTTGGGAATTCATTCTTTTTTTTTTTTTTAATATATTTTATTGATTTTTTACAGAGAGGAAGGGAGAGAGATAGAGAGTTAGAAACATCGATGAGAGAGAAACATCGATCAGCCACCTCCTGCACATCTCCCACTGGGGATGTGCCCGCAACCCAGGTACATGCCCTTGACCGGAATCGAACCTGGGACCCTTCAGTCCGCAGGCCGGCGCTCTATCCACTGAGCCAAACCGGTTTTGGCTGGGAATTCATTCTTCAGACACCCCCCCACCCCCCCCCCCCACCCCCCCCCCCGCCTCTCCCAAATCGCAAAGAATTGGAAAGAGGCATAGGGGAAGGACCAGATCTTGCTAGCCTGGGCACTTGGGGAAAAGAATAATCTTTCTTGGTTTTGGTTCTTCACCTGAAAAATGGAATGCGATAAAAATTAGAGTAATGAGATAATCATTATTAGCTACCACAGCTGTTTGTACTGAGGGCCAAATTTGGCTTATTAGGTGCAAGAATGTGGACTGAATGTCACTGACAAATGCTCTATAGGAAAAGCCACCTCCTCCCCAAAGTCACTCATATGGGCAGCTCCTGTCCTGAATTGTCGTGGGCTCTTCAGCCAAAGAAATAACTCTGTTCTCCCCTGACTTCCCGTTATCTGCGCCACTGAGGCTCCCCTGTGGCAGTGAAACGACCCTTGCACAATTTCAAGTGGCTGGAGTTAACTTATTTAGACGGCTCTTATTCTTGATGAAACGGTGCAGCGAGCAAAGGTTTTAACTGCATTTCTAGCGATTGCAGGCGAGGGCCTGCTCTGCCAGTAGAATATAATTAGGCCCACCTTCTAATCATCTGTTCATTAGTGCCAGCCTCCGTGCGGGGCCTGCTACTTGGTAGATAGGCTTTTTATGACCTTTAATCTTGTTTTCCTAAGAGCACATAATGTGCTCACACAACAAAGAGAAACCAACCCCCCAGCCCCTCCCCTCGGAGACTAACGATGTATAAATTACCAATCCATTTGGGAACGATGGCTTTCAATTATCTGAATCTGGTTTGAGGGCTGAGCTTCCCCAGCAATTTCAAACGTGAGCATTCACAGGCTAAGATATATGGGTGCGGACATTCAGGGTGCTGGTGTGTCAACGTGGACCAGCCTCAAACCTGGCCTCCAGCTATTTCACAGCATCTGTGTGGGTCTGTGGTGCGATTATATTTGCACAAACCCAGCGAGGGAGAGAGACAGGCGGAGGCAGATTTCCCTGTGCTGGATTTGGGCTTGCTGGCTGGGTACAGGCCTCTGAGCTCAGAGCTGCTTGACTTGCTTCCACCAGGGGAAGAAGGGAGCCTGTGATTTCCGTTTGGGCTGTGAGTTACCTTTACGTGTGCCTAATGCTTAAATACACAGATTCAATAAAAAGCACATTTTCCCTGGAGTCAGCGGAAAACTGACGTGACAAACTTTTATCCCAGCTCTTTTTATATGAATCAAAGCTTTTCTAAGAAAAAGAAGATTTAAAAAAAAAATCCTTCTTATATGCCTAGAGAGAAGTCATCATTTTTGTTACCTTGGAAATAGTTTCTTTCCTCTATTTTCCCACCCAGAAGATAAAGTATAATACTGTCTGCCAAGAATTCCCAGAAACTTACGTTCGTCCTCGCTTTGACTTCACCCTTGGCTGATGAGAAAAGCTGGACTTTTTCCCCGGTTTTTCATCTACAGGAGGGGAGGTCCAGGAAGCCTGGCCCTGGGGAGCCTGTGGGGGCTGGGCCAGAGCCCAGCTCTCTGAGTCCCAGTGTCAGGGACAGTCACAGAGCAGAAAAGCATGAGGAACCCCAACATGCAGGCTGGAACCACAGCTGCAATTTCAAAGCTGGGGCTGGGTCACACCCACCCCTGTGGGCTGGGCATATAAGGGTACCTCCACCTGCTTGCCCGATCCCTGGTCTATTAATGGGGCTGAGTCTAGGTCGTTTGTTTTCTGAGAAACTTCTCTGAGATATTGTCAAGGCTCCTGTTCACTGTGAGATCAAACCCAAAAACCACGAGGAAGCAGCAGAGAAACCCAAATAGAAAGACAAGACCTCACTCTGTAAGAGAATATTATGGTGATCAGATGCCGCTTATGGGCTAGCTACTCTGAACTTACGCTATCCTAACCCTGGGATGGATGGATGGATTGAGGAACAGAGGGTGAATAGCTGGACTTCCCTCTTCTTTCTTGCCACACCAGGCCACAGCTAATCCTGGGAGCTCAAGACCTGCAGAGCCACGGGGAATCTTCGCAGACTTACCCGTTTTCAATCCTTCTACAATCCTCTGTCTGCACTTACGTTGAAGTATTCTTTTCCAAATATGTTTGATGCCTTTGGGTTTATCATTCATTTAGTGCTTGTACTGTATCTAACACTGTGCTAGTTAAGGTGGCTAAAGGAATGAGCCACCTGGTTCCCTTGGAGCCCACAGCCCTCCTTTTCCCTCAGAAATGAGATCCCTTAGGGCAGGGGTCAGTGCTATCATCCTCGGTGACCGAGTGTAGGGTTATAAACCCAGAGTCCTTGCATGTTGATGGGCTGTATTGACTCAAGAAAATCGTCTTGGGTTGCCTGCAAATGGGAAGCCTGAGCTGGGGATATGGCCAGGTGAGTGCACTAGAACTGCCCTGCCCAAAATGGTGGCCGTTAGCCAAGTGTAGCGACTTCAGTTTAATTCAGCTCCATAGTTTCCCTAGACATATTTCGAGTACTGCACAGGCCGCCTATGGACTATGTGGATGTAGAACATTTCCACTGCAGAAAGGTCTAACTCGGGTTCTTTCTGGCTGCAAAGCAGTCTCCATATGCCTCACTGGGTTGCTGGACATCCTCCTCCAACTGAGTTCTCTTGATCCAGCAAGCAAGCTCTTAGGGAACCATGGCCTGCCTCAATACTTCTATCAAGGCCCTGCTACCTTCCTTCTGTCTCATCCTCACCTCTCATTTAAGGTGTCCAACTCTAGTGCCCTATCCTTTCCTTTCTGCACTTTCCCAGCCCTCCTCTTCTCTGAATGGGTGCACTTACTTCTAGAGCACATAACCCAAGGTGACTGTGTGTCTCAGTTACCCTCTACCGGGCTGTTCCATAGGCTGTGCAGACTGTGGACTCCATCTGCAAGGGCGCTCAGCAGAGATGGGGAATGAGGTTCAGCCCACCTTCTACTCTCTAAGCCACATGGCTTGGTGTGGGTGTGTCCCCCTAGAGGAAGAGTCCTTTGTGTAATTTGCATGAAGTTGTCATATAGGCTAGTGGCAGCCTTGGTTCTCTATCCTGACCCTGCCTGGTTTGGCTCAGTGGATAGAGCGACATCCCAAGGACTGGAGGGTCCGGGGTTCAATTCCGGTCCAGGGCATGTAAAAAGAAATTCTAATCAAACCATCCCGAGGGTACATCTTACTGCTGCATAAGACAGTGGTTCTGTAAGGGAGGTGACCAGGTCTTCTCCTGCCTCACCAGTCACACCCCACTCAAGGCCAAATTCCACAGACGCAAGGGAGCCACATGGGACACTCCAGGAACTTACGGTTCTGGTGACTTTTGGTCATGTTCTCTGAGTCCAGGGCATGGTAGAACTCGTAGGCTGAGCGGCCGAGCAGCTCCTCTGGGTGGTAACCAATCAGTTCTGTGATTCTGAAATTTTTAAAAAAGCATGTGGGGAAGAGAAACCATATGAATGTGGGCAGGGGCTCAAGGAGCTAAATCCACAAGGTAAGTCAAATGCACACATTCAGATGAAAACACTACAGGCTTCCTGGTCACACCATTCATGCATGCAAAAAACACGGTGGTCAACCTGCAGCTGTGGTCTGCCCAACCTCCACTCTCCCTGCCCTTCCTGAAGTCATGTCTGGGGAGGAAGGAAAGGCAGCTCCTCAGGGGACTCCTACCCCCAGCCCTAATATACACATATACCCAGTCTCCAACAACCATGCTTTCACCCCCACCTCCCAGTTGCAGATGAGGGAGTAGAGATTCAGGGAGAGTAGACAATTTGCCGATGTCCACACGTATCCAAGGCCTCCTGATTACTAGGTCAAGCTTATTCTAGGAGAGGGGGATATAAATGAAAAGTGAAAACCACGTGGCCCCTAGTGGGGAACAGCATGGAGATGACCTTTGCCCGTGTGTGAACTGCAGAGTGAGGCTGCACCTGGGGCAGGGAGAACCCCAGCTGTGCTTGCAGCTTCACTCCTCTGGGTGCTTCTCCTCCTGTCCTGCCCGGTGACCTCACATTCCTCCTGGACATCGGCCTGCCTTCCATGGGTTCTTCTACTTGTCCCTCCCAATTTCAAGGAATGGTAGAAGGGCAGGAGGTACGGAGAGGAAGAAATATAAAATCACAGCCATAGAAACGTGTCTCCTCATTACATTCTCCAATAAATGTGCAGCTCTAACAGGACCAGGCTTGGCTGTCCTAACGGTGCCTCGCTTCCCCTTGTAAAGTGTCTGTTTCTGATGGAAAGCAGACAGAGAAAAGGCAAGAATGGAGAACCATGAAGAACCACTTAACCCTTAGCTCTGTGGAGTCATCAAAATAAACCAGCCCTGTCCAAGAACCACCAGATTAGCCACATCACCACATCATACCTAAATATTATTTTTTCATAACCTTTGTTATCTCACACATTTTCTCTAATGGGCTCATTGTCTCATTAATTTGGCCGATCACAAATGAGAAGTGATGCTACCTTCACCACTCCAAGCTCTGTGTCAGATGCATGACTCTTAGGTCTGGCTCCATCATTTATTACCTGTGTTGGAGATTAATAATATGAAGAGGAAAGCAGGAGCAGTGTCTCTGCTCTCCCTTCCAAAGGGGTCTGCACACATCTACCAGAATAAATCATCATAAAATATTACCTGTACCCTGCCACTCCCCTGGTTAAGCGTCTACAGCTTAACCCATTTCCAACCATATCAGGAGCAAAAAAGCTCTAATTTCTAGTTTCCATTTCCCATGCAATTTGATTTCAACTAACCTTCAGCATGTCTTGTACCTTTTGCCTTGGTGAACCCCTCTCCTCAGAGCTCCCCATACCAGTGAACTCATTCTTGCTGCAGAACCTTGATGCATTCTTTCCCCCTCTTTTCTAACTCCTGACTATTGCGGGGCTAGCTCAAGGCCTCACCTTCTCCTTGGACGCCTCGCCGATGTCTCCTCATGAAGTCCGTACAGGCAAACACAATGCCACAGAGAATTATGTATTTGTCTCTCCACATCCCACCTAGGCTGTCAACCCCTGAACTCAGGGAACACTTTCTCCTTTGGCCTCCCCTACATGGGCATATACCTGAGTAGCTGACCAGTGGATTCTCTCTTAGGACCTAAACCAGAGCCCTGCCTGTCCCAGTACTAAGGAATCTGGGCACCATTTCTCTCTACTTTTCCTCCTAGAACAGGATGAACTACCTCAATGCAGGCTGGTACACACACCGTGCCCTCCAGCACAAACCCTCGAGATATTCAATCCACCTCTTCTGGAAGGTGTGTCTAGTGTTGATGTGGGCAGAGAAGAGGCAAGTTCTCTGCTGAGGTGAGACTGGGGGTTAAAGCCTGTGTCCAACAAGGGACAGCTGAACAGGCCTGAGAAGCTTGGGTCTTAGCTGCTTCAGCCCAGGGGAGGTCTCTCCAGGGAGATGCCAGGAGCTTTGCACCGGCCAGCTGGTCATACACCAGGAGGATCTGTCCCCTCTGAGAATCTCTGAACTCCTCAGCAATGGGCATGTTCCTTGTCACCCTTTCCCCAGGGCTGGCACCCAACGTGGCACCTTAGCCTCGGTGGAAACTGGGGGAATGAGGAGACAGTTGAACAGTGCGGGCCCCTCCTTTCCTACAACCACGTATCTTTTCTCTGTCGGTCAGTGCCTCTCTAAAGCTGAGCCTGGGGACCAGCGCTGGGGGCCCTGCTGACACAGATGTGCCAGATAAGCCACCTCGTTCCTGGACAGGTCTAGAATTTTAGAGAGACTCTCAAAAATGAGGCTCTTCTGGAAAAGATTGGATTCTAGTCCCTGAAGAAATTCAATTTTCTTTCAAGATTAGAATCTTTAAATAAAAATGTTCAAAGCGAATGTTTGTTATGATCTGCCTCATAATAAAATATGTTTAATCGAATTAATGTACCATCCATTCAAAGGCACACAATGGGCATGTTTTGGAAGTGGACAAACAAATCTAGATTTCAGAATGGCCAGCTATCTTCCCAGTAGCAGCCTTCATTTATCTTGTCAGCTAAAACAAATATTTAATGTCTCTTTCTTCATTCCTTTAAACAGACTATAAAAACTGGGAAATACGCATGTACCCCCAACACAATTGACGAACATTCACAAAGCCAGGAAACCCCAACTTAAAGCTAATGGTCATTCCCCTCCATCTGTAGGCATGCAGACGCCATGGGGAGGGTAATGAACCCGGCTTGTTTATAGGGTCCGGCTACTACGCACAGAAGGAAGGGCCTTCCCGGCTAATTTCCCCCCCAGAGAAGCCTCCGGAGCTATGATAACAGTTTCAACTGTTCTGTCCACTGGGGACGGGAAAACTATTTTTTTCTTTCTAATTAAGAGCCCCTGGGGCTCACTAAGGGAGAAGTCGACTCAGTAGGGCTGTTCTGTTTTTAGAGAAGAAGGAAATATAAAAATCAACCTACCAGATTTCATAAGTAAGAAGGTCACCCTCTAATAATAAAATGGAAAAAGAAAAAGATCCGGGGGGAGGTTGGGAGGGAGATGCAGACGTAGGCAACCGTGGGAGGCAGACGAAGAAGGAAGAAAAAGAGAAAACAAAATAGAGAGGAAAGAACAGTTGTTGAATTCTGAAGTTCACGTTATCCCAAGTAAATACAAGGTTCCAACCAGCCAGGGCTGGATTTCAGAGTCAGTCATGCCTTCGCAATGCAAAATGACAGGGATTCATTGCTCATCAATGGCCCTTTCCCCTTAAAAATGATCAGAGGCTCTTTCCAACGCGGACTGCCTGTGACCAAGAGGTGGAGGAAAATCATTCTCTCAGCTACAGTGTCAGTGCCATCGCCTCAAGAGGCAGTAGAGACCCACTAGGAATAAGGCGGCGGCTGCTTTTCCCAGTGACACTGCCAGGGTCCGGTCGCCGTGGGACACAGCAGCAAGCGCCTGACTCCGGGAGCCACTGCCTGGAGTCAAAGGAGGTCTGGCTGCAGTTTTAAACCCAGTTCCCCACACAAGTAAAGGATTTGCTAAGTAAAGTAATCATGTAAACCAGATGGGTTAGACTGGCAGTGGTTCTCAACCTGTGGGTTGCGACCCCTTTGGCGGTCGAACAACCCTTTCACAGGGGTCGCCTAAGACCATCCTGCATATCAGATCTTTACATTACGATTCATAACAGTAGCAACATTACAGTTATGAAGTAGCAACAAAAATAATTTTATGGTTGGGTCACGACATGAGGAACTGTCTTTAAAGGGCCAGAAGGTTGAGAACCACTGGGTTAGAGTATTGAAACTATTAAAGAGGATAAAAGTTTTAAGTTCTTTAGAACCACCTATTTGTTTTTCAAAGAATGTACTTGCTAATAAACCACACTTCTATTAAAGTCTCTGCCTGTTTTCCTCCCCTCCCCCCATACCCCCACCCCTTTGGGCAATGGTCTCTCCTAGACTCGATTCGCCCCGTTTGGTTTTTATATGTGCATATCAGCTTTGAAATGGCATTTCCTCATATCCAGACTATTCACTAACTCGGATTTCAAATGCCCTCTGGTTTAATATATTTTTATCCAGATTTTGTTTGTTTTAAACCACAGTACTTTTAGCCTTGTGCTTTCCTCATATATGACACAATCAGGTGAAATCTATACAGCCAGCGCTGTAGTCAGTGGGCGATCCGTTTCCATCCTGTCCGTGTGATGTGTCCCCGGACAGGTTAATTTATTCCTAGGAAGGTTGCCCTGGCTCAATCCTGGATTGACCCTGCTCTGAGCGCCACCAAATGCTGCGGCTGCCTTGCATTGCCTTGGAGCCCACGCACAGTTAGAGGACATTTGTCTTGAATTATAGCAAGAAAGAACCAGAGTGTGTAGGAGGAATAGCTTTTGAATTGTGAGGTCTAGTAAACTTTGAAATAAATTCCAAAGAGAATTTGTAGGGCTGCCCCTGTCAGGGAGAATCTTAAGCAGATTAGATTAGACAGGTCGCACTTGAGCACTTCTCATATGTCTATGCTCAGACTCTGTTAGGCTGATTTCAAGATGTTGTCATTAAAAGAAAAAAAGACTGTCATTTGCCGGAGACACAGATGCACAAGGGGAGCATTTAAAGTTTCTTCTAACTCAGGGATTTAAAGAAACACACTATATCCTCTTGCATAAGATGAACAGAGAAAAGCCAATTAGAGAAAAGGCAAAAATATTTAGAATACATTATATATTAAACTAAAAAAATGACACGTAATGTATTGATCTGAAAAGATCACCTTGAATTTAAAGATGCCACCCATCCTCTTAAAAAAATAAAACAATTTATTAAATGTTTCTCAATATGCATGAAAGTATATAATCTTTGACTATTAATTTGCCTGAGTCAGCAAACTATTTTCTTCCTAGACTTCGATATTTTCGCCTTCCAGGTGTTCTGATGTGTATCTATTTTATAACTCATGGCTCTTTCTAATTGTCTTCATTGACATTCTCTGCATCATCTTCACTATTATTACCTTTGCTATTCCCACTTCGTATAAAAAACTCAAATTTGAGCCACAGAATTTAAAATGCAGGCATCTTGACTGTTTAAACTTATTATGCTTCTGATATTATTATGCCTATGCTGCCTTAATTCAATAACAAAACAGGACTGCCCTCAAACTCTGCTTATAAAGATTACATGACCCTTCTTGTTACTTTCAAATTTTCACTGTACTTTTGATGCCTCCCATCCACTCCATTCCCAGTACTATGGATCCTCTCCACATAATTTGCTTTTATAATTTACTTCTATGGTATAGGAAGACTCATAAAATTGACAAAATCACAGTGGGATTATGTAAAATACAGATTTTGCTGTGCCCTCCTTGATGGCGTGGCTTCCAGTTACTCTCTTTCACCACTAGAGGGCAACTCCACCTGAATTGAAAAAGCAATCCAATTTAAATGGCCTGGGAAAACATTTTGTCTTCCTTCTGGGTGAATGGAATGCTCTACTTTGTACTATTCACTGTGGTTTCATCAAGTTGTTCATGTATCAAACTGTAAACTCTTCGAGGTCAGGGACCATCTCTTTCACTTCTTTAATATAAAAGTCTCTGGCACAGGGTTAGATGCAGTGTAGATGCTCAATAAGTAAGAGTTCATTAATTGGTTGCTCAGTATTTTAGGAAATGGAGTATAAACGAAGATGAGATCATCAGTTATATTGATGACTGGGACAGTCTTCTTCCTTAACCTTGTGACTCAACCTGACTCTCCCTGTCTAGAGCAGTCGACTATATAGTACACATGAACGCATTTGACATATATTCCTTCACTCAGTTTCAGATGTTTCAGATTAAATTGATTTTGGAAACTTGAGAGCTAAACACAAGATTAGAATCCTATCTTCTTGCCTCTTTTTAAATTTCTCTTCCCCTTTTCCTCTCTGTTCTTCCTTTTTTTTTTTTTCTTTAAGACCCTTTGTTTGTTTGTTTGATTAGGTCTGTGATCTTAATACATCTAAGAAGAAGTACCAAATGGTCTCAAAAGTGATTTTGTGGATTCAGATTGACTTGCATTTTCTTGAGATTCTTTCTAATTTTCCTTATGGGAAAAAAAATCCCTTTGTGGGAAATCATAGCCCTTTGTGTGTGCCAGATGCCACTAAACTAGTGCATTCCATGATTAAAATGGGAAATCACCTCCCATTAGCTTTCATATGCAAGTGTTAGTTTTTGAAACACTGATCTTGGAAGGGTATTAAGGAAAATATGAGAGAGGGGTGGGGGGAGAGAGACACTACAAATATGCTTTCCCTATCCCAATACAAACAATGAAAACAAAACAAGCTACCAAAACTAAAAAATACCAGTCCTCATCAAAGCAATTGAGAAATAATACTTAGGGATTAAGGACTTAAAATAGTCACTTTATAAATTGTCTAAGCCACGTCTGTGCCCTTGTTAACTAATCTGCTAATCGGTTAAACATAACTTCTGTGTAGCACAGCATTCTAGGTCTTCAGATACCTCTGCATCATCTCTCCGGCACCACTGAATTCAGAGTGTGGGCCATATCATTAGGTTTCGTGAAAGGCAAGGTTTTGCTTCCAGTGCGCTGTGTCCAATAGAACTCTCATTCAGTATCGCCTCCACATTCAAAAGCCCTAAACCACAGATCCCTTCCAGCCAGTGCAGCCTCGGCCTGCCAGCCCTGAACCCAGCTAACCAGGGTTGTGCCCCTTTCCTCTCTAATCACGCTCACCCCACATTCCTCATGTCCCCCCTCCTCTTTTATCCAAAGGTTGCTTGCTTTCAGGAAATGACCTGAAACACATTCAAAACAAGATAATGAATAAAGAATAACTTCAAATTACCCTTTCCAGAGGATTCTTTTCCTTCATTGTAACAACAATCAAAATCTTAAGCTAAACAAAAAAACAAAAAACAAACAACAACAAAAAATAAATCCCTCTTTTCTATTATCTAGGCATGACAAGCTCTCTTCTAGGAAAGCAGGGTTTTCCCGGTGCGTGTGGGCGACAGTGGGGACGTGCTACCCCAGGGGTGGGCAAACTTTTTGACTCGAGGGCCACAATGGGTTCCTAAACTGGACTGGAGGGCCGGAACAAAAGCATGGATGGAGTGTTTGTGTGAACTAATATAAATTCAAAGTAAACATCATTACATAAAAGGGTACGATCTTTTTTTTTTTTAGTTTTATTCATTTCAAGCGGGCCGGATCCGGCCCGCGGGCCGTAGTTTGCCCATGGCTGTGCTACCCCCTCACAGGGCCGCAGGCCGCTGTCACTGTCCACGGTGCTACAGCTGCTCCTCAGGGGCACCAGCTCATCTGAAGCCAGGGTGGGCTCTGCAGTGGGATGTCCCTCGTCACCTCAGAAGACTACACAGAGGGGTGCATGTTACAAAACTGTCTCCTGCCAAGAACGTTCATGTGAATACAAAGACTGCCTCTGCTAAACACCCTTACACACACGTGGATTTCTCGGTGCCTGCCTTTGGGGCAGCCTTTCCCTCTAATCATCATCATTGTTACAATAGTAACAGTGCTAACAACTATAATTCATGCTGACGGTGTCAGCAACAGGGCAAAAGTCTTCATACATGGCATTTTCTCCCTCTGAGGTGAGAGTGCTTCTTTCTAATTATATAATTCCCACCACCTCCAAGAGCTGTGAGTCCTGGCACCATGATGGTCAGAACCGGGGGACAGGAATGACTCAAGCATGCTGTTACAAACATATTTAAATCGTCCCAGAGGGTCGGCCAATCCTAAGAAGGTGTGCCAGCCAACATAAGGTTAGTCTAGAATCAGGGGAAAGAAACACCCTGGCCTGAAAAGTCGGGCCTTGCCCACCAAGAAAGCTAGATACCCCCGGATGTCTTGTGGGTGAGAGAATTTCCAGCTGGGTCTGGTTTTGGGGATGAGAGTCTGGTTTAGGTCTCTTTATCAAAAAGCCTTCAAAACTAGGCTGGATAGTGGCCAGAGCAGAGGTGACACAGAAGGAGCAAAGACTGAAGGAAGAGCTCAGTAATGGAAGAGAATATGTGCAGAACATGCGGGCATGGGGCAGTCTCCTGGCCAGAGCCCGGGCTCCCAGCTGGCATCTGAATTGGGGGTACTGATGGAGACCTCTTGCCACTCATCTCCCGAGGAAGCAGACTGACCTGGAAATGTCCTCAGGAGCCTGACACATACATATGCGGAGGGATGTACGCATCACAGTGATCAACAATGACAACAGAGCCGCACACCAGAACAGCTCTGCAGTCAGACCCTGGTGCTAATCAATGGGGAGCAGCCGAATATGGTGTTAGGCATCCCTTAGCTGCATGGATGGAGTGGAACGTGGAATGTGGAACGGTGACCCAGGCCCACAAGCTGGCACCCAACAATACAACATTTATGCCCCAGACCCATGCCTTTATCACTGGCACAACACACACACACACACACACACACACACGTAAGACACTCTGCCCGCAGCACACACACTCCTGGGCCCTACTTGTCGTCGCAGTAGGTGAACTTCATGTCCATGCTGTGGCGGCTCAGGAAGGTCTTGCTGTCCAGGGGGATGTCCATGTGCGACGGGTGCTGGATGGGCTCGCACATGATGATGAGGCAGGAGAGCAGGGGCTCCTTGTAGCCGCAGAGACCCCCATGAGGGGGGCAGTTGTTGTAGACTTTCACCTGGCCGGTGCAGTGCAAGACCTGGAGACCAGCCATGGAGGGTCAGATGTGGGGCTGAGAGCATGGGGCGGGGTGCATCTGGGGCTCAGCCCGTGCCTGGTGTTGCCCTACCTTCCAGGTGGCGGACTTCAGGTTGACGGTGCGGCCTCTGTTGGTGACAGTGCACTTCATCCTCATGAAGAAGTCCCGCTCTGTGGACATGTCTTTGCTTTTTTTCCCAAAACCAGAGCCTGGGTGAGGAAGAGTGGACAGAACCATTGAGCTTTTCATTTATATACAGAAAAGGGACCCAGTTGCAGTGTTGTCTGTTCAACGTATTGTTTGTATTTCCCAAGTCTTTGCTCTTTTAGCACCTGTAGCTTGCCATGAACACTTAGACCATCTTGGCCTAAGGACTAAGGCCTTCTCATCTCCAGCTTGCCCCCCAACTGGAGTACAAGCACCTAAAGACTAGGGGTGTTACACTGTTTTCTTCCCATTGCACCCAGCACGTGGGAGGTGCTCCCTTCAGAGCAGCAAGGCAATGAGTGACCACTGGCCACAATCTCAGCACATCTCTGCTGGGGCCGGTGCAGCCTCCCTAGGAGGAATTCCAAGGGATAGTCTAGGTGAGTCCACAATGACACCAAGGGAATATGCCTCTCAGATTAGAAATGTCCCTCACACACACCTGTCTTTTCCTCATTCCCATCCCACAGGAATGTGTACCTTCCTGTGCCCTATTTCCCACCAACCATGGCTGCATTCAGGATAATGTGCCGTCAGCTTTCCCCCCTCAACTGACTTATGTCAAACTCAAGAGAGACCTCTGGTAGAAATCTCCTGGGATTTGGTGAGCAAGTCCACTCTGAGAATTAACTCAACATGGATATCCTTTCTCAGCCAGAATTAAATAAATCACCAAGACAAACAATATAGCTTCCTTCCTTATAGTTTCCAAGTAGCCTGCCCATTCAGAACTTTCTCCACTTTCTGTAAAATAAAGTGATAAATGCAGAAAGTGTCATCTGAGTCCCCTTGTCCATGTCTAAATTCTTCCTTACACACCATCCCGATCCTGAGTCCCCAAGGTGCACCCCTGCCCCCTGCCCAGCATCTGAGAACATTTCAGAGCCTTGTTTCAAATACTCACACTCCTCCCTCCAGGCACAGCCACCAGCCTCTGCACCTAAACCTCCTGAGGGCTGTGATGACTGTCATGTCCCCAAAGATCTGTGTGTCCAGTGAACTGTGTCACCTTTGATTCTACCTTATACATCCCCAGGAGAGCCTACTAAGTAATGGACCAAATTGGTGGATTTTTTTTTTAATGAAAGAATATTCCTCCATAGTGATAATAAAACCATGCCTTCCATACTTAATGATGTTTCCTACAATTTTAATTTTCATAGGTGGGGTTGGCATATCATGAGATGTTCTTATATTTTGGGGCCTGGCCCACCACCAAAACCAGCTCAAGTGCTGGAGATGAGTGTGGCTGTAGGTTGGATTATTATTCCCGTAGCCTCCTAACTTGTTAGCCTCTGGATTCTTGCCATTCTACCTTTTGATTAATCTTTCTAAACACGGCTCCAATCAGATTACTCCACCCCTGCTCAAAAACCTTCAATAGCTCCCCGCTGTCTACAGGATAAAGTTCGAGGCCCTCCACCTGGCCTTCAAAGTTTTTCACAATCTGCCTCCTTGTCTTATCTTCCTCTTGGTGCTCAGACTAACCCTTTGCTTCCAGATTATGAGTCCACTCAGGCCGGCACCTTCAATAAGGAGCTGCTTGCTGATTTACTGAGTTTGATACCAAGTCCTGGATACGTGGACCAAGAGACCTAAAGTTTACTTAGATAAATAGACTAGGATCATGCTGTGAATCATGGCACTGGAGAGCTGGAAGGTCCTAGACTTTGCCTGGTTCAATACTGCCAATTTGAAAAGAAAGATTCCAAGGAACCGAGTAATGAAGGGACTTGGTTCAGGTCACATGGTCAGACAGAGGCTAGAGACTGAGAACCCTAGGACCAATGGGTTTCTGGAGCAGAGAATATAAAAGAGTCTTTGGTTTTCTCAGGCTTCACACACCTGCTTTAGGAAGGGATTCAGAGTCTGGTAGCCCCTTGCCCATAGAACCAGAAAAGAAGTTCTCACAGTGCAGGTAAGACATGGAACAGCCATGGAGTGCTCTCCAGGCTGTGTGCTCAAGGAGCTCGGTGGTCCAAGGTCTTCAGGTGGAGAGGATGGGGCTTATGAGAGGTCAGTGGGTGGGTGGGGTGTTTGGGAGGTTGGAATTCTGCATTTTGCAGGCCCAGGCTGTAAACTCAGTTTATAACAAGGGTGGAAGTGGGCCAATAAAATGTCTGCTTTTGCAGAGTGTACAGTAACAGCAGCCAAACCCTGCAGGCTTAGTATCACTTCCCTGTTATTCAGGTTGGACAAGCACACATCATGGCAGTGACAGGTGGGAGATGTTAAAAGTGATGTTTAGACATGGGCAGAATCTGCCCAGGGCCATGATCAATGTCAAGTTCAGACGGGACCTTGAAAGTCACTGACCTCCTCTTCTGCCCAAAGCCTCAGTCTTGATAATATCCCCATTCATACCTTTGCTTGAATCTCCCCATTTATAAGAGATGAAGCAGCAATTCCAACTGCCATTGCAAAGTGCTTTCTGCTTGCATGGGCTCTCCCACCCACCAGCACCTACTGGGTGCCCCACAGGGAGAGTGCAATACACTAAACCTTTTAAATTTCTTCTCCATCAAAATCTACCTGTCTTATGTCTCCACAGGGGACCAGATTTAGTCTTTGGCTCCAAGGTAGCTAGTCTCCAAAGGTGGCCCCAATGAGCCAGCCTCGTGATATTCTCGGCCTGTGTAGTCCCCTCCCACTCTGACTCGGGGCTGGACTGTAACTCGCTCTAACCAACAGAACGGGGAAGAGTGATGCTGTGCCCACTTCAGCATCACTCTGGCAGCTTCCACTTCTACACTTTGGGGAGCCCTGGGCTGCCACGTAAGGAGTCTGGCTGCCCTGGAGACTTCTGAGTATCAGGTCCTTTACTAGTACATGCACTCGATCTCTCACAGGCTCTTCTGGAGTGTGTTGCGTGTCGGTTTTTTCTGGACCATGATACTCATGATCCATGTCTTCTGTACTCCTATACAAAAGGAACACAGATCCCCTCCCGGTGGCACAAGAAGGAAGGAGACACAATAAAGAATACCTTACCATCTTTGATACTCAGGTTCTCACGGATCTCCTCATGGTCACAGGGATGAGTGAAGTCAAAGATGCTGTGTCCCGTGAGTTCCACCTGTTTCAAAAACAAGGCTGGACTTTAGTATTCCTAACACTGAAACAGAAGGGTCCAAGAGGAAGCTGAGCCACCTTCTAGATTTGGACATAGGAAAGAGACTGAATCTGATCTTCTCAGATTCCCAGCTCGGTGTGAAGTCCACAGACAGGCGGATGTAACAGGACTGCCCTTGATGTCAGAGACTTGATTCACAAGAGCTGGCCTGTTAGCCTGGTCAGCAGAGCTGTCTACCAGGATGGCCTTCGGCAATGCCAAACCCAAGGCCAGGGGGTGAAAGTGTGGTTCTGAGGCTGTGGTTGGGGACCAGAGAGGGGGGGAGGGGGGTATGTGCAGAGACAGGTCAGGAGGGATGTGATCAGAACCTTCCACTAATTTCTACCCCCAAATAGAAACATTTCCCCTTTGTGAAAGAGCCAGAGGCGGGTGGTCACCTGTGTGAGTCCCATGAACTTGCTGATGTTTTCCGACAGAAAGATCATGTCGCCATCCTGGGTCACCACGGCAATGAAACCCTCCAAGGCCTTTAGGTACAGGTTGTCCATCTGCTGGTCAGCCTCAGCTTCGGACTCATTTTCAGAGCAAACTGGAAAGAGAGGGGGGTTGAATGGCTTGCATGAATGTGGTGTTGACACAGATGTGATTGGCATAGACGGATGTCTGCCAAGGATGGCGCACAGTCATGGAGTGGGGCTTTTCTGGAAATGCACACGGCCAACCATCTAAGTGTCTGCCACGTGCCCAAACAGGGGGCCTGGGATGAGCACACAGGGTCGGCGAATGTGCCCGAGTCACAGATGCTGCTATTTCTACAGAGGACTAGAACAGGCCCGTCCGGGGACAGGCCAGCCTTTAGAGTCAAGAGTGGGCCCTACAGAGTAGTATCCTGGTGGCTTCCCCTCTGTTTTACTGAAATCATGGAACAAAAGGAGGGAAATTCTTTCCTCTCCACACTCTGGTGCAGGAAGCTAGCCGATAGGAAGGGAGACCATCTGGGAATGGCCTTATACTGCACACATACCCACACTTGATCCCTGCTCACTTGGTGACTGCCAACTAACTAACTAGTCAGCTAAACTGATGGCAATGAACTGGAGGCCAGGTGAAGGCGGTGCCCCTGACAGTGTTAGGCTCTCAGTTAAGGTCTACACGGGAACAGAAGCTTCAGGAAGACGACGACTGAACTCCGTGCTTTCCAATTAGACAGAGCAGGTACCTGAATCACCTTCAGGGCTTCCTTAAACAAGGATTTCTGGGCTCAGGACTGCTATGTAATTTGGAGGGCTCAGTGCAAAGTAAAAATGTGGGATCTCTTGTTGAAAAATTAAACCAGGCCCAGCACCTTTCTAAGTGTGGAGCCCGCACAGTCCCACCGCACGAGGCGGCCCTCGAGGGGCCCCGTCCCCAGGGTTCTGATCCAGGAGGCCTCCAGTCGCGGCTGAGAATCTGCTTCCCTAGGAAGCTGCCAGGTGACGTCGGAGCTGCTGGCCCTCGGACCACAGATTGAGAATCACCACCTTGATTCAAGGCCCTGCGAGTGACCCCGAAGCTGGGGGAATCAGCCTGTGCTGGCAGGGGGTGACCTATTTGGGGGTGGGTGAGGAGAGGCTCTCAGCACCATGTAAGTCACACCAGATAGGTGACCACCTCCCCCAGACAGCAGAGGCCAGCCCTGTGATTTCTGGCCTATGAAGGAGGTTTTTTCCTCTTTAATTTCTTTGATCTCAGTGGCAACACTGACTTCAAAATCTGGAGTAATCCCAAGACAACCTTATTTGAGTTAACTAGGCCCAGAGGAAATAGTTCTGCTTAAAATTTCCTGTTTTTAACAGTTCTGACAGAGCGCAACTGGTTTCCATCCATGCCCAGGACACTTGCCTCCACGAGGTGGCGAAATTAGCCACAGCAGCTGGCCAGCTGGCCTCTGGGGAGGGAGGGTAGGGGGGAGAGGGAGAGGGGCACTCGGGGGGCCATGAATGGAAACAGAACGTCTTGGAACTGAAGTCACAATGGCTGGAGGACCAGGAAGCCAGCAGGCCGGGTCCCTGGGGACCCTGGGACAGCGGGGCCTCTTTCCTCTGTGGGACTGTTTGCCCCCACGGCACCTGCTTCTCCTCTGGGGGCTCCTGAAGGAACCTGGCTGGCTCCCTGTCGGCTGGAGCTGAGGGTGAAGACTGCGGGACAGAGGCAGACTTTCATGCAAGAGGCCGGGGGTCATGAACATCGCTCTCGGCTGAAGACTCCGCTGCCTTTTCTCGCTCTTTCCTGCGAGCATGTGCGTTCCCTAAGGCATCACCAGTCTCTGACTTGGCCTTAGGCACCTGGGAAATTATGCACTTATTATGCCCCCATTATGTATGTGCCTGCCTTGGGCTAGTCACAAAGCAGGACATTAGGTATCTGCCACCAAGCGTCACTTGCTCTGTGCTCAGTCCTGGCCTAGGGAGTACAGGGTGTGGAGAGGTGTGAGAGCAACCCCTTCCCCAAGGACTGGACGGTGCTGGTGGCGACAAAGATATACTGCTGTGAGGCTAGCACCACCGGGGGCGCTCAGCACGCTGCCCACGGGCGCCTTCAAATGGCCTTAGGTTTTCGGCCTCAGTTACTTGCTTCCCAAGACCCTTCAGAGTCTGACCCCAAAGAAGAGGGCAGGTCACCACAATCAGAGGCACTTTGCTGAGCTGAAGCCGGCGCAGCCCAGGGAGCACAACAAGATCCTTTAATGCTAAAAATAGCCCCTGTAAACAGGCTTTGATGACTCCCCACAGCCAGGATGTGCGCGGGCTGAGGTTTCGGAGCACTTTTTCCGGAGCACCACTCATTTCCTTCAGGCAGCACCGCCCTCGTGGGGCGGGCCCTCGGGCAGCAGGAGCTGGGCGTCTGGGGTGAGTGGGTGGCAGGGTAGCAGGGTAGCAGGGCACACGCTCCTGACCAGGCTGTCCCAAGGCGCTGCTGCTGGTCAGGGTGCACGTTTACGCCACCAGGGCCATCCTCCCTCTCTCTTTCCTACTCTGAGAGGTCCCCGCACTGCTTTGACTCTTCGTGTTAAAGCCATCCTGCTGAGATCTTCCTGGTTCAGATGTGCTTGGCAGACAGTCCCCACTTAGTTCTCATTCCTTTTAGACGGATTCCTCTCCTCCAGCTCTCCCAGGGCCACAGAAGCCCCACCCCCAATTCCTGGGGGGTACGGGCTGCAAGAGCAGTCTTCGTTGCCACAAGGAAATTATTTTGGGATCCCTTACTGGATCATTAGCCACACTTGTAAACGCCACGATTACCAGGGAGCAGGCTTGGGCTACACTCACATTTTGGCAGAAGGTATTGGTTTCACCTATTATTTCTGGCCTCTGCAGTGGCCTTGGAAGTTCACCCTTAGAGAGTCATTCCGTTGTTCTTTACATAACTTACTAGCCTATCTCTCCTCTCTGAATTAACCTTCATAAGCCGTAGCACGGAACTGGGGTTAGCGAATACCTACTGACTGACCAGATCCTTCTTTGGTTTAAGTCTTAAGGAAATGATCTACACAAGGTCAGTATCTCTAGAAGAGATTATCCATTAGCTACGCCTAGACATTCACATCCTAGCCTGAATCAGCTTATTGGCTCCTCTTCAAACAGGATAGAAAAAGGCCTTGGTTTGGAGGGTGAATGAGGCGGGGGGAGGTAAAAATGTAGGGGGTGAAAACCTAGGGAAAACAAGCATGAAAGTGATCCTAAGAAGGCACCAGAAGCCACGTCTGCCTCCACTCCTTCCCCCCGTGGCTCCACTCTTCCTGCAAGAACAGGTCAGGGTAAAAACTTCAAAATGTCTTGTCCCACATTTGAATATCTTTCCCTGAATAGTCTAAAGATCAGGAAATCAGAATCTCTTATTAAGACTGATGTCTCCACTAAGCAAATGCCAATGAATCAATGATCAACCCGACAATTCTCTTTAGAAACGTTGCTTGACACAAACCCCCAGCTCTCGTGGAAAAGGAATTTGATTTCACCACATACGCGTGTGGGGATGTAAAAAAATCCGTTTTAAGGTGAAAAGCCAATTTTGCATATTTACAGTTGTTCAGTGCCCTGCAAATGCAGGTGACCCTCATCTGGTCACGGTTTGCAGAGCTCATCTTGAAAGGGGATTTAAGACAATCAAGTGGTATTTCCACCGATGTTCCCGTCAGAGTGTGTTCTGTTCTCGGCCCAGCGTGGAAGCTAATATCATAAAGCTATTGTTTCAGTTTGCTTCCGGTGATACAAATCTCACTCGGCAGCCCAGACTCCTAGCCTGAATTTCTTAGCCTTGAGGTTTCCTCTTCAACATTCCCACACAGAACAGCCTACTGTGAGAATCAAAGGGAAACATGTTACTAAGTAAAGAAGAAACTTTTCTAAAGCAAAACCTCGTCTTTTTTAGCCTTTTGAACTCTGAGGTATGCAACCAGCTATTTCCTATGACAAAACGAACCAGCATCAGCGCTCACCTTTGTTAGAAATGTTTCAATAATGAGTCTATTTTGACCTGGAAAAGCGTGGCAACTCTGCATTTTGACAGAATTTGCTGAAAGGTAGGCAAGAAGATAGTATAGTTATTATATATGTTATTTATATGTATACTTACTATCAATCGATTTATTGTTGCTAGTAATTTTGATTTCTAAGCTACCACTTATCAAGAGCCTAGTATGTGGCAGGCAAGAGGAAACGGGTTTTTATATCCATGTTCTCAATCCTTAATCAGCATCGCTTGGTAAGTCCTGTTATCCCCTCTGTGCAGAGGAGGAAAGTCCAGCTCGAAGACAGGAAAGAAATTCCCACAAGGCTGCAGAGAAAAAGCCGCCAGACTGAGATTCCGACGCAGGTCTACCTGCCCACAAATTCTTGCTCCTTTTCATTGAGCCATGTGTGTTGAAAAAGCAACACACATGCCTTGGAAAGAAAAAGGTCCTGTGCCTCCCACACAATTCCTGGAAACAATTTCAACAACAGGTTGAGGGAATGTGTGGTGGGAGCCTGGGAGGGAGGGGAGAGAAAGGGACACCGAAAGCCATCTATCTCCTCCTCCCCCGGGCGATGCTTGTTGTATGAGAACTGCTCCTTCAAGGACGCCAGGACCAGATGGCTCTGTATCCTTTCCTGCCATTTCTTACTTTGGGACAGAGAGGCCCAGAGCTGACAGGCTGAGGACTCTTGTTGGTCTGGGGCTGAGCCCAGCCAGAGGGCAGGCAGTCTGTGTTCACAACTTGCAACAAAGGCTCCCGAGTGGGGATGTGTGAGGTCTCGCTGTGGCCACTCTGCTCCTATCTCCCTTGGCGTGTCTGGCACACAGGGGGTTCCCGTCAGCACACGTGCAAAGACGTGCTCAGCCTCTGATGCAGGTTCCTCTCAAAGTCAGCTTCTGAACCACGGAGGGGCTTATGTGTGGGAGAACATGGAAAAAAGGCCATGCACTAAGAGAAAGGACAGGAACACTCACTGAATGCGTGAGGACCTCCTCCCCTCCCCACTGCTAGGGTCGGCCCCCAGAACCTCCATTTAACTTTGGTTCCCCTGCCTCTCCCGTCCTCTTCCACACACACCCAGTCCTTGTCAACATCTTCGCCTGCCCAGGTTGCAGAAGGCACCTGCCCTCCTGGGTGTTTTTCCCATGGACCAAGATGTAGCACAGGGGTGGGCAAACTTTTTGACTTGAGGGCCACAATGGGTTCTTAAACTGGACCGGAGGGCCGGAACAAAAGCATGGAGTGTTTGTGTGAACTAATATAAATTCAAAGTAAACATCATTACATAAAAGGGTACGGTCTTTTTTTTGTTTGTTTTATTCATTTCAAACAGGCTGGATCCGGCCCGCAGGCCGTAGTTTGCCCACGGCTGATGTAGAACGACTTGAATTTCAGGTGCAGATTCTCCCCGTCCCAAATGTGTGACTTTGGGCAACCTTGGCTTCTCTGTGCTTCAGGTTTCATCATCTGTGAAACATTCTACAGTCCCAATTCAATCTGAGAGGTGTCCCAGGATTAATGTATTAATCTTTCTGGGGCTCTCTGTTGGTGGAGGAATGGGGGATGGTGGTGGAAGGAATCAATGATTAACCCAAAGGAATTAATAAAATGTCTAAGAGCAGAATTTCAAGTACCATTACGAGGAAGTTGAGAAGATGTTTCTGGGTAATAGGAAGGGTCTTCATCTAGTTATTAAATTTTCCACTGCTGACTCTGTGTCTGTGTAGAGCAGATTCAGATACTGCCCTCACCTGTCCCAGGGCATGAGCCTCTTCAAAAGAAAGAGGGACACGTGTCCCCTGAGATGGCATCTCCAGGCCCTTCCTACACTTCAGCCCATTGTTCCCTCTCTCTGTAGCATGAATGACAATGAATCTCCCACAGCTTTGCCCTGTTTCCTTGGAAGTATTTTATAGAGTCTGTCTATGCCCGTGGTTCTCCCCCTCCCATCTGTACTTTTCCAAGATTCTTTACACTTACAGTACAGGCTGAGCCCTCCAGCCCTCGGTCCCACTGAGCTGTCAGCCTATTTTCTGAAAGTCTTTTCCTCACATCCTTCCTGTGCTCCAGGGCCCAGAATAGCACTTGTCCGTCTGGCCTCCCAACCTCACGCTGGATTCCCCTTGCTCAGGGTTCCTTTCCCAGAATAGCCACTTCATAACAGGATGGCGGAATCCACCCGGTTCCAAGGCACCCTGCTCACTTGGGAAAACTGAAAACCAACCACCAAAGAACCTTCCCTTCCCTGCCCGACTCCCTCGCCCTCACTACCTTGGACACTGCCAACCTGTAGTGCCACAACAGGCGACACTACCCACTGCCCCGATTTCTCACAAAATTGACCGACTAATCGGGACTGTCACATAGGATCTGAAACTGGGAAATTCCTGAGGCCACCTCTTTCGGTCAGGACTAACAGGAAATGGCTTTATGAAGAATGTAAACTCTGAGAAAAAAAAATGTTTTGTGAACTTGAGACTTACAGAGATACCAGGGAGGGTGAGAATGAGTTAGTTCCATGGGGAGGTGGTTATCTGTCAAAGACACCCCAGTGTGAATGAGTGTGGCTGGGCCAGGTGCCTTACAGACAGCATCTTGGTTAATTCTCACCGACACCCTGTGCAATATGCATTTTTAACCTCTTTTTACAGTTGAGGAAACCAAGAGTAGAGACACCAAATAATTAGCCTGGCGTATTGGCTAGGAAGAGGGGAAGCCCGTCTGGGCACATCTCTGCCCTTTTGGAGAGAGTAGCTGGGAGACAAGCTCTAAAACACTTCCTAGAGTGGAGCGTGGGTCGTACGGCCTATGGGAAGGCAGCTTAGAGGCCAGCAAAAGCTGCTTTGTTCTCCCAGCCCCCCTCTCCTCTCAGCCTCCAGGTGCCCCTGCATTTCTTTGGTCCCGTCCTTGCCCTTCATCTCATGGCTGTATTCATGGTGAAGGTCATGGCTGGAAGAGAGGAGTGTAACATGGAGGAGGAAAGCACTAGTGATGGTGTTTCTGTGGGTGGACGTTTTGCAGAGTGGGAGTTCCCGGGTGGGGAGACCTTCCCAGTGGCCTTCTAACTCTGGCACCACGGAGCCTCCTGGGCGAGTCTACCAGCCTCACCTGAGGACAGGAGCTTGTGTGTTCGCAGGAAGCTGATAGCCAGCCGCATGATGGAGGCCTTGTCCAGGTGGGAGCTCACACTGTGAGGCAGGGGCAGCTCGTGGGCCAGCTCGTAGAAGACCTCCGTCTCCTTGCTCCTTCGGCACCTTGCTGCATCCCGGGACTTCTCCTTCCTCCTCTCCGAGCTACTCCTAGATTGAGAGAGAAGGGGTTAGTCCCTAAAATGTCACTGTCATTCCATCATACCCTTGATTAAGACATCCTGAGGGCTCCCCACCCAGGGTACGACCAAGCTCTCACATTGAACCAATACGTGCTCACACCAGCCAACTGAACATCACAACCTGCTTTCTACTGCGAGCTCTGCTGCCATGGGCACTGTCTTCCCGCCTGCTTTGCTCCTCCTGTCTGCCCAGACTGGGCTTCACATGGTGGGGTTTGAGCAAAGACTTGCCAACTAAATTCACCCACTGGCAGTGCCTTGGCCCTGGTCCTGGCTATCTTGGTGCTGAGTGAATGCGCAGTCCTATACACTCCAGTTATCTAAGTTCCTTAGCTTCACTTTTCTCATCTGTAAAATGGTCATAACAGTACTTATGCTCCACAGCGTTATGTGAGGATTACGTATGACAGTTTATGTAAAACCTTTAGCACCAGGCCTATCTCCACTGGAAGCAATCAATGTTAGCTAATGTTAATAACAAATCTGCCCATGAAAGGACGATCATGAGAATAAAAACATTGCCAAAGTCTACGGTACAACCCAATTTTCATAGAAATATATAGAACAGTTCTTGTATATTGTAAAAAATCTAGAAAATAGAATAAAATAACTACTATTCTTATAGCTATCATATGTGCAGTGCTTACTATATTCAGGCACTGGTTTAAGCACTACTACTGTAGCTTCTTTAATTCTTACAAGTACCCCTGCAAGTCGTCTCTAATTTACAGATGAGGAAATGGGTCCATCGAGGCCAATTTCTCTGCAGCTTCTCTGCAGGTACCTGGGGAAGTGGGGCTCGGCACCAGCAGGTGGGCCCCAGAACCATGGAGGATTGATTGTCTTGTCTCTCTATAGACTAATACGGTAGCAGTTTTAGGTTGGTGAGCATATGGGGATTGTTTTTTTTCCCTTCGTGCTTATCTGTATTTTCTTATGTTTCTAGAAAGAACATGTATTGTGTGGTTGGTAAACAATTTTTTTTTTCAAGTGTCCAGTGCAGTATGGCCCTCAAGGCCTCATCCAACCGGCTCCAGCTCACTGTCTCTGTTCTCCCGCCTGAGATTCCAGGCCAGGGCTGTGCTCCTCTTGTCTGGCTTCGCCGCCTCTAATCTGGACAGAAAATCTGTATTTTGGGATTCGTGGAATGTGGACATGCCTTTCAAACCCTTCAGGATCGGGGGCAGAGGCACGGCTTTGACTTTACAACATGTTTCATTTTAAAAAACAGAACATCCAGCTCCCTGGATGGATTAAGCACCATTTGCCCAGACGGCAGAAAGAATGTCCAATAGCTGTTAACGGTCAAGAAGAGCCTTCCGAAAAACTGTGAAAAGGGTGGAACTGTTGTGGTTTTTTTTTCTTTCTTGTCCTATCTCTCTTTTATGTTTCCTTCACCTAATCCCTGGTCCCTCCTCTCCCCCCGACTTCCAATTCCCAGAACTCCCTCCCTTGCACCCCACCCATCACCACCCTCTCGGATCTGCCTCAGGATCAAGTTGCTTTGGCACCCGACCTTTCCTGACAGTTTGCATGTTAGCTTCTCCCACTTGCATTTTAGTTCTGACCTCTGATTGTGGAGAAAAAGCAGCTGTGCAAGGTTCGCAGGCATCCTGGCACAGGAAGTAAGGGTGGGAAGGGCACAGGACACTAAAACTGTACACATCACCCTGTATGTCATGAAAGCCAGTGTCTCGAAGATGCTGATTCCATTCTCCAGCACCAACCCTGGCAACCCCAAGCAACATCAACACGTGACCAGTCGTCAGGGGCACCTAGAGAAGCCATCCTGGGGTGGGAAAGGTCCCCAGAACAGGCTGTGACATTAACACCATTGTGTGTGTGTGTGTGTGTGTGTGTGCGCAGAATGGCCCTTCGCCATTGTCCCTTCCTTAGAGCGAAGAGCAGATGAAACAGAGAGAGAACCAGGAAGGGGAAAAGCAGTCTGGGGTCAGTGCTCTGTCTGGTAATGGCATTTGACATTTGGGTCCTACCATGTTCTCTGGACCTGCAAATATTCATTGACACCTACTTTTGTGCCTGGTGTTGCACCAAGTACCTTACAGATATTACATCATTATAATCCTCCTAACAACACAATATGGTAGGGTTTTGTGAGCACAATTTACACATGTGGAAACTGGCTCAAACATGATATGCAACTTGCCCCAAATCACAAAGCAAGTGTCTGCATAAGCCCTTGGAGATTGTTAGAGAGCAAGGCGCTTAGAAGTCCTGAGGCACATGGGTGCTCCCTGTCTAATTCCATCCACACAACCATCTTGGGAGATGGGCAAGACAGGAATTGCTGCTGTCCCCATTTCACAGATCTGGAAACTGAGCCCCAGCCCAGTTAAGTGACTTACCAAAAGCCATCTAGCTGATTAATGGCAGAGCTAGGGCTAGGACCCATCTCTTCCTAGGCCGATACACTTCCCACTGCTTAATGGTAGGAGACAGTGGCTTTAGCAAGAAATAAAGATCCAGAAACATCTTAACATTTAGAAAAAGAAAGATTGAGAATCTCACACAGCCTTTTGGCTTTTAAAAGTCATGACTCCATTTTAGCTACCTGGTTTTTAGTTGCACTTTGGGGACTAACGTGACTTTAATGAAGTTATCTAGTTCAACTTGACACAGCCCAGAGTTATCTGCCTAATGCTGACTCTGGGAAGAGTCAACACTGCCATGTGTAACACTGTCATGATTTCATTAGCAACACCGAAGAGCAAGTATAATTAATGCCGAGTGTGAAGGTAAGATTCCGCCCGCCCCTAAGCCCAACCACTGCATATACAGTCTACTTCCTCACACCATCTATCATGGGTTAGGTCTCTTAGCAAATAGAATAGGGGACTGAAAGTTAGGAGGACTGATGTTTTAATATATTGGCCACAAACTATCTAGCCATCTAACTTGGGACAAAAAAGCGCATTCTTTGTGCCCTTATGGCCTCATCTGTAAAATGGGAGAGATCTCATGCCTTATTTGTAAGGATCAAATGAGATGAGCGTAAAAGGAAGTACAGGTGTACCTCGCTTTATTGCACTTCTACAGATGTTGCGTGTTTTTTTTACAAATCAAAAGCAAGACCCTCCACAAGCAAAGCTTACGACTTACTTTATTGCAGTGTTCTGAAATGGACCCGCAATATCTCTGAGGTATGCCTGTGCCAGAAAGCTCTCCACAAATGGAAACCATCATGACAGACAATAACGATTCCGTTATCTGGCTAATATGAGTATTAGTCACATTCAGACTTTGGCCATCACAGCTGTTCTTCATCGCCAAACCGCCTCAGGGCTGGAGGCATATTTGGTGTCAGGCTGATCTTGACCAGTTCTTTGGGTCATGTTGCTGAACCTTCTTCGGTCAATGAGACTTTGTTTCCTAAAATACTCAAACTTTATTTTCGCTCCCTAGATGGGTTCTAGAATTAACTGCAATAGACCAGGTTTTTTTTTTTTTTTTTTTTTTTTTAAATGAACATTCTAGACACGGCATGTTAGAATACTCTGGTTTCTTGTAAAAAGATATTTTATCCTAAGTTTTCCAAATCCTCAGAAAAGACTCCGAAATGTATTTCTTACTCCGCGTTGCTCTTTTGACAAAGTCCCTACATCTGTCTTTCTTGGTGGCCTTGCTGTGACCACAGGCTGGTCTGACACGATATTTTGTGTATGGGACACGCAGCGTAAACCAGGCCCTGGGTACCTGGGCCCGCGCGCAGACACAGAGGTGTTTACCGAGCTCTGTGCTGGACCCGTGGACCTGCAGGGTGGATAAGAAGTACATTCCTTGTTTTCAAGGAGAATGCATTCTAGTTAGGGAGCCAACAACCTGAAACATTTCTATTAACTACAAAACAAGTACAAACAATACGCTGTATGGGTGGTTAAGATAAGAAGCAAGCTGTGAGTAAACAAGGTGAGGGAGGCAGGGTTTCAGCTGATCCTAGGAGGACACATAACAATACCTTGGTGGTGTTTGCAGGGCTCAGAGAACACTTTTTGTTCCTACCTGTGTTATCTCATGCGAGTCTCACAACAGCCCTGAGAGACAGGAACTCTCATCCCCAAGAAGTGGGGATTCAGAGGGATTGAGTAACTTGTTAAATTAGATATTGTCTCAGACCTAGTTCATCTGGGTCTCCAGGATCAAAGGTTTCTTCTCCACCGGCAGCAAGGAAACGGTTGCTTATTGGATGCCTTCGAAATGCACGGTGCTGTGTTAGATACTTGCCCACAAATTGGATGTTTGTGTACAGGACAGGAGGGAGAGGAGGGTTAGAGCTTTGAAAAGAGACAGTGACATCAAGATTCCACGGGGGATGGGAGGAGACTCTGTCCTTAAGTGAGCACCCACTCACGCAGGGAAAAGACCTAGACATCAGGAGAAGGACTAAAAACCCATCTCGGAGTTCGAAAGGGGAGTGAGTAGGAAGAAGGGGAATCGGTGCGGTGGGCTCCGCAGGAGGCTGCCTCCCTCTCTGCAGAGGCTGGGCTGGGGTGGTGGTGTCAGAAGGGACTCCCTGGTGCTCCCTGAAAGCTGCGGGGCCAACCTGCATGTGTGTCTCTCTCCATGGAGAACAAGCAGTTTCTATCTGTATTTTTTTTTCTTTTACATCTTAATATACACAAATTTATAGTTAAGTCCCCCGAGTTGGAAACTCAAAGTCTGAGACATCGGATCCCACCAGAGGGAAGTATCCAGGTGAGAGCCAGGCAGCGTATCAATAGGCAAAACAAACGAGTCCTAAAGCTCCAGCAGGTACACGCTACAGTTCAACCAAGACAAATCTCTTGGTCCAGGGCTTCGTCATCTTAAAAATGTCTCCTTAACCTCTGGGTCATGGCTCCAAGATGGCACCATTGTCAGCTCTTGTGCAAGCTGATCCTGGTTTCTGGCTTCCAGGTGAAATAGCCTGGCGGGATGTTCAGGATGTCACCAGCTGCACCCACGGGGCTGCTTGCTTAATTCTCGACTGTCTCCTGATGTTTGGTACGATCAGGACTGCCCCAAGTAACACCTGGGGGCCATCAGGGTGTCAAAACTGTATGTCCACTACCTATAAGGTTCGATGGCTGAGGAGCAGAATGGGTTACGGGTCAGGGGGAGAGCCTGAAGCTAATGAAACCATCTTGGATGAGTCTGTTGGTTGGTGGTGAAATTCTAAGCGGGTACCAGTGTGCAGGAGCTGTGAATGGAGGAAATGAGGTCAAATGCAATGAGGAGGAGCTCCCATGACCACCGCCCCCCCCACCCCCACCCCCCACCCACCATGAGGCTGCCAGAGGGAGGAACACACCGGCTTCAGGTCCCTGAGAAGAGAATGAGTGGCTGGCCCGCACACCTAGGGGGTGACTGCCTCGTGGATTAACCAAAGCCAGTGCTTCTCAATCTTGGCTCCTCACTGGAACCATCAGAGGAGCCTTATAAACTGACGCCTGGGTCCTTTGTGGATTCCCATGGAATAGATCTGGGGTCCAGCCTGAGCACCAGGGGCTTAAAGCTTCCCATGTGATGTCCAGGGCTGGGAACCGCTGTGGCAAAGCAGTCAGCTTTAAGATAAAACGCCCCCCCTTTTATTCTTGGTGGAAGGCTAAGGAAACTGATACTGATTGAGCCCTGGGGGCTAGGTGCATTCCCTAAACCATTTCATCTGACCCTCATTTAAAATACGCAGTCTTTTTGCCTAGCAGTGGTTTGCAACTTGAGGCTACGGCTTATAAAACCACAGGTTTCTGGTGCTGTGGTCACAATTCTTTGGAGGACTGACACCCAGCCTGCTTCCTAACCCTAACCACACTCTTTCCCTCTGAAACGCACCGTGTCCGCATTCACTATGGCCAGCAGGTTTGGAGTCACCACCAACAGCCAGTCATTTATCGGGGAGCTTGTGTGCCTATCACTGTACCAGATGCTGTAGCTGACAGAGAGAGGCAAAGGTAAGGAGGCAGCGATTTGAATGGCTGCCACAGAAAAAGCAGCTGCCCCTCAAAACAGCCACCTCGGGAGAAGCTACAAACTTCACTCCTGAGAAGCGGTCGATGTGCTAAGCATTTTGGGGGGTCTTTTTAGAATTAGTTACAGAGCCCCACAAGAAAATCAGTCATAATACTTCATAAACCATGCTTCGTTTTAAATTCCGAACAATATTCTCCCGTTTACCCACCCCGAGGATGGAATTTGGTTGTTTAAAAGAATAAAATGTGCCCTCAAAGATAAGGCCTTGCCACAATGGAAGGTTTCCGAAAGAATGGCCTTTGGCTCTGCGGGCAATCCGAAAGGCGTGGCAAAGATGTTTTAGAAGAGGGAGTGTTCTGGTGGCCAGCTCTCTGGAGACATTCTGATGTCATCCAAAGGCAGTAATGATCAGCAGGGGGATCTATTATAAAGAGGAGGAAAGGGCATCAACATAGGCCTGTCAAAATGGAAGAAATCTAATTCAGGAGGAACTGGGCAGATCAAACCAACCCGGTCTCGGCCCTGAAAGAGACCATGGCCTGCTGGGAGATAGTAATACTACAGGCTAGCTAGTACATCAAACGTCCTAAAGAGGGGATACACAGAGGAGGTGAGGGCTGGAGTGGCTAAAACAGGAATGGATGTTTGCACTGACGCCTTCCCTGGATGAGGAATCCTGAAAGTGTCTCATACCTCAACCTCCCCACCTCCACTCCTCTGGGCTGAGCCCCAGCTCCCTGCTCACTCTGTGCCCCTAGAGGGAAGGCCTGGACTGCATTCAGAGCTGACAGTAATGTCTGAGGCCCACCCCGCATGGCCCTCTAATGGTCAATTCTGCTTGGGGCCCACTGGAGATGCTTATCTGGTGGCCTTCTCTGCTCCAGGCAGCCTCGGAGAAGAAAGCAGCAGATCCAATTACTGCGCAGTCCCATCGGTACTGCCCATCTGGCCCCAGATAACCCAGCTCCTTCCATAATCAGAGGACGTGTGCAGTCCCCAGCCCAGCTGGGAGAAGCCGTGCACGTACAGGAGTAACAGTGACAAACTGTCCCTATGCTTAGCTTCACCAAGCCCAAGCATTAGCAGGTTCTCTTTGTTCAACCTATTAATGAGTAATACCACTGTAAGCCTGTATCATTCATTATAAAGTGCTTTACAAGTAGATCCATAAATCTTCCCAGTAGGATAGAAAGAGCAGATATCATGTCACCCATTTTCGAGATGAGGAAAATTGAGGCCCAGAAAGGTGTGGAGTTGGAGCAAAATCCTTGTGCTCTCTTTTAAGAACACACAAATAGAGAGCTCATTGCCAACCAGCACTACACCTACCACATAATTGGAAATGGGCCTTCATCATGCATTACCATCTCATAACCTCGTTTATTGTAACAGATCATTTCCTTTTTTAAAAAAGGCTATGGTATGGGTGCCTGGCTAGCTCAGTTGGTAGAGCATGAAACTCTTAAAAGAAGGCTATGGTGGGAACAAGGGTAATGCATATCTAAGTAGGCAACTGTGAAAATACACAAAGGTATAAAGAAAAAAATTGAAATCCCATTGAATTTATGGCTTTTTACTTAACATTTTATCACATTTCAAAGAATTCTTTAAAACACATTTATAACAGCCAGCAATATCATGTTGTGTGGGTGGACCACAATGCACTTGACTGTTGTTCAGATATGGTTCCTAAGTCCTAGCTGTTATAAATAACACTATGATGTTCACCTTTTATCAGGTGATGCGTTTTAATTTGTTCTGTATAATAAAAGATAACACGTATCCAGCTGCGTTACTGAACGTGGAGCCCCGGAGCTGGAGATGCAGAGACAGGTACGGGGGAAGGGAAGCACTCAGGATGTGCATACCCTCTCAGCAGCTTTCTCTGCCCAGTCACCCCCCGCCCCACCCCCTTAGGCTTCCTCTTTCCCTCCTGCCATGTCCAGGTTACAGCATCTGAACAGGGATGACCAGCTACTGAAATTGGGGAATCCAGGTCTGCGAAGGTGACCACTCTTTGTTGTTCAATGTTTTTTCCAACTGTCGCCATCTCACCACACCCAGGGCACTGACAGAGGAGACTCGATGGCATCTGCACCCACGAAAAGGGGAGGACAGCCAGTAGCCACAGCAGGCATGTGCCTATCTCTCCATTGCTCTCTCTGGCCTCTGATGCCTGCTACTGCCCGACCCCTACACTGTGCAGACCCCGGGGGAGGGACCCCTTATCCCCAGCCAGCTGACAGGCTGCAGCTGCGGCTGGGAAAGAGCCACATGCAGCACCTGCAGACTGATGATGAACTCTCATCGCACTGCCTCTGCTTCCATCCCGAACCATCTCACAAGGAAGCTATGGTCCCATCCCTGTTTTACACAGAAGGAAACAGGCCCCAAGGACGTCAGTGACATGCCCAGTGTCACCAAGATGGAGCCAGCACTCACACCGATCCTTTGACTCAATATCTAATATTCTTAATTCAAATTGGGCAGCTTTTCCCAAAATGTGCATAGGCAGTCCCTCTTGTAGGGTCAAAAGGTTTAGCTGAGCTGGATTTATCGGGGCTTGGGGCAGGGCGTGGGGAGCCCTCTAAGGATACTCCTGGATGAGCTCTTGATCTGGGAGTTAGCAAAGGCGATATCTGATCACCCTCTTGCCCTAGGTCAGCCCTCAATGGACTGACCAGGCCCAGTAGAGTACTTTCTCTCTGCTTAGAGATGCTTGTTGTTGTTGTTGTTGTTGTTAATCCTCACCCGAGGATATTTTTTTCCTTGATTTTTAGAGAGTGGGAGGGCAGGGGAGAGAGAGAAACATCGATGTGAGAGAGACACATGGATTGGCTGCTTCCCACACTCGGCCCTGGGGATCAAGCCTACAACCTAGGCACATGCCCTTGAGTGGAATTGAATCCAGGACCCTTCAGTCCATGAGTCTATGCCAGTGATGGTGAGCCTATGACACGCATGTCAGAGGTGACACGCGAACTCATTTTTTTGGTTGATTTTTCTTTGTTAAATGGCATTTAAATATATAAAATAAATATCAAAAATATAAATCTTTGTTTTACTATGGTTGCAAGTATCACAAAATTCCTATATGTGACACGGCACCAGAGTTCAGTTAGGGTTTTTCAAAATGCTGACACGCCGAGCTCAAAAGGTTCGCCATCACTGATCTATGCTCTATCCACTGAGCCAAACCAGCTAGGACTCACTAAGCCCTACTTTGATGTCTCCTCCTTCGCATCCTCCCCACCACTATCATCTCATCCCTTATTTCTTAAAACTCCATCTTCGGGGCCAGTTCAAGCTCTACTTCCCCCAGTTTCTTCCCTGGCCACCCTCACTTTCTCTCCAAGGTGCTTTCTTCCTGTGCTACTCACTTGCCTTCATTAAAGGCCTCCCTGTCCCGCTGGCTTTTCTAGGCAAGCTTGGTGCCCTGGGGGGACAGGCCATAGGCACAACATCACCTTCTGTGCATCCATCACAGGACTTGGGCCATGGCACCAACCTGGGTAAATATTTGCTAATTGATCATAAAAACAATCCAAGTGTGCCCCTTACTCTTCTCCTTTCCCTCTCGGGAGGAAAGAAAAAGTGATCCCAGCGGGCTTGGCCTCCATCCCCAGGGCGGGGCCTCGCTGCTCTCCCGGGAGCTGCAGCTGGGCCAGCTTAGGTTTCAGCTCGCTGTCGCACCTCTTCCCTTCAGTGAAGAGTTAAAGCACTGGGAAGGCTTCTTCTCACTTGGAAATCTCCATTTCCTCATGCAGCGTGAACAAGAGAACATCTATGGACAGAGGCTGAGCGAGCCAACTGCACAGGGAGGGGACTCGCTCTGAATGAGGCTGTTCTAACACCCGCCAAGGCAAGTCATTAAGATGCCATCCCGGAGGTGCAGCCCCCAGCGTCACCTCTAGATATCCCCTGATGCCCTGCCGGCAAAGGGATGAATGGTGAGCACACAGCCTAGTGAAAGCAAGCTCTTTCATGAGTCGGGGGGGGGGGGGGGGGGCGTGGACCTCTGCAGCCCCCACTCGAGTGGGGGTTGGGTGCTGCAGAGGAGGCAAAAGCAGAGGTCCTCCTTTCTCCTACTACACCCCCCCTGCCCCCGCCCCCCCCCCCCGCCACCACACTGAACTAAAATTAATCCCTGATTTATGCAGAGTTGCCAAAACAATTGCTCATCAAAAGGCAACCAAGGTGGGGGGGGGGGGAGTTGGGAGGGGGTAATAACATTAGAGAAAGTATGTGCGATGCCAAAAATAATCATCGTGTCATGAGAAAACAGCCGGGCCACCTCAGGGGCCAGTGCTGGGTATATTCAGGAAGGAGGGGGCAGAAATTCCCCTGGCTGGCCATGTCGTCAGACATTCTGGGTGAAAAAAAAAATTTTAAAGCCATAACTGGAATAGGCAGAGAGACCTCTTTTCAAGTACAGAAGAATATGATTTTAAGGGTCAGTTCTCTCTCTTTATTTCAGTCTCTTGAATTTCAAAGGAAGTAACGTTTGTTTCATCTTTTCATCGGGTCTGGTGCTTCATCATATGCTAATAGTGAAGTACCCTAGGATTGGCTTTACTAATCCTAATCTGACGCCAGAACTCGGGGGGCCTGGTATTTAAAGCATTTCCAAATGCGAGAGAAAGGGTGGGGGCACGCACAGGAGCTCTCATTCTCCTCCCCTCATTCCACAGCTCTGTCTCCCTACTTAAAAAAGGAAGAGAGAAAGCAAAGGGAAAGGAGAGAGAAAAGAGCCGGAGAGAAACTCAGAGACCCTTTCCCCTCCTGGGCTTCCTTTAGAACCCTGATTTCTAGCCTATGTACATGGCCGCAGTCCAGAGCTGTGGGATCTGGTTCATGGCCACAGTGAAAGCTCGTCCTTTCTCCCAGTTCTGCCCGTCACACTGCGATGAGCCGATGAGCCGTGAGCTGTTCCTGCACATTTAGGAAACTACGTTCCATTCCTTCGTAGAGGAGTCATCAAAAGCCACGGGAAATGCCAGGAAGTCTTCCCCAAGTTACTATCACACCCTCAAATGATAATATGGAGCAATTTGGGATGTAGAGCTGTACACCCCCCGCGCCCCCCCCCCCCCGCCCCCCAGCAATAGCTTTTTTTTTTCTTCTCTCTCTACTTATTCAACAAATATTTACCTCTTCATGTGCTGGGGCTGTCAGGAATGGAGTGAGACCTGGAACTGGGAGGTTGCAGAGAAGTGGAGAGTGAAGTCCTAAGGGACAGGCCTGGTATCAGTGATGTGAGGGGAGTGAGGGGGGAGGGAGAGGGGGGGAGCTCCGTGCTGGAGGTGGGGTTTGAAGAAGGAGCAGATATGGGGAGGCCATCAGGAGAGCAGGAGGGACAAGAAGGACAGAGATGCTGCTGGGCATGCACAGGGAGGGGTGCCAGTGGTCAGGAGATGGGCTGGAGGGCAGGGTGCAAGACAGGGAAAGTCAGAGTGGAGAGAATTCAGTCAACAAACACCACTGAGTATCCACAAGGTGCCCAGCGCAGACAAGGGCCTTCAACAACGAAAGGACTGGTACATGAAGTCAGAGGATCTGATGACTGCCTATGCTATTGATTTGCTGGTGGCTGATGTGCCAGGTGACGGGCAGGGCAGAACCCAGCCTGGATCCCTCTTCTGCTGGGGGAGCACGTGTCACACTGTACAGCAAGTATGAGAAGCCCTCTCGCTCGCCAACAAAGCCCGGGGGAGCGAGTTCCTTTGCTGGGAGCTCTAAATACGGCAGCGACCCCTGGGCCGCCACAGGCTGGAGCTTCAGCTCAGCCCACAGAGACCTGGGGGAGGCATTCTTGCTGAACAGTAACTCCTCAACGCGACCCGTGGGATGAAAAGCAAACTTCACCAAGGGCACACGCCTCCTCTGGCTCCAGTCCTGTTTTATTTTCAAAGACTTTAGCCCCAGTCCTCCAGCTGTTTCCCCTTGCCCCTTGCCTCCTTGACTGCTGATCAAACAGAACACATTTCCAATCAGAACCCAGGGAGAGGAATAACTCACCAGTCTACACCCCCTTAGCCCCCAAACCATTTTGGCATGTCGCTCCGGGTTTAAAAACAGGAGTGGCTTCCTACTGCCCCACATTGAAGTCCAACATCTAGACACCCCTTGAGGTCTGCCAGTCCCGACCTTGCTTTCCAAACCGAACTCCCACAAGCCCGTAGCACCCTACCTGCTCCAGCCAGCCTACACTCTGCACGGACACCCTCCACTCCACACTCCCACCTGCCACCCAGGGACCCCCTCCCCCCAGAAATCCAATCCTTCCTTTCTTACATTCCAAACACTGTGCTTTCAGAACCAACAGAGACCCACCACCTCCACAGAGGTCTTCCTGATCACTCTACCCAGCCCACACTGACCTCCCCTCCCACCCGGGCCCTGAACACCTGCCTGGAGAATTGATCTAAACCACTTAACGGCAAGGGAGCATCACTTCATTATTCCTTATCCTCGAGGTCTTCTCTGAGGGCACAAAATGTCACATTTCTTACGTGTCTCAGAGCCTGGCACGGTGCCTTACCCCAGCAAGGACAGTTTCGTCCAGCTCGTTCAGATACAGCCACAGTGTGGAGGGCTGGAGTGGCCCCGCTGCAGGCTTAGGATCGCAGAGTTAAAACGCTGTGGTGCTTTCCAAAGCAAAGCACCAGAGAAAGTGGGTTAATGAAGAGGAGTGGTAGTGGCTCATTCATCGCTAGGTTACCTAATATCCGGTGTCTCCGCACTGTCCCCAGGAAGCTGATCCCCATCCCCTAAGGATGTTTTCACACAGAAGTTGCTGGCTGTGCCGGCTGCCCTATTGCAGGGGGTGTTCGGTGAGCCAGATGCCAGTCAGCTTTCACTGAGACTAGGGAACAAGCCTGGACGGGGCGGCCCCTCCCCCATCCCCTGAAGAGACCAGGGAGGTTTCTGCCTCCGATCCCACCTCCTGACACAACAGAAGAATCTGTTGCCCAAAACCACCCATTGCCCAAAGCCCTCACATCACATGTGTAGATGTTCTTCTTGCAGCAAGATTTCTGCCAGGGAGGATGCCAGGCCTTGGCCAGGGTTGCACCCTTGGGTGCTATAACATGGAGGTGAGAAAATGAGTCAAAAAAACAAAACAACAACAACAAAAAATCACCACACACACACCACAAAAACACACACATCAAAAACAAAAACCACTAAACACAAAAATCCCAAGAAAAAACACACCAAACAAATTAAAAGCCTAATGACAACCCTAAAGGTCAGCAGGTGAGGTTCTAGAATGACCCACTTTGGAGTAAACACTCTTCATTAGCCCAAAGTTTAATGGTTAAAAATCTAGCCCCCAAACCTCAATCCTAACCTCCCAACACACACACCAGCTCGGGAGGGGGTTAATAGACTCCAGCTGCTCTTCTTATCTGGCTAACGTGCTAATGGCAGATCTCTGCTACTGAGATTCTATCAATGATTGCTGCAAATCACTTTTATTAGAGATAATGTCATTTTTACTTCATTATCCAATCCAGCAGTCAAAGGGAAAATAAGTGGATAGTTTTTCTTTGAAACGCCAGCTCAGTCCATTAATGCTGAGGGTGACAGCAAATTGAAACTCTTGGCCACACTTTTCAAAAGATTTTGGTCAATTAACCCCGGGCAGTTAGCCCTCTGTTTCCTGGGCCGAGCAGAGCACCCCCAGCAGCCTCTGCCCCAGCGACTTGAAAGCAAAGAAAGGTTGGTTTCTGTGTTTGTGCCTCTCGCTGCCCTGACTGCTCAAGAAGGGACCGAGGTTCCACAGCGGCCGTCCTGCATGCCCAGGTCTACCGGGCAGATAAAACACTTGTATCATATCCGGGCAGGCGGACGCAATGTTAATTCTACTTTGAGGAAAGCAATAATTAACATGTGAGTCAGCAGCAGAGAAAGACTTTAAGCCCCAGAAAAAAAAGCCCCAAAGTCCCAGAAGCCTCCAAGACTGCCCCGTGTTCCCTGAGACGATTTACAAGATTAGCCCGAGTGTGGGGAGAATTGAGCGGAGTGGTTGCGCAACTCCAGGGGCTCTCTCGAGCCGCCTGTCAGCTGTGCCCGGGACACTCCGAGTTCTGCTGCCGGAAAAGGTTCATTCCTCCAGAATCAACTCAGAGATGCTCTTTCTGTGCCCCTGCTTAGTGCCTTCTCCTAAGTATTTTTTAAAAAAAATATATCTTTATTGATTTCAGAGAGGAAGGGCGAGGGAAAGAGAGATAGAAACATCAATGATGAGAGAGAATCATTGATTGGTTGCCTCCTGCACGTCCCCTACAAGCCCGCAATCTAGGGTTGTGCCCTTGACCAGAATCAAACCCAGGACCCTTCAGTCTGCAGGCTGGTGCTCTATCCACTGAGCCAAACCAGCTAGGGCTTCCTAAGTGTTTTTATCATGCCAGATTTGCTTTCCTTTCATCTGGTGATTTCCCATGGCCTCAAAGACTGGGACCAATTTGCCCTCTACCCACTGCAGCCACCTCCCACAACTCTGTGGCATCGAGAAGCAAGGTCTGAAGCAACCAGGGTTCTAAAAAGCCGAGCTTGAGCTAAGAGAGCAAGTACTCCTTTGCATTTTAACATTTTTGCAAGAAATGAGGCTCTCTGGAATTAATATCTCATCTGGTGTTTGTGTGCAGTGAGCCTTAGCTTTCATTCATTCAACGTTTACTGAGTGTCTACTTTGTGGCAGGCACTGGGGATACAGAACTAGGAGGTATATACACTAGGCTGCCCTCAATGAGCTGTCTGACAGCCTCGTGCTGGAGACAGACAAGCAGACCAGGACCCGGGGCCAGAGGGACTGCCTGGGCTGGGGGCTCAGACTCTTCCTCTGTGACCCAGGACAAGTTACTTCAGTCTTTCTAAACCTTCGTGTCCTGCAAACAATTACTCTATGAGTCCCTGCCTCCTAGAGCACTCCTGAAGGATAACTGATGTGTATGTGTAGCCGTCTCAGAACCGGGCCCGACACATGCCTGGCACTCGGTCGTGTGGAAGCTATTGCTGCAGAAATCAGGAATGAGAGCTTAGGGAGCACAGAGCATAGCCACCACCCGAGGCGGGAGAAAGCGAGCCTCATGCCGGGCTTTCCTTGTAAGATTTTAAGGACACACAGGAATAGCCAAGGCAAAGGCAGTGAAAGGGCCAAGATAGAGCGGAATCAGGCACGTGAGGCCTGTTAAAGCGGCACTCGGCTCAGGTTTTAGGGGTGCAGGCCTTTAGCAGTGGGGGCTGACCTCCAGAACCAAGGCTGGGACCATCCCTCCCGAGGTGTCCCGAGGTGTCCCAAGGTGCCCTCAGCCAGGAGCAGAATCCTGGGTTAGCTGAGCCATGGGCAGCCCCGTTGCAGCATTGCTTCTGCTTTTGCATTTCTTGGGCTTTGACAATGAGATGATTGTGCGGATATTACAAGAAGTGATTATCTCCATGGGCACTGAGCCTGTTTTAGCGCAAAGACCTTGCCTTGCCAGAGCCAAGGCTTCTGAGGTCACAGCTAAGTTGCCAATTCTAGGGAACCTCCGACAAACCCCAAGGCCACCAGGCAATCTGCTCTTTGCAGGCTGGCTTGTTTTATGTATTTATTTATTTTTGTTTGTTTTTATTTTATTGATTTCAGAGAAGAAGGGAAAGGGAGAAGGAGAGGGAGAGATAGATAGATAGAGAAGCATCAGTGATGAAAAAGAATCACTGTTGGCTGCCTCCTACACACTCCACCCTGAGGATCAAGCTCACAAACTGGGCATGTGCCCTGACCGGGAATCAAACCGTGACCTCCTGGTTCCTAGGTCAACGCTCAACCACTGAGCCAGGCAGGCCGGGCCAGGATGGCTTATTTTGGAAGATCAGTGGCATTGGCATGGACATGGGCATGTGCTAAGCATCTCCATGTGCCTGGCTTTGGGTGCAGGGACTGGAGGAAAGAGAAAGGCAGCCACTTCCGCGAGGCAGTAACAGCTCAGAAAGGATCTTGCACGTTTCTGGATTCCATAAGCCTTTTCCCCGAGACCTCTGTGGGGACAGGAGTGCCTGGCGCAGTTTGTGCCATCACCGGGTGGGAAGCAGAGAATTTGTTTGGATCTGCCATGAGTAAAAGCATTAAGATGGAAACTTGGAAGAAAAGGTTCGAGAAAAGGGAAACAAAATCGCACTGGTTTTTCTGCCACAAACACAGGGCAGCCACAAATGCTCTGGGACCGTGATCGGAATATGCTCAGCAGTTACACATTCTTAGTTGGACTGAAGTAATTCTGGGAATGATTCACCCTGACGCCTATAGGCGAACTTCCTGGCTGTGGGGCATAGATAATTAGGGAAATGAAAATGTGTACTCTTTCATACGGGGCATGCAGAGGCTATACAGGTAGCCAGTGGTATTTTATCTTTAGGAAAGTTTTCTTTTTTTAAAGAAATCTTGCTATTTTTATTATTCCTTAGAAAAAGAAATAGAGATGAGCACACAAACAGGCAAGGTCTCCAGGAAAAAGTCCTGGTCCGGGTGAGTTCCTGGGTCCTATTACTTTTAGCTGCTAGCTTCACTTGAGCATCTTCCTGATCTTTTCTGGCCCGCCTCGCCCGCCTTCCCCCCCCCCCACCCCCCGCACCCCACTTCCCTCAAACTAGGAGAGCCTACATGCCCCTCTCCTGGCTTGCAAGGATGGAGAGAATAGGGGCTGAACCCAAGGAAAGCAGGAGCATTCTAGAAACGGGACCTCCTACCCGGTTGTTGCCTAGCACCCAGATGTCTAGCGTCAGCAGCCAACCCCAGGTCTCCGCTTTTGGACATGGTCTAATCCGCCAGGAAGGATTTCTAGAACTGACCTTATTAAGGAAAAGAAATGTCATATGTAACTGGACTTAAAAAACCCAGGAAGCTCTAACACTCTATCAAGTTCTTTAGACTTTTTCTTTCCTCCATAATCCTTGGCCAAGTTCAAAGGTGAGCCCTTTCCCAGAGACTCATTAGGAATAATGTTTATTTCATACATTTGGAGGCTGCAAAGTTTGATTCCATCTTGCTTATTTTTTTAGGTGGGGGGTTGGGGGGAACCTTTTTTGTGAAAGCAAAGGAGGGGGAAGGGGGAATGAGACAAGAGTAAAATCTGAGAGAGAAGAAAGGGTGCTTAGAATAGGGCCTGGAAAGCAGACTCCAGTTCTGCCCGTTTTTCATCTCTGATTTTCTCTGAAGGGTTAGAACGGCACGTCGCTGTGCCTCTCACCCCTCTGAACCAGCATGACCCCATCTGGCCTCCCTGCCTCTGTGGGTGCTTACGTGACGGTGTGCTTTGATGGCAGATATGATATGTGCTTGCGCCTGCACAGAGGGTGCTACGTGAATAAAACGCACTGACAGGTGTGACCAGGGTTTCTGGGCTCTTCACTGTGAAGCAGCAGCAGAGAGCTAGCTCTGTGAGGGTTTGGGGTCTGCTCCTCTGGAGTCAGGATGCCACCGCTGACTTGGGGGACGAGTGGGAATTCTCAGTCACTGGTTCAGGCCAGGGATTTCATGCTTGTGCCTCATCTGTCATTTCCATCTCATTTCTTTCCTGCAGAATAAGGCCCCAGACCTATCTGGTAACTGGTTGGTGAGGAGTAGTAAGAAGAGCGTGGCCCACCTGGCCTCTCCTCACCCTTCAAGGCCCACTCAAGCCTCGCTCACCCCCTGCACGGTGCCCTCAGTTGCCAGGCTGGGGTGACCTCACTGTCGGCACCACTCGGAACAAGCAGCAGTCTCTGCCAAGCACTGTGGTCTCCTGTCCCCGGTGTAGACCAGGGTCACTAGTGGCTCAATCTGCATGTCGACCTTGAGGAACTACGGGATAGTCAGGTGGCAGGAAACATTTGAGGCTGTTGCCAAGTTTCCTCAAAACCTAAATTCAAACCCTGCTGGGAAGAGAGGCCCTGCAATCCCTACAGTGGGGAAACCGTAGGGAGCACGAGAATTCATCTTGATAAGGAGGGCTCAGGAGGCAGGAGGCAACAACACTGAACTCTAACAAAGCTGTGGCTGGCACTGGCTGGTGTGGCTCCGTTGGTTGGAGTGTTAGCCCGTACACCAAAAGGTCGTGGGTTTGATTCCTGGTCAGGGCACATATCCAAGTTGAGGTGCGATCCCAGTCAGAGCATGTGTGGGAGGCAACCAATTGATGTGTCTCTGTCTCTCTCTCTCTCTCTTAAAAGAAAAGAAAGAAAAAGAAAGAAAGGAAAGAAAAGAAAAGCTGTGGCTGGAGGGCTCTACAGGGCGCCTCTCTGTGCTGCCCCTTGGGTGGGGGTGGGGCTGAGAACATCACCAGAATGCTCAGGGCAGTTCAAAGCTGAAGTGCGCAGAGCACTGGGTTTTTCCACCATTTTCCACCAGTCATTCAACAGGTGAATTGTTTTGTGCCTGTGTTGTGCCCGACACTATGTTCTACTGGGATAATCATCCAGGAATCCATGAGAAAAAAAACAACAACAAACAAAAACAAAACAAAAAACAGTGTAAGCCTCTGTATAGTTTCAGACAACACTACTGCTTTGGGCAGGGAGTTTTATAGATCTTGTCCCATCTAAATTCTAAAAAGATAACTGGCATTTTCCCACCATTTAACTTAAATATTAATGCAATGTTCCAAGCTTCAGCATTCTGGGATTTGGTAAACAAATCTGAGGTCTTTGTGGTTCTATATGTTGGATGTATGGTTGCTATCAAACCTCCCGGTGACGCTGGTCCACTGCAAGCTCTGTCCCTAGTCTCTTACCACCACACCACCAAGTTTTAACTTCTAATATTCTTTAATTCCCTAATAGTCTCCTGAAGAGTAGTGGCCTCTCCTTACTTAGATTAAAGCTTCTTGAGGGCTGGGACTATGTATTCTCCTTTCTCTTTTGTTCACCAGGCTCAGCACAGTACTGGGCACACATCAGGCACTTAATACATCCTGAGTGACAAAATAATCGCATTTTGGAATAAGCAAAATGTTAGCATTCATCCAGTCCAATCCAGTCCCTTTCATGTCCAGATGAGAAGACTGGGACCTAGAGGTTGTCAGTCACTGGCCCAAGGCCAGCACAGGCCCTCCTTTCTGGGCTTGGAGCTGAGACCAACTTTATGAACCGCAAGACACACCCTCTGACATGGATACGATAATGACCCCCATTTTACAGTTGAGGAAGCAGAGAGGTACAGAGTGTTTAAGTAACTTATCCAAGATGCCTCAGCTAATAAGCAACTGAAGCAGGGCTTGAGCCCAGGCCATCTGGCTCCAAGGCCTACCATCTTACTACTCTATCCCATTTCTCCTCTTCAGAGCCCCCTAGAGCAGTGGTCGGCAAACTGCGGCTCGAGAGCCACATGCGGCTCTTTGGCCCCTTGAGCGTGGCTCTTCCACAAAATACCAACTTCTGTGCATGGGCCACGAAGTTTCAATCGTACTGTACATGTGCACCCGCACGCGGTATTTTGTGGAAGAGCCACACTCAAAGGGCCAAAGAGCCGCATGTGGCTTGCCAGCTGCAGTTTGCCAACCACTGCCCTAGAGCAGTGGTACTCAACCTTGGCTGCACATTAGAATCACCTGGGAATCTTTATAAAATCCTAATTACTGGGCCTCATTCCGGAGGATTTTAAAAAGATTCCCAGGTGATTCTAATGTGCAGCCAAGGTTGAGAACCCCTGCGGGCCTAGAGCCACTTCCCCCACTTCCCTATCATGTCATTTACCCTCTCCTGCCTTGACTGTGATCACCTGCATGCTTGTCTTCCCTTACTCACTCCCCACTAGACTGTAGTTCTTTTTTTTTTTTTTAATATATTTTATTGATATTCTACAGAGAGGAAGGGAGAGGGATAGAGAGCCAGAAACATCGATGAGAGAGAAACATCGACCAGCTGCCTCCCGCACACCCCCGCCGGGGATATGCCCGCAACCAAGGGACATGCCCCTGGGAGGGACCCTCGAGTCCGCAGGCCAATGCTCTATCCACTGAGCCAAACCTGTCAGGGCTAGACTGCAGTTCTTATGGGCAGGGATAAAGACATCTGATTTTCCTTTAATTCCTGGGGTCTCCAGCCAAGTGCCTCCCCTAGAATGGGTGTTTGTTGGATAAAACTCTAGGAAGACACAAATAAAGTATGCTAGGCTAGGTAAGGCAACCCATTTCTCCCTCCTAAAATGCTGTGCATAACTTTTAACATGGGCATACCTTGGAGACATTGTGGGCTTGGTTCCAAACCACCACAATAAGGCAAGTATGACAATAAAGCGAGGTGTATTCTTTTGCTGGTGGAGGGCCTTGCCTTCAGTTTGTAAAAACGCAACATCTGTGGAGTGCAATAAAGCGAAACGCAATGCAACAAGGTTTGCCTGTACTTGTTTTCCCTGGGCTGGCTTGGGGGTGAGGGGGAAAGTGAGGGGAGATTGGAATCTACTAGGAACACAAATGCCTTTGCCAAGGCCTCTCTACCCTGGCCAAACATTGCCCAACTCTTGCACAACCATGAAGTCACAGGGGAGTTTCATCCCACAGGCAGGTGATCCAGCCACTCTCTCTGCAGCCTATGGATGCTTTTATGTCCTTATTCTTTCGCTCTGTACAGAAGACTCCATCCTGGCCCCCATACTTAAACCACTCCAAAAAAATCTCATTTCCCTTGATATTAGGCAGCTGGCCCTGGAATTTGAGCGGAAAGCAGATTCACCATTCCCCTAACTTCTCACAGGAGCCCAAGTCGATCCCCTGCTGGTGGGAGAGTCAGCAGTGAGGACTGGATTCCACACAGGAGAGGGAACTGGGCTCCCCTCAGGGGCAGCTGGAACCAGGCGGGAACTGCCCCAGTGCCAGACTCATTTCCATTTCGCATTGAATGTCACCCTTTTCTCAAATATTCAAAATAGCACCCATGCTATTCCAAGGCTGCCTCTTAAGAAGACTAACTGGGCCCCATAATTACAGTTTCTTTGCAGGAAGTAATCGCTACAGCTCAGCTATTTTCTCTCTTCAGGTTTTAAAGGGGGTGGAGGTGAGGGGCTTTCACTAACTTTGTAGACAGCTGTTTTCTGTTTCTTCTACATTTTGTGTCCCATTTTTAAAAACAAAAAGCCCTAATGTGGATTCTGGAAAAAACATCATCATAATTGAATTTTGACGTTTTCACCCCACGCAGCAGCTATGGGTAAACGCACATAAAACTTCCTGGAAGTGAAGGTGCACATCTCGATGGAGTTTTCCTGTAGCAGGAACAGAGAAAACATTGAGGGAACTCTTCCTCCAACACCTGCTCGACACCACAGCCTGCAGGCCCGATTTCTCATTGAGCAACAGAAGGGCTGACCATCTCCCGCCTAATGACCCCCTATTGATCTGATTCACCTTGAACCTCAGCTGAACCACCAGGTCACCACCAGAGTGAATCAGGCCATCCTTCCCCTGCTTACAGGACATTCTTACCCTGAGACTATTAGGGCTTTGACCACAGGGGAGCCCACCCTTAATGTCTGTCCTAGTCCCCCAGCCCCCCGGAAACACCCACATCAGCAGTATCTTGTTTTTATGCTCTGTTTTGCATGCTCCTCTCCCATCTCCAGGGGAAGGGCAAAGCATCCCCCCCCCACCACCACCACTACAACTATCTAAAAGAATTTCAAAGGACATTAATATTCAAATACAATACAACAATGATTCCTTAGGACTATTTATCGTTTAAGACTCTGACCTAGAGCACCCAGAACCACTGCCCACTGGAAAGCAATGGGTCACCCAGGTCCAAGGGAGCCGCCTTCTCGGTGCCTTCAGGTAGAACTATGCTCCTCCCCGGGGTCATCCTTAGGGGATTTCTCTGCTCCACCTGGCAAGGCCCAGCCCACCCTGAGAATAAGCTGGATAGTTTTTCTTCTCTTTCCATGTGAAACAAGCTACCGAGCATATACCTAAATAGTAAACAGCCTCTCTGTCCATGGGGAACTTCCCAATCCAACCCTTGGCTCAAGTCTGCACCCACGCGAGGGAGGAAGAAGGACCGCTCGTGCAGGCTGCGGGAGTGGCTCCAGGCGAGCCGTTCTCAGTGCAGAACAAGAACATTAACCGGTTTTGGCTTTCCCTCCCCTGACACTGAACAAAACAGGCTCCGAAAGGAGGACTCTGCCTCTCCTATAAAGCCTTTTATAAGGTGCCGCTAGTTCCCCACTTACGTAGCTGCTTTTAATACATGGCTTTAAAACTTAATGCGGAAAAACCCTGGCACCCCGGAGTGGCTCAAAGACCCACTTTTCATTCTCACCAACCCCAGGATTGCCCACCACGGGGCATCACCACAGCCAACGTGAGCAGCGGAGGGGATGTGCTTCCTTTTCTTGGGCTCCCAACATCATGCTATTCCCAAACCAAGAGGGATTTGTCCAAGTATGCATACGATTCAGCCGGGACAGGGGACATCATGAAGGAATTCTTTTTTTTTTCTCTAGAGGCCCTATATTCAAGTTTTTAACCACTAAATAATCTGTACTGATTGATCCATTTCCTTTGACCTGCATCACTATGGTCAATGGCTTTCAATAGCCAACTGAGTCACCGTGGTATGTCTGCATGAGACTGACTTTCAACCTCATCAATGGCATCATCGAAAGCCCATGCTGTATTTTGGAAAGATTTCTTGTCTCAGGATATATTATTAGATGAAGTTTCCTTCCACCTTTTGCTGATTGGGCTACCCAGGAGGTCCTATTTAACAAGATAAAAGACAGCATGACTATAAGCGTGCCGTATAGAAACACAGGCACTAAGAATGTACAGAGAAATTAAATTTTCTATAGAAAGGGGGTCTCCAAGGTTAGGATAGTCAAGTACCACAGTTTTTCCTCTCAAAACAACCAACAAGGCAAAACCAAGGAAGGCTCTTCAAGGTCAGAAATGAATGCTCCCTGTAACTACATCCTGGTTTGGCCAGTCAGCCTTAGACCTATCTGTTCTCAGGGTTACTTTCCCCTGCAACATACACCTTCCCTATCCTTGCTCGTTTCAATGCTGGCACATGACCTCAGCTCCAATCTTTCCCTCAAGCCCATTAGGTGCCCAATTCAGATCTGAAAGACAAAGTCACTCAACACTTAAAAAAGTGCATACACACAAATACCAACAGACACGGACTCACTCTCATATCAGACATACAGGGTAGATGTATACACGTAAGCACATCTTACACGGATGCTAACGATCATTACATTGTTTCTTTTCCCCAGTGTTTTTAAAGAAGATCTGAACTTTCAGGTAATAAATATTTATTGAGAATCTACTACACATAGGCCTTGCTAAGGATGGTGGGCACTTGAGACATATATAAACATAATTCAGCCTGCCCTTGCTTTTAAGCTGCTTACAAACAGCAAATGATACTCGATAGCTCCCTGTACACACAACTGAAACAGACTAAATATTTGTTGTTGGTGATGACGTGGGCCATTCGTCGTGACAGCTGACAGAAACACGCAAAAGACAGTGGTGGGTTATTTCAGAAGATGGTACAATGACACATGACACAATGCTCCTTTTAATCACTCAGGTATATAGTTTACAAGACCCTTGACCTGTGTAAAATTCTGCTCCCATTAACTCCCTTTGGAAAAGGGTCTGAGAGACATAACAATGGCAATGCTTGATATAATTCGTGGTTTTTAGAGGGGAAAAATATTCCTTTGATCTGTCCATTTGACTAATTTTCTACTAGTCTCTCACTTTATGAGACTGCAAAGAAGAGATAACTCTATGAATGCCTTTGAAACTCAGAAGTGCTACATAAACTCAAGGTGTGTCATCTCTGTTCATTCTTATTCCTCCTGTCCATTTGTTAAAAGACCTCATCAAGTGAACACAGTTGTCTCTGGCACCTACTTTATGTCTATTTTTGTTAACAAGTATTGAGCACTATTTTCTATCCATCACTGAGCTTAGAGCCAAATAATGGCTCATCACTTCTGAACAAAATATGGCAGATATAAATTCGACAAATTATGGCAACTTAAAAAAAACCCCTCTCCTTATTAATGTCATCTAAATTTTAAACTTCTAAGGGTAAGGGCTCCTGGCCGAGGATCCTGTCTTGCCTGGGTGCTGAAGGAAGGCTCAGTTGATGAGCCAAGAGCTCCCCACGCACTTTGGGACAGTGATGCTTCCTGCAGCTCCAATCCGCCAACCACTGCCCCATGGAAACAGCAGAGGCTTTGGGGTGAGGACCTCCAGCTTCCAATCTGGGCCTTAGCACTCTACCTATATGGCTCGAGGCAAGTCATTTCACTTTTTGACAACTCAGATCCTCCTATAAGGGAAAATAATGTCTATTTCACAGGATTGATGTAAAGCAGTGGTTCTCAGAGCGTGGTCCCCAGACCAGCTGTGTCAGCATCACCTGGGAACTTGGTAGAAAGGCAAATTCTCCAGCTCCCCCGCCGCCCCCCCCCCCCCCGCCCTTCTGAATGAGAAACTCCGGGGAGGAGGCCCAGCGCTCTGACTGTTAAGAAGTCCTTCTGATGTTTGCTGATGTTGGGATCTCCAGCTGTAAAGCAGTCACATAGGAAATTACAAGTCCTGCAGCACTTCTTTTAAAGAGGGATGCCATGTTTTCATCTGCTACCCAGTGACTAGCAAAGTGCTCAATTAGTTCTAAGTTCTTTCCTTCGCTTGTCAAAATACAAGCAGCCAGCACAAGAACCTAGCGGGTGGGGAAGAGGGGTGTGTCTGTGTATTGTTTCAGGGGGCACAATTAGATAGTGGAGTAGTTTAAAGACTAAGAAAACCCTGGGCAAGATGTCTGGGGGATTTCCTCCCCAGAGAGAGGAAAGAGGATGATGGGCTCAGGCTTCTGTAGCCAATGACGACAATGCTTATTCTGAGGGAAGAGGGACACTTACGCCCAGACATCACGCTAAAGCAGAAAGGATTATACGGGGCAGACCCAGCCCACAGCAGGCTTCCTTCAACCTCATCCAAAGAGTTGCTGTTACTTCGGCCTCTATTTTAAAATAGCTTCACTTGCCCCACAGCACAGACTTTGGAAACAGGTTGACTGAGGTGTCTATACGGTATATAATAATCACAGGGTGCTTCCCTCCCTTCCACCTGCCACTCTCGATAAACATCACTGCATGGATAGTACCATTTCCCACACAGGTATTGACAATAGGGCAGTGATTTCCATTCCTACACAGGCCATAGAGGCAATACATTTATAAAGGCAAATAAACTGCTCATCACTAGAGATATGCAAGTTAGAACCACAATGAAATATCACTTCACATCCACTTGGATGGCTTTAAAAGAAAAAAACAGAAAAGAATACGTGTTGGTGAGAATGTGGGGAAATTGAAAACCTTGTGTGTTGCTGGCAGAAATGTAAAGCCATATAGCTGCTGTGGAAGACACCACGGTGGTTCCTCAATAAAATTAAACATAGAATTGCCGTGTGATCCAGAACTTCCACTGCCAGGTCTATACCCCAAACAATCAAAAGCAGAGACTAGAACAGATATTTGAATACCCATGCTCCTAGCAGCATTATTCACAATAGCCAAAGGAAGAAACAACCCAAGTGTCCATTTACAGAATAGATAATCAGAATGTGGTATATCCATGCAATAGACTATTACTCAGCCTTAAAAAGGAATGAAATTCTGCTCTGGCTGGTGTGGCTCAGTGGGAGAGCATGAGCCTGTGCACCCAAGGGTCATGGGTTAGATTCCTGGTCAAGGCTGCATACCTAGGTTGCAGGCTCAATCCCAGCCCTGGTTGGGGAGCATGTGGGAGGCAGCCAATCGATGTGTCTCTCTCACATCAATGTTTCTCTCTTTCTCTCTCCCTCTTTCACTCTCTCCCTCCCTCCCTCCCACTCTCTCTAAAAAACAATGGGAAAGGTGAGGATTAACAAAAACAACAACAATAAACAAACAAAAAAAGGAATTAAATTCTGGCAATGCTAAATGAATAAAACTTGGAAACATTAGACTAAGTGAAATCAGCCAGACACAGAAGGTCAAATGTTGTATGATTCCCCTTTATGAGGTACCTGGAGTAGTTAAATTCATAGAGAAAGTAGAGTGGTGGCTACTAGAGAGTTGTGGTTTAATGGATGTAGACATTTCGGTTTAGGAAGATGAAAAAGTTCTAGAGATGGATGGTGGTGATAGCTGCTCAACAATGTGAACGCACTGAATGCCACTGACCTGTACACTTAACATGGTTAAAATTAGGTAAATTTTATGTTATATATATTTTACCACAATAAAAAAAAAGCCCACCTTCACCCCACCACCACCACCTAAGTAAAAACACCATAATGGAAACCTAAACTCTCACGCCCTAAATAAAAAGGACTCCCTAACCTCCCCATGCTTGAAATCTAAAATGATAATGGCAGCTACACCCTTTCAAGACAAACAGTATTCCCCATCGCTTCGGCTTGCCATGCTCCAAGCACATCTGATGTGAACAAGAGACACTTTGGCTGTGGCTTTCCACTGTGTGCACTCGGTGACTTCAAAATCCCCATCCTTCTTCCCATTAATGAAGGTTTGCTTCGACCTTTCCATTAGCCCACAAACTACTATTAAAAAAGCCATTTATCAGATTAACACTGAGGACTGCAAAAGTCATCTGCCAGCAGCGTGCGCTTTTCCACGTAGGGGTTGCCATGCCAACAGCTGCTGCACGTTCACTGTACAGAAGTATCAGTTCCAACCAAGTCCTGCTTCATAATTCTGAGGACCAATTCAGTCTTGTTGTCCCTCCCCACTTCCCAAATGTGCACACGTGGCAAAGACACCCCCTGCCCCTCCCGGCCCAACATCAGGTAATGACCAAGAAGAGGAGCAATTGCAGAACCAACTTGCTAAAGGCCAACATGCCTACAAGGTTGTAAAGCAGGCAAAGGTGATATTATTTCCTCTCCCTAACTCCTATCCTCTCCTAACCCCTCAGGAGTACAGTCAAGAATTTCATGTAATAACAGTCTGGCCAATAATTCTAGGAAAAGGAGTCCTGGGTGAATAAATTGAAGGAGCAACTATCATTGTGTAAATTGTCATAATAAGTTATTTCCCTGGAGATAAAACAAAATGGGGGAAAATACTTAGATTCTATTGATGCTAAATTCTGTTGCAAGTTTTTGTTTTAAATGATGCCTGAGAACTTTAAAATAAATGTGTTTAAATTGACTAGCATTATCATGATTTTGGTTTAGAAGAAGAGTCTGAAACAGCGCTAGGAAACAAAAGTAAACCTAACAAGCAATTTCCAATGAACCCCAGCCTCATATTAAAACTCCTGATTAAATAAATTAAAATACAACAACAATCCAACTTAAAAATGATTCAAAGAAAACAGGCAAATGCTATAGACACCTGGCTTCCAAGTGAACATGAGTCATCTTTATGTTGAACTTTACTGTAAATTTAGACCAAATTTCCAACCATGATCAGCAGAGAGATAAAGCTCATCACAACCCTTAAAAAATATAGTGCAGTGAAGGCCTGGGAGGGGGCTGGAGTGGGGTAGAGGGGGTCAATGGGGAAAAAGGGAGGGGCATCTATAATACTTTCAATAATAAAGATAAATTAATAATATATATCTTTATTTATAATATATATCTTTCAAGGATGGGACAGAAACATTGTATTGAAAGCATCTATTTCAACTAAAAAAATTTTTTTAGAGCTTCTAACTGTAACAAATATGAATGATATTAAATATGCATTAACTTTTTCAGTATAGTGAATACACTACTGTGCAAAGGAGAAAGGTATGGATTATGTCACAAAATTTCAGAAGGACAATCACCAATTAAAATTTCAAATGGAGCTTTAAAATATTAGGCACAGCAAGGCCACTGGGGGAAAACTTGTTCTCCCAGCTAGTGGCTTCTTGCTCAAAGCAGACACATGGGCTACACTGGGAGACCCAGCCCAGCCCTGACAGCCTCATGGCCGCAGCCTGTTCTCTGTAATCACGTGAATTATTCTAAGCCTAGAGAAAGGCCTACATGAGCACAAAACCTTTTAATTTGTAGTTATTTCTGGGACACCAGAGCTAACAAACATATTGGTCCGGCATATGGAAGAGAGGCTGTTTTCAGGCTTGAGAATACTGTTTAGGCTGGTGAGAGCCTATTTTCTGAGCTGGGACATGTCAATGAACAGGGGCTATATTATGATACTTCCATGCGTAGAACTTAATACAGCTATATTACATCTATGTGCCTTGATAGCCAGAGATAATCCTATCTAATAAAGAGGGAATATGCTAATTGACACTCACACTGTCGCAAAGATGGTGGTGCCCACAGCCAATAAGGAGGGAATATGCTATTTGACTGCCCTGCCCTCAAAGATGGCCAGCAGGGGAGGGCAGTTGGGTGGGACCAGGCCATCAGGGGAGGGCAGTTGGGGGTGACCGAGCCAGCAGGGGAGGGCAGTTGGGGGCAACTGGGCCAGCAGTGTAGGGAAGTTGGGGGCAACTGGGCTGGCAGGGGAAGGCAGTTAGGAGTGACCGGGCCAGCAGGTGAGGGCAGTTAGGGGCAACCGGGCATCAGGGGAGGGCAGTTATTGGCGACCAGGCAGTAGGGTAGGGCAGTTGGGGGCGACCAGGCCAGCAGGGGAGCAGTTAGTCATCGATCAGGCTGGCAGGAGAGTTGTTAGGGCAGCTGTGGGCAAACTATGGCCTGCGGGCCATATCCGGCCCATTTGAAATGAATAAAACTAAAAAAAAAAAAAAAAAAGACCGTACCCTTTTATGTAATGATGTTTACTTTGAATTTATATTAGTTCACACAAACACTCTATCCATGCTTTTTTTCCATCCCTCCGGTCCAGTTTAAGAACCCATTGTGGCCCTCGAGTCAAAAAGTTTGCCCACCCCTGGGTTAGGGGGTGATCAGGCTGGCAGGCAGAAGCAGTTAGGGGCAATCAGGCAGGCAGGGGAGTGGTTGGGAGCCAGCAGTCCCATATTGTGAGAGGGATGTCCGACTGCCTGCCTAAACGGGCAGTTGGACATCCCCCAAGGGGTCCCAGATTAGAGAGGGTGCAGGTTGGGCTGAGGGACATCCCACCCAGTGCACGAATTTTGTGCACCGGGCCTCTAGTTCTGATATATTGCTGTATAGAAATGCATTTTCACAACAGCATATAATACTAGAGGCCCGGTGCATGAATTCGTGCATGGGTGGGGTCCCTTGGGTGGCCTGCAGAAATCAGGCCCCAGCTTGAGCCTGCAGACTCACAGCCCCGCAATCCTGCCTGGCACCACACTGTGGCCTGGTGCCACCCACTTACCTGCTCCACCATCCCTGTCTATGGGGCGATCGATTGGGGCCGGTCCCCAGCCCAGCTCCCTCAGCGCCTGGAAGCCGGGCAGCGCCCTCTCCTCGCCCCCAGCGCTGCAGCTGGTTGCTGTTTATGGGGTGATTGGCAGGGTGATTGAACCCCTGCTCGCACCCACCTTGGCCTGGCGCTGCCCGCTCATTTGCTCCACCATCCTGCTGCTGCGGTCCTGCTCTTGTTGGGGCCCATGAGTGCCGACAGTGCCTCCACTGCTGCCCACTGCCAGTGCCGCATTGCCCGCCATGTTCCACACCACCCCCTTGTGGTCAGCACACGTCATAGCGAGTGGTCGAACATACCTTTCTCCTTTGCATATTAGCTTTTTATTATATAGGATTCTGTAATTACATATCCATATTTATTATATAGAAAAAGTATGTTTATCAAAGTGTTAACAGGGGTTGCCTCTAGGTGGTGAAATTTTGGTGATTTTTATCTGGATGCCTTCCTGTACTGTGACTTTTCACAGAGAACACGTATATTTTTTATAATCAGAAGAAAACAACTTAGCTACTTGAAAAAACAATTTTACAGGAAAGATAACTTATGAGGACTGGTGTATGTGTGCACACTTGCACAGTCTCCCTAACTGCCCTTATGCTAAAATCTTCTGCCAAGTAATTTGGGGAGCCCTGTTCTCCTGCCATCCACAGGGCCCAGTGCACCCCTGGGTGATGTTCCCACATCCCTGTCCTCCCTCCACATCCTGCTCCCCGTTCAGCAGCGTCAGTGAGCTGCTCCCACACAGGGGGCAGGCATTCAAGAAGCAAGGAAATATTATGCAAGAGCACAGGAAGTCAGAGGAGACAGGATTCTGGGCAGGCCTGGCAAAGAGTCTGTGTGAACTCCAGCGAACAGGCGGACTTTGCTCAGCAGGGCCGAAGCCAGCAGAAAGCCTTCCCAGGGCGGCAGGGGAGAGCCGTCCACCTCAGGTCTCTGGCCAGTGGGAAGCCATCCAGAACTTGATGTACCTGATGAAAGGCAGATAAACCCAAGTCCCAATATTTCCACTTTTTTGGCACAATTTCAAGGTGACTCCCCAACAGTCATGCACTGTGACTCACCTCTGTCCCACAGAGCTCTCCCCCGCCTCCCCAATACAGCGCAGCTCCATTCAGTAATTTTCAAGCCTGTTCCTCTCAAGGCCACCGGCTTTCTGACTCGGTTCTTTCTCCCCCCCCCTCCCTTCTGCCTCAGATTAAAAGACACAGTCCTTTGGGTATGTGACAGGATCGTGTTAATCACCTCACATCAGTATCAACCCTGAGCACTCCAGGTGTGTGTGTGTGTGTGTGTGTGTGTGTGTGTATGCAAATCACAGCAGTAATAACCCCCACTTTTGTAGCAGTTTATCAAGCCCAAACCAATTGGCAAGGCAGCAATTAATGCAGCCATCTGACAGATGGGAAGCCGAGGCTGAGAATGAGCCCATGACAGGCTGCAGCGTGGTGTCGTGTTGGAGGTGGGAACCAGGGCTCCTAGTGAAGGGTACTCTCACTCCCCCCAGTAGCCAGCCTCCTTCTTCCCTGGCATTAGGGGACCAGTGCTGTCCCTCCTGATAACACAGCTGTTCTGTTTTGTAGAAACCACTGGGCAGTGCCCATTCTGTCACACCTCAACCCACTTCCTTCTAACGGGTGCTCCAGCTGCTGTTGTGGAAGTGGATCCAGATCCTTCTCTCGCTCGGTAGTGATTTCCAAGTCTCTGCCCCACTCCACCGTAACAGAACCTCCTCTTGTAGAAGGGGAGTCACAGGGGAGTTGGAGAGGGTTCTTCCAAACCCTCACTGATCACCTTTAACCTGCCATCTTCCTTCCCTAAGGAAGCACCTGGAAACAGGTGTCAGAACCAGGCTCCGCTAAGACTTTACTTCACGATGGAACTGGAACCCTAGAAGGATGCTTGAGTTTATCTTGTTTGCTTCCCACCTACTGGCCCACTTTCATGATGGAGAACCTGAAGCCCAGAAGTCACCTGGCTGGTTAGCACTCCTCTTTCCTTTCCATCAGGCCATAGGAATTCCACTAGACACATCAAGACATTTCTCAAGCAGAAAGGACCTAGGTCCGTGTGGTAGGGTAGACGGTACCAGGCAGAAGTGGGGCTGTGGTCCTAGGACCACCTCCTCCCCCACTCCCTTTTGCCACTGTTAGGAGCAGGCAGTGGTGTTTTAACTGGAAGAATCAGCCACATAGGGAATGACTCCCACCCAGTCACTACCCCTGGCCTGACAATTGCTAATTGTGGTAAGGACCGACAGTGGCATTCTCCTGGGACTCCACTGTGTATTTCCAGACGCCACAAACACACAATGGCTCCGACTCCTCCGGCGTAAACACATTGCCAAATACGACAATAACATCGCCATGACAGAAAAAGAAGGTGCCTAGAGAGACGGCACCAGCCAGTGGAAAGAGGCTGGGGCCAGGGATCTCTTAACATGGGCTGTACCACTCTCTGGTTTGGGGATCCCATGTTTGTGCCTCAGTTGTTTCATCTGTGTGATGAGAATGACAAGTGCTTTAATCTACATCCTGAGCTTTGGTAAAAACAAACACTGAACAAATGTAAGAAATGATAATAGAGTTGAAGACAAAGACCTACAAGCCTGGGCTGATATTTCACTTAACCTTTACTTAAGAAGCATCTTATATGTGCTCAGCGCTGCCCCAGACACAAAACATTTGGTGTTGAGCAACTCAGCACAGTCCCTGACCTCAAGGAGCTTACAAACTAGGGGAAAGTGACAGACAATAAACAGACAAATAAATTACAGCATTTGGGGAGTGTTATTAAGAAGAAGAAGAAAATAGTATAGAGATGGAGGTTAACTGAGGGAGGTCTAGAAAGGCTTTCCTGAGAAGGTTGTATTTAAACTGAGACCTAAGGCCCAAGTCAGCTGGCCTGATGCAGGGTAGGGCTGAGGGAAGGGCAAGATCAAGGACAAGGTATCAGGGGTGCTAAAGATGATGGATCTGAGGCTAGAGTTGACCAGCCAAGTCTCAGATCATTACGTGGCCAAGCCAGGCCCTTCACAAACAAAGCCTCGTTCCACTCCCAGTAACTCCCGCAGGCCCAGGTGTCTTCTGGGCATGCATGAGCCTCATCTCTAGACCCACCAATAAGCTGTCTGACCTTTTAAAGACCTTGGGTCAGGCATGTCGGGAGCCCAAAATGATGTCTTGCATATAAGATGAAAGCAACAAGTGGAACCTGGCAGATATACTGTGGATACAGCCTTTCAGTCTACAGATTTGGGGGTGCTAAGTCTAAGGGCAAATTCTCATTCATACAGGATGGCAGCTGGTGTGGAGCCTCTCTCTTCACAGGTGAGGGAGAACGGCCAGGCATGGAAGGGGCACATCCAAGGTCAGACTACTTTTCAGGAGTCCTGGAGGGCTCCTCAGTCTCTTGGTGTTGTTAGGTTTCCTTGAATCTCAGAGTGTGGCAGAAATATAGCTCATACCCTGAAATCACTATTGGAAAGAAGCCACAATCGTGAAAAGCCCAGCCGGGGGCGGGACTGGGGGGATTGGGACTTAAAGGCCTGGGAACAAGCATCTCCTTTTAGATTTTCCTAAGACTCCCAATTGCAGACAAACCACTCCAACAGGTAATGATGTGCCAAATGATTATATTGCTTGCTTATTAATAATGATGCCTTAATGGTCTGCACTTTAAACTTTTCAAAGGTCTTTCTAGTAAGATAATGGTTGCAAAAAGATTTTAAAAGTGTAATATACTTTTTAAATGCATGGTTTTATTGAAACTCTAGCTCATTTCTACCTCATAATAGTCCTCTTAGAAAGCAGTTAGTGTGTCTAACCCCCAATTAGGAATGGGGAAGATGCGGAGAGGTTAAATTACCTGTTCTAGGTTACATAAGAGTTCCATATTTCTTAGCCTTTATTTTACCAAACAGATTCCTAGACCCTCTTGAGAGCTCCTCTGAACCTCACGTGCAGGCAGGCTTTGCCAGGGACTCAAAAGAAGGTGTCACGGGAGCATTTGTAATCTGTTTGGTAAAACAAAAGCTAAGAAATATGGAACTCTTGTGGTCAGCCCCTGACACTAATTTTGGAGGAATTCAAGTGGGTGAAAGTTTGTCTTTTTCCAAAATAAACATGTACTCTGCCTTGGCCCGGAAGATCTAATTCAAGGAGAGTTAAGCTGTCATCATTACCCTCATAACATTTGGATCCATTGAAGGAGCTACGGGTAGCCCAGAATCATAGGGCTATGTTGATCTGAATATGGAAAATGTTTCTAATGTGCTCAAATGAATAGCTCAGAAAAGAAGGGATCAACGTTCACAGTTATCTCATACTCCCAAGGCCCGACGCCAGCCGGCAGCTGTGCCCAGGTCCCATCACCTCTCTGATCCAGGTAGGAAAAACAGTTTGCTAGGAGTTCAGAAGAAACAAAGTTGAAAGTTTCAAAAGGAACCTTTATTTTGGAAAAGAAGAGAAAAGAAAAACAAAACAAAACATGGTAAGTTTATGGGTTTTTATACCCTAACAGTATAGTCACAGATCAGCTTGGTTAGGACATCGTCCTTTGCCTTCCTGAGGTCTGTCTGCAGCTGTAGGAAGGTAGATGCTAGACTCAAATGTCTAACTTTGGCTAGATTCAAGTGAACACTAGTTTCGAATCTATGGGTTTCTTAGGATGACCCTGAAGCAGCTCCCGGGGGAATGACCAAGGCCCCAGATAGCCCTACGTCTGGGCTCGGCTGCCCCCTGAAGTTCGGAGGAGGCGGGCTCCTTCCACCTGGCTCCAGAGGTTCCTCCAGGACTCAGATCCAATGTTCAGTATCCTGCACAGAGTAGGTATTTAAATGATTACAAGTCTGCCACTGAATAAAGGAGTTCTGCCTGGGCTGGGCAGCAGCTTCCCGGTTCTATATTCATTTATTGATTATGGAGGGGATAGAAAAGGAATGAGATGAGACATGAAGTTGTCATGATGAGATTAAATTCCAAGTCAAGCATTCCGGAGCTGCAGCCTCCCTCAAAGTACCACTGGACAGGGTACACTCAAGTGACTTGCTTGGCCTTTGCTGGTGTGGGATCTTCTCCAGTGATTTGGGATCTCTGGCCAAGGCCCTGCTCGAAAGTGTCCAGCCATGACCTTAAGAGCTTCTAAATACCTCTAGGGGAAAGGTTAGACCTATTGGGAGAGGAAAAAGCCCCAGCTGCCCTACTCAGGTGACTCCAGAAATGTGGCCCCTTTTTCTTTCTCTTCTGGCAGCATCCGGCAAAGACCATCAGAGCTCAGGCTTTAAGGAACGGTGTGACACATCGCAGGAAAGGAGAAGGTCAGGGAAGAGCTCGGCTACAGTGCTCCCCACAGGGCATGAAACAGACAGTTATTGGTAAAGATGACAAAAGGGGTGGTCTGTTTTGAATTGGCCTCCTCCCTACAAAAAGGGGAATGTAGAAGAGATTGTCCTATCTCTCTGCAGTGATCAGATTCAAAAATCTCGAATCTGGAGTGAGAAAGGGAATAAGATCTCTCCCTCTGGTTCCACTAATTCCTAAGAGAGGCATGAACTGCTCCCATGGCTCCAAAGGCTCCCAAGGCTGCCCAAAGATTTCATCACAACATGACTCAGAGAGGACTGTCCCTAAACTTCCCAGCACCAGCCCAGGCCTGGTCCTCCTCTCCCACCCATTAACAGAACTCCAAATTAGACTCTGGTGGAGGGGGAGGTGCCACCGTGGGAATTACTACAGAAGGGTTTGTAGGAACTGGGGGACGTGGGCTCACACTAGGAAAGTGGGAGATATTTGAGTAGAAATCGAGGAAAGGCGCCTCCAGAATGGAGGGACTAGGGTGGGAGAACAGAGGTGGAAACGAGTCCTGTGAGACAGGGCGGACAGGCCTTTGAGGCAGACCTCACCTGCACACCCTGTGTATTCCTGCCTCCTCACTGACTCAAGCCGTTCACCCCAACCTGAATGCCCCAAACCCATGTGCCTATCAGAATTCCACCTAATCTTCAAGACCTAGGTTTTAAAGCTCCTCCATTATACCTCCCTCTAATCTATGCTGATCTATAAAGAAGACCTATTTACCCTTATTCACTCTCACTTAATTACTGCCAATCATCTTCCATTTGCTTAATGTTTTATCTGAGATAGTTTTGACTAACAAGATAGTAACATCTTAAGGATGGGCCTAGGACAGTGATGGCGAACCTTTTGAGCTCGGCGTGTCAGCATTTTGAAAAACCCTAACTGAACTCTGGTGACGTGTCACATATAGAAATTTTTGGATATTTGCAACCATAGTAAAACAAAGACTTATATTTTTGATATTTATTTTATATATTTAAATGCCATTTAACAAAGAAAAATCAACCAAAAAAAATGAGTTCGCGTGTCACCTCTGCCATGCATGTCATAGGTTCGCCATCACTGGCCTAGGGCCTCTGTTAACAAAACCATCTTGCAATGTTTTAAGAAAAGAATCTTATGAACTTCTTGACTCTCCAACTAGACTATAAGCCTCCTGAGGGTAGGGGGTCCATCTAATGCCTCTTTATAACCACACAGTATGGCATGGCACCTGAATTTGGTAGGTAATCTACAAATGTTTACACACAGTGATGCTGCCAACTTCCCCACAAACTCACTACATGTATGTTGGGTGACCGAGGAGGCGGGGTAAGTTGATCTGAGTGAAGGTTTCTGCCTGTGCCTCTAACCCACTGCACTGAGTTCCCAAGGTTTCTGACACAGAACTAGTGAGTCTGCATGTAGTTACTGGGCATCTAAATGTAGGCCTGTCTCTAGGAAGAAGAAGCAAAAAGATGACTAGGTCCCTGCTCTTGGAGGGCTTACCACCCAAGGGGTGATCAGGGACAGATACCACACACACACACACACACACACACACACACACACACACACACACTGAACAACAACAACAAAAGTTGCAAAAGCATCAGACAAATAATAAAATACAGACTGAAGACCATATAGATAAGGGGTGACCAGTGTGCTGCTAATCAGGGAGGGCTCCCCTGGGAAGAGGACTTCTTGCAGAGAGCTGGGACTCTATGTGCACACTTTCCTGCCTGGCTTTTTTTTAACTTTTGAGAATAAGCTGGAGTGCTTTGTTGGGCTGTTCCTTGCCTTGGTGTACTGGTCATTCTTGAAGTGAAGCATCGGCATAATACTAGCCTGATATTTGCCTTTGATGTAAAATCATTTATCCAGACCTGCCTGTGGTCCCCCTGATTTTTTTCTTTTCCTTTTTCTTTCTTTTTAAAGCAAAATGAGTAAAGAGCTCAAATCTACACGAATGAAAACAGCAGAGCCCAAGAGGCAGGATTTCCAAAAGCCCGAGGGACAACAACAAAACAATTCTATACATTTTTAAAATTAGAATTTTAGGGATTCAAAATATGCAAGATATTACAGGACACATCAGGAAATTAGACATCCTTGCCCTTGAGCAACATGCGATCTTGGTTGGACAGACAAGAACACATAAAATGTCATTAGATAACAAGGAAACATAATCAGGCAGGCTCTTTGGCAAACACAACCAAGTGTTAGAAACAAGTGGAGGGGGAGGTGCCACCGTGGGAATTACTACAGAAGGGTTTGTAGGAACTGGGGGACGTGGGCTCACACTAGGAAAGTGGGAGATATTTGAGTAGAAATCGAGGAAAGGCGCCTCCAGGATGGAGGGACTAGGGTGAGAGAACGGAGGTGGGAACGAGTCCTGTGAGACAGGGCAGACAGGCCTTTGAGGCGAGAAAGGAGGTCTGCATATTTGGAGCTCAGGAGACACGTTGGATGATGGTGAATGGGGTGAGAGAGCTGGAGGGGCGTGGTCCCTTACTGTCAGCGAGGTGGATTCCCACAGCCGTATAGACTGTCCTTGGGAGGAAAATTGGACCAAGGATCCACGTCTTCATCCAGGGTCTGAGTGTGTCTAGCTAATCCTTGAAGATCTTTAAGGGAAGCACTCAAATCCATAAAAGACACCCTTTTCCCGCCTTGAAGACTCTGTGCTCTGAGGACATGACAACCCTGCCCAATAGGCCTAAAACAGGGGTAGCCTTGGCACCATGCAAACCTCTTCTGAGGGGCAGGAGAGCTGCCTTAGCAGCCTGAGTGCTTCCCGGTTGGTCAGATAGCAGGGAAATGCAGGGGACACTAATGTCCATGGAGCACCAGAAAACTCCAGAGCCTGGGGAGCCCACCGAGTACATTGGAACTTCCCCCTCACTTCTTGACCACCCCAATGGGCCCCACCAAATGGAAGGGGCATGCCAGGTTAGCCAGAGCATCCAGAGTGAAGGCAAGAAAGCCAAATACTGGGAAGGACCTCAGCTGGCTCCTATGCCACTCTCACCATTACTTCCCCTAAGCAACTGGTATAGAATAAAAGACAGACTCCCGCCACACGGTGATATAGTTACATTTATAGAAGCTCTCTTGTCACCAGTGAAATGTGACCTTCATACTTTTCTTATCTTAATATCTGGGTAAACATCTGTTGTGCAAGCACACAAATAAAGGTTCTAAAGGTGAAATGTGGTGTGTCCGGTAACACCACACTGCTCCAAACCCAGGCACCAGAAAGTCCTTTTGGCACTGCCCATGCTGTCTCTCTCCTTTACCCTGGGCACCAAAATTAGCATCATCAACCTCGGCCAGTGCTGGAGTGAATGCTGCCATTCTAAAATAGCATCGGAGAACTCTTGGAAACACAGGGGAGAAATACAAGGGTTCAGTAGTTTACAGACACTTACTGAAGAAAGCAACTTCACTGGAGTGCTTTTCAAAACAAAACAAAAAAGGGAAATGAGCATTGGCTTAACTGGTTTGGCTCAGTGGATAGAGCATCGGCCTGCAGACTGAAGGGTCCCAGGTTCAATTATAGTCAAGGGCATGTACCTTGGTTGCAGGCACATCCCCAGTTGCGGGTGTGCAGGAGGCAGCTAGCTGATCAATGTTTCTCTCTCATCGATGTTTCTAACTCTCTATCCCTCTCCCTTCCTCTCTGTAAAAAATCAACAAAATATATTCTTTTAAAAAAGGAAATGAGCATTATCAATGTTCATTCTAGAATCTCTGTAAGTGGTACTCTTCTAACTCCCTGAGTCCCCTCCCCCCTCCCGCCCCGTAGCTTATTATATACACCTTATTTGATACCATTAAGCAAAATTGTTTTCATTCAGAAAAATAATGTACAGGTCATGTGTTCCTCAAAGAGTGTTCATCAAATGGCCTGTGCTTTAATTCAAAAATTTACTTTACTAGCTTGCACAGTCCTGATATTTCTGGAATACTCTCTAAAAATATCATGAAACATTGTGGTTCCCAAGCATAATTTTTTTTGTTGTTTGCACATAAAATTCATAAACAGAGCCAGGCAACCTATTTTGTGTGTGTGCTTAGAGCCACTCTTTCTGCATCTGTGTGTGACGCATTTTTCCAGGACAGTCTTTCTCAATACTCCAAAGTGCTTCAGCAACAGGAAGTCATAAAGGTAGGAAGGAGGTCTGTAAATATTTGCTGTAATTACTCATTAATAATGAGGATAGTTAGCATTAAAATTTGAGTCAGCCCCTTTGTGCTCCGGCCTCTTCATTACCATGTCACAGGAGCCTGGGGTGCTACCTAGGGGCTTAGCCTCACCAGGGATGTCAGGGTCCAGTATTACACTTCATTGCAGATGGCGTGGTTTGTTTCTTTCAGCAGCTCAATTTCCCAAATATTAGGTAAACGTGATGCCTTTCCTTCCCTCTCTGCCCCTCCCCCAGAGGCAGTCAAGACAAATCTTATTCAAAGTGGTGGCAATATGAAAATTATTTTATCAAGAGTAAAATATGCATATCTGTTAGTATAAATACAAGAGACACAGGGAGAACACCATCTGGCTAAGCACATAGCACAGCGATTGAAATGATTACTACCGAGAAAATCATGTACTGTCACTTATATATTTTAAAGGATTTATAAACTGTTTCTGAACTGTCTCAAATTGAGCCCATGTCCTCTTACTCGTAGCAAACCACCCACCCCGCAGGATCACAGGTGAGCAGGGCACTTCAGACTGAAATGAGACTGAAAGAGTCAACTAAAGCCATGACAGAGTTGATTAATTTCTAAAAAAAAGTCTACTATTGGCTGTCCTCCCGGCAATGTGGGCAGTAGGGGCGAGCCTCCAGCATCACAATCATGAGTGAAGCATACAGAGTCATTTTCCGCTCCTATGTGTTATCGCACAGCTTCACCCAATACAATCCCTGATCCGTTAGGATTCCTAGCACTAACCTCGCAGGTTTGGTTTTTTTATTGGAGGGTGTGAGGGAGGGGAGGTGCCCTGGAGGGGATTCACTTGAGGATTATAAGAAGAGAGTTATAACAATTCACTTTTATGGCTTTGTAGAATTGAGAAAATGGCAGGTGGGTAAATGGCAAATAAATATGTTTTTAATGGAGTCATTTTCCTTACTGAGGAACTACCCTTTCTGAAAATATCTTCCCACATGAGGAAAGCAATTGTTTCCCAGAGTCATTATCTTGCACAGAAGTTACTTGTAACTTTAAAACAGAAGACTTTTTCCATTTAAGGGGAAAGGTGTGTGTGTTGGGGGGGGGGGAGGGGAGGTGGAGGCTAGGGGTGGGGGTGTGCCTCCCGGTAACACGTGATGTTTCTGGTGCTCATGCCATATAATAAGAATTTTGCTAATGTACAAGTAGCCTCTAGAAAGAGCCTAAGGCAGTCAAGCAAACCAGTATTTCTTGAGGAATCAGATGAAACAACCAGGCCACTTAGAAGTAGATAACATTCCGGTCCATTCCACAACTGTTTCCTCAGCTCCAGAGATCTCCGAGGGCCTTGCCACGCTTCTTGCTTGCAGACCACTGCCAATTGCAGGACAAGACAACTAGCACCAAATTACACCCAACCTCTACTTGAACATCACAGAGTTGTGAGCGGCATGCACCCATGCATGACTACCACACCCACGGTGATGTGCAATTGCCACCATGGCTTGCTTCTCTTGGTGCTGTATGTGTCTGTGCAATTGTTTCACAGCTCTGCAAACACTCACGATGACTTCTAGGTTCACAATGCAGAGGCCAATGGGGTGACGGCTGTGAAAGCTCTGGGCTCATGAGAGAAAGGGCTCTGTAAAAACGCAACATTATTATTGCAACAACGACAGCTATTCTTTATTCCCCTATCCATTCTTTCCTTCCTGTGCTTGCAATTTCAAAAGATCAAAAGAGCCAGAGGAAGTCTTGTGCATCTTGATTTGGAGATGGTTCTTCAGAAGCCACAGAGGAAGGCTTCTAACAGGTTCTCCTGCACAATGGAGTCCGAAGGCTAAAGTAATTATTGAAGTCTTGCCACCAGCTAAGGGCGGAAGGTGGAAAGCTTTGAACTTCTTAAGGGCAAGAAGGAACTGCCTCCTGCCAGAGTTGAGGAAAGTCCATGAAAAATAAAATCCACGAAATTTCCAGGACTGCCAATTCCACCCTTCAGATCTTCAATCCCTGTCTGAGTGTAAGGTTCAATACGAGTGATGAGTCATAAAAGGGAAAGTAACTATAATAATTATAAATCCAACAACAAAAGCAGTTATCATTTATGGAGTACTTACCACGAGTCAGGAATGATAATAAATACTTTACAGATATCTTAAAGAAGGTAAGGCGATGTGCATCACTGGTTAAGAGTATAGACCTGTTCAAATCCTAGCTCAGCCCATACTACCTGTTTGACCTTTGGCAATTCTCCTTTCTTTTTTTCTTTTCTTTCTTTTTTCTCAAATTTAATTTAATTTCATTTTTTCCATCTCCATTTATCTCCTCTATGCCCTCTTCTACCGCCCCTACCCTCTACCTCCACAATCACCACACTGCTGTCCATGTTCATGAGTTTGCTCTTTTTTTTTTTTCTTTTTTGCTATAGTTCAGTTTTCCCTTCAGTAAAATGGGGATAATAACAGGGCATATCTCACAAGGTTGTTATTAGGATTAAAAGTTAATCCATGTAAAGTTCTAAGGACAGTGCCAACACAAATAAGACTAAGTGTTCGGGGGTTTTTTTGTTTCGTCCTATCACATATATAATTTTCCCCTAGGACACACACATGCATTCCTTGCGCATAAAATGACCTCCCAGTAACTGTGCAGGGCCCTCAGCTCCCTTTCCTCCCAGGACTGAGGGCAGACGTGGGGTACAGGTAAGGTGAGGTTGCACCGCAGCACCTGTACTCGATGCGCACACCAACCCTCACATCAGAAGTGTTTGGGACCCAAACAGAAAGACACTGAAATGTAAGGCAGTCACCGAGTCTAAGAGCCAGAGCCTGCCTTTCCCAGATCATGAGCCTCTGAAAGGCTATTTAGAGCTGCACAGACTTCCCTCAGAGGGAGAAAACACACACATACTTATATACATAATACCTTGCGTGAATTTCAAAGGCTCACAGACCATCCTCTGAAGCCCATTCATAAAGTCCAACTTAAGAAGCTCCCTCTCCTTTGGCCTTCCTGGTCATGGTTGCCTCCACAGTGGTACCAGAACCTCGAGCCCTCTCATTCCTGGAGCCATTCCTATCAGATGACTCCTTCCGTGCCCAGAACAAGTGTGTAGAGAACAGCAAACATTCATTCATCACTGGGGGTCTTTCTGACTATGGTGTCGAAGTACATGACAAGGAATACTCTTGAACCCTCCAGCTTTTTCTTTACTCTCATTATCCCCGACACTGACTACCCGAATTTGACCTGCCCTCAGAGCCAGTCTTTATGCTGGTGGTCAGCACGTATCCTGGGTGATTCCAGGGAAAACTATGAACCAACCCTCCCACCCCCAAACACACACAATACTTTTTAATAATCATGTATGCTTGTGTGGATGGTTACAACTGCCTGAAATGCTACTGAGAGCATCTTACCTTTAGCTTCAAAAGATTTAATCCCAACAGAAAATTCACCTGTAAGCTGCCAGCTACCTAGAGTTTTATTTAAACTCCCTGGTATGTCTTTCCCCCCATCCCTGACCAAACTAAGCAATTTGAAGACAAGGACCACCTCCCCTATTCCTTAGTTTCCTCTTCGATCTTTTATCCAGAATAAGAGTAGGTGTTCAATAGATATTTGTTGTCTTATTGATTTATATCATGGTGTGAATGGCAGAGCTGGTTTTCATCATGAGAACAGACAGCATAGTACTGGGCAGGGGAGGGTATCAGGAGCCCAGTGAGCAAACTTTGCTAAGTTGACATTATTGGGAAAAGCCTGCCTGTTATGCATCAGCAGTGATGGTCAGTACTAAGAGCAACACGGAAGATTCATTAGGCTAAAATGAAAAGCTGGTATGGAATAGAAATGGGAAAAATATAAAAAAAGTGAATACTACTAGATAGATTTCCTGAGAAGTAGAAAAGCCTAAATCTTGAGATAATTAATGACAGTAAATATTTTCAAATGTATTGGGCTAAAGTCTTGGAGCACTAAGATGATCTGATTGGTCCTTTCTATGTGTAAACATTTTATACAATAGATTCCTAGAAAGTTAGGATCACCCTACACATACACACACACACACGAGAGAGAGAGAGAGAGAGAGAGAGAGAGAGAGAGAGAGAGAGAGGATGAACTATTGATTGATTTACATTTGAAGTGAATTAAACAGTTTTAGTCTTGTGGTTTTCATTTCTAGTGAAAATGCCACCTAACTCAATATAGGAATCAATCTAATAGCTGCTTGGATGTCTCCTCTGACTGGGAGCTCTCCATTTCACAAAGCCCTCTGCTCCAATGGGGAGGAGACCTTTCATTGTTTTTGTTTAATGAGCTCCACATATAAGAAAAGTTTTTTCTAAGTGAAATACAGGGAGAGCACTAAAGCAATGAATTCATACTTCCCAGAGTTTATAGACACTGGGACCAAAACCAACTCGACTCCCCGCGCCCCCCCATTTTTTTTTTGTTTGTTTGTTTTTTTGCAAAAAGCAAACAGAATCCCTCCTGGTGCAGCCTGAAGTCTTTTATAATCTAGCAAAGCAAGTCTCCTCTAAGGTTCAGCGTTTGGGGAAGGTGGGCACTGTAATCCTTTGGAACTGTCTAAAGCAGCGGTTCTCAACCTGTGGGTTGCCAACGTGTGGGTCGCGACCCCTTTGGGGGTTGAACGACCCTTTCACAGGGGTTGCCTAAGACCATCGGAAAATACATATATAATTACATATTGTTTTTGTGATGAATCACTATGCTTTAATTATGTTCAATTTGTAACAATGAAATTGGCGGTCACCACAACATGAGGAACTGTATTAAAGGGTCGCGGCATTAGGAAGGTTGAGAACCACTGGTCTAGAGCAAGCATGTCAAACTCAAAAGCTAACACAGGCCAAATAAACGAGGCATGCGGCCTGTGGGCCACGGGTTTGACATGCTTGGTCTAGGCACTTCAGGACTGGAGGTACTATTTTGCCAACAATAGGAAAATACATACTTAGTTGAAAGTAATAAACCAGGGTTCTAATTCTTACCAGAGCTAACTTTCCTTGTGACTGGAGGTCACGTCATCTCTCTGAGCCTCCATGATCTATCCAGAAAGGGAAACATTTGACTAGATGATTTCCACGGTCCTAATAAAATAATTCTAAGCTCCATCAGTGACACTGAAAAAAGCTGTTAGCCACAGCATTCTTTTGAACTTCATGAGAGCTGTACAAATTAAATGTTAAAATGCCTGAACCTACATCCATTCTTTAACCCTGAATTCTGATAATGCAACAGAGACAAGTCAAATGCTGAAGGGATATTTATAGAAGATATACGTAAATTGAGAAAACCTACCCACCAATATTTCTGCCTTCAGTATTGGAGAAAACTGGACTTGGGTTTTATTTTAGCAGAGGAACAACGTCGTCCAGCTGGCAGGGAGGGGAGGAGATAGTTTGAAAACTTCTGATCAAGGTGTCTCCGATTCCTTCCAGCACTGGCCCCACACTCAGTACTCTAAGCCTTCCTTGGAGAAGGTGTTCTGAGCTGGGTCTGGCTTTGGGGATGGTCTTTGATCCCTGACTATACAAGGATCTCGTTTACATTCACTGGAACCACTTTCCCATCTCCAGGTACCTAAAAACCTCCAGACTCTTTTCTCTCCCAGGGAAGAGATTCAGAAATTGTCTTATCGGAAGGTTAGACACCCAGACACTTGCCAGCTCTTCATGGAATCAGGAACCTTGATTCATGAGGCTTCCACTTCACTCCTGACGTATCAGTGCCGAGAGGTGAGGGCAGCACCCTTACCACCCTTCACTTGACCATCTCTGATATCAACGGGAATGCCACTAACACCCAAAAAGTGCCCTTTGATACCTTCTATCAAGGCCAGCCGGCCAGCCAACTCTTAGAAAGCAAACTCTTTATTATGAAACATTAGCATACCCATCAACACACGAACATTTTGGAACAACATGATCCTGCCCACTTCTTGAAGGGCTGTTAGAAGGAACATTGCAAGTATCCGTGCATCTTGAATTTGGGGGAAGAAATGGCTCTGCTGAACCATAAGAATCAAAACTGTTAAGAATTAATGTGCAGAATCACCATCCGAGAGCCCTCATGGCAGGCAGCACACTGCACTTGGAGAACCGCTTACGTGTCACACTAACTTTCAGTGTATCAGTTCACATATTTTAATTACACCTCTGTCCTGTAAGGAGCCTGCACCAGCAAACAGAGCCAGGCATGAAAAGTAAATATGACTCTACACAATTAGCCTAACAAGAATTAGACAACCCTTCCAGGTACTCTGGATGGTGAGGGGCATGCCCTCTGCCTTGCCAGTCTGCGACACAAAAATCAAGGGAAGTCGCAAAGGGCAGGCACACTGGGTGCTGTAGCCGAAGGGGCCTCCTAGGCAACTGGTAGGCAATCCTGGCAGTGGTTTTCACGAATAATTCAGTCTGATTACCCCACTTTTTCCTGCCCCTTATGGTTGCCTGTATCTTTAATGAAGGAGGCACTACGGCCAGCTGTGTTGAAATAATTTACCCAAGTTTCTTGTGACAATTAATACACATAATAGCACAGAACCCGCGCTGAGCCACATGGGGAAGTTGACACTTCGAATATCTGTCAGGATTACCTTCTTCGATCCAGTCCCCCATCCTGACATTCACCAAGAGGCATCACAGTTGTAAATGTACAGTAAGTTCCTGCGTCTGCTCAGGGGCCTAGAGTGTATGCATGGGAACTGACTCTAATTTTGTTTTTTGATTGTTCGGTCATTATTATTGGTATTTTTAATTAGGATACATTGGTTTTACAAAATGTGTCAGAATCTTAAACTCTCCTCCCTGCCTCACTGGGCTCTGAGGCCTCAGGGGCGCGGTCTGGGGGCTCAGGGTGGCTGGGCCAAAGCTTCCTCTCCCATCTCAGGCCCGGGGGGCGCCACAGTGATGCAGGAGGGGGAGCTGCGGGTCTGGAAGAGGGAGCGGGCTCAGCCCCCTGCTCCCAGCGATCAGAGAGCGAAGGGTCAGGGCGCCAGTCCAGAACAGGCGCATTTCACTCCCTTTTATCAAATTCTTATCGGTGCGCCGAGGTGGGAACCGCAGCTTTCCACACGGTTTTTGGCTCTGATCTCCAAGTGGAAGTCAGAACAGGAGCAAATCAGCACAGGCACTGAGCTCTTTGGGCCCCCAGCTCGAGGCCAGTCACCCCCTCCCTTTGTCGCTGCGGCTCTCATCCCAGGCCAGAAGCTCATCTCCGAGGCTTAGGCCTTTCAACAGGCGGTGCGTTCCATTCCGGTCCCCCAAGCAGCTCTACCAGGCTGCCTGCAAGCGCGGCGCTGAAAGTTCCAGCCGCCGGGGCAGCACCAGTGGAGATAGAAGTGAGGCCAGGCGGCCCGCGGTGCACGATTAGGGAAGAAAGCGGTACCCAGGTCAGTGCGGCCCCGCGCTGCGCTCTCAGCCTGGCTGGGCGAGGGCCGGGCGGGGAGCGGCCGGGAGGGGGCGGGAGGGCAGTGAGTGTTGGCCGGAGTGGCCTCTCACCCAGTGCCTAGAGAGGCTTGTGAGGGCCGGCAGCAGACAGATCGCGGCTGCCCTTCTCTGTCCTCGGGAGAGAAACACTGGGACCAGCCGGGAGCTCCCGGTGTAGCCATCACCTCGCCGCGCACCAAGACACCTGCCCCGGCGAGGGAGCCGGGTTCGCCACCCGCCTCTCACGGAGTCAAGATGCGGGAGGATATCAGGCAAGGAGTTTCTCCAAACTTCGGTGGGATCTGGAGGCCCGGAGTGGGGGCCCTTTGCTGCATCCTGGCCCCTGCGCTCCGCCTCCGACCCCTCGCCAGTTTGGGGCGCAGAGAGAACACAGCAACCCGTTTGGAAGGACCCAAAGGGTCCGACGTGGATACTGCCCCGCATGCGAGAGTCGAAAGTTGTTGACCTGAGTTAAATCAGCCTAGAAAACCATTTCCACCTGCGGGCGCGGGGAGTCCGGGGCCGCGGGAGCTCCTCCGACCCGCAGGGCCATCTCCCTCGGCCTCCTGGCCTCCGTGCGCGCTCGGATTCCCGCTTCCTTCGGGCTACAGAACTCTCCACTGCGAAGCTGCAGCACCGCGTCCCCAGACGGAGCACCTGCTCCCCTCTCCCCTCAAAAAACCTCCCAAATCTATCCTCGGGCCTCGCAGACCTTTCTGCACGGCTCCCCCCGCTGCCCTCCGCCGCGCCGGCGCCGCGAAGCCCGGCCACCCCTTCGGACGAGCTCCCCGGCCGGTCCGCCGCCCGCTTACCTTTTCTTCTCCTTGTCAGCTGTCATTGTCGCCGTGGCCCTTGCCGACGCCGAGCGCGGTGGGAGCTGCAGCCGCTGCCTTCGCGGGCGCCCTGGCGCTCTCCCCGAGGTCCGGCCGGTGTGAAAGGTCCTGAGTGCTCGCAGGCCCGCGAGCCCCACACGGCCAGGTGGAAGTTTGCGGGCGGCTGGCGAGGTGCGGGGCAGGGAGTGGAGAAAGGTGACAGGGAGGAACCTGCGCCGGGAGGCGGGGTCAGGGAAGGGAGTGGGAGGAGGTTGTCAAACGCCAGAAAGAGGGCAGCGAGGAGGGCACCGACGTTCCTTCTTTCCTAGGCGTCTCTTTCCAAGGCAGAGAGGTGGCCCCGACGCCCACAGTCAGGAGGATCCGGGGCGCAGGCCGAGAGGACCATACAGTCTCAGGACACTGCCGAGGATTGTACGGCCGGCTCAGGGCGCGGGGCGGGAGCGCAGCGGGCGCCGGAGCAGTGCTGCGGGCCGCTCCCGAAGGTCTGCTTCCCCGGGCTGCCTACCCCCCACTTTAAAAACTCCGGCGGCCCACGCGGGGGAGGCACGGGCAGTGCGGCCCCGGGGGTGCGGGGCGGGCGCCTCGAGGGGCCCCGCCCGCGGAGCACGGGCAGCCCACTGGCCCCGGCCAATGGCGAGGCGCCGCTGCCCGGACCACGGCCCGCCCCCCGCCCCGGCGCCGGTTCCGCCGCGGCCCGCCCACCCCGCCACCTCCCCCCGCAGCTGCGGGAGTTGTTTATGAGGTTGGCAGGTAGCGAGGTGGGACTCCGCGCCAGGTAGGGGCCGTGTGTGTGTGCGGGCCAGGCGACCGCAACACGTCGGTCCCTGGGAGTGCGCCTCCGCGCGGGTGCCCTCCCGCCCCCGCCGTGCCCTTGGGGCGAGGGCCGGGCGCGAGTGCCGGGAGAGAGCCCATCGGCAAGTCCCGGCCCGCTGCCTGGACGCTAAGGCCGGGTGGGGACAATTCCGAGGGGGCCAGCTGCTGCGCTGGGGGCCCAGGCGCTGCGCTTTTTTCTTTTTTTCTCTCGGCTGAACGCCCTGACTTTGCCTTTTGGGAAAAGAGACAGGGAAACCGATCACCTGCTCCTGTCGGGTCTGGGGAAACAGTGTAGTGAAAGTGGTGGGGCTGCGCCTGCTCTGCTGTCCTCGTGGCTTGCGGGGTGGTGCTAGGAGGTATACCGGCTTTGAGTGGGATGAGGGAGAAGAGGGCCTCGGAACCGGAACCGACTGGTCTGTCAAACCCTGCTCATAACTCCTGGCCACCCGGCCCGTTCAGAATTGGACAAGCGAGTTCGGCTTCCCTGTGTTATCATGGGGAAAGAGTTGACACCGTGTCCTCCAATCACGAGACCGCAGGCCTGCCTGATGTGCCCGCGGAGTCGGACTGGAGGCTGCGAGTGTCCGGTGTGGGTACATGGAAGCTCTAAAGGGCAGGTGGCTCGAGCGCAGGGATATCTCAGCTGCGCTTTAAATGCTGCCTTCACCCGCCCCTGCGCCCCTGCCCTGTGCTCAGCTACTGTCCCAAGAATCCCACCCCATTCCCTACCTATGTGAGGGGGCTCCAGCAGGGGTATCTCGGGGAGGCTCTTAGCCTCTGAAGCTCTGAGAGGGCCCAAAGGCTTCACAGATCAGAGTAGAGAAAGCAAGGGCCAGGGAAGTGGTCCTCCCTGGGACTGGAAACTGTGCTGCGCCTTTCCCCGCTTCACTTCACCACAAGATTCCACTCATACGCAGTAGCTAAAGTAGCCATTCCTAGAAACAGAGTAGAAAGGTGGTTATCAGGGGCTGAGGGGGGCCAGGGGAAGGGGTGGGAAGAAGTGTTCAACAGGTATATAGTTCCAGTGTCACAAGATAAAATAAGTTCTAGAGATCTGTTGCACCACAACGGGAGTATATTTATTGTACACTTAAAAAATTGTTAAGATAGTAAATTTAAGGCTGTGTATTTTTACAATACAAAAAGAAAAAATAACCTAAGTGGAATTTGGGGAGTATAGTTTTGTGTCACCACCAAAATACAAAATAAACACCTATTTTTCCCTTGCACATAGTAACAGAGAAAAGGGTATCTTTCACAAGCCTCTGGAAAAGCAGAATTAGGGAGAGATGAAAAAAACCTGGAAAGAATTGGGGACTCAGGCACATTTTCTCATTTTCCTAGAACCAATGGGAACTGTGCATGCAGACTTTAAAATCAAATGTCAGGCATCCAAACAAAAATTGCAAATTTCTCTAGGGAGCCATTTCTTGGGACTGGTGGGTTTCAAAAAAATGGGGTGACTTCGTATTGGGCTTCTCCAGCCAGCTGATCCTAATGGACACATTTATCTCAATGAGGAATTCAAATTGGTAAGACAAGGTGCTCCCTTAATCAGCAATAAGCTTACTCATCTCACTTGGGGCTGGAGTGGGAGAAGAAACAGGTTCTTTTCCAGGTCCCCAAAGGAAAGAAAGGTTTAAAAGGAAAGAAAGAAGAAAGGTGAAAGGTCACTGAAGAACACAGCAGCCATATTAATATAGCTCCTTCCCGTGGCCAGCCTGCCCATCTTTCTAATTGGGATTGTGCCCTCTAAGCAAAAGGTCCCAAGCTATGACAAACAATTGGACAGATTTTGTGGAAATCCCAGTGAGTAACTTTGAAGTTTGGGATTTTGGCAGTGTCAGGAGAATCACACAAAGCCTGTATAATTCCCAGAAGTCTTGGACCCAGCCTTGCTTAGAGCATAGCCGAGGGGCCCAATGACCTCTTAAGACTTCTTCCAGGATCCAGTTCAACAAACTTTGCAGGAAGGAGCTGGGAGTATAAACCAGACAAAGGCTTAGCGGCTAGCAGTGGTTCTCAACCTTCTGGCCCTTTAAAGACAGTTTCTCATGTTGTGACCCAAGCATAAAATTATTTTCGTTGCTACTTCATCACTGTAATGTTGCTACTGTTATGAATCGTCATGTAAATATCTGATATGCAGGATGGTCTTAGGCGACCCCTGTGAAAGGGTCGTTCGACCGCCAAAGGGGTCGCAACCCACAGGTTGAGAACCGCTGGGATAGAGTGTCCCATTTTACTTGTTAAAGCCCATGGAGAACTAAAGAAGAAACGCTTTAAGAGATGATGAGAAAGCTGGGTCCCAGGACTTACTAGTAGTGTCTCTGGAGACATGGATGTGTTAGCCATAGAGGGCAGCAGAGGGCACCGCTAAGCCAAGCTCCCAGCTGCTTAAAGCTGGGACGGACTGCCCATCTCCCAGCTAATCTCTTCACCTGTCTCCCTACGCTGGTCGCTGGTGGGGACTGCTCAGAGACAAAGGCCATGGCAGCAGGGAAATGCCCGCTTGTTTTAACAGAGGACAAGACTGGGTCTCTAGCTTCCTCTCTCCTCCATAGAGCACCCTTAGGAGCGTGGCATGAAGATAAGGACTTAGTTTACAAGCTTGGTAGAGAGGCAGCAACTGGGATGAAGTGGGCAGGTGGGAGAAAGAGGGCGTCAGTCATCCCATCAACATACAGGCAGGATGGTCCAGGATGTGGTTGGAAATCAAGCTGGGATGGATTGGATCTAACAGCAGAAGAGATTTTGGCTATTTCTTCCCTGTTTTACAATTTTCAGTGCAGTGAAGCAAGGAAGGCTCCTGGGTGAAAAAGAGGGTCTCATGCCAGTCCCTGCACTAGGATTCTGCAACTGGCCCTGGTCTGGCCATTTAGTTGGTTTTGGGCTGGCGAGAGCATGCAGGCCAGGGAGTGGAGGTGGAGGAAAGGCCTATCTGGCAGAAGCCATGGTTCCTCCTTTATTGAAATGCTTTCACCGAGTCACCCCCTTCCCTCACACTTGCATGTTATTCCCTCAAAACAAAACCAGCTCTTAAATGGTGACTACCCAAAATCTCTCCCTGTCACTGAACTCCAGGGCAGGAAACCATACTCCCTGTGTTGGGCCTCAGGCCAAAGCTGTGGGATATTTCACAGAGACATAAACTTTAGCTACCATGAAATGCCGTGGCAAATCCAGAAGTTGTCTTCTTTCCAAAAGAGTTCTGTGACGCTTATTGAGAAAAGGGTAAAGCTTTGTTTCCCCTCTACTGATAAGGATCCCGTTTTAAAGAACCACAGCGCCACCCACCCCTCATACCTGGATTATCAATAACATAGAGACTAATGTCTTCCATTCCTAAATTTGGGGATGAGATTTTGGTCCATGAAAGGTCTTGTCTGTTTTTCATTCTGTCATTCAACTAAGAGGAAAGGAGTCATTGGCCCATGGGAGACTAGAAGGCATCCATCTGCTGGAAAAGAGAGCCAGCTGCCTCCTTCCCTCCAGGAGCAAACAATTTAGTTGTATACACACTGCATTTCCCAGATTATGCCTACACATTTACTCACTTTTTAAGGCTTCCGAAATCAATAAGCACCTTTTAATGTAGATTTCAAAACTATTTTTTAAATTCATATATGTAATTTATAGATTCTTTTTTATTTAAACTTTTATTAAATTCAGAGAAGAAGAAAGAGGGAGAGAGAGAGATAGAAACATCAATGATGAGAGGGAATCATTGATCAGCTGCCTCCTGCACGTCCCCCCCCCTCCCACCCCCCTTACTGGGGATCAAGCCTGCAACCCAGGCATGTCCCTTTGACTGGAATCGAACCTGGGACCTGCAAGCCAAGGCTCTATCCACTGAGCCAAACCAGCTTGGGACAATTTATAGATTCTTAATTAAAATAATATAAAAAGTGAGAGCAAAAATCATATAATTTAAACAATAGGTGTTGTGGGAATTTGGTGGTGGTAGGTGGAAAGGTGGAGTGAGTGAGTGAGTGAGTGAGTGAGTGAGTGTGAAAGCAGAAAAAGCTACAGTCCCAGCCATGTCCACTGCTAGGACTAAGAAACGACTTACCAGTCTTCCAGGCTGGAAGGTGATATCTCTGGGGTGTTAAAATATCTCCCATGTGAGAGGAATGGCCAATAGGAGGGACATACCAGCCCCACCTTAGAGAGAAAAAGGCACAACAGAAATGAAGGTGCTACAGTGAGTAAAGAATAATGACATTGGGCCTGCAGCCTAGATCACTAAGAATGATACTGAGTGGGGACAGAGATACCCTTCCCACTCCTGTAGTGTGTCTTCAGCCTTTAACGAGGGTTAAAATGGGACTTTTTCTAGCTCGGTTTCCACTGAGGTCCCAAGACATTGGCCTGCCCTCGGGGGGGAGGGAGGGGGGATCTTTGACAACAGCACTTGGGGGAGAATGTCCTTCATTCCTGAAGCGTGATCTAGGCAGCATCACAAGATCTAGCACAGCACACACTGTCTGCAGAAGAGATGGTTATCTACGGGAGGAAACCCATCTAGGATATTTAAGGGGATCCTTCCATGTAAGCTTCTTCAAATAGATCTCAGTGGAAGAAGGTGGAGGTGCCATTGGCGGTCGATCACAGTGGCTGACTGAAGGAAGATCAACGGGGGAAAAGTCAAAGAACCCACTAAGACACCAACAAGGGAAACAGCTGCTATGGCCAGAGAAAACCAGAGATTATGCCCATGGTAGCAAAAAACAACAAAGCTTTCTTACTCCTTAGGTAGACTATTAGGGGGATGGGAGCAGAGGTGCTAGGGGAGGAAATATCTTAGGATCCTTAATGCCTAACAGTGCACCTGGCATAAAATGGTCACTCGGTAAATGCGACCAAATGAATGTGTGAATGTATCAACAAATGAACAAATGACTGTACCCATCAAGATTCTAAGTTGCAAGTAACAGACACCATCTCTCCTCCTGTCCACACAGGCTGAAAGAGGTCTGAGTTGGGGAAGACAGAGCTTTAATTTAGGATAAAGCTTAAGAGTTTTCATTATTACGCTGAACTCGTACTTGATTAAGTGTGAGCAAAGGAATGTCTATTTTTATTATTTAAGAGTGATTAGAAAATTCTTGGGTCCTAAATGAGGTTTTATGCAAAGTGGGAATGCAATAATCCAGGGAATAGTCTACTTAAAAGTTTAATGGGAGAAAATAATAACGTTGCTTTCTAATTGTACCGTACAAATCCTACTTGTTCAAGATAACTACTCCAGGGGCCTTTGGGCCCCTTCAAGTCTGTGCATGAGGATGATGTCAGAAGCCACAACAATCTGGTGACTCATTGGAAGAGACTCAAGAAATGGCCCAGAAAAAGAAAAAAGGTGGGCCCAGGAGGCTGTGGCAAGGATACTGACTCAATTTTAAAGGAGGCCTTAACTATGGACATCACAGGAAGTGCTGTGGAAGATTGGGAAGCAAATAGCAATCACAGATAAAAAAGAATGCTTCGGGGACTCCCAGAAATAAGTGATGGAGAGACCGCAAGAGGGAGGGGCATCATGCTGCGAGAGTCAGCCAAATGTTCAATGTGCACCATACATCTTGCACCATACATTTTCTTCATTCATTCATGGTAATGGACTTTTTTTTTTTTCTTCTTAGCCCCTTAGCATCTAGACCTTAGCATCTTTCTATGTTTGGGGAATAACTCACTTACGTTACACAACAAAGCCTTCCTTTCACTATAGATATAGAAAGTAAAAATGCCAGATATTCTCAGCCTCCCTGGAAACCTGGGTGTGAATGTGGACCCAGGTTATTTTTCTTTTTAAATATATATTTTATTGATTTCAGAGAGAGAGAGAGAGAGAGAGAGAGAGAGAGAGAGAGAGAGAGAGAGAGAAACATCAATGATGACAGAATCGTTGACCAGCTGCCTCCTGCACACCCCCTACTGGGGATGGAGCCTGCAACCCCGGGCATGGGCCCTGACCGGGAATTGAATAATGACTTCCAGGTTCATAGGTCAATGCTCAACCACTGGGCCACACTAGGAGGGCTGGACCCAGGTTTTTTGAATTAGATATATCTGCTCAGACTTTGAATCTCATGATTGAGGGAAACAGGCACCTTGCAAAGTGGGTGCCATCTCAGTGGCACCATGGGTTTGTTCCCAATAATCAGGTGGCCACGATGGCAGTAATGACACCAAAGTATAATGGTATTGCTCTGCAAACTGTAGAAGCATCTGTAGAACAGAGCACTGATGTCCTTGACTTGGGCAGCCTTTGGCTCAGTCTTCCACCAGAACAATCTTGTTCAGCCCAATTTTTAGAAAACGTGCATGCTTCTTTTATACTGAAATTTTTGCTCAATAACCACATGCATCAGAGGAAAATTTTCTGTGGATTCTAGAATCTCCTGAGTATGCCCCCTCTGAGCAAGGAGCCAATTATTATAGCCCTGACATTGGAGGGGACACTGTCTCTATATAGGGCCCTGGAAGTATAAATGGGTGGCTGTGGAGGCCATTGCATCTTGGGGAGGTGCAATAGGGTCAAAGACAAATCAAATTCTCCCCCCCCCCCCCACCAGTCCAACTCAGGGGTTATTTAACTGTGGGCACGAGGAAATCCCTACCTCTGGGAAGAGTGGACCTAGAGGAAGTGCCCAGCCCTGCGGGTTTCCATTCAATTATTGCCCTGGGCAACCCCGCCCCTCCCCTGCGCTCTGTGCCTGTTCCTTTTCTTCTTTTTCTCCTCTCCATTTCTTCTTTCCCCTTTGCCCATTCCTCTTTCCCAGTGAATATGTCATTTCTCTCCAGAAGTTTCTTTTGACTTTGAGGTTTTCAATGACCAGACTCTTCTCAGTCATGATGATCACAGGGATGAAGTCCTTTTCCATGAGTCTCTGCATAAGAAAAAGTAGAACCGGATGGGCCCCTGTCGCAGGCCTGGCTGGACTGCCCATGAAGAGCAGTAGGGAAAGGTGTGCAAGTGGAAGGTCATGCTCCAGCCCTTCCGTGGCTGGAAGCCACTCAGGCCAGTGCCAAGGAGCCTAGCACCATGCTCAGTCTGGGGGTGGTGCTGGAGAGGGCACGGGAACAACAGATCCTGGAGAGGTATGGCAGAGAGAGCTGGAGAGAAGGCATCAGAAACAAACAGATCCCATTCTTCCTACATTAATTTTTCTTCCAAATTAAAGGAAACCTGTCTTTCTTACAGGATGAAAAATTAAGTGAGACACGAGATGGGAAAAGCCTAAAACCCTATATAACAACAAGGGCTTGATCTGACTGAACTGGGTCCGTGTGAGCTAAAGTGCTCTGGACTAGAGTGAAACTGGAAGAGGAGGTGGTTTAAAGGTTTCCCTTTTCTCCTTTAGGCCCAGAAGTTTCTATATGGGAGGATGCTGTAGAGCCCACTGCGTGGGGCTTGGAGTCTGAAGCCTGGAGTCCAGGTTATGATCTCCACTTCTTAGATGACCACCACATCTCTGAGTCAACATCTCCCTCATCTGCAAGATGTCCCTAAGATTGTGAAGTAGACAGGATCAGATGCAATACAGTGCCCAGAAACATCTTATAAATTATAATACAACTAGTGGCCCGGTGCATGGATTCATGCACATTGAAAGGAAATTAATTAGAAGGAGGCTAGTGGGGCAGGGCTGGGTGAGAAGGACTGGACATGCACTGGAGCCAACCTCCCATGGTCCCTCCCTGGCCGGCCGCACCTGGATGGTGCTGTGGCTCGAAGGGCATCTGCAGTCACCGCAGCTCAGCAGTAAACCAGATTTGCGGCTGACAGTGCCCCAGCAACAACATAACCCACAGCTGAAGGTGGAATTGCATGGCTCTGAGAGGAATCAGGCTCCCTCCTCTCTGGTTCCGGGGTGTGTCATCCAAGAACCGTCACTGCCAAGTCACTGCAGCTCAGCAGCTCCTGCATTGAGCATCTGCCCCCTGGTGGTCAGTGTGCATCATACCTACTGGCCGGTCAGATGGTTGGACGGTCGCTTAGCCTTTAATACATACATATATATATATATATATATATATATATATATATATATATAGAGAGAGAGAGAGAGAGAGAGAGAGAGAGAGAGATAGATAGATAGATGTGGTTGTTAATATCCTATCAATATCATAGTTTCTTATATCATTATGGATCTCCGAAGGGAGAGCATCAGCAAGAGAGAATAGTCTCAAAATGGACTAAAAAAAAATGAAATCTTGCACACTGTGTTAATATAAATTCTGTATATTTCAAAGCTTAGTTTTTATTTGAGATTGTTTAAAATCAGTTTATATTAAAATTAACAGGCTTTTTTTTAGAGTCAGGAGGGATCCCTCTCCCCTGCTGTCTCTGCTATTACTAAATTAGCCTGCTCCCCTCCCCACCCTCTAAGGTTGGGCTCTTAGGTAAACTTCCTCCCCTTCTCCCTGAGCAGATGGGTGGGACAAGGTAAGCCTCTGGTTACATTTTTAAAATAGTGTTGAGAGAAGGAGGGAGGGAGGCCCACCTGACAGGATGGGCAGGTTCTTCTGCCTCCCTCCCTGCCTGTAGTCTCAAGGCAGACCCAGCGGCTGAGCCCCACACCCTGTCACCTTGTCACCCCAGAGGAGCTCACATTAGAGGGCACTGCACTGGCCCCACAGAGTCTTTCCACAAGAATCTGTCCTTCCCACTAATTTTCCCTTTTTTCCAGGGGCCTCCCCGACAAAGAAAGAAATCCCTTCTCCTAACATGGTTCCTTCACCTGTACCCCAGGCAGCCTCAGTCACCCAGCCATAATCAGCTAGGAGCTGGCCACACTGAAAGGATGGCTCTGTAGGGAAAGTGGATGGTGGGGGCCAGAGTCACCTCGGCCAGACTGAGATGTGGGTACAGGCTGTACATGGCACTCCCAGTGGCCCTGCCCTGGCCTTCTTCTGTGCTCCATAGCAGTGGTCGCCAACCTTTCAGACCTCACGGACCACCAGTTGTCCATGGACCCCTGGTTGGTGACCACTGAAGGGATCCAGGGCCCTAAGTCCCAGGCCCAGGGAAGGGAAGCAGTCAGGCCCTCTGGCTTTCCCATGGAGGCAGCCAAGCCCATGGCCTCACCCTCTTTCACTTTCTTTCTTTTTAAAAAATGTACTTTTATTGATTTCAGAGAGGAAGGGAGAGAGAGAGAGAGAGATAGAAACATCAGTGATGAGAGAGAATCATTTATCAGCTGTCTCCTGCATGTCCCACACTGGGGACCAAGCCTGCAACCCTGTTTTATATATATAACAACCACATCTATATATATAAAAGGCTAAGCGTGTGCCCTGACCAAGAATCAAACTGTGACCTCCTGGTTCAAGGGTTGACACTCAATCACTGAGTCACGCCAGCCAGGTCTCTTCCACTTTCTGTATACATAGTCCCTGCCTCACCCTAAGACCCTGGTTAACTCATTCCTCAGTGGCTGGCACTGTCCCTCCACTGGGCATAGATGTGGCTGTGTCTTGCTCTTGAATTAAGTTTGTACACTTCCTGCCTCCCCTGCCAGACTTCTCACCCAGGCCCTCAAATGATACTTGATGGGTGATTGGTTATTTGTCTTTTGGAGGACTGAATGACAAACCAACCCCAAGAGGTCTAAGCTTGCCCTCAATTATCTCTGGCTGGAGGGGTTCCCAGGATGCCTGGAGCGCTGGCCTGCATGGAAAGAATGATGGAGAAGCATAACGAATGCTTTAGGACTCTAAGCCTGAGGATGGAGCTCTTCAGGCCTTGGAAGTAGGCTGACCTAGGCCAATTCCCAGCTCTGGAATTCTTCTGAATCCTTGGACAAATCCATTACCTTCTTGAATATCAGTCACTGACACCTACTTGGAGGGGATTATGTGATGATTAAGTGAGCTTTAACACATAGCGCTTAGGCTAAAAACCACCTAAATACCACCCGAAGTGTACATGTGAATGAAGTCTGGCTTCTTACTGTTGTGTTTTGTTTTGCTTTCTGCTTTGTGCACACGTATTTTCAGAAAAATTATCTTCTGTTGGAATTCAACCTGCGGGGCCCGGGCTGGGTGCAGGGTGACATGTGTCACGTGCACTCTTTCCCAATCCACTGACAACAGGAGTTCTCTCAGCCCAGCGGCAGCACAGCTAGGCTGCCAGTATGTCCCCAAGGGTTTCTGCTGATTCCACGTCTCCCTGTGAGGAAACCAGGACAAGGTTCTTGCCCCTATTAGCCTGAGAGGAAATCACCCTGGAAGACAGTGAAGCAACTCAGCTGGCTTGAAGCTGGTCTCCAATCCCGATGTTGCTCTCACGCCTTCGCACAGGGCTGCCTTGGCCGTGGGGCAGGGCCACGCTCTCAGTGAGCTTTAACATAACATGGTGGGGCTGGTGTGACCAGTGACATCCAATCGAAAACTGTCTGATCAGCATGGATCAGGAGGAAAAGGATCCAGCTGGCACTGGGGTCACTCACTTGTTTGGCCTCCTTACCCAAACTAGCTAACCCGCCATGAGCAAGTGAAGTCTCAGAAGCCACAAGGTTCATGTAGAAAATTAACTCGAGTTATTATTGTACAGACTCCACTTAATCAATGGAATTTAGTGAGTGTTTACACCAAAGGGAAAAGAAAAATACCATGGCTTTTGCTTTTGTATAGCCCTTTGTTCTTTAAAAGTAACTTTTAAGTCAGCCTAGCACTGACTGCCACCCTGTCTCTATGATAGAAAGAGCGTAGACATGACCACTGGCATTTTAAGGACAGATAACACAGGAGACTAAGGGGCATATCTAAGATCACACACAGCATATTGAGGAATCCAGGGCTCCTATCTCTTAGTCTATTGTTTAGTTTTATTTGGTTTTCTCTTGCCACTGCTACAGACTATCCTCTACACAGCAGCCAGAGTCATCTTTCAAATCGCTAGGGAGATCCTGGCGCTCCCTTGTATGTACCTTATGTCCAATGGCTTCTCATTAGGGGCAGAGTACATTCCAGGTGCCTTACCTGGTGCAGCTGCTGCTCCTTCTCTAAGCTCCTCTTCTGCTCGCCTCTCGGGCTGTGCTGCTGCATTTGGCCCATGACCAGGCCTTTCTCATGCTGCCCCTTCTCCCTCGCCGGGTCTTCACAGCCTGCCTGCTTCTCATCAATCCCAGGGTCTTCCCAGACTTCCAGGCCTCTGAACTACTGGAATTTTTGCTCTCTGGAATCATGTTTGTTTCTTGTCTCTCACTGTCAGAGTATCAGCTTGGTGGGGTCAGGGATTTTGTTCACGCTTGAAGAAAAAGTAAAGAAATAAAATGGAGTCACGATAGTCCAACTGCTAAGTTACTAAAATCAAGTATTCTAAGATACTCTTTAATGGTCCTGGGAACCTAAACTTTGAACTTTTCAGTTGTTCATCAATGCCTGGAGATACATAAATTCCTGTAGATAACCCTCTGAAGGACTGAAGAAAGAAGGAAGAATTTAGCAAAAAATGCCCACATGTCCACGTTGCCTAACATTCATTATCCAGACCACAGCACATCTAGAAAATTATCATCTTGGACAATCCAGAGGCTAAGAATGCAGGACTCTCAAGAATGTACATCAGCTTTTCTTTCTTCTTTGCAACACTGGTTATTGCCTGGTTGTGTTTCCCGTTAGCAAATCCCAAGACCCTTGAATAAATCTTTGCCACTTATTTCCAGCTAAAGCCTCCTGACTCTTTACTGTTAGGTTGACATTTAAGACGTCAGGGTTGTATGATCTAAAGAACACTCTGCTTTCTGGTTCCACTATTGGATCCGGACAAGGTAATTGCTGGAGCCCTTTGTGCTCTGGGATTCCAGTGGTGCATTCTCTCAGTTCTAAACCTCCCTCCTTTGTTGAGGTTGAGATCTTTTATTCTTGGGTCCTCTGATACTGGTCTTTGTCATGGGGCATCCTCTTTCTAACTCTGCATGGGAAGGACAACCCCATTCTGGAACGCCTGCTGGATTTACTGTCCATCTTCTGGTAAATATTTGTTTTGATGGACTTCTGATACAAAGAACAATTTAGAATTACAGTGGCCCCTTTAGGGATCTTTGGAAATTCCAAAATTAGTATATTTACATGCACAATTAGAGAATCTTGGAAATGTTAAACAAGCTGAATGGGAAGCATTTTCGGTATATATTTAGAGGCCTTTAATAAGTTAAATGATTCAAATATCACCTAAACTTCTCATCTTTTTGTCCCACCATGTCAGCTTTTAGGGAGATTTGTCTTTAACATAGGACCTTTACCCTCTTACAAAAGTTCCCCAAAAGTTTCTTCCTCAGGAACTCTAATTATATATACAAACATTTTGGTTCCTCCTCTTGTGCTTTTTTTTAAAAAAAATAAAATGTATCAACTTAGCTAAATAATTTAAAAGTCTAATGGCCAATCAAGAAAACCTTTGTTTTAAATCCACCTGCAGGACCATCCCTCAAAAAAAGAATACCAAACCTCTAGGGAACAGTGGGATGCATTCTTTGATTAATATGCAGAAGCTTCTAAAAGACAAATGACTTTTGTAAAACAATCAGCTCAGTCCTAGGTGTTTGGCTCAGCATCGGCCTGCGGACTGAAGGGTCCCAGGTTTGATTCTGGCCAAGGGCACATGCCCCAGTTGCGGGCTCAGTTCCCAGTAGGGGGCGTGTAGGAGGTAGCCAATCAATGATTCTCATCATTGATGTTTCTATCTTTCTCTCCCTCTTCCTTTCTCTCTGAAATCAATAAAGAAATATATTTTTTAAAAAATCAGCTCAAAAAGGATCCTAAAAGAAACTTAAGCCATCTGAGCAGGTACTTTAAAATTTTTTACTGTTTCTCCCACTTGAAACCTGACAAAATATTTGAAAGGATTTAATAACTTTTTTTTTTTATCAGAAACTAGGCAAAACTGGAAGCTAAATATTCAAAGCCTAATAAAAATTTTTTTAAAAGAATAAAACCTCCTCCCCTGAGATAAAATAAAACTAAGTACTCAAAGGGAAAGAAACAAATTAGGAATGATACAGTTGTATGGGTAGATCACCCTATGATGTCACCTTAGTCAAAATGCAATTTGGGGGAATTGAGAGTAATTGTCCTTATCTTACAAATCTTGGTGAAACCAGAAATGTAACTCTAGCAGCAGTTCAAAACACACTTATCTTTACCATCCTCAATTCCTAACACTGAAGGGAGAAAAAATAGAAAATGAGGGATTTTTTTAAGCACAAACTGCCCCTCTGGCTCCAAGGCTCCTTACCAAGGACAAAAACAAATCTTGTCTTCTCCACAAATATTAATAAGAAAAAACTTAGCCATTTGAACTAGTAAACTTAACTTACTCCAACTGCTGTGATTAGTGGGGGGTGTTTTGTGCCATATTATACCGGTCTCATGGCTGAACTTTTATTTGCAATTTTAGTTACAGTTGACATACAATATTATATTAGTTTCAAATGTATAGCATAGTGGTTAGACATTTATATACCTTATGAAGTGCTCTCCCTGATAAGTCTAGTAACCCTGACACCATACAGTTATTATAATACTAGAGGCCCGATGCACAAAATTCATGCAAGAATAGGCCTTCCTTCCCCCGGCTGCTGGCACTGGGTTCCCTCTGGCACCTGGGACCCAGGCTTCCCTCTGGCTGCTGGCAGCCCTGCTTTGTCCAGAAGGTTGTCCAGAAGGATGTCCGGTCTAATTAGCATATTATGCTTTTATTATTATAGACTAGAGACCCAGTGCATGAATTCGTGCATGGCTGGGGTCCCTTAGCCTGGCCGGCAATCGGGGCAATTAGGGGGAGAGTCTGTGGGAGGTTGGCTGAGGGAGCGCATAACCACCAGGGGGCAGCTCCTGCGTTGATCGTCTGCCCCCTGGTGGGCAGTGTGCAACATAGCTACCGGCCGTTCATCTGGTCATAATGGTTGCTTAGGCTTTTATATATATATATATATATATATATATATATATATATATATGTATATATATATATATTATTGACTATATTTTCTATGCTGTACTTGACATCCCCATAACTATTTTGTAACTGCCAATTTGTACTTCTTAATCCCTTCATCTTTTTCACCCAGTCCCCCAAACCCCCTCCCACCTGGCACCATCAGTTTGTTCTTTATATCTATGAGTTTGTTTCTGTTTTGTTTGTTCATTTATTTTGTTTTTGTTTTTAGAGTCCACATATAACTGAAATAATATGGTATTTGCATTTCTCTAACTTATTTTACTCAGCACAGCACCCTCTAGGTCCATCCATGTTGTTGTAAATAATATTTTATTCCTTTTTATGCCAAGTAATATTCCATTGCATACATGCATCATTTCTTCTTTGTCCATTTGTCTATCAATAGACACTTAGGCTGCTTTTATATCTTGGCTATTGTAAATACTGCTGCAATGAACATAGGGATGTATATATATTTTCAAATTAGTGTTTTGGGTTTCTTTGGGTAAATATCCAGAAGTGGAATTGCTGGGTCCTTCTTTGTCTTTTATGAATAGCCTTTGTTTTAAAGTCTATTTTGTCTAATGTATTACTACCCCAGCTTTTCTTTTTTTCATTTCCAGTTGCATGAAACATCCTTTTCCATCCTTTACTTTCAATCTGTGTGTGTGTTTCTATCTGAAGTGGTCTCTTATAGGCAGCATATGCATAGGTCTTGTTTTCTTATCCATTCAGCCATTGATTGGAGCATTTAAAGTGATTATTGATAGGTATGTAGTTATTACCATTTTATTTTTCATACTAGAGGACTGGTGCACAAAATTCGTGCACTTGGTGGGGAGGGGTCCCCTCGGCACAGGTCTCCTGTGACCTCTCACAGTTTGGGAGCCCCATGATTGATCACCCCAAAGAGATAGGCACCACCCAACTGGCTGGGGTTCCTCGATGGATTGCCCCAAAGAGGTAGGCCCTGCTCACTCTGCCAGGGCTCTGCAATGGATCACCCCCATAGAGGGAGGCCCAGGCTACCCACCACAGTGCTGCTGGCCAGGTTGCCTGGGCCTCCCTCTTTGGGGCAATAGATCATGCCCCAAAGAGAGAGGCCCCACCCACCTGCCACAGCCCACTGGTCGGTGACCTGGGCCTCTCTCTTTGGGGCAATCGTGGAGCCCCTCCATTGACCAATTGCCCCACTGACCCGTGGCTTGGGCCTCCCTCTGTAGGGCGATCATGGGCCAATGGCCAGGCCCCCAACCAATTGAATTGCACCTGCCTTGTCTGGCCTGGCACCAGTGGGTGTCATAGTGTGGTTGTCCAAAAGGTCGTCCAGATGGTCTTTCTGCTGTTCAGTCGTTTGGTCAATTTGCATATTACACTTTTATTATTATAGATTTTGATCTTTAATAATTCTTCTTAAAGAAGTCCCTATAACATTTCTTGTAATATTGGTTTATTGGTGATAAACTCCTTTAGCATTTTGTCTGGGAAGCTCTTTAGCTTTCTTTCAATGTTAAATGACAGCCTTTCTGGGTGGAGTAATATTGGTTGTAGGTCCTTGCTTTTCATCATTTTGAATATTTCATGTTAGTCCCTCTGATCTGCAAACTTTCTGTTGAGAAGTCTACTGACAATTTGGGAACTCCCATGTAGGTAACTAACTGTCTTTGCTGCCTTTAAGGTTCTCTCTTTGTCTTTAACTTTTGGCACTTTGATTATGATGTGTCTTGGTGTCGGACTCTTTGGATTCATCTTGTTTGGGACTCTCTGTGCTTCCTGGACTTATATGTTCATTTCCTTTGCCAGGTAAGAAAGTTTTCAGTCATTATTTCTTCAAACAGGTGTTTAATTTTTTGCTCTTTTCATTCTCTTTCTAGTACCCCTATAATGTGAATTTTGCTATGCTTGATATTAACCCAGAAGCTCCTTAAACTATCCTCAGTTTTTAAAAGTCTTTTTTCTTTTTGCTGTTCAGATTGGGTGTTTTTTTGCTACCTTGTTTAGCAAATCATTGATTTGTTCTTCTGCTTCATCTAATCTGCGGAACACACTAATTCTTTCTAGTGTATTCTTCATTTCAGTTACTATAGTCTTCATTTCTGGCTACTTCTTTTTTTATGGATTCTATGTCCTTTTTTAATGCTTACTATCTCTTTGTTGAAGTTCTCACTAAGTTCCTTGAGCATCCTTATAACCAGTGTTTTGAACTCTGTATCTGGTAGATTGCTTGCCTCCATTTTGTTTAAATTGTTTTTCTGGAGGTTTTTTTTCCCTGTTCTTTAATTCGAGACATGTTTCTTTGTCTCCTCATTTTGGCTGCTTCCCTGTGTTTGTTTCTATTTATTAGGTAGATCTTCTATGTCTCCCAGTCTTGGCAGGGTGGTCTTATGTAGTAGGTGTCTTGTAGGATCAAATGGCACAGTCTTCCTAGTCACCTAAGCCAGGTGCTCTAGAGGTGTCCCTTGTGTGAGTTGTGTGTGCCCTCCTGTTGTAGTTGTAGCTTGACTGCTAGTGACATGTTAATGGATAGAAGAGAACTTCAGGCTGACTGGCTGTGGGGACTGGCCATGACTGTAGTGGACAAGCTGTTTTGTGGGGGCTGACCTCCTAAAGTGGGATTCACTGTAGCAGGGCTCTGGTGCCTGATGAATCCACCCTTTGGGTGTGTCATTTGTGGAGATAAAAGGATGGCGCTTTAGTGTGGTCTGAAGCCAGAATACAATTTGGCAATATGTGCCTATGCTTTGATAAGGCTTGCACTCTTTGACCTAGTAATTCCTCCTCTAGGAATATATTTGAAGGATATAATTAGATGTGATGTCAAAGTTTAATATTCACAGATGTTGAGATATTCATAACAGAGTTATTAATAGAAAAATTTGGAAACAAAAATCCAAATGGTTATGAGTAAAAAGACACTTAAATTTATAGGCTGCATTCTTAAAGTAGAATTGCACAACTATTAAAAATAATATTTTCAAAGAGAATTAATAACATAATGATTACAATACAATGCTTGCTGATAAACAGGATATATGTATATGTTGTATATGTTGTGTAATACCAATTTTATGTAGCTATATTTACTTACATTTATATATGTATACCATTGGGAAAAAAGACTGAGAAATAAACACCTCAAAAGGTTAAAAATATAGTAATTTGACAGGTTATAGATGATATTTTCTTTTTAAAAATAAACAACTGTCACTTTTCACAATAAACAACTGTTACATTTAAAGCCAGAAGATAAAACTACTATTTAAAATCACAATTACACTTTTTGACCCAGTGACTCACTGTATTTTAAACTATCCCTTAAAAAATCAGAAATGCAGAGAAAGATGTTGGAACAAAGGTGTTATTGAACCATTATTTATCATTTCAAAAGATAAAAAAACTGATGCTCAGCAATTGGGGAAAAGCTAAGAAACTAATTGTGTATCCACATCATGGAGCACTGTGAAGGCACTACCTATGCTTTTTTAGAATTTTTAATGACATGAAAACATTTTTCTCATAAAGATACATTTTTAAAATGTGAATAGACAGCTGTATATACAATGTGATATTACATATGTTTAAAATGAATAAAAAACTGGAATATACAATGTGAGTGCTAATAATTGTTATATCTTTGTTGTGACTTTATAGATTATTTTTCTTTTCTTCCTTGCACTTTTATATTATTTTCTTATAACATGTCTATAATGTACACTAATTACTTTATGACTAGAAAAGGAAAAACAATAATGGAGAAAGGGTGTGAGAGGAAATAAACTTCCGTGTTGGGAATACAGCTAATGATCATTATCTCACAAGATCATTGGGAAGATTAAATTAGGTTAACAGATGTGAGTGTGACCAGCATAGTGACTGACTCCCAACAGGTGTTCAATAAATGCAAGATCATCCCTCTTTTTCTCCTCCCCCCACACCCATCTTTCCCATTCTGAACCTTATGCACATTTGGCGCTATCTCTCTCTCCTTTCATTGAGGAACATTTGTCTTCCCAGTGGGTCTGTTAGCTCCTTCCCACAGCTCTTCCTTCCTGGCAAGGTGCTGGTAGGAGTGCCCGGCAGCCTTGCTGACCAGGGTCAAAGGAACGGGATGATACCTGCTTCCCTCTGCTCAGACAACCCATGCACATGGTTTCTTCTCAGGGATGACATCTAGGGTGGGGTAAAGTTTGCATGCAGTGAAGGAGTGAGAGGTGAGCTTCCTTGTAAATGGGTGGTTCCCTTTTTCTCTTTCTACTCCTAAGTCTAGAACTGGCAGAATACCCAGGCAAAGAAGGCAGGGAAAGCAGGATATAATTGAATGAACCCAGGACAGATGATTCTAACATTGGCAGGAGAGGGTAGGAATTGTTAGGGGGTAGAGACAAGGCAGTGAGACAATCTAGACCAGCAGTTCTCAACCTGTGGGTCGCGACCCCTTTGGGGGTCAAACGACCCTTTCACAGGGGTCGCCTAAGACCATCAGAAAACACATATATAATTACATATTGTTTACAGTAGCAAAATTACAGTTATGAAGTAGCAACGAAAATAATCTCATGGTTGGGGGTCACCACAACATGAGGAACTGTATTAAAGGGTCACGGCATTAGGAAGGTTGAGAACCACTGATCTAGACCATCCATTCAAGTGTGAAGACAGGGACGTGGATTAGGACTGTGGAAATGGGAAGGGAAATAAAGGACAGGGACTTTTAAGGGAAGACTGGGCAGTCCTCGGGGGCTGAGTGGTGGCTGGCCAGCCAGCTCACTGCACTCTATGTACATGCCACTGCCCCAGGAGTGCGCGGAGTTCCTGGGAAAGGGAGAGAAAGCACTTTTCTTACCAGGGTTTCCAGGAGTTGTGTGGCCAGCCACAGACCAGCACTCAGGGCAAGGGTGGAGCCAGGGAAAAGGGCAGCCTCTCCTATTCTCTCTGACAACAATGCCCCTTAAGCCAGCCATTTTCTGTAGTTAAAATGAAGGCCTTTCTCCATGCCAGCCCCTCACCCACAGGAAATCCGTGTCCTGGGAGTTTACAGCTGTGAATACAGTCTGTTAAATAGCCAAGAGGAGACAAGAGAGGGCTTGACTTTGGTCCCCCCTTTCAGGGACCAAAGCTGCCAAGCATTGAGAACTCAGTAGACTTGCCTTTACTGAACACCTGCTCTGTGCCTGGAAGGTGCTGGATGCTGGGGATACAGAGGTGAGGGAGACAGGGCCACAGCCCCCTTGGGCTTTGGGTACGTCAACACATAAAGGCAATACAGCCAGACATCTGCCAGTCGAGGTCTGTGCCAGGCGTAAGCAGAGGCTAGGGCTGGAACCTTCAGGGCAAAGTGGGGAAAAAAGCTTCATGTTGGAAGTGATGTTGAACAGCATCTTGAAGGAATAGCAAGGGCTTGTCAGGTGGACACGGGTAGAAGGTAAGTGAATAGCAGTCCAGGGAATGCCATGTGCCAAGGCCTGAAGCAGCACAGTGCACCTGGGAAACCACAAGTCATGGGTCAAGTTGCAGGTGCAAGAAGAAAGGGATGGGAAATGGACCTGGAGAGAGAAACAAGGTCTAGGTAATGAGGGTATCTGTGGGCATCCCAAGGTGTATAAATTATCCTGCAGGTCGTGGGGAGCTATTGGAGCACGGTTGTGGCTACTCACTGTTGGCCCTGCTTCAGGGAGGTTTTTTTTCCCCTCCAACTGAGCTCTGGGAGTCCAGGTGAGGCACACACAGGTGCCTCTGTTTATAAGTCACTTCTGCCCCACTCAGGGATTTGCATAGTCTGTTTCCTCTACCTTGCTGCTCTTCCTCCAGATAGCCACCCCCATTGATTTCCCTACCGAACTCTGCTCTTTCTTTCCGTAACACTTGCCACCTGCAGTATAGCATCCTTATTTATTACGTCTATTATTCATTGTCTCTCTGCTAGCATGGGAGTTCCAGGAAGCAAAGATCTTTATGTATTTTGTTCCCTGCCTGCAGCCACAGCACCTAGAACAGTGCCTGGCACACACAGAGCTTGGCAGTAAGAAGTGCTATAATGACTTGGGGAATGAAGGAAGGAAGGAAGAATGGAAGGAAGGGGCCAAGGAGGTAGTGCACCGGGTCTTCACAGCAAACCAGTAAAGGCCTGCTTTGGACCCTAGTGTGGTGCCACATATACTCCCTCCCCGCCTAGCGGGGCACTTGGCACAGCCGGAGGCGAACGTGCCACTTGGAGAATCCAGTGCTTCCTCAGGCGGGACTGCCCTGCCAGGCTGCCTGGCCATGGGTCCCGGAAACCCTCCCCTCAGTCAGTGCTCAGCCGGACTTGGGCACAATGGCTCACAGGAAGACGTAGCAGTCAAGGAAGCCTGGGTGGGGTTTTCGAGGAAGTGGCCCCTACTTGCCTGGCCTCCTCCTACTCAGAGAAGGAGAAAGAACGTAGGGTCTTCCAGACCACCCCTCCCTGAGCGACAGCTGGCTCCTTGAGACCCCCTAAACGGGGCCCCAAGCACTGAAAATACCATGGGGTCCAGGTTCCCATTTGTAATTTTAGAATTACATTGCGTTTATTATTTTCTTAGACAAATAGAAGGCTATCCAAACTAAGAGAAATGTAAGATTAGGATTAGGGTATGAATACAAGGGCACTCAGCCAGTCTGAAATGGTTATCTCTTAGGTAATAAAATGATTGGAAGCAAAGGTGAACAAAATCCTAAATTTTAAGTAGTGAAAATGTGGATGCTGGTTGTCATAGTCTTTTCACTTTTCTGTAATTTTAAAATGTCTTGAGATTAAAATGAAATATATATAAGAAAGAGTGACAGGATTCATTTCCCCCCATGATGATTCCCGGAGGTTTTCTGGATTAATGAATATCCTGGTTTGTGGCCTGGGTGCTGCTGTTGAACCATCTGGGAGACCAAGGCACCATGGCAGTTCTGTGGGCAGAAGAGATTGCGGGCGGGGGCGGGGGGGGGGGCGGGGGGTGTCAAAGTATGGGTAGGGTGAGGATTTGGAGTCAAAGGCAGCTTCTAAGAGTATCTTTAGTCTTACTAACCAGAGTGCTCCCTGCTCTTCCCACATAAAGGCCAGGCCCGCTACCTTGGTTTCCTGCATGTTCTGTTTTCTGCTTCTGAGCGAGACCTCAGCTGTCACATGAGTGGGAACGTAGAGGAGTTGGATGAGAGAAAATTCATAGGTGAGGTGGTCTGAGCCAAAAGGGGTGGACCCCATATCATCACCTGGTAACAGGTCTATATCTGTCCCGGTAATTTCTGAATGAGGGGGGACTTACAAAGATGCTCATGGGCTCATGAGGTACAATAAAACTCAGCACCCCCAAATAGCACCTTTCAGGTCCCAGGAAAACACATGCACATTTTGCAGATTCCTATTTATCCACAATCCAATGAAAGTATAAACCATAGAAGGATTTTCTTCTGCTTTCGTGACAGACAAGGGAGAAATCTTTGTTGTTTTTTTATAATGTTCTGGGCATCTCATAGGGCCCATAAGGTTGGGGTAGACTTGGTGCTACCTCTTAAACCCCCATAAAATCAATGACTCTCTGAGGGTGTCCTTAGTCAGTTGTAGTTGCTATTCCAAAAAACCCAAGAGTGGTTGGTTTAAATAACAAACAGTCATTTCTTATTGTTCTGGAAGCTGGGAAGTCGAAAAGCAGGGTGCCAGGCAATTCAGTTCTTGGCGAAGGCAACTTTATGGCTTGTTGCCAGCTAGCTTCTCACTTCATGATGGAGACAGGAAGCTCTAGTCTCTTCCTCCTCTTGTTATAAGGACACTGACCTTTTCATGGGGGCTCCACCCGCATGACCTCATCTAAAACCTAATTATCTCCCAAAGGCCCCAACTCCTTATATCATCACATTGAACGTGAGGACTTCAAAATATGAATTTTTGGAGACACAAACATTAAGTCCATAAACAGGTGGGAAGTGTCATGGCAGCCAACCCTCATGGGTGACAGAAACACCCGCTCTCAGTGATGCATATGTAGTGCCCTTTTTAACTCCCCAGTGGCAGGAAGCTCACTATCTCCATCCACTGAACACTGTTCTGCTCTCTGAGATGTACTAAGTTTGTCTGGCCCTGACCCACAAGGCATCCCTCCCCCTATCTGTAGACTGAGTCTTCCTTTCTCTAGGCTAAGTGTCCTGGCTCCTCCCATAGGCTGCCTGCCCTCTGACCGAACAGGTCTGTGCAATGTGAATCATGTTCCCAAGAGGACATTGAAATCCCAAAGTATCCTGAAAGACTTCGGACACATCAGAGAAGAATTGGTTAGGTTTGCTTGACAGAGCTATTCTTTATAGAGTGATAAATGGTCAGTCCACCAGCCATGGAAATTACAGCTTGGCGTTAACTGAGCAGTAAAATTACCGAGAGCTATTTATTTCCTGCTCAGCTGGGCTATAGAGTTGGTTGAGTATAGAGTGACCTCTTAGAATTGTTTAATTTTGGGCCCACAGTGGGCTCAGAAATTTCAGGACTTCTTTCCAGGAATATTCACCCAGTTATTGCTCCATGAAAAGGGCCAAGGAGCAATTTCTCTGGGCAATGGAAAGCTTAGGAATCTTCTCCATTTAATTCAGAAAAATAGATAGTGTAGCCTAACTCAAAAATCCTTAAAATACACATTTTATTTCGTTTCAATGACCCTTCATATGTCCCCATTTCAGGAGTTGGCCACAAAATCCAGCTACAGTAAATGTTTGCTGTGATCGGGAGGTGTTGGCCGGGACTCCTGCTCTCTAGGGAGAGAGCTTGGGGTGAGGGCTCTAATTACAATGGAAGAATGGGTGCTGGGAGGTCCTGACTTTCTTCCTGAGATACCTCAGCATCCTTCCTGTCTCACCCAGAGTCTAGTCCAGTTCCCTGTTGGCTCCTTACTCTCTCTACCTCCACCCTTACCCGGAGGTTTCGTTCAGTAGATGGTGGGCATGGTGAGGGAGCCGTTTTCAGTCTGGGTTGCCTGATGTCTCATTTTGACTCTGGATCATGAGCCTGGGCTGGGCAACCAGCCTGGCACCATGAAAAGGGTCAAGGAGCAATTTCCTGGGCAATGGAAGGAGGCCCTAGGGAGGGGGAACAATAGGGAATGAATTTAAACACCCAAAGAGCTGCTCAGTCACATGGGTGCCAGGCCCTGGGCACACCTTGCCATGTGCCTCTGGGGCACAAGACAGCTTTTAAAATGCCTCTGTTGTTCCTTTCTGGGCCTTCCGGGGCTCCAGGAGTCAACATATAACATCCATGTTCCCCCACCCAAGTTCTGAAATACAGAACCAGCAGATAGAGGTAAAAATGTCACCTTTTGTTACCTGACTGGGCCCTGCTCGCCCCCCAAGCTCTTCCCTCAGTTCACACAGTTCCCCCTGTGGGTGAGGGTATGGGTGGAGCCAGCAGCCAGGAGGGCACAGTAAAGCCCTCCTCATGGAAACCACGAGAGTGGGGAAGAAGCCATCTCCCATCCGGCAATTTATTTCCAAGGAAAGAAGGTTGATGCGGGGTAAGAACTGGGTTAGGAACCGGCTGGGGGAGTTGGAAAGGAGACATGGAGGGAGGACGGTAAGTCTCTTGGCGGGGGCAGGGAAGAAGCCGTGGGTTCCATTCCGCAGCGCTGTGTGAGCATCCCCTGCGACAGGCACCGTGCTGGGGTCTGGGCCCACAACAGGAACTACAAGATCCTGCCTTCTCCCTTCCCAACTAGGTCAGTCGAAGTGTGCTGTCTGGGATTGAGGTCTGCTTGCAGGATGAGAGGAGGGAGCACCATGTCTGCAGGGGGACATTCCACTGAAGCTGAGCAGATGAGGGGAGCCCCAACGAGAGGAAATGTAGGGAAGCATAACTAAGCATAAAGCATAAATGACATGCTGTCCTGAGGGAGGGGGCTGTGCTGCTTAAATCCCCTTTAAAATCCCAAATCGTAGCCCAGCCAGAGTGACTCAGTTGGGGCTCAGTTAGTTGAGCATCATCCCGGGCACGGAATGGTTGCCAGTTTGATGCCTGGTCAGGACACATATCTGGATTATGGATTTGATCCTCAGTCTGAGAATTAAAAACAAAAAAATCCCAAAGTATAACTGCAGGGGTGTTTGTGTTTAGAGCAATAATCCCTCAGGGAGAGAAACAACAATCCCACCCCAGCCCCAAGTCAGCCAGCTCGCTTCTCCCCGCCTCTCCGCACAACCAGAGCAGGACAGCCTCCAGGGAGCCCAGGTGGTCTTCGCAACCCCTTTGCAAAGATACAAGGCCTTGAAAGCAAATGGCAGGTCAGGCTTAGAGAAGTTTTTTATGAGGTTCGCCTTGTGAGTACTGTGTTAGAACTGTCTGCCCTTTGGGGCAACACGTGCTTTCACCCTAGAGAACGGACCAGCCATTTCCAGATGCCTGACCATCACTGACCAGATCTCCCAAGCCTGATGAACTGCTCCGGGCTATACCCACTGCCACCACTACCATTGTACTTGGACAAACCAAGGTGCTGGCTTCTGTCCCCAGGGCATGCCTATGCCTAGCTCTGCAAAGCCATTTACTCTTACCACACTCACAGGCCAATCCCAGCCCACCCTGATTTAACAAGATGCTAATGCCAAACAATAACAAACGATGAACTTAAGCAAATAGAGAAGCCTGGGCTTGGACACTCTGTGTGTCAGGTTGATTTGCTCTCCTTGGGGCCAGGGCTAGGTCCTGTGAAGCCACAGGGTTGGTGGAGGGAGCTGTGCCAAGGACAGCTTCTGAGGGGAGGTGTGCCAGGAGAAAAGGGCAGGGTTTGCTTAAAGGGCCCCGGAGCATCAGCAGCTGTCATCTGCTGAGGGATTTGTGTGGTGGAATAAGTCTGAAGTTAGACTTGAGGAGGTTCTAGCCAGGGGCGATCTGTGTACAATGGGGCTAAAGGCCTGACCTTTTGGGGTCTCAGTTTCCTCATCTGGTCTTGGGGCAGGAAGATGCCTCAAGAATGTCATGCAAATGAAATATGATGAAATCATCATACTGTAAACTCTTAGCAGGGAGTAATGTGAGCCAATCTTTCCTCGAATCTTCTACAGTACTTATCAGAGTATTCAGCTCTTAGAAGCCACTCAACAAAACAAATATTTGTTAGACAAATGAATGAATCTGTTTCCTCCCAGAAATCCCCCATCCCAAAAGGGAAGTAAGTTTGGGGTGAGTCACCAATATTCCAATTGTTGTATCCAAGAACCTCCATTCCCATATTGTCTGTAATTCTAAGAATTTGCTGAGAAACTCCAGCACAGTAAGGCTTTGCTTTATAAAAGAACAATGCTCCCCAAAAGTTGGGTATAAATAAGGTTTTTATGGAACAATTAGTATGTGAAATGCACAATGGGAGCTGACTATTTTAAGACTGCTACGAATTTTTAGAGAAAATGAGTAATATGATAAGTTAGTTTAAAATGAAATCACAGCTAAATCACAGAAATTAGGCACACACAGAGATACACACTCGCTGCATTCTCCCATATCTTTCTTTCTCTGCTGCTTAGATTACATTAGATTAGTCAAGAAGAAAAAAGAAGCGGAAAACAAAAACAAAAACAAAAAACAGGCACTATTGCCTTTAAAAATGCAGATAAGTGATAAGATTTCTCCTCTTCTTCCAGGATTGCAGCCTCTGGTTCCCAGTAAGGACAGAGGGGAAAATAGGCTGTGGCATCACCAATAAACAGTCTGCTGATGAGCTTCTGGGAAGCCAGTGAGTCACACATTGGCCCCTGTGGGCAGCCCGCATGTGCTCCTTGTCAATGACCATGAGTCTGCTCTCAGAGGGATTTGGATGGGACCTTCGAAGCCATCCGGGCAGACGCAGCTCGGAGTGTGGAAATGAAATAAGAAACAAACAGGCATGGAGAGGACTAACAGAGACCTCTAAACCCCAAATATTCCCCTTCTTGGGCTTTGAGGCCTCACCTGCAGAAGGTAGAGGCATTTAAGGGTTCTTTCAATGGGGCAGAAGGTGTAGGGTGAAGGGGAGGGTGGAGATGGAGTTCTCTCCAGCCCCCAAATTTCTTCCCTGTGAGAGAAGCACTGGGGCGAGGGGTGGGGGGGGGGGTGGGGGGGCCTGGGTCAGGGCAGTGGGCTGTATTTACTGTTCCTCATGAGTCAGTGCTCTCCCTGCAGGATTATACTTTCCCACCTATTGGAAGTCATGCGGGGCCATACAACCTGTTTTAGGTAAGGGAATGTGAGCAGAAGTCACCTGAGTCCTTTCCAGGTAAAGGCTGCAAGAGCCAGCACCATAGTCACCACAGCATCCCCAGCAGTGGCTGCAGCGTCATCCTGGACCCCAGAGGGACCGTGACACAGAAGAGCCCCACTCAGCCTGGTAGGTATAGAGAATGAGTAAGAAATACACTTCTAACGTTTTAGACCACTGATATTTGAGGCTTATTTACTACCACAGTATTGCCTGTACAGATGGCTTCCTGCATAAATCCCACAGGAAGATCTCACAGAACCAAGGAATACACATCACCTGAGCCAACCCCCCAGGAAGGTGGAGAAGGAAGATGGAGGGTGGCCTGCATCTCCAGGTTACCCTGGAGCCTCCAGTAACCAGCCTCAGAGATCTGAGGACAGGCTTGTCTTATCTCTGGGAGATTGAGATAACCTGCAGTGAAGCCTTGTTAATAGTTTTCCCCAAGTCAACAGGATTTCTCTTTCTGCGCTCAGGCCGTTCCCATCTCCTGTCGATCCCTATCTGTGGATTTGGCAAGAAGGAATACTCAGCTCTGTCTCACATAGCAAGAGTTCCAGACCCAGATCACACGGGGTGTGGTTGGGAAGAAAAGTCTACCCTGCAATAAACATGTAAGAACAAGAGAGTGCAGAATCGAATCACACGTAAACTCTGCAGTCCTTGTTTTGAATTATGTATGGTTAAATAAACAAACATAAATTTTACCATCTTAACCATTTCTAAGTGTACAATTCCGCAGCATTAGTGCATTCACATTGTGCAAGCATCGCCACCACCCATCTTCATACCTCTTTCATCTACATAACTGAAACTTTGTACCCATTAAACACTAACTCCCTATTCCCTCTTCCCCCAACCCCTTGTAACCACCATCTACTTCCTGTCTCTATGAGTTTGGCCATTCCAGGTATCTGCAGTACTTTTTGCTCATGCTGAAGGACAGTGGTCGCCAAATCTTTTTAACCACGAGCTCCCATTAGTTAAATAAGTTTGCACATACAGTACCAATGTACCTATAATCCTATATAATAAAGAGATAATATGCAAATGGCCATCACATCCTCACATCCTCGCACCATCTCACTGGAACTGCTCAGACACTCAACACAGGGGAGAGAGGAATGGGGACCAGCCAGGCACAAATGAGCTCGCGAGAGAGGAATGGGAGCCAGCCAGGCTGCGGGCCGGGAGAGGGATAAACTGCATGCCCCGTGGCCCTGGCATCTGTGGCTGCGGCCTGGGCAAAGCTGCCCACCCACAGTCCCCTGCGGCTGCGGCCGGCCCGGGTGAAGCCGTCCCAGGGCCTGAGTGCCTGCAGCAGGCCAGAGGGAGGGAATCCTGGGTCCTGGATGCAGGGCAAGGCAGAGGCGGTTAGGGGCGGTCAGGCCAGCAGGAGAGCGGTTAGGAGTGATCAGGCAGGCAGGCAGACGAGCAGTTAGGAGCCAGCAGTCCCGGATTGTGAGAGGCAGTTGGACATCCCCTGAGAGGTCCTGAATTGGAGAGGGTGCAGGCCGGGCTGAGGGATCCCCTCTCTTCTGCACAAATTTTGTGCACCAGGCCCTCTCAGCAGAGGAAACACATGCATGATACTAATATGTGGCTATACGCATTTCTACTCTATAATAATAAAAGCGTAATTTGCTAATTAGACTGGATGACCAAACAGCAGAATGACCTCCCGGACGACCTTCTGGACGAAGCCAGGGCTGCAAGGGCCGAGCCCCTTGCACAAATTTCATGCATCGGGCCTTTAGTTAATTTATAAATTAATACACATACATCCTTATACTAATAGACTGTGTATTTTAAAACATATAGAGAGCAGTAAATCTTTTAGCCCTTCCTTTTTTTAAATGTTTTATTCTGAAAAAATTTTAGACTTACAGAAAATTTGCAAAAATAGTAGTTCCCATAGTATTCTCCCAGTTGCTGCGAATATCTTACATAATCACAGGACAACTATCAAAACTAAGATGGTAAAATGGGTAAAATACTATTAACTGATCTACAGACTTTATTTGGATTTTTACTAGTTTTCCCACTAGCATGCATTTTCCATTCTGGGATCTAGTCCAGAATCCCAAATCATTTACTTGTCATGCTGCCTGTGTCTCCTGGTCCAATCTGTGATAGTGACTGTCTTTCCTTGCCTTTCGTGACTGTGACATTTTGTAGAATGTCCCTCAATTTGGATTTGTGTGAGGCTTTCTGATGTTTAGATTATGGTTCTACAGTTTTGGCAAGAACACCACAGCAACAATGTGCTCCTCTCAGTGTACCCTAACGCACTCTCCAGGATGCCCACGTGTTTTGCTACTAGTGATGTCCACTTTGATCACTTGGTTAAGGTGGTGACTGCTGGGCTTTCCCCACTGTGAAACTACACTTTTCCCCTATTTTGCCACATTGATTTTTAGAGAGAGAGTAGAAGGGAGGAAGGAAGGAGAGAGAGAGACACACATTGATTGGTTGCCTCCTACATGTGCCCCTACTGGGGCTGGGGATTGAACCTACAGCACAGCTACATGCTCTAGAGCAGTAATCAAGCCTGTGACCCTCTGGTGCATGGGCCAAGGCTCTAACCATTAAACAACACTGGCAGGGCCACTTTTTCCCTTTATAAACGATAAATATCTTGGGACATGTACTTTGTGATTATGCAAATATCCATGTTCTCCTCAAACTTCTGCCCACCAGTTTTAGCATCTGTGTGGATTTTGCCTTCAGTGATTATTGCTGTGGCGGCCTAACAGTGGTTTTTCTATTTCCTTCATTCATTCTACATTTATTAGCTGGAATTCTCCTTTTCTTAAACACTTTAAACTTTTATTTTCATGGTATTAGGGCTTTTGTTTGAGGAAGTTTATTCAAATGCATTTAGTTGGGATTCTTCTGAAAGGAGGAGCTATTCTTTCACCTCCGTTTATTTATTCACTCAATTATTTCTCTACATCAGTATGAATGTATGGATAGCGGTGTGGTTGTAATCTAAGATAATTATTACTATTATTATTTACCTCATTCCTCAAACTGTCCTAACTTTGGCTATTGGAACTTCTTCCAGGTTGCCTTCTGTGCCTTTTTAACAAGCTCCCAACCTTTTAAAAGCACTTCTTTACTCTCTGGCTCCACAAGATGCTCAGGCTCCTCTCGTATTTTCCCTGCTCCAGGCCTGACATCAACCACTTCTCCAAAGAGCCCTAGTTCCTTTTACTGGACAAAGGTATTTAGAAACCAAGATATGGGTGCTCGTTGCTACTGGAGGGTCATTGTTTATAGGCCCTCTCAACAGAGGAAACACATGCATGATACTTATAAGTGGCTATACGCGTTTCTTTATTTCCATAACTGTCTCTCTGAATGCATAAACAAAATGTGGTATATACACACAATGGATCATTATTCGGCCTTAAAAAGAAATGAAATTCTGACACATGCGACAGCATGGAAAGCATTATGCTCAGTGAAATAAACCAGCCACAGAAGGACAAATTTGTATACTTCCATTTACATGAGGCACCTAGAACAGGATTATCCAAAGAGACAGGAAGTAGAATAGAGGTTAGTAGGGTCTGGAAGGATGGGGAACTGGGGAATTATTATTTCATGGTCACAGGGTTTCTGTGTGAGATGAACAAAAAGTTCTGGAAGTGGATAGTGGTTATGATTGCACAACATTATGAATGTACTTAATAATACTGAATTTTACACTTAAAAATGGTTCAATGATAAATGATATGTTATGTGTATTATACCACAAAAACAAATAGAGTTCATGCTGGTACCTCTGAATCCAATCCAACACCACAGAGTTCATTCTGGGCTCCCCTTCTCTTATTTGTAACTTCTTTCTCTGACAGTGAGAAATCTAGCTCTCCTTATACATATTTACTTATTTGTTCAATCCACATATATCCATTTTCAGAATGGCTAATGCTTACTCCTGTGAGAAACAAATTTACTATTCACATTACTTGTGTACAGTTCATGTTTTTATCAAATAGCCAGTCAAAATACTGTTTTCCAAAAGTCAGTAGGTTAGTTCTTTTCTTCCCTACCTCCTTTATCCATATATCATGTATAATACAGGTAAGTTCATTTGTTACAATTCATATTCTATTCTAAGTTCACCCTGATTCCTGGTTGTTGTTTTGTTTCTTTCTTTATCTTAATTTACATACTGTAAAATTCACTTTCTATAGTGAATTCTATGGTTTTGAAAAATGCTTAGAGCAAGCAATGTATTGACCTCCACATGCACACGATACAGAACAATCCTGCCACCTCCAAATTCCCTCCTGCTGTCTTGGCCATCAACTCCTCCCAATGTCTGGCAACCACTGATCTGTTCTCTGTCCCTATCGTTTTGCCTTTTCTAGAATGTCATGGAAACAGAATCGTATAATATAGAGCCTCTTGGCTCTGGCTTCTTTCACTTACAAAATACATTTAACAGTCATCCATATTGTTTGAATCAATACTTTTTTCCTTTTTATGGCTGAATAGTGTTCTACCCATTTTATAGATATACCATAGTTTGGTTTTCATTTATTAATTGAAGGACATCTGGGTTGCTTCCAGTTTGGGACACTTATGAATAAAGGGGCTACAGGCATTCACACAGGTTTTGTGTGAACGTAAGTTTTTGTGTCTCTTGAGTAAATAGCTAGGAGTAGGACTGCTGGATCATATATGCTAAGTGTATGTTTAATGTTATGATGGCCTGCCAAACTGTTTTTCCAAAGTGGCTGTGTCATTTGCATTCCCACCAGAAATATATGAAAATTCCAATTGCTGCAAATTCTCACCAGCACTTGGTATTGTCAAGATTATGGATATCTATGCTTTTTGTTTAGTTTTAATTCTAATGTGTGTGGTGTTATCTCATTATGACTTTCATTTATATCCCTAATGACTGATGTTGAGAATTTTTTATTTAGTCATTTCTTAAGATAAAAAATAGCCGAAACCGGTTTGGCTCAGTGGATAGAGCATCGGCTTGCGTACTGAAAGGTCCCGGGTTCTATTCTGGTCAAGGGCATGTACCTGGGTTGCGGGCACATCCCTAGTAGGAGATGTGCAGGAGGCAGCTGATCGATGTTTCTCTCTCATCGATGTTTCTAACTCTCTATCTCTCTCCCTTCCTCTCTGTAAAAAAATCAATAAAATATATTTTAAAAAAAGATAAAAAATAAATATGAGTAAGTGCTCCAGTACTTTCTAGATTTACTCTAGTAGTAGATAAACTATTGGCACTTTGGAGGCCATTGCTATAGGAGGGGAGGAAGGACAGCTCGGCCTAGGTTCAGGTGGTCCAGAAAAGTGACTGGGAAGGCAGTAGATGTGCAGTGAGGGAGTGATGGTGTTAAACTGGCTCTATAGCAGGAAGGAATATCTGGCCACTGCATTCTGAACCCAGCTTGAAGGCACCTACTCAAAGTCCTGCAGGTGGACAAGAAGATATCAATAACCTGAGGTATGGAATCTTGTCTTTACTAATCCCTGCCTGATTCTCACAACTAACTCCCATCTTGTACATTTCATACTCATGATCTCCTCTAACCTTCATAACTGCCCTTTGAGGTAGCCTTTGAGATTGCTCCCACTTTACAAATGAGGAAAACTGGCCTGGAAAGGTTAAGTGAGTTGGCCAAGATTACCCAGTTATAGCAGCAGAACTAAGACTCATGTCTAGATCAGTTCATTCTAGATCTTAGTCTTTTGCTATTATCTATACATGATGGAAGGGGGGGGTGTGTGTGTGTGTGTGCCATTGTTTCCACAACTCAATTAATCCTGGCTTTATTTTCACAGACAGATGTATCCATGTATTATATAAATATTTACTGAGTCTCTACAATGGGTAGGCAAGCCACTCCTAGGTTAGGTGGGGTTCAAAGATAATTAAAATATAGTTTTTGCCCTGATGGACCTACTCAAACACAAATAATATAAATCTGATGACTCAAATTTATGTCTTTGTCCTGGACCACTTCCCCAAATTACACTCTCATAGCCAACTGCCTACCTGCTATCTCTACTTGGATGTCGAATAAACATCTCAAACTTGAAATGCCTAAAGCCACACTCCTGCTCTTCCCCAGCCCCATCAGCCCTTCTTGTCTTGCCTGCACTTAGTGACCCCATCCTTCTGGTTGCTCAGTCCTAAAGCCTTGGAGTCATCCTCAACTTCATTCTTTCTTTTATATCCATGTTCAATTCATCAGCAAGACTCACAGGCTTTGCTTTGGAACATACCCAGAAGCTGACCACGTCTCACCAGCTGCAACACAACCACTTTGGTCCAACCCGCTGTCATCTCTCCTCATGTCCCCTACAATCTCCTCTCAACCCAAGTGGACCTGTTAACATGGAGTCAGGTCATGTCACGGCCCCACTAAAACAATCAAAGCCAATGTTCTTACCATACCCTCTGGGGTCCTGTGTGATGTGGTTCCTTGTGGCCTCTCTGACCTCATCTCCCACTAAAGCTCCCACCCCACCCAACTCCACTCCACTCCAGCCGCCCTGGCCCCCACTGTTCCTGCTGGCACTCTCTTACTTGGGGGTGGCTTTGCACTTGTAATTGCCCTTGCCTGGAGCACTCTTTCTCCAGATCAACACGTGGCTCACTCCTCAACCTCCTTGAGGCTTTCTCAAACTTACCCTTAGTGCGACATTCCAGTCTGCCCTCCAACGCCTTCCACAGATGCACATTACCTAGCCCCCTTTCTTACTTCATGTTTTCCATAGTATCTATCACCATCTGACGTACGTTATTAATATAAGCTGTTTTATTTCTTTACGTGTCTATCTCTTCCCACTGCAATATATGCCCTATGAGGCATCGGTTTTATCTGTTTTGTTCAGGATGTATCCCAGCCCCTAGAACAGTGCCTGGCACACAGCAGGTCCTCCATAAACAAACACATGTTAAACAAAGGAAATAATTACTACTAAAAGAATGGGCTTCATATCACAGGTGACAGGCACTATGGGATTGCCTAAGAGACATGATCACGTCTGAGGGAATGAGATGGAGGAGGAGAACTATGATTACCGGAGGAGAAAAGGGCTGAATTCGTTAAATCTGCATGCATGCCTATATAGCTTGCATTTTTGTACACTATCTTCCTTCCCAGCTCTTCGCTTGTTTTGAAGCATTTAAGATCAGGATTTAGAAATAACAACTTAAAAGTAAAATTGTTCTTATCACAAGTGTGTGCTTACACACAGGCCAAAAGTATGGCTCTTAAAAAAGCTGATGTCAAACAACCCCTATCTAATGCTCTTATCCCCTTCTCCTCTGTTCCAGGAAGCCGCCATGGCCCCAGGGCCGGGCTAAGCATGCCTTCCAGAGCCCTGAGGCCTGGTGCTTCAAATCCCTAGCCCCACAATGACTGCTTATTTTCTCATAAGTTTCTCACTTCTTTTCTTGTCACTGAAGTGCCTTGAGGGTTTGGGGGACTTTTATTCCTGTCCACCCAGTGAATCCAAGAGCAGTGGTTTTGGAGGCCCCTCCTGTTAGGCCTGCAGGTGAGGTGTGGGGTTTCTCAGCCATGCCTGACTGCAGATCATTCATTATTAACCCATTCTACACTGCCCAACTGGCTCCCAGGGCACCCAATGTGACAGAGGGAGTTTGCCCAAACCAGAGGCTACCAACACAACAAACTGGAAGGCCTGGCTCTCTTTTAGCTCCAAATACCGATCCTTCCGCTCTACCCTATGCAACATTCTGCTGCACAGAACTTGGCTGCTGGTTCCTGGCCTGCCTCCTTCCTTTCCAACTTAGGCAGGGCCCACCCACATCCCTAAATCACTCACTCATTCAATCAACAAACAAATACTATCCTCCTACTTGTGCCAGGTGCAGGGCCGAGTCGTGGGCTAGAGAGACAGGTAAGGCCCTTTCCTATTCCTGCAGAAATCCTGAAGTTCAAGTGTCCATACTCGTTTGGGCTATAATCTTCAAGGAATGTTATCCTTGAGAGCTTTAGGAATTCCAGGATGAAGTGAGGGGAAGTTTGGAGTAAGGAGAGATAATGGCAAAACAAAACAAACAAAACAGACTAGGTGATCTTGAAGTTGGGAAGGTATCTCTAGGAGAAAAAAAATTACAATACAGGGCGGGGCAGAAGTAGGTTTATAGTTGTGAATACATGAAACAGATTTTATTCTTGTATTATTATTTGTTAATTATTGTATTATTTTCTATATGCACAGCTGTAAGCCTATTTTTGCCCCACCCTATATATTCCCCAAATAGTAAATAAATAGCATTTAGTATTTTAAAGTACTTTTCAAAACCTTCCTATGTATTATTCTCTCATCACAACCTCCCTGTGAAATAGATGAGGCAGGAACAATTATCTCCAATTGATTAATGAAATAAATGAGGTCTCAGCTGGGCTAAGTATCTCATACATGTTGTAGAATATGTCAGAGGTAAAGCTGAAATCAAAATTGTGTTTTTTTTTTTCTCTTCCCCCAGTGTCAAGGACATTAGCCTATTATGATGATGTCATGTGAGGCATGTATATGTGTCTCCTGATTAGATTCATTTTAGCCAATTAAGTGTCATAATCTTCTGGAGGACAAGAGGTGTTGCCCTTGCCCCAGCCTGCTTTGATCTGTGATTGGTTGGCCAATTTGATGGGCACTTTGGTGATGGGTTGGCCACCAATAGCCCACAGGCTTCCAAGAAAAATATTTTGTTAGGAGTGGTCATTATGGTGCTGATGTGGTTGAGATTCCTAAAATGTTAGTTGTGTGCCTGTTCTCAAGGCTCTGTGCCCTAGCAAACACCTTTCTCTGGAAATAACATAAAGACAGAAGCCTATGGTCTCTGTTCTCATGGAAGTCCCTCATTTGGTGAGGACAAGGCCCTGGGTGGGGAGGGTGTCCCCAAGTCTGAAGGAGGTAGCTCAGCCCCATCCTCAGTGGGAGGATGTCTGGGAGGAGTGCCACAGTCACACTGTGAGGGGCCTTCTGGTTTGATTGACAGTGTTGTCACCTCAACCCACTCTGTAGGTTTCTGATCCAGAACCTTTTCCTTCCCCATATAGAGCTTGATGTGCAAATTCTCCATAACCAAGGTTTTCCAGGTCAATGCCAGTGAGTGTAAGAGCCCTGGCATGCATCCTTGGAGTGGTGGACCCTTTAAATCAGAAAGAGACCCCTCAACAGCACCAATTGCTGTCCTGTTGACAATGTGGGCGTAGTGTGACCAGATTTGAGAGTTTTCTAAAAGAAACTGGATATTAGATTTTTAAATAAAATTCCTTAATATTTAAACACTGGCTCAAAAATTTTTAAACACTGTAAACTTTATATAGTATGTTTCTATGGGCTAGAATCAATTACTTTTAATTTTTGGCCCTAAGTTTATTATGTTGAAAAATTTCAAATTCAGGGAAGTTGAAAGAGGAGTAACAGAAATATCCATATTCCAATTTCACTTAGACCCACCGATTATTGCATTTACCACATTTGCTTTGTTTCTCCCTCTTTCTCCACAAATCCTTTTTGGCTGAATGTTTGAGAGTAAGTTGCAAACATATCATCCTTCACCCTGCAATACTTCAGCAGGTATCTCCTAAGAGCAGGATATATAATTCTCCATAACCAGAATATGACTGCTACATTTAAGAAACTAAACATGATATCATATTAATATATGGTCCATATTCAAACTTCCCCAGTTGTCACAATAATTTCCTTTGTGAAGCTTTCTTTTTTAAATTCATCATCTAATCCAGACTGACACACATCTTGAGTGCCCTTTCATCTTTAACAGGTCCTCCTGTGTCCTCTATGACATTGACAACTTTGAAGAGCCCAGGCCAGTTGTTACGAGACTGTCTCTGGATGTGTCTGATTATGTATCCTCATGAGTAGAAGGTCAGACATTGTTGGCAAAAACACCACACGATGACTCTGTGTCCTTCTCCGCGCATCACATCAGGAGGCACATGACATCAATTTGTCCCCTTATTGGTGATGCCAAGTTTGATCATGTAGTTAAGGCGGTTTCTACTGGTTTCTCCATTGTAAATTACCGTTTTCCCTTTGTAACTAACAAGTCATCTGGGGAGTGATATTTTGACTGTCATCTTTGGTATATTTAGCACCTTTGCAGGTGTTTGGGGAACACAAAACAGACAATGGTACAGTGGTAACCAGATGCCTGGGTTCCCCAACACTAATCTGAGGCCAGGTGCATTGGAATCCCTGGGGGCCTCCGAAAGCTGCTGGCCTCTGGGATGAGAGCTGTCTGTAACCATCAGAAGTGTAGACTATATTTTTCACAAAAAGCAGAGCATTGTCAGTCCAAAACATGCATGCAAACTAGTGTAGACATAAGCTCTAGTTCAGCTACACTGGGAAGACCCCAGCTACTTTTTTTTTTTTAAATATATTTTATTGATTTTTTACAGAGAGGAAAGGAGAGAGATAGAGAGTCAGAAACATCGATGGGAGAGAAACATCGATCAGCCGCCTCCTGCACACCTCCTACTGGGGATGTGCCCACAACCCAGGTACATGCCCTTGACCGGAATCGAACCTGGGACCTTTCATTCCGCAGGCCGATGCTCTATCCACTGAGCCACACCGGTTTTGGCCCCAGCTACTTTTACCCAGTAGGCCTTGGTTTCCTCATCTGTAGAATAGACTGTTATTACATTATTCCCAAAAGTCCATATGTAATATTTTTATTTTTAAAATTATTGAGCATCTACTATGAGTTTCCCCGTACTGTATCGCATTTATGTTGCCAAGAACTCAGTTCTGAGATATGAGAATTCTGAGGCTGAACAAGGCGCATTAACATCCTTATCGTCACCAGCCTCGCCAGTAGGTGAATAAGGCTTTGAATAACGGTATTCCTGAGTACAAGAATAGTGTGCTGTAGTCTATAAAGGCAGAAAGCAGATTAGTGGCTGTAGGGATTGGGGGGAGAGGGAATGGGGTGATGCGAATGTTCTGGAATTAGTGGTAACGGTTACACAACATTGTACATGTATTAAAAGGCACTGACTTGCACACTTTAAAAGGGTTAAATTTCATGTTATGCAAATTTTGCTTCAATAATTAAAAATATGTATGAGAAAAATGTGCTTTTCTCTATAGTGTGTTGCCTTTCTGGCCAAAGAATAAACTAAAAACTAGTCAGCAAAGCAAGCAGAGCTGCAGACGGATGCTAGCCTCATTATTCTTCATTAAAATGAAAACTCGGAAATAACCTAAATATCCAAGAATAGGAAATTAGTTCAATAAATTGTAAGATAGCCAATGAGGGAATGTTATGGAGCCATTCCAAATTATGTTTTAAAGGAACTTTGGATGACATAGAAATGTGCTCATGATATAATGTTAAAGGAAAAAGAACAGGATGCAACTCTCTATATAATTATGTCCAGTGCCTGTGTGTGTGCTTAAATGAGGGCTACCTGGAAATATGCCAAACTTTTAACAGTGGCTATCTCTGGCTTGTGGGATTATGGATGATGTGTTTTCTTCTCTATACTTTTTCTTCTCTATACTTTATGTGTTTCTTCTCTATACTCTAGATTTGTTACTTTTCTAATAAAAAGAAGTACAGTAAAAGTTATTAAAACAAATTTAGCAAAGTTTTCCCTGTGCTCTCTCTGGCTCTGGGCATAGTTCCCAGGACCTCTCCTCTCCTCTGCAGCCTGCCCAGATAAATAACAAGCAGATAAATATTTCAAAAGGTCCTGATCTCAGATGCTGCCCAATTCCAGCAGCAAATTAAAGGGACACTGCTGCTCACAGGCCCAGAGCTGGTTATGGCCCTGGAATGCCTTATTTTGATGGTTGGAAGCCCTAGAGAATTTCTCAAGAATCCAAATGGGCCTTCGGGGAGGCAGCCAGAGGGACAGGAGAGAAAGGAGCATGGAAGCAGAAGGCCCCCATGGCTCCTCATGTTTAGGGCAAGGGATGTCCGTCAAAAGGCTAACTAACACATGGCTATTATCAGTCATTGACACGTCAGTGTGACTAAGCTTGTCAGTTTCCTGAGAATGGGTTGATAAGAAGAGAAGGAAGTCACACTCCCCAGAAAAAATGACAAAATCCAAGCTAAATGTCTTTAGCTCCTTGGACACTGGCTGTAAGCAGTGACTTTTATAAATATACATTAGCAAGAATTGAGGTCATTTTAGGGACAGGGACGCTCAGTCTTAACTGCATACAAAAGCAGCCGGGAAGTTTTATAAAAGGCCAATGTCCAGCACAATCACCCCAAAATTCTGACATGATTGGTTTCAGGTAGGACCCAATTATCAGTTTTTCTTAACTACCCCTAAGATTCCTGCCAGGGTTGAGAAACCCTAATTTATGTATCTTCTTCCTACAGCTCTTTGCTGTTTAAAATAAAGCAATTTAGCCCGGCTGGCATGGCTCAGTGGTTGAGCATCCACCTATGAACCAGGAGGTCACAGTTGATTCCCAGTCGGGGCATATTCCCGGGTTGCAGGCTTGATCCCCAGGGTCGGGTGTGTAGGAGGCAGCCAATCAATGATTCTCTCTCATCACTGATGTTTCTATCTCGCTCTCCCTCTCCCTTCCTCTCTGAAATCAAGAAAAATATGTTAAGTAAATAAAAAAGGAAAACAAATAAAATAAAGTAAAGCTATTTAAAGGGTGTTGCTCTGGTTGCACATAGAGGGTATTATGCTAAGTGACATAAGTCAGAGAAAAGACAAATACCATATGATTTCACTTATATGTGAAATCTAAAAAAGCAAAGCAAATGAAAAAACAAATAAAAAAAAACAGAGACAGACTCATAGATACAGAGAAAGGGAAGGGAAGTGAGGGGATGGGTGAAGAAGGTTATAAAATAAATAAGCCATGAGGATGGAGTGTACAGCACAGAGAATATTAATATGTTAATAATACTGTAATAACTTTATATAGTGACAGATACAGATACTAGACCAGGCGTGGGCAAACTACGGCCCGCGGGCCGGATCCGGCCCGTTTGAAATGAATAAAACTATTCAAAAAAAAGACCGTACCCTTTTATGTAATGATGTTTACTTTGAATTTATATTAGTTCACACAAACACTCCATCCATGCTTTTGTTCCGGCCCTCCGGTCCAGTTTAAGAACCCATTGTGGCCCTCAAGTAAAAAAGTTTGCCCACCCCTGTACTAGACTTATTGTGGTGATCACATTGTAAGGTATATAAATGTCAAATCACTATGTTGTACACCTAAAACTAAATATTTCATGTTAAATATAAATTTTAAAAGAGTGCTGCTAATAAAAGCATTCATAAGCACTTGACAATTAGTGATTTCCTCTCTTCCAAGGAATAATTTAGGATGAAAAAAAACACACCTTATCTTACACTTGTGCATAATCCAATTATTCTACTGTTAGGAAGACAACCAAAGGAAATAATCAGAGATGTAAAGAAAAACTTATTTCAAGAGATGTTATCTATAACATCAAACATTTTGAGACAATATTATCATCTTTTGTTTTTGATTCTCTGAAACCTAATACAAATTGAGCAGGTAAATACTTTTAAATAAACAGGTAAATAATTTTAAACACAATACTAAATTTCTAGACTTAGCATGAGGGTGGTTCTATACCTCCCTGTATGAGTTAGGTCCTTCTGTTTACAAATAGAGGAGACATGTTTAGGTTAAAAAAAACAAACAGAAACTAACAAAAAAACAACCTCAAATGTACTAAACCAGGGGTCCTCAAACTACGGCCGGCGGGCCACATGCAAATACAAATATTGTATTTGTTCCCGTTTTGTTTTTTTACTTCAAAATAAGATATGTGCAGTGTGCATAGGAATTTGTTCATAGTGTTTTTTTAAACTATAGTCTGGCCCTCCAACAGTCTGAGGGACAGTGAACTGGCCCCCTCTTTAAAAAGTTTGAGGACCCCTGTACTAAACAGTCAAGTCTCAGGGAGCTGAACCACCAGTTGGGAAAGATTAGATTGTTTAGAATACAACACAGCTGTAGTGACATGGTTATTTGGCCAGCCCCTCAGCAACACATGCTGGAGCTTTTTCTGTCACATCCATCATTGCTGTGACTGGAACACTCTCTGTCCTCTGACTGTATGACTTTCTGAGCCTTTCCAGAGCAGACTCCCAGGAAAGAATATAAATGGTTCTAATCATTTGCTAATTCATTAATTCAACAAAATTTATTAAATACTTATTATGAGCAAGGTTCTTTTCTAGGCACCAAAGATATAGCATTAGGAAAAATACACAAAGTCCCTGGGATCATGGTTATTTCCATTTAGTGGAAAAAGACACACAAAAATTACACACACATGTATATGCCAAAAGTCAGATGGTGTTACATGCAGAGTAAAATAACACATCATAAAGGAAGAGAGGAGGAGAGGAGGTGCTGTGTTTCATAGAGCAGTAAGGGAGGACTTCTCTGACAAGGTGAACATCAAGGTGAGATCTGAAGACAGCTAGGAAGTGAACCAAGGAGACAGCTGGGGAGGAGCTTTCCAGCAGTGGGGAAGGCAGAGAAGTGTGCTTGCTGTCTGTATGGAGGAAGCGTGACGAGGCCACTGGCTGGAGTATGGCAAGGGGAAGGAGAGGCTGAGAGGTGAGGTTGGAGATCCCACTACAGGTTGTCTTGTGGGCCATTGTAAAGGGCTTTGTCCCTCCTCCCAAGGTGAGATGGAGACCCCTAGGAGGATTTAGAGCGGAGATGTGACGTGATTTACTTTATCCCCACATTAATAGACTATTTTTTTAGAGCAGTTTTAGGTTCACAGAAAAATGTATTGTAAAAGACAGAGAGATTCTACATACACTTTCCCCAAGTTTCCTCTATTATTTACATCTTATATTAGTGCAGTACATTTGTTACAATTGATGAACCAAGACTGAGGCATTATTATTAACTAAAATTCATAGTTTATAATAGGGCTCACTCTTCCTATTGTATATCCTATGGGTTTTGACATATGCATAACATGATCTACCTTTGTGTTATAAAAGCATCACTCTGGCTGCTGTGAGTGAAGGATGGGGATGGAGCAAGGAGCAAGGAGAGCAGTGAAAAGGCGATTACAGATTTCTAGATGAGGTGAGGGTAACTTGGGCCAGGGTAGTGTACAAAGTAGTCAGGTAGAGCTAACAAGAGTTGCTGATGGATTACAGTTAGAGAATAAGAGAGAAGACTCAAGGACCAACATAAGGATTTTAGTGTGAGTAATTGGAAGAATAAAGTTGCTAAGATAGGGAAATACTGAGGAGGCAGGGGTAGGGGATGTCAGCAGTTTGGTTTTGAACATATTTAGTTTGATATCCAAGTTGACAATCTGAATGGGAATTGAATACATGAATGGTAATTAGGGGAAGTTCTGGACTGAATAATACATTTGGGATTATCAGTATATTCATGGTTGAATGTGGAACTGGCAGAACTCAACTAGAGAGCAAATATGGATGGTGAAGAGAAGAGTTGAAGATTGAGCCTTGGGGTCCTTCAACATTCAAAGATAGAGAAAATAAAGTAGATCATGCAAAAAGAGAGAGAGAGAGAGAGAGAGAGAGAGAGAGAGAGAGAGAGAGAGAGAGATCAAGAAGGTGCAGCAAGTGAAGTGAGTTGAGTTGAAAAAGAACCAAGAAAGAATGGTCTTGGACATCAAAATAAGAAATACCTCAAGGAAGAGAGTGATCAACTGTATCAAAGCTGTTGGGATATAGAAGATGGGCGCTGAGAATCGACTATAAATTCTGCAACATGATGGCCATTGATGTCTCCTTCAAGAGTGGAAAGAGGGGGGCAGAAGTCTAATTAGAATGAGTTTTAAAAAATAAGGAGAGGAGAAGAGCTCCTCCTTACAGAAGACTGAGTTTAGACAACTCCTTAAGGAGTCTTGAAATAAAATGAAGTAGAAGAATGAGGCCATGGCTGTGTAGGGTTATGGGTTAGGGTAAGGACTTTTAAGGATGGGGAATGGACCTAGGTGCATTGTGGATCACTCAGTTAGCATCCAGGGGAGCACACACCTTGCAGGGACAAGGGGAAGGACGCAGAATTTACATATGTGCTCTCTTGCCAGCCTAGGGTTGCATATACTTATCCCTTATCCTTTTGGCTGTAGCCAAAAAGTGTGTCATGTGGCACCAAGCCTGATGACCCCCCAATGGGAATCTCTCAGGGTGTGGCATGGCAGCACCCGGGCTTCCCAGTAGGGTCAGTTTCTGACCAACACCTTGTCCAGCTAGTCTGGAATGAATCTTTAAAGAAAATTATATATTTTAAAATTAATCCAAGAAAAACACCTCTTCATTCATAAAATTAAGTGTATGTTCTTTTGAGGTATTAGGATCTCTTCTTTATAGTTAGTATTGTTCATCACACCTTGCTCTGCAGGAGAACTTTATATTCTTCCAAGCTCCTTCTCAGTCATATTCCATTCAAATCTCTCAATCCCAGGTGGTAGGAAGGGTGAGTATTATTTTCCTCATTTTACGGTTGAAGCCCAGAAATATTAGTGACTTGAACAAGTCACACAGGAAGCTGGTATTACCCCTGATATCTGGGCAGTCAGCCTGCTGCAAGCTCTGAGGTGTATACGAAAATGTTTAATCTACATTGAGGTGCAGGGCAGAGTCCGAGCCTCATGGACCCTTTATATGATCCATACATGGTGGTGGATCATGATGGATACTCTTGGTGGTCAAGTTGGTGGTCATGGTTCAGAAAGCATCATCATCAGGAAGCGTTGGCCCAGACAGATGAGCCTACCGAGGGCTTGGAGAGCCCGAGAGAACAATCAGATTAACGCCTCCATTTGACACACATGGGAACTTCAAGTCCAGAGAGCAAAGTATTAGCCAGCCCAGAGTCCTGGTTTCCAGTCCAATTGCGTCTCCTCTCAACAGATTCTCCTCACTCTTCCTGTGGAGTTTCTCAACGTCTTGTTAGCAGTGGTGATGAGACCTTGGTCAATTATTTTTGGTTCTATGTCAGGCCTCAAATTCCACTCTAGGGAGGTTTTCTCTCTTGCAGGGGTCCAGCCTCCTCAACACCCTACTTTGCATAAAATCTGGCTCCAACTTCCCTCTCCTTTCTAGACTTTTCCAACTTGCTTTCCATGCCTCTGGGAACGCAGGACCTGCCTTCTGCCCTGAGGCCCTCCTGCCACAGCAAAGATCAGCTGCTTTTTCTCTTGGGGGAAATTAGCACTTAAAAGGGAATAGCTCAGAAAAGGAATACTTTGTAATGAAGGCATTTGCAGAAGCTCGCATCTGTTTTTTGAGAGCAGAGGGCCTTCCTCGTAGGCTTTAGATACTCTCTTCCCATGCATCCTATCCCTAGTTCTTTCCAAATACCCACTCGGCCTTTATTAGCTCTCAGTGTCTCCCTGTCTCTCTCCTCCCTCCGTCGTCTCCTAGCACACCACCCATCAAAGTGACTGAGTCATTCGGAAAATGTGAGACATCACTTAATAAAGAACTGCCCTGGGGAAATGGACAGGTAAAAGACTAAATAAATGATTTCATCCCGCGCTTAATTTAATAAGAACTATGCCCACAGTATCTCCACTAGTAAGGAAGATGGATGACAGATAAGTGGATGAGACAAGCAAGCCGTCAGCACCAGGGCACATAATCTCCGCTAGGCCAAGCTTTCCTGTCTGGATGCACATGGGGCCATGCCACGGAAAGTGGCTCTCTGCCTTGCCCTGTGGAGAGGAGGACCGACTGGGAATCAGGCCAACCTGATTCAATCTCAGATCTGTGTGGCTTTGGGTAAATTACTTAGCTTCTCTGAGTTATATTCAGGAAATGGGAGTGACAGTTTCTATTTTATTTAAATATATATGTATATATACACTTAGTGGCTAGATTATTATGACTGGCCAGATTATTATGACCACCCCATCGGTACTTCATTGACACTTCCAAAAATACTGAATATGGAAAACTTCCTAAGCAAATACTCTCAAGGTTTTATTATTATTATTTGCATAACTAATTCATTTCATTGTACTGATGGGGTGGTCATAATAATCTGGCTGGTCATAATAATCTGGACACTCAGTGTATATATGCACTATGTTAAATGTTGGGGACACTCAATCACTCAATATGGGCCAGTATATCAGCAGCACCAAATACTGAGGTGAAATGGCAAGAATACTGCAATGATAAGGCAGGAGCCAACTCAGAGGGGCTATTCAACCTTGATCATCAAGGGTGAAGAGGTACTATTGGCATTTGATACATTGCGTTCAGGAATCCTGCAAACTGAGACACTTGACCTGCATATCATTTCTTCTCTCTTCCTCTCAGCCCCTGAAAGTTCCCATTGGAAGGAACAGGAGCCAAATAGGAATCAAAATCACACTTATTAGCTGCACGAGTGCAGATTTTGAACAAAAGCTGGGTTGAAGCATGAACCTTAGACTCTAAGCTGAATAAGGCTTCCTACTTCCCCCTGGCCCAAATCCAAAGTTTTTGAGCTCACCAACTTCCGTCTGAGGTTGTATGGAGGAAGTTAAGGAGGTGGGAATAATACAGTTAGGTTTGAAGAGCAAGATGTGGCCTAATTTACTAAATCAACTTGTCTGTCTAGCTGGATGGAGGAAGACAAGTGGATGCATATGACTTGTTAAGACATGGCACTTCCACCCACTTCTCCATGAGGCCAAATCAGCAATTCTCAACTTTAAGCATTGAGTTAGTAACTCTCTTTAGCGGGGAGCTAGGATGAGGGTAGGAGCCAAGGTTACAATAAATTTTTCCTATGATGAAAGAGTGATGAAATGGAGTCACTATAGTCAAGCTGCTAATTACTAAGATCAAGTAGACAGAGGCAAGAGGAAATAATTCTACTCCTGCTTTAACTAGTATAGGATCTTAAACTTTAACCTCCTCAGTTATGCCTGGAGATAGGTATGCAAATATATACATCCTTTAGAAAACCCCCTAGTAGCCCCTGAAGGACGTAGGAAAGAATGTTCCATGTCCAACTCACATGACATCCATTAACCAGACACCTGGAAGATTACCATCTAAGACCAATTCAGAGGCTAAGAATGTAGGATTGATTCTTCTCAAGAATGGACTTTTTACTATAAAATTCTCAAGCTTTTCTTTCAATTTGGAACACTCTAGGTTTCTGGTTTGCAAACCCAAAGACCCTTGTATAAATCATTATCATTTATTTCTAGCCAAAGCCTCCTGTTTCATTTATAATTGATTGATGCCTTTAAGAGTCAAGTTAAGAGTCCAAAAGTCCAATGGGAAACCAATGAATGCTCTTCAGCCAGGTGAGTGAGGAACTGAAATAAGATTTGCATCTTTAAGGACCACCACTCCTCCTTAAATTAGTTATAAACATGTACAATTTAAAATAAAGAACAGAATAGACTGGCAATTTTCAACCTTTTTCATCTCATGCCACACATAAACTAATTACTAAAATTCTGTGGTATTCCAAAAATATATTTTTTGCCAATCTGACCCAAAAATTGGTATAATTTTTATTGATTTAGAAAAATAATAATAGTAATTAACTACCCTTTTTGCTCCAAAGTGACTTTTTAAAAAATCAGGTTCCTATCTATACTAATAAAAGGGAAATATGCTAATTAGACTGGATAAACCGGACATCTTCCAGACGACCTTCTGGATGTCCTTCTTGACAAAGCTGGGGCCCAGGCGAAGCCACCTGGGTGAAGCCACCCATGGTCCCAGGCGCCTGCGGCCGGCCAGAGGGAGGGAAGCCTGGGTCCTAGGTGCAGGGGCCAAGGCAGAGGCAGTTACAGGCGATCAGGCCAGCAGGGGAGCAGTTAGGGGTGATCAGGCTGGCAGGGGAGCAGTTAGAAGCAATCAGGCTGGCAGGGGGCAGTTAAGGGCAATCATGCAGGCAGGCAGGCGAGCAGTTAGGAGCCAGCAGCCCTGGATTGCGAGAGGGATCCTGGATTGGAGAGGGTGCAGGCTGGGCTGAGGGACATCCCCACCCCCCATGCACAAATTTCTAGTTATTGTATATAAGGCTATCTAATACCAATAATTAACCAACCAGAGACAATCTTATTATGTGATGTGATCAATATATTTATGGTTCCATACAAGGCATTCACACCTGAAGGCTATTATTGTGTTGGCTGTTGTCATTTTTTAGTCTGACAATCTAAGGGAAAAGAGGTCAGTGCCCCTGATTAGATAGTCAGGTATTGCATGTTTTAAAAATTCTTGCAGCACACTGGTTGAAAATCACTGCAATAGGTAAATAAATAGCAGGATGGTTACAGCTGAGAAATGAACTCTTAAACCAAAAGATGAAAGTGAAGAAAACTCCCACACAGAAAAAGAAAAGAAATAGAACCCAGTGGTGTGGCTCCTGCAGCCCCTCCCCCCAGGGGATGGGCCCCCATCACCCCAAGTAGCCTAAAGCCTCTCCCGCTGGCCGGCCCTGCCCCTGATGGCCCCCTCTACCCCAATAGGGGTCAGGGCCAGCCGGCTAACCTCCTGCAGCCCTTCCCCTCAGCCGGACCTGCTCCCAATGGCCCCCACCCCCCCATCACCCCAATCAGAGGCAGGACCTGCTGGCAACCACGCATGGCCCCTCCCCCAGGCCACTGGTCCCCGATCAGCCCTCCCACCCCATTTGGGGGGTGATTGGCCAGCCCACCATGTACAGCCCCTCCCCATGGCCAGCCCCACCCCTGATCATCCCCTCCACCCAAATCCCGGGCGGGGTCCACCAGCCAATCATCTGCAGCCCCTCCCCACAGCCGGCCCAGCCCCTGATCAGGGCAGGCCCACAGGCCAACCTCCTGCCATCTCCTCCTCCCAACAGGCCAGGCCCCAACCCCCCGATTGGGGCTGGGCCTGCCAGAACCCAAACTGGGCCTCTAGTTTAAAATAAAAAGATGGTGCTGATAAAGCCACAGAAAGATGACCTAAAGACATGAGCAGAGATTTTACAGAAAGGAAGCACATATGGCCAATAAACATACGAAGAGATGTTCAACATGAGTGGTGACCAGGAAAACACAAATCAAGACATAATAAAACACCATTTCACACCCATTCAATTGGCAAATTTTTTTTTTAAAAAGTCTGACAATACCAAGTTAGGGCATATGTGCAGCCACAGCCACATGATTTTCTGCACATTGCCAGTGGGAGTGCCTTGGTGGGACCGTTTTTTTTTTTTTTAAAAAAAAACAGTCTTGCGTTATTTCCTGAAGTTGAAAATTAACATAACCTATGCCCTAGATTTTCACTCACTCAGATGTACTCAGGAAACATGTGCAAGAGTATTCATAGCAGCACTATTCACAATAGCAAAAACCTGGGAACAACCCAAGTGTCCATCTACAGCGAGTAGAAGATTATATTGCAGTCTATTCTCACACAGGGGTTAAAAGAAACCACAGCGACAGACAACAGGACGAATAAAACTCAGCAGTACAACAGCAAGTGAAAAAAAATAAGCCCTCCCCCCTCAACATTACATGTAGCATAACATCATTTTTATAAAGTTACAAATAAGTAAAAACTTTAAAAATAACATTTTAGGAATTACATAGATAAAGACTCTTAAAAAGGAGGACAAGGAAATGAAGAGAGATTTCGGATTATTGTTACATAATGTGGGGAGAAGGAAGGAAAGGTTAGTTGTGAGGAGCGTCCACATCATTAGATGTATTTTTATAAAGACAGAAGTAGATCAGTGGCTGGCAGGGGCCTGAGGCGCAGTGAGAGAGGGAAGGGAGTGGGGAGTGACTGCTAATGTTTACGGGGTTTCTTTTTGGGGTGATGAAAATGCTCTAGAATTAGACAGTGGTGATAGTTGCACAACTTTGTGAATTCACAAAATCCACTGGCTTGTATACTTTAAATGTGAATATTGTGATGATATGTGAATTATATCCCAACTTAAAAACAAAACAAAACAGGAAAAAGCTTTTTATAAAACTGCAGCAATTAACAGTATTTATTGGCTTAAAGGTAGGTAAATAAATTAATGGAGTCCAGACTCTATAATAAATTAATTATATGGCCCAGAAATGAATCCACAAATATGTGGCCAATTGGTTTTTTTACAAAGATGGAGAAAATATAGGGGTTTTTTCAACAAATGGTGCCAGAAAAACTGGATATATGTACACACACACAAAAAGGAGCTTTCAGCCATGCTTTGACCCATATATAAAATTTTAAACTCTAACTCATAAACCTTTAGTGTAAAATCTGAAGTTGTTATAAAAGTTCTAGAAGAAAACATAAGAGAAAATCTTCATGACCTTGAGTTTGGCAAAGGTTGCTTTGCTGCAACACCAAAAACATGATCCCTTTTACTTAAAAAGGGGTTTTTAAAAAAGGACAGGAGATGAATTAGACTTCATCAAAATTTAGACATTTAAGATCATGAAAAGACAAGCCGCAGACTGGGAGGAAATATTTGCAAATCACATTTCTGAGACAGATCTTTTATCTGAAACATACATAAAACTCTCAAAACTCTGTAAGAACCAAACAAACAACCCAATAAAAAAAATGGGCAAAAAATTTCAATAGACATTCTACCAAAGACAATATAGGGATGGCAAATAAGCTCATAAAAACGATTTGCTAAACTTCATTAATCCTTAGTGAAAAGCAAAGTAAAACCACAATGAAATGCCACTACTAATTTTAGTGTGTCTAAAATTAAAAAGATGGATCATATCAAGTGTCAGTGACAATGTGGAGCAACTAACCCAGATACTACTGGTGGGAATGTAAAATAGTACAACCACTTTGCAAAAGAATTTGGCAGCTTCCTAAAAAGTTAAACATACCTTTATAATATTAGTCATTCCACTGCTAGCCATTTGCCCAAGAGAAATGAAATCAGATGTCTACACAAATTCTTGCATATGAATGTTCATAGCGGCTTTATTTGTAACAGTCCCCAACTTGGAACAATGCGAATGTCCATTGACAGGTGAATAGCTAAACAAATCTTAGTGTGTCTCTACTATGAAATACTACTCAGCAATAAAAAGGAACAAACTATTGATACACAGGACAGTACTGAAGAATTTCAAAACAATCAGGCCGAGTGAAAGAATCCAACAAGAGAGAGTACATACTGTATCATTTCATTTATATACTGTTTTAGAAGATGTAAACTATTTCACAATGTCAGGAAGCAGATCAGGGGTCGCCTGGGGATGGGGTGAAGTGGGGTGGGAGGTCAGGAATAGATTACAAAGGGGCACAGGAAATTTTCAGTGGTGATGGATACGCGCATTATCTTGATTGTTGTGATGGTTTCACGGGTGTAAACATAATGTCAAAACTTACTGAATTGTGCACTTTAAATGTGTGCAGTCATTTATACCTCAATAAAGCTGACAAAGATACCCTTGGCCTGTGTTCATAATTGTTCAGAGCTGGTATACTATTCTTTTTGCCTTTGCGCATGTTTGAAATTTCCCTTGTTAAAAAGAAAAAAGAAAAGGTCTGTAACTGTGATGGTTTTAAAATATTTTCACAAACTCTTTGATATTCTTCCCTTCTACAAGTGTAGACTAAGTCCTCTCCCCTCTCCTTAAGTGTAGGCTGTACTCAGTGACTGGATTTTCATGAACAGAAACAGTGTAAGTAATGATGTGTGACCTCAGAGACCAGGTCATAAATGACAGTGCATATTCCTCATGTTCTCTCCTTAGACCATTCACTCTAGGTGAAGCCGACAACTAGATTATGAAAACACTCAAACATCACATGGCAAGGCACTGAGGCTTCTGGTTAACAGCCATTGCAGAACTGAGTCCTCCTGCCAATAGTCATGACAGTGAACTTAGAAGCAAATCTTCCAGCCCAATCGAGCCTTCAGATTACAGTGCAACCCCTACTGACAGGAGAAACCCAGAGCCAGAACCATTCACCTCAGACACCCTGGAATTCCCACTCATTGTAACTGTGAGATAATAAAGATCTGTTGTTTTAAGGCCCTGTTTTGGTGCAGTTTGTTAGGCAGCAATAGATAACTAACTATACTAATATTCTAACATCATAAAACCAGAAGATAGGCAAAAAATGTATCCATATGAAACATGATTGGACAGCTTAACCAATCAAAAGTGTCAGCTTCTACAGCAAGTATCTCCTGGCTCATCCAGACCTTATTGGTGTGCCCCCCACCCCCTTTTATGAGCTGCTGCAGCCCCTGCTCTCTGGCCCTTGTGGTTAGTCCATGCTGCCCTGGACACAAGGCACAAAGTTGTCCCCCAGAGCCAATCTTTGTGTCTCTAGGGAGGCCTGAAGATTTCCAAGGCCATCCCCTGCTTGTCTCAGAGCACACTACACTGGGCCAACCTCATGGGAATAAATACTTTCTGACAGATGGAAGTCAGGAATGCAAACAGAACCATTCCCCATCTCATTCAAAGTAGGGAGAGAGTGGAAGTTTCTCTGGAGAGCACTATCTCACTCCAAAGAATAATGAAACTAAATGGAAGCAACCTTCAGAGGTAAGAATTACCAAGCCTGGAGAGACTATAGATGAGGACAAGGAGTCTCACAGAAGTGCAGTAACTATCCCAAGTTTGCACATCTTGGAAGTGGCAGTATCACTATTGAACGTCAAGTCTGCCTTGACTGGGCACTGGAGTGTCACAGGGAATTCATACCAGGGCCTGTGTCCTCTGCACTGTCCAGGGAGGTCAAACCCATGTGGTATGGAAGAGTGTGTGCATTACCATCCCCCTGGCCATGTTGTTCCTCCCTGCCAAAGGTAACCTTCCCCATCCCCTGCACCCGCCAACCCCACTTCCTCTCTCTGCGTTGACTTCTCCAACCCACCGTGCTCTTCCCTCCTGACATAACATCCAGCCCTGCTTTCTGAATTTATTCTCCATTTCCTGTGTGAGCAAACTGGGTGTGTATCCAAGGGGCAGGAAATGCACCTCAGAGGTTTCCCCACAGTGCCCGGTGCTCGCTCTGTCCTGGGTTACATGATGAAGCTGGGGAGAATATGGTCCTTGACCACCACCAGCCCAGACCCTGAGGCTGCTGTCAGGCTCCTCCAAGCTGGCTCCCAGACCCAGACCTGTCTTCAGGGGACAGCTCCACCCGGTCAAGGCCTCTGTGGGAATGGGATTTCTGAGCATACTGGAAGGGCCGCATACTTTTGTCTTAAAGCTGCAGAGGAGGCCTCCTCCTTCCCACTTCCTTCCCACCCAGGCTTGCAGAGCCCAGCACGGGGGGGGGGGGGGGGGGGGGGGGGGAGGGGCAGGGGGGGGGCAGAGGGGAAGGGCTGGTCGGAGTGCAGGCGCCAGCTCCACAGGGAGGGAGAGAATAGCTCTTTCTGTCCCTGTCCTCAGAGCTGCAGAAGCCCTTTGGGATAGTCAGGCCAGAGGACCATGGCTGCCCTAGGGCTCCTCCTCCCACATCAGGAAACTCTCTTACAAGAGACTCCTCTGGTCACAGGTCACTGTGTCTGAGCTGAGAACACACAAAGCTATTACCATGACCTTGCAGCTGGGGGCAGGGGTGTCATTCGTCATCATCATCCTCACCTTGTAGGCATGAGGGTCTGGTGGGGAGAAAAGGGATAAAAGACACAGGCCCTTCCCTAAGAAACATACAATCTAGTCGGGGAGGGAGGTACTATGTTTTAAAAGTCTATATTCGTAAGACAACGGCTAGGGGTGTAAGTTTGGATGGCTGCTGCCCACACTAGGGCGCCAGGAGCTCAGAGCATTTGGAGAGACTATGGGCTGCAGAGGCCAGAGTCTGACTTAAGGTTTGGAGTGTGTAAGCCTAGGAGGCAGGCAGAGCTGAGTCCAATCCTAATGGTCTCAGTCAGCTAGTGAGGGAGTGTGACTTGGGGCAAGTTCTTGGGCATTTCTGGACCTTGGTTTCCTTGTCTTGGAAACTGAGGTGTTCATAATGCCCATTTCATTACATTCTTGGGAGAATTAAATGAGACTGTGTGCATGTTACACACATATACACCAAGGTCCGCAATGTGTGCAATCCATGCTCCCACCATACTGTGCCTGGGGGGCTGGCGCTCAGGTAGCTGCCTGGCATAGGTGGCCCTCAGCCATGAAGGATAGGAGGGATGCCACAGAGAAGCAGCCTGAGCAAAGGCGCAGAGGCAAGACTGGGCAAAACCTACTTAGCAGAGAACAAAAAGTTCAAGTTCCACATGAGTATGAGTTCAAGAGAGGTTAGGGATCTGGGGGGGTCTCCCACGGCTTGCCAGGCAGAGCAAACCTGGACCCTCTGTGCAATAGCCATGCCCTGTCCCATGCCCACTCCTTCCTTCAAGAGCAGGGAAAGCAGAAGCAGAAGATCTGAAGGAGGGCTGGGCCCATGCTGGTTCACTTGCTTCTACAGCTCAACTCCACCCTGTTGTGCTGAGGAAGGATTTCATGGAGCATGGGGTCCGGTTGGGGGACATAAACAATTAGGGGAGCAGAGAAAGCTGCCCCAGAAGATGCAGGGTGGTAAGGAAATGGCTGTGGGTACACACATGTACACCGATACCCACACATAGGTACCCTCCTCCCGGACATGGGTACAGAGAGGCCTGCTAGAGGCGGGCACATGCACAGAGGTGCACACCACATTGCTCTTTCACACAGGCTGAGTAGACAGGCAGTACGAAATGCATGGACACACCCGGAGCTCCAGGGCTACCTGCATGGGTAGGCAGGAGCCTTCCTGGTACACTAAGAGGGCAGACCCAAGTGCATACACAGGCATACACAACACACACCAGACATACAAACAGGATCCTCACAGAAGCAGGGACAGAGAAGGAGAGTTGCAGGCAGACGGGAGCTGTGTGGGGAAGCACGGGCAGAGCTTGACTATTCAGAGGAGGAGGGGAGGGTGTTCAGGGAGCGGGGACAGCGGGGCAGAAGGAGGAAAGGCACAGCAGGGCCTCTGAACCCAAAGTGCAGGGAAAATCCCCCATGCATGTGTCATGCTTCATAGTTTGCAAACAACTTCCCTGCTCACCTTACATGTGAGAGAATGAGGCTCAGAGGGGAAAAGCCAAGTTCAAAGTCACATGGTTAGGAAGTAGCACTCTCTTGTCTGTGCCCGGAAAGAGGGGACAACTGTGCCAGAGCGGCTTACTTGTGCCAGGCGTGGAGGACCTTAAAGGCCAGGCTGACATTTGTGTTGAGAAATGGGGCCCGTGGTGGCTTTAGAGTCTTGTGGACATCCACCCGCACTCCACAACCAACACAATCATCATCTCTAGATGCCAAGAGACTAAGATGCCCCATTTCTGTTTAACAAACACAATAAATTATGGACCGCTTTTTAAAAACCAGATGCTCCATGACATGGACATGTGCACAGACAAAGACACCCCCTCTCACCCGAGCCCATGCAGGGGGACACAGGCACAGAGATGCCCAGAGAGCCACACCATTAAACCGAAGCTTCCAGGCCATCACAGAGACCTCCACTTACATGCTATAGCACAAATGACACTCGCATGCGAACGCAGAGGCCCACAGAGGCCTGCACACAGCGAGGCCCTTCCGTTGGCTGTGGTGTAAAGCAGGTTGACTGTGTGTCCTTCTTGCTCATGCTTTGTCATAGAGGCAAGCTTACTCCATGATCAGCAAGCCGGGCCCTTGGCCCTGAGCTCCCTTAGGTGAGTCTGAGCCCTTCTCTGCATCACAGTGCCCCTCAAACAAGTCCCTGCGCCGAACTTCAGCTTCCGCTGTGACAAGTCTTTTCCCATCTTGGTGTCATCTGAGCCCCTGAGCACCCACCGCTAGGGTCAGTGACATTCTCTCCACTGGCAGGGGAGGAAGACGGGGCCGGCCCAACCAAGGTCAAGCAGTGAGCTAGCAGGCCTCTGTCCCGAATTAAACTCCTGAAGGTAAGGCGTTTCAAACTCCCTGGGGGCCTTGGCCAGACCCTGGGCTCTCCTACCTCCCAAACCCTCTTTGACAAGCCTCACAGAATTGCTACAAGGACATGGGGGTGACATGTGGGTTTCAGTGATTGGGACAGGGTAGGGGGGCGTAGGACACTAGCAGCTGAGTTCCCAAGGTATGTTCAAGTCTCCTGTTTGCCACATAGAGGTGGGTACTGTTGAGGGCACCAAAAGAATGTGGGGGAGAGCGAGGGGGTGGGAGCGGAGAAGATGCCCTGAGCTGCAGCTGGAGTGAACTGGCCATCACCCCAACTTCATGGCTCCCTGGCCATTTCCTGGGCCTCCCCTTCCTGAGAACACTCCAGAAACCCTGTTGGGCTGAATGGGCTCTCTGTCTAGGACCAGAGCATTCATCCATGAACTGAGTCAAAGGACAGGGGAAGCTTCAAGGATGTGAGGAAGAGCACGCTGGAGCTGCCCACCCCTCCCACCCTGCCCAGGCCCAGCAGTCCAGCCATATCGCAGGCTTCCCTGGCAGGCCCTCCATGCAGAACCCATGACCACAGGTTCCTAGGTGGCCTACTTTGCCCCACCACGGGCTGCCCACTGGGATAGAGGGAAGAACCCTGGGCCTAGAGCAGGAGGAGCTGGTGCAGGATGAGATAGAGGGAGTCTTTGAGCTCTCAGGGTTTTAAAACCTGTTCTTGGTGTTAAAAAAAATTATAAGATGCCTCTAAGAGAAAAGAGAAATAATTTTGGGATCTGCTATGCTGGTTTATCCTGCTCATTTATTTATCCAACAAAGTATTCAATTGAAAACTTATTCCATGCAATGCTGTGCATTAGGCACTTGGACTATACATAAAGATGGCTAAAATAGTTTCCATTTTCCCAGTGTTTACAACCCAATTATGGAGATAGATAGGTAACAACTCACAGTAATAAAGAAGGAAATCCAAGATATTATTAGCAAGTAGCCATAGGGGCTGGGAGTGAGGTATTCATTATAGCTGGAGGGGTTTAGACAAGGCTTCCTGAGAGTGGAGGGCTGGGGTGGGTAGCCTGGATTTGAGACCTACTGACTGTGGCTGGTGAGGGTTCCAGCAGAAAGCAAAGATGAGAAAGGATGGAACTGCACTGTGGGCTCTCAAATAGCTAAACCTCTGGAGATGGTGGGTCTGGGTCTAGTCGATGGACAGGGCAAGCCAGGCCTTAGAGGGTCCACCCACCCACCCAGGATGAGGAGACCAGCTCACCCTGTTACCTGCCCTCCCTGTTCTCAGTTGATTGGATCAGTCTGGGCACTCATTCCAAGCTGGCCTAGCCAGAACACCACCCAAGGAAGATTGGAACTAATTGGATCAGTAGATTGTTTCCCTGGGGGAGGGTGTGTGTTAAAAGTAGAGAGAGAAAAAGAAAGGTATTTAGCTGGTGGTGAGAATAGAAGAAAAAAAGCAAAGGGAGAAGAGAAGGAGGGTGTGTTAAGCAGAGTTCAAGCGCTCGGGAGGTAATGAGTTGGCCAGGTCTGCACCTCTACACTGAGCCCCAGCCTCGGGAGCCCTGACCCTGCTGTCCACCTTGGTCTTTCTTGGCTTTTCCTGGCTTTTGCCAGATGGTCTAGCTATGTGGCTAAGGGTTGTGTTGCCCAATTGCCTGTGCACCTGGCCTCCCCACCTTTGCTACAGGAGGCAACCTGATCTTCATAAAGAACATCAGAATGAAACAAGCATATGGAAGGGCAGGCTAAGAAGGTGGAGTTTGTTTATGGATAGTGGGGTCCTTGGAAGTTGTTTGAGGCTGTTTAGGAAGACCCTCAGGCAGAGTTGGGAGAATGAACAGAGAGGCTCTCAATTGCCCTGCCCTGTCCCGCAAAGAGGACTTGAAGTGCAGCTGGAAGGTGGCTGTAGGGTGGACAGACATGAATGGACTTCAGGAACCTTAAGGAATTGGGGATGAGAAGAAACAGTTAAAGACTCCTGGGTGCAGAACCCGTGAAGCGAAACAGGTTTGGGAAAGAGAATGGGTTGAGTTGCACGACCTTATGACAATCAGGAGGAGTTATTTTTGGGTCGGGACATAGAAAAATGGCAGATACAATGAGAAAGCTTTCAACCACAATGCATGACCACCCTCTTGGGTGGGTTGAGATGTAGTCATAACTGAGTGACACTATCTGCAACTCTGTCCCTCCTCTTGGATCAAGATTAAAAGGTTTGTTGAGGCCCAAAGACATAAAAACATGAATGAGACGACCAACAAGAAAGTGAGCAAGAGACTAGGACAGGAACTTCTCAAAAGAGGACATCTCAACTGCCAACTACACGTGAAAAGGTGTTCCAAAGGCCCACCTTTAACATTTCTGGCGCCCAGACCCCATAAGTCTAGTGGCAACCCAATGAACAGAAGTCTCAATATTTCAAAATTAAAAACTGAGTTAACAAACGAGTAATTAAAACATATTCTATCTTCCAAACTTCACAAATACACATTCACAGTGACCTAGAAGGCCAGGCTCAGATTTAATGCTCAGAATGCAAAGTTTTAAATGTAAATGTAAATGTGGTAATTTAGGTACAGAAGGCTCCAGCCTGCAGCCCCCAGCCCATTCTCCTCTTCTTCTGACCCCAGCAGTACCCTGTGCTACACAGGACCTCACACTCATGTGTGGGGACATTCCAGCCTACATGTCCATGGTCCATGCACATCTTCACAGGACCTCACACTCATGCATGGGGACATTCCAGTCTACACGTTCATGGTCCATGCACATGTAGCAAACTTCTGCTCCAGACCGCCCTTGAGACTAGAGATAAAATGTGTGCACAGTGCAGTCCAGAGGCCTGGAGAGGTGGCCTGGGCAGGCTGTGGAACCTGGTTGGGGAACATGTGAGCAAGGAATTCCAGAATCCTAAGTACCAGCTCCATCCCTAAGCAGATAAATTAACCCCTATGAGCCTCGGTTTGGTTACTATAAAGACTCAATAAAATCTCTTCTACGAGGTTGTTATGAGGTAAAGACATTATGTAACTAAATACCCATTCAAATGTTAGTCCAGTAAATTTAATGGTACTGGGCTAGGTGCTGACTTGACAGCTTAGCCCGGGCTGCCATGTGTCACCGGGCATAGTGACAAACTGAGAGGCTGGCTGGGCTCCACCTGAACCCTTCTTGCAGCCCCATTAGGGAAGGGCAGGAGGCAACTAACCAGCACCAGCGATAGCCATGGGCAAGGTGGGCAGGAGTCTGGGTCCCCTTGGGCCTCAGGGCGACCCACATCTCTGGCTCAGAGGCCTGACTGGGCTCAGAGTTCTGGCACCACCCATGAGTTGGGTAACAGGATTCTGGTCCCCGCAGTATATTTGCCAACTGGGCTGGCTTACAGCTTGGGTATGCCAGAAGCTGGGAGACCTATTTTTGCTCTAGGCACAGGCCAATGGCAGAAAAAAAAAGTTAAATTAAGATGACTTTGCTCTTTCTTGGCACGGAAACAGTGCAACTCGCCTACTGTTTAACATAAGAGATTAAAGGATCTCTTCAGTAAAGACAATGAATCCTAAATGTGTGTAGATCTGCTCTGAGGCTGGCAAGTGAGAAACAGGGCCAGTAAGGACTGAGGACAGAAAGAGAAGTGAGGGAAGGGAGAAGGAGAAAGAAAGAAAGAAAGAAAGAGAGATGAGAGGAAGCTCTGGAGGGAGAAAGGCAGAGGGAGAGAGAGAGAGTTTTGAAAAAGGGAGGGAGGAAGAGAACACCAATTCAGATACACAGAAGGCAAATGAGGGGAGGAGAGAGAGGAAGAGAGTCAGAGACCAAGAGGCACAGATGGCAGAGAAAGAAAAGATTTAGTGGGTTTGAGGAGTGCATTGAGGAGGCGGTGAGGGATGAGTATCTGGATGTAACTTCATCCTGGTTCACCACTGTTCAAGCTCATCAATTATTACTCTCTGGGAACCCATGGGGGGTGGGTGGAGCAGGAAAGGGGGGCACGTGAATTAATCCAAGCAGTCCGTAAAAGAGGAAGTTATTCTCTATTGCCCCAAAGGTTTCCAGCCAAGGAGTATAGCCCCCTGCAGCATCCCTGTCACTTCCATGAGCAAGGGCAGGAAAAGAGTTAACCTGGAGCAGATTCCAGTGGACAGCATCCAGCCCACCGCGTGGTCATGTGGTGAAGACAATCAGAGAGAGAGGTGTCTCCTTCCCAGTAGCTTTCCAGAGCAGCAGGGTCCCAGGCCCAGCCAGCAGGCCTGACACCCAGGCCCAGTGGGCAGCTGCTTCCCAAGGTGAGATCTGAGAAGCACCAGAGAGACAGCTCTACCCCAAAATATCTCCCCCACCGCCCATCAGGGATTTGACCTCCCCTTAGGGTAACAGCCTCTACGGGGGCAGGAGTCAGGAAGCCTAGCTGAGGGTCCCAGGTAAAGCTCCTGATTTCCAATGTTCCTTTTCTGTTCATTTCTGAGGGTTGCTATGAGAACCAACCTGATAATGGATGGGCAAGATCATGGCCTGAGTTTGAATCTGACTCTGCTACTAACTAGCCAGGTGACTCGGACCCTCTGATTCCTCCCCTAATATGAGAAAAAAATAAAGTTGTTGTGACAATGAAGAAAAGTATTATTTGTAATAACTTGGCACCAGTTGGTGGCCAATAAAAAGTACTTACTTTCTTTCCCTCCTCTAAACTGGAAAACTCAAGCATTATTAGGATTCCTCTGTGTATAGGGACCCATATCACTTTCTGGACCCAAATGCATATATTCCTGGGAGGGAAATACACCTAACCTGTTGTCAACATCTTTTCACAAATATTTTACAATAGGAAAAACAGCTGAGAGCAAGTTTCTCATAGCAACACAGCACAGGTGAGGTTTGATAAAGCTAGGTGAGACATTGGTCCAAGGTTGGGCACTGCCTGGGTTCAACCAGGCAATCAATCAGTTCTCCACCTGGCAAATTCTAACATGTTCTTTAGGACTCAACTCAAATGCCACCTTTTCAGTGCTGCCTTCCCCACTTGAGCTAGTTACTCCTTTGGGTCCCACCATTCTTTGTCCATAGCTGTTCTACTGCATTTCTCACATTTTACTGCAATTATTGGTTGCCTCTCCTATCAAACAGAATTCTTTGAAAGCAAGGAAAGCATCGTGTTTAACTCTGGACCACCATCTCTTGGCATAGTACCTGGGCCAGAAAGGCACTCAAGGTTTATTGAATAAACACCCACTCTTGCCTCCCCTCTGGGGAAACCGGAAAACAGAAATGCTTAACCGCTGAGGGGATCCTCCTTGTCATCAAAAGTAAAGCTCTTTCATTTGCATAGCCTTTACAGATTATACACTTATCCCCATTACCTCATTTGCTCCTCCAAATGGCCCCATGAAGTAAACAGGAAAGGTACTGTGCCTCATATGACAGCTGAGAAAAAGAACTAAGAAAAGCTAAAAGACTTACTCAAGGTCATCCAGCTACTGGCACCCAGGTCTCCTGAATTCTAGTCCAGAACAAATCTGCTGAGGTCTCATTGGGTCAGGAAACTCACAGGCCAGCTGGGGAAAGAAATGGGGGATATTATTTTCAAGGATTTTTGAAGCTAAAGAATTATAAACTTTTTAAAGAAAGCTTCTTATTTTTTTTAAAGAAAGCCCAATAAGTAAAACATACAAAATATATGAAAGCAGAATATTACATGAATTTCCTTTACAAGTTCAAATTGATTACATTTCATTATGATTAAGTTGATGAATGAGAATAATAAAGCTGTTGTAAATCAGGCACAAATGTAAAGTCAAGATGATATACGACCTCTGCAGCCAAGCGAGCCTCATTATCAAATGAGTTTTTGTATTTTGTTTTGAATTATAATTGTTGTTTAGTTTTGTAGCTTACATTAGAGAGAGTAGCTAAGTACTTTTTAATGACTATCGAGTAGGCGCCAGATCAGGACAAGTGCTACTTTTCTCCATTTGTCACAGAAATGGACTCCTGCTATAAATAAGGCTAGAAACTTTTAAAAGTTAAAATATCTTGTCTCTCTTTGATCTGAGCATATCCAGGGCACCCTCTCTTCTGAATGGGGTAGAGTATTCCATGCACTATAGACTGAATGTTTTGTCCCTTCAAAAGTCACATGTTGAACCTAATCACCAATATGATGGTATTTGGAGGTGGGGCTTATGTTTGGTGATTAGGTCATGAGGAGGGAATCTTCATGCATGGGATTACTGTCCTTATAAAAGAAATCCCAGAGAGTTCTCTTACCCTTTCCACCATGCGAGGACTCAAGAGAACTGGATCCTATCAGCTGTCTATGAACCAAGAAGCAGTCTCTCATCAGATACTAAATCTGTTGATGACTTGATCATGGATTTCCCAGCTTCTAGACCTGTGAGAAGATAATTTCTGTTGTTTGTAAGCCACCCAGGCTATGGTATTCTGTGGTAGCAGCCCAAATAGACTAAGACACCATGAGAAGGATGCATCATTTTTTGTTTAGCTATTCTTGTGTAGGCATTGGTGTTATTGCCAATGAATGCCTTTGAACATAGACTGCATACTTGTAGAGCATGTATAGGATATAATCCAAGAAGAGGGATTACTCAGTCAAAGAGCAGGTGCATTATACATTTTCATAGGTATTTCCAAGTTGGCCTTCAATGAAGTCTGCCCCACCTACCTGCTAGTCTGTCTCCATTTTATTCTGTGTCAATATGCATGACATCACTTCAATTTCCATTTCTTTAATTATGAATGAGACGGAGTATTTCTTCATGTGTCTACTGGTGATTATAAATGCCTATTCATATTCTTTGCCTATTTTCCTCTTGGTCTTATCTGTTCTCCTTTTTTGATTTATTGATCTTTGAATATTAAGGAAGTTTCCATCCTCTTTGCCAACCAAACTCCTATATCAGAGAAAACTGTCCTTCAAAAGTGAGGGAGAAATCAAGGCGTTCCCAGATAAGCAAAAGCTGAGAGAGTTCAGCAACAACCTGTGGGACCACCTCATGGGCCCTATCTATGTCAAGTTCCAGTGTAAGGAGGATGCAGAGTGGGCAGTGGTTTAACTCAACAACCGCTGGTTCAACAACAGGCAGACTGTGTATGCTGAGCTGTCTCCTGTCGCCGGCTATTAGGAGTCGTGCTGTTGGAGTACAAGATGGGGGGAATGTTCCCCTGGTAACTTCTGTAACTTCATGCACCTGGGACCTCTGGCAGCAACTCTATGGGTGGGGAGCCAGGCACATGTACCTCAAGGCCAGCCTCTCAATATTTCTCATACCTTAAGGCCCCTATACCCTGAGATGAACCTGATCCTATGCCTCAACACAGTGTCTCAAGCCTTTTGTATTTTAAGACTGGCCTTGAGCCCCATCTCAAGGCCAGTGCCTAAGTCCCAATGGAAAAACACACACACAAGTTTTTTAGGTTTTCTATATCTTCATTGATATTTTCATTTTGTTAATATATAATTTCGGTAAATGGTATGTTTATCTTTTAACAAACATTTTTCTATTTGACTTCACATATTTCTTTGACTCTTTAAGTATCTGTAAGTTGATTGTTTTAAGTCTTCGGTATAGTAGTTCAGTTATCAAGTCTTTTTCAGGGACAGTTTCTGTAGATTTAATTATTCCTTTGAATGAGCCAAACTTTCCTGTGGTTTTTTTTTTTTTTTTTTTGTATGCCCCATGATTTTTTTGTTAAAAACTGGACATTTGGATCTAATAATGTGCTAACTCTAGGAATCAGATTATTCCCCTTCCCCAGGGCTTGCTGTTTTTTAATTATTGTTTTTGTTTTGGCTTTTTTATTATTGTAGGCTGATTCTGTGCCATGGATCTGCCTGAGGTGTAAACTTAAGTTCTTCTCAGGTCTTTTCTGAGCCTGTACCTTTTTCTGGACATGTGTGGTCACTTTCTAACTTTCCCCATATCTACAGTTGCTTTTGAATATCCTAGTCTTAATGTCTGGCTCCAAACAGGGGAAAAGAGAACATTAAAATGGAGGAATGAAACGACATCAGCCTTTTAAGTTCCTGGAAGTCCCTTTGGCCGGAGGACAGGCAATAACAATGGCCACCCACCTCTTTGTTTGTACCTCTGTGATCAGAAACAGCAGTCAGCTATCAGAAGACAGATCACTGATATTTTGAGAACAGGTTTGCCCACCCTGGTTTCCACAGGCTTCATGCAAGCTGCTCCTGGAATATCTGTGCTCAGCTGCCTGCCATGGAGTTGGGGGAGTGGAGGTGGGAGGAATAAGAGGGACAGCTGCAACAGTGCTAAGAGCTGAACTTGACTGAAATTAATAGCAATTTATTGTTCAAGCCTTTCCCTGGAAGTTGCAGGTCTTCCACAGACTCAGAGTTCCAAAATAGTTACATCAGACAGATTCTGCCAGGGTAATTGTTTTCTGGGTGGGGAGACTGATTCCTGGTGCTTCCTACTTTGCCATATTCTCAAAATCCTCTCTATTTAGTTTATTCTGGTTCAATTTACATGAACATAGCTGGAAAGTTACACCAGTTACACCAGGCTTATTATGAAAATTAGCACCTCTATCCCTGTATTCTCCACTAAGTGTTGCTCCCCAGAGGCAACCAGTTTCAATGACTATCGTGGATTCATTTGGTTTGTACATCCACATCTCTCAGTAACATGCTTATGCTGCTATTTTTGATTTTTCAGTTCTAGATATTATCTATTGACTTCCCACTATGGAAAATAAGGAGTGAGCTTTCTTTTAACCCCTGGCCCACCCCATCACATACATGCACACTTTTCATTGTTCTGTCCTCCCAATACAGTTATATCACAATTTTTTTTTGATCTCTCTATTTACATTTTTTTGTGACTTTGTAAGTCCAGGTCCAGCTGAGACATATAGTAAGCTTGGATGGTTTTATCTTTCCTGCACAGTGTTGCGTTCTGACTAGAATTAATATGTGTTTTATTTTCCCGTTATCTTACTTTTTGATGACCTCCTTAGTAGTTCAATTTCAAACTCTCCCCCGTTTGTGTAAACCTCTCAACGTGTTCAAACACACTAGGCGTTCTATCAGTTTAAGCTTCTCATGGAACAATCTCCTGAGTCTTCTGACCTGTTCAAGTCTGTTCTCTTTGCCCTCTGCACTTGGCACATAGCTGTTGTCCTTGGAATTCCTTTCTCCATCATTTTGGGGATTTCCTTCTCTTCCTTGTATTGAATCCTTTGTTTCCTGAATCTTCTGTTTTCCCAACGTTTCTGAGAAAGGGTGTGTGGAAGACAGTTTTCTTAATTTGAATATCTAAAAGTGTCTCTATTCTGCATTAAAACTTGACTGATGGCTTGCCTTGGGTATAAATTTCTATGTTTAAATAATTTTTTCATCAGAATTTTTTCCCTGGATACTAATCTTTTATTATTTATATGTAATGCAAATTTCTTTTACTATATCATATAATTTTTTCACGTCATTTTTTATTTTTAAAATCAAATTTATTGGGATGGCATTGGTTAATAAGATTATGTAGGTTTCAAGTGTACATTTCTGTTTTTTTAAAATACATTTTTATTGATTTCAGATAGGAACGGAGAAGGAGATAGAAACATCAGTGATGAGAGAGAATCACTGATTGGCTGCCTCCTGCACACCCCCTACTGGGGATCAAGCCTGCAATCCAGGCATATGCCCTTGACCAAAATCAAACCCAGGACCCTTCAGTCCACAGGCCGACGCTCTCTCCACTGAGCCAAACCAGCGAGGGCCAAGTGTACATTTCTATGATACATGATCTGTATATTGCATAAACACACTGCCTCATTATACTGTCTCACAAACTTGCCTCTGAGAATTATGAAGACATTCGGATTCTAAATGTTTGTATGTGACTTTCCAGAATCTTGTGAGATATTCTCTTTGATTTTCAGTGTTCTGAAATTTCATGATATGCATCTAAGAAGGTCTATTTTACCCATTTTACTAGAAATTAAAAGAGCCCTTTAATCTAGAATTGCATAAGCGTCTCATCTAGTGAATTTTCTTCTATTATTTCTTTGTTTTTGCCCCTCCCCAGTGACCCCCATTTCCTAGTATTTATTCTCTCATGTAGTCCCATTCTTTATTGAAAGGGGTGACTTGTGTGACCATTTGGATGTTGTAGACCAGCGATTCTCAACCTGGGGTCGCGACCCCTTTGGCGGTCGAACGACCCTTTCACAGGGGTCGCCTAAGACCATCCTGCATATCAGATATTTACATTACGATTCATAACAGTAGCAACATTACAGTTATGAAGTAGCAACGAAAATAATTTTATGGTTGGGTCACAACATGAGGAACTGTATTTAAAGGGCCAGAAGGTTGAGAACCACTGTTGTAGATGATGGATGCTATCCAAAGCTAGTCATAAAACACATTTCCTTGGTCTCTTGGATCACTTTCATGGGGAAAGACAGCTGTCATCTCAAGAAGATACTAAAGCCACCCTCTGGAGAGGCTCACATGGTGGGGAACTGATACCTTCCACTAACAAAGAGCACAACCTTGACAGTCATATGAGCAAGCCACCTTGGAAGCATATTCTCCAGCTCTAGTTAAGCCACAAGAAAACTGCAGCCCTGACTCACCTGCAGCTGAACCTCATGAGAAACCCAGAGCCAGACCATTCAGCTAAATCACTCCTGAACTCACGGCCACATACCAGTAAACTATGTAGCACTCATTCATTAGAGACAACTTTGAAAAGTTTCCCTCTACTAGAGATCTGTTGTTTTGCTTGCTCAGCATTCCTACTTCTGTGGAAAGAGTATTTCTTAGCCTCTGGGAAATCATCTGTGGGGTTGGACAGGCTTGCCCCCGCCCCTAACCCCAGCTGAAAAAACGAGCCAGACATGATCAATAAGACTCACCACCAGGATTTCGTTAGCGAGTTATTGCTCAGTACACAGGAGGGGAAAGCCTGGAGCTGCTGATGGCATCTCAGACTGTGTGGGGGGAGCCTGCTTAAGAGGGAAGTCAACAGAATAAAGCAGAGGCAGCAGGGAGGCAGTATCTAGTTGTCATTGCCGGAGGCTTGAAATACAGCCATTACTAATGTTAATATTACCCCTCGAAGCTCTCAGTTACCTGAACCAATACATTTCTTTTTGTTAAAAAAGAAGAAAAAGAGGGGAGGTCTGTGTCTTTGCAATGCCATATCTGCTTCTTTCTTAACTCACTTCTTTAGTGTTTCTATCAAAACGGTATGTTTATCTTTTAACAAACATTTTTTCTGCATCGATTGAAATTATTATATGAGTTTTGGTTTGTAATTATTAATATGGTGAATTATATTACTTGATTTTATCTTATTTATCAGTGGTTCTCAACCAGGGACAATTTTGCAGGGCACAACTAGCAATGACTGGAGACATTTTTGCTTGTCACACTGGGAGTGGGGGTGCTACTAGTATCCAGTAACCTTAGGCCAATGATGCTGCTAAATATCCTACAATGAACAGGACAGCCCTCCACAACAAAAAATTACCCAGCCCCAAATGTCAATAGTGCCCAGATTGAGAAGCTCTGTGTAAAACCCCTCTCACCCGTAACCCATATTTATTTGACATATTTATTTTGTATATATTTATTTATATGTGCAGGACTTTCGCATCTGTGTTTCTTGCATGCGATGGGCCCATGATTTTCTTCTTCCAATGATGTGTGTCTTATTTTGATAGCAAGTTTTTATTAATCTCCTAAAATAAGATAGGAAGCATATACTTTTTTTTCGTGTTTTTTACAGGTTGGCATAAGATTGCAGTTATTTATTCCTTTGATGTTAGGTAGAACTCACCAGTGACATCCGCAGTTTGGAGTTTCCTCTGTGGAAAAATTTTGAGCTGCGATTCAATTTACTTCATAATTATATGATTGTTTAGGATTTATATTTTTCTTGTGACAATTTATGTAAGTTGTGTTTTCCTGGGAATTTATTTCATATAATTTTCAAATGCATTGACAGACTTTTCTTAATATCACTTTATTGTCTTGATAATATCTGAAGAAAATGTAAAGATATGGCCTTTTAAATTTCTAATGTTTGTTAGGTATGCTTTCTTTCTTTTAGTCTTGATTGGTCTAGTTAGAAGTTTATCAACTTTATTAGTCTTTCCAAAGAGCCACTTTTAATTCCCCTCTTTTGATTGTTTGTTTATTTTGTTAATTCTTGCTCTGATCTTTACTCTTTCTCCCTTCTCCTTTGTGTGGGGTTATTTTGCTGTTCTTTTTCTAACTTCTTGAGCTGGGTGTTCTATTTCTGTTGTCTGTTGTTTCTGTTGGTTTTCACTCCCTGCTTTTTGTGTGGGCCTGATCATTTCTATTAAACTGGTAGACTGTACCTGAAATTATTCTGAGGGGTAGTTTTACATCCAGAATAATGCTATCTTCCTCTACAAAGGATCTTTTCTTGCTTCTGCCAGCTTCATACACGTTTCTTCTGTCTAGGACCATGTTAATCCAAATTAAAGACTTGAAACAGCCTAGACCTCCAGATCATAGGAAAGAGGGCTGCAAGTTGGTGCCAGCACTGATTTTTTTCTGGTTTACCCTGAAGACATAGTGCGGAGTGTTTCAACCCGAATGCCTGCTTCTGGTAAGCTCCTGGCTCTGGCTTTTGTCCCAGCTCCGCGAGGCCACTAGGAGTTCAGGTAGGCTTCAGGTGAGCTGTTTACCCAGGTATATGATCTCATGGCAAACATGGCTTAGCGTGAGGTGGCTTAACTTTCCAAGTTCTCCTTGTCTCCCAACAATTCCTCGGCATTTGGCAAGTTCTTTGATGCTTCTAAAATAATTTTTAAAACTATTCTGGTTTTTTGTTTTGTTTTGTTTTGTTTTTAGCTATCTTAGCAGGAGGAAAGGCTGGAGATAGCTAGCCCACCATTATCAGAAGGGAGCTTTCATTATATACCTCTTTATATCATTCGATTTGTGAGCCTTGTGAATGTCTCACCTGTATAAAAAACTTCTAGAACTAGAGATTGCAACTTCCAGTTTCCATGTCTACACATAAGGAGTTTGGGAATTGCCACTCAATCCTAATGACAAGTAAAAAGCTGAACCACCTGAAACATCAACTCCCCTTGAATCCATAAGAAAGGTGAGCACACGGGGCCAACCAGGAGGGACAGCCGGATAATGCAAGGAGTCTCAGCTTACTGGAGTGCAGACTTTATTATTATTATTTTTTAATATATTTTATTGATTCTCTACAGACTGGAGGGGAGAGGGATAGAGAGTTAGAAACATCGATGAGAAAGAAACATCGATCAGCTGCCTCCTGCACACTCCCCACTGGGGATGCGCCCGCAACCAAGGCACATACCCTCGACTGGAATCGAACCCAGGACCCTTCAGTCCGCAGGCTGACGCTCCACCCACTGAGCCAAACCAGCCAGGGCTGGAGTGGAGACTTTAAATGCCCAGGCTGATTCCTCAGCTTGGGGGTCTGACAGCCTGAATAAGGAGGCTCTATGAGTACAAATGAAGGTAGATGGTGGATGCTGAGCAAGTTGGGGGAAGTTCCCTCAGTGGGTCCTGATGGGTGTTTGTGGAGAGGGAAGTAAGGGAGGAAGTAGGATTCCCTGGAGGTGCCCAAACTGCCCCCTTTAGGTGTCTGGTCTAGATAAGGTCTAGAGGAGATGGTTTAACCAGCAAGTGGTGTCCTGTCCTCTTGTCCTTGCTCAGAAACCACAGGCTCCAAGAATGCTGCTGACTTGGGCTAGGCCCAGAGCAATGGTTTTGGTCAATTGCATAAACACTAGTCTCAAGGAGCCCCCTCGGCCACGGCTGGGGAAGGAAGGCCCTACCTAAAGGTGAGTGCTGGCCCTCCCCTAGGTCCTGGGGACCCAGGGCCACCAACAGCTGGAGGAGACTGGTTTCCCTTTCTGGGCAGGCAGCTGGGCTCTGCCTTAACCCGTGACAGGCAGCTCAAGGCTTAACGGGAGCTCCCTTGCACACCTTCCACCCCTCTCCTCCAGGGCACCTGAATTCCACAGTCAGATGTTTATTCCTCTGGGTTAGGTTTCATGTGCAGCTAAAATACAAGTCCCTTTGGGAGTGGGGGGGAGCACATCAGCCATTATCAGCTGAATATGGACGAGCTTGTCCTACCAATGCAATTACCGACACATAACATCGGAGTGCACAACAACAGAATCCTTACTCAGTAGGAGGAATTGTGCTAGGTCACAGCCCTGGCAAGGAACAGTGAGCAAACCAGGTGGGATGTGCCCCCTGGGAGCATCTCCAGGGGAAGTGGGGAGAAGACAGGAAAAGGCTCAGAAAGGAGGCACTACCCTGGAGGAAGAAGCCGGGGGAGGGCCTGCAGGCATCTGGGAGCTGCTAGAGCACCCCTAAAGCCAGAGGGTACAGAAACAAGGATGGCTCACCACTGGACCGGTTACAAGGCTGGTAGTGGGAGCCCTGGGGATGAGGCATTGTGGACAACGCTTTCCCCAGAGCCTGGGAATGCCTGGGACGGCTTCCCAGAGGCCTTTTAAGGCAACTTGGAAGAGTCTGATGCTCCCAAGGAGGTTGGCTGGGAAATGAAGGGCATAGGCAGGGGGACAGCAAGGACACAGGCATGTCTGTGCAGAGGACCCTGCAGTTGGGGCAAGAGGACTGACCAAGGGGGTGAAGCTGGGAGCCTTTCTTGGCCACGCTGAGGGTGCGCTCTGGCCACTGTCTGGATTCTCTGTCCACGGCGCTCCCTTCTGCAGCTTCTGAAGCGGCAGGAGAAGCAGGAGGAGGGCAGAAACCATGGTGTCACTGAGCCCTACAAACCTGGGGCACAGCCATAGCTTGGCCCTCCCTGGCCCCCAGGGGAATCTGTCCTGAGGCCTGTAGGGATGGGGGAAATATTTTTCCTTCTATCCTCCTGGGTTCTTTGGCTGGTCTAAGAATTACCTTGACATAAGACATGTTAACAGGAGAGAAAAAAATTAATTATGTACGGATGCACAGAAGCTCACAAAGACTCAAAAGGAGGCCAGGCAGTTCAGGCTTATCCATTATCCTGAGCTAAGGAAAGGGAAGGCGCCTGGGGCCTTTGCCAGGAGGAGGCAATTCACAGGAAGGTGAGAAAAGGAAATCTATGAAAAAAAAAGTTTGCCCAGCTTTGCAGACAAGTCTCTTAGGTGAAAAAGATTTGTCTCTGATAGTCTCTTCTTAGTACAGAGAGGGAGATGACCTCCAAAGGAAGGTTCAGTTTACACATGTACATTTCCCTTACAAAACGGCAACTCCTACTCTGTTTCTGGAGCTTCTCCTATGTCTGCACTTTTCCAAAATGATCAGCTCATAATTATCCTGCTCCCTTTCAGGCCCCTGTCCCTCCTACTGCCCCTCACACAGAACGTCTTCTACTAAAGAAATTGGCGTTTGAAGACCCAGTTTATATTAATGGAAAGAGGAGTTTATTCCTGGTATCAATTCAGCTCCAGCCAAGGGCCTGGCCTGCTCTGGCAAGATATTTTCTCCTCCTCCCAGAGGTGTCTGGGGACCACAGTGCCTCTCTGGGCAAAATAAAAAGGCAGATTAAAGAATTACAACCTTTAAAAAAAAACCAAAAACCTAAAAAAGAAAAGTCCAAGAACAACAGGAAGCTGAACGGGAAGTTCCCATAGCAGATGAAAATATTTGAGAGTCATGCTGAGCAGAGGCTGAGGGCAGAGGGAATTTCAGGGACACACAGCCCTGAGGGTGGTCCCTACCATACAGCCCTCTACCATCTCTTTCTTTCACAGGTGCCACGGACTTGCTGGCCAGGCCCTGCCCACTCCTAGGGGCTCTGCAAACCTGGGCTCAAACAGGCACATGCACACACATATATGCACCCACACAACTTTTACATGTGCTTGCCCAGACAGGCTGGTACACGCACATACACACATATACGCTTGCCAAGTAATAGGTGTGTATGGTGAACCTACATGCACACAGATGCAGAAAAGGCAAGCACTCAGAGATGCTCTTTGAACAAAACCGTAAAGAAAGTGAAAGTCAGACCGCAAGCCCTTCCTCTCACTTGTTGTATGTGAGCACCTCTTCCCCGGGAACCCAGGCCTCTGATGATGTCTGGATGCCCTGTCCCCCAGCTCAGCCCACCCCAGCTCACCCTCACCCAGGGCAGCCCTCCTTGGGGGCAAGATCTAAACCAGCCGTGGGCAAACTACCGCCCGCGGGCTGGATCCGGCCCATTTGAAATGAATAAAACGTTTGAAATGAATAAAACTAAAAAAAAAAAAGACTGTACCCTTTTATGTAATGATGTTTACTTTGAATTTATATTAGTTCACACAAACACTCCATCCATGCTTTTGTTCCGGCCCTCCGGTCCAGTTTAAGAACCCATTGTGGCCCTCGAGTCAAAAAGTTTGCCTAACCCTGCTCTAAACTCTGTCTTTCTAGACTTGCAGTTCTCAGGCCTTTTGACCTCAAAACCCTTTTATACTCTTAAAAATTATGAGGAGCCCCAAAGAGCTTTTATTTAGGTGGGTTACAGCTAATAATATAGTGGCATTGTTTTCCATTTCTTCAAATCTCTTTAATGTGCAGCTTAATAGAGGACAGCGAGATCCTTACATATGCTTCTGCAGTAACTCTCTTGTGATGTGTTTTGGGTAAAGTATAGAAAGAAAATCCAGTATCAGAGAGATATGCAATTGGAAAAGAGAGAGACCCCAGGATTCCTTGTGATATGCAGCCTCTGAAATGTCTCCAATGGTCCCCACCTTCTGATCTCCATGCCAGGTGTAATCCCCTCCCCTTGGGCATGGGCTGCACCTGGTGAGTCAATTCTAAGGAATACATATGGCAAAGGGATGGGGCACCACTTTGAAGATTAAGTCACAAGACTATGGCTTCCATCTTGAGTGGGCCCTCTCTTGCTCTGAGGGAAGTCAACTGCTGTGCTGTGACCTGAACAGCAATGTGGAGAGGTCCCCTGGCAAGGAACTGAGGGAGGCCTCTGGCTGATATCCAGTGAAAAACTGAATCCTGCCAACCACCACGGCAATGAGCTTGGTAGCAGAAACTCCCTCTCATCGAGCCGTCAGATGAGACTGCAGCCCCAGCTGACCTCTCAATGGTAGCCTGTGAGAGACCCTGAGGAGAGACTCCCAGCTAAGCCAGTGATGGCGAACCTTTGACATGCGTGTCAGAGGTGACACGCGAACTCATTTTTTTGGTTGATTTTTCTTTGTTAAATGGCATTTAAATATATAAAATAAATATCAAAAATATAAATCTTTGTTTTACTATGGTTGCAAGTATCAAAAAATTTCTATATGTGACACGGCACCAGAGTTAAGTTAGGGTCTTTCAAAATGCTGACACGCCGAGCTCAAAAGGTTCGCCATCACTGAGCTAAGCCATGCCCAGATTCCTGACTTACTGTGAAATACTATGAGGTAATACATGTTTGTTATGTTAAGCTGATAAGTTTTGGAGTAATTTGTTACACGGCAATAGGTTACAAATACACCCCAGGAAAAGGTCTTAGAGACCCCAGCAGTCCTCAGACTTCACTTTAAGAACTGCTACTCTAGACCCATCCATTTTCAGCTGCTCTGGTGGCTTTTCCCAGATAGGATCTGCTCTGCTTTCTGTGTCCTGCTCTATATGGACAGGGGAGGAGGGCTGGTAAAGGAAGTAGGCCCTGTGCATGTGGCCAATGACAGATAATATGCAGGTGAGGGGCAGAGCAATGCCTGCACATGGAGTTGCTACTCCCTGACCATGGACTTGCAGGCAGTGTGCACTTAATACAGGGTTCATGTATTAATTAAGCTAACAATGGCAGGATGGGGCAAGGTTTCAGGTGGTGGTCTGTTCCCTCCAGAGCCAATCCATTCTCTACCCACCACCATCCTGGTGCTCTTTGGAATCAAATTATAACCTTGCAGTTCTTATGCTGGGCCTTGGGCGGCCTTAATCACAAGCCACCCCATTTCCTCTACCTCTGGAGCTAACACGTACACTGCTGGAATCCAACTTTGTCTTCCCATCAGTGAAAAGTCTTACATCTGAATTACCACATATTCACCCAGCCCTAAAGTTCCCGAGTGGCTGGTGCCACAGCTCTCTTTACAAATGGAGAAACTAAGGCAGGTAGAAGCATCAATGGTATCCAGTCAGGGCCCCACCACCTGTGGTGGAACCAGGAAACCAAGGTTCAAACGAAAGAGGGATTCCTTGAACCCTCATCAACCACACAGAAGTGAAAATGCCTGATCACTTACATCCTCAAAAGCGTGGCTTTCCTACTCCCAAGAGTAACATCAATCCTGACAATGACACCTCACACCTTAGTCCACTTCAAGCTTCCACCAATGGTATGTGCCATTGAGGATCAGAACCTCAGAGACCACCTGAGCACATGGCCCCACTGCAGAGGAACGCAAGTTAGAGGTTTCACACAGGGCTCCTGTTCCCCTCTCCCCTCCATCCCACTTATAATCCAATTAGAGCTTCATGTGTCTATCTCCTTTCCAAGGCTGTGGTGGGCTTGTAGCACTTGGCATTCAGTAGAAGCTCAATAAGTGATTATGAATGAATGAGGATGCTAGCAAGCATTTGTGTTTGGTCTGTGTCCAGGGTTAGAAAGCTACGCTGTGGTTAGTATTGAAGGTTAGTTTCTGACAAGGTCAAGGTTAAAGGGTCAGCCTGTAGCAGGATGGGGAAGTCAACCATAGGAAGGGTCTCAGAAGTCAGGCTTTGTTGGGGGTCAGCCAATCTCTGATGGGATTAGAGGTCAATCTGGTTGGGATGGGAGGTCAGCCATTGGTTGGGGTGGTCTGTATTGCTCCTTGCAAAGCTGCTCCTTCACACAGCACCCCTGGCTTCCTGCTGGTCCAGAATGTCTGGTATCCCAGAAGAATCAGGTCCAGCTCCAGGGGCAGAGGGGCTCATGTGCAGCACCAAGAATCACGCTGGAGGGACAGGGTAACCTTGTCTCCAGGGCTGTCCTCAGCAGCTGGCCTGGGACTCAGGCCCTGTGTGAAAGGAGCAGCGACTAAAAGGACTTTAGACCCTTGGAGGCATTTCCTGTTTTCCAGTGAGTTGAAAACCCGGCTTCCTGCTCAGAATAGTCCATAGGGATGGTTTCTTTTTTTGGTGGTGGGAGGAGTATCTGAGGGTGGAGGATACAGCCTTTGCTGGGCTTGCGGACCAGCTCTCAGGGCTGTGCTAGGAGGTGGCATGGGAAAAAGGGTGGGACAGGGGAGAGGGAACCCCCAGAGGCTCTGCCCTGTTTCCTGGCTGCGCTTTAGTATTCACATTGAAAGCCTTTAGAAAGAGCAACACACGCCCAATTCCATCAAACAATCACGGAAAGAGAAACAATCACAAAAAGAGCAGGCTCTCTTCCCAGGAGCCGTGTGGGCAGAGCCCCACCTTTAGTGCCAACCAGAAGCAGGTTCAAATCGCAGGTGCATGTCCCAGGGGCTGACCCTGTGGCTTGGACGATTTTCTGATTTTCTGACCTCACCGAGCCTCAGAGGCCTCATTTCTCAAATGGGAAGCCTAATTACCACTTCCCATGGGGTAATAGTTCCCTGCGGCCCATGGCAGACACCTTGAAATCAGCCTCTTTCCCTCCAACTGAGCAGGGAAGGGGTACCTGGAGTGGGGGGGAGGGGACAGAGAGATGCTCACCTGTTCCCACAGCAATCTAATCAGCTCCACTTCTGCCAAAATAACCTGCCAGCAGCTGCTGCTGTCCCCTCACCAGACCCTCATCCCCTCAACTCTTGGCTCTTTATTGCCTCGTTGGATGGTAATTTGGTGAAAAGGGAAGACTTTCCTCTTCCCCTGCCAGGGATCACCCAGGAGCACCCCTCCCCAAAACATCCACAGAAGATGCAGATTATACCCATGCACTGCTGGGATGGGTGGAGTTTGAAGCAGTCCCATTTAAGGAAGGACCACAGTATTTAAGGAGGTATTGACAAGGGATCAGGTCTCCTGATCCTACCCAATGGTAGGGCTGAGATCTGGAGGAGGAACTGGCCTTGGCTAAGGTATGTATGTGTGTGTGTGGGGGGGGGGGGAGGGGGGAGGGAGATTTGAAGGAGGGTCGGGAGGTGACATCCAGTCCAGCCCTTATTCTAACTTCATCTGCTGAGCTGAAATCTCTGGAGGCACAGCAGCTGACTCACATGGCCCCAGCTCACGGGCATAGTGGGCAGCCTCACACTGGCTCCTACTGGCTCCCCTCTCCTAGTCTTTCTCTTCCCTTAGAAGTCTCTCCTCCCTCGTTCTCTCCTCCTCCCTAAATTCAAACCTGGCCTTCAGGTTGTTAGGAAGGTGTTTTTGTCAAGGGTTGGGGCTAGCGCTAGAACATATTTAACAATAGTTTGATTTATAACTCAAAAAATATTTAGCCCTATGGTCTGGACCTCCATTTGTACTCTTGCATCAAATATTAGGGGTGGCCTGGATCTTCTAACACAGCTTATGATTCACTTAATGGTCGTATTTACTCTTATTATTTGTCAGCATCCTTCCCCCCAAGGAAGTGCTGTTACGGCACAGATTTTGTCAGATTTGTTTATGGATGTCCATATGAATGGCGGGCACAGAGTAGGAACTCTATGAACATCTGTGGAATAAATTTGTGGAATAAATGAGAGAATGAATAGTTTTGTGTTCTCTTTCTGTCCCTTCCGGACCTGAACTGTCATTGGGTCTGAGCACTGGAACAATTTCATTTTCTTATCCATAGAGTGGGCATCAGAATACAACACTTCCATGGGGTTGTAAGGACTAAATGCATTCTATAATTTCTGAACCTCCATTTCCTCATCTATAAAATGGGATTCTACCTACTTCATGTGATTTTTGTGAGGTTTAAAAAATGACCTATGTGAAGTGCTTAGCACAATGTCTGGAATAAGGAAGATAATAAGTGTGAAATGGTTAACAACCTAACGAAGGGAGCATGGATGGAATTCCTTGATGGTGCCCAGGCGAGGGCCTTTGCAGAGCCTCTCTAAGCAGCCAGTGGAGCTGCCGGCTCCACTGAGCAGAGGCCTGAGAGGAGTGTGGCTGGTAATTGTTGACCTGATGGGTTGAAGACTGAGACTGGCTTGATCTCAACCTCAGGCAGCATCTACCTGACCCATTGGGTAAGAGCGGGCAGTGAAATGAGCTCTCCCACCCCATACACACAGGGTGCCTTCATCGAAGGTCTGTGCTGGGCTCTCTTAGAGACACCATCAAACCACTTTGAAGGATTGCCATGCCTTGACAATCTCATGTTGAGAAATGACAGTGAAGGCCACTGCAACCCTGCTCTGGGACTTGGGACCCAAACCCCTCAGCCCTGCCACAGCCTGTGTACCTGAGAAGGCCCTTCTCTTCCCTTTGCCCATATTCACCTCTTCCTTCAGTCCCCTCTCACTGATAACTCCTCCAGGAAGGCTGCCAGGATAACACAAACCTAATCCCCTTTGACTTCCCTGGCATCATCTGCAGGGCTACCTTTGCATTCTCTTGCCTGCCTTATACTGCTGTTTTGCATCGAACCTGACTCATATCCTGCTGGTTTTAAGTGCCCTGAGGACCTGGAGCTGGTCTTTGCTGTTTGTGCTTCCTTCTGCCCCACAGAGAGCCTTCACTGGTGGGATGAGGGTGTCAGGTGGCCCAACACCCCTTCCCCGTGATTCAGGCTATGATTTCACCCAGGGATGAGAAATAACAGCAACAGTACGAGACACTGCTGTGGAAGCTTCATCGCACTGAGATTGCACAACGGACCTTGGAAGCGGTAGCTCTTACTACCACCATTTTTCAAGTGTGGCAACAGGTTGAGCAAGGTGCAGTGACCTGCCCACAGTGAAGGAGCTGACGCCAAGCCTCGCCTGCTGCGGACTCTCCAAGCCAAGTTTGTGGCTTCTCTTTGGTAGATCTCAGTGGCTGTGAGAGGGGAGACTTGGCTACTCCCTAACCACCTCACCAACCACATTCTGCTACATACACAGACATTTCATTAGCGAGCAGGCGCAGAAGAGGCTGAGGGCAATTCTGAAAGGTCCGCGACGTTCCCGCTGTCGTAGGTTTGGTGTTTATGACAGTGCCTCACAGGAAAGGTCCTCAAGGCAAATGCCATCCTGTTCCAGCCCCAGGATCAGACTGTTTGTGGGAGTCAGGCAACCAAGATGCCCCCAAGACAGCAAAGAGACAAGCAGTTTGCAGATCCGGCCTAGGGTGCCACCCCCAAGGTTTTTTCGAGTAATTTTTTATTGACAAGTGCACAGATCCTAAGGGTACAGCTCAATGAACGATCGCAAAGTGAACATACCTTTTTGCTAGGTCCCAGCTCAGAAAACCAAACCCGCACCCCAGCAGCCCTTTGGTGCCCACGCCTAATCACCACCTCTCCACCCCCAAAAGGGCAACCACTGGCCTGTTTCAGGCAGCACAGACGGCCTGTTTTTACACTTGCTGTAACTGGAATTAGTCTGTTCCCCATTGTGCCTGGATTCTTCAACTCATCCTCACATTGTGAGATTCACCTGTCGTTGTGTGTAACTGGAAATCATTCATTCTCACCGCAACATGGGCTCTCTTGCAGAAAGAGTCCACATTTGCCTATTCTGCCGCTGATGAAATTTTCAGCTGAGTCCAGGGTCTGCACATTTGACTATAGTAGACACTGCCCAAGTTTTTCAAAGTGGTTGCACCATTTTATACTCCAACCAGAAACACTGAAAGTTCTGATGGCTCCAAACTTGCTGTGTCTGCCTTTTTTATGGAGTCCTTCTGGTGGTGGCTGTGATATGGTAATGAGGTTTGATTTAAATTTTCATTTCCCTGATTAGTAGGGAAGTTGAAGTTCTCATAGCCTGTGTGTTTTTAAATGTGATTAAAATATCGTTGCCAATCTACTCATCTCAAGCACCATTCCTATCACCTTTCTGACTTCCTTTATGCTAATGAACATGCCAGGCCACTTTCCTTGAGGAACTCCTTTCCTAGAATTATTTATGCTAATAACACCCCCTCCCTGCAAGTGCTGATGGGATATCAAAGAGCTGAAGCTCTTGCCTTCTGAATAAATGATATTTATTCAACCAGCTGTCCATTCCTGGAGGCCGTACTCCTGATCACCACCGCTGGTCACCCTTTAGGTTTAGCTTAAAACTAACATACCACGAAGGTAGTACCATTATCTAGGCCAGTGATGATGAACCTTTTGAGCTTGGCGTGTCAGCATTTTGAAAAACCCTAACTTAACTCTGGTGCCGTGTCACATATAGAAATTTTTTGATATTTGCAACCAGAATAAAACAAAGACTTATATTTTTGATATTTATTTTATATATTTAAATGCCATTTAACAAAGAAAAATCAACCAAAAAAATGAGTTCACGTGTCACCTCTGACACGCATGTCATAGGTTCGCCATCACTAATCTAGTCTAAAGTGCTTTACACTGAAAAACAGAATGCATAATGTGGCTTCTAAGCCTTCTTTCCAATCTACCTCTTTGCCACGGTAAGCGCCAGGGCAGCACATGCCTCCTGTTATTTTATTGCATGAGAACTTCAGGTGCTGGTAAGCCACATACGGGACTGCAAGGACATAGAGAAGGGGCATTCTTCCCACAGATTCCCTCTGCTGTTTCTCAGTTCAGGGCACAGCCACACAGACAGCCTTTCTTAAAGCAGCATCTAACCCTTGCCAGGGACCAGTGGTCAGGGCTTCCCTGGAACAGACCTGCCAGTGCCTGGGACGTGGTTGAGGTCAGGGGAGAAAGTCCAAACCAGGGATGCTAATGAGCAATTGGCCTTTCTTATAGCTTCGGTGTGATTCGTGGAGCACATGATTTGGGAGGACGAGTTCTCGCATCGCCAGGACTTTGGAGCGGGTCTCTGGGCCACTGGACGAGAGAGGTGTAGGCAGGTCATTTTTCACTCGGTGAAATCCCCAGAGCTGTCTTCTGGCCTTGTCAGAACAGCTCTTTTTAATTTGTTTCCCCTGACTTTCACATAAATTCATGGTAAGACAGACACACTGGTGGGAAGCTTGCTTCTTCTGGGGTGGTCACTTCCCTAGAAACAGATGCCCACTCAGAGAGGTTTATTAAACTCTGTGATAAGCACAACCTTCTTTGTGAGGTGGGTCTGAGGTCCATGCTCACGTCTTGAGGGAGCCAGGCCACACTGCTGGGAGGGGAAGACTGTGAGAGGAAAGCACCTGCAGGATGATATACATGCCAAAGCCAGCGGCAGGCGTATGAAGCAGTGACTTTGTGGGCTGACAAGTTGGGTCATCCCGTCCTCTGAGAATGACACATAGTAAAACTGCAATCATTCCCACACTCTTACAGAACAGGGAGTTTTGGTTCCTTGAAATTTCTGGTGAACTCAAGTATGCCTTTGAGTTTCAAATGCTCTTGAAAAATCCGTGCTGGAGAAAGAAGAGGAGGAGGAGCCTTGGAGAGCCAGCACAACATGAGTGGAGAGGGAGGGAGGGAGGGGTCCCAGAGTGAAGGAGGAACTCAGGCGGCTGAGAGGGGAGGTGGACAGTAGCTTAGCATGAAACTCCACGGGCCAGTCAGCACTCCCCGCCCAGCCTGCAAGGGGCTCTCAGCCTGGGAGGAGTTTCTTGGGCTCCAGGTTCTGAGTAGCAGGTCAGAGACCGAGTCCTGAAGAAGCTTGACTGAGCATCGGTTGCAAGGAGGTCCAGCACTGGTTCTGGAGAAGACAGAACCAGGGTGCTGCCTGCTTTGCTTGCCCGTGTCCCAAGCAGCTCCTTCCGAGACAGCCAGCGCCACATCCAGCCCATGCAGGGCCCTTCATCCCTCTGGCCGGCAGTCCCAGAGCAGAGGCGAGGCTGAGGTGGGCAAGGGGAGTGTGCAAATCAGGTTACTGGCCTCCTTTGTGCATCGCCAAAGGACAAGGGGAAAGTGGAAACTATGTCTAGGTTTCCACTGGTGCCACCTTGCCACTCACAGGGGAGACAAAAATGTTCACTGAGACCGAGAAATAAGATTTAACATCATTGTATTTATTAGGTCCGGAAAACATACACATTCACATCCTTTTGAATACAGTACATTTGGCACAATAATGTTTACAATGAAATAACACTAATGAATGGCAAGAGATTAAAATTACATCCAGAAAGGGGAAAAAATGTACAAATTAAAGCATCACAATACAAAAAAAAAAAAGAAAATCCTTAAAATTGAATACATTTTCTATTTAGCCAGAATTATTTTGCACATAATTTAAAAAGAGGTAATTTCTTTTTTAGCTTTCTTCTGTTTTTCCTTAAAGCAAGAATGCATTGATTTTTTTCACCTTTGGAGGAAAAAGTTATGTTTCCACTCCACAAGGTTTCTCACTTCCATCATGAGAGAACACAGGAGGACAGCTATCCTTCATATGTGTTTTGGCTTTTTTTTTTACACTCCACTTTTCTTTTCAGAGAGAGCTGGAAAGATTAGAATCAGCAGAAATGTAACAGTGTGCCGCTTCCAAACGCTTGTGAAAACTAAAATGAAGCAATGAACACTCAAGGAACACACAAGCCTTTTCCTATAGACAACATGGGATTTGAATCTGCCAGTGTGAGAGCTTGACCAGCTCCAGCCCCAAGGAGGAGGCGTCCCAGCAAGCATGGCGCTTCGGGTACTGACGGGGTCGTCACTGGGCCAGGCAACCTGTTGACTGACTGCCTGGAGCTGCTGGGTGGAATGTATTCTTATCTGACTTCCCAGCAAAAATGCCAGTTGTCCTGTTGAAAGGGTCCAACCCCCGCCGACATGGGACCACCACCACACCCTTGGACAAGGCCATTTGGCATTGCAGTTGGAGCTGGCCTGGTTGTTCAAAGTTTCTCATGGCCAGGGAAGCAGAGGAAAAAGAGAGAGCAGTAGTGAGGCATGAGTATGATGGGCAGCATTGTCATGTCTTCCTAAAAAAATGAGATGATGCCACCATGAAGATGTTGCTGTGCTTGTACTCAACTCCAAAAGATAGTCTCTCCCCAGCACGTCAAGTTACCGAAGATAAATTAAATTAATCCACTGTTCTTCATCACTTCGCTGGTGTGCCAAACACACAAATTGATAGAGCATAGTATTTGAAATTATCATAAGAACAGATAATAATTACACCTGAGTTTTTAAAAAATAAAAACAAAAGAGAACTAAACGTCACCATTAGTAACAAAGGCCGTGACCTGCCAGGTGCAAATACGGACAGCAACTCCCTATGGGCTCGAGCTGGTCACTGTCCAGGCTTTGACACCACCATCCAAAAACATTCCTTTCTCTTCCCCATCTCTATCAGGGCAGAATAGAGCCCAGGAGAACTATATGTGAGATTTAATATAGCTTAATATATGTTTACATCTTTTAAAACAAACCCAAAATGAAATAAACAATACACAGGAGCTCCCTGACCGCGCCCCCCTCCCCCCCGCCCCCCCGCAAGAAACAAACACAACTTATCTCTCGGTAACTTGAACCAATACACATACAGAGTATTGCACCTGGACGTTATTAGAATTATTCTTTCATAGACTAAAGTTTTATAATATGCCTGAACATGCAGCAGTTGATACCTCTAAATTCAATGAATTAATTCCACAGGCCTTGCAGCAAACACTATATACAAAAATCTCAAATGTACAAAAGGCAAAAAGCTTCGTGGGTGCCACTTTGCCACTCACAAGTATATATATTAAGGGGCAGCTGGGAAATCCACGTGCAACAGTTGGAATGGATTCCATTCCCTGCTAAATCAGTTCAGCAAAATAGATAATCAAATGACCTCTGGGAAACATATACACAAAGCCACAGAGAACCCTTGGGAATAAAAGAATGTAACACTGTTAGCATATCTACAGGAGGTAACATCGCATCCATTAAGTAGTGTCCACATGAGTTGCCTTTCCGCGTCACACAGGAACAAGCCTCCCAGTCCGGCCAGCCACACTGTCAGTTTCCAGGCAAGTTGCTTTTCAGGCTCTTGACACGCTCTGCAGGGCTCATGTTTAACCTCATTCTGCTTGTTCCGAAAGCAGATATTTCATATTCAACTTTACATGTTTAATGTTTAAAAACCACAACACAGTAGTACTACCATTTTGTAGAAGTGCGCAAAAATAACACACTGCTGCAGGAAATAAATAGAGTTTATGCTGGGAACTCAGGACGAAAGTGGAAAGAGAATTTGGGAGCTGAGTTTTGCGAGAACCCCAGGGTCGTGGCCATCAGGGTGGTGGCCTTCGTATTCAGGCAGAATGTTAATAACGAGGACCACGCTTGTTTCCTTTTCTCTCAATTCGTACAGCCCCCGTGCGCCACCAATGCATTAGGAGTATAAACCTTGGACGACTGGTTCCTCGTTGCATATTAGCCCTTTAATATCAACCTGTATTAACACTGGAATCTGTATCTGTTGGCCAATTAGCAAATTTGAGGATATCTTTTCCAAACGTTAAGAGAGTGCAAAATCAAATTTTCTTTTTCAAAAAGAGTAATTTCTTCCACAAGATACATGCTTCCACAACTTTGGCATGCCCCCAAGCCAACACCAAAGCAAGCAAGAATTAGCCATTCCAGACACACCACCATAGGCAGCCAACCTGCGCATCGCCCAGTCTCTCTCCTTCACAGGCACCTCAGGGCGCCCCCCTCAGGCTGAAGAAGCAGTCTCTTCCCCCGCACAGAAGGGCAGAGGATGGCAGGCGGGGGCGGACTGGGGGGATGAGAAGCAAGAGTTGTTGGAATTCTACGTTCAATTGCAGAGCCCGAGTCTTCTTGTTTGCCTTTTACATTTTCCTTTGCAGTGAAAGAACTGAAGTCGCTTCACTGCCAGGAGCCCCTGAGAAGTAGAAACAGGCTCCCCAACAGACCCAACACAGCGACGTGTCCAGCTAATGGCCGGCCCAACATGGTGCTGCTTTCCCGGTGCGCTGAGAGCCAAGAGTGCCTTCTGGTCACCAGGCAGAAGGAGGCAGGAGCTGGCCTGGGCTAAGGGAATGCAATAAATAGAGTGGACAGGGATTGGGGCTCCGGGGAGGAGAAGTAGTTCAAGACCTTTTGAGCCTCTGGAAAACAGCCATCTTCACGGCACCCCTTCTTGTAGCATCACCAAACTCCACCTGGGGGGGCGGGGGGGGGCACGCTCAGGGCATTAGGTCTTCACCAAAGTAGGAGAAACCTTTGAATTCCTCCTGGTTGATCTGCTTCACAATTGCTTCATCCACAAGCGTGAGTACTGGCTCTTCCCGGGTAAAGTCTTGGTCAAAGTTATTGACGTCTCTTTTGGTTTTCTGTGAGAAGAAAAGAGAAAGCACTGACTCCAGGCTGCCCTTCCTCCCCAGGGCCCCCCACAGGGAGTGGGCATCGCGCTGACCAGCCTCTCGCCAAAGCAGGCCACTAGCTACTGAGAGCAGACACAGAGCTGTTCCAATGAGGTCATGATGGATGGCCCCAGGACCAGAAGGCAACAGAGGACTTGGAAAGGAAAAAAATGGATCCAGGTGAGAAGGAAGAAGGAGTGAGAGGGTACGATGGAAAAGCAGGGAAGTGGGATTCCCACAGACTGTGTGTGTGCATGTGTGCGCGTGTGTGTGTTTGGGAGAGTGGGATGCATAGTTCCCATCTCACACTCCCCCTTCCAGTGCCTGCCCTAACCCTCTGGCTTCATTGAGATCTCCTTCTCTGTAACCATGGTAACAAACTCAATCCCCTCCCACAAAGTTTCCAGTGCTCTTTCTCCCCTATAGGTAGACCCCCATAACCTTGCCATGGACAGGGGTGGGAATGTCTTCTGGGAATCCTGCCTTGGTCCTAAGCTGCTCTCACCATGAACCCTATCTTGTGCTCCCATATTATTTCTATTGTTACACTCAGCACTCTAGCTCGAAATGAATTGTTTATGTTTTTGTCTCGACCAAGAGCTTCTTAAAGGCAGGGGCCTTATCTTACTCAACCTTGGGTTCCCAATGATAAACGTGTACTGAATAACTGATGGTGCAAATAAACCCACCCAGTTCAGAAGGACTCCTCCCTCCCATTCCCGCCATTGGAGGTTCAAGCTCCCAAAGCAGGGTTTAGGGCAGCCGAGGGCAAACTACGGCCCGCGGGCCGGATCTGGCCCGTTTGAAATGAATAAAACTATTGAAAAAAAAAGACCGTACCCTTTTATGTAACGACTAGAGGCCCGGTGCACAAAAATTTGTGCACTCGGGGGGGAGGGGGGGCCCTCAGCCCAGCCTGTGCCCTCTCGCAGTCTGGGGACCCCTCGGGAGATGACGACCTGCTGGCTTAGGCCTGCTCCCGGGTGGCAGAGGGCAGGCCCAATCCCTAGGTGCAGCCCCTGGTCGGGCTCAGAGCAGGGCCGATTGGGGAGTTGGGGCACCGCCCCGTCATACACAGAGCAGGGCGATCGGGAGGTTGTGATTCCACCCTCAGTCATGCTACAGGTAGGGCCGATTGGGGGTTTGGGGCACCATCCCCTGTCACACTCAAGGCAGGGTCGATGGGGAGGTTGTGGCGCCACCCCCTGTTATGCACAGAGCAGGGCCAATCAAGGGGTTGGGGCATTTACCCCTGTCACTCACAGAGCAGCGCCCATCAGGGGGGTTGGGGCTCTGTACCCTGTCACGCACAGAGCAGGGCCAATCAGGGGGTTGGGGGGCAGCCCCCGTCACGCACAGAGCAGGGCCCATCAGGGGGTTGGGGCACCGCCCTCTATCACCCACCGAGCAGGGCCGATCAGGGGGTTGGGTGCCACCACTGTCACACTCAGGGCAGGGCCGATGGGGAGGTTATGGCTCTACCCCATCACACACAGAGCAGGGCCCGTGGGGGGGGGGGGGGCGCCACACCCTGTCACACACATAGCAGGGCCGATCAGGGGGTTGGGGCGCCGCACCCTGTCACACACAGAGCCGCAGGGCAATCAGCGGGTTTGGGTGCTACCCCCTGTCACGCTGATCCTGGTGCCGGGAGGCCTCGTGGCTCCACTGATCCCGGTGCTGGGAGGCATATTACCCTTTTACTATATAGGGTAGAGGACTGGTGCATGGGTGGGTGCCAGCTGGTTTGCCCTGAAGGGTGTCCTGGATCAGGGTGGGGGTCCCCACTGGGGTGCCTGGCCAGCCTGGGTGAGGGGATGATGGCTGTTTGCAGCTGGTCACACATCCTTCAGGGTGGGGGTCCCCACTGGGGTGCCCGGCCAGCCTGGGTGACGGGATGATGGCTGTTTGCAGCTGGTCACACACCCTTCAGGGTGGGGGTTCCCACTGGGGTGCCTGGCCAGTCTGGGTGAGGAGCTGAGGGCTGTTTTCAGGCTGGGGGTGACTGAAGCTCCCAACTGCTCCTTTTTTTCTTTCTTTTTTTTTTTTTTATTCTGGGCCAGCTTTAGCTTTGAGGCTTGGCTCCAGCTCTTAGGCCTCCACTGCTGAAAGTAGGTTTCTGGCCTTTGCTTACAATGTTGCGATCCTGCTGGCTGAAGCCCGGCAGGTTTCTGGGGTTTTGTTTAGCTTCTATGTTTGTTACATAGTTGCTTACAGCTCAGAGGCCTGCAGGGGCAGGCGGGGAACGTTGGAGTCCTCCGTCACTAAAGCAAGCAAGCCTCATGTTAGTTTCAAGCTGCCTGGCTGCTGGCTGCCATCTTGGCTGACAGTTAATTTGCATATTGCCCTGATTAGCCAATGGGAAGGGTAGCGGTCATACGCCAATTATCATGTTTCTCTTTTATTAGATAGGACGTTTACTTTGAATTTATATTAGTTCACACAAACACTCCATCCATGCTTTTGTTCCGGCCCTCCGGTCCAGTTTAAGAACCCATTGTGGCCCTCAAGTCAAAAAGTTTGCCTTGGTTTAGGGCAATCACACAAATCCTGGTTGGGGGAGAAAACAGGAAGTGTATCTAATGCTCCCTGCCTCTAGGGGTTTCCAGTTGCATTGGGAGCCAGTCTTCCTGCCGGGACAGTCTGCATTGGTTAGACAAACTTGCATGGAGAAGTGAGGGCTTGGCTGAGACTTGAAGACTGAGTCACAATCGTGTTGGTAGAGACGGGAGACAGGCACCTTGTCAGGAAGAAAGATGGGACGAAAGCAGGGGGCAGGAACAGGAAGGATGTGTACACAGGACAATGGGTTCCCCACGCTGCCTGGGGCAGAGTCCAGCGTGAGGATGGTGGGAGGCCAGAGTGGAGTCCAACTGTGGAGCCTTCCAAAGCAGGCCCCTGTCCCCCACAGTCCACAGCGCACAGCTGAGAAGATGGAAGGGTGCCGATAATACTTTTTAAGAAACAGACTGACTGGTGTTACTCAGGGCCAGAGACCTGGATGATGGAATCAATTTTGTGGAAAGATTAGCATTATTATTTGTAGGAGGCATACTATTAATAAATGCTTTGATCTGTAGAAAATAGTAACTTAAAATATGTGAATAAGTAGTCTATGAAAAAAGTGGTTTTGAGATAAAGCTTTATTGTGTACCCTGTGCCTTGCCTGCATTTGCTATGCACGTTGGCAAATTAAAGGCTCTGAGACATCCTAGAGCCAGGAAACCCAGTGCATGTTGCTTAGGTCAGCCCTCCTCAAAGCCGACATAGATTTTCTCCTGAAGCAGAGTTCCGCAGAACCCGGCTTGGGATGCTGCTTTACAGTTTATAGCACCTTCACGTCCATTTGCTCATTGGATCCTTGGAATGGGGTATTATTATCCTGATTGCACAGATGAGGAAACCGTAGTTCACAGAGGTGACTTGCCAGAGTCAGCCAACTAGTTAAGAGCAGAGTCAGACTCAAGTGTAGGTCCCAGCGTGATGCGTCCACGGTGTGGGTTGACTGGAGAAGTGGGAAGCCATGGCCAGGGTCAGATTCTATCAGGAGATATTTAGGTAAAGCCGCTAGACTGCAATAAAGCCAGGAGGGCTTGTCAGCAGGCCAGCCTGGTGGCACCGAATCTGCGAGTGGAGGAGAGTGTGCGTAATGTGGACAGGGCGAGCTCAGCAGGGGAGACTGTGCAAATTGTCCAGGACTGAAATCAGAATCAGATGGGCAGCATGGAGCAGGGATGAGATAATCTTCCAGAACCCATCAGGGCAGCCTGGCATCTTCTCCCTGGGCTTGAGCTACACAGTAGGTAGGTGTCAGAGACCTTGGATGGGTGACAGAGGGAGATACAGAGAACCTGAGTGGTGGGGACAGGACCTGCAGCTGAAGGAAACATGTGTTGTCCTTGAAATGGGCAAGCCTAGTGGCTTAATCACCTCTACAGGAGGGCTGGCCCCAGGCACAAGGACTATCTGTTTCATATCTCTAGTGTGTACAGAGCAAGAGGAAAATGGACGGAGAGGAGATGGATGTCAGAGGGGAAAAGAAGCCCATCCCTCACAGTGACTCACATGGGACTTGGGAGGGCCGGTACCTCAGGCGAAGGTGTTGTGATGCCTCTCCCGAAGGTCTCTATTGAAGGAGGGATGGGCGCACTTTGAGTGGGGAGGGGTTACAGAGTATGGGCCTGCGATGTGGGATGAAATGAGTCCAGAAGGAGGTGTGGGAGGGGTAGAAGGTGGCGGTGCCTTGGGAAGTACTGAGGATCATCCCAGAAGGCAGCCCTGGGCATCCCTATTAGGGGCAGGAGAGCAAAGGGGACCGGCGGGTAGGAGGGGCAGGAGTTGGGTGAACAAGAGAGGCCAAGAGATGGGGCAGGAGGAAAATGCAATGTAACATCACCAAGGGCGGGCCATGCCCAGGTCTCCTGTCCTTTCAGGGCAGGACCCCCTCCGTGCCGGCTTACTCTCTCTGGTCACTGACAAGGGGGAGCTCCCGGGGAATCTGCAAGGCTCTGGCATCGGCCCTCCCTGTTTATCTACTTGTTTGTGCTTCACCTTTCAGTCATTGGTGTCTATTAGTCATGGACACGGGTTTTGTTTCCTGAGGTCAGTTAAGCATGTGACAGACCTAGATTCCATACGATAGCTGAATTTCACAACTCGCTGGTTATGTACTGGGAATCAGACTCAGTCAACACAGCCAGGAATGCCATTTTCAGAGCACCTCTAGCTCCGTGGCAGGCTACCTTGGGGAGCCATCTCGCTCAGCTCTGGACTTTCCAGGGGTCAGAATCGCCTGTGGCATCTGAGCGAGGTGCCATTCTTTAAGAGCTCTACAGGAAAACGTTCTTGGCTCATCCACACGCTTATGCAACCTGGCCCAGGCCCTGTTTTCCTTGGACATCTTAGGTACATGCAGCTCCTCAGTTCCACGTCAAATAGCCAGCATCCACACGATGTGCTATTCCTGATTATTCACCTTAGAGACTTGGCAAGTTTTCCAAAGCAGTTATGTCTGCCTATTCCAGTGATGGCGAACCTTTTGAGCTCAGCGTGTCAGCATTTTGAAAAACCCTAACTTAACTCTGGTGCCGTGTCACACATAGAAATTTTGTGATATTTGCAACCATAGTAAAACAAAGACTTATATTTTTGATATTTATTTTATATATTTAAATGCCATTTAACAAAGAAAAATCAACCAAAAAAGTGAGTTCACGTGTCACCTCTGATACGCGTGCCATAGGTTCACCATCACTGCCTATTCATAGCATGTACTAGTATGCAGCAATGAACATCCCAAGATTTGAGGAGAACTGCGGATTATATCCTTCACTCACTGGTTTTATTTTTTGGGAAGCTGCTTGCCTCCCTCACAGGCACAAAACTTGACTCCAAGATTCCAATGGGCAAACTCCCAGAGACACTGCCTGGTCCCCTAGCCCCCTGGTCATCCCAGATGCCTCCCTAATGTCTAAGCCAGACTCAGCCCACACTGCACAGCCTGAAGGGTGACACTGGGGCACGTGGAACAACCTTCTAACTCTTCAGACCATATCTTCCCATGAAGCCATCCCCCAGCCCTTGGCCCACACCGAGGAGAGGCTGCATAGAGGAGGAGAAAGAGCACCCGCTGACTTCTCATCCCTGCACTGTCCCTTTCTGCTTATATGACACCGTGTGAAGGCACTCTTTGAGCCTTGATCTTTTCATCTGTAGAATGCAGGTGGCAATAGGTGCCTTGAGAGGCCAAATGTTAGGTGCCTCCGTGCCCTTGATACTAACGGGCACCCAATAAATGTGAGTTTCCACTCTGCCTCTGAGTTTTAGAGCTTGTGTGCCATGGGCAGGCACCATGGGCAGCGTGGCTGTTACCCAGCACAGTCCATGTGATCTGCCCATCAGCGCCATGCGCTGCTGGGGGCAGGGACTACATCTTACATTTCTCTGTCTGCCTCCAAATCCAAACATTCCAGTGCTTCCTCCAGTGACTAAGGTTCTTCTATCAGCACTTCACTGCTCTTGGGGAAAGCCCAGGTTCTTATACACACACACTTCTAAGGCCCTTCAGGATCTCGTCCCTGCCTATCTGCCCAGCTTCATTTCCCATGCAGTTCTCTGGATTCGCTGGCTGGCTCCTGACTCCAAGCCTTTGCATGGCTGGTCCTCTGTCTGGAACACCCTCTCCCCTCCTTGCCTCCTGCCCCATGCCCTCGTCACTGAGCTGCCATCATTCCACAGCCTTCTGAGAAATGGCATCTCAGAAGCAAAGCCACTGAGCTCATCTTACAAAGCACTCCAAGACCACTGAGCCCTGGGTCTCAGCTGGGTGTGCCAGGGCTTGGAGCCAGGCACAGACGTGGACAGGCATGCTTCCTCAGCGCTTGCTTCCTCTATGGCCAATGCAAGTCTCTCCTGGCCCTCCCTGTACCGAGGTCACAAACACAAGCCCTCAGAGGAGCCAGTGATGCCTGCTTCTGTCTCCATTCGATCGTCAGGAGAGAGCAACAGAAAACCCTAGAGAACTACCTGATTACAGGCTGGGGCACGGGACTGGCTGTCATGTGGCTGCCTTGATGTCCCTGCCCACCTCTTCACCTCTGCCTGGAATGACAGCAAGAGCCTAGGTAGAATGACTACAAGCCAGGGGTGTCCTGCCCATGACTGTGACCAGCGCTGGTCACCAAAATGCCAGCTTTCCTCAAGGTCCCATATCCCGTTCCAACTCCCCAAGTCTCCCCTGACACCGGCCTCACCCCATCTCACTCTCTTCCCAGTCCCCATAGTACCTCCTAGATCCCACATTTGGTCCCTTCCTCTAATACAGCGGTTCTCAACCTGTGGGTCGCGACCCCTTTGAGGGTCAAACGACCCTTTCACAGGGGTTGCCTAAGGCCATCAGAAAACACATATATAATTACATATTGTTTTTGTGATAAATCACTATGCTTTAATTATGTTCAATTTGTAACAATGAAATTGGGGGTCACCACAACATGAGGAACTGTATTAAATGGTCGCAGCATTAGGAAGGTTGAGAACCACTGCATAGTCTACATGTGTCCTAATATTCTCTCATTTCCCTCCAGGTACCTAGTACAAAGCAGGACACACAGCAGACACCTGATATCCATTTGCTCAAAATAATTTCATTTACTGTAACAGTCAAACCCAAAATTCCTCCTAGCTTTGAAATGTCAATAGTCTTATCTGAGCTCCATTTTCCTTTTTTACAATATTCTAAAAGAAAAGGCAAGAATTTCAACAACGAGAATGCTTTCGCAACATCAGTTAACTGCAGCCTGGCTCCATAGTGTCTTGCCTGGCTGGAATGCTGGGTTGGAAAAGAATTTCAAGTTAACTACCATTTACCTAGGAATTTCTCTAAACATAGTCCTCCATCCCCCACCCCCTTTAGATTTTGTTAACCAAGAACTGGCCATACTTTTGGACTTCTTTTATAGAAAACAGAGCAAAAGGTACAGAGAATTCATGCTTCCCTGGGCTGCCCACAGAACCGTCATAGCACCTGTCTTGTCCATGTCTCTGTGGTTTCCTACTGTCCTTCATCCACCTCCTTCTTAGAATGTGGTGGCCAAAGCTGATCTATTCTCGTGTGAGCATTGCCATGTTCAATGGCATGACCCTCTACCTGGTGGAAACCCTCAAATTAAACCGATGTCTAAGATAGTTATCAAGGTGTTATCATTTCTTAAGTAGCTGTGATAAATCATAGTTGTACCAATCCAATGGAACCCTGTTATAGGTTGACTTGTGTCCCCCAAATAGATATGTTGAAATCCTAATACCCAGTACCTCAGAATGGAACCTGATTTGGAATTAAGGTCTTTACAGATGTACTCAAATTAAGAGGAAGTCACTAGGGTGGACCCTAACCTAGTATGACTGATGACCTTGTAAGCAGGGGACATTTGGACACAGAGATAGATATGCTCAGAGGGCAAGTCACCTGAAGAGCCATGGACAGGGTAGCATTGCCACAAGCCAAGGAACATGCAGACTACCAGGAGCTGAACGGGGATAGAAAGGACTCTTCCCGTGTGGGTTTTAGAGGGTGCATGGCCCAGCTGACACCTAGCCTCCAGAAGTGAGACACTGCATTTCTGTTATCTAATCCCCCCAGTGTGTGATACTGTGTTGTGGTAACCTTAGGAAACGAACACATACCCCCAATTCCTAAAAATTGACTTTTCTAATCTAAATGTGACGCTTTATGTTTAGCCTTGATTTCTTCTTATTTTGGTATTTATTTCTAGCCTGTCAAGATCACCATAAATAATGATTCTATAATTTCCCTCTCTGAATCTCGATTTATTTAGCAAAAAAAAAAAAAAAAATGGGGATAATAAATATACCTAGATTGCCGAGGGTTATAAGAGAGCCTCTAAGTAAAGCGCACTTGAACTCTAAAGTAATATGAAAATGTCATTTTAATTCTTTCATCCTATCTTTATCTGCTATATCCTTCAGCTTTTGGTCACCCTAAAATTTGATTGGCAAGCCTCCCATCTCTCTATCAAGATGCTCATAACAATAGTATGTAAGACGGAGTCAGGCTCAGAACCTTCTACCTTGCCCTCTACAAACAGTGCTCTGACAACGCTCACATCCAGCCCCGCCAGCACACTTTGGGAGTGTGGTTAAATCCACTGCGAGTCAACCAGCCTTGGTCACGTTTTCCATCTTATTCAGGAGGATGATAGCAGAGACTCATGTTAGGAGGAAAATTACCTTGTTCATCATGTTAGAAGAGATTAATTTTGTTCAGGAGGATGATGTCAAAGACTCATGGCAGGTCTCCTAATTTTTCAGTGAATGGGTTGCATAATTCTCCAGTTTGTGAATTCTACTCTACTTGGCAAAATTGCCTCCACCTTTTAGGGGAGCAGAAAATCGAGACCCCTTTGCTCTTTAAGCACAAGTGATTAGTTTCATGGCATTCAACAATGGGAAGCCACTTGGTTCCCGGCCAATCCGTGGTCCAAAGGAGAGAGCCATGGTGGCCTCGGTTGCTGGCATGCAGAGCTGAAGAGCCACCAAGCCTCTAAGGGCCCCATGAATCTGGGCTCCCCAGCGAGAGTGGCGTCTCAGGGTGAGTCCCACCAGCTGCACCTCCCATTACTGGCGGTGCCCAGGTCACAGCCCAGCCTGGTAAGCTCCCGGTTAATTAGATGGATGCTGCTGAGTCCCCAGAGGAGTCAGAGGGCAATTGCTTTTCTCACACTGGTGAGCTCACCACCCTCCAAGACCAGAAACGAGAGCAGAGGAGGGTCCATTTCCCTCTCAAATGCAGCAGAGGAGCTTGGAAACTCCTGAGGCCACTCACGAGAAGGGTCTCGCGCTGCTATGTGGGAAAGGAATGCCCCTTCCCCGGAAAACCGCCCACAACCCAGGCTGGTCCCTCTCCCACAGCTGGATCGCCCCATGCCTCTCTTTCCTGGCCTCCTCGTCAGTGTGACTAGGTACTGACTTACTCCATCACTGTTTTGGCCACTGGGCTGGAAGCTGGGTCTGTGTGGCTGGCTGTTTTGTACTTCTAGTACCAGCACAGTGCTTGGCACAGCTTCAGTGTCTTCATGTGGGAAGTAGAATAAAGCTCACTTTCCCTAAGTGCCTTACCTGCCTGACTCATTGAACCTCACACACAAGCCGACTGGAGGCCACAACCCCCATGGTTAAGATTAGGAACCGGCTTGCCCAAGGTGCACGCCAGCCGGAGGAAAGAGCCAGGAAAGAATTCAGCTTGTTCTGACCCCCAGGCCCTTGTCCCTGGCGTGTGGCGGCCTGCCTCCTGCCGAGAGGCGTCAATGCGTTCACGTGTGCGAAGGCCTGAGTGGCTCTGCCAGGAGTGGTGTTGCCGTGTTACAAAGAAAGAAACAAACAGCTGCGTTCTGCCCTGCCCCCCTCACCATGCATGAGGCCGCCATTCCCACGCCTATTGGGGTCATTTCTTAGACATCAGGGTGAAGAGAGGCATTGCCCTTCAAAACTTTCCATTATAAGTAACAGTTAAAAATGCATTTTATATATAACCTCATGCACAGAACCTCATTGTAACACCCTAAGAAAAGATTCAGCAAGTTCTACACTACCTTTACTCTGTGTGATGCATTCCATGTTCTAGTCTAATTTCCCTTCCCTTCCCTTCCCTTCCCTTCCCTTCCCTTCCCTTCCCATCCCATCCCATCCCATCCCATCTCATCCTTCATTAAAAGTTTGTCTTCACCTGGCACACTAAATTGATTTTACAACCCACTGTTGGGTAGACCCCGAAGCAGGATAAAGGCGCACTCAGTAGTGCTGCCTGGAACTGAAAAGGTGTGGAAAACAGTGTGGATATCCAGGAATAAAAAGCCTCGGGAGGAGACAGTGCCCTGCCTGCCGCGGCCTGCCTGAGGCCTGAGCTCCTGAGCCAGGCCCCGCAGCGAGCTGGCCCCACGCAGCAGACGTGCCGCGGCAGGACCCGTGTCTCCCACTGAACGTGTTAAGTGGCAAACCTGGCCCTGCTCTGCCTCTAACCCACGGGGGGGCCCTTGCTCATTGATCAGCTACTTTTCAAAGCAGTGTTATTATTGACAGCTGCTGGCTTTAGCTTTCCAGGGATAACGGTTGGTACCCAAAGGAAAAACTTTGCAATCTGGCCCTGGCAAAGCCCTGCCCCTCCACTTACAAGTCTTTTCCCTCCTTATTTTTGAAAACATTCTAGATAGAGATCAGTTCTTTTGGCCCAGGATTCATTATTGCTCTGCTTGCTGCCTTTGAAATAGGAACTGTTAACACTGTAATATATGCCTCTCAAGTCAAGATGAGGTCACCCACCTCCTTTTACCATTAAATGATTTCAGGTTTCCTAATGCAGGATCTTGTTGCCAACCAAATTCCCAGGAATAACCTGGAATCAGTCTTGGGCCAGAAAAGGTGAGAAGAGAACTTAGAAATGGAGCTAAGAGAGAAACATTCTCTGGAAAAACACTGTAGATCTACACCATTCATCCCACAAACATAGAGTAAATTCCTACTATGTGCCAGGAGTCACTGCCGAGGATGCAGCTGTGAAACTAACAGGTAAAAAGCCCTCCTGCTCGACCAGCGTGGCTCAGAGGTTGAGCATTGATCGTGAACTAGAAGGTCATGGTTTGATTCCTGGTCAGGGATTCCCTCTGCCTGGGTCACGGGCTCAATCCCTAGTGTAGGGCATGCAGGAGGCAGCCAATTAATGATTCTTTCTCATAATTGATGTTTCAGTCTCTCTCTCCCTTTCCCTTACTCTCTGAAATCAATAAAAATATAATTTTAAAAAAAGAAAAAGCCCTCCCCTAACTGAGTGAGCAGATCTTGCTAATTGATGTGAGTGATGGACACATGGGGATTCTCTCTACTTTTTTCTCTACTTTGGTACATATTTGAAATTTTCCATAAGAAAAAGTTAAAAATACAGCCCTCAAATTGCAAACACATGATGCTGAATGAAAGCAGCCAGACACAAAAGAGTGCACACTACACGGCTCCATATACATGGAATCTAGAAGAGAGCTGTCTACGGCGCTTGGGAACCGCTTTATTCATTGTGCTCGGGGTTACGTGGGTGCATCAGTTTGTTAAAACGCATCAAAATGTACACTTGAAGTGAGTAAGTTTTAGTCTATGCACATTTTATTACAGGAACGTTGACTTAAAAAACCCTCAAATCCCTGTGCTCCGGCATGTTGAAATGCAGGGGCTGTGGCTGGAACAAATCTTCAGGATTGTGTAAGGTCCCATTTTCCAGGAAGGGAGCAGAGAAACTCAGCGACTTGCTCGGGGTCTCATAGATACCAACAGCAGGGACCAGCACCCAGCGCTGCCCAGCATTTTCCTCTTAACTCATTGCTTGTGGTACAGCTGGGGCTAGATTCTGGAATCCCATGTTTGGGGTGGCGGTACTCTGAAGCATCAAGGGGAACACCCACATCCCAGGACCTGGGAACCTGTAGCCTAGACCTGCCACGCCTCTCCAGGAAGGCCAGCAGCTGTGGGGAGGGAGAGGGACAGTCTGTGCCTGATGCCCAAAGTCAAGGCCTGGTTTATTTCATAAGTCATCTCAGTTGATAAGCCCTACTCTGGCTTATCTTCCCATCTCTGTACTGAAAGCAAGAAACATATTTCACTATCTTAGCCATTCTCTCCACTCCCCCACCTGGGCTCACCTAATACAGGCCATTGACATCCAAGCTCTGTGCCCCGAGGAAACCACTTTGTGATTAAAGTAGGTCCCAGCAAGGAGGAGCCAGAATAACATGTAGGCTCAGTGGCTGCAGCTCGCATGGGCCAGGTCTTCTCACTTTGAAGAGACTGAGGTTGATGTGGAAGCTAAATGAAACTTCACAAATCTATTGTGTGTTTGTAAAATCCCAGAATTCAAAAATAACACGAGTGTCAAGTTTAGGCCAAATCTCCAATTATTACCATCGGCTACCCCAGCACACACAATGGAAAGTAAATGGGGCACTAATCACCAAAAAACTGGGTTTCCAAGTGCTTCTTTCCTCCATGACAGAAGTGCCCTGGAGAATCAAGGTACTGGACTTAGAGGTTGGGGTGGGCAGGGGGAACCTGATCAGCTTGTAGAAGGTCCCTTGGTGCCTGCACCCTTCAAAGAGCAAATTCTGGCTTCAGGGCTAGAGGACCAAGCCCCTCCATGGGGAAGGTTTAATGCTCTTTCTGCTTTACTTTGATGCACGTTACTCAGCCTGTGACGACTGTCCCTTCACTCCTGACTGTCAGGCCACCCTTTAGTCTTCTCTGCAGAGATGGGCAGGAGGGCACTGTTCAAGTGGCCCTACCTGGTCAGGATCTTCTCCAAGACTGCAGGTGGGAAGAGGTCCTCGTGACACACAGCGGCCCTGCCTCCCAGCCTGTCTGGGGAGGCTTCTTCTTCATGCCATCTGTTCCCCTCTGTCCTCTACCAAACCTCGAGACTCCCCTCCCAAAGTCAAGTCCTGATTTACCCTATGACCTAGTATTCCTTAAGTATTTATGTTACAGCATGGTGTCCTCACTCATCTGAACTCCTGGCCCCTCCACCCCTTTGGAACAGGGATATTGCTCCATGCAGCCTCCCTCTGCCTAGATCTCCACTGTCTCCATCGCTATCATCATCACACCATCCCGGTGCTCACTGTACATCAAGGACTGTCTAATCAGTTCACACAATTTAGCCTTTTACTCGTCACAGCAACCCAGTGTGGTAGATACTACTATTCCCAGTCCATGGATTGGCAGACTGGGGCTCAGAAAGATGAGATAACTTTCCCAAGAGCCTACAAACTGGAACCTGGTTGCATCTGATTCTACAGTCTCCAAACCTCATACCGCCTCCTGCATTCCTGAAGTGTTAATTCTGGGAGTCTCAGGATGAAAGGAAGAGGGGCTTTAACAGGCTGGGTGTAGGGTGGTGAATGGACAGAGAGGAACTGACATGTACTGAGTATCTATAGTGAACAAAGTATCTTGGGCTTGTTCATGATTCTGTGAGTGGGTATTCTCATCCCCATTTCATAGGCAAGGAGGTTGGGGGGTGGGAGGCTCAGGGAGGCCAGAAATTTGGGGTTGAAGTGAATTTTTAGGTTCACATGGCTCTCCTATAATAGCAATTTTACTCAACCCCAGTCTCTCTGAGGTCAAAGCCAGTACCATGCTCATTGTACCATGCCACCACAACTACCACAAACAGGTTCCTGGACTTTTCCTGTGCCTTCCAGCCCTGCATCAGAGTCCTAGCTCTTTGAGGGACCTTGAAGCCTCTTGGATGCTAAAGGCTCTCATTATGCCTGGCTGGTATGGCTCAGTGGCTGAGCGTTGGCCTATGAACCAGGAGGTCATGGTTTGATTCCAGGTCAGGGCACATGCCTGGGTTATGGACTCAATCCCTGGTGGGTGCTATCAATGACTCTCTCTCATCATTGATGTTTCTACCTCTCCCTCTACCTTCCTCTCTGAAATCAATAAAAATATATTAAAAAAATAAAGGCTCTCACTACAGCATGAGCAGTAGGGGGGCTGTCCTAACTGATGGGCTCAGGAGTTGTCTGGGTCGTGCTTCTGCTCTGCCAGGTGGAGGATGGGGACAGCCTGCAATGATCACCTGGGCTCTGTCTTTGTGGTCCACGCTGTCAGGTGGTCCCTGGGCAAGGGGGCTGACTTTAGGGGAAGGGGCTGCCTGTTCAGCAGGGCTCCTCCTCAGGCCACGAAGTTGGTGAGGGTGTGAGGGTCTCAAGCCCACTTCCCCGTTTCCTCCCAGCACAGCCCAGTCATGCAGGAGCATGCAGGAAAGGCCTCCCTGGGCGTCCCGCCATGCAGTGTGATGGCTGGATGAACACGGACCATGAGGTTGAAAGGGGCCTCCATGTCACCGGGCCTGAGGGCTCACCTACCTGGAGAGACTCCCCACTCTGGAGGCCTTACCTTAAAGAGGGACATTCACACTGAAGCAAACTTGAAAAGAGAGAACACGCACACAAAGAGAAGTTTACTTGGCCAGCATTTCCCTTGTTGCCTGTGGCTTTCTCTGAGGACAGCTAGGTTTCTGGGACGCAGATCTCCCTCTCCTCCACTGGCTCCCCGCAAAGTCCTGGGAGCCATAATCTCAGAGCCTAACGCTTTTTTTGAATGAGGAAATGGAGGGGGGGCAGGAGGAGTATGCAGGAGGGAAGCTAGGAGGGAACAAAATACCTCCAAGATCTGCAAGGTCAAAAGATGCCCTTCAACTACACCAAACATATCTCTTCTGCCCTCCATGGTCCCAAAGAAGGCAAACCCACCAGGAACATAAAAGCTAAATGTGCTACTTTTACTGGCAACCGGATGAAGCCATCACCTTGGACCCCAATCCGCAGTGGGACAGGCCAATGAATTCTCTCCCTGGCTGCTCGCAACCCACTGTCCTGGCTACTTCTTCCCAGTGGGAGCCCCTCCAACATCAAAGGCCTTGGCCCCAGCCTTGCTGGCTTTTCCTTTCCCCCACCCACTGCTGGGTGCCTGCCACTCACTCTGTGTCTTGACTCTGAAGCCGGCCACCCCAGAACATGGATTTTAGTGCCTGGCAGCACCAAGTCTTTGGTTTGGTATTGATGCACATGACTTGTACAACATCAGTACAGTGTGTGAGTGGACAGGAGGAGGATGAAAGGGAACGTGGAGGAGGGGGAATGTAAAATACAGCTGGAGGAGAAGCGAGAGGAAAATCGTGTGGAAACAGGGGCCACTGAAAGTGTTTTGGGGTGGGGCCCGTGCAAAGCAGCACACATAAACCTGAAGGCAGGAAACCCTGTGAACTAGTGACAGCTGGGGAATCAGGGCAGGGGTTAGACGGGGCTCAGGCGCCAGGGAGCAGCTATCTCAGTTTAGCAAACATCTCAAGAAGCCAAAGGCCTGGAGGGGACAGCGGCCAGTGGAGGTGTGTGACAGAACCTGACCAGAGGCCAAATTCCAGCTGTGAGTCTGGACAATCTCCTGGGTGCTATCTTCAGAGGGTGAAGCCAGGGGAGGGGACAGGAATCAGGCCCTGGAGCTGTGCCTTCCCCTCCCACACACTCAGCCCCCGTGGGGTGATCCAGGGACCTCAGCCTCCAGCTGCGCCAGCCTGGGCAGAGTACAGACCCGCCGTACCCACCAGAAGACTCTGCCAGGAGGGGAGCCAACTTGTGGTGGGAGTGGGAGTGGGAGTGGGTAGGACTCTAGAAAACATGTCACTACATCTTGGCTCTTCTTAGATCCTAGACTGGGTGACTTGGCCTTTACCAGGCTCATCTCTACCAACTACCACCAGGCAAAACCAACCCCTTCCTGACTCAGACAGACACCCCCCCTCAGGTTCAGTACAGCCAGCTGGGTAGTAGGACAGTAGCTACCCAGCTGGTTTCTGGGATTGGTGGCATTCAGGTGTGATGCCCGTGGGCGAAGGGAGGGAGCGAGTGGAGCTAGCCCAGGACAGGAGAGCACTCCCTCACAGTCCCAGGCCCTTGACCGGATGCCCCGGGGAGCATCAGCCCAGACCAGGTGTCTGCACCTGGTTTCCTTGCCTGCTAAGTCATGCACTGCCTTCTCAAGGCCACCGCCAAACACAAGGCTGGTGATGTCTGCTCTGACTTGCCTCCCCTTCTCACAGTCTTTCCTTTGACTTGAAGTCCGTCCTTAAGATGGAAGACCCTCACTCTGACCATGGCTGCTTGCAACCCACTAGCCTGGCTGCTTCTTCCCAATGGGAGCCTCCAAACCAGCTTTCCTTCATTTTCTCTGTCAGAACCTCTCTTCCCCGGCTCTCCTTGAAGGCACCAGATGCATCCTCAAGTCTCTGAAATCCTGTCCTTCGAGAGAACTCCCTGCCCCATGAACAGAAGATGGCTCTGTGGGGACAGACCTCCGCTTCCCAGGGTCTCTCTAATGGCCAAAGACCTATCTTGCCTCAGGGTAAGGCTGGCCCTGCTTATGGAGCCCAGAGCCATCCTCACTGGGGGTTTCTGAGTCAGGCAGGCATCCACAAGAGCTAATCCTGAGTCGGGGGCGGGGGGTGGGGGGTGGGGGGGCGGTATAAAAGCCTTACGTGAGTTTTCACATTGGTTGTACAAGGCTTTCAGAGATGAGAAGTACAGTATAGTCATCAGAGTGGTGGGCTTTAATGCAACTTAAAATCCACCTCTGCTATCCGCTAGCCCTCTGATGACTCAGGGTCCTGCCGTTGTTAACCTTTTTCAGAAAGAGCTTTCAGCTCAGGGGCAGGTTTGGGACACCTTTCCAACCTGCTAACCAGATGAGGACTATTCTTTTCTGTCTCAATTTTGATATTTCTCCAAAGAGAAATCTCTAGTCTGATGATTGATCAGATATTTGAATCATTTAAGTCTCTCAAGACCTGTCATTGAGAACTCTGTAAGGACGGACATCATCCCGCTGGAAATGTGATCAGAAACGCCTTGTTGCGCCAAATAAGGTTCCCTTTTCAGCGCCTTCCTTCAGACGTTCTCATTCTCTCCTCAGACTGGCTGGAAACCAACTGAATAAACATCCTCTCCCCTGCCCCCAGGTGGCGAGGATAGCTCTGGAGGTCTGTGGAGGGTGAGTGCACAGAAGACCTTTCCAAGGCAGTGATGATGTGGGGCTTCGGGAAGGCTGACACTTGAAGACTGGTGGGCGCTCCTGACAGCCCCAGCCCCTCTTCACCGCCATCCTACCCGGGGGTGGTAGGGCCTCTGAGCCGACTGGAGCCCCTCAGCAAAGGAAGCACACAGAGTATTGCCCTCTGCTCCAGGTGGGGGTTCTCTGGGGGGCCCAGGAAGGAGAGCATAGGTCCCTTAGCTCCAGGGGGGGATGAAGTCCCACCTGGCCCCAGCTGGTTTCAACCCCTGACCCAGGGAAGTACTCCTACTACGGGTACCTGAGGCCCCCTCACACCTGTGCCCACAGGAGCACCTGCACTCTTGGCCAGGGACAGCGGTGTGGGGATCCCTGTCTGTCTGGGCCAGGTGGGATCGGTCATTAGCTTGGCCTCTTGGTTCCTTCCTTCCTGTCTCCCATCCCTCAGGCCTGCAGAGAGCTCACACCCCACACCTTTCCCTCACTCTGGGGGGCAGGGACGGCTCCGGAGCCACTCCTCCCCGGTCTGCACTTCCACTTGGCTCAGAGCTCAGACCAGAGGGTGGAAGCCCCAGTGAGGAGCCCCAGTTCTGCTAGGGCTTTTTGGGGATCAGCGCTTCTCAGCCCCCTGAAATCTCAGGGCATTCTCCTCCGCTGGGTTTGCACACTGTCCCCATCTGTTCTATGTCAGTGAGAGACTCTTCTCCGTGAATCCACACCTAAAACTTACATCCTGGTGCTTTTTATCATTAAAGACCTCCCGAACTGCTTGCTTCCGTGTGGCCTCTTAGCAAAAGTGAGGCCTCGCAGCAAGACCTGCTGCCTGCCTCTGCCGTCCCAGGCCCTCTCCCCTGCGTACCCCTTGCTGATGGTCCCTGGGGGCTTGCCCTGTCCTGTCCACCCTCCATGCCACAGGAAGGGGCTGCTCCTCCAGCCCTGCCCCAGCCCTCCAAAAGCTTAGCTTTAAATCGTTTTGTTGACATGAAGTTTGAATTGAGGTTAAACTCATTTTGTAGACCTGCGCTGGCCGATCAGTCCTTGATCTTGTACTGGGTTCCTGTGTGTCGGGCCTGGATTCTTTACTTCGCTCTACTTCCCAATTTTATTTGGGTTGATTAACTTAGATTAAGCCTAAATTAGCCTGTTGCCCTCAGATCAAGACTCTCGTTCCTCCTCCTGTGCCTGGCCCCGGTTCCTACTTTCCCTCATTTGTCAGGGTCAAGGCCACCTGCACAGACCCTGGGCAGAGGAGGCAGCCTTCGGCAAGCTGGCACGCACAGCACAGGTTTGGCACAGCAGGCCCCAGAGCTATGGGGGAGATGGGCAGGGGTGGGGATGATGTTAACAGGGAAAGGAGGTGAACCTAAATCTAGCCTGTTCCCAGCCGCGTGCTAGCCGGTGAAAAATCATGAAACCAAAGGAGAAGGCAAGTGAAGAATGGCGACAGGACTGAGTGTCAAGTGACCGTCAACCTGCCATGCTCTGGACGCTGGCGTCTGGCTAAGGCCTGGACCAGGCCCTTTAGCTGAGAGTTACCCCTCTGCACTAAGGTCACATTTCTGAGAAGCACAGCAGTACCAATAATCAATAATCACTCCTCAGAAAACCTTCTGGCCTATAATGGAACCCTCTCTGATGCTTCACAGAGCACAGGAGGCTCATCTGTGTAGTTGGTAGTGTGGAAGGAGGGGTCATCTGACAATGTGGGGTGACAGGACTGATTGGGGCTTCTGCTCAGTAAATTCCTGTATTACACATCTTTCCTCACTCCCAGTATGCAGGTCAGCTGGCTACCCATATTTTCAGCCTCATCATGCTAAAAGCCAACAGAATTAAGATAATACCTCTCCCACACACAAACATACGTGTGCACACGCGTTCTTACTAATTTTAAAGAGAGCAGTGCCAACCATGTCCCCTTCCAGCAGAAAGTCACTGCCAGGACCCTGTCTTGGCTCTGCTTCAAGCCCAGATTCACTAGTTCTAAATTCTGAGCTCAAACACCCTTCAATGACCCACCCCCCCCTCCCCCGGCAACCACCACTGGCATTACCCTAACAGGCCTAAGAGCCTGGACAGAAGTGTGTGCTGAGGCTGGAGTGAAGCTGGAAGGGAGATTTGACAGAGGGGACAGGTGATCTCTGATGTGGCCTCAGGAAATGGCCTTGCACAGATCTGGCCCCTCAGGGGACAGTCCCCAAATGTTAGTCACTGAGTCACAACTTCATGCTCTGTGCTAGTTCCACATAATGACTGTGACTATTATTTAGTTAATGTTTTTCTTTAAATGGACTCACTTAAAAAACAAACCTGTTTATTTATAAAGAAACCTTCTATCGCCACCATACATGGAGAGCTAGTACCATGTGCAACTTCTGATCAAAATAAGTAAGTAAATCTCCATTAAAGTAAGAAATGTTCTTCTGTGTCCCATGGCAATCCTCATCTTGATGACAGCTGCAGGTGGCACATTTTCTACAGTAAACTCTTAGGGCAGCAGAGACTTTTTCTTAGGGAGCGTCTTGGCTCCCTCGTGCCTTGTCATTTTGGTTGTGAGATGTGCCCAGACCATCTTCCCTCCGTATGGTACCCAGGCCCAGCCCTCGGGGTGGGAGGAGCTCTGGGCCCTACTTACAATTCGAGGTTTGAAGGGTGGCTTGATCTTCTTCTGCTCCAGGAGCACCCAGTCGATCTCCTTGAAGAACGGGTGCTGCTTGATGGCGTCCTCGCCATTCTGTGCTGCCACACAGCCCAGACGCTTGTGGGGGTTCTTGGTCATGAACTGCAGGGATGAGGACATAGAATTAGTGACAAAAGCCCGACAGGCCCTGGCTGTGAGGGAAAGACAGCAATCAGCCGAGGCAACATCTTCAGCATCACCTCCCTAGCCTGTTTTCTGGACTTTCAGGGCCTTCGCCCTTCAGGGTAGTTGTGAACTCGCCCTTCAGGGTACTTGTGAACTCATATAGAACTTACTATTTGCCAACCACCATTCCAAACACAGTGTGTGTGTGTGTGTATGTGTGTATAAATTCATTTCAGCCAAATGCAAACCCTCTGAGCTACTATTACTATCCTTATTCTATAAGTGAGGTAGTTGAGGCACAGAGAGGTTAATTAACTTGGCCAAGGTCAAACAGCCAGCAAGGTACCAAGTTGGGATTAGAAGCTCAGGGTCTTACTAACTCCCTGATTTCCCTCAGATTCTCAAGTCTTCTCCTCAGGGAGACGGAGGTCTGAGAAACCCATTTACACTGAGAGGTCAACAGTCCTTTTCGAAGTGCAAAAAGAGGATCAGATGTTCACATTAAGGTACATTATCAAAGGCACCCCCTGGCCCTTTCCTTTTTCTGGACCTGGACCCTCCCATTTTTAAAAGATTTGAATTTGAATCTCTAGCACAAAACATGCATCTGGATCAAAAGACAAAAAAAACCCCACACAAAACAAACAAACAAAAGAAAAAGGCGTATTGCTTCTCAATGCTTGTCCATATAAGCCACATTGATGGGTTTTACATTTTTTGGCTGGTGTCTTAGCCCCCCCAACCCCACACACACCCAGAAGAATGTATTCCTATTAAATGAGTCAGTCCTGATGACAAATATGAATTTAATTGAGCAGATAAATTCATACCTGCTGGCCTTCCCACAAGTAACAATACCTGCTCCTGGCCTCGACCCATGTGTAACAATATAACCTTGAAAAAACAATTAGTGCTAATAAGTGGAAAAATTTCTGACAGCCACCCATAATCAAGGCAGGGATATGTGTGTGTGCATGTGGAGAGACAATGACAATTCATAGGGTGAAGGCTGAGTCTGTATTTAGGAGGACACACTATGCATCCAAGGAATAAATCTACAATAGTAGAATTTCAGGCTTCATCAGCAAGAAAGACTGGGAGAGCCTCCTACTTTCTCTTGCCTGGTGCCCCTGAAACCAAAGCACCTGGGCACAGACCAACTGCTACTGGCGGGGCCAGAGCCATGGATAAGAAAGTAAAGGGGTGGTGGGCAGATGTGAGTTAGGAATGGTACCAACACACTTCATCTTTCTAACCAAAGTCAGCAGAGGTCACCCCTGGCACCTCTGATGGCTTCTTATCACCTGCAGGTAAAGCCCACACCCCTCACGGAAACTTCTTGCTTTGAACTCAGTCTATCTTGCTAGCCTTTTGCACCCTTTTTCCCCTGGTCGGAGGCCCTTCTTCATGCCTATGCTCTTCCTCTAAGAGCCAGTCAATATGCTGCCTCCTCTGTGAAGCCTCCCCAGATTCCCCCTCTGTGGAGACCTGGGACCTCATATTTCTTGTTTTCTTAAATTATAATTTGTGTCAACATCTCCTTCCCTTGGTAGGCTCTATGACGTAGGAATCAATCCTATGCTCCCAGTGCCTGGCCCCTCTGATGCACTCACTACACTAAAATGACTGAACGTATGCTGCAGGCCAGGCCTGGGCACAATGGTGAGGGAGAGAAGCAGCAGGACTGGCACGTACTGCTGCACAGGCTGCGCTGTGTGTAACTCTATGATGCAATGGCCTCACTACGTTCTGCGCCACCTTCACACAGGCAGCGGCCCTCAACCCAACTCAGTGGCCAGAGTCATGGAAAACCTGGCCTGGCCCGAGACTCAAGCGATAATGTGCGGAAGTGAAGCGTTCCAAGGCCAAGGGAGGGGAAGACAGCTCCTCACTTCCTCTGAGCTTCCTGTCCTCCCATTCCGGGAGGGGTCGGATGGAGGATCAAGGCTACGGAGAAGCCGCCCCTGAGCCAGAGGCTCTTCTCCCGAGGGCGGTGCCTTCACCCTCACCAACTGGCAGCACAGGCACGATCTCGAGCTTCTGAATGTCTGTTGGTCAAAGTTTCCAACCGCTGTGCTAATGACATTTCGGACCGGATACTTCTTTGTCCCAGGGGATCTCCTGTGTATTGTAGGATGTTAGCTGCATTCCTGGCCTGGACACACGAGTGCCAGTAGCATCCCCTGCTCCAAGCTGTGACAACTAAAAATATCTCCAGACACCGACGCTGCTCTGGGTCATCCAAATGAAAGGGTCAGCAGGGGTGCTGGCCGGGGGGCAGAGGCAGGTGTGCTGGGCTGGTGTTCAGAGCCTGGGGTGAGAGACCAGCTCTGCGGGGATGGTGTCCTGGCTGCCTGGGGTTTTGCTTAGCCAGCACCTGGCACAGGGCCTGCCACATATGAGATGCTCAATAAGCATGTGCTGAAAAATGAATGAGTGAATACACATCCTCTATTTGCTTTCACCGATCTTATCCCAACTATGTCCATGTATGGATGTACTTTCTATTTATTGCCCACTTCTCCCGTGGGGCCATAAGCTCTACTGGAAAGGTCGATGGCTATTAAGTTCACCAACACACACTTAACATCTAGCACAACACCCGGCACATTGGAGGCCCTCCACACACAGTAGTTCAATATTAGCTGAATGAAGTAATGGAAGGGAGAGAGTGAGGGAGAGAAAGGTAGGGAGGGAAAGAATGAAGTAAGGGACAGAGGAAGGAAAAAAAAACCCAGCTACAGCAAAAAGTAACATGCTCCCATGTGGCATTTTCCTAAATATGAAATGTGTCCCCCCAGACACCTACAAAGTAATTTGAGATCTTTTTGACATTTTTCATATGATGAATTATGCTCATTAGTTATGGCAAGTGATACTGACTTTCCATTTATGATAGGGATATAATTTTTTCTGTAAACTACATATAAATAGTAAATATTGGGGTACGACTAAAAGAACAAGAAAAGTAAAGCATGGTAGAGAGGGTACTTGGATGTGGCAAATTTTGCGGCTGTGGAATGCCAACTACTGAACTTGCAAGCGGATTCTGACGGATGAAAGAAGCCAGCACTGACATCCTGGTTCCCGGGCTGTCGCCACAGCCCTGCCTCAGCCCAGGGGAAGGAAACTGGCCTGCTTAGCGTCCCCGAGCCTCAGCTTCCACAGCTTTCCCAGGGCAGTGGGCAATCACTTATTTGCCTCAGTACAAGTGTCTTAGGTTGTAGAAATGGCTGCCCTGAGCAAGCACTATTTTCACATGTGAGGGATTATCTGTAGGGGCGGGGACTGTCCCTGTTACGTGTCTGAATCCAGCGTGGCTGCCTCGAGCTTGAGTGGACACTTCTTTCCTGACCGGCTCCTCAGCCACAGTAATGCTGTCATGGACACAGCGCACAGGGTCCTTCCACCCGCCCTCCCTCCCTCCCTCTTCCCTCTTCCCCATCACAGGCCACGGTGGCAGGTACGGAAGGAGGGTTCACCCGAAGCCTAAGCAGCTGGGGTGATCCCCGAGCAATCTGAGTTGGTTTCGCTCCATTGAAACACTCCCTGGAGGACACCGAGGGGCACAGAGCCCCCCACCCCCAGGAAACACACACACACACACACACACACTCACACACTGTCCTTTTCCCACAAGCAGAGCAATTCGTCCTGGGCCATTCTCTCAGCAGCAGCCTCTGGAACAGGGCCTAGCCTTGCAGGGGTGGCAACCCTCAACGCCTTCCTCTCAGGGGGGAGCAGAGGTGGGACCCAGAGAGGGAGGGAAAGGAAGGGAGAAAGGGGGAATGGGCAGGGAGGGAGGAGAGAGGGGCAGAGTGAGAAGAAATAGAGATGGTGGGAAGGCCAGGGGAGCAGCAACATGGGTGCAGGGCGAGGACTCACAGCTTTCAGGATGCTGACGGCCTCCTTGCTGAGCCAGACGGGGTAGAGCACGTCGTCGTGGAGGATGGACTCAAACAGGTCGTCCTCGTTGTCGGCCTCGAAGGGGGGCTGCCCAGCCATCATCTCGTACATCAGCACCCCCAGCGCCCACCAGTCCACAGAGGGGCCGTACTCCAACTCCTGCAGGATCTGACCAGGAGACGGGCGGCGTCAGAGCCCAGCAGAGATGCCCGCCTGCGGCCACGCCTGTGCCACAAGCGCCCCTGGACGGAGCTGAACCCCCATTTCCAGCTTGCCCCTCCACAGAGCAGAGCCCCAGGTCACTCTACATCAACAAATTCAGTGACAATTGAGTTTGGGAGGCACTCTGTTGGGAGTCAACCATCAACTCTCCAAGGTCAATTCCTCTAGTCCAGCGGTTCTCAACCTGTGGGTCGCGACTCCTTTGGGGGTCGAACGACCCTTTCACAGGGGTCGCGTAAGACCATCAGAAAACACATATATAATTACATATTGTTTTTGTGATTAATCACTATGCTTTAATTATGTTCAATTTGTAACAATGAAATTGGGGGTCACCACAACATGAGGAGCTGTATTAAAGGGTCACAGCATTAGGAAGGTTGAGAACCACTGCTCTAGTCTGTCCTCGAGTGGGGACACTTCTCTGGTTCTTTGTTTGAGCCCCGGATGAAGTTTCTGACTTGTGTTTATAGTCAAGTTTTTTAAAAAACATATTTTTAACATTAAGATCAGGGTCAGAGGAGCAAGACGCAGGCTAAGAGGGACACAAGCAAGCTGTAAGAGGCTGCATGTAGAGAGTCCAGGTCTCCGGCCTCACACTCGTCCAAGGCATGGCTCACGGAGTGAAAGGTGAGCAGAATCTCAGTCTCCTGTAACCGGCCACAGGGTTGAACTTACCTGAGCCCTGTGCTCTTGGAAAAGAAACTAGAGTCAATCTCCAGACTCTTCTGTGTTCTAATCATAAAGGACCACTTTGCTCTTGCATATTCCAAAGAAAGACCCATCTCCAATGTCCTCATGACTGCCACACATGTGCTGATGAACCCCTCATTTACCTGCCTCTAGAAAGCCCCAGGCCCCTTCTTTTTATTTGAGGTGCCCCACATAGCAAAGGGCACGTCTAATCATTGCAGCTTGCAGGACACCTCAGACAGGTGACTTCTGATAGCTTGTCCCAGGACATAACTCCAGCTCAATCCTCAGATTTCAAGACAGCCAGAGGAGGCTGAACCCCAGGATATGGGCTTCCTCCAAACCCCCTTCTAGAGATTATAGGTAGTTTAGGATTAAGTAAGAAGGCCTGTATTTTGAAAATAGTAAAATCAAGTTCTAAGAATCTTTTTAATTTAAATGAAAAGGAATATAAGCAAATACAGTCAACTCTAAATGATTTGGGGCGGGTAATGGTTTGGTGAGTACCTTTGGTATCTTAGCTCAGGGGTTAGCATGTGGTATCTGTTAGAGATCAGAGTTATAGGCTCCACTGGCCTGAGGTGCCAGTAATGCTGTTCTGTTCCAAAGCCAAAGCCAAAGCCCAAACCAGTGCCTCCCCCAACCTTGAAAAATGCAGCAGCCCAACCTGTCTCATTATAGGATCACCAGTTTCTGTCCTTCAAGAAATCTTTGAGTCTCACCATCATCTCCTCCAGAAATCTTTCTCGGGTCTCCTGCCATAAGGCCCTTACTGTCCCTGAGATTTGCAGGCATCTCCCACATACTACCATGATTTTAGTTATTTTTTCATGGTCAACTGTCTCCCTAGGGCATCTATAAGCAAGCAGGTGGTAAGGGCTCTAGAATTCTTTTGAGACCAGCCCAGTTCCAACACTCAGGAAACTGGCTGTCACATGTGCCCACTGTGTGTGCCTTACTGGGCACTCCTTTCTTTCCGTGGCTCAGGGGACTCTGAGTGCTAAGGAGGCCACCCTCCAGCCTCCAGGAGGTGGCTCAACTGAGCTCTAAGCCTCAGCAGGGTGATGGGGAAGTGGCCCGAGGTGGTCTGTGTATGCTCAGATAGGATGGCGCTGTGGGAACCACAAAGTGGCCCTGTCTACCCTTCCCCAAGCCTCTTCCAGAACCTTCCCATTTGGGTGGCATCTTTTATAGAATTCCTTTTAGGCTTGGCCCTAATTATCTGCGATGAAGCTGGTGAGAAAGGCAAGACTTTGCACGCCATGGGAGGGCACCCAGTGCGGCAGCCAACCCCTGGAGTGGGTCAAAGCTGGGGTAGAAGAGAAGGAGAGGCATTGGGTCTGATGACATCAAGCATTACCCAGGGCTGGCCGCCATCCCTGGGGAGTGGGGGCTGGGCGTGGAGAAAGAAGAGGGGGTGTGATGGGGGTTAGCCAAGGGCACATGGTGGGAAGAGAAGCCCTGGGGCAGAGCTGTGCCTCAGAAGGTGTCTCTGGTTTCAGGTTAGCCTAGCACCTCCCAACTCCTCCTCTTTGAAGAGAGGCTTATGACTTCTGAAGCATATTCATGCTCCATGCTTTAATCTCATTAGATTCTCAAACTGGCTTGATGAGGTGAGTAGGGCAGGAATTGTTATTCCCATCTGAAAGGTGAAGAACCCGAGGGTCAAAACATTCTGACTTGATCAAGGTCACATGAGCGCATTAGTGGTCAAATCTGGCCTGGGATCTCAACTCTCAGGTCTATGCTTTGCCCACCTGAGTGCACACCCCAGCAGCAGAGACAATGGAGCCCCATTTATTAGCCAGTGCCTGTGGTGCTAAGGGCTTTAGAGGTCTACTTCCACAGAACCTTCCCCGCAGCCCTTGCTGAAGGAAGCAGTATCTTTATCAGCTGTAACTTGACCACAGAAGACCAGGGACTATTAGCCATTTCATATGTAGTGGTGATTCTGCAGAGTGGGCACAAGTGCAGATGGGAAGGAAGAGTGTCTGGGCCTCTTAAGTCGGAGTTGTTCATTGTGGATCTCGCCAATGGAGTGTCTTCCATGAAAGTTGTGTGGGTGTTTTGTTCATCAGAAAGTGAATGGTTGTCTTGGGCTGGGTCCTTAACACTACACTAGGCTGTCAACCCTTTGACTCTGGCATCAACTAGAGGGACTGGAACCAAGCATTCGGATGATAAAGGATGAATGAGGAAGATACTGAAGAGCGGGTCCCAGTTGAGAGCCATGGCTTTCACTGATTTCTCCTTGAAGGTTAAATTCCTACTATTCCTGCTGGGAACACACTAGCAGAGACTGACTGAAATCTCTACTCTTCCAATCTCTTAAAAGGCAAACATTTTAATGAGAACTTACCTATTACTTGATCCTCACTTCCCAGACCCTCCGCAGGCCGTCTCTCAACTGTCCTTCCCTCTCACTGTGCCCTCTGATCCACATGGCTGATGCCCATCTACTTCCTGGGACCATTCTACACTGGGAAGCCCTTCATGGGTCCACAGGTCCCACAGGATAAAGACGATCTTCCTTAGTCCTTTATGCTAACCTCATTCATGGCTAAGAGCACTAAGAAATACTGTTCTAGCTACACTGTTTTCCTTTCTTTAAAAAGGCCAAGAATGTTCTTATCCCTTCGTCTTTGCTCATGTTGGAGTGTCCCAAGTTCTCATTCATATATTCACTCAACAAACCATTACTAAGAGCCAGATTTGTGGGCTGAATCCGGGAAGTACCCAGATTAGAAACAAAGCTTCTACCCTAAAGGATTCATAGCCCAGGGATGCTGAACCTCCTCCCCTGCCCACCCCCACTCAATCCTCCCTATTGTTTTCAGGAATGTTCCCCACCCCCACCACCAAAGGAAATCCTGCTAATTCTTTACAACTCAAATCATTCACCAGGTGCTCCAGAAAGCCTGCCCTGATCCCTGAGGATACCATCTTGTGTTTCTTGTACCTACTGATTCTACTTAATTAGTTGTTTACTTACCTGTCACTCCCTCTAGACCGAAAGTTCTTTTAGAAGAGTGACCATTGTCTATTATTTCTTCCCACACTGCTTTGTGCCTAGCAGGTGCTCAAACAATGCCCACTGAGAGGAAAGGGAATCTAAGTGTTCTAACACACCTATCCACCATGGGCAATGCTTAATGGGGATTGATGCTTTCTTACCATCTTCCATGTGTCACAACCCTCAAGACCATTTTTATTAAGTATGTATGATAGGCTATGTCTTAAATCTGAATCATATCGCACTAGGTCAGTGGTTCTCAACCTTCCGGCCCTTTAAATACAGTTCCTCATGTTGTGACCCAACCATAAAATTATTTTTGTTGCTACTGTTATGAATCATAATGGAAATATCTGATATGCAGGATGGTCTTAGGCGACCCCTGTGAAAGGGTCGTTCGACCGCCAAAGGGGTTGCAACCCACAGGTTGAGAACCACTGCAGTAGGGTATTGCTTAGTTGGGCATGCTTGAAAAACTCAAGGCAAACAAACACTTTATGATGAATAAGACATCTAAACAACTTTCACAAAAGGCGTCCCATTGGTGAGGCTCCACAGGAACATCTCTGATCTCCATTATAATGAGGCAGTTAATCTCTTCTTTTTCCTCCTCCTCCTCCTCCTCCTCCTCCTCCTCCTCCTCCTCCTCCTCCTCCTCCTCCTCCTCTTTGATCCTGTCTTCTCCCTATGTAGAATCACCACTACACTAGAAATGGCAAATTACTCCTGGTTTCCCTGTAGGCAATTATAGCTGATTAAGTTCATTGTTGCCTTTATCAATGGTGCTCCTTTATTCTGGTTAGAAGTAAAAACAATGATACAAGTCAACAAATTTCTCTTGGTCCTAGCTCCACTGGTAGTTCTGGACTGGAATAAAAGAGAAATATTTAGGAGGACCTGCCCAAAGTTGAAGAATGATCTGTTACTTTCTGCTCCACCATTCTCTCCCCCATCACCACCACTTCCTTAAGGAAAAATCAGCAAGCATATCTCCTTCTTCCCTGGAATCCATCCTGGTTTTCTAGAGCCTTCACCCAGCACCACCAGGTGACCCAGTCCATGGGGGTGAGCCCTGGCTCAGCTGTGGCAGCAGGAGGAGGTGGCCCTTGCACAGGGTCTTACCTCGGGAGCGATGTAGTCAGGCGTCCCACAGAACGTGGTCGTCGTCACACCGTTCAGAATCCCTTCCTTGCACATCCCAAAGTCGGCCAGCTTGCAGTGACCTTCTGCATCCAGAAGGATGTTGTCCAGTTTCAAATCCCTGCAAGATGGACCAGAACCACACGGTTAATGCTGCACTCATCCCAATGCAGTCTTCTTGAGTTGGAGAGAGGCACACATCTCAGGGAAACCTGCTACAGAAAGGAATGTCTTGAGGAGGAGGCTTGACCTGCCAGCAATCAAACTCAGTCCCCATCTCCTGCCCATGATGGCCAACCCCCAAAGCTGCCTCCACACTCTCCAACACGATGGAGGAGCTTCTGCAACCCGAGGACTGCTGTGCTATAATACAGTTATTACAGCTATTAACTAGCTATGAACAGTATGTGCTGAAATTCCTATTATTTAGACCTTGATATGCCCCTGCCTTTGTGAGTTAACCACGCAGATCACCTAAAAGAACAAGACTGACACATGTGAACATCAATGAGTCAGATGAAACCACAGAAGAATCAGATGCTACTTTATGGAGCATCAACTCTGTGAGCTGTTGCATTTCAGGGGGGCGGCGGCGGAGGGGGGGGGGCGGCGGCGGAGGGGGGGGGGCGGCGGCGGAGGGGGGGCGGCAGGGACAGCTAGTGCAGGCAGGAGGGCTTCCAGGAAACAGTGACTCTCAAGAGGAGCCTGGATAGACGGGGAGGTTTTGAAAGAGAAAAGGTGAGAGGGTGGGGAAGGTCAACACAGGAGATGCAAAAGGTAGTGAAGAGACCAGTGAACTGGGTCCCAGTGAATGGTGAGGCAAGGCAGGCATGTTCAAACCACCCACGAAGAGCCTCCAGTGCCAGGAAGAGGGGTTGGATGCTCACGCTGAGGGCAGTGGGAGCTCTGCCTGTGTGTGCACTGGGTACTTGCAAGATCAGTCTTTCAGGAGCAAGCAAGCTGAGTGGGGGGAGGGTCTGGGCAGGACGGAAGACACACTGGTTGCAACAACCAGGACATCCAGAGCCCCGGTGGTTCTGTGCATGAGAGAGGACCCTGGTGGCAGCTGGATCAACTGGTGCAGCTGCCTCATGGCTTGTGTTACAGTTTGGGGATCTGTGTAAGATCTTATACAAAATCTGGGGTTCTGGGTAAGAATTCCCTACCAAGCAAGTCTGCAAACCCAAGACCTATCCCACAGAAGGACCTAGACTCTTGAATTGAGGTCCCCCCCCCCCCCCCCCGGGACTTCCTCAGGAGCCACTTTGGGGTAGGTGCTGGGTCGGGGGGCGTCTTAAAAATAAGGCCCAGTGTCCTGCACACAGACCAAGAGGGGCCTTTCTCCCAAGCCTGTTGGCATCTGGACTTGAACTCCTCCCCCACCAGGAATCCAGGCCCGAGTGCAAAGATGGGGCAGGAAGCATTGGGGCCTGCCTGCCTTGCACCCGTGGCCCCATTTCCACTTACAGCTGGGACTTCTTGAGAAAAGAGAACTAAAACATGCTACTCTAAGCAGATGCTCATGCACTGCAGAAAGAACAGTGAGCCCAACCAGCCCAGTCCCTGAGGTTGGGGTCCCCAACCCCCCTGGCCACTGTGTGTAGTCAAGGCTTAGCTTTGGCTGGGGGTGGAGAGCAGTGACATGAATACCAGCGTGGCTCCGGCATTCTGGGTTTTAATCACTGTTGTGGCCTGGACCTGGCAAAGTCACCTTGATGCTCTGTTACCTTATCTGTCAAGTCGGACCAGATACATTCCTGCTCCTAGGCTTGGCCCTGTATGTGAAAAGTAGCAGGTCTTCACTACTGTTATTCCCACTTCCTTCATGAGGAAACTGAGTGAGAGGGAGCCAGGTGTCCTGTCTGCCCGCCTGCAAATGCTGGAGTCCTTGAGAGGTGGACATAGGCCCAGTTACTGCCCTTTCACACTCTCTAATCTCGAGTTGCCTTTCCAAGACCCAAGCGCAGGCATATTGACCATCATGGCAACACCCATCGTAATAGTAACAATAATAACATGTGGGAAGCACCATGGTCTACAAACTACACTGAGCAACACTGAGAGTTAGAAAGAGCACATTCAGTTATCACTATGGCAGAAACAAGTGAATACAAGCCGGAAGAAGGTAAGTGGTTTCTGTAAGGTGACAGGTCCCCAGCTCCGGAAGCTGCTCTTGCCTCTATGTGCTACACTTCTTTCAATGCCAGTCACCAGTCCCAACCCCAGCTTTTTTTTTTTTAATCTTCACCTGAATATTTGCTTAGAGAGAGGAAGAGAGAGAGAGACAGACAGAGAGAGAGAGAGAGAGCGAGGTCACCTCGATTGGTTGCCTTCCATACACGCCTGACTGGGGACTCAACCCACAACCCAGGTGTGTGTCCTGACTGAGGAATAGAACCGGCAACCTTCCACTGCATAGAATGATGCTCAACCAACCGAACCACTCTGGCCCGGGAGCCCCAACTTTTTAAGGACCCCACTTGCCTCCGCTCAGAGCACTCTCTTTTAAAGCCTTTGTTATGTCATAGAAAGGACTAGTTCTAATTTGTATGAATGGAATAGACTCAGAAGATTCCACACCAGCCTGAACCTTGCCCTTGGCTCAGCCTTTCCTTCAGCTCAGGGCTCCTACTCAGGGCAAGAGAAGGTGGGCTGTCTCCCTTCTCCCCACCTCCTGCTCTTTCCCTGCCCTGGGCCAGAGGCACTCCTCTTGGCTTTCAGCGCTGCCTCCTCACTAGAGGCCTAAGTCTCCCTGGGAAGGGGCAGGGGTTGGGAACAAATGTTTCCCGGCCGTGCCTGCTCTGAGGCCCAGCTTGCAGGGCAGGGTAAGTGGGCTTCGTGTGAGTTCCCACAGTGATCAAGTCACAGCCAGGGACGCAGTAGGTGCTCGTCAAATTTGTTCACTGGCAGCTTTTCCAAGAAGGTCTTCTGCTTCGATCTGAGTCCCTGTTGGCTCGGTTCTCAAATACAAAGCAGGGACTTTTGAGGATTGGGGACATTTCTAAGGAGGTGGTCATTTCTTTAATAGTGGGGAAAATGCAGCAAAATCCCTTTATATATATATATATGCCAATGTGACTAGCCTTTGCTTATTAGGTTTATCTATTAATAGTTTCATGTACTTTTTTGAATAGATAATACATTCATAAAATCCACAGTATAAAAGGGCATATGGTATATACTCTCCCTCCTGCATCTGTTCCTCAGACAATCCCTTTTCCCCCTGAAGGCAACTGCTTTTTATTTAACCGCTGTGTATCCTCTTCTTCACACTTTATACATGAATGAGAAAATGTGAATATATCCTGCATACCCTGGAGATATTGTGGGTTCCAGATCACAATAAATGAGTATCACAATACAGTAAGTCACACAATTTTTTTGGTTTCCCAGAATAGAAAAGTCATATATACACTACCCTGTAGTCTAAGTGTGCAAAAGCGTTATGTCTAAAAAAATGTACTTACTTTGATTAAAAAATACTTTATTGCTAAAAATGCTAACTATCATTGGAAGCTTTGAGTCATAATATTTCTGCTGTTGGAGGGTATTGCCCAAGTAACATCAAAGATTACTGATCCTAGATCAAATAACAAATATAATAAGAAGGTTTGGAATATTATGAGAATTACCAAAATGTGAAACAGAGACACGAAGTAAGCAAATGCTGTTGGGGAAAGGGCACTAATAAACTTGTTCAACACAGTGTTGTCACAAACTTCAATAGACACAATATCTATTAAGTACAATAAAATGAGATATGCCAGTATTCACTTACTCCCTTTTAGCTAAGTGGAGCTTACTAAATGCACGCATTCATACCTTACCTTTTCCACTTAATATATAGTAGAGATCTTTCTGTCTTGGCACATAAAGAGCCTCCTAATTCTTCTTTAGGGCTGCATAACACTCCATCATATTTACTGGGGGGCATTTAGGATGAGTCTAATACTGTGCTATTACAAACAGGGCCACAGTGAATAAGCTTGTATATGACATCTTGCATAGCTATGAAGGTAATTATACACACTTCCTAGAAAAGACATTTCTGAAACTGATAGTACAAGAATGGATTTCCATGGATGTTGCCAAACTACCTTCCTTAGAGGCTGAACAATTCACTGTTCCATCAGCCATATAAAATAGTGCTCGCCAACATGGTATGTTATCAAGTTTCTGATAGTCTGATAATATCTTAGTATGTGCTTAGGTTTCTCTATAAGTCTGAGCATTTTTCATATATTTTAAAGTGATCTGTATTTTCTTCTGTGAACTCTCTGTTGCCTATTTTCCTTTTGTGGTGTTTGTTTTATATTGATTTTTTTGGAGCTCTTTCTATATTAGGGACAAACTTGGTATTTTGTCCTAGTTTACTGTTTTTTTTTGTTTTTTTTTTTGTTTTTTATTATTATTATTAGTTAAGGTATTACAAATGTGTCCACATCCCCCCCATTAACCCCCAACCTCCCCCCAACACACAAACTCATGCATGAGTTAGTTTACTGTTTTTGACATTTACTTCCTTTTTACTGCTGAGAGAGAGAGAGAGAGAGAGAGAGAGAGAGAGAGAGAGAGAGAGAGAGAGAGAAGCATTAATACTTATTTATGCTGGTTGATTCTTGCGTGTGCCCTGACCAGAGACTGAACCCTTCACCTTGGTGCATTGGGCCGATGCTCTAACCAACTAAGCTACTCTGCCAGGGCAGCATGTACTTTTGACATTGCTTGCAGTGGTTTTTGCCAGGCTGATATTATTTATTTTTATGTAATTGAGTTGATGTTTTATTTTTATTTTGGATTTTAAGTCTTAATTTGAAAGGGCTTACCCATTTCAAAGTTATAAAAGCATCCTCCCAAGGTTTCTTCTGGTACTTTGACGCTTTCATTTTATAAACTTGTCTTGATGTATTTGGAATCTGTCCTGATGAAAGGTGTGAAGTAGAGATCCAACTTTGTTTCCAGACATTTAGTGAGTTGTCTCAATTCCATATGTTGAATAGTTCATATCTTTTCCTCATTGACTGAAATACCACCCCTATCAAATGGTGGTGCTAGATCTCTGCATGTGTTTGGATTTATTTCTGTACTCTTCATTCCATAATATTGATCTATACCATCCTTTTTAACTGATTATAGGTTTATAATATGCTTTGACGTCCAGTAGGGCTGAGCTTCTTATTATTCTTCTTTCAAAATTACTGGCTACTCTTGCTTGTTTATTTTTCCAAATGAACTTTAGAATCATCTGTCTAGTTTTTTAAAAATATCCGGGTGGTGATTTTATTGGGAACATGTTTAAAGTTACAAATTAACCCAGGGAGAATTGATATTTTTATGATGTTGAGTCTTCCTATCCAATAATACTATTTGTCTACTTCTTCAAGCCTTGTCTATGTCCTTTAGGAGAATTTTAAAGTTCTCCCATATAGATCTTGTACATATCTTGTTACATTTTATGGCATCCTGCTGGCTGTCCCAATATCCATTCTCACTTACTTCCTTAGAGAAAGAATTTTGTTTAAAGCCATGCACATAGCCACACAGCTATAAAGTAGAATTCAAAGCCTTCCTCAGAGCTGGGTGTGGTTATGTGACTAAGTTCCAGCCAATCAGATGTGTGACAGCCTCCTTAAAAGGAAGAGCCTTCCTCTGCTGTTCTTTCCTGCCTCTCTCCTGTGGCCTGAATGCAGATATAATGCCTGGAGCCCTAGCATATGCTCCTTTGACCAGAAAGACAAGGACCAGGCCCCAGGAATGGTTGCTGGAATGCCACCTCCAGATAATGCTCACATGAAAAAGAAACAAACATATCTTATTTAAAGCACTGTTGTCTGGGGTTTATATGTTAATGGCAACTGAATTCACTTTAAATAATCCAAGTTGTTATTTTATATTTTAAATTCTTATATAGTAAATGGGGTCTTTTCTTCCATGATATTTTTTTTTTTTCCTAAGTATATACAGTCTGCTGATTTCTGCTTATCAGTCTGTGCCCTGCCACTCTACTGAACATTATTTTTACAGAGGAGTTTTCCAGTTAATTCTTCCCAGATTGTCCAAATCACCTGTAATTAGTAATCACTTTATCTCCTTCTTTGCAGTGTTTATATTTATTTCTCTTGTCTGATTGTGTGGTCTAGAATTTTAAGACCAATGCTAAATAATGATGGTGATAGCAAGCATCTTTGATAGTCCCTGATTTTTTTTGGCGGGGGATGGGGGGTGCAGGGAATGGAACCTCCGAGCATTTCTTCCTCAGGCAGAATGTCATTTTCGTTGCCCCTGTCACTTGGCACCCAGATTGAAGGCGACCTTACTGCTTTCCCCACCAGAATAAGGACCTCTGAGAGCTGCCATGGAACTTCCCTTCCACCCCAGCTGCCAGAGGGCCAAATGGGCTGTGGGGAAGAGGGGAGGGAACAGGCCATGCAGAATCCCTTCAGTACAGGGTTTCTAAACCTTGTCACATTGGATTGACATTTGGGGCTGGATAATTCTTTGTTGTGGGAGCTTTTCTGTGCACTGCAGGATGCTAAGTAGTATCCCTGGCTTCTATGCATGAAATGCTATTAGCAAAAATATAAATAAATAAGTGCTCTCAGCATCCCCCCCCTCCCCCCGCAGTTGTGGGCAGTTCAAACTCAAATGCCCCTTGCAGGGGCTCTGGTGGACAACTACTGTTCTAATCTAAGGCCCCAAGATGGTCTGGTCCAGGTCATGAAGCCAAACAGGAATCTGGGAGCAATGCTCTGGTTTTCAGGACAAAGTGGCTGTGCCTGGAATGTCCCCTGCCATTTTATCCCCAGGAGACAGCAATCCAGCCCCTACCATCCCTGCGAACATCTGAAATGTAGAAGGAAACTCAGGCTCAGGAAAGGTAAGTCACGAGGTTGCCTGGCTAGTAAGAGACAGAGTTGGGCTGAGTCCGTAGGACTGTCCGTGAGCACCTTTCAGATCAGATGTGCCAGTAAAAGCCATGAGTTGGAAATCTCTAACTGCTGATTGGACCTAAATTCCTTTGGGCTGGGAAAGGAAGGATTCGTTCGTAGTGAGAAGGGAACAGAGACCGGGAGGTCACAGTCGCTGACAGGGAAGAATTGATTTAGAAGACGCATGGTATAACCAAAGCTCCCTTGGGATAGGAGCACAGATCTCTCCCAGAAACTCAAAAGATAGCAAGAGAGGAAATTCCCAAAATAATGTACCTTTAAAATTTTTTTTATAAAACCTGAAGGGGGAATAAAAAGAACTAGCAGTTAGTTTTATGAAGGGGGAAAAAATAGCTTATCTTCTAAGACCAACCGTGCTCCTTTATTAGGGTGGGAAAGGGAAAGAGATCTGCGAGGAAAGCAAACGACCCGAAAATGAGTTTCTATGAGGTGGGGGAAAATGTTCTCATACTGAGGGAGCAGTGATAGGTCAAAGTATACTTTCCTTTTAACAAAAGTATACTTTCAATGTGATAAAAAAATCAATTGTTGATATCTCTAGAAATATCGATAATTTCACTTCTAGGACTTGCCCCCCTCATAGTTATCTGTGCATCTCACTCGGTGTCTGGCTTATGTATAAGCAGTTGTGTCTACATGTCATCATCTCAAATGCTGGGCGGCTCCTCCAACTTCTCTCTTCCTGATGTTCAGGTCAGAAGTGAAGGAGTTCTGACGCTGAATCATAACTCTGCTATTTACTAGCTGGAGGATGTTGGGTTGGTCCAAACTATCTTTGGGACTCATTCTCCTTATCTATAAAATGGGGATAATCTTGCCATCCCTGAATGAATAACAGAGGCGAAGGCTCTAGCACAGTGCCTGGTACATGGCAGTTACCTCAGAAATTCCGACCTCTCCAGCAATCTTCAACAGGCATTTCTTAAAACACACATCCCTTGTGGGGCAAGTCACTAGATCCCTAGCAACTTTTTATTTTTTGAAAAATACTTATTACCTTCTATTGTGTATAAGACACCGAGATAGACACTGTGGGATGAAAATAAAAATAGAAAGCTTAAATTTTATCACATGGGGGAAAGGAATAAATGATATTTAAAAGAGAGAGCAAGAGAAAGAGAGAGAGAGAGGGATAGAGAGAGGAGGAAGAGAGGAAGAGAGAGAGAGAGAGAGAGAGAGAGAGAGAGAGAGAGAGAGAGAGACTGAAACTTTTAGTCTAGCCCAGTGAGAACATCAGGGGTCCTGTCCTCTGGGCCCAGGGAATGACACTACATGGGTACACCAAGTGCCCAAGGGAGAAAGCATAGCAGAGGAGGTGGGAGGGTTGCACAGGTGTTACTAATCAGGGTTGATTGACAGCTTCCAGATCCTGGCAAACTTCTCAGGACTTGGGATGGCCATGCTGCGAGCCCGGGCCTTTCTGCAGAGCAATGGGAGCTGCTGTGGTTGCAGCTTTAATTTGTCCCTCTGCTCTTGGATCACCATGCACTGTCACTCCCTTATCTCCTTGACCACCCACCACAGTCCTGGCAGGGGTATCACCATCCACACTTTATAGACACAACGGCTCACAAAGGTGAACAAGGGACCTGAACTTTATAAGTTGGGTGGAGTCCTGTTTTCTTAATACAGCACCTCAGTGGTCTCATCTGAAAATTCATCCTTTCCCATTTGTAAAATTTCACTTTCCCAACTTGCCGGCAGATTCCCCAAGAATAAGGGCCAGAACACTCTTCTCTGTAAACCACACAGCATTTAGCAAAGGGTTGGCACACATGACAGCCTTCACACATAAGAAAACATTGGGGGGGGGGGGGAGTGTTTTGCTTGATTTGAAAACTCGCCCTAAGGGAGGGACCCATAAGTGTCTGTCTTCACTCCAGTGTCTGATGTTCTTGCTCCCTCGCATGCTCAGCCTAGGCGCTCAGGCCTGAGTGCCACATTAACGACGGCAAATTCTTCCATTTACTTAAAGATGAAAGATTAGAAGTATTACTTTGCGGATGCCAAGTATCTGGATCACCAGAGAACAGGCCCTCGGGAGGTTATGAAGAAACCCTGCTTGTTTTTGGACAAACAGTGGAGACTTGTGAATGATTGTGGTTAATCAGATGGGAAGACAGGCTCTTGGCTGATAGATGTTACCAAACACCTTCAGAAATTTGACAACATATTTAAGAGGAAGACAATTACCCCCTTCAATATAGTCAGATGCCCCTCAACCTTGTGGCAAATGTTGGTGACTGACTAGCATATTCCGCTCGGCTTTCTCTGCACAGGCCCCTCCCACCTCGCCCAGGAAAGCCAAATGGCTCAAATCCCACCCAGGCCAGACAGGATGATCTGCGAGAAGCCTAGGAACAATGCACCTCATGCCTCTCCATCAAACAGAAAAGCATAATTTGCTTCAGAGACAAGATAACTGATTTCAAAATTCTCCACCGCAGTGCTGACACCTGAGAATCAATGGTCATATTTCACTCTGGGCCAGTCTGAAAGGAACCCCTTCTCCAAGCCTTCAACAGAAATAGCTCAATCATTTAGGAGCAAAATAATAACTACTTCATATTTTTAAATGCTTTTGTATACCAGGCTCAGTATTAAGTCTTTTACATGAGTTATCTCATTTTATCTCACAAATAGCCTATGAGTCTGGTAGGACTATTATTATCCCCATTAAAGATCTGCCTGGGGTTACCTACCTGGCCCAGGACACAAAGGTGATAAGTAACAGAGTCTGCTCTGTCTGACATCAACTCCCATGCTCTTAACCATTTTGCTCTGTGGCAGGAGGAGGAAAAATAAATTGTATCCACACTCCTGCCCTTTTTTGGGATTGAGAACACAGTTGATACTGTTGGGGTGATGGTTGTTTTTGACTCATAGCAACATGGTTATAAGACATAACCGATAATGCCATTTTGACCAAACAGATGACCTGGTGTCTGAAGAGAACAGACCTCCAGCGACTACAGTGACAGTTGGGAACCTGAGGTGTGAAACAGCATCCCCTTTCACAGCCAAAATAAATACTGGAATTGTACCTGGGCATTAAGACTTGGAATCACGGCAGAATAACTCATCTGATAGCATGGTTGTCCAATTATTTATTTTATCCACAGCAATGAAAGCAAATTCTTATCCTTAATACTCATGGATAATAACCTGGCCTCCACTGATGGAAAATAGGCCTTATATCCCTAGCAAGTGGTGTGGGCTGCCCTGCCTGTCATGATACTATACCTAGGGCCCCATTCCTCTCCAGGCTATCAATCAACTTGCATCTCAAAATGGCTTTCTCTGCACATTTGGGGTTCAGTGTTCAGACAGGGGCTAAGGACAGTGGTGACTTCAAGCAAGCCGCTTCTCTGAGTTTTACTGTCCTCAAATATGAGATAAGATGGCTGGATGAGTTAACCCCCAAGGACCCCTCTCATCTAAGGTCTGGGAAGCAAAGGAGCTGGATTTCATGAAGCTTGAACTTGCAATCCTGGCTGTTGCATGTTCAATAATGTTTCCCTTTCCACTTTGGAGCAAACCTTTCCCAGCAGGCGTTTTACACAAAATGTGAATCAGATGAAACTCTCCTCTTGTATTCTTCAATGACGCCCCATGGACATGCTTCCTAGAATGGCATGAGAGGGCTTTGCAGTCTCCACCAACCTGGCCTTTTAGTCTCATACCTCACCACACTCCCTCGCAATCCAAACCTGGGGCCTGTGGGAATTCGGGGATGGGAGAGTCCCAGATGTGTGAGTCTGTCTCCTGCTCGATGTCCCGGCACAGGCCCCACTATGAGTATCTATCTTCCAGAATAGAGTCACGAGGACAGGGCCTGGAAACTCCCCAGTGCCTGATGCATCCTAGCTTCTCAATACCTGTTGGGCAAATGGATGAAGGAATGAATGAGTAGAGAGTTGATTTGCAGACCGCGGCCCCAGGCAGCCGGATGACTCGGACAAACATTTCAGATAACACATGGAACTATTAAAACATCGAAGGCTCAAATCATCAGAGGTAGCTGAATTGGCGGTTCTCTCGAAACTTCTAATCCCTCCTCCATTACATTCAGGGAGAACCCCTCTGCTACCTTCCGTGGTAGTCACAGTAGAACTCAAACGCCCCTAAGTGGCTATTTGAGGTTCAGTGATGCCTCACTCTGGCTCCAGGGCTGGCCCTCCTCTCCCCACCATTTGGTGCCACCTGCCCCCTCTGTCCAGCCATGGGGTCTCCGACAGTTCCCCAAGCACGTTTGCCACATCCCTGTTCCCTCTCCCTGGAGAACAAACTCCTTGGCATTCAGGTGTCGGTCTCCATGCCCTTTCCTGAAAGGAGCCGCTCTTGCCCACCCACTGCCTGCCCCAGCCCCTTACTTTAACCCCAGTCACCTTGGTCATTTCCTTTGCAGCAGTGATCATAGTTTGTAATTATTTTGTTTGTTTATTTCCTTGAGTTTTACTCAGTGAGATCCATGAGACCCGGGACTGTGACTTCATGTTCATAGCTTAGTCCCCAGAGCCCTGCAAAGTGCCTGACACTCAATGTTCATTGACTGTCTGGATAAGATAATGGGCAGGATCTGTATTAAGTCCATTTGAATGACCTTCCAGTTAATGGCATGATTACAACTACTAATGTAATGCACTGCCTACTTGGCCCTACTATGTAATGCTCCACGATATTTACTGAGTTATCAGTCTGAGTCCATATTTGTGCTAGGTCTTGAGCACGCTGAGAGAGAAGACACAGCCCCTGTCTTCGAGGAGGGGTCTGGAGGGAGCAGGGGATACGAGGCAAGAATACTCAGGATGGTAAGTTCTACACCAGTGGGACAGAGAGGACACCACCATTGCCCTTAGAAGGCAAAGGCTGACGGTCTCGCCTTTTTTGGGCTCAGCGATTTGTAGCTGGAAACCCAGCCAGCATTCTGTCATCACAGAAAGGGCCACTCCAGCTGAAGGACCAAGAGTAACCTTTCTGGGGGCGTGCCTGGAGCCTGGCGGAAGTAGAGTGTAGAACACTACGCAGGGCCCAGAATTCCCGGACGCGAAGGCCAGCAAGCCGCCTTACAAGCTCCTTTGTCCGGAGGAGGAGCTGCCAAAACTAGTGAGCCTGCTCTCCCATGCGCAGCCCCACACGGAGCCACGTGCTAGGAGGGTGGTCAGCACCTCGCAGGTCACCCGGCCCCGAGAAAGCGCTGACGAAACACAAATGAAGCTCCACACGCGCTGAGGGGGATGTAGGGAAAGCACGTCTTCCTGTGAAGGGGGGGTCACCCAAGCTGCGGAGGACATCGGAGGCCTCGTGCAAGGCCAGGAAGCTGAAACGGACTGACCTCGGTGGGGACACAGAACAGATTTTATTACTCTTAGAAAAAAAAAGTCTTACATTTATATTTGTTTAATTTGGCCACGGAAGGTATTTGCTTTAAGACCGTGTGGTGCTTTTCAGCTCATCAGAAATGTGAATGGGCGCACGCGTGTGTGCGCAGGCATACGTGCCGCTTAGGGTCTAGGGTTGTGGTCATGCCCACACGTGTATCTACGGACTTAGACCTACGGCTAATAAACAGGGAGAAGACAGGTCCATGAGCATTAGGCAGATTAAGAAGATCCCTGTTTTTCATCAGAGCGGACACGTTCTGGTAGATTTTACAAAGCAAAAAGAATTAGAGCTAAAGACAGCCTCCATTGTTACACTTGATGACTGTTTACTGGGTACTTACCATGTAGCAGGCAGGTCCAGGTTTTGGTGTGAGGGCAGGGGTCTACCAGTAGTTCAACCTGCACATTCTGAGTCTGAGGTGCCTTGGAGACATCTAACTGAATAGGATGAGCAGGTGGTGACACATGAAGGTTGGGGCTGGAGAACTAATGAGCTGGGTGAAATTTTCTAAGAGGGTAAAGTGAGAGAAAAGGAGCACGCTAGCCCTGGTCTGCGAGCAAGTCCAACAGTTAATGGGCAGGACTTGCAAGGGAAGAACCAGAGAGGAAACTCCGAAGACTGAGTTGACCAGGAAGCCGAGGGAGGGGGAGGACCTCACCCATGCGGCATGTCAGTCACTGACACGCTGTCTCCAGTTTGGTGATTCAGCAGTTCCCAGATCTTTTTATCCAAGGGAAAGAGAGCTATTTGTCTTTATTTGTAGTTACTGACGTTTTCTCTTTATCCTTTGAAATTCCAATTTAGAAATAATAATAATAATAATAATAATAATAATAATAATACAACAATAATATATAAATGGCATTTTTTAAGAAAAGACTTTCCAGATCCATACAGGTATCAAGTGCCAGAGACTGCAAACCCACCAATGGGAAAGAGGAAAGGAATTTACAGAATTCCACTCAGACTGGAAAAAAACACCCCAATAATTCTGTAAGTGACATTGGGAGACAGGACCTTGTACAAGACAGTAGCTGTCGCCTTGAAAGAACTTCCATTCAGAGAAAACCTAATAGAACTGCATGTTCAATTATTGGGTGCACTGGTGCCCCAGCCCAACAAGAGCTCAGTTTCCTGGGCCCTTCTCTCTCCACCCCAACAGGCCCATTGCCTTCTCGTCCTCCCGGCCACTCCCTACCTACTGCTCCATCTGAGGGGGAGACTGTACTCCAGATACTTCCTTCTCATAAAAATCACCTTCCTCCAAACTATGAGCTCTCCTGAATAACTTGCAGATCTGTTCAATGTCATTAAGGTAAGGTGGATACCATAGCTTGATATGCAACTTCCCCCAGAGAACCCCATATGGTGATCAGATGCATAGACTGATCAGAAGACTCTGGAGAGTTATTGGGGGAGACTCTGGAGAGTTATTGAAGGAGATGGGCACCGCTTTAATAGCTGCTCAAATCCTGGCTGGAGTGACCACTGACTTATCCTTGCCTCTGAGTTCAGCATGAATCAGCCACTTCTTTTTTTTTTTTTCTTAACCACAGGACCATTCTTGAAGTAGGATTGGGATTGCTTGATGTTATTCGGCTCAAATTCAGAGTGCTGTGCATTCCCTGGCTTAGCTGGAAATCACTGGCTGCGTTTTATCCTCACACTAGAGCAGGTGGTTTGGGCACAAATGTGGATGAAATAGTCAGTTATGTTCAATGGAGGGAGGTTCTTAAGGTTGACCCATCTCTATTATGGGAAAAAGTAATAATCAGCTTTAAACAGTCTCTCAGTTACAATCAAGGTCATGGAAGTATACTGAGGGCCTTGGGATGTACATGCAGAGCACAGCAGACCCTGAGATTTAGCAAGTATAGCTTTACTATTCTTTAGCTACCCTGAGGGCCCATGACAAGGAGCAACTGCTACCTGCATCAAGGACATATTTTAATTTGGGTTTTAAGAAAGTCTGTGTGTGGTGTAAGCCAGTTGGCCAAATGAATGAGTACAAGCGAGTAGAGACAGTGACAAGTTCTGTGAGAGAAATAGTTCTCAGCCAGAAAGCAACTGGTTTGACCCAATTAAGCACAAGGATGTGCAATTGGTTGGTGGTTCAGATCTGGGACAAACAAGTCCTCCAAAAAGTCTATTCAGAAATAAAGAAATCATGATTTGTGAATTTATTTTAGCAAGTGCTATGGCACAAACAGAAACTTTAATGAAAACTAAAAAGGTGGTTAAAATGCTCCCTCCCTCCCTCTCCCTCTCTCTCTCTCTTTCTCTCTCTCTCTCTATATGTACATATATATTTGTAGTATATTAATCACATGTATTTTATTACATTCATCCTTTAATTATATATTATTCATGTACTTTATTATATATAATTTTTAAAAATATATTTTGATTGATTTCAGAAAGGAAGGGAGAGGGAAAGAGAGATGGAAACATCAATGATGAGAGAGAATCACTGATCAGCTGCCTCCTGCACACCCCATACTGTGATTGAGCCAGCAACCCGGGCATGTGCCCTGGCAGGCAATTGAACCTTGAACTCCTGGTTCATAGGTTGATGCTCAACACACCAGCTGGGCCATATATAATTAATATATGTCATTAATATAGAGATATAACTATATAGAGAAATGTTGGGAGTTTGTGTTGCCTGTGTATATAAAAGTAAGTATATGTATAGATGCAATCAAGTAGTTAACATGTTGTGTGAGAATGAGCCCAGGCAACATAAAATTCTTAATCTCTTTTTCTCTCATATATTAATCATACAACTTTATTGTGTGTATATATAGTAAGGCATATATAATAAAGTACATATACCTAATGAACATACAGTATGATTAATATATGCAACATAGAGGATGTTTAAAGTTATTCATTGCTTATATATAGGGTGTCCCAAAAATGTATACACACACTTTGAATAATTATGAAAACGGTGTTTATTAAAACACCTTTCATTTTCAAAATTGAGCTATCAGGTGTTAAATTATGTATTTTTGGGGGACACCCTTACCCACAATAAACTATATGTGATAAAGTATCTAGTATCATTCATATTTGTAATACATATTTAGCATAGGTATCTGAATGTGTGCATTTATATTTTATATAATACATGTACCTATAGTGTATGTTTTCTATAAAATCAATAGAAGTTTAAGTGATTTCTTAGCTTATATTTGGTGTTAGTCTCTTCCCAAATTTGCAATATATTTTTACCTACTGCTTTATATGAACAGAGATTAAAAAAAAACAACAATCACTCTTGAAGGCTTAGAGTACACAAATGTAAAATCTGCCATCTTTTCAGGCTAAAAAAAATATCACTATTTTCATGTGCTAACAGCCCCAAATGGAGGTTAATTAAACAAATGTCAATTTTCTAATCTGTTGATGACTGTCAAGCAGTTTTTATTGCCAGAGATTAGCTGTTAAGATATACATACCCACAACCATGCCTGCTATTTTCTGAAACATAAAGGTTCTGATTTAATGGAAAATCACTGCAGGGCACAAGTATAAACTGTAAAACAATTAAAATCATAAATCCAAATGGCAGCAATTCCCAGTGAGTCTTACAACATCAAACTAAGCAGCTGCCAATCTGAAAAGCTCTGCCCTGGGCTCTGCAGGCGAGCTGGCTGGAGCTGGGGCTAGAGATAGGCACGGGCGGCTTCCAGTGGGTGGCCTCCAGCGAGAACCCAAGGCTGACCCCATGGGACAGTGGGATGGTCAGCCCCAGGCCTCAGAAGATTCCAGGGCAGAGGCTGACCACTGGTTTCTAGCCAGCTTGTTTCCCTTTCATAGGAAACGCCATTCATTCATGCATTCAAATATTTACTGAGCAACTACTGTGTGACATGTACTGTTCTTGGCTTATAGGAAACCAATTCCCGGCCTTCATGGAGCTTCCATTCTCTCGTGGAAAAAGACAATGAACAAAATGATAAATAACATGTTAAGGAAGGAAACTGCTATGAACATTTAGGCTGGGGTTAACTCTGATCCATGTTCCCTGTCTCTCTTCCATTGCGTGACAAGTAATTATTGAGTACCTTTGAAGTGCTCTGGACTTTGTGAGATGACTTGCAAGAGATAGAATTCTAAGACTTGGCATCTGCCATCCACAGAGGAAACAAGGAGAAACCCAGTAAGCTACCGTGCTCAATGACAGCGTTTAGTGGGTATTTACCAGTGCACCTCCCATGGATGATCTCATTTCATTTTCTCAAAAACGCTCTCAAATGGGTCCTATCACTCCCACTTCAGAGATGACAAAACTGAGACTTAGAGAGGGGAAATATCTTGCCCAGAAGTCCACAGCTGGTATGGGGATGGTAACCAAGCTTTGCGCCTTGCAGGGGGAGCTCCTAGGCACGCCCTCCACGTGTGTCTACACCAGGTGGTGGAGACAGTCTGCACTGAGGAGTTTCTGAGAAGCTGCAAGCTCCTGGAAGAAGGTCCCACATCTGCTGCATTGTCCACATGCTCCTCGGGTCCACAGTGCCTGCCCCAGTGCGAGTGCCAGGAGAGGTCAGTAAATACTGCCTGTCTGGTCCTGCTCTGGTGGTCTCACCGCAGGACTACCCTCATTTCCATCCCAGTCGGGCTATAGTGTGTGGTCACTGAGTCTTAACTTCTCAATAATGACATTTCATTGGTTTATTAATCTTATTTGTAATGCTCAGCCAGAGGACTAGGAAAACTGGTTAAAGATCAAGGACACAAGAATAAGGGAACGTTTACCAAAACAGGGACTCTCCATGATGCCACTTAAGGATGAGTAAGGCTGAGATGCCCGAGAAGACACCGCACAGACATGAGGTGGAAGGTTTCTCTGGCTCTGACTTACTAATGCTGTGTGAATACAGTGACTGAATCTCAGAGCCTCAGGTTCCTTACCTGTAAAACGGGGTTAACAGTACTCATTTCAAAGACTGACTGTGATGTTTACTTGAGATGATATGTAAAGAATGTATTACAGTTTCCGGCACAGAGTGGGTGCTTGACAAATAGTTCCAATTCCCCTTCATAGCAGTTTCCAAACTCGACCATTCAAACCACTGTTTTCAGACTCCTCCCTCACCCACAACGAAATGACTTTCTGTCCCATGAACAGGTTTGAATCTCGGCTGTTTTTTCAGACTGACCGCATTGCAAGTGACGCTGTAAGGGAAGAGCACAATGGCAACCACCACCAGAAGGGGAAGCCAGAAGGCGGAAATATAAAAAGGAATGCCAGAGCAGAGGCTGTACTCTCGCTGCTTTGATTTTCTCTTTATTTCACTGCAGCAGACTTGGTCAGGGGTAGGTGAGCAAGTTATGGAAGGCCACGAGACACCAAGTTTTGACCCTTTGGAGACTGCCTGTGACCTCTGAGGCAGGGGCATGAAGGTGAAGGGACTGTGAGCTGACCAGGCTGTGGTGTCCCCTGGCCATGGGTAAGAGGCATGGCTGTGTCCAGCCTCCTTGGACCCCACCCATTTCCAATTCATTTTTCAACTTGCCCATTGAATCTGCAAACTGTCCCGTCTCTGTTCAGCAAATTCATTTTCTGTGCAAGTTAGCCAGAGCTAGGCTTGCTGCTAAGAGCCCTGACTGAATCCCTAGTCCCAGGCCAGTCTAAAAACTCACCCATCAGCGGTAGCAGGCTGCCCTGGCAACAGCCACTCACTGCCAAAGGGCTTACAAACTGGAACTCAGAAGCCTGGCCAGTGTATTTTGAGAGTGGAGAGGCCCTACTGGCCTCCACACTTTCACAAGGACCTGCTGATCACCTGCTATGCTCACAGCACTGGCTGAGAGGCAGACCAATGCTGTGAATGGCAGTCATGGGCAGCAGAACCAGCAACACCAAATGCATTAGGCCTCCGTGCTCTGAGAGAAGGCTGGGCAGAGAGTAGACACTCAATATATGTTGACATGACCCATGCACATCCAGAAGCTTAAAGTCTCTACAGCTGTTTCTAGTCCAACTTCAAAATAAGAGAAAACATTAATCATATTATTAAAACCTGGGGGAGTCATTTCGGGGACAGTGTATTAAAAGGACTCTAAGAATACAGGGTTTTGGCAATATGCGAAGAAAGTATCAATGACGAATTGTTTAAGGGCAAGGATCAATGATTTTGAACCAAATCTGGAAGCAAATAAAGAATCGAAACTGAAGCTGCAGAGTTAACAAGGCCCAAATTGGCAGGCTTTCTGGACCTCAAGCCTTTCTATTTCCATACTTTGCCCCTCACCTTCTAGGGTAAGGGTCTGGAGGCTTAAAATAGCACAACTTATTCTAATTCTTAAAGCCAATAACAACACCCATATTTCAGAGGAGCTCATGGAGGGTAAGTCTATAAATGCCGGGCCTTAAGAAAACCAAATTCCCACATAAAAAAAAAGCTAAAGGAGTTCATCACCACCAAATCAGTATTAAAGGGACTTCTCTAAGAAGATAAGGGAAAAAAGGATCAAAATATGAATAATAAAATGGCAATAACTACACACCTATCAATAATTACTTTAAATGCAAATGGATTAAATGTTCCAATCAAAAGACACAGTGTGACTAAATGGAGGAGAAAACAAGAGCCATACATACACTGCCCACAAGAAGCCCATTTCAGATAGAAAGATACATAGACTGAAGGCAAAGGGATGGATAAAAATACTTCATGGAGGCCCTGGCTGGGTAGCACAGTTGGTTAGAGCATCATCCCGATATGCCAAGGTTGCCAGTTTGATCTCTGCTCAGGGCATATATAAGAATCAACCAATCAATGCATAAATAAATGGACAACAAATTGATGTTTCTCTCTTTCTCCTCCTCCTCCTCCCTCCCTCTCTCCCGCTCTCTCTAAAAATCAATCAATAAATAAAATTAAGAAAAGATACTCCATGGAAATAGAAAAAAAAAAACTGGGTAGCAATACTTAGACAAAATTGACTATCACAAGACAAGAAACAAATAAGGACATTTCATATACAATAACCAAGATATGGAAGCAACCTAAGTGTCTATCGATAGACAATTGGATAAAGATGTGGTACATATATACAATGGGATATTGCTCAGCACAAAAAAGAATGAAAGCTTACCATTTGTAACAACACAAATGGACCTACAGGATATTATGCTAAGTGAATAAGTCAGAGAAAGACAAATGCCATATGATTTCACTTACATGCGAAATGGAAAAAACAAAACAAAATAAACAATCAAAACAGAAACAGACTCATAGATACAGAGAGCATTTTGGTGGTTGCCAGATGGGAGGAGGGTTGGAGGCTGGGTGAGAAAGGTGAAGGGATGATAAGAAGTACACATTGGCAGTTACAAAACAGTCACAGGGGTGTGAAGTACAGCGTAGGGAATACAGTCAATGATATTGCATAGTGCCAGGGGGGTACTAAATTTATCGGGGGAGCACTTCGTAAGTTATATCAATGTCTAACCACTATGCTGGACACCTGAAACTAATACAATATCGAATGTCAACTGTAATTGAAAAAAATTTACAAAGAAAACTGTAAATTAGCGAAGTGTGACTCCAGTATCAGGAACTTTTCCTCGTTCCCTGCCCTTTCCTCAGTGGTGCCCCTCTCCTGGGCCAGTGCCTGCTCCTCTATGCTCGTCCACTCTCTCCCAACCAGCTCCCGGGAGAGGCTGACCACAGTGCTCATCCTCTAGTAGTGAATGCTCACGGGGAGAGGGAAGGGCACGCCCCTTGGCCAAGGTCTTACCATGTATATCCCGGGTTCTGCATCCCAGGCACTGTGCTAGGTTCTGTGGGGGAGACTCAAGGATGTTAAGAATGCGTTTCCACCAGGAAAATGTTTGAAACGTGGCATTAAAATGGGGAGCACATGTTTAAGTATTAATAAAAGTCAAATCAAAGGTTAAACAGTAAGTGTTCACTTTGGGGCTTTTGCAGACACTGTTCTCTCTGCCTGCAACACCCTTCCTCGTCAGTACCCCTTGACTGGCCAGCTCCCCAGCCCCGCTTCACTGGCCAACCCCCTTCACTGGCCAGCCCCCCTCCACTGGCCAGCCCCCCGCCTTGACTGGCCAGCTCCCCAGCCCCGCTTCACTGGCCACCCCCCCTCCACTGGTCAGCCCCCCCCTTCACTGGCCAGCCCCCTCTTCACTGACCAGCCCCCCCTTCACTGGCCAGCCCCCTCTTCACTGGCCAGCCCCCCTTCACTGGCCAGCGCCCCTCTTCACTGGCCAGCTCCCCCCTTCACTGGCCAGCTCCCAGCACTTCCTGCAAGAAGCTCTCATGGGCTCCCCCAGTAAGGCTCAGTGCCCCTCCTAAGGGAGTCCCAAGACACCTGGGCCACCCCTGCCATTCACGACAATGAAATGTGAATGTTTACCTATTTGTCTGTCTCCCCCATTAGGCAGTGAGGTCCACGGAGAGGGGATGAAGGACAGGGGGAGGGGCTGCGTCAAGTTCATCACTATCCCCACAGAACCTTGCACAGTGTCTGGGATGCAGCAAGCACCTAATCCATATCTGGTGACTGACTAAGAATGAACACAGGCACGGAGAGTTCTCTGTGGGCGGAGGGGTCGGCTTCCATGACGGTGCTTTGGAGTACTTACTAAAGAAAAATGCATTAAATAATTTCCTTCTGGAAACTCAGCGTTGCCTGTGCCACAGCTTGGATGCCAATCTGATAAAACAACACTGCCTGTACCCACACTACAAGAACCAACCTGTTGGGTGATTAGTACCCTGGCCTGGCAGCCCCAACCCTGCTGCATACAGCTGCTGTGCTGTTTGCACAGGTTAACTTGCCTTAAATAATTTTTAATCATTTACAACAGGCACTTCATTTATACAATGAAGGCACATACAATCCGATTGTGATTCGTGCTCCATTTTGTTGTGGCGGCGATCGTGTAAGGAATGGACTTGGATTTTCCTGCTTATTTAAGCCTAATGTGAATGAGTACGGACTCGTCATCAGAGAGCATCTGCTTTTCTCAGAAGGTCCTTACTTGTGTACCTACTAAGTGTCTCCATATTCGAATGCATTTTTTAAACAGTGTGTGAACTTTTTGGCACGTGTGAACTTGGGAGAAGGGAATCATTCAGAGACACTGAAAAGTGGAAAATCTCCATCAGCAGTTGTACTTGGCTAATGAAGTCAATGACTAACTCACTTCCTCCTGATGACACACAGTTAACCGCATCCAGGAACTTGACTCTCCTTCTCCTCTTCCATCCTCTACGCCCGCCCTGCGTGGTATACGCCGACCTCTAGTCTGATACACTGACTTCAGAAAAGATGTCTCTTTTCCAGATTAGTTGATTCCCATGGACTCAAACTTTTATTTAAACTCCAGTCATGGTTACCTAAAATGTCCCCCAAAAGTCACTGTTATTTTCATTTATCAGGAACTTTCTAGAGGAGCATGGTATACAAGTATCGTATCCCCTGCTTTTCAAAAGTCACTTTATGCCTCTTCGCTTTTATGAAAGACCTACCTTCGTACCTGTTTTCGATAACTGAAAGAAAATCCAAAGAGAATTTTTGCTTTTACAAAAAAGGCAAGGAGCGAAGACAGCGTGCAGCACTGTTTGGCAGTGAGCTGTTGCAGAGGCGCGCTGCACCCTCAGCAGCGAGAGCCGTACCTCCAGGCTTCTTCCCTGGGAATTATGCTCAGTATCTCAGCATCAAGCTTCCAGATCTTTGAACTGTGTCTGTGCATCCATTAGCTAGATGCATCCTAAGGTAATTGCTTTTTTGCTTTACACCATTTCAACTTATAAAAGGTTTCATGGAAAGGCCCTTTGAAACCTGTATCAGAAACCAAGCGATCCTCTTTGTCAACCTCATAATGGGGACCAGGCCGATTTTTCCTTCCTATTAGAATCTGGATTACCGAGTTCTGCAGAATGGATGAACTGTTGTAAAGGCCATCCATTCATTTTCCCAAATACTCTTTCCAAAGACATTTCTACTAATTAAATAAACATTAGGTTCTAATTCTCTATAGCTTATATACATCTATGTGAGTAGGCATGGCAATGAAGAACCTGAGACGTTGCTACGGAGAGGCAGTGGCTAAAGTGGGCATGACACCATTGCAAATAATTACCAGAGTGTCTTGTTTGCACCCTGATGAGATAGTCCAAGTCAGACATCCCTTCTTCCAGAAAAGATTTAACTGTGTGTAAAAAGATCTTTTCAAGACTCAACGTATTTACCAATTAAGTGAAGCTTGCTAGTGAAGAAATGCTTTTCATTGTTTAGGGCACCTGACATTACATAAACATGCAACCCACCCATTCCTATCATTCCTCACATTGACTATGTAAAGACCTTTACTAGCTGTAGTGGAAGATCAGAGAGATATAAGACTCGTTCCAGTCCTTAAGGAGTTTGTAGTTTGTCAAAGGTGGATCAATGAGTAAAGTGTTGGGTACAAAGAATATGATTACTTTCCTCTACCCAGAAGCCCTAACACAAATGCAGGACCATGGATTTACATGGCTATTTTTAAACATAACTAGAGATCAGTCTCCAATTCAGGAAGGACCATAAAGTTATATGGCAGTGTCAAGGGTATTGCTCAAATAAGTTTTCATAGAGGAGACTAGGCCTCATCATATTAATATCGGCTGATTACATTAAGCTATTATTTAAAGGGAAATCTAAGATGGATGTCTATTCACATTCCTTATGAGTCTTGGGAGGCAGCAACACCATTATGAGTAGAAATGTAAACCGCTTGACATTAGCATTTCTTCCTTAAAAGCAAACATTTAGAAACTGCTTTTCAAACTCGTATGGCTTGAAATCATTGACAACTATCAGTTGCTTGAATTCAGCAATGCCTTGAGTTTGCCTCTCCTTCAATCAGCATGTACTTCATAAAACATTTGTTTCTTCCTTTATTGCTGGTAACTTGATTTCTCTGTGCTTGGATCAGCAGTAATCCTTACCCTCAAACACCTTAGGAGGGTCAGGAAGGAATAGGATACAGTATAACAAACCTCATTATGTTTGCTTCTGTTCTGTTGTTCAGAAAAGAATTCTTAAGGATTCTGAGAGCAAGCAGGTTAGAGCTCTCATTCCCCTAATAAAAGCCATTTCTTGCTCTGGGGCAGTGCTTTTGACTCCCCCCAAATTCTTTTATCCTCTTTGTCTCATTGCACCTCATTTCAGTCTCACTTCTTCCCAGTAACGGTCCCACAATTGGAGGTAATAGTTTAAGACATTAAAGTGTGCTGACTTGCTTATCTTTTTACTCTGAGTTTCCTTTCAACAGGGTGTAGACCAAAAAAAGGGGGGGTGGGGGGTGGGGAGCTCAAGTGTTTTCCTTTGTAAGGCTTTTCCTTTCCTTGTATTTGCACATTTTTGCTAGTGAACTTGCGTAAACCTTCCTCTTAAAGTTTAAACATACATTCTGGAGAGAGGTTTCAGGATCCATGACCGTCGGGCGGTAAATATTGCCACAACGACCAATGGCAAGGCGGTCTTGTAAAGTTTTCTAGAACCTCTTCTCAAGCTTTACTAGGGAGGACTGAACTCAACTGCACGTAAAAAACAAAGTGGCTTCGCCAGCTCTTCTAAGCAGAATGGAGGCAAACACTTGTTGGCTTGGAGCTAAAGTAAACAGCCTGTGGGTCTGAGCCAGGTTCCAATGCTGCTCCCCTGCTTCCTGGTTATTCCACCGTCCTACTTCAACTTGAAGTCTCAGTGTCTTCACCTTTAAGATGGGGACAATACTATCTACCCCACAGGCTGTGTTCCTAAGAGCTAAATGAGAGAACACAGGGAAAACACTTCTTACCAGGCACAATTTAACCCCTCAATCGTTATTATTAATATTCTCAAGCACAGCCGGTGTGGTTCAGTGGTTGAGCATCGACCTATGAACCCGGAGGTCAGGTTTCGATTCCCGGTCAAGGCCCACATCCAGGTTGTGGGCTCAATCCCTAGTGTGGGGCGTGCAGGAGGCAGCCGATCAATGATTTGCTCTCATCACTGATGTTTTTATCTCTCCCTTCCTCTCTGAAATCAATAAAAATGTATTTTAAAAAAACAATTTTCAAAGTGGGGAGCTTCACATATCAACCCAGACTTGGGCAAAATCAGAGGGCTACAATAAGGGCTATTTAGGTTATTTTATCAGTAAGGTCATTTAAAGAGACTGAAATGTAAAACGTATGTATGTGTCAGAATGGTGGCTACCTCTGAAGGGGTGGCACAATACTGATGGAAAGGGCATGCGAGAGTTGGCTGGGGTGTTAGAAATAGTCTATACCATGATCTGGATCACATAGGTATATATTCATGTAAAATTCTGTTGACATCTAAGAATTAGCTGTGGACTATACTGCAGGCCTACTGTCCCTCAATAAGAAAAAAAGTGGGGGGAGGGAGGATGAGAGGGACAGAGAAAGGGAGGGAGGAAAAATGAAATGGGGGGCAGAGGAAGAAAAGGAACAATTGGGGCAGGCATAAATGAATGTTCCCATGGTCTGCTTTGCTCCTTTTAAGTTACACACGAACCTAATTCAGGGCAGGCTTGTTCAACAAGTGAGCTGACTGGCTAGAAAAAAAACAGGGCTATCTTTCCTCCATGACCAGATCCTAACTCCTGTACAGAGGCATTCATGAGTGTCATTTCTGTTATATATTTAGGTGTAGGAACCCAGGGGGTATGAGCTCAGAGATGGCATGTTGGTCTGTTTTCAATCCAATGTGCCTACTGACATGTGCTCCATACCTTGTGATATATGAACCTTGTACTGACATTGGTGACCCTGACCTTCAACCCGAAATTCCCCATCAACAAGTTGGTCAACATTTTCTAACCATCTCTTGCAAGCCCCCCACCCTGCCAGGTCCTGTAAATTCTCTACGGGCAGCTATACCACCTCAGAGCCTTCTTGCTGTGCTGTACAGACTTTGCAGGTACCACCCCCCCCCCCCCCATGGTGTCCAAGACAGTGAGAGAAAGCATTGGGCACCATGGTATCAGAGAGAACAGAACCAGGTAACTTCTCCAGGGCACAGAGTGGAACCCGTCTCAGGGTGTGGGGCTGGTGCCCCCTCAGAGTGATCTCATGCCATAAAGCATTCAAGGCAGTCTGGTCCCAGGAGGCCATAAACAATGCAATGTCTACTTACCATGGGCGCACTGAGGTGGAAGTGAAAACTGTCTACCTGTATATTCTTAATCCTTTTAATACCATACACCAAACCATTATTGGCATAAGCCTCCCCATAAAAGATGCTGAAAGGGTGGGGTGATGTTAAGGTGCGCTGGTTAGATTGAGTTGTGATGGTAAACTATTTTTTTAAATGTTTTGTTAGAAATAAAATTTATTGGGGAGAAGTAGTTTTAATGTGGGAATGGATCCAAGCAGTTCAAAAGGATGCTACCACGTATTCGTGTTAAACACCTGTAAAAGCCACAGTGGTGGGAAACTGATATTAACAACATCAATAAGAAGAGGGGAACATATTATACTATTCTAGTTTTTACAGTTTGTATAGATCAAATCTTTCTCCATTTAATATTTATGGGGTGGGGGGAACCCTCTGGTTTTTCAAACATAAACGGTTTGAAAAGAAAGTTCAAGAAAGTTCAATACAATCTGAGAAGTTGGAGAAAAAGAAATGACAAGTAGAAGTGTCTCCTTTTTGCCTTCCCCTATCTTCAAAGGGGTTCAAAACAGTTTCACCATCTTGATCTGATTCCTCCAGGATCTGAGAACACTGCAATTCTGGCTGTATTCTACTAGGTGGCATGACCTTAACAGCCAAAACAAGGGACCTATTAACCCACCGCTTTGCCCAGCCTTTCCAGTTACATAATGACAGGACTTTAGAGCTTGGGCAGGGTTGTTCAGCCTTGGCACTACTAACATCGTGGGCTGAGCAGTTTGTGGCTGGGAGCCGTCCTGTGCATTGGAGAATGCGTAGCAGCACCCTGGCCTCCACCCATGAGAGGTTGGGCAGCAGTGCCCCCACCAAGTTGGGACAACCAAAAATGTCTTCCGACATTGCCAATGTCCCCTGGGTAAAACCATCACCAGGTGAGAACCACGGCGCTGCAATTTTATCAAGAATCACCTGGTTCACCTGGCCGGCATGATTCAGAGGTTGAGCGTCAACCTATGAACCAGGAGGTCACGGTTCAATTCCTGGTCAGGGCACATGCCCGGATCGCAGCCTTGATCCTCAGTATGGGGCATGCAGGAGGCAGCAGATCAATGATTCTCTTTCATCAGTGATGTTCCTATCTCTCTCCCTCCCCCTTCCTCTGTGAAATATATATATGGAGAGTCACCTGGTCCAATTTCATCAGAAAGGTGAAGAGACTATGGCTGATACAATGTTCTGAATCTGCATTCAGTACTTTTCCCTGTAAACAGTGTTGCCACTTAAGAACCATAGATATAGATATAGATATAGATATAGATATAGATATAGATATAGATATAGATATAGATTATTTATTTATTTATTCATTTTGCCTGCGTTCCATGCTGGGGAACTGAGTTTCCTAAGTCTATTATCCAGAAAGACAAAACCTCCTGGAACCTCAAGCACAGAGGAGCCCCTTGGCTGTAGGCAGAGCACAGCATCTCCGGGGCTGTGCCCAAGGGGTCCAGGCCTCCCATTTGCAAACTCCCAGGGCACCTGACAACAGAAAGCCAGGAGAATCCAACAAATTCCCAGGTGGCCTTTTAAAAGACACACTGTAACTACAGACGTCACCTGTTCTATCCAAATTCCAGCGAAGAAAAGGAGACTCCTACAGCCACAATTCAGACACGCTAAGTGAATTCCACTCACAGGCTGGGCAGGGTGTCCCTGCCAGCTCTGGGTTGGGTTGGTGAGACGCTAGCTCTCTCTGCTGCGGGAACATTGTGTGTCTGTAAGCCCATGGGGGTAGAAGATCTTGTGGCAGGAGTGTCTTCGCTTGCTACGAGGTAATAGTTTCTGAGAAAAGAAACCTCTGGAAACAGTATTACTCCTCCTAAATGAATGTAAATCACCCTGCGAAATGAGGCACTGGGCTGAAAACAAAATTCATCCCGTTTAGCCGAGAGCCATTAGAAACTGGAGGAATTCAGAAAACATGAGCCCCCAGGGCTAATAAACCATATTTAGAACCATTCCAAGGCATTTTACACTTACAGGAATTTTATTTATGATAAGAATTGAATGTCTTCTGACCCCCTCCCCCCCACCCTCATTTATAAAAATTAAGTGACATCATTTAGCTAGAGTACTGAATGCCCTAAAAAGAACAGGCCGAATTGTTTCTACCATTTAGGAAAGGAAAAACAAAAAGGAAAAGAAAAACCAAACCAAACCTAACAAACACTGATTTTTTTTTTCTCCTTCTTCACAAAAATAACAGAAGGAAAGCTGCTACTGTAATCAGCAGTGATTGCAGGCATTTCCTGTATTTTTATATCAAGCTGGTTGTTTTTTTTCCATTACATACCCAGTGAACTCTAGTTAGGTCAAGACTAGAGGAAAACAGAACTAATTATGCCTCCAAATCCACAAATCTGCCTACTTAGCTCTCTGCTAATTTTATTGGGTTGGCTCCATGGTTCCAAGGAGCCAGTGGAAGGAAAATCTCCATGAGCCCTTTGCCACTCCTTCCCCAGAGCCAAGTCCCTGACCGACCTAGCCCCTGTTCAGCATCCTCAGAAGGAACTTGTGCTCCACCTGCTCAGGATGAGATTCAATCAAGTGGTTCAAATGAGAGGGTCTTGGGTCAAAGACCCCCTTTCTCAGAAGTCCCCTGGGGTCAGTGCTCCCGGCCTACCTTTGGACAGGACAACGCCTAGACCTCCAGGTCCCAGAGCTACTCCTGTCCTCACTCTTACGTTTCATCCCCAACAAGGGCAAGAAAGTCTTCTTTATGCCTCCCCTTCCATGTCTTTGGCTTTAAGTCCCTTTCTTCCTGCTTTGTCCTCTGTGGTTATGAGGGCATTAGGAGCCTCTTTATTGAAATAAATGGTCAAATAGCCTCATCTCCACTTCTCTTTTTTACTTCTGGACTTCCCACGCGGAAGGTGTGCTCTGCTGTGTCTCTCCCCCCCACTCCACCCCCAACTTTTAATATCTTGCTTATCTCACTGGTTTTTGCAGTCAGCATACTGTTTTCAGAGTTGCCAGTATCTAGTTTCCCTTTCAAACCTTCTGAAAAGCTGCGAACACCTTCTTTACCAATTTAAGATCGTTATAAAAAGATGACGCGATCTCTGGCCAAACTTGGGTATTGACTCTTTCTCCACCCTGTCCCACAACTACGCAAGTGCCCACTCCTCTCTGTTTGCGGACCTTCAGGTGGGTTTGTTTCTTGGCGATGCCTCTCATGCCCAAGGTAAACAAATGACTTCATGGTTTTCAGAGATGAAGCCACAGAGGAGTTTCTCCAGCTGACAATTGCCCAACACTGTCCTAACGTGACCATTCAGGACGTTTTCCTCTAAGTTGTGCCTACAGGTTACTTGACTCTCTGACCGTTTATTCTTCAATTATCCATGCTACTTAGCATTTTTTCTTATTGTTCATATTCGTTCCATTGTTTGATGGGATGGTCAATTTCACCAACTACTGTTTACTTTGAGGTAAATAAATGCCATTCTGGAGTAGTTTTACAAGAAGAAGGATTCGAGATGTTTCCTTCTGCAGTTACCTCAGCTGACCCGAATCTTCAAACACAGGTCTACATTCAAGTCCAAACCTGACATCTTCAGCAGCAACCTTGCAACCAGTTGACCGATATAAAGTGATTACCAACCACACACCTGGCTCCACATTAAGATATTATAAGAGAATAATAACAATAAGTGATTCCTAAGCCCTTCCCATGTATTTTTCAAGCATTACCTCATTTGATATTCATACTAATCACATGAGGCAGGTATATTTTTTAAATGAGGAAATCACAGAAGGGAAAATGAACTGGCCAGCATGCAGAGCCAGGATCCCATCCTCCCCAGGTGTGTCTGCTCACAGGTGGGCCATCCCCTAGCCAGGCCACCGCTGCCAGGTTCCCTGGAAGTTACTGTGGGAAGTACTGAGGCTACTGCCTTTGCCTACTTGCTTGCTGGACCTCATGTAGAATTTCTTTCAGAATCCATCATTTCAAAGTCACTTGGAAAAAAAGCTGGGCTTTTCATATATATATATATATATATATATATATATATATATATATATGTTGTTTTTTATATAAAATGATTTCAGAAATCAGATTTACCCCCAAAGGAGGACTACTAGACACAAAAGACACTATTCAAAGGAAAACCTAGAGAGGCGTGTACAAATATCCAAAGGAAAAGCAGTATTTTTTGCCCTGAGAATAAAGTCTCCCAGGAGGACGCTTTAAAAGGAGATGACAATACTTATTTGGCTGTATAAACTCTGGTATGTTTGCTTTTAAAAAAAAAATCAGACTATTTCCTCATGGCAGAATTGAGACACTCCAGCCTCCTGGTGCCCTCCCAGGCTTTCTGGAAGAGCTAATTCAACAGGACTCTATAGTACTTTTGAAAGTCAATTGGTTTCCCTCCACTTTCCTTCAAACATTAAATTGGGTTCTTAGCTACTAAAGATAAAATCCTCTGTTTCATGTTTTTTTTATTATGTGAAATTTGACCTATAATTTCCTGTACCGCTGGCTTCCCTTTAAACAATAGTAAGAAAAACCACCCCCAAATTTGTTAAATCCAGATGAAATGTCTTTCTGCTATCCACAGTTTCCCATCTCCAAACCCAACCATTGCAGTCCGTACAGTCTCATTAGCTCCTCTTTCTCATTCCCCTGATTTCAGTCTAGGATGTTTTTAACCCTCCCATTTCTCTAGCCTGGCTTCCAAGGAGGTTGTTTGTTGTTGTTGTTACAGACATTCTTCTCAGAAAAAGCATTACTTGTGATTTTAAAATTACTGTCTCTGGCCAACCACATAGAGAGTGAAGATGGACAAACATATGGACCATAAAGTTGGCTAGTAAGCACATGAAGGCTGTGGGATTAGTACTGTTATGAGCACAGTCCAAACCCCATCAATTAAATGCCCTCTTGGTTTGGGTCAAGGGCAGATGGAGGGGGTTAGGGAGAAGGAACACATACTCAGTGTAACCCAGTCTTCTTATTTCCTAATTGTTCCAAGATGTCAATAGTACCAGGTTAGCCTAGCAGCTCTCTAATCTCCCTTCACATATTTCTTTATCTTATTTTATTTGAAACTGGAATGGAAGCATCCAGGTCATGGTTACCAAACTGCTTATTACTTATTTGAAAAGATGTTTTAGGTTAGAATCCTGAGGCTTCTCTCGTGGGTTGTAGTTGCCAAGTGGCTCATGCCCACATGTGCACGCTGCTCTCTGAGAAACTCTAAAAGGCAACTCCTATTTGACATTCTCCATCTATAGAAATGTGCCCACCTGCCAAACAGGAATATTCTCCCTGAAGCAGGCTCACCTCATACGCAGCCCTAGGCTGGGCATTGTGGAGGACAAGGTTATGGTCCCTAACCAAGGGCTAATAATTTAGTTGGGGAGACAAGACTAACAAAAGTGAAACATTTTGAGACGAAGCAAGCACTACATCCCTACCTACACTCTGAAATCCCATAAGTCACTGGGCAAGTGCTCATTCACCTTTTGGGGAAATCTCACTCCAATCCTCTTGCCCCTGTAACACTATAAAGCAAGATCTTTCCCTCTGTAACTTTAGGCCTTTGTTTCCTAAAAGTAAGGAATTTGGTTGTCTTATGTTGAAAAAACAACAATATACACAACAAAGATGAAGAGTCACATACAAAGATAAAAGAAAAGGCGGTAAATGATGGGAAAACTCTCTCTGAGCTGTGTTCCCCAGGGTGCCGTCTGTGATGGGGTGTTAATTACAGAGGGAGAAAAAAGCCTGTGTCTGATTCCAAGCAGGTCCTAATTATAGCTCTGAATCTTGGTTCCATTGAAAGCATTGATTTATAATTCAGACAAACACACTAAAAGAACTTGGTAGCTTTGAAGCAAGTACTGATGACATATAGATAGCTCCAAAGTGCTATGGCCTTACGCATGCAAAGTTATGTCTCTCACCAACGGCCAGACACTGTGCTATAAGCACAGAGATGCGCCCTTACACAATCAAGTCCCCACTGGAGAATTCTGTGGGATCTTCAGGGAAGTCGGGCTCCTGGGTTCTTTACACCCCTCAGCTCATTTTTCCAGGTATGTGTTCAGTGGCTTAAATCTCTGGACAAGACATACTGGGGGGAGGTGGGGCGTGTTTTTCACTAGGGATTTGGGTTTTATGAGATGTGCATTTCTTTGTGCAAAAAATAAGTTAGGTTTTCAGACTCTCACCAATAGCCATCACTTCTACTAACTCACAGGAACCTGGAAAGGATGGGAAGTGGTGTCTGGCAACAGGCTCTCTCTGCGGAAGCTGGCAAGGTCAGGGAATGAGAGTTCAAGGTGACAGGCTAAGCTTGGAACCTTGGTTCTGGCTTTGGATAGCTGATAACGTGTGATATTTCTCTGCCACTTTACCCAAGCATCACCCTCCGGTGCCTAGAACTTGAACTACACTGTGGTCAAGGAGGGACATCAGAGAGGAATTGCCCGGGCACGTGACTCAGGTGGAGGGCGCCGCTCAGGGCAGGCTGAGGCTCCGTGGAACTGTCCCTACATTTCTGCTGCAGCCCAGCCAGCGAGACAGGGTTTCCTGGGATCATCTACAGCATATAATCTTGGGAAAAGGGATCCCTAAGTATATATAATTAAGGCCTCAAACCCTATTTCTCCAAATCCTGCACTTCTCTTGGCTTCAGGTCATTCAGACAATTTCTCTAATTCACCATAATTTTTAAACTCAGATCAGTATATCACAGAATTTTCACTGACCATCTCACCTTCCTGCTCAAGCCCAAATTTCTTACAGGGATGTGGAGGGAAGGGCCTTTGATCTCTTCAGTTGTCTTGCCAGCTTCCTGTGGCTTGGGTCCTATCCATTCACCTTTCTAGCTTTTGGCCCGCCCAGTGTAAGAACCTCCCCCTCTGCCATCTTGGCTATTGGGGGAGACTCCCCAGCACTCCCTGATTGTCTACAGTAATGGGGAGGTTGGGCTGCAGGACCTGCCATCAGGAAGCCTGGAGATGTAGCAGCCCTCAGCCCACTTCCCAATGCTGAACAATGTGTCCACACATCTAGGTAGCCAGCTGGAGTCTGTGGGGCACCCCTGGATCCCAGCATGCCCACATCCTCTGCACAGCCCCTAGGTGGCCCCTCCAAAGTGGACAGGCAGGCCCCATGCTCGGACTGCCGGCTGCCTACAGTAACACTGGCAGAGGTCACTTTCCCTAGAAAGCCTTCCTTGATTTTCTCCAATTAGCTGAGGTATCGCCACTATGTGGTTCCCTGGCACCCTATCTGTGCCCTATCATCACCCTTATCAGTTTTTATCTTTACTGCTTGTTTTATTGTCTGCCATCGCCACCCAAGCTGCCAAGAGGGCAGAGAACGTGTGTCTTTTGTTGTTCATTGCGTCTGGAAGGCCGACACCTGACACACTGCGGGGGTTAAACCATCATTACTGGCTGAACAAACGAGTGTCTGCTTAAACATACTGCTCTCCAAACAGCAGGGACCTTTTCTTGGTTGCTCCTCAGGAAAAGGTACAAACCCAAACAGAAATCCCGTTTGGATGAATGCTCTTACATGAGCAGCTTTCCAACGAGGGAGGGAGTTTCCTCCGAGAGGGTTCTGACCCAGGGTTGTGAGAGTCTCCATCCCGACGGGGCCACGGCGTTCTAGGCAAGCAGCCTTGCTTCTCAGCCAGCTCTTGTCTCTGTGGTGGGCTTTGGCTTCTCGGGGGAACTCTGCTCACCACAGGGATTAACACTTACTCAACTTGGCATCATCGGAGCCCTGAGAACTATTTGTTTGATTGAAAGGGAGGACTCTGCATACATGACAGAAGGGGAACCCACCTACAGTGATTTGATACTCAGAGAAGCGGAGCATGGCCACCTGCCGATGAAATCTCACATAACACGGAACTGTGGCCCAGGAACTCTACACCCTCCCAGGAGGCACTGGGCATTCTTGCTCCTTAGATTTACTTCCCGCAGAGTCATTTAGAAAGGCCATTTCAGAGGTCCATTTTTAGATTCTGTTCAGGTCATTCGCAGACCAACAACCTTGGGATCACAAAGCCAGATCATCAATCCGGCTGTCATAGGGACTGAGGTTCAGAGAGGAGAAGTAATTTGCCTAAGGTCGCCCAGCTGACGCAGAGGTTAGAGTGTTGGCCCTGTGTTGTTTCCATGGCAGCACTTCACCCACGAGACACTGTGTAGAACAAGACCAGTGGAATGGGGCAGGGCACACAGAAAGGAGGTACAGCAAGAAGCACATTTGAAAACATGTCCTATGGCCAAATATGCTTAGAAAATCCTTCCACCTCCCTGTAGGTATTGTGGGTATTTTCTGGGTACATTTGAATAGGTTGGCCAAGAAATTAAGAACCATTGGGTAAAATCACAAGTTTAGCATAATCTGAGAAAGCTCTATAAGAACTTCCAACCAGAAAATTACACTATATTGTAACACTCTAATATAATGTAGAAGATGCAATGCCAAAGGGGGAAGAAGACACTAACTTTGCTTGATGGGGTCAGGGGAAATGAGCTGAAACTTAAAGGCTGGGCAGGGTTAGAAAAAAATAGTAAAAATGGAGGCATGGTATTCCAGGGAAAAGTATGGTTTTTCTAGGCAAAGGGAGTGGCCATGCTGTGATTGTTGATGTTGAAGATCTAGGTCAAGCATGTCAAACTCGCAGCCCGTGGGCCATATGCCTTGTTTATTTGGCCTGTGTTAGCCTTTGAGTTTGACATGCTTGATCTAGGTACTAAATGCATGCTGTGTGTGGCTGTGTTGATGAGGTTACCTGTTAGGCTTGAGAAGAGATTTAAGGTGGAGCTTGGCAGCAAGAGCACTTGGGAAGACAGGGGGCATAGAAAGGAACTTGTGTGCAAATCCCAGAGATGAAGCTAGTGAGAGGGTCAAGCTTGGGGATGGGCTTGCTGAGTGAGGACATTATCCTGAGACAACATGGAGTTATAGCAGAAGCCTGAGCAAGAAAGTGTCCCAACTTCTTGTTATATGACAGTCTGCAGGGATGGTCAGCCTGTTACCACATGACCAAAGAGAGAAGCAAAGCCATTTAAGTGTGGCCCCTATGGCCTCCACATGCAGAGGTAGCCCACCCCAACCCCACCCCAAGTCATCTTGGACTCAGCCAGAGCCCACAGAGACTGTGGGACCAGCTCAGACAGTCACACAGACTCTGCTTACATGTGGCAAAGCCACCCATTGTTTGCTAAAACAATTCCCATTTTTAGTAGCTCAATCATTAGCCAAAAGCATTGAAGAAACAACATCGAAATGACTAAGTCTAGGGGAATTCAGGTTCTACTTTTGGATACATTGCACTAATACATGTTCTAAGATTTCTACTTTCTGTAGAGCACTGCATAGTCATAAAATAAAAGCTAATATACACATACTAAATTTCCTTCATAAGACAGGTCCCAATCCTCAAACTAACTGGTGTTTGGAAGACTTTTAACCTGACAAAATGTTTTCATCAGTTTGACAGCTGGCAAGATTCATTCAGGGTAAAATTTTCAAGATGGACAAAGTGAATCTTATCAACTGTCTATTAGCCATGTGTGAAATAGAACAATGATGACAGGAATAACAGCAGCTAACATGTAGTGAGTGCTTACTTGGCACCAGACACAATTCTAATTACTATACTATACATGTACAGTGGGGCCTTGACTTACGAGTGTCCTGACTAACGAATTTTTTGAGATACCAGCTGTCTCTCAGCCGATTTTTTGCATTGAGTTGATAGAGTAATTTGAGTTAACAAGCTCCTTAACGAGCTCGGTCTCAGAACGAATTAAACTCGTAAGTCAAGACCCCACTGTATTTGAATCTCACAGTATCTCTCTGAGAGTGGTGATATCCCCATTGTACAGATGAAGAAATTGAGATTTAGCAAAGTATGTTGCTTGCTCAAGATCTTATATCTAGTGAGCAGTGGAGACAGAGTTTGAGCCCAAGAGCCCTTAACCTCTATGCTGGGTTCTCAGCTCTATGGTAGGTGTCATGAGAAACACAAGAGTAGGTTCCTTAATAATTTTTTCTTTGAACACAACACACACTACCAGCTGAAACACTCAAACAAATTTAATCAGGAATTTCCCTCTGGCTCCAAACTTCCTGTTCGCTCTGAACCTATGATGTCAGTGGGAGTCAGAATTCTTCTTCTGAACTGGTCAGCAATGATGTGGCTTCCTTAGAGGAATGTAAACTTGTCATTCAACCCAACCTCTTCAGTCTCTACTCTCTCCTTCTCCCCTCCCCTTTATCACATCACAATGACTTCACCCCACACTATTGTGGCCAGGTGACACCACAAAAACAGTTTGGGGTAAAGGTCTCGTGGACCTACAAAAAAGTGACTATTCCTGAAAGACCCATGATAATCTTTAGCATTCCTTTATCAGGAGAACAAGTCCCTCAATTATACAACATGGTAGAGAGAGAATGACTCTCATTACCCAAATGCACATCTCTATTTTTTTAAAATATGTTTTTATTGACTTGAGAAAGAGAGAAGGAAGAGAGAGATAGAAACATCAATGAGAGAGAAATATTGATTAGCTGCCTCCTGTATGCCCCCTCCTGAGCACATGCCCTGACTCAGAATCAAACCAGTAACCTCTCTGTGCCTGGGTCGACGCTCAACCACAGAGCCACACTGGCCAGGCAAAATGCACATCTCTAAGATCAGCTTGTTTGCTGAAGCAGGTCACGTAGGGACCAGGTGGTGGAGTGCTCATGAAGATGGACATTTACAAAGGAAGCCCAACAGAGAGGCTGAGGCAGACCTTGCAGCTTTCCAATGCAAGCACATCTGCCAGCTGTCCCAGCCTGTTCGTTACTGCCATGTGCATTGATCAGTACTTACTTATGCCATCCCAAGGTCCCAGGGGTCATGGTATTGGCATACTGCTAGGGAGAGCCTCCCTTTTCTGGGATCTGGGCCCTGCCCTAGATGGCCCTTCACCTGCAAGAGGGACACAACCTCACATGTCCACCACCCTGCTCCCATGAGATAGGGGCATTGCTTCACTGTCACCATTGCTAGCGTGTCTATACTTTCCCCCAGCCTTGCTGGGCCCCAAACAACTTCCTGAGGCACTTCTATGTCCATCAGCTTATTTAAATCTTTCAATGTATGCCCAAACTGCAGGCCTGGCCATCTTATGTTATGTAATATCTATTATCAGCTCCATCTTACAGCTGAGGAAACTGTGGCTCAGAGAGATTAAGTAATTTGCCCATTAGTCAGTGGCAATGCGGTGCTTTGATCCTGGGTCCTCTGTATTAGTTTGCTGCCACAACAAAGCACCACAGACTGGATGACTTAAACGATAAAAATTTATTTTCTCACAGTTTTGGAGGCTAGAAGTTCCAGATCATGGTGCTGGCAAGACTGGTTTCTTCTGAGGCTTCTCAAACATGGTTTATAGAGGGGTCTTCCCCTAGTGTCTTTACAAGGTCTCCCTTCACACATCTCTGAGTCCTAATCTCCTCTTCTTATAAAGACACCAGCCATATTAGAGTAGGGCCCATCCATATGATCTTATTTTTACCTTTTACCTCTTTAAAGGCCCTATCTTCTAATACAGTTAGATTCTAAGGTATTGGGGAATAGGAATTCAAAACATGAATTTGGAGAGGACACAATTCAGCCATAACATCCGCTGACTCCATAACCCTATGCTTCCCATTCATCCAACCAACAACCGTTAGGGAGACTCCTAGGTACCAAAGATTGTACTTGGCATTTAAGCAAATGCTTTCTCATGAAATTCTCAAAACATGAGAAACCTCCCTTCCAGGGAGGTTCGTGTTTTAATTCCCATGGTACAACGAGGAAATTACATTTCAAACAGTTTAAGTCTTCTGCCCAAAAAAGACACGACAAAGATGAGGCAGGCCCGGGATTCCACCCCAGTTCTCTGACTCCAAACTCAGCGCTGTCTCCAGCATACAACGTTGCTTCCCACGCGAAACTGCAGCTGGCAGCAACGGGACACGGTGACCTGACAGTGGCAGCACTGGGGTGGGATTGGGCAGGCTCTCCTTTTTTGGAAAGAGCCTAAATCCCATGGATAACAGTGGGATCTACCATGCAGGGTTGTTGTGATGATTAAATGAATCACAGAGTGCCATAGCAATAGTAGCAACAACAACATCAATAACAAGACACTTATTTAGCCTTTGTTACAAGCCAGACACAATTCTGAGCACTTTGTGATTCATTTAATCATCACAACAACCCTATATGATAGATTCCGCTATTTTTGTTGTTGTTATTATTATTACTGACTTCTGGAGAGAGGGTAGCCTGACTACCCACAACTATTTTGCTCTTCTTCCCAAAATTATACACAAAGGCTTAAATACCCAAAGAGGAGGAGAAAAAAAGAAGAAACAGTAGCACATAAATCTGGAAGCGGGAAAGCAAAGGGATGAGTGGTAAAGGACTCGGTAGACCCCAAAAGAGCTGAATCCTAAATCAGCAATGGGGCAAGTCAAGAACAATCAAATTTATGCTGCAGAACCTCCCACCTTATGCCCCCCCCCCAAAGCTCAGGAATGTGCAGTAACAGTTATCTCTGGGAGTAAGGGTGATGTGGAGAGAGACAAAATAAAGATATCTGGCTGAAAAGCAATTATAAACTAGATATTCTTCTTTACTTTGCACAGGTCCTTCCCTGCCCCCGGGGGTTTATTTTCTAGAGAAAGGAAACAGAGGGTCTCCAGGCTCAGGGTGGAACAGGGAGAGAGGACAGGCACCAGGGAAAGAACTGAAAAGAAGCACATCACACGGACACATGTATTCTAGGAGCTGGACACTCCAACTCTCTTCCCTCATTTGGCTCCGACGGTATTGGCTGCCATGCGCTCTCTCTCCAGGCAGGACTCCGGAAGTGTCTTCCCAGGGTAATCTGAGCACTCTCAGAGGAAAGGTACCAAAAGATTGATTCTCAAGGTTCCCCAACTAAGTGGTCAGCAAGATTTGTCTGCTATGAACCCCAATTTAACTAGTCCAATATCTGAAAAAAGGCATCACCCCAATTTCTCCTCCTCCCCTGCTTTGTAGCATTAGATTAATTGAAAATCTATTGAAAGATGATGAGACTCTAAATATTAACACAGGATTTAACTGGAGACCTCATCATGTCAGGAAATGCCCTCTGTGCCAATGCTAGGAGTTGATCCCAGGGATAGGGGTAGGCAGACCCTTTGCCCCCTCTGACTAGCAGGAAGACAAGACTACAGTTTACACCACAACTTCACATGCATTTCCCAGGGAGGTCCAGCTTGGAGAGTGCAGCTACAGACCTCAGTACGTCTCCAACTTCTCCAAGGGAAACCCTTTCTAAGCCCCTTCTTTTGGGCTTTGTCCCCCACACCTGGAGAGGACAAGCCATTTAAGATTCAGGCTTATTAGGTGCTCTGAGGTTTCACTAAATCTTCATGCCTCTTCTTCTTTTTATTTTTATTTTTTTATTGATTTCAGAGAGGAAGGGAGAGGAAGAAAGAGATAGAAACATCAATGATAGGAGAGAATCATAGATTGGTTGCCTCCTGCACACCCCCTACTGAGGATGGAGCCCATGACCTGGCATGTGCCCTTGACCAGAATCAAATCCGGGACCCTTCAGTCCACAGCAGCCGTGGGCAAACTATGGCCCATGGGCCGGATCCGGCCCGTTTGAAATGAATAAAACTAAAAAAAATAAAAGACCGTACCCTTTTATGTAATGATGTTTACTTTGAATTTATATTAGTTCACACAAACACTCCATCCATGCTTTTGTTCCGGCCCTCCGGTCCAGTTTAAGAACCCATTGTGGCCCTCGAGTCAAAAAGTTTGCCCACCCCTGGTCCACAGGCTGATCTCTAGCCAAATCAGCTAGGGCTGCACTCCATTCTTATTTGACTTTTCATAAACATCATCATAAACAAAGAAAGCCTTTTCTAAGCACCTCTTGAGTACAGAGTGATCTAGCCTGGGCCAAAGCAGAAACATCCTGTCTCCTCTTGTCTCCCCGCTGCTCACCTAGTTCTGGCTTCAAGCACACACAGGCTCCTGGGGCAGGCTGACTCCTGTGGAGTGGTGATGAGGGCTCATTAAAGACTGAAAGTTTTGGAGAACTTAAAGAGGAGAGCTTTAGAACTTAAGACTTCCTCCTCTGCTGGATAAAGACCAACTTTTAGTGCTCCAAGTGACAAATGTTAATCATTAATAATACTTTACATAAATAAAGTACCTTGCCATTTCCCACATGTTTTCATACCCTTCACCTCTACCTCTACAGTCGGACCTCCAGCCACCACTCTCGACTCCCACATGAAGGAGGCAAGGCAGGCGTTATCGGAAAGGCTCCGATGGAAGGAGGTTCAGGAACTTGCTCCACAAGATTTCTTGAATTTTCTAGACACTATTCAACTGTTTTACCCTGGGGACCTACAAGTTCGGTGGAGGGAAAATGGACTTTATACCTTTCTTTGCTGCTTAGATTTTTATTTTTCCTATAACTACTATATATATATATATATATATATATATATATATATATATATATATTTAAAGGAGTTTTAATTTTATAAGAAGGAAGGAAGGAATACATCCTCCCCCCCCCCCCCCCCCCGCAACTCCAGGATTCCCCTTTGAAGCCAGGGCTGGATAAAAGATCTCCAATGTTCTTTCATCTTAGTAAAAATCAATTCATGATATAATAACATTAGCTAACCTTTATTGAGGACTTACAGTGTGGCAGGCACTATTCAAAATTATCTAGACCTATCAATTCACTAAGCCCCTACAACCTCATGAGATAGGGACAACAATTGTTCCTACTTTACAGATGAGGGCGCTGAGGTGTAAAATAAAACATTAAGACACTGGGCCAGGGTGGCAGAGGCCATGTTCTTCACCACCCTCTGTTGCAGTGCTCCCGGCTTCCGGGTAGGAAAGAAGGAGATGCATTCCTGTAGCCAAGCCTCATTCTCCTCCCAGGGCCCAGGCAGGTCACACCATACCCTTATCTATGCCGCATGGACAGAGGAGTGCTCTCAGGGAGTCAGCCACTGCTACTGAGCAGCTCAGAGAAGAACGCACAAGCAAGGAGCATGCTGGAGAGGAGGAGAAAGTTCCCTGAACCAACTTTGCAAAGAAGGCCCACCCTTCAAAACCTCCACCTCTCGGTGAGCTAATGCCTCCCTCCACAGAGGCATCCAAGGAATGCCGGGAAAGGACATGGAGACAGTGTTCTCTGGCTGCCTGGCATGGGGAGCCTGACACAGAGAGGGGCCAGAGGAAAGGGGGCCGTGCCTGTCAGCGTGGGCCCTCCTGCATGTGTGAGCCTCCGGCCAGAGAAGTGTCATCTCTTAGTTCTTGAAAACTGGCCAATTAGTCCCTAATTACTTTGTGTGTAAATTTCAGCAGGAAGGCTGGAAAATTCAATATCAACTTCAGCATTGAGGTTCTCCACCAATAACTGGCTCTGCCAATCTTCCAAATAAAGCCCCATAGCACACAAAATGTGGACTCTACCTGAGCTTCCGGACAGCCAATAGGACACACACTGCCTCTCCAGTCAGCTACAGACTAACTACCTTGAATAGCTTTCTGCTGACAGCTTAAAGCAAAGCATCATGGGAAACAGAGATCACATGATCCTCATTAATTAATGAAAGGAAAGATATGAAGAAATGGAGACCTTTTAGGATCAAGGGAAAAAACTGTGTGTTGTATGTTAGGAATGCTTCCAACACAGACTTTCAAAAAGTACACACCTATGATGTAGCAACCCACTTGAGTGGAAAGCTCTGGAGCTGGAGATGAGAAGAATAAGTATTTAGTGAACACCTACTACAAGTAGGGTATTGTCCTAGGCCTGCTAGGTGAGCACTCAAGTGTGGAGTTCTCAGTCACAGAAGGGCATTTCATGTAAAAATATAAGGTCAGCAAAGGGCACCTGCAAGATGCCTGGTACAGGGAGATGTTATGTCACTCAGGTCGGTATGATTCCCATGACAGGCTGGGTCATCAGGAAAGGCTTCACAGAGCAGGAGCATTTGACATAACCCTGAAGGCATAATGGCATTTTTTTTAGACCTGTAGTCCCTAAATCACCTGAGGAATGCTTTAAAAAACAGAGTCATGTCCTGGCTGGTCTGCCTCAGTTGGTTGAATGCTATCCCGTGCACTGAAGGTCATGGGTTCAATTCCCAGTCAGGGCACATGCTCTGGTTTCAGGTTCAATCTCCATGCAGAAGGCAACCAGTAGATGTTTCTTTCTTTCTCTCTCTCTCTCTCTCTCTCTCTCTCTCTCTCTCTCTCTCTCTCTCTCCCTTCCTCTCTCTCTAAAATCAATAAAAATTTATTTAAAAAAAAATAAAGTCCTGAACCCCAGACCGGACCTACTGAGTCAAAAGTTCTAGGAATGTTACCCTGGAATCACTATTCTTTTTAAAAGGTTATTATTATTATGATAAATTTAAAACATGCACAAAAGTAGAATAGTGAGCCCACATGTATCATCACCCTATATTAGCAATCATCAATTCTTTCTCTATTCCCCCTCCCTCAGTATTAGGGACTCTACATGTTTTTAATTGATTTTAGAGACAGGGAGGGAGAAAGGGAAGGAGAGAGGGAGAGAGAGATATCTGTTGGTTGCCTTCTGCATGCTCCTTGACCAGGGATTGAACCCTCAGCCTGGCATGTGACTTGACTGGGAATGGAACCTGCCACCTTCTCGTGCATGGGATGACATGACACTCCAACCAACTGAGCCACACCTTCCAGGGTGGAATCTACATATTTTTTTAAACTGGGAACTCTGAGGCAGCCAGACCATGAAAGTTAATTGGGAACTACTCACTGATCAAGACACAGATTAGGAGCAAGGGAAAATCCAAGGACAGTAGGGACACAAAGGCTCATAAAAGTAAAAGAGAATGGTATTTGGGGGAGAATGGCAAATAATCTGGAGTACCTAGATGGTGGGGTGCACGGTTAGGGGAAGTAGTGAAAGGATTGTTGTGGACCACCAGAGCCTTGTTAACACATATTGTGTCTTTGTTAGAAACACAAAGAGGCATCTCCTCTGGGTAGAAAATACACCCTTTTCTGGGGCAGAAGCCAGCCACACAGCAGAGAGCCCCACCTCCCACTCAATGCCTGTGCTCGTCCTGCCTGTGTCCAAACCACAGAGCTGTGCACAGCAGCCCCAGGGTCGGGTGGGAGGGAGTCCAAAGCCAGTGAAGGGGTCAGTACTTTATCTTATAAGGGTTGCAGGATGCAAGGAAGGGAACATGGGACAATCAGCCTGCGCTTTGAAAGACTACTGGGCAACAACAGAGGGGAGAGGGATAGATAGACGGGCAGAAAACCAAGAAGCAGTGAGTCAAGTCTATAAACGATTGCAAACTAGCCAGGGAAGAAGGAAGAAGGCCTTGAAGGTCAAGTCTTGAGAGAGACATTTGAGAGAAAGATCTTGTTTAGGGCTCTAAGACAACTGGGGTTTGGATATCGTGATACGGGAGTCACGGGCAAATAGGAGTCCTTTGAAGGCATGCAAATGTTGATATTGCTCGAGGAGAGTATTTAGGGTAAGAATAAAGCAAGATGAAGGCCCTAGGGAAAACCAGAATTTATCGAATAGGGGTTGGAGGGAAGAAGGAACCAGGACAGGTGGTAATAGAGATCAAGGAGAACCAGTCAGAGAGGTGGGAAGGAGATGGGAGAGGGAGAAAGTATGGTTCGTAGAAGACAATAGAGCAAAAGTGTTCACAGGGGTGGTGAGAGGGACACATTCCTTTAGGAACATGGAAAGGAGGAGAAAAGTAGAGTATTTAGGGTAAGAATAAAGCAAGATGAAGGCCCTAGGGAAAACCAGAATTTATCGAATAGGGGTTGGAGGGAAGAAGGAACCAGGACAGGTGGTAATAGAGATCAAGGAGAACCAGTCAGAGAGGTGGGAAGGAGATGGGAGAGGGAGAAAGTATGGTTCGTAGAAGACAATAGAGCAAAAGTGTTCACAGGGGTGGTGAGAGGGACACATTCCTTTAGGAACATGGAAAGGAGGAGAAAAGTAGAAATGTAAGGGAAAGTCAAGTCCTGGAATGACAAGCTGGAGTTTGGACTTGGACTTGGAAAGGCAGGAGATACAGCATTAGCTTGTTGATCAGTCAGTCAGTTAGACTTCCTAAGCCTGTCACTTACCAACTGTGGCCCTGGACAAATTATTTAAGGTGAGCCTCTGAACCCCTGCTGGTCAGCTACGGATGATTCCACCCACTCTAACAGGGCTGGCTGGGGGATGACATCTCAAAGAATGACCATTCCTCTTCATGCCACGCCACCTAACAGTGCACGCCTTGTAGTGTGGGTGATCATTCCACCTGTCTAACTCCTGGCATCTCCGACTAGCTTGTAACCTGCTTTGGGGGCAGAAATTAGGGTTTTAAACTAATTGAAGTCAAGGAAATTGTGTAAAATAAAAAGATTTAGGGGTAAAAATAAAAAAGAAATGGCCCTTAGGAGTTTGCAACTTAGTGAAAAATCCACATGGATGCCTCACCCCAGCACAAGGGGAACAGTGGTAGGTGCAGCCACAAAAGCCTCAAATTGCAAATGAAAGTGTGTGTGTGGTGGGGGGGGGGGGGGCGGGGAGGCTCACTCCGGCTGGGCGACCAGGCCTTGTGCAGGCAGGCAGTAGTGCAGGAGGCGTCCGTGCTGGGTAGAGAGGGTAGAGAGGAGGGCCATATGCACAGGGAAGTTGGGAAATGGCAGATAAGTTTGAGGAAAGCTAAGAACCTTGGTGGGTTTAAAAGAGGGTATTGTGGGAAGTGAGAAAGGTGTATTGAGCTGTAGCAGACAAAAGCTAAGGTGACCTCCGATGGCTCACACTCTGGCATAATTCCATAATCCCCCTCTTGAGTTTGGTGGAAACCGTGGCTTACCTCTAACCAAAACAATGTGGAAAAGGTGATGGGACATCGCCATCTTGGTTATGCGATATGATAGGGCAGAGGCAAAGGGGTTTTGCAGATATTATTATGGTTCCTAATCATTTGACTTTGAGTTAAATGAGAAGATTATCCTGATAGGCCCAATCTACTCATCAAGCGATTCCTTTTATTTTTCTTTAAGTCCTCACCCAAGGATATTTTTCCATTGATTTCTAGACTGGAAGTTTGTCACACATCACTAGGAAACAAGTAATGACCTCACAACGTGGAGGGCCATGAACAGCAGGCTAGACAGTATGGGCTTTATTATGCAACGCATTGGGAACCACTGAATATTTCTGAGCAGAGACTCACCTTTGAGGAAGCTGCGAGATATCAGCAGGAAGCGAAGCCTGCAGTAGGAGTTGGTCAGGAGCCCTTTACGAACATTTTAGTCAGGGCATGGCTCCCAGGACTGGGAGTTTTACTGACCAGTAAAGATCTTGTGAGGGACTAAGTTCTGGGATGAACCAAGTCAGCGAATCTACCCCATTAACATAAAATACAAAAGAGGGGGAGAAAGCAAAAACCAAGAAATTGACAGTCACTGAAAAAATTTTAAGGAACTTTAGCGTCCTTGTTGCTAATTATAAATATTTACTCCTCCCGGAATTCCTGACCTCACAGAAGAGCCTGCGTAAACAGTCCTGCTGCCTTACTGGAAAGTGTGTGTGTGTGTGTGTGTGTGTGTGTGTGTGTGTGTGTTATGTTTTCTTGGGCTGGGGACAGGGCAGTAATAAGGGACTAGAGGATCTGCAAAGAGTCACTTCCTGTTGGATATTGTCTAGTTCCCTTCCCCTGCTCGGCCGGGATCATAAACCCTGGACCCCCAAGCAACTCCTTCTTCTCTGATTCTATCTGCTGGAGACAACTAAGCCAAACAAACTCAGGAAGCGACAAGAGGTTGGGAAGGGGAGGAAGTTCATGGCACAGAAGGAAAAAGTAAAGAGAATGCCCTGATGTTGAAGGAAGAGGGTGGGGAGAGAAAGAAATGAAGGTCACCCCAAGGTCGTTGGGCGCCAGGCCTTTAAAATGTCGTTCTTGGGCTTTCCATCAAAACTGGCACAAGCAGGGTGTCTCCTGGGGCTATTCAAATATTAACATTCACAGTGATAAACAGCCGCCCTCCTCCCCCGCCCCCCAAGTCCTCTGTAAGCAAATTAAAACAACTGATCTCAAGCAGGTCACTAAGAGACCAGTTGGGCAGGAGCCAAGTCAGCTCCAGTGTCTGGAGAACGCTTTAATTTTTCACTTTTAGGAAAGAGAGGAGGAAAGAAGAGCTACCTGTAGATGACTCCATGCTGGTGGAGGAACATGAGGGCTGACGTAACCTCTGCAGCATAGAACCGGGAACGAGGCTCGTCGAATTTTCGGGAGCGCTGAATCTGGAACATGAGGTCTCCACCGTTGACATACTCCATGACGAAAAAGAGGCGGTCCTGAAAGGAAGGAGAAAATGTCATTTGGCTGGTTCCACTGCCGCTGCCCACACAGGCCGGCATACTGGGCGCCTTCAAGACACTGGGTGCTGAATTAGAAAAAGGGGGAGCTCTCTGAATGGGGGGGGGGGCAGAAGAGAGGGGCAGTAGGATTTTACATGGGGTGAGGCCGGGAGAGAAGGGGGAGGTGTGTGTATGTGTGTGGGGGGAGGGCGGGGGGTGAGGACACGAACAAATGCCTGGATGTGGGAATGCTTAGTGACTGGTAAACTGAGCAGGTCAGCTGGGGTGGAAGGTTCATGGAGCAAAGGGGAAATGGCGACGTTTGAGAGGTCAGAGCAGCAGAGCACCTTCTTCACATGGAGACTGAGTCCTAAATGAAGCCGCCAGGAGAATGTCAGCATATTGTTTCCAGTCAAAATTCATAGACTCACTTCCATTAAGACAGAGCAAAACTCACAATGATACTTCATTCATAAAAGAGATAGCGCATCTACTTGATTATTGGCATCTCTTTGAAATTAAGTTCGTTGTTAAGAATTGTTACAAATTCAGACGACCTTCTCCTGCTCCACATTCTCCAGAATTTTCCACGCTTTACGGCTATGCACAAAGGGCTCAACGTCTAGCTTCTCTTCCACTTGCCCTGCCCTTCCCCTTCAAGACCTGCTTTCTCCCCAGAGTACCGCCTTGCTGACCATTCATTCAATCATCCATTCCCCATGCAAATCCTCATGTCAAAAACCGAATGCCCAGGACAACCCCAGCCCCATGAAACCAGACTGTCGAGGGGAGGACTCAGGCATCAGTAGTTGCAAAGCTCCCCACGTGATTCCAATGAGCATCCAGGGCTGAGAACCACTGGCTCCTCCATCTGGCCTCTGCCAAGCTGTTCTGCATCTGTGAGGTATATGGATTCTAAGTCACTGGAGTTTTCCTTTTCAAGGATCCCCAAGAACAAGGATTCTTAAACTTGTGCATCAGCATCAAACAGAGGTGTGTTAGAACATGGATTCCTGGTTCTACCCCTGACTCAGAAGATCGGGGATGGAGCCTGAGAACCTGCATCGCCTCGTTCCCAGTTGATGATGTTGATGCTGCCGGTCCAGGGACCCCAGTTTTGAGAACCACTGCCCCAGAGCACTTGCGCTAGCTCCTCACATGGCAAGCACAGCCCTGATGTCGCTGAACCACGCCATCATGAACAGCCACTGCAACGCCCTTCCAGGGTCACCAACTTGGACTCGGGCTGTAGGGACCATGAACTATTTCCTGGGCCGTGTTTGAAAGAATCCACATATTTAAAGAGGAAAAGCCTGCCCTCCCTGCACCCTGCCTTGCTGCCTTTTTTCTCCCAACACTGGGACACACAGCGTTTAAGAAAAGGGGCTGTGAGGGAGGAAGAGCTCCCACCCCAATTCCATCCCTGACTGGCGGAGTGACCGCAGGCTAATGACTTCATCCCTCTGTGCTGTGTTCTCCTCTGTAAAAATGAGGAGGGTAATAGGACCTGCCTTACAGGCTTCTTATGAGGATTAAATTATAGGTTAAAACGCCTGGCTCATAATTGGTGCTCCACGAAGATTGTCGAGTGCTGTTGTTTCTGGAGGTATTACAGCGGTTATTATTATCATTATCAAGTCTTCATTTTCCCTGTCCTTTCACCAGCGTTTCTCCCTGATCACTGTCTCTTCCAACAAGCACTTGTCCCCTTGGCTTTCAGACTGTTTCCCCGTGTATTTCTGGCAGGGTTTTTTCTGCTTCCTCTTAGGCTTCTCCTCTCCCAGCATTAGGTATTGGATTCCCACAGGACTGGGTTCTAGACCCTCCCCTTTGCTCACTCTGTACTCACTATGTGATGTCATCCACACCCACAGCGTCCAATGCACCTTGACTTAGAGAGAACTCACAAAGGTCTGCCTCCATCCTAGACCTCTCCTCCAAGCTGCAGACCCATTTAACCAACTGCATTTCTGCTACTCCCTCGAGGTGCCTCAAAGGCACTCAAACCCAACACATTCCAAACCGACTTCATAATCTTCCTCCAGCAAAATGGTCCTCATCCAGGGTGCCTGTCTCAGGGCAGGGCATCACCACTCAGCCAGTTGTGAAAGTCAGAAACCAGAAATTCATTCTTAATACCTCCCTCTCCCTCATCTCTCACATCCATCACCAAGCCCTGTTGCATTTACCTATTGTATCTTTGCACTTATTGCTTTGAACTTGTCATATTTGTCTACTTCCGCCCATCTCCACCACCCTCATGGCCACCATTATGGCCCAAGTAATTATCATCCCTTGTCTAGATTTTTGCGAGTGCCTTTTTACTAATGCTCTCTACATTGCCCCCCGCCGCAGCAAATGCTGATCACACTACAGACAGAGTATCCTGCTGAAATGAAATGTTGATTGTAAACCTTCACCCTTCCTCCTCTCATTCTTCTGATTAATTCTTTTAAAGAATTATGTTGGGATGAATAGAAAGCTCCTTAATATGCTATGCATCCCATATGGTCTGATCCTACCTACCTCCTGAGTCATATCACTTCCAGCTGTCTCTTGTACCCTCTGCCCCAGTAGCAAACTCCCTCCTGCCACAGGGCCTTTGCTCATACTGTTCTCTCTGCTTGGAATGTTTCCCCCTCTCTCTTCACCTGGTCAATCTCTCCTCATCCTCCAGATTTAAGTGCAGCCATCTTTCCTTCTAGGAAGCTGTCCCTGATTTCTCCCCCTAATGTGCGCTATGTTCTCATTGCAGCATTCAGCACAGTGGAAGTTTTATTTGTTTAACTGATTTATGTATTTCTCCCCTGGTACTCTGTATTCTTAATGAAGGCAGGAACTGTGGGTTATTCTTTTTTTTTTTTAAAGGCAATTAGCCTAACCCAAAAGAAAAACTGCCATAATTTCCTTTAAAAACAAGCATTGTGTGGGTAGAAGAATAAGTAAAGTTAGAGAGCTAACTGTAAGAGAGAGCATGAACCAAGGGTGTTCTGATATTTGTATCTGCAAGTTCTCACTGCTTATGAAGTTAAAGCCAAGGCAGCCACTGCAGTGAGCCTCCTGCCTGCAGAATCCAGAGACGGAGATGGTGCCCACTTGGACTTTCACCCCCATGGGGTCTGTCTGTGTCAGCACCCATGACTCAATTACAGCTCTGAACAGCACTTTTGTTTTGTGGGCAGATTTCCTCACTTCCCATGAGTTGCTCAGTTCCTTCAGGACACATCTTATTCTTCCTCCATCATCACTGGCTCTGAACTCCGTACCTACAGAGGCACTCGATAAAATCTGCTCACTCCTTATGAGCCTCAGGAGGTGCAGATCCTTACTGGCTCTCCAGCAACTAGACTAGCACAGGGGGGGCTCTTAGTATATCTTTGTAGAATGCATGAGTGATTAAATACTCACCATGGACAAGGCTCTAGAACAGGGGTCCTCAAACTATGGCCCGTGGGCCATATGCAAATACAAATATTGTATTTGTTCCCGTTTTGTTTTTTTACTTCAAAATAAGATATGTGCAGTGTGCATAGGAATTTGTTCATAGTTTATTTTAAAACTATAGTCTGGCCCTCCAATGGTCTGAGGGACAGTGAACTGGCCCCCTGCTTAAAAAGTTTGAGGATCCCTGCTCTAGATCAAGCATGTCAAACTCCAAGGCTAACATGGGCCAAATAAATAAGGCATGTGGCCCGCAGGCCACGAATTTGACATGTTTGCTCTAGATGCTGGAAATTCAACAGTAAACCAGAGTTGATTTCCCTGTGTTACTTCTCTTTGTAACCTTGTTTTGAGCTATTTTAACTTGAGCCCATTTAAAAAATTTTAAATTAGAGAGGAAGGAATAGTGCAAGGGAGGAGGGAGGGAGGGAAGGGGAAAGGAGAGAGAGAGAGAGAGAGAGAGAGAGAGAGAGAGAGAGAGAGAGAGAGAGAGAGAAACATCCATGTGAGAGTGAAACATTGATTGGTTGTCTCCTGCACATTCCTTCAATGCGGAATGAACCCACAAACTGGATATGTGTCCTAACTGGGAATAAAACCTGTGCCCTTTTGGTGTACGGGACAATTCTCCAACCAACTGAGCCACACTGGCCAGGGCTAACTTGAGCCCATTTTAAAATTTAGTTTTAAGCTGCATGCCACGAAACATAATCAGCCCTTTCTACAGCGTCAGGAATTTTTTTAAAGCAAGATAAGTTTTTCACTCCCCTTCCCTCCATTCAGTGAGTTGGCTGTTTCTGACCTCCACACCTAACACATCTGAGAAGCGTGTTTTGACACAGAGTGAGAACCTCAAGTCATTCTGGGAACTGCCTAATTACATAAACTGAAATCAAAAGAAAGCTGGCAAACCCAGCGGCTACTCATTAATCCCCTCTTGGCATCAGTAGAAAACAAAACAAAAGAAAACACCAGCTTCCTGGTAAAGTAAGCAAATATGTTTTCTGAGGTAATCAAAGATTTTAAAAGCCTGCTTCCACCTCCTCCTCCCTTAATCTCACCTGAATGTCTAAAAGTTATGGTCTTGTGATACCAAGTAAAATAATGAAATTAGGAAAGAGATTATATGTCATGGCCATTTAAGGTGAGAATAGTTAATAACGACCTACGAGCCGGAAGGGCAGCACTGTGGGTTAGAAGCTCCCATTGGGGTCCATTTTCCCAGAGCGCTAAGCTTTCCTGCCTTTGAAGGGAAACGTAGGCCCGCCCTGTTCATCTTTCAAGGTGTGATGGATAGCCAGCGGCTTCCCCTCAGCAGCACTGCATGTTCTGCCAGTCGGGTTTGTTTGGACACACGCTCTCCATCTCTCTTCGCTGTTTATATGTGCAAAGATTCTATCGCTTTTGAATCAATTTCACATGAGCGCCCAACAAAAGACCAGACCTGGAACAGTTCGCCTTTGACGTGCCAGTGACAGGATGCACCATCTCTGCAACGTGCCGTCTGAAGGTCCTGGCTCTACATCGCCGCTTCCCCTGCGTGCCTAAACATTGAACCTGTCAATACAAAGGGTCTTTCCTGGGGTAGGAGCTTGGAGGACAGGGAAGATGACGTAAGCCATGGCTTCGGCTTCCAGGAGCTAGGAATTGAAGACAGGAAGGCATAGAAAGCAGAATGCTCTATCCTTAGGTGCTCAGCTCTCCTGCAGGTTGTACAGTATGTATGTGGGTGGTATCTTCTTAGCCCCAATAGAGAATAACTGTCTGTCTCACCACTTACGGAAGGAAACTCTTTCTATGTTTTATTTTTCATACTAAAGGGTGTCCCAAAATTCACGCAGGATTTGAATTTTGCATGAGCATTAACAACAACAACAACAACAACAACAAATAAAAGCCTAATTTTACTTGGTTTATTGAATCAGATTCTAATATCTGTTGCCCTTTGATTTCAATCCCTTCAATTTGATAAGCATTACCAAGTACCAATTATGGCCCAGGAGCAGGGACAATGAAGACCAATGAAGACCACGGCTTTGCGTATGTGCCAGCAAAGCCATGGAGGCCATTTACCCAATGTGCTATTCCATACATAACCCTATACTGTATACTTTAGGAATCAATGAAAAATTTACAATTTTTAATTATAAACCTGTGTTTTCTATCGAAATTACTTCTTGTGTGAATTCTGGGACACCCTATACAACTGGCATTGATGGGACTGGCCATTGCTGAAACAATTTGGTGAGACAAGTGTGAATGAAGGGAAAGACCATACTTACATGAGTCTTGAACACTGGGAGGAGGAAGGAGGGAGGAGAGAAAGCCTGGCAAGTCTGAAGCATAGCCCTGCAGGGCAGCAGTGAGGAAAAGTGAACATTGCATGTGGGGATGAGCGGGATCAGAGTGAGCCAGTGAGAAAACTGGCTCTCTAGGAAACAGGGCATAAACTCTGGAGACAGGCAGGAAGGCCAGAGATTGGGTAGTGGTGTTGGGGGTAGGGAGGGGAGGTGGTTCTGAAAACACAGGCGGAAAGTAAAGAACTCTCGATATCATTTGAGTTGTAAAATGGCATCATGAAAGTTGATGTTGAGAAAAACTACTCTAGAAGCAGAGTTCAAGATGGATTGGAAAAGGGTAGCCTGAAGTTAATATCTCTCCTCCCTGTTTCCACCGTCCTAAATGTCCTGTTACCTTTGACAATGAACAAGCAACCCTCCTGCTCCATTACACGTCCTTGGTAGAACCAAGGGAAAGGTCCAAAGACTTTGAGACACTTAACCAAATCCATTTTATTTCTCCACAAAGAGAGCGCAGCCATCATTACCATAAAGTAAAAACAGTTCATGGTGAGTGGGACTTTCTAGCTCCTAAGCCGACAGACATACCCTCTGTGAGCGATCGGCAGAGCCTTGTCTAATTGGGGTCACAGATCTGTCAGCTACATAGTATAGAAAGGGGAGGTGCAGATAATAAAGAGGATCTTTATTACTGGGGATTTACCTGTCAATTAATAGAGAATGAGTGTCTCATCTAAGTAATAATAATTATTATGTAAATTTTCCTGTGCAGCCACAACGCTAAAAATTATCTAAATAAAAAATGCTGTTGTTGTTTTTAAAAAAGTCTTTTTCACACTTTCTCAGCTTCTCTTCTCCTCCTTTTACCTCCCAAGGCCTTACTCAAGTGTAATGACCTTGGTCTTTCCCCAAATTCAGATTTATTTCAACCAAATTCCTATAGCAATGGCCAATTACATGAACACTAATAGTGGTATGGAAAATAGAGAGTGGGTTTTCATATGGCTGTTTCTTATAACAGTCTCCTATAAGCCATAGAGGGTAGAGTCCCCCCTACTGTGGGTAAAAAGGGAGATGCCTGTTTTCTAGTGGAAAAGCTTTAACCTAATTAGAATTGGCCAAACAGTAAATATTCCACATGACAATCCCCAGGGTGGGAAGATACAACCTTCATTCATGTGCATCTAATATTTATTTCCAATTGCTTAAAACTATGATTATTTAACTTACACAGGATGCCTAAGTTTAAAATGACCTAAAGCTGTACCAAACTGACTTGCCCAATAAAGCTCAAATGAACATTTCCTGCCTCTGGTTAGAGCTGCATTTAGCCCAGGGAACAACTTCAAGTTACTGTCAACCTGCCCCCCACACTTTGATCTGTGCCTGAAAGCATCAAAGGGGAAAGGGAAGAGTTTTGGTTCAATACACAGAGAACTTCCCTGTTATTAGGGCCCTCAACGTCTTATGAAGTTTCCATTACATGGCGTGACAGTCCATATGGTAGAGACCCCCAATAGGCTCACCAGAGTGATCTCCTGCCATGAATAAGAGCAGCATCTAAAGCCAAGTAAGAATAGTGACTTGTCCTTGGCTTCATCTTTGAAAAGGAGAGAATCAAGAAGGTTTAGATGGGGAACATAGCCAATGAGAGTACAGTGGTACTTCTGGATCATCACTGTGTACATTGCATCATCATAGTATCAATTCTGGTACCTCAGCATCACCTCACAGTACCTGGCTTCCTTTGCTTACACCTATTGGCTGCTTTCCCCATCAAGTGCCACTCCTGGGGCATGGCATCTGCCTACTGTCCTCTGTCCCTGTTGACCTGGACTCCAGGAAAGCAGCAACGTGTCAGGAATCTTGCTTGCCCCTCACTCATCTGCGCAACTCACCAGCCTGGTTATCTTGCAAAGGTAGAGATAATTTAAAGAGAAAGAAAACATTGGTTGCTCACTAGAGCCCTCTGTCACTAGTAGTCAGCTGTTTAAAGCCAAAGTTAAGGACCTATGAAGTGTTCCTTGTTTTTCTTTTTAATTGAATCTACAGGGGTGACACTGGTTGATAAAATGATAGAGGTTTCAGCAATACAATTCTACAATACATCGTCTGTATATTGTATTGCATGTTTACTACCCCAAGTCAAGACTCCTTCCATCGCTATTTATCCTCCCCTTACCTTCTTCTACATGCCCCCCACCCCCCATGTCCCATGTGTTTTTAAGCATAGGAATATAAGCATTCTTGTTTCAATCCTATTTCCTCAACCAAGAAGAACCTGGTACTTAATCAAGGCTCTCTCCATGAACTCAGGCTGCTCTTCCCAATCCAGTGTGGGACTGTATCAAACTAGTTGTTTCCCAAGCATGTGCCTTCCAGTGTTCCCTGCAGGGGCTCAGGATGCCCCTTTCTTGTGTATCCCCATCTTGTCTGGGCTCAGTGCATGTGCTGCTCAAGAAATAACTTGAGTCTCTCTGGTTTCCAGCTCAGGTGTTAGAGGTGCATTCTACACAGGTCTGAAGCAGCCGAATAGCTGCTGTTCTGATTCCAGAACCTCAGAGTCATCTTATTACCTGCTGTGCCTGAAGCAAAATCAGCAGCACCCACAGCGGCCACACTTGGGGTGTGGTTTCCAGGGGGCTCATGCACCTACTCCTGCAGTCCTGTGACAGGTCAACCCTTGAACCATGTTACTGCAGCTACTATTGATGCTGCGTTCTCTTTGCTTTTTGTTTCTTTGCCTGTTTGCTTATTTAGAAAGAAATCCTGCTAACCAATCAGAACATTAGAGTGTACCCACACTGAAAATGACCAGTCTCTTCAGTGGAAAGCAATCAAGGAAACCCTTTTCAATCTTGTGTACACACGACTGACTAATTAACTGCTCGCTTTACAACCAGCTGCCAACATCACAATAGTTCTGTTCCTACCTTTTCTTTTTCCAAAGAATGTGCAAAGTTCTAGTGACAGCTTTAAAGATAAGCAAATACCAGGTAGCTGACCCTAAGTAGAGAAGGTACATCAATATTTCCCTTCAATTGTAGGAAGAAAACATAACCGGTTTAGATGGAAGTATTTAGGGCAGGGGTCCTCAAACTATGGCCCGTGGGCCACATGCGGCCCGCTGAAAACATTTATCCGGCCCGCCGGGTGTTTTTGCCGCCACTGCCTGCTGCTTAGCAGCCGTCTATTTTTTTTTTTCAACTATAGTCCGGCCCTCCAACGGTCTGAGGGACAGTGAACTGGCCCCCTGTTTAAAAAGTTTGAGGACCCCTGATCTAGGTTGATCACACCATGCAGAGAAGAAAGGAAAGCTGCCTCCTCATACCTTCATGGCTCAGGGTAGCCGTCAGAGCTGATCCTACACATGAGAAGCAATGATGTGGCAAGAGCTTCTGTTTAGCCTGCAGACCAGGTAGTACACCATACTACGGTCTGTGCGGCAATTTTCTGGGTAGTCAATGGAACTTTTTTCCTCTACTTGGAATCCTGGAAGGATGACACCTCTCTTCCATTCCATTCACCAGGATCTGGCTTATCCCTGTTAAGTTCAGCCAACACTGACTGTTTCCCTTCCTGACCGGCTACTAAGCTTTCTGTCTGCATCAGTTTGGGTTATCCCTTGGCTATCTTTACAAAGCTCTTTGGTAGAAGCAGGACACAGGTAGCAACTGTTCCTAGAGCTCCTGTTGGACTATTGGTCAGAGCACATGGTCAGTGTGTTGTCTGTTTCTGGGCACCATATTGACACTGACAAACTAGAGTTCATTCAGAGGAAGGCAACAGGAGGGTGAGGAGAAGCTGGGGCTTAAAAGGAGAAGCTGAAGGAAGTGGCAATGATCAGCCTCAATAAATCCACTCTTAAAGGACGCTGGCAGTCCGAACTGAATGAGGGAATGAATCAAACAAACAAAGAAACAAACTGAAGAGGAGCTCTCTGAAGGATTGCCATGTTGGTAAATTCAATCTGTTACTGTAGGGGACCAGAGGACCCAACTAAGACCAACAGGTAGCAGATACAGTGAGGCCCCTCTTATTACACCCTCTGTCCAACATTGGATTCCACTGCCTTTGCAGTAAATTCCTTCCAACTTGAGGCTGTCAGCTTCAGCTGGATGACCACTTTGAAGGGCCGTTAACAGAAACCGGCTTTGTTCACGGAGAGGATGAACCAGATGAGCTGGTTGAGCCTAAGAATCCTTTGGGGGCATTTTAAAGCATACAGATTTCCAGGTCCCCCATCAGAGCTTCTAACTCTGTGATGGGCCCTGGGAATGTTTACTTAGTCTTAAATTTCTCAGGTAGCTCCTAATGATCAGTGAGGTTTGGGAACTACTACACTAGGCAGCTGCTCAGGCTCCTTCTAACATTAAGAAGTGGTGATTTCATTGCATTTTGTTCTACATCTTTTTGTGAAAATTCCACGTGTTGATAAAATCCAACTAGAGCGTAAATTCTTGGGCCAGTGGTTTCTAGACTTCCTCCATTCCAGCACTCTGACGGACAAAGCGCACTGTCATGAAAACCACGGCTTTCCACAACAGAAGGTATCTCCTGGAGTGACAGGGCCATGTCCCCTGCACCTGGCTGCATCCCTGCAATGCTTCACACCATACTGGGCTCATCCAAGCCATTCTGGTATCGCCATAATAAAGCCCCTACTGTGCAGCTGATACTGTGCTTACTGTGTTTTTGCAACTGTAGGGCCAAACAAGATTAAAACAAGGGCCTCAAGTCCTCACCCATGGCTAGAGAGCTGTGCTTTCACTACATAATTGTATTTCTTGTCTTTTTCATTCTATCAACCACACTTGGCTTGACTTTCAGTCCTATAGACATGTTGTTGGATTCATATGCATGGCTGCCCTGAGCCAAATGAACCACTCCATCGTGGCAAGAAAGCGTGGTTGACATCACCTCTGTGCTAAATCCCCTTTCATGTTCTGACTCCTTTAATAAAGCCAAAATGAAAATGTGCTAATCTGGGGGAAATTGGCAACTTGGAAATAATGCACTCACATATGGATACAACTCAATCCTGTGGACTCTGAACACTAGATCACATTGCTTTAAGTCTTAAGTGGCATGGCTGGTGGCTGCAGGCTGCTGAAGAGGATTTCCATACCACTGCACTAATACTTTCATTTGATGACAGATAGAGCGTGAAAGGAAATTTTTTTATTATTAAGTTCTTTGATCTCCATACCTCTGCCCAGGTTGACTCTGAATGCCGAGCAGTGTGGTGAGATAAACTTATACATATTTGGTGCAGTAGCACAGGGTCCTCTCTGAGGAACTGTTTAATCGCGATGGTGCTGTTGTAAGGAGGTGCTAGATTCCAGCCTGTGCTGTTTTATGAAAATCTATGAGCACAGACTCCAATCAACACCCTGTGATCTGCATTAAGCAGGCCTAGGTGCTTGTAGAAGCAGAACAAAAACAGCCTGTGTTTAATCTGTCCACAAGCCTTTTGTTCTTAACAAACTGGAAAGGTGGTGATGTAGACAAAGCAAGGGGGAGTTTCAGGAGCACAACACCTCTTTGACACGGACAGAGGGCTGACAACTTGGAGAGGTGACTGCTTTCTCTAAAGGTAGAAATCCATCATCTAAACCAGCGGTTCTCAACCTGTGGGTGACGACCCCTTTGGCGGTCGAACAACCCTTTCACAGGGATCGCCTAAGACCATCCTGCATATCAGATATTTACATTACGATTCATAACAGTAGCAACATTACAGTTATGAAGTAGCAACGAAAATAATTCTATGGTTGGGTCACAACATGAGGAACTGTATTTAAAGGGCCAGAGGTTGAGAACCACTGAAACAGACTTGTTAATGACATGGATGAGAAGAAAGATTTGGGAGCTTGAGAACCTCAGCTGAAACAGTTCATGACTCGATTGTTCTCAGTCCCCATTTGCAGTACTCTATCATGAGTGTTTTTGAATGTGCTGACAGCTTTCTCCATACACATCCCTGCCTACGTAGTCCACACTCAGGCACTACGCCCAGGCTGCCTGCATTCGAATCCTGGCTCAGCTACTTTCTGGCTGTGCGAACTTGGCCAAACGGAGGTGTTGGGTCCCCAGCTGTAAAAATTAGATTCAATGGTAACTACTTCTTGGAGAATTTAAGTAGATTATCCTTAATTGTAGGTGTCTGGCTAAAAATCAAACACACAAACAAACAAGAAACTGCTCAGGAAAATATTAACTAAAGCCTCGTTTTGGTGGCTGCATATAGTGCAGGGCTGAACAAATGTCAAATCAGTCAGTTAGTGTGTATTTATAGGGGCTACAATCAAAAAGTCTACAATTTAGTTGGAGGAATGAGAAATTCCAATGAAAAAAGAGTTAACACCACAGCATGGTATTTATTATTTGTGGATTTGTGATGAAGAAATAATGAAGGAACGCTCCATGGAAACCTGGTCATGAAAGGGGGAAGGGCATAAAAATCAGTAAGGTTTGGGTATCCCAGGTGCAGGAAAACCATGAAAACATAAAGATAGGGATGCATTCGGTATCCTTAAGAAATAATGAGGACACCTAGCTGTTTAGAACTAACCATCTCCATCTTGGCCTTTTTGTTTTTCTTAGAAAATTCTAAATTTAGGCTAATGCAACACAACTAACAGGGAGAGATTAATAATGGCTATCATTTATTGAGTGCCTTCTACATGTGAATTATGAGCTACCTTCCCACTGATGCAAGCATCTTGAAAGCAGGTGTTAATACCTGCATTTTTTATAAAGAAACAGAGGCTCAGGGGAGGTGGTTGCTTGCCCAAGGCCGCAGAGTGACTAAGCAGCACAGCCAGAATTTGTACCCCGGCTTGTTTGTCCCAAAGCCAGGCCTCTGTCCATTACACCAAGAATCACCCTCAGCATCATTCAGTAAAGCTGACAATAGAGCTCACATTTTATGCACCAAAAATAAAGGTGCTTGAGGCTAAGATTCAAGGCCATGTGGTCAGATCTGCACATTAAGCCTTTGCCCAGGCGATATTTATAGACTCTCCAGGACAAAAACTCTGCTGCTTTTGGAAGGAGCATGATAGGGATCTGTTCTCTCTGGGACCCTTGCCCTCTCTAGAATCAACCTAGAGTCTAGGTGAATACAATGTCATGCCGTTTATGCAGTCCACTTCCTGCCAAACTTCAACATCTGGACCACCTCTGTAACTGTAAGGGGGGAAAATGTCCTCTGAGTGGGGGAGGGAAATACTGATGGGAAGAACCACGTGATCCACAATACAAGAATCAACACCACTCTCAAGTCTATGGGCCAAAGACGACTCTGTGATACTGTAGGCAAAATTAAGGTCAGGATTTTAACCTGAAAAAAACTCCATCCTTTCCTGCTTATTAGAGCAGTGAGGTGGGAAATGAAGCTATTAGTGATTGCTAGAATTGACCCCCCCAAAATTGCCAATCTGGCAATTTTAAAAATGTTTTTGATTTTTTTTAGAGAGAGAGAGAAGAAGGGAGAGGGATAGATATAAAAACATCAATCAGAGAGAAACATCATCAATCAGCTGCCTCTTGCATGCCCCCCTTGGGTATCAAGTCTGAAACCCAGGCATGTGCCCTGCCCAGGAATTGAACCGGTGACCTCTTGGTTTCTGAAATGATGCTCAACAACTGAGCTACTTTGGCTGGGCAATCTGGCAATTTTAACCGGAAGAGTAGTCCTAACTTCTTATAGCTCTGAAGGCATTACTATACCAAAGCCACCAAGTAAAACAAAAATAATATTTAAAATTCTTTTTACCAAGACTTGAAAATATGTGCTAATTTTATCATAATAGTAATTCTATTGTATTAATAATTATGCAATGATATTGTTTGGAAAAAATTTCCCATTGAAAAGGTTTACTGGTTTATAAGAGCCTATATTAAGTATGTGATGTAGAAATATGAATCTCCTGATAAATAACAGATAAATGAGCTGATTCAAAATGATAGGAATTGACTTTTTAAATGGTCAGAAAATATATGAATCAATATATTTTAAACCGTAAATCATCATATAGGTGTTTGTTATTGTTGCTAATTTAAATACTTTTTGCAAAAGCACACACTTGAAGATACTTATAAAAATATACCATAGATGCATACCACACCATTAGTCGGAAAGGCCTAGCCTTAGCCTTGAGAAACCACTTCAGAGAACAGTTATATGACTTTAGCTTCAACAGTTAGATGACTGGCAATTTGGATAGATTTCATCTTGCAGCTGGCGGGCACCAGGAAGTGAGAATGCTGAAGAGGCTCCCATGTAAAAGTCATTTTCCCAAATGCCCTGGATTGTCAGTCACTAAAGAACATGCCACATCTCCACTCATGAGCCTTCAAAGGGTTGTCATTTGGAACAAAGCCCAAGTTATCAGTGCTCTTCACACTTTAGCATGCACAAAGAATCAACTGGACACTTAAAAAACACACAAAACAAAACAGAAAAACCACAGATCCTGGACCACATCCCCCAAAATTCTGAGTCTGTAGGTCCAGGTTGGGACCTGAGATTCAACATTTCTAACTAGCTCTCAGGTGGGGCAATGCTGCTAGTCTAAAGATCAGACTTGGAGTAGCTCAGGTTAGAGCCTCCGCAGTCTAGCTCACTACTTCCTACTTGAGTTGACTTCTTTTCATATCGCAACCACCCCTTGCTCTGGGTCACTTCTGAACTATCCAGGCAACTCTGCTCCCAGTCCCTCCTCTCCGCATATCAAACACTTCCTCTTCCCATTCTCTTCCTCTCTGGTGACGCCTTTCCAATGAAGACAGCATTTAGAGAACTCTTCTTCTTGAGAATTCATGGTAGTACTTCAACCATCCATGTGATGATTAATCACATCCTATACATATAACCTCATACCATTGTGAAGGCACAGAGAGTTATTTAACTCAGTGTTAGTTTTCTGCTCTACTTCTTCAATTGGACTTTTCTCAGTCCTTGAACAGAAATCATACTGTGTGTGTGTGTGTGTATCAATCAATAATGACTGACTAATTAGACTTATCCATCAATATATTTAATATAATTTTGGTTTTGCTCAGCTAAGATTGCTTGAATCACCAAGGTGGGTGAGTGCCATTTCTTTGGACAACCCAATTCAACACCACTTTAGGGTCTTGGTTCCCAGGGCAGCCGCTGAGGTCTCTTCCTGAATCCCATTACTGAACCTGGCAGAGTAGTCATGCTCAGAAATTAGATGGCTGATTACTTAAGCAGCTCACCTAAATAGATTCCTTCTCTTCACCCTGCATACAGACCAGCTATACTTTATACAGTCATGACTCTTAAGAATTCCACAGTGGGAATCTACCCACCAATGATGTAAAGTGTAGGCAAGACAAACCACCATAGTCTCTGATGGACAATGAAAACAAAAGAGATTTCCATTGTCTTCTGACTAATCCCTTAATTTGTAAAATAACCAGTGAGTTGGTGAGGAAACTCTGCATTCAACCACAGCAGGATGTTAAAAAATGTGAATTCTTTTGCAATCCTGACCTACAAACAATCAAATGCCAGGAAACTCTAAACAAATGTCTGGAAAAGGGATACATTTCCCGATTCACATGACTTTTACTGTTTCTCTACTTTGTGTCAGATCCGTGGTTTGCCAAGTAGGAGGAGAGCTAAGTTACCATCATGAAGTGAACTGGTTTCATAAGAATGGGCAATCTGGCCATTTCTGGCTCCCAGACTCCGCTACACTAACTGGCAGGCTGGCGCGTTGATTTTGTAAGTGCCCATCGCCCTTTGGCAGGTATCTGTGGATGCGAGGCACTGTTGCCTCCTGTTCCTTCTCTACCTTTCTCTCAGAACTCCAAGCCACGACTGTCCCTGAAATTATACTTGGTGTTTCAATTTGTACCATCTAGTCTGGGCCTGAGGTCAAATAAGCACTGATCATGCAGGAGAGAGGAGCAAGACGGCCAGGGCACAACACCCCCTGCCTGGGGCTGACAGGCACCCCCTTACCGTGGCCTCTCCCCGAAACCTCCTCTCCCTGGCCACCTCAGGCTGTGTCTCAGGGCTCTAAACCGCTGCGTTGGTACCATGCCTTCCTTTCTCTTGAAACCAAACTGCCTGAACCAAGTTGCTTTGATGGATAAGGAGCAGTGCACTCCATCCATCTGACACTTGTTCAGACAGGATGCTGTGAATATCCTCAACAGGGCAAACTGAGCATTTATTTTTATAAAGAAATGCACCGTGTGGCCACTTAATAGGCGATGCAAATGCATGAGCATTTGTAACTAATTTCAGAACACCAATTGTTAAGCACACCCACAGCACCCATCTATTTAGCAAATGTGCTCATTAAAATGACTCTTATCTTTTTATGATGGAAGGTTCCGAGGAGCCTCTACCTGGCAGCAGCAATTTGTTAGCAGTTCTAACTCCTGTCCATGCACAGATGTAATATAATGTCATCTTTTTTAACATATTCCATACGATTCAGATTTACAACCAATTCTAATTGCCCAAATTAGTTTTCTTTTGCTGTGTATCTCTGTTTGGATAAGATAAAACTCTGCCAACTTGGGAAAAACAGAAGCACTGACAAAAGAATAATTAGCCAGAGCGCCCCACCAACCCACAGGCAGCCCTCAGCACAGCGCTAACCTCTCCTCCTCCTCTCTGTGAAGCCTCCACAAGTTCCCACGTACTTGCAGCCCAGGGTCAGCCAGTGACAACAGCTGCCTTAGCCTAACCGCACAGCGAGCAGCCTCTGCCCTGCTCTGCTCATCCAAATGGAAAATGTACGAGAGATACAGAGAGATCAGTTCACAGACTACGTCCCAAGCACCCGAAATAACTTCGTGTCACAATTTACTTGGACAAAATGTACGAGGTAATAGAAAGCTGTTAAATGAACAGAAGTCCAGGATTTCTAATTGGAGTTGATGGTTCCCTACCCCATTTCCCAGAGTCTGGAAAATTCAAGATGCAACCTACAGCCTTAGCCCTAATTCAACCTCTGCTTATCTACTAGTATTTCCATTCATAAATTGGGGGGCAAAGAAAGGAGGGAAGGAAGGCAAGATCTAAATAAAGGCAGGTGACTCTTATGATTTCAACATTTCCTTTGGGGTGACTTTAGCCAAGCCGGCACTCAAACAGGTGTGCTGGCAGAATCAGAGGGAAAAGGAGTTTATAAATGCTCTCCCTTTGCCCAATATTGATTGTTAGGGCTATCCCACCACCCCCTGTAGGATCCTGAAGCCCCTTTCCAGTTCCATGTCCTTCTAGGGCACAGCCTATCCTCCTATATTCTCTCAAGGGAAATGACACGTTAACGGGGCTGAGGAGCTATCAGCATCCAGCCCTTGGGAATGTCTGTGAAACAGTCATGTCGGGAGGGCTGGATCTTTGCAAATGGGAGAGGATAGAGGGGAGAAAGGCAGCAATCCAGTCTCAGAGGAGGTAGTTAAGACAAATTAAAGAGCAGCATTCCACAAGCCTATATGCATAAGGCAAGGGTGCCTCCACTTCCCAGCAGACAATGCCATCAGTTTAAGCATGAATCAACTGGTCTGCTCTATTTTCTGACCTTGCGCAAACACTTTCCCGGAATCAGATACATGACTCAAAGCACCTGCGATCATTTATGGCTTGAAAAGTGAATAAAGATATTTCAGGATAATTTTCCAATAAAAAAATATTTAAATTTTCTTTTCTTTTTTTTTTGGGGGGGGGGGGTAAGGGGGGCATATATTTCTGACCTCTAGTGACGTCATATTTTGATCATTAATAAAAAGCAAAGACCTGTCAGAAGTATCTGATTCTAGAATAGAATCTGAAAAGTAGTTACAGCAGGTTGCATCTGAACTGTGGTCCTTACACACAAAGAATATTTGGGTATTCAGATGGGTCGACCAAATAAATCATTTACCAAAAGGGCTGTGTTTTTTCTCAGGCTGTGAAGTTTACGTGGACCAATAAGATAGAAGGTCTGTTGGTGGAGTCAGAGAAAGTCTTTGCAAGAAAGGACGCCCGCTTTCACTTGTTGGGAAACAGATTGCGTGAAGACTATATTAGAAACACTGTTTCTCAATGAGCTTTTTGGAGCAGTGAGTCCACCCACAGACATACTCCCTGCCCTTTGGATACTAGATAAACAGCATTCTTTCAAGGTTTTGAACAGCTGCTCCCCCTTTTTCTCTTCCCTTAGTAAGTAGCCTTTTAGGAATAAACAAACTAGAAATTGCATCAATCCCCATTCCTTTACCTGTCTGAATAAAAGAAGCTCGGAGAGTTATTATCACACACTCTAGGATCCTCACTGGGAAGTCTAGAAAAATTTAAATAAAATATTTAGAAAAGCCAAGAATGCACAAGGGTCAAATAACTTAAGAGCATGGTCTTGCAAGTTAGAGAGTCCACACTTTCTCCTTCAGATTCTGGTGAAGAATGGAGAGCAACATCTATAGACAGCTCACTGTCGGCAACAGCAGTGCCCCCTCCCTCCTCCTCCTCCCCAGCAACCACCAGCAAAGGGAGATACCTTCCACAGGTCACAGAACTGGGACTTTGACAAGCAGAGAGAGACAGACAAGTAAGCATAAAGTAACAAAATTCTACAACACGAACTGGCTCAAAGAGAGAGCCCAGGAGAATTAGAGAACTCCTGTCACTGTAGCTCTGCCTCCTGCGGTAATTGATCATGCTGCCAGTGTTAGGCCAGCGAGGCGCTTTGCAATTCCCACAGTTTGTACTGTCACCTAGATCAGAGTATAACCAGCCTTAGAAAACGTTCCCTTGCAGCTCCCTAATTCTTCTTTCTATCTAATCTGGAAGAGAGATAGCATTCAGTAAGACTTTGCTTCTGGTGCAGGCCTCCGATGATATCTCAATCCCTTGGGCTATAGATTAAACCACTGTGGCCAAGACTGTCCATTGTTATCCAATCACTTTTTTTAAAAAAAAAAGAGACCAGCAGGGCAAGGAAATCTAATTAATGTGGGGTGGCTGATTAGTCAGTATTAAAAAACAACAACACATCATTAACTGAAATTCATGGGAACTTCATTTGTAAATATATTTACATGATTTGGGGGCACCAAAGAAATAAGACTATGCTGCATAGCAAAAATGAGCAGAGGGAGGATCTGAAGATGAAATCCTCATTACAGTTAACTCTTGACTCAGAGAGGGACTAGGATTGTGTAAAGCCATCAGCAATGAATGCTCTCCCCTCTCCCGGGGTTGTTTAGTAATGCACACCTTCTGTGAGTTTGACAGGAGAATGCTACTTGGATGTCCGCAGAAGAGGAGTCACTAGCAAGGATTCCTGCAGCAGAAAGGACAGCGCTGAGGCTTGCTGGGAATACGCTGCAAATCCTTTCCTGTCCCTTCCAGGATGGTCACAGTGGCAGAACTCTCTGTCCTGGGAGCAAGCCTGACTTCCACTTTCAAACGCAGGGGAAAACAAACAAATGGGCGGCTTCACATGGCCTCGAATTGCTTTCTCCAGAGATGGGCTGCACTCCCCGTCAGGTGGGTCTTTGAGGGCCCCGACCACAGAAACTGTCTGGGAGTCTGTGCTCAAGAGTCCAGAACTAGTCAGAAATTATTTCAGCTGTTCCCCTTTTAGAAGTAAAATAAAAACATCCAGTAGAAACAAACACATGCTTCTTTGTATCTATTTTTAAAAGAGAAGCACAGCTCTGCCGCTGACTTTTTGTCCATTTCTTGCTGCTTAACTTGGAGATGTTGCTCATAAAAAAAATACACAGCAAGGCTGGAAATGGGGGCCAATTACAAAATTTCTTCTCCTCGAATACTACCAATTCGCTCACTTATTTCAGCCTAAAGCACTTTAGGTCTTCACCTGCTCTTTCTGGCCCTGGGTCAATCAAACGTAACAACCAGTTGCTATTTCATCAATATCCGCTGGTTCTATATGGACCCTCTCAGCGCTACCTTTCCAACCATGACTACCCTCTAGTGGCAAACGCAGTTAACTGCAAGCTACTCAGCAACTGAACTGTAGAGAAAAAAAAAGAACAGCTTTTCACCACTCTGCTTTCTGATGCGATTTTTTCCCCAAGAATACACTTAGTAAAACGAGAGACGTGCTTGAAGATGGGTGTGCTATTGGCTTACATGTAGAAAAGCTTGCATTAATAAGCTGAGTTTTTATCCTTCAGCTCTTAGTTAAAAGAGTATGTGTAGTGAGGAGGGGTGGCCAATCCAAAATAAAAAGTTATTACATTGCAAAGAACCTCAGGCATCATCTAACTTTCCTATTTACCTTAGTCCCCATTGTGTGTGTCTAGTCCCTAATTCCCAGAGAGAGTTTTAGAATCACAGCAGGGCTTTCTTGGCCTACTGTGCTTCCCATGGCCTCCTAAGGGGGAATGCTGGCTAGCTCAGGTCAGACACAGTCACCCTGGTTCAGGTCAGACACAGCCACGCTGGGACCACCTGGCAGGGACAAGCGTGACCTGTCACCAGGACACACAAATCAGCCCATGTGCTGGGACAGACTTTGCTCCTAAAAGTCTGGCCGTATGTGTGGTGATTACATGGGAACTTGCTCTCTCTGTCACTCCTCTGGCTAACTTCAGTTTGGGGGCCTGACACTGCACTCCTAGATTGAAATCGTATCTTTAGGGGATAGACATACAGCAAAGGACTTCTCCCAACATTTAATAGCATTCAATCCGAAGCCAAAAATATGCTCTGCTGTTCTTTCACAGAAATACAGAATAATGCATGCTCAATTAATGCCATGCTATTTTTTTTTCTTTAGTCCTTTAAAGCTTTTTATTTTGTTTGGTTTTCTCTTTTAACCATACATGTGGTAATCGTGTAAACACATGACCTGGAGTATAAAGCAAGAAGGAAATGTCAAATTAGTAATAAGAACACAACTCCTGCTGGCTAATCTTTAAGATGCTCAACATCTCTTGAGTTTTCGTTTACTTAAGAAATGATTCAGATATCGTTTTAAATGAGCACGTCACAAGTGGTGAGCAGATGACCCAAGCCAGACACGGGATGTAGAGAACCTTAAGAAACACAGGCACGCAGAGACTAACCAATATGACGGAATGCCTCTCACATCTGCTTGGAAACATTAGCGAAATCACGGATCCCTGTGAGAACAAGATAAACGTCGGTGAGTCACAGATCACCCCGGTTGATGCAATGATCTACGAGCTGAGGCCGCTGGGCTCAAGAAGCTGCAGAAGAGAACGTGAAGTGAAGGCAAGCAGGCACTGACACTATTTTATTTCACTTCTATGTGTCCATTTAAGTAATAGTGCAAATAGTATTTCATTCAATGTGACTGAACCCGTGGCGTTTGGGGAACCCTTTCAGAACATCTGGAAAACTGGCAGCACCTGGGCCTGTCCTGCTGTGGTGGGAGCCCAAGCCTCCACTCCCCAGGTGACATGCAGGGTGTGTGCTGCGGTGACACCTTCGCCATGATTTTCAGACTGGAAGCACCTCTCCGCTCCCCTTCCCCACTGCCAGCTCCCTCCGGGCCAGGTTTGTGGATTTAAAATCCAGACTCTCTGGCTTCTTCAGCTGAAGTTTGGTTTGATCAAATAAATATTTAGCATCTTGAACAATGAGCCAGTTCCTTTGGAAACATTTCATTCCATCCCCACACAATGAGTACCTGGCCCCCATCCAGTCCTGTCCCAGCCTTCCAGTGGCTGGCTGACCTCCTCTTGTCCTGACCTGCCACTGAGCCCAGGGCATTTGTGTCCTGTCAGAGGAGAGAACTAGAGTCACCTGCTCCCCACAGAAGCTGCAAACCCTGGTCTGATGTCTGTGTGAGCTCAAGCAGCCACTTCCCAGGAATCGAATCGATGGCTTCTATAATTCTTTCTAGCTCGAACAGCAAGGCACGGGGAAAGGCATGAATTCAGCTCTTATTTTGCTGTTGCAAACTGGAAAGTGGGGGTAAACAGGGGGCAGAGGAAAGAGAACTGGATTAGAAGGCAACTCTGGATTTCAGCATGTGGTTGGGAGAAGGATCTAAATGTCTACCGTTGGTTCAAAGAACCATCCTTGACCATGTTGAATGACCTTGTCACTCTTGTTGGAAATCAAGTAAAGGCAAGGGTTTATTTCTGGACTCTCACCTCTGTCCCATTGACCCAGACGTCCACCCTTATGCTGGTGCCACACTGTTTTGATTTCTGTAAAAGCTTTATAGAAAGCTTTGAAATCTGGAAGTGGGCATCCTCCAACTTTGTTCTTCTTTTTCAGCATCCCTGTAGCTATTCAGAGTCCTCTGGATTTCCATATGAATTTTAAAATCCAATTGTCAATGTCTGCAAAGAAGCCTGCTGGGCTTTTCATAGGGATTAGTTGAATATGTAGACCAATTTGGGGAGAAATGCCATTTTAATAATTTTGAGTCTTCTAATCCACAAGCATAGACTGTTTCTCCATTAATTTAGACCTTCCTTCATTTCTCTCAGAAATGCTTTGTGTTTTTAAGCAGTTGCCTGAGAGAGCAGCAGCATCCAACCTGACATGACACACAAATTGTCCTCCCTTTTCCTGTCCGAATGGGCACAGGATGGAAATGTGGGGAGAAGAGAATCAGTGAGAGTAGAAGCCTTTGTGGGACTTCTCAGATGGTGGCATGGGAGGTGCTTCTGCCCATGGTGGACACTGAGAAAAATCACTGGGGTTACTGTTGTTTATTCTGGAAAAGAGTGGGGCTGTGACAAGATGGAAGAGAAATGGGAGAAGACACATTCAAAATGTGCCAGCCTGCCCCCAAGTACTCCCAGGACATGATTGAAACAGAAAATCAAAGCTCTACCAGGTCATGTTTGTTCCCTGGTGGCAGTGTCCTGAAATTGCCCCCACTACCTCTGGAACTTCATCAAAAGGCCAGAGCTGTGGGAGCAGGAGGGGTGGTGGGGGGGGGGGGGCACAAAATCTTTGTTCCTTCACAACCCCCAGGTCACACCTAACATTTTGTAATCCATTCAGCTCACTAGGGAGGGGCAAGGAGGGAGAGAGGAGGTGGGAAAGGCAGGAAAGGAAACCAAAAGACTAGAAGTAATGTTTCCTCTCCATTACAACCCACATGGTTGAAAGCCATTAAACTCGGAGGTGATTAGAGAAATTAGACACCTTTTAAGGAGTGGAACACCGGAGCCTAGGTGTGCCCCAGGACGGGCATGCAGGGGCGGCTCAGACAGCTTCTCACGGCTGGCTAGGGGATTAGGAGGAAGACTGTTGACTTAAATTTCATAAACTCTACAATCACAAAAGGCTCAGAAGAAATGACCAGTGCCAGGGACTTGGTGGCACTGTTTCTGTTACGCTTTCCTCCTTCAGCCTTTTTCTTGCGAAAGGTAAACATGATCTAAGGGAAGTGACTCTATAGGTTTGGGAATGTGCATCTCCGGCGAGGGCTCACTAGAGCCACCGCCGAGAACAGGCAGCGGAGGGAGCAACAGGAGGCCAGTGGAGGAAAGGCCCAGCCTCCAAGTCAGCAAGGCTGGGCATTTCCTCACCAGGCAGGTACTTGGTGCCTGCCTTCCAGCCTTCAGCACTGGCCACGAAGACTGTGTGCCAGGCACCCCTAGAGCACTCACTGGGGCCAGCGCTGGGCTGCATTCCATAGACAGAGGACCGTGTCTCTGCCCAAGGGTCTATAGTCATGATGGGGAAATACAGACCACAGGAAGTTTATCACAGGACATACAGTGGCATGTCCTGAAGAACTAAGTAGATGCAAAGCATGAGGAGCTGGGCAGAGGAAAACCGATGGGGGAGATGAAGCGAGGCTTTCTAGAGCAGGTGGGACTTCAGAGAGTTCACAGCAGAAAAGCAGAGGTGAGGTCCCTCAACCTTTGGCGACACATGGAATCAAGTGAGAGTATTTTCTCATGGCTTCAAGGAAACCAGAGGTGTTTCCTGCAGTAAGTATAAAAGTTGCAGATGCTTGCCCCTGACCAGAGTACTCCTCAGGAACAATTCAGGCTTAAACCAGCTTGGCTCCTCAAGGCCTGGGCTCTGGTCTGGCTCACAGTTAATTGCAAAATGTATTCGTAAAGGGCTGTGCACCGATCTGGTGCAAGCTGTTCCATCTCACCCTGTCTCAGACCACTGTAAGTCAGAAGAGGCTTAAAGGATTTGTAGGCCTAAGAGAGGGCTTGGCTGTGTGCTTTGCCAAGATGGAAAGAAACCAGGGCGGCACTTATCCAGGGGTGGGGGCTCCCACCATACTCCAGGCCCATTCTGCAACTAGTGACTGGTTGAGATGCTCCTAAGCAGAAACCCCGAGGACCCTGGAGACCACTAATAGGGCAAGTGATGGGATAAGTAAAAGTTCAGGAAGAATGGGCCTGAACAGAAATTACTACCCCAAGCTCAGTCCAGAAGGGGAAAGAAGGGCCTCATCGTGTCCTCCTGCCCTTCCAACTCTGACTATAAAGGTCAAGTCGCCTCCATAAGGGACTCCAAGGGAAGCCCCGGGACTGTAGATGCAGGGAAGAGCCAGCTAAATAGTTTTGAGAGCCTCTAGTCCTGTAAAGGTCAGGCGTCAGGCACTGTTGGAGAGCCATGTAACCCAGGCCCAACTGTTACACTCTGTGATGGGTGCCAGGTAGAAGAGTGAAAGGAGAGAGTGCATTCTCTGTGGGATGGGGAAGGAAGATGGCAAGAGTCATAGGTTTTGCAGGATGAGCAGAATTTCCCCACATGGAGAAGGCTCTTATTTCACGGACCTTTTGCATTCAAAGCCCAAAGTGTTTCCTCCCAGAGGAATAGCGCACCCATCAGACAGGTTTCCTTCAGGGCCACCACAACCCCCATGCAGAGGAAATCATTTCCAGCAATCACTTTGGAGAAAGGCAAAGTGTTAGGGGAAAAAAAAAAAGGAATCAAGAGCAAATGGGCTGATGTCTACACTGGGCAAACCTGCCCTCCTCCCCCCACCCCGCCATGTGCCCGGCCCAGACCGCTGCTCAGAAAGCCATCTGTTTGGTGGGAGGTGCCGGCAGAGGGGTGCTGTTAAGTCAGCGAGTGCAATGAATTCCTCGCTGGGAAGAGGGAAATCAATGGGGGAATACAAAATACAAAAAGAATACAAAGTGGACTTTTCCATTTTTCTCATACTGCCCTTTAAGTCTCAGGACAGCTCTATGAATGAAGTAGGCAAGGCATGTTGTCCCCATTTCACAGATGAGGGAACTGAGGCTCAAAGGGATCATCATGTAGTTGCCCTAACACCCTACAGTCAACAGGAGAACAGAAAATAAAACTTAATTCTTCTCGTTTTTCCAGTGTGCCCTTCCGTAAGTCACTAAACCTCACAATGGTGGGCATGTGGGTTTATCTGGGGAGTTCTTGCCCACTGAGCAGAAATATGAGTTAAATTAAAACACACTGATTTTGTCTGTTGATAATAGTCAACATGTATGTTACCCTTATAATTTTTAAAGCACTTTTAACACGTAAACGAGCTACCCATATAATATTTATCACCTCATACTGCTGGAATTGCATTTAAAAATCAAGTTCAGTATTGCAGGATTTGCTTGGTACTTGATGGAAAACATCCTGTATGCAGGTCAAAGGTCAGCAATCAAAGTGAAAATGCTTTGATAGGATTTTTTAGGCCAAAATATCCTGTCTCTTAAACGTTTTTTCCCCCCAAATTTTTGCTTTTGAGTCATTCAGCAATCTCACTCAAAAGTAAATGAGTGAATTAAGTAAATAAATATGAGGATTGGAGAAACGAAACTGCTTTGAAGCCTTAAACAAGTGAGATAACTGACATCGTCAAGTTTGTCCTGATCCACGTCAGTGTTTTGAAATGCACAGCTTCCCAAACATTTATCATCTAAAATGTGATTAATGGCTTAAAATTCATGGTGATCTGTAACTCAGCAAGTTACCCAGGGTGTGCCAACTAACTCCCTCCTTATATTGAACACATGGCCCTGTGAGCTTGGTAGCCTGCTAGGTGGGCAAAGGGCATGGTGACCTCCCAGAACAATGTTTTCCATGACATGTGTCTTGCCTTTTTCTTGTTCCAGCCACATGTCTTCATTGCTCTATAAAAGAGCACCAGCATCACCAGTTGAATGTATCAAGTCCTAATGAGAACTTGTCAAGTTCAAGTACCTGGGTTTTCTGAACCAACTGGGGATTAGATTTTTGTACTCTTTTGGACTTCTGGTCAAGATGGCGGTGTAGGTAAACGTGGTATGCACCTCCTCCCACAACCACATCAACTAAACTACAGAACAACCATCATTCAGAGTGGAAGTCCTACAACTAGGAACCTAAATAAACCATATTGAGACTGATAGAAGGAGACAAAGGAATGAAGCTAGTCTCACACCCATTTGTAGCGGATAAAAATCAGGTCACCCCTGAGGAGTGAGGGTTCCCAGACCCACACAACATTCTCAAACCCAGGGTTCCAGTGCTGTGAAGAGAAGTTCTCATAACTTCTGGGTGTAGAAACAAGCAAGGATTGAGGATGAGTGAGATGGAGGACTGCTGGAGTCCCAGGCAGTTTCTCTTAAAGGGCCTGCACACAGACTTACTCTGACTCATTCTTTTTGAGCTCCACTACTGGGATAGCAGTCCAAAGGCACCAGGGACATATAGAGAGGAACTTAAATGACTGGCATCATTTTGAGAGCTGGGTGGGCAGCTTTCTCCCAAACAAAAGTGCTCACAGAGGTCATTGTTCCTTTGTTGAGCCAGAAGGGATTGTTAGGAAATATGCAAAGTGATGAAAAGCAGGGACCTACAACCAAGATTACTCTAGCAGCAAAGCTATCATTTAGAATTGAGGAACATATAAAGAGCTTCCCAGATAAGTAAAGATAAAGGAGTTCATCATCAGCAAACCAGTATTACATGAAATGTTAAAGGGTCTTCTAGAAGAAGAAGAATGATAAAAATATGAACAATAAAATAGCAATAAATACATAGCTATCAACAAATGAATCTAAACAAAGCAAAATAAACAAGCAGAACAGAAACAGATTCATAGATACAGAGAACATTTTGATGGTTGTCAGATGGGGTGCGTGGGTGAAAAGGTAAAAGGATTAAGAAGTACAATTTTTTTTTTTATTACAGAATAGTCATGGGGACATAAAGCACAGAATAGAGAATATAATTAATAATATTCTAATAACTATGTATGCTGTCAGATGGGTACTAAATTTATCGGGTGATCACACAGTAAGTTATATAATGTCTAATCACTGGGATGTATACCTGAAACTAATATAATACTGTATGTCAACTATAATTGAAAAATAAAGAATGATTTAAATTAACAATATATTCTTTGTACTCATTTTTCAATGAGTGTTTAGGAAACAGCTTAGCAAAGAGTTATCAGACCAGTGGCAAGCTCAGGGAGAGCCCTTGGCCGTAGGCTTGCCTGGTCCAGCCTGCTCTGAACCCTGTGCTGTGAAACTTCCCTAATTAAGGTAAACGTGGCCAGAAAGCTTGGAATTCCAGAAAAATACAAAACAAAGCAGGGACCTACAACCCACAGGATTTCTCAAACACCTCTTGGCCCAGCCCTTGTTTATAAGATGGCATCTTTAAGAGATTCCTGAGTCTTGCTCAAGGTGGAGGCCCTCAGGGCAGTGCTGTATGTTGCTTCTGCAGATACACAACTGAATTCCGAATTCCCTCCCCTCTTTGAAGTTTTCAGCCAGCTATGTAAAAACCCTGAGCCAGAAGAATAACCCAAATTAGGCCACTTTCAACATTTTTTCATTATAAAGTAATACACCCTACATGCTTAAGTTTCTCCGTCTTTGAATGTAATATGTGCGTCAAAGAAACCCTCGAGCTGAAATTCTCAAACTTTAATGCGCAGAAGAACCCCATGGAAGGCTTGTTAAAATCACCTGGGAATCAGCCCAAAGATTCCACTTCAGCAGGTGAATTTTGAGGTGAAGCAAGAGTTTTCTGGGCCACTTTCTGAAAAGACTGCCTTGAGGAACTGTGCATCCGCACATATTGCTGGAAATTCCCTCTGTTATCCTAGAGGTGGGACCAGCCCCAGAGCCATGCCAGAGCGGGAGAAGGCTAAACCCAGCTGGAGGGAGAGACTGGCTACCTGGATGACCTTGGAGTAGCCAGTTTGCTCAGAACAAGGATGGCATCTACCCTTTAGGAATTGGGTCTGCCTGTGGCGCTCACCCCAGGTCTTCCACCAGGAATGAATCCTAGCCATAGCTTGCTGGTGAGTGGGGACACTGATCTCTCTGGTAGATGGGGAGGCATTTCATTTGCCATCAATCACCATCCTCCTGGGTATTGTCTTGCCCTCTGGAGATGCTATTTTGGTCCCTCACCTGCTGACTCAGTTTCCTCTGCCAGGGTGCCACACCATATGCAGTTCAAGACGTTCAGTCTAGCCCTAGCCAGTTTGGCTCACTGGATAGAGCGTCAGCCTGGGGACTGAAGAGTCCCAGGTTCAATTCCAGTCAAGGGTATGTACCTTGATTGCAGGCACATCCCCAGTAGGGGGTGTGCAGTAGGCAGCCGATCGATGCTTCTCTCTCATTGATGTTTCTAACTCTCTATCCCTCTCCCTTCCTCTCTGTAAAAAATCAATAAAAGATATTTTAGAAAAAAAAAATACCTTCAGTCTAACATTCCACTTTCTACAGTACAGTGAACATTCTTGATACTCCAGGGGAAGAGCGAAGGAATGAAACCAACATGCAGACCCTACTCATCAGAGCCTGAGAAATCCCTCCAATATTACCAGCCTGAACATCCCTGCAAACCAGTGAAAGGAGTGATAGCCTTTCTTAGGCAGGAGTAAGAGAGAAGTCAGCATGTGAGGCAAAATTGCCCATGTCAAAGAATGTGGCCAGAAACATCTCTTAATCAGTTTTGTTTTATTTTTAACACAGTGCTGGTAACTCAGTAAATATATATGTGTAGACACATACATAGCCAGCTTACTCGCATATCTGAGGGTAGAAAATATGACAGTACGCCCATATTTTCTGCACATACATACACACATGTATATGCTCAAGTAGCTGAAAGTGTTTCTCAATATAACTGTTATCTCTACTACATGTAAAAAATTATAAAGGTGCACTCTTATATTTCCTATCCCATTCTATCTCACTAAAGAAAAAATGCTCACGGAGACACACTCAGTGAATTTCATGACCCACTAGTCAAACATGACCTGGAGTTTGAAAAAGGCTGCTTTAACTTGCCTGTGGAGCATAAGATACATGGTTCTGTGTATTCTGCTCTGTAAAATAAAAAGTGAGTACAAATACATAATGTGTACGATAAAGTACACTATAGAATAATAAGGTACAGGCTCATGATTTAACATAGCCTAGCACCCCACTCAGTGTACAGTGATGCCCTCCTCCTGAGCCGATGCCCCTGCCTACTAAGCAGGGAGGGGCTGAGAATCCCTGAGCACAGAGTGGGTCCACAGCCCACCTGCCCTCGTTTACTTATCTGTCAACCACCTCTAAGTAAATGAGCATACATGAGAGCTTTGTGTGTGATGACCCCTAGTTGCTGTCAGGAGCTCTGGGTGTCCCAGGTTTCCACAGGATTAGGCATTGACAATGTTAAAGGGTGCAAACCCTGGACGGAATGACAGCATGCTAAGTCAGCCACCCCCTCAACTCAAGACTAAACACATGCAGAGGAAATGCTGAGCACTGGCACAAAAATGGGATCACGTCACAGCTAAGTGCAACAGTAATTATTGTATGGGATGTCTCCTGACAAAAATTAAGCTGTCACACTTGAATGAAAGCCCCCAAACCACCATGAGAGCTCAGCCAAGGCCACTGCTGTCCTTCCGTGAGACATGACAGTGTAGGGAACGGCAGATGCTTGATGGAAAAACTGATAGCCACTGGCCCAAATGTTGTGTAAGGAAAGATACTTGGATCCCTGCATCAGAATGACAAAGCCATTGTGTTGACCTATACCCTACAGTATACACAGCTGTGGGGCCACGATTCAGAAACTGAGTTTTATTTTTGTGTATGTTTAAATTAAATGTGTTGGGGTGATATTGGTTAAGAAAGCCATGCAAGTTTTAAGTGTACAAATCTATAACACATCATCTGCACCCTGTCCCCTGCACTCACCACCCAAGGTCACCTCTCTTTCTGCCACCATTTTGCTCCCTTTTGTTCTCTTCCACCTCTCCCCACCTCCCTTTTCCTCTAGCAATCATCATACTATTACTTGTGTCTGTTTTCTTCTCTTTTTTTTGCTTAATCCCTTTATCTTCATCTTTTTCATCCAGTCCTCCAACCTCCTCTCCCCTCTGAGAGCTGTCAGTCTGTTCTATCTTTGAGTCTGTTTCTATTTTGTTAGTTTATTTTGTTCATTAGATTCCACAAATAAGTGCAATCATATAGTACTTGTCTTTCTCTGACTAGCTTATTTCACTTAGCATAATACTCTCCAGGTCCATCCTTCCTATCACAAAAAGTGATTTCCTTCATTTTTATGGCTGAGTAGTATTCCACTGTGTAAATATACCATGGCTTTTTTATCCACTCATCTACTCATGGGCACTTGGGCTGTTGCCAGATCTTGGCTATTGTAAATAATGCTGCAAAGCACACATGGATGTATATTTTCTTTTGATTTAGTGTTTCAAGTTTCTTTGAATGTATTCACAGAAGTAGAATCAATGGGCCCAATGATAGTTCCATTTTTAGTTTTTTGAAGCAACTCCATACTGCTTTCCACAGTATCTGTACCAATCTGCATTCCTACCAACAGAATACGAGGGTTCCCTTTTCTCCACATCCTCACCAACAGTTGTTGTTTGTTGATTTATTGATGATAGCCATTCTGGCAGGTGTGAAGTGATATCTCCTTGTGGTTTTAATTTGCATTTCTCTGATGATTAGTGACATCAAGCATCTTTTCATATGTCTATTGGCCATCTGTATGTCCTCTTTAAGAAATGTCTATTTAGGCCGTTTGCCCATTTTTTATTTGGACTGTTTGTTTTCTTGGTGTTGGGCTGTATGAGTTCTTTAGAAATTTTGGAAATTAACCCCGCATCAGATGTATCATTGGCAAATATATTCTCCCATTCAGTGGGTTGTCTTCATTTTGTTGATGGTTTCCTTTGCTGTAAAAAGCTTTTTAGTTTGATACAGTCCCATTTGTTTCCTTTTTCTTTTTTCCCTTGTCTAAGGAGATATATCAGAAAAAAATGTTGCTATGAGAAATAACTGAGATTTTACTGTCTATGTTTTCTTCTAGGGTTTTTATGGTTTCGTGACTTACATTTAAGTCTTTAACCCATTTTGAGTTTATTCTTTTGTACAGTGTAAGTAGGTGATCTAGTTTTGTGGGTTTTTTTGCATGTACCTGTCCAATTTTCCCAACACCATTTATTGAAGAGACTGCCTTTACTCCATTGTATGTTCTTGCCTCCTTTGTCAAATATTAATTGGCCATAAAGGTGTAGGTACATTTCTGGGCTCTCTATTTTGTTCCATTGATCTATATGCCTCTTTTTTATGCCAGTACCATGCTGTTCTGATTACTGCAGCCTTGTAGTATATATAGTTTCATATCAGGTAGCATAATAATACCTCCAACTTTGTTCTTCTTTCTCAAGATTGCTGAGGATATTCAGACCAATTGAGAAGAGCTATAATGATTCATGAACATCGAAATAGAAATTCTTTTCTGATTCCTTCACCTGCAATAATGGAGATGCAGGGGAACAATCAGAAGTAACAGATCCCCTCTCTTACCTTACTTTCTCTGAGACATCACCTCAGTTGCCCAAAACCCTTCCCTGTGCCTCACACCTCCAACACATTGCTACCACCCATACATGCAACCAATGACTCACTGATTTTACTGATAATGAAGAAGTTTGGTGTTCTTTCCATTACTTACTATAATACCTTTTTGGCAACAACTGCCTTCAGAACCATATACTTTATCTCTAGGAGAGTACTATGTAACTGCCCTTGGAGTTAAAAAAAATAAAGTTAACGTAATGTATTACAAAAGAGATCAACTAGGCATTTCTAATATTACTTTTTCAAATTGGAATAATTACCACATGTATGAGTCTTACCCTTCCCTGTTGGACTGAACATTGTTTTTCTTGCCATATAAGCATGTCTATAAGAAGTCCAAACAAGCTCTCAGTTATATAACATATTTCACATTTTTGGGGGCTATAATTAGAGTGATAAGATTATGGCAATGATCCTAGAACAGATTAAGGACATAACTATGATGAAAGAGGGCTTTGGGTCAGTAAAAGTACAGATCTGAAACTGTTTTATTTAACATGATTTTGGCACAAAGGGTAGGAAATAATCCCATATTTACAGAACACCTTTCAGAAAGTGTTTTTCTGGAGGCCCCACAAAGTTTTCCCACGTCAAATGTTTAATTTGGATGGGAAGTTGCCTTGTGAGTTTTGAATGAAGTTATAAGACAAAGAGGGTCTCTCAGGAAACCACCACAACTTTAAAAGAGCTTGAAAAGGCAGGAGCTACAGAGGCCAATGTCATTGTGAAACTTGACTATGTTCTTCTATTAAAAATGCTACCCACAAAACAACAGTGTTGGTATAGAGATGTCTGAAAATGAAAGTGATGACCAGGTCCGGGCCTGGGAATAAGCATGTTCGTGGAGAAGCCCAGAGTCAGGCTGGAGTAACCCTACCGGGAACTTGGGGGAATTAAGAGAGGGTCTCCACAGCTGGGCATTAGGGAGTGAGCCCTGGCCCTCACCTCTGATCTTTTATAAGATGGATAGAAGACTTCTGTGGGGGCGATCTCTTCTCCCATTAGTTACTTAACCGTATATACTGCTCGGGACTCATGCCATTGGTTGAAATTAAATAGAAGGACCAAGACCAGGTTATATAATGATCTTTAAAGGGGCTGGAGGTTGACCCTGGTTCTCCAGAGGCAAAGGGAAAAGAATCACAGGCTGGCACATGTACCTCTTAAGCTGGGCTGGCCATTCTACTCGGTGGCGAGACCTTATTTAAATTTGGAACAGAACCTTGCACTCTGACCTCTCCTGTTTACTTTTATTTTCCCTTCTTACCAATGTTCCTTTTAAAAAACTCCAACTGATCTAGGCAGTAAGCAAATGGGAAAGCTTTTTTCCTCACCTTAATAAGAATAAAAAGAGGCAACATTATTTTTGGGGGGGGACTAGGATGTTGGGGGAGCAAGGGGAATGGGAAGGGCGAGCTCACAGAGACGGAATGTGGGCCAGCAGTGGAAGCTACCGCCCTTCTTATCTGAGATCCACATGCTGTAAAGACCAGCAGGTGCTGATCCGTAATAAACTGCTAATTTTTTAATTTTAACTTTTTCTTTTCTCATTAAAGTATTATTTTCAATAATGTTAATATTAACTGGCTGGTACTCCCAGGAGTCAGCTTTTGGAGTTTAGCCATAACTGCCATATATATTTAAAACAATACAACAAAAAATAAAAATGAGATTTCTGGGGAAGGGACTGCCAAGTGACACTACATTCTGTGATCTGGAAGTCAGACATTGTGATAACTAAAAATCAACCACAGAAAAGGAAAGATCATACAATGCCCGTAAGGTAGAAAATACGAGGTTTCAAGCTGACATGTTAAAATGGACACTGGCTTTTTTGATATCAAACTGTTGGCAGTGCTGTAGCATTTTAGGGTAAATTCCTCCAGCTCAAAGAATTTTAAATTTCACTAAGCAAAGTACTGTAAACAGATCTATGCTTTGCCATGATGCACATGGAAAGGTATTCACCAGGAAACATTTCAATACTATGTTGTTCTCTCCACAGTAAGCAAAAAGCTATTATTTGTGACTTTCGAGTTAGTCTGGTAAACAAACCCAAAGTCACCGCCATCATGGTTACTCAGGTCAATGCTGGCGAAGCTTGTTAAGACTGGGCCAAGATTCTCAGAGTTCCTGCAAATGCTACAGCTTTCTGCACGGTCCAATTTTCTGCCTTTCTTCTAGACGCTGGCATGGATGTGACTGAGTTTGGACGGGTGCAGGGAGGAATATGCATGTGTGATTTTCTTTCTTTAAAACCCAATGTGTCCCCATGGGGATATATGTGCTCTATAAGGGTACATGCCTTGATGAAAGCCCAAGCATCAGGTAAGGCGAATGAACCAGTTCCCCCATGAAAAGCATTTTGTTTTGTTTGAAGACTGCTTTAAAATTCTTACACAGAGCATGGGCATACCCAGTATTCTATGATCAAGAGTGATTATTGGTTAAAGTTCCATGGCTTAATTACTGGTACCAATATAAGAAACACTTCAGACTGTGTCCTTGCCATGAACTTGAAGACCCATGGAACACAAACCTACTTATGCAATGATGACGTTGTATCACTCAGGAACAGAAATGATTTTGCAGAACATCAGGATATGACGGTTAAACGAGATGATTTATTTTGAATACGGAAATATAAACAGTGCCCTCATTAACTTGCAAACTTCTCATTCCTGGTACCTATGGAGGCTTTTGCTGTGACCTAGATATAGGATGAAGTCTGAACCACATTTAAAATTGCGATCTGTCAGTTTGCAAGCATTCAAGAAATCAGCAATTGTCAAAGTGCAAGGGTTATGAATAAAGAAAAGATAGTGAAGTCTTAGTCATTAGCATCGCCCACTTCCACTGTTATTAGTCCTTATTGTTAATTCTGTCAGGAACAGATCTCTTTCATCAACTTTTATCCAATTCTTTCTAAGTTCACTCTAGAATTCTAACCTCCAGCTTAGAAGACGTAGAGGCAGATTCTGCCATTTCCCCAAGATGGTTAGCAATTTATATTAAAAAAAAGACTCCTGGTGTGGTAACCGCACCACATTCTGCAAAGTTAACCTGTAAGTCCTAAGTCAGTGATTCCCAGCTCATTCCCAGAATCCTCCCCAGTTCCAACTGAACTAGGGTGAGGGGAGGGGGGAAGGGGGAGGGGGTATGTTTATAAAGTAGCCCAAGTGATTCTAACCTGAAGCCAGAGCAGATAACGGTGCTCTAACATATTCAGAGCTTGCTGCCCTCTGTCCTCTGATTACTCTTTTTGTTGTTGTTGTTGTTAATCCTCACTAGAGGATATTTTTCCATTGATTTTTAGAGAGAGAGGAAGAGAGAGGGAAAGACAGAGAGAAATATCGATGTGAGAGAAACACATTGATTGGTCGCCTCCTGCACGTGCCCTGACCAGAGCTAGGGCCGGGGAGGAGCCTGCAATGGAGGTACATGCCCTTGACCAGAATCGAACCCAGGACCCTTCAGTTTGAAGGCCGATGCTCTAGCCACTGAGCCAAACTGGCTAGGGCTGATTACTCTTCTATGTAATTAAATTTCAGCCTATTTGCTGTTCACCTTTCAGAATTCCTGCTCCCACCTATGTCCTCTTTCATGTGGAAACCTCTTCCCGGAATGCCTCCAGCTCTCAAGTTCTTCCAGCTACAATCTAGTCATCCTCTGAGGCCCAGCTCAGTTCAATCCGGTTAACATTCTCTGGGTACCCACTGTGATCCACACACTGTTTGTTCTGCTCGGAGAATCCAAAAAATGCACCAAACACAGGACTTTCCTTCAGGGAGCTTCCAGCCATAGTTGAGAAGTCAAAATTTTCTGATATATCAAATGTCTACCCTCAGTAGATAAAAAATGGCAATTCTAGAAATAGCATAGGTTGGTAAGCATGGTAGTCCAGAAGCACATCCACAGTAAATTCGAGGAGAGGATGGATAAATCTAGGATGCCATGGAGACCAACAGAGACCCCCAATGAGTGTAGATGGTGGTGGGACCCCCAACATCCTCCTGCTGGATCAGTGGCAAGCATAAGCCATAGAGAAAACTAGCAAGCTCAGACTTGGGTTACACAAGGGGGCCTTGCTCTGAATGTCAATACTGTTATCCTTCACTATTTATTGAATACGCAATGAGTAAGAGGAAAAATACTTCAAAGAATATTAGCTTCTTCTGGAAGCAGAAGACTGAGTTGACCCAGAGATCCAAGTTACACCTTGGGAGCAAAGTGTTGTTGGTTTGTTTTTTTTAATAACATGAACCCATGTGCAGCCAGAAAAACACAGTCAGTAGAAACAAAGGGACAGCCTAGGTTGAGGTGTATTTAGTGACAATTTTTTTGGAACATTAGTGTGGGGATTAGAAGCTCTGACAGGCCAAGTGGAAAGAAAATGGCGTCTGAACTGACAACTGGTTTCCAAACTCCCTGGAGCTACTCTCAGAGGAAGGTGTGAGAGGCACAGAGAAACTGGGCAGGAGATGGGAAAGTTGAAGAGTGTAGTCACAGAAATCATAGCAAATTAGATGTGTCCTATGGCTCACTAAAGGCTTCACATGATAACCGCTTGTTTCATCCTCAACATTTTCCTCATTAACTACTGTTCTCTTCATTTCGCAGACAAAAGGAACGGAAGCACAGAGACCGTAAGCTGCTTGACCAAAATCACCCAGCCAGTCAAAATGAAAGTGCAATTAAACCAAGGCCATGATCTTACCGCCATGCTAACCTGCAGTTTAACAGTAGACGTGAGAGGCCTTAGGAACTAGATACATTGCACTTGAAAGGCATTTTCTGAATATGAACTAGAAGCCAGGAACTGTGCTGGCATTTCCAATGTTGATTAGTAGGATCGAGTTCCCAACTTGAAGATATTCATAGTTGCACAAAAATTCAAAGTAAATCAGCATTTTAAAAAAATACAAATAAATCATCTATTTCTGTCATTCCACTGTTTGGATTTGGTACAGGAGCTGTGTTTATCATTATGAAGTAGGGCTAAGCCTGGAAGCTTGATGTAATGGAACAAGGAGGTTACTCACAAGGAAATATCTGGAAAAGTATTGTGTGTGAGGGTGTATGTATTCGCGAGGGAAGCTGTTATCACTATGCCTTCATTTCACCTTTTCAGATAGTCCCAGCACATCACCAAGGACCGTGGCAAGCACTGGGGCACCTTGGGGAGGCAGGAGCATTTGCGGGTCAAGACATTTTTCGAGCCTCTTCCGAAGCCGGTTCATTTTAAGTTCACACATCACTTGGGAACTAACAGTAGTTTGAACTTTTGGCCTGCAAGATATCCTGCCCATTGGTAAGTAAACATGCGGCGGGGACAGAAAGTTTTTACATAACTCTTCGTTGTACAATGATAAGATCTGGGGAAACTTATTTTCCCCTCGTTTAGATTTCTTTATTCACATATCACACTCAGAAATTCCCCATCCCACTTTGCCAAGAGCTGACATTTGCTCCCCCGTCTGGGAACTTCAGTCATTCGGCAACTGCTGCCAGTTTTAGACGCCGTGTAGCCTCTTGAATTTCGTTCTCAAAATTATACCAAGAGTATAATTGGCTTATAAATATAGAGGAAGGGCCTCCAGCCATTCAGTACCACACCCAACTGGTCTCAAGTCACCTCACTAAGCACCTCACATACATCAACACAGCCAAACCCTGAAAGAGCTCCAGGAGCTGGTCATCGACACCCATGCCCATTGTCGCCCAGCTTTGCTGAGATGTAATTGACATGTAACATTGCATAAGTTTAAGGTGCACAATGCGTTGATTTGATACACTTACATAATGCAAAATGATTACCACCACAGTGTTAGCTAACGCCTGCCCCATGTATCTTTTTATGATGAGAAAACAAAGGTTTAAGGAGTTTCAATCATTTTCCCAAAGTCAACCAGCCCTCAAAATCGAGGAAATGTGTTCCTGGCTTTGAAGTCAGTGATCCTTTCCTCTTCACCAGAGCTACGCTGCCATCTTTCAGGCTTTCTCTCCAACTCCCAAAGGCCTCTTCGTACTCCCCGTAACCTGACGGTAACCCAGACCAGTTTCTGTAGGTTGAAGAAATCTATAAAGAAACAATAGCCTCATGACATCCTGCCCACAGAGGTAAGGTTTGAGAGTTGTGGTTATTTCTTTCAAAAGTATTATTATTGGGTTGAATAATGGCTTGGGTAGTTTTCTCTCTCTTTTGAAAAATGGCAAGTAAAACAATACTCAGCTATAGTGTTACCAAGCTGGAGATGGGAGCATTAGCCTGGGGGACATTTGAACTCTTCCAGGGTATCTTACGTAACCATGCCTCCCCAACCAAATGGCATTAGCAGGTAATCCCTTGGCCACCTCTCTGGCAACAATGCCTCCCTGCTTTTCTCACACCCGGGTAATCCCAGGTGGACGGGAGGGGCGAGCAAGTCCTCGGGCTTGCTTGCAGAGATGCCTGACTTGGAGTTGAGGGTCCTTATCTTCAGCTCTCCAATGCCTTTTTAGTCCAAGAACTGAGCAATGCTTTTCATATGAAAAGCTGCCCACCCCCTGCCTGTGGGATTCAAGTGGTTCCAGAAAGACCGAAAGAGAATTCCTGCCGACCTCAGGGATTTGTGTGGGGAGGGTGTCTGTGGCCGGGAGGGGACCTGGTGTGTGCCCCTGACAGAGCGGTAGTCATCATTGGAAGGGATGCAGGAAAGTCTGAGTCAGCCATGGACCGGGTGACCCTGAGGCAGGGTGATGGGACTGAGCCTGGCAGGGTCTGGGGAGCTCTCAAGGGCTGGCATCTTAACTGGCCTGGGCCCAGCTGCCTGTTGGGTGGAACGGAACGCGGGATAGCTGAGCTTCCGGTGATTTTTCACCACTTTCTCATCGCCATCCAAGGCTCTCTAAACACAGCGCCCACCTGTGTTCAGCTTTATCTCCCGCTAGGCCCCTGCGCCTAAGAGCCAAAGCAGATGAAAAAGAAAAAAAAAATGTATGAGTACCATCCGATTCCTCCCCTCCTTTAGAGTCTAGGCTGGTGGGAAACGCTGTCACAGACAGAACGACCATGTAAAGAAGCATAAGGGGAAGAGTGCCACAGAGTAATGGAGTCTTAGGAGCATTAAAGGAAGAAGAAAATAGGCTTGTTTGGGGGGGGGGGGGGTCACAGATGCAGCTATCTGCAAAGAAAGTCAGTTTAGATGGATCTTAAAGGTCAATAGGTGAAGACATTCTTTTTAATTTTTAAAAATTCATTTTACAGAGAGAGAGGAAGGGGGGAGAGAGAGAAAGAGAGAGAGAGAGAGAGAGAGAGAGAGAGAGAGAGAGAGAGAGAGAGAGAAACATCAATTTGTTCCACTTATTCGTGCATTTGTTGGCTGATTCTTGTATGTGTCTTGACCGGGGATTGAACCTGTAACCTTGGCATATTGAGATAACACTCAAACCAACTGAGCTACCCAGTCAGGGCTTTTTTTTTTTTTTTTTTTTAACAGAGACAGAGCCCTAAAAATGACTCCAGGAGCCCAGCAAACGGTCCTTAGTGTGGTGTGGCAGGAAAACCTAGGCTGAGGGGCAGAGGACCAGCACAAGAGGCTCAATTCCACCCAGAATCACTGTGGAATTTCAAGAATACTCCACCTGTGTTCTTACCCATTAAATAAGGTCATAGTTCCTTAAGTTCCACCTAAGGGTCACATAAAAGTGAGTGCATCAAAAGTCTGGAACATACTTTATAAGCAGCATCAAGGTATACGTACTGAGGTGCTGAAGTCCCTCACATCATAGTTCATGGTGGCCAGGACACCCTTATTTCAGAACAAAACCTCTAAAAGCCCAGAGTGCTATCTGCCGGCTGCATCATGGTCTAGGGGCCCATGGTCGGCAAACTGTGGCTTGCGAGCCACATGCGGCTCTTTGGTCCCTTGAGTGTGGCTCTTCCACAAAATACCACATGTGGGCGCACACGTACAGTGCGATTAAAACTTTGTGGCCCACGCGCAAAAGTCTGTATTTTGTGGAAGAGCCACACTCAAGGGGCCAAAGAGCCGCATGTGGCTTGCGAGCCGCAGTTTGCCGATCACTGATCTAGGCTAAGGCCTTGCCTTCTGATGGTGGGCTGGGCCACTGCCCAGTCTTGGTGCCCACTCCAGGTTCATTAAAATGAACACCAGGTTCTAGGGAGCCTTGGCCAATGCCTGCTGAGCTCATGACTTTCTTGAAACTGAGACCTATACTTTCAGGCTGGGGAAATAGCCAGCTCCAGGCTGCCCTCACACTGGTGGCCCCTCCTCAGAAATGCCCCATTTCCCCCCGAGACATCAGGGCAAATCCTCCAGTCCTCCAGGCTCGTCTAGAGCACACCTCCCATGCCCAGTGGGCCCTCGTGGAAGTCCTCCAGCAGTCCACCGTCTGATTCTGTCACACCCTGCACTGCCCACTCCACGTCACTCACGTGCGTCAGAACGAGGATAAGGCGTGTAGCATATGAACCCTTTGCAGATCCCAGCAGGCCTAGGACAGTGCCCGAGCAGCCACGTGCTGACTGACTTCACAGCCAGCTCCCTCCAGCAGCAGGCCGCCCTGCCGCCGTCAGGCAGAGCTTCACCAAGTGTGGTCAGTGACTGCCCTGCACGAACAGGTGCAAACCCTGCGTCCCACTGAATTGGAATCTCCAGGGGCAGAACCTATAACCTGCCACACACCCAGCTCCCTGAGAGCTGCAATGCACGAGGCGCAATGCAAGAATCCACTTAGCAAGGCCCATGACTGACAGCGATCAGGACACTTCTGGGGGGCTCTCTGTGGAGACCCAGGAAACCTCCCCCGTCTGTGGGACTTGGCACCAGCACTCCAAGTGAACACGATGAGGAGCGACGGCTGCCCGACTCCCCTCTTGCTCCCCAAACGCTGACGTGGCGGCGTGCTGTCATTCCTGCAGACGAAATGATATGCCTAATGTTTGGTTCACCTTTTCTCCTCTCTCATCCTCCCAGGAGTGACCGATCTTTGTAAACGCTCCATGTTGACTTCTCACCATTGCAGCAGGAGTGGGGCCATCCGGCCCAGGCTCCTGCACCTTTCACACTGATTGCGGCTCGAATGGCCCATCCTCCTCCAACGGGGTGGCTCCAGTTCTATAAATGAAACCTTGACCTTTCGAGGTAGCCCTGATGCTGGCTACTTCATTTTCCATACTTTCCTGTTTCCAGTACATGGTGAATTCTTGGCAACGAGTCCCTTTCTCACAGCCGAAAACACAGGCCGGCCCCAGATGTGGAAACCTCAGCTGGGAAACATGAAATTTCGTTAATATCCCCTAAAGCACACACCTTGGAAGAGAAACTTGACCCATGACTAATTAGAGAGTCACTCTTAATGAGGAAATAATGGAGGGGATTAAAACGCTTCATCCCTTTCTCTCAGCCGCCAGATTAGGCGCTTCTAGGGTTACCGGACTTTTCATAAATCACCGCTCACTTCGCCAGTCTGACTCCAAGCACCAGCACGCCATGGCTGCCTGGGCTTTTTTCAGCCTGGCCTATAAAATCTCTAAGTTCTCCTGGAACTTACTGGAATACATGGGATGTAGGAAAAATACATGGTAATCTTGAAAAAAATCCTACTACTGGAGGCAAGCAGAGGGGAAGATTCTGGAAGGGGGTGAGGAGGTGGCCTGACCATCATGAGGGCAATTCCTGCCAGCCAACTTATGCACATTTTAAGAGAGGGATGCTAGTTTTCTCAAGCAGAAGCCTTCCCTCTCCCCATCACCCCTAAAATGCATGTGACAGGAGGAGCAGCACAGGAGTGGGCGTGGGTGAGCAAGTGCCTCACTGATCCGTGCATGTTCCCTCATCCACCATCTGCTTATCTCGTAGGTACCGTGAGGATGGAGTGAGGCGATGATGTGCAGAGGACTCTGACCAGCCAGCAGTGTAAGAGCTGCGTGTGGCCACACATCAGGCACTGTGCTAAGGGCTGTCTTCTCATGAATTCTTATCAGCCCTCAGAGGGGAGCATTATCACTCCCACTCTGGGCAGGGAGGACCAAGACTCACGGGCATCCTCAATATCCGCTGGTAGTTAACAAACAACAACAACAGACAAAACAAAAGGTCTCTGAAAACGAAACGCCTGTTCAAAGTGAGATACCCTCAACCTAAGGAGCTGTAAGATGAGTTTCTCTAAGGTGATTCTCCCCTGTGCTAACTGCAGTCCATTATGACTGGCGGTGAGGGGCAACGTGAATAGAATAGTGCAGAGTCCTGTTCAGGGCTCCACAGCCGTGTGCTGAGAGAGGGAGGATGATGAGTCAGCGACAAGATAGCAGCTGATAAGTCAGCTGATTTTAATTCCCGAAATGATTTCTGCTGGGTGTGATCACACCAGCTTTCACTAGCATTGCTACCACAGGACGCATATTACAGAGCACTTACTTGGGGTAAGTGGGCTTTTCCTAAACACACACACACACACACACACACACACACACACACACACGCAAAAAGTTTGCATTGGCCTTTGGGTATTTATAGTTGGTTTAGGGAGATAAGTCATTTGTGCATTCACATCTAACAGAGAGTCGGATTGTATATGCTGGGTGCCAAGAGAGAAGAGTAATTAATAACCACCAAGGGTTCAGATGAACTGAAGGGTTCCTAGAAGAGGCTGGATGTGAGGAGTGACGGGAGCTGGAGAACCCGAGGTGTGCGGCTGCGTCTAGGCGAAGGGAACAGGCGGGGAGGCAGGAATTTGCCGGGCATGCCTACAACTTGAGCAGTGAGAGGGAGGGATGAGGGCAGGTTGAGATCCGACAACGGACGTGTTATTTTACAGGCCGTGGGCGGTGCCCAAAGTCTCAGAAGAGGGTGGTAAAAGTGGGCAAGCTCTTGGGGTCTATTTGTAAAACTCCTTCACAAGTGATTGCTTTCCATTCCAAATCGAAATGGCTGTCCCACTATAATCTGTTGCTCCCCAAAATAGTACCTAAAGGAAGTCCATTTCAATATCCTCCACCCCCCACACCCCCAGTCACATGGAGTTCGCTGCATCACTCATACGGGAGCTCTATAAAAATAATATGCCCTGGAGGCAAGGAGATCAAGGACAAGAGCAAGACCCACAGCCCAGAGAAGCTCCCACCTAGCGTGAAAGGAAACAAAACGAAAACTACTATTTTCAGGGAGAGGAAACCTACTTATTCTATGGATGACAACGATGGCAGGATCCTAGGGTTTGTAGGGCAGGAAGACAGGAACTATCCCACACCATGGGGGACTAGGCAGGGGGAAGCGGGTGATGGGTTGGGAGGGGGAAAGGGCAGAGCCATTAAAATGGATAATCCCTTTTTGCTATTGTAACGGTTTATAATTTGCTACAGGTAAGTGTTACCATAGCAGCGACCCTAGGGGACATTCACTTCAGCAATCCTAAAGGCAGCATCCTTACATCTTATACATCAGCGATGGCGTGCTGGTACACCTCTGAAAGAGGCCATGGCTTCGCAGAAGTAACACTGATGGGGGAGAAGGGACAGCGCTTAGATTCCGGAGGGCGGGGCGTGTTTGGGAAAGCCCACGGGGGACTCTGGTGATGGCTGCTTCTGTCCTTCATGTCTCTCCCATTCCCTAAGCCCTCACGGCCAAAAACCGCTGTCCTGGGGGATTATGAGATGACAAGACAAGCTTATGTCTGAGGAGGCTGCCAAGAAGGTCCCTGGTGTGGGCTGAAGGGATGCAGCTGTTAGGAGAGGAGGCTTATGGGTGGGGTCCTGGTGTTCTCTCTGCAAGTTGGCTGAGTCTCCGAGTACATTCTCATCTGGAAGGTTCCCCAGTGCTGCCTCCCCCAGGTGAGAGGGAGATGCCTAGAACACTGTCCGTGTTCTCAGACCACAGAGACACCGCTGCACCCCAGGATGTGAGGACCACAGAGAGCTGTCAGCCTGGTCGCCCTGCTCAGCCGCCCTGCAGCTTTGCAAGTGAGGACTTTTCACCACCCCCGGAGGAGAAGTCGCTGAACTCGCTAATGGGTTTACAGAATTGCTAGCCATGTTTTGCAGGTGAACTTTCCTCCTTGTATCACAGCGAGGGCCATGAGGAGAAATCGGTACAGGAAACATTCACTCAGATAGGCAACTTGAGAAGCAGGTCATTATGCCTGGCCTTCTGTTACAAGGACCCCAGCTAATCCCGCTAAACATCATTTCCTCCACTTCTATTAGAGAGAGAGAGGGAGGGAGGAAGAGAGAGAGAGAGAGAGAGAGAGAGAGAGAGAGAGAGCTGGAGGAGGGTGATTTTGTTCTTACAGTTTCCTTTTTCCGGACTCTCTCTGTACAAAATGATGTAGTTGTTTACTTTAAAGCTCAGAAGTCAGCCAGCATTGTATGAAACGCTTTCCCACAAAAAAAAAAAAAAAAAAACCATAATAAGACAAACTCCTTTCCACGATGTTTAAGCAATTAGCAATACGTGTACAGGCTTGCCTATGCTCTCGCTCTAGGATCCGCTCCTTCCTCCTGTCCCAGGAGCCAAACACCCTGAAAGGAGGAGTTTCCATTCCATGGGGGTGGAGTCAGGAGGGGGTGGTGTGAAGAGGGGGATAAAGAAGTCAGGGACAGATGAGATCTTCATTAGTCCCATCCCAAAGCCACTTTCAGGGCTCCCTCTCTTCAATCCTTCGTGAAATGAAATTCTGAACCTCAGCATGCTCACCCCTAAAATGGGGGAATAATAAGATGGTCAGTGGTGTGGTCAGCGGAAACCACACCTGTCAGGGTGTGGGCATGTTCTCTGAGGCAGCACAGCGGGGTGAGCGGTGAGCACTGGGACAAAGTTAGGAGAGGCTCGGGGTTCAAATCTCAGTTCCACCACTCACTAGCTGTGTGATTCCGGAAGGCATTCTGGAGGCATTCCGCCTCTCCTTGTCTCAGGAGACCCACCTCATCCAGCCCTGGCAAGGGCTATGTTCAATGACATGTGTAAAGAGCTTTGAAATGTATGCAAAGTGCTGTAAAAATGTCCGCTGCTATTATTCTTGGCTTATAGAGAAGGCTCTACAAACTGCTGCTGGTGATGGCAGCAAGGAAGGCTGCTTTCCCCCGGCGGTGAGTCCGGGAAAGGGCGGCACAGGAAGGGACATGTCCCGGACAGAGGCTGGCTATGTCAGAATCTCAAAAGGACACGCAGGTATGCATACAGCCTAAAAGCAGAATTCATCCATAACTCTGTAGGTGGAAAATGGAAAGGTGTCTACGGTTTTCATGATATAAATTGCCACATGAAATGTTTGACTACCTCACCTCGGCTATAAAACATGGCTTGAAAAATGTTGGGCAGCACCAAAGTGGAGGAAAGTAGGGAAGATTTCTCCCCTGATGAGAACGCATGCTGAAAGAGTAAGGCTGGGCTGGGTCACTCCCTGAGAGTCCTCAACCTGTGAAAGGGAGGCCCCAGGCCAGGGGGTGGGGGAAGACCAGCTCTCCTGTGGATAACCCCTTGAGCTCAGCCCCAGCCTGGCCTTGGTCTTGGGTCAGGAGATGGGGACTATGCTTTATCCACCCAGCTAAAGGGCCATGTGACCAGTTGCCACATTTCCTGTCCTTGAGTCAGACCTCACAGCCAAAGACAAGAGGAAAAGCAGGACTTTCGTGGCACAATAATGATATGCAGACACCGTTCTCCAGCGCAGAGGTTACTACAGTGAGAACTGTTTTCGAGGGGCATCATTATTTAAAATGCCAATATCTATCCATGGCCGCTTGGGTACCTTCGTGGTCTTGTTCTCTCTCCTCTTTTGTTATAAAGCATGCTTTCCGAAGAATGTATATAACACATATATTAAAGAATAATCCAATAAAGCAAACTCCCTGTTAGCCATGATGCATCCGTACAGATAAGAGATGATTGCTGGACCTCAGATGTTCCTTTAAACTACACTCGTTGCATCCCCTCCCTTCCCTCGCTCCATCCCCACCCAGGGGAGGGATAATCATCATATGGGCTTTCCTGGTAATCCCCGCCCTGTTTTTCTTTTTAGTTTCATCACCAACGTGTTTATCTCTAAACAATATATTGCTGCATGTATCTTTCTGGGACTTACATCTTTTATCTGTGTCTCTCCCTATTTAATCATCAGTTCTTAAGGGCGTATCACTTTCTCTATTAAAAATGTCCTTTTAAAAAGTCCCTCAAGCATTCTCCTTAAAATGTCATGACACAGGAATTGAACTGATGCATTCTGTTCCCTTGGACGTAAACTGCCACATTTAGGGAAGCTGTGGTCAGTTCCTCACCTTTTCAATTCAAATACCATTTCCTGACATTAAAATGACAACTTTTTGGTAGATTTAAAGATCAAAGAGATATACATGCAGACCTTCCAAATTATACAGTCTTCCAAAAAGAGGTTCATATTCTTTTTTTAAAAAAATTTATTCCAGAGATAGGAAGGGAAAGAGAGAGAGAATCATTGATCGGTTACCTCCCATACACATCCCAACCAGGGATTGCACCCGAAACCTGGGTATGTGCCCTGACCAGGAACCAAACTGTCACCTTTCTTTGGTATATGGGACAATGCTCCAGCCAACTCAGCCACTGAGCCAGAGCCCAAACATCCCGATATAAATATTTTTATACAGTCTTCTATGTTTCTCATTTAGTCCAACTGCTCATACTCCTTCCTGTTTTTTTCCTACTTTACCTATGCAGTCTAAATTTCCCTTAGTATAAAACTGGGATTTACCTTAACCTTTGAACAATTTGTATAGATTGAGAAAAAACACCACCAACCCTCTACACTTATACTTTTCCCCTCCCCCAAAAATGCCTATTTGGATCAAATGGGCTTTTTACTCTCACAATCCCGCAAACTGTTCCTACCATTTCCTACAGCGGAGGAAGGAGCATCTGCATGCCTGCATTTTATGCTAAAGGTGGAGCCTTCAAGATTCAGGAACTGGCAAGTAGCTCAAAGAGCTGAACAGAACCCACCCTTGTTGGGATACAGAGGCCCAGGAATCACACAGTTTTTGAGGTGGAAGCATCTATCACTTAAAGTTTATGGAAGGACCCAGTTTGTTTCTGCCTGTGGCATCCACAAGATACTGACTTCCTGTGTTTACCCAGTGCCCAGGACAACAGGCTCTCTTCAGTTCCCATGGCGATGAGCTGAGGAATGCGATTTAAAGCTGCAGAGATCAACAGTGGGCCAGGCAGCTGGATGGGACGATCTGAATGACATAAACATCTACAACTGTCTCAAGGGTTTGTTCCTTTGCACACAATGTCATGATCGCACAGAGCCAGTCCCACGTGCTCACCACGCATGGTTCTTACTCCTGTGACCAAGTCCTTCACATGCCAGAGGAGAGGGTTCCTCCAATTTGTAGGCACATGCCTACTACTCAAGCCCTCAATCTTGTCTTTCTCTGACTCTCTAAGATAATTTCTGTTCCGCTCATTTTTGCACAGAATCATACTTCATTCTCTGGTTCACCTGTGCTGGTCTTCCCTCCCTACATAGACTAGACATTCTTTGGACAAGGATTGTGCCTTTTCTATCCCTGGCATCCCTGGTACTGAGCTAGAGACATACCAGGCCTCGAAAAAATACTGACTGTCTAATATATACTAAAGCAGAACCCTTCCTCCCTGACTGATGGTATGTGTTCCAGGTATCTTCCCCTCCCGTCCCTGGTACAGCTCCTCCATTGCTGCTGTGTTTAATGCCTTGCATTTCGGCTACTCTGCCAATCCCCTCTACACGTCAGCCACTCCTCTGGCAATCCAAGTGGATCCTGCCAGCCCAAGGTGCTTCCTAGTGAATTCATCTGTAAACATTTTATAAGCGTTGGCGTTTGTAAGGTGAGCAATCACACCTAAATTTATTTCCTTTTAAAGGTCAGGTTTTATTTTCAAGTTTTCTCTTAGTGCACCTACTTCTTTGTGAAGTTCACTTCCTAGTCACTACATTAAGAAATACTTCCCATATCTCTCAAAGGAACAAAACTCTAAGTGCTTTAGACTACGGAAGAATTTCAACTTCAATGGCATTGTGTTTCATTTGGTGTTAACATTGGTGAGTCTAGAAACTCTTCATAAATTAGGGCTTGATAAAAGAGGCTGGATTTAAACTATTCCCTGAACAACAAGACAAAATGGGCATGGGTGAGATAAATGATGGGAGAAACACTGAGAGCAAAGATATCATTTCCCCACCACTCCCATCCCTAACTCACACTGTACTGCACCTCCCACCCCATATTCTTTCAGAGGACTACGGGAGGCCCAAACCAAGCCTCAGAGCCAGAGCAGGATAAGGAGCTTAGTTCCCTAGCAACCTGCACACACGTTCCCAATAAAATGGATTACATACTGCCGATGAATCACAAGTGAATATCACATTGACCCAACAGAGAAGTTAATGCCTATCTCCTGCCTCACCAGAGGGGTCCTTCCTGCACTGTCCCTGGAATGTCAAGATGAAAATAAAATGCTCTGGCGGGGCCAAAAGTGGATGTTTCGACTTCTTATTGCCTCTGCCAAAAAGGTTCCCATAACAGGAAGAAGAGGGGCTGTTTTTCCTTCTATTACTTTCCCAATATAATTCAGATTGCCTAAAATATTACCCCCAAAGAGTTATTCCAGGTTACCCTGGGTAACAGACATAAGTGTTCTGGTCACCCACCAAGCACAAATTAACCAACTACCATTTTATATACACCCTGATCTCTTAGGAGTTCACCATCCTCAGGAGCTTAATCTCTCCTGATCATCAGACAAAAGGAAGTTTCTGGAAGCCAACTAGAATAGCCCCCTACCCCCTGGCCCCCATCCATGGTTTCACTATCAGGGGTTTCAGCAACTTGTCATCAACCACAGGTCAAAAATATTAAAAGAAAAATTCCAGAACTAAAACATTCCCAAGTTTTCAACTGCGCACCGTTCTGAGTAGCATGATAAAGCCTGATGCCTTCCCACTCTGCAAGACGTGAGTCATCCCTTTCCTCCTAGAGTATCCACACTGTAGACACTGCCCAAACGTTAGTCACTTAGTAGCTGCTCCGGTTATCAGACTGTTGCAGAATCCCAGCGCTTGTGTTTGTGTAACCTTTACAGTGGCCTCATGCTATGTCACAATGCCTATGTCCCTCATCTCACTTCACCTCATCACCTTGGCACCCTGTCATCTCACCTCATCACAAGAAGCGTGAACACAGTGCAAAAAGATATTTTGCGAGAGGGAGAAACCACATTCATATAACTTTATCACAGTACTAGAGGCCCAGTGCACGAATTCGTGCATGGGTAGGGTCCCTCGGCCTGGCCAGCGATAGGGGCCTATCGGGGCCTTCTCGCCCAGGCCAGATCGGCCGGTTGGCTGGGGGGGAGGGACTGCGGGAGGTTGGCCGGCCATGGGAGGTTGGCTGTGGGAGCACACTGACCATCAGGGGGCAGTTCCTGCATTGAGCGTCTATCCCCTGGTGGTCAGTGCGCATCATAGTGACGAGTTGTTCAGTTGTTCAGTTGCTTAGGCTTTTATATATATAGATATTGTTAAAATTGTTCTATTTGTTGTTAATCTCTTAATGTGCCAAATTTGTAAATTTATCACAGGTATGTATGTATAGGAAAAAACATAGTATATACAGGGTTCATATTATCTGTGGTTTCAGGCATCCACTGAGGGTGTTGGGATATATCCTCTGAAGATAAAGGAAGGACTACTGTACCTGGGTTTGGATCCAGGATCTCCCCTTCTAGCTGTGTGACCTCTCTTTGGGGATAACGATCCTACATCAGAGGGCTGATGTGAAGATTAAATGAGTTAGGATGTGTAACATGCTTAAAGTTACACCTGACATATAATGAGTACTATATAAATATTTGCTGTTATCGTTATTATTGAGCCAAGGATGACCCTGAAGTGGAAGGGGGATACTAGCCCAGCTAGTACACTTTACTACGACAACCAGAATACCTCCTGCCAGATCACTGAAGGTGTCTGAATTTGGAACCCTGATGTAGAATGCCAGCCTTGTGGACATAAAGGCTTTGGTCAAGATAGGAACCTTTACTGAGCTGAGTTTGGAAAAATGGACTCCAGACAGAAACACTATTTGCGCCAGAAACAAGTCTGTGATGGCCCCATGGTGGTTCCCAAGGAGCTGCATTTCCACAGATCTTTAGGATCAGATTTAGAGGCACATAGATCAGGTCCCCTCTCTGCGTTCTCCCCCACCTTTATCATGAGTGAAGAAATCAATGCCCAGAGAACGCTCTCACAGCAGGCATCAGTGGCAGAAGTCAGGGCCAGAAACACAGTTCCTTGACTCATGATGCCCTCTCTCCTGCATCCTGTGTTAACCACAAATCAATATGGCGCCCAGGAACACGAGTCGCCAAATGGGCTGCACCCACCACCTGGCACGATCTGCAAAGGCGAAGCACGAAGGGCCAGCAGGGGTATCTGAAGCACCTGAGACCACTGAAACGAAAGTCCAGGTGATATGAGAAAGGCCCCTGCTCAAGCTGAATAATCTCAGCAGACTGGGTGGAAGCTTCTCTACAAAATGCCCTGAGCATAAAACAACATCGACCCCTATCAAAATTCAGTATGCATCTAAAAATAAACACTAAAAAGGAAAAGGTAAATCCTGAAATCCAATAGATGGCATTGCGAGGTCTGACGTCAACCAATGAGGAAACTGGCTTTGGTGAAAGGGTTAGGTAACTTGGACTTCTGGTTTTAGATGTCCAGATGAAACTTCTTATTTCAACTTGATCATTATGCACCCACTGAACTGTGGGCAGTGGACACCCTAGAAGTGTATAGGTCATAACCCAATAGCAGCAATCCGAGTTCTTGTTTCTCCTCAGTCCAGGGTTATGCAGTCAACATTTTCTCGAGTATTCAGCGGAGCGCGCTCCCTTCTTCCCAAGCAGGCCACCTTCCCAGGTGCAGGAGGGACGTGCAATGGCCTCTGGCGGCTCTGCCTTCAGAAGGCCTTCCATCGCCTCTGGCTCGTGACTTACTGCAACAGGCTCCTCACCAGCAGCGCTGCTTTCTGTTTTCCCTTTGAGTCCACACCACACAGAGCTGCCACCTTGTGCTCAATGTCATCACTTCCTGTAACACCTCCAGGGAACCCTTTACTTGCAGAGTCAATCCAAACCCCTTGTCTGGCCTTGTACGAGCCCCGCAGCGTAGCCCGCAGCTCCTCATGAGGTTGTCTTTCTCACGCTCTCCCAGTGGGTGCCTGTTGCTTCAGCAGCCATATCATTACTCGCCTTAAATTAGGGGGTTCTTCCTGCAAACTCCTCCCTCCCTGAACCTTGCTGTGCCCTGCTCCTCACCTCCACCCAGGGACGCCCCCTCAGAGCACATTCCTCCTCCACGGAGGTCCTCCTCTCTCCCACAGGAGGCAAGGGTGGGAATCGCTGGTCTGAATCCCAGCTCTATCATGAAACTATCTGTGTGACCCTGGCCCAGTTGTTAAGCCTCCCTGAGCCTGCCCAGGGAAGCGACAATACCTATACCCAGTGGGACCTGTGTAGGAGTTATGAAATGAATTCTTGCACAAGGCTTGCCACATACTAGGTGCTCGCTAAGTCTCTCCCTCTGTACCACATACTAACTTCAGTCGAAGTGACTGTGTGATATATAGTGTCACCTCTCCTTGAACACAGGCATCCCAGTCCCTGTTACCTCCCAAAGGCACCGAACAAGGTTCTGGCACAGAGCAGATTCTCACGCCCATTACTGGAGAAGTGTCATACCCTAGTCGCATGCTCTTATACTCTCTCTCTCTCTCTCTCTCTCTCTCTCTCTCTAGGATGGAAAACCTTCAGTGAGACAAAGTGGTTTAAGCATATGCTTTTAAGGATTGTTTCCAACAGATACGTCTATGAGTGATCCAACCAAGTGAGAGGCAGCACTCCCAGAGAACACCAGAGATGTATGTTTAGAATCTGCTTCCAAAATTCCCTCTCGATTCAAGTCTCAGGGACATGCCCATATTAATAATGGACGGGCATTTGTAATGGAAACCTTCAGGAAACGCCGCCAGCTTATACACATCTGGTTACATGTGGGTAGTTAGAAGGCATCAAGACTTACTCCAAACTCTCGGCAGAAGTTGCAGTGGTTTAAACCGTTGTTGTTTTTTATTTTTCAAAATGAAATTTTTTCTTCAAATGATATTCTATTTGGAATAATAATATGCGAAGCAGCTGAAAGTGGAATTTCTCTGAATGGAGCAGAAGGAGGATATTGGAGGTCCTCCTGCCACAGCACACGCGGGGCCCGTGTGTCCAGGAGTGTGTGCATGGGCGCTCGCATGCTAAGGCGGGCTCCCGAGGCACCTCCCCAAAACCTACTTCAAAAACTACAGCTTAGCAGAATAAGCAAATAGTTTAGGAGAATGGGAAACTATACCCCTTACTGGTTAAAAAACATCTACTAGAGGCACACATAGACAAATGAATATAATGTCAAAGGAATTGAAATCTCATTCTATGATCGACCTATGAAATATATCGATGTCATTCTTTACAAATTGCCCTCAAGTAGTTTATGTTATATATAGAGAGAAATATAAAGAGAATGAGGTGGTTCTATGGCAGAGGCAGATGGCATCTCTGGGCAACACCAGGCAGTGCATGCCGGTTCCCTCAGGACCAACATCAGCTGCACGGGAAGCGGGGGGTTTATTGGCGACCAGCAACCCCCCAAACACAGGCTTTCTCTACGAGCAGCCCTTGGATGGTGTAGAAACTTAGAAATCATTTGGTTGAAGAATATTTAGAGAAAATAAATGCAGTTACAATATACATATATCACTTGTTTTCCTAGAGGAATATGGCACCAATTTTATTAATATGTATATGTGTGAGCAGGTATGTGTTTTGAACTAGAATTATACACATCAAAATGGTAATAGTCATTAGAGAATCATTCTTATTGTCCTTTGTGAACTTTCCAAATCTTTTTACAATGAACAAATATTCTTTGTGAGAAAACATTAAATATGATTATTTTTTTAAAAGCCAGGGCCAACAGTTTCTGAAGAAGGACAAAGCACTTGTGAGGCTAGGAATCACTACCTTGTTCACCACTAAATCCCTAGCAGGCAGCACATCGCGCGCCATGATGCCCATGGCATGGTAGAGTAGGTGCTCCATAAACGATGGCTGAATGGACAGGTGTAAGGGTCTCCTCTCATCCCGCCCGTGGTGCACGTAAGTTCTGTGCCAGGCCCCTTTCTCCTCCCTTCTCTCTTGTTCTCACAGAAAACAGAAACATTTCTGGAGATAAGCTGATAGACTCTGCTACTCTTACCAGCTTATATGGGCATTATTTTTTTAAATTCCAATCTCACTGAGTGCAAGTGAAACAGACCCTTTCTCAGGTGTGTGACAGCAAATGGAACCTGGGAGAGGGGAGTTGGAGGCGAGGATATGTAAAGTAGAGAATTTGGACAGGAAGGAGGGGTTGGAGACAAAATAACGCCCTGTTGGGGAACCCGGATTCCAGCCCCGGTGCTGTTGCAGACAGGTTGTGAGACCGAGCTGGGCCTGTTTTCCCATCCCTGAAGGGAAGCCGTGTCCTTGCCTCACAGAGACATCATTAGGAAGAGCGGGGGATGGCTGATTAAGTAAAGGTATTTTTTAAAGCAAGGCTCCTATTCAAATGCAAGGTTTCCTTAGAGGCAAAGAAGTTACATAAGGCAGCAGCATCCTAGATTAAGAGCCAACAGGTAGCCCTCTCTGCCCTGGGGGCATGTGAGCATTAAATAACTTTACAACCTTTTGTTTTATCACACAGAATGCTTCCAGACCTGGTCCTCCTCCATGAAGCCTCACTTGATTATGAAAAGCACGATCTATTTTCTCTGACTGACTTGGGTACCCCTGACCTGTCTGCACATAGACAGCCTCCAACCCCCACTCTCTCTCATTCCTCACCAGTCCTGACAGCTCTCAGAGCTTCTGTCCTCAAGTGAATTGAGTTTATAATCCCACAAATCTGACAGAGGCCCCAGCATAGAAGTCTGGTCACACCCTGCAGTGATCTGCACACAGTAGACCCTCACTGAAGATCTTTGTTGGCTGATGAAAAGGAATGGTGCTGCTGACCAGCCCACATGCTCAGGCAGGAATGATCTCCAGGACTAAGGAGACAGTATGCTGGAAACTGATCGCTGACAACTGAGAATGCCAATGCTAAGCTCTCACACAGACCTCATTTCACTGATATCTGTTAAAAATTATCGAGCTATCTCGCTTTGAAATATTTCATTGGTAATCACATTGATTCCCAGGTGGCCATCTGACCCACAGACCAACTCTTGGTGTTGAACACCACAATCCATACTTGTGAGGCATTCACCAAATCTAACAGAACCCCTTCCAGCCCCCCAGACTTCACGCTACCATAGGAAAAAGACCCCGGTTCATTCAATTGCTTTCCTGGTTCTTGTAGATTTAATCTGATGTAATCAACTCTTTTTTTTTTTTTTAACAAAAATCTACCAAAGGCCTAATTTTTTTACTTTTTATTTTGCTTTCATGTTTGCTGTTCTTCAGAGTCAATGTTCAAAATACACATCAGAGTTCCTTGAAACTATAAGTTTTCCCTGAATTGTCAACATGCCTCAGCAGTTCTTACCCCAATATAATCCTATATAATAAAAGCCTAATATGCAAATCGACCGAATGGTGGAAAGACCAGTCACTATGATGCACACTGACCACCAGGGGGGCAGGCACTCAATGCAGGAGCTTCCCCGAGCCCACAAGCCCCAGGCCAAGAGGGAGGTGACCAATGGCAATAGGGGGCAGGACCGGTGAGTGAGCAGTACCAGGCCGGCCAAGGTGGGTGCCAACAGGGGGGTGTGGGGGGACTCCCCAATCGCCCTGCCAGTCGCCCCACAGATCAGCCCTGATTGCCGGCTAGGCCTAGGGACCCTACCGTGCACGAATTTCATGCACTGGGCCTCTAGTATAATATAATTAACTGAAAATCTGTTAAATGGCCGAAACCAGTTTGGCTCAGTGGATAGAGCGTCGACCTGCAGACAGAAGGGTCCCAGGTTCGATTCCGGTCAAGGGCATGTACCTGGGTTGCGGGCATATCCCCAGTGGGAGATGTGCAGGAGGCAGCTGATCGATGTTTCTCTCTCATCGATGTTTCTAACTCTCTATCTCTCTCCCTTCCTCTCTGTAAAAAATCAATAAAATATATTAAAAAAAAAAAAAAAAGGAAATCTGACCAATGACCAAATAAGTAACTATTGAATTCTAAGTGCATACTGATAACTAAGACTCATTTGAAAAATGTCTCCAGCTGCTTTTTAAGGATTTTTCCATCCTGCATTTCCCCAGGGCAGTGAGGGAGGCTGGCCCAGGGCGATTCTTCAGGAGCTCAACCTCAGTTTCCTGAGCAGTAGCTCACACAGGCAAAGCCCTCCCTGAGCTGGCTTCCCAGGCCTGGCAGGAAATGCCAAAGAGTGGGGGATGGGGTCGATTAGGGAGAGAGAAAGACGAAAAGTCATGGATGGACTTATTCAAGTCAGGGTTTGTTGGATCCAGTTGGAAGATGATGATTCACAATGGGGATCATGCACAGAATCTAAAAATGCCTGAGAATTTTATTCCCTGTAACTATAAAAACAAAAACAAAGCAAACCTACCACCCAGAGGCTTTCCTATCCCTAGGAAAATGGGAGCCCAGAAGGAGCAATTCCTGAAGTCGCTCCTCCCCTAGGGCCTGATTCACCAAGCCCGTACCTTTCAGAGCCTAGCTAAGTGCCCCCTCCCCATAAAGAAGGCTCACAGTATTACCCTCCCCTCTCTAGCAACCAGTATCTGATCTTACAGATGAAAGAATTTCCCTATTTTTCAAATATCCTCCCCTTCTTCCTCTCCTTCCTTGTTATTAAGCCATTGTCATTTCCTTGGAGGAAGTAGGACACAGAATGCTTGAGGGGTGTAGCTTTGGAAAAATAATAATGAAAACGAGATTTGGGGATAAATTCTAGGTCTTATCAGCCATCTCTTTGCCTTTATCCTCTTCCAAATGCTACCCATGCTTCATGGTCCAGGTTAGATTCTATCTCTTCCAGGAAGCCTTCCAAACTACCTTCTGCAGGGCTTCAAAGAAATCACCTAAATGGCTCCATCACAAGAGCTACCATGCTATAGAATATCACTCTGTGTGTCTTTCTCCCCACTAGATAGAAATCTCCATGAATTTAGAGTCAATAGCTTGTGAGTGTTGTAGCCCCAGAATCTAACAGTGTCTGACATGTAACACATGCTCAATAAATACATGTACATTCGTTGAAATAATTACAGGCCATACCTTTTATTTCTAACCAAAAAACAATTATTATGTGTACGTGCATGTATGAAAATATTAAGCATGCTACTAATTTAACACCATTACATCATCTGGCAATGTTAAAAATGAAAGTCTTAGTTTCTCATGCACATCAACAGGTAGTACAATTTCTGTAATTCTTTATGGCTATATCTGTCTTGATGAGCATATGCCTTTATTAAATAAGAATTATGCCCGGGGATTTTTAATTGTAAGAAAGAGAACCTGAGAGAAATGAGGCTACTCCATCTTGCCTGGAGTCAGGAGTCCCTTAGCTTCTTTTCATCCAATACATTTGACAGTTAATTAAATACAATTTTGTAGCATTCCCTAGTTGTTTCCATTTATTCTAGCATCGCAAAGAGCACACAGCATAGAGGGAACTCCAGTCAAACACCCAATTTAAATTTGATTAAAATTAATGTTATTCACGTAATTTACTGTTTTGTGTGCCTTTTCTCACTGGCTCTGGAGAGCTACCATTCCATTGGCCTTTTCCCACCCAGATCCCATGGAGGATGATCAGTGTGCAATGAGCCAAGGGCAAGTGGGCTTGGTATACAGAAAAGGCCAAATCCTTCTTTAACTGTAACTTGGTCATTCACTGGCCTATAGTAACCAGAACTAACGTTACCTGAGTTCATGAGTGATGCCAATGGGTTTGCACAATCATTGCCATCAGTCATCCTATCAGACACAGTACCCGCATCTCACACATAGTCAGTGCCGCCAGCAACCTATGTAATAACCAGAAGCCATGTGCGATCTCTCTGGAATGTTCCCATAGGGGCTGTTTTGGTCACTACAAACTGAAAAATAAAGGCTCGCCTAAAGATAATTAAACCTGACCTAACAATAGCGATGCTCTGTGTGTCTAAATTAAACAAGAAGGCAAGACATCTTACAAGGATTGCAATTGGGTCCTGTGGTCCTTAATCACGTACAAAGTCCTGGTTGAAACCAATCCGGGGAGGCTCAGAGGAATGGTCCTTTCTTTTCAGAAAAAGTGAAACTAAAGCAGGACCCAACCATGGCCACTTAACCCAGCTCCCATTCTCACCCCCACCCTCCCCATTCTGCAAAGCCTGGCTTGAGCTCCTTCCCCTCTCCAGACACTAACCAGCACCCTCTCCTCCGATTCCTCCTGGTTTGAACACCCCCACCCCCTGCCCAGAATGTAAGTGTGCAATGCTGTTTGCTGTTTGCTCTCTGCTTGCTTATGAAAATTAGATAACTCCTGTTCTTTATTTAATAAACCCACCTACTTGAGAATCATCTTCCTTTTTGCTGAAAACCCCACATCTAGCACCGAACTCAGAGCCAGGTGAATAACAGCTACTCATTAAAGCCATGCCTACCGGTCACATTTTCTAAAAGTTCAGTTGGAGGTTTATAAAGTGACTCTTCACAGCATTCCTTTCATTAGTAAGTGAAGGTCCTTTGGTGAAGTTAAATATGATCCCCTTTAGGAAAATCAGATGCACAGACATCTGTAGAGTGAGGCGTGTTGTGTTCCCCTGACCAGTGGTGGCACAGGACAAAGTTGCTCCCGTAACTGTGGCTGCCGGATAGTGGCCTGAGAAAGTGTGAGTAAATCTCCGAGCCACAGAGGAAAGTCTCTCCTCTCCCCAGCCTCACCCCCAGCCACCCAGACCCCAATCTCCACGTCAGTTTGGTTACTGTTTTCCCATAAAGGAAACCCATGGTGTCCTTCGCCACTATGTTGTGCTCCCAGCGCTGCCTCACGATGAGGAAGTCAGCTTGATGTCCTGAGATGCACCAGGAGAACACCGCTGGCCCTGAAGACACCTACACTCATGCCCCCACACATTCACCAAGGGGTGCAGGGCAGCTGCTCCTCCACAGGGACTGCCCACGCTCCACCAGCTACAGGGGACTCACAGCTAGACTGCCCCCCCCCCCGGGGTGTTAGTGCACACCTACAAGGTGTGAGGCCGTCGGACAGGCACCGGGGAGATAAAGACATACTGGACACATTTCTCACTAACCGAGAATCATGTTAAGTGGAGAAAAGAAGAAAGTTGACTTTGATCCTCTATCATCATGTTGGGCCTTTGTGCGTGTACATATACACAGAAATGCACAGGCCTTTGGCCCTTCGGAATGCACATAAAAAACAAGGGCAGCTAATATAAGTCCTGTGCTTGTTCAGAAAAGGGATTTCCACATTTTCTGAGGATATTTCTTTCTTCTGAGGGATCAGAGGGATTAGAAAAATTCCATTAGATGTGGTTCTCAGTCTGGAATGGTGGGGATCAAATAATTACGAAATAGTAGATTACATAAAAGTAACTTTTTTTCATTGCAGGTCTCCTTGGGGACTTACTTAAGCAAGTGTATATGGAGATACTCCTAGAGAAGTCAAGATGGGAGCGTTTCAAAGTATGTGCCACAGAGTCCTTCATTCTTAGAGTTTCCCAAGTGAGGAGGGTTCTGAGAAACACTCTTTGGGAAACAGTGTGCCAAAGAGACATAAGTTCCCTGAAGTCAGGGTCTCTGCCTTGCTCACCAATGTATCTCCAACACCTGGCACCAGGGAATGATTCGATATAATATAATTAACTAAAAATCTGCCAAATGGCCCAATGAGTGACTGTTGAATTCTAAGCCGAAAGACATGCATTCACAATGACATGGGGGTGAGACTGTGCCAAGAGCAGGGACTCGTCTCTCCATGATGGCACCTTCATGGTCTGGGCTCCAGGTGGGCACAGGTAAGAGTTTCAGGTGAGGTTGCCTTCACCTTTGCAAGAAGCCGAGAGCTACAAATCCGTAAGGCATCCTAAGAGACCTTGACCTTTTTTTTTTTTTCCCTAATAAGAGCTTCATAAAGAATGCTGGCATTTCTCTTCCTCACTCGGAATAAGAAACAAACTCAATCAGAGGTCGAACTTTCTGATGTGGTTACAGATTATCTTTGTTTCTCTACTGCCACCTTCTGGTAACCGGGATCTTACATGGTAAATTTAAAATGCCGCTTATTTGTATTGCCCTATGGCATTTTAAGCGCTTGTTTACATCCTTTACCTCCTATGACATTATGCAAGCTAGGAGCGGTGAGGGTGGCCTTTATTCTCTTTCATTTGCCCTGAAAACAGCATAGAGCTTTAGTGATTTGCGCAGCGATAAGTTAGAGCAGAGCCAGAACGAGCCACACCTGTTGGCTGGGCTTAGTCATTCGGCTTTGTCCAGCTACATCTGCAAAGAGTTCCTCGGCTGGCTCTCATCCCCTCACAAGCATAATCCTGGATGGAAAATTCCAGGCCTTTACAAAAGAGGATGCTTTTCAAATACACCCTGATCTTCTCAAGGGCAAAATCCATTCCACTTTACAAGGTTTTTGAGAAAGAATGTAGAGGGTCTATAATTGATCTTTCATCAGACAGTTAAGATGTCCCCCAGCGCTGCCCCATGATGGCGACCCACCAGCTTCGGCCTAAGCATACCTTGGTTTGGAAGCAGCAATAGAGTTGGGTTAGGTACGGGTGTTTCCGCGCTAGAGCCAAAATCCTCTTCTCTGTCATCGTGCAGTCCACATCGTCGTCCTGAAGGATGACGTCCTTCTTCAAGACTTTCACAGCATATACTTCGTCTTTGCCTTTGAGCTCCGCCAACATGACCTGCAATCAATCAAAACCACCCTGTCAGTATATACACGTAGGGAGAGAAGAAACACGCGTCAATACCAAGCGCTTAAAAACGGACTCCTTTCATTCATTTAAAATAGTATCAAAGCTTTTAAAAATGTCTATAGAAACTACCCATCCCAATACAGCTACTACCACTTAATTACTTTTAATCTGTAACACAGTGTCTGGGCAAAGAAAAGTTCAATGCACATCTGTTAAATAATTATCTACATGTTTATATACATTTGTCATACTTGCACTTAAGAGTATGGTAAATATAGCATAGCATGTTTTTTTAACCAGACAGTGTTTCATAAGCATTTTTCTACACAGTCTTCATCTTTATCATGGTGTCTGATAATTCAAGTAAATATATTACAAAGTTATTTAAACTTTTACCTCCTAGGAGACACTTGAGTCACAAGTAATTATTAAGTACTATATAAAAATTGCAAAGAATATTTTTGTACATATAATTTCTTTCTTTCTTTTGAATCATGTCCTCAAGATAGAAAGTGGTAGAAGTGGATTATGGGGCTAAATATTTGCACATGCCTAACTGATTTTCAAAAAGGATGTACAATGTAATGTGCCACTAGCAAAGGAGACGTGCTTTGGTTTCCCAGCGATTTACCAACATTGGGTGCTTCACTTAAAAAGCTATGTTGTTCATGTAATGAGTGTGAAATGTTACCTCGGTGCTGTTTTAACTTGCAATAAACTTTTTAAATATTTGTTTTCTAAGTAAATTTCTTTTGTGTGAACTATTTGTCAGTTTCCTCTTACGTATTTGTATGCACTTGGTCCATAAACATACTATCACTTTACTTTCTGTAAAGGTTTTTCTAAATTTGTCTTATAATTTTCTGGGTTTTTTTTCTATTAAACAGGATTATTTATCTTTTTGTAGTTGAACCTGCGCTTGTTTACCTTTGTGGTTTCTTCTGTAGCTTTAAAGGTAGGAGTTGTGATTCCTTCTCCAGAGAACCAATGAACAATTCTGTTTCTTAAATTTGTTTTATCATTTGATATTTTTGCACTCATTTCCCTACAAATGTGACAAGCCTTTCTCCCATTCAATAACTTAACTCCTCAGTACAGTTTCAGGGTAAATGTTAGAACTAAAGAGCAGTAACTCAGAAGCTTAATGAGGGAATTCGGGATGTAACTGTGAAGGCATTTAGTTGCCCACATACAATGCAAACTCTTTAAAACTGGCTCACTGTGACTGTGATTTTTTCCTAAGAAACAATCTAGATGCTTCAGAATCATCAGAGTTCCCATCCTGGCCACACGCCATATGGAACCCTGTAGCCTTTGAGGCTGCTTGTTCCCCATGAATCTTGCTCACAATGAAAGCTGCTCACATGCTTGAGTTATGCCGGCCAGAGGACTGGGGTCTGCTTCTTATTTAGCCATCTCTAAAGAATGTGATTACTTCAGCCTTTGCCATTTAAGTAGATCCAGTTACTTCCTGCAGCATTGATCTCAGACTGAGATGGGGCAGGTGAGATGGGCCAGGAACCAAGCTCTGTACCCTGGAGGCTCACAGAGCCATTCTCCTAGGAGTGTTGTGGCTCTGTCCCCCAGCAAGCTTCCTAACCCACAGCCTGACTTGTGAGGGCATGTGATCCCCAGGAGGTCCCAGAGGCAGGTGCCTGGGCTCTGGGGTAGGGCCTCTCTACTCCGGGAAGTCCTCAAAAAACAATGCTCATCCACTCCCAGGCATGGCTTTGCGAACAGCCGAAGAGCCGAAGAGCCGAAGAGCAGAGATCACAGCTGAAATGTTAACCAGCTTCTTAGGCTCTCTGCCTGTCCATCTCTTTTCTTTAAAGAATTATTTTTATTGATTTCAGATAGGAATGGAGAGAGATAAAAAAAAAAAAATCAATGATGAGAGAGAATCATTGATCGGCTGCCTCATGCACGCCACCTACTGAGGACTGAGCCCACAACCTGGACATGTGCCCGACTGAACATTGAACAGTGACCTCCTGGTTCACAGGTCAATGCTCAATCGCTGAGCCACACCAGCCAGGCTGTCCATCTTTTTTTCTAAATGAGCAGGAATTATTTTTCCATCGCACCCCACCTTCAGAATGGTGGCTGATCACCAGGAATGCTGTATTTGAGCACCCCCTCAATCCACACTCCATACCACTGTGTCCGTCCCAGTGGGGAGCAGGATAGGGAGGATGGCAGCAAGGGCAGAGGACCCTGATCCAAGAGAGGAGGTGATTATTCCCATTTTCTGGCACAAACAGAGGTTAAACAAAGCGTTTAGTAAGTGCCAGAAAAGTCAGTTACGTAACAGTTAACTTCCACGGTAACATGTGCTAAGACTTGTTTTGAGCCCCGAGTTCACAGAGGGCACACATGCTGGAGTTCATTTTCAAAGTCTATATAATGAATTAAAACCAGAACTTCAGATGACTCTCTGATGGAGGGAAGAACAGTATTGTTACCATTATTGATAATGGAATGCCAAGCACATGGAAAGCAATTTAAACTTTTCAAAGTGCTTTCTCAACCTATTACGTCACTTGATTCCCATCCCCATTTGACAAGTGGGCTACACGGAATCCCAAAGAAGGAAAAGGCCCACACTAACGTCCCCAGACAGTTAAGAGCAGAACCCCAGTTCCTATCTGCTTGGCCTCAGGCCACTTCCACTCAATAAGGAAGGAAAGTAGAACAAGACCAAGCTGAAAGGTTCATCTTATATCAAACAAATGAGGGGGCAGATGCCCAGGGCAGAGAAAATCAGCAGTTTTACCGCACAGGCCACAGACCTTGCCAAAGCTGCCTTTGCCCAACACTTTGATGAAGTTGAACTCGTCCAGGCCCAAGCGCTTGGTCTGGCCTTGCCGGACTTCACCGTTCTCTCCGGGGCTCGCCAGCTGGCCGTCGGTGGACCCTGCTGCCCTGTGCTCCTCCCCTCGGTTGTCAAATGACAAGGCCTTCCGGATGTTGTTTTCAAGTTCTTTTAATTCTAGAGCCGAGGGAGACAAGATAATGCATTAGTGCACAGCTCACGAGCCCTCAGATCTCAGAATTTCACCCCCATGAGTCCCCACCCTTTTTTTTTTTTTTTTGGCTTTTCATAACAACAGATCCGGTATGGCATTCCTTTATGTTCCTTCATTGACACACTTTCATGGGCACTTAACATACAGCAGGGCCTAGGCATGCAAAGAGGAGGACACAGCCCAGCAACCGACTCCTTCAGCGTAGACTGGACCACAGCCACCTCTCTGAAAGCCCCCTTTGGCTAGTGGCCTGTCCAATTGTTCTTGGTTAGTGCAAGAATCCCAGCCTTCTCGGGAACCTTGCAGAGTTCCAAAGGCCACGGATAACCTTTGAGTTTCCTTTGAAGATTAGAGTAACGACTCACTGAGAACTGTCATCACAGTAATCTTGGTGATGGAATTATTTCATCTTCTACAGGATTTTATGTGGCTTTGTTGCTGGGTTTACTCTAAATACCCATCCCATGCAAGGTTATTTAACAAAACAAGCAAGGAGCTTATCATTAACCAAAGAACTGCTTCCCCACAGGGACATGCTGCAAATGTATCTCAGATGGGGCAGGATTCTCAGTACAATTTCACAATGGTGAGGCCGGAGGGACGCAAGGCTGTAATGCAAACTCCCTGGGGCTGATAACGCCGGGTGAGCCTCAGACCTTTTCTCTTTGAGGAAGCTTTATTGTGAGCTATTAATTCACCCAGATGCACATTCCTCTTGTAGATATGGGCATCTTGAGCATAATCCAATTTTAAGACACTCGTGAATAACACCGGGATTGCACAAGAGGAACACAGACTCTAACGCGTGGGAATCAGAATCAGGCATGGGCGACCAGGAGCTGGACCTAAAGAGATCTCCAGCTTCTTTCAGAGGACTGAGGCCCACGCAGCGCACTCGAGGAACCTGGGATCTTCCGGAGATCTGGTGTCTGGCTCCCCTGAGAAGGGGAGGCCTGGGGAGAGCTTCTGAGCCTTCCGCTATCCCCTGACCCAATCGGCAGATTCCTATCGCATACTCTTCACTAGATATAGCTTTTAGCCTCAGCATAGAGCAAAAAGTCCGTTTCCAAGGCAAGTTAGTAAATGGAGTTTGGAAGATAGAACTTGGGTGTTTAGGGATACTGAAGCTTGAAGAAAATGCCTATGTCCTTACAATGGAGCAAAGAGAAACCGTGTCTTATTTCTGTTTCATAATAATGCCAGGTCTTGCTAAGAGGGTTTTCACATTCATCTGTGCACATGTCACTGCTGGGTAATACTGGCACCTGCATTAACTGGGGACAGAGAGAGGCCCTGGGAGGTACTGCGCCCTGCCGAGGCTGGGCAGCACACTGGGCAGAAACCACACAGAAAATGGGTCGCCTCCCTCTTACGAGGGCCTCTTTACCCTAGGACCCCATCTCCTGGAAGTTCTCACAGGGAAACAGGAGAACACCCACGCTGGTCCAGGATAATACCTGCTCGTCTGGAGCTCCCCGAGCATCATCGGATGCCTTACATTGGGTTCAGCCTCTTTTGGACTGACGGACAAGTTAAGCAGAGCAGCACAAAGAGGGACTCAGACCAATTATTCTGTGGCCTCAGGACTGGCACACTGCCCCGCAGCTGTTTTATTTACTCCTGGGTACGAAGAGCTGGGTCACATCTGCAGGGTAAGATGACCTGGGAGGCGGGTTTGATGGCACAGACTCGGAGAGTGGGGTCCCTAAGCCAGGACGGGCATGGTCTTGCCCGTTACCACTGGCGTGGATCCACTAACCTTTGGACAAATCTGTGCAAGTCTCTGACCTTCCACTTCCCACCATGTAACATGGGGACAGTAAAGGGGCACCAGCATAGAGTTGGTGTGAACATAGAATTTGGATAATGACCACAAAAGGGGCTTCAAGATACCCAGGCGCTCTAACGCAATACAATTAGTCCTGCTCTGCAGATGCGTATTTCCCTCCCCAGTGACGCCTGGTTCTGGTCACCAGAGGGGAAGTTTGAAGTGTCTAAGTCCCTTCTCAGCCTCACCATTCCGCCAGCAGAATCAGAAACCTCTGCCCGGCCAGCGTGGCTCAGTGGTTGAGCATCAACCTATGAACCAGGATGTCAGAGTTCGATTCTTGGTCAAGGGCACATGCCTGGATTGCCAGCTTGATCCCCAATTGAGGCAGTTGATCAATGATTCTCTCTCATCATTAATGTTTCTCTCTCTCTCCCCCTCTCCCTTCCTCTCTGAAATCAATAAAAATACATTAAAAATTAAAAAACAAAACAAGAAACCTCTGATTACTTTACACTCATCCCTATGGGGAGGAAGGAGATAGCCTGAGCTGAGCTTGAAAGAGGAGTGAGGCTTCCTGCCAACCTCTTGCAGTCTCTTCCCCAGCTTTGTCCTATCTCCACCCACCCACTCTGGCCAGGATAGGAGACGTCGTCCCCACCCATCCCCTGACTCCTGCCCTGATCTCAGGTTTTGGGTGTGATAGTTAGAGTCAGGAGGAATTAAGTCAAACTGAGTGATGCTGACAGGCCTGGGGCCCAGTGGTAAGAGAAGGGGCTCTTACTCAGGCCTGGAAGGGATTTAAGGTAGAAAGGCATTTACTGCCTTGTCCTTAAGACAGCCTTGTAGAGTGAAGGAACCGCTAATGAGTCAACAGGGCCACTGGCTGTTTCGGGAACGCAGGGCCATTCTTGGGTAGGGAGGCCTCAGCTCCTCTGAACTTCTGATAACCAAGCTCAGAGGTAAAGAAGCAAATCCGAGGGTCTCACCCTGGTCACAAGGGGAGGTGGGTGCTGACTTGGACCGGTCTTCCTCTGAGGGTGAGCCTCCAGAAGCGGGCTGCGGGGACTCGGCACCAGCAAGGAGCTAGAGAGGGGGGAGAGGAAGAGGGGAGAGAGGCGTCAGAAACGAGGGTGGCGAGTTCCCTGAGGCCAAAAGCTTCAAGATCCCCTACCCAGCACCAAAGGGGTTCCTGGTGCAGTAACACTGCTGAATTAATCGTCTGAAAGCATAGTCTCAAGGTTTTCTTTGCCAGTTAAAGGGAAGAAAACAAAAGACTTCAGTTTGTTCAATTATTATTCTGCCCAAATACAACTGACCTTTTTAAGCAAAACTCAAGCAAACCCCCTTTCATAAAATCTCCCTCGCCTGTTCCAGCGATGCAAGTTACCTTATCCAAAGCAACGTGACACGGTCTTACCACCAGTTTGGCATTTACTCATTGTCTTGTTCAGCTCTAGTTAATACTCTCTGTATGTGTATATTTATGTGGGGCTCTCTGCTCAGGTAGACTATGGGTTTTTTGCAGGATGGTATTGGTATCGTCCTGGTGACTTATACAAATGATACACATACTAAGAGATGCTCAGTAAATACTTTCAGATGTACTGATACTTGTTAGCAAAGTTTAAAAGAACAAGTGAACTCTCGTTTTTACACAAATGTTGACATATCCCAGTGAACTCTCATTTTTACACAAATGTTGACATATCCATTTAAGTTCCCATTAAAGTCTGAGATTTGGACTAAGAGACCACAAGCATTTCTGTTCCCTTTTCTTCTTGGTCTACCAGCTGTGTGCACACGTCCTTTCTGGATGAGGGACTGACTACTTGCAAGGGGCAATATGAAGGGAATGAAAAATCCAGTGAGCCCGACTCTCCTGCAAAGAAGCCCTTTTAGTTTCTGACCAAGGGCACTTGTCTCCCATCCTCTTATACAAACCTGAGCTTATACTTAGTTCACTTAGCTTATTTCTAGCTTTTGCATGAGGGCATTGCAGCAATAAAAATACCAGGACTGCACTCCCTTTATCTTCTACTCTACTTCTTTCTGAACTTCTCCATGTTGGCTTCTTACCACCGGATTCCCCAAATCCAAGATAGACAGATGATGCCCACATAAGTATGGGGAAGAGGGCAGGTACTGAGTTTTCTTTTAAATGCTTCATGACAATCAATATTGTCTCAATTTACTTCTAGCAAGGAAAAATAAAAACCCCGTCTCCTGAAAATGGCTCTCTCTAGAGCTCATCAATGTGTGTGTGTGTCCAGCCTTGTAATCACAAGGTGTTTATACCTCCTGCCTCTTCAGCAGGGCCCTAGTACTCCTGGGTGCTGACATTCTGCTTGCAATGTCAATGCCTTAGGTCAATAACTTAAGTCCTGTTTCAACCAGTGGGGTATACAGAGCTGAGAAGAGCCACCAGAAGCCCAGAATCTCACAGTCAACCATTAAAATAGACTTCATTTCTGCTACTCTTGCAGAAACAGCTTTCTTGATTGGGAAGGTAGAGAAGCAGCAGCTTAAGAAGATGAAAACAATCCACACCTTCCCATTCAAGGGAGAAGGCTCTTCTGAGAGGCACCAGGGAAAAGGCATGGGCAGCTTCTAAAATGAGAAGGGAAACACAGAGCCCTTCAGAAGGTGTTTTACTGCAAAATTTAGAAGAAACACTTAGGGGTCAGGATGATAGAGGCACCCAGAGCTAGACGGGCTTTTCTAGGGAAAGCTTGAGAATGCCTGATGCCGGGCAACGAGGGCCACTGTCCACCCACCGCCACCAGGATTTTCTTGCCCGGTTAGCTTGGTTCTGATTTTGCCATAACTTACTTTTTCAAAGATCGCTTACATTTTCCAGGTTAGCAGCCAAGGATAAAAAGGGCCTTCAAAGCAAATGCCATGGGCACCCTTTAGCTCTATTTGCATCTGTGGGCCCTGACTTACCAAAACAACAATTTAGCAAACAGAGCTCTTCCTACTGACATTCAGAATGTCACATGGACAGAGACAGGGCTTTGGTCTGCAAAGAAAAGCCCAGATGTTTCATGTCATGGGGCATTAACCATGTCCCCTGGGCAGCCGAGTGCCGGCACTATCACAGATCTTGGCTTGCTCCCTAGAAAAGAATGTGGCTCCAGCTCTTCATCCCTTTTATCCTCGTCGCAGTGATAGCAGGGCAAAGTGCAAACACTGACATTGCTTTCATGCCAGTTCTGGAGGCAGATGCATCTATTTCCTGGTCTACAGTTGGCCTGCTTTTTCTAGAACAGCGGTTCTCAACCTGTGTGTCGCGACCCCTTTGGTGGTCGAACAACCCTTTCACAGGGGTTGCCTAAAACCATCCTGCATATCAGATATTTACATTATGATTCATAACAGTAGCAACATTACAGTTTTGAAGTAGCAACGAAAATAATTTTATGGTTGGGGCACAACATGAGGAACTGTATTTAAAGGTCCAGAAGGTTGAGAATCACTGTTCTAGAAGAAATTCTAAAGTCCTCCTCTAGGTTCCCTTGAGAAACGTAACACTTGAGGCTCCCCCTCTTCTGGAACTGAAGGAGATTTTAATGTTACTTGCCTAGCCTCTATTTCTTTTCCTTTCAATCATGTGCTGTTTTGAGTACAGTGTCTCAAACCCAGCAATCTTGTAACCTCACTCCAAGGCACTGCCAGGGAGCTAGCGCCGAGATGTGGGCCCACAAAGAGCTCCAGAAACACCACCGAGTGGCCTGTTACCTTTTTCCTCCTCTGGCCACTGTTGGTGATTTTGTCTGGGGTGACGCCAAGGTCTGCCAGGACTTTGGCGATTCCTCTGGCGTCCACTCCACAGTTGGGAGCCACGTTGGTCTCGCAGCGTCGGTGGACGTTCATCTTGCAGACTATAAGGAGACAATGAAGAGAAACTTCACAGTGTTCATGGCCTAAAACTATAATTTTTTTTCTTTCTAATTGTTAAGTACTGCGTGTGCATTAATAGGATTTGGGAAATGCAGAAAGACAAAAAGAGGAAAATAAAAATCACCCATCGTCCCATCACGTAACTAAAATCATCCATGAAACCATCACACACAGATAACCACTGTTTATCACCTGAATAAATGTCACATTTGCACTTCCTTTCAGGGAACAGAACACTGACTGTGGAAGAATTTAATTGGTTTGTCTGAAGCAACGTTCACTTGGATTGTGAACCCAAGAAGGTCACATGTACACGGTCTGTTCTATTACTCTGTTGAAAGGTGGGAATATTACCCAGAGAGGAATGCCCCAAAGAGAGCCTATTAAAATGTCATCTGAGCACAGCCAGCATGGCTCAGTGGTTGAGCGTCGATCTATGAACCAGGAGGTCACAGTTCAATTCCAGGTCAGGGCACATGCCCAGGTTGCGGGCTTGAGCCCCAGTGTGGGGTGTGCAGAATGAGGCTGGTCAATGATTCTCTCTCATCATTAATCTCTCTCTCTCCCTTCCTTGCAGAAATCAATAAAAATATATTTTAAACAAAAGATGTCACCTGAAAATGAGGATACTGGCCTGGCTGGTGTGGCTCAGTGGTTGAGCATGGACCCATGCACTATGAGGTCACTAGTTTGATTCTGGGTCAGAGTACATGCCGGGGTTTCCAGCTCAGTTCCCAGCAGGGGGTCTGCAGGAGGCAGCCAATGGATGTTGTTGTTCCTCTCATTGATGTTTCTCTCTCTCCCCCTCTCCCTTCCCCTCTCTAAAAACAAACAAACAAACAAAAAACCCCACACATATTTAAAAAAAAGGACATTGAATGAGGTGACCTTCAAGGCACCTTTCAAACCTAAAATCCAATTTCAACAGAACAAACGCCGTGCCGGAATGTCACTTGACCTACATCACTGAGTTCTTGGTATAGGACATCACAGGAGAAACAAACTGTTCTGGTTTCCAGTCCAGCATGTAAGGAGCTGGAAGTAGTCATTCTGTCCTAACAAGTAAAAAGCTGAACAAACTGAACAATCAACAACTCTCCTTGGATTTATTAGATAAGAAAGTCACAGGGCAAAGCGCTGGCCCCAAAATGGGAGAGGCAGGCAACTAAGGTGAATCAGAACAGAAACTCCCAGCTACAGCCTCTGTGGGAACCAGTGCCATGGTAGGAAAATCTGAACTGAAATTGGAAAATTGCTGGAGTCTCAGAGAGGACACATCTGAGGGTCAAAAACTCTAGGCAGACCTGGTCATAGGGGTTCCGCACTTTTGTGAGTTTTACCAGGTTCCCATGGTGAATATTGGGGGGGTGGGTGGGATTTACTTATGCTTCTTGAAGAAAGAAGGGAAAGGAAACCATTGGACATACTCCAGGGCACTCCAGAGCCTAAACTATTATAGTTTTATCAGATCCTAACTGATCTGAGGGAGGAAAAATACCCAATACCAGCCTGCTCTAGCGCCCTTCCTGTCCCACCTACGAAGGGAGAAAAATCTGAACTTGTAAATTCACAGTCCAGAGGCACAGGCTCACTGAAAGACAGATCTCCTCACTGGACCACGGAGCCTTCCCTTCCCAACACTGCACCATCACTACAGCTCCTATTAACCAGCACATCAAGTCCGGTAGCAAGAAAAAAATCACAAGGTGTACTAAAAGGGAAGAGACAGATCAAGCATCAAAACCAGAACCAGGGATGCTGGGATTATCAGACTAGACATTTAAAACAACTACAATTAATATGCCGGGCGGCTCTGAGCAATAAAGTAGACAGCATGTAAAAGCAGATGGGCAATGTTAAGCAGAGAAATTGAAATTCTAAGAAAGAATCAAAGGAAATGCTTGAGACCAAAACACTAGCAGATATGAAGGAGGCCGTTAGTAGAAGAAAGAATCTCTGAACTTAAAGAAATGTCAATAGAAACTTCCAAACAGAAAAAAAGACAAAAGACTTTTTTTAAAAAAAGGGAACAGAATACCTAGCAATTGTGGGACAACTACAAATGGGAATAGTAGAACGAAAAGAGAGAAGAAATATCTGAAGCAAAAATGACTGAAAATGTCCTTGAATTAATGTCAGACACCAAAGCATAGATCCAGGAATCTCCAAGAATACCAGGTAGGATAAATTACCAAAACAAAAATAAGAGACCAACAACAAACTACGCTTAGGCATAACATACATGAACTGCAGAAAATCAAAGATAAAGAAAAATAATTGTGAAAGAAGCCGGAAGGAAATAACACCTTACCTATAGAGGAGTGAAGATCAAAAGTACACCCTGCTTCTCAGAAGCCATGCAAGCAAGAAGAGAGTGAAGAGAAATACTTAAAGTATTGAGAGAAAACAGCAACATAGAATTTTGTGCCCTGTGAAATTATCTTTCAAAAATGAAGGAGAAATAAAGACTTTCTTGGACAAAATTATGGGGAATTTGTTGACAGTAGACCTGCCTTGCAGGAAATGTTAAAAAGAAGTTCTTCAGCGAGAAGAAAAATGATGTAGGTCAGACACTCAGATCTACATAAAGAAAGGGAGAGCATCAAAGAAGGAATAAGTGACATTAAAATAAAATTTTTTTTCTTATTCTTAATTGATCAAATAGATAACAGTTTTAAAAATAATAGCAGCAATGTATTTGATTATGGTGCTTATACATATCATGCACATAAATATATATGCTTATGTATAAGTGAAGTGAATGACAGCAATAATTCATGAAGTGGGAGGAAAGCATTAGGATTATTTTGTTATTATAAGCTATTTGCACTACCCATGAAGCAATAGAGTGTTATTTGAAAGTGGAATGGATTGTAAATGCATATTGCAAACTCTAGGGCAGCCACTAAAATAAGTAAAAAAGAATAACTGATACGCTAAGAGAAAATGGAATCTTATAACATGTTCAATTAAAACCACAAAAGGCAGAAAGAATGAAAGACAAAAACAGGGACAAAGAAAAGGGGCATTAAATAAAAAACAGTAGCAAAACCGTGGTTCTTAATTCAACTATATCAGTAATCACTTTAAACCTCACTGGTCCAAATATACCAATTAAAAGAGCTTGTCAGAAAGGATCAAAAAGTAAGACCCAACTATGTGTTGTCTACAAGAAATGCACTTGAATTATAATACACATACAGATTAAAACTAAAGATAGAAATAAAGATATACCATGCTAACACTAATTTTAAAAAAAAATAAGGAGCAGCTATAGTAATTTCACACAAAGAAAGCTTCTGAACAAGGAAAGTGATTAGGGATTCTAAAGGGCATTACATAATGACAAAGGACCTTTTTTCAGCCTTTTGTCTTTTTCTGTTTGGAAGTTTCTATTGACATATCTTTAAGTTCTGAGATTCTTTCCTCTACATAATGGTAAAAACCCTCAACAAAGTCTTAGCAGATTGAATCCAATAATGTATTATGATCCGATGGGATTTGTCCCAGGTACACAAGGCTAATTCAACATTTGAAAATCAATTAACGTAACCCATCACATTAACAGGCAAAAGATGAAAATCACATAATCCTATCAATAGATGCAGAAAAGAGCATTTGATAAGATCAAACACCCATTCATGACGAACTCTCAGCAACCAAGAAATAGAGGAGAACTTTCTCAACTTGAAAAATCACATCTACAAAAACCAAAAACTAACATTATGCTTAATGCTCATAAAGAACTATTTATCCACAACAGGCAAATAACTTTCAAAAGTCAACAACTAGGAAATAAACAAGCCAACTGAAAAAAAATGGGCAAAAGACCTGAGCAGAAACCTCATCTAATAAAATATACAGATGCTATAAAAGCACATGAGAAGATGTTCATATGTCATTAGGAAATTGCAAATTAAAATGAGGTACCACTACACAACTATTAGAATGGCCAAAATTCAAAACACTGACAACACCAAACGCTGGTGAGGATGTGGAGCAATAGGAACTCTCATTCAGTGCTGCGGGGAATGGAATGGTGTAGCCACTTCGGAAGACAATTTGGTAGTGTCATAGAAAACCAAACATACTCTCAGCCCGGCCCGCATGGCTCAGTGGTAGAGCATCAACCTATGAACCAGAAGGCCATGGTTCGAGTCCTGGTCAGGGCACATGCCCAGGTTGCAGGCTTGATCCCCGGTAGGGGGTGTGCAGGAAGCAGCCAATCAATGATTCTCTCTCATCATTGATGTTTGTATCTCTCCCTCTCCCTTTCTCTCTGAAATCAATAAAAATATGTTTTTTAAAAAATTAAAAAATAAAACCTAACATACTCTTAGTATTCCATCCAGCATCACACTCCTGCTATTTACCCAAGTGAGTTGAAAACTTATTTTCACACAAAAACCTGCACACATTGGAATGTTTACAGCAGTTTTATTTATAATTGCCAAAACTTGTAAGCAACCTAAATGCCCTTCAGTAGGTCAATGAATAAATAAACTGGTAAATTCATATAAGGAATACTATTCAGCACTAAAAATAAATTAGCTATTAAACCATGAAAAGACGAGGGAAGCTTAAATGCATGTTTCTAAGCGAAAGAAACCAACATATTTTATACATTCTATGATTCCAGTGATGTGACATTCTGGAAAAGTAAAACTATAGAGACAGTAAGAAGGTCAGTGGCTGCCAAGGGTTAGGGGGAGGCAGGGATGAACAGGTGCAGCTCAGAGGATTTTAGGGCAGTGAAACTACTCTGTCTGATTTATAATGGTGGATTCACGTCATTATACATTTGTCCAAACTCGTGCAATGTACAGCACCAACAGTGAACCCTAATGTAAATGGAGTAAGTGGAGTGATAATGACATGCCGGTGTAGGTTCATCAACTGTAACAAGTGTACCACTCTGGTGGGGGATGTTGATGGTGGGGGAGGCTGTATGTGTGTGGGGCTGGGAGTATAAGAAGAAGTTTCTATGCCTTCCATTTAATTTTGCTGTGAATCTAAAACTGCTCTAAAACTTAGTCTCTCTCTCTCTCTCTCTCTCTCTCTCTCTCTCTCTCTCTCTCACACACACACACACACACACACACACACACACACACCCCTCTTTCTGGAATGAAATCAGGCAGGATGGCCAGACCTCCTGCTGGCCTTGCATAGCTTGGTCACTGGCTTCGAGGGAGGGACTGCTCAGATACGGCCTCCCAGCACCCAACCCAGGCTTCAAGAGTCCCACGGAGCTGCGGAGCTGAAGATGCCCACAGAGCACAGGCAGAGGAGTGGGGATGAGGGGGTTGGTGGGAGGGGGCTTTCTCAGAAAATACAGGCAAACGAGAAGGCTCCACACAGCCTGGCCATGGTGCTGACTCCATTAATTGATGTCTGAAAATCCAGACCCAGCATGTACCCCAGGCAACAAACAGCACCCTGTTCTAATTGTTCTGCCCTACTCCCCTTAGCAGCAGCTACACTTGACACTCAGTCCACTTTACCTGCACCTGCCCACCAACCCCCCAACGTTCCATGCTTTCTTTTTATTGGGCAACAGAAAGGATGGGCATTGAGATCATTGCTAAGGGCAGCTTGTGTGCATAATTTAACCACTGGCACCCTCTGGTGTTGAAAATCTAGACTTGTCTGTCCTAACAAAACAATTAGCCTGGGTTGGCAGGTCAGCAAAATAGAAATTGTCTTTGAAGACTTCTTTTTTATTTTTAAAAACTGTTATTTTCTGGGCAAGCTGTGTAGTTGTCTTAATAGGTTAAAAAATGCCAATGACATGTCAGTTAAAATGGATGACATGAGACCGACTTTGAAAGTGCTTTTAAAAAAAGTCTGGAAACAAGAGGGCAAAGCTGGCTGAGGCTGGGGAACTTGAGATGATTCGGGCAGCCACATGGGGCTCCTGGAGGCAGGAGGGTGATGCTGGAGGCTGCAGACCAGTAGGAAAAAGTGGACGTGCCACTTGGAACCAAAAGAAACCTGTAATGTGGGCTGAACAAAGCACCCCAATGCCCCCCTCCCCCCCCCCTCACTATTGCTGGGCTGCCACTTATCGGCCTGGGCTGCCCGTAAGGCTTCTCTTTCTTGGTGTTCATTTTCAGCTGGTTTTGCATGATGGCTGAGCTGGGAAGAAACATAGCAGCCTTGCTGGGACTCTCTTGAAAGGGAAATCATTATTCTACCACTACCCAATTTTTCAACACATATTTGTTGAGCTCCTACTATGCGCTGGGTGGTGCTTCAGCAGCAGCAGGGTCATCCTGGCCTTCATTCATTTTGGTTTCCATGTTTCCACCCTTTTCATAGCTGAGACTAAAGCTAGGATTGCAACGAGGTGGGTCAGCCTGCTGGGACTTCTTCCAAAGCAAGCAGACAAGGTTCTGAGAACAATGACAGAGCCACGCCTGAGGAGACGGGCAGGCCTATGGTGCCCGCAGAAGTGTCTTTGTGTTGGGGTGATTTGGCCCTTCGGGGTGGGCCACGGCAATGGTTTGATTTCACAACAGGTTATAGTCAGCCATGCCATTCTTGGAGATAGAGAATAAACAATTATTACCAGGAAACTGTCTAATTGTGCCAGGGAAGTTGGCAGTGACGGACTGCAGAGTCCTGGGCAGAAGACGAGAAAGGGAGGGTAGAGGCGTAGCTCCGCCAGGTCACCTGGGCTCCAGTTGTCACCAGACGGGGAACAGGGAGCCCTGACCACACTGGAAATGCCATCCAAAGCTTTCCAGAGACCATGACTGGCCAGCTGCCTGCTCCCAGCACTGCTCAGATGGAAATGCTGGCTGAATCTCTGGCGACCTGCCATGCATGATGGCGGTCACCAAGTCTTTATTTATTTCTCTTAGACCCAGGCAAGAGGGGCCCCTGCTGGCCTCTTCTGGTCATAAGCCTCCCCATAGGAAGGGGTCTGCAGGGGCAGAAAGACTTGAGGTTGAAAAAGGATCAAAAGAGAGAAGAAAACAAGGGAAGTGGGGACAGTGAAACTCCTCTGTGGGAGCTACTAGAAGGGTGGATACACATCATTATACATTTGCCAAAGCTGACTGCCCATCCATTGATCCCCAATGCAAACTGTGGACACTGGATGGTCACGATGTACCAATGTAGGTTCAGCAATTGTCATGAATGTACCACTCAGATGGGGATGTTGATGGTGGGGAGACCAGTGTATGTGGAGGCAGGAAGTATATGCAAAATCTCTGTACCTTCTGCTGCGAAGCTAGAACCAGTCTAAAAATAAAGTCTATTGAGAGGGGAGAGGAGAGGAGGGAAAGGGAGGGGAGGGGAGGGGAGGGGTGGGGAGGGGAGGGGAGGGGAGGGTCACAGGAGTAGGAAAGGAGCAAGGGGAAATGGCCTAGTCAGGATAACAGAAGAATAGGAGAGGGAAGATCTGTGAACTTTTGCTGGAGGCCCTACATTCTGAACAGCCTTTGCCTTCTAGTCTCCCTGTGGTCTGACTCCCTCACAGTCCTCTGGGCTCCAGGAAACAGGTACCCTTGCTCTAGGCAGCTTCATTCTCCCATTCTTTGCTTGAGAGTATTTCCTGCCAACAGAGCTGAATACACCGTCTCTGGGCCATGTCCTCTTACATGGTCATCCAGGGACCCACAGCCTAGCAACGACGTCCGGGTGTCTGGGTTGCTTTCTTAAAATATCAGTATTTATGAGATGATTGGATCTCCATCTGAATTCCCTAGATAGATCAATAATTAATGTATTTACTAAAACCCAGACATGGCCTCATCGGAGTCCCATTCAAAGCAGGCTCGGTGCTTCCCAGCAACTCTACTCAACTCTCCAAAAATTCAGCACTCCTCTGCTAAAAATATTCAAGATTACTGTCCATTCTCTTCTTACTCTTCCTTTGTCATAATGCCATTGAATGTTAGAAGGATGCCAGCAGGCTCTGTTTCTCTCAGGGCTGGGTGCTAGAATCCGAGAAAGGGAGCCAGGAATGTCTGGGAATCTCACACAGGTCACCAAATGGGCAACAGTCAGCAATTCCTCCTGTCCTGGGTCCAGTCCTCCTCAGTCCCCACCACGGCCATCTCCAGCCTTCGCCACCCTCCTCATGCCTTCCACACCCCTACTTCTCACCTCGACTTCAAAAAGGATCTACTTCAGAAAATAAGGGAACGCTCATTGCAACGCCCTCAACAGATTCAGGGCATCGATGAGCATTTTGCCCCCTCACTCCTCTTGGACTCCTATCCCGGACACAGCAAGCCTATCTGTACCCAGGCCGCCCCCTGAGGCATTCCCTCCATCTGGGAGGAGGCCCACCCCTCCTCTGCCCCTGATGTAGCAATGGTCCCCTCTCCCTCCTGGCTCATTAATCTCTCCTGTCCCACCGTCTTTTCCCTAATTATACAAGACATTCTGAAAACACTACACCCTCCATCCTCTATTCACCTCTGCATTTGGGCTCCATCTTCACCATCCCACTGAGACAGCTCCTGCTGAAGTCACTATGACCACTTCGTTGTTCAATACAACCCCACATTGCACTCCCTGCCTTAAATAACCTCTTGGCACCACCCGTTGCTTCCTTCTTAATTGTTCAATGCTCTCTACTTTTTGGCTTCCACAAGGCCATTTCTCCATACCTTTCCTCCTGCCTCTGAGGTCCTTCCCCCTGTGGCTTTTGCTGGCTCATCCTTCTTCCTCGAAACCCCAAGGTGCTAGCCTCTCTCTTCACACTCAAAGCACTTCTCCTGGGGATGGCATCTACTCTATCGCTTTAACTACTACTTAGATATCGAAATGCTTGGTCTAAACTTCTCCCCCGGATTTAAATGAGAATGCCCAGAAGTTGGACAGCTCCATGTAAATTTCCCACAGGCACATGGAGGTAGCATGTCCCTAGCTCAACTCCACATACTGGCCTCCAGCTCGGTTGCCTCTCCTGTACTCCCTATCTCGGCAATGATGTCGCTGTCCTCCCAGCTGGGCCGGGTCACCACACCCAATAAATTACTCCTCGGTGTCACTTAAGTTATTCGCCTCGTCTCTATTCTTCACTGAAGACATTGCCTCATTTCCAATCCTGGCAGTTTCCCACTGAGACCCTTTAATGACCAAGTTGGTCATGGCCTGTTTTCCTTCTTATACGTTACTCTTTTTCTCATTTGTCCACAATGGGGCTTTATTAATCATGTATTCAGTACAACATTGCCTTTAAAGAACAGCCATGCAATATTCCGGCCTCATAGTTCATGGCTGTCCAACTCTGTGAGCGGACTGGACCAGCTTATGGAACTGGACACTCTACTTGGGCCCCCAGATGGTTCTCATGGTCCCATATTCTGTGCTATTACCCGTGTCACTTAGCATGCCCATCTGTGCAGAAGATAACTCACGGGCAGATCAGCAGGAAATAGAGGAAAGTTCAAGAGTCAAAGCTCAAACCCCACTTGAGCTACCAAGCTGTGTAACAAGAACTAGTTAGCTAGTCTCTGAGCCGCAGCTCCCTCCCCGGGGACATGGGAAATGGCACCCCCATCACCAGCCGATGAAGGATGAATACAGTGTCTTAGGTGACAGCTTCTAGCACGGCTCCTTCTAAGAGTGGGCTCTGAACCACGGATTGTGACAGGAAAATATCTATCAATCATCTCGGTGCCTAACTCCAAAAATATTTGTTCCCTTCTGCTCCAATGTATCTTTTCCTTAAATTACTTCTATGCTTCTACAGGCTCATCTTGTCTCCCCAGCTTGTTAACTATCCTAAGAGGTGAGGGTGTGCCTTCCTCCCCACGGTCCCGGGTGGAGGTGGCGTTCCCTTGGCAGTGTGGTGTCCGCACAGCGGCTGCTTAACAAAATGGCACAGTAGTTAACGGGGCTTGACAAGAGCTTGTGCCCAGACCTCCCACCAAACCTAGAACTGGCCTTTGAGGCTATGAGAACAAACAAATATTTTTAAAAAGAGGAGACAACAGGGGCCCGCGGGGGCAGGGGGTCGAGGGCAGGCACGGAGCTCCTTACCTTTACACTGCAGCCCCTGCCGCAAGAGGCCCCAGAGCAGGGACCCACAGTGGTCGCAGAAGGTGGGGACCTTGTAGTTGTGGATACTGAACTTGTGGGGCATGTTGACGCTGAACCGCTGGGAGCCCACCTGCAGGGATGGCAAAACACAGGGTCACGGCCAAGCTCCTGTGCAGCCTGGAGAGTTAATCACTGGACCTTCTACAGAACTTTCCAGAAGGCATGGTCATTGCAGGTGGCAGGCCCTAGTGTGGCTCTGAAAGCTGCCCTGAGAAAGGAGGTGAAGAAAGCCTCTCTCCTGCCCCAGGGCCTTTGCTCCTGATGCCTTCAGCCCGTTTGCTGCCGCTCTGTGTGTGACTCTGAGAGTCACTCCTTTGGAAACCAGATCACAGATCCATCTGATTATAATTCTAATGGCCTGTGATGATGCAGTATTTATTTCACAGAGAATTAAAACACGGCTTTGAAATCAACTACCGTGAGTATAGATAACCCCTCTAGTATACTGACATTCAGTCTTCTCCCAAACGGTCAGTTAGGAGAAACCCAGCTTTGCTATTGAATTCTCTTGCTTCTTTACCATCAGCAACTTCCCTAATAGTCAATCTGACACTCGCCTGTAAGATGAAGAGACAACATAGTGCAGTGGTCAGGGGCTCAGGCTCTGGAGCAGACTCCTGGGTCTGACCATGGCTCCTTCCCGCACCAGCTGTGTGCCTTGAGGCAAGTTAACTTGACCTCTTGGCTTCTATTCTCTTTGTCGTAAATGAACATGATAACAACCATCACACTGAGGCTGTTATGGGGCCAGATGATAGATGATCAAGTGCTTACATCAGGGCACGGTCAGTTCCCAGCGAATGTCGGCTATTGTTGTTACTGAGGCTACTTCCGCCTCCGGCGTGTTTCTGGGGTTTGCTAATCCCACTCCATTCCCCCATCACCTCATAAAGATAAGCTCCTGCTCCTATGTTGACGCTCTCCCTCACTGTTTATGAGCGTGTGGGGCCACTGGCACGTCAGTTAGCCGCTTCACTGTTCCCATGAGATAATGGCATAAAAGAATACATGTTTTCCTCAGGGGCTTTCGCTCTGGGATCACACAGCTCTTGGCACAGTCTCCACAGACGTAAATCCGACTCTGGTCCACGCGCATTCTGCGGGCTGTGCCTCATGCCGGAAGGCGGTGGACAACTCCCCTCCTTTCTGATCAACACAAGGAAGAAAGCAATGGGATCTCGGAGAGATAAGGCTTTACTTGGGGACCGCGGAGGGGGCGGTAGAGGGCAGAGATGGCAGCGAAGAAAGCCCGGGACTTCAACGCTGCAAATATTTACCTCGTCGGGAGTTTCCTGTTTCTTTAATCCAGCACACTTCGTGATGATGAGCTCATGGCATCGCTTGTGGACCACGCAAGTGCACACTGCAAACAGCGAGACATGGGGAGGCTGAGCGACAAGTGGGGGAAGGAAGGTTCCACCCCATGATTTAATCGGGCTTTGGCGAAGGGATGAGGGGAGCCATGCCCCTTCCGTCACCGGGTCTTAGCGTAACACCCTACCCGAAGCCCTTTGAGCAGTGGTTTCAAAGCCCTCCGCCATCCCAGCCATCCCAGTTTCCCACATGCCCTGGGGAAGAATGGACCATTTATATACAAAGGGCTTCAGCGGTTTTCTCCAGTTCCAGGAGGACCCGTCAGGTTTCTCACTTCTATGTGCCCAGGCCAGGGAACCGTTTCCCTTCCACGCAGTCCGTCTATCAGAGACAGGACAGCGTCTTGCTCATCTCAGGACCGCGTCAGGGCTGGCTGGTGTGTTAGGAGGAACGCAGCGGGAGAATGCGTGTTTTGTGGTACAGAAGTTCTTAAGCTTCTGATCTGGTTGTGTCTTTACATGCCAAGCATAAACATTTCCATTCAACTGACTACCTCCACAGAAGTGGTCTGTAGCTCTGTCTTCAGTGGGCAGTGAGGGGCTGAAGAGGCCAGTAACTGTTTGCACACACAGCGATGCCCAAAAGGACCTGCCCAAGTCCCCAGGCGTGAGACCCAAGCCAACCAGTGGCTCGGTCGGGAGATGGAATGGCCTCCCAGACCAAACCACAGAGAACCCTCCACATGACCACATCACGTGCCCACCCTTCAATTCTGGACCACTTAACCTTGCATTTGTAGTCAATTAACTGCAAACAGAAACTTCAATAACTTTGAGTGCGTTTTCAATGTGTAAGAGCTAACGATTCCAGAGCAGAGGCAAAAAAGAGAATCGGCCAGGACCATCGGGGATGCTGCATAAAACAGGCAGGGGAGGGAGCGTCCCCAGGGGATGAGAGAGTAAGGGAGCTGATGGGATACAGAGAACCTGGTGTGGTGCCCAGGGCGGACCTTCGAGGGGCCTCTAACTGACGCAGGTGTCTCCCTAGGAAAGATGGGAGTGCTACTTGCAGACCGGCTCGACCCCTGGGGCCCCCAGAGATACATCTACTCCCACATGTGCATGGAGGAGCAATGGCCAGGCAGCGACAAAGTAAACAGGGTCCTGCTTCCCAAGAGGGTGCAGGACTGGAAACTGTGGAGAGTTCAATGCCATCAAACCCAGCACACATCTCCCACGAACATTAGTAGCATTAGTGATCGGGATGGGAACATGGGCCCCCGGGGATTTAGTTCATACAGCACCTCTTACCTTGACATTGGTATCCCTGCTTTCCTATGACACCCCTGGAAAGAAGAACACAACCCTGTAAGTAACATCACCAAGTACACCAAGCCACCGCCTGCTGGCCACCACCCACAAAGCACCATGCACACTTGGTGTATCTAGCCGTGCAATCTCCCTCCCACTCGCAGGCAGCCCTAAAACGACTCCCTCAGAGGCCACAGAGGGCAGCCCCAGCGCTGGCGAGGGGTGCAACGTTTGGTCAGTGAACAGACTTGGTTTCCTACACAAACAGCCGTCCCCGTGGGACCAACAGTGCTCGGAAGCCACAGACTCCAGTGCTCCCTGCGGGCCTCGATAAGTCATACGAGCCCGTCCTTGTGGGCAATCCTGCAGGCACTTTCCTGGTGTTCCAGAAGCCGGCAGGGATTACAGGTGAGTCTGTGGCCAGGACTGGGAGTTCAGTGTACCATTTGGGTGAAGGCCAACATTAGAAGTTCCTTTCATGGCCAGAAGAGTCTCTCCCGGGGCCAGTTTAGGGTCAGCATGGACACAAGCCAATCAACTTGGCCTGAGCCCTGACCTCAGGGCACCCACAACCACTGGTCAGGGAGCCCCCTGGAACTCCTGGCCTGGCGGGGGGAGCCAGAAGGCATTCGGGCTGCACCTCCGGAAACCTGGAGTTCAGTGTGCTGGCCATGGGCTCAGAGGAGACCTGCATCTGTACGACTCAGCTTTCAAAGCCTCCGTCCCTCCGAACATGCAATTCATAAACACGATACAGAGAATGGAGCTCGGAGGGCCCAGGCAGCCCTGGGAAGGAGGCCGTCTGTGGGTGGGAGCGGGGTGCTATTTCTGCCTCCGCTGGGTTGAGTCTTCTCTGAGCTGTGTCACCTCAGATCTCCATGCCAACCTCGGCGACAGGTTCTGGAACACCACGAGGATGAGAGGAGCCACTCTGGACACCCCGTCCTCCAGAGTGCAATTCAAATGCTACCCGGCTGGGTTCCTGCTGCAATTGGGCCTCATTCACTCTTCCCCGCCGGATCCAAGCACGCTGGCAAGCTCCAGTCAGCTTCAAAGGCTCAGAGAGGTTGCCAGAAAGGCCGGTGGGGCTTCAGGAAAAGCATGAGCTTTCCGTTGTGCTCACCAGGGGTGGGATCCGGCCTCTGACACTTCCCAGCTGGAGGAGTGCAGGCTAGTCTTGCTTTGATTTCTGAGCCTCAATATTGTTGTTAGTGGAATGGGGTTCACAATGCATAGCTCAGAGGATACCAGGAAGATTTAACTAAATATTTCCAGTGCCTGAGAGAGAATCTGGCACGGGGTAGGTAGTCACTAAGTCTCCCGCCAATCCCCAAGGCCAGTGCTCCTGATCCCTTTCCACCTCCCAAACAGGCCTACTACTTACCTATCTCTGCTTATCAAACTCCTAGTCATCATGAAAGGAGAAATGCCACCTCCTCCAAGAAGCCTTCCCTGAGTACTTCAGCCAATGCTACTCCCTCACTCTGAAACCTCAGGATCCTAGCAGCACCAGTGTTACAACAGTTACTAAGAACTCTTTGTATTAGCAATATTGGCAGTTGAGTGTTTTTTAACTTTATTACAGAGAAATTCAAACATATACAAAAGTAAGGAGAAGGACCCTCACGGGCCCATCACCCAGCTCCAACAGTGATCAATGCATGGCTGCTCCTGTTTCTTCTCTACCCTGAGCCCCTTTCCCCCTCCTCCCACAGTAGTTTTTAAAACAAATCCAAGATTCATATCATTTTACTTGTAAATAATCCCGTTTGTCTCTCTAAGGATAAAGACTCTTTTTAAAGAAACCACAATCACGGTACATTGTTGGTTATAAAATCTTCACTCCTTAAATGTGATACATGATATGATCCTAAGTACAAAGTCACCAGGAACCATAGTGGCTTCCCATTCATTCTCCCAAGCACCAAACACTCACTTAGCTTTTTAGAAAAGTCTTCTGCAATTAAACCAAGAAGAAATAAAGCACACAGCAATTTTTTCAGTTTGTAATCTCCCAACGTGTCGGCCCAGAGAAGGCATAACTAGAAGATCCCAGGAGAGAGGGCCTTACCAGATAAAATCCCTGCAGTGGGAGCAGTAGGTGGGCTGCCGAAGGTAGGTGGCCATGAACTTGTGGCCGTTGACCTGGTGGACCCTGCGCCTGACGGCCCCCTGCCGCTTCCTGGGCCGCATGCGCTCCCTGAACACGCGCTCTTCATTGTCTTTAGGGGCTGGGGAAGGAAAAGAGCAGAAAGAGAACAGTCTGGGTTAGCACAGCTAGAAAGTGGCCTCCTATGGGACAGCTGCTCCATCCTCGGGTGCCTGAAAGTGGGAGGGAACATGGGGGGCCGCTGTCACTGGTGGAGGGATTCGGGGGTCTGAGGACCCTCAGTGCTCAGCTCCAGCGAGACCACACGGGGTGGGAAGGCCCAAACTGTGCAGGTTCCCACACCAGCTGCACCCTGAGTATCCATCCCAATCCCCAGTGGCTCCAGGCGTTGCTGATCCACTCCTCCCACAGCAGCTAGGTGTGGTAAGGGTGTGGGGTCAGAAGGCTCAGGGTTCAAATCTTACTGCAACTTCTGAGCAGTGTGACTGCGGACAGCCAGTGTTCCCTTGCCCAGGCCCTCCGTGGGCATGGCCCTCTGTACATGGGGGTGACAGTGCCCACCCACGGAGCCCTGTGGAGTCAGCGGTGTGACCTCCCTCTGCACCCAGCCACCTGGCTCAGAGAAGTAGCTGCCTATTAAATCCGACTGTTTTGCCTCTTGCCTCTTACCTAGGCTGGGACAGGAAGAGCCTTTTCCCAAGGGTCAGAGGAGAGGGGAGTGTAACACTAGGAAAGCAGACAGTTTCTATGGTAGCCGCCTACAAGGCAGGAACCCAATCATGCTGGCATCTTGTTCTCGGACTTCTAGCCTCCACAACTGGGAGAGAGAGATCGCTGCTGTTTAAGCCACCCAGTCATGGTCCTTTGTTAAGGCAGCTGTGCCGAGGAAAACACGGATGGCAATAGCTAGCGCTTATCAAAGACTTACTCTAGCAAAGCATGTTACATGTGTCACATGTGGTAACTCTGTGTGAAGGGCACTGCTATTCACTGCATTTTGCAGGTGGTGCAAACTGAGGAATAGAGAGTGTAAGTGACCTGCTCCTGTTAGCACAGCACTGCAGAGGTGGAGCCCGGGTTCTAACCCCGAGAGCAGGGGAGAAGCCAGTGCCTCACTGTGCACATGCTGCTCAGAGGGCCCCCCCCTCTCCCTCCAGCCAGGACCGAAGCGCTCCTCCGAGTGGCTCTCATCACGGAAGACAGCAGCCACCTGTGGCTTCTCCGAGGGCAGGGGAGGCAGGCTCTGGGCCCTGCCAGGCTCCTACCACTAGTTCCGGCCCTGGAAGCTCGCCCCCATGGCACAGCTTAAAATGCACTGGGAGGCTCTGTGTCCTCTAATACCCCAACCCCACTCATCCCACCGTAGCAGTGTCGATCCTGGGGGGAAGGCATCACCCTTCCTGGGCCTCTTTGAAACTCAGATGCCCTGCAGTGGAGACCACGTGTGCGAGCCAAAGGCTACCAAGGGCGTCTTGTCGTCCAGAGAGGGCAGGGATGGAGGGCAATAAAACTGAGTGGGGAGAGGCAAGAGCGGCCGTGCACGTCCAGCGGGGCTCTTAGGGGAAGCAGCCTCCCAGCAAACAGGAGCGTGTGGGCCCGGAGCGCATCCTCGGGGCGGGGGGGACGCCCAGACAGGGGTGACACAGGCCGGTCTGCTTGGCCCCTGCCTCCCGGCCCCCAGCCTGCCTGCCTTCCCTTTTCAACTGGTGCTTATGGTCTCAGCAAGTCTGACACTGGCCTCCTTCTGGGTGTGGAAAGCCACCCCCTCGTCCCCTGCCACAGCCTAGGGGCCGAGGCCAGCTGCCCAAATTCTCACATGAAGACCTAGTTCTGTTTTCACAGAGACACTGACAGACGCGTGTGCACGCACGTACAGAAATGTGGCAGTCATCACTCAATTGTGCAATCATAGGTGGTTTTCATTTCTGCCTCATACTTTTCACTATATGTAGAATATTCTACTATTTTTATAAACTGGAAAATAAACGTGGTGATTTTAAAAAACACACAAATCTTTCCAGTAGCCCTTACTAGCCGCTAACCTGACCTACAAAAAACAAACCAAAAAACCCAGTCCTGGCAGCTCAGGCCAGAGGATGGGAATTCTCTTTGTCAAAGGCATCCTTCCAATTCTTTCACAGAAGGATTTGCCAAGGAGTATATTTAAACAGTATATTTAAGATGCAATTTAATTTACAAATCCCACAAGTGTATTAGTCATTTGATCCTGGAAAACTGTATTTTCAGTTAAGATGGAGATGAGTGCAATCTAGTTTTGTCTAGGGAGCACTGCTGTCTGGGGGGGGGGGGGTTAATAGTCGTCCCCAAGGGCCTTACCTCTTAACTTTTTACAGAGATGACCAGCAACCTGTGCTTACATTGATTTAATAGGTAAATACAGCAACCAACTAATTTAACTCCATTTGCCTTTAAAGACCTCTTGGAGAAGAGAGCTGACACCCGGATGGGGGAGGAGGAAGGTGAGACAGGGAGTCAAGGATAAATCCTGCTAAGTCAGGGTCTGACTGGACTTCCCTACAGGGTTCTGTTGCTTCTGCCCACCCAGACTACTTCGTAAGTCAGGTCTTACGTCAAAGATGTGGGAAAACAGAAAGCTTCATGTTCCCAACGGGTCCCTGGCCACCCGCTGTGGGCAAAGCAGCAGGACAGGCAACAAAAAAGGGTGGGGGCCCTGGCTGTGAAAATACCCCCATACTGCATCCCTCTGCACAAGGCAGCCAAGGGTCTGGCCAGAGTGCCTTTGTGCCCATCACCCCCACACACAGAAGGAGCAGCCTGATCATGTGAGGAGGGAAACCACAGGGTTCCCTGGCCTCCCAGCATGACTCTGCTGGGATCTGGAGTCACCCATAGAAATGGATCTCTTCAGACTTCCCACTGCTGTGAAGGGTCTCTATTAAAATGCAGCTCCCATTGGGTATAAAGGTGTTGCATTATGTGTGCATGTGCGTGTGTGCATGTGTGCGCACGCGTGTGTGTGGGTGTGTGTGAGAGAGAGAAAGAATTAGTAGTATGAATATGACATAATTGTGTGTGTGCATATATAAGAGAGAGACAGAGAATTAATAGTAGCATGAATGTGACACAATCCTATATAATAAAAGCCTAATATGCTAAGTGTCCAGTAGTCCGTTCAACCAATCAAAGCGTAATATACTAATGATATGCTAAGGCTGCTCAACTGCTCGCTATGATGTGCACTAACCATCAGGGGTCAGATGCTCCAACTGGTAGGTAAGCTTGCTGCTGGGGTCCAGCCAATCAGGACTGAGCAAGACGGGCTGGACACACCCTGGAGCCCTCCTGCGGTCCCTCCCCACCCCAATCGTGCACCAGTGGGGTCCCTTAGCCTGGCCTGTGCCCTCTTGCAATCCGGAACTCCTAGGGGGATGTTGGAGAACCAGTTTCAGCCCAATGGCAGAACGACAGGTCGCTATGATGCTCACTGGCCACCAGAGGGCACACGCTCAATGCAGGAGCTGCCCCCTGGTAGTCAGTGTGCTCCCACAGGGAGGGCGCCGCTCAGGCCAGAAGCCGGGCTCATGGCTGGCAAGGACAGACTGAACACATGAGGTCAAGGGCACCCTTAATCTCAGTGCTCTCTGGGTGCCTTTTGGGTTAGAAATACCCACCGGGGAATTTCTCATAGGCCTAGACTAATGCACCCCTGGATGCCAGAACTTCCTTCCAGGGTCTAGGAAGAAGACTGCCAGATCCAGGCATCAACCTTGCCCAAGACCCTTCACCAGACTGACCAATGTGCATGACCTGCCACCCCTAAGCACCACTGTCATTCCTCACTGCAGGGCGGTCACTGACTTTTGATGTTCAGGCCCTAGCAAGTAAGTATGCTATGGGGTCGTCTTTATTGTTTTTTACTTCCCTTTTTTGACTTCTTTCTGTCAGTATGGTTGAACTCAGTGTTAGGAGACTGTCTGCCCCAACTTGCATTATGTCCTCCAACAAGTCATTTAATCTCTTTGAGCCTCTGTTTTTTCTTATCTGTCAAGATGGGGTAATGTAATGGCTCTCCCTGAACCCCAAGCTGGTAAACTTCTTTCTCTCTTCCTGGAGCAACATGACATCTCATTACTGAGGAAGAGTGAAACAGCCGCACCCCACTCTGCAAAACCTACGGATAGCCCTTGTTGTCCCCACCCTGCTGGGGCCCAGCTGCCTCCAGATGTTCCACATCTGCCACTGTGAGTAAAGCAGAGAGTCAGCATTCTCTCCCCCAACCCCAACCATGAGGGGCTTTAGAAAAACAGACTCCATCTCCAGATTTGGAGAACTATCAGGAAGCCTGGGCTGACTCAGCACTAGGCCAAACGGGGGAAGAAATGTGACTCGTTTGAGGAAAGGATGGGGACCTCCTCAGAAGGCTAACCCAAGCAAGTAATGAATCCAGTCCTCAAGGCAGGTCATTTCACATCATGAAGAAAACAATTCCATCACCCTGGTATTTTTGTCTAACTAGCTGTCAAACCTTGGATATTTTTCAGAAGCTGAAAAATAACAACTACCACTTGTGGGGCCCTTGCCATGTGCTGAATGCCATTCTAAGCATCTTACATCCATGAAGTGCTATTCCATACACATGAGGTACTGTTCCATATACATGAGATACTGTTACATACTCATGAGCTATTACTACATATACATGAGGCACGACTGCATGCCCATGAGGTGTTATTGCATATTCATGAGATATTATTAGATATACATGAGGTACTATTGCATACCCATGAGGTATTGTTACATATACATGAGATATGTAAGTAACTTATACGCATCCTCTAATGCTATGAGGTGGTATTACTCTCAACTTACAGACAAAGAAAATCAAAACTCCAAGAAGTTAAATAATGAATTTGGTGAAGGTCAGTCACACAGCCAACGAACAGTAGATGTCAGTTCCAGAATCCCTTGCCTCCCAAGGATGGTAGAGTAGCCTGGGTCCCACTTGTGCCTAACTCCATGTATGGAAGTCTCCTCCCGCTGCTGTTCACCCGCTTCTCCACACGCCAGCCCCTGCTCTCATCTAGAGACTTAGAGGAAAGGCTAAAGGGGACTGACTGATACATGCGACACCCACACAATGGGATGTAATGCAGTGGTTACAAAAGCATATATGCTAAGTCCACCAAGAAACAATCATGGGAAAAGAAAACCAAGACATGTGTATAGCTTGTATTTGCATAAAAAAAGAGAAAAGGATAAATATACTCAAACAACATAAGAAAAAGTACACCTTGAGAATTTCTGAAGGGAATAAAATAATCTTCATCCAAAATGTTCATTATGTGGATACTGGATGCCAGGCACTATTCAGGGCATAGACCCTTGGCCATCAGGATGGACCATGGCCACTCTCTCAATTACTAATTCTCAGCTATTCTGGACTTGGTCCTTACTAGACAGCTTCCACCAAGAAAGCAAGGAATTACCCTGACATTCCAGGCAACAGTGATGGGAGGGAGGCGCTCCTGACAGGAGCCACACGGAAGCTTTCCCAGCAGCCTCTGAGGAGTTAACTTTCCCTCTCAACACTTCTCTGGTTTGATTGTATGGCCTTATTGGCACGCCCCCCCCCCCCTTACACACACCCACAACACACACCAAGATCAATAAAAGGAAAAAATAAAAATAAATAAAACTAGGTGCTGAAAACCAAAGGAGCAGTGCATTTTATTTTGTATTTGCCACAAGGAAAACAGGCTCTAATAGGTTCATGTGAGATAAATGCTTCATGACAGTTTGAACTACTAAGTAAATATTTATGTGATGCCAAAGAATATGTTCCACATGTTGTACTCACACAATACATTAAAGAAAATTTCTGTTCAAAACAGGAAAGAGGAAACAGCAATGAACTCCCCGAGAGAGAGATCATGGATCTGTATCTTCCCAGCCTGAGAGCAGCGCCTGGAATCCACAGGTGGGATTCTCCATTTGACCCAATCAGAGGGCACTGGTGGCACTTCAGGCTCAGCAGCTCAGGTTTCATATAAACCATCCTCTTCTCACTCTTCCTCACGTTCTGAATGATCTGTTCTGTGTTCATGACATTGCTAATGCTCTGTCCACTTATTAAAACAAGCGTGAACTGAGGTAAAACACAGTGATGGCTGGACCATGGGATGATCACCCAGGAAGAGTCCAAGGGAGAAAGCAGAGGGCAACCCCCCAATCCCACCACGCACGCATGGACACGGAGCACCACTGGAGAGCAGAGATTTCCTAAGCAGGAAGTCGGCTTGCCTCCTCCCCATCTGTACTCATTCATTCCCTCCCTCCGGCCTCCATCCATTCAAAATTACATATGGGAGTCACTGAAACTTGACTGCATGCCTCTGGTGCCCAGGAAAATCACTACTTGCCAGAAGGAAATCACAAGCAAAACCCCTCCAGGCAGACCTGCTGAAAGCTCAAAGAGCATTCCCAGCCTGGGAAATCAGCCAAGTGGGGCACCAGCCAAGGGTGGGGCCGGAGTCCCTGCTGGTGCCAGTGATGGGCCTGCGATTCATACAACAGGAAACAAAGCTATTGCTGAATTCTTGGGCACCTGAGCCCTATGGAGCTTGTGTCCCTGAGGCCAGGTTCTGTCCATTGTTCAAGTTGCTAAAATGCTATATTTCAAAACGCCTGCGGGAGAACAGTGATGGAAATTCCAGCGGGGTGTCTGTCTACTCCCACATGCAGTCCGTGGTCCTGGGGAGTGGGGAGTGTCAATGCCAAGTGAGGCTTGGCACCCCCTCAAATATATAACAAGCCTTTAAAAAAATGGTTTTCAATAAGCCCTGCAAGTGCAAGGACTCAAAAAGTTGGGTAAAAACTCAGAGTTGTTCCTCTCCAAGGAAATCTTTAGTAAAAGGCACAAGATGTATATGATCTGAAGGGAAACCAGAGGATATCACAAGCCTTTTAATGCCACAGGCATCTGAGCCAAAAGGATTAGAGGTTCATTTATTGAAAACTCACACCTCTCCAGTGCAGTTGACATCAGCCACTCCACATTATCCAGTCAGTGGCAGGCAGCGTTCTGGAAGATTCGAGCAGAGTGAGCTAAAACTCATACCCTCTATTGGCCCACCTAATCCAGACTCTAGACAGCTTCTCAAACAAAGTGGCTAAATGATTTTCCCAAATACCACAGCAAACAAACTTCTTAGTTTCCCCAAACGTCTTCTTTGCAAAGGTGGTTCTGAGTTCTCACTAATGTTTTAAAGTTAAAATTTAAAAGAAAGACCCTGGCCTATCCCAAGAGAGCTGCAGTCCTGAGCAGGTTCCCATGAGGCTGACCAGGTGGGTATTTCCTCTTACGTTAGCTGGGAAAGGAGAGTTTCAGGTAATCAGAAGATTATAAAAGAAGAAAATATAAGGCAATGAAAGAATGGCAAGACAAGGGGGATGAAGAAAGAAGATGCTTATTAAGTGACAAAATCCAGGCTGTCAATTGGCTAAATGAACTCCACACCTTCTCAGGAAGCAGATGGATTTGTCTTTCGTAACAGAACCTCCTCTCCCCAGTGCTTTGGTCCATACTCACCAAGAAGAGAGCTCGCCTTCCTTCCACCCTCCTTCCTAGTCACCCAAGCCAGGTAGTTTCCAGACCAGGGCGCGTGTGTGTCCCACTCCCCCCACCCCACCCCCAATGCCGGCACCTCTCCCCAGCCAGGGCCACTGAATTCCCAGTTATTGCTTCTGAGGGCCCCAGAAACTCCCATCTCCTCTTGAGCTGTCTTCCATGGTGATATGAGAATTTTGGGGAAAGAACAGTCACCATGTGAGGAGAGTATGTTGATAATAGCTCTGCGAAACATCAAAGACGTCTGCTAAATTTTGGACGGCATAGCTATAAACTCCCATACAGTGAACATGAAAACGTCCAAGGGCAAAGAGGGGAGGAAACTTAATTTTTCCATTCTGATGAACCTAAGAAAATATTCTGAGGCCACAGATTCTTAAGGAAGATGTAGTTAGCGTAGATTTTAGTGGCAATAAAGAACAAGTGGAGATCAAGTTCCCCAAATAAGTTATCTTTGTCCAGAGGGAAAAAATGACTGGCCACAGGCCCTGCCTTGAATAAATCTCAACCAACTTCTTGCAGGTATATATTCTTAGTCACTAGGGCCGGGGGAAGAAGCAGTTATGACTCAACATTACCTAGCTCTCATCCTATAACTTATTGCCTTGGGGCAGCCCAGGAGTTGTGTCTTTACATATAGAAGATGACACTTTCCTAACCCGGAAATCTGGTCCCTTCATACAGGGAAGTTACCTGCCTGCCCTTTAGGTTAGTCTTGGCTTGAGCAGTAACTGGGACTAGGCAGAAAGGTTAAGCTGAAGTGAAGGTCTACCATCCAGTCTTCAGAGTCTCAAGAATCCCAGTGATGGATTAGCACTGTCCCTGGCCAAAGCACATTGCTTCCACATGTCGAACGTGTGAGCGAGTCTGCCTATTCCTACGAGGTCACGGGATGCCAAAGAAGAGAGAACTGAAGTCCATCTAGAGCAAGCATGTCAAACTCAAAGGCTAACACGGGCCAAATAAACAAGGCATGCGGCCTGCAAGCTGAGTTTGACATGCTTGATCTAGAGGAAAGAGACAGAAAGCAATTTTGGTTTCTGGGAGAAATAAGAAAGGGTTGAACGGGAGGTATGGTATCCAATCTCCATGATGACTCCTGCCTCCTGGTATCCTCCTTTGTGTGGGCCTTTCCTATAATAAATAGAGATGACCTGCTGGCTTGTGTAACCAGAACAATTGTGCAGAAATGACAGTGTAACTTCTGAGTCTGGGTCATAAAAGACACTGCGGTTTCCACCTTGCTCTCTCTGGGATCACTCACTCTGGAGAAAGCCAGCTCCCATGTACGAGGACACTCCAGCAGCTCTGTGAGAGATCCATCCGGTGGGAAACTGAGGCCTCCTGCCAATAGTCAACAGTGACTCGTGAGCCATGTGTGTTAGCCACGTTGGAATCGGATCCTCTGCCCCCAGGTGAGTCTTTCATTGACCACAGCCCGGGCCAACATCCCAACTGCAAGCTCACGAGAGACCATGGGCCAGAACCATCCCACTAAAGCTGTAGAATTCCTGATCAACATCAGCTTGATGAGATAATACATATCCATTATTGTCTTAAGCTGCTAAATTTGGAGTAATCTGCTACACAACAATGGATATACAATTCAAGAGAAAATGGGTAAACCAAGCAGGAGAGATGTGGGGTAGACATTGGAAGCAGTTTTTAACTGTAAGGACTATACATTCCCTCAATAAATATTTACTGACTGCCTCCTGGGTGCTAGGTACTGTGCCTCTACTTTGTGTTACACATTAATCCTGCCGATGGAGAAAGAGAGAGGGGAAGAATAAATATTGACAGGACAGGTTATATTAGAATCCCAGCCACATGGCGAAAGTGAGGTAGGCTGACCTGGCTCCTGAGAGCTGGGAAATCAAAGATACTGGTGTCCTAAACAAAATCAAAGTGATCCCTGTTGGTCTCGGCTCCACTGTGTTAGCTTTATCCCTTAAGCTTGAAGCTGTAACCCCTGTTAGAATGCAGATCCTCTGGGAGAGCCATTATGAGTTCAGTGTGGATGAATTGCAGATCCTTTTTGGAGCAGTTGTACTGGGAAGATAGGAAAATTGTGGGGCATAAAGGATTCGTAGGGTCTTAAGGGAGAATGGTGGCAGGAGATAAATTTTGGAAAAGTTACAGTCAAAGGCTAATGGATACTTGGCATATCTCAAGCAGAAGATAAAATCGGTTTTTTAAAAAAATCTAATAATAAAAATAATAGGCACCATTTGCTGTATAACACGTGATGAGAACATATTTTCTAGACTTCTCCAAAGGATTCTACAAGGTGGGCATTATTATCTCCATTATACCAGTGGTCGGTAAACTGGGGCTCGCAAGCCACATGCGGATCTTTGGCCCCTTGAGTGTGGCTCTTCCACAAAATTCCAACTTCTGCGCATGGGCCACGAAGTTTCAATCGCACTGTACATGTGCGCCCGCACATGGTATTTTGTGGAAGAGCCACACTCAAGGGGCCAAAGAGCCACATGTGGCTCACGAGCCGCAGTTTGCCAACCACTGCACTATACGAACGAGGGGACGGGGGGCTAAGGAAACCTGAGTTACTTGCCCAAGGGTGCACAGTTATTAAGTGCAAGAGCCTGGTTTGGTACCAAGGCCCATCTGGCTCCAAAGTTCACAGTTTCCCCACACACAACACATGTTAAAGAACATGGGTAAACATTACTGTCCCCTTTTCATCTCATGTAGGAACTGGAAAAAGCATGTAAGAAAATTTGAGCATGGTGTTCATATTTCTCTCACAGGTGGTTTGTAGACTTTTTAAAAATTTCCTTCTTAAATGGTGTCAAAGAAAAAACGTTGAGGAAAAATTATTAACAGATTGGAAGGGGAGAGGCCAATTTCTTTCAAGTGAACAGGGGGTTTGATGAGAAGTTCTGAAAGTTGTTTTGGAAACCAGACGGCTGGCAAAGTAACAGAAAACAAAAACTCAGAGACAACTCACTTTCCTACCACACTCCACATGCCAGGGAGCACAAGGGGGGACGAAAAGGGAGAGCAGAAAGACCAAAGCCCCTGCTTTCAGACCACGTACACTGATTCCAGTATTTTCCTGCTGAATGTAGAGAGGCAGGAGGAGATGTGAGGTAGCAAACACAACCTTCACATAGCCAACCCCCTCCTGGAACAAAAGGTTTCTCTCTGCATGAGCCAAGCAAGCAAGGAAGAACGATTCAGATGAAAGTATTCCCTAATCCTGACCCACACCATCGAGTGTCCGGCAGGAATACATAGCCATAAAGGAAAAGTCTGGTCTCTTTTCCAGGTCAGTCCTCTCCTCAAGCCTAAGGTTACAAAGATGCAAGTTCAATAATGCTATTTTTTAAAAAAAAATGTTATCCTCTTTCTACAAACAGCATTTAGCAAAGGTCCAGATCAAATCTAACTGGAAGCCCTGGCCAGTGCAGCTCATTCAGATGGCTGCACCAAGTGGTCGCTGGTTCAATTCCTGGTCAGGACACATGCTCAGGTTATAGGCTCAATCACCAGTAGGCGTCATTCAGGATGAAGCCAATGTTTCTCTCCCTCTCCTTTCTACTCTCTCTCTCAAATCAATAAAAACATATTTAAAATATATATATATATATATATATATATATATATATATATATATATATATTACTGGAAAATTAGAATTGAGAGGTTAAAAAAGTATGTGTGTGTATAAGGTATAAGAACTAAAACAAAGACATGACACTATATCTTTTGTTCTTTGAAACCAACTTCCTGTGAAAAGAGTGCAGTGTTGAAGAAGGCACCCTTCCTCTATTCTGGAGCTGCCCAAGCCTGGGCTAGCAGCCTGGTCCAAATGATCTGTGCAATGGAGAGTTCTCTGCTTGGGAAGAGCAGGACGATGATTTTCCTCTTGCCCTGGGGAAGCTTGGAGCCTTTTAAAAGCTTATGCCCTTATTTGCAGCTTGAGGGAATCCCAGTAGATTTCAGAGTGAGGATGACCTGAAACTTGACCACTCATTAACCAGAACTACTGGCTGATTCTCAACCGATCAGCCTGAAATGTATGCCCATTAGACCCCTGACTTGACTCTATCTGAAGTTGATGTCTCGCTTGAAAACCTTCCTAGATATCAGAGCCGGCCTCTCCTTTCTCCAGGGGAAATCTCATTTCCTGTCGCAGTGTGATGGCTAAGGGAGTTCAGAAAAATATTTTAAAGGCTGAAAGGAAGGGGAAAAGAGGATCTTCTTTCTTTCAGACAGACAATGGCCACAATGTCTTATTAAATCTGAATTAGAATGTAGAAGAACCTAGATCAAGCCCATTAGCATAATTTCATCACCATTTTCTTCTAAACGACCTAAATTCTCTTTACCTCCTTAAAATAACAGTGATTCTCAAACTTCAGCATGCTTCGGAATTATTTGGAGGGCTTATTGAAACACACACCACCTGGCCAGCGTGACTCAGTGGTTGAGTATTGACCTATGAACCAGGATTTCGCGGCTCAATTCCCAATCAGGGCACATGCCCGGGTTATGGGCTCAATCCCCGGTGTGGGATGTGCAAGAGGCAGTCGATCAATGATTTTCTATCATCATTGATGTTTCTATCTCTCCCTCTCCCTTCCTCTCTGAAAGCAATAAAAATATATTTTAAAAAAAGAAAGAAAGAAACACACACTGCTGGGCCCTGTCCCCATTGTTCATTTCAGCGGGTTTGAGGAGTGGCTGAGAATTTCACATTTAACTAGTTTACAGGTAATGCCAATGCTGCTGGTCTGGGACCATAGTTTGAGAACTGTCTGCCAGCGGTGGATCACTGGTGGTCCGTGAGGTTCAAAAGGTTGGTGACCGCTGGTCTAGACCACATTAGCCACTTTACCTTGCCGGGAGCTGGTCCATCCTTGCTGTTTCAAAGGACCTGGCATATATGGCATACTGTTCTTAATATGTTTGCTCACCTTCTTGGCACTATGTGTTTTAACCAAGGTCACCTCTCTGAGAAAGGTTGTTTCCCCAGGTAGGGATCTTCCCCTGAAGTTAGGGAGGGAATAAAACCTCTTAACTAAGTGCCAGGCGGGTAATTAATCACTTTAACTACGAACAATCATGCTTAAGCTACATAATCTTTACTCCCTGGAATGGAGATAAGAAACACCCTAACCTTTGTAATAGAGATTGATAGGATTGAATCAACTGGTATAAATACAGATGTAACAAGACAGCAAGAGACAGAAGAGAGACAGAACCTAGGCACAGAACCTACACAGAACGTTCTCTAGAGACAGAAGAACTTCGCTGGAGAGAACATGGCAAAAGATCCTGGACAGAAACTGGCCTCAGAACCTAGAGACAGAACCTAGCGAGAGAACATGGCAAAAGATCCTGGACTGAACCTGACTACAGAAATTGGCAAGAGAGCCTGACTAGAACCTGGTGACTGAACCTGGCTGGAGAACCTGGAGAACCTGGCTGGAGAACCTAGCAAGAGAACATGGACACAGAACCTGACTGGAGATCCTAAACAGAACTTCGCTGGAGATCCAGACCAGAACTTGGCTGGAGATCCTGGCTAGGCTGCTGATCAACTGAACGCTGCCTCCGTGTCATTCCTTCTTCGCCGACTCCGTCCACACCTTTGGGGACCCCTGGACCTGCTGGGGTTGGACCCCGGCATTACCTGAATCATCTAAAAGTGAGATACAGCCAAAACCGGTTTGGTTCAGTGGATAGAGCGTCAGCCTGCGGACTGAAAGGTCCCAGGTTCGATTCCAGTCGGGGCCATGTACCTGGGTTGCGGGCATATCCCCAGTGGGAAATGTGCAGGAGGCAGCTGATCGATGTTTCTAACTCTCTATCTCTCTCCCTTCCTCTCTGTAAAAAATCAATAAAATATATTTAAAAAAAAAATAAAAGTGAGATACTTATGTATTCAAAAGTAACTAGGGCCCTGCACTGATGTAGAAAGCCAAAAAGACCATCACTCCCCCCATTACAACATAGCTCTGTGAGGGCCTCAGGAGGCACTGCTCACTCACCCCAGGTGACGGGGCTGCAGGCTGAACCCCTTCCTCCCCTCAGCAGCTCAGGTGGTCATTTGGGGTGTTCACCACCTGGGAAACGGGGGAGAAGCCCGCATGTATGATTCCCTTCTTCCTCTGTTCTCGCAGGGAGACACCTTGAGCCTCTCTCCCTGTATTACAACAGGAGCTTTAAAATACACAGAGACCATGGCCTCACCCTCAGAGATGCGATTAAATGGTCAGGGAGCAGCCCTCCAGGGGCATTTTCAGCTTCCCAGGTGATTTTAGCCAAAAGTCACTCGTGAATTTGTCCCAAAGGAAGGCTGTGTTCTCACTTTCTCTGCTGTTCATGTGGCCATGAGGACATCTTCACAGCCAGGGGTTTTACTCCAAAAACCAAAAGAGCTAAAGAAAATGGCATTTCTTTATGCCTTCTTTTTCTTCTTCTTTTTTTCTTTTTAAAATATATTTTTATTCATTTCAGAGAGGAAGGGGGTGGGAGAGAGAGAGATAAACATCTCTATGATGAGAGAGAATCACTAACCGGCTGCCTCCTGCAGGCCCCACAATGGGGAGCAAGCCCACAACCCAGGCATGTGTCCTGACCAGGAATCAAACCATGACCTCCTGGTTCATAGGTCAACGCTCAACAACTGAGCCACGCCGGTTGGGCAGGTCTTATTTTTCTTACAGACAAAGTCACTAGATAAGACTGCAGGGGAGGGGTGGTGCCGCTTGTGTGACTTAGGTGAGTCCATTCACCCCCCTGAAAACTTGACTCTCTGTGCTTCTCCCACAGCAGCTGGTAAATTAGGATCAGCAGGTGTATGAAAAAGATTGGAACTAATATTGCATGGCAGCACTAGCTCTCAGTCAGACTCATCTGGAGAGTAGTGACAGATGCCAGGCCCGGGCCCACCACAGACAACGCAATCACCGTCTCTGGGAGCAGAGCGCGGGCACTGGTGCTGCTGTCAGCTCACCAGGGGTAATAATGTGCAGCCAGGGTTGAGAAGCGCTGATGGAAAGGGTGGGTGGTGGCGGTGCAAATAAAAATCAGGAGAGGCATGGAGGGACCACAGCACTGATAGACCCAGTAGCTTCTGACTCAGCAGTTGCCAGTGACATTGCAGTGTTTAAGTTCAATGTTTTTGAGGCATGACTCAGAAATAGGTATTCCAGGGGAGGTATACCCAGGAGGAGAGAGAGAAAGAAGGAAGGGGAGTCGGTATTCAGGGAGAGGAGGAGAGGACGAAAGAGGGGACGAGATGTTGAAAAACATGAAAAGTGCCCTTGACTGGGAGTCTGGTAACAGGATAAGATCTCGGTTCTGACACTAATCAGATATGTGAGCCCTGGGTAAGCCATTTCTCTTGCCTGGGTCTCAGCTGCCTGTGAGATAAAATGACAAGGGTGGCTGTGTGTTTTCAAGTCCTTCTGATCTGAGATTTTCCAGGTTGTTCTGTCAAAACCACCAGAGTGTTAAATGGGCATTTGTCTGCGTCCTGTGACTATAAGGGAGTAGCAGGGGCTTCGGAGCTGAGTACCTTCCAGGTAATCTCATGCAAATGCTAAACCAGCCGTGGGCAAACTACGGCCTGCGGACGGATCCGGCCCGTTTGAAATGAATAAAACTAAAAAAAAAAAAAAGACCGTACCCTTTTATGTAATGATGTTTACTTTGAATTTATATTAGTTCACACAAATACTCCATCCATGCTTTTGTTCCGGCCCTCGAGTCAGAAAGTTTGCCCACCCCTGTGCTAAACACTGAGAACTGGTCAAGGGCTTCTATGGAGCTATCAGTTATTTGAAATTTCATTATCACACACACCACTCAGTAACGTCAAAAGAGGAAGTTGGCTTGATCTTCCTATTTTTTTTTTAAAAAAAAATTATTTTTATTGATTTCAGAGAGTAAGGGAGAAGGAGAGGGAGATAGAAACATCAATGATGAGAGAGAATCACTGATTGGCTGCCTCCTGCATGCCCCACACGGAGGATTGAGCCCACAACCCAGACATGTGCCCTGACTGGGAATTGAACCGTGACCTCCTGGTTCATAGGTCAACGCTCAACCACTGAGCCACGCTGGCTGGGTGACCTTTCCATCCATGCAATTAGTTTTGGGGGTGAACCTAGCGTACTCTGTAAAACAAGTTTTCCTACTATAATCTATAGTTTTCTTTGGCTACGTGTTTTGTGTTTTCTTAGTTTATAAGCTCCTTGAAAACGGGGACAGCTTGTCTAACAGAACGTTGGTGTTGTGTGTCACGGCTTAAACAAAGCCCCTTCAGTGGTCTTCCTTTTCTACAAAGTTATGTTCTTGGAAAGCTGCCCGTCAGTGGAACTGCCATCAATCAAACCCAATTTTAAATGCACATTAAATGCTATATAAAGAGCCGTGTGGTGAATGCTTTTGAAGAGTGCCTACATTTTGTGGGGAAATGCTAATAATTACACCTTAATTCAACTGTTTGGTAAGCCTAAAGTTTTAACATAGCAATTTTGATGTAAAATAGAGGTTGTTTTGTGTTCCTTTAATTTGAAGTCTTAACAAGGGGTTCTGGGGCATATATTATAATACATTCTATAGTTTGTGCTCCTTCAGAATATGTTCAACAAAAGGAGGGTGTTTCATTGGTTTAAACTTTAGCTGCTTATGTGTACTGAGCCACTTACATTCACAGAACAGTGATGACCTGTGTGTGTTTACAAGGCCCAGGAGCCACATGGTGTCATGAAATGAGCATAATCTCTGTGAGTTGGGGCCTAGGTTCTCCTGCTCATCACCAGCTAGCTGTGTGCCCTCGGGTGAGTCCCTTTCCTTTCCTGGCTTCGGTTATCTGTGTGATGGAAATATTGGATTGTGTGGGGTTTACAGTACCTTCTCTGCCTTCCATGGACAGAAATTAGGCGGAAAAGATATGAGAAGTCATGGATGTATAAGAGAGTCTTTATTGTAGACCAAGTAGCCATTGCTACCAAGTAGCCATTAGAAAAAACCATTCTTCAAAGTAGCCCTTGCTAACACTACAGCAAACACAGGAGCCAGACTAAGCAGCCTCACACCGCTGGTCAGTAACACATCTTTATGCCAACTTAGGCAAAAGAGTCTTCTAGCCAAATAGTGACATCATCACTTGGGCTACAGAAAGGCACGCCTCCAGGACCTCGTCTTCGCTCCCCTTTGGACAGGTGTTTCCACTATACCCACTTTCCCCTGAAAATCCTGGGGAAAAGCTGAGCCAGCATGTTCCAACATTCTGTCTCAGCTCATTTATAACCCATTTCATTTCCATAAAATTTAAATGAAAAATAGATTCAGGGGAAGTACACCAGAAAACAAATGGGAGGCAGATAGGCCATGTGGCCTTATTGCATGGTTAGTCAAAGGTTGACCGAGCATGACTCACAGCCACCAATGATCTGAGCAAGGGTCTCCTGGGTCTGGAACCTACTGGTGGGCAAACTCCGGTCCCCTTGCTTGGTACTCAGCCAACATCTTAAACCCTGGGAGGGGCTCTATCAGGTTCATAATCAATCTGGCCTTGCAGATGAGTATTAATGGCAGCCCTAGTCATTAATAAACATAAGATAACTTGTGCATGGAGATTTACTGAATCCACTCCATTTTTTTGGTTTATCATCACTGCCATCCACTGCTGGCCTCATACATAGGCATAAGTGGCCCTTCATGTGGTCTCACTGAAGAAGCTGGAGAAACCCCTCACCAAATGGTCTTCCCACCAGCACCCAACATTCTCCCATGAGCAAGGATTCTTGCCTCTCAAGAGGCTGCATTGAATAAAGGCAAAGAGCCCTGGCTTTGGGGTCACACACCTGGATTCTAACTCTGGCTCTTGCCAGCAGGACAGTTACACAGCCTCGCTTTAAGAGCTCTGTAAGGATAACAGTAATACTCAAAGCGGAATTTGGAAAAGCACTGAGCACAGTGCCTGGCACATAGTACATGACAGCATGCACCTGACAGCTGCAGGGAGGTGCGGAAAGGTGTAAAATACGCCAAGACAGTATCATACATGACAGCTGTGGTTTCGGTTGTGGTGCGGCCCTCTTAGGTCCTCCTCTAAGACTGACATCTTCCCGGAACATGTCCTTGTCTTAGTGCATTCAGGTGTCCGTCAGTTCCCCGCCTCATGGGAGGAGCCCGTGGCAGCTGGAGGCTCAGGAAGGGGAGGCTGGGAGAACCATTACTGGAGAGAAGGCACCGAGAGGCATGGCTGGGAGCACAGAGACAAGTGTCTCCACGTAACTGAGGGCCTCCTCTGCACCCATCAAAATGGTTTGGGGCGTGGATGGAACGTACCTGCCCAAATGTCCAAGGATTTCTAAGTGAGGTCACTTGAGGGTCTTCTTTTTTTAACTGAGGATTAATTTACATAGATCTTAAGTGCACACCCTGATGAGTTTTGACAAATCACTCCAGCTCGAGCTGTCTTTTATGTACTGGCTCCAAGACTTCCATCCGGAGCTCACACATCAGGACACCCACTTGGAAAGACACGGACCCTTCCCTGCAGGCCTGGAACCCGAGGCCATCCACAGAGTGCGGAACAAAGGGGGCGCCAACAAGTCGGAATGGAGTGATGGGACTAGAGCAGTGAAGCAGAATGGAGAGGTGAACTGAGTCACCAGCTCAGTGATTCCATCCTAAAAGGCTGTGGTATTGCCCTAGCCGCTTGGCTCAGTAGATAGAGCGTTGGCCTGCAGACTGAAGGTTCAATTCTGGTCAGGGGCACATGCCCAGGTTGCAGGCTCAATCCCCAGTAGAGGGCGTGCAGGAGGCAGCCAATCAATGATTCTCTCTCAACATTGATGTTTCTATCTCTTGTCCTTCTCTCCTCCTCTCTGAAATTTATATATATTAGAAGGCTGTGTTATCCATGAATCTGGGCAAGAATCTGCATGGAATGGCCCTGTGGGAGTGTCACAGTGGTTGAGCACTGGAACTGACTCATGACACCCAGATTTCTCCACACTTGACTCACCCATCACTCCATTCTCTGTTTCTTTTGTTTTATTTTGGGGTTTTTGTTGTTGTTGTTAATCCTCACCTGAGGATATTTTTCCATTGATTTTTAGAGAGAGTGGAAGGAAGGGGAAGAGACCGAGAGAGAAACATCGATGTGAGAGAAACATGGATTGGCTGCCTCCAGCACGAACCCTGATGGGGGCTGGGGATTAGGCTGCAATCAAGGTACATGCCCATGAATTCAGGACTTTTCAGTCCATGGGCCAACGCTCCATCCACTGAGGCAAACCCGCTAGGGATCCCCACTCTCTGTTTTTGAGAAAACTACATCACAGCTCAGGGCCTCAGTCTCCAAACTTCGTAAAACCATGAGTGGACCAAGTGCTTTTCTGTGTTTTGTGTTTCTGTGTTTTTCTGGCTCCAGCAGCTTAATCCTCTGCTGGTGATCTGGACAGGGCCGTTTCACTGCATGATGACTCCAAATTCCCACTTGTTTACTTAACGCAGACACAGCCTCCCCTGCAGCTGTCTGGTGCGTCCTGCAAACTGGGACTCTTGACAAGGAGGACACAAGAAAGCAGGCAGGAGGGCTCAGTTTACGCCAAGATAGTGCAGCTCAGCACGTTTGAATATCCTGGTGTCTGGGGAGAACTCCGTATTCCTCTGTCCTCCTCAAAGGCATTTGGGACAGTGGAACTGGAAAACATTGAAGAATAAAATAAAAGAGATTTGGAAAGAAGACATTCTTATCTCTGTAATTCTGAAGACTTTGACTATAGGGAAACTAGTTCTCATCTTGTATGTCTAATTCTAACTAACCTACAAGGCCCAGTCCAAATGTCCCCTCCTCCTGGGGAGCCCTCCCAAGCCCTGGAAGAGGGGTTCATGGAGGACTCGTGTGGCCCTTTCCCTGCACCCCTCTTTGTGCACATGTCCCTGTACTATAATGATGTGTACGCACCTCCTGTCTCCTGGCTGAGCTGGTTATGGTCCTTTTCAACTTTCATGGGCTAGTTAAGTGCTTTGTACATGGTAAGTAAAACATCCTTTTTAAAAATGGAGAAACAGTGAATGAGTATTAGTCATGTTTATGGTAAACTGAATTATGTCCAAAGGAATTCACCTCTTACAAAGGAATTTACCTCCTACAATATTCAAAAGTAGGAAACTACTTAAAATGAGCTCTTAAATCTTCCTGAATCTTCACTGATGCATCCCGGCCCACAAGATGCAATTGTTCTCTTTGGCGAAGATGAGTTGTCAATTTAGAAAACGCTATAAAAGTTGAAAGATTATCTGGAATAAGTAATAATGTAAATAGTCGCATGCATTTGCGTAGCACTTTGAACTATTGTATAAAGAAAGGAAACACAGGGGCAGCTAACTCCTGTGGGGTGAGGGTGGGGGTGAGGGTGAGGGGACAGGGAGGGCAGGGAGGGCAGGCCGCTGTTTCTTCACTCCCGACAGCATCCTCTGCATGTGGGGCAGTGCTTGTCTGTGAGCATGTGTGGGTTTACTTTATTTTTTTTAATATAGTTTACTGACTTCAGAGAGGAAGGAAGAGGGAGAGAAAGATAGAAGAGAATTATAGATCAGCTGCCTCCTGCATGCCCCCAACTAGGAATCAAGCCCGCAGCCTGGGCATGTGCCCTGACTGGGAATCGAACCATGACCTCCTGGTTCATAGGCTGGCACTCAACCACTGAGCCACACCAGCTGACTGTGGGTTTATTTCTTTTTTATTTTTTTATCTTCACCTGAGCATATTTTTCCATTGATTTTTAGAGAGAGTGAAAGAGAGAGGGAAAAACAGAAATATCAATGTGAGAGAAACACATCAATTGGTTGCTTCCTGCATGAGTCCCGACCAGGGCCCAGGCCAGAGAGGAGCCTACAACCAAGGTACGTGCTCTTGACTGGAATCGAACCCAGGACCCTTTGGTCCACAGGCTGACGCTCTATCCACTGAGCAAACTGGCTAGGGCTGGGTTTATTTTTTAAGTCATGTTTAATTAAAACTAAAGTTTACAGACACTTTTGGCACAGATACACTCCTTTAATTATGTGTGTATTGTAATACATACGATGCGTCATAATGCATTTTGTTGTTGAAAAAATGAAATCTCAAAGAGGTTAAATGACTTGCCCAAGAGTTAATTACAGAATCAATAAACAGTGTGCTTATGGAACAAAACACAGGGAGGAGGGAAATTGGTATTCCATACATGTCCTAATCCTTCCTGTGAGGTCGTGAGGACCTCATCATGAGACCAATATAATTTACTGACTGCACACCCTGTGCCCGGGCCTGCTACTCCCTTCCCGGCAGCTCCAAGGAGCCTTCACATCAGGATGGCTGCACGTTCCTTTAGAAGGGACACATGTAACATATACAAGGGGCTTGCTCACTGATGTCACCTAAATGGGTTCTAGAACAGAAATGTTGCCTATATGGTCATCTTTTGCTCACTGTACAGTGTGGAAGTCATCAACCAAATGATGTTACTATCCTGTTCCACATGTAAATATTTTCCAGACATCTCAGGCCGCACCCAGGTAAGCACTGTCTTTGGCCAGAAATGTTTAATTGGAACTTTATAGCACAATGATTCGTATTGTCAACACTTAACAGGTAGAAATAGAATCAGTATCTTATAGGATCTGCCTCAGATAGACACAAGTAGTAAAGAAATATTTGTTTTTAATGTCGGGTTCCTACATATCTCTTTCTAAGCAAGAGTGCTCACACCCCTGGACCATGCCAGGGTGTCATGCCTCAAGGAGAAGCAATGAATTCAGAACAGCGATTAGGTTTGGCTTCCAGGAGTTTGCTTCGATAGCTCTTTGGCGAGACGGAGCCCACTCAGAACTTGCAGCTAATCGCAGCAGCTTCCTGCCTGGGTCTCCTGTTTTAATCCGTGTAAAAGAGCTAAAGCTCCCTAGCAACAAGGGTCTTTTATCCCAGTGAACAACCTCCCCATAATCAGTGGATTTATCACCTCTGCACCCAGGCTGTCATGTCATCATAAAACCCCAGGGCTCAAGTGCACCTTAGAGGTTATCTAGGTCAATAACTTTCTACCACGGAATCCCTCTAGGCTCCTCAGTGTGTGCTCGAATAGCCACTATTCACTTCAGAATAAATGACTTGAGCTCGGCGGGTCCCTGGTCCCTCGACAGATGGAACTGCGCTGGCTGACTCTTCCCTTCCCCCTCCTTTTTAAGTTCAATTATCCATCCTTCAAGGCCCACCTGAAATCCTGCTCCTACCCCAAAGTCCTCCCACTGACCCACTCCCTCCTGGCCCTCCTTCCTCTGAACTGTAGTCCAGCACATCGTAAATTCCTCTCAGTGCCTGGATTGACACAGGTCTGTGTTATCTCTCAATGCAAATACTAAGTGTCCGAAGGCTGGAGACCACGTCTTCCCCTCTCACCTGCCCTCAGGTCACCTGGTCTACAAATGACTGCGCTGTGTGTCCACACAATACATGCCACGTGCTGAGCTCCTGTGGCTCCGGTCTGATCCCGGCCACCAGAATGGGCTAAGTCAGTCAGCACGTGGCTACCAGTGCTCTCCAAGGGATCAACCCTGTGGCCACTTCCCCTCCCGATCCGGGGAGCATGCGGCCCTGCTTTGGGTTACCACACAAGTCATCTGTTTGGTTGGGAATACGTGTCTATTAAGTTTTCAGTCATTGTAATTTATCAGGCAAAAGGTGCAGGTACGATTGAGAGTGTGTAGTGTGTGTGCCTGTGAGTGTGAGAGTGGGAGTGTTTGTGTGAGGGTGGGAGTGAAGGTGGGTGTAGTGTGTGTGGAGTGATGCGTGTGTCAGTACAGCATGTGGGTGTGTGAGCATGTGTGAGTGTACAAAGGCATGCTGTGTGTACAGTATGTGTGAGTGCATGAGTGTGCATGCCCCAGACGCAGTGATCACCTTTGCTCTTGCTTGATTTACATGCTGTCTGCTTCTTCCATTCCTTGGACCTATTTGGAATGACTAAGCCAGAGGTCTTCAAATATTTTTGACCGAAAAGACCAGTAAAAACTTTTTGATATGTAGGTTTATCTTTTTATAAATTATAAACTCTTAGTACTAGCAATCCATATGCTAAATATTAAAATGAAATCATATTCTTTCCTATGTAAGAAAATAAATACAAATGGAAGTTCTATTGCTTCTTTCCCACATCCCAGTAGCTGTACGCGGACTGACTCTGGAGGCTACTCCTCTGAACCACAAGGGCACCCCACTCCTAGACACACACATGCACCCTGCTTGCACATGAGGATAACTGTGTAAAAGAGCGAAATTTGCATTGCTGATGCCAATTTCTAGGAGCCAATAAGTGAGGGACAAAAGGAAGAAGCTAGGAAGACACAGACATGAGCTCTAAAACATGAAATCAAGCCAGCAAGGAGACTCTCGGAGACTATATGGAGGTGGGGTATGTCCATCTGCCCTTGAATGTACCTGCTGGCAGTTCACAGCCAGCCCAGCATGGTGAGGGGCAGGGTTCCACCACATCTCAGAAATGACAGCAGATTCCCACAACAATTTACAAGCGTGCCTTCAAAGTGCATTAGCTAACAGCTGCTGGAATCACTTAAGGATAACATTTTTAACTCATTGCATTTTTTGTTAATGACATGGGAGTGAGAGTGTCTCTCTGAAAGCCTTAATAATCTAGTGAAAGAGCGCCCAGATTCTGCTCTGCAGGGGAGTGTGGTGTAAAATAGGGCAGGGCAGCCAAAAGGTCAGCTCCAAGGCCCGCCCACCTGACATGTGGAGGGCTGAGCAGGGAATGAAATGGCGAACCCTGAGGAAGGTGCTGGTGCGGGTTTTATACCAGCCTGTCTCTGGTCTGTCACTATTGGGGTGCTAGCAAGATAAACCCTTAAATGTTTAATTAATTGCCTGGCCAGTGTTGCTCAGTGGTTGAGTGTCAACCTATGAACCAGGAGGTCACGTGCGATTCCCGGTCAGGGCACATACCCGGGTTGCGGGCTCAATCCCCAGTGCAGGGCATGCAGGAGGTGGCCGATCGGTGATTCTCTCTCATCACTGATGTGCCTATCTCTCTCTCCCTTCTCCCTTCCTCTCTGAAATAAATTAAAAACATATTTTTAAAAAAAGATGTTTAGTAACATTTCACACTTGTACAAAATTTCTCTTTCCCCAAACATATCAATACCCATTATTTCACTGGAGACTCGCAGTGACTGTATGAATGAGGCTCAGAAGAGCACAACGTATAGAAAGAGGTCTGTGCTTACATTTTCCAGGAGGGGAAATAACTCAGAGTGACAGTCCTGCACCTCCTCCACCCTGGCACCTCTCCACCCTGGCACCTCTCCACCCTGGCGAGGTTCTCTGAGCTGGATTTCACTGGGGTGGTGGGGTTGGATGAGGTTGGAGCCAGTGGGGAATTAGCCCACTGCGCTGGATTCCTGAGTGCTGACTCAGCCGCAGAACTGCAGGAGGGCAGAGAGCTAAAGGTGCCAGAGGGAGTTAGAACCAGGTGCCCACCACGCCTGACTGGGTGAGAAGACCAGCCTCTGCCCTCAGCAGTTTAGAGTTAAAATACATCACAAATAGGGCCAACGTTTCTGAGATTTGTAAATGAGTGAGAAAGAAAACCGGCACAATTTTGCAAGTGTGCGCTTTCTCAGTTTAAGCAAATCTGTGTGTCTGTACTTTTTGTTCTGAAAGTTGCTGAATAAGGCATGATACTGGTTACGGTCAACTATTCAGGAAAAGGCAACATTTAGGCAAAAGAGAAGGGGTCCATAAGGTAGGAAAGAAGGCAAATTGGAGGCCAGAAAAAGTCTGCTAACTGAATAAACAGCTGCCACAGGGGACTGGCAGGGGTGAGAAGGGAAGGCAATCAGTGCTGAAGGGGCCCCAAAGGTCAGTCAAGGAAGCAAGGTGGTAAGTTCAGGGACATTTGCAGAGTAGGTTGGGAGGGGGCAGGGTCTGATTTGCCCAAGAGAGTCCTAGATTTTGCCTGTTTTCCCAAAATAATTATGAATAGTGCTCCCTTCCCCTGCCCCTCGTGTCCTCTCTTGCAGGGTTAACTACCTGCCACCCTCGTCTCAAAGCCCACAAGAGGCTCTGAGTTGCTAGGCAGCACTTCCTTCAGCCGCGCCAGGTACCCTGGCTTCTACATTTGTAAAACTCCCCCAGGGGCTACACATCACCCCTCGGCCTGCCCTGAGGAGGGCGCGCTCCTGTTTCCTCCTGAGCGGATAGTTAAGGGGGGAGTTACAGCTCTGGGATTCTGCGCCCACACCGGCTCTTAAGAACACGAGAGAAACGGAGCAGGGTAGAGGGAAGAGGCGATAGGGGAGAGGGACAGCCGAGATTCGGGGCGGGGCCCTCTAAGTGACACCACCGGTGAGGAAAGCAGAGCTCACCCTCCCTGCAGAGAAGCCAGTGAGTAGGCGAGAGGCCCTGGTACATGGAGACCTGTGTTCTGCTCCCAGACCCCGAGGCCCCCTTCAGAGCCTCAGCTTTCTCATCTCTAAAATAAGGGATAATATCATCTGCCTTCCAGAGTTAGTGGGACCTAGAATGCAATCGTTACAAACTATCAGGCACATAGTAGGCATTTAGTAACAGCAGCTGTGATTGGAATGATGGTGGATACCTAAGGAATTTTCTTAAAACCAAGCCACCTAAAATAGGGGGCCCACCAGGTCTTAGCCCCCACCCCATTACACCGTGGTTTAGGTCACCCTCAGGCAGAGAAACACAGGAGGTCACCGGGGCATTCTGTGGGGGGACTTCCGGGGTGGGCCAAGGGATATGACTATGGCTGCAGCACCAACGCATCTGCTATAACCCCCCGATCAGGTATTCTTATTTAAGTACAATTATAAAACTACACACAAAGGAAACATTTTAAAGGAGTAGATAAAAAAATATATGGATGGATATCAATTGTTTTCTTCCCAAAGGGGGTTACCCTGCTCATCCCCTAGGGAGCACATCTCCTCTCTCATCTCACTGCCTGTAGGGCCTATAGCAGAGATCCAAGCACCTGTGGAGTTCAAAATGCAAGCACTGGCAGCCCCGCATCCACACCAGACCCTGGTCTCCAAGCTGGAGATTCAATGCACAGCCCTAGCAGGTGTTCGGCAAACACCTGCTGGTTGTAGCCTGCAAGTGTGAGCGGGACAGGCAGAGGGACGGCGCTTGTCTTTGCCCCTTTAAATGGAAACACACGCCTGTGAGAGGCTGTGGGTTGGAGGACGTCTCCCAAAACTGGGAGGGGGCATACCCTACACCCACAGAAAATCCGTGGGCCCCCAAACCACGCCTCACAACTGAAGTGGAATGAGGCCTTAGGATGCTTCATGGTTAAGAAATAATAACAATAAAAATTAAATTGTAAAAAAGAAATAACAGCAATAAGCAATCAAAAATCATGCAAAATATCTGCTTTTTACTGGGTGGGTGCCGGGGCTGCAGGCTGCGTTCTCTAACCTTAGTGTAAGAAAAACCTTGCTGCGTCTTCTAAATGCGGCCACACGGGGGCGTGCGAGTCAACGCCTTGGAGCTGGGCTTCCGGGCCTTCGCTCAGTAAAGGAAGAAAAAGCATTGGAGGAGGAGGACTAACCCACCTGATCTGACCCACCCTGAGCAGAGGCACTGCTGGATGATTCCTGGCTTGGGCCGCTGCCACCGAGGCAGTGACTCAGGCTGATCTGCCTCCTGTGTTTCAAAACTATGTGGGTGCCGGCCCAAAAGGTTTCCCCCTCACTTTCTAAGCACTTTCCCAGCACCATGGCCGGGGCACTGGTTGCTGTTATTACACCAGGGGAGGGGAAACAGGGAGGAGTGGAGGCCCATTGACTGAATGAACGCAATTTACAAAGAAAACCGCCTCCTAACCCGCCACCTGGGGAGCAACTGAATACCCCCAAAGGAGGCCCTGGGAGGAGGCAGGCTGGCGTGGGGTAACAGCCTTTCTCCAGTGTCACCATCCTGTCCCTGGCAGGAAAGGCATGCTCAGTCTCCCTGCCTCTCAGCTTCAGTCAAGAATCCAGCCTGAGATGCAGGGCACAGGCTGGCTCCCCAAGAGAGCAGCGCTGAGCTTCTGGAACAGCCTGTCCCCCACACCCGCGGGCTGCACCTGCATCACCACAAATACACATGTCCACACCCAGGGGACGGACACGGCCCAAACACCCATCATCACCAGGCACGCAGGCAAGGTGCAGGCAAGCTGGGTGTCGGCTCCAGGGCCCAGGTGGGCCCCCCTTAAAGATCGGGATGGATCCCAATAGAACTGATCCGGCAGATACATTAGGAAGGCGGTTCTCAACCTGTGGGTCGCGACCCCTTTGGCGATCGAATGACCCTTTCACAGGGGTTGCCTAAGACCATCCTGCATATCAGATATTTATATGTTACGATTCATAACAGTAGCAACATTACAGTTATGAAGTAGCAACGAAAATAATTTTATGGTTGGGTCACAACATGAGGAACTGTATTTAAAAGGCCAGAAGGTTGAGACCACTGCATTAGAAGGTGATTTAAATCACCAAACTCTATCACAGAAGAATTCAGTAGGCTGTGATTTTTTTTGGGGGGGGGGATTTTAGAAATGAAAAAACATTTTTATTTTAAACATAGAGCAGAATGCAAATTTTGAAGTATTAATATTATTATTTTAAAAAATAACACAAAACAGTACTTCAAAGAAGTTTCTAGCTTGAGGACAGCTGGCTGGGGGAGAGAGAAAGAGAGACTGTCGGGGGGGGGGAGTTAATTTTACTCTGCCCTTTTATTTGTGATGAATAAACAGTGCTTACTTAATAAAATGTCAATTCAAACAGAGAGTCATACAAAAATTAGATAGGTACACTTTGAACATTTTAACATCATACATTCCAACTTAAAACATTTATCTGAAGACAAATATATATACCCCTTGGCCAGTAACACAAGGCCAAGGTCTTGTCTTTGTGCACTCTCTCTCATAAGTAATGGATTACCTCTGCTCTCTAATTTACATTTCTCTACAGTGGAGAAAATACAGAGATATTTATGAAACAATCCCAATTCAGAATCTTTTGAAAGCTTTATTATCTAACCCTCCCCCGGGATTTTGTTTTTTCTCTCATATGGAATTCAACAGCGATTTTGTTAGCACCTCATCTTCATTGACTCTTTCCAACACATTTGACTTAGTTTTTCTAGAATGTTTTTCATGCTCATGAGACTGAATCAAAATTATGTAATTACAAATAAGAACAGTAAACACACGTGACTTTTGACAAATACTAGTACACAGCCACAGCGACTGGGACAGAAGTGCACGGTGTTCCGGGGAGCCGGCTGCTGTGCTGTAACTGAGAGCTTTCAAGTGCACCTTGGGCATCAGGCAGAGGGAATAGGAGACAGAGTTAACATAGCAAGTCTGTAAAGCAGAGTCAGGTTAGAAAATATCTCCTAAACTTTGGTGAGAATGTCTGGAAAGTCAGACTCAACATTTATAACATGGCCCAATTTATTATATATACCTTACATGCAACGCTTTAGAAAAACAAATATGAAGCTCGAGCAAGGAGCACCTACACCCACATCACCTGACCCGTTACAACTGGCCCACATTAACCTGGTTTCACTGCAGTCCTGCTCAATCCTAGGACTGCAGTGCAAGCACCCAGTTTACCTAGGATTAAAAAAATGACTCCCAATTGGACAGGCAGTCACATTAGGTGAAAGGTAAAATGATCAAGCTTTTGGAAGAAAAGGTTGCTGAATATCCTCATGGTCTTCAGGTGGGCAGCATTTTTTTCATTAGAACACATAAAATGCCAACTATAAACAAATGATGGGAATAAATGTGACTACATTCATTAAGAATTTCTATTTGTATCCAAATGTGTTCTTAAGGAGTGAAAGGCAAGCCACAGATTTAGAAGGTACTTGCAATTCATATATTCAACAAAGACTCATATCTGGACTATAAAAGATGTCCTAAAATCAATAAGAAAAAGGCAGACAATCCAATAGAAAATTGGGCAAAAGACTTAAGCAGACACTTCTAAAAAAAGACATCCAAATAGCCAACGATCATATAAAAGGTGCTCAAGGGAAATGCAAAGTTATCAGACAAATGCAAATTAAAAGTGAAGGATGCATGGAGAGATTGTAGTATATACATACAATGGAATATTATTCAGCCTTGAAAAGGAAGGAAATTCTGTTGCCTGCTACACCATGGGGAGACTTGAATAGGTTATTGTAAGGGAAATAAGCCAGTCACAAAAGGGCAAATACTTCTTGTATGAGGCATTTGGAGTAGTCAAATTCATAGAGACAGAAAGTAGAATGATGGCTGCCAGGGCTGAGGGCAGGGATTGGAAATGGGGCATTTGTGTTGAATGGATACAGAGCTGCATTTTGGAAAAATGAAACATGTTCTGGAGATAGGTGGAGGTGATGATTGCACAGCAGTATGAATGTACTTAATGCCAATTAAAAATGGTATATTTTAATTCTGTGTATATTTTACCACAATAGGAAAAAAATTACACTGAAACACACCCACCAGAACAGCTGAGAGTGGAAAAGAGATGAACAAACGATACCGACTTTTGGCAGGTTGTGGAGCATCTGGAACTCCGCCCCACTGGTGGTGGAAGTGTGAGTCAGTACGGCCATTCTGGAACACTACCCACTAAAGCTGAACAGCTGCAACATCATGACTCAGCAATCCTGCTCCCAGACATGCATGCAACGCCCATGCGTGCATTTGCTCACCAGAAGACGTGACTACAATGCTCACGGCAGCATTATTTGTACGAGCCCTACACAGGAAACAACCACACATCCATCGAGAGAAGGGATATATATAATCCCACAATGGGCTATTCTATAGCAATGAAAACGAGCAATCCACACGCAGAGGCAAGGGCCGATCTCATAAACATAATGTTGAATGAAAAAAAAACAGATACAAAAGAGTACATAACACATGACTCCATTTATCTAATGTTCAAAACCAAATAAAATTATTCTTTGCTCCTAGAAGTGACAAGACAATAGCATGGAGGGGGGATGATCCAGTTATAGTTCATCTGAATGCTAAGCACATGGTGTATTCACTTTGTACACGTATAGACTCTGCATCATTCTATGTATATGGTATTTTAATTTTTAAAAGTTGACATAAAAGAACAAGATCAGTCATGTGCAGCACTGCATATAATGAGGTACTCAATTATGGAATATTTAAGACACGAGAGTGTGGACAACGTAAGCGGTAATGGAACACTGGTGAAGCAATATAATGGATGCAGTTCCATCTAGAATGTAATTCACCATCAGGGAGTCATTGGGAGTGGGGAAAATTTAGGTCAAGGAGCTGATGGCACCAGAAGGTGTTGTTGGAGCATTTACTACCTCTGTCATTCATCTTGGCATCTAATCACATGGCGCCTTGTCTTGATATTTAACTGTCTGATGAGTGTTTCCCTGAAAGCAGGGACCCTGTTGATACTCCTGTAGGATAAATCAGAACTAGCACAGGGCATGTCATAAGACTCAAATTACACACACACACACACACACACCCCAATATAGCATAATAGTAGAATTATACGACAATGCTATAATACATTAAGTGTGTTATCATCTAATGCAAGGATTTAGAAATATCAAAATATCTATCCATGGGCAACATTATAATAAACAAGGAGCTTGGGTTTTGAAGCATGACAAAGCTTGTGCAAGTCATACAATGTCCTGGCCTCTGCTGAGCAACCTTAAAATGAGGCTATCAGTGACCTCATAGGATTGGTGTGAGGATGAAATAAATAATGAGATAATACTGAGGAAATGGGGGGGGGGCGCTCAGGGCACAATAATGTGGCCAGCAGCGCACAGCCGTGGCAAGTATCGTAGTCGTCTTCTCCTAAACCCCGTGTACACCCTGGCCCCAAGGAGAAGAGAAGGCAGGAAGCAGGATCTGGATACTTCTCTATGCTTCATCTCAAGTCTTTCTGAAGCCAGCTCATGCTTTTATGATCTGTCACTAGGAATCCCTTTTGTAGCCACAAGTTGTTTGTGAGTGTCTTTATTTTTATGAGCCAGATTCCTCTTCTTTATTAACTTCATAACTCAAGTCTTGGTTAAGTTCCATAACTCATGAATAACTTGATACCCCAGTTAGGGCAAGGATTAGTTATAAATCATTACACATTTCTAAGTACAAATATATACTCGATGCCATACTTAACTGTTACAGGCCTCTTCCCCAGGTCTCTCTCCAATCAAATCCCATTCCTTTCTCTAACTCAGTGGTCGGCAAACTGCGGCTCGCGAGCCACATGCGGCTCTCTGGCCCCTTGAGTGTGGCTCTTCCTAAGCCTTAGGAGTACCCTAATTAAGTTAATTACAATGTACCTACCTATATAGTTTAAGTTTAAAAAAATTTGGCTCTCAAAAGAAATTTCAATCGTTGTGCTGTTGATATTTGGCTCTGTTGACTAATGAGTTTGCCGACCACTGATCTAACTCAACACCTAATGCGAGGCTCCTCCTGCTGGAGAGGGCAGATGCTGGGAGCTCTCAACCCTGCTCTGATTCTCAGCAGTGGCACTGTGGGTGTCAGATGAGGCGTCCACAGATTGAGATCCAGGTCAGTTTCTGCCATGCTCTGCCTGTGAGATGCGCGGCCACTGACCTCCCCGCTTTGAGCTTTGCTCTCTCATCTGAAAAGTGAAAAACTGAATGCTCTGCTTTCTTCGTACTTTAGATCAGTTCAGGTCCCCTCAGTGTAGACTAAAACCGGCAGCTTCAGCACACAGGCAAGCACACTGGACTTTCTCTTGGCCTCTGAGGAGGGCCTGAACCCCAAGCCACAGGAAGAGCAAAGCAGAACGGCCCAGGACACCCCTGCAATGGCCAGTTGTGGAGCTGCCCTCTCGTCCCTGCGACTCAGGTCCCCGCAGCCACAGACTGTGAGTCAGGCAAAGACATACAAACAGCAGGTGCACTAAGTGGCTTCTAGGTGGACTAAATCATGTGAGGGTGATGGTGATATATATATATATATTCCAAACCATGAGGCAACAGTTAGTTATGGAATACTGTTTCCTCATTTTTAAACTGATCAGTACATAGAGTCCTGGCTGGTGTGGCTCAGTTGGTTAAGCATCATCCCATGCACTGAAAGGTTGCCAGTTTGATTCCCAGTTAAGAGACATACCCAACTTGTGGGTTTGATCCCTGGTTGGGATGCCTTTAGGAGGCAATTGATCGATGTTTCTCTCTCAAATTGATGTTTTTCTCTTTCTCTCTTCTTCTCCCTTCCTCTCTCTCTAAAATCAATACAAACATATTTTAGCAAAAAAAATAAACTGATCAGTAGTACCAGGTCATCTCCAAATCTCTTATAAACCATGTGCTTTCCAAACACTGAAGCTAGCCTAACTCTATTTCTAATTCCCTCCATGACATCTTGTTCAGCCATCTTTAGAAGCCCCATGTCCACATTGTGGGGTGTCACAGGAACAGTAGTCAGGTGACTGATAAGCCGGACGGATGTGCCGCAGGAGACCAGCATCAGCCCTGAATAATGAGCAGGTTCATCTCTCACACTGTATTTTCCAGAAACCATAACATGTTCCCTTTGGTTTGTTTATTCACAGAGTCACAGAGTGACTCACTTTTTCAAGAATTTGGTGCTCACCGTAGACCAGGCATTATGCTTCGCATTGGGTTATACCGAGGCTCACGCACTGTAGGAAATGCAGACCCTCTTTCAACACTAATCACGCACAGTATGGCATGACAAGGGAGGGCTGAGCATGTTGTAGGCAGCGGGGAAGAAGCCAGGAGAAGAGCGAAGAAAGATGCAAGAGGAGAGTACATAACTGATGGAGTAAGGTCCTGGGGTTAGGATGGGCGGGTGGAGATGGAGCCGGAAGAAGACAGTATTCCCTCCAGTTTTTTAGAAAAATCCCTAAAGTTAAATAATTTTGAACCCTTAGATAATCTGAGTCTTCCAAGTGTTTGAATTTGGGAAGAGTCAGAAGTGGGAGTTTTCTTTACCATCCTGACCTCTGGCCAGGCCCCTAGATGCCGTCTCATTCTGTCTTAAGGGGCAGCAGCTGTCTGCATCTTTTCTTTGATTCTCCCTTAGCCTTGGTTTCTGCTGCCCAAACTCAGTCCCATGGGAGGATGAGTGGGAACTGAACATAGTTAAATGGCTACAAAATGGAGAGTGTGCACAAGAGTAAAATTATTTATACATGGGCATCTTCCGCTGGGAGAAATCGCTTCCCTGTCACTCTTTTATACCTCAGACTAAGGCTTAAGCACAACTCATTTTTCGCTTTTCCATTCCAATTAGCTGCATATTTTTAGCACGTGTTATATAAGGCTCATCTGCCCAAATTTGTTGGCTTGGGGCCTTTCCTTCCTTTCATTTCAGTGGTAGATTGACCCACGTGGTGGGATGACAAGTCTGTAAATAGCCTGCCGGAGGAGGGAGGGGGAAGGGAGCTCTGGAGATGAAGTGGGGGTTTGTATTTGGTATGCCAGAGCTAAATCCATCCCTTCTAAAAGAGGAAAGCAGAAAGAACGCACCATTCCAAACGGAACTGCACCGCGTTAGGAAAGGGCTGCTCCACCTACAACAAGCATGGGAAGGCAAGAAACAACTCAAGCAGGTGGAGCTGAGCGCCCACAGAGAGACTCCCAGACACCACTGAGAGGGGCGCGGAGGTGGCCAACCTCAGGTACAAATGCTCCAGGGGCTCCACAGCTGCAGACCTGTCTACTGCTGGCTTGTGCATTCACTCTGCGGGTTGCAGGCCATTCTAGGATGATCAGCACTGTCAATGGGAGGCAGTAAAAAGCAGGAAGTGGGAATGAGAAAACCTCGCCCTAGCCCAGCCGTGGGCAAACTACAGCCCGCTGGCTGGATCCAGCCCGTTCGGCTGTTCTATTCAGTCCGCGGAGCAGAGCAGAGGGTTCTCTTGCTCTCCCCTCCGCTCCTTCACCAGCAGCAGTGTTAACATGGCAACGTCGGAAACACGGCCGCAGCTCCTTCTTCTGAGTCCAGTTTAAGAACCCATTGTGGCCCTCGAGTCAAAAAGTTTGCCCACCCCTGCCTAGCCCCATCCCTGTCATCAACGCCTGTTGTTCTAGGGAACGTCTTTCACCTCTCTCAGGACCAGCATCCCTATGTTAAAACTATCATCACTTCCATATACAGGGTTGCACAAGGACTAAAATGGAACAATGAATGTGTCCAGAAAGAAGAATGTTGCATTCAAATGTAAAGCATTATTGTTATGAGTCTGAACCATAATCAATGATTACATCCCCCCCCTCCCCGCCCCCACCACCACTACCACCAAGTAAAATCTATAGAAAGCACTGGAAGCCACCTCCTCTCCAAGGTCACAGCATGGAACAAGTTGCTCTAGAACAGGGGTGGGCAAACTTTTTGACTCGAGGGCCACAATGGGTTCTTAAACTGGACCGGAGGGCCGGAACAAAAGCATGGATGGAGTGTTTGTGTGAACTAATATAAATTCAAAGTAACCATCATTACATAAAAGGGTACGGTCTTTTTTTTTTTTTTTTAGTTTTCTTCATTTCAAAGGGGCTGAATCCGGCCCGCGGGCTGTAGTTTGCCCACGGCTGCTCTAGAACCAGACTAAGGAGGTTTGGAGGGAGGTGAGAGGGAGCCCAGGAGTTTAGTGCTACCTTAGAGGGGTACTACCTTAGATCCCCAAAGAAAGACACCCTTCCCCAGGTCCCAGGCTCATTGGAGGCAAGTCTACAAACATGGGGACCCTTCAGTCCATCCATCCTCTTTCTCCTCCTCCATGCAACAGGCAACAGTTACCACAGAAGGCACACAGAACAAAGCCCTGGACATTTCAAAGACCACCCAAAGTCGCTATGGAAAAGTCTTCCTCCAGTTAAAGGAAAATAAAGTGTTTGTCCTCAGCATTCATCAAGTTAGCTGTTTACCAATTTAACGGGAAGACCAATATTCAAACCCACTGTAGGAGAGAGTGCCAGCCTCTATGAGATAAGTATGATCGCCTCCTGACTTGAGGTCTAGAGCTGAAACCCCTGCTCCATCACCCCTCAGGCTGAGCTGCAGAAGTGTGTAACATACCCCAGGTGGCCTATCTTTGGACCAGCAGTTACCGACTGGTGCTTAGCACACCTGGGTTCTGGTTAGGCACGGTAGGGGTGCTGTAGAAAGTATGGCCTTTGGGTCAGATAGACCTGGATTCATGTGGATTCACTAGGTGACCTTGAGGGAAGTATTTATTCTGTTTTCATAAATTATTTGTATCCAGAATACATAAAGAACTAAAAAAAAAATTTCCAGAAACCCTTTCTGGTGCCCCTGGCCCACAGGAGTGCCTCTCGGAACACTTCTAGCCATGACTGCCCATACCACTCATTTGATTGCTCACTGACAAGAGACACAGTGGCGTAATTTTTTTTAAAAAGCAATGGCTTACCAAGCCTCTCCATCTCAGTATCTCAACAATACATGCCGTGTCTACCTCATGGTTTTGCTTAATGCTCAAATATGATTACCTGTATAAAAGAGCTATGTAATCTGCCAATAATTTATAAGTACAAAGTTTCCTCTTCTTCACCGTCATCACCACCATAACTGCCTCCATAATCATCACCAGCATGACTACCACCACCCATCGTGATTCCATTCACTACCACCTCCATCATCCTATCATCACCATCATCTCCACCACTACCATCACTACCTCCATGATCACCACCACTACTATCATTACCACCAGCATCACAATCATCGCCACTGTCACCACCATGGCTGTCACCAACATCATCTCAGCGGCAACCACCACCACCTCCACTGCCATCACCACCATCATAACACACAAAGGATCCTTAGGATGTGGGCACTCCCATAACTCATTGAATTCACTAGCTCTGTCCTGCCTTGCGGTATAATGGAAATTCATGTCAGGCATTTCTTTGAAGAAAGTGGTTATATAGGGCAGCTGCCCTGAAACAAGGAGCAATAACCCCTCTGCTCTCCACGTGCCCTTGGCCAAGGCCCTGGGAAAGGAGAATTCAGAATTCACCAGCCAAGTTTCCATGCATATCATTGCAAGCCCCAGCAAACTCAATCAGCTGCTGAGCAGCACGCTGAAAATTCATGCCTGCCAACCTTGTCATTTCTCAACATTTCTGAGTTATTTATATTGCACAAGTCTGTGATATTCAAGTCCCCAGTTTCCTGGGATGTAGGAGAAACTGGCACAATTTTCTTCTAGAAACTCCCAAACACAAATGGATGGTACTGAGTTGAGGCTTCTAATATTCTGCCCCACTGAACTCTCCCAATCTGATTCCACCCACCTCAATCAGACTTGGAACAAACCCCACCCTTGGGGAAGCCCTGCATCGGGGCCAGGGAGGGCAACCCCGTCATTCTGTCTGCTATGAAAAACTAGGCAGTCCTTGCCCCAGGCCCACCTATTCCTGGAAGTCTGCCGAAGGTCTCCCAGGCCACAATGCCTGACAGCAGATTTCTCTCGTCAGCATCACAGACCTTAGCTCTTAGAAGATAACCTCAGTCTAGTGATCCTTGACCACTCTGTGCGCTCGCTGAGCTGCTCCAGCGTTCCCCGGTGGGCTCACGGCTGAGCTGGATGGATCTGAGGCCCTCAGCAAATACCCACTGATGACAGTGATAATAAAAATGCAGGCTGCTCGAACAGTGAGGTGAAATGAGTGTCAGGCCCATCTGCTAGCCCAGGGGTCAGCAAACTGCAGCTCACGAGCCACATGTGGCTCTTTGGCTCCTTGAGTGTGGCTCTTCCACAAAATACCGACTTCTGCGCATGGGCCACGAAGTTTCAATTGCACTATATGTGCGCACCTGCACGTGGTATTTTGTGGAAGAGCCACACTCAAGGGGCCAAAGAGCTGCACGTGGCTCGCGAGCCGCAGTTTGCCAACCACTGTCAGCTAGCCTACAGGGCCTGTAAGGAAGGAAAGGAGAAAACCCTCACCCTTTGGGAGAAGTCCTCTGCCGCAAACTTGAGAAACTGGGCATCTTCAAAACTAGTCCTCAAGCTTGGGTTTCCCAAGATGAGGCTCCAGACATTTCTCTACTTTAAGACTTTAGCAAGCTTACCCTTGAGGCAGGTTTGGGTGCTTTTAAAACACCCTGCCCACCCCGCCCAGCATCGTCTGCCCTGCTCCTCTTTCTTCAGTGTTCCCCAGTTTCCACTCACTGAGCCCCTCAGCCCTGGCTGCCACGGCCCTCAGGCTGGCGTCTTGTCCGCTGTGTGCATTCCTGTCCACATCCCGCTGGCTCAGGAGCAGGAGGCATCCAGAGCTCCCCGCTGTCGGCACAGCCCAGGCCTGGCGTTGGTAACTGGCCCATGTCCTCCACTGTATCTGCCCTCCAGCCCACTTCCCAGTTCTGCATTCAGCCTCGCTTCTCCCATCAACCACTTTCTGTGGAACTCTGCGACAATCACTGCAGGTCAAAACATTTCTCTCAGCACTGTGTCTGAGGCCAGTAACACAACAACAGTGTCTCTAGGGAACATTTGCCGAACACGTACCATTGGCCAAGTGCTCTTCCAAACACTCGACATGCATACACTGCTTGAAGCACTGCAACACCCTGGCAGGCAGGGAAGTGGTATTTTCCCTGGTGAGTTAAATAACTAACCCAAGGTCCCACTTCTGGGACCGGGCAGAGCCCAGATCCAGTCTGGGCCGGAGGCTGAATCCCAACCTCTGCTCTCCTGCCTCCACAGGATGCCCATGACCAGCGAGGAGCGCTCCCTTTCAACCCACCCAGCACCCACTGTTTCCTTAGTATCTCCTCACTTTCAGTCCTTCATCTTCCTTTCATTCAAAACAACTGGTCTGGTAAAGAAAGCCTCGAATTTGGCACCAGAACTTTTCTTCTGGCAGTAGATGTGTTTGCTTTACCTCTCCCCAAACAAAAGTGTATTTGTTCCCTTTGCTACGACGATCAAGAAGCAAATGACTTAGCAATTAAAGGGCAGGGATGCAGAGTCAATGCCACCCACAAGGAGAGGTTCCCAGGATGTTCTGAACAGACACAAGTCACAGGAGAGGGAGCATGTGGCCCAGTGGGTTGGGTCCATTTGTTAACTGGAATCAAGGCCTATGGAGGGATTGCTCACACTTATTCTTTTTCTGTCTCTGTCTCATATATATATATATATATATACATATACATGCACACGTGCGCGCGCACACACACACAGGGTGGGGTAAAAGTAGATTTACCATTTTGAGGACATGAAACAGTTTATATTTTATTATTATTTATTAGTTACTGTATAATTATTTATTAATTATTGCATTATTTTCCATATGAACAACTGTAAACCTACTTTTGCCCCACCCTGTATATATTTATATTTATCTTCTTGCCCCACAAGGAGCCTAGGACATACAAACTCATGTTTAAATGCTAATTTATTCATGTCACTCTTCTAAAACCTTCCAATAAACCCTTCTCCCTGCATTGCCTGCGGCACCCAAGAACCCTGAGCTCTGGTGAGCATGGTTCCCACCACATTCCTATTACATTCCTAGCGCACTCCAACCACGCCACCTTTGCTGAGAAGGCTCTTCCTGCCTGGAATGTTCTCCCTCCTCCCTCCACTCTCTGCTCATAGAAATCCATCCTCCAAGGCCAGCCCCAGCCCCACCTCCCCATGGAGCCTTCCAACCCCGTGGAGCCTGAGGGAGCTCCCTGCTCTGTGTGCCTACCTCACGAAGCTGTGCTGCAAAAGGCAGCGCCTAATTATACAGCAGCATACATTGTTCCCCTTGTGGAACTAGTCTGGGGGCAGACATCACGTGCCTTCGACTTCTGTATCGGCCACAGCCTCTGAAGCAGGGCCGAGAACACAGGGAAGGCGATAACCACACTTAGCTGGTTGATGGGAACTGGAGATGTCCCTGCGCTCTGCTCTCCCTCAAATGCCGGTGTCAAAACGACAATGTGCAGGCCAGAGCCACAGATCCCACCCACCCACTCGGCATCTCCTCCCAGACCCCACTGTGAGCCTCAAGGAGCTGGGCTCGCAGCGTGTCCACCTGACACTGTTCTGGGCACCCAAATCCTTGAGGGCGGAGGAACAGGTTAAATCCTCTCAAATTACCCAGCACCCATATCTCCAGATCAGAAAACTCTCAAAACCTCAAGAAGAATAAATGTGTCACAGCGTGAACTGGGGGCCCGGGACCTATGGTTTCTGCATTTCCTAAAAGACGTTCAGTGCTGCAGTCTCTCCCACAGGAACTTTCTGAAATGCTCTCCATGCAGGGAGGCCTCGTCCTCTATTTCTCCCCATACAAACACACATTCTGAGGAAGATGTTCAAGCACCATGTTCCTCCCTCCATCATAAGAGCAAAGGCTCAATCTCTGTTTCTGTCCTTTATCCTGCTTTGCAGAAGGGATGTGGTCTTTCCTCCCCTCATATCCTGGAGAAAGAACTGCCAATCCCTGTAAACCTGGGGGGGTGGGACGCGATCTGTGTGCACTTATTATTTCCAAGGACTGACAGGTGAAGGATGGATTCTCAAGTGGCAGGGATTTACCATAAAACCAGAGCTGCAAGAGAAAGGTGTGGTGTTCTTAGGCGTTCAAGCACATCCCAGAGCCAGGTGAGATACACATGTTCTCACCTTGTGGTCTCAACTTCATGATAATCTCCAGGCAACCGAAAGCCAGCTGCTTAGCAACACAAGCTTGTGCGTCTCTAGGAAAGAGCGGCTCTTACCTGTGGTGAGCACAGGCCTGAGCTGGAGGCGCCCTAGGCAGTCAGCTGCCAGGCAGAGACCAGCACATGGGCTTGGGCTGAGGGCAGCCAGGAGGAAGGGTTTAATAAAGATAGTCGGTATGAAGGGAGTGGGCAGCAGGTTGTTGAGAAGTTACAGGAGAAATTCAAATAGGCTACAATTCCAGAGAAGAATTCACGCCCCTCCAGAGGGCTCGAAACACTTCCTTGTACTTGACTTCTTACCCCTCTGTCTCCTTCTCTAGACGCTACCCTTGGGGTACAAGAGAATTTGGCTTTCGAGAGGTCTCAGAGTCAGCAGCTCAGCCAGTTACAGAGACTCTGGAGGGCTCTAGTCCAGCTCGTCCCCACTGAATCGCGCTAAACACAACAGGAAGCAAACAGGGATTTGTGAACCATTATTTGCCAGATGTTTATGGAACTCAGCTTTCCCAGATGCCATGGAAAATAGAAACAAAAAAATATAGGATCAGAGAGCATGTAGTAATTCTGGACATAGGATGCCGGGCTGGAGTGCAAACTCCCACTCACCGGCTCTGGGTTCTTGTGAAGAACAAATGCGGGAAGGAGTGTCTGGAGGAAGTTTTGTCTTGCTGTGGAGCTGTAGTATCAACATTATGATACATCAAGGCATCTGCCCTAAGCAAGGGCTAAAGTGATGGAGAGAGACCAATGCACGCAGCAGCATGAAATATGAAACCGCACACGGGTGCGTGGCCAGGAAAAGGGAAGTGAGAGGCTGGAGTCCTCACTGCCCAGGTCACAAACTTCTTGCCTGAAAGCTGAGCAGTGGAAAGCATAGGAAACCCAATTCGCCTTCATCCAGAGGGGTCCTCAGGGACAGACAGCTCCTCTGTCATTGGTTTAACTGTTCTGTGTCCAGACCAATTATATGGATTTAACCATCCAGGCCACGGCAGTCCCCCCGAGTCCGAGACAACCTCCAACTGATGTCAATAGACACTCTGCCATCTCTGCCCCCCATCCTTCAACTTGGCCTCCCAGAGGAGCATCAGATCATTAGCAAGAGTGTTCACGCCAGCAGGTACACTCAAGAAAATCAAATCCCAGGGGAAAGGATGCCCCAGTGCAGAAAAGGTTTGATTTTGAGATCTCAGAGCACCTCCCACCTGCAATCTCATCTAAACCTTCGTGTTCATTGTCCCTATCTACGGGGCACATGGGTACATATCATTTATAATTATAATTCTATCCCTCCAAATACCAAAATACCAATATCAGAAATAGTCTAGAAACCAGTTAACTGCCTCCAGTGATTACACATCCAAGTCCATTCCCTCCAAGGCATGCTAGTAAGTATGTACTGAGCCTTTCCGTGCACCAGTGGGCGTCACTCCCAGGAGGGGCGGTCAAAATGAAGACCAGGCTGTGGCCCAGAAAGGCTGTGGCCCAGAGGCATTATATAACTCCATGTTTGCGTAGCCTGGCCCATTACGATGACTACATAAAGCCGCTCACAGCCAGAGACGCCGGGGCCCGGGGCGCTGGCCACCGGGACCGCCCTGTCCGTCCACCGGCTGCTTGCTAGCTGTATAAGCTTGGGCAAGTGACCCAATGAACTCTGTGACTGAGTTTCTCAATCTGGAAGATAGGGACAATAATAGCAAATAACTCGCTGGCGTGTTGGGAGGAACAAACACGCCATCACATGCAACACTCACGAAACAATGTCTGACACAGAATAAGTGCTCAATTTAGGTCAACTATTGTATTTTCCCCGTCTTTTCTTGAACATTCCTGTACAAGTTTCTGTGTGGCCATCTGTTTTCATTTCTCTTGAGAATACACCGAGGGGAGGAATTGCTGGGTCAGATGGTGATTCTACATTTCATCGTTTGAGGAACTGCCAGGCTGTTTTCCAAAGCAGCTACACCATTTTCCATCCCCGCTTTTGGTTAATTATTGAATGGACCAGTTAGAAAACCTAAAGCTGAGGCTTTAGTGCACACTCCTTCGTCTTCTAAAATTTACCCTCACCTGAGGTCACTTTACTTTCCTCCGTGCGACCTTGGGAACAGAACTTTACTCTTGTCAAAGGGAAATTTGACGGTGAGGTTGTTCAGACCCCGCCTGAACACCCGAGAGTAAAGCTGTGTCCTTTCCCGCCAGTGGGGGTCCCAGTTCTTGCCCTACTGGCCCTGGGGCTGCAGAGAGGAAGATGACAGAGGTGTTTGCACCAGTTGGGCACGTCCAGTTGGAAACAAAGCCTGAGAAGATGGATGGCCGGCCAAGGTCACTCGACAATAAGCAGGGCCAGGACGAGGGAAGCCAGTTCTGTGCCTCACACTGAACCAGGCAGGTTCTTTGCTGCTCCCACTCACCTCCTTTCCATACCTAATGGACCCTGGCGCTAGCAGAGACGTCACACATGCTTGTTTACTTCTTTAGGGAGGTCTCACATTTACTTCCTTCTGCTTTCATTTGTCAGAACAAACCCCATGCACGCGGTGGCCGATGTCCCTGGGTTGTTTACTGTGCTTTTCTCCAGCCCCCAGCCTACAGCCACAGGCGGCCTAAAAGAGCAGAGGTGGCTCTCAGCAGCCAGCCCAGGGCTCCTGCGCTGCCTTCCCCAGCTTTTCCGGGGCCCGTGCCTCCTGGTGTCCTTCCACACCCTGGGTTTCCTCCCTGTTCTCCAAAGCATGAGCCAAACAGCCCCGAGCACCCCCCGGTGCCAGCTCACCACAGGAAAGGGGGACCGGAGGAGAGGCGCAGCCTCGCTTCCCAATTCTGGCCAAAACAAGGCATTAGCACACACTTCAGCGGAAAGGCAGTAAATCAAGCGGGACTGGAGGGCAGAAGACAAACACCTTGACATGCACTGGCTCTCCTGTGGCCTCCCTCACCCAGCAACGTGAGGGTCACACGCTTCGGAAAGGAAGAGGGTCTCCAGGGCCAAGGCAGTGCCGGGGGAGCCAGCTCGGCCTGCCCACACCTGGTCTTCTAAGCTAAGCTAATGCTAAGGACTGTCTGTCAGCTCTCATTCTCTTGACAGGTTGTCTGTACTACATCATCAACATCTCTTTTCTACCACCTCCCCACCTTGTCCTCCCACCCCTGAGGTTCTCCTGTTTTCAAATAAAGTGAAACCAGCTGTTTCCCTAACAACCTTGATTTACATACACCTTCCTACCAAGCCAATGAGCTGGCTCTGGCCTCACTGTTCTGACACTCCCTGGGTGGCTGTCAGTCCCAGCTGTGGCACCCTGGACACTGCCATATCCTGCCAGCTCTTCCCCAGTTAGTGCCTCGGGGACCCTGAAGTAGCTTATGCTTTCCTCTACCTTCAGAGAGGCCCTCATTTCTAATCCACAGAGGCCTTCCCGTGCCCCTAGCCCACAACCACCCCATCTCACACGTTCATTTTCATTTGCCTCTGACATCTCTTGAATAGCTGCCTTTTTATATTATATTCATCATAAAAACTATGTAAGACTATTAAAGAACACCTGGGAAATGAAACAGGTGTAGAAGAAAACACATCCAAAACTCCACAAAACACTCAGTATTGTGAGTTATTTCCTCTCCGTGTGTGTGTGTGTGTGTGTGTGTGTGTGTGTGTGTGTGTTCGTTCCTTTCCACCACAGATCTGGCCTGTTTCCTCTTCAGTTCTGCCCCTCCCCTATTTCTATTTACAAAGGAAGCACCTTGAAGACAAGGACTGTCTGACAAGAAAGGGGAACAAAACTTGGGCCCTGAAAGGAGTGTGCGATTTCCAGCCTCGTGGTGTTCTGTGTAAAAGTCTCTCCTCTGGGCTTCTGCAAAGCAAACTCATGGGTTGGGCTGTCTGAGAACCCACGCTTCCCCCCTCCTCCCCACTGCCTTCTTGCCAACCTCCGCCACCTGACGGGCTCCTGTATGCCTTGGCCCTCGTCTTCCCAGCCCCACCACAGAGGACTCACTCCGGCAATCAATCTGGCCCATGAAAAAGAATTCCTATATGTGCCCTTAGTTTCCAGCTGGCAGATAGATTGGTTTACTATGCACAACCATGAAAGCTTCAGGAATTTGGTTTGAATATGAATCATCTGGATTTAAAGGAACTATAGGAACCTAAAAACGATTTAAATGGTGATTTTTCTCTCCTCCCATTGCAGTCTGAACTCCCTTCTTGTCTTTATGCCACATCGTCTTTTGCACACATGACCCTTCATAACAACAGCTACCTTCTCCTTGACTGCTCAACAAGTCCAGGTGCCTGGCGGCTCTGGTCCTGTCGTCCTCCACCGTTCTTGTAAATGTTAGCTGAATAGCACAGGCTTAATCTCAAATGTGTGTTGTTGATAATGCTGTTTGGTACAATGGTCAAGAGCTAAACTAAAAATAAGTAAGTGAGTTACAATTTTGAAAAAAATTTTGAGTAAAGCACTATTAGAGACTGGACATTATGAGATAAAGATAAAGCCCTGGCCAGTATGACTCAATTGATTGGTCATCGTCCAGTGCACTGTAAAGCCACTGGTTCGACTCCTGATCAGGGCACATACCCAGTTTCGGATTTGATCCTGGTCAGGATGCATACAGGAGGCAACCGATTGATGCTTCTCTCTCATCTCTCTCTCTCTCTCTCTCTCTCTCTCTCTCTCTCTCTCTCTCTCTCTCCCCTCCCTTCCTCTCTCTCTAAAATAAATAAAAACACATTTTTAAAAAAAGAAATAAAGCTAAATCCCACCTGACAGACACCCCACTCAAAGTGGAGAAGGACATGTGCCCCCATCTCCCTTCCACAGCTGGCACATGAGGGTTCGTCTGCAGTGGTCAGTAAGCACTATCATGGGGCTTTACTGAGGACACATGCTCTGTTAAAACTATGGTCTAGAGATCAGAGCACCTAAGAGTCTATATTTGGCTAAAGAAATACTCAATGGGAGAGGAAGTGAAAATCCCCAAACAAAACATTATTACTGCGGACTTACCTTTGTCAACTAATACATTTCCTCAGTGTAAAGAGAAGAAAACTATTACTCTCTCCTGCCATAAGAACACTACATCCTAGATAACTTGAAAGGAAAAATAAGCAGTGACCGAAAAGACCAACACAAAACCCACCAGGTACCACGTTGGTCCTGCTCTGGGTCTACAGTTCCTCCTCGGCATGGCCATGCCTCACGTGAGCCCCAGAATCATCCTAAACTCTCCAGATCCTGCCATCTTTTCAGAGCGAAGTGGTAAATTAAGACAAATTCGGAAAAGTGTCCTAATTTTTCTGACATTACTGTTCTGAGAGACAGGGTGTAAGTTGATGCTATGGAAGTCCCCAGAGGGGGGTCAGGGACATACCCTTCTGAGTTCTCTCAGGTCCCTCCAGTCCACCCACATCTCTTGCCATTTCCCCGCAACCAAGGGTCAAGGGCACATGTAACTGAGTCACACCAAAACAAGGTCATGACATGGCTCTACCAGCACCAACCTCTGCTGAGCAAACTGGCTCATGTGGAAAAGATCATGTGGCTTTGGAAAAACCTTTGGGGAGAATTAAAAATCTCTAGGAGGCTCCAACATCTTTCATTTGTCCTTCATTCACTCTACAGGTAGAAAGTACTTGCTCCTAGAAAGGCCCCCAGGAACCTAACTCTCTAATGATGAAGGGAGCTTTAGTGAATTCTAAAACACTCATGCAAAACAGCCAATTCCAAATCTTATGAATATTTAAAACCTTTCTTCTTGCAAATTCATGCTATGGATCTCAAAGATGTGCTTGGAAGCTAACATCAAATGTACTGGCCCAACACTTTTAAAAATCTATTTATTCCTAAAAATATAAAATCAAATAGTCATTGGGCTGAAAGAACAGCATACCCCACTCCTCCATTATTTTACATTATTGCACAAAACTCCAGATATCAAGAAAGAACAAAAACCTCTCTAGTCTAAAACACACTATGGTAAATCCTAGGATATGGACACCTTTTTCCAATGGCTGATAACAACAGAAAGTAGAAATCTGAGGAGGGAAGACCAAGAAAGGGTTCTCTATGGGGTCTGCATGTGTAATCCCCAAGTGCTGGGTGCTCCTAGATAGCTATGCATGGTATTCATTCCTTCCCATATGTGCCCGGTCCATAAAAGCAACATGTGATTAATTTGCCATCCATAAAAGACCCTATAGACCAGCGGTTGTCAACCTGTGGGTCGCGACCCCTTTGGGGGTCGAACGACCCTTTCACATGGGTCACGTAAGACCATCGGAAAACACATATATAATTACATATTGTTTTTGTGATTAATCACTATGCTTTAGTTATGTTCAATTTGTAACAATGAAATTGGGGGTCACCACAACATGAGGAACTGTATTAAAGGGTCACGGCATTAGGAAGGTTGAGAATCACTGCATAGACTCTTAAAAATTCCTAATGTGATGATGGCTCATTGACATTAACATGAAAATGAGAACGATACCTGCTGTGGAAAGCCATGTACCCTCCTCCCAGTTAATACTAAAACCAGAACTTTGGGAAGGGGGTCACTCAGCCAGGTAACCTCACTTTACAGATGAGGAACCACGGTCAGAAAGAGGCGTGGGCTTGCCCAGGTCAGCTCCCTAGCACTGGCAGAAGCAGAACTTGCTCTCAGCATTGTTTCCTCTGTATTTGGTGAATGATGTTATCTTTTGACAAAAGAGTTGTTCAGAGATGCTAAAGTAGGATGAGGGAGACTGTTCTACTGTGACCAATGAAATGATGGGTAAAGACCCTGGAATTGCTTAGCCTAGTGGGGGGAAAGCCTTAGGAGAAAACAAACACTGTTTTAGTCTCTGAAGAGCTATCAATGTGAAGGACATGACAGATGTGCTCCGCAGAGCTCCGGGGATTGCCCAAAGCCTGTGAGAGTGAGAGCTAAGGGCAAACAGGATTTGGACCAGCCCTCAGGGGAAGTTTCTATAAGAAGGCGCATCCCATAAGGCATGGGCTGCATGCTGCTCTGCATGCTGTAGGCTCTTCACCCAAAGCCTGGTGTGAGGAGGGAGAGAATGCTGGCACCCAGAAATAATACACAGGGAATCCTCTTTAGGGTGGGAGTTTGAACCAGCCCAGCAGATCTTAAACACGGGTGATGGTGGGAATCTCTAGGAATGCTATCATATTTAGAAGACTAAACCCATGGGTGGAAATTGGCCTGGAAATAGATACTTAAAATACACACACATGACTGCAATGATTCCATAATTCAATGAAATGGGTTAGCGGTGCTCATACCACGGCCCATAGTATGAAAAACATTTTTGCATGGAAACTCGGGATACACACATATCTACATAACTGACACACAAGTTTCACAAACAATCGCTGCCCCTCCTGCATGATACAATGTGATATTTTCTATTTCATTTCATATCTATTTTTTAAAAGTTGGTTGAGACTCACTACATTCATTTCACAACCAACTGATGGGTCACTTTGGAAAACACTGAACTACACAACCAACCTTCAAGAAACCAAGAAACAGAAAGTAAAGGTGAGAAAAAGAGAGTGTGCCCACAGGAAGAAAGGAACGTGGGTTAGATTTCCTTGGCATTTTGCATGTATATGGTTTGCTTATGTTGGGTACAGATGAGAAGGGACCAAGCAGAACCTTGAAGCAGGTGCTCATTCAAAAAGGCATTCAAAGAGACGGTTGCTGTACTTAAAAACATTACAGGCGGGCAGGCAGGTGCTGAATCCTTTAGAAGCAAACCTTCTAATGCACATGAGTTAATCTTCCTTTGGAGAGCTTTGGACGGGCAGCAAAGATCAGACTAATCTATGCAGCTTCATTATCCTAGCGATTGAAAGGGCGCTTTCTTCCTTTACACCTGCATTATTATTTGAAGAAAATGGCTGTTAATTAAAAATGTAGCAAAACTTGCCCAGAGCCCAGTGTGCCCCATCATCCTATGGTGAAGGAAGCCACTATGGCCCAGGTGTGGTGGGAGGGCTTGGGGGCCAATGGATGACCTTCCCTGTAAAGGTGAGCTCTTCAAGGTCAGCTAAGGACATGCATATGTCTCCAGGCTCTCAGAGAAAGAGGGAAGTTGCAGGTCTCTCCCACCTGTTTCTCTGCTTTTTTTGTCAACCTGATCATTCAGGGCCTCCTTGCCTGATACCCAGATGGCTAAAATGTAGCATAGGGGAAAGCACAGAAGAGTGCCTCTCACACTGGAACGTGCATGTCCATTAACTGGACCTCATTCATATGCAGATTCCGAGTGGGTCTAGGGTCTGAGAATCTGCACTTCTAATGAGGTTCCCAGTGATGTCCATGCGACTAGACTTTGGAGCCAGGTATATTGGGATTTGAATACCTACTCTGCCATTTTCTATTTGTAATACTTTTGGAAAATATTTTCAATAACTTCATTGGGGTGGGAGCGGGAGTTCCTGTTTATAATGGAAATGTAAAAAAGGGCAAGTTATTTCACTTCTCTGAGCTCAGGCTGTTCTGTAAAAAGGAAATAACAACCTGCACCTTTGGGGTCCCGATTGGAAACTCTCACCCATGCTCTCTCCTCCCCGTACAGTCCCGAAAGTGGCGCCTCCCCACACTGTCCCACTCTTTCACTGGCCCTTCCGTCTAGTCAATTCAGTGCACACTGGCCTCTCTACCCTTAACTTTCCCTTGAGTCTGCTCTGCCCAAGGACACCAGGAACCAACCGGGGGCTCTGCTCAGTTCTCATTTGATGGCTCTTGAACACCTGACACTGCTAACTACCCCTTCGTTCTTAAAACGCTCTTTGGTTGGGGGACCAGCCTCCACACTGAGGTTTTCCTCCTGCTCCTTTAGTCAGTCCTTCTCCAGCTGCTCTGTTCCAGGCCCGTGGGGCTTCCGCAGGCTCTGCCCGTGGCTGGCTTTCTGTCAGGTTCTTTCTTCACACACGTCTTTAATCACCACAGCATCAGGATTCTCCAAATGCTGACAATCCCCAAATCTGAATCTATGCCACAGAACACTCCTCCCAGCTCCAGACCCAGAAAGCCACCAGCCCTCTGGACACTATGTCCCCAAGACATTTCCAACTTCACATGTCTAAACAGACCTTGTCAGATCCTCTGTGGTCTGTGTTCAGTCCGTGGACCCCCCATCCGCCCATCTTATTAGCTATTTAAGGCATTATGGCATTTACCCTCAACTGGCTGGTATCATTATTTTTTGAATTCCCATACAGATTTATCATCTCCCTAAAAATTATGTAGTAAATTCCCTAATGCCCTCAGAGCACTTAGCATGATGCCATATGTGTATTTGTAATTTAAGTCGCCAATAAGTTATTTCAGGAACCAGAATGTGAATTACACTTGCTACACATGCAGAGAAAACTGCATCCACTAACAGGTGTTGGCACTGTTAACGGTTTCTATCCACAAAGGAAAACACTAGGCTCCATTAAGTTTATAAGGAGGTAATTCTGAGAGACGGAGAAAGAGAAGGGCGGGGGGTGGCAAAATCCTTGCTTTTCTAGGGTTTAAGGACAAGACACTCAAATTACGGCAGGCTGGCATTATCAGGAAAGTCCTGGAATTATCAAGGATGAGAGGTACTCATTGTAATTCACTATAGCACATCTGTTTACACACCTGGCTCCTCTCTCTGAAACACCTGGATGGTAGGGACAATGTCTGCAGGTTATATCCCAGAAACCCTGACTGTGCTCGATATATTAGGGTTGTCCCACTGAGCTATGGGTAGATGGACAGGTGACAGACAGGACAACTAGCCTACTGATGCTGACGTAGGCCTTTCGGCCCTAAAGCTGGGGCTTGAGAGATTATCTGAACCTCAGAGACTTCAAGCAGCTCTAAGATGAGAATCTCCTGATCCAAGCGGCCCAAAACCCAGGGCTCCACTTGGTGTTTGACCGAGCCTTCTCCTCATATGAAGTGTTCACAAGCTGTCTTACTTCTCTATAATCTTGGGATTAGAGAAGACACACAGGATGAGAAGACTGGTCTAACTTCCTCATTATGTTAAGTGGCTCCATACAGTCCAACACTATCACCATGTTACTATCGTGTCCCCACAGTGGCCTAGCCAGGTGTGGGCTTGCATGTCATCAGGACATTCATTCTGGGCTCTGGTGTGGTTGGGGGGCCCCATGAGGCTTCCAGACAGAAGACTGCAAATGTACATGTGGCCCCCTTCCAGATATCTGAGCTCAGTATGTCTGTTTAGTCATTGCCAAACCCTCCATCTCACAGACTCTCTTCAAAGCTTTTTCTTTGAAATTTACTCTGTATTAGGAGCCTTCAAGTTCCACCTGGCTGAACCAAGAACGGGGCCCGGCTGGTTCCGTGCTGATTTCTGGGGAGATATGCTTCTGAAGAGCATGGCTGAGGCCACTCCATGCCACCTGCAAAGCCTGTCTCTCACTGTCCCCAGGGAGGTTCCTCCCAGCCTCCTGAATTATCACCACTGCCAGGAGCTGCAGACACCTTCTCTTGACAAAGTCTGGGGCTGTGAGCCTCCCCCTCCACAGCCAGGGCCCTGCAGCACCTTGGTCCATTCGGCAAGAATCCATATTCCCAAGGCAAAGCGGCCCTCCTCCACCAACAGAAGGCAGAGCGGGCCCAGAGTGATGGGAGGTGACGGCTATAATTTCCCCTCTCTTTTCCCTCTCACGGTCTGCGTACCTGGAGCACACTCCGAGGGCAGTGCCCTGCAGCTGGAGAGGTGAGAATTATGGGGTCCCCATCTGTCACTCACCAGCCATGTGGCTTCAGGCAGGACACTTACCCCTCACCTCATCTACTCCACCATCCCTGCCTATCTTTCAGAGTGTTGTAGAGAGGCTCCAAAATGATGAAAGTGCACTGGAAAATGCTTGCTTTTACTATTGGTAGTTTTCTTATTGCTATGATCAATATGTCCTATGGGTGAGAGGCCACTCAAGGGAAGGAAGGAAGTCCCAAAACACACACACTCAGTTACCAAAAGGTTTGGGCAATATTGTCCCAGTTCAAGGCAAACTAAAAATTCTCCATTTTTCTCTAGTTTCTTTGTCAACGCCCCTCCCTGCCCATGACCACGGCTCCACGGCAATGTCCCCAGTCCTTGAAGCCAGATAGCATTAGCAGACTAGTTACCTCTGGCCTGCAGGACTCCTCAATGCTCGGAAAATGGACGGACAGAGACTGGCAGTCCATCCTTCTGCTTGCAGGCAGGACTTACAAAGAATATTCTTTTCAAAAGCAACTGCTTGTCTGGTCTCCAGGGTTTCGGGAGCAGGGACCACGTGCAGCCCAGGGGCATGGCCTCCCTGGAAATGGAGTCACAGCTGCTCTGGCCACATTTGGGATTTGTTGACCCACTGCCCCAGGAGACAGCCATGTTCCACATGCATAACCCATCGCTGCTGAACAGGCAGAACGCGCACCGTATAGCAGTGTGCAGGCGATACCGCCTCCCCCGCCTGTTTCCTCAGTGACGCGTTTTTTGAGGAATGGTGGGGAGGGCTGCATTGTGGTGGAGCTGGGAAGGTGTTTACAGGAAAAGGACACAGCTTGTTGTTTTAAATACCCATATCAGCATTTTCTTTCCATTTCAGTCAGAGGAAATTTGCACAGAAAACCCCTTTAGGCTGAAAACACCAGTGGTCAGTATCTCCTGTGATACTGAAGCAGGAAACCCAACCTTTGCTTAAGTTAGAACAAGCAGACCCAGAAGTGAGCTGCTCGCAGCAGCCAGCCAGATCCCCAACACTGAAAATACATCCATGACCTGCAACAAGCTCCCTACACACACACACACACACACACACACACACACACACACACACGTGTGTGTGTGTGTGCGCGCATGCGCGCGCCCCTGCACCGACTTCATGCGCATGGTGTGCTGCCCGCAGAATTCAGCATTTGCCCCTTTCCAGCACCTCCGGGCCTGCTCCTTGCTCCCTGTCCAGGCCTGCAGCTCCAGCCCCGAGGCCTTGGCTGTGTTCTCCCCCACCTCGAACCTTCTTTTCTCCCGCTCCACCACTGTCCACCCCCTCAAACAGGTGGGAAGGGGGAGAGGACTAGAACTAATGTTCGCTGAGCACCTGCTATGTGCAAGACACGTGCTAGGCTCCCCAACAACACACAGCCCTTCATTTAATGCTCGTAACCACCATACTGAAAAAGGAGAGAAGTCCAGGCTCTGAGATAGTAAGAAACGCTCCCAAAGACCCTGAGCTAATAAGGGGGAGAGTTCGAGTTTGAACCCCGGCCTGCCTCTGTGGAAGGTGCTGCCGGCTTCCCTTTCCACCGAACTGCTTGGACCCCAAGGCAGCCTTAGAACAGAGAAAGCACGTTTGGGTATAGGACTGTCTCCCCTGGGATGGCAAAGCCTTTCGGGGCAGGGTGCTCGTTTTAGCACTCTCTGGATTCCTCAACTCTCCCCCCCACCCCCAGGTACCCCAAGCTTGCACGCAGTCACTGCACACAGCCCTCAGGAATCCAGAAAGACGACCGTTTTATGGTGAGGCCCCACTTGTGCACAGTGACTTTTTTATTTTTTAAACAGCAACTTAGCCTTGACATTCCTAGAATAATTAACTACAAATGGAACTTACAAGTCATTACCCTTAGGTGTTTCGTTTTGCTTTAGAGAGAGTGTAGGAGACCTCCTCACACATTCCTGGCCACGCCCCTGGGGGCCAGTTTACTGGAAAGGGCCACGGACAGAAATGCCGCTCCGTCACGTCTCCCTGGCACATAAGCCGAAGTGTGATTCCGCTTCCATGTGAGGGAGAAGGCAGTAGACTGTCACCATGGCAACCCTAAGCCGCATGTGAAGTGAGAGCCTGAAGAAGATTTGGGGGAAATGAAGTTGTGGTTGGCCATGTGTCTGTCCCACCTTGTCAAGGGCAGTGGTTTGGAATCCCAGGCCGGAAGGCAGGAGACAGGTAGGGTGACTTGGAGGGGACCTTCCAGGAATGAATCCAACAACCACTGCATGGCTGGCTCCTGCCTGGATGGCTTTCTACGTGCTTCGCTGTGGAATGTTAACCTAACCAGGAAAACTAAACATAGTGTGTGTGTGTGTGTGTGTGTGTGTGTGTGTGTGTGTGTGAGACTGAGAGAGAGAGGGGAAGAGATTGAATCATTTGAAACATTTTCTAGATTCTTTCCCTATGGTTTTATTTGTTTGTGTTGATTTTGTTTGCTTTATCTGCTATTTCAACCCCTTTTTAAACTTTAGAGAATTCTCAGTGATGTACTTTAGACACAATATGGTCCGTATCATTTCAGGAGCAGCCCTAACACCGAGCTATAGGCTGGCCACAAATCCAGAGTCTTCCTCCCTGGTATGAAATCATGATGCTTGGATGGGGCAAATTCTGACCCGCAGTATCAGCAAGTCTACTGAACTGTCAATATCCTCTCGAATCAGAATGTGTGTGTGCACCCAGGTCTGTTGCCCTCTGCCCTGTGGCCTTGGGCAAGCTCATAAACAATTCTGAGCCTCAGTTTCCTGGGGACCATAATCTTAATCTTCTTTCAGTTCATAATGGCAGTCTGAGTATCAAACAAGATAATGACTATAAAAGTGCCTTGTAAGACATAGTATAATCCACAAATGGAAGGACATGGTGCTGTTATCATCCTATTATTAATATATGCAGGATTTAATACAAAGAAGTCGCGTTACTAAGGACATTATTTTAGCACAACAGCTTGATGTTTTTCTTCCCTAAACTTCTCCCAAGTTCAAAGAGGCAATGAAAGACAGAAGCCTGCGTGGCTGGCTGGCGTCAAGGTCAAAACTCAGTCATGCATTTTTACGTGGCACAAAGAGTGGCCAATCGATTAGACACAGAAATCAGAGTGCTAAGGAGGACGCTGCCTGAACAGATGACTGCAGGGCTCAGCGGAAGGAGGTACAAATTTGCCAGCCACACAGCCTTCCTGCTGCCCTCTCTCCCCAGGATCCTGCCCACCGTGGAGGATAGTACTTCTCTCACAGGGAAACGTGGCAATGCTCTCAGCGAGGGCCTCCACTTTGCCCAGTGGAAACACGTTCGCCTCATACAGTCTTGTTCCTGTTCAGGAACCTGTGGGCGTGAGAAAAGAAATAAACGCAGTGTACAAGGAGTGAGGGGCTTTGCTAGGAAAGACACCCAGGCCACGCAGTATACCCTCCAGACACCACCCAGGCAGGATCCATGAACAGCAGCATTGACAAGACTGCGAATTGGGGAGGAACGCGGCACCTGCAGCCACCCGCTGACCACTGCGTCAGAACTTGCACTGAAACACGATGCCCAGCTTCCTAGGGTGCAATTGAAGTTTGAGTAGCACTACTCTGGTGCCCAAGGGTTAGGGGATGGAGTGAGGACTCCTGGATGGGGTGTTGGGTGAACTCCTCCCGCCTGCCCTGGTCCTGATTGGTGTGGCAGCCCCTGCACCCTGATCATTGGATAAAGAGCGGGGTGTGCCAGTTTTCAGCAAGAAGCCTGGCTCCAGGCTAGATGGGCCCCTTCAGACGGCAGCATTCTCCTCCTCTCTGCCCAGGTGAACCTGTGGCCTCAGCCCCCTTTGGCACTGTGGAAAACATGCCTTTCCAGTTCCCTAGGCCTTTATCCAGAGAGCGCGAGAGGCCGGAGTGATCACTTCCAGCCCCACTTCCTTCGCACTTGGGAGCAGGCTGCACCTGGCCTTGGAGCCCTGCCCCGTCCCTGTGGGCTGAGCGGTGCCCGGGGCCGCAGTGCCGCCACCTCCCACGGCCAGCGGCCTGGCTGCCAGTCAGCACTTGTTTCTTCCTAGTGCCGAGGAGTTATTTTATCACCATCCATCTGTCTCCACCCTGGGCCAAGACTGGGAAACTGAGGGGAGCAGCGGGGGATGGGAGACAGCGAGGACGAGGACTCGTGCGATTCCTCCTTCCCCGAGGAGGGGCACAGTCATGCTCTCAGCATTGTTGGTTTCCCTCTTCACTCACCCACCACCCAGCCACCTGCTCTGGGATATGTCTCCACCGTTTTCCTGTGCTTTCCCTGCCTCCAAACCAGGGTGCCGATGGCCCTCCCCACCTCACAGGTTTGTAGAGGATGAAACGACACTGAATCAGAGGAAGCAAAAACTGAGGGACAGGAGAGATCATCTGGGACGAGGAGTTTTGTTTATTTAGGTGCCAGCCACTGCTCTCCGCAGTTATAAACATCACCATCTTGCCGGCACAAGGCTACAGAGCAGGGACGAGCAGGACGCCCATGTTAGGATGAGGCCCAGAGACCCAGAGAGTCTGAGTGTGTTCCCCCATCACCAGGTGGAAAGTGGCAGAGATGCTGTGACGCCAGGCAGAGCTCCAGGACTGTGCCCCTGGCCTCGGCCTCCACGTGCTCCTCGCTGCTGCCCCTTCCCCGGGGCAGGACATCCACAGAACAGCCAAGGCTTGGAGGCTGGCTCCGGGGAAAACAGTGTGTGTGACAGGGCTCAGCTACACCGTCACTGGCTGCCTCCACGGCACAGAGAGAACCTAACGAGATGACTGGCGAAGACTCAGGGAAGCGTGCTGCACCATGGTTACGTCTAATCTGATTTTTTTCCCTAAATCCACAGGAGAGTTCCCCCAAAGAGCGGTTCCCCTCAAAACCGCTCTTGGCCTCGGAACCCAAACACAATCTGGCACATTCCAGTGTTTCCTCAATATCCAACTGCCTGCCGCTCATTCCTGAAAGTCGCTCAACAGGGGGCTGATTTATTTCTCCCTTTGCCAAGGACCAGTCCGCTGAAAACCCTTTGACTCTCAGGCGGATGCTCTGTGATTCTGAAAGCTGTTCTCGCTCAGGCTTTCTCCTCCACTGCTGATCCAATCACTTGGACGCCTTTAACCTTTGCTCTTTCACAATTTAACACCGCCCACTCCGATTTTCTTGCATCTTAACCACACTTACACCTCCCCTGCCTTGTTCTGGAGCTGACCATGGGCACCACGCAGCACCAGCACGCTGCCCACAGGGGGTGATGGGAGGGCTGCTGTCTCTGCCCCCTGCACTCACCCAGGGCCCCCACCTGGTTCTCTGGGCCAGGGCTGACAAGCAGAAACCCAGCCCAGTCCCAGAGAAGATGATGGACAGGCAACGTACAAAACATGACCCCAGGCAAGGGAGGGTGGGACCAAGTGCTGGAGAGGTTCTGAGAATCAAACAGGAGTTCCAGTCGGTGCTGGCCCCAGGCCTCAGCCAGGCTGCACACTCAGCCAGGCATCCCAGAAGCTGCTGGAATGCCGACACCCTGACAGAGGGTGCACCAGCAGCCACAGATCAAGGCCTCAGTTCCTGCTGCCAGTCAACCAGGGCCATGAGGTGGAGCACATCACCCTGTCGAGGCAGAGGCAGCTGCTCTCAACACAGCCAGCAGAGGGTGAGAGCAATGGATGACCCAGGATCACAGCACCCAGGCCTGTGCTCAGAATCCGATAAAAGATATTCAAGAGAACAAAGGGCACCCTTTGAAAGCGCAGTGCTGTGCACAGTACCACAGGGAGGAAGGGCTCCCTTTGGGTTCATCATGGGTGCTTTGGCTTTGGTTTAATAAATGCACAATTTTTAATCTTCAGAGTCTATCAGAGCAATTATGCAGCTGGAGATCTGTGGGGTTTTAATTAACCTAATTACCTTCAACTTCCTGCCTCCAGAAACCTGTTCTCGGAACCTTGGCAGCATCCTGGCCCTGGGGTCCTGGCCAGTTAGAGCGGCCTATGCCCTGTGGGCACAGCTAGACTTGCAGCACGTGCATGCCCAGCAGGAGGTGCCCCACAGTCCAGGCCCTTGAGACTCTTTGGCTCCCCCGAACCCCCCATTCATGACCATCTGACTGGCTTTGGCCCAGCTAGTGAGCAGGAGAATTCCTATTAGTGTCCAGCATGCTACCAGATACCATGTCTGCTCCATACCTGGGACACAGGGGTGGGTGAGAGGGAAAGATCGGGGTGCTTCACTGAAAGCAGCCCTCCCCCTGGCTCCCACTCCTGCACATGTGCACGCACAGACATACACGCACACACACCACACTGTGCACAAACACAGCCCTCCTCCCACTGCGCCTCTCAAACTAAAGACCCTAAAGCAAGCAAGTCAAACTCTCAACCTTTGGGCCGCATGCCTCGTTTATTTGGCCTTTGAGTTTGACATGCTTGCCCTAAAGCAGTGGTTCTCAACCTTCCTAATGCCGCGGCCCTTTAATACAGTTCCTCATGTTGTGGTGGCCCCCAATTTCATTGTTACAAATTGAACACAATTAAAGCATAGTGGTTAATCACAAAAACAATATGTAATGATATATGTGTTTTCCGATGGTCTTAGGCGACCCCTATGAAAGGGTCGTTCGACCCCCAAAGGGGTCGCGACCCACAGGTTGAGAACTGCTGCCATTTCCCACTGCGGGAACCACATCTCACCCAGTTTATGACTGTGGTGGTAAGGGCAGAGCTGGGTAAGCAGTTCAGGCAGTATGTGTGTTCAAGGGGCAAGAGCCAGTCCTCACGGGCCCTTCACTACACAGCTGCAGTCTTACCTCCTTGCCTCCCTCCTCTGTGCCTGTCACCCTCTGTTGACCTGGCACCCACAGAGGCCTCCCTGGGGCCTGACCAGTCCATCTGCCCAGTAGGAAGAGCCCCCGGGGCCGTGGTGCAGGGCTCCTGAACACCTGCTCTGCCTGGTTTTTAGGAAAGCACACAGGCTTGGAGGGGCCGAAGCTGTGTTTTACTAGACTATGGGATGCTTTTAGCTGATTATTAAAGTCACAGTCTACTATGGCCCATCAACAACCAATTTGGTCCCAGCAAAATGGATTCCAATTCCCTCAGCGCTAGTCTCCCAGCAATCAGCTCATCAATATACATAATGTTTAGAAGCTGGATATTGATTGTGGAATCTAATGGACTCATTATTCAGGGTTCAGCTTCGCCTCTGGAATAACATCTTACTGGAGCTTCCCTGTCCTCTCACTACCAAATGTCAAAACTGGGGGTGGGGTGGGGGTAGGGATGTTGGACAGCAAGCAAAGAGGTCCCCCGGGGCTTGGCCATAACTCAAGGATGCTCATGACCCAGGGTTTTCCCAGCCACTGTGGAGTCGCCTGTACTGGTGCCTGTCCCCAGCACCACTGAATTAACAGGAGCTGCTGTTGCCATAGGATACAGCAAGCATCAGGAGTGTGATTAATGTTGGTGACAGTCAGCAATCCTGTGTGTGACAATACCCTGGAGGCAACTTGGGGTCCCTGCTGATGTCTGTACAATGGTCAGCAGAAGCTCCATGCCCTGGCCCTCAAACACAGCCTCCGCAGCCCAGATTCCCAGTGTCCCCCTGACTTCCCACCCAGGGCACCCTGACACACATTCACAGTACCGGGGCTGCTCCCACCCCACTCCCAAGTCCCTGCTGTCAGAGACATGTCCTGCAAAGCGCTGTGGGAAAGGTGGGCTTCTGGGGCAAGTCATGGAGAAGAAGAGTGCAGCTCGGGCGGGCGGGCCTTTCCCACAAAGAGATGAGTTTGATTCTCCTTCTTCCTGATATCCCTGAGCAGAGCCAGGCGGTCAGCCCTGGCCTGTTCATAACCATCACTGGATGTGGAGCTAAGGAATACCCAGAGCCTCCAGCAGCCCAAGGAAGCTCCTCTCTCCCTTTTCAACTCTCATCTCATCTCATCTCCGGTCAATATAAAGATGCACTTTACAAGTAGACACTGGGCCCACCCCCACTGCGTTCACTGCAGGCAGGGAATTTGTCTTCTTTTGGTTTCAAAACTTCTAGATTCAGACACAACTGATTTCTTTCTATGAAACTGTGAGCTTTTTGCATTTTCAAGAGAAGCTGAACATCGGTGGGTTTTGGGGGCAAGGTTTTGGCTCTTACATTTGTTTGTTCATAAAAGTGCCTGAGTCAAATAAAATACCTTCCGGGCTACAACCTCTCATATATAAACTCTCTCAAACTGAGGAGAATGGGAGTTGGGGGTGGGGGGAGGGGAGCTTGAGGATATGGTAGCCTATCTCCCAAGTGCAAGGGCATGCCCCGCAGGAGGTGCCCAAGGAATTAGAACACACCTGTGTTAACCTGTGGGCTCTCAAGGAATTAGAACATACCTATGTTAACCTTGCGTGCACATTTTAAATCATTTTCTGGCCCTTGTGTCTAGGCTCCCCGCAAGCATCCTAGGAGAGAGTAACAACTTTAGAAAATGAAAATAAAAGATGCCCAGTTAAAGTTCAACTTTAGATAATGTATTGTGGGTGTTCATGCTCGTGTGTGTGTGTGTGTGTGTGTGTGTGTCTCCCAGGCAATATTTGTGGCACAGTTATGCCGTAAAGTTAAGCAGAGTTGACCTGACATTCAAGTGTAACTGGCATCCTGTATTTTATCTACAACCCCAATCCTGCCAGCTCTTTGAACTTTACCTTCACTCACCGCCCCCACTACTCTGTCCCAACAGTAAGGCCGTGCTGTTGATACAAAATCTTTCCCCATATTGGAAGAGAAGAAAGGGAATGACATTAACAAAAATGGTAAGTGCACGTTATGTGTCTATTATTGAAGAACAACCTCTGAACTAAGGTGGCCCTAGAGCATTTGGCTCCGGGCTGGGCCTCCTTGGAGGACCACTTATTCATTAGTTTCTTTAAATTAAGTCGCTCTAACTTCCTTCCAGTCAATCCCCCTGGGCTTTCAGACCACTGTAAACATGACTCTACTGCTAGTGACTTGCACTAAAAACACACTGAAATAAAATTATTTAGGTTAACATTTCCTCAATTCAATTATACTCTTTGGGACTCTATTCCTGCAGAAACCTCCTGGAAAAAAAATCATGGTTCTGTGGCTGAGTGAGCAGGAAACTGCATGCTGTATATGCCCATCCAGGAAAGTCACCGTGAACATCAGTATATAAAAGGCCCTAGGGGTCTTGCAGTAGGAAACCCTTAGTTGCTTATTCCAAACTTATTTGACCACACAGCCCACTGGCTTCTGCTTTCCCCATCTAATACTTATTAACTCTACAGAGAACACTTCAGGTGAATGTTTCTCAAACACAACTAACCCTGGAGTTAATATTTCCTTCCACCCCCTAGTTTAGGCCTGTGTTTCTTCTGGGTTTTTCAGCCATCTTGCCCTCTAGACTTGTTTGGTCATGGTCTTCCTTCAAGGTCTTACCTGAGCTCCACCTGTTCCTGGAGGCCTTCCTGACCTCCTGACCTCTCCAGCCCACAAGGACCACCTCTTTCTTTGTTTCTCTGACCTCTCATTCGGCAACTATTCCCAGCACATCCCTCCCAAGGCATTGGTTCACACATCCTGGGCCCTCAGGACATTAATCCAAATATCCTGATTAGATTCTGCCAGGGTCCAAGGCAGGGTGCCCCAAAATGTCCCACAAAGGCGCGCTGATTACTTTATATACAGTGGGGCCTTGACTTATGAGTTAAATTCGTTCCGTGATGGAGCTCATAACTCAAATTACTCATATGTCAAATCACTGTGACGTTCACTATGCCAACTAGCGGTGGGGTATCTGAAGCTGGCTCGTAACCCGAATTTTTTTGAGCTTGCAACTCAAAGCAAAAAATCAGCTGAGAGTCGGCTCGTATCTCAAAAAACTCGTTAGTCGGGACACTCATAAGTCAAGGCCCCACTGTATTAAAGTTCCTTGGCCAGTAGCCAGTGCCAGAAGGGCACCTTGACCCTCCCTGTCTCCTTGAATGCAGGAAAGGAAAGGTGTCCTCCCCACATCTGGAAAACACCCCTTATCGCTAGTTAACTCAGACCTGACAAGTCTGTATGATTAAATCTTACTGCCTCTTTTCTAACTTATTACTTTGTTTAGATTCCTTATTCGTGAATACTCAAACCTTGGTAAGATTCTTTTCTAATAAGCACTAATATTCCTTGTCCTGTCAATTTCTCACAATTTTATTGTTTCCTTGTCTAAAGGTATAAAAATGTAGTTTGTTGGATAGTTTCTCTGAGCCTCATCTTATGATCTGAGCATCATACTGTGATCCCCCCTGCATGTGTATTAAATTGGTTTTTCTCCTATTAATCTACTCCTGTGTCAATTTTGTTATTTTATTATTAGTCCAGCTGTACTAACTAAAGAAGAGTAGAGGGGAGGAATTCTCCCCATGCCCAACAATTTTTTTTGCTATTATTTTCTAATCCTTTCATTTCTATATAGTTTGGTTCTTCAGTCAGACTCAAAGCTACTTGGAGGCAAGATTTCTCTGCTTAGCCCTAACCGGTTTGGCTCAGTGGATAGAGCGTCGGCCTGTGGACTGAAAGGTCCCAGGTTCGATTCCGGTCAAGGGTATGTACCTTGGTTGTGGGCATATCCCCAGTAGGGGGTGTGCAGGAGGCAGATGATCAATGTTTCCCTCTCATCTAACTCTCTATCCCTCTCCCTTCCTCTCTGTAAAAAATCAATAAAATTTATTTTTTTTAAAAAGCAGGCCTTTAGTAAATGTTGATGATAGAATTAGATCTATTCATGCAACTGTGTTCCAACTGTTGCAGATTTCAGAAACGATGGTTTCTCTGAAAGAGCCACTATCTGGCTTCTCTCATGCACGATGAAAGACGAATCTCAGAGTTGCCTTCTTAGCATGCAGTGTGTAGTAACATCAGTTGCTACGCCCCAGGCAGAAACCCCAACTCTGACCCAGGCTAGTGGAGATGAGAAAGACCTGAGAAGGCCAGCGAGTTTCACGAAGCTGAAATACCTTCCCAATTAGTTTATAAATAAAAATTCCCAAGGATTATGGCATCGACAGCCTATAAATTCAAATGATGTCAATGCTTCTGTCCTGAGAAATTCCATTTCACTATCCTAAGGCAAAGATGGCTGTGTACGCTTATAAAAAGAACAGATTGCAAATGCCCTACCCTCACACTCTGAAGTCACTATCCCCTTTTACTCAATGTGCCTGGCTGGAGTTCAGGGCTGTAGGACATTTTGCTGTGTGCTCCACTGTGAAGCAAGGCCCAGGCAATGCAGATGTTTAATGATTCAACTGCCTTTCCAGCGTCTTCAGGGAGCGCTCATCTTCTACCCCGAGACTCTGACTTAAAAAGGGAAGTCTCTAAATTACATAATGGGAAATCTAAACATGTGCAAATCAACTGTGTCCACACGTCACTGTCCCAGAAGCATATTTCTTTCCATCTTAAGTCAAGGATTTAAAAAAAAAAAAAAAAAACCATCAAGCTCCATGCTCAATGCTTTAAATAAATAGCCTTGGTTTCCAAGGTGAAACAGACTGATGTCCTCCTGAACAATAAACAAGTGATAAAAATATCAGTAATAAGCTGAATCTAAAAAATCAATTCTTTTCTAAAAGGCATAAAAGTCTTTCCAAGAAGGCCCATGGCTAACTTGATTGGATTCAGTTCCTGAAAAAATTAAATCAGAAAAACATGCAAACTGGCCAGTACATTTCCTGGGTGAAATCACTGCCAGGGCTGAGCACTTGGGACTTGGGAGGAAAGATTTTAACATTCTAAACCATGATGCCTTATTTGTCCCCATTTCGATCCTCAAGCAATCAATGAGGGATATCACCGCAGGCACTGCTGGTGTGCAAGCACAACTCATAACAAGTTTTGGGTTTTGTAACAATTTCAGTATCTCAGAAATCTCAGTGAAATTTCAGTAAAATGGAATCCCGATCTATTCAGTACGGTTTGATGGATCAAATCATTTCTCATCGTCCGGGACTGAGCCCAAATGTCAACACTTCAGAGTCCTTTCAGGCCTCTGCAGCAAAAGCACTCTCACCCCACTCACATATAGACATGGTTCTCCTCACAGCAATTGCCTGAGTTTACCTTTATAGCACCTGTACTGCCTTCCCCTTTGGTAAGTATTTGTTGTCCATCCCCTATCAGCAGAAAATAATCTAAGAGATCTCCCTGCAGTCAGGCCTCTGCTTGGCTCAACACTGTATCCCCATGTGCCTAGACCAGAGCCTGAAAGCATGTATTTGTAAACCAATTACATTTAAAATTTTAAATCTGATTGTAGTACATATATATTACATACATTTACCATTTTAAGTGTGCAATTCGGTGGCACTAAGGGATGTACACTGTTGTGCAACCATCACCACCATCTCCAGAACTTTCAAATCTTCCCAAACTGAAACTCTGAACTCATTAAACACTAACTCCCCATTTCCTTTTTCCCTCCGCCCCTGGCAATTGCCACACTATTTTCTGTTTCTATAAATTGGACAAGTCTAGGACCTCAGATAAGTGGAATCATACAAGAGTTGGCCCTTTGTGACTGGCTTATTTCACTTGGCATAATGTCCTCAAAGTTCATCTATGTTCCATCAGCATTTCATTCTTTTTATAAAGCTAAATAGAATTACACAGTATGTATATACCACATTTTGTTCATTCCTTCATCTAATAGAAAGTTGCGTTGTTTCCCCCTTTTGGCGATCATGAATAATGCTGCTCTGAGTGCAAATATTTGTCCTAGTCCCTAGTCAGTTCTATGCGGTACATTCCCAGTAGTTGAATTTCTGAATCATATGGTAATTCTATGCTTAATTTTCCGAGGCAACGCCAGCCTTACTATTTTCCATAGTGGCTGCATCATTTTATCTACCCACTAGCAATGCATAAGAGTTCTAATTTTTCCACATCTTCATTAACATTTGTTATTTCCTTCCTCCCTCCTTTCCTTCCTCTCTTTCTTCCTCCCTTCCTTCCTTCCTTCCTTCCTTCCTTCCTTCCTTCCTTCCTTCCCCAACTGAATTTTATCTGAAGCAACAGTTCTCACTTATGCCTGCTGTAGATAATGGATCTGATGAGAAGAAACTTTGAACATGACTTGGTTTACCACCTAAAGCACAGTCAGAGGTCAAGAACAGCTAACTGGAAATCATTTATGCTTTAGAGTTCAGCCTGGGCTAACAGCACAAGGATATTTCTGGATAGCTCAAGTCACCTCACAAGAGAAATATAAGTAAAAGAGCCCAGCCAGCGTAGCTCAGTGGTTGAGCGTCAACCTATGAACCAGGAGGTCACGGTTCGATTCCCGGTCAGGGCACATGCAAAGATTGTGGGCTATATCCCCAGTGTGGGGCATGCAAGAGGCAACCAATCATCATTGATGTTTCTATTTCTCTCTCCCTCTCTCTCTGTTCCTCTCTGAAATCAATAAAAAATATCTTTAAAAAGTGAAATATAAGTAAAAGAAAGGAGAACTGAGCGCTGGGTAGCTTTCTTGCCATACTGGTGTCAATCTTTTCTGCAAAGAGCCCCTGCCAACAGCAAGTGGAATCTCAGGCAGAGCTGCTCTGCAGCACTAACTACAGGCCCTGCCACTCCTGGAAGAGCATGAAAGGCTCTTTGGAAACTGTGTGGTGTTGGCCATTAAGACTTGGAAGGAAGGAGGAGTGGAAATTACAGCCATCTGAATGCAATTGCCTGGCTTTATCTTTGCCCAACACTCTAAGAGCCTATAAACATCAGTGGAGGGGAAAAGGTTTAATTTCCAAAGACATAAAATTTTCAGAGCTATGTGACCTCTGAGAGAATAAGACCATCTGAGAAAACTATTTCCTGAAACTCAAATCCAGGCTTGGGGAAGGAGGCCACCAGCCAAGGCTCAGTCTTCCACTCAAAATGTTTGCGCATGAGTTTTTCCTGCTGGATCTGGAGGCTGGAGAGGAAAAGGGGTGGCCTGGTTAACTGTGTCCCCCCGACTTGACACCCAGCTGGGAATGAGTATATACTTCCTGAAATAGTAAATGAATGGATGACCCATCTGAGAAGCCTGAGAGCTTTCTGGTTACAGAGGTGAGAGAATGTTGCCTGGTTGGCACATTCCACCATGGCTGCTGCCTTTTTGGTGGATGAGGCTGTAGTGTTCTCTAAATGCCCAAGACAGCAGTCCTTCCCTGAGAACCCTGGAACTGTCACAGCCTCATGTGAGTTCACAGCGAGACGGCCTTCTGCATCCCTCTGCGCAGCCAGCCCTATACTAATCTGACTAGAATAGTGTTCAATTCCGTCTCTCTACACCCCAATCCATTTCTATGTCCTACTCCTTCCAATAATAACAGTAGGGGTAATAGTGATAGCAACAGCCAGCTTCCTTTATTGCTTTAGAGTTGACGTAGGGCTTTCAACTGCATTAGTTTATTTGACAAACACCCCCCCTCCCCCCAGCATAACTGATAAGAAAACCAAGGGGAAACCTGACCTAGCAATGGTATGTGAGCAGTATGTTGTACAACCACATATTTGGAATCTCCAGATTCCAAAAATCTAGTCCTCTTTTAGTTAGTGGCTTCCTGTTCCTTAAATATTACCCAAGCATACGTTCATTTCAAAATCCAAACTCTCATCCTTTAGGACTATTCCCAATTACCCACTCAGAGGAAAAGATGGCCCTCAGTGGATAAATCCTAATCACACTAGTGGGTTAAAATTTAACCTTAAATAATGGCAAAAGAGCTCATGTGTTTGTGCTTGTTTTAAGATATGCCCACAGATTCTTTCATACTCCTCTCGTCAAGAAATGCAGCTTAATCCCCTTTCCGTTGAGTGTGGGATGGCCTTAGTGACTTCCCTCTAATGCATACATAAACAGAAGTGACACTATGTGATTTCAGAAACTAGGTCCTAAGAGCCACTGTGGCTTCGTCTCTGCTCGAGCTCTCTCTGATTACGCTATGAAGGAAGCCAGCCGCCATGTTGTGAGGATGCTCAAGCAGCTCTATGGACAGACTCACGTGGCAAGGAACTGCAGCCACCTGCCAACAGCCATGCGTGAGTGTCGTTTTGGAAGGGGCTCTTCCAGCCCCAGCAAAGGCTTCAGATGACTGCAGCACCGGCCAGAAGACTGGCTGCAATCTCATAAGAGGCCCTGAGCCAGAAGCAACAAGGCTAAGCTTCTCCTGAATCCTGACCCACAGAAACATCGAGCTAATCAATGTTTATGTGTAAAGCAGCTAAGTTTGGGGAATTTGTTACGCAGTGATAAGTACCTAATATGGTTTTCTATCACTTAGAGAATGTTTCTACTTGAAGAAAGGTTACCTTTAGAAAACTTTTATTACTTTTTATAACATTAATGTCTGCTTATTCTATTAAAATTTTAAAGAAACTATTTTTAAAATGACTCATTTTCTCTTTCGGAGATAACTAATTTTATCATTTTAATGTATAACTTTTCATGTTTTCTATTTGTGTGTGTTTATTTTTCTTATAAAAATGAGTTCATGTTACTTGGAATCTGCTTTTTGTCATTCAAAAATACTGAATATTATTTCAAGTCCTTAAAGATAATATTACAACAATATTTGGAATAGTTGAATAGTGTTTTATTGCATAAGCATACCAAACTATATTTAACCAAGCCTTTTTTTAAATAGAGATTTAGGCTATTCAGAGTTGTGTCTATCATTAATGTGCCTTTTGTGTGCTTGCCCCACTATGTCTTCAGCACAAATGGGAGAAGTGAGACTGCTGGGTAGGAAAAGATACATACTTCTTAAGTGATTGTCATACATATTACCAAATTATATCAAAAATTGGGCACTTTCGTATCCTCCCAGCAGTTTACTAAGGTGTCCTTCTCACCTTATCCTAGTCAGCAATGGTCGTTATTAAAAGCCAATTCTTATTTTTTTAATCCTTACCCAAGGATATGTTTTTTTTATTGATTTCAAAGACAGAGGAAGGGGAGACAAAGACTAAAAAACATCAGTGTGAGAGAGAAACATTGGCTGGTTCCCTCCAGCACGTGCTCCAACCAGGAATCAAACCCACAACCTAGGTACGTGCCCTGGCTAGGAACTGAACCCATAGCCTTTTAGTGTACGTGACAATACTCCAAACATGCGGAGTCACCCAGCCAGGGCAAAAGCCAATTCTTAACTCAAAGAATTGAATTTCTAGTGATAAGAATTTCTGGCAGACCAATGAAAAGATCTGTGGGTGGCTCAAGACCTGTTTCTCTTAAATCATACACCATATTGCAACGTTTCCTCCATCTAAGTCTCCCCCAAAATAACCTTGACCCCCCCCACCTCCTTACTTCAGCAAGACAGACCAGAGGAGGAGGTCAAGATCATCTCTGACGTGCAAGTCACCAAATGCAGCTGTGGAAAATGTGGCACCATCTTCCGGTGCACCTCCAGGCAGCTGGCAGTTATAGCAGGCAAAGTGCCTTTCCCCCTATAGCTCCTCAGTTGCAGTATGTTCTGTAATACTAGCTATTCATTCATTCCTCTGACCTATATAAACTTTTCTCAGATTTTTAACATAAAAATGTAAAATAAAAACCATCAAACGACTTCTTTCTGTTAGAATAGACCAAGTTGGGCAGCCTGATCAAAAAGAGGAGCCTTGAGTCATCAGACCCACCAACACACTGCCCTGAACAGCAGTCACCAAGCTTTGTCCCGAGGAAAACCAGTGTCCTACCAGCAAACTAAAGGCATCACCTTCCATGAGATATATACACCCTAGGGCAGTGGTCGGCAAACTGCGGCTCGGCAAACCACAGCTCGTGAGCCATATGCGGCTCTTTGGCCCCTTCAGTGTGGCTCTTGCACAAAATACTGACTTCTGCACATGGGCCACGAAGTTTCAATCGCACTGTATGTGAGCACCCGCACGTGATATTTTCTGGAAGAGCCACACTGAAGGGGCCAAAGAGCCGCATGTGGCTCGCGAGCCGCGGTTTGCTGACCACGGACCTAGGGAATGCAGTCAAAGTTGTATGTGTGCATGGATGGATGCATGGACAGATAGATAAAACAGATATTATTGCCTATACCTCTATAGAACTAAAGAGTGGAAAGTTCTCTAAATTATTTGAGTGTTTAATATAATTTTAGCTATTTCAAAGGACATATTATATTAAATGATACCACCAATCCAGTTATTAATGGTCATTTCTTTTCATATGTCCTTGACTTAAAGGCTGGACATGCGGATCACCTCTGGTTCCTTCTGAACACATATATATTTATGTTAGGATTATTTACCAATTATATATGCTTTCTCTATAATCCATTCAAATAAAAGTAATTGTGTACTTCCCTTCTTTGATAAGGGTATATCAACTCAAAATTGCCTCTTGTCCTATAAGGAAATTATGTACATTATACTGTTTACAAAAAATAAAAAAGGAGAGAGCAAATTTCTTGATTCAAATGTGTAAATCCAATATATAAAAATCCAGGGAAGGGGAATTAAAAAAAAGCTGACAGGGAAAAACAGACATTTAGGTGGTCGTATCATCCTTGTAGGAGGATGGGAGATGAGATTTCCAGCAGACAGGATGGAGCAAAGAGGTTCTTGTGTTCCTTCTCAGCCAGGGTCACGTAAACCCAAGACTTTCAAATTTCTTCCCTGGAGCCTGTGCTAACCATTTATAGCAGCGGTTCTCGACCTCTGGGTTACCAACGTGTGGGTCGCGACCCCTTTGGGGGTCGAACAGCCCTTTCACAGGAGTCACCTAAGACCATCAGAAAACACATATATAATTACATATTGTTTTTATGATTAATCACTATGCTTTAATTATGTTCAATTTGTAACAATAAAAATACATCCTGCATATCAGATATTTCATTACGATTCATAACAGTAGCAAAATTACAGTTATGAAGTAGCAACAAAAATAATTTTATGGTTGGGGGTCACCACAACATGAGGAACTGTATTAAAGGGTCGCGGCATTAGGAAGGTTGAGAACCACTGACCTATAGTATAGGCAGGGCTGGGATGACCACAACCATTTAACCAACCTACAAAGAGTTCTGTGTACCGCAGAGAGGTTCAGTGACTTGGGGGAGGTAACAGAGCCACACTGAAAATGAGAGGACCATTGCCTAGTCCCCTTACCCCAGGCAGGGGCAATGTCAAGGTCACCAACACTCCTCTGTAGATGACTCCCCTGGCTTCGGCACATCCAGGACACCATTAAAGTTCTGGGACTCTTCCGGCAGTGCCCTGAGGCCTTCCTCATGGACACATTCACACAGTGAGCCTCAGCGCAGCCCAAACACAGCTCCTCTGGAACCCCTTGCCCGAGCCCCTCCCTCTGTATTTGCAGCCCCAGCCTCTGAGGCCCCAGAAAACTGCTCTAGCCCTGCACTCATCTCACCTTGCTGAGACAGGCCCTGCTATCCTCACCCACTGGGACAGGAACCGTGCCCTCTCCCCTGAGGGAGCACAAAGGCTCCGCAAAATTCAACTCGGCTGAGAAGGAAAAGCTGATATCATCTACCCTGCATGTCTTAAGAGTGACTTCTACCAACGGATGAATAAAACACGATCACTTTGCATAAACGCAGAAAAGCATTTTTTCCCTAACCAAAGTAAAGAAGTAAAGAATGACTCAGGTTTTTCCCGGTGGCCTCCAGGTATTCCTTTTAAAAGCACCACATGGCAATCTTGCCTCGGTCGCTGTGACATGTTATCCCCACAGTGGGGTCCAGCCCAGTGACATCAGGGCACATGTGGGCAGCCAGGCCTGGGTAAGAGAATCATTAAGAGAAAGTCCGCCTTTTTTCACTGACACTCCCCAACGTCAGCATTACTGGCCTGGCACGGGGGCTGGAGAGTGGCTATTACTGCAGCTGTGGGCTCCAGGGAGGAGCTTTACCTGCAACTTGCAGAGATTGTGAGTGAAAAAACAAACAGAACAGACATCGATTTGTGGAGATGTACCCAAGCTACACCATTTACCCTGGAACAAAGTGTATTTCATTTCTCAGCAGACATTCTTCTCAGCAGGCAGTTAAACCCTTACAACTAATGCCCTCACTGGGCACTGATGAGCTCACTTTTTTAAAAAAATGTTTTTTAAATGGTTTAGTTCTTAGAGAAACATCAATGTGAGAGTGGAACATCAATGGACTGTCTCCTGCATGCCCCCTACCGGGGATTGAGCCCGCAACCAGGGAATGTGCTCTGCCTGGGAATCGAACTGGTGACCTCTCAGAGCACAGAACAACGCCCAACCAACTGAGCCACACCAGCCAGAGCAATGAGCTCACTTTTTAAAAAAATATATATTTTACTGATTTTTTACAGAGAGGAAGGGAGAGGGATAGAGAGTTAGAAACATCGATGAGAGAGAAACGTCGATCAGCTGCCTCCTGCACACCCCCTACTGGGGATGTGCCCGCAACCCAGGTACATGCCCTTGACCGGAATTGAACCTGGGACCCTTGAGTCCGCAGGCTGATGCTCTATCCACTGAGCCAAACCGGTTAGGGCAATGAGCTCACTTTTTAAGTGATCATTTTTTTATATTTTAGAAGGAAGTGGAAGGGAACTACTGTAAGCCAGGCAACACGGAGGATATTTCGCGTACACTGTTCAAATCCCGTCTTCACATCAACTCTGTGAAATGGCATTATCACTCCATTCCAGGGTGAAGGAAACTTCAGCTTAGACACTGAGTAGCTTGCAGAAGTCTGCCCTCCCCAACACCCTGTAGGCTGCCTCACCTTAGGAGATGCTTCAGTGCTGACGCCCAGGCATGCAATCTATTTCCCCTGTATCCTAAACCTACCCTATTCATTTTTACTGTTCCTTTTATTGAACACTTAACTTCCTCTCAAGATATCCCTACCTGGCATTAACCAGATATTCATTGCTCAGACAACCTGTTTCCTTAATCACCCTGGATAAGACAAGTTCCAGGCTTCCCGGAGGCAGATCTAGTTCTGCATGCTTGTAGGCTAACATCAGAGCTCTGAGAGACCTTCGAAAACTGGCATTGCCACAAATTTCATCATCGTGAATCAACAGACATGTATGTATGGAACAACTGCTGCGCACCAATCCTGTGTGACATGTATGGGCAGCAGGGTGTGGGAGGAGTGGTCATCCTGACAGTGCTTGCTGAGTGCCTAGCACACATTACTCTCTCTAGTTTGAGATACACGCGTATCTATTCTACAAATGAGCAGTCTTACAGAGGCTAGAAGTCCTTCACCTGGAAGCCAGAGGGGCAGGATTATGGCCCTAGAGCCCCAGCCCCTCCAGGGGCCTCCCACCTGCTGTTCGGCACAGAGCTAAGGGCCCTCAGGTGTACATAGAATAAGCCAGTCCCAGGCTCAGATCTCCAGTTTAGTTGGGAAACTTGGCTGTTCAATATCAAAAGAACCTAAACTTAAGTGAGTGTTTGCAGTGGGATCGCTGAGTGTCAGAACAAGAGTGGCCCAGGAGGTTGGAGGAAGTGGGCGCTCCGGAGGCCCTGAGCAGCAGGACAGGAATCAGGCTGTGATGAAGGAGAGAGGCTAATCCTGATGGACACCCTCTCCTGGGAATCCCCTGCATGCTGACCCCACTAAACAGTGGTCATTTTCAAGGGTCATTCCCTTCTATACCCAACTGTCTATAAAGTCTCTGAAGAAACGGGTAACTTCTTTCATTTGTTGCCATGATACTGCCTGACTGAACACTCTCTAACCCTTCCCAACCATCCCCTCTCACTCCTTCCTACTTAAACTTTGCTGTGGACATGGCCTTGAGGGTTCTGTGAGGGATACAAATCAGGGGCCCTTTTCAACACTTCTCTGAACAGCTGAAGCTGAATGAGGCTAATGGGAAAGTGGGCAGAAGGCCTGGGCTGACTTTCATGGTGATTCTCTGAGCCACCTGGGGATGTTTCCCTTGAGAAGTCATCTGTCAACAGCAACCCCAGGGACACACCACCGACTGTGACGCATTTCTGCAAAGAGCACAAGGATACATATCAAAGTTCTACATCAAAGTGCAAGCTGTGAGGACAATCCACTTGCCACCAGTGTGTGTGGACAGATCCATATCCCATTAAGCAAACAATGTTGCTCAAGTACATGCCACTCTTATTTCTACTTATATAGACACATGCTTGAGTCTCTGGAAAACCTTGCTGGGTGACTCTAGGCCACCTCCACAGCATCCTTTTAAACCAGGTGGACACTCCAAGTAGTACACCTAGGAGCATACAACCCAACTGTCTCTATTTGCTTTATACCGCATAGCTTAACCACGCCACCTTCCCACACTCACCTCCCACTCCTGCAGGCCTGACCTCAACTTAAGGCAATGCATTGCTACCTCTGCATTTTACATTGGACCTTCCCTGTTTCTAACTTTTCCCTCCATGTGCTCATTCTACAAAAAAAGCATCAAATACCTAGGGAGCTCCCATGTGCCAGCACTGTGATGGCACACAAGAGAAATACGAAGCCTGCAGCACACTGTCCATTGGGTACCTCGGTCTAAGTGAGTGGACGTGAGACATGAAAGGGCCTGGTGAGCCTTGCACACATGTGCCATGGGAGCTGAAAGAAAGTAGTCACCCGTCTCTGGGGAGATGAGCAGAACCCCAGTGGAACAGGACTCTATTAGGCAGAGAGCAGAGGGGAAGGCTTGCTGGGCAACAGAGCTATCACTGAGCAACGCATGGAGCTGGCAAGCTATGGGGTGGGTTGGGGGACTTGCTCAGCTAGAAGGGAGGGTTTCTGAATGACAGACAAGGCTAAAAATGGAGACCAGATGGTGACTCTGGAAGGCAGGCCCAATGTAAGGAGTTAGCTTTTATTTTCCAGGCAGCAGGAGGATATGAAAGATTTTTAGAGCCACCACACTGTTGGGGGGAGGGGGGCAGGGGCAGGGAAGAGGTGGGGGGGGTAGCATCACTGTGTAGGAAGGACTGGAGGTGGGAGCAACTAGAAGCAGGAATGCTGCACAGGAGATGCGCTGGGGCACCTGGGCTCCCGCAGTTGCCATGGGAATGGAAAAACAGGAGCCCAAAGATGCAAATGGATTTTTTTAAGGAAAATGGAAACTTGGTGACTGAGCTAAGAACAACGTAGAGGAAGCAGTCCAAGATGACGGTGATGTTCGAGTAGACACTTATTATCCTTTCGGGTGCTTGGCATCTGCACCCCTTTCTGCCTGGGGAGAATCCATGGCTCTTGATGGAAGGCAGGGCCCCACGTCTTCTAGAGAAGTTGAAGGAGCCAGACTTCCTTTCTGCCTTCCCCGTGGCAGCCACTGTTCAGGTGTGTGACCTGCCACCACCAAGCAGATGCTCCCAGCCGGGATTTAGAAACTCAAAGGGTAACGAGGACATAGGGACGGTTTAGGATTCAGTCCCCGGAGAGGCATGCGGTAGTGATAGCCCGCATGAGGGGTGTGATGGAGCCAGTGAGCTTTTGTGGTGCAACTTGGGCTGAGCTTCCTGCGGTCTGGCAAAGTGTGTCTCTCCAGCCACATTCCAGGCGGGCGATGCTGTAGTTGCCCAATGGGCTCCCAACAAATTCCTTTAGGCAGAATCACACGGATAAAAATATCAGCTCCAATCCATGCTCCGTGCCCCTCCTCAAAGCCTTTGTCCCCAAACGACCAGACCACACAGCCTCTTGCCCTGCTGAGCCACCCCAGCACGTCTGAACAGAGAGGCTCACTGGGCACCTAGCTTGAGCTCAACTTCTCTAGATGTTTGGTTCTCCTTGAAGGACGGAGCACCATCCTCACTTGGAGAAATCCTATCCTTTTTATGACAAACGTTCCTGATCAAAGCTCATGAAAAAGTCAATTCCCTGGAAATAACACACACCTTTTCTCCAAGGTAATCCATGGCTTCCTCTTTGACAAAGCATTCCTCACGAATGTTGGGAAACACTACTTCTGCATCTTATAAAAGTGGGGCTTTTCTTTGGCCATGTAAGTCTGAGGAACCTTTGCATTCTGTATCCCCATGTGGAGATTCAGGTGTATTCACACACACCTTAGCATAGTAAAGACTGCAATTAAGACAATTTTTTAAACATATAATTTCCTCTAATGACATCCAGTGAAAATACAGTCCTCTAGAAGCCCCCACTTGGGATGTTGGAGCTATAGCTTAAGACTCAAAGAAGTTAAGCAGAAGCCAGAGGCAGTCCTGCTGCCTTCTGCTGCCTGTTTATGAAACCCCTTAGACGCACGACCACTCTATTCTCTGGCTATAACCTCAGTTCTGTCCTCTTCAGCTGATTCTGGAAATGAAGGTCCATTTCTACTTATCATGGAACATAGAGATATGAGGGATTGGTTTCCAACATACATTCTACCTTCCTCCTAGCATGGCCACCTGCCCTGCAGAGGATGGAGAGCTAAAACCACATCTCCCTGATCTCTTCCAGCTAAAGTTCCAGATGCACGAGTTAGGTTGGCCAATCAGATGTACTTGTGTGAAATTTGGGAAACAAACGTGGAGCAGAGACCATACTTCTGCAGTTGCCACCCTTTGCTCAGCAAGCAGAGCTCAGGAGGCACCGGGTTCGTCTATGACAGTTTTAGTTGAGGTCGCATCTCGGTGCCAGCTTCATGGGTGTCGGAAAGCAGTTCCGGGCCACCCATCTGTGTGTATGAATCATAGTATGTGACATCTTTCTGATCCTGGGGCCTCTCACTCATTGCACCCCCAGTGTAGTTCTGGAGAGCTGCTTCAGGACTGTGAAAGCTTCCTTGGTGGTCCAGTTCTTTAGTTGGGCTTTGGGACACTCATTCCCGAAACCTCCACCTGGAGACCTGTGTCTTCAGAACGCTTCTTAATTCTTCAAGCCATTGAATTCCCTACAACAAACCCCTTCCTCCCTCAGTTTACTATAGCGAATTCTGCTTTCTGTGACTGAACCTTGGCCAACACTCCAAGGTAAATTGCGTTCCAGCAAGGATGACCTAACCTCTCAGTCTCCCTTTGGTGGTTGTGGAATTTCAAATAGAGTCACTGTCTATGTTCCATCCATGTAGGAAGTCTCCTGCATGGCTACCTGCATCCAAAAGGCTAGAAGCTTACAAAGCTGACTTTCTGCAAGCAAGCATGCATCCTAGGGAAGTCAACAGAGATGCCTGCCTCCCAAGCAGTAATGATGCCAAAACGGAAATGATGCAACTGTATGTTAGAAGCCACTACAGGTAGAAACCATGAAAAACCCAGCCAGCAGAGTTTACAGGAAGGAACAATGTACCCGGGTTCTAACTCCAGCCCATGTCACTTAAACTCTCTGAGTTATAGACCCCTGCTTGTTCGGGTGGAGACAGTGACATCATCCACCTCCCTGGAAGACAGGAAGGAAGATAGCAGACTGGAAGACAACAGACTTGAAAGGTCTTTGGCGGGGGGAGGGGGGGGGATTCTATTAAAGAATGACATTTATACTACTAATTAATATTATTAGCATTCAGAAGTCAGAACCAAGACAAGAAAAATTTCCCTATACTTTTAAAGACACTTGCCAAATCTTTACCACTCATACTTTTCAGCACATTGGCATTTAGAGACAGAGTTTTACAAGCTTCATAAAAATTCAGAGCACTCAAAGTACAATGCTTCCTCTAGATTATAGCCAAGCACTGGGAAGGTTTAAAAAAAAATATTTCACTTCAACAGTCCAGACTCATTGCAAGCTCATCGTTTTCATGTCACTCGTCTTTCTGTGCTGTCCTACAAGATGGCTGGAATATTTCCTGGACCCACGCAGTTCTGAGTTTTTGTTGTTGCTGCTGTTGTTTGTTTGTTTTTAAGGAACCATCACTCCTGCTTCTTCAGTGTTTGACACAACAGGAAATCAATATGGCAGGTTGGTTTCACTGCTAGCCCGAAAACGAAAACGCCATGTCCCCTCGAAGCTAATCCTCTTGACAGGATCTCAAAGTGCTGCTCTAAGATAACGCACAGCCACACGGCCGGGGTTCTCAGGAAGAAACAGCCCAACAGACAGGAAAGCAGGCAGCAGCCTGACCCAGGGGAAGGAGCTCAGAGCTCTAAGCTTGCAGAGGGGGAGCCGGCTGGAAATCAGGACAAGTGACAGGAGGGGAATGAGGGTCCCCAGCACCCAGAGCTCCGCTGGCTGAGGATAATTCTGCAATCAACTCACCATGCATTCCAGGGCCCAGAAGAGAAGTCACCAAGCATGTGGGGCCCAGAACTCACAGGTCAGGGCAGGTAAGGGTTAACCTGCCAGGAAGAGCTGGGTTGGTAGCAAGAGACCCAGGCAACCCTCTTGATGATGATCAAGAGGAGGAAGAGGAGAAGGTGGAGAGGACGAGGAAGAAGAAGAAGAGGAGCAGGAATGGGAGGCCACCAACCAAGAGTCCTGAGGGAAGGATCCAGGCCCTGAAGAGGTGTGGGCCCAACATTCCTTCCACACCTGATTCTTGGATTTACAGGATCAAAAGAACCCTTCATTAAAACAAAACACATAACTCCACGGGATTCCTTTAAGGCTCCCTGGCCCATTTAAAATAAGATTTAGCTTTTAAAATGGTCTTACACGTAGCATTCTGGGAAAATATAAACATAAATATCAAAGCACCAAAACCCCACAAATCGGGGCGGGGGGAAGGGGGGCGTTAACCATAAGAGAAACCATTTCACACTGCAACATGAAATCATAGGAGTTGCTCTAACCCCAAAATATGTGCTTGAGGATTCTGGAAGTGTTTGCTTTAACTAGAGAACCAAACCTCATTTGTTGTCAACAACAGGCAAAGAAATCCGGTTATGGTCTGATGATGCACTGCCCAAACAGCCAGGCCAAATTCAATCAAAGGGATATACGCCTTCATGTAGATTAAGTGCTTCATAAAATGAAGTTGGCTGGGCTTGGGTTGTGTGAGGGAAGACATATTTAAAAATACACAGAGCCGCTCTCTACAACCCGATTTCTGGCAGCGGCTTCCTGCAAGGACAGGAGAGTGAGCTGTGATACTGAAAGCAGGGCCTTCTGGAGAGAGCGCTGCTGTGTTCTCTGGGATCCAACAAAAAGGGAAGCTTTGTCAGGTCCCTTCCCTCCAGACACACACATCATTTTATTTGGAAGTCACATGGTGTGATTCAATTTAACTGGGTGGAGCAGTGGAAAACCACAGTATTAACAACATAATTCTTTTTGAGGAGAGCTTCTGCCAAGTGCAACAGGGATAATACTGAAAGCTTTGCGCCGCTAGGCACTGCTTTAAACATTGGTTATAAATCCAGGGGTTCCAACACAGAAGTATATCTCTGCTCACTGGGGCCCTGCTTCTAATGATCGAATACTGGACCCTCCCTGAATCTTCATCATTTCGGCTCTTGGTGAAAAAAAGTATGAGCCACGTAAGAGACAGAACGTGACTATATGTCTGTATGTGCCCTCGTGTCCAGACAATTTCGGGAAGGGCAATAAGAAGTGAACAGAAGTCTTCTCTGGGGAGTAGAACTGACTGGGGGGAGGGGTGTCTTCCATGCTCAACTCTACACCCTTCTGTCCTAGCTGAATTTTTACTATAAGTGCCACTTTTATAATTAGAAAAACTAGTCATGAAAATATTTTCACAAATCATTTCAAGAGCCCATAGGCCAGGAACTCTGAGGAGCTCCGTGTCCAAGAAGCTGTAGAGATGGAAACGTTTTGCAGCCATAAAACCCCTTACAGTTTACAAGGCACCCACTGCCTCCCTTTATCCCTGTAACACTGTCAAAGGCATCCAGACAAGACACTCCCAAGACAGGGACTTCTCCCACTTCACCACACAGAAGCGGAGGTTCTGGGGCCTCAATGACCTGGACTTGAACCCAGGCCTCCTTCCTCGCTGCCATCCTGTCTGCGTGCTGTGAACCTTGGGCAGGTCACTTCTGGGTCTTGGTTTACTCAGCAATAAAATTATAGGCATCCTTTCAACAAGTAAGTGCATAGTATCCTCTCTACCAAAGAGGAAACTGAATTCAGAGAGGTCACTAACCTGCCCAGAGACAGAGACAGACGACTCGAACCCAGAACCCGCTCCCTCTACTTCCTGGCTGCTATTCCAGGCCCCCTCCCCAGACATTCCCCTCCACCTAATACAGTGCTTGTGTCGGGCCCATAGATGTTCACAAAAACAGGTGTTCTAGAAACTGTGTGGTGGGGACAAAGGCTGATGTGATGTCCACAGAGCCACCCACACTCAAGGCTTTAGCCTAAAACCAGTCTCATGGATTCCAAGCTGCTCTGTAGAAAAGAAAAGAAAAAAAAAGAAAAGAAAAGAAAAGAAAAGAAAAGAAAAGAAAAGAAAAGAAAAGGAAAGGAAAGAAAAGAAAAGAAGAGAAAACAACAACAACAACAACAATAATAATAATAAACACCCAGTTCCACAGAGCATTGACAATTAGGGAAGCAACTTCCAAGGAGATATTCCCAGGACCTTTCCCCAAAGCCAGAGCACCTCTCTGGGCTGGAGAGAAGGAGCTGTCTCCCCCCACTCCCTTGCCTGTTCCTAAGCCATCCCCCCTGCCCACAGTGGCTGTGCAGAAATGGACATGCCACCCCAGCCCGTGACAGGGAGGGAGGGCAACGCCTTCCAAAGGAGCTGACCCACACCCTTCCCGTAGGGATGGTAGAGTGGCAGCTGTGAGGGCTCACTTTCAGCACATGCACGAGAATACCTACACGTGCGTGAGCAGTACAGTCTGAACTTAACTCCTCCCATCCCCAAAGAGCAAAACCCCACGCAGATGAGCAAGGAGGAGGAGTCCATCAGAATGGCAAAGGCAGAGAGCCCTAGCTCTGGGCTCAGCCAGCAGCCCTACCTGGCAGGGAGCTCACCAGAGGAGGAGCCTCCCAGACTCTAGGCCTGGCTACCTCAGGGCATTCGACACTGGCCACAGCTGGTGGTGTGATGAGCTTTGACACTCACCCACACTGTGGGGCCAGCCAAGAGTCACCCCTGCCTGCCGGGCCCAGAGTTCTCTCTGGACTGCTCCACAGTTGTACCGCAGCTTTCAATCAATGCAAACTCAATGAGCGGGTAATCTCTACAAAATCAAAGCCCATCCTTGGCTCTATTCATGAGCAATCTGTTTAAGGAGGCCCCCAGACAGCAGGGTTAAAATGCAGTGAACACGTACAAGGAACACACACACGGCTGGCTAGAGGAGGGAGTGTGAACATTTAAGCACAGTACTGAAATGGGAAGTTGAATATGTGAGGACTTCCCCCCACTAAGAATAAAGGGCAAAGAGTCAAATAATTTAGCCGTGACTGGTCATCACCACCCACTGCTGGGGAGTGTGGTTTCAGTCCACCTTTGCCAGATAAAGCCAGGGCAAGCTTTGACATTTCAGAGTGGCGGCCAGCTTTATTATCAACTCCAAAACCTGCATGGAGCCTGCTCGCCGCCTCACAGGTGTGTCCTGCCAGGGACGATGACAGAAGCCAGAGCTGCCCCGGAATCAGCAGGCTCAGACGTACCATGTGAAGATGTAAAAAGAAAAGTTCAGTGCAGGCCCAAAGAGGCAGGGGGGATCATACATTCCAGCTCATATGGCAGGCTCATTCCATTTATTTTCCTCTTTATTCTTCTGCATTTCTGGACAGGTCCCAGGGTCAGGGAGCCGTTGAGAATAAGGCCAGTTTTTTCAATAACTCAAGAAAGAAAAATGCCCACCCAAAATCAAAGTCAAGAAAAGCATCTGGGAGAGAGCCAATCAGCTTATTCTGCAATAATAATTCCCCCAAATATCATTTTTCCCTGGAGAGGCTGAATGCAAGTCCCCAAGACATCTTTGTATTCTTCAACCCCAGTGGTTGTAGGGGGACTCGACACCACAGAATAATTGATCCAATGAACTAACCCCCAGGCTCACTGCCTCAGACCACTGTGTGACTGAGATCCTAGGGCAAGGGTGTCACACAAACCCACGTGTGTCGCCCTTCACAGCTTCACACAGAGGTATCCTAACAGGACAGCCTTACCCCGAAATGCGGAACATGCTCTCCAGATGTTACCAGTTACACCACCATAAAAGAGTTAGGAAGTGAGACAAGTTACCAAAGAGGAGAAATAGCTATAATAGAGCAATTTCATCGCTAAACATTAAAAAATATTTACTTATACTTGGGTTGTTTTTTGGGGGGGAGGAGGGGTCTTTTCACAGAAACACCTTTCCCCCGGCCAGTCAGACCTGATACTTCAGCTTTTTGGAAATAACTCATAAACCCAATGAAGGCAGGGGAATGTCTCTACTGAGGCTGTGGAGTAACAATGCACAGAACTCGTACGCCCAGAGGTCCTCAGGCTTCTAGTCTCTAGTTAACCTGCACAATTGCATGCAGCCCTGGGTAACCTCGGAAAAGCCACTTATCCTTCAGTCTTGCAACAGCAGAGTGTAAGACTGAGAACACAGGCATCAGAGCCAGAAGGGCTGTGTTCAAATCCTGCCCCTGCCCTGTACTGTGTGCCCTCTGACTGTCCCTCACACTGGGCCTCAGTTTCTTCATCTGTAAAACAAGCGTTATCACAGCATCTACAACATGGCATCGTTGAGGCAATTAAATGAATTAATATACATTACATGGTTAAAATAATTCTTGGGTGCAGTAGCACTAGGTAAGAATTGGCTATTATTATTCATTATAATTACATAGTGGACATTTATTGAGAACCTGCTAAGCACTGTGAATACAATGACTTTTAAATCCCAGTAAAAATAATTATAGTCAAAGACTTCTGACTTGGGTACTTAAAGGTCATTGATGTTGCATATTATCTAAAACTAGAGGCCCAGTGCACAGATTCGTGCACTGGTGGGGTCCCTGGGCTTGGCCTGCAGGGATTGGGCCAAAACCAGCTCTCCAACATCCCATGAGGGGTCCTGGATTGCGAGAGGGCACAGGCCAGGCCGAGGGTCCCAGCCAATGCATAATCGGGGCCAGGGAGGGACCGCAGGAGGGCTCCAGAGCGTGTCCCACCCATCTCACCCAGTCCCAATCAATCGGCAGGACCCCAGCAGCAAGCTAACCTAGTGGTTAGAGCATCTGCCCCCTGGTGGTCAGTGCGCATTAGAGTGACTGGTCAAAAAGTCGAACAAATGGCTGACGCTTAGCATATTAGGCTTTTATTATATAGGATAGTAACGAGGCCTGGAAAGTCTGTAGATTTAAAATATGTACACCTAGATATTTTTAAATGTGTACACCTAGATTGTCTCACTTGCCTCTTTGTTTTCCAGTATGTACACAACAAAACTAGAATACAGCATGTTCTATATACTGGTTGCCTTAATTTGGTGCTGCTTCTTCTTCTGACATAGAGCAAGGAAGGTGGGCACAATAAGAGGCCAGCTGCAGACTTTGAAGGCAAATGTTGGGAGAGCTGTTTTGAACTCTAATGTCTGGTTCTTAAGTATTAATCTATGAAAATGTGACAAATAGTGCTTCTGCTCTCCCACTCCTGGGTCTTTGCAGATGTTGTTCCTTCTGCCTAGAAAGCTGTTCTTGGCCAAGTTGACATTTTCTCATTTCAATTTGGCAATCTTAGTATTTTAACTAGAGTATCTGGTCTACTTATAGTTAATGTGATTACTGATATATGCGGGCTTAAACCTAACATTTTACTTTATTCTTTCTATTTGTACCCTGGTCTATTTTTCTTTTTCTCTCCTTACTTGACTTCTTTTGGACTGATCTTTAAAAATAATTTGTTTTCCCCATTTACTAGTTTGGAAAATTATATTCTCTTTTTGTTTTTAAATATATTTATGACTACTTATCAAATTTTAAAACTAATAAAAATTTTACCCTCTTTCTGGATAATAGAAGGATCTTAGAATAATGAATTACATTTATTTTCCCCAATGCTCATCTTATATGCTATTGTTGAAAAGTATTGGAAGAGGTATAAGAGACACCAACTATAACATCAAATTGTAATAAGCACAAATAATAAAAAGCAACTTGGTCCATTTGGGAAATAATGTGCCTATAGTGTGAATTTTGGAGTGAGGATAAGCTGAAGATGACCTGGAAAGGACCACAGGGACCAGATGATGGAGGATTTGTATTCTGATAAAGGAATTTAAATTTGTATTTTGCAGATAATGGGGAACTGTTGAAGGATATTAAACTGGAGAGTGATTTGATGAGAAGTGAATTTAAAACCACCCAGGCAAGACTGCAGAAGATGAAACAAGATGGGGGTTGGAAGTAGGAAGACCAGTTAGACTGCTGTTGATTTTAGAGCTACTATCACTTTTTTGAATCCTTATCTGAGGATATCTTTTTATTGATTTTAGACAGAGAGGAAGGAGAGAGGGGGAGGGGGAGGGGGAGGGGAGGGAAGAGGAGGGGAGGGGAAGGGGAGGGGAGGGGAGGGGAGGGGGAGGGGGAGAGGGAAGGGGAGAGGGAAAGAAAGAGAGAGAGGGAAAGAAGCAGGGAGAGAGAGAGAGAAAGAGAGAGAGAGAAAGAGAGAGAGAGAGAGAGAGAGAGAGAGAGAGAGAGAGAGAAAGAGAAGGGATCCCACCCACAACCTGGGTATGTGCCCTGACCAGAAATCAAACCTGAGACCCTTTCAATGTACAGGATGATGTTCGAACCAACTGACCCACACCAGCCAGGGCACTATCACTTTTTGTATTACTCCACCTACTCAGGGATGTACAGAGAAGCATGGCTTATTCCTCATTCCCCAAATGGAGAGACCAAAATCTGCACATCAGAGGTGGATTTTCAGGACCCATAGAAGGTTATTCCAACGACTGTTACAAATTCTTCTGAAATTGGCTTAATTTTGAAATTCCAAAATCTGCCACTGTATTATTAATTAATGGACAGTTATTTATTGAGCATTTCCTCAGGAGTGGATATCTGCCTCGCACCTTTAGCTAAGGAGAGATACGTCATTCATTTTCTAAAGCATCTTGATGAGTTTGCAAACTCATTTAGGCCAACCTCCCAGGTATTGCTGGAACTCATTGTAAGCAGAATGTCAATCAACATCTATATAAAGACTTGGAGGGGAGCTCACCATCTCCACAAAGCAGCTGGTTTAACAGTGGGAAATCTCTACCTTGAGCTTACATGACCCCACTGGTTCTTAACTGTTTTCCTGATGGATACAAAACAAAATTAATCCCTTATCTGTATTACCACCCTTCCCATGGAGATGACTGCCTGTGGGCTTATACGTGCAAAGTGCCTCCTCCATCAACTCTCTACCACCAGAGCCTCTGGAGTCCTCTCCAGGTCTTTCCAGAGCTGGGCTCAGGTGTGTCAACATCCTTCTTGGCATATTGACACCAGAACTACTCCCCATCTTGAAGAGTCTTCAATACAGTTGTGACATTGAATCAGCAGGACTTAAATCATAGCAAACTGAGGAAGTAGATAAAAATGCTAACCAAGACGGAAATTAGATATGCTGTGAGAATTTTACACAATATTGCTGGTTGAACCTTGGGCTCAAATGCATAACTCTCCCTATTAATGGGCAAGGAAATCTATATTTGGATTTTCTTTCATCCTAGACTCTGCTGTACCATTTCTGCTCTGGGTCTCACCCAGAGGAGCTGCCTGAGGGCTCAGTCACTCATGCCCACACCATCCATATGCTTAATCTTATAGCAGCATCTGAGGGTACACATGGAGACCAGCTGCACCTGTTTGAAAATCCCCAAACAAGTGCACCTGTTTTGCATGGGTCCCCTTAAATTAATTATCATGAAAGAAGTCTATATGTATGTGTGTACATATATGCATATATGAGTTTACACACATATTATAGATATTTTATAATTCACATATTTATATCTGCATATGTTTGTTCTTAGTGAAATAAGAAAAACAGGCTACTCTTACCTGCTTGAAACCCAGGTCAAATAGATATAAGCTATCCCCTCAAATTAAAATAGATTAGAACCAGAAAAATAGAATGAGGCACTTAAGTCCCTAATATCCCCATCTGTTCAGTGGCATATTCTGGAACCTCTGAGACCCAGTGCCAGCAGAAAGCACAAATCCTCCCTCTGTGAACAGAGGAACAATAAGCTACCAGCTGCATTTTTTAAAAATATATTTTATTGATTTCAGAGAAAAAGGGAGAGATAGAAACATCAATGATGGGAGAGAATTATTGATCAGCTGCCTCCTACACACCCCACACTGGGGATTGAGTGCGCAACCCGGGCATGTGCCCTGACCAGGAATGGAACCATGACCTCCTGGTTCATAGGTTGACACTCAACCACTGAGCGACACGGGTTGGGCACCAGCCGCATATTAATTACAAGGAATATAGAGCCTGAAGGGAAGGGTTACTTAAATGGCACTTTAAAAAATAAACAAGTGGGGCTCCCAATGTGATTCTTCCAAAGGCCCAAGGCAAGGATTTAGAAGGAAGGAGGCACGGAGCTTCAAAAGAGTGGCAATAGGCAACTGACTCAGAGGTAAGTGACAAGTTGATAAAACAGCCTTGCCCAACTGGGGAGGGCCTACTTGAGGGCTGGCCACCCACTCTAGGCTGAGGAACCTCCTCCCTCATTCAGCCTCCAAGATAGCAGGGTGAGAGGCGAAAGGACAGGTGCAAGTTCAGGGCCAGCCAAAGCAATCACAGAAGCCCCTCAGCCTCCTCCTTTTGTCACCAGCAGGAATAAAGCCATTGGAGTTGTCAGTGAATACCCTACATGGTGGCCTTTCCAGAAACTTGGGTTCTAGCACATTGACCATAACACTCTACAGACGGGGGAAGGAGGGACAAGGAGAGAAGGTACCACCCCAAAGACCTCAGAATGAGGAGTTGGAGAGATGGAAGACTTGGATAAGTCTGGATCCATATGTAGGAAGTTATCCACATGGTGTGATTTGATAGAATTCTTGTCAGCAATCTCTTTAGTGCCAGTTCCTCTACTAGGTACCTTACACCGGTATTTCATCTAAGCCTCACACATGGCTGAGGTGGAAATTACTGCTCCATTTTATAAGGAGAGAAGGGGTTAAGACTCAGAAGGGTTTAACAATGGCATTGGTCCAAGGTCTATCTCCCTCCAAAACTCATATTCTTTCTACAACAGCTCAGTGCCTCCCTCTAGACCAGCAGTTCTCAACCTGTGGGTCGCGACCCCTTTGGCGGTCAAACGACCCTTTCACAGGTGTCAACTAAGACCAACCTGCATATCAGATATTTACATTACGATTCATAACAGTAGCAACATTACAGTTATGAAGTAGCAACGAAAATAATTTTATGGTTGGGTCACAACATGAGAAACTGTATTTAAAGGGCCAGAAGGTTGAGAACCACTGCTCTAGACTAAAGCCAAAATATTTCTCCTCCCTTGAAATGTCAAGGTGAGATTCTGTTCTTGTGTGTTACAGGCATCCCTTAGTACACACATCTGGGCTCGCTCTAAGACAGGTGGGAGTTGTCTGGAGAACAGCTGTCAGGGAAGACTGACAGCGAGCTGAGAGATGTTTTTCTCCAGGGAGATGGCACCGTGGAATCACAGGATCTCCAGGACAAGGAAGCAGGAAGCTGAGATGCTCCCGGGGGAAAGGAAACTGCTGACTTCATCATTTGGCCAAAGGCATGACCTGCATCTCCCATAACAGAAAGCAGAACACAAGACTCTGCACTTACATCGAACCCATTTACTGCGTATTTTCCTCACAAGGCATCGTGCTGGGGCTGTGCTTCGCAAACTATCTGCGGAGAAGGACTTGTGTTTCTTATTTGTTTATTTTATTGGCAATCTACTACATGGTCCTAATTACACATGACTAATGTGCAGCTCATGCCACAAACAAGTCACCATGTGATAGTAACAACATCCAAACTTGTTCATACCCTGTCCAACAAGATGAGGCCACCGATGCTGGGTGGCAATGTCACCTTGTTGTGAGAGTGTCTAAATGCTTCCTGTCACCTGGTGATCTCTCTTCACCGCCAAATAACAGGCAGTTCATGGACTCTAAGGATTAGATTGGGAGATTGGGGAGTGTCCCATATTAGGACAGCAGACAGCACGTGTATGTGAGCCAATTCCTGTTGTCCCCACAGACTCCCAGCAAATGCTGCCAGTTTCATAGCTCCAGCCAAACACTGTACCGAGGTGTACCTGGGTAGGTATTAGCAGACGTGAGTTCTAATCCAGATTTTGCACCTGAGTCAATGTATGACTCTGGGTAGAATCTTTTCATTCTGTATAATTGAAAAGATAAGGGCAACCACTAAGGACCCTTCCAACTCCTAGGTGCCATGCTGTCCTCCTGACTCGTAGCTCCACAGACCACCTATATGCTCATGACTCCTAAACGTACATCTCCAGCCTGGATGTCTCCCCTGAATGCCAGAGCCATACATCCAGCTGCCTACTTGACATCTGTCCTCAATCTCTCGCACACATCTCTAATTTTACATGACCTAAGGCAACTCCACAATAGCCCCCACCCCACAGTCTCTCCCATATCAGTTAAAGGCAACTCCATTCTCCCATTGCACTGACCAAAATCTGAGTCATACTTATTTTCTCTCTGTATCTCACAACTCACCTCCAACATGTCAATATAACCCTCAACCTACCTGCTCAAATATATCCAGAATGCGACTTCTCACCTGCTATCACCCTGATCCTGGCTCATGGCAGTGGCTCCTAATAGACCTCTGGTCCTGCCCTTTCCCCTCTGCAGTCCACTCTTACACAGCGGCCAGAAGGATCCTGTTCAAACCCAGATCAAGCCCCTCCTCTACTCAGAGCCCTCCAACAGCCCCCACTCTTACTTCAGAGCAAAGCCCTGCACCAGCGGGCTCCCTGCTCATTCTCTCTGCTCCAGCCACACTGGCCTCCTTGCATCCAGGGCCTCTGCACTTGCTGTTTTCTCTTTCATTCCTGCATGGCTCACTCCTCCACTTCCTTCAGGACTGTACCCAAAGGTCTCCCTGGCTCCCTGACGTCTCAGAGTCCCCAACCTCTACAATTCATACCCCTCTTTCCTGCTTACTTTTTTTCTCCTTAGCTGTTACAATTATGCAACAAATTATTCCTTATCTTGTCTGTGGCCTGTGTTCCCCACTAGAATGTAAGTGCCACGAAGGCAGAGATTTTTGTGTGTGTTTTGTCCACGTTATAGTCCCAGAGTCTTACTACAGTGCCTGGCACAAGGTAGGTACTCCATACATTTGTGGGTCGCTGGTCTGGCTGGTCAAGGGTGTCTGGTCACCCTTCCTGCACTTGGTCACCAGACCCAGACAGCAACCATCTCGGCATCTGAGAGGATGACTCTGGCACGTGTGAAAGAGGCCCGTCTCCCATCTGTAGGACTCTGTCTCAGGAGGGGCCTGTGGAGAAGTCCGATCCTCACCACCCACCCAGCTTCCAACGCCACTGCTCTGCACCCTCCCCTCTGCAAAGGAAAATACCTCCTAGGATGGCTTTTAAAAAAAACTAATCCCATGTAAACCCTTCAGCTGTTTACCTAAATTCCATTTAATCTCCTACAGAGATGCCTCTAAATCATCTGCTGTCAAGGAGTCAGGAAAAAACCAACTCCCCCTCTGAAGATGTTTTCATTGCTCTTGCGGCTGAGAAAACAAGTTTTAATTCCTATCAAGAGAAGAAGCACAAAGCAACTGAGCAATCATTTCTGTTCCTTTCGTCAGTGCTGGATTATCTAACCACAGGTGTCAGAGAGAATTTTCATCTCTAACAGGTAAAGGGTTTCATCCATTTGAATGCACCCCAGACAAAGACCCTGGGCCCCAGCTGCAAGTGCATGTGTGAACCTGCTGGACCTTCCATTTGTCCCCACCAGCGAGGTCACAAAATGCTCCCAAAGCCAGAGGCAGGGGAACAAATCAGGCCAGCCACATACGGAGGAGGGCTAGGAGAGGAGACAGTCCCTATCCATCTCTGGATAACGGAAGTGCCTGGTTTACCATTGCACATCCAACCACAGTCCTTCTGAAAGGAACAAGATACCCCAGAATCTTTGAAGATAGGAATCACTTGGAGGCCCCTGGAGCATGCTATGCTCGCAGAACGATGCTGACAACCAGGGCCACTGTTCCCCCTAATGCTTCCGGGGAAAGGGCAGTCATTCACCAGCTTCTGGGAAACCTGTTCCTCCTGAGGGCTGCCGGTCCCCTCTCCACCCTGGTTTATTCTCTTCAAAGATCCAGGGTCTTTGTAATCACCGGATGCTCACCATATGCCCAGAACATTACGTGTCTTACCTCATTTAATCACCATAGTCTGAGGAGAGAGAGCGTTACCATCCCCATTTTCAGACGAGAAAATTAAGGCTTCCACTCTTTCCCACCCCTTCCTAGCCACAACCCTGAGACAGGGATTATAATATATGTTATGAATATGGTAACCATTGTCTAAACCTCTTTCATTCTTATTCTAGAAACACAGGTGAGCACCTTATAGAAGCGTACATCTCTCCCAAAGACAGGGAACTAAACCCAGCATGTTTAGTCCCACCGCCAAGAAAGAAACTAGGGTCACCCGAGTGCATCCCAGGATCAAATACCAGGCAGCTCATCCTCTCAGCGGAGGGAGGACTCCCAACAGCCAACCGACCCTGGGCATCTTCGTTTCACCAAGGCCCTCTTTCGACTGGTTTTATTGTTAATAGATTTTGTTTCAGAGCAGTTAAAGGTTTATAGAAAAAATGGATTGGGGAGTACCACGTTTCCAAATACCCCTTGCACCCCACAAACACAGTTTCCCCTATTATTTACATCTTATATGACTAGCACGCTGTATTTGTTATAATTGAGCCGATATTGATACATTAACTAATGTCCACAGTTTACATTAGAATTCACTCTGTGCTGTATGTTCTATGGGTACTCATTCCTCCCTCCTTCCCCCTGGAAACTACTGATCCCAACTCACTGACAAAAAAAATTCTGGAACTAATAAGTAATTAGAGCAAGGTTGCAGAATACAGGGTTACACAAATCAATTACTTTCCTATATACTAGCCATGAACAATTAAAATTTGAAATTAAAAACACTTTCATTAGCACCCCCCCCCCCAAAAAAAATACTGAGGTATAAATCTAGCAAAATATGTGCATGATCTCTAATGAGGTAAACTATAAGTCTGATGAAACTAAATGGAGAGAGAGTCCACCATTAGATTCTAAAAGCAAACTCTCCATCACCCTCTGTTGTCCTGACCTCAAATCAGAGGTTTAGAAATGCCTTCCTTCACAATGAAGAGCTCAGAGCCCCCGCCCTCCCAGCTGCAGTGGGAAAGAGGCTCCAAGATAGGTCTGCCGGATAAAATGCAAATACGGTTTAGTATATGTATCTCCCAAGTACTGCATGGAACATACTTATACTAAAAAATTCTTTAAATATTTCTAGTTGAACTAACATTCAAATTCAACTGGGCCTCCTGTGTTCTTATTTGTAGTAATTGGCAACCCTACTCCAAGGCCTCACCATAGCCAGACTCCAACCAGGAAGAGCAACAGATCTCTTAGGTCAGTGGTTGGCAAACTGCGGCTCATGAGCCACATGTGGCTCTTTGGCCCCTTGAGTGTGGCCACGAAGTTTCAATCTCACTGTACGTGCGCACCCGCACATGGTATTTTGTGGAAGAGCCACACTCAAGGGGCTGCAGTTTGCCGACCACTGTCTTAGGTGTATTCAGTGCTTGATATTTTTCACTAGTTTTTCTCTCCAAATTTGACTACATGTCTCAAGGGAAAAGCAGGACAAATATCTCCCATCCTCATTAACCAGATGACAGAAAAAAAAAACAGAAAAAAACAAAACAGGCACAAAACAATGGTGCGAAAGCCACGTGACGTGGATCAGGAACACAGCTGGCTCTAATCATCCTGAAGCCCACCATTTCAGTTAGCCCAGAGGGTGTCAACCCTGGCTGAATCTTGCAATCACCTGGGAGGCTGCCAAAACCACACGGAGCCTGGGCCACACCCCCAAAGTTCCATATGTGTCCAACATGGCAGCTGCTAGCCACCTGTGACTAATGAGCACCTGAAATGTGGCTGATGTCATAGAGAAACTGCATTATCAGGGTTTTTTGTTTTAATTCATTTCCATTTAAATAGCCACAGGTAGCTGGCTGCATATTGGATAGCACAGATCAATACCGTCACCCATTTCTCCCCCCACCATGTTATTCTAAAGCAAATCCCAGACATATTACTTCATCCAGGTATCAATATCTTTTAAAGCTTTGCAGATGGTTCAAATGTGAAACCGCTGTTGGAGACCAATGATTAGTCAAGCAAATATGCAACAGTGCAACACTCCCTTTAATTAGAGGACAGACTTTCAGCAACTTCACACCCCAGAGAACACAGCCCATCACCTGGGGAGCCAGACCGATGCCCAGGCTCCACCCCCAGAGATATCTTTTTTCTTTCCCTCCTTCTCCTCCTCCTTTTTCCTTCTCCTACTATTTCTTCATGTGATTCCAATGTGTAGTCAGAAGTAAGAGCCACAGCTTTAAAGTCTTTCTATATAAAGCATGTTCAGGACTAGCACCACTGCTATCACCTGGGAGCTGGTGAGAAAAGCAGAATCGTGGGACCCACTCCAGACCTTCTGAATCAGAATCTGCATTTTTAACAAGGTTCCCAAATGACTTACATGCACTTCACCATTAGAGAAATACTTTCAAACAGTGGTTCTCAACTAGTGGTCCACTAAACCAGTGGCATCAGATTACCTGGAAATCTGCTAGGAATACAAGTTCCTGGGCCTCACCCAGGCCTATAGAGTCAGAAACCGTGGGCGAAGGGCCCAGCAAGCTGTATCTGCACTTTAACCAGCCCTCCTGGTGATGTTGACACATGCTCAAGACCCGCTGCTCTGGAGTCTGGCGCACAGCTCCACATTGCGGAGCAGCAGGTAATGATTATAAAACAGCACGTTCCTTCAAAAGAGGAGCTGAAGCTGTCCTCAGGCTCCCACGCAAATAATTATACATAAATTAAAACATCTCTTTATGATCCATGACATAGGAAAAATAACTAGGAGTAGTGAGGAGGAATTTAAAACAGACAAAGCAACCTGGGGTCCTTAGAAAAGTACAGGCCAATTAACTGATGTTTATGAAAATGTCCCAAGACATTAAATTCCACGGTTGTGTTCAGTACATTCTCCTTGAGAAGGCAACCAGTTTACATTTTGGAAATATTTCTATTACAACGTTTTACACTTCTTCCCAGTGAAAAATAATTGCTCAGAACAGCCTGTTGTGTCGGGTATTTCATTCCAAACAATGGTGGGGAAGGGGGGGGGGGGCAAGAAGAAAGGTTCCTTCAGGGTGACATGGTAGCACCAAAGACCATTCTCCAGAGTAGCTTTTGTTAAGCTTTTTGAGGTCTTGAATTCCTCTGAGAACTGGAGCAAAGCTACAAATCTGCCCTTAAATGCGTGTCCAGAATATCCAGGAAATCATGCATGCAATGGCAGAGGATTCGAGGCCCCTAGGCCAAGGGGTCTGGTGCTGAGGATGCCTGTTCAGATGCAGAAAACAGGCAGCGAACAGAATGCAGCACCCCAGGCCAAATCCCTGCTTGCTCCCTAACCAGCTAAATGACAATCAGAGACTCAAATTCCTCTTACAATGTGGCTGGAGGAAGGGCAATTTTATTGTTGCCATTCTACAGGTGAGGAAATGGCAATCTGGAAAAGTGAGGGGCTAGCCTAGGTGGGCCAGAGACAGGGTCCACCTTTAAACTTTGATGGTCTCCCACCAGGATGCAACACTGCCTTCCACACCTCCAGGTCAGCCAGTCCCATCTTTACTGCTCAGTCTTTAGAGCCCATCTCCCATACATCCAGAGGGAGCCTGCATCCATGACCACCGTCACCTCCCAATCAGGAGAGACCCATCTCTGCTTCCAAGCCTCTATTCCAGGCCGGGTAGAGTTGGCCAGGTCATTGTTTGAGCCACAATGAATCCCGAACAAAGAGAGCTCTTAAATCAACAGCACTGACTCTGTTGTACTGTCTGTTAGTACTAGTAGACCGTGGACTCCATTAGAGTAGAGCTGAGTGAGAGTCATCTTTGAGTCCACAGAGCAATCAACAGGAAGGGGGGAGGGCAGGCACCACTCCATCTCTCAGAGGTTCACAGTGAAGCAGCTTTTGGGCCTTTGCAAGAGTTAGTCGGCCCTGGTATTGTGTTTGCAGACAAGCCTGTCTCCAGGGCTAAACTTTAAGCTCTTTGAGGATGCAATTGAGTTTTTCTATCTTTACGTGGGACTATCAAGAGCCACGTTATATAGGATACTCAGTAGGTGGTCCTGAGACCCTCCATTTTCCTAAAAGGTCAAGTTCTTGCAAATTAAATAGCCAGTGGGCTGAATTTAATGAGATGTCCGGAAATAGGGAGCCTCATTCTGTATACCCACCTTCCAGGAACCACACATCAAGAGAACAAACTGTGAGTCTGGCTGCCCTCCCCCTCAAATCACACTTTTTAATATCTTTCCCCATTAATACACCAAAAATAAGCCTAAAAACATGTAATGCTTGCTTATTGTTCCATGTAGGGAGGGACAAAATGTCCCTCGGTTACAGGCAGTTTGCTTGCTTCCAGTATTTTGCTGTTTCACATCCGGCTATTTGTGTTTGCATGACCTGTGCATGTTTGCCAGTGGGATAAACCTGCAGCAAAATTTCTAGGTCAAGGGAAACTCCAGTTACTTTCCTACCAACAGTTCAATTGGCACTTACTAAGTACCTACCATGTGCAAGAAAGAAGTAAGAAACGAGTTTCATTTTAATGACACTGAAGGCAGTGACACTGATTTGGGGCACCTGACCCCACGTAGGAATGAGTGGGTTAAGGGAATTTCTACTCTTTCTATATTTTTTCTATTGTATGTACTATATTTTTATGATAAGTATTAAATGTGGAACCTAACACATGGGTTATAAAACATTACTGCAGAGCAGGTAATTACATGGCATATTTACCTCAATCTATTTTACATCATAAATTCTTTTCACTGTCTTCAGCAGAACCCAGTGTGTGATAATTTTTGTGAAAAAAAAAAAAAAATCCCCTTGTGCTTTTTCAAAATTATCTCCCAGGTGTTGCAAGGCTTGCCTGTGGGGGTCAGAACCAAATTGGTCTCTAGCCTCAGGCCCACGCCTAACACGAGCCCCCGCATGAAGGAGCATTATTAACACCAGGCAAGAGCTCAGAGCTTGCTGTTTCCCCGGCCAAAGAGCCTGTGAGTAGGAGGCAGGGCTCCTTACTTGGGCTCTGACTTCCTGAAAAGCCAGCTTCTCATTGCTCTCCCTCCCCAGACCCTTTCTCTGCCCCCACCCTTTTCTCAAAAGTGAAAGTCGGCCTGCAACAGCACATGAGCCTTGGCATCAAAGGTCTGCGTTCCTCGCTGGTTCCCAGAAAAACACTTGTCTGGGACACGGGTTAAGGAGCAGCCAAGAAGAGGTCATTGATCTCTGTCTCCAGGGCTCAGCGGCTTTGCCACGAGGAGGGGCCAAGGCTTTCCAGATGTTCCCCTGAAGGGCTGGATGGGCGCCAGGGGAGCCCTGCAGATCTACAAAGGGATGCCTGTTCCCCAAGTGTGCACCCTGCGCAATCGAAAGCTCTCTGAAGAGCGTGCCCTGCAAAGTGGGCGGGGCCTTCACGGAGGCTTCTGTGGTGACCATCCTCCTGCTATCCTCACTCACGCCAAACCCACGGCCACCACCCAGCTCTGGTTCTCCACCGCGTCCACAGCACCCCTCCCCCAGCACTCACATGCACACGCATGTCCCCCAAACTGCTAGCTCTGGCGCCTGTAGCAGCAAAGCAAATGCCAACAGGGTTTGAAAAAGCAGCAAATTTGACAACAACCATCCAGAAAGGCAAAGCAAATAGCCTGGGAAATTCTGGTCTCGCCCTAGAATTCGGCCCTCAAAGGAGTGAGTGCCAGCCCACCAAATCTAAAAACTAAAATCTGAGCTCTCAGCTCCCAAGGGCACAGTTCCCTCCCTCGGGCTCCACCCACTCTTTCTGGAAAGGAAAAGGCCAAAGATACACTGAACAATATACTACATAAGTTTGCAAGTTTTTTGAACAGGAAGCAAATCCTAAATACAGTGTTTAGATGCTTACATAGCAATGATATCATGACTACTACTAACATTGGTTCAGTCATTCACTGAACAAATATTTATTGAATATCTGCTATGTACCAGGAACTATTCCAAGATGCCAGGAATGCAATGGTAAAATGATTTTTCCAATACAATGATTCTTGCCCTCTTCAGCTTACATTCTAGAGGGACAGACTAGATAATAAGTGAACAAATAAATAATTTCAAAAGGTACCAAGCACAATAAAAATAGCTGCTCAACAACAACAAAATATTCCCAGATAGTATGTTATGGTATAAAAATGGAGGCAGTATGATAAAATAGGAAGGAATGGATAAGTGTATGGTGCTTTACTTTTAAACTGTGCCTTCATGCATATCAACCCACTGTACCGTCTCTCGCTGTTGAGTTTGCAGGGGAGAATGCACCAGGATGCTCACTTACTTGAGAAGAAACAGAAGCCAAAACATGTGAAATCATTTTTTCAAGATCCACAAATTTTGTTCTTTGAATGTCTATTCATCAGACCTCAAAGAAAATGAAAATATGAGCCACAAATTAGGGGAAGCTATTTGCAACAAATATAACTGCCTCTGAAGCAATAAGAAATAGACAAAAGCATAATAGAAAAATGTATAAAATCACTGAGCAGATATTTTTCAGGAAAGATCAAACACCTTTAGGTAAATGAAAAGATTCTCAGTATCATCAATAACCAGAGAAATACAAATTGAAACTATACGTACATATCACATGTAAGACTGGTAGAAATGTAAAAGCCTTACAATACCGAGCATTCATGAAGATATAAAGCAATTGGAAGTTGCAAGTATGGCAGTGGTGGCATCAATTGGTACAATCACTTTGGGAAACCATTTATCCTTGCCCAGTAAAGTTGAGCATACACATACATACTGAACCATCAGTTCCACAGCTAAGTCAATAACCTAAAGAAACTACAGGTACAAGTGTGCCCCAGGGTACAGTATTGTCTGTAATAGCAAAAACTTGAAAACAACCCGTATGTCTACGAATAGGAGAAGAGGTCAATGCATTTTGACATATTACTAAAAGGAAACAATATAAAGCAATAAAAATAATATACAGCCATACACATCGATATGGATGAAACTCAAAAGTATAATGTTGCATGAATTGATAATACTATTTAAATAAAGCTAAAAAGTAGATAAAAGTAAAATAGTGTATATTTTAAAAACATACATATAGGTGGTAAAATCACAAAGAAATGCAAGAAAATAACATAAAATTGAGGATAGTAGTTAGCTTTGGGGGGAAAGAGGATTAAGACAAGATCAGTGAAGGGGCTGGGAGGGCTGCAAAGGCACCAGAAATGTGTGGTGTGTTTCTTTCTTAATCTGGATCATAGGTACAGATGATGCATGATAAATAATGATATAATTTCACAATAAACATAGTGGAAGGGAGGGAGAGTAAGGCCAGTTTAAATTAATCCCAAAGGACGGACTGATTCAAGGGAGACAAATCACAGAGGGTATTCTTCCCGAGGTCAAAGAAATTATCATTTGTTCGTTTTCTGAGGCAAGGAAACCTAGTGAAGGCTTCACGCCACATAGGAAGTGAATGTTAGATTGAAAGGCCCTGGTTTGATTTATGTTTTAAAAAATTAAAAATAAGAGCAAAGCAGGTCCCCATGCAGACAGAGCTAGGTGTTTCTAGTTGGCCTGTCAGCGTAGTGGGCACAAGGGCTGTAATTCCAGCGAGGGAGAGGCCCAGTGGCCAGTGGGCATCTGTAATTAAGCAGGTGAGGTCTGTCTTCCAGACTCTGGCTGCTCTGCTGACAACCCTGGTGACCTCACACCCGCCTCTTCCAGGCAGCTCTGGACTTAAATATGTTTAGCCTTCAAACAGCACACACAGACGCTCAGTCATGAGCTGGCCATAGCACTCCACAGTGGTGCTCTCTGCTTGCCAAGCCCCCGAGCCACCTCCACCACACCTTCGCCATACTTACCTGGACAGCGGTCACTCATTAATTCATGGGACAAACATGTCCTGATCACTGTGCATCCTGGCATTGTCTTAGACCACGAAGGTACAGCAGAAACCAACACAGACACAGTCCTTGCCTGCATTGTGTTTAGAGTCTCAAATAAGTGTTTGTGCAAGTGCTCGAATATTTTATTGCCTCCTGACCTTTTTTACTAAATAAAAATAATGCCTAAGGGAAAAAAATGAAAACACTAGCCTTTGAGATAAGATGCATCTTTTCTACTTCAGAGAACAGAGTTTACTAGTAAGATAGCAAATCAGCGATGAGTCCTTAGGGAGCTGCAAAGACCCCTGCTTACCCCCAGCTCAACCCTCCCAGCACTGAAGCAGCAGGTGGACAGGCTGCCCAGATGACAAAGTAGGGGAAAAGATGCTGAAATATCACCAAAGACAGTGTCTAAACAATGAAACATAATGAGGGAAGTGTATAATGTTGTTCTCTGGGAATCAAATCTCCCATTACAGCATTTAACTCAGTCATTCAAACTTCCATGTCTTTGACCTCCAAACACCTTAGAAAGCACCACATGCAAAATTAGGGAACTGCCTAAAAACCTAGCTGTTGGTCCTTTATGCACAAGAAGATTCAAGAAAGGCTTAGGTTTTCATCTTTCTAAAAGGGTTGGTCCTTTTTTGTTTTTGTTTTTGAGGAAAGCGTTAGCTATTTAATAAGCATTAAGAGCTTAAACCACCATCAATGTGAAAACCCTGAAGATAAAATTTCCAAACATCAGACAAAAGGTAGGTCAATATCAGGGGGAGGAGTCAACCACCTTCCTGGTGCCCTACCTCATTGGGAACATCAGTTACTTCCTACTCTAGCTCCTATGCAATACTTTCCTACATTTGAGGAGAAAATCCTTCCCTCACAGCGGGCATGGACAGCATGATGAAATGATGTTTCCCCTAATATTGGGAGCCTTCTTTGCCATGCTTCCTCCCCTAGATGGACCTCTTCACAGACACACACCAATGGACCACTCTTTAAGTAAACTCCACATGCATATCCATGTGAGAGAGAATTAAAGACTGAATACTGATACAACAAAAGATTTTACCACTTACAGTCATCACAAGAGTGGTTCACATTTAGGGCCCATTCAAATTGAGACCTTCCCTAGCTCTTTGGACACAATATTCCAGTTTTAACATTTCAATTTTTGCTTAAATTTCAAGAAATATAACTATTCTGTACCAGATGCTAAGATCCAACTTATTCCTTTTCCCCAATTTTCCCCATGCACCCTTTTTCTGCCTTTTTTTACAATGTGGGCCTTGGATTTTTTTAAATAGAACATTTTAAGTATAATAAACATTTGCCTTATTATCCTCTATTTGTACACTTGTGGAAATTGTCTGTTACAAATATTTAGATCTTACAAAAGACCATTAGAAGAATCTTTTCTATAATAATTGAAACCGTCTCTGTATGAATACCTCCAGAGATGAAGACCTCCCTACTTATTGTTCAAATGTATTAAATGGTTGATGAGCTCTGTGTACCAAACGCTTTTTCCATATACTAAACTTAACGCTGCCTCCCTATAACTTCTACCTCCGTGGTCCTAAAACTGCCCTACGGAGCCACAGGATAAGTCCTCTCCCTCTTCTACTTGGTCACACTTTAAGTTCTTTAGATATCTACCATGTCTCACCCACTACTAAGGATCTTGTATGTTGGCAAGGAATACCTAAGTTTGGCTCCCTGGCAATAAGTAGAAAGGGAGATTAGGAAACCTTCTTATTGATTTACATCTGCATTCAGCAAGTCTTCAATCTAAGAATCTGAAATCCTAGGCATTCAATGAATCAAAGCATCTTAACATGTGGTCAATATAACTCAGTTGAGGGCTAGAAGCACCCAGTGATTTGTTCACGTTCACTTGGGTGGTTAGTAGCAGGGCCAGGAACAGAATCCAAGCTTCTGATTAAAAAAAAAAAATATGGGGTTACTGCCTGGCTGATATCACTCAGCGGTTGATCATCGACCCATGAACCAGGAGGTCACTGGTTCAATCCCATCAGGGCACATGCCTGGGTTGCGGGCTCAATCCCTATTGGGAGGTATGCAGGAGGCGGCTGATCTATGATGTTTCTCTTTCATTGATGTTTCTATCTCTCTATCCTTCTCCCTTCCTCTCTCACTAAAAATCAATAAAGCAAAAAGAATTTAAAAAAAAAACAAAACAGTGAGTTACTCCCATTACACTTCACCATAAAGCTGCTCACTGCTGGATTCGGTGTAACTAACAGGAGCCTTGTGCCCAGCACTAGTGAGGCCCTGCAATAATCAAGGCTCCCAGGGACTTCGTCCAAGTTCAGAGGTAGCCTTTGTTCCCAGTGCAGCTTTGTATAATTTAAATAGTAGGACAGTGCTCCAGGCTCAGCACGGCCATGCCTCTGCCCTTGAATAGCTTGTGGCTTAGTGGATGGGCAGGGCACAACGAGGCTCTAGTTATAGGTACAATATAAATATACGAGCACACAATTGTAAAAAAGACATAGAAGAGTGTGGGAGCAAATACAATGTCATGCCCAGGAGGTGGGGGGGCAATGTGGGAAGGCCCCCAGGAGGAGGCAAACTTGAAATCAAATTTTGAAAGAGTACAGAATTAGTTGAATAAATAACTGGAGACTTGGTGTGAGGAGGCTCTGAGTACCAGGCATGGAAAGCTTAAACGTGCAAGCCCGCGCACACTGGAATATGAAACAACCGACTATCCAAAGCAAAATCAGGCCAAACACCTTGTTTATCTCCATCATTTCCTTTCAACATGACACTTTTTCCTGTTAGTTCATTTTAGTCATGCATTTATTTATCCAACAAGTAGAACTGATGCCCCTCCTGTGTACACAGCACCCAATCCCAAGCTCCCTCTGCATTTCCCATTCGGGAAAGGCAGGTGCAACTAGCCTACTCAGAGGAGGACCACATAAAGGTAAGTTCTGGCAAGGTCCCTGGGTGAGTTCCTTTAATTAAAGCCCTAGGAACCAGGAGAAAATTAGCACAGTGGGATCAAATTCAAGCACCACTCAATACTGGAAGGTATTTATAGAAAAACAAACACAAAAGCAAAAAATCCAATATCCTGACCGGTTGCTTTTTTGTCTTCCTGGTATTAATTGGTTCTTGTTCTCCTAGCCGAAGAACACTAAATGCTGTCCATTTTGACCTTCTGCCGACGATTAAAGTCAGGACAGGAAAGCCGAGGCGCCATTGCCCAGCCTCCCACAGAATACTGAATGCCTTCTCAACCCCTGCCACAGAGGAAAGAAGAATGGGAAGGAAAAGATACTAAACAGAAAAGGATTCAAAGGTATTACCTCTGAGATGGACTAAATGGTAGGTATTTGGAAAAGGGAGAAATCACTGCATTTTCCTCTTAATTTTCAACCAAGTAGAAACTGGTGCCTGCTCAGCATGGTTCAGAGGGGAAGCATGGGTCTTGTAGTCTCTTGCTACCAAAGTGGTGGCCAGGGACCGGCAGCATGGGCACCTCTTGGGAGCTGGTGAGAAACGCAGCATCTCAGGCCCCACCCAGGCCCTGAGTCAGAATCTGCATTCTCACAGGATCCCAGGTGGTTCAGAGTCTTAAACTCTTTAAGCCTCATTTCCCCCATGTGTGAAATAGGGTTGTTAAAGCCTACCTGGCAGATCCATTTACGCTTAAACAAAATGTTTGTTCTCTCTCACTTCCCCCTTCCAGGTGTCTGTCTGTGTGCAAACTCCTCTTGCTTGTGACTGAGAGCTAGAAAGTGAGAAGGGCTGCTCAGTCCCACACCTTCTCCAAGTGCAGAGGAAGCCACGGAGGCCCAAAGGGAGTAGATGACTTGTTGCTGACATGTCCTAGCTTGGGTCTTTTTTGTCTTTGTTTCTCCGGCTCTTAGCATGGTGCCTGGCACACAACAGATCTTTAGTATATGTTTGCTCAATTAATCAGTAAATCAAGTAATTAGCTAATTGTGGAGCAGGAACTACAATGCAGGTTCCTACAGAATCCTAGTCCCAATAGCACTGAAAGTGAACTTAATTTCCCCTTAATTCACTCTCCCTGACAATTCCAAAAGAACACACACCTGGCTAATAGCAGAGACCATTGAACTAAACATCACTATTATTTACAATGTCAGGAAACAAGCACTGAATACCTGGAGAGTACGAATAACCCACTGGCGGCTGGGCAGAAGGTACCCCAGCGGTGAAACAACTCGGTCTGTGGAGATGACCACACTTGGGACAAGTAGCAGCTGACCCTCCGTACTAAAGAGCGCTCTCTGGTGCCAGGAAAAGACCACCGCCGTGGACTGTCCATCCAGATGCTGTGAGCCTCTCTAGGCGCCCAGAGGCAAGTGTTCCGGGGAGGAAATACTCCTCAGGCATCATTCACTCATCACCCACCCTGTGGGAGTCCAGCTGCCTGGCCTACCTGCCTCTCCACATGGGAGCATTCAATCCTCAGTGGCAGGCGCAAGCCCCAATTCCCACATGCCCCATTACAAACTAGAGGTGTCTGTGGAGCAAGGTAGAGCATAATTCTTAGAGTTCTCTGTCATTACTTGTGTTATTCTTCTCAAGCCTGTCATAGCCTCTAGCCATGGGCAAGTCACTGTCACTGCGTGTATGGGAATGGTCACATTTCCACCTAATTAAATTTTTTTCAAAATTTCTAAGTAATTGTTTTAATAGCTCATCCACATACTTGGGAAAAAACACACAAGATCACAGGCATTGACAAGAAAGGTTTCCTCCTTTCTAAATTCACCCAGAGACAATGCCTATCCCCTGTGTGTTATGCCTGCCGAGATACCCACACACAAGCATGTCCACTAGAATGGATGGTAAATAATGGCAGAGGTTCCTGTTTATGTTGTTTCCTTCTGTGCCCTTAGCACTGAAAAGAGTAACTGGCATAGGTGTCCAGTAACTATATGTTGAATAAATGAATATAAAAATCAGAGGTATTTCTGAAAAGTTCAAATTTGGGTAAATTAAGTTCTAGTCTGCCTTTATTTTATCTTCTGATTGGATATATCTTCAGGTGACAATGGTTCTATTTCCTCACCTGTTATTAGCTCCTTTCAGGGTCGCCATGGGGAGCTGGTGAGGACACGTGGAAGCGTTGGTGGACATCCTTTATGAACAGCCTACTCCAGGAGAGCCCTCCAGTGAAAGGTCATCTTGACGGCCCCACTGTAACCTGTTCTACCAACAGCTAAAACACATTTCTGTATCATGCTTACTGGTCTACTGCTCACCTCCTTCTGTAAGACTACAGATACCTGACAGCAGGGACCATGCTCATTATCACTATATATCCAGGGCCCAGGAGATCTTAGATAAGCAAATAAGTAATGTTTCCAATGAAGGCACCTGAGGCTGCAGGAGTGACAGAACAGGTGAGTCAGAGACATTCAGGCTCATCTCTGTGTACACAGGCAAATGCACACACTTCCCACAGGCTCACACCAAAGGTTTACAATCAAGAAGGAAGATAAAGCTTCAGTGTTAGCAGCTCAAATAAGATGGTGAATGCCCTTGATTTTGAAAATTGAATGTTTCAACAAAGCTAGGTAATAAGGGAAATCAATAAGACTGTCAACACAGGCCAATTTCAACTGGATAAAAGAATAAAGTAATTGGTCCTAAAAGACAACTATCTAAATTAGGTCGGATGAATGGAAATGCCCTATTGTTTTAAGTCAAATCATGAGGATATCAACAACAGTAAATGATTAAATTACAGGCCACTATGATCCAGTATGATCTGAGCTGCAAGCATGAATTTCCCCAAACAATCTTCTTTATAAGACACTGAAATGGTATACAGCAAGACAACAGAGACAGAATTGGAGGCCATCCCAGGAAACACAGAGCTCACTTCTTGACTGAGGATCTATTATAAACCCACCTTTCTAGACATTTATTTCTGCAACATGATTATTCCTTCTTCAATTACTTCATTAGTAAAACAGGCACACATGACAATAGCAAATACACATGTATGCTTCCCTGATGGCAGGGGGAGGGGGCTTTAGGAGTGACCCTAAAGTGCTCTGCTCTCCAAACACTCAGGATCCAATTGTTTTTCATCTGCTAATGGTTGCCAGTTGGTGTTGTTCACCATGAATGATTCATTTTAGAGGAACTGCTGTGCATCTAGAGCCTATTTGGAAGGAAATGAGGGTTTCTTGGCTTATTTCTCGTCAAGTATTTTAGCATTGTCTCTTTGTGACATTATAAACCCCTTGATGGGGGTTTGGTGCTCACTACTTTCAAGCTGACTCCCCTGGTCACATCTGGTGCATATGGTCATTGCCAGGAATAAGCATTTATTTCATTAGGACAAAAGATGGAGCCAAAAATCTGGAGACTAAGGGACCCACTCCCTGAGTCTGAGTATCAGTAGCAAGCAATTATGCTGGGGGAGGGGTCCACTTTGCAAGATCAATATTTTTTAACATCTGGATTTTGTTATTTTTACTCTTATCAAGCACCGAGGCTGTCTCTCTCCACATGCTCCTGGGGAATCCCACATGTCCATTCATGTCTGGGGAGCCAGGCCGGGATACCATTGCCTGCGGCACCACCCAGGAGGGAGACCTATCAGCATCTTGGGGTGACGTCTGACTTGGAAGTCTGCTGTTGGGGAAGGTGAAGACGCTCTTTGACCTCTTAAGCAATGTTCCTCATGAGAGACTGAACAGGACTTGAAAAGAGAAAGACTGGGAGTATCGGGGCTTGATGCCAGGGCACTAGCTAGATAGGCTGGAGAGGAGGAGAATGTGGAGGGTGGTAGAGCATGAGATTGCTAAGGGAGAAAAGAGAGAGTGTCTAGAAAAGACCACAAAAGGATGTCTGTACCTGAGCTTGACCTCCTAATCACCTAAGTCCCATGCTTATAAAATGAGCTCTAGTCAATGTCCCAGACTTGACCAAACTTGACCGAGAACATTCCTCCTTCTTTGGGGTCAAGGTGGGTGGGAGGCCTTGACCATGAAAACACATCCAGAAAGCACTGCCTTCCCGTCAAACACAGCTTAGTCATTTAAAACATTGCATTTTCTTGTTGGCATAGCATGAAAATTTCTGTCTGCAACACGGATGACTGTCTTTGTTTGAAAACTCCTAGAGAACACAAATTGCAACTCCCTAATTTATCATGTCTGTCCAGCCTTATCTAAAAATAAGAGCATCAATGCTGTCTTTGACAGCGATGATATGATCCCCTCTGCTCTGAACGGCCTCTCCAAGTCTTCCCTGTCAATCTAGTATACCTATCTTTTCCTTTTCAGCCCAAGCCCTGCTTCTTCCTTAAAGTTTTCTTGAATTATTCCAGCTACAATTTATCCATTTAAGGAACTCTTAGTAACACCCAGCTGAGCACTCGATATGATATTGCCTCGCATTCTGTAATGCTTTTGTCCTGCATGTTCTGGATTCCTAATTCAATTGCAAGCTTCTTGAAGGCGAGGCCATGTGTTCTTGTGAGTGCCATCTCTCATTTGTCACTTCCTTCCCCACTTCCCAGTCCCCAAACCTAGGACAGGCACCAAGCTGGGCACATTTATTAAAGTGCATTGGTGACTATTATTCATGTTAACAAATGGTTCTTTCTAACTATCTGATAACCAAAAGGCATTGGATAAAACAATGTAGAATTTTGAAGGAAAAAGGTAATATTATCAACTGAAGCTTCAATGGGACTCTGGGATCTGAGAGATGTTATGTAGATAGAAACTGCCACCCTGCCCTACACGCTCAGTGGTTGTAGAGTCAGCCTATGCACCAAGGGGTCTCTGGTCAAGGGCCCATACCCAGGTTGCAGGTTCAATTTCCAGCCCCGGTAATGGCCCGTGTGGGAAGCAAGCAATCAGTATGTCTCTCTCACATTGATGTTTCTCTCTTTCTCTCCCCTAACCCCGCTCTTCCACTCTCTCTAAAAATCAATGGAAAAAATATCCTCAGGTAAGGATTTAAGAAAAAAGAAACTGCCCACTGGCTGAGATAGAGTTTCAAGAAGTCCTCCCCCTCTACTCTAATCCTGAAGGCTGCACTCGAATGCTTGCCATGGACACATGTAAGAAAGATGACTAACCTGCAGGGAGTAGAGGCAGGTCTAGTCGCAGACCAATACTTAGTATGCATCCACCGTACAGAGAGCCTGAGGAGCTGACCATTTCTAAACGGGGATCAACAGCATTTTCATTTCTAAGAGAGTAGAAAAAAAGATCTGCTTATTTGTGAATGAGACTCTCTGAGTCACCTTTGGGTTCAAAGCTAATAAATTTAGCTTTATATTTCTGTAAAAAGCTTGCTGGAGAAAAGAACTAAAATTCAAGAGTAGCAGGGAAGTCTTCGCCATGTTAGCAAACTCACTATTGGGCCACGATTTAGAGCAGGATGCTAGATCATAGCCTGGGGTCTGGACCCAATAGGGCCATATTATCAACCTTGTGACCTTGGGCACATCACCTGACCTCTCAATGTCACCATCTCCCACATGGATGTCATACTGTCAGGCACTTGATCTATACACATTATCACTTCAGAATGGAGCAAAGCTGGTTTGTCACGTCTCTCTGTGCAACTTGAAAAAGTTCAAAAGAGAGTCTCAAAGATGAGTTAAGATTTCTAAACTACCCCTTCAGAAAGGCTCAGGGATGTGATTGATTCAGCCCGAAGAAGAGAGACTTAATAAGAGCCTTCAAATAGATAAAGGGTTTTTACCCAGGGCCAGTGAGAATATGGAGACCACATGTTCTCAGTCTACACTGAGCTGAGAAGGAGAAGTTTCTGACAGTAAGGGCCAAAGGACACAAATAAACTAGAGAATGTACTTCTGGGAAATACTTCATTGGGGGAAGGATGGGAAAGAAAGAGAGGGAGGGAAGGAGAGAGGGAAAGTGAGAGGGAGAGAAAGAGAATGGGGCAATATTATAGCAAGTTCTGAACACTAGAGAAAGCAACCTCATAGCTCTTGCCCGATATATTAGTCTATAAATTACCTCTTTGGCCTTAATCTGGTTTGCCTCACCAGATACAAATTATTTTGTATCTTCTTCGTTTTATTGGTGAAGAAGTTTGGTGATCCAAACACACCAGTAAGCCCTACTTCTTGTTCTTTCTATTGTTGGCTCAGACGCCGAAGAACTCTCCCAGGTGAGCACTACACCTGGATGGAAGGCAGGGCAAGAAGAGCCGAGAAAGCCCTGGGTCACACGGATTGCCCCTCCTCTGGGAGCCTGCAGATCAGGGTGCACTGTCCTATTATTATAAAGAATGGAAATAATGTACAAATTATGTCACAACAAAGGAAGAAATTCTAACTATAGTGCACAGCAGGAAGCAACAGTTTGCTCATTTGAGGATTACATGGCTGTTTATGCTTCTGGCACCTGGGCTAATTATGCTCTGATTTAAGCCTCTGGTGAGCCTGTAGTGCCATGATTACCAAGAAGCCACATGGTTATTAGTGGTGATAAAAGCAAAATACTAAGAGGCACCTGAGACAGGAGGATCACACACACAAGCATTCCAAAAAGGTTTGCTACTTGGGATGGTGTGTAGAGAAAGTGCCTCACACAGCACGTGTCAGAAGAGTCCCTTTCTTTCAACCCCTTCTACCTGCTACAGATTTTAGCCAATCTTTAGCCCTGAGCTCTGAGCAATGCCTATTCAAATTATACCAAAGGACCAAATCACATGACCAAGGATAACCTTAACTGTCATCCAGCCTGACCTCTTACCTCTGGGGTTAGGTTGCCTAATTTAGACAAAGCACACACTGATCAAATCCCATTATGGTGAGCTGCACAGGACATGCCAGCAGAGCAATTTTATTAGACAGTTAGAAATCACATTAGTCCAACCCTAGCCGACGTCAACATCCAGGCTTTCTGTAGTGTGTTAGCAAGAGAAAGAGCCCTCTGGCACATCCTTAAAGAAGGAGTTATATTCACATCATCTCACCCCCACGCCTTTCTCTGAGCCCTTCAGTATTTGCACGAGTTGTAAAGTTTATTGCAAATTCTACAGATATATATATTTTTTTCTATTGATGGGACTGGAGCATTTGAAGGGATGCTTGATGGCAGAATAATAGAGTGATGAAAACATCAGCTGGGCTTCATTTCAACTCTTTCCTTCCTTTTGTAGAATTCAGAGTTATGTATTTTCACAAAAGAAAGGGCCTTAGACACGAACCTATGAATGTCCACAGACTAGCTGTGACAACCGTTTTCCCACCAGACCCTTCTCGTGCAGTCTGGTAACAAATGTGTTGTCCACTCATCCTTCACTCCTCTCCTGGTCCTCCCAACTCTTCCAAAAACAGAACCACCTCTGGACCAGGGTCCCCCAAGTCCCAGCAGCAGGACTGGGAGGACAGCAAGCAGAACACAAACAGAACACAAGATCTACTTCAAGGAGGAAACTGCTGGAAGTCCTTCCCACCATCCAGAGAGAACCCCAAATCCACCAACAGCAAGAAAAAAAGAGCAGAAAAATGTCTCCTGTACTTCAGAGCAACAGGCTAGCACTTCATAGAACCTGGCATGGGTCAGCATTTCTGAACTCTTTTTTTTTTTTAGATAAAAGAGATTTTTTTTTCAAAAAGTAGACCAAGAATTCAACTCAATGAAAATTGCCTTGTCTGTTCACATACAATAAGCGATAGAAGCAAGAAGAAAAAAATTCAATTACTTCTAATTTATTTATTGCAAGTTGTTAATCTTTTCAAAGGAAAAAAATCAAGCCCTCCATTGGTTGCCCAGTATCTTGGCACAGGAAATACATATGTAATTATGTCATTGCATATTGATTATGTAAAGGAAAAAAGTGGATTGATTTTGCTCATCAAATATTTTGCCAGTGTCTACAATTAGGAGGCCACTGTATACAGGCATACCTAAAAGATAGCGTGGTTTTGGTTCCAAACCACTATAAAAAAGTGAGCTGTAATTTTTGTGCTAGAGGAGTATCTTTCCATCAATCTGTTAAAAAAAAAAAAAAAAAAAGCAACCTCGGTGGAGCACAATAAAGCAAAGCACAATAAAACGAGGTATGCCTGTGCAGCTGACCCTTGAACAAAGGGGGCTTAGGGACGCTGACCACTTGCAGAGTCAAAGATCCTTGTATAATGTAAGCAGCCCTCAGCATATGCCGATTCCAACCACTGCTTTTGTGAAAAGCAATGCAAGACTTCACTTTACCGGGTACTTTGTTTCTTAACATGGGCTGTGGGTACACTGGTGCCCACTTCATCATTCTTTATGCCCCTTTGAACATCTTGAATATTTCGTATTAAATGTTGCCAAATCCCCAAATCTTCACCAACAGGTTCTATTCTGGGCTGTTCAGAGCTGAAAGTTGAGGAGCAAAGTTGGAAACACCAAAACGTAATTGCAACAAAGAACAGAGAATGTAAAAGACTGTTTTTGGAAGGTTGCTTAAAGTTCTAAACCCACGCCAAATAACTGCTATGAAAAGAGAGCCAAGCTCTACTGTGAGCCTCCTATACACATAACTGCTGAGTTATTCTGAACACCTGTTGAAAGTGGGCGATAACTCGGCCAAGTGAAAAGCATCAGGTACCTCTGTCAAGTGCACCATTGGCCCAGCTCCTCTGAGTTTGTCACAGAATCTCTCCTCCCATGTCTGAACCTTCACGAGAACTACCTCCCTATAGTAGGGGAGACCATGTTGGGTTGTGACTTTGTGCTTGTAATCCCCGGTATTCAGGAGAGATGCTGTAAAAGGCCCAAGCCTACCAGCCAGGACCTAAGGGAGTGGTTTCTTCCCCTTTGGGACACAGGCCCTAAACCACATTTGGTCTCAGTGCCACAAGGAACCAACCCTGATCTTCCAATCTTTCTGCCATGACATTAAAACCAACTGTTCCATCCCCCTGCCCACAGACAGGAAGAGAAGAAAGATGGTCCCAATAACTCAATTTCAGTCCTAATTCCAGCCCTCGTGGAACCCAAGTTTGCTACCATCTCCCCATTCCCGTGTGGCCAAGGTTTTATTGTCTAGTCTTCCCTTTTACCCCGACTGCTCAATCCTCACCAACCTGTAAGCTCTTAACGGCAGTAAAAGGCCACAGACAGGACGGAGAGCAGAGGGTGTAAGAAGAAGAAGAAAAATCCAACTACCCGGAACATCTACACCCTGTGTAATCAGCCAATGGGAGCAGAAACGCCACTCACCCCAGTATTTCTAAGAGCAGGGCTTTCCCCCACGTAAGAAACTGTTAAAAAAAAAAAAAAAGTAACACTTCTATAAAAGCCCTACAGAAATAAGATTCTGAAATTTGACACCTAATTTCTTTTATTTCTGAATACCGTTAGACCAACTGGTTTTACTTCCTTCCCACCACACACACAAAACCCCCCGGGAGCCTCCGGGGAGAGGCTGAGCTCCCCAAAGTCTGGCTGGTGCACCAGCGTGCAAAACGCCTGTTTTATTGGCCTCGCTTGGTAAGTCGCAAATCCTCCCTCTGTTCCACCAAAGTTAACAGATGGCTGGTCCCTTTTGGTACAGAGGCATAAGCATCTTCAAAATAACCTCTTCCTTTAAAATGTGCCAATTAATTAAATGTCACGGTAAAATGTCAGCCAAGGAGGGAAGGGACAGCCCAGGAGACGAAGGGTCAATGGAAGAGAACAAGGCTGAGGTCACTCTCTCCTACCTTCACCCGACGACCCCGAGAGATCGATGATCACATACACTCGGCCTTCCGGCTCCAGGTCAATCTGCAATTAAGAAAATGACAGTGTCTCTGTTAGTACATTGTGGGAACAACCCACGAGTTCATGACGTTTCCACCCCAAGTTGCTAAAACCTAGAATCACAGTTCCATTCAATTCACCAAACTGCAAAGTGTCAAGTGCCAGGTGAACTAGGAACCAGGGAGAATCCCCATTTACAGACTACCCATGATGCTCCGGGTGCCGTTCCAGGAGGCCTGAGGCATACCCAAAAGGTAGGTCATCCCCGTGGTTCTCCCCCGGAAGCGATTTTACTGCACAACAGAAACCTGGCCCAGGGGACAGGTGACTCAGGAACATTTGGGGGATATAAAAAACCAGGAGACATTTCTGACTGTGCTGCTACCTGCATCTCCAAGGTGGAGGCCAGGGATGCTACCAGACATCCTAGCACACAGGCCAATCCCCACAGCAAAGAACGATCCAGCTCAAAATGCCAAGTGTCAGGGTTGAGACACTCCGCGTTACCCCATTTTACAGGTTAAGAACACTGGGCTCAAAGTTCCAAAGTAAGTGGCAATGCTGTGATTCTGCCAAAGCCATGTTCCTTAGACCACACAAACTGCCCACAGGGGAACTAAAGGAAGCACAAGACATAACTCCTGCTCTCAAAGTGTTTACCATCTCACTGGGGAGTTCAAAACCAGAGAACAATGCTGAACCCGGCTTAAGGATGAGAGACAGAGAAGGTCTGAGTGTCGGTGAGCCTGAAATCCATGGAGAAGGGCAGTCTGGGAAGACTCTATGAAGGTGAGAAAGGGAAGGTATTCAAGGCGGAAGTAACAGCATAAGCAAAGGCCGGGAACGCACACGGTGTCTGTGCCAGACTGAAGGACCCCCATGCTCAGGCTGTGTGTTGGCACATGTGTTTTTGCAAACTCCAGATTCTACCAGGGTGGTAAAGAGAGAGGCAAGAGTGCTAAAGTCTTACCACTGACCTTCTCCATGCACCCTCACCTCCTCCCCCCACCTCCAAATCCAGCTAACGGCTTCAATACAGAAGCAGGCTGATGACATCGGACAATGGAAGAAAAGTCAGAGGCGCTGGGCCTCTTAGCAGCTGAGACATCTTTGCAAGGTCTGAAGTGTCCTTACAGAAACTGTGTCCTCTGTGAGAGAGAGGAGTAACTCTGGAAACCTGGGGTCACCAAATGCCCCAGTTGCCTACCCGTGCCCCCACAATCCCATCTGTCTATGCAGGTCTCTAATTGGCTCATATGTGCCAGGCTTGTCTCCCCAACAAGCGGTGAGTATCTGGAGAGCTACAACCACCACCCCTCCTTTTCTTTTTCACTGTCTCTGGCAAAGAGCCGGCAAACACCTACCTAGCAAGTATGACTTAGGAAGTGCCGTTCTGACAGATACCTCCTCCTCCTTCAAGGTCAAGGTCGAGTATCTGGTCCTCTCTGAAGTCTTTCCAGATATTCCCTGTGAGACTTGATCATCCCACATGTATATTCCCACAGTACACACACACATCTTAACCATGGCTCCTATTCAATGGCACTCCATGGTCCGTATGTCTATCTCCTCTGCTGGACCGAGTATGAGAATCATATTTGCATCCCTAGTGCTTAGCTCGCTGTCTGTGTGTCAGGAGACACCCAATAAGCATCTGAGAAAGTGGGAAAAGGCTCAAGGCTCAGGACTGTCAGGGCCTATTCTGGGGTCATCTGCCCCTCCAAGGCTCCATCCCCTGTAGGATGGAAGGCAGGTGGTCTGTACCAAACTAGTGATGCCATGAGATGACTCTCCCCAGCCCTTCTACACTAAGAGTCTGTGGTTTTAGATTTCTGAGTAAAGAACATGCTCTCCAGCACCCTCACTGCACCCCCACCCTCCCAGGCCCAACCCCTACCACAAACACATCCCAGCCCCTGCACTGAATTACAAACAGGAAAACCGACAGCAGTCAGCTCAGCTGATCAGAGCCAAACCAGAATCCCGTCCCTGCCGCATTTCAGGGGCCTCGTTGTCCAAAAGCATGGAATTTAAATAATGTATGCCTTTTAGAGATTAGATCATCCCTATTAAACCCTGCCGGCAACATGAAATGCTTTCTCATATCCTCTAAGTCAGAGATTTCCCACGACCGTGGACTCCACTGGCGAAGTACAATGCTATCTGTGAAAAGCAGGGAGGAGACAGCAGAGGAATGAGATGGGCTGCGAGGCCGAGCCGAAGGCAGGCAGCGTGCCTATCTTTGCAAAAGGGGAGTGAGAACTTGTGGCAGGGGGACAGGTCATTGACGATAAGATGTATTAGGATATTAACATTCAAGATAGCAATCAGAAACCATTATAGCACCCACTGCTGCTTCAGTGCCAATGAACTGCATTTCCAAACAGAGAAATAGAAATTAAGCTATTAAACATGCCAAGAGCAACAGAGAGCTTTGCAGCCTGGGCAGATGGCCGCAAGGCGCTGGCCAAGCCCCAGCCAGCTGAGTGAAGAGGCTCTGAGAACCCATCTAGGGTGGTGCAACTTCAACGTGGGTGATTGCAGGGGTTATCAGGTACAAAAGGTGGTGGAAGGATGGTGCAACTTCATGGCCAAATCACTTTAATCACAGATTCTGCTCACAATTAGGAGGCCCAGATAATGAAGCAACCAAGGTGCCAAACCCTGAGCTGCCCCTGCAGCTGTTAGTGGGCATCAGCACCAGGCAGCTGGCACTACATAAAAGCAGGCGTCCTCCCTCCTCCCTACCCATCCCAGGGTTAGTAATAAGCACCTTCTTCTGCCCTCCAGGTCCCTCCCAATTGTCCCTGATGCAACCCTATTTATCAAATCTCCTTGAACTTCATACTTTGACTTGATGAGTCTTTCCAGCTACTATCTCTGTTCCTTTGACTTTGATTCTTTTTTAGGCGCCAGTGCCCTTGGCTATCTCTCCAGCTGAGGCCAGAAGTAGGGCAGCAGGACAGTGGGGCCAGACCAGGGCTGGATCCCAGTTATGCCACCTACCAGCTCAGGCAATTATTTACTCTCCCCGAGCCTCAGCCTCAATCTCTTCTCCTGTGACACAGGTTGTTGTGAAATCTCCATGAGTCAATCTCCTGGCTTTATGGCCTGAAGCAAGCAACTACCTTCTCTATCCCTCAGAATGCTCCTCCATGAAGTGGAGTTGATACTAGGTCTTATGTCATTTGGGCGGTCATGATGTTAAGTGCAATAACCTAGGTAAAGTGCCTAGCGTGAGGCCTGGCATGAAATACTCAGTAATTGTTGGTGCTGTGTTTATAAAAAAAATCCAGTCTTCAAATCGCCTCTTGGGCCAATGTTCTTTTCACTATATCAAATGGTCCCCCAACAACAATGACAACAGCCAAAAGGCATTTTCTTGCCCAAAGTTAATATTATTACACTAGAGGCCCAGTGCATGAAATTCGTGCATGAGTAGGGTCTGTAGCACCTGCCGAATGCCAGCCAGGGCCTTCCTTCGTTAAGCGCCGCCCCATGGTGGTCAGCGCGCATCACAGCAAGTGATCAAACTCCCGGTCAGTCGAACTCCCGAGGGGACACTTTGCATATTAACCTTTTATATATATAGATGTTATTCCAGGACATCTAATAACTTTACAGTATTGTTGTGAATATCCAATAAAGAATAAGGTGAGAGTTTTGTGTCCAGTCTAGGAAGTGGGAAAAGACTCAAGGCTCAGGACTGTCAGGGCCTATTCTGGGGTCATCTGCCCCTCCAAGGCTCCATCCCCTGTAGGAAGGAAGGCAGGTGGTCTGTACCAAAGTGACATTCAAACGAGGTGAGAGGGGAAAAGAGGCAGGAAAGGCTATAGCCCTAGTCATCAGAGGTCCAGGCGCTGCTCATGGGAAAAGGAGAAGGGGAGGGTGACATGTATAGACTGAGCACCTACTCTTCCTCAGACTGTGTTCAGTGCTTTACCAGCATCAGTTCATTTAATCTCCTGTTAGGTTGGCAATATTCTCTGCCTCCCATATGGAAAAACGGGCTCAGAGAGCTTTTTCTGGATTCACACCCAGGGCTGCCCGGAGCACGCGGGAGGGATGACTTTGATAGAGCTCCCGACTCAAGCCCTCTGACAACCCAGTCCCAGGGTTCTCCTTCTTCTAAGCCTCTGCAGGTTCATTCTCCCTTTCAGGTGCAAGTGACTGGCTTCCCAGCAAGGTAGGTTTAAGGCAGAGCAATGCTTCCCACACCCTGCCCTCCAGCCCTTGGGTGAGGTCTGGGCATAAACACAGCTCCATTCATTTGAGTTAAGAGTAAGGCAGTGGGGAAAGAGCCCAAACCATCCCTCGATCCATGAAAAAGACATCTCTGAAAAGCAAAAGACTCACGGGCACTTTTTAGGGGGTGGTGTCTGACCATTCACAGTCCTATGCACATTATGTTATGCATTCCTCCCAATTAACCTGTAAGGTCACAGGTATTATTAGCTCCACTGTATGTATGAGAACACGGAAGATAATGAGTCATGCACACCACTGCCCAACTCCAGGGGCACCATTCACCTGAATGAGTCTCCTGGAGCTGGGCAGCCTGGAGGTGAGTGGCACCCTCAACTTCTGACTCTCAGTCCAGTGTTCCTGCCACCACACCACATCTGCCAGAGAGAACCCTGACCAGTGGGCCAGCACCCCACCAATGGTGCAGCACTGCACAGCCAGCTTAAGTGTTACTGCTGTATGTCACTGTGACCCACAGGTGTCTGCACACCTGTGCTTGGGGGTGACCAAGTTCAAGGCAAAGAAGAACAGAAATTCATGGCCAACCTTCCTCCAAACCCTTAGGCTCAGCTTCCACTAGAGACCTCTAGACAGCAGAATAACCCACAAAGGTCACACAGGCCCAAATCGAGTTTCACTTTCTTTTCCACCTGTTGTCAGACACCAGGGCCTAGAAAGGCGCAAAAAGTAAGTAGGGAGTGGGTCAGAAAAAGATGGATCCAGAAAGGATGAGAAGGAGGAGGAGAAGAGACTTGTACTGTCCACATTGCACCAAATAAGTCTTAAATAATAGACTGTTTCTTTTTTATTTGGAGAAGGTTGGGGAGGGAGGAAGGAGGAGGAATAAGGAAGAAGAGAGAAGTCTCAGGAGTTCTTTCCCAAAGCAGAGGACCCGCTGCCCAAGTCCTGCACCCCCTTTATTGCTGGCCATTCTGCCCTGGAGGGACCTCGGGCACTCTATGAGGCACCTGGCATGGAACAGGCAAGCCAGACAGAGCAGGAGACCTTCTTGCAGCAGGCAGCCTTCTAGTTCTGCTTTTGGAAAGCAAAACGTTAAGGCACCATGTGGGCAACTCTGGAGCAGCTGCTGGGTGCAGATTTTGAAGTTAAAAGCTAATTAAATTACAGACTCTTCATTTAAGGAGGAGTTTGCTACCAGCCCTACTGGTCGAGTGCATTAACCCATTGAAAAGCAGAGGGCGCACATGTAAATAAATATTTTAAGTCTCTCTCTGATAACAGGCTTACATAGCACTGACTTTCATAAAGTCAGGGAAGGATTGTTTCTTTTTCAAACAACTTCCAGGGCAGTGCAAAAACAGTATTCCTGCTTTAGTGTACAGCCCTGCAGGGCAGGGCACTCTCTGTCCAGTACCCAGGAGGAATTCAATACATATTTATACATGTTGGCTCAATGGGCGGATGGCCTGATTTTAAACTAAATCTTCACAACTGAATGATGGAGATGATTCACTGAGGAAGCCATCAACCTGTACACAAGTGTTCTTAGCAGCTTCGTTCCTAACAGCCAAATACAATACGGGAGACAACCCAAATGTCCAACAATGGGTAAATGAATATGCAAATCAAGCTACGTCCATATGTTGGCATTTTTGCTCAGCAAGAAAGAGCGAACTCCTGGCACATGCAACAAAAACAGATACCATTTATATGACGTTCTAGAATAGGCAAAACTAACGTATGGCGACAAAAAGCATATCAGTGACCTCTTGCAGGTGAAGGTGGAAACTGAATGCAAAGAGGCACAGTGGATCTTGAATGCTTGTGTCAGTATTATATTTTATATATCCAATAAAAATACGAAAACAACAATAAAGAGGTCCAGAGGAACTTTCGAGAAAGATGGAAGTTTTCTGTATGCGGACTGGGTGGTGGCTCTATGAATGTATACATTTGTCAAACTGCGTCAAGCCATACTCTTAAAAATAGATGCACTTTTTTTGCATGCAAATTCTACCTCAATAAAGTCGTTTTTGAAAAAGCAGGAAATAGCCATCGTTTCACATAAGCATTGCCCTACAATTTTCCTTTAAATAACAAATCATTTTCCCACCCTCAGGGCATTTATCATTTCATATTCCATTTTTAAAAATAAAAAGATTCATTCAGAGTTTTCCAAGAGAACATCTGTTACACAACAGAATGTACACCTACCCGTGTAGGCACACATTCACACACTCACCCACGTGTGCAAAACACGCTCACAGGCACAACCACCTTCTTCTGTCTTCTATGATCCAAATACAATAATAGCAAGAAATCACATCCAAAGTGTAGGTTTGAGAGTCTGCTGAATTATTTAAATCTGTCTTTGTGTGTGCGGATCTCAATTTCCTCATATGCAAAACAAGACAATTAGACCAATTGCTCTAAAATGGCTTTTAATGACCTTAAAGACCTAAATACCTATGAATAGGATATTTCTGCTTAAATAAATTATGGTGCATTTGGTAGATCACTATTGCAAGCCCTAAAAAAGAATGAAAAGATCTAAATGTACTGACTGATATTCTGTGGGATATATTAAAGGGGGGGGGGGAAGCCGCAAGGTGTAATCTCTTTATTATGTGAGGCTACCATTTATTGTTAATAAAATGGGTGTGTACATACACATTCTTTCACACACTTGTTCCACAGAGATTATCTCTAGGGGTCTTAGTCCAAAGGAAACAGGGGTTGTCTCAGGATTGGGCAACTAGACATTAGGAAAGGGTCTTATTCTTAACTCTATGCTCTTTCAGACCATTTGATTTTGTATGTCACAGATCCCAGCTCTCCACAGGCCACTAATGGAGTAAACTCAAGTTAGCACCTGCTTCCTCTTTTCAACAGGCTCAGAAATAGACCCAGGGAGCCGGCTCCCTCTGATGACAGAGGTGGCTAAAAACAAATAACTCTATGTGGGCGCAAATGCTTTTCTGCCCGGAGGAAACATTCCAAGGTGCCAAACCTAATATTGAGAGTGTGTAATGGTTTGCAAAGCATCACCCGTCACCCGGTCACAGTAGTTTTTCTATCTCCTTTCAGGGAAATGAGAGTGCATGACTGGGTGCCCTGTCTAAGAGGAGTTAGTGAGTGCAAACCGCAGAAAATGCACCCACTTACCCGCCGTGCTGTGAAGTGAAAAATACCCACGACCAATCGGCACTCTGCATTTGGCATTGCAGTGGTCTCTCTCACCGGGTGTATTTGTATATATGTGTTTCATTCTACATTCCCTATTTTTTAAGCCAATACATTGCAGTGACTAAGAGTAAAGGCTCTGAAGCTAGCCTACTTTGGGTTCAAATCCCAACTCTGCCTATTATCAGCTGTGTGGCCCTGCTTCGATTTCCTCATCTATGCATGAAGAATGTCAGTGGCATCTGCCTCCTGGTGTTGGAAGGATTAAATGAGATGGTTTAAGCCCTGGGAGCTACGCCTGGCACACAGCTAGCTGCCTATACATGTAAGCTGTCTGGTCATTATCATTATTTCCCGCCCAGGCTGTGAGCACCTGTAGGGCAGAGCCATGTGCTCTTTTTGGGGGTTCATGGTTCCTGAGCGATGGCTGGTAATCCCTAGGGACTCCAAGTGGAACTGAATGGATTCAAGTGGCTCAGAGGAGCTCAGGACTGTGCAACCAGAAACAATTATCTTCAGACCAGGAACGGTTCTGTCTCTGTAATGATACAACCTTGCAGAACACCCCATTAATGGCTGCTCACAAAGATATGCAGTGCCTGACTCCCTTCAAAATCTAGATGTGGTAAGTGTTATTCATCACTTAGAGCTCCTAAATGGAGACTATTTTGTTCTTAATAATAATCATGATTCTAATGAACACCCTTGATGAAGCACTTTACCTGTGTTCTATGGGTGAGGGAGGCAGTATCCTTATTTTAACCATTTCAGGGATGAGAAAACGGAGGCTTGGGGATGTAAGGACTTGCCCACACTCCCAGAGCGTGAACAAGAGGAGCCTGGATTAAACCAGGGCTCTCCAATGTCCTGTTAGCGTGGGGCTTGGCATGCTGCCCAGCAAGTGGCATGGGCTCAAGGAGATGGTATGGAAAGAATACGTTGTGAGCTGTGCACGGAGCTCACACTGTGTGCATGATGACAGAGTTGACTCCTGGACACAGAACAATGAAAGTAGAGCTCCTAGTAGTCAATTATATTGTAAATCACTATGTAGAGTGCCAGGGGCTACTGGAAATATCAGGGGGAACACTTTGTAAAGTATACGATTGCCTAACCACTATGCTGTACACCTGATACTAATACAAGATATTTAATGTAAACTGTAATTTTAAAAAATTAAAAATAAGATGTTTAAAAAACTGTTATTCTCAGGAGTGTTTGAGATCATGCTCCCCAGCAAATGTCATCACTTTGGCTCAAATAAACTCTTATTAAAAAAAGAAGAAGAGAGTAGAACTCCTTCATCCTCCTCTTGGAGCTCATGGTTGAAGGTACACCAAATCCCAGTTGGGGGGCTCAGACAATGAGCCACAAATACACTGCAGGACGTCCCACTTTGGGGAATAAAAGCCCTGCTGGAAATACTGCTGTTTGGTGACTTTTATGTATATCAAGTCCTATTTGCCACTACTTTGCACCATATATGTTTGGAGCTATGTCGCATAAGAAAAAGAACACTTCTATAGAAATCACAGAAACATGAAATTTAAGAGTCATAATCGACGTTAAAATCGCTCAGTTCAAATAAGCCAAGAAATAAAATGGACGGCTAATTTTTTTCTTTTATTTTGCCTATCAAATTAGCCCAAGTTGCTTTTAGGGTATGCATATCTGTGCTATTTGCTTGTTAAAATACAAGCAAAACGAAGTTTGGTAATATGTTCAGTTTTGAAAAAATAAAAGACTACAGGGGGACTTATAATGAGAAGCAGCAATCCCCTACCCCATTCCTCCCCAGAGGGAGCCATTTTAATCATTTCTATTTAGATTTTCTTGCTGGCCACTGCCATGCTCCTAAATAAAAAGTTTATACCTCAATTTCCTGGTTTCTTATTTTGGACATTCTCTCTCGCCTTGCTGATGTGATAGATGAAGATTTAGTTCACTTGCCACCTCCCTCCACTTTCCCCTCCACAAAGTAACTATACGTTACACTTCTCAGTTCCTTCTCTGTTTTTTTCTACAACTGCAAAGAGCAATCCAAAAATATCAATTTCTTGTTCCATGAACTATAGATGACACCCCTTGACCCTCCATGTTCTAACTAGAGGACATTAGTGCTTCCAGCCCTCCCATCCTCTGCCTGCCTCTCCCCCCACCTTCAACACTGACAACATCACGATTTTGTTCTCTCGCTGTAGTTGAGTTCCACATTTTGTGTATACATTGGTTCTAAAATCTGAAAACTAATGAATAGTGTTTACTCTTACGTCTTAGTAAATGGTATTATACCAGTGAGTATATGCTTTCTTTCCCATGGGCCTAATGTGGCAACCCAAGTGCCTCTCAGTTGAGAAAAAACCTAGTAGCAAATTCAAATGGATTTGTTTTCACTCTATCAATTATCTTCCTCAGGTCTCCATGCTTTCCCAGGGTTCTTTTCTCTCAGGGTTAACCTTTCTGGAGACCCCCGCTGCCTCCCTCCCCCTGTGCTGAACTGACTGCTCTCTGGCCTGCTGCACAGCTGTAGTGTGGTCGCTTCTTTTCACTGCTCTGCTGGTGCTGGAATCCATCATATTCCTTGTTCTGGGTTATTTCCTTGTTTGTGCTTATAAAGTCCATTCTGACTGAAATATTGATTAAAAGTGAGTAGAATGCCAACTCTCTAAGACCTTGTGTGCAGTCCTCTCAGACATGATTGATAGTTCGGCTGGACATGGAAATCTGAGTTTAAAAAAGTCATTATCAGAACATTCTTGGCACCTAAATATGGTCAATGGACTCTGCTGACAGCTTGCTTTCTGTTGCTTAGTAGATGACTTTGTTTTGTTTTGACTAGCTGGGAGTTTTAGGACTTTTCTTATACTCTGTGTTCTGCCATCTCACAATGATACGTCTCTGGGTGTGTGTTTTTGATTCACTGTGATGAATGGAACTGAACTTGTAGGAGATATTATCCTATTTGTTTTTTGCTATTGGCCTCTTCTCCATTTTCTCTATGAAACTTCTATTACTCAGATGTTGGACCAACAGAATTGGTCCCTATGTCTCTTACTATTTGTTAAATATATTTCTATTTCCTTTACCTTTTTAGTCCATATTCTGGGAGATTTCCTTTACAGCCCTTTCACTGAACTTTTAATTCTGATAATATGCTGAGTTTCTAGAAGTGCCTTCATATTTTCTACTATGCATCCTTTCTCATAGCATCATTTTCTTTTCTGTTTTGGTTTATGGATGCAACTTATTTCTGTAGATCCCAGCTGATCTACCTTAAGGTTAGAGCAGCGATGTTCAATGGGTGTGCCATAAGAACTTTTAAAACATGCAATACCTGACTACTTATCAGAGGCACCAGCATCTATTCCCTTAGATTGTCAAATTACAAAATGACAACAGCCGTCCAGTGTGAATGAATCAAATTTATACCTACTTTTTGGTCAGACCAGCAAAAGAAAAATTCTTTTGGTGTGCTGCACAATTTTAGTAATTAGTTTATTTGTGCCATGATATGAAAAAGGTTGAAAATCACTGGGCTAGACAGTAGGAGCCGGAGATTATAGCAGGGGATCCCCACACTAGCCTTGCTAGACCTCCCCAAACCATTAAGACAATTTCTCTTTAAAAGAGCCTTCCACTTTTTACACTCAAAGTTAGGGTCTGGCTCCAGGGCCTTTGGCAGTGAGAAGTATACAGTTCCACATACAGGCCTTCAGATAGTCACACATTTTCTGCTGCATATCTCACTCCTGATCCTTGAGGTTAGTAACTATAGTCTCAAACCTGCAGCTCCTTTAGGGTCCTGTCGGAGTTGCCACCCTGTCCTCTACTTTCATCCCCAGAAATGCACTGAAATAGCTTACTAATGGCTTCTTTCTGCTTACTTGGTTGTTACAGAATTTTATCTTCTTCCTCCCTGCTTCCCCGCCCCCCCCCCCGCCCGCCCTCCCCTCCCCCCAACCCCTCCCCCCGCCACACACACACACACCTTTCTTTCCTTTTCTATTACTTAGACTGGGTCTTGACTAGGCAAAAAACAAAACAAAACAAAAAAAAAACATTTGCTCCAAGACCACCTTGAATGGAAAATCCAAAAACATGTCATCTGAAAGGATACGATTCAGTGCTGGTAAGAACAGGGAGAAATAGGCTCTCTAACACACTGCTAATGAAGTGTAAGTTGGCAAAAATTTATAGAGAGTGGTTTAACATCATATAACAAAAATCTTTCGACCTAGCCATTCTACTTCTGGGAATTCATCCCAAATCACACATGTGCAAAAACAATTTAAATACAAGGAGGATCATTACAGCATTTTAAAAGAGTGTAAACTTAGAGACTAATTATCCAATCAGAACAAACTATTGGAATACATTGCGGCATATTCAAATCATGTGATATCATGCCATAGTGATGAAAAAAATCTTGTAGAGTTATATTACTGACATGGAAAGACATTCAGTGGAGGAAAATTATAAAGGAATGTGTAGTTTATAATCCAGTTCTGTAAAAATACAATGTAAATGGTCTGGGTAAGTACATACACAGAGGGGGGGAAAAGATTCTCCATGGGGGAGTGGAGTAATGTGTGATTTTCTTCATGCGTATTTATCGTTTTCTAGACTTTGCACTTTTTTTCTACTATAATTTGTGATTTTTTTAAAAATCAAACAACAAGTTTGTTGTTGCTTGAACAACATTATGTAGCTCAATGCTCTTGTTCACAGGTAAGGAAACGGAGGCACAGTAAGCAGTTAGAGGAAGCAATCTATGCAGGCATCGGAGGAACTGACCCACAGCTGAAGCCCAGGCCGTGTTACGTGAGCAGCCTAACGCAGCCGGACACACAAATGAGACATACAGGTGCTGAAGCCCATACCAACATGTGAGCATGGAGAGAAGATACCTTCTGAAGCACATAGCAAAGGGGATCTGAAAACTGTCTGTTCAAGCTCTGAATGTCAGAATAAAAAGGATGCTATGAACTCACATTTACTTTGCAAGGACAGTTTAGGATCCTCTACAATCACTGCTTAATTAAGGGAGACAGGGCTTGAAATAAACAGAGGAAATAAACCACTACCCAAGCACGAAGGAAGTCCTCAGCCTTTCAAAGACAGCAAAGGAAAAGAACGCTGAAAACTTCCCAGCGTATCCTTGTGAGCGTCCACGCGTTGCTGCTGCCCAGAGTAGATGTGACTGGAAGCTAGTTTTAGGTAACAGATCTGTTCTAATGTGTGGAACCTTTTCCTGTTTGTTTGTTTTTTTCATTCAGAGTATTTCATGTCTTCATTGCAAAAAGGCAGGTTTCAAAGTTGGAGTTTGTTGACTGTGCTAATCGATCTATTAATGTATCAAGGAAGGCCTTCCTGAAACTCAAAGGAGCCAGCCTTGCAGATTCCTGGGAAGGTAACAGGAGCATCCACAGCCAGAGGGAATAGCTAGAGCCAGGCCCAGAGGTGGGAGGGGGCGTGGCCTCTGCCAGGAGCAGAAGGAGGTGGGTGTGGCTGGAGCAGAGTGAGGTGAGGAGCCCTGGGACATGAGGTCAGATGGAGTGCAGGTTAGTCCTTAGGCTCTGGCTCTGAGTGACATGAGGGCCAGAGGAGAGTTTGAGCAGAGCAGTGACATGCCGTGCCCTGCACTTTGAAAGGCTCACTCTGGCTGCTGTGCCAGATAAGCCTTAGACACACATGAGGAAGCAGGAAGGCCACTAAGGAGGCAGTAATCCAGGTGAAAGTTAGGGGCTATCATAATAACCCCGGTGAGAGATGCTGGTGGCTAGAAGGGCTGGGAGTGGTGGAGGTGACGTGAAGTGGTCAGGTTCTGAAGATATTTTGAAGGTAGAGCCAGAAGGCTTGCCGGCGGATTGGATGCAGTGCATGAGAAAAAGACAGGGCTGCAGGCTGGCATGGAGACTGCTGGCCTGAACAGAACACGGAGCTGCCCTTGGCTGAGCAGGGCACTGAGTGGAGCTGGGGGGCGGGGTGGCACCAGAAGCAGGGTGTGGGCAGGCTTGGTTGGAGGCAGCTCCGAGACAGCCAAGGACAACTGGATATAGGGACCTGCCGTTCAGGGGGAAGGGCCAAGCTTGGGATCTGATTTTGATATTCACTAGCAGATAGATGGTGCACATCCAAAATCCCTGACCCACATCCTGACATCCAAAAAGACTCCAAAAACTGGACCTTTTTTAAAAGTTTGGGTCAAATGATTTGGCAACAAACCCTGACCCAATCTGACACAAAAGCTATTTATCTTGTCTATATTTATCCCACTTAGTGTGAATATTTATACAGTTGTGTTGCTGAAATATGAATTTGTTTCATCATGAAGGAATGCCCCAGAATCTGCTGGGGGTGTGCTATCATGTACAGAATACATCCTATATTCGCTTTCTAGAATCAAAGGAAGTCTGAATTCCTAAAATCTGACCCTTTGGATAAGGGACATGGATCTGTCATTTGAGCCATGAGCCTGGAGGCTGAGAACTGATCCCAGGGGCCTTCCAACACATAGAGATGAGGAAGAGGAGGAGAGACCTGCCCGGGGAATAAAAAAGAAAACCTGGACACAGAGGCTGACCTCCACGGCCCAGGGTGCAGTCGACTTTGATTTATCTCCTTCCTCCCTCCAAACACACACACTCAGCACAGACTTGTGGCTTATAAAAGCCTTGCAATTTTTTTTAGCTTTCTATATGTCTTCAAAGGAGATGACAAATACCTCTCTCTCTCTCTCTCTCTCTCTCTCTCTCTCTCTCTCTCTCTCTCACACACACACACACACACATACACACACACATACACAGTTTTTATTAAGCCTGTTGTTCCACTTCATGCATCACTGTACTAACTCACTGCCCTTGTTACAAGGTGGGGTTTGTGTGGGGAGGATAAAATATGTAGAAAAACTGAAATAATGCTTGAAGTTAACATAAATGCATTTCCTGTTTCTGGCAAGCCTGTTTGCCTGTTGCTGTTGCTCTAATACAGCAGTTCTCAACCTGCCCCAACCAATCTAACCAACACCCTGCTGGGGACAAAGAGATGAATAAACCCAAGTCACAGCTGTCCACCCAGCCCTCCTCAGAGTGACCTCCAAGGGCCCCCCCCCCCCGCCCCCACCACACTCTCCCTGGTCCTCTCGTGCACATGCAGTCCGTGGTGATTGTTTTTCACGCTTTGTTCAAGATTCACAATGACAAGTGTTTTGGAGAAAAAAGGAGTCCATCACTTCACCATTCCCTTTCTTCGTAAGGACTGTTTCCCTGACATCAAAGGCTGCCTGTCTACCTGAGATGATCAGAGAGTAATAGAATTGTGTTAACAATAGGACTGTCCTGCTGAAGCCTGGAGGAAGCCAGGTGGGTGAAGCTGGCACTCTGCAGGGACAGGGGCTGGGCAGCCCCCAGAGTGTGAAACAAGCCCACCAGCCTCCCAGTGGCGCAGAGGAAATGCCAGAGATCCCATGAGCAGACCCTGGGAGTACAAAGCTCCGTCCACATCAGCTGAACCAGACCCCCTGACCGCACACATCCTGGGAGCTGTGACCCTTGAGCTGGCATCTGCTGTGCCAAAGCTCCACCAGCCCAGGAACAGAGCCAGCTGCCCGGAGCACACACAGCTCAGAGGCGCTGTGGCTGCCAGCAGTGGAGTTGGACAAGCCCCCAGAGGTGGAACTGAGCCCAGTGAACCACCTGGGAAATAACCGAAATGCAGCCAGAGTCAAGAAGGAAAACCCTGAAGCTCTCTGTCCTGGACGGATGAAAAATGCCATCCTCCTCGGGAAGCCTGCACGTGGCATTCAAGCCAAGCAGCTGTGGGGGCTGCTGCCATGGACGCTCATGGCTTGTTCCACGCTCCTCCCCGGCCTTTATCACTGTGGGGGACTTTCCCCGGAGTGCAACACATACCCTGGCACCCAATTAGTCAAATATGAGAAAATCCACCACTTGCTTCTTACAAGTCAAGTTACTCTCTGATCCTTTGATTCGTGAACCGATCAGTGAATCACAGGTTTCCCAATTGAATGGGATCCCACACTTACAAGTGCCTGTCTGAGAAAGTGAATTCAACAGCTCAGCCACTTAGTGTGAAATATTTTCCAGTGAATTCCAATTTCTTTTTGTCCAGAAAAGCAGAGGATCCAATGACTGCTGATAAAGCCGCTAGTCCCGGGGATGCTGTTTGAGGCCGTGGGACGGCTGTGGCTGTCTGTGCCAGTTTCTCCAGGCTTAAGAACCACAGCCCCGGGAATTCACTCCAAGGCTCAGAGTGCTAGTTGAGCTCATGTTACTCCTTGCCAATCACCTGGGAACAGGGCTTGACAAGAAAGAGGAACAACCTGCCCAGCCAGTGTGGCTCAGTGGTTGAGCATCGACCTATGAGCCAGGAGGTCCCAGTTTGATTCCCTGTTAGGGCACAGGCCCAGGTTGCAGGCGCGACCCCCAGTAGGGGGCATGCAGGAGGCAGCTGATCAATGATTTTCTTTCATCATTGATATCTGTCTCTCTCTCTCTCTCTCTCTCTCTCTCTCTCTCTCTCTCTCATCAATAAAATGTGTGTGTGTGTGTGTGTGTGTGTGTGTGTATATATATATATATATTTTTTTTTTTTTTTAAAGCAAGAGGAACAACTTTAGGGAAAGCTGGGCTCTTCCAGGACAGGGTCCCATTCACCACTGTCTCCCCAGACCTCGCATGGCACCTGGGAAGGTGGGGTGGGGATGAAGGTAACAGGTGTTAGTTAAAGGGAAGTAACTATCCCAATCAGAAGACTGAAGAGAAACGTCACTTATCTACTATTATGTTTTCTTTGGGCTATTACACACGGGCCCCAGGACCTTTTGTAGGGGATAAGGGTCATGATTGTTGTGAGTTTAATGCTGCATAAAGGCATCATTGCCCAAAAAAAATTACTAGTAAGAAGCAACTCTCCTTTCAGGGAGAAGGTTAAAAAGCAAACACTCCCAACTAGGAGAGAAAAGAGAAGTCAGTTTTGTGAGAAATATTTAACACGTTAAGCGCCCTGTCAGTCACCGGTGACTGACACTACTAGTATAGCCTGGCGCTTAACGTGTTAACCCTTGATTAGGCAACTCATTCTGTGAGTGAGAGAGTCACACCTCTTGCCCCACAGCGTCCCCAAAGGCACCCTTACCACCTCGATGGCCAAGCCGGCTGAGTTAACCAGAACGAAAGTGCAGAGCCCAGTGGCGCAAAGCTCTCTATTGCCTGGAGTTCTTATGGGGATTCCAACTGGAACAAAAGGGAGAAAGTACCCATGCAGAGCTGGGGATCGCTGGCACTTACCCTACGCCTCCGTTCCAGCAAAAGTCATCCACAGCCGTGCAGGCAGGATGTGGGGCCCTCCAGAGGGTTTGTGCCCCAGCCCCCCACTTTATCTACTGGGGCTGCTGGTGGGCGCACCATTTTGGCTGCTTTCTAATTATTCCCAAGAGCCACCTCACTTCCCTCTGGGATTGCTCAAGTTTCATTCTCCGGAAACCAACTGCTCTTAAAATGCCACGGGCCTTCCCCAAACTACAAAATTCCTTCTCTCTGCTCTGGAGAGGACGGGGACCCTTGCTTTCCTGTCCCTGTGTGTCCTTGCACACACACACATTTGGTATACACAATAACTGGAGTGTGCTGACTATACACAGTGACTTCTGAAAAGATATATATATATATATACAAAGAACTTGGTGAGAGAGAGAGAGAGAGCACGTGCACGCGCTGGACACGCACCAGACCTTCTGCAGCCTGTTCTCTGGGCCCTGCACTTGGAGTCATCTCGGTCCTCCCATACTTTGCCCCTCACATCCAGGCAGTCACTGAGCCCCTCACGTCCTTCTTCACTAACTGCTGTGCCTACCCCTTGGTCCCACTGCCACCCCTGATGCCAGCCCTCATAGAATCCGGCCTCACAGCTTCTACATCTTCCCTTATGCTTATTCTCTTCAGCACTAATCCGCCCGACACATGAAAACCCAACTGACTGAAGTACAATACAAACTTCGTCAGGAGGCCTCTTTCCCCAGATCTTCCCTCTTTCTATAGCAGTGGTCCTCAACCTTCCTAATGCCGCGACCCTTTAATACAGTTCCCCATGTTGTGGTGACCCCCAACCATAAAATTATTTTCGTTGCTACTTCATAACTGTAATTTTGCTACTGTTATGAATTGTAGTGTAAATATCTGATATGCAGGATGTATTTTCATTGTTACAAACTGAACATAATTAAAGCATAGTGATTAATCACAAAAACAATATGTAATTATATATGTGTTTTCCGATGGCGACCCCTGTGAAAGGGTCATTTGACTCCCAAAGGGTTGCGACCCACAGGTTGAGAACCGCTGGACTATAGGGTGACATGCAGTTCTTCACATGGCACCACTTGCTCTACACGGCCCCCTGTGCCCCTCCCATGCTTTACGTGCCATTGCAAATGCCCAATGCTCCAGCTAGGCTCAGCCAGACACCTGCCAAGGACTCCCACGGGGACCAGCCTCCGAATCAGCCTTTCACTGGACTCCAAGTGACTTCTGGAGCCTCCTCTATGTTCTCCATCTGACCTTCGTTGGCCCTGCCCATCACATAGGCTATCAGGAACACTCTTCTCACCTGGATTACTGGTCCCTACGTAGTTCTTCAGGGGTATTACCAACCTTATATCCTCCTTCTCCCTGTCCCCCAGCCCCCAGAATTTAACAAAAGGTCCTGCACGTAGGAGCTGTCCAATAAGCACTTGCTGCTGCTCGCAGCCCAGGCAGGGATGCTCCTTCTCCCCCTTTAGTACCTATCATTACTTCAACTTCTAAGTGCCCAATGTCAAGGAAAGTGACTCTAGACACAAATAATATTTTTAAAATGCACCTCCTTTCCATCAACTAACCAGTTCCTAAGTATGACAAAAAGGTTGTGTGCCGGCAGCCTGTGAGAGTGCCACAGGGCACGGCAGGCTTGAAAGGAGTGGATTCTCCCAAACTAACTTTGGAAGCTTTGAGCACAGAGCACAGCCCCCACCTTTCTACCCTGAGATCGGCTCCCCCATGCCTTGAGGCTCAGAGATGCTGACCTCCCGCAATCCTGCATACGATGACCTGTCACCAGACCTAGACAAGCTCCCTGATGGGAGGATACTAGAGCTAGGACCTCAGAGCACCCCAGCTTGTTGTCATGGGGGAGAAGAGCATGGAAGCCAAGTTTCTTGCCTTGCCTCTGCCCATGTGACCCAGGACAATCTCTCAGAGCCTCAATGGCCTCAACTGTAAACTCCCACCGGGGCAGGGAAAAGACGCAACGATCTTGCATACAACGGAGTGTTTTGATAGTTGAGGACTCAAAAACGAAGAGAAAGAAGCTCGTGGTTGGCATCTGGGTACTGAATCAAGGCTTAAGGACAAAAGGCACCTACCTCACTTCCAAATAGCGAAGTTAAAACCTTCAAGTTAGTAATTCCTATTGCCACAAGTCACAACTTCCCTTGCTGGCATTTAACATTCTTTAAAACTCGGCCCCAACTGCAATTTGCAACTCTTTCTCCTACCCCCTTATGCTTCAGCCATATTGCCCTCCCACTACGCCAGGCCTCTCTCATTCCACCCTCCCTTCCTTGGCACAGTTTGTTCCTTCCAACCCCCTCCCCCAAAGCCCAAATAAAATGTACGTAAACTTTCAGGCCTCCCTCAGTCTGGAATCTGGTTCCCTCTCAATACGGGGCCCCTTAAAGGCAGATCCCCATCTCTATTCTCCTCACTCATCCCGGGAGCCCCTCCTCCCAGCAGGGGCACAGGGAACACAGTGCCGGGCACTGGAAAGGCGCTCCATAACTTTTCTTTGTTAAATGATGCAAAAACAAGAAAAACTGAAGCTCCACGATGTTTTCATTACATTCAGCTGGAAAATCCCAGGGAAGAGGCACTCCTTCAGTCCCACCCCCCTGAAACATCTCCTTTCTCCTGCTGTTGGGCTCATTTGAGTCCTGCAAAAGGACTGCACCCAAGTTCCATCTGGGTTGCCCAGACCAGCGAGCACTTCCAACCCCTGTTCAGCTCCCCATGACGTTTCAAAGAAGCAGCCACCCAGACCCATACGTGACGAAGACGGCGCAAACCCATCTTGATGCAATTATTCCCTTGTGTTGTTGCTTCCCTGCAGTCTTACCATTGTTCTTCATTTACTCAGAGAGCTGCCTCCGAGACTTTACAGGAAAAATGAATTATGACTGGAGTTACATTCCACGCTTCCCAGCGCACCAACATGGGTTTCAAAGCGTTTGTTGGGGCCTCTCAAGGCCAGAGCCTTGAGAGGTGAACAATTTCACAAACCAGCTTGCCATACGGTGTCATTCAGATCCATTCTGCCCTCCGGCCCCCAGCCGCCCACATCCCGTCTGTACTGTGTGTGTGCTGCCTTCCATCACCTGGAATCTCATCCCAGGTCCAAGCACGTGAAAGGCCACATGCTAACACCCGGCCAGCCTGGCAGAGAGCGAACGGGGAGAATCGGCCCTGAAGCCACAGGCTTGGAGGAACAGGATGGCCACTCAGCTCCACGGCTGTAACAGTTGAGGACAGCGTGTCCTCTGGGATCCACACTATAAGCCTTGACTCATAAGAGTGTGTTCTCCCTGCAAGCCCCAGAGGAAAGGCAGTGTTCTGAGCCAGGGGAATTCTTAAGACGAGGAAAAGCCATACTGCACAGTGCAGAGTGGACTTGGGAGTCAGACTTCCTGGGCTCCAGCTCCACCAAACAGCAGTGTGGCCTTGGGCAAGTCAATTACTCCCATCATGCCTCATTCTCAATCTGCAAACTGGAGGTAACAACACAAGGTTGCTGTTAATTTATATAAAATGCATAGACACTATACCTGACAGAGTAAATATTTACCATCATCATCATCATCATCATCATTATGGTTATTATTATTATGTCCTGTGCTTGGTTTAGACAGAGAGCAAATCCCTCACTCTCAACACAGATCTTCCTATTTCAGTACACTACACTCCAAGGGCCTTTTCCTTCCTACCTCCTTTTTTGCCTCCAACATTTCAAACATAAAACATCCACTCAAGCATTCAAAGGCATCACACTGTCCTGTTCTCACTTGTTTTCTCTCCTTAGCAAACACCCCAGATTCTTGCAAGCTACTGGATACACTCGGTGGCAAATTCAAGAATGTTTATACAGGTTTTTATCATCACACATGTTTTGGAAACATGCAGGGTGAGTGGTGAAGCAGGGCAAAGGAGAAAGCCAGGCATTAAAAAGATCAAAAACAGGTCTCCACCTCCTGGTCTTAAAACGGCGGTGGTCACGCTCTGCCAAAGCCAGGGGCCCATTTGAGGTTTCTGTTCTGAATTCAAACCGTCAGCTCAGAGAGCCGGTGGGGACGGAGATCAGGCAGATGGAAAGAACTGAGGATGAACAGTTGAACCCCAAAATTCCAGATGAACCCTTTACACGTTCGCGTTTAATAACACAGTTTCCAAAACTTGCCCACCAGAGTCCTGTCCTTCCTAAGCAAACATCTGTTCTGATGAATGAGACCAGGGCTAGTCTATTCTTCCTGGGCTAAACCTTCCTGTGGGGTATTGATCTCATAAATGTTATCCTTATGGCTCAGAGGAAAGTCAGCTCTCAGATCCAGGGTGGAGGGTCACGGGGTTGACTTTTGTTTATGTCTTCGTTCCCAAATATTTGGAATGCACACTTTGACATAACAAAAACATGTCTTATAAATGCCAAGACACAAAAACAGAACTTATATTTCTATGTGACAGATAATGAATTTTACCTTAGGAACCGACTGATAATGCAAAATGATTCTGAAGTTCCTATTGCATCAGAAGAGAGAAAGTCACCAAATTCGAAATGTGTCACCTTCTTTCCTTCTATTTAAACTTTGTGGGACGGTAGGGAAGAAAGGAGAAATTCCAGGGAGACCGAGCCTTGTCTGCTTCCTACCCCTGCTTCCTCTTGCCCAGAACCCTGAGAGCAGGCGGTACATGCCCCCGCAGCTCCAGGTTCTCCACAGACTGGAAGAGAGAGAGCTGCCCTGGCCTTAAAACGCAGGACTCCATTCCCAGTCTCTTCTTTTATTAACAGGGTGGCATCAGACAGACCTCTAAACCCAGCTGAGCCTCAATGTTGACAGAGTTTGAGCACTGTTTGAGGATTTGAAAAGATCATATATTTGAAAGTTGGTACTTGGCAAACTGTAAAGCACTGTTACATGTAGATTGTAACACCCTATAAGTTAGCTAGGCCCTGGCCTGTGTGGCTCAGTTGGTTGAGCATCATCCCATGTACCAAACATCGCCAATTTGATTCCCGATCAGGGCAGGTGCCTGGGGTTACAGGCTCGATTCCCAGTAGGGGGCATGCAGGAGGCAAACAATGGATGTTTCTTTACCACATCAATGTTCCTCTCTCTCTCTCTCTCTCTCTCTCTCCCTCCCTCCCTCCCTCCCTCCCTCCCTCCCTCCCCTTCCTTTCTCTCTAAAATCAATAAAAACATTTTTTAAAAAGAAGTTAGCTGCTTTAAAAAGATAAAGGTTGCAGCTGGTTGTGTAAAGGGGTTCCCCAAACACACACACAAACACACACACACACACACATACACAGTATCTGTTCTGTAAGGAAATGACTCAAATGACAGAAAGTCTGCAATCTTTTCCCCCCCCACTTTCTATGCCCCTATGGATTTTTAGTAAAACTGTTACTAGAAAATTTCATAGTAGTAATTGTAGAAAAGAGAAACAAAATAGAAAAAAAATCACCATAATCTCACTACCTTAAGACATTTGTAATACATTCCTTCCAGCCTTTCATATCTGTTTGTGTGTGCATGTATATGTACACATAAATAATTTTTAATAATAATTAGCTAACAGGTATTGAAAATTTATTATGTGCCAGGTACTACTCTAAGAACTTTCCATGGTTTTCATTCTTTAATTCTCTCAACCATCTCTGAGTAGGTAACACTCATCCTTCATTCTATGGGTGAGGAAATTGAAACTCAGAGAAATTAAGACATGTGTCCAAGATCACACAGCTTATAAGTGGCAGAGCCTGGGTTCAAACCCAGGCAGAAACCACTCACTCACTACAACACCAAACCAAACATCATAATATGACCTGCAAATTTTGTTATTAATACATTTTTTAAATCTTAACATGTTATTCTCTATGCTTTTCTATTACCAGGACTGCATAGTTGTCCATAACATGAGGCCAATGTTAACTGTTTAATTTGACTATTTTTTAGTACCTACAACATACCCCTATTTGGGATATTTCTTTGCCAGTTTTTCAATATTTTAAACAACACTAAAAAGGACATCTTTCGTACACACCTATTATCATTCTTACCTAAAACTGGAATTGCTGGGTTGAGAGAATACATATTTTTAAAGTTCTTGATATTTTTTGCCATATTGTCCTCCAGAAAGATTTCATCAATTACACCCCCACTTGCAACATGCGAAGAAATTCTTACATCTTCATCAACACGAAGTAGTATTGTTAGTTAGTTCTTAAAAACATTCTCTTTAAAACGTGCAACACCTCTGTCCTGGCTGGCATGGCTCAGTTGTCTGGGCAACAACAGTAGCAGGAATCTCAGTAGTTGCGATAAGTGAACAAATGAATAAATACCACATACGGATACAAAAGATGAAACCGTGTCTTCCCAGTGCTCCTCGCAGATGAGAGAAATGGTGAAATGAGAGCGCTATCTACACCTGGGATGCATCTCGCTTTAACTGCCAGACTCATAAATGCACCATCAATAGTCCTATCACACTGTGCTTCCCGGCATTCCCGACCATCATCCCAGTGCTGGCGCTGGATGGGAGGGGCAGATACCGTCGCTCCCATTTTTTGGGTGAAAATTGCTTGCGGCTTGAGGACCATTTACCCCAGATCATCTCACTGGACAGTGGCAGCGGCAGAGCCAGACGCCCACACCCAGCTCCGTGTCATCCCAACAACACCCCCTCGTTCTTTCTTATAAATAAGATAAGGAGTACACTGGCCGGGCCCTTCTATCCATCAACTACTCGCCCTGCATGGACGGAGGGCGGAGGCTCAGGCTGAAACCACCTGGTGTATCCACAGTCACCTGGGGATGTTCACCAGGCCGCCTCCCGCACCAGTGACTGGTCAGGAAGAGCTTCTGGGCACCCACCTGCACTGAGGTCTCCTGGAGGGAACCCAGGGAGAAAAGGCAAAGTACCCAGCCTTGGAGGGCAGGAAGGAGACGGTGAAATGCAAAGTAAGGACAGGAGCCTCTAAGACTAGGTCAAGGGAGAGAATGGATCTGTTGGGCAGTCTCAGAAGGCACCACCTAAGCTTTGGAGAAGGAAGGGTTCGAAACACTCGGAGTCACAGCCAGCCTGCTATGGCCACAGCTCAAAGAACACACTGCTTGCTTTTGGCTCCAGACCAACAATTTAGTGTTAGGCATCCTTGCCTAACACTGTAAAACTTTTTTATAAATCATATTCTTGACCCGGAACCGCCAAAGAGAGAGCAAAGAAAGGGGGGAAAGCCGCCATATCAAATTTCCTGTATAATCCTCTTATGAGATTAGTGCCTTCTTAAATGGTAATGAGGTTCTGGCTTGGGAACTAAATTATGCCACAGGGTAATTCTCCTATGTTGGGGGGGAAAGAGGGGGACGGAGAGGATATGACACAGGGTGGGAACATGGAACTCGGATCCCTGCTCTGAGTGAGTGTAGCTGGAACCATTTCAAACCAGGAGCTGGGAGCATGAAGTTTTACAGCCAAAAGGAACTTAGCACCCAATCCAACGCCTTTGTTGTTCATTTCAGGAGAAGTCATGTTGTCACAGCCTCCAAGCCTGGGATACCTGGGCCATGGGGTGGCATCCCCAAACCCCTTCTTGGTCCTCTTCTCCCCCTAAGGGCCCATCTCGACAAGTGCAGCCTGTGGCCGAGGTGCTATGAAGTCCCCCTCCCCTCTCCCCTCCCTCCAGAGAGCATAAAGCGCCTGCAAGACGTTATCCAGGGCTGGGACATTTCAGCAACTCTGTTGCACTGAATATTCTTGGCGCCTAAGCCACCTCCTGAATGCGCCTGAGGCCTTGAAAGAATCAAGATGCCTGGCTCGCACCTCGGAGCTTAGATCCCAGGAGTATTGGGGCTGCTCATTTCCTTTCAAACTGGCAGTGGTGTGGGATTATCCATCCCTCCTTGTCCGCATACATATTTGGTCCATGAGTTTTATTTGCCTTCCCGGTTTTCAGCACAAAAGATTCCTCAAATCCCACCGGAGGAGGGCTGAGCTTGGACCCCGGCAATGGTGCCAGGAGTGAAATCGGAGATCTGGACAGAGGCAGGGCTCTGACCTCTAGCTGCAGCCTGGAAACGGCTGTCTCCCCGACAGCGAGCACCTCTGTGGGGCCACCTGACCGGTCTCCGCAGCAGAGCAAGGGGACCAGGCCTCCGGGTTACTCAGGTCTACGGTCCTGTGGGAAAATGGCTCTGCATCGTTCCTGGCCAGCGGAATTGGGTCCAACCCATCAAGTCTGACATTTCCCATCTCCAGCTCTGGCTCCATGATTCTTCTCAACCTGGCATCAAAGTCATGCTTGGGTCCAAGGTTACTGCAGGCGCCATCCCCATGCTTGAAAGGGGGCAGGGTACCTTTTTCATTGCTAAACTGAAATCCAGCTACCCAAATCTCATTGTTTTCTCAGAATCAGTTTCTGGGAAGGTGTTTGGGGAGGAGCCTCTGCTGATTCCCCTGCGTCTTCTGGGCTCTGCTCCCTGGGAAGGGTCAGTGTAGCTGACACACGCTGACACACGTAAACTAGACTCACTCTTTCAGTGTACCACACGTGCTCTCAGAGGATTAGGGTTCACAGATATGCAGCTCAGCTCAGATACATGTATATAAGTATGCCCATGTTAGGGACCTCACACTATCTTAATCATTTTTGACATATGTCCTAGAGCAGTGGTTCTCAATCTTCCTAATGCCGCGACCCTTTAATACAGTTCCTCATGTTGTGGTGACCCCCAATTTCATTGTTACAAATTGAACATAATTAAAGCATAGTGATTCATCACAAAAACAATATGTAATTTTATATGTGTTTTCCGATGGTCTTAGGCGACCCCTGCGAAAGGGTCGTTCGACCCCCAAAGGGGTCGCGACCCACAGGTTGAGAACCGCTGTCCTAGAGCGTCAATTCCATTTTACAGAGGAAAACTCATGACAGGCACAATTTGGAACCAGCTCTGTCTGCTTTGCCCCCTCGGGACTCTGGGTGACCTGGTGTCTAGGTGACCTGGGCTCTGGGTCTGGCTTGTTCTGCCTCTCTGTCTCCCTGGGACCCCCTTGCACCTCCCTGGGTCTGTGAAAAGGCAGACATGGCCCCTGAGGTCCTTTCATGCCCCAGGAGATATTAAGCCAGGGGGCTGGGTATACATTTGTAAGGAAATGGGAAGACAAAGCTGCCCCCTCCCTCTCCTCTCTGCTTAGGGACAGCCCTGTCATTAGCACCTGCCCAGTAAGAGCCGTCTGCACCCAGCCATTAACCCCAGAGCCCTTTCCAGCTAATGCAGCCAAAGGGTCACTTTAAGGCCTTTTTACAAAAATGACCCATGGCTGGCCAGCAAGGCCGTGGCGGAGAGAAGCCAGGAGCCCATCCCAGGACCGGGGAGGCAGCTGTGCTGCTGAATGGCCTCAGATAAGTGCCTCAGGAAGGTGTAATGGCTTCCTGGCTGGTGATTAGCGCACTGGATGAGATAATGCCAAATTCCCTGAAGTTTTGAGCCTGGAACTAGATGCCAAAAACTTATTAACTCCATCCCAAACAAACTCATTCCTGGGCTGCGAGTGGGACCAGGAAACCCCAAAAATGGAATTTTCTAAGCCATTTTCTTCTAATTACCCTTCGCATTGCTCATAACCAAGAAAACAACTCTCCTTCAGGTTCTGGTTAACCTGCCAAGGCTTATTCACTCTAACATGTGGACTCAATGTTTAAATATTCACCCTGTATACTGTTATTTTGTTGGTGTTGTGTTGTGTTGTTTCACAGGAGCCTTTCCACACTAGATGGTAAGTTACACAAGAGCAGGAACAATGCTGGTCACACGTGTGCTTCTATTCAAACCACCTCTACTACCGTGAGGCCACCTCACTGGGCTCCAGGCCCTGCGCCGGGTGCTTTACAATCAATAGAACATATACTTAGTTATCATCTCCTGCTATGATAGGTACTATTATTCTCACGTCACAGCATCTGCCATGTTGCCAGGCGTTGTTGTTATAAATGTTTTACATCTATTAACTCATTCATCCTCACAACACACCTATGAGGTGAATACTGGTATTGCCCCCACTGCACAGGAGACAGTGAGGCACAGAGAGGCCAAGTCATCAGCCCGGGGTCACCCAGCAGGTGGGAGAAGGAGCCAGCACTAATGGAGCTTCTGCTCTTCACCATCACACTCTACTGCCCCCACATCCCCCACTCCGCCCTCCCCCACGCCCCCCACCCCCACTGCACAGCACCTCCACACCCTGGTCTTCAGCACAGGGCTCGATATACACCGCGCTCCATAAATACGGGTTTTACTGGCTTCCACATCCACCATCCACTCTTCAGGCTTCATGTTTCCAACAGCCTTTCTGCTAAGACAGAATTTCCTGTATGAGCTCTGAGCTCTGCAGCTTCCTCTCTCTCAGTGGATAATAATGATCCTTTGCATTTGAATTATGCTTTCCATTTTCACAAGCACTGACAGGTCACCTTCCCCCAAACACAAATCCTGAGAACATTCCTGTAAGGTAAGTGTAACAGGTGTAGGTAAGCCTGTTTTACTGAGGGGGGTCTCTCCAGAGAGGTAAGATGATTCCCCAGTCATATAGCTCGAGGCTAAGGCTACAACCCAGGCTTCCTAACTCTTGGTTCACTCTTCTTCCCACTTGAGAAGAGATGATTAAAATTAGGAGATTCCCTCTATAAGGGAATCCCCTAGACAGGAATATATAGAGATATAAATACGGATATAGATATAGATAGATCAATAGATAAGAGAGAGTATGTAGGGTTTGAACATCCTAATAGCAACCATCATTTTAAAATTCATTTACTATTTAAAAATAGTATTAAGATTTTAAAATAATAGTAAATCCAAGTGGTTCAAAATTCAAGAATCAAAAGAATATGCAGTAAAAAGGGTCCCTATCGTGTGCATCTTATTCTAGGGTTCATCTTTCTTCTCCAAGCCTCCCACTTCTTCCAATACTTGGGCATCCTGCTGGAACTGTCTAGAAGCCTTACCCCAGCCTCAGGCCAAGCCCAATTTCTTTTAGAGCAGTGGTTCTCAACCTTCTGGCCCTTTAAAGACAGTTCCTCATGTTTTGACCCAACCATAAAAGTATTTTCGTTGCTACTTCTTAACTGTAATGTTGCTACTGTTATGAATCATAATATAAATATCTGATATGCAGGATGGTCTTAGGCGACCCCTGTGAAAAGGGTCGTTCGACCGCCAAAGGGGTCGCGACCCACAGGTTGAGAACCGCTGCTTTAGAGCCACACATAATGGTGACCTTTATTTTATTAACAATAGATTATATGTGAACATTGTATGGCTCAGAGAGTACCAAAAACAATTACAATGAAAAGTCAGCCTCCTTTTTTCCTCTGGTCCTCAATCACCCAGAACTGTTACTCCCTTTTTTTGTTCCTTTTGGAGAGAATCTATGTATTCACAAGAATAGTCACATATTTTTTCAACTCAAATAGCCTGTGACACAGTCTTCTGCATGTGTGTTTTTTTCACTGAATGCTCTATCCTGAAGATTTTTACATTGGTACTTACACAGCTGCCTCTTTCTTTTAATGACTACACACTAGTCTATTATAGGGACGGACCACAGTTATCTCATGGACCTTTAATTGCCTCTATTTTTTTTTTTTTTGCTATCAAAAATAATGCTGCAATAACCACAGATGATGGCTAAGGCAGAGGGCGCTGGTTCCCCCCACTATATGTGTGCCCCTTCTCGAACACAAGAATTTTATGAAGACTATATCCCCAACTCCCCTAGGTGCAGCCACGTGACTCAATTCTGGCCATAGGATGTAAGCAAATGCGTATGTGGCCGTTTTTTGAAACGTTCCTAAGAGAAAGCAGATGTACTTCCTTTACTTGCTTCATCTTTATCTTGTCAGGAAAAAAAATGGTGAAATGGACAAAAAAATTGCAGCCTTTCCCATCTGTCAGCATGTCCCCAGGCCAAGTTCATTCTCGTACCCTGTCTAGAGCACGTGTCTGTGTTATATCAGGCTGGGGTTGGCTTTGAGCGATTTACACCCTGGGAGTGGTAGAGTAATGTGAATAATGCAATGAACCCCCCTCATAAAGATGCAAATGATGTCCAGTGGAGGTGAGGTTGATAGTGCAGTAAATCTGATCAGTCTTACATCTAAATGTAGGTTCCCTTCAGCACTCTTAGCGGCCTGTGTGTGTGCCTTTTAGCTCTCCTTAGAACTAGCTATAACATATTATAGTTCCCCCATTCATTGAGGCAAATAAAATCTTTATAATGTGTTTATTTTACATTCCTATGGCAGTCTTGATTTTACGTTTTCAAAAAACTATCCTCTCATAACACTTTTCTTTATACTCTGCTGCCTGGAACACAGACAGTGCCGTCTTAGATAATAAGATGGAGACCACCCTAGACAAAAGGGGCCCGGGGCCCTGAGACTTTTGAGCATCGTGCCCACTTTGACTTCTATGTGCAAGAAAAACACGTCTGTCTTGTTTAAGTCACTGTTATTCGGGTTTTCTGTTACAGGTAAACCTAACGAGGAAACAACTTCCAAGAGAAATTTTTACCAAGAGAACAGGGTAGGGATTTCATCTTTGCGCAGCTCAAATTCTCCTTTAGACTGCTCTCGGCAGAAATCATTAATCCATCATGGTGTTTCCACCTCCACCCTAGATCCCTTTCTTAAAATGCTCCTCAAGGCCACATTCTCAGTGTTCATTAATATCAGAAATAGTTATGAGTGACATTTAATTACTATTCCAGCACTAGGATGACAAATCAGCACAAGGTTTTCTTTCTTTTTTTAACAAATGCAATTTTATTTTATTTTTATATTTGTAACTGTATTTTTAGTGATTTCAGAGAGGAAGGGAGAGAGAGATAGAAACATCGATGAGAGAGAATCATTGATGGGCTGCCGGGGATCAAGCTTGCAACCTGGGCATGTGCCCTGACCGGGAATCGAACCATGACCTCCTGGCTCATAGGTCTACACTCAACCACTAACCTACGCTGGCCAAGCCAGCACATGGTTTTCAACTGTCCAGGTTCTAATGTAAACTTATCGATTTAAACCCCATGTTGTTCCTGAGAAGATTTACGTCAGCAAACTACAGGGACCCGTGCGAAGGCCTGTAGAGTTTCAGGCAAGGAGGGGCCTCAGCCTTTCCCCTCAGTCAGCATGTACCCAGCCCAAGTTCGTTCTCTTCAAGGAGTCCCTTCAGTCTCATAGCCACAGAGACCACAGAGGAAAGAAGTCACTGGATGGATGAGTGCTATCAGGTGCTGGACTCTGGACATACTGGGGCTGAGTACAGCAGTGATTTAGAATGATTGGCCAGCAGTAGGTAGGGGACAAACTATAGTTCTATGCATGCCAATCCCAGGCACCACTGGAGAATGAGCACTAAGCTAGGAACCAGGGAAGCCAGCATCCCCTTCAGCTCTGCTCCTATTAGCCGTGGGACTGAGCCAAGCACCTTCCCTCATTGGATCTCACATCCCTATCTGAGACCGGACGAGATGATTCCCAGCTCTAAAATTATACACTTCTTTGTACCAAAACAGCACAGTCTCTGCAGCCTGGGGAGCATGGTCAGTTCGGCAGGGCCAGGTGCACAGACAACTCTCCCACCACCCAAGCAGCCGGGGCTCCAGTCCTGGCAGCTAGCTCAGTGGCAGAGGGAAAGGCTGGCAGGACGGGTGACTTTAGCGTTCTCCAGACTGCACGCAAACAGGAAGCCGTGGAGGTGATAATTGTTTAATCAGCACTCCAGCAACACCTGTTGAGTTTCCCCTAATGATGTGAAAAGGCGGCGTACAGGGAATAACAGTTTCACAGGGAGGTTGGTGTTGATCGTGATGTTCCATCAAGGATGACAGGAACAGTATCCCCCCTGACAATTTTCTACGGTTTGTTTTCTCTAACTTCCAAGTCAGCAAATGTCAATTGATCAGGTAGGTATATTTGGAATGTCTGCCGTTGGTGCTCATATGGTAAAACACACATTGATTGCTGGGGACGGGGGGCGGGGAGGAAGAACTGGAAGGCCCATTCCTTGCCAGCCAGGCCCCTACAGCTCTAGCTTGGGGGACAGGACCAAGTTCCAGAGATATTAACAGGCAATAAAATTAGCAGTGGGTGGGCAGGACCCTAAGGGTTAGAGATGATCAGAGAGGGAGTGACCCCTATGAGCTGGCTGGCATGACCAGGAGCAGTCCAGGCGATCTGAGTTCTGAGGACAGCGATGGAGGGTGGGTAAGATCTCAGGGAGGTGAGGGATAGAATATTCCAAATGCAGAGAGTGGCACAGCAAGGGAGTGAGGGTAGAAATGGCTCTTGTATTTTTAAGAGGGAAACCAGTCTGGCTGGAGCAGAGTTTGTGTCAAGCAGCAGGGGGGAGAAAGCAGAAATGGGGCATAGGGTAGGGACAAGCTGGAGCAATAATTCTCCAACTCAAGTGTGCATCAGAGGCTTGCTGGGCTCCAACCCCTCGCACTTCACGGGTTTCTGATCCAGGGAGTCTAGATAATGCATGCACCTACTTAGCACAAGCTCTCGATAAGTGAAAGTTCTTTGAGGATCTTAAGTTGCCAGGGTCTGTGTTTGCAAGGCCCACTCCTGCCCTCCAGAAGCCATGACCCAAGAAGGCAGACCAGGAAAGAGCAGACACAAGTAAACAACACCGGTCTGAGTGGGCATGAGCTATTCTAATTATTGGGTCTCTGACTTGTCTTTTGCACTTTCTTTTTATCGTTTTTGTTAATCCTCACCCGAGTATATTTTTTCCATTGATTTCGAGAGAGAGGGAAGGAGGGAAGGAAGGAGGGAGGGAGGAAAAGGGGGGGAGTGGAAGAGAGGGAAACATCGATATAAGAGAGACATATCAACTTGTTGCCTCCTGAATGTACCCTGACTGGGGCCGGGAGGGAACCTACAAACCAGGTACATGCCCTTGACCAAGAATCAAACCCTTGACCTTTCAGTGCTTGGGCCACTGAACCACACAGGCCAGGGCATCTTTTGCATTTTCTTCTCCTTCGTACCGACATGTCTAATCAAATTCTACAAAGAATGTAAGCAGCAGAGCTATGAACATATAGTAAGTACTCGGAAAAGTCTAGTTTTCTTCTTTACAATATATATTTGACCCCAATTACACAATTCACCTCCTCTTCTCCGCCTCTGGTAACCATCATTTGTTGTCTGTATCTGCATTTCTTTATTAGTTCATTTGCAACATGACTAGTTATTAGGGAAGGACAAATCAAAACCACATTATCACCTCTCACTTGTCAGAATGGCTATCATCAAAAAGATGAAAAATTAACAAGTATTTGTGAGGATGTGGAGAAAAGGGAACCTTCATGTACCGTAGGGATGTAAATTGGTGCAGTCATTATAGAAAACAGTATGGAGGTGCCTTTAAAAGTTAAGAATAGAACTACCATATGATCCAGCAATTCCTCTTTTGGGTATTTCCCCTGAAAAAATATGAAAACAGTCATCTGTAAAGATATATTCACCCCTATGTTCATTGCAGCATTATTTACAATAGCCAAGATATAGAAGCAACCTAAGTGTTCACTGACAGATGAATGGATAAAAAATGTGACACACACACACATACATACACACAATGGAATACTACTCAGCCAAAAAAAAAAAAAAAAGATGAAATCTTGTCATTTGCAACATTAGAGGGATCTTGAGAGTATTATGCTAAGTGAGATAAGTAGGACATAAAAGGGCAAAAATTGTATGATTTCCCGCACATGTGGAATCTAAAAAGAAAGTACCAAATAGGCATTTGTGTTCTTTAAAGCTGCTCCAGATAACGCTGCTGCTCAGTCAGGGGTGAGAGCCACTCCACGACTGTCCCTAACAGCTCTCAGCTCTGGCTACGCTGCATTAAGTTTGCTTTCTCTGGCTGCGGCATCTCCATCAAGCTCTCACTGGGCTCCTGCACTGAGCGCTCAAGGCGGGCAAGACACTGAACCTAGTGCAGTGGGAGTGGTGACAAAGATGAGTCCATCACAGACAGCCCAGGACCCCCGGTCCGGTAAGGGAGAACTATGTTCCTGCAAGCCAGTAACTCTGAGGCTTGGCTCAAATGCGTGGCCAGAGGTTTCTGTCCTGGGGTGGGGCGAGGAGGAGAACCCGGGGTTCCTGCCTTCTAGGTTAGCCCATTTAAACCACATTGCCTGCAAAATCTGCACGTTTAGACAGACTATTTTATGGGACTGCCCCCCACACCAAAAAGCATAATGCATTGTTTAACATGAACTAATTTACAGTGTATACACTATTTTGGGGGGAAGCACTCTGTTTCTAAAACATTACAGAAACAATTTACTAAACATTTATTCCTCTGGCCTAAATAGAGCGGAGGCCACAGTGGCTGAGCCAGCCTTCTTTACAGCTGAAGACAAGCCCAGGACCCTCCACATCCACGCCATTGACAACTACGAAAGGCCAGCTTCCAGCTGGGACAGAGAGGGGTTCAAGGTAGAAGCCTCCCATGGCCACCCTCTTCAGTCCAATGACAAAGGGATTCAAGCAGACCCTTCTGCTACCTCTGAGGATGCCAGAGGGAAGAGTGGAGTCCCCGACCACCTTCCGATGGTGACCCATGCCCAACGCAGCTGAAACCGCCCCTGTGGCAAAATCCCAGGGGGAGCTTGGCTATTGACGCTGGAAGTCTGGCTCTTTAGGGTTAGCACCCACTCCTCCAGTCCCATCCAGACCCCAAAGCACTGTCTAACCTTCTCATCCTGGGATTTAATTCCCCATGTCTCATTCTGTGGTGCAAAATGGTCACAGCTAAGTGGACCACAGCATCTAGTGCAATTCAAACCCCTGGGCACACACCAGGTCCCGGTGTACACCATCTAAACATTCTCCTTCCGCTCTCCTGGCCTTGTGGTGGTAAAAGGACTCCCCTAAAATACACCCCTTTCAGAGACATCTTAAAATTTGAATTTCTTTAAAATTGCCTTGGCATGCTGTTTAGAAATCAAGTTCTACCTTTCAAGCCATACTTTACTTAAAAAATATGCAGCTATGTCCACATAGCCATACTTTCCAATACCTTTCATAGAATGAGCTACCCGATTCCCTCTAGTTTGGTTCGAGTTCACGCAGCCCTTGAGCCCTCCTCAGTAAACAGGTGAGAACAATGACACTGCCACAAATACAGGTACTAAACTGTTAAGTCAGGGACTAAGACAGTTAAAGTAACAGTCAAATTTATCCTAGGAAACCTATCATCCATGCCATATGCAGACAGAGTACAAGTTGTGTGTGTTTATGCTCCTATGTCCAATGATCGTAATTCACACTGAAGGCTGAGCATCGCTGAGCTGGATCCCTGTGGAAGGAACAAAGGGAAGCCCGTGTGCATTCAAACTGTTCTGCTGTTAGAGATCCATCAAGTCTGCCGCCGTGACGAGGGGCCGAGTGGAGCGTTCTAAAGTGCTCCGGTTTCCCTGGGCAGTTATTCCATTTGTTTGGAATTAGGCCTTCATACATTTTCATTTGTTTGTCGCTGTGAAGATTAGGCCAGAAGACAGCCTCATCTTCAGGGAGAGGTAGGCTGTCAAAGACCTTATCATTGTCTTACTCTATTAAGAATTTTCAAAAGACATTAATTACACCAGTTCATCTCATCTAAGACACTATCACTTTTAAGATGGGCCATTATTTCCTCTATCATTAAGAAAAAAACGCTTCTAAATGGAAGTATAATAGGCTACCTTTGTAAGATGTAGCTGAAATTCATAGATGTTAATGTGTAAAAGATTGAATGAAATATAATATTAAATAAATAAATCCCCAAAAAAGAAATACAGTATTGCTTTAAACCTCAACCTAGATAGATGGTAGGTATTACTGTCCACATTTTGCAGGGCAGGGGAGGGAAGAGAAGGGAAGGGAGATACAACATTGGTCCCAGTCACAGGACTGGCACAAGCAGCCAAGCTGTAACTCTGACCCAGTTCCCCAACAGTCCTGGTCACCACCCTCAGACCCACAGCAACAGCCAGGAGACCCCAGGGAAGGACATCCTCCCTGGAACCTCACCTCCTACCCCGCAGAACCTACCCTCTCACTGTGTCCTGACAGGTCTTCCACAGGCCCACTCCACCAGCTCCCGAACCACACCCCTCCCCTCCCCTCCCCTCCCCTCCCCTCCCCTCCCAGGATTCATCCCAAATTCCCACTATTTTCTATTTCACCAGAGCCAGTAACCTGAAAGCATTCTCCTCTCAATCTCTCAATCTCTCTCTCTCTCTCTCTCTCTCTCTCTCTCTCTCTCTCTCTCTCTCTTTTCTCTCTTCTCTCTTCTCTCTTCTCTCTTCTCTCTCTCTCACTGTCAACACTCATCAACTGCTAAGTCCTGTGGCTTCTGCCTCCTAAGTACTTCTCCACCCTCCCCTGCCATTCCAATCAACACAGCCCCAGTTCTCCTTCTCACTACCTTGTACTTGGATTCAGAGACAACCATTGAACTGGCTTCCCTTCCTCCCAACGCATCCCCCAAAATTTCATTTTAAAATCCAGTCTCTAACAAGGCACTAAAAATGACCACACTTCAGCTTCCATCGTGGCCTGTGATATCAAGGGGAACACCAGAGCCTAGCAAACCACGCCCCCCAAACGTCGACCCTCCTCCAGCCTCATTTCTCAGGGCTCTCCATCAAACCTCACAGATTCTACTGTCTAGAGATCCCAGAACACTCCAATGCTGTCACTCACCTCTCTGCCTGTGCTTGCAGGGTTCTCCAGCCTGGAAGGCCCTTCACCAGCTAACTCTTACCTATCTTCTGAGGCTGCTAAGGAATCTTCCCTGATATAGGTCAGCGATGCATTTATTCAGGCTGCACTGGTCTCAGTGTACTGCAATGATCTTCTCTTCATTACACCTGGCCAGAGTGGGTCTGGGACCGTGTCTCATTCATAGGAGGTAGTACATGGGAGACAATTCATGAATATTTGTAGATGGGCAAAAGGAAAGGAGGGAAGCCAGCTTACTGCTAGCTCTGCTCCAACTTCCTTCCCCAGTTTTAGTGATGGGAGGTTTATTTTGTTCTTCTGCTTCTCACTCCATAGGTTGAACTCCTCCTCCTGCCCCCATAAGGCTTAAAGCATGGACTTGGTCCCTTGACCAGCTGCCCAGTTCTGCCAGGATTGTGGTTCTCCTTCTCCTTCTCTCCAGTCCTTAGTCCTCCTGGGGAATGGAGGCTGCCCTTGAACCCAAGTCCAAAACTGGGTTCTCATTGCCTGTTGCCAGAGCCAGTAGCCAGCTGCTTATTAAAACCTCCCTGGGCACCTGCCTGGTGCTACAGGTGTTCTGGGGCTCGGGACACTCCAGGCCTGGCCCGAGGACGCGGCCAATGACACAGGTGACCTGACTGCTCGCTGGGGCGGCCAGCCTCGGTGGGGCTGTAGGGCAGCGCTCCAGCCTGGGGAATGTGATTCAGGCTGGGGAATCCCCGTGTTCTGAAAGTCTGCATCCCATATTGTTCATTTGGCCTGTTCTGTTCCTTCCTACCTCTTGAAAACGCCCACCCTACCCTAGCAGCCTGTGGCTGGACTGTGCGGAGTTCACAGCACAGCTTCGTACCTTCACTGTAAGACACCATCCAGCCTTGGGCGGTTTGGCTCTCCTGCACCACCTCCTCCCCGTGCCATCCCTGCAACTGTTATTCCCATCAACTCCGTGTTATACTTGGCCAGCCTGGAGGGTACTACCCATGCCCCTGTCCTTCCCCCACCCCAGCCCCACCTCCCCCTGCCCAGTACATACCATGGGAAGAGTACCAACCGAGGTCCTCCACGCCTTGTGAATGAGAAGTCCAGAAATCCCTCACTAAGGGCTTCCCTACCAAGCTGCACCCTGGTGACATGACTCTAACTCCTGATCCTGCCTGTGCTGGACAGCCCTGGTCCAGCCTAGGTCGGATTCTGATAAATACCCCCTCCACCACCTCAGCAAGAGGAAACTGAGTCTGTCCCCTGGACTAAGGAAATTTGAGTGCTACCAGCGGTAGATGTGAGCATGAGGAGCCTGCCCTGAGCCCAGTGCTTTAGAGAGCCCTGCATATCACACCACACACAAAAGTTTCATTTGTTAAAAAAAATATATATATATATGGTATTTCTGTTGCTAAGAGCCGGTACGCAACACAGACCTAGCCTGACCTATTGCCCTAAACACGCACTCTCCTATGTATGTATTCAGGCCACACATCTCTTGTCCTAGGTGCTCAAAGCCAAAGCCAACTGCATCTAAATGCCAGGAAGAGGCGTGGGTTATGTTGCTTCGGGCAGTGGAGACAGGCCAGCTTTGAAGTGTGGGGAGATTTGAGTGATCTCAGTGCTTAGGTAAGAGAAGAAGCAAATTAAGTAACTTGCACAATTCTTCCTTTAAAGATCCCATGAATGAATGCAACTGGGTCTTGCATAACCAACAGCCTTGCATATGTCTCAGTAAGCCAAGCAGACACTTTCTTGCTTCTCTTTGCACTCCAATCTGTGGTTCCAGAGATACTCATGAGTTTGTGTGGCATTAGTGGTTGCACATGGCAACTGGGGACATTTTGCAATACTGACTCATACTACCTTAAATGTGTATCAATTCAAAGCGAGTCATAGCAAAATGAAGGGGAAACTGAGTCTATATGTCAGCAATTCAACTGATTAGAATCCTAAAATTATGGAGACTTTTACTTTTAAAAAACTTATAATAAGATTTAATTAAATTTTCAGAAGTTAAATTAAAATTTTAGCTTTACTTACATAATTTTCATTTAAAAATTTAAAATATTCATTAATTATACTGACATTTTGCCTTTAAGTTTCACAGGATAATTCAGAATGTTTTCAAAGCAAAACGAATTTTTTGAAAACATCGATTCAATATTTCAATTTTGATGTTTAATTGCAATTTACATATTTGATAAAATACACCAATTTTTTATACTTTAAATAATTATATTTTATTGTGTTATTCTTTAGATCACTGAGGATCAGTATAAGTTGATATCACCATAGAAACAGAAAAGAAAGTGGAGTTCAGAAAAGAAAGAATTAAAAAGAAAAAGGAAATGGAAAATCAGTAATGAAGGAAAATGCTTACATTTTAAAAAACTGAAAACAATGAAGAAAGGGTTTCTATTGAACAGGACCTACATTCAATTTGAAACAGAATTACGATTTCTTGATTTAATAAAGATTCAAGACTTAATTACTGATCAAAACAATGAAATTTAGCAAGAAAAATATTCCCATGAAATGTGTAACCTGAACTTGATATTTTGCTGACTTTCAATCACAAATCTTTGGTTTTACACATTTTTAAGTTTTAACTCATTCTGAAGGTATATTTGTCAAACTTGGAGGCTAGAACGTATTTTACTTAATGGTTAGTTTGTTTGACTTATAACATTCCAATATTTAGGTGTTCTAAATGTTGAGGGGTAGGCATGTGTATGAGCCTAAACAGGAAGCAGTGTGTTTCAGTGGTAAGAGCATGGTCCTTTCAAGTTCAAATCACAGCTCTGCTACTTACTAGCTGGATGGCTACTTTTGGGAGCCTCAGTTCGCACATCTGTAAAATGGACATAATGAAAGCTAGCTCATATTATATATTCCCGAGTGTAAATTCCTCGTTTTTATTCTGTAATTCTTTGTTTTTTATTTTTCCCATCTGCCTCCTATAACCTCACTTAGCCTAATCCAAGGGAACAATGGTTTCAGCTATGCACTTCACTTGCACAAATAACTTGGCTGTGTTCCTTGAGATCAAGCTGGGAGAAAGCACAGATATACCCCGTTTTATTGCTCTTTGCTTTCTTGTGTTTCAAAGGTGTTGCGCTTTTTACAAACTGAAGGCAAGACTCTCCACTAGCAAAAAGATTATGACTCATTTTATTGCAATACTCATTTTATTGCGGTTGTCTGGAACTGAGCCCACAATATCTCCAAGGCCTGCCTCCTGGAAACCTTATTAACCTTGGCCTTAACCAGGACACCAAGGAGCCAGCCCCTGGATGTATCGCAGGATGCACTCCCGAGAATTCTCCACAGGAATATGAAATGAGGAAATGGAAACAAACCTACATTCCTGGTTTTTGGCAAATCAAGGGGCTCGGCAAGCCCAGCGCATGGTTTTGATATATTGGCGATTTGGATTCTCCTTCTAGCTGAAATTCGGCTGAATGCCACAGCCCCATGAGGAGACCTGGACCCCCTGACCTCTACTGAGGTAGAGCATAGCAGCATCTACACTAAAAGTGTAACGCCAAAAATGCCAGGGTAGTCTCAATTCCTAAAGACAGGGCTTGGAACAAAGCAAAACGCTGACGTGCAACGCCATCCTTCCCAAGGGTGTGGAGTTCCAGCCCTCCATTCCAAAACACCACTGCCCAGCACACAAGACTCTCCAGGGAGACCGGGTGCAGGGCCTGGGTAAATGCTGGCTGTCTTTCTGAGGGGCTCCGCCTCCTCCCACAGCTACAGTGGCTCCACTGGCTTCCATAGTAGATTAAATTGAGGTGAACAATGGCCTCAGCTCCGTGCTCAGAAGGTTACAAACTACAGCATCAAGCGTGGCCCCCAAGCTCTGGAAAGGGCCCTGTGAGAGTGGACAGGTGTGCGATGGGCCCACAGGTGTTAACTGGGACCATCCTGGGCAAAGCAGGGTGTGTAGTCCCTTTGTTCATGGAAAGCCGAGTAACTGTAGTAAGACGTGGGGATTTGTGGCTCTCCCACCTCCCCCATCCCAAAGCTGTCTTTGGCTCAATGAAGATAGTAATGTGGCCTCCATGAGGGACCAGCTGTGTGAATTCAGCCAAAATGGGTTTGGGTGCAGTTTCTCCACATGGACAATAAGGCTAATAATACCCGCCAACATGACACACAAAGGTCTTTGAAAATATCACACACTACACAGAAAGCGTTATTTTCTACCTCCTCTCAAGTATGCATTGGCCAAAATATGTTGGACCCTACTGGGCACATACTCTCTTGAATTGCTATATCTCAAATAAATCATAAATAGAGATATTTTTAAACTTTTTTGCTATCTTTATTTGTCAAGTTAAACAGCCTCATGGGACCTGTGAAGTTCTTCCTAGCGCTACAATTACAGACATTATAGTAACCCCATTTAGCAGATGGAGAAGTAGAGGCCAGAAAGGTTCAGTTGACTTGCCTGGAATTAGACTGCCCAAGTCAAGCTACTAGAGTGCTTCCTCTCAAGAAGTTCAAGTTTAGTGATAATTTCAGTTTGGTAAATATTAAATGCTATCAGAAGAGATCAATAATAGCCAACCTTTACATGAATGGCACTTACTATGTCCCAGGCATTGTTCTCAGTGCATAACATATATTAATTCACTTAATGCTCATTACATCCCGAAGTAGAAATGATTATTATGGACTGTTGACACAAGAAGAAACCAAGGCATAGAAAGTTTAGTAGTTTCCCATGGTGAGCTAGAATTTGAATCTAGCTTCAGAGTTGTTATTCACCACCACATGACCCTAACTCTACCTGGACACTTTATGAACATCCAAGAGGGACAACTAACCCAGGGCAGGCACTGAGGAAGATGTCAAAGAATTGCTTGGAGTTAGGCAAGTAGAGCAGGGAAGGGCATTCTACACTGAAGGAACGGTATAGGTAAAGGCACGGAGGTGTGAATAACTATTAGAGAAATACAAGTAAGACTAGAGCGAAGGGAGATAGAGGATGGGAGAATTACTTAGAAAAAATAAGCTGTTTACTTTTCTATCCCTTTCAGCTTTTCTGATCGCTGGGAATTTTTCATACTAAGAGCATTTTAAAGGCACTGTCATGTCTCAGTGGGGGTCACGCTAAAAAGGCAGCAGAAACCCACAGTGCACAAATGCATGGAGACAAATGCCTTGTTCAGCTTTGCTCCGCTCCTGGCCACCTGGCTGGGGTGGGCAGACACTGAAGTGAGAGGAGCAAGTGGCAGGGTCCCCAGAAAGGCCCTGTTGAGGGAATCGGAGCCCAGGGAGCCAGTGTGTGTGGCTTTGAAGCAGCTGCCCCATGATCTTCAGGCCGCGCAGGGAATCCAGTGTGGCCAAGCAGCAGACAATAGGCTGAGCAAATTGAAAGCAGTCAAGCGTTGAGGTTGGAGGGAGAACAGAGCATGGAGGTGGAGGAGGGGAAGAGATGGAAGACAGGAGGGAATAAGCCTGCGCTCAGGAGGGTGTGTGCTACGATGTCTCCGGGTGCAAGCTGTGGTCCCTGTGACAGATGCATCCACACCAAGGAGTGCCAGAAACTGTGACCCTGGCTCATCGGAATGGGTGCTGCTATCTCTGGAAACCTCAGCTGGGGACACCCGAGGAGAGGCAGCGGTGCTGGCCTCACCGCTTCGGGAAGGTGGAAACGGGTCTCCCGGCCTGGCAGTAGTGACCTCCAGGCAGGGAAGGGTGGGGGGTACAGAGAATAAAGATAAGAGTTTGGAAACCAAGGACAACAAACCAACAATAAAAACTGGGTCTGAATCCTCCTGCTCTCTGTGATCTGGAAACGTCTACTTCTTTGAGGTGCAGGTTCTCTCCCTGTTAAAAAAAGAAATGGGGCCAATCACAGCCCCTCCCATGTAGGGACCATGAGAATTGAGTGAGACACTGTATGATCGAGCCGTGACCAAGCACACGGCAGGTGAGCAATACATGATGGCCATGATTCCTATTTCCAATAATTAAAAATGGAGAAGGGTAGTATTTCAAGCATCCAAACTTGTCACTGCCTGAGGAATGTAGGAAGTCAGAGACCCTCAGAAGGAAAAGGATGGAAACCAGTCACACATCCCCCTGTAGGGACCGTGATGTTGGGCCATTTCCCGCGCTGAGGTTTCTAGCAACAGCAATGCCTAGTTCCTTCCCCAGGTCCTTGGAGCCACAGAAAAGGTTTGCATCCAGGTGTGTGCTGGAATAAGGCACGAGTAGGGAAGAAACAGCTTCTTGCTTCATTCAGGATGGTTAGCCCCTCCCTAAAAAAGATAAGAAACCCAACCCGGAGTGTAATTCCTTCCTGTCTATCCTGCCAATGCATTTGCCATTTTCAAAACAAAAACAAAAACCTCTCCCTGAATAATTCATTATCCTAAGGAAGCCTCAGCCCAGGTGCGCCACTCCATTTATTCTGGCCCAAGAGCTCATCTCGGGCCGTGCGGATGTGTTTCTGAAAGGGATCCACATGAGAAATCGCTTTTTAAAACGTCGATATCTGAGGAGGCAAGCAGAGAGTTTAAAAGGGCCATAATTCATAAATCAATGATGCCACACTCCCGGGGAAGCGGCCGGCATTGACTGCTCAACAATCCCATTTGCAGCGAGCTGTAACATCTGCGTTTCCCTGGGTCGCCAGCGGGGTCCCGGGGCTGCGGCCCGTGATAATGAGACAGCGTTTCAGGGATGGGCAGAATCTTGTGTTCCCTGGGATTGGGGCATGGGGCTGCGAGATTGCTGTGGATTTGATCTAAATCTGTTCGTTTCTGTTAATGTACCAATAACCAGAACTAATCTGAGGCAAGCAAAAAAGCCAACCATCTGCAGTCACGACTCAGTGTCCTTCTGGCCTGGCTATTTATTTAGCAAGACCTTTCACCGGTCAGGGTGAGACCCTGTCCTCACCCTTCACAGGCACCTGCACAGGTTTCAGCGGAGCCCAGGTGCTGGCTCCAAACGTATCTGTGGGGCAACTGAAACAACTGTTGCTGCTGTTGATGGTTCCCGAAGGCCTCGCACTGAGCACAGCGGTCGGTGTGGATCAGGGCTGGGGAAACAGAACCGCACACGTGGAATTGGCTAATTGCCCGCATCGCTTATGCAAGAAGTGCAAGCAAGAGCATCAGAGAGAACATCAGTAAGCCGAGGCTGCCCTTGAGAGATGCTTCTGACACAAGCCTCACCACCGCTAGAGGGAAACAACCTGGATTGATCAGGATTCTCACTGCAGAGAAAGGAGACAGAACACCTGTGAGCTCTCAGGGTTTACAAAGAGCAGGGACGGGGGGGAGGAAGGGAGCTGAGGGAAAGTCTAGGTATAACTTCTTTTTTCTTCATCTCTCAGCTTGCCTCCCTCCCCCTTAACTGTCTAACCAAACACAGACATACGCTAGCAGAAGAGGCAAGAAAGCAGCGGGAGAGAAGAGAAGCCCGGGTACAGTCAGAAACAAGGGGGGCTCAGAGCTGCAGACTCAGCTAAGAGGAAGGATCCTGCGCCACTTTCTCATGGTCATCAAACAGCTTTGCAGTGCATGCTGTGTAGCGAATGCCTCCCGGGGCTCTGTTTAAATCCATGTTGGAAGAAAGAAACATAATAAATTCATTATACCACCTACCATGTATCAGTGCTTAGGATGGAATGGGTATATTTATAGATTTTATAGAAATATTTATATTTATATATGTAATTACATTCAATCCTAGAAACAATTCTTGGAGGAAGGAACTTTTCTTAACCCCATTTTACAAGGAGGTAACCTAGGGACCGAGGGGTTAAGTCCACTGCCCAAGTTCACACATTAGTGAGTACTGGGTGCGGGACATGATCTTGGGTGGTCTGGCACCAGAAGCCACACTCAACCACCATTTTCTGCAGAATAAGCGTAAGAGGAGTAAGGAGGCAGTAGGAGGGGCGATTTGTATAGCTTTGTGTTTAGGATAGCGATGGAAAGTGGCTAGTGACAATAACATTTACTGAGCGCTTAATAGGTGTCCACCCAGCACCTACAGGAATGTGGTCATTTACAACCCCCTATGGCACAGGCCCCATAAGCTGAGACCCAGAAAGGTGCTGTGGTTGGGTATGTACTGGAGCCAGGATTCCCATCCAGACAGCCCGGGGTCAGAGTGTGTGCTCTTGACCACCATGCTCTACCACAGGCAGTGAGCATCTGAGCTTCAGTTCTGCTTAACCCTTTGAGTGCCAACCAATATCCTAGGAACAATGCTAAAATTGCCAAGGCATTTTTGCTGATTTTACAGCAGTTTAGGGAAAAAATTATGAATCGCGAGTAAATGAAGTTACATATTCAAAAACTTAAAACCTTTACTACACTGACATATTTAGCAATATCATCATCACTAATAAAAGCAGACTTAGAACTGGACGCCATTTCGAAGCTTTGATAGCGCTCCTGGCACTTTGGCGAAAGACAGGAGGTGCACGATCTCACTCCCCGGGACTCTAGGGGATAAACATCAGCAAGGGCAGACTGGAGCCCAGTAACCCACATCAAGAAGAGGCTGCCTTGAAGGAAAGTGCTCTGCATAGCTACCCATAGAGATTGTGGGGTCAAATTAGCCATCTGAATGTAGTTCAGCAGGTATTCGCCGGGCTTCTATTTGGTTACTCAAAAATCAATTAATTAATTGCATTCTTTAAGAAAGAAATAAAAGAAAGAAACGATATGGAAAGAAAATAGGGATTTCTAGAATACAGTGTAGTTGAGGATCCTATTGGCCCAAAGGGGTGCCTGAAAGAGGGAAGCGAGATCTCATGGGCACAGGTCCGGGCTGAGGGACTGCAAAAGGGCTCCACAGGGAAAGGGCTCTGGACTGGGACCTCCACCTGCTGGGCTGAGGCCTTTCCTCATCCAAAGCCAGAGCTGGACTTACAATTCCCCAGGTCTTCTCCAGCCCTAGTGAGCTGTTACCCTAAGCAGGGAATTTCAGTCTTGTAATGTTAGGATCCTCTTCCTCAGAGAGCTTGGTATCTAAAATGGGCATAACTGATCCGACGTGAATGGGGTGAAGGGTCAGCAGAGTGTAGGCCACCATGACCTACCTCCACACCCAGCCTCATGATAAGTCAGAGGCATCTCTACAGCCAATTTAGAAACCTCCCCTTTGCCACTGAAGTCTGAGCTGTAGACTACAAAGGCTTGGGGTTGGGGGAGTGCATGCACAAAAGGAGGCTCAGATGCCCCTTTACCGAGGTCTTGAATCAAGTACAGGCCTGGGGTCTCCCAGAGAGGTACCCTCCACCCCCTCTCCATCACCACCACTACCACCATCCAGACCACAGAGTTATACTGTCAGCTGCTTGGCTAGAGCATCAACAACCTTGGAAACTTCCAAGGAAGGCACAGACAGAGATGCAAAGTGTGTTCACAAGTCAATTTCCACAAGGCCCAGAGCTGAGTACATCCCTCCTCAAAAGTGATAACCTTCAAAGGCTACAGAAGATTCAAAAGGAGCAGAAAAAAAGTGGAGGGTTACCCAAGGTTGCAAGCACAATGGCCAGAATGTGTGTAAATACTGGAGTGGCCCTGTGCTGCTTTGGATCCCCTGATATAATGGCCATTTCCTGGAGTCCCATTTCCTCTCATTGTATTTCAGTGGAACAAAAATGTTATAGTGAGCAGCTACTCACATAGGTTATTTTAATAGATACATCCTACAAGCCTTGAAAACCTGCTCTATGCACTGATAAGAAGGCTAAATATATCCCAGGCCCTAGTAGTGAATTTGAGAATCTAAAACAGTGTGATTGGAACACACACGTGTGTGTTTTTCCTGGCGCATCCTGCAAGTTTTCTCACATTCTGGCCCCCTCAACACATATCACACGATCCCTGCCCCTGAATCTATCTAAACCACTGCTTTCATGCAACACTGGGGAATTTTGTTGCACTGACGTAGCTCTTCGGCATCCCTCACTCAGCTGCACATCTAATCTGAAGGCTGAAGGACGATGCTCTCATTTAGTATATGTGCATTTCTGCAAATACAAACGTGCGTGATAGAGCCGGTTACACAAGCGCCATCTGTCCAAGCAGCTATCACCAAAGCTGGTCCTTCCACAAAGCTTGGGTGAGCCCCTGTAACTCGTGGCTGCTCTCAGGATAGCCACTCGCACAATCAGAGACAAATCTGTGGTGTCCCAGGTGTTGGATCACAGTTCTCCTTTCCTCCATGTCACACTGACATGGACAAGTGGCCAATTTCACCATCTGGGTATAGACTTGTAAAGCTAATCTAAGACAAAGGTCAGCATCATCTCCAGAAAAACACTACTACATGATAAAAGATTTCTGAGTCTCTCAGAAAGTACAGATGTACAAACAGCAACAATGCAGGCAAAATACCTTAAAGCAGCAGTTCTCAGCCCTGGCTGCGCGTTAGAAGGTCCTGGCAGGGGTATTTCAAACCCTTCTTAGATCCGCCACCTGGCTTACAAGGCACTGGTCTTCGGCAAGGCCTACATTAGTGGTTCTCAACCTTGGTCATTATTAACACATTGAATGCGGGAAACGTATTTATACGTTTTACTTATACGTTTTACGTTGACTGGTAGTAGAGCGAGGGACACGTATTAATACGTTTTTTATAGACTAGCGGTAGAATGCAGGTAACGTATAAATACGTAAACTAAAGTTATCGTAATTTTACTGAACGTTGCCATTTGCACAAAAAATTAGCAAAAATGGCCCGCGCCACCTGTTAGCGCGTGATAAAAACTACCCGCAAACAATGTGTTAGACTCTCAAGATTCTGACTTACTTGGCTTGGGATGGGGCTGGTCTTGTTATCTGAATATTCCTTCAAAATTCAGCCAAGGCTGAGGACCACTGGCTAAGTCAATGCAGGTCTCTGATCAGCTCATCCTTAAATCTATGAAGGTGAAGAATTCAGAAAATTTATCTTCATCCACGTCTTCTGATCTAAAAATCCAAAGGACAGCACTACTTTGCCTACCTTAAACAGGGAGTAAGTAATAAAGGCACTGGATGAACAATTAAGCTTGATGTCATGATGTCCATGTCCAGGGCTGATTGTCCCTGGGGTCCACACGTAGAGTCTGTTTCATTTCATTTCATAAACTGTTCAAACAAGATCATTTATCTGGTTTCCAAACTAACAGTAGATCGGAATCAAGCAAATCAGAAGTCACAGAGGGGGCGGGTAGAAAAGAGGAGAGATTATTGGAAGCAGGTCCCCTGACTGCAGTCAGAGTGACTGCTAATAGGGAAGAGGCAGAAAAATGGAACTAAGTGGAGGCTGACAAGAAAGCATTGAGGTGAGGGTTCTTTAATAAAGGAACTGTGTGGACAGCAAGGTGCCACGTCACCAATAATCCCAAGCAGAGCCCAGAGTCCCTCAGAGAAAGTGAAATTATGTTCATATGTTACCTATGGAAGCTGAAATATACGTGATGACTTGGATCAAAAATTATAATAAAAAGCAAGTGCAAGGAAAGGGATGACTCTTTAGCTATTTGGCAATTGCGGCCGCCCACAATGACTCATTTCCTGAGCATCACAGGTAGCCACAGGCTTCTGTCGGAGACACTTTAACAGGAAGAGCCTCGGCGTGACCAGGAAGAAAGCGCTGTCCCTGTCAGAGTCAGAAGAGAGCGAGGACCCTGAAATGCAGTGGCAGGTCCTGACCCTCAGGGCCTCGAGGCACCAGGGCACAGACCCACTGTGAGCTCTCCCCAAAACCCTAAGATCAGCCACAGCTAAGTCCCAGGGCAATCCTACCTGGCTGGGAGGGTCCAATTGCTCTGGGTGGGCCTCCCGTTAACTCTATCTCCACTGCACAGGGTCTCCAAGCCTGCAGCTGCTTGCTCAGAACATCATCCCCCCAGACCACACATCCACCTTTCAGAGGCTTCTTTTAAATGCAAAAGTCTGGGATGAGTAATCACCTGAATTCCGAATACTTAGGCAATTTGTCAGGTTTCCTTTGTTTATACAGTAAAGCCATTGTTTTCCATTTTGTTCCTTCTCCAGCTGAAATCTTATATGAAACCCAAATATATTACAAAGATAAAATGACACATCCCTGGTGAAAGGGCTCTTGGTAGCTGGAGTCTGTTACCCCTCCCCCCAACAAAGTCCCCTGAAACACCTGATTAGGAAACCATTTGGAATGAACCTACTTGGCCCTGCAAGTGAACTTCCTCTCCCCCGAACCACTGGCAGGCTCCGTGGCCAAGGTCACCCAATGTTGATGACTAGTGTGGAGCCCCCGGCTGCTATTCTGGTATTGGGGGGGAGGGGCACTCCCCCATCTCCATTGCATTTTATTCTAATGGGATTTCTATTTGTTCCCCAAAACTATATAGGTCTGCCAACGGGCCTCCTGCACCAGGACACCGTGTTGATCCAGCTCCTAGGTCTAGGCTCCGTTGCAGCTAACAAACTGATGTCAGGAAGCTGCTGCCAGCATGCTCCCAGCAAAACCTGCACCCACAGCCCGGGCTCCTCCAGGCTGGGGGGACAGCAGGTAGAATTCACTGCGGGTCTCTATTTTATGTGCAGATTCCCAAACCCCTGGGATCCTAGTTCCTGATGAAACCACCTGGGGACATCCGATGAATTTGTGAAACTGGCTTCATGGTCACCTATGAGGCTCTGGATCCAGACTGGGTTTCAGAAATGGGTTTGACTCCTGGCTCTCCTATTACCTTGCAATTCTGTGCCAGGGACAAGCTGTCTGAGCCCTCGGTTTCCACATCTGTAAAGCAGGGGTAAGGACAGCGGCTGCCTTTGTGGGGTTGTTGGAGGATCAGTGCATACTTGAACTTGGATACTTGCCACCTCGTCCCCACCTCTGACTTCTCACACAAAATACTCTGCCTTCCCCCACCGAATCTCCAGTCCCTGCGATAACCCTGCCTGTGCCCTGGAGGCCTGCCCTGACCCTGGGAGAAGGGCCTGGCCCCTTGGGGTCTACCTTGTCTGGTTGCAGTGAACTAGGTCACATGCAGATGGAGCCTAAAGATACACGGCTGAAAGGAGATCCTAGGAGCAGCGGAAAGAGACGGAGTGGGGTGATGAGGGCACGCAGAAATGGAAAGTGGGGTAGGGAGCCCAACTTTGCCTATGTCAGTTTTCCAGGAACTCCGAGACTGAGGTGGTTACACAGCAACCATCACCTGAACTCCTCCTGGGGTGAATTCTACGGCATGGCCAGACCAGGGAGACACAGTGACACCGTCAGGTGACCTGGATGGCATAGGCTCCCTGGACACCAGAGGGCAAGGAGCAGGACAGCACATAAATAAGTCACTGGAGGACTGCAAGTGATGTTCCCTGTACATTATTTATTTCAAAAACAGATCTCTGTCGTGTGTCCATGGAAGGCCACGAGTCCCTGCAGAGGAGTATCGATTCAGCCCCACGAAGGCCCAGTGGGGTTGTAGACTCTCAGCCCTTGGCAGCACCGAGGCAGCTTGGCTGTAACCTGTTCCTGCAGCCGACCTTCACCTCACATGCAGCAGGTGAGTAAGGAAGAGGGTTCAAGGCCACCTCATGATCCTGTTTCAATCTCACTCTCAGTCACCTGTGCTGCATGTGAGGGGAAAATTGGAGTTTTGCTTCTGGTGGAACCACTCACATCTGCTCTATTTCCTGGGCCTGCCTTACTGCCTCTGGCCCACCACAGGTGCCCTAATCCCAACAGCCATCTCTCAACACTGCTGGCAGAGAGAGGAATGGCCAACATGAGTTCAGAAAACAAAACTGACCTCGATGAGTCATGTCTGACAGACCCGGAAGAAGAACAGGTAGTTTTTCGACAAGACCCTTCTCATCTGTCCCAGGGGCCCCATGCGTAGTGACTCCCCACTCCACTCGTGCTTCTCACACACCTGCCACTCACGTTAACACCTCACAGTTTTCACTCTATCTGCTTACCACTTATAGCTCTTCTTCTTAAACTACTTTATTTTTGATGGAAAAAAACTATTATAATGCTAGTTAGGAAAGCTTGTATCAGTAGCCATAAATAATTATTTTTAATGCCAAAAAAAACCCCAAAATAATATTCTCCTGAAACTTTCAGCTTTTGTTTTAAAAAGGGAGACAAGTATTAGAGAGATGCTGGTGACATTCTGGCCCCAACTTGAGAGTTTCTTCTTGATATGAGCAGAGAACTGAAAGAAAATTATGGAAAAGGAAGAAGAATAACTTTTTTTTTTTTAGGTAGAATTATATACAGTGCAATTCCCGGATCTTAAGCACACAGTTTGCTAAGGTTGACAAATGTATGCACCTGAGTCACCAATGCCCTAACAATGACAAAGAACATTATCGTTCTCCCAGAAACTTCTCTCTTGCCCCTTCTCAGTCCCTCCTCCCCGCCCCCATGAGAAGCAACCACCATTTTTATTTCTATCTCCACAGATTAGTTGTTTCCTGTTCTTGAACTTCATAATATTGGCTCTGGGGACAGCTTTTTTTCATTGTTAAATAAAAGTTATGATAATGTTATGCTTTTGTATATGTTTGCAAATTTTCATAATAAAAGTGGGGGGGGGTTGTTTTAAGTTATGGAATGCCCTATCTACACTTTACCTCTATCTTCCTCAGACCCTCCAAATGGAATAAGAATTGTAGAATTCGGGGCACCCTGAACTAGTGAAAGGGGAAGAAGATGCCAAATTAGGAAATTGTATTCTGACTGCAAATCCCTGATTATAGCATTGATTGCCAAATTTTCTCCCCTAAATCCCAACTAATCTGATTATTGTTTAAGCTCCCCAAAAGGCAGCCCTCTCCAACCCTCACACTCCTTCACAGCCAAGCCAATTCCCCTCCTCCTGTGGCCACTGTGGGCCATTGTACATGCTCCCTCTGAGGACTGCTTCCCTGCCTACCTCCCACCCTACGCCCTCCTTCCTGGGGTCCCTGCACAAGGCCAACACCTCTCCCTTCCTTTAAAATCCATGATAGTCGCACTGAGCCTTCCTTGCCTTCAATCATCACTTATCTTTTAATATGAGCACACCTTATCTCTTCATCTAGACCCCAAGCTCCTTGATGACAAGCACAGAATTATCTTGGCACCGATGAAAAGATACTGGAGGCAGAGAGATGCATGTGGATGGACATGTGTGTGACCGAAATGAAACAAAACCCTCCTGCAGGTTAGATCCAGACAAGGTTCAAGGTCCTCACCTCAAAGGGAAAGAAAGATACGAATGGAGGCAGCAGCATTATCTTCTGTGGTTGCGTTTAATCTACAGACCAACGCTGTTTCTGGGCTTTCCTATCACAGATTCCCGGGCCCCACACTAGAGATGCGGACTGAAGTGAGGAATAGGGCTCAACCAGCACACTCCCCAGCTCCTGGGACAGTGATGTCGAACCTTTTGAGCTCGGCGTGTCAGAATTTTGAAAAAACCCTAACTTAACTCTGGTGCCGTGACACATATAGAAATTTTTTTATATTTGCAATCATAATAAAACAAAGACTTATATTTTTGATATTTATTTTATATATTTAAATGCCATTTAACGAAGAAAAATCAACCAAAAAAAATGAGTTCACGTGTCATAGGTTCGCCATCACTGTCCTGGGAGGTTCTAACGCTGTGGTTCACCGAACACACCAGGATAAACACCACCTGCAAACAGCAAAAAGAGTGGGACACGGAACACCCCCACATCTGGAAGACCAAGGACAGATGCGTTCCTGGCTGGCATGTGGAGCCCAACTTGTGTTCTAGTTCATTCCACCTCTGTCATTGGAGGTGGGATTAAACAGGAAGAAAACCACCACGTTGATACAACCAAAGGTGAATGTGAACTAAAACAACAAAACGCAGATAGAATTTCCAATGAGGGAACAGCAGAACCCCAGTAGGGGCCCCTGCAGTAAAGGAAACCACAGCTCCTGACCTGGGACCTTGTCCTATTTTCCTTGTAACTTCACACGGCCGTGTTTTTCTGTTCCTGGAAGGAACACCAGTAGTAAGGTCAATTTCAGGGTGCAGCCTTGGGGGTGGGGGTGTATGTGTGCACCAATGCACATGGTGCTTTAAAAGACTGGGTTTTTTTTTTTTTTTAATAAAAAGGCCAACCACACGACAGCAAAACCAGCAGGATGATGCGGAGAGAACTGGCCTTCTTACCACAACTAATGAAAACCCTGAATATTTGTCCTCCGCAAATCAGGAACAAAGGGGATTCTGAGATGGCTGCGTGTAAAGGAGGTAGAAGTCAGTTCGGCACATTGAGCTTCAGTTGAAAATAAACCAACAGCCCAAGCCTGTCCCAGGACTCAGGCTGCCCAGCACCAGCCTGGGCGCACGCTGGCCGCTGGAGCCAGCACACAGCTGTTTATACGTGTAATCCAATTTGGATTGGGAAGGCCAAAGAAAGTAAATGGATTATCTTGATATTGGAAGAACAAAACTCACTGGGACAAAAATAATAGAATAATAAAGAGGAAGTACCTGAGTAGGTCAACGGAGGAGATCTTTCTCATGAGCTGTTTCCGACCCAGTTTGCTTTCTGGATTCAAACATGAGGAAACCATGACTGATGACTTGACAGAAAGCAAATGCCAACCTGAGGGTAGAGGTTTGCTGAGTTAACCCCCTGCCATGTGTGTGTGTGTGTGTGTGTGTGCGTGTGCGCGTGTGTGTGTGCGTGTGCGCGTGTGTGTGTGTGTGTACGTGAATATATATGTATACATAATCAATCAACAACAAACAAAAAACACTCCAGAGATTATATGACAAAGAGCTGATTATCTCAACTCAGTTTATAGGTTGTAAGGAAAAAAAGTGAGTAGTTCATATAAAACAACCATCTTTCCCAAATCTAAGGGTCAAACAAAAGCATACATTATCCAGAAAACACTGGTCTTCTATCTTAGGTCTCTCTCATCCCCCTTCCCTGGAGGCTGGATTCAACTCTGCCACTCCACAGTAACAATGCCACCCATTCATGAAGCATGTGGTACATGCCAAGGGCTGGAGATGTACACTCCGGAATGGCCACCCCAGTCTTGGGGTAGGGACTGTCAGCCCATTTTAAAGATAAAGAAACTGAGGATCATAATCTAAGGGACTCAAACACCACATTGCTACCAGGTAGGGACTCAGGATTTGAACCTAAGTCTTTTGGGGGTTGGTTTTATTATGGTTGCCTCCATAACAGAACATAAATACAGTCTCCAAAATCAACAAAGATTCCCAGAAAGGGGAAAGCTGAGTACTAGTTGGGCCAGAGTCAGAAGAAAGACAGAAAGAAGAAGTGTCGTGAAGCACTGGTAACTTAGTCAAGAAGGTATTCCTCTTTTTAGTCAGCTCAAAAGAGTTTACAGAGAAGATTAAGGAGGAGTAATTCCCAATTCACAGACTGCATATATGAAGGACGCCCCTTATTATGGACTTAACCTCTGTGAATAAATCATAAGAAATAACAAGGAACCGAAACCGGTTTGGCTCAGTGGACAGAGCGTTGGCCTGCGGACTGAAAGGTCCCAGGTTCGATTCCGGTCAAGGGCATGTACCTGGGTTGCGGGCACATCCCCAGTGGGAGATGTGCAGGAGGCAGCTGATCGATGTTTCTCTCTCACCGATGTTTCTAACTCTCTATCTCTCTCCCTTCCTCTCTGTAAAAAATCAATAAAATATATTAAAAAAAAAAAAGAAATAACAAGGATGTTGATAAGACTCAAACAGACATAACCAAACACTAGGCTCAAACCTCACCTCCATTTATCACCTACTGATTCTGAGAAAGTGTGTGACTCATCTAGGATTCCGATTATAGCTTTTTCTCAAGTGAAGACACTGTGGAGGGATGGATCAGGCAGGAACCTGGGCCAGGTTACCTGCTGTGTTCCCCCAGCAAGGAGATTGATGGATGTAGCAACTAAGAAAGAGAATTTCTCCCCCTGCCCGCCCCCCCTGTGGTACCCCAGGCTCCTAGGAGTTCAGGAAAGTGATGAGGAACTATTTTTACTATTTCAGGAGGCCTGAAGAGAAGCAGACATTTCACTGAGATAAGACTACACAGCAAATTACATTCCCAAGTTCAGCTGCTTTGATGTCAGGTCAGCATGGAAGCCCTGTTTTAGCAGCTCTGTTCCCGGGTCTCTGATTCATAGAAAGTAGCAGCCACATTGTCTTTAAGAAATGTGATGTATTCCCATGGTCAGGGGAAGGGAAGCTAATCAAAGGTCTTGGAAAAAATGTGGCTGAAAATGGGCTTCAGGGGATGGGTGGGAAGTAGGATTCAGAGCTAGTCACTTCATTTCTAAATGACATGATTCTTCTGCAGGAGTTCCGATTCGATGTGTAAAGCATTTCAATAGCACTGACAGTTTCTGCAAACACTGTCCAGATTTTTCCCAGCTCTGAGCTGAGACGGTTAAGCTGTTCTCAGTGGCTCCGCAGTGTCACTGGATAAACCGGCTGAGAAGAGAAAAGAAAGGCATTTTTATGGGGTGTTTTTTTTATAATGAAGATACATGAGTTATGGGAAGAAGGGAAGAAAGCCAGTGCAAAACCACGAGAGAAGAAAGCTATAGACTTCTACTTGCTGTGCGAGCCAGTTGCTGGCCAGCTCCAGCTGACCAGATGGTGGGATCAGATAGTCCCAGAGGTTCCCCATGGGAAGTGAGATAAGATGAGACCTCCCAGAAACTAAGCATCCCTGAAGTCAACCTTATGGAGGGTTGGGGCCCACCCCCTACGTCTCCCACCTGCAGGGAATGCTTGGGGAGGCCAGTGAGGTGTCCTCTTCCCTGTAGCCACCACTCTTTTATTGTTTTATTGATTTCAGAGAGAGGAAGGGAAAGGGAGAAAGAGATAGAAACATCAATGATAAGAGGGAATCATTGATTGGCTGCCTCCTGCATGCCCTACACTGGGGATCGAGCCTGTAACCCAGACAGGTGCCCTGACCGGGACCTCCTGGTTCATAGGTCGATGTTCAACCACTGAGCCAGGCCGGCCTGGCATACCTCACTCTTACTCTTGGTCACTTCATTACCCTTCATTCCTCCCTTTTTGCTAAGAAAGAAAATCTGATTCTGCTCAAGTCCCTGGAACTAACCACCTATTTACAAGAAATATAGGGACATAGGAACATGTTCAAAGACACCACAGGGATCCAATCAACAGAATCCAGAATGTGAGAAACTTTACAGGACAAATGACTAGTTTCTTCAGCAAATAAATGGCAAATACAAAAAAAGGAAAAGGAAAGAGTCAAAATCTAGAAATGAAAAGAGATTTAAAAAGTGTCAACCAAATGCAATAACATGAACCTTATTTGAATCATGACTCAAACACATTCGCTGTTAAAAAAAAAAAATGTTGTCCTCAGCAGTTTGCTTAGTGGTTAGAGTGTTGGCCACAGACTGAAGGGTCTCAGGTTCAATTCCGGTCAAGGGTACGTACCTCAGTAGCAGGCTAAATCCTGGCCCTGGGTTCGGAACGCTTGTAGGAGGCAACCAATCAAAGCGTCTCATTGATGTTTCTCTCTCTGTGTCTCTCCCCCTCCCTTCTACGCTTTCTGAAAATCAATGGAAAAAATATCCTCGGGTGAGGATTAACAAAAATTTATATGACAATTGGAAAAAATGTCAATACTGAATGGATATTTGATGATATAATGGAATTCATGCTTTTTTCTGTGATAATGGCATTATGGTTATATATTTGTAAAAAGTGTTCCTCTCTTTTGAGATAGATACAAACATATTTACAGATGAGTTGTATAATATCCGGAACTTTCTTTAAAATAGTCCAGTTGGGAGGAAATTATAGAGAGGGGTATCAGGAAAACAATATTCACCAGGCATTGACAAATATTGATACTGGGAAAGTAGACTTATTATACTAGTCTATTTCTATATATGTTTAATGTTTTCTATGGTAATATACTTTTTTAAGAGCTAAAAGATTACTTTGATATATTTTTGAATTTTTGATAAGAAAATTATAAAATTGTAGTTTAAAAATAATTCTATTAAAACTAACTCATTATATATGTATTTATTAATGTATACATGAATGAACATATTTATCTATTTCATTTTATAGGCATGGGAAATCTTCTAGAAGCATATACACCAAATTTTTAACTATTAATCCTGTTGTTTAGAAGAAGTTGGGACTGGAGGGAGATAACTTTTTACTTTATATACTTCTGCACTATTTCAATTTTTCGCATAAAAAATGTATCATTTCTCAATTTACAAATGTCGCATGGGAATACATATAGTGACTTCCTAGAGCAGCGGTAGCCAACTGATGGTCCTCGGATCACTGGTGGTCCATGAGGTCCCCAAAGTTGGCGACCGCTGTCCTAGAGCCCCACCCTAGCTCTCAAGGGCTGTGTCCTGGACCTTCAAGCATGACACCAGCTCTGGACCAGCACTCTGCCCTTGCCCACAAACACCCCATTCCTGTGCCAGCTCTGTGCCTTTATCTACCAAATGTTCTCCTTCCATGCAACCTTCCAAATCCCAGTTCCAGGCCCACCTCCTCATCCAGGCAAGATGGCCAGGACCTGGCAACGCTGTGCCATTGTGACTGGATAGTACATTTTTAGAGGAAAACAGGCTATAATCCACATACTACCTAGGAGGGCTACCACATGGTTTGGGTATGTGCTAGGTGCCCCCAAAAGTGCCTAGTTTACTTAATCTTTCTAAGCTTGATTTCCTCATCTGTAAATTAAGATACAGGTACCTACCTCATCAGAGTGCTGTTAAGCACTAGTTAAGGGAAAGTAAGTTGAGCTCCCTGCACCTGTTTCAAAGATTCTGTGGAGTACACAAAACAGCCCCACTGAGACTTGCAACTGCACGTTTTAACAGAATGGAAAAGGGGCCTGAAAATACACAGCTGGAGCTATAGGGTGAGAAGAACACTGCACTCACAACTGCTCATTCATTTGAATATTAATCACAGAAGTAATATACTGGGGTCAGGAGAAGGAGCTCTGAAGGTCACACTTTGGACTCTCCCTAGGTGGTAGTATTGTTTTCTCACTGTTATGTAAATTAAGGGGAGGGTCTCTAGAAGAAGAAGAAAGACATTTTTTTGAGACTGATACAAAGAACATTTCTATAGGAATTTCCCCATAATACTGAAGTAAAGGTTAACTTGAGATAATGCACTGGCTTAGAAGAACATCCAGTAATACCAATTATGAAATCCCAACCCATCCAGGATCCCCTGGTCTCCCTGTAGGGGATGGGCAGAAATGTTGGGAATAAATGGGGGTAGGGATAGGAGGATGTTGAGTGTAAGTGAAGGTATCATTTCCAAGAGGGGATTCCAGTCAGGAGTGAGAACTTGCTAGAAGTTCAAACTATGACTCAACCTTCCTCTTCTGAAAGAGACAAGAATGCGACCAATGGCAATGAGTCCCCTACCAAGGGCTCCTGGAGCACAAATTCCACGGACCTAAATAGCCAGGCATGTCCTCTTGGGAGGTCAGGCTCCAGAGAAATGTAATTGGGATATAAAAGCCTCTCAGGTCCCTCCCTTCCTACAGCAATACTTCCTTCTTCATGTCCCGGTGCCCCAAACCTCACACTGGCTCCCCATTGCCTCAGGACAAAGTCTGAACTCCTCTACCTGCTGACAGAGTCACTGGCAACTGGTGGGAACTCCACCTACCATCTGATGGACTTTGGAAAACATTATATTATCCACCCTCACTCTTCCTCAATGTGGACAGTGAAGAAAATGAAATCCAAGAGATGAACTGACTAGCTCCCAAAGCTGACCCTCCACTCAGCTGGGTTTTCTCATCTGTGTTGTATTGTGTTTTGTAACTATCTTTTCTCTCCAAAAAGACCATTGCTCCATGAGGGTGGGGAAAATGTTGCAGTTCAGTAGAAACACTGCACGTCAAGGTTCTAGTAGGAGGAAGTGCAGGGTTGTAATTAGGCATGTGGGGGCTCTGCAGTCAGACTGGGTTTAAATCCTGACTCTGCTCCAAGTTGTATGACCTTGAGGGATTACTTAACCACACTGGGCATAAATTTCCTATCTGTAAACAAGAAATAATAGTACTATGGCATAGGGTTGTTAGTGGAGGCTGAATGACTATCAAGCATGTAAAGTTCTAGAAGGGTGCCTTATCATAATTGGAGCAAATCTGGCTCCGTTTTCTAGTCCCAGTGCTGTTGCTCATCAGCTGAGGGGCCTGAGCAAGTCACATTATCTCTTGGCCTTCATTTCTCTCATTGGTAAAATCTAGCAAGGCTGCAGGTAGAAGCGGGTGGATTATATAATGTGCTCTGAAGTTCTCGATGGCTATGAAATCCCATGCCTCTCTGGAACACTTCTCTCACGTTCCCCCCAGGACCTAGAATGAGAGCATGAAGGGACATGAATCCAGGTACCGGCTTTGCATACTAAAAACTAGCCTTCTGCCCACACACAGCTCCAACACTACCTTCTCAAGGCTTTTCCTGACAACCCCACTCCTACCTCATTTCTCTTCATATAGGTTTGGCCCCACCTCTTCATAACATACTATGCTTTGCTTTTAATAATACCCTAAATGTCAACTGAATTATTCATTGTGGATTACAACCCCCATTTTGCAGATGAGCAAACTGAGGTTTGGGGGAGCTTATGTTATTCATCCAAGACCCATACAGGCCGTAAGTGGCAGACAAGATTCAAACCCTGGTCTATTTGACCACCCTGCAGGATCTTTTTTCTATACCCTCATGCAGTTTATTATTCCATGTTTGATACATATAAAACATGCAAGTTATGTAATTATGAAACATAAGAAGAATTCTAATGAACCTAATATCTGGCCTAAATAGTAGCGTGGAGCCTTGAAGCTGCCAGTGTTCCTCTCTCCGATGCCATCCTTGCGCCTTCCTCTGCCCCTGAAGAGTCGCTACCCTGAATTTGCATCTATTATTCTCTTGCTTATTTTCTCTTCTGCTTAACTTTGAATGGCAGTGAGATATATTTACAGAAAAGTGCACAAAGTGATGGCACCTGTGTGACCACGCCCAGATCAGGTAAATATGCAGCACCCAGAAGCCCGATGCCCCTGCCAGTGTCGAGATCCTGCCTTCTCATTGGTCCATGCTGCTCCTAAGGGCCCCTGAGTTCTGTCTAATAAAATGAAAATGTTTATATTAAGGCTGGGATCTTTCACATACATGAGATCCTCAACCAGAAGAAAGGTTGGCATTCTGGGCTCTTGGGAGGGGTTTTCTTGGAGAACTCTGGTCCCTAAAAGAACTAATATCATCTATGAAAAATGGCCAGGGGGCTGTCCAGCCAGGGAGGCTGGCCTCCAGCCATTGTCTCCAAGGCCCTCGAAAAACAGTCAGGCTTCTTTAAACAGAATCTGAGTGCCGTGGGGGAGAGCAGCAGGCAGAGTCGCATCATTAAAGCCTCATGTGTGGTTTTGATTAGATCATCTGAATTAATAGTTCTCACAGGCAGGTCTGGAATATAAGCAAATACATTTGCAAATGGACCACCTACTGGAAAATACTGAGCTTGGTGCTGGAGTTAAGAATCAAGCCTCCTGAAGAAACGCCAGCAAGATTATGTGGATGAGATTCTAGGCTTGGTCAGTATATTAAGACGTCCTGAGAAAAATCATCCTTGGTCCTTTAATCTGCAAGTTCCTGGTCATTACTTCTCCTCAGTGGGCAGCAGCCGTTTCCATTCCTCTCAAACCAACTGATCACGTGTGAGAACAAGTGCCAAAGCGTGTAGGGGGTTCAAATGATGACGTCTGATCCCTGGCCTCCAGGAAAATGCCAAAGAATGGCTCAGGAAATAAGGAGTACAGTGGGCCTGGCGGTCAAGAAAGAATGTCTTCTAGAAGGGGCTGGGTGGGGAGGTTGGAACGAGGCCTTGAGGAGGGGGCGGGGTCTCTTCTTAGAAGCTCCATTTGGTCCTATATCAGGTGCTGCACTCACTGTCTAATTAATATGTTGGAAGACAGAAGTCTAACTGTAATGCTCCAGTGGTACATGAAATCCAAGAGCTGCAAGAGGAGCTAGATCAGTCCTACTGGGCTCTGTTTTAACCCTGCTGACTTTCCCCACCGCCCATGAGGACCGAGGCTGAGGGAAATGAAGCAGCCTGGGTCCCTTGGTACCTGAGAGCAGGCAGGGATGAGAAATGCCCTTAAATTACCACACAAAGCCTAAGTGAAGCCTTCCTGTTTCCATGGAAACTTCCAAAGCCTTCACTTCATTGGAACCAAATGTTCTGAAAGGTGTACTCAATGTTCCTAATTATTCCCCTCTTTGTAGCCAACAGGAGGGTTTTTCCTGGCCAATAAGGGCAAAACAGTTATCTACTGCCAATGATGTAAGCCACCATGACCCAGGGCCTAGCTTGATTTATCCTCATCCTTCATATTCAAAGATGATGCTACTCCTGTCACAAAACCTGTAGTCAAGTGTTGCCCCTCGCCCTACATGAGGACAGACCATCAGTTTGCCCTATTGTCCACACTTCTCTCTCTGAAGTCTAAAGAACACCTTATTCATATGTATATAGTCTTTTCATTTCCAAAATACTAGTTCAGGAAACAACCATAGCACATAGCTCATGGGTTATATTTTTGTTCCTGCTTTGCAGATTTGTAATATTAATAATTTTATATCGTGTATCTACTCTCCATGAGTAGAACAGAAACTCCTTGAGTGAAAAGAATGACTCTTCCTTGGCCCCCAATATGATCTGGACAGTGAGTCCTTCTAAAATGTATGGGTGTACGCTCACTCAGGGAGATTTTCAGACCAATCTCATGTTTGTTCTCAACAGCTCAAAGGATGCATTGGGGAGGAGCCTGCAGGAGGCTGAGAATAGCAAGTTGGTTTTGATCATCATGTCCCCTGCAGGCTCCCTTCAGGGAACCAACAACTAAGCTTGGCTGGAGAGGGCCACAGAGGTGCCCTTTCATGAGCAACGAAACCCGGCAGTTGCTTTTTTGTAACCTCCTGGCTTACGTTGGCTGGAACGTGGGCAGCACCAGAACCTGACGAATGAGTGCTCGTATGGATGTGGTCATGCCCCCCAAGACCTCACAGGAAAGGAGGCAGGGCCGGCCACATATTCGGGGAGGGGAACAGAACTCAGATGAGGTGAGCTCAGCATCAAGTCTGGTTCTCCACACAGCTGGCTGGAACGTGAGGGGCAAACAGCGAGGCCATCAGTGCTGTTTCCTCCAAGGACGTATAGGAAAGAGGCTTTGCGGCCACACAGACCGGAGGTTAAACCCAGCTCGATCGGAGTAGCTGGGGCCATGGGCACATCATTTATCTTCTTTAAGTCTCACTTCCCTCCTGGGAAAGATGCAGACGGCATGAGATAATAGATGCATAGCACCTGGCACATATTTCATGCACAATACATGTTGTACTCATCTTCCGCTTTCTATTCTCATATTAAATTTTGAGTTATCTCCAAAAAAAAAAAAATTGCTTTCTTCTAACATAAAACACTTGGGGGAGGGAGGGGATTCTTATCTTGGGAGTAAAACACCAGGTTCTAGTCATGTGTCCCTCACTGACCTGATATGTGATTTCATTCATTCATCAAATATTTATTGAATTGCCTACTATGTGTCAGGCACTGTTCTAGGTATTTGGGATGTATAGGGAACAGAAGAAGGGGGAAAATCACTGTCCTTATAGAGCCTACATGCTAGCTGTAAATAAAGTAAATTATATGATATTTTAGAATGTGATAAGTACTCTGGACAAAAGAATAAATAGATCAGGGTAAGAAGGATCAGAGTGGTGGACGTGATAGTCAAGAAATGCCTCATTGTGGGGTCACTGGAGCAAAAACTTAAAGGGAGAGGCTCAGATATCAAACGCCAGGCATCAAGAACGGCCAGTGGAAAGTCAAGAAAGTGCCTAGTCTGTTCCAGAGCAGCAGGAAGACCAGCAGAATGAGTTGAGAGAGAAAAATACAAAATGAAATCAGAGAGGTGGGGATTGGGTGCAGACCATGCAGAGCCTTGTAGGCTGATATAAGGATTTTGGTTTTCACCCATGATGAGGAACCATCATGGGATTCCAAGTAAAAGAATAACATCATCTGATGATCATGCTGGCTGGGACAGCGGGAGCACAGCGAGGATGGAAGCAGAGAGACCAATCAGGAGGCTGCTGCAATAACCTAGCAGGCCACGGGACTGGGGAGGTTGAGACAGGGGTGGTGCCAATGCAGAGAAGGGGTCAGATTCTGGATCTATTTTCTTCTTTGACCTCCAATTTCCTAATCAGTTAAAGTTTCAACACCCCTTTCCATAGTCCAGGCAGGTATGAAAATAAGTGGAAGATAACAACGACCTGGAAATGTTTGGGACCATTTCCATTTAAAATGCCCCTGAAACTCCCAGCACTCTGAAGAAATGTGCTGGTGAGGGAACTTCAGGAGCCACGTGCACTGTGTGAAGGAGAGGGTGGGTGGTCCCCATGGAGGCCGCCTTTCTACATGTCTGCCCTTACACACATGCATGTGTACACACATGCCCATAGGGACACATACAGGATAGGAAGACAGCAACCCCTGGAGGGAGACAGACCTGTTAGGAGGTTGGCCAGGACTTTTTAACCATGTGACCAGGCACAACTTACTTAAAGCCCATGAGGCTTAGTTCCTCATGAGCAAACAGGATGGAAACATGTGCAGATGAGGTTTGGAGGACAATGACACGAACGAATATGAGTCAAGTACCTGTCATCTTTATGTCTGGCACACAGTACAGTCTCAATAAGTCTTAGCTCCTTTCTTGCTGCTAATCCCCCTGGGTAACCCAGCCCACCTGGGGAGGAGAAAGCTGTGGGTCATCCAGAATGCAGATGGATCCACTTGTAAATAACTGAGAAGTGGCCACGCTGTTATTGTTGTTTGACTATCCTGTTTACCATTAATCAAAAACAACTTCCTTCACCACACCCTGCTAGAGCCGTGTTGCTATGCCTGTGTCAGCGAGATACGCGGGACGGAGGGACAGCCTCAGGAGCAGAGGAGCAGGGCTAGAGCTCACAGGCACATGGAAAGGGTCCATTGGCTCCGAGGGTCCCAGCCTGGGCAGGGCGCTCCGGAAGGGAGGCAGAGTCAGGGTGACTGGATGTCCTGGCTTGATTCATCTGTCGGGAGGCAGGGATGGAGGGCAGATGGTCCCAGAGGCCAAGGCCTGTCACATGTTTAGCACAAGATCAGGCCCAATGAGTGGTGACTGTTGCTACCTACATCACCATCTTCACGCACAGAGCTGGCCAGGAACAAGCTTGATCCAGGTGTCATTGCCTACCCTCCTGCAGCCTGGGCACACATCTCCAGGGGGCACTGCTGGTGGCAATGACAAGGCCTCTCTGGCTGGCTCATCCATGAAAGGGCAGAAGCAGAGGGTTGTGGATGGTAGGAGCCAACGTAGATCTTGGAGTCATGGTCTTGAAAGCCACCCTGAGGGGTTCCTGCTCAGAAATCCCCTCACAGGGTCTATGCAAATGTCCAGGGAAACCCAAAGGGAAAGGGACAAGAGCCAGGGGGAGACTACTGGGCAGGGCTCTTTCCTTCTTGGGAACGACAATGCTCCCCTCTTCCAGAAAGCCTTCCTAGGTTATCCCAGCCCAGAAACCCCACCCGGCCTCCTGCCAGCGCCACCCCATTCACGTGAGCTTGATTCGACACATTCATTGCACACAAGGCACTCAACAAGGACAGTCTCAGGCCACGGCCCAGCACAGCCCACTTTTCACTTCTCTGCTCCTTCCCACACTAAGGATGGAGGAGCCACCACCTTCTGCAGCTCATGTTCCTCTTCCCTGATCGCCTTCCCCACTCAGAGTCTGTTCCTCAGAATCCACGACTTGATTCCAAATGGTGCCGAGCACAAGGCAGATGCTCATCTCACGTATCTCCAGTCAACAACCTTCTGCTACAGACTTAACCCTTTCCCAGCATGCTGGTCCGCATAGGCTGCAGGCTCACTGAGGGACGAGCCTGTCTCTCCTCGGTCTCAAGTGTCCCACAGAGCCCAGGCTCAGGCAGGGTGCCCAGAAGGTGATCAACAAGCTTTTTTTTTTTTTAAGTGTCTAGTGAAACTGATGGAGAAATAAGAGGACAAGTTAACAAGATGTGCATTGATTGGTAGATGTATATACTGCATTTCCTTCTCACTGTGACCCTTGGGGCAGAGGAGACTATCTTGCACCAGTTCCTAAAACTCTCCAAGTTCTACTACGTCCCTTTTCTCTTTCCCATAACTCTGTTTCCCTTTCTCCTTCGGTTACTCTGGCTCCCCTCCTTTTTCCTTTCTCTCCAGCTTTATGAAAAGCACTAAATTAGGCACCAGTATGTCTGGGTGCTAATTCTGACTCTACTACCCAAACTACCTGTCCCACCTGCCTTGAACAAACCACTCAATCTCTCCAGGCCTCAGTTTCTCCTTCTGTCTAATGGGGACAATCACATTTCCAAGAGCCACTGGGAGAATGAAATCATATGAGGAGAGGTTGCCCTTCTCTTCCAATCCCTCCACCCATCTACCATGTGCTTTCAGAGGGCAGGGGCCTGTGGTTTGGTCCTCATGGCAACAACTTAGATGCCAGCCAGGAAGCTGGAGTTACATATAAGGTCTAGCTCCACGCTCCTCCTCTCTGCCTGAGGAGCCTGTGCAAGATTTGGGACCCCAGGGAAAGGTTTCTGGGGGCAGAAATGGACGGGGGGCATCAGGAGAGGAAGGGGCACAGCCTGCCTGCTCCAGTCCTGGGCAGCTCCCCACAACACACACAGATTCACCCCAATAGAGCCACTCCACTTCCCTTGTGTCTTAGGCAAGAGTGAAACCGGAACAAAAGTTCTGAGAAAAGACAAAGGCGGAGGAAGGGGAAGAGGGCCAGGATTCAGCGCAAGTCACAGAGGGCAGCTCTCAGGGGGAGGAAGAACCTGGGCCCTGAAGCATATGTGCCTGGGCCTGCGCCTCAGAGGAGCCGGCCACTGCGGGGAGAGGTCAACCTGGGGCCACCAGGTTCCCCATCTCTCTGGGGAGGGAGGTGGCAGCAGCAGGAAGAAGGAACCTCTCATTAGCTGTCTGAGAAGCTCTTCCCAGCCCACTGCTAGCAGCATCTGCCGGAAAAAGGATCCGCGTAATGCAAGCCCCATAGGATCAGAGTCCGCTGGCGCCTTTTCACTTCGCCTTCTTCCCGACTCCTTCCCTGCGAATTCCCTTCAGCTTCCAGATCCCCGAGGTCACCTCCAACTTTGCCAACACCGAGCAGAAAAAGAACGTCAGCCTGGGGAAGTCTGAAATGACCCACCTCCCACACCCTGCTCCCTACTCGCCAGCAGGCTGCCCAAACACTGCGTCCTCCTCTTCACTGAATCTGGGGGTCAGCTGATCCAGGCCCGGAGCGCGGCAGAGCTAAGAGGACCCCTGAAGAGAAAAGCACAGAGTTTTCTAAGAGTCCACCCCTAATGCAGGCAGCCCGGCCAGACTGAACAATGACCAAACTTAAATATTTTCCACCCACATTAATCAGCTCAATAATTCCTTAATGACTTCCTAAGAAAAGTGTAAAAAAAAAGCTCTTGTTTGTTTTGATTTGGTTGGTCTTTTTCACCCTTGGTGAAGGATTTCATTGTCTCCACCCGGCAAGAAGCAGCCTGGATTTTTAGGAAGGAAGAAATAATTTTCTGCAGATGGGGCCAGTCCTGCTGACCTTCAGGTCAAGAGAGAGGGTGCGGTTGGAAAGCTGGCATCTCGGCCCTGAGCTTCTTGCTGTCTCAGTTTCATCATCCACCTATGCAGTAAAGATAACCATAACTACAGCCTGCCTAAATCACAGGGTGTTTTTGTGGGCTTGGGGGCGGGACCATGGCTGTGCCAGCCCGGTCCTCCTGTGAAGGTAGGAAGCTAAAGCAGCCTTCAGCTGGGAAACCAGGAACGCCCCCTGTGGAAGCCCCAGCAGCACTACCGAAGGGACGCCATACATGTGACGTCTCAGAACATATCCCAAATGTTGCAATCTACAAAATGGGAGTATCACTCAGGCACTACAATCTCTGCGAAGGTGAGACACTTGGGCGATACTCAGGCTTTGGAAACAGAAGAGCGACATCATGTTCCTAAAATAAAAAAGCCACAGCCAGTGCTGTGTTTTCCAGACAGAGGAAGCAGGATTTCCACCTTCCCGATGCATCTGGATGGTCATTCCAGCTCGCGCCTGACCGCACAGCGCTTGACCCCAGGGAGGAGATGCAATTTGGGGGGGAGGGGGGGAGCAGAACATCATCCGGACAGCAGCCCCGAAGCCATCCGAAGCCAAAACCTGGCATCCCCTGTGCTAGAACCACCTAGGAGGGTGGACAGGAGAGCCGTGGGCATAAGGGAAGGAGAGCATTTCAGAACCCTACCTCTTGGGGAATTGCAAATCCTCTGAGGTGGTCATGCATGAATGTTCACCTGGGCATCCAGGAACGTGGATGTGCGTGACTGAGTGACTGAGCCTGGCGTGCGTGTGCCTGCTGCCGCCTGGCCATGACAAGGAACCGTGGAGATGGGGACTGCCCCTGCTCTATCTTTCCCCCCCCCACCCCCCCAGCTTTATCCCAGGTGCTGGAATGTGAGGATCTGGAGACAAGTACACTTTGAGCAAAGGCTAAACATCCACAGGGGAATCTATATCGGATTGATCCCAGCGCCCAGGGATGACCCCACATAGCAAAGCACACCAGAATACATGAGCACAAAGTACAGATTTCATCCTAAAAGCAAACTGGCTACAGCCCATAAAAGAGAAAATAACTTACAAACTTGGGAGACAGAATCCCGCCACAATTCTGTGTCACAGGCTAAGCTAACTTAATGTCAGTGAGAAATAAACTAGTCTCTAGATGAAAAAAAAAAAAGTTATATTTTTGTTGAGGCCCGAGATTCTACTCAGATGCCATGTCACTCACTCAGCGGTTACTCACCAGCAATTGTGCATGAATGTGTGTGCACGTACGACACTCGAATATGACACAGACACCCACACAGGAGTACATATGTATATACATATATACACACATACAAGTACATGGATACACACACAAACACACACAAATGAAGACATACACATATAAGCACATACTCCTCCCGGTCCTGCCAAGGGGAGGCAGCCTGACTGTGAAGCCATAAAACCTCACAAAAGGAGTGGAAGAGAAAACGGCAACCAAAAAGCACCCGTGAGGAGGAAGGAGAAAAAGGCCCCCTGAAACGCAGTTTGACGCACAGTTCTTCAGGTGCGAGGTGGGCGAGGATGAAAAGACCTTCGTCGAGAGTGCACAAAGGAAGTCAGTGCAACAGCCGGGCCTCGCTGGCTCCCACACAGAACAAACCCAGCCAGACTCCAGATGATTAAAAATGAGCTAATCTGATTAGAGAGTTTTAAATTTGGATTGATTGCTCAGTTCACCCATAAATGGGAACAAATCACTTAAATCTTGCCCTCCAGCTCTGCTGCCAAGATGGCCCAGAATCTGCCAAACGCTGAAACCAGGGGTGCATAAGATGAACACGTCAACAGCAGAGCAATCAGATGATCAATACGTATCTGTGGCCAAGTCCTATCCAGGCAAAGTGAACACAGAAAGATGTCCAATCAGCTCCAGGCCACCCAGGAACCTACTGCTAAGGGGCCTTACCACATTTGGATATAAGAAAGAGGAGTAATAAAAAGAGGGAACATTTGTGTTAAACTGTGTGGTAAAGGCCATATTTGCTGTTCATATTCCTAAAAGGGACAAATCGCTAGAGATAGAGGTGGGTTTTCCTTCATCTGCTATGTGAAGGGCGCAGAGGTTTGGATAAACAGAGAGGGAAGACAGAATAATTGTTCAACATCCATTCTCTTGCCCATTTCTTTGGCCCTGCCCGGTGGGGATTTGGGTAAGAAGGAAAAAAACTACCTAGTATTTTCTCCCAGTCCCAACTCTCCCCTTCTGACTCTCTCCTATCCTCCTATCCTTCTAGCCAACTACCTGTTACTTAAGCTTTTGTGGAAGGAAACACAAAATGTCTTTTGTTTCTCAGCCTCATTAGAAAGTGCCAGGAAAGGGACCCAAAGAATCAAATGCGATATGGTTCTGAACTGGTCCTTCCCAGACCCGTCCTCCTGGGACTAACACCTAGACCATGTCATGTGGAGTTAATCAGATGTCTCTGTGGATAATTGGAGGCAGGCCAGGACAGAACCAAGGGGGAAGAGCACTCCCACAATGCACACCTAGCAATGGACCTGCTTTTTGATTCTCTTTATTATTTTGACTTTTTCCCATTAACAAAATTGTCAAATTTCCTCAGAGGTCCCGTCTACTGACCAGAAAACATTTGGATGGAAAAAGTGTGAAAAGCTCGGCCATCGCAGAATTGCTTCTCCATGGTCTCGGACATCTGGGTTTGGGTGACCATCCACAAGACCTGGTCAGTGTTTTGGCCTCTTACCAGGCACTGAACCCTCCTCTAAAAAAAATCACAAAGAGCTAAATTTTGCCCTTTGGGGTATTTTCACATAAATGCACTCTTCCCACAATGTGTTCTGTTATTCCTTGGTGTTTCTAGTTCACCCTGCTCTGAGAGACAAACACCTTCATGGGACGGACCAGAGATGTCCTTAACTCCTAAAATAAAACCCTGTTTTTCTCCAGTAAAACCATCCAGTAAGGAATATAACTCATGGATCCTTCCCAGTGGATGCCAGATGGACATCAAGTCAACAGAAGTTCTGCTGAGAGTGAAGGCACATTCTTTGTCAGGCTATTTCTTTGATCCTTACAAGAACCCAAGAGCAATGATTAGAGAAAAAGGGTATGCATACTATGAGTGTGCATGTGCTGGATTATAAAATTCTTCTGTACATAAAACCTTCAGTATTACAAAGGCTATGCCAGAGTCTTCCTATATAAACACTCTCTGTGATATAAACTTGATTACATACTTTTGTTCTGCTTAAATGCCCTCAGAATGAGAGGCGGCGGAAGATCAAGACTTTCAGATAAGCAGAACAAGGATGCTGAGACCATACGTATTTCTGACATCAACAGTCTCCCACATTCTGAAAGTACTCAAAAATGCCCGTTAGGGGTTGATTAAAAGTGATATTGGTGTGCGTACTTTTTACTTTGTTGCTCCTTTAAAAAAAAATCACAAAGAGCATCATGCTGAGGTAGGAGGTTGGGTTAACTCCTCTCTACCCTCCTTCCAAAAGGAGAATATGAGAAAACTGTTGCCTCCATCTTAATTTTGCAGAGCCCTTCAAAGTAAAACGTGAAGCTCTATGGGAGGCAAACACAAAGACCAATGTGTGCCAGAGCCATGCCATTTTCCCAAATTTACTCACAGAAAGTCAGACTTTTCTTTTGTCCCATCATTAAGAACTTAAATGTAAGTGGAAGAGGCACCTAAGAAATATATATGATTCAAGAGACTCAGGCAATGCTGCTAGCTCTAAGCAAAAACCACCCTCCCCCCCCACCCACCACCCCCCAACATTAGCTCATCCAAGGGTCTGAAATTCCACCATTAAGATTTATTGTTGAGAGTTCAGCAATTATACCTAAGGCTCTTTTTTGTCCTCCTGTGATTTGTTTATCCAACTTTTTTTTATTACCTCTTCTCTGCCTTTCTCTGTATCTCCATTAATTCTCTAGAAATTTCTCTGATCACATTCAAAGTAAAATAGAAGGTCTGCAGGCTGGAGGAAAAAAAAGAAAGTAGAACCAACCTGCTAGTGGCCACAGGGCTTTCTCTCTAAGTGAGAAAGTGCTCATTGGCCTCTCACTCAATTCTTCCTTCAGAACCCACAGAGATCTACATAGCACCCTGAACCAAAAAGTTCATAGGACATTGGGGTGAGTCCTTCATATCAAAACCCAACTTCCTCTTTTCTTTCCCCAGTTGATTATATTGGCCTGCAGTTTTTAGATAAGTAGGAAACTTAACTGACTATGAAGTCCACAGACCTACACACTTTCATCCACCACAGTTCAACACTGTAAATCCCCATTAACAAAGGTAAACTTGGGTACCTGCCAGCAACACAAGCGAACTGCTTTGTGTGCCAGAGTCCTGAAAGAATCTCTCCCATCTCCAGTACCTACGTTTCCTAGCTGCTGCCTGGAGGCAGGGAGGGGGCGGGTCAAGATGGAACCAACTTCTGGAATTGCAAGTTCATTGCAATAATGTCCTTAGTATTTTCAGCTACACACATTTACCCAATGTAATTCCATTTTCCTAAACTTGGTCAAGACTAACTCTTCTGGCTGGAAGTGGGAGAGGGGGGTGGACAGGAAAAAAGGGGAAATCCCCTTCCGTGCAGTAACGCTCTATGTTCTAAAAAGCAAAATCTGCCAAGAGCACACACAGTTCTGGGAAGCAGCTCTGGGGACAGCCAGGATACTCATGGGTGGTCTCATCTTTGGGCCTGGGGTGTGGGGAGGTCAATGGTCCAGAATTCTATTTCCAGCACCATCAAAACTTCAGCCAAGATACTTGACCTCTTTTCATAAGACATTTTCCCCAAATGGAAGGGAGAAAGGGAGGAATAAGGAAAAAAAAGAAAAACGTAGAATGGAATGACTACAGTGTGCAGAGAAATACGTGGTATTGAATGAAGACCCTTGGAAGCAAACCACTAAAGGCACTGTTACACAGCACAGTGGCTCTGTAGGGAAGGAACAGAGTTTGAGAATGAGGCCACTTTGGAGCTGGTTACCCCGTAGCTTTGATGCACCAGGAGTTCAAATGAAGCATCTCTTTGGAATTCTATCCACAAGTCATACCTGAGAACCCAACCTGGCTATTCAATAGGGCTTGGCATTAGTTGTACCTTTTATTAAACACTGTTTTATTGTCAATAAAACTTCCTCAGAAAGCTTAATTTCCAGGCTTACTCATCATGTGACTTCTTTAAAAAACGAAGAAAAAATGAAGAATTAAGTAAACATTAATTAGAAGCACATGGCTAAATTTCTCTTAAAGTTATACATAATTTAAGAACATATTAAGGGTAAGACATTTCTTTCATCTGGGCTTAAAGATTTGCAGAGAACAAGGTCTATGTTGATAGGTGGGTTCTGAGGGTCCAGCACCTAGACCAGTCCCAGGCCACGGCCATAGGGAGGAAGGCTTGTAGCTCAAGCAGGGTCTAGTTCAGCCGTGGGCAAACTACGGCCCGCGGGCCAGATCCGGCCCGTTTGAAATGAATAAAACTATTGAAAAAAAAGACCGTGCCCTTTTATGTACTGATGTTTACTTTGAATTTATATTAGTTCACACAAACACTCCATCCATGCTTTTGTTCCGGCCCTCCGGTCCATTTTAAAAACCCATTGTGGCCCTCGAGTCAAAAAGTTTGCCCACCCCTGACCTAGGTTCTCCAGTACATTTGCTTCAAGAGATGCCAAAGGTCGCTCTGTTCCTAAGGCATTCAAGTCAAAGCATTTTGCAAGATATAAGAGCAATAGCACAAAGAATAAATGGAGGAATTATAAATATTTCTGATATATTACTTTAATGTTTATTTTTTTTAACATAGTCTAATTCATCTCCAACAGAACAGACGGCAATTTCTTTCCACTCCAAAGATAATAGTAACTCCTACCTCTAGCCTCAGGCATGAAAGTAATAATTTAAATTTATTTCCAGGTGAGTTTACTAAATGAATGGCTATATTTTTCTCAACATTTACAGTAAACAAGAAATGGATAAACAGAAATTTGGAGACTAGAAATCTGCTGTCACCCACCTCTTACTCACTTAAGATCTGAATTTCCCTGGCCATGACTGCCACACTACACACATTTGAGCTGCAAATATTAACTGTCATGCACATGTACACACACAGTCATGCCTGAAGACTGAACCTATGTTGCCACAGAAACCAGTTAGCAAATAAATTATTTAATTATTTAAGTATTCCTTAAATAGGTCCTGCTTGGGCCTTTATTGTCAACCATAATCATTTCTTTCTTTAAACTAAAACCTTTTGCCTTCATGTATAGCCTCTTAGTAAAACATGAGCTTGCATTTCCTCAAGTCGATTAGAATTTCACCCGCTTTGTATTACACAATCATAGCATAAGTGGGTCAATAGTGTTACCTATTTCAGCCAAGATACTTGACCTCTTTTCATACAAATGGACTTTGCCAAAAAAAATTCAAAATAAGCCCTAACCGTTTGGCTCGGTGAATAGAGCGTCGGCCTGTGGACTGAAGGGTCCCAGGTTCGATTCCGGTCGGGGGCATGTGCCTTGGTTGCGAGCACATACCCAGTGGGGAGTGTGCAGGAGGCGGCTGATCAATGTTTCTCTCTCATCGATGTTTCTGGCCCTCTATCCCTCTCCCTTCCTCTCTGCAAAAATCAATAAGGTATATTTAAAAAAAAAAATTCAAAATAAGAAAAATCAGATTTAAAAAACCAGATAAATTAAAGATGACTATTCTTGGTGTGAAAGGACTCTTTGTTTCTCCAAATATTCACCAATAACAAGAACTCTTGGGGTGTTGTCAATGAAGCACTGACCTCAGCCCAATAGTGGGTGCTCAGAAGCATTTCTTGAGAACGATGTAAATCATCTAAAGCATTTGCTCTTAGGAGATCACACTTCATGACCACGTGTCCTTCTACTTCTGAGACTCTATGATTTGATACTGAAAATCAGAAATAGCCTAAAACATAAGCAAGATGGGAGTATAGGTGGAGAATGCAGTTGATTAAGTAAGAGGATTTCAGATGTAAATGGAGAAATCCCAAGCGGGCAGCAAAGCATTCATCAAAACAAACAATACGCAGAGCTCCCAATCTGTTCACTGCAGTTTGGGATTCTTTCAACAAGGTTGTGTGACTTTCCTCTGCACCAGGAAAAAGACCCTATGCTGGCCTTTCTCCTCACTGATAAAATAAGTAGATCAAGCTACGTGATCTTGGGTCTTTCCTGACTGTGTGGCTCACCGAGCCTGAGCCGGGGAAGGTGGGTAGCAAGAGACCAGAGGCCCCTGACACCTGAAGTAGAAAGAGGAGGTGCTACCAAGGGAGACTGGAGAATCATCCCTAGATTGGATATTGCAGAAACAAATGCTGAGACTTTCCAAGAAGAAAATCAAGGAGGGCTAAGGTTGTCTTGAGAGGACACCAAAAGAGGAAGATGGACGTGACCAAAACCTTGACATTTCCTGCACTTGGCTGTGAAGCACTAGGTCTAGGTTCAAATGATGGGGATGAAGAATGTTATAAAATCATTTCAGTCCCGGCATAAACTTGGGCTTACTGTTCCACCAAACAGGTCTGGACTGTTTTGTGCTGCGAGGGTTCCTTACCTGAGAAGGAAACACCTCTCCCATCCACAGGCCCAAGCCAAAGCACATTGAGATCCACAGGGGCCAAAGGAGGGGCTCCTCAAGGAGGCAGGGCTTTCTCACAGGACTTACAGCTTGAGGGCCTGCCACAGCACAGAGGGTTTCCTATCCTGGTCCTGTCACTTTCTTATTTGTAAAATGGGCTAAAGGTATGTTAGGTTGCTGTGTAGATTAAATAGGTCATATACTTAAAGCAATTAGTGAGCACTCATATAAATGGTAGCTATTACGTTGATGAAGACTGTATCAGCACAGTTTCAGGTGTGTGGGCCCAGGGGAGACCTCACAATGTGTCTTCTGGACATCTACCTTCCCTGCTTCCCAGGCCAGTGCTGCCAGAGAGCGCCAAACCTGAGAGATCAAGTTGATCCCACTGAAAAATACTGTCCTTCAAAAGCTTCTAAGAATACAAAAGGGCCCTGGTGTTCTGAAATGAGCTTCCTTCAGGGCCTCTGAAAGCATGTGTCGGAGGCCACCCAGATCATCTCATCCCATTCCCAGTGACAAGGTTATATGGGAGCAAAGGAGACTGAGCAGGGACAAAGGCAGGAATTTCAGCATAAAACCCAAGAGTTATCCGGTGGGTCACCAGCCTTCCCAACACAGTGGGATCAACTTGGCAGGATCCCCAGATACACAACCTCTTCCCATAGGAATAAATGCACACTTGGTCCAAAGGTAGCCAGCATCCCAAACCCTTCAGAAGTAAGAGAGCTTGACAAAATGCTTTCCTCTTCCTGCATTGATGAGAGGAAAATCTTAATGGACTTTTAAAATATTTTTATATGACGAAACGACAACAGCATACAGCAGCCATTTCCCTGGAGAGTGGCTAAGTGGGGCGCCAGCTGAGAGAGTGGAATAGAGAAACGTGAGCCAGGCTCGACCCTTCGTCATCAATCCCTGATGTGCAGTAGCTCCTGATGGGTAGCAGGAACTTGCTGGGAGGTCCTGAAGGAAAAGCAGACTTTCAAAACAGAGAGACCTGGACTCTGCTTTTATGGTTCTTGGGAAGGACTGATGGGATGCAGAGGCACTGGCTCAAGCAGAAGGGGTGACAAAGGGTGTGACTCTTGGGACAGACTATGGCAGCCAGAGGCCCAGGAGAAGAGCCTTTGAGATTAGATAGGGAAGTGATGTCATACAAAAGGCCAAGGACTTGGAGGAACAAGGTTGGAACAGAAGACCCCGGCCAGGGAGAAGGGGCATGAGAGGGGAGAGGGAGACCCATGGCCACGGATTCGATGGGGAGCCAAGACTCGGTCCACCAGTTTCAAAGTGAGGCCAGTGAAACCTTCCTCAGATTGGAGGCTTGAGAGTGGTTCTATATCTACACAAGCCCCAGTCTCTCCCACAAAATGGAGTTTGTAACAGCACATACTTCCAGGTGTTGTGAAGATGACATAAATATAATGTAGGTAAAGTGCCTGGACAAGAATAAATAGTCAACAAATGGCAGCTATTGATAGCATGAATAGTTGCAAAGCCACGTATGAGCACGTAATATTTTCTGATCTTGGATTTATTTTTTAAGTGACATTACCCTTTCTGGACTTCAAACTGTGAATTTTTCAGGGACAAGAGCAGGTATTTAAGGCCTCAATGAACACAGAACAAGGAATACTATCCTAAGGGGTATTGGTGATAGAGACAAGACCAGCTCTGGACTCTGGAACCAGAGGTGTTTCCTTTTATACCCTTGGCCACCATAATACTCAGCACCCAATCTGATACCCAGACAGCGTAATTAAATGTTGTACAGTGGGAGCCCAGAGCAGGAGCATGTACATCCGGGTATAATCTCATCGGGGCCAAGGTTTGCCCTCTGGATTTCTACCAGAGGGCTCATTGGGGATTTTTCCTCCATCTATTCTTCTAATGAATGATTCTGAGTTCATTTTGCATGAAGTCAGAGTCCCCAAAAGCCACATAACTGGGTTTTGCCAGTTTAGCCATTGGCCCAATTACCTCCAACATGTTGCACCTTGCTGTTCAACCCTCCACATTTAAAAAGGCTTTTGTTGCCGATGAATCAAATGTCCATTATGCCCCTGTGTCCTTTGTGCAAACTCCTTCATGAGAAAATGATTTGAGAAAAATGTGCCAGGAAGAATTGTACCTCCCCTCAAGAGCTGGTAGATTTTTCCCTTTCTGATCAAGAGAGCTATGTCATTAACCTGGTTTCCGTGTCCTGGATTGCCAAGAACTTCAAAACCAAATGCAGTGCTCAGTCAGAGCTGCTAGATTAGCCAATTTCTTCCCATTTGTGGCCTCAATTTTCTACTTATGTTTGTTACCTTCTTGTATAAGATGCTTCCATCCTGAGAAGACAAAGGCAGGGTGAGAAGCGAGTAAAAGCAAAACCTTCTACCCCTGATATCTTCACCATTTCACACGCTGCCTCCGCCAGGAAACCTTTCCTGACCACCCCCCCCACCCCACCCCCCCCACACACACACACACAGTGATCCCCACCTCCCCTCCCACGCAGCACTTCCGAATGCATCCTCTTCCCTGTGCGCAGGTGTTGCTCCCCCTCACTGGCACCAAAGCTCAGACTCGAGGGCTGCGTCCTGTGCTGTTTCATATCCCCGCCCCATAAAATCTGACCACAGTCACACATTCTGGACTAAAAGAACATCAGGTGCTGAGCAGATCACCCAGTACAGAAACTGAGCAACTTAACCCAGATTTCCCCCACACCTTCCGCCTGCCCTCCCCCCAACTCTAAATGCCGGACTCCAGCCCTCACTCAAACAGTGCATCACGCCATGCAAGGATGATCCTGGGAGTGCTTTTAGATTACTCACCCACACTGACTAGCTATTTCTGTCTTACTCCTGAGAGCATAAGCGAGGCGCTTCTATACTTAAATGAGTGTAATAACTGACATTTCAGATTAGAGCTAAGAGGGGGTCTGCCCTTAAAGAGATGGTGCTAATTGCGGAACTTGAGGAACTACAGGCGGCTCCCAGCCACTGCCACCCCTGCTTCCCCAAGGAGCTCAGGTGTGAGGGCAGAGGCCCAGCCTCCCAGGGGCTGAGCAGCATGGAATCCTCTCGGCAGTGCCCCGCTGACTTGGGCTCCTTTGCGGCCCTGCACGAACAGCGATAAATCAGAGCCATCTGCCTGGCTCCTATGCTGACACGTGTCAGCTCCTCTCCCAGCCTCCGCACACCCTCGGCCTAATGCACTCTTTATGCATGGGACCTGGAGTCGGCTCCCTTTCAAAACGGAACCACACACACATATTAAAATGATGACCTCACACACCACTCATTTGGCATCTACCAGCACTGCCTTGTTCTGGCATATTCGTTTCCTGCATGTGTCTAGGGCAGGGATTCTCAAATGCAGGGCATGGGCAGGAGAGAGCCTAGTGCCCACTAGAGAGAGGGGAGAGTTTGGAACGTCATACTCAAAAGTACCTTCACATAACAGAATTCACTTTGTAATTTCAAGGAGCATATGGGGGGGAGGGGGGAGAGCACATGCTTACGTCTCAAAAAGCATGAGCTTAAAAAAAAGGCAGAGAACAAAACATTGTATATAAATGCTGATAGCAGCGTTATTCATCGTAGCCTGAAGATGGAAACAACCCGAATGTCCATCCGCTGGGGAACTGATAAACAGAATGTGTGATATCCAAACAATGGAATATCATTCAACCATACATGTTACCATATGGATCCGCTTCAAAAACAACAGCCTAAGTGAACGAAGCCAGGTGGAAAAGGCCACCCATTGTATGATTCCATTTATATGAAATGTCCAGAATAGGCAAATCCAAAGAATCAGAAAGCAGATTAGTGGGTGCGAGGGGATGGAAGAGAGGAAAGTGGGGCACTATTGCTAACAGGTATAGGGGTTCTTTTGGGGTGATAAAAATGTTCTAAAAATTGGCTGAGGTGTTTGCACAACTCTGCAAAAATACTAAGAACAGCTGAACTGCACCTTTTAAGTGAGTGACTTGTACGGTGGGTAGATTATATCTCAAAAAATAAAAAGCTGTTATAAAAAGGTGAGGAGGTGGTTAAGCAACACTGGCCTAGACCAGAAGTACCCTGTGGGCAGGAAAGGGCATCTCCTTGTAGAATTCATAATACTGAGCACAGGCCCCAGTGCAAGTAGGCATCCAAATCCTTACCCACCAGGGTACTAACTCATAAGCAGAAAGAGGTGATTTACATTTCTGCATGTCAGTGTGGCCCCGCTGGCCATGGCCACTGTCCTCCCTTCCCCTCTTTTCCCTGGAAGCTCTCTCGCCCTACCCCTTCTATCTTGTAGCTCTAACTCGCTCCCCACAGTCCCCCATCCCATCACTCCCTTGTTCAAGACACCACAGCAGGCTGAAGGCTTATTAGGTGCATAAATGCCACAATTTACAGGTGAGGAGACTGAGGCCTGATGGCCCTCAACGGCTCATCCCAGGACACAGATTGATAAGTCTTCCAGTCAACATTCATTGAGCATCTACCACATTCCAGGAAGAGCTCAGGCTCAGAGGATACAGCGGTAGACAAAACGCAGTCTCTATGGAGTGTACATTCTAGTAGGGTGGAAGGAAATTCAGCAAATAAATAGATACAGATTTATGCTATTTTTTTAAACTGAGGCCTCTCTGGCGGGGTGACATTTGAGCAGAGACCTGATGTATGACTATGTGAGGGACATCAGGAGCTACCAAGCACCTGATGTTTCCATCCCGTGTGACTGTGGTTAGATTCTGTGGGAGGTGCTAAGAGGTACCAGAGGACATCGCAAGGAGAGACAACTTTCCAGGCAATGTTGTCCTAACAAGGGCAAAGGTTCTGAATAGGGACAATCGAGGAGCAGAGCTCAGTGAAGGACTCTCATTGCTGTACCAGGGCTTGTACCTGATGACCCTGGCATTCCAGGGCCTACCCAACAGTAGATAAATAATTACAATAATAATGGCATTGGCAATAACATTTACTGAGCACTTAATGTATGCCAGCCATTGTTCTAAATACTTTTCTTATACAAGGTGGGGCAAAAGTAGGTTTACAGTTGCTCATATGGAAAATAATACAATAATTAATCAATAACAATACAAGAGACCGGTTTGGCTCAGTCAGCCTGCTGACTGAGGTATCCCAGTTTCCATTCTGGTCAAGAGCACATGCCCGGTCATGGATGGAACTGGAGAGCATTATGCTAAGTGAAATAAGCCAGTCAATGAAGGAAACATACCACATGATCTCACTCATTCATGGATAATAGAGAACATTATAAACTTTTGAACAATAATAGATACAGAGGCAGAGCTGCCTCAAACAGACTGTCAAACTGCAGCGGGAAGGCCGGGGAGGGTTGGAGGGCAGGAGGTAGCGGGGTAAGAGATCAACTAAAGGACTTGTATGCATTCATATAAGTATAACCAATGGACATAAGACACTGGGGGATAGGGGAGGCTGGGGGACTGTCTAGGGCGGGGGGATAAAATGGACACATATGTAATACCCTTTGTAATACTTTAAGCAATAAAAAAAAAAAGAAAAAAGAAAAAAAAAAAAGAGCACATGCCCGGGTTGCAGGCTCGATCCCCAGTAGGTGGCATGCAGGAGGCAGCCAATCAATGATTCTCTCTCATTGATGTTTCTATCTCTCTCCCCCTCTACCTTCCTCTCTGAAATCAATAAAAAATATATATTTTTAAAAATAATAACAATACAAGAATAAACTCTGTTTTGCATACTCACAACTGTAAACCTACTTTTGCCTCACCCTGTATTAACTCATTTGATGTTCACTGCAACCCTATGAGATATGGACTATTACTATTCCCATTTTATAGATGAGAAAAGTGTGGCACAGAAAAGTGAGGTAATCTTTCCATAGACTGCCCAATTTCTAAGTGGGACAGCCAAGACACACCGCCAGGCACATTAGATCCATCCCCCATGTCCTTGACCACCAGCCCATCCAGCCTTAGTTCTTGATGTTAGCCCTTCTCATATTGCACCCTCAGCCTTCCCTGCACCTGCCTCCCCCTTTTATTCAACACACTGTTTGCTGATTCTATCTTTAAGGCCTTGCTCATTTGGCATCTCCCTGCTCTTAACATTCTCTCCACTCAGTGAATTCCAATCCGATCCTATACCCACCTGGAGCTTTCCCTGACTAGCACTCAAAGGCAGTTCTTTTCATCAAGGTGGGCCTTAATTGTATTCAGTTTAATAGTGGCTCTTCCTTGCCATCCTAAGCTCGTTGAGATAGTCCATTTTTCTTCTCTCATATCTGTTGACATGTGTTAATTCTCATTCAGGGACAGAAATGTAATAAGCAATAATGGCTTGTTTAATTGAACTGCATTGAATCAGTCAATCACCACGTCTATTTGTTTTAATAGCTTAATTGAGGTATAATTAACAGACAATAAACTGAGCATGTTTAAAGAGTAAACTTTGATAAGTTTTGACATACATATACACCTGTAAAATCAGCACGATAATCAAGACAATGAACATATCCTTCAGTCCCAAAAGTTTCCTCAAAGATCTTTGTATTTTCCCCCTTCCTATCCTTTCTGCACAACCTCTATTCCAGGGCAACCACTGTTTTACTTTCTGTCACTCCAGGTTAGGTCACATTTTCAAAAATTTTATATAAATGGAATCATATAGTATGTTATTTTTTTTATCTGGCTTTTTTCACTCAGCATAATTTTTTGAGATTCATCTATTTATTCTTTATTGCTAAATAGCTTTTCATTGTATAGATATACCACAATATGTTTATACATTCATCTCTTGATGAACATTTGAGTTCTTTCCAGTTTTGGGCTATCCTATATAATAAAAGGCTAATATGCAAATCGAACAAATGGTGGAACGACTGGTCGCTATGACATGCACTGACCACCAGGGGGCAGACGCTCAATGCAGGAGCTGCCTCCTGGTGGTCAGTGTACTCCCACAGGGGGAGCGCTGCTCAGCTAGAAGCCGGGCTGATGGTTGGCAAGCACAGCAGCGGTGGCGTGAGCCTCCCCTGCCTCCACAGCAGCGCTAAGGGCTAAGGATGTCCAACCGCCATCAGTTGGACATCCCCCAAGGGCTCTTGGACTGCGAGAGGGCAAAGGCCAGGCTGAGGGTCCGCCCATCCCCAGTGCACGAATCGCATGCACCTCTAGTTACAAATAAAGCTGCCATGAACATTCACCTATAAGAAAGCGTGGACAGATGCTTTCCTTTATCTTGGGTAAATACCTATGAGTAGAATGACTGGATCACATGGTAGATGTATGTTTAATTTTTTTAAGGAACTGCCAAACTATTTTCCAAAGCAATTGTTATAATCACTTTTCAAATTCTGAAACTTTGTACTTTTCCATGTTCTCCAACCCACCCCAGTATTTCTTTTCCAGCTAAGCCACCAGCGCCTGCTGGAGGGAGCCCCTTAATCCTGTTCTTCCTCCCTCCTCCATGAGCTAGTATTCGAGGACATGTTCTTTTGAAGTCCAAGATCTTAGAAAATAGGGTGGATTTCCATCTGATAAGCAAATGTTTATCCCTGTCGTAACCAGACTCATCCCCAACATTCTCAGCAGGAATTGGAGTGAGCATCATGTCGTAAGAATTTTGTAGCCACCCTCCCTGTGGTCAGTCTATATAGGTCCAGGCAGTTCACTGTGTGTCTAGTAAACACCCAGAAGCCAGTGGTTCTAAACTAATGAGCCACACCTTTTTTATTATACCCAGCAGTATAATAAACTCTCCTCTGATCTTCCCAACACCAAAACTGCTCTCCTTCCTCCTCCGCGCCACTCCCTCCCTCCTCTCCCCCTTCCTCATTTCTCCACATGCCAATCATTTCCAACCTCCTTTAGGAGGGTTCTCCCGATGACTGCCCAAGCCATTTCTTTAGCACTCACACAACACAGCGGGCTTGCATTTCATTGGGCAGCTACTTTGAGTCCCTGCTAGTGTGTGTAAACCAGAGCTAAAGTGGAGGGAAAGGTAAATCCTGCCCTCATACACCATGAGGTCTAGAGCAAGAGTAAGACACGGTTAAAATGACAATGTTTCTAAATGGCCTGGTAACTGCCATTAGAAATCTGAGCTAACTATAGCGGGGGGGGGGGGGGGGGGGGGGGGTAGGCAGGCAGGAAAAGGTGAGGAGCAGGACACTGAGAAGGGTTTCTCAGCAAATCAGCAGCCCTTAGCAGCCGCTTTAGAATGAAGCCCCATATCTTGGGCAGGTTCGGTGGACGATGACATTCGGGGCCAACTCGCGTTTGCTTTTGCACTGCGTGCTTAACCTAATTCACCAGGAAGACACCTCCCTTCACTCCCTCCCGTTCCTGAGCTGTAGTAATATATAGGGTGGGGCAAAAGTGGGTTCACGGGTGTTTTTTTGGAAAATAATACAATAATAAATAATAATACAAGAATGAACTGTGTTTCACAAGTGTAAACCTACTTTTGCCCGACTCTGTATTTGCTGCATCTTGATTAAGTGCCATTGTGTGCCAAACAGCACGGTCGTCAGCATCGCCACCCCTGAGAATCTTCCAGTCCAGAGGAGGGTAAGGGCAAGGTGATAGCCCTTCATAGTCCATTGTCGGCGCCCTGATGGAGCACACTGGGGACCATGAAGGGGCTTTCAGGGCTCAGGGAGGCAGCACCGGGGGCTGCGCTGGGCTGAAATCTGGCAGGCAGCCCAGCACGCTGCCTCTCCTCTGGGGCCTCTTTGCGGGGTCACTCAGGGCATCTCCATATGTACTACTGCTGCTCCCCCACCCTGAACTAGTGGCTGAATTGCCCCGGAAGCCTCTGACAATCAGGTCCCCCCACCACCACCCTCCTGCCGCCTCGTGACAGGATCCTCAGCCCAGCTTAAAGTTGGCAGCCCCTCCGAGCACCGCCTCGCGGGCCATATGGCCGTACAGCCGATGCTGCGTGACACAGGACAGCTTTGCTTTCCCATCCACGTCAGCCCCAGCCACGGGTACACCGTGGCATTTAAATGGCAGTAAGGGACCTCTGTTTGGGATGGGAAAGTTAAATTAGACGTCTGTAACATATTTGAAACACCTACGTGAAGAATGAGCATGGAGACAGGGCTGTGAGGGGGCCGGGGACAGCACATCAATATTTATTTCTCAGACTTCAGGCAGGAAACCAGGCCAGCCGGGGGACTAGGTGTGTGTGTGAGTTCTCAGAGCCTGGAGCTTGAAGGAATAGTTTCCTCTGCAAAGCCTGGATGGAGGCTGGATTACTAACAGAGAGAGACAGGAAAGCCCGTGGAGAATAAAACACATCTTGTCTGGAACACGCACCGACAAGAGTCCTCAGGGCCACCAACGCCTTTTCCGACCCTGGGCAACTTAGCTGCTTTATAAACATACTTTAGCATATACGTACTCCCACATGAAAGCAACTCACTGATCTGGAAGCCACGCACCTAGTCTTCTTGCCTCTGCAGATCAAAGAACAGAGAAGCAAGTAAAAGTGCCTGTGCAGACAACCGAGACGTCACTAAGCCCTTGCACCAGATCTGCACTCTGCACTCTGCTCACAGGTCCGGATCAAACCCACAAAACAGCAAATTCGAAGGGAAAGGTACCTCACAGTCAAAGGTCAGGCAGACACAGACCTCTCTTGCATACTGATGGAACTGGAAAAGACATTTTGAACAACTGGGGGCATCTGAATATGGTTGGACTCTCATGATACTGAGGAATTACTGTTGGATTTGTTAGTTGTGACTGGCCTGGTGGTTATGCAAGAAATGTCTTTATTTTTTAGAGGTGCAGTCGGAAATATTTGGGAGGGGAATGTTATGATGTCTGGGATGAGCTTTAGAATACTTCTGAAAAATGAAGCAAACATGTTAAAAATCTACATGTTCTACTTGCTCTACTTTCATAGGTGTGAACATTTTAATAAGAAAGAAAATGTAAAGCTCCAGGCAGGGAAATATGCTACAGGCATACCAGCCAGCCTGAGGCTGGCTGCCTGACCTCAACGGAAAAGTCAGGAAATGTAAAAAGCAAACCAAACACTCAAACAGCCTGGGCCAACCACAAGGTGACCTCGGAGATCCCAAATGACAGCGAACCACAATTAATCAATAGTCATAATTATGATTATCGGTATCAAGAAGATATTCAGCCCAGCTGGTGTGGCTCAGTGGTTGAGCATTGAACTATGAACCAGGAGATCCCAGTTCCATTCCCAGTTGGGGCACATGTCTGGGTTGCGGGCTGGATCCCTAGTGTGGGGCGTGCAGGAGGCAGCCGATCAATGATTCTCTCTCATCATTGATGTGTTTCTCTCTCTCTCTCTGTCTCTGAAATCAATAAAAAAAATATTTTTTTTAAAGAAGGTATTCAATTTTTTTTTTTCAGTAGACTGGAATACAAGAGAATAATTTTTACCTAAAAACTTGTCCAGAAATGTTTTAGTTTCACTTTAGCTTAGTAATTAAAAGGATGCAAAGTTTCGATTGTTTGGAGCCATTGTTTCTCAAAGTGTGATCCCCGGGCCAGGGGCTTCCATATCACATGGTAGCTTGTTCAGAATGCAAAATGTCAGACTCCGCTCCAGACCTATTGAAGCTCTGAGGTGGGACCCAGTCACCTATGTTTTAACAAGCATTCAGGTCAGTCTGATGCTCATTAATCTGAGCTGCTAGGTGATCCAGACATCACCTGAGCCTGTTGTATACACAGCAGAGGTGTAAGCATGCGCACACTGTGCTCAGACTAACTCTGCCCTACATCCACAGCTCTGACCAGAAAGCTGGTGGTGGGGAGATGGGGGAAGGCGGGGACAGAATGACATAGCCCCACTGAATTTGTGGGCCCTGGGAAGCCCCATAAACCCTGAGTCCCTCCCCCTACGTCCATGCTCCAGAAAGCCCATAAACAGCAGGCGCCCCATCTGTAGTTCAAAGGATGCACACTCTATTAAAATGGATGGCAAATGGATTACATAACCCACCAAATCCGAACCACCTGGCAAACCCCACTGACAGCATCAGGCTGGCTGGCTGGCGGCTTCTCCAGGCACACCGAGGTGGAGGGAGGTACCTGGGTCAGGGTGACCCGCTGTCTGCCTGCATGGACAGAAGATAATATACCTGCAGGTGCAGAGGTGAGGTGGGGGCTGGTGGGGGCGGAGGGGAGAGGACACGGGAAAACAAGTCTCTGCTTCAGTGTTTAATTCATAGAATCACAGAACATTCTAGCTGAATAACAGATCCCTAAGACCAGTTCCCGGATGTATAGGTGAGGAAACTTGGGCTCAGAGGTGGAGGTCCTGTCCTAACATCTCACAACCTGTGAGTGCAAAAGGAAAAGAAAAACCCAGCTTCCTGAGCCTCAGTGCTGACTTGTTCCATTACACGTGGGGAGGGGAGGAGAAGGGCCATCTCAGTGGGTGTGGAAAAGGGGGAAGGCAGCTTAGCACAGAGTTCAGCACACATGGGGTGCAGGGAGGGTTGGGAGACGGCCAGAAGGCCCAGGATCGGCATCTGAAAGCAGTTTAGGGTGAGAATGATGAAGGAACTTGCTAAGGGTCACTCAGACTACTTCGCAGCACTGTTGGCCCTTCTGCAGCAAGTTGGCATCAATCAACGTCAGCCTAATTAGCCATTTACCCACACCGACCTGGACAAATGATAGGACACAGAATGGGTAAGTTTTGAAGTGTGAGAGGAAGAAGAGAAAAGCCTAAAGCACAACAAGGGACCTGGCTAGGGCAGCCCTCTGGGAGGGTGGCTGGGAGGTGGATTGGCAATACGGGGACACTGGGCTCCAAGGGATTGGTTTCGGACCCTGACAGGTCAAGGCAAACAAACTGGGCCTATTTCACCAACTGACCCAGGCTTCTTTAACAACTGATTTCTCCCCCTTACGGAAACAGGGGATGGGAATAACCAAAGAGAGCTCTCACTTCAATCCAATTTAATAAATAATTGTGGAAACTCTATCTGCAGGGTCCCATCTAGGCACAAGTGGGGATGTACATCCTACAAGATAGGGCCCTATTCTCGAGAAATTTGCAGTGCAGCTGGGAAAGCAGGTGTGTACAAATAGTCTTACCAGAATGATATAACAGTATGATAGGGAGATAACTAATGCATCCTGAACAATTACCAGATGTCTCCCACACATGTTTTTCTCTCAATTAATATGATTATGTACTATGCCTCATCTCAGTCATGTGCTATGTCAGATAACCCTCAGAGCAACCTGTGATGTATATACTATTACGATGGATGACAAAACTGAGGGAAAGAAATGAGTACAGCTTTGCCGGATGATGATGAATGGGATGTCATCCCAACAGAGGGAAGAGCAGGAGCAAAGGCACGGAGGCTGGAAAGCCCAGGGAGCCTTCGAATAGTTCAAAGTGGTGGCTGGAATGGGCTCATGGAGATTAGGATGGGAAGAGAAACCTGAAATTTTAAAAAAGCAAGATGAAGAGGGCAGTCAGTGCACAGCTAAGGAATTTGAACTCTCTAGGTAGCAGAGAGTCACAGAAGTGTCCTGAGATAAAGAGTGGGTGGTCAGCGCTGCTCTGGTGACAATGTTCAGGCTGGCTCTGAGGGCAGATGGGCCGCTGAGGGGCCTCTACTATTGTTCCAGTGAATGATGTAAGGCCTGGTAACTCATGCCACTTGGGTGACACTAATTCTGAGCAATTCCCATGTGCAAAAGCATTGTTCCACATACTTCCATGTATTACCTCATTGAATCCCCAGAGCAGCCCCATGAGGTAGGGAAAGAAAACCGAAGCAACGAAATGTTAAATGACCTGCCCAAAGTCAAGAACAAGAAGCTTTACACCACTTCATTTAACCCTCCAAGAGCCTTGACTGACTCAGAGAAGTCACATCACTTGCCCAGCTTGGTCTCTCTGATTCCAAAGCCATACCACCTTGGGAAACAGCTCCCCTCGAGGGTAGTGGGGCTATAACTGCTGGTATAGAAAGGAGGAACCATGTGTGGTAAAATTAACAGAACACACACAAGGCCACATGTTGTATGTTTCCATCTACATGAAATATCCAGAGTAGGCAAATCTATATAGAATCAGAAAGCAGTTCACATTTTCCAGGAGCTGGAGAAGTAAGGAACAGGGAATGACTGCTTAATGGGTACAGGGCTTCTTTTCAGGGTGAACTATTCTGGAACTAGATAGTGGTGATGGTCACACAAAACTATGAATGTCCTAAATGTCACTAATGGTATATTTTATGTTGTGTGTATTTTATCACAATTTTTGAAAACCCTAACAAGAAAGAACAACCCTCTGGGCGTGAGGGCAAGGGAATTATTGAAGTAGATATATTACTCACTTCTTGGACTTAAGAGCCTAGAAAAATCAGCCATATGGAAAGAACCCAGGCCACGGACAAGTAAGGTCTCCTTTACTACAGAATAGATGTTCCCCTCAAAACAGCCCTCACCCTTTCACGTCGTCCTTGGTCCCTACAAATGACTCTGGAAGAATGCTAGGTGTGCTCAATGGTACTAGGCATTTACTAATATATTAACTTCCTTTTTTCAACCAATGTCCTTGCTTCCGGTAACCCGTGTGATAAAGAGGAGGTTTAGTGCAGCCTTCAAAAGCAAAGACTCTAAAAACGAAGCAGAATCATGGTCAAGTCTGGGTTCCATCTCTACCACTTGTGAAACTATGGAAAATCCATTTACGGATACATCACAGGATTGTTATAAAATTAAATGAAATCGTGTTCATAATACTTATCTGTTAAATGCTCATTATGTGGATTATTGTTTCTATAAGTGCTAAGATATGCAATTCACAGCACACGATTGCTGTTCCATATCTGGAACTGTGGGATCCCTCTTGGCAACGACACTCAGACATTTAATCCCATCTAAACCGAGGCCTAGTGAGACAGGGGGGAAATGCACACTCCACCGATGGCATTGCTTCACTTTGGACCACACTGAACACTTTGTTTGTAGCATATTTCCTTCCGGAGTACGTTTTGTTCAGCCTGACAGTGGGCAGGTTGGCTTTTCTGAGCACACGCCCACAGTGGGTCAGGGAAGATGGTTTAAGAACACATTAAAATCCTGTTCCCTCCCTGCTTCGGAGCCCAGACGGTCTGCACTGCACCAGTTACTCGGCTCTCGAAGGCACGGCATCTCTCCTGGCTCTCCAGTTGTGTGCGCCCTGGAGCATCTACTCCTTCAGGACACCACCGTCCTCCTTTCCCCCATCCCAGCACAAGGCCAGGCCTGCCCAGCTGAACTTCCTGTGGAATCACATTGATTGATGCATGTGAGCAGCCCAGAGAAGCCCTAAGCTAAAAACAGGACAATGGAGATGACAGATTCGAAAAGCCAGAGTGCGTGCCCTCCCGGGAAAGGCTGGGTGACGAAGCACCAGGTATTTGAGTCACGCTGCGCAGATGCAAACGTGGAGAGGGTTCACATTTTGCAGAGTCAGGGGTGTTGGCAGTGACCTGCTTGCCAGGCACAGGGGTTTCTTTAATGAGATCCAGAGAGTGAGAGTGATGAGCAACACATGTGTGAGGCTTGCTGGCGCTCTCACATGCAGCTGAAGGTCCAGGAGACAAGGGGACTCCGGGGGGGGGGGGGGGGGGGGAGGGGGCGGGGGGAGCACGTCACATCCTGGCTCTGTCACTGACCATGCTTGAGTAGATGGTTTGACTTCTCTGAGCCTCAGTTTCTCCATCTGTAAAAAGGAAGTGATACTGCATATCGGACTGTTGTGAGTGTTGCCTGAGATAGAGCATGGAAAATGCCTGGCCTGAAGCCACAGGTCAAAAGCAATCCTTTTCAAATACCTGCCAGCTGGCCTTTCAGGCCCTTTAAAAGCAGACCCCTATAATAGTTAGCAATGGATAACCTACCAAAAGTATCAGTTGTTGTAAATCAGATAAGGGGTTAATATCCAGAATATACAGAGAACTCTTATTGCTCAACAGCAAAAACACCTTATTAAAAAAGGACTTGGACACTTCTCGAAAGAGGATATACAAATGGCCAATGAGGACATGAAAAGATGCTCAATCTCCCAACTATCATTTGGGAAATACAAATGCTGGCTGCTATGTAAATAAATAAATAAACAAAAGGAGTATCAGCAAGGATGTGGAGAAACTGAACACTGGTGCACTGCTGGTAGGAAAATGGTGCCGCCACCATGGAAAACAGTATGGTGGTTCCTCAGAAAGTTAAAAATAGAATTACCAAAGAGTCCAGCAATTCTGCTTCTGGGTTTACACACAGAATAACTGAAAGCAGGGTCTCTAGGAGACATGTGTACACCCATGTTCAAAGCAGTATTATTCACAATAGCCAAAAGGTAGAAGCAATCCCAGGTCTCCTTGATGGATGAATGGATAAACTAAATGTAATATATCAGTAGTTCTCAACCTTCCTAATGCCACGGCCCTTTAATAGAGTTCCTCATGTTGTGGTGACCCCCAATTTCATTGTTACAAAGTGAACATAATTAAAGCATAGTGATCAATCACAAAAACAATATGTAATTATATATGTGTTTTCAGATGGTCTTAGGCGACCCCTGTGAAAGGGTCTTTCGGCCCCCAAAGGGATCGCAACCCGCAGTTTGAGAACCACTGTAATATATACATACAACGAAGTATGATTCAGCCTTAAAAAGGAAGGGAATTCTGACACATGCTACAATATGGTTGAACCTTGAGGACATCACGCTAAGTGAAATAAGCCAGACATAAAGACAAATACTGTATGATTCCACTTATATGAGGTACTCAGGAAGTCAAAAATCACAGAAACAAAAGATAGAAAGAACCCTAATATTGTTCTGGTTTCCACATCTCACTGATGTTCAGATTTCAGGGACCACTAGGGGCTGGGGGTAGAGAGAATGAAGAGTTAGTGTTTAATGGGTATAGAGTTTCAGTTTTTTAAGATGAAAATTTATGGAAATGGATGGTGGTGATGCTTGCACAACAATGTGAATGTACTTACCACCACTGAACTGTGCACTTAAACATGGTGAAGATGGAAAGGTGGAGGGATCAAGAAGTACCGATTAGTAGTCATGGGAATGTAAAATACAGCATAGGAACTATAGTCAATAATCTATATATATAAAAGCCTAAGCGTTTGACCATCTGACTGGTAGCTTTGACGCACACTGACCACCAGGGGGCAGACGCTCAACGCAGGAGCTTCCAAGCTGTGGTGACTTGGCAGCTGCAGTTCTCGAGTGATGATCCCGATTCTGGGAAGTGCATCTCCAGAGAACCACCCTCTCACAATCCTGGACCCCTCAGGGGATGTCAGAGAGCTGGTTTCGGCCTATCCCCACAGGCCAGGCCGAGGGAACTCCACCGGTGCACAAATCTATGCACCAAGCCTCTAGTACAGCAGTTCTCAACCTGTGGGGATCGAACAACCCTTTCACAAGGGTAGCCTAAGACCATCGGAAAACACATATATAATTATACTAGGGGCTCGGTGCACGAAATTCGTGCACTGGGTGGAGTGGGGGGGGGGGAGGAGTGTCCCTCAGCCCAGCCTGCCCCCTCTCACATACTGGGAGCCCTCAGGCGTTGACCCCCATCACCCTCCGATCACCTGATCGGCCCCTTGCCCAGGCCTGACGCCTCCGCCAGAGGTGTCAGGCTTGGACAGGGGACCCCCCATCTCCCCCCGATCACTGGCTCTGGCCCCCGCCCAGGCCTGAGGCCTCTGGCCCAGGAATCATGCCTGGGCAGGGGACCCCCATCTCCCTCTGATCACTTGCTCCACCCCCCGCCCAAGCCTGACGCCTCTGACCCAGGCTTCAGGCCTGGGCAAGGGGACCATCATATCCCCCCAATCCCCGGCTCCGCCCCCCACCCAGGCCTGATGCCTTGGCCAGAGGAGTTGACCCTCATCACCCTCCGATCACCAATCACCGGATCGGCCCCTTGACCAGGCCTGAGGCCTCCGGCAGAGGTGTCAGGCCTGGGCAGGGGACCCCCCAGCTCCCCGCGGTTGCAGGCTCCGCCCCTGCCCAGGCCTAACGCCTCTGGCCTAGACATCCGGCCCGGGCAGCGGGGACCCGCAGTGGCAGCAGGGGGCGCCGCGATCGTGGGCTTCGCTTTAGGCCCAGGCAAGGGACCCCTAGCTCCTGGGACTGCCAGCTTTGACTGTGCCCAGCTCCCATCGCTGGCTCCACCCCTACTTCCTGCTATCACTGGCCAGGGCGGAAAAGGCGCCGCCTTTGCTCTGCCCCCCAGCTCTTAGCTCCCCCCTGGGTTTCAGATCACTGTCAGTGGCAGGGGGCTTCTTCCTGCTTTCCCTTTCACCTCCCTGCATTGTGCCTACATATGCAAATTAGCCGCCATCTTGTTGGCAGTTAACTGCCAATCTTAGTTGGCAGTTAATTTGCATATAGCCCTGATTAGCCAATGAAAAAGGTATCGCCGTACGCCAATTACCATTTTTCTCTTTTATTAGTGTAGATATTGTTTTTGTAATCACTATGTTTTAATTATGTTCAATTTGTAACAATGAAAATACATCCTGCATATCAGATATTTACATTATGATTCATAACAGTAGCAAAATTACAGTTATAAAGTAGCAATGAAAATAATTTTATGGTTGGGGGTCACCACAACATGAGGAACTGTATTAAAGGGTCGCGGTATTAGGAAGGTTGAGAACCACTGCTCTAGTATGATAATAACTTTGTATGGTGCCAGATGGGAACTAGAAGTATGAGGGGAACACTTTGTAAAGTATATGATTGCCTAGCCACTATGCTGTACACCTGAAACTAATACAAAGTAGTACTGAACATAAACTGTACTTGAAAAATATATATATTTGTACCAAAAAAATGGTGAGTGACAAATTTTATAATATGTGCATTTTACCACAATTTTAAAATTTTACATAAAAAAGTATTTAATACTATGCACTATAGAGGTGAAATGAGAAATGAATGTCCTGGCCTCAAGAGGTTACAATCTCTGAAGAACTGAGATGGACACACTCATAACCAGGCAGGGTCCAACCAGTGTGGGTCAGGACTGGAGAAACCAGAGAAGCGAGTAATGGGTGCAGCTGCAGAGTCAGGGGCGAGGGGGAGGGGAAGAATTGGGGGAGGCCGTGTGACCTGAGGTCTTGAAAGATAGGAAGAGTCTGGAAGGGCTTGGGAGATAAGGGGGGCCATTCCAGGCCTGGGCCTGGGGGAGGGGACTTAGAGCAGGAATGTGGTGACATGTTCCTGAGGCCACCGGGAAGTCTGTCTCCTTAGAGAGAAGAAGTGTGTGAGAATCATTTCTGGAGACAGGACAGAGGTGTGCAGAGCAGACTTGAAAAAAAGCTGGGTAAAATTTGCATGAGGTGCTGCAGGAAGAGGGTTCCCTGAATACTATGGAAAGGTGGTGATGTCATATATTCAAATGGCACAGTTCTCGCAGTGTGTCCTGGTACCGTCCACGTTTTAGTGCGGAAGAAACTGAGGCAGGGAGCTGAGCAGCTCCTGACTCCAAGCATCTGAACTCTTCATTCTCTTATTCTCCATTTTACAAATATGTATGGACACTACGTGCCAGACACTCACTCACTCTTGACACTGAGTTCGGGGAAGACTGCATGCAGAAGGAGCAGATTTGGGGATAAAGACCAGGAGCTCAGGCTCGGTCAGATGAAGTATGAGAAGCCAGTTAGGCACACAGGCAGGTGGATATCCAAGTCTTAAAGGAGAGGTTTGGACAGAAGTAAAAATTTAAGAACCACCCGTATATAGGAAGCCATGAAACTGGTTATAGCTGCTAGTTTTCCCTGTAAATACAAATAAAAGCTGAAAGAGAGAAAGAGGGCAGGGGAGGGAAAGAGAAATTCTCAGGCATACGTAGGATTGCTGCCTAATTTCCTTCCGTTCCACGGCCTGATTTCTTTTTGCTATCACCTGTGGGCACATGATTGCCATATGAGTATAGTAAAAGTCCACAGGCTTGTGATTTATCTATAATGACCTCTTGGACCATCCATTTATATTAGCACAGTGATGTGGGGCTAGAGAGAATGGAGACAAACTGGAAAATACCCTATTAGATGCCGAGCAAACTGAAATACGGAAATTGAAACTCTGATGCTCAGAAAGAACCCTAATATTGTTCTGGTTTCCACATCTCACCGCTATTCAGATTTCAGGGACCCCTAGGGGCTGGTCTACACCCGTGGTCTCCCTTAAGAGACAAACTGAGAAGGCTGGTCAGAGCCAACTCTCCATCCCCACGCATCCCATCAACCACCAGAAACAAAATGCACTGGCAGTATTCGTGAGATTTTTTAAAAAATGTTAATGCCATATCCACTTCCATTTGGGGATAGTGATCTGTACAGACCATAAACATAGAAAAGCAAAACCTGTACGTCTCTCAGTTTCAATTAGAAAGCTTCCTGGAATGACAGCCAAGTCCGGGGGTTGGATACCCACAGGGCAGTGAGTGGTGTGGACAGGGCAGAAGGGAAGAAAAGTTGTTGAGAGCAGCGATGAGGAAGCTAAACCCACCAGAGCAGATGGAAAAGGGAGCCTTGGAGGCTGTGATTCTGGGCCAGGTTCGGGGCCACAGCAGGGAGAGGCGCAGCAGGTTTGTCCGAGTGCAATGAGACATGTGGCATCTGTGTACCTCGGCTGTGTCCCAGCTCCACACTCCACACTCCCCACCACCATCCGCCTCCCTCGCTGCAGGAAGGGGGCAAATGCGCAGAAGGCAGTGATTTCCAGGACCCCCAATAGCAGACAGGGACAATTATAAGATGTGATTGACCTCAGAATTCCCAGAAAGTGGCTCTCCTTACCCTGCAAACCTCCCCACAGTGCACCCCACAGTATGTCTAAAATCCTACTCAGGGCAATCCATTCCTTTGGGTTCAACCAGAAGGCGCATCAGACTCACATGGAGAACTTTGAAAATTACAGATTCCAAGACACCACACGAGACTCCCAAATCAGAATCGCGAGAATCGAAAAGTCAGCCAAGTGCATTTTGTAAAACTATTTCATATGATTCCAATGTGTGGCCAGAATTGCGAGAAAAACATTGTCTAGTCTAGGGAATTTTTTTGGAAAGCAAAACTGCAGACTCTCCACTTGATAGACAGTACTAAAAGCAATCACTACCCTGGGCTGAGAGCCTCTCATGTTCCTGATCCTGATCTTCGGACTTAAGCGTATTGTCTCTATTATCTCTCATATCAAACAACTCAGTTGGTATTATTATTCCCATCTTACAGATGAGGAAACGACACTCAGAAAAATTAAGCAAGTTACCCAGCTTGTGATGGGTCAGGATTTGAACCCAGGGCTATCTGCCTCTTTCCCATACGTCATCCATTAGATGCACTATCTAAAAAACAGCAACAGCCAAATCCACAATCAACTTAGCTCCCAAGAGTCAGGCTCCTTCCTGTACATTCAGGTCTCCGCACCCTTCACCAGGGCCCGGCGATGAGGTCATTCTGGCACTCGGGCCGTCTCTGGCCAAGCCAGCTTCCTATTTTGATGGCTCAGAAGCTGAGAGAACATCTGTAGGGACCGGGGCCGGAATCAAGCTCTCTGTAGAGTCAGCTAATGTGGGTGTGTTGGCTCAAACTATTTGGACTAAACAGAATCGAAGAAACCTCATGCTTAGGGCGGGGTTTTGAAAAGCAGCACTGGCGGGCGGGGGAATACCCACACCCACAATAGGATGTGAGGAGTAAGTAAATGTACACAGATGTTGCCAGGCAGGGCAGGATCTGAAAGATAAACCAGAGCTGGCTCAGTGGGAAGGGATGAGCTAACTTCCGACATCAGCTTCTCCTGGTTCCTTTCTCCGGAGCAACTTCAAAGGCAGAAAAGCATCAGACCAGCCTGGAAGGCTCCTGGACCCCTATCTGTGAGGGCGGGAAAAGCAGGAGAGGAGAAAGGCTTCCCTGAACTTGTCCTTGGCTGACTGTTTATTCTGCCTCTTGGAGGTTTAACCTGCAGGTGTAGGTCAGGGGGGTGGGGGAGGGGTTGTCCTCTGTTCCCTTTCATGGGTAACTCTCAGACTGCCTTTTTAGACCAGGAGAGCCTTGGCTATGTCCCCAGATGCCAGCTGGCAGCCTCCTCCCTGTCTCAGACTCCCCACAGCACCTGAGCCTACACCTCTTTTAAGGAAGCAGGTCCAGGAGGCTAGCCCACAGCTATGACAGCCTCAGCGCATACCTGGTAAGGATACGGGCTCTTTCCATCCCTGGAAGAGGCAGAGAGCACCTGGAAGCAGGCACACACGAGTCCTCCGCATCTGGCCACAGCCCGTCTTTCCACCATCGCTACAGCCCAGCACACATGGCAGTGCCATTAGAGGCCTAGCAGATAAAAGCATTCCAGGGGATTCACTGGGAGACCCCTCACCCATGGCCTCTCCCCGAGGTCCCCTGCAGGAGGGGACCGTGCAGGAGCGGAGCCCGTAGGACTTCTCTAGCAGCAGTGGCTGTCATACTGGCAGCCTTCCCGGGGTGATCCAGCACAGGCTGTATTAGCACCACAGCCCGCAGCATGTCAGCAGTGCCATCCAGTCCAGGCACGGGCCCAAAACATGCACATGCCCATCTGCTGGGCTGGGCTGGGCTACGCTGGCACGAACTGTGACCTGATTGGTGGACCCTGGCTGGGGACCAGGTCACAGCAGAACAAGCCTCCTTCAACCAGGGCAGAGCTGGCTGCTGGCTTCCCCAGAGGACTCCTTACTCTCTCTCTTCCAAAGCCAGACCCTATCCTCCTGGTGCTGTATGACCCAACCAGGCCCTGATATTCATCCTCAGTGGCTTCAAGGCCCTGTCTCCCTCCCTACAAGTGATTAGGTGTTTTTGTGCAACTTAAAGCCAGAAAGCGTCAGACCTGTATATGCTAAAAGCAAACTATAAACCACCTCCAGGAAATGTTACCCAGGAACTTTATTATTGTTCAGTCTGATTTCCCAACTCATTAAAAATATCCTCTACACACTGTACACATGTGGTCTACCTGAGCCCAGGTGTTACCTGAAGCTTAGCATGAGCCTGATTCCACAATCAGTGGCTCCTCTACAGGCACAGAGAGAAGTGGACCCATTTGGAAGAGCGGAGATCAGCTTCTTAACTCCTCAATTCTACCACCAGAGCTCCCCCAATTTAGTTCTAGTAATTGGTGAGCAACATTATTTTTCAAGACAGTTATTTCAGAAAAAAAAGCAAAAATGTTATATATATATAGCCTCACCTAAGGATTTTTTTTTATTGATCTTAGAGAGAAAAGAAGGGAGAGGGAGAGAGAGAAACATGGATGTGAGAGTGAAACATCAATCAGTTGCCTCCAGTATGCACCCCAAACAGGATCAAACCTGCAACCTGGCTATGTGCCCTAAAGGGAAATTGAACCTGCAACCTTTCAGTGTACTGGATGACGCTCCAACCAACTGAGCCACACCAGCCAGGGATGCAGCTCATACACACACACACACACACACACACACACACACACACACACATATACATATATGTGTTTTAATATATTTTTATTGATTTCAGAGAGGAAGGCAGAAGGAGATAGAAACATCAATGATGAGAGAGAATCATTGATTGGCTGCCTCCTGCATGATCCAGGGATAGAACCTGCAACCCAGGCATGTGCCCTTGACCAGAATCGAACCCAGGACCCTTCAGTCCACAGACCAACACTCTATCCACTGAGCTAAACAAGCTAGGTCTATTTTAAATCAGAGAGTGTGATATATATCTATAACTGAAAATATGTATTATTTCCCTTTCAGGAGAGGATTTCACTGAGCAGAAGGCTACTCGAACTTCAGAAAACACTGTGTAATATGTATGGGATATAATATCGCCTTGTCATGCTGCACCTTTGAACAACTGTGATCTGAGATGAGACTCGGTAGAATTAGGATGGGCAGGGAGAAATCAAAACATTTGGGGATGCAGAAGTGAATAATCATACTGGAATGAAAAAGCAAAAATACCCAGAGAGTAATGAGATGAGAGAGAAGTGACTTGGGAGGTGTTTGAGGGAATCAGGAGTGTGCAGATGGCATGAAAGAGACCAAAAGGACAGTCCCTCTGAGAGAATCCTGGAGCCAAGGCCAGAAACACTGCAGTGGTAGGGAAGGTGGGGTGGGGGGACAAGGAAGTGAATGCTAAATACTGTGAATGGTCATACTTTCCCATTCACTCTCCTCCCAACCTATCAGCCTGTACCCTCATGCTGTGTCCTAAGCCCGCTGCACCAATCCCAGCCCCCCATTCCCTAGAAAGCCCTCACCCCTGATTAGGCCACCAAAGCGAGGGGAGCAGGCACAGGTTCATGCTCCAGGTCAGAGGGCAGCAGCAGCCTAAGCTGCTGACTCAGCAGAAGACTCACTCAGCTCAGGGAGAGCCTGTCCACTGGCCAGGGAATGAGAGTAATTAGTTTTGAATGACTAATACTCTGTGGTTTCTCATTCTTGATATTAGATGATGGTGGTATCGCAAAGCTACTCAGTTCATCACAACCTAAAGTTCTGAGGCTCATTAAGATGCAAATCCCTCTATCACCCAGGCCTGAACAGGCTCTAAGGTCTGGGGGCTTTGTTGTTGTTTTTATTTATTTTTATTAATTTTTAAATTTAATTTTTATTTATTAATGTATAATTTACATGCTGTAAAATTCACCCTTCTTAGTGTACGGTTCTGTGAATTTGGACAAATATATGCAGTCATATAAACACAGCACAATCAAGTTATAAAACAGTCCATTATCTCAAAAAAATTACTCCAATCCCTTTGCAGTCAGTCCCCTAGCCCACCCACTCCTGGCATGTTTCCCAAACCTATCTTTTCAAGAATGTCATAGACAAGGGCTCATGCAGTATGTAGCCTTCTGAGTCTAGCTTCTTTAACTCAGCATAATACTTTAAGCTCAATTATCAAGTTGGTTTTTTTAGGAGGACAAGAAGAAAACGGAACTGGGAATTAAACCGAGTTCTCAGGCCCAAAAGGGTCCAGAAAAAAGAAAAACAGGAGCCGAAAGATCCAATCTGCCACCTTTGTAACGGCCCTGGGCAGTTCCTAAACCAGAAAGGCCCAACCCATAGATATAAGGAGACCTTGGTTGTCCAGAAACAACTTAGGATAATTCAAAGAACATCAACTTTAGTCAGCAGACACATACTTATCTGTTGTGTGATCTTGAATAAGTCACTTAGCCTTTCTGATGCCTATAATTTCCTTCACTGTCTACTGAGGTCTCGACACAGCCAATCAGAGCACCACATCTCTTTGGCCGCAATGATGAACTCAAAGATAGACCCTTGCAGTGACTTCTGCTGAGCCTATTAGGAAAGACACCTCTTGTCATTATGTGGGTTTCTAAAACATTTACAGTTGGAAATAAGCCTGGAGCGGCTACTGGCCGAAATGTCTTCCCCCACCTGGGAAGAACTGGTCTGTGAATACAGCCAGAAGACAGCGGCCTGGAGGGACAAAGACAGCAATGTAATGACATCCGACAAGCACCCTGATCCAACTTTGTTTCCATCTATCCCTAGGCGGGATACACAAACCAGTACAGTCCCTTTATTTGCTTAACAAAAATAATACATAGGCAACCTCGTTGCTCATAAGTGTTGGAAGGTTCATGAAATAATTAACTATGACAGGACCATGTAAATTACATAGATGTATAATGTTAAAATTCATCCATTTCAGACTAGAAACATGACTCCCAACCCTGCACCTTTAAGAGCTATCTCATCTTAATTTCTAATAACCCTAAGGCCAGAGGCAAAGTATTTGTTGTGCCACATATGACAACCAACATCTAAGATTTCTCAGCATCGGTTAGACTCATGCTGGCTCTTTCCAAGATGCTCAAATTCAGTACAGTTTAGCCAGTGCTTACTGAGAACGAGGTACAAGGCCAGGATCTGTGATTATGTAAGGGTAAATAAAATATAATCTCTCACATAAAGGCAATTCTAAGGAAAGAGAAAACACATCAGGTTGGGAACATCAGCAATCCCTGAAGACGTTATTTGAGAATAGATGGGCCTTCCAACAGTGCAGGAGGAAGGGCATTTAGAGGAAGGCAAGGCAGAAGCAAAGGAGGGCCCAGAGGAAGGAATGCTCAGCTCATTCAGAAAACAGCAAGTAAGCCTTTTGGCTGAGGTGTAGTTTACCTACAGGTGTGAAGAAACTGAGTCATAGAGACTGAGTAAATATGATAGAAGAGTTTAGTTGCGAGGCAAGAGGTCATTATTTAATTCCAAAGCAAAGAGAAAACCCTCAAAGATTTGAGCAGGAAAATAATTAAAACTGTGTTCATTAATGATTTTAATGATCATAATGAAAGCTATAATCTCGTAATGGTGTGTAGGCTGAACCTGAAGGTGAGTGAGATTGGCAGCAGGGAGGGAGCGGGTAGGAGGAAACCGCAGGAGTCCAGGCAAAAAGTTGCAGGTGCCTGAACCAAGACGGCAAACAACTTAGCAGACAGGGTAAGTCTTAGGACGCAGAGCAAGGAGAGGAGAACACGGGGCAGGTGGGGTCTCCAAGCAGAGCGTGGAGAACCTCCCAGCGAGGATGGTGGGAAGAATCAGCAAAGGGCGCCTGGTTGGACTTGACTCTTCCAAACCTGACTTTCTGTGTACATTACGGCTCCAGGGGACATGGCGACCCAGTAATGGCAGATGCTGGGGAGTCTGTACATGTCATGGACGAAAGAAGAGACAATCGTGAAAGAAGCAGAAAAGAAGCCAAGAGGCCAGAGAGAACCAGGAGGACTCTGCCAGGCAGCTGAGAAGAGGAGCCACAGGAATGTGGGCATATCGGCCTCCACTTTGGGCCTCAGTCTCCAGCGTGTGGATGGGCACGCTGTTTCCTGCCCTGCCTCCTGGCCCACACGTGTGAAGGCTGGACAGGTTACACCAGGTGTGAGTGTTCTGAAGAAGGGCATGAAATGTTCCAGGACTGGCAGGCTTTGATCCTGCCAGGCTCAAGGCAGGGCCGGGAGGGGGACCATTCCATGTGGAGTGTTTGGGAGTCCCTGACTTCTCTCAAAGACGAGAGAAAGCTCAAGCAAGCAGGCAGCCTGTAAGTGAGCCAAGACGTGGGCCAGGGGTAATTCATGCTCGCTTGCTCACCCACCTCCCATCAGGATTTCATTTGGAAGACAGCTGCGTAGGAGAAGCATTTGGTCTCACGTTGGCAAGGCTGGCATATCCACACTCCCTTAGGAACCCTCCAGCCCCCTGAGCTTCACCAGGTTTGGCCCTGACAGCACACGGGAGGAGAGAGACATGACTAACAACTGTCCATCCCCCCGCCCGCCCCCAAGAAGGCAGCTCTCCTTCAAAATGACCGTGCCCCTCTTCCCTCTCCCTACCTGACCCCCCTCCCATGGCTCCCATTCTCCAAGGTCTGGGTTTGGGCCTCACCGCCTCAGTGAAGTCTCCCCTGACAACCCTTCCCCAAAATGATTATCTCCCCCGGATTCCTAAAGCACCTGTGGCTGCAGGACCTGGTCTTGTGTTCCGAATCCTTCGTTCTTTCCATGAAACTTCCTGCTCCCCTACTGGAGGATAGCTGGGGAAAGGCAACGTGCAGGGCAATGTACGAAAGAGGCTTGGCCTTTTCTGTTCTCTAGAAACTGGACTGTGCAACAGGAGTGAGGATGGCCTGCAGATAACCACACACCTGTCAGAAAGTGAGAGGAGCCTGAGAGCCGATGGAGATGCCGGCAGTGTCGGAGAAGTCAGAGCAAGGGGCAGACTCCAGAGCAGGGGCACTCCGGGGAGGCTTCCTGGAGGAGGCAGCTTCTTATTTGCCTAAGAGATTGATTTCTCTATCAGCAACTGATTTCTTCCATGCCCCTCTGGCCCTGGCACATGACAGCACTGAACCACAACGCTTTACGCAGAGTGATCTAGTCACAGGAACGTGGGTTGTGTTGTCATACAGTCCTGCCTTCCACCCTTGCCTATCACGTAATAGCTCTCTGACCTTGGGGGAGCAACCTAATCTCTCACCTCAGATCCCCACCTATGACACAGGAATGAAAGTACCTACATGTAAAATGGTTAAGGTAAGAAATAAATGGCACAATATATGAAAGGCCCAGCACAGCACCCAGCACACAGTAAGTAATTAGCATTATTTCCTTCTCCACACCCCCTCCCACCTCCAACTCCAGAATCCAAGCCCTGGCTTTATAGTAGCATCTCTTGTCCCTGCCTCCTGGGAGAGGGTCCGCCTACCTCACAGCTGCCTTCTGCCTGAGAATTCTCCTAAGTTTGAAAGCACCTAAACTTCCACTATTTTCCACATTTCCTTCACCTCAAAATTTTCATTAACAGCCTCCATGTGTTGTTCAAACCAGTGGGACTTGGTTCATTTTTTAGGCAAATCTGGTGAATATCATTTTTGTGTTCCATGAATGTAAGGATTTATGTTTAAAACATTTTCCAAATAATAGCTCTCTGTCTGCCATGATCCGTGGGGCAGACGCACAAAGTTAATATCTTTTTTTCTAGTGGAAACTGTTCCTTTGAGAGAAGTGTCTCTTAAGAGGCAGAAAACAGGTAGCGATGAAAGCCCTTGACGGTTAAACATGTTGTGCTCTGTTAAGCCCCCAACGGCTCTTGGGGCTCAGTGTCCTCGGCAACATGACTGTAACCGGGGCTGTTCTTCTGATGTGTGGTTTTCACTTTTCTTCCTCTTTTCTAACCCGAGGTTAACAAAGGCACTCAAAGCATCCACTCTTGTTGAATTATAAAATTATAACCCTACATCCTTTTAAGGAATGCAAAACATGCCCATGGCCCAAAGATCTGCTCCATAGGTCTCTGTCTTTCTTCTAAGACCCCAGGTGGCTCTAGAACCCTGCCTCCAATTTGGTGGGTTCTTGAGCCATTGCCAAGTCTGCTCCCCTTGGGGTAAGACAAAGGCACTAGTCTTTCCCCTGCAGAGGAGCCCCAGGGCACACCTCAGCTCCGCTCTGGCCGACAGCAGTCAGCTTGCAGGCTGTTCCATTAGACCACCAATGTCCCTTGGAATATTTTCTGCTCAAACTTGAAAAAATGAGCCTCCATGGAGGCTGACTCTCTATTACAGACTGAAAAGCGGCTGCATTTCCGAGCAGGCAGTCCCTTCGCTGCTGTGTCAGAAGACTTCACATAAGCCGAGGGTCAGCGATCACAGCCTCACAGGGTCTGAGTTATAGCCTTCAGGCCACCGATCCAGGAAAAGGAAAAGGGAGAAGAGAATGAAAGGAAGAGACGCAGATGCATATGGTGGAGGCTGCAGACAGGAGCCCTCAGCTAGCTTGCTACCACAACTGCACAAACACAACTGTCTGTATTGGGGACATACTCTTTGGCAATAAAGATGATGCAACTGACCCCTCCTAAGAGGACACATGCTTGAGTTGGGGCTGGGTTTCATGGAGTCCCCCATCTCTTGCTCAGTCTTCCATAACGCAATGCAAGACGGGACCGCACTATGCTCTCCACTGCCCTGCCTGCCTGAATTAATCAGCCAAGGATTCCTGGAGTCAGTGATGAGGCATGAGCCCTTTTTCGTCCCCAGGATGAGGATTCTGAACCACTGAAAAGGCTCCAAGGGAAGGAACCCAGGCTTCCGAGTCAGCGGTGGCCATGGTCAGACTCCTACCTTTGTACCATAGTAGAAGAGTGAGGTCTCTAGGGGGAGAGGGAAAAGGAGAAACGGGTGAAAGTGGGGGAAGAAATGAGAGCAGAGAGAAAACCTAACTTGGGAAGTACAGTGCCGCCCAGCCTAACGATTAAGCACAGTGCTCTGGAGTCGCTGCATTCTGAGTTCAAATCCCCACGCCGTTACCTATTAACGCCCGACTCTAACCCCATTCCTCCATCTCTCTAACTTTATAGAGAGATGATACTAATGCCCCCTCATACAGCTGTTAAAGAAATACAGGGCATGATGCATGGAAAGTAATTAGTATGGGGCCTCTCTAAGTGGTAGTGGTTGTTGTTATTTTTTCAGATGCTGGAAAAAAACACGAAACATGAACTTGGTGGAGAGAGACTTGGACTTGAGTCAGACAACCTGGGTTTTTCAGTTCCTCGTTCATAAAACAAGGGGCTTATAATTAAGATTCCTTCCAGCTCGGGTGTTCTAGAAGTCTGTGACTAAGAGGTAAAGACTAAAATGCCGTGGGGCGTTATAACTGTAATAGAAAATGACCCCCAACAGTACAGTCACCACCATCAAAGGAGGCTCCCTGCTCCACAGGATCGTGTGGAGGAGGGTGGGTGGGGTGTGGGAGTGCTGGGCGAGGGTGCTGGTGGGGAAAGAGGTGCTTAACCACAACTGGCATTGCTCATATTGTTATTCTTTGGTTTGCTACACCAGACTTCAGTGAAGTTTCTGGCCATCTAGGTACCAGGCAGGCAATTAGGACCTTTTTTTTTTTTTTTTTAAGTTTCCCCTAAAATCAGGAGGGAGAAATTTCTCCTTGTTCTTACCTGGATTCTTTGCCCTTCAAGGTCAAAACCAATAGTACCTTTCATTTATATAAAATAATTTCGCACCTGTTATCTTACTCCCTGGATGGGCTACAAAAGGCTTCCAAAAAGGACTGAAGTCACACTTTAAAAAACACCCTTACACACAGAGTGAGGCATGATGTTTACACAAACCACTGCCTGCAGCCCCGTTTAAACCAAGCGAGGGGTGTAGCCTCCACGCTGTCCTGCCTGGCTCCCCAGAGTTCTGGTACAGCGTGCAAATGCGTGGAGCCAAGAGGCAAAAACCACAATAGTGGCAAGAAACCAGTGTCATCCAGGCTCAAATGATAGCCAGCACATCCAAGCAGAATGACAGCTGCCACACAAAAGCTGGTCGCATCCTCTAAGCTACAGGGAGTGCCCTGCCTCCCAGTCCAAATCCTCTAATCCAGTGGTTCTCAACCTTCTGGCCCTTTAAATACAGTTCCTCATGTTGTGACCCAACCATGAAATTATTTTCGTTGCTACTTCATAACTGTAATGTTGCTACTGTTATGAATCGTAATGTAAATATCTGATAGGCAGGATGGTCTTAGGTGACCCCTGTGAAAGGGTCGTTTGACCTCCAAAGGGGTCTTGACCCACAGGTTGAGAACCGCTGCTCTAATCCTTTAAGGCAGAGTTCAAGCTCCGCGCCCCCTTCTCCTGCATAATGGAATCCAGTTTCAATCCCCTTTCACCACCTGCAGCCTCCCTACAAGGCCCTCTGGGTCACCTGGGTAAAGGCAATAGTGTCAGAAGCCGAAAGCTCCCAGGATATATCTGATTCCTGAAACCAGCAAAATACAGGGTGTCCCCCCAAAAAATGTTTCCACACTTTCACAGCTGATAGCTCAATTTTGAAAATGAAATGTATTTGAATAAACACTGACTTTATAATTGTTCAATGTGTGTATACATTTTAGGGGATACCCTATATATCCTAACAATCAAAACCACGCAGTGAAGACCCCAGCACCCTAAAGCCAGGCATTGCTCACTGGACAATCTAAACCTTTTAAGCTGCCTGAAATCAAGCACTAAACGCAGTATCTCCTGAACAGCATCAGAACAGGCCCTGTCATCACAGCGTAAAGAAATTAAAGGAACATATGCTGGAAGGTTAAACTCCAAACCAGTGAACTGTCCTGAGGAGCAGCAAACCCACAGGGCAGAGTGAATGGTGTGTCTAGACCAGGGGTGGGCAAACTTTTTGACTCGAGGGCCACAATGGGTTCTTACACTGGACCGGAGGGCCGGAACAGAAGCATGGATGGAGTGTTTGTGTGAACTAATATAAATTCAAAGTAAACATCATTACAAAAAAGGGTACGGTCTTTTATTTCGATAGTTTTATTCATTTCAAACGGGCCGGATCCGGCCCGCGGGCCATAGTTTGCCCAAGGCTGGTCTAGACCATCGACAGGGCACACTGGTTAGGAAAAAGGAAGCGGCACACACTTAACCTAGAGCCCAGAAGCCCAGAGCGCATCTGTGTTGGACATTAACACTTAAACCTCGGGAAGATTCCTGGGGCTCGTTCCAGGCCCCCTTTAATTACCGCCTTGGAAGCACATGTGAGCTGGATTCTGGGCTCAGGGGGCCTCTCTTCCCCCAGTGCATAGTTTACCAGGAAGGATTCACAGCTTTCCTTCCAAGAATCTCCAGGGCTGAAGAACCACATGTGTGAACCATGTGGACCGAAAGCTCCGAGAGGGCAAAGGTGGCCTCTCACCCTCCACCGGGTTCCCACCGTGGGGAAGTGGAGAATGAATGCTGATAACTTATCTTCTCGCCTACAACAATGCATTCCTGGTTTCTGAAGGGAACCACGAGGTGCCTTTGTTACGCACACAAGGTGAGATTAGATCTCAATGTGGAAACAGGCCAATGCTGTCACCACCACTGAACCACACCTGGTTAGTCCACTCAGACTCCAGAGAGGGACCTCAGGATAGTTCTACGAAGTAAAAGGACGGTGTCTCACCAGCTTGCTTTCTTCTTCCCATTTCCTAAGGGAGACTCACCAAGACTATCATCCCAAGCTCAGCACCCTCTTCTGCCTGTTTCTGTTCTCTTGGGTCACAGCAGTGGTTCCCAAAGTGCGGTCTGGGGACCCCTGGGGGCCCCTGTGACCTTTTCAGTTTGTCTGCAAGGTCAAAATTATTTTCATAATAACACGAACACATTTTTTTGGTGTCTTTCACTCTCATACTCTCAGGAGTATACCGTGAAGTTTCCAGGGGCTACATGGCGTGTGATATGGCAACAGACTGAATGCAGAAGCAGATAGAACAATCCAGCTGACTTCTATTAAGCCAGACATTAAAGAGATTTGCAACACTGTAAAGCAATGCATGCTTCTAAGATCTCTGTTTTGGAAAATGTAATCACATTCCTCAAAAATATGCCCTTATGTTAACATGTAATTGGTTTATTTTTTGTTCATTTTAAAATGCACCGGTTTTCATTTCAATTGGGTAAATATTGACTGATACGGCACACATGAACAAAAACTTTCTGGAGCCTTCAATAATTTTTAGAATTTAAATTTAAATAAATTAAATTTTGGTCTAGAGACCCAGACGTTTGGGAACTAACAGTTCATATGAACGAAAGATGCTCGCATCCTCTCTGTTTCTTAAGAAACTAAATCTGAACAGTCCTGCTGCTTTCTGCCCCTCAGACCTTCCCTTCTGGATCTCATTCAAGCCCCGCCTCCTCCACCAAATCTTCCTGATGACCCATGGCTCTGAGAACTGGATCCTCTGACCTTCCCTAACATCTAGTTTTTCTATGCCACCTAGCATTGCATCATACACTGCCCTGTGACACCCACTGCACTACTGTCCCAGGTTATGTAACTTCTGTTGTTATTTAACTTTCCCTGTGGGTGTGCCTTGCTTCCCCAAGCCAACCTGGAACTGTAGAAATGAATCCCTGCTCTGCCTCTTAACTAGCCCGCTAATCTGGGGCAACTTACATACAGAGCATCCGTTTCCTTGTTTCTAAAATGCAGAGCAGGCAGAAATCTGCTCTTCCAATATCACCTAATTCAGTATTTTTCCAAGCATAAACTGCTTTAATAATCCTGAGCACCAAGCATGGTGCTGGATTGCGGGAGACAGCTATGTTGCCATGACAGGCAGCAATGACCTTAACTATCACCTGCACTTATTAGATGAATGAATGAATGAATGAATGAATGATGTAAGAACCAATACATGAGGTTTGGGTCTGACCAGGGGACCTATGCCCTCTTAGGGGGTCATTTGGAAATGAGTGTGGGCAACGAGGAGGACTACCAGCTTTTTGGTGCACAGGAATTACTGGCATTTAGTGGGCAGGGACATATCTAGAATCCATTCACTCAAATGCCACACATTCTATCTCAGACATGAATTGTATCATCTCAGGATCTTGGTACCTCATATTGTATCATTCAGGCTCTAAGCTCTCACTCACTCCTATCAGAGGATCCCCGGGGTTTCTCTCCAAGCCATTCCTAGGGGGTGTCCAGAGTCTCCTCAGATCCCTAGAAGGAATGAATACCAGCTCCTCCAACCTCCAGGTCGTTGGTAGTTAGTTCTCTTACCAACCAACAGGATGAAATGATAGTGTGTCTGCTTCACTTTATCTCAACCCCCAGAGGGGTGGGGAAGTGGCTGCTCCCAGCTTTGGGGGTTGTCTCCTTCACCAAGAGCACCTTCCTACACTTCTCCTGCCCCTCCAGCCCCTCTCTCTCTCTCTCTCACTTTCTCTTTCTTGCAGAAAGCCCCACTGATCCATCAGAGAGACAAGAAGCAGCACGGAGTGCTATTTCTGTGTGAATTCGGATTCCACTGCCTTGAACTACCTATGATCTCTGGGAAGGGACTCCAGCAGCCAAGCCCCGTATGAACTCAGGACAGGCAACCTGGGTGTCTTCATTGTTTTCTGGGGAGTCGGGGTTTTGTTTGATCGAGACTCCAAAGGAAGAAGGAAAAAATTTCTTCCCAGATATATCCACATGCTATGTGTGTTTAACAGCTACATATTAGGTCTCATGCACATATGTGTCAGGTGTACCACACCTTGAAATATTTGTTAAACAAAACCCTGATCCTGTCTTTAAAGTGTGACCCACCATCAGTTCATCCATCCATCCACTCAGTACACATTTCCCACATTCCCATTGCCCACCACTGTTTTCCCAAGAGTAGGAATGAGCTGGATGGAATAATGCCCAGTCCTTTCCATGGGGCACAGGACACCCTGGGGATATAAGCCAAAGGGATGTCAGCCCTCGGGTTTCCATTGGCATCCTCCTTAAGAAAAAAATGTAACATTAGAAATATAGTTTGCCCTCTGTCAATAAAATTAAGATCTACACATATAATGAATCAGTGCAAATATAAGCAAAGCCAAGCACTTAGACTAGATTCAATCGGTGTAAACACATTAACATAATCTCAAAAAAGTCAGAGACTGAGGTGGGGCTGAAGGGGGTTCAGGGAGAGAAGAACCAGCAAAGAGACCCAGGAGGAGAGAAGGACCAACATACAATGACAGTGTCCCGCCCAGTGCTACCCACAGGTGCAAGTATCCTATGGTGAGGATAGATGCCTCACGCCTTCTCCATCTGCTGCTACTAAACCATTTTTCCAAACTTTAGACTGTGAAGTATAGACTCAAGAGATGCCTCACAAGTTTAAAACATTTGGGCAACTCCAGAGGAGTTATAGCCCACATTAGCATATTAAAGGCTTTGATAAGCTCTAAAATAAAGAAACCTATTTAACTTTTAACTCAATGTTTCCCAAACTCATTTGACCATAGCACCCTTTTAATACATACATATATATATATATAAATTGATTTTAGAGAGAGAGGAAGAGGGAAAGAGAATCAATTGGCTGCCTCCTGCACAGCCCCTACTGGGGATCGAGCCTGCAACCCAGGCATATGCCCTTGACCAAGAATCGAATCGAATTGGTGACCTCTTGGTGCATGGGACCATGCTCAAACCACTGAGCAACATCGGCTAGGCTAGAATAAAACCCTTTCTTTATGAAACAACCATTAATAGCCCTCAGAACTAGTGCTCCTCAGAACCCCAGATTAAACCACTGAACCACTGAACTCATTTTCCTGTCTCTGATGCCAGCACTAGAGATGGGCCTTCTGCAGTGCCTGCCTCCAGATCTAGAACAGGATGGTGAACTGACCCTAGATCCCAGCTGGCATAACACCCAGTCTCCTTGTAACTTGAGGAAGTGGTACACTGACTTCATCAATTAATTGCAACTACTTGGGTACTGTTCACTCTCCCCAGAAGGCTGGAGCCTCTCTCATGTTCTAATCCAGTGGTGCTCAACTAAGGGCATTTTGACTTGGGGGTGGGGGAGTGGGGAGGGGGCATTTGGTAATGTCTAGAGACATTTTTAGTTGTCACAACTGGGGGAGGTGCTACTGGCATTTAGTGGGTAGAGGCCAAAGGCACTGCTAACCATCCTAAAAGGCCCAGGGCAGTCCCCACAACAAAGCATTAACTGGTCCAAGACATCAATGGTGCTGAGGGTGGGAATGGTGCTCAGTCTTGGTCTCATGTCTGAGAATCCTGGAAAATTGACCAAAATAATGAATGCCACCCTGAAAAGAATATTGCCAACCAGCCATTAGTCTCCACAGGGGGGCCCATCTCTGCTCACAAAAGGAGCTTTTCCTTTAACATCACCAGACACAACCTGGGGCAGGGCATGAAGGCCAGTCATCCAGAGAGCGAACCTGTGACAAGAGGCATCTTCTGCCACGTCCTCGACCCACTTAGTTAACCGCCACCTGAGGCCATTTGTGCAGTATGACCCTCATTTGCTCAAAAATCAATGACAGCTTGTGGAAGTAGCCAGGACAGTGGGTACTGGGCCCCCCTCAGCTGCCTCTTGACCCTCAGGAGTCCCCATCACAGGGGCCAAAGCAAGAGTGTGGTTGTCCCACAGAGGTCAGTGGGCTGAATATTATCATTTCCATAAAAAACACAAGCGGCTAGGAACGAAGCCTCGGGATCCTCTTCCTGAAGTCCAGATGCGCTGAAGAACTCACGGAAGGGGCACCTTATGCTCCGTGGGACCTGCAGATATACTCGAAGCGTGAGTTGTGCCTTTCCTTATGCAAGCAAACGCTCCAAAATGTGTATGTATCTGTGTTTACACACATGCAGAAAAATAGACAGAAAAAGATGGATGCTGAATAGGTAGGTAGAGGGCTGATTAATTAACTGAGTGATAGCCATTCCAAAGTGACGGGTATCTGAAAGCTGCTCCTTAACTCACAGGCCCCCAGCTCTTCTTCCTAGTGGATGAGACAGACACACAACAACCCGCAAGCCAGAGAAGCTGCACTCTGGGAGGCAAATGAGAGAATTCAGCTCTTCCTTCCTCCCAGCAGTTATGTCATCCTCAGCTGGGCCCAGACTATGCTTGGAGGCAGTCACAGTGGGAGCTCCATGCATCACTCAAGGACTGTGAGCAGGTTGGGGCAGCCAGACTATCACCAAGGCATTAGCCTTGACTTTTGAAAGCTGAAGAAAGAACTCTTTCCAAGGATGCTAGTTCTGCATGGGCCTTTGTTTGACAACTGAAGGTGGATGAGACGAGTACAGAGACAAGGGAGAGAAAGGGTTTTCAGGCTTCAAAAGGCACTTTATTGGTTAAAAACTAAAACAGGATCTCAGCAGGCAAGACTCAGCTGAGAATGTGGAGCAAAGTGCTGGGAGGAGAGATCTTTGGGTCTGGACCCAGGAGGGAAGAGCTCCGGGGTGTTTTGAGGTAAGAGGCCCATGGGGCGAGGTGAAAAAAGGGAGGACCAGCAATAAAGACAGCCTTTGTGGACTTCAGTTTGCCATCAACTAACACTGCCCAACCTGTCCCAAACCATTAGACCCCATCCTGCCCCAAAAATAGGAACAAGAGAAAAAACTGAGTCACCAAAGGTGGTTTATGTGGTGAAGAGAGATGGCAAGAAGGAAGAAAAATCATACTAGCAGCCAAGAGATAGAAGCAGGGAGATACAAGATGACCTGGGCCCTGTTGAGAAACAATGAGCAACCCCCACCCCAAGCCATTGTGTCCCGGGAACCAATGCAGGAAGTGAGGCTCCATGGTGTACACACGGCTTGGAGTCTAACAGACCCAGGCCCGACCAGCTCCACCACTGAGCAGTGAGTGGTCCTGAGCAACATGGTGTACATCCCATGCTCTGCAAGACGGTGACAACACCACCTTCCTCGCAGGCCTGTGAGGCCCGAGCTGGTGCAGGGAAGGCAGGAGGTTCTCAGAATCCACCCATATGTATTCCTCCCCTCCCCACTCACCCCTTCTTCATCCCTTCACCACTGGACTCCTTGGAATACAGTAGGCTGTTTTTATGGAGACAGTAGACTAACCCTTGTAGAAGATTCCAGAAGAAATCAAGACTTTGGAAGAGAAGTCAGGAGTCCCTTATTCCTCAGAGGCTCCATGACAATGAAGGACAATGAGGATGAAAACAGGAGGGAAAAGATTTCCTCTGAGAGGAAGAGCCAGAATTGGTCAGAGAGAAAAACCAACTGTGTCTCCAATTTCCCTGAGGCTCCAAAAGGCGGTGACATAATTTGAGATTCACTAGCACCTACAGGGGGTGTCAAGGGGCACTGGGTGCTGAGGGGATCAGAAGAGAAGAGAAGCTTCTGCCTCCAGGAGCTTGAACCTGGCAGAGGGGACATGACCAATACCCTGGGGACAGCCCATGACAAATGATGACAAGGTGCAGACCAGGGTCATCGGATGGTGCCAAACACAGCTGCATATAGTTGGCACTAAAAAATATTTGTTAAGTGAGTGAATGAGTTATTCATTCAATTCAAAGCTTTGGGTCATTTGCCTGAGGAAAAGCCAGTCTCCTTTTCTGCCAGGGAACCATTCCAGCCAGTTTCAGGGAAAGCAACAAAGCCTGGGAGGACCCTGCAAATGCTGGAAGCCCCAAGGCCAAGAGGTGAGCCAGCCTGTGGCTGGCCACTCAGCCCCCAACGCCCAGACTGTGCCTGCTTGCTCACCTACATGACAGCTATTCACACTCTCGGGCCAGTGGCCAAGGCCTTGGGTCTGCCGTGCTTCTGAGGGACACAGATATTAGACTCCAAGAACAGCAAGAGATTCCAGGACAAGCTCAGCAGGCTCCAGGCCCACCCACCCTCCCCCGCTGAGTCAGTGAAGACATCTGTTAAGTCTAACCTTGACCCCTCCCCATGTTCTCCCCACATGATCTCTGCTCCTCACATGGAAAGGACATGACCTCTATCAGGCTGAACAGTGCTGGGCCAAGAAAACCTGTTACTAGGCCACAGTAAGATGAGGCAGGGAGAGAGGAAGGAAGACATAAAGACAGGCATTGTTGTGAGCTTTACATAAAGCTGGTAGTATTTAACTTCAAGAGCCATCCTTTATACTGAGATATGCCATCCGGACTTTTCCTTTTCTATCCTGAGCACACCAAGTCCTTTCCAACCTCAGGGCCATTGCACATGCAGTTTCCACTGCCTGCAACTTATTGCCTTTTCCATATCAGTTCCTTCTTTTTTTTTTTTTTAACATATTTTTACTGCCTTTTCCATATCAGCTCCTTCTTTTTATTTTTTATTTTTTTTAACATATTTGTACTGATTTCAGAGAGGAGGGAAGAGGGAGCGAGAGATAGAAACATCAATGATGAGAGAGAGTTGACCTCTCACCCTGCACTGGGGATGGAGCCTGCAACCCAAGCATGTGCCCTGACCCGGAATTGAACCAGACCTCCTGGTTCATAGGTCAACACTCAACCACTGAGCCACACTGGCCAGGCCCTCTGTGTCTCAGTTTAATTGTACCTTCCATAAAGAGGCCCTACCCCTGAAAGGCCAGCCACCTCTCCTCACCTTGCTATCATCCCCCTTGCTTTTTTTCATAGCTCTTCTTACAACATGCACTTATTTGTGGTTTCGTGTCGATCCCCACTAACTCTAAGTTTCCTTTGAGCAGAGGCCATGACTGTCTTGTCTTCTATTAAATAGCCACTATTTAGCAGTGTTTGGGGCATGCTGGCTCTCAATAAATTCCCATTCAACCACTGAATTAAAATGCTCTGTTCATTTATGAAAAAACTAGAGGCTCGGTGCACAAAATTCGTGCATGGGTAGGGTCCCTAGGCCTGGCTGGCAACAGGGCCCATCAGGGCTTCCTGCTGACTACTGGCAGGCACCTGGGACCCGGGCTTCCCTTGCAGCCCTGGCTTTGTCCAGAAGGTCATCTGGAAGGATGTCTGGTCTAATTAGCATATTATGCTTTTATTATTATAGATTATTATAGTAAATTTATTTTTGTATTCTTACTTGGTAAAATTAATAGAGATTTAATTTTAGGTTGTTGCTCTCCCCTTTGGGGGGGGGGGATATAGAGGGAGTGAAGGTATTTTAATTGTTTTAAGAAATGCAAAAAGTCTGCAAACCAATGCTTTATGGAATAAAAGTACATTGTATGGGGGGGGCCCTCTGTTAAAACCACAGACCTACTTCTGAAACAGGTGCCTATAAGTGGAATGTCTGCAAATCCAGATCTATGTTCAGAGAGACTCACTTTTTCAGAGATGTTTTATATTCATTTCTCATTTACCAACATTGGATACTAATATCACAGCTTTAGGGCCTTCGGTCTTTCCCTTTCCTTGCCAAGCTCTTTATTATACAAATTTTAGTTTTTCTACCCATTAATATATATGGGTTCCTATAACAAGAAATGCCCATGGAGCCTTCCTTCAAACGAAGAACTGCTTTTTATTGCATTAATGACCCTCCAATGCTGTCTTGGTTTGAATGTCCATATACCGAGTTTCCTTACAACAGGGTTTGCCTGTGCACTGAATGGCTTCCCATGGGCCTGGCCTCCTGATCAGTAACACAGGAGGAGGACACATATCCTAGCAGCTACATAAGTCATAATGTGTCTTTGCAGCTCTCTATTTCCACCAGGTGTTGCACAATTATGTAGAGCACGGACAAATACACATTATCAGCCACCCCAAGCTTGTGCTCTCCTGCGGCTGTTCCTACCTGGCAAGGTAATAAGCTGTGGAGTCCAAGGGCGAGCTGTGCAGAACAATGATGCCCTCTGTATGTCTAGCGCGTCATTCCAAACACATTCCTCAGTGAATATCCACTTCACTTTTGTAAGATCTTTGGGATGAGAGTGACTGCAGATCATTTACAGGTAGAGAAACTGAGGCCCGAGAGACAACCTCATTACTGAAGACAGCACTGAAAGCCAGCACAAACCAGCACTGGGAAAGTGCAAAGGTCTGAGAGCTTTGAGATCCATCATGACATGCCCTGGAGATGCAAGGCACCGGTGTTGTAATTCTCATCATTATCCATCCTTCCAAAATTATCCGGCATTTGCCATGTGCCAGATGTACATCTGAGCTCTAGGAAGTAGGCATCTGGGGTGAATACAAAGACAAATGACGCCCATCGAGGAAAGGGAAATGTACCGGGAGTGGAATGTCTCAAACAAACCTGTACCACACAATGGGAGTCCAGGGGAGGACAGCCTGACCCCATTCTGTAAGAGGAAGGAAGAGAGGGCATTTGGGCTGAAACTTGGAGGGCTTCACTGGATGGAGAAGAAGTGAAGGGCCATTCCAGGCCAAAGGAACAGCATGCCCAGACCCTGGAGGTGGGATAGATCATGAAGGGACTTTAAAGGCAGTGGGATCAGCCAGGACCAATTGGCCAAAGAGCCTCATAGGCCTTGCTCGGGAAGAGAAACTTCCCGGGAGGCCAACAACAGACACATTTCCATCAGGGGCATTAAATGGGAATGGCAGGATCAGATTTAGGAGTCAGGAGGACCGGGTCAGGCAGCAGGTTGGCTGGTGAGAGGTTAACAGGAGCACCAGGAGGCACTGAGGCCAGTGAGAAGAAGATGTAATTCCTCAGGCAAGTGACAGGAGGGGCTGAATAGGGAATCTGCTCCCATCATTTAATCTTTTACCTGCAGAGTAAATAATAGTATATGTCCTGCCTTCTTCATGAGGATTATGATAAAGTTATCAATAATAATGAGAAAATAATAAAAATAATAGCCAAAATATATTGAGTTCTTATGTATTTCATTTAAGCAAATACTTGGATAGAATTTGCTAGGCGGCAGGCATTGTTCTAAGTGCTTTACAGATACGAATCCATTTAATCCTTATAACAATCCTGTGAAATAAGGACTTTTATTATCCCCATTTTGCAGGGGAAGAAACTGAGGCACAGAGAGGTTAAGTAACCCACACCAGGGCACATGGGTGGTAAGTAATGGAGCTATGATTTGCATCCAGACAGTCTGGCCCCAGCGCCTGTTCTTGGTCATAATGTCCACGGCCTCTTGCTTGTTACATCCCAGCACTGTGGGAAGTGCCCTGCAGCCTGTGGGTATTACTTTGGTCCTCACAATAATTTTATGAGCTGTGCACTGTTTTTATGCCTGTTTTGTAGATAAGGAAACAGACACGGAGAAGACAGATACTGTGCCCAAGGTTACACATCTAATAAGCAGCAGGGCTGTAAACTGAACCCTGGTCTGGATGACAGCAAAGTTTGTGCTCTTCACTGCTCTCCCCACCCCCTGCATGCTAAAACGATGGAAAACAGAGGGAGGGCTCAGGAGGGGGCAGCAACCTGCAAGGAAGGCTGATCAACTAAGAGTAGCAGGCAAGCAGTGGAACAGGTCTTGCCTGGTGGGATCTTCCCACCCAGAGTTAAGCAGAGAAGAGAAAAGGCAAATTCCCTTCTTTCCCCGCACCCCTGGCTCAGTCTGGCACACAAATCAGGCCCTGTTGGCCAAGCAGCAAAACACCCGATCCCTTGGCGGTGAGGGTCTACAGGCCTCAGCCCGGAGAACAGGAGGTGGAGAACAATGGTATCTTAGTCAGGCCCAGGCCTCGCTGATCGGTCCTGGCAAAAACAAGATGTCAGCGAGGAACAGCTGTAAATCCCTGTGACAGCAGCTCCCAGGCCCGGGGCACACTCTGAGCCCCGCTGGAGCCACCGTGTCCAGAGCCTTCTCCTGCCACATCTCGCGACTGAGAGCCCTGGCCTGGGGCCTGATCATGGAACCATTCATCTATGGACAGACCTCATAAGGAGGACAGCACACAGGAAGTTTTGCAGAAGAAAAGAGAGCTAAAAAATACATTCACCAAGGTTCAGCTGAGACCAGACCATCTAGGGCAGTGATTCTGAAGCAGGAGGGCCAAACCCCACCAGGGCATGTGAGAGGCTCTGGGGGATGCGTGGACCTGGAAGGAGCACTTACGAGAAGCTGTGTATCACAATAGCCAAGGGCATGGACTTTAAAGCCAGACTTCTTGGGTTCAAATTTCAGCCTGCCCACTTACTAGCTGGGAGCCTCCACATGCTCCTTAATCTCTCTAGGCCTCCATTTCCTCACTTGTCATCAATCAGGCTGTTATGGGGATTACATGACTTAATATACAGAAAGCTCTGAGGACAATGCCGGACACCTAGGCAGTGCTATATATGTGTTTATTAAATAAGAAAAACGGGCTGGGGGAAACAGGAGACATCTTATGCCTGGTGGTGGAGGAAACCATAATAACTAGGTTCATGGAGGCAGGGGGCTGGGATGAGCTGTTTCTATTTCTTTTGAAAGAGGTGAAAATTTTTTAAAGTTACTGATTTAGTGTCACGGTAAAAGAGTGCTATTCAACAACACTGTTCAACACAGCGACTATACAAAGCAGAACCACAGCCTTAGAGTATGGAGTGGCCTAGAAGCTCTGGAAACTCCTGAGAGAGTCTATACTCAAATTTTCAAAATTCACACTCAGACATGTCTGAGATCATCTAGCCCACACCCAGCCCACGGAACAGGAAAAGAATCACGTGGAGAAACAGAGAAGGGCCTTGTCCAAGGTCACATCGCCAGCTGCTGTAGAGAAGGGAGTAAGAACCAAGAGCCACTGGAGCTGGGCCATCTTACACGGCACAGGCTACTGGTCTCGCCCCAGGAAGGCCGAGAGCTCAGCATCCAGGTCCCAGCCTGGTTGAAGCAGCCGCCACCCTGAGCTGGTAGGGCCTCCTAGTGTGCTAGCCCCAGCCCACGTGCTGTGACCAGCACCTGCCGCCAAGCTCTGGCAGGCTTTGGAGGCCTCGGGCCCAAGTCCCTCTTTCGGAAGTGGGGGTTAGGGGCCTCACCTCCTACGCTTTCACACCCAGAAGTGGCTCCAGGTCTGGGCACTAGTCCAGGAAAAGCAGCCCAAGAAGTTCCACAGCCTCACTTGTCTAGTCCAGACTGACTCCTGGTTCCTGACTTAAGCCAGTGTCTCCATTCCTGAAACTGGCATATTAGGGAAAGAGGTAAATCCCCAAATCTCAGTGGCTCAGTGCAATCAAAGTCCAAACTAGGTGCTCCTATCCCTCCAGGAGTGGCTCTCCTCTAAGCAGAGATTGGAAGAACCCTTGTACTCTGACACTTTCCACCCCTGGCCGCCAAGACAACAACTGGCTGCTTCAAACCAACGGAAGGGCAAGGCGCATGGAGCACGTGCCCATGAGGTTCTTATGGGCTGGCCTAGAAGTGGCAGTTTTATCCCTTCCACCTGCCTTCCATTGGCCAGAATTAAGCCACATGGCCACACCTGGCAATAAGGGACACTGAGAGGTATAGTCTAGCTCAGTGGTTATAGTCTAGCTCAGGGGTGGGCAAACTTTTTGACTTGAGGGCCACAATGGGTTCTTAAACTGGACCGGAGGGCCAGAACAAAAGCATGGATGGAGTGTTTGTGTGAACTAATATAAATTCAAAGTAAACATCAGTACATAAAAGGGTACGGTCTTTTTTTTTTTTTTTTTAGTTTTATTCATTTCAAACGGGCCGTATCCGGCCCGCGGGCCGTAGTTTGCCCACAGCTGGTCTAGCTCTTTGTTATGGAGTGGGGCCACAACATTAGTAACAAAGAAACAGAATTTCGGGAGGATGAGGCCCAGAAATCAGGATTTCAAAAAGATTCCCAGATGAGTCTAATGTGCAACTAAGGTTGAGAACCCCTGGTCTTGCTGTTTGCCCAGGAATTAAAAGAAATAGACTTTGGTGGAAACATCAGCCATTTCTGCTATAATTGACATCACAGCTGTGCTCTATGGAGCTTGATGGTCCTATCTGGAACCCCAGCTTAAGTCAACGGCTTGCTCTGCAGGCAGACTTAAAAGGGAATCTGATGGCCCTCGATGTCCGAGCTATGACATGCAGGGAGGAGTGCCAGGGACAGAACTCACTGAGGACAAGGACTGTGCCATGTCTCCCTGGGGCAGTGATGGCGAACCTATGACACGTGTGTCAGCGGTGACACGCGAACTCATTTTTTTTGGCTGATTTTTCTTTGTTAAATGGCATTTAAATATATAAAATAAATATCAAAAATATAAGTCTATGGTTGCAACTATGGTTGCAAATATCAAAAAATTTCTATATGTGACACGGCACCAGAGTTAAGTTAGGGTTTTTTAAAATGCTGACACGCCAAACTCCAAAGGTTCACCATCACTGCCCTGGGGCATCCCCAGCACTCCTGGCACATGGCCTGCACAGAGTAGCCCTCCCCTCATACATGTTTGCTGAATAGAGAGAGGGGACGAATGAGACCTGCAGGTGTGCCAGGCAAGAGGCCTGTGGCAGGAACACTGTGGCTTGACTCACTAAAGCTTTGCAGCTGGGGTTCCCAGGCCACTCCTCAGCTTTGCAGGAGGAACCAAGAAGGGGACAGACAGAGCCATCTCCCCTCCAGGCCCAGCTCTCACATCAGAGGCAGACTCTCAGGCCATCTGTGTGGAAAGCAAGCAAGACCTGTTTCCATTTTATTTCCTAACTAGAGGCCCAGTGCATGAAATTCATGCACGGGGGGGGGGGGGGGGGCGTCTCTCAGCCTGGCCTACACCCTTATGCAGTCCAGGAGCCTTCAGGAGATGTCTGACTGATGGCTTAGGCAGCAGTTGGACATCCTTAGCACTGCCGGGAGGTGGGAGAGATTCCCACCACCGCCACTGCACTCACCATCCATGAGCCCGGCTTCTGGCTGAGTAGCGCTCCCTCTGTGGGAGCACACTGACCACCAGAGGGCAGCTCCTGCTTTGAGCGTCTGTCCCCTGGTGGTCAGTGCACATCATAGCGACTGGTCATTCCGCCATTTGGTCAATTTGCATATTACCCTTTTATTATATAGGATTCTTCGTGTTCTTTGTCCCACAGATAGGAGAAACCTCAGAAGAAACATTCTCCCTTCCCCACTGCAGCGCTTTAAAAACAGGGTGCCCAGGGAAAATACTGGAAGGGAACAAACACCTTGCCTTCAGGGGACAGAGAAAGGATTCCCCCAAGAGGGGCCAGCACAGGGGAAGGAACAAGCAGCAAAGACAGCTATTAGTTTGCTCTGTGACCTTGAGCAAGTGACACATTCTCTGGGTCTCCATTTTCTCCCCATCTGTCAAATGGAGATAATAAATGAAGTTAGAATGAGGGAATCAACGTTTAAATGGTTCTAGAATGCATAACGCTTTGTACGGGAACATGAGGTGTTATTATCCACTCACCCTTCCTGCCTCTCCAGCAGATTCAGAGGTTTGATAACAATTACAATCTTGGCTCAGGCTCCATCTTGAAGAGCAGAAGCAATGCAGCAGCCTCCACATTTAAGAGGTGGGCACTGGGCACAGGCCTGTGCCAAAGCAGCCCGGTATGTTCTGGGACACATGCTCTAATCAAGGAATAACGAGCAAAATAACGAGCTGTGATCCATGAGGGACTCCCACTGCATTCATCAGAGGCCAGCTCTCATAGACTCAAATGTGATATTTGTTGGATGGTGAGGGATACACAGTCCAAAAATCACAGAATTATATAGTTGGCCAGGACCCCAGGCCTAGGGGTGAAATCAGCTAGTTCCCAAGTAAAAGTCAAAAAACAATTCAATTTCCCTCTGACCTGTGAAAGGCAAAACAGGTTTATTTCTATCATCACTTCTTCGGTTTGGGATCTTCAGCAAATCACTTAACCACCCTGGGCCCCAGTTCCCCCCTCACAGTTGTACAAAATGGGAAAGCACTTCAGTAACTAAAGACACAGTTCAAATAAAGGGTATTTCTTGCTATCGATGATCAAATGTCCAACCTATGAATCCCCTGCAGCGTTCTCAGAGTCTCTCACAGAAGACAGGGGTTCCCATTGTCTTTCTGCGGGAACTGAATTCACTGGGGTGGGGCCAACCTGTCCTGCAGCCAACACAGAATTCTCCCCCGAGACGAACAGGAGAGAAGACCCTGCTGGGATGAGACAGCAGAGACGGGAACACCTGCAAACTTAATTCAAAGCAGAAACAAGAGCAAAGATCATCTGCATCTGGTCCAACTCCTGCAAGGACTGCGTCCAGGTTCCCAGGTGCCTAACTCCACAGACTGGTTGACATCCTGCTTCAAGTCCTCCTGGCCCAGCAGAACCACCAGGCGAGGCCTGAACCAAGGGCATGGAGAACTCAGGACAAAGCAGGGGAAGATGAGAATAAAGAAAGACAGGCAGTGTCCAGGCCTCCTTTTCTCATTGCCATCACTGTGCATTTACTTGTTCTGTTAGAAGCGCGAGGGGAGGTGGAGGAAGGGGGGTGTCAGTGGGAATCTAGGGTTATTCTGTGTAACATTTCACTTCATAGTCTTCTCTTGCCAAGGAAGGCAGCAGCTGTTAAGCACTGTCCTTGCCACAAGCCCTGTGGCATTTCTACGCCAGCATCAACTCAGAATCTTTCTCCCCCAGAGCGTCCATTCCTTCCCATCCTACCCCACCCCCACGCTTTCACCTGGACCTGCTTCTATTCAGGAGAAATCCCTGGTAGAAATGGTTTCTAATCCTCGAACAATGGAAAATTCAAACAAGGCTAGAGATCCCTTTGTCTGCTAGAATGAGCTGTGTGACAGAGGACGAAAAGCCAGATACATCTCACTTGATGTGTCTGACAGTTAGGAAAGCTCAGCAATCCATCTCAGAACCATTTTTTCAAAAGGCCCTGGATTCCACCAGCCACTGCCCTGGACAAACGCTTCATCTTCGACTCTAAGCCAAGGCAAGACCAGGCTTCATCAGATCAGCAGCATTTGATCTGAAAATAATACCTTCTTTCGACATTCATGGATTACAGGAATTATGTCTGGTAAAGCTACCTATACCGCCATCATGGCAAAGGACATTCAGCCGAGAGGAATAATTACACAGTGAAATGCTATCAAACCCGCAAAATGAAAGCAAGGCCACCCATCACTCCAGAAGCCAAAGCCTTGAGGTTGGTCTGACAGTGGAAAAAAACAGACAATTCCTAAGAATTTTCCTGCCTCCCTCCGTCCCTTGAGCCTGTAACCCATACTCGGGGAGGACAGGGGATGGTGTGTGTGTGTTGGGGGCGGGGGATAGTTACATGCAGCCTTCTATGATGGGTGCATATGCCCCAGTTTGCCGTCACTCCTATGTTTTCTGACAAGCCGTTGTTTCCAGCTAAAATTTTCCACTCCTGGACTCAACCCAAAGGTGAGTTTATTTTGGAAAGTCTGAGCCAAATTTTTCTGCCACTAGAATTATAAGCAGGTGAAATAAAGGTTGATGCTTCTCCCCAACTAAAATTATGTCCCCAGAGTGCAACAATAGTTCAGGCCCCTGGAGTTACATGGAGCCAAGCTCCACAGATCCAGAGACAGTCTGCAATAAGCGTGGAATAAAACGATACACCTCCCAAAAGAATACTGAGCAAGGAACTGAAATGGAACGTATCCAAATAGTGATGACAGCGAGTCCCAGGCACTTGTAAGCTTTATACTTCGCAAAAGGCTGCACTCCGTTGGCGCCTCAGTGCCACACAGCTGCCTTGGGGATAAGAGGAGACCTTCTATGCTCCCATCCAACAGTGGTAAAATGGGAGCTAAAAATGTGGCACTGAACTACAAAGGGTTGGGCAAAACTAGGTTTACAGTTGTTTGTATGAAAAATCTATATATATAAAAGGCTAAGTGTCAGTCCATCTGACCAGTAGCTATGACATGCACTGACCACCAGGGGGCAGACACTCAACGCAGGAGCTGCCATGATGCGCACTGGCCATTTAAAAATAAACAGCACCGCGGACCTGGCACCCACAAACCAACACTCGGCTTCCCCCAAGTGGGACACAGGCCCTGCCACCACACCGGAGCAACACCCCACCAAATCACAGCCAACGCTGCAAAGACCCCATGGCACAAAATGCAGGCCACAGCCCAGCCCAGCCCGGAAACGGTGGCTGTGGGCACTGGGTAATGATGTCACATAGCAACACCCAGCTTCCTCTCCCTAGCTACTAGCCTCCTTGGAGTTTCTTCAGCCCAGGAACCCGACTTGCTTTATAGCCAGGTGCAAACATTTTACAATTTAACTAAATGTTTGTGAAGCGTTTTCCCATGCCTCATCTCATTTGATCTTCACAGAAGTCCTGGTGTAGGTAGGTACAAGACTGGGTAGAATCCTATTTTCTTTTCATTAGCAAGATGTGAATAGCAGTATTAAAATATTTCTTCTAATTAATTTCTTTTAAATGTGCACAAATCTGTGCAGTGGGACACTAGTAATATAATAATTAATAAATAATAATACATGAATAAACTGTGTTTCATCTACTCACACCTGTAACCTACTTTTGTCCCACCCTGTATTATCAAGGTTTTTAATATTCTGTTGTTATAGTATCTTGTTTATAATCTTGACAAATTAGAGGGAAGAGGAAGACTGACATTTGCTGAGTATTCACCCATGCCCAATGCCATAGCAGGCATTACATTCTCACAAAACTTCTACAAGACTGGCATCATGATGCCTATTTTTGAGAGACAGGAGATGAGAAACCTGGATAGTTATTGCTGGGCTAGTATTGGGAATCAAGCTGCTATCCTGGCAAAGGCCATGTCACCATACCAGACTTCCAGGCTGAGGAAATTCAGACCCAAGTCACATTTCATACAGGAAAGTCACTGTAGGATTTGCTAACAAAAGCACTCAGTGGGTTCTTGTTTTCTCTATTTAACCCTAAAAAGAATGAATGAAATGAAATGGAGGTAAAATCCTAATAATTTCAAATACTATATGCTGCTCCCTGCCATGACTCCGTTGGCCCTTTTCTATGCAGATATGTCTCTGGACCTGTACCAAGTAAATGCTCAATAAATGTTGGAAGGATGGATGGATGGATCAATGGATGGATGGATGGATGGAATAATAATGTTGTCAGTAATAATGCCTCCTACTCTTGGTGGAATTTAAATCTGCACTATTCCAATCATTGGATATTTAGAGATCTATCTGTCATTTTAATACTTGCACTATAAATCAAGCTTTTAACTTTATCTTCTGTGAGCATATGGTGAAAGAATATGAATGTGTTGCTGCGAGTGAACAGGCTGCATGGTTGAAGATAGCTTTCCAAAGAATAAGACAGAAGCCCAATGATTGTCTTTTTAAAAAAACAAAACAAAACAAAACAAATGTTCTAGGAAAGAATCTTTACAGGAACAAGTGAAGCTTTCTCTTTAGGAGACAGAACTAAAGCAAATCCAAAGAAGAGTCAGTTCCGTAATCGGAAGGCCTTTGTCCTTCTAATGGGAGGTGCTCTGGAGGTGCCGCATGAGGTGCCTCTACCCTCCAGGAGCTTCTGGTCAAGTAGTTTATGGGCCACGGAATAAAAGGTAATGAAAAGGAAAGGAAATGGCAGGTGGGAACACATAACAACAATCCCCAGGGACACAGCAAATAATTACACAGAAGCTGAGGCCACACACATTTCCCCTTTACTAAGAACAGCTAAACTATAAAAAAAATTTTAAATATGATTTTCATTGATTTTTAGAGAAAGAGGAAGGGAGAGGGATAGAGAGATAGAAACATCGATGAGAGAAACATTATCCATCAGCTGCCTCCTGCACGCCCCCCTACTGGGGATCAAGCCCACAACCCGGGCATGTGCCCTGACCAGGAATCAAACTGGTGACGTTTTGATTCCTGGGTCAATGCTCAACTGCTGAGCCACACCAGCTGGGATAAACTGTAAGATTTTTAGTTAAAAATAAGAATTGAAAAGAAAAAAATAAGAACTAACTTCCTGAAGAAGAAGAAAAAAACACACCCAAAGAGCAGAAATTCCTTCCAATTCTAGTAGTTTTCAGTCTCTCTAATCTCAGTGTAAGGTTTTCAAATACTCCTTCTAAAATATTGTCTGATGAAGGAAAGGAATGGGGACAAAGAGAGGCAGTCTTTGCCCTGTTTTCAACAAGAGCAGTTCCTCTAAAATTTACTATATGTGCTGGGGTTCCCCTAGAACTTTATTTTGAAAAAGAAAAGACGAGGGGAATCCCTACAACTAAAAAAAAAAAAAAAAATCATAATTTGGATGCTACTGTTGCAGAACATGGGCTAAATCTCATTCAATAGTTATTCAACAAATACAGTATTTAGGGGACCAAGAGCAGAACTAGATGCTTTAAACAACTGACATATGGAAACAACCTAAATGTCCATCAACGGAAAAGTGGATTTTTTTGCTTTTTTTCTTTTTCTTTTTCTTTTAATCTTTATTGTTGAGTATTACAGTTGTCTCCATTTTTCCCCCCATTACCCCCCTCCACCCAGGCCTTCACCACCCTATTGTCTGTGTCCATAGGTAATGCATATATGCATATAAAATCTTTGGTTAATCTCTTCCCCCCCCCACCCCCTTTCCCTCTGAGATTTGTCAGTCTGTTCCATGTTTCCATGCCTCTGATTCTATTTTATGCATCAGTTTAGTTTGTTCATTAGATTCCTTTTTCATTTATTTTTATTTTTAGATTCAATTGTTGATAGATACATTTATTGCCATTTTGTTATTCATATTTTTTAACTTTCCTTCTCCTTTTTCTTCTTCCTCTTCTTAAAGAATGCCTCAACAAAGCTAGAAAAAATAGAAAGGAAAAAGAAGACCTAGATCCTAAAGACAAGCCTTCAGCAGGTGTAAAGCCCACAGCTCAGGATGAATACATCCAACAAGCAACTAAGCACCTTACAGCTGCTATCTCTCAGCGGTTCTCAGCCTGTGGGTCGCGAACAATGAAAATACAGCCTGCATATCAGATATTTACATTACGATTCATAACAGTAGCAAAATTACAGTTATGAAAATAGCAACGAAAATAATTTTATGGTTGGGGGTCACCACAACATGAGGAACAGTATTAAAGGGTTACGGCATTAGGAAGGTTGAGAACCACTGCAGATGATCCCTGTAAGAACTGCTTGTAATGGCAGGTATTAACAACCCTATCTTATAGACGAGGTAACTGACAGTGAGAAAATACACATCATATGTCCACGAGCGGGGACCAGAATGCCAGACCACCTGACACCAAAGCCTCCTCACCAGCTCTGAAACCAGCTTGATCTCTGCATCCATCTGCAGGGGCTGACTCCCCACTTCAGGTTTATTCCTCTTGGTATTGACTATTCCTAAATTTTAGATGCCAAGGGAGGAAGAAAGAAAATAATCTAGACTCATTGATATTTCTAAGAATCCGGATGTTTTCTAACGCAAATGTAAAAGACAGGCCTCTAACAGCCTAGAATTTAAATAGGAATAGGAAGCAGCCGGGACCAATGAGACGACTTCTGCTTTCATCTGGGGCCATGCCTGGGTTAACGTGTGACGTGGGCAAAACTTGCTTTCTTCACTGTTATCCCTTCTGGAATGCCTCTTCTGTACATCAGTCCTTGACTGCCCCAGTAAGCTCTGCACAAAACTGCCCCTCTAAAGGATCAGTCATTGGTGTGTCTGTGGGTCACTGTGACCCACGTTCCAGGGCACCAGCATTTGAAAGCTCTGTCCTCCAATAAGGGGTGAAGACCTGACCATCAGAGGACTGAGAGAGACATTTTCTTTTAACACGGAGAAGAGTGGCTATCAGTGTTATATACATATAAGGCAACCCAATTTCTTTGAGTTCTAGTTTTTTTCAAAAACAGAAACATTGAAACATACATACAACCCCCCTAAAAAAACAACAACAAAAGGAAACCTATCCCTGCTTTCTATCCAGGAAGGTCAGATTAGTTACTGTTCACTAGGCATCTATTATGTCCCAGGCCTTGTTCTGGGTATAAATATATTATCTTTAATCTTCACAACAACCCTTCATTTTCTTCTTTCCTCACTGTTTAACTTTCCTAGGCTACCATAACAAAGAACCACAGTTGGGTGGCTTATAACAACGGAAATTTATTCTCTTGCAGTCCTAGAGTCTAGAAGTCTGAGCCCAAGGTGTTGGCAGGGCCATGTTCCCTCCCAAGCCTCTAAGATGGGATCTTAACTTGCCTCTTCCAGCTTCTGGAAGCCCTGGCATTCATGATCTTGTAGCAGCAGAACTCCAATCCCTGCCTCCATCCTCATATGGCATCTACTCCGTGTGTCTGTCTGTATGTCCAAATATCCCCTTTGTATAAGTATATTGGATTAGAGCCCACCCCAAAGACCTCATCGTAAGTTAACTGCGTCTGCAAAGACCCTCTTCTAAATAAGGTCATATTCTGAGGTGTTGTAGGTTAGGACTTTAACATATCTTTTGGGGGGGGGGGGGACACAACTCAACTCATAACACCCACCTATGAGGGACAGTGATGACCTCAGGTTCTACAAGGTCCTAGTCTAAGCAAAGTTCAAATTCATTTCCTTGATTATCCTCAGGCAAACAGAAGCACGAACTTGAATATCTTGAAAAAATCCATTACATCAACAAATAACAGTACTAGGCTTCTTCCTATAGTTCCCTTGGCTTCAGATCTCCTCTCTCCCTCCTTTACATCTCAGCTCAAGAATCCTGACCCCAAGGAGCCCTCCCTGACCTCCCAGACCAGGTCAAAACTCCCTCCCACAGAATCCCTCTGCAGGATCTCTCCCTCACTGCCCTCATCACCTTTGCAACTTTCCATTTGTTTGTGGATGATCTGATGGATGTCTCTCTATGCCAGTGGTTCTCAACCTTCTGGCCCTTTAAATACAGTTCCTCATGTTGTAACCCAACTATAAAATTATTTTCGTTGCTACTTCATATCTGTAATGTTGCTACTGTTGTGAATCGTAATGTAAATATCTGATATGCAGGATGGTCTTAGGCGACCCCTGTGAAAGGGTCGTTCGACCGCCAAAGGGGTCGCGGCCCACAGGTTGAGAACCGCTGCCTATATGCCATCAGACTGCACACCTCTAGAGGGCAAGGACCTCTTGGCTTTGCTCCCGCTAGATCCCTACCTCTTAACACAGCCCCCAACTCAGAGATTGGTCCTCTGATACTTAGAAGAAAAACTCAGGTAACCATTTCATCCTCAGCCCCAAGCAGCCTCGTTAGTTAAGTGCAGTCATTAACCTTATGACCCAAGCCTTCCGCAGGCTGGGCCCAGCTGTTGCATCCCCTGTATAGGCCAGCCTACACCTGGCAATCACTGAGAACCAGAGAGTCACCCAGTGCTGCTCCCTCAGCACCACAGCCCCAGCCCCACTGCATCCATCCCGCATCAGTGTGGGAAACCAGTGCCTTCATTCCCACCAGACACAAGAGGTGACATCCGCACTAGAGCTTTCCACTTCCCACCTTCCTCATCAATTGGCAACAACAACACATTCTTTTCAAAGCACTACCTTCTGAAGAGTCATTTTCGTACCTTTAACACCTTACTCAACCCTGTAACCACACACACAATCTGCTTCTGAAATCCTCCAAGCCCATCCAAAACATGGCAGGCTTCCTTCCGATCAACTTGAAACAGTCTCACAGCAATAGCAACCTTGGTCTGTACAGAGATAAGGACAGCTGAGCCACGTCTACAGTGACTCAGAGCCCCTCACCCACACCACCAGCCCCTCAACCAAGGGGCTCTGTGTGGTACCCCCATCTGGCCATTCCTTCACCCCTTCACTTTGCCACACATTATAACTCACTCACCCCCTCCCTCAGCCATCGTTTATTGAGTTCTTATAATTTCAGTGGGACCATTTGAGAAGCTGGAGTTGACAGAGGCGGGGAAAAGCCCTTCTTGTTCCTGTATTCCAGCACCTAAACTGTGGAGAGACACAAATAAGGAATCAAATAATGAGAAGGCATGGGGTAAATGCCCCAACACAGGTATGCGCAATGGCTACAGGGGCCTTACATCTCTGGGGACTGAAGGAAGCCCTCTTCTGCCTGTGAAGCACAGTAACACCAGGAGGAGGAGGAGAGAGGGCAGGGAGGTGTGAGGCAGAACTTGCAATCGGAGGGAAAGAAAAATATGTTATGAGCAAACCACACCACTTTCCTGTGGTGTAGGGTGTCCAGTAACAACAGAAATAGATGAAGCTAAAAAAGATAAAACCAGGAGCCAGTTTATAATGGGTCTTGGAATTAGCTGACAAGGTGTAATTTGTTACTACTTCCTGGACAATACATAAATTTTAACCTAATACAAACGGTGAATGTTTAAGTTCATGGATGCGCATTCTCTCAAAAGGGGTGTGAGCACACATACCTCTCGATATACTGCCTGTTCTGTTCACCTCTGCACACAAAAACAGACTCAAAGAGACTACGGGTCTCGGCCACATGACTGCCCTGGGTCACCCTCGGGGCTTTCTCAGATGGGCTATTTTTTCCAGATGAGTGCCTAGGACACATGCATTTGCCATCATGCCCAGATACAAGAACTTGGATTTGAAAACCTGAACCTCTTCCATGCTGTTTCCTGCTTACAGTTGCAGACCTCCCTCCCCATCTCTTCCTCTTTCCTCTTCCTTTGTCTTTTCCTTTATAATATTTTTTTCTGTGTTCACTGTAGTCTGCAACAGCTGCTCAATTGCACATATCTGGGAAGTCCATTAACTTGCTGTTTACTTGAGCTCCACACCATTAGCAGAGATGCTGGGCAAAATCAATCTTCTCATTCCCCACCCCCACCTCCAGGAAGCCATAGGCCACTCCCTCCACACAGATTCTTCCCTTCACTCGCACCCCCAACGGCACAGTTATGTTTCATATCAAGCCAGATTACATTAAAATAAGATTCTAGATACAATTTTGAATTCTGGTAGAAAGATTCCACCAAACTCACCTACCAGTATTCTGGGTACTTTAACGACAATCCATAAAGAAAATAATCACACACAAAATCCTATTTTAACCACTTGTCCAGAAGCTTGCCCACAAAATGAGTGTGGGCTGCCTGACACCCAGCCAAACATGACATTTGCCTGTGGCACCTGATGGAGCATGTGTGGAAAACAATCCAGTACAGACTGGGGTCCACTCCAATTGTAGCTGCCTAGAAACTGGAAATAAGTCTACAGGGAGATGACACGCTCAAAAGCTCACTGGAAACAGGTCTCTTTCTTCTGTCAAAAGGCTGTTCTTCATTCACTCTGGCTGGAAACGCAGTGCTCAAGCGTTTCAATGTCCTCAATTTCTTTCACTGTCAAAATCAAATACACACACAATGAAAGAACCTGGGGACAAATTCTAAACACTTGCAGAAATACATGGGTGCTGATTCATTTTTTAAAAAGCTCATCGGGAATTGGGGTGGTGAGCTGAGCTGGTCTGACCATTCAGTCCAGAAATGAGACCCTCAAGGGAAGGGTGGAGCTCTGAAACAGGAAGCTCCTCCTATTCTGCTCTTAGGAATGGAGGCAGGTGAGGATCAAGGGCATCCAGGTGAAGATGGTACTGCGTGGAAGCCACCTACCTTGGGAGGTAGCCAGGGCTGGTGTAGAAAAAGGGGTTGGAGATGCCACCTACATGGCGCCATGCAGCCCACGCTGGGCAAAGAGCAGAAGCCTGTTCTCTGTTTGTCCCTTCAACTTCTTTTTTATATATACATATATTATTTATTTATTTCAGAGAGGACGAGAGGGAGTGAGAGATAGAAACATCAATAATGAGAGAAACTCATTGGTCAGCTGCCTCCTGCATGCCCCACACTAGGGATCAAGCCTGCAACCCAGGCATATGCCCTGACCAGGAATCAAACCGTTATCTCCTGGTTCATGGGTCGACCTCAACCACTGAGCCACTCCGGCCGAGCTCCCTCTAGCTTCTTTGCTTTTGTAGGGGGATGGGGAATTCTGTTTGTTAATTCCCCTCTAGTTTGGTTTGGCTTTTGAGAGCAAACATCTTTATTTGCCCTGACTAGATGAAGAAGAAAATGGATTTTCACCCCAAATTTTGGCCAAGACCAATAGAGGATCAGAGCATCATTAGTAGGCAGAAAAGGGTAATACTAGTGTCAGCCAGACCACAGTTCTCTGGAGTTCAAAATAAAAAATAAAAAAAACTCTCAGGACCAGAGCCAAGCAGAAAGTTAGGTGTCCAGAGGACAGGGCAAGACCAGCAGAGGGGTGCACACTCTCCACCTTCCAGGCCATCCCCAGCAGACCATAGGCTTCCAAATGAGAAACTAATCACTGGTCAGCCATATCTGAGCACTTCATTTCAGATGGGGGCCTCTTCCTGAGTATTAGAGCAAACTCCACCTTTAATCTCAGAGGATAATCCTCCCTACCACCAAGGGCATGAACGGGAGAGCCATCAGATAAGGATTTGCCTTTAGCTCCACATCAAACATGGTCCTTTTTGGCAGGTACAGAAGCCAAGGAAGAAAGACGGCCTAGGATAGAAATGAAGTAGATTCAGAGTTTTTGGGCGGGGGAACAGGAGATCTGTGATGGGGGTGGGGGTGGGGGTTGTGGTCACATGATCAGCCATGTGATCAAATACTGTCCTAAGCAATCACTTCCTGGCCCTCACCTTCATAGTCAAGGGTATTAAAACGTCTTTCTCGCCGAAGCCGGTTTGGCTCAGTGGATGGGCATCGGCCTGCGGACTGGGAGGTCCCGGGTTCGATTCCGGTCAGGGGCATGTGCCTGGGTTGCGGGCACATCCCTGGTGGGGGATGTGCAGGAGGCAGCTGATTGATGTTTCTCTCTCATCGATGTTTCTAACTCTCTCTATCTCTCTCCCTTCCTCTCTGTGAAAAATCAATAAAATATATTAAAAAAAACAAACAAAAAAAACAAACCGTCTTTCTCTGTGATGAGTCAGAAATCTAATGGCAATCCTGATGCTGAAAGAAGGGGCCAACAAGTGGCCAGATTTCACTATGTGGAGCAGTCAGCATTCTCAGTTCCCTGTGAGAAAACTCCAGAGTGGGAAAACTAGGATCCAGGTTCCCAGGTCTCCACTTACCCCCACTATCTCAGCAGCTCCCTGTCATACCTCTTACTTATTTCAGAAGGGCCTAAGTTTTTCAAAGAAAATGAAAAGATGATGCCAAGTGGCACCTTCACCCACCATGTGGCCCTGTGGATTCTCCCCTAATAGGCTGTGAGAAGATGAGACATGGTTTTGGGGGGTGGGGAGGACGATAGCAAATCTTAAGACCTGAAATGGAGAAACTGGAGAAGCAAACAGGAGAGCAAAGACCCACAAACCATTTCAACCAAAATGCAAAATCCGAGGGCAAGGGGAGAATGGGTGTAGTGCGTTCACTGCCTCCTGCCAAACTTCCCACAGGGAACTGAAAAAGCAAGGTGTCTCTTTTGTGGCCCCAGCAAAGCAATTGCAAGGAAGCGCAGCTGCTATTTGACAAGGCCCCAAAATGCCTTTTTCATCATTTAAAATAAGTCATTATTTTAATCACTGATGTGTATAATAAACTCTTGTCAGGCTGGCATTAAAATCTGTTTATTTTCTCTGCTCTACCAGCCCTTGCATCCCACAAGTGTGGCACATGTTCTGTTCTTGTTATTTTAGGCTTTTCTTCAAGGAGCTCTGTGATGGGCAGTTATCTTGTCAAGTGGCAGCACATTTATCTAACACAAACGCCATTTCCCTGAAGGAAAGGAGAGAAAAACTGGAATGAATGGCCTCTCAACCTCCAGTCTGGGACTTGGTTCTCTTCTGTGGGTGGTGATGGTTTCATTAAAATCACCATGGGAATCGGGAAAATGCAAAGAGGAATTTTATCAAGATCCTTAAGGGCTGAGGGCAAGAGACCAATGTGAGGGGAAAAGAAGAGAAAATCTGAAAAACAGGTTTTTCCCCTCAAGCTCTAGAGTAGCCTGCATTCTGCATGATTTGGAGAAATAAACCCAAGCGCCCGAGGGAAGTCTCCTGACAGAGCGAGCATAAACAGGAAGGAAGAACTGCCTTCTTGTGAGCTCCACAGGCAGGGAACACGGCCAAGGTATCTTGCATGAGTCCGTTAGCTCTTCACAGCCAAACTACAGTAGAAAGGAGGACAAGTCTCTTTCCAAAACACTGACTTCCTCCTGTGACCCCTTTTCTATAACCTCCAGAAGCTCCCAGTCACTCTCAGGAAAAAGTCCACACTCTTCAGCCTTGTCTTCAAAGCCCTCCATAAACCAGGTTCACTCTAACTGATCACCATTCACTCCCCAATACAATCCCCTCTGGCCTGGCCAATCTTCTCACTGTCTCATGGACTCGCCATGTTGTTTCTAGCATGTTGGCTATCAACCCGAGAGGATATTGCATTTCTTCCCTATCTATGCAAACCACCCATCATTCCAAGTCCCATTTTTGTCTTCCATGAAGCCTTTCTCAACCACTCTAGCCATCATCGAACTTGCCTCTCCTTTCTGAACCACAAAACTAGCACGTCTGCATTTGCCCAAGAATTCTTGTCTCCCCAACCTGTGTAGCACATCCTCCAAGTCCCATGTAAGTCCCATGAAGGGAGGAAACCCAACACTCTCATATCTGTTAGCACTTAACCTGAGGCTGGACACGCTCTTGTCTTTGGTACCCAATAAGCATGGCAAGGGGTTGAGGTTACACATGCAAGGCGTCCTGACCTCTCCTTACTCTTCTGTCCCATCCCCTAGATCAGTGATGGCGAACCTTTTGAGCTCGGCGTGTCAGCATTTTGAAAAACCCTAACTTAACTCTGGTGCCGTGTCACATATAGAAATTTTTTGATATTTGCAACCATAGTAAAACAAAGACATATTTTTGATATTTATTTTATATATTTAAATGCCATTTAACAAAGAAAAGTCAACCAAAAAAATGAGTTCGCGTGCCACCTCTGACACGCATGTCATAGGTTCGCCATCACTGCCCTAGATCCAGATTCCAATGTAGAAATTCAGATGGAAAGGGAGGGAGGGAGGAGGGGGAAAGCATAGTTGTTCTCTTGGATGGTGACAGATGGAAATAGTTATTTCCAGGTCAGGTTCCTATAGCACTGTTGTTTCCCAGATGAGACATTTCTTTGGCTTTAGTGTGGGGGCTAGAGAAGGCCTATCTGGGATGTTAGAATTATCCCTTAGTTTGGGAAACTCCATAAAAGGAAAAAGCCAGGCAATCTGTGGGGAAGCTATTGGTGCTTGGATGTGAGCCTTCAGTCCCCATGTCAGTGAGGTACAGCAGAGGTCAATAATCGCAAAACTCTGTGTCCTCACAAGTCAACTAGTTGGTCTCCAGTCTTCAGGGAGGGATGTGGAGCCCACCTCCAGAGAGACACTTCAGAAATCTCCACGTGATTCAGACTTCATTCACACAATGCCTCCCTTGTATTCGTCTCAAGATTCCCTTGAGTCTCAGTTAATCTTGTCCCTTTGTCCCTGTTCCCAATCTCATAGCCTGCTATCATTTCCAGAAATCAGTTCATTAAATAATCTTCCTCTCTTCTCTGTTCTCCTAACTAAAAATTCATTCTCGACTCTACTCCTTCAGGTTACCATTCCTTCTCTGTTCTCCTTCCCAAACTCTTCCAGAGTGAGAGTCTGCCCTCACTCCCTTACTTCCATCACTAGCCCAGCTTAACCTCTTGCAATCTGGATTCTGGCCCCAAACACTTCAATAAGAGTTTTCATGCAATCAGCCTCTGAGACAGAACATCAACTGTCATACCTGTCAGTCTCCTCTTCATTTTTCTCTCCCTAACTCAAGGCAGGATGCAGCCCCACTGGTGTACTGTCTGTCTCCTCTCAACTCTCTCCCCTTGCCTTTCCGACCTGAGCTATCTTCTACCCTTATCCCTATCCTGGGCATTCCTCAAGGTCTGGCCCTTGCCCTGCTTCTCTTCTGCCTCTGTCCACTCTCTCTGTAGGTCACTTCATCCACTCCTATGATTTCAACTATTACGCTGGCATTCCTGGTCCAACCCTGACCTCTCCTCCAGATTGCCAATCTCAAGTTTCTAACTTTTTGTTGGGCACCTATGCCTGGAGCACAATTATCTCAAACTCAACATGTTTACAAAAACAACAACAACAAAAAAAACACCATTAATTTTCCCTTTGAAATTTGCTTTCCTCCCAAGCTCCCCAGCCTGTCTAAAGGCATCACCATCCTTCCAGTCAACTCCACCATAAATCTGAGGGTCATCTCTCCTCTGACCACCCCCCGGTCATCTATTTGCCACCTTTCATCACCTCCCCCGACCCCTGCCCCACTCCCCATGATCTGTCCCCGACTTCTCATTCCACCACCACTTCCAAGTTCAGACCCTCCTGAGCTACCCTGGCCTCCTGTGGAATCACTCAACTGACCTCCAGGCTCAAGATTTCAATCCTTCCCTCACACTTATATCAGAAGCCTCTTTCTTCCCAGGTCTGACCCAGTGTGCTTTTCCCAACTTTGCTCACACTCAGCTTGAAATGCCCTCACTGCCCATTTCTTGGTAACTAAAACCCACCCATGCTTCAAGGCTACATGCCAAGACAAACTCCTCCACAGAGCGTTTATAAAACATCAGTTCTGCATCACATTACAGATGTGTGTTTGGTATTCACTGGAGTGTGTATCTGCATGTGTTTGTGTGTACATATACGGATGTGTATCTCCCTCCTTGGACCTTTTCAGTACTGGTTTTGCCATCATTTTCCATTAGTTTCCCCACTGAATTGGAAGCTTCCTGAGGACAGGTGGTATTGTGTCCTCCAAAAAGATACGTTTAAGTCCTAACTCCCCCACCCCCCGGCCCTGCCCCGTCCATCCTTCCTTCCCCCCCCCCCCACCCCCCGCTCCTCGTGCGAACGCACACGCGCGCGCGCGCGCGCGCACACACACACACACACACACACACACACCAGTGAATGTGAACTTTTTTGGAAAGAGGGTCTTTGCAAATTTAATGAAGTAAAGATGAGATCATTAGGGCGGGCCCTCTATCCAGTGACTGTTTGTCCTTATAAGAAGAGGACAAGACAGAGAGAGGGAGGGAATGCAGCCATGTAAGGACAGAGCCAGAGCCTGAGGTTCTGCTGACACCAGCCAAGGAATTCCTGGGACTACCAGAAGCTGGAAGAGACAAAGAAGGATTCTCCTAGGAATTTCAGAGGGAGCACGGCTGGCCAACACCTTGATTTCAGACTGATGGCTTCCAGAACTGTGAGAGAATAAATTTCTGTTGTTGTAAGCCACCCATTTGTGGTATTTCGTATGGCAGCCAGAAACTAAGAGAGGTGGATACTATGTCTTAATTCCTCCTTATGGACTCTCAGAGTTTCCTGAAACTCATGAGCTTCGTGGTGAAGTCATGAACAAAAATGAACAATGCACACCAAGGAACTTTTGCCATGAGTGCCGATTTTTTTTTTTTTAAATCATCCCTTAGACTTGAACTATAGTCATACTTAAAACCATCATTTCCCAAGACAGACTGACTGACCCGCACTCACTAGAACCTCAGATCTGTGTTTTGTGTTCAGAGAGAGAACGAGATGGGCTGAGTTTAAGCCACCTGTATCCTCCTCACCTGGCCTCCCGATACATCGGGAAATGTTGGCCAAGCCGCTGGCTGGGCTGCAGGTGTGCTCTCCAGGACAGCGAGGCTTTCCTTGTGCAAAGCTGTGACCTTGTTACTAAGCTACTGATCTCCAATCCCAGCCAACAGAAAGGAGATTCATTTAAAGGGGTGTGCAGAGAGGAGGCTGATAAAGACAGCGTCTCTCCTCGCACCCGAAGTGAAGCAGGGCACAATTATCAGCGTGTCAATGCTGACCCCGGCCTGCTTTCAACTCAACCAGTGGACACTTGAACCGAATGCCTTTCAGGAATGAACAGGCTGGGCAGAAGGCAGCTGAATCAGCCGGAGAGCAAGTTTTTCTCATTTCTCTTTATTGAACAAACACTGCAAACCAAAATGTGGGGGGCCTTCTGAGAAAAACTTCTGAATAGAAAGAGGGGAGACCCGCTCTGAGCCCATGTTACTCTGTTTGTCTGTCTGCACCAGCATGATGGCCATAAATAACACTCATGAGTCACAAAGAAAATGCACAATCTCTCTGGAGACACAGCCCACTGTGTCTGCTGTGTCTGCAGCAGCAGGTGTACCTACCCTGTTACTGTGGGGCGGGTAGTGGCAAAACTACCATCCCTGCCACAAAAATGCAAATGGCCTATTCTTCCCTGTGCAAGTTGGAAGGGAGAATTGCCCAGCCCAGCTACTGACAAGCACGCTCACTGGTCTCCAAAGGCCCCACCCGGGCCTGGTTACAGCCTTAGATCCTCAGTCCGGAGAACCTGAGGCTCCCCAGGCAGGTGGTTTTTAAGAAAACTAATACCTGCCTTAATAGAAGGAAGTCCAGCCGAAACCGGTTTGGCTCTGGATAGAGCGTCGGCCTGCGGACTGAAAGGTCCCAGGTTCGATTCGGTCAAGGGCATGTACCTGGGTTGCGGGCATATCCCCAGTAGGAGATGCGCAGGAGGCAGCTGATCGATGTTTCTCTCTCATCGATGTTTCTGACTCTCTATCTCTCTCCCATCCTCTCTCTAAAAAATCAATAAAATATATTTTAAAAAAAAATAGAAGGAAGTCCAACCAAGTTCAGGCTTTTCCCATGACGACCACTATGAAGCTTTTTGGTAAATATTAAACATACAATTCTTCCCAAAATGAATGTGCAGGGTTCTACTTAGCTGGCACCCTAAGGTACGGGCTTCCTAGCTGAGCCTGGGCCCAGGCTGCTATTCTAAGCTGTCCCTCAGCCCAGGAGTAGCCAGGCCGCCCTCAGTGCCTTCCCACTGTCCTCACGCCAACCCCAGGAGTGAATGAGGCTTGATCAGCAGGCACAGAGGGCAATTCACTTCCACCTTCCACCTCCCGAACTCTACTAACTCTCTTATTTCCAGCTCCTACCCGATGTCCTCAACCCTGTCTTTGAGGGGTTCTTCTGCAACCCGAGTTATTTTTTAACATTTTTTAAAGTGGAAAAAAAAACAAAACCTCTAACATATATATACTGTTTTAAAAGGTAGTGAGTTTTGTCTCAAATCTGATTTAACCTTTGACCAGGAACCCAGTCATCAACAGGAATAGCAGTTCTCACATGGGTGAAATCAACACTGCGAGGGGCCTGACCCAGTGCCAGGAAATGCGCTTCCTCCCCCTCCTGCCTCTGCGGGCCGCAGGGCGTGCCTTTCATCCCTCACTTACTTCATATATGACTGTGGTCGGGGGCTCAGAACCGGTGGGCTTTTGTCTCCCAAGAGGATCAGCAAATGTGATTTGTAACTTCTTTTTTTTATTCAGACATCTTTTTAACCAAGACGTGAAAGTCAGAGAAATTTAGGGCTGTAGAGAACTGAAGAGACGATCTATGAAAATAAACCACGCATTGACAAACAGTTAAATTAATTACTGGACACGAATTACTATACTGTAGAGTCTTTCAGAAGAAGAAAGTAGATCAATATGAGCCAACGATTACAACTTCCGAAAGTGATAATGACAACAAGAAGTATGACAGTGTGTGTGACACACCCCACTCATTTTTGTAAGATATAATATGCCTATAGAATATTTCTGGAAGGATAGACGAGGAACTAGGCTAGTGGTTGCCTCTGGAGAGGGAGCTGGGAGCCTGAGATAATAGGCAGGCTGGCTTTCCACCATCTACCTTTTTACTGTTGGAATTCCTTACAATGCACATTTATTAAATCTTTTTTCAGTATTATAATATGCATAAATGTACACAAACAAACAAAGAATAGATTACATTTTAAATTTTTTACCAAGGAGAGAGATCTTAAAACTGCCTAATACCTTCATTTCACCAATGAGGAAACCGGGGTCTGGAGAATGGCCCAAGGGTGGCTCATATTGACCTACTTTCTTCTTCTGAAAGACCTCTGGCCCCGCAGTTCAGTTCCTTCTGGACTTCCACAGTATTTCCTTATTTACCGTCAGGTTCTGGTGACCCAAGGTTACCTGAAATCTACTCCCCCATTAAATGAGGCATCACTATTGTTTATTTCACTTATATTACACACTTAAAACAAGGAATTTGTGATCTGGGTATTTTTTTGTAAATCAAATTCTTATTTCCAATGTGCCACAAGAGCTGTGCTTACATGAAAAGCAAAGAAATGACCCCTAACTTGTTAGGTTTCTTTAACCCTGCCTTTCTTTGATGAGGTTTACTTTAAATAGAGCACGCTTAGAGCTCATTCGTGTCTGCAACATTTTGATCATTTTTCCTTGTGCTCTTCCGTTCTGGTCACATCAGCGCTACCTGCTTTGAAACATGAGCTCCCGAAAGCTCAGCACTGACCCTCTTATGTTGCTGATGCTCAACCAATTAATTGTGGCTCCTACAGGCATTCCAGCAGCCTTCTGAAATGACAGTCTCTGCAGCTAATGCCTCTGACACAAGGCCCAAGACGCATTTGCTATAGGTACAATTTGTGAAATTATCAGAACAAGTCGTTAGAATATATTCTTCCAACTCAGATAGGAAGCTTTATTTGAAATCCTGTTATCTGTGCCTCACTTTTTTTTCTTTCTGTTTTTTTTTTTTTTTTTTTTTTTTTACTTAACCAATGCAATACCTGAAGTGTTTTATAAGTAGGGAAATTCTAAATGCTTGGTCACTTTCAAGAAACCCATAAAATCACCACAACCATTTGGTGGTTTAGGCATTTGCCATTAGCAAAGCCCAAACCAACCCTCTATTTCTTATGCATGATATATTCATCCAAGTTAAATTATCTTCATTTTGCTAAATTCTAGCCTCTGGCATTTATAAACTCCCCGAATGGTTATTTTCTTAGGCCTTATTTTAGGTAAAGGGGCAGGGAGACAAGGAAATCTAACATGGTGTTTTTAATGCTATTTAAAAAAAAAAAAAAAGAAAGAAAGAAAGAGAAAAGCTTAAAACCAAAGTTTAAATATCTATGAATCTCAGCTTAGCTTCTTCTAGTGTTTCCCCTTTTCTGGACAGATATTAGCCTCAGACATCTTATTCTAAGGCTTTCCTATTTTTCATATTAATTTTTCTTTACCTGACCACCCATTAATTACTTGAAAATATTTCCTTCTGGCCTCCAACTGCTCAGGGACTTCCCTTAGCAATTTTCTTACATATAATTACACTGATGGGCTGTGTAACAGGTTGCATCATTATCTGAGTCAAAATAATGTTGGTGCAAAAGTAATGTCAAATCTGATGGGTCCCACCTGCTGGGATCCAAGAAGATGGTTCTAGGGGAGCTTTGCCCTTGAGGCATGCCAGAATGCCAGGCTGGATGCCCTCAAGTGGTGAGGGGAGCATCAGCCAGGGGCTCCATCTGTAGGGGCCCAATGCCAAAAAAGGCCACCAGCCTTCCCCATCACACTGGCCTCCAAAGTGCTTCCAACTTGGTACCAGAGTAGAGAAGCAGGCAGAAACCCAGCACAACTGGGCTGCCTTTGCCCTGGCGTTTCAAAGCACAGGACAATTGCTTTATAATTAGGACTCTTCCTTTTTCTAAAGCACTAAAATAACGTCCTAAATTTAGAGACTACCTTCCTTGTTCTCTCAGGTAGCCTAGCTGGTTTCTAAGATACTCTTATACCAGCCATTTCAAGTGTCAGGAAACTAGAATCTATTTCCACCTCACAGTTGAGTAAAAGGAAACAGAGTAATGAAGACATTGAGAGGGTGCAATGAATATTTTCATACATATCTTCACACATTTCTGAAGGACAACATTTCTGGAAATGGAGTTACTGAGTTAATGGCATATGCATTTTTCGTTTGCGAAAAGATTATCAGAACACCCATTATGGAAATCATTCCAATTTAGGCTCCCATTATGCATAAATGCCTAGTTCCCTCTACCCTTAATGATAACTTTTTTTAAACTTATTATTCTGATCATTTTTAAAAATAGCTTACTGTAAGTTGAATATCTTTTTATATGTTCAAGAGTCATTTTTATTTCTTTTTTTTTTTAGTCAATAATCTTCTTGTCTTTCCCCATTTTTCCATTACATTGTTGCCCTTTTATTAATTTACTAGAGACCCGGTGCATGAAATTTGTGCACTGGAGGGGGGGGGGTCTCTCTCTCAGCCAGGCCTGCACCCTCTTGCAGTCCAGGAGCCCTCAGGGGATGTCCGACTGACGGCTTAGGCCCAAGTGGGGCCTTAGCACTGCTGCGGAGGCAGGAGAAGCTCCCACCACTGCCACTGTGCTCGCCAGTTGAGAGCCTGGCTTCTGGCTGAGGGGCGCTCCCCCTATGGGAGAACAATGACCACCGGGGGCAGCTCCTGCATTGAGTGTCTGCCCCGTGGTGTTCAGGGTGCATCATAGCCACTGGTCGTTCAGCCATTCGGTCAATTTTTATGTTAGCCTTTTATTATATAGGATTAGAGCTCTTTATAAATTAAGGATATTAGTTCTTTGGTTTTTTTTTTTTTGGTTTTTTTTTTAAATATATTTTATTGATTTTTTACAGAGAGGAAGGGAAAGAGATAGAGAGTTAGAAACATCGATGAGAGAGAAACATCGATCAGCTGCCTCCTGCACATCTCCTACTGGGGAGGTGCCCGCAACCCAGGTACATGCCCTTGACCGGAATCGAACCTAGGACCTTTCAGTCCGCAGGCCGACGCTCTATCCACTGAGCCAAACCGGTTTCGGCAGTTCTTTGGTTTTTATTGTGAATTTCAATTCACTTTTTGTGTGTTTTGACTTTTTTTTAATGGTACATAAAACTGTCAGGGACCCAGGCTCCATGAGACCTGGATTTCTTTACTTTTATGAAATTTAATATATCAATCTTTTTACTTATGATATCCAGGTTTTGTGTGATAGCTAGGAAGATTATGCTAAAAGAAGACTTAAAACTCTGTTTTCATCTACTACTTTTAATATTTAAATTTGTTATCCATCTGGCATTTCTGTTGGCATAGGAAGCAAGGTAAGGATCCAATTTTTGTTTTTCCAGATGGCAACCCAGTTGTCCCAAACTATTTTTTAATAATCTTTCATTTCCTTACTGACACAAAAAGCCATCTTCACCTAAAGACAATGTTTCTGTACATATTGATGTCTAGTTCTGGATTTTATTCTGTAATATTGATCATTCTGTCTATTTAAGCCTCAATACAATACTATGTAATTATGTAATACCTGACAGTGCTAGTTCGTCTTAACTATTCTCACTTATCCTTACTATAGAGCGTGCCTTTGCTTCCATTCTATTTTCTACCGAGTTGTTTTTCTCTAGAGCTACACTTACCAGTATATATTATTTCATTCCAAGGCACCTTACTGTATTCTCTTGTTGTTTGTAATAAATAGCATATCATTTAGGACATAAGCATGTCAAATGCACATAATGATAACTCTACCTCTTGCTTTCCACATGTGTACTTTAGCTTTATTTCTTTTGTCCCAGTGCATCAGCTAGTATCTTCTGAACAATGTTTAATACAGGCAGTGGTGGGAGACAGCCTTATTTTGTTGGCAGCATGACCCCTAACATCCCATGTAATTCTGCTAGCTCTGTATTCTGAAACCCTAAGAGGAAGAGGAAAAGGACCAAAACCTAACTGCCAATTTCTAGGGGACTAGGTGAAACAGAAGCAGGGAAAATATGAAGCAGAAAAAGCTTTTCTCTAGGGCCCTCCAACTGCACTCCCCTGCTAGCACTCTCTGGGTTTCTGCTTGCCTTCTCCTCCCCTTGACTTGCCACACTCTATAGGTATGTATTTTATGGGTGACAAATATAAAACAAGGGACTAGGGTCCCATTCTAAGAATGCCTATGTGTGATTCCCTATATTATTCCTGCAAAATCTCCCCTACTTAAATTTTAGCAATAATAACCAAAACCTGCTAATCTATAATTTGCCTTGAACTACTACAGAGGTTCTCAACCTTCCTAATGCCGTGACCCTTTGATACAGTTCCTCATGTTGTGGTGACCTCCAACCATAAAATTATTTTCATTGCTACTTCATAACTATAATTTTGCTACTGTTATGAATCGTAATGCAAATATCTGATATGCAGGATGTATTTTCATTGTTACAAATTGAACATAATTAAAGCATAGTGATTAATCACAAAAACAATATGTAATTATATATTCAATATGTGTTTTCCGATGGTCTTAGGGGACCCCTGTGAAAGGGTCGTTCGACCCCCAAAAGGATCGCGACCCACAGGTTGAGAACCGCTGAACTACCAGGTGATCAGGATTCTATCAATGGATAGGTAGCAACTAAGCTGCTACAGTGGACCTTCACAAACTCTATTACAGGCACATCTGCCATAGCAGAGGAGTCTAGTCTACAGTATACAAGTACATGGTATCAGCTTGTCTCATCCAAACACTACCACGTCTATGAAAGTCTGAGTTACATCCACCCCCTTGACAAAGCTTTCCCACACCCACCCCATCCTTAGGGAGACAATGCTAGTTGCCTACCTCAATATCCATTCTCCCCTTATTCCTCAATAATTTAAGCCTCCTGAATTTTAGCTGTGTACACGACTGTCTAGAATAAAGACTGTTTCCCAACCTTCCTTAAAAGGAAGAAAGTATGCCCTTCTTCTCCCCTGTCCCCAGGAATGTGTGTATGATAGCTGGAGCTCTGGCAGCCACCCTGGACCCTATGAGTGAGGGCTGCGCTCTAAGGTTGATGAAGTGGAAAGCTGGGTGGAGCCTGGGTGCCTGACAGCTTCATGGAACAGCCGATCAGCCCTGATCAAGACTTCTTACCCTTGAGAAAATAAAGCCATTGTTAACTTGGGGTTTTTGTCACATGCAGACACACTTAATCCTAATTGTTACGTACAGACTAGAACCCCAGGAAGGGAGGCTCAGGGCCCTTTCCGGTGCTTGCACATTAGTGAGCCTTCCCTTCCCCTCAACACTGTCCCCTGAGGGCAAAGGCTTGGCAGTCCTACTCATGCCTAGTGCCTACTCCTTCAGTGTCGGGACACAGAGGACATTCAATAAATACTTGCTGAATGAGGAATTCTGAGTGACAAAAGAAATGGCAGCTAGTCTTCTGTGTTTTACACTCTGTTATCAGGAGCACATGGGGGGGAAACTTTTTCTTACCTGAGGAAGCCTGGCAATTGTTTTGTTAACTTTAATCAACTCCCTGACACTCCCTCTTGGCACAATGGGCATTATTTGAATAGCAGTACTTCGATCTCTTCTACTTCAAGGAGATGCAGCCTCAGTGACTAACCAGAAGTGATGAAAAAAATTACGGAATTCAAATGAGGGCATTCATGCAGATGGGCAAATCTCTTCTTTTGTAAAAAAATAAATTACTGTGACCCATGGTGACTATAAGAAGCTATTTAAACAATGCAGTATCTGATTCCGTCTCAGGTATAGAGACGTTTTCAACAAACATCTGTTTATTATTTTTTTATTACATTTATTTTTTTCCTTCGTGCGCTTTCCTCATTTTTCTACTCAGACGGAGATTCAGCTCTTTCCTTCAGACAAATCTTGCTACGAGTGTTCAGGTTACAGGGGCCCTTTCCTCCTTATCTCCCTCCATTCAGTACCTTCCTCATCTTTCCATGACAAAGCGTAGGGAACGTGAGAAAAAATCCGGGGACAAATACTGTAACCAGTGCCAAAGCCATGGAGGGCATCCTTTCTCTCCCTAAATCCAGCCTCTCCTCACCCGTGACTTTCTACCTGCACCTGTTGACAGGACACTAGCAGCCACGCCGATCCTATTTATAAATTACAAAATGGTGCCGGGTAGGGGCACACACGCCCCGTGCATACATGCCTTGGGCACATGGACCATCCGTGTGCATGTTATAAAAGGCACCCCCCCTTCCCTTCACCAAGTCTGGGTACCCACCTGCTGAGAGAACGAAGTCAAGGTTCAGCCCCCACTGGTCCCCAGACTAGGCGCTCGGGTACAGAACGCCAAGCAGCCGCTCGGCCTGGCCCTGCAGCTCACGTGCCACTGGCGGGATGGGAAATCAATTTAGCAGGACCAATCCACACTTTTTAAGGCAGTGGCTCTCAACCTTGGCTGCACATTAGAATCACCTGGGAATCTTTTTAAAATCCTGATTTCTGGGCCCCATCCTCCAGAAATCCTGTTTCTTTGTTATGGGGTGAGGCCACAACATTAGTAACAAAGAAACAGAATTTCCGGAGGATGAGGCCCAGAAATCAGGATTTTAAAAAAGATTCCCAGGTGATTCTAATGTGCAGCCAAGGTTGAGAACCACTGTTTTAAGGTTAAATACCAGGCTGTTAAAACGGATCAGGTGCTCCTCACGTAGTTAGGGTAATTATTGCTCCATTATTCCTCATGAGTGAGCCCTGTGTTGCAAGGCGGAATGTACTTCCTGCTGTGGGTCCAGCTCAGACCTTTGAAAACCCAGGCAGAGGTATGCCCGGGTGCCGTTTTGAGGACACATGAGGCAAGCCTTATCCTCCTACTGTCATCTCAGAGTCATGCCTGCCTGTTCCTCATCTCCTTGTGATTCCTTCACCAGAATCCAAAGCCTTTCAGTTCACCAAGGAGACCCAGATCCAAAAGGCCAACTTCCTGAAAAAGAGAACCCCCTGACTTATGGTCACAATGAGGTCTAAATGGCTGATTACAGAGAGCAAGTTTCAATGAGCTAGAAAAAGCCCATTGCATTGCTGAGTGGACAGGCAGGGAATGAAGATCGCTCCAATTAACTGCACATTTTTGCCCAGCTCTGGCCTAACTTCTGCCTCCCTCCACCCCCAGCACTCCCACTGCCTGCCCCCCCTCCCCCCAAACACACACACACCCCAAGCCAGGTGTACTCTGAAGTTGTTTATGGTCTGCAATGGCAAGGAAGATTGAAACACCTGACTAAAAAGGCCTTGGGTTCATTTGCGAATGTACTGGTAGCTTCCCACATTATTTCTGTCTCCCTAACACCAGGAATGATTGATAAATTGGCTGCAAATGTAGCTGCCCATCAATGGGAAACATATGTCTAGCCAAGGGATGGGAACACAGGGGCATCTGCTACGGAAAGCAGACACTGGATCCCACAGCTGGACGCAGAGTGAACACATCTGGCACCTTGACCCCCAAGGATGTCTCTCCTTATCTCAGGCCCTCCCTATTCCTGAGAAAGGCAGGACTTGCAGAGCCTGAACCTGAAAATAGTTTTGCCTCTTTAATGATTCCAAAGAAAGATGCCTTACCTTTCCTAATGCTACTTGGCTGACTGACTGGGGCACGGGGGGGGGGGGGGGGGGGGCGGGGAGGGGCGGGGGGGAGGATTGTCACAGTTTATGGAGGTGCTAAGAGTCCATTGAAATTCAGCTGGCCTGCCCTGGCACTGATTGACTGCACAGGATCTGTTCAGCCCTCATGAAAACTAAAGAGGGGTCCAGGGAGAAGGAGATTCCGCAGCGACAGGCATATCAACTTACTTTCCTCACTGAATCGTCCCAAGCCTTGGCCAGCCCGCATCCCTTCACTCAGGGAAGTAAAATCACTGCTGGATGCATCAAGAGGATAAATGCCCGAAATTGCTGAGGCTTTGATAAACTATCCTCCATTTAAAAAAAAAAATGGTAACTACGTGGGGGTCACAGATGTGTTAATTAACTCAATTGTAATAATTTTACAGTGTTTATAGGTATCAAGTCATCATGCTGTACACCTTAAATATATACATTTTATTTGTCCATTATACCTCAACAATGCTGGAAAAAATAAATTTAAAAAGATATTTTCTGTTAAAAAATAAACAAAAGATGCAAAATATTCCCTGTGTAAGGGGCACAGAAATAAAGACTTTACAACTACATACACAGGCTCTTCAGTGAAGAGGATTTATCACAACACCATCATGGAAAACTACAATCTGAAAGTCATCTGGGAGCCATCACCCTGTTACCATCACACAGTGTCATTTCAAAATCCCCACCTCACTCTCCTAGATAGGCAACCTTACACAAAATCAGTGCACTACATGTTTTTTGGAAGGGAAAAAAAAAAGAATAAGAAAACAAGTTATCAAGCCCAAACTTATCAAATTGCATACCTTAAATACATGTAGTGTATTATATATCATTGATGCCTCAATAAATCCGTTTTTCAAAAGTAAGTTCAATTAGCCAATTTATAAGCGTTTGAATAAACACTACTTATATTTTAATAACTCTAACACCCCCATTTCAAAATTAAAACATAAATCAAGTTTGCTCCCCATAGAGAGCACTGATAAAGAATTTGAATGTGGAGGGACCGGTGTATCCACACTGCTGGACAGTGTAGCTGGGAGAGGGGAAAATGGACGCAAGGTTACTAATAACCCAAGACAGGATGTAGTAAGTACCAGTGAGTGACTCCGACAGCACCTGTTATAGGAGTAGTGGCTTCTGACTGCGTGCGCATGGGGGAACCGAGCCATTTCGCTGTTTTAAATACAGGGCGGGCATTCCTCTCCTGGTGCTTGGTGATTGCGCTCCCACGGGCATCACCCATCCGTGTCCGCTCAGGTGGGCACAGCAGTTGTGTCACTAGGAAATGACTCTAGGGCAGTGATGGTGAACCTTTTGAGCTCGGCGTGTCAGCATTTGAAAAACCCTAACTTAACTCTGGTGCCGTGTCACTTATAGAAATTTTTTGATATTTGCAACCACAGTAAAACAAAGACTTATGTTTTGGATATTTGTTTTATATATTTAAATGCCATTTAACAAAGAAAAATCAACCAAAAAAATGAGTTCGCGTGTCACCTCTGACACGCATGTCATAGGTTCGCCATCACTGCTCTAGGTTCTGGTGACCCTGGTCTCATCCTCAGGCCAAGGAAGGGATAACCAACAGAACGAGATAAATTTAAACGATAATAACACAGATGAAACTGCTCAAGGAGTCAAATGGGGCATTAATCCCCAACATAAACACTAAAACCCAAGCAGACCTGATTAGCCTCTATTTAGCTGCATCAATTCCTACCTGGCACTCACTCTGAAAACTTCCTGACTTGGCTTACGGATAAATATGATAGAACCAATTTCCAAAGGGCAATTGAAAAAGCTTCTGGCTAAAGTTTAGGATAACTACATTACTCTAGATACTTAATCACAATTGCTTCCCATTCTGAGACAAATGAAGAGTGGCTAAAGTGAATACAGAAAGAAAACACTGTGTCTTTAAATGACATTTATAGGTTGTAATACCTAAGCTCCTAGAGTTTTAAAATCTCTAACAAAGTACCTGGAACACAGCAGGTAGTCAATAAATGACCTTTGAATGACGAACAAATAAGAGCTTTAAGTCTATAAGACAACACTCTAATTGTTTTATGTGTATTTGTCTGGTTTTCATTATACGTAGCAACAAGAGCAAAAAAACCCCACAAAATTATTCACAGCACAATATTCTGAGATTTTAACAGTGGTAACCTGACTCATATTCACATATTCTCTCCTTCGTTCGTCACCTGAGAGATGCGGGACTCATCATACAGGTATCAGCATGAAAGGGTTGTCAGGCTGAGAAGCGAATTGTTCAAGATGGGAATGAAACGAGGTTCTACTGCATAAGGCTGCTGGGAAGTCTCTATAATGTGGACATTTTTATAAAGGTTTTTCTACTATCATTCAACACCTCGATGCCTCGGGTATGTATGTTCGTATGTACCTGAGAGTGTGTGAGTGCTGTTCTAATGGCAGAAATGGGCTAAGTTTTCTCAGCCCGTCTTTATCTCACTTTCCCAGTTGGGCTCTCCATGCCCAGAGTATGTGAACACCCAACTTTCGTGTTTAACCCTGGGCACCATACAACTATTCAAATGAGCAGTTTTGAGCCTAAAGGGCCAGTGCGAGCATCACCATATATTAGCTCCTATTGGGGATATCAACAGCAGGATCTTCTTTTTCCATTCTCCCTCCTGACCGGGGAGGCGGGGCATACAGAGCCCATTCCATCAGCCTGGACACTCCAGGACCCCCTAAATTGAAAGAACAAATGTTGCCACTAGGCCTCCTAAGATTGTTAGTGCTCACCATTCAAACTCAAAAAAGTTGGCAACTTCGGGAGGTTCACAGCCCAATACCAAACCATCCCCTCATGATGTGTCTAGTGACTTATTGTTTCCAGAACAGCCAAGGCTGAGTGTATGAATGCCAGCTTTAAACCTGCACCTTCACCCTTTATCCCAACACAAACCTGTTCATCTCTGGGTCTTTCTCTTTGCCTCCCACTTAATAGTTATTACAATCGCTCTCAAAATGCTCCTTCAACTCAGAGAGAGGCTAAATCTCTTCTCGGGTCTAACCGCATGGAGTAAAAGCATGGGAAACAGGTAGAGCCTAGATTTGGAAAATAGACCTCTTGTGCCTTCTGCTTGAAGAAGACTTGACCTTCATGTTGCATAGTCCTCCGGTCAGACCTGGGAACGCTGAGCTGAGCCAGCCCTCTCTGTCCTAACGGATGGGAACCCAGATGGAGGAAGGTCAGAGTGCCCGCAGAAGTCAATCAAGGAACCCAAAGGAGGGCCCAACATTCAGCCACAGGCTCCAGGCTCCCTGCTCTTGGTAGTCACCAGCTCACCACACCCCTTCTTCATGTAAATATCCCACATCTTTCAACCCAGCACTCAAGTTCCATTTCTCCCAAGAGGACTTCGTGACTATTACAACCCGTATACCCATGAGCTTGACCTTCTTAGATCTACAATGCTTCCTACCTGCATCACATACTTGGCACTTACTACAAACAGACTTAGGTTTTAACAGATGTGCGCTTTATTTTCCTGATTGGATTGCAAATGCTCAGGACAGAATTTTCTCTAGCAACACCACCTTTCATATAGTGGACTACGATGAAGTAAGAGCTTATGTCCATGTCGGTCTTAAAGAAAAGTCTCAATCCCAGTGGAAATGCGTCATTAGGCTTCCAGTATGATGTTGTGCTTTTGGGTCTAAAATGTGTGCCTGTAGTTCAGTGTTTACAGTGAGAGATTGCCTATGGAAGTCCAAGGGTAGATTCTATCGTAGCCACATTGCCATTTACTGCTTGCATATTTATGAAAAATTATCCTTCCAGGATGAAATTTTCCATGACTGGCTTCTAATACAAAATAAGGGTGTTCCTCTCTCACTCTCTCTTTTTTTTTTTTCTTTTGGAAAATTTGAACAATATCCAGTCAGCCATGTAGAAGTTAGGCATTAATAAAAAGAACAATGACATGTTTTGTCTTTCAAAATCAATGTAACCCTTTCTTTTGAGTGACCAATTAAAAAACAACTAAATTTCAAAATGAGAAACTCAACTTGTCCAGGCCTCATCAAGGATGAACCCTGTTGATAATGAGATAATGGAATGAGAATAGAACAAAAACAATTAAAATGTGTATCTCTTTCATTTTATTTCCATTACCTTTCACAAATGCCCACAGATAGAGTCCTCTTCCCATGGCTTCTAAAATTTAAAAAATATATTGTATTTGTGAAATCTCAGAGTCAGCTGAGGTTGAGCTTAAGCTCAGAGAAATTAAAAAAAAAAAAAAGTTTCCAGAAAATTCCAGGATAAATTTCTGAGCAGTAAATAATTTAGTTATCTTGAAAGAAGAGTTCCTTCCAAATTTCCGTTAATATAGACTCTTTTGCCTTGTAACTTTTCATCTATAAAGTTTCCTCACCTTGTTTTAACACTCTGACTTACCCAAGTTCATTTTGTGCCCTTAAAATTAGAAAAAGTTTAGAAACAACTGGTCATCTTAACTAGCACAGGGATTTTTTTTTTTTTTTTTTATCTAGCAATGACTGTTACAAACATTTGCAATCTGCAGAATATAACATTGGAGAAATGTTAAAGCCTGACCCCTCACTAATGTTACCAAAATTATACATCATACTAGTAACAAATGTCAAAATAAAATTTCAAATCTTAACTTTGGTTTATCTTTATAATTTAAAAGAAAGACACTTTAATAACATTTTGCATTATATAATTCAAAGAACGACAACTGACCCTTGAACTACACAGATTTGAACTGCATGGGCCCACTTATAACACAGATTTTTTTCAATAAATATGCACAGTACTGTAAATGTATTTTCTCTTTCTAATGATTGGCTGAATGACATTTTCTTTTCTGTAGCATACTAAATTGTAAGAATATAGTATATAATGCATATAACATAGAAAAATGTGTTAATCAACTGTTATCAGTAGGCTCTGGTCAACAACAGGCTATTAGCAGTTAAGTTTTGGGGGAATCAATTGTTATTGTATATGGATTACATGTTATACATGGTGCCCTAGTCCTCATGTTGTTCAAGAGTCTATTGTATATTGTATATTCTAAACACATTTGAACATAGATAGAATATTAAAGGTTAAGAAAAAGAAAATCCAAAATTTCAATATGAAGTATTCACGTACACATACAACCCAAGAAAACCATAAGGAGAGAGATGAGGAAGGCAAAAAACAAACAAACAAAAACAGATAGATAGAAATTGCCTTGTTAGAATGAAGAAACAAAGCTTTTCCCCTGGATTAGTGGATAAACCACCAACTTGATTGATTATGTCCTCCACGATTCCTTAGACTCATGTAAAACAAGGTTAATATTCACATTGTAGAGACAGAGAAAAGGCAGGAAAAGCCATTAATGTGCTCATTCCAGTTGCCACTATGGCTTCATACCTCCCATCACACAATTCAGCTTTCAAGTGTCCTCACTGCTCCCCAGCTTAAACAGCCCTTTCTATTGGGAAACAGAATTCCCCAAGGCAGATCTAAAGCAGTCACCAAGAACCCTCAGCACCCACAAGGGCACCTGTGCCTCTGAAATGCCCATCTCAGTAAACAGCACCCCGATGCCCAAGTCAGAAAGCTGGCAGTGATCTTAGGCTCTAGCCATCCTCACCTCACATTCCATCCACTGCCAGCTCCACTTCTCCAGGCACCACCAGCCCTGCCAATTTCCCACTGCGAGCCACCAGCATCTCTACCCTGGGAACTACAACGGGGTATTTCTCAGCTTAAAACTCTTTCCCTGGCTCTCCTGTTAGCCTCAGAATAGAGCCCTAACTCACAAACTTCTATGCACCTAAGGTGGCCCCCCTCACATCCTATGATTACATTTGAGGATGAAAGGAAGGGAAAGCAGGAAGGAGGGGGGATGAGGAGGTAGGGAAGGAAGGAAGGAAGGAAGGAAGGAAGGAAGGAAGGAAGGAAGGAAGGAAGGAAGGGAGGGAGGAAAGGAGGGAGGGAGGGAGGGAGGGAGGGAGGGAGGGAGGGAGGGAGGGAGGGAGGAAGAAAAAATCAGTTGACAAAATAAATCCTACTCTTCCCCATGCCTCCAACTCACTCCCACCCACCACCCCACTTCACAATGCAGTCACATGAAACTATTTTCAATTTCTCCTTTCAGGTCTCTGCTTTAATGTTACCTTCTCCCAAAAGCCTCCCCCAACCCCGCACATCTAGATCGGGGCCCTTTTTAAGTGCCTCCAGGATATACATCACAGGCTTTTCCTACTATGTGAGAATTACCCATTTGTTTGTCTGTACCCCAATTTGAGCACAAGCCCTCTGATGTCTGGGTATGTGTCTATCATGTTCCTTGTTATATCCCCAAGTCCTCGCTTGATGCCTGGCACATGGCAGGGGCTCCCTAAAGTTTTGTTGAATGAACACATGAATGGTCTAAAAATTAAAAAAAAAAAAGGAAAGGATGGAGATATCTGATACCACCTTCCTGACTGACCACAGAAGGGTGAGCGCGCATTGCCTTTACTCCCGCCCCCTGCGAACCTGGACTGAGCTCTTCCCCAGCCCCTCCATGACCACCTTGGGCAACGAGGAATCAATGTGGGTGTCTGGTGGAGAATGCAAACGGCGAGCATGACATCTGCACCCACTGTGCCACTTCCTGACTCCCTTTGGTGCGTGGGTCAACATTTATTTCAAACAGAAGCACCCTTCTCTCTATCCACACTTCAGTCTGAAACTTAGTCTTGCCTCTTCATGTGAAAATAGAATCCTTACTGGCATCATTCTGAACTGCATGTGCTAGTGAGGAAAAGGCCCCGTATCTTTTAAGATATTATTAAAATATTTCAAAACACATTTCAACGGTTTTATTGCACATGTTTTGGTTTTTGAAAAATCTCTTTCCTAGAGCAACACTTCAATCACTGTAATACTTGCCTTGTGAGGCAAACAATGACCAGAAAGCAGGTTGCTGGGGGAACCTGCGCAGGTGAGCCATGAAATGTCAATAGAGCTGAGCACCCAGAAGAGAAGCAGTTGGGGAGGGGCCGGTCCTCAGATTGGGAATGATTCTGGGATTTATCCCCCTCCAGTGAAGCCCCATCTTGGGGCTCCCTGAACGTCCCATGGCCCAGAAGATCTCCCAACTCTGATAGTAAATAATCTCTCAAAAACAAATCAACAACTGGCATCCATGAGCCACCATGATTATAGAGCCAAGGCAGAAAATCAACGTGGAGAGGCTCACGCTTCCATGACAGAGCCTGCAATGGAGGCAGAGACTTTGAGGAAAAGCAGCAAAATGCTGTGATGCTCTCACATCCAAGGCTAGAGGTGCCCCTCCCCCATCCCGCCAGCTGGAGGTTTCCCGGTGGATGGCAGCCACCCACCTGGGCCCTCCCTGAGTTGAAGGCCAACTTCCCAAGATGCCCGGGCATTCCAAAGGGTACTGGCTAACAAGCAGAGAGGCCTGAATGCTTCTTGAGTGACCTTCGGCCCAGTCCCTCCCCATCCATTCCTCCTCCCAACCTAAGATGATGGAAGATAACCATGCCAAGTAGACCGGCAAGCTGAAAAGGAGCAAGGTTGGAGGGAAATAAGGAGCAATGAAACCAGGAAACGCACCACTGAATTTCCCCCAAACCACATGGACCTTAAAACTTGTCAGACCAGTTTAAAATTAGCCGATACCCAGGAGAATTTATTAAATGCAACTGTTATGATTCATTTAGATTCGCTCCAATTCTAAAATGATAACGCAGTGAAACGACTGTATTTACCCCAAACTGGACACAATAACCCCATTGCTCCTGATTAAAAGATTGGATAAAAGCAAAGACTTAAAAAGAGAGCTGAGATGAGCTGAAGGCTTGAGTTAAGGAGAAATGGGGCTCCCTGGTCTTCCCTGTCTCAGTAAACATATTCTGGGGGCGGAGTCTGCTTAACGTGAATCTGCAAAGTGTTTTCTCATGCTGGTCCTATTTTGTTTTGCAACATACAACATTCTGAACTGTTCTGTTTGTAATTTACGATGAAGTCCAGTCCCCAGGATTTGTCCCTGGCCAGCCAGTCACAGAAAATCCCACCTCGCCCCTTCCTTTCCCCCAACATCTCACCAGCATCGAATTGGCATCAGGTATATGATGACATGAGGAATTCGTAGCCCTGCCGGAGCAAATGTAAATCACAGCATAATTCAAACACATAAATCTTGCTACCAAAAATAATCACTTCTCTCAACCACTTCCCAGACACACCATTCGACTGCCTGCTTCACTTTGCTGTCAAGTTCATCCAGATGAGCCCAGAATCCTCCAGGGCACCAGAAGATGAGTGCCTATAGCCCACTGTAAAGCCTCCTCTCCCACCACTCTCCCTTGCAGCTCCCCCCACCCCCCGCCCCTTTTGCAGGAAGCAATCTCTCTTTTCCATTTGACTTTCCAGAAAGAAGCTGGGGTTTTATTTTTCCTTGGCTTCCAATCTGCGCTTTGGACAGTGCCATAAAATTCCTCAGTAATTTATGGCCTGTTTTTCCTTTAAAGTGGAAAAGCACTAATCCCTCACAGAGCGGGAGACAAGCCTTCCAAATGTGAAGTAATCAAGAACTATGTCCATTCGGCAGAGGTGAGTTGAACCTTCAACCTGACCTCCTGTGGGAGGTCTACACGAAGACCCTAACCCTTGACAAAGAGCATGGTGGTCTCAGGAATAGCCTAGTCCAGTGGTTGGCAAACTGTGGCTCGTGAGCCACATGCGGCTCTTTGGCCCCTTGAGTGTGGCTCTTCCTAAACCTTAGGAGTACCCTAATTAAGTTAATAACAATGTACCTACCTATATAGTTTAAGTTTAAAAAATTGGGCTCTCAAAAGAAATTTCAATCGTTGTATGTTGATATTTGGCTCTGTTGACTAATGAGTTTGCCGACCACTGGCCTAGTCACAAGTGAGTACCCGGCTGGAAAGGTTCCTCTTGACCAAAAACTCATCTGAACCTGTCACTGACATCTAAAAGTCCCCGAGGTAGAGATGTCACCCTCTGGGGGAAGGATTGCTTCTTCTACATCACTCTTCTAAAACGCCAGGCTGTGGAACTCATCATGGATATACAGGGGTGGGCAAAAGTAGGTTTACAGTTGCATTGTGACCTCCTTTTGTGTTAATAAATCTATCGTAATTATCATAGTCTGCATGCCTTTTTTCATACAAACAACTGTAAACCTACCTTTGCCCACCCCTCTACACCTCATTGTAAATAAGTTTCTCAGCCAAGAGGAACCCAGGAACCCTAACTGGGCCCCAGGCTCAGAGGGGCTCTCAAGGGTGCAAAAACCTGAAATCAATCTTTACCTCCTTGACTTTTTTTTGGGAGGGTGGGGTATTGTTGCTTTCGGGGGGAGAGGTTGCTGCAAATCAGCCCCAATGGTCACATCTTTGCAAGGAGCTTTTTCACAATCTCTTCTGATAAACACAAGGGACTGCACTATTGAAGTATGCCTTCACAATAGAGTTGATTGGTAGCAACCAGCAAGTAACATAGGATTTCTGAAAGAGAAGGAGCAAGAGTTAACTTGCACTTGGACAATATTCAGCCTGACCTGGCTCAGGAAAGAGGAGGAACCGTGCACCTCTGGCCTCAGCCCATGGATTCTATATGAACCGTAGCGTTAGCACTGCTACTGCTGTATGGAGCTGGCTAAACACAGAACAAGGATGAACCACTAGAATCTCATTTAGGGAATCCTGCTAATGGGGTCCTATTTGCACTCCTAGTTTTATATAAAATCATTTGCCCAAGTCAGTTTCTCTCCCTTCTTTAGAGTCAGATGCCTATAAACACTTGGGATTCTACTTTTAAAAACAAGGTCTGGCCTTACTGATTACAAGATTAATGAAAATTAATAATGACCCTTTCCTGCACACATACTTATCTCCCTTGGTCAACAACCCTAACCATGTAGTATCTGCATTAAATAGTAGGGACTAGATTCTTAAGACAGTACTTCCCAAATGAGTTCAAGAGATAGAAGTCCCCAAAACAGTCTTGCATGATCAAATGTGTTTGGGAACACTATTCACTCAATTGCCATCCTGGAGACTAATGGAAATTAGCATATTTAAGACTCTTAGAAGTCCTACAAGAAATGTTTAGCTTTACTTAATCCAGTTTCCCAAATCTACATGATTATGGCATTCCTTTTTTTGAATGTGTCTGACCTATTAGCTTCTGTTATTCTGCAGAACACATTTTGGGAAACGCTGCTCCGACTTAAAAGGAAGTATCTTACCATCTCAGCAGACTGATTTACTAAGTAAATGCATCCTGACACTTAGAGAATTCTGGAAGTAATGGAAGCAAAAAGGGGAATTTTTTTTTTTTTTTTAAGAATCATTCCCTATCATGGTTTTTAACATCTCTTTGACAAGTAAAGACCAACCGCTGAGAGACAGGCAAATGGACATCTCAACCAAACAGACAAGTTTCAACTTTTATCAGCCCAAAGGGTGGTCTCATCAACTACCCCAACCTCAATCAACAGCTAAAGAGCAAACTGAAAACATAAATTAAAAAATCAGCCTCCCTTAGTGAAGGTTCTGGATACACAGTATTGGCATTAATTATGACCAATAAACTGTATGGATGGACGGATGATGACAGAGGATGACAGTGTGATAGCTGAATGATGACTGGGTCAGTGATATAGTCACACAGCGTCTTACTAGGAACAGGAAACTGGTTTTCTCGTAGTTCCTCTGTCTATACTAAATTTTTTACTTTGATCAAGTCGCTTAAGTTTGTGTTTTTATATTTTCCAATCTATACGCAAGAAGTTAATGAGTACATTGATAGCTATTTTCACATTCTTTCAATTGGAGGAAAAATGTTCCATGGACCTTTCCCCACCTGATTCCCTAAGAGAAAAAGAGAAAAGGAAGGGGAGGAAAAGAAAAGGGTAGGAAGGAATTTTAATTTATTTGATGACTTTGAATAGAGATTAAATGTGTAATGGTATTAAATATATAATGGTATTGATATCAATAAATTCTGGACCACACCCTGGGCCCCCCGGCTCAGTGTGTTTGGGAGACTACATACCTGTACATGTGCAGGAATTAGCCCAGCCCTAAAAATCAAGAGACCCAGAGGCGCGTTCATCTGCCTCAGCTTCCAATTCATCATTTAACTTCCCTGAGTCTTGTCCTCAGATGTCAAATTAAGAGGTACAATATGTATTTACTAACATATAAGTCTGATGAGAGAATCAAGAGAAAAGCTACAGATTTTTTTAATAAATGTATTAACATTGTGCAGTTCAAAGGGTGAGGACAAAACACATTCTTTTCCAAAGCCCCCACATTCCTGATCAAAAAGTCCAAAACTGTCCTGAGCTGACTGAAATGTAGCCAGTGCTGGAAACACCCACCATGCGTCAGAGATTTCTAACCTTGAACTTCTGGCGGTTCAGCTCAAGCACCCTGATGCACCACTATCTGATACTGGATGCCATTGGCAGGGGTTTCCGGGTATGAGGGCACGTGGAGAACAAAAGGCATTTCAGTTCATCAGGTCACTTCTGCATCCTGAGTTGTTCTGGACTTGTTCACTGAGGAGCAGGGGGCATTTCAAAACCAGTCTATCCTACCCTCCCTTCCAAAGCCACCTCCTCCCAAGCCTTTAACAACCTTCCCCTGGGCAAGGGTAACACAGCTGCCTTCATGGAACTGTGTGGGTGACCAATTGAGAAGCTTACTGAGAGCAGAGAACCCAACACCTTCTTTGCTGTCTTATCTTCATTTCACTGGTACTCAATAAAAGTCTATTAAATTAGAAATCGTGTTCTAAGTCAATGTTTCTCAAGACTTTTTATTTTCACTGAAACCCACAGGAAGAATAAAGATTACATATAAATAATACTCGTATAAATAAAACTGAAGCAGAAGCTCTATGGAGCAATACAGTGTGGGGCAAAAGGAGGTTTACAGTTATTCATACAGAAAATAATACAATAATTAATATATAATAATAAAAGAATAATCTCTGATTTGCGTACTCACAATTGTAAACCCACTTTTGCCACATCTTGTATTTACCCCTATTGTATGGAATGATAATTTCAATGTTGTTCTATTCGATTTCCATATTTTAAGTTGCTGTTTGAGATCCAATTAATTGATTTTGTCACCTCAATTGATGGATCTTGACCTATAGTTTGAAAAACTAGTCAAGATGTGCTCTCATTCTCTCTTCTGTCTTTCCCCCTCAAATAGAAAACCAGGTCATCTACAAAAAGTAGAGAACAATTCTTTTTTATTATTATTATTATTATTTTTAGCGAGAGTAAGGTAGAGAGAGAGAGAGAGAGAGAAACATCAATCAGTTGCCTCTTGCACATGCCCTAACTGGATATCGAACCCACAACCTGGGTATGTGCCCTGACCAGGAATCGAACCCACTACCTTTTGATGTACAGGTCGACACTCCAACCAACTGAGCTACACTGGCCAAGGGGAGAACAATTCTAAAAGTTCTTAACCCATTTAAATTTGGAAAGGGTCAAATTATGCTCTCTTGCCTAAAATCCAAAGCCTATTACAGAAGGCACATGGTATGTAGGTGTCCATATTTATTAATTTTTATATTTATTGTTGAAAGTACATATTTTGGTTTTTATAGATACTACCTGCCAAGCTGTTTTCCAAAAAAAGGCTTCACTAATTTCTACTTTTCCACCAATAGGTAGGACAGGATCCAGCTTCCTCTTGCTCTGAAACTGATGTGATCCATCTTTTCCAGTGGGCATTTCTCCTTTCGATATTCCTGGGGGCAGACACCAAGACCTCCCCTCAGAGCCCCTGCTGGCCCTAGCACAGCCCCAGGCACGGAGCAAGGCCAGAGGCAGAGTGGAGCTCTGGTGCGGGGATGCACATGTGAGCCTTGTGAAGGGTGCTCGGTCTGGGCTCCGAATCTCTCCCAGCACAGGAACCGGCTTTAAAACACATTCCCTAGAGGGGCCTCATTCACTCTCCAGGCGCTCAGGAGGCCGTCTGGCCTATGAAACTACTGTGCATCCCACCCACCAGGGGACAGCCACGTGACTCTATTTTCCTGCTTGTTTCTGAATCACTGTCTTATCTGTCTTCCTCCCTTTTCCCCCTAAAATAGTTGGCTCGACGGTTGTCTGTGCACAGTCATATGATAAGCAGTGATAAAGAAAATAATTTTAAGAGCCAAGAAAGGATAAGGAAGCAGAGAGAGACATGTTCTCTTGCACACGGGGGGGGGGGGGGGGGGGGGGGGGCTTCTAAGACTCCAGTTTCCTAGAAACAAAGCCCGAAGATCAATTTTAAACCTTCAGCCCCAGCAACATAAAAGGGGGGCTGACTGTTTCGCTAAGAATCCCAAAATGCTGCTCAGCGTCATTAGGGACTGAGGAACTAAGATCTGAGTGCCCCCTACCAGGAGACAACCTCTATCCTCAATTTTCCCATCTGTAAATTTTGAATGAAAACGCCATCCCCCTCCCGAAATCCCAAAGTGGTTCATAGTTGCTGCTTCCATGTGTATTTCAAAACATTTCATCCTTCAGAATTATGCTAAATGAGTCTAACAACCCAGTGAGGTAGGCAGAGCCAATTATGACTAGTCCCATCTTACAGTTGAGGAAAGTGAAGTTCAGAGAGGTTAAGTTTTTCCTCCAGGTCACACAGCTCATCAATGGTGAAGCTGAACTGGTAAAGAATAAACCAGCAAACTGTGAACGCAGGACTCTGAATATATACTGGCCTATATGTAAATGCTTGAATGCAGACAGCATATACAAACTTGGCAAACCACAGTCATTTCCCACGTAACTCATTACCATGAGAACTGCCATCTATCCAAGGTCTGCCCCTCCGATGAAAAAAGCAGCCCCCAGCCCTAAGCAACCCTCAGACAAAGACAACCAAGTAAAATGGACTCTGACAATGTAATAAACATAACAAGTCCCCAAACCACACAATCTACAATTTATGTTTTCAATAGAATTATAGTCATAATAACTAACATTTTGTGTTAGCGATATCAAGCACTTTCTATGCATTCTATCATTTATTCCAACATGATTAGATATTACTGATCTTGCTTTACAGATGAAGGCTTCAAAGAGGTTACACCATTTGTTAAAAGCTCGTGCCGCTGGTTCAGGCGTGCAACCCAAATTAGAACCTGCCTCCCTCTAGTGCAGTGGTTCCCAATGTGGGGCACATGCCCCACGGTGGGGGGGAAGAGGGGGAATTTGATTTTTAAGAGGAGCAATTCAAGAATGAGTTATTAACAGTGAATTGTTTGCATTTCTTATGGTTCTAGAGGCCTCATATACAGTATATAAATATATATTGTGACCATATTTATGCATTTCAGTTCTCTTTTATATGTTTTGAAACTTTATTTGCTGTTTTTTCATATCACTTAATATTATTATTTTTTTTAAACAATTTCTTAGTGATTTCTTCCTCAGTACTTCAACTGTCCTTTCATTCTTTCATTTTTCTCGTTCATGGATGCCATGTTCTTTGGAAGCTTGTTTAGACCAAGTTAATGGCCTTTTAGGCTTCCTCCACATGAACAGAAGTTCACTTTTCAAATAATAAGAATCATAGGTCACAGGGGAGGCATCAGGATTTTAGAGATGCTTAGGTGGGCATGGCCAAAAATGGCTGGGAACCACTGCTGTAGTGCAGAGCTTTGGCACTTAACTATGATGCCACCTGCTTCAACACACAGGTGCTAAGCCACATCTGTTCCCCCTTACTTTTAAAGTCAAATATATATGTAGCCGAAACCGGTTTGGCTCAGTGGATAGAGCGTCGGCCTGCGGACTGAAGGGTCCCAGGTTCAATTCCAGTCAAGGGCATGTACCTGGGTTGCAGGCATATCCCCAGTAGATGTGCAGGAGGCAGCTGACCGATGTTTCTCTCTCATCGATGTTTCTGACTCTCTGTCTCTCTCCCTTCCTCTCTGTGAAAAATCAATAAAATATATTTTAAAAAAATAAAAATAAATAAAAAAAATAAAGTCAAATATATATAGAGAGAATAATAGGGGAAACTGTGTTTGGGGAGGATGGAGTATTGTGAACTCGATACTGCCTGCTCAGTATTTCTCTTTACTCCTTTAAACAGTAGTTAATTAATTTTTAAAAATAATGCTGACGAGATAAAAATCCTCCCCATATGGCCACACCCTTCCTTGCCTTTTTCTTTTTTAAATTACATACTGGTGTGCGTGTGTGTGTGTGTGTGTGTGTGTGTATGTTTTTGTGTGTGTGTGATTTTTTTAAAACATTACATTCTCGTTTGTCATGACAGAAAGGAGAACACCCCAGAACAAATATCTAAAGAACACCCATTATTTAGGTAAATAATATGTTAAATGCCATGTGTTAAAATTTAACCAACCAAGCATCTATTATATGCAAGGCTATATGCCGGGTGTAAGCACCAAGGGCATGGGACTGTACTCTCAGGGGAACCCTTTCCTGCCCCTGCTGGAGAACAGAGGCAGAGAGCGTCCAGTCCTCAACACCAGACATCAATCATTTCAAATGAAGGACACAAATCACAAACGTCACTGGGATTCCAAGGGCCAAAACTGCTGGGGCACATTCTAGGCAGGATGGCCCACAAGGAGGAAGACCTGACTGGGTATGAAAGTTTTCCAGGAATATGGGCACTGGAGATGGGAGCACAGAGAAAAAGTGGGATGGAGGGCAGAAGCAAGGCCTCCTGGAGGAGGCTGCTAGCACATACCATGAGGGATCCACGTAGCAGAAACCGGAAAGGGGCAGGGTACAAGCCATGCAGGGCCCTGAAACCTAAAATCGGGTGCAATGATGAGGCTAGACTCTGTCCCATAAGCCCCCTGGTGGGAGGGCGGTGGGGTGGCAAGAGGAGACAACTGTTGGTTCTGAGCACCCCAGGGGGTTTTGAGGGCCACTGAACAACTCTTACACAAATCCCCTGGATTCCAAGAAACCAGACTAATAAAGAGATGAAAGCCAATCCTAAAGCTGGCATCATGAAATAGTGCACAGGTACCTGGAACTTAAATGAGATAGTCTTCTTCAAAATGAAAAAAAAAAATTCCTTTTAAACCAGCTATCAGTGGTTCTCAACCTTCTGGCCCTTTAAATACAGTTCCTCATGTTGTGACCCAACCATAAAATTATTTTTGTTGCTACTTCATAACTGTAATGTTGCTACTGTTCTGAATCATCATGTAAATATCTGATATGCAGGATGGTCTTAGGCGACCCCTGTGAAAGGGTCGTTCGACCGCCAAAGGGGTCGCGACCCACAGGTTGAGAACCGCTGACTGCTAGATGGACATGGCTGGGGACTATGCATGCTGTATGGATAGAGCCCCAATATTCACCAGGGGAAAAGGAGAAGCTCTGGGGTCCTGTGGCACATAGGCCAATGGGTGGTCTGAACTTCAAACCTTAAGGAGGCCACCTCTGCGATTCTAGGGGTTCTCAAAAGGGGTCTTTGATCAAAAAGCACATTCCCTACTTTTGGCTAATGCTGGAATTATCTTAACGAGGCTAAGCCTTTCATTTTTAAAAATATATATTTTTATTGATTTCAGAGAGGAAGAGAGAGGGGGGAGATAGAAACATCAATGGATCAGAAAGAATCATTGATCAGCTGCCTCCTGCATACCCCACACTGGGGATCGAGCCCGGAACCCGGGATGTGCCCCGACCGGGAATCGAACCATGACCTACTGGTTCATAGGTCGATGCTCAACCACTGAGTCATGCCAGCCAGGGGCTAAGCCTTCCATTTTTTAAAGTGACTGCACCCTGACTGTTGTGGCTCAGTTGGTTGGGCGTCATCCAGTGCAGGAAAGGTTGCCGGTTCAATTCCTGGTCAGGGCATATGCCCAGGTTTCAGGCTCCATATCTAATAGGGGGCGTGCAGGAGGCAGTAGATCGATGTTTCTCCCTCTCTCTTTCTCTCTCTCTCTCTAAAAAAATTAAAAAACATGTCCTCAGGTGAAGATTTAAAAAAAAAAAAGTGACTGCAAACTTCCCTCCTCTTCCCACAAAGGGACAAATATATGCTCCTGGGGAGCATACAGCAATCTTTTCAAACAGTTGGCTATTCTTCAACTCTTGCTACTCCTTAGCAATTCGGATGTCCTGGTCAAAAGCAAAGTCCTTCTTGCAAAGCAATCAGTGTGCAGTGCATTAGAAGCTGGGCTTGTATAAGAGACACCTGGTAGTCAAATGAAGTCACCGGGACCACAGCAAAACGGTCTGTAAAAAAGCCTCAAAACGCATGAGGCTCATTAGCTAATGAAGGTGATGTTCAGGTCTAAATGTGACACTGCATCTGCTTTTTAAAAACCCAAGAGGGAATAATGTGTCAGGTAGGCCCACCCACTGGTGCCAAAGCCAGCCCAAAGGCAGGTAATCCATGTTCATTTCAACTCCCACCCAGGGGCCAACTAAGAAGGGCTTAGCAGACCCTAAATTCCCGTTTCCTGTTGCTACCTTATCTCAGAGAGGGAGGGAAGTAGGGACAGGTTGGGAAAAGCATTAGCTCAAAACTCCTCAGTTGGTAATTATTGAACAAAATCTTCAGCTGGAAGCACAATCTTACCTGTATCTAATAATAAATATTCATTGCAGATGTTTACCAATAATATATTACTATTTATAAGAACTTTCTAGAAGCCAGGCACTTTTACATGTTTCATCTATTATTACAATAATTCTGCAAGCAAGCTATTAATCCCATTTTTATTAGAAGGAGACTGGTACAGATAAGTTAAATAATTTGCCCAATATCATGCAACCCAAACTGATAAAACTGGAATTCAACCCAGGACTGGCTGACTCCAAAATATTTCTTTAGATTTATGAATTTCGACAAGCCACCACTTCAATTACATGAAGGATGCCACGAAGCTATTCTCTACCTCTACCAATCTTATCAAGAAATAAACAAAAGAAATTTAACTGGAAATATAGCGTGGGAGATTGAGGTTAGCCCTCAAGATAGATTTCCTTGATAACCAAAAGTTCAATATATCATGAGTGATTCTGTGCAACACTTTGCTGCAAGCACAATTCCTAGAACACAGAAAGTATTCAATATGTATTTGTTGAATGGCTGGCTAGATGGATGAACAGATTAATGAATGAATATCCACTCTATCCACCGTTCTCTTCCTTTGGATAGCTTGTTTTGTTGTGTGTGTGTGTGTGTTTTCAATGAAGCAGTTATTTTCGGATTGCATTCCTACTTGAATCTCACCAGCTTGCTGACTGCCCTCATAACCCGAAATGCTAAAAACTGCTTGTTCAGCCCGGCTAAGTGTTGTTCCGTTGGTTGGAGCCTCATCCAGTTCAATTCCCTGTGAGGTTCAATTCCCTGTGAGGAAGGCACACACCTAGGTTTCGGGTTCAATCCCCAGTGGGGTACGTATAGGGGGCAACCGATTGATGTTTCTCACATCAATGTTTCTTTCTTTCTTTCTCTCTCTCTCTCTCTCTCTCTCTCTCTCTCTCTCTCTCTCTACCCCCACCCCTTCCTCCCCATCTCCCTAAAATCAATAAGCGTGTCCTCAGGTGGGAGTTAATAAAAACAATTTTTTTTAAAAAAAACTGCTTTCCAACATTTTTTATGCTCTTCTTGCAATTTAGAGGAGCTCACTTCCCTGTCTATTCAGATTCCATTTTATGCAAGGCCTGGCTCCAAATCTTACCAAGAAGCCTTTGCTCACTAGAACCCATGTGAACCTCCTCTCCTATGAATGCCCAGGTCTTTAACTTCACTGTTGCATAAAAAGGTGTTACTGGCCGTAGCCGGTTTGGCTCAGTGGATAGAGCGTCAGCCTGCAGACTGAAAGGTCCCAGGTTCGATTCTGGTCAAGGGCATGTACCTTAGCTGCGGGCACATCCCAAGTAGGGACTGTGCAGGAGGCAGCTGATAGATGTTTCTCTCTCGTCGATGTTTCTGACTCTCTATCCCTCTCCCTTCCTCTCTGTAAAAAATCAATAAAATATTTTTTTTTTTAGAAAAAGTTGTTACTGTTGAATCCCCAATGGTCCACTTGAGGAAGATCCATTCCTTCTTTTATCTAATTATGGTTTTCAAAACTTTGTCCAGCAAACACTCGTTCTATTATCCTAATAATTTTTTTTACAAATAAGAAAGAGCATTCTGTGATAATATCTTCATCATAGAAATGTGTAGTTATATACATGGATGTACAAGTCCCCTTGCAATGGGCCATCTAGGAAACTTTAATATACTAATGTGCATTTAACTCTGTAACATTTCCCAATCTCTCTGATCACAGCAAGGAGAAGATACTCTGGCAAACACTGATAGGTCACATGCTCCAGCTTTGCGGGCTGATTGATTCTCTCAGCTACCTAAAATGGTTTAGGTCCAGAAAGTAGAGAGATAGATTTGGAGACCCTGCATTCTAGAAATTCTACTTGCTTGTTTGTTTTCAGACTCTCCTCTGAGCGGCTCAATGATGCAGAGAGAGGGCCATTTAAAAATACATGTATTTTTTATGGGCCTTGAACACTAGATCAAGAAGCAAGCCGTCGAAAATTGCTTTGTGATTTTGATCACAGCATTGCAGAAAGATGAAGAGGAAACAAAAGCAGAAGCTGGCACTTTTTCAGGGGAGACAAGATTTAGCTTCCTGGAGAACAATAAAGGTGAAATTTTATCAAGTGCTAGGCTGAGCAAAGTCAAGGCCTAAAATGCAGACAGCCAAGTCAGGATCCCTGTTAACAGAGGCCTTACATAGCCTCAGACTACGCTAACTCATGAGGAATCTAAGGTCCAACGCCACCAATTAATATAGCGGTTCTCAACCTGTGGGGGTCGCACGACCCTTTCACAGGGGTCGCCTAAGACCATCGGAAAACACATATATAATTACATATTGTTTTTGTGATTAATCACTATGCTTTAATTATGTTCAATTTGTAACAATGAAAATACATCCTGCATATCAGATATTTACATTACGATTCATAACAGTAGCAACATTACAGTTATGAAGTAGCAATGAAAATAATTTTATGGTTGGGGGTCACCACAACATGAGAAACTGTATTAAAGGGTCGAGGCATTAGGAAGGTTGAGAACCACTGAATTAATAGAAGTCACCTGACTCTCATTCAATAAATTTCCTGTGGGAAGAGGTGAGGTCTAGGTGACTCCAATTCTGAAAGGCTTGTGATGAGTTCTGCTTCTTAGTTGTAATTTTACATACCAGTATATTTGTTATTCCTTGATTCATATCATGTCTCCTACAAGATTATATACTCCATGTCAGCAGGGACCTGCTCCTGGCATAGAGCCTAGCAACTAAGGTATTCAATAAATATTTACTAAATGGGTTAAAAAAAAATGGACAATGAGTGAACACACCACTTTGTCCACCTGTTAGAAACTTTCGAGGCATCCACCATCTTTTTTTTAGACTGTACCAGATGAACTTCTAAGAGCAGAATCCAAGCCAATCTAATTAAGGAATGCTGCCTATTTGAGCTTCTACAAGTCAGACCCCAAAGGGCAGGCTTTTATTCAACCAGCTGATGAGTAGGTTACGAAGACTTCCTGAGTGGCTTATATTCTGATTGGCAAGCCACTTGGGGGATAGGAGTGGGGAGGAGACACACTTCCTGCTCACAGATGCTTACATCTGGCTAGGAAAAGATGACTGGCACCAAAAGATATTATCATCTGAAAAACAAGCAACTCTATTCAGGAAGGACAAAAGCAAAATCAAAGACGATTTTTCCCCCCTCAATGGTTAATTATAGATTCACCTGCCATGATTTTTCAAAACCCTCTTGAACATGATTACATTTTCACTCTGATCTACTTCTTGGGATCATTAGCTCAATGAGTTTACTCTTTGGTGGCAAATAAAGGTGACTTTTCACTAGCTTAGGAACGACCTCTCTGAGACTTCAAGGTGAGATAGAGGAGACGGGAGGAGGTGGGGGCAGGGGAGATCCTCCTTTCTGCACTTGGATTTGGTATCAGGCTTATGCTTCCTTCCAAGACACGAGATTACAGAGCTCAGTCATGTTCCCTCTGCACTTTTTCATTCTGTTCAGACGCTGCAATGACAATAGTATGCTCCTGTCCTCTCGGTTCTCACAGCACAGTAGACGTTTGGCCACTTGTGTTCTGCCAGAAAACTAGATTTCAAACAGGTGCAGCCCTGCTGATTAGCATTATAATAGATTGTAATTACTTAACAAGCCCATATATACCCAAAGGAACTTGGAGAGAAATACAATGTTTTGCCAAGTGTAGCTTTTATTTATGTAAAACACTGCAGGCCTGCTCTGGAGTTCTTTTAATCTAAGTGAAGCCCCTAGAAGAAGGAAATTGCCTCAGTGAGCTCTGCGAGTTCAGGCGCTGGAATTTAAAATTTCATTTCTTGTTGCTGCCAACTACAAAGGGTTTTGTTTCTAAAGCCCTTATGCGAATTTAAACTTGATTTTTTTACCTTTATTGTTGAAAGTATTGTTGCATATGTCCCCTGTTTTCCCCCACTGATCTCTCCTAGCCTGCCCCCACCCCAGGCCTGCACCACCCTATTGTCTTGTCCAAGAGTTATGCATACAAGTTCTTTGGTTGATCACTTCCCACCTCCCACCCTCCTCCACCTTCCTTCTGAGATTCCACAGTCTGTGCCATGCTTCTATGTCTCTGGATCTATTTTGTTCATCAGTTTATTTTGTTCATTAGATTCCACATATGAGTGAGATCATGTGATACTTGTCTTTCTCTGACTGGCTTATTTCACTTAGCATAATACTCTCCAGGTCCCTCCATGATGTCTCAGTGTGTAAGAGGAGTTCTTTTACTCTGCATAGTATTCCATGGTGTAAATGTACCACAGCTTTTTTATCCACTCATCTACTGATGGGCATTTGGGCTGTTTCCAGATCTTAACTATTGTAAATTGCACTACTATGAACATAGGGGTGCATATATTCTTTCTGACTGGTATTTTGGGTTCCTTAAGATATAGTCCTAGAAATGGGGTTATTTGTTCAAATGGCAGCTCCATATTTAATTTTTGGGAAATTCCATACTGTTTTCCATACACACTTGATTTTAATCTCTGCAAAGGATTAAAGTGGGCCTTTTCCTTCTCCCCTCATCCCAGCATCTTGCAAAGGCTCTGGGCCCCTGAAGGGTATATGATTTCGACTAAAATCATAGAACCTCAGACTTCATGGAGACACTTCAGTTCGGAAATTGCTACATGGGAAATAATACAGCATTCCCTCATTAAAACATCTTTATGGACTACACAGATTTTTATAAGTAAAATATTCTTTCCTTCTTTCAACTGTACAGAAAGATTTCTTACGGAATTCACTTGCCTTACTAGGTTTCCCAAATAGACTTCAGACTCCTTGAAGGCAGAAATAATACCAAACACAACTTTTGTTTTTACCATGCTCCCAATATCTAGAATAGGAGGTACTAGGGAATACACACTCGTTTCATTCATTCATTCAACAATGTGCCAGGAACTGTTTGGGTGCCAAGAATACAGCCATGAACGAAAACCTTTGCATTTACAGGACCTGTGTTCTGATGTTAGAGATGGACAATAAAGATAAATAACAAAAATATATAAGAGCAAAATAAAGCAGGAAAGAAGCATATTAAATGGTCAAGGAGAGGTTAAATTTTTAGAAAGGACTGCCAGAAAAGGCCTTCCTAAGAAAGTAATATTTGGTAAAAACTTGAGCCATGAGGTAGGGGAAGGAACATTCTAGAAAGATGAAACGGCAAGTGCAAAGACTGAGGCAGGAACATGGTGAATATTTTTAAAGAGTGTCAGTGGGTCAGTATGTCTAGGAAGGAGTGAGCAAGGTCAAGAGTAATGAGCAATGAGGTCAGAGTGTTCATAACAGGATGCCTGACCATATTAGCCTTGCAGATTATGATAAGGACTTGCGTTTTTTACCCTGAGAGATTTACGTGCAGAGTGACGTGACCTGGTTATGTTGGGTGAACCAGTTAGGAGGCTGTTGAAATATTCCAGGTATGAGATAACAGGGACTTGGCTAGAGTGGTGTTAGAAAGATCATCAGACCTGGGACACATTTTGAAGGTAGACAACAGATACTGCTGATGTACTGGATATGAGGCATCAAAAACGGCTTCTCACATTTTCCAGCCTGGACAATTGGAAGGATGGAGTTGCCATTTCTTGAGCTTGGAGAAGTCTATGAGAGGCTTAGATCAGGGAGGGAGGTGGGGGAAATCAGGTATACGGTTTTAGATATAATTAATATGAGATGTCCTTTACAAAATCAAATGGTTTCCCCGCAGGTGTGGCTCAGTGGTTGAGCAGCAACCCATGAACCAGGAGGTCATGGTTCAATTCCCAGTCAGGGCACATGCCTGGGTTGCAGGTTCCATCCCCAGTAGGTGGTGTGCAGGAGGTAGCCGATCAATGATTCTCTCTCATCATTGATGTTTCTATCTCTCTCTCTCTCCCTTCCTCTCTCTGAAATCAATAAAAAAATTATTAAAAAAAATGTTTTTTAATCAAATGGCAATGCCAAAAAGGCAGTCACTTATGTGAGTTCAGAAGTTCAATAACAGGTATGGGCTGGAATCAGGAATTCAGAGTCAACGACATTGAGAATATATTTAAATCCACGAAGCTTGATAAAATTAGTACAGTGAAACCAAAACAGCGGCTCCCAAATACCCTATTTCCAATTACTCATATGCCTCAGTAAGTAATTAACCTTTGACTATCGTGGCCACAATTCCTAGACTTCCCAAAACAACCTCATTTCAAAGTAATTGTAATATTTTCAAAAAGGCAATTTGTTAAGTGTAACTAAATTACATTTATTTGTAAGACGATGTGAGATTTTTCTTATAAGTGCATTCACAACTCAAGGAAAAAACATGCCTTTCACTGGATCTATGTTCTGACATAAGGTTCCAAAACTATGAACACATACACATAACTCTTCAAGTATTAATAATATTGATAAAATGCATTGTAGCCTGGCCCTTTGCTACAGGCTTTACATAGATTCCCTTGTTTCTCACAACAACCCTAAGATGTAAGAACTGTTATATTCTCACATTACAGACTAATGGGCTTATAACAGCTAAAGCACAGGTTAAGTCGCATGCTCAAAGGCACTCAACTAGCGAGTGCTAGAGGCATCCTGTGATTAGAACCCAGATTCCAGGGAAAGGGGCCCACTGAGGAGCTAAGGAACTGAGGGCCTCAAATAGTCTCTAAAGTGGCTGCTGGTCAAAACACACAGAAGAAACAGGACCCACAGACAAGGCCCATGAAGCCCGAGGCCCTTTCACTTCAGGGCCCCAATGCCATGGGCTGTGCTAGCACTGGGGTAGGAACTAACCTTTAGGGTAGTTATTAAACAACCAATTATGTACCAAAGGGAACAATATTTCATCAGAAGGTTAGACTTTTAGGAGTCAGTAGGGAATAGAGTCGCACAGTGGTTCTCAACCTTCCTAATGCCGCGACCCTTTAATACAGTTCCTCATGTTGAGGTGACCCCCAATTTCACTGTTACAAATTGAACATAATTAAAGCATAGTGATTAATCACAAAAACAATATGTAATTATATATGTGTTTTCCGATGGTCTTAGGCGACCCCTGTGTAAGGGTCGTTCGACCCCCAGGGGTTGTGACCCACAGGTTGAGAACCGCTGGAGTAGCAGGAGACCCATAAACCCTCAACTGCTGGGGAACAAATGCAGGCTTTAGGTGCATAAACCATTCCCAGGTGCACATGGACCATTCCCAGTCCTTCCCCACCCTCTTCCCAGCCCCTTGCCACCTCAGTCTATTTAAATGATGATGGAGATTTCCATACTTCCTCTAAGATTTCCCTACAAAAGTCCTGAAGATTGAGATACACCTTTGGGCAGTGTGTATCCAGGTGTGCTCAGGCCACCATCTCGGATGACACTCAGCAGGGACTTGTTTAATCACAAGTGTCCTCAGGCTTCGCCCAGGGCATCAGGATCTAAACCAGGGGTGGGCAAACTTTTTGACTCGAGGGCCAACAATGGGTTCTTAAACTGGACCGGAGGGCTGGAACAAAAGCATGGATGAAGTGTTTGTGTGACCTAATATAAATTCAAAGTAAACATCATTACATAAAAGGGTACGGTCTTTTTTTTCAATAGTTTTATTCATTTCAAACGGGCCAGATCCGCCCGCGGGCCATAGTTTGCCCACAGCTGATCTAAACCATGGGTTGCTGCTCAACGACTGATTCCTTGGCCTTTGCATTGTAAGAATCTCCCCACAGAATTCTTGCACCAAAGGGGAATCAGCCCCAGAACCTAACTTTTCCAAACAGGGTGCAGGACTATCTCCCAGGATCAGCAGGGTAGGATGATTTGAGAAGCCCCATCAATAGGCAATATTGGAAACATGAAACAGAAACTTCAGTGTCTCAATCCTTGCCAAATAAGATGGCCCTACTGAAGAGAAATATTTTGGAGACTATGCAAAGCTGGCTTCTTGGGGTGCTATAGAATAATCAGCTCAGTACAGAACTGGCCAGCCCCCATGGGAGATTTAGGAGACATAACAATACGTGCAGCAGTTAAGCATCCATTGAGCCCTTCCTAAGGTTCAGGCATTGGCCTGTATACTTGACAGATATTGACTCCTTTCGCCCACAACAGCCCCATTTTATTTCAGCTAGGTATTTTTATTGTCACCCACTTTTTACAGAGGAAAAAAACAGAAGCACAGGTTAAATGGTTCACTCAAGGTCATGAAAGATTGATGGGACTCAAACCTACACATCCTGTCTCCAGAGCTCTGCCTGTCAGTGCTCTGCTGAGCCGCCTCTCAAAAGACGTTTGGCCAGAGGTTGAGCGTCAACCTGTGAACCAGGAAGTCATGGTTTGATTCCCAGTCAGGGCACATACCTGGGCTGTGGGCTTGATCCCCAGTGTGGGGTGTGCAGGAGGCAGCCGATCAATGATTCTCTCTCATTGTTGATGTTTCTATCTCTCTTTCCCTTTCCCTTCCTCTCTGAAATAAATTTTTTTAAAAAATGTTTTAAAGATGACTTTGTCATTACCTCTGTGTTATGAGTACCTCAGCATCTCTTCTACAGGGTGAAGCAAGGGAGTGACCCTAAGCAAAGATGTCTTCAAAGGCAGGGGTGGTGCAAGGGGGTGAGGGAATAGGGAACTGAGCTCGGTACATAGCCCTAAGTAGACTACTTAAACTATAGAGCAAACTCCTGAGTGTGTAGGGACCAGCCAGCTGTCAACCTGCGTGCTCCATCCATGCTCTCCGCCATCTACTGTGCTCTCCACCGTCTGTCCTAAATGCTAATGCGGCTCCATCTAGCCTCTGATTCTAACATGAATCCCCATATTTCTAGTTCACACAATTATGCTTATAAATGTTGCTTTAGGACTTATAAAGGCCTACTAAAACATTTCAGGACATCTCTGTACAAAATCTTGATACATTAATTACCTGGAGCTATTCTGGCCCAGGGTTTCCCAAAGCATCTTCTGGTCCAAAACCTTGAGGACAGCTTGTTAAAAATGAGGACTCCTAGCACTCATCCTGAGCCACAGAATGAAAAGCTCTGGAGGCGGGCAGGAGGGTCTGTATTTTTCACACCTTCCCCTAGTGATTCGTATGCACACCGAAGTCTGAGTAGCGTTATTATCTTGTTCTTGGAAAACCGAGCTATAGCAACAGTGTTTACTGGGATTCTGCTTCAAGCACAAGTGAAATCCTCCCATGTCTCTGTAATAAGCTTTCTCTAAAGAACCCTCTTTGTCATCACAACTGATACGTCTCCCATTATCTGAAGAATAATGATCTCGGCTTGGCTTTTGAACACATTGGAACCCACCTCAGTTGTCTAAACTCCCTCCTACTCCAGTGTTTCCAAAATGTGTGCCCCGTATCACTAATGATTTTAAGAGTCACCTGAGATGAACTTCTCTTGTTTTTACTTCAGAGGCCATGTGTTTATTTTCATCTGAATGAAGAAAAGTCATAACAACAGTATCCAAACCTGTGATTTCATGAAGACTGGGGCTCAAGTGGAAAGTCAAAGAATCAATGTTGAAAACTGCTACGCAAATAATAGCACAGGCAGTACCGAGATAATAAGTCTTAAATTTAGGGAACGTGACCCTGCCTGCTCCTTTCTGACAGGCACCCTCCGTTTCAGCTGTGCTACTCCGTTCTCCGACGCTGGCCACAGGCATTCTCTGCTTTTATTCCAGCTGTGTCCATGCCCATGAAACACTGCCTCCTCTTATAAATACCTCTTTAAATGTTGCCCACATTTCACACCCAGTGCGTGCCTCCTTTCAGGAACCCTCCAGAGCCTTCCAGCTCTCCTAGCCTACTCCCTTTCTGAATTCCTTCAAATATTCATTTAGAACCTTATTGTCGTTTCCCTGGTTAAGTGGAAGCCCCTGGAGAGTCACCCATCGTCTCTTTTACCTCTGGATTAGAATGCTAAACTTCCCTGGTTGAATCTGAGCAACAAACAGCGAATACAGGTGAATTCATCGCTCAGAAGAATGAAACGTTCCACAGCAATGCGAGGAGCAGCTCCAGCTCCCCCTCAGAGTTCTTAGCCACACCTGGAAAAGGGTGCATCTCTTCATCACGGCCAGGTAAGGAGCGCAAAGGCCTGAGCTCGGGGAATTCTACCCTAAGGTGTGATTCTGCAGTGGTGCCCTGGCTGATGGGAATGGGAAGGGTGACCTTACTCAGCCCACGTGCAACCTGGCTCTGGTTCCAAGGGCCAATCACCTCTGCTGATGCACGCCCACCCTCGGCTGGAGGAAACAGAGTGGCCACAGCCTCCTCCAGTGAAAACAACACTAGGTGAGCAAAGAGAACCAGCTCTGCTTCTTGCTTCATTATCCGATGCCTTCAGCCTTTCTGTATCTCAAGTTTCTTTTAAACTGTCTAATACCTGTCATACTTAATTCACACTTGCTATAAGGCAAAAGAGATCATGAGATGATGAGTTTGAAAGCTCTTTAAATTATCACGTACAATAAAAATGTTCAGGGACGCAGCACACGTATCTGCAGGGAAAACAGACCGGGGAGGCTCAGTTCCCCACCAGACAGTGGTGAGCAAGAAGAGATGTGGGCCTTACCTCCAACCCCCCTCTGCCTGTCATGTTACCTCGGGTACCACTTAGCTTCTCTGGGACACAATGTCCTTGTCTGTAAAACGTGCCTGTGCGCTAGGTGATCTGGTCTAGGGCCAAATCCAACATGAATTTGAGAAGATTAGAGAAAGATAACCAAGCGAGACTACTGGCCGCTGGAAGTGCTCAGAAGTGGGAATGGTGCCCTGCTGTGCCCAGGGTTTGGGTGGGCCCCAGCAAAGCACCACCAGAGGCACTCCGACATCTCACCCTCCAACCAAGACCTGTTCTTTGAATAAAAGCAGACCTGCTGCTCTCGGCCTCTCCTCAAACTCCCTCCTCCGCATACAAAGCAAAAGGCCCCATCGCCTCACAACCATAGTCATGGTTTTTTTTTCTCCTTCCTATCCAAAAACAACAACAACTTCAGAACCATAGTTGTGTAGTATTAAGGTCTGGCTCTGAAATTAGTTATCTCTTCAGCTCCCCCTCAGACGCATACTGCTTTCACGAGTAAAAGGACTAACAGGCCTGTGTGGAAAGGACATGGGGAATGAGTGGAAACTCGGGTGGTGGGAGGGGGGCAGAGGTCCAGAGCTTTGTGGAATGGAATGGCACTGCATTCTTTGGGATTCCACAAAGGTTTGCCTGCTTCCCAAAGTGTAAGTCACACATCACCCAGAGATGTACTTGGTGTGGTGTGCTGGAGCTTCCCTGCAAGCCCCGTAACCATGGTTTCGGGCAGCCTACATCACAGCCCTGAGCATAAAGAGAAGAGGCTTTTTCTGATTCTCCCCTAAAAGTCCATTGCCTTGAAAAAATATGTGAGGTGATATGCCAAGGTGATTCATATGCAACCTCTGACCCTAGGACAATCACAAAGTTATTTGTTCTCAGTAATTAGAAGGTGATTTCTCTACATCTCTCCGCGAGAAGCCGATACTTCTCTTCTGGTGGAGATCAAAGAACCCTGAAAACATATACACCCAGAGCCACACCTGCTCTTGGTGGAAACAGGTAACAAGAATTTCTAAAAATACAGAAATTTATTTCCTCATTTAACACTACCCCTCCTAGAACAGCCAAAACAAGGCTGCGTTCTCCCTGCTTCTCTGGGTACTGAGGCTGAAGGCATTTAGCTTACATAGTCCATGAACAAGGCCTATTCCCAGCCCCTAATATTTTGACAATGTAATCAATTAACTCAGTCTCAGACTTAGAAATAGTATTTCATCCCACATATCTTGAAAATCAAAACAGAGAAACTATAAGTAGGTTTCAAAGCCCTGATTTTTCAATTACTCGCAAGCAGAACCATTTTTTAAATACAACACTCATTCTGGATGGCGGGTAATGCATTGGGCTGATGTTTCTTGGACCCTGAGGGGGCATCCTGGAGGAGAACACATTTTTCTCCCTGTAGGTCCGAAGATGAGCTACCCACCACGCCACAGAATAGAAACAAGCTAGCTTCCTCCGGAGGGGAAAATAAAGCAGCTCCAGACTCAGCGAAGCAGGACAAAGCCAGGACGTGCAAGAAGCCTTCAGTCTAGGGCTCCACGTGCCTCTCCAAGGACAGAGGAACCCACCCACACACAATCACACACAGCCAGCCCACCACGCGCCTGCGGAAGGCGCCCGGGTTCTCGGCCAACCTTCAGGCACTGGCTCGGGGCTCTCTCGGCTTGCGAGGTCCCTGTGGCACCCGCTGGCTGGAGGGGGCAAAGAGCCAGACCCTCTTGCCAAGTCTCTTTTCCCCAACTACCAAGTAGAGGGTGCTTTTCTCCAAGGTAACTGAGACTTCGGTAGACACACACACTCCGGGTCACAGTGAAGTCCCTGCACCCTGCTACCAATGCCAAGGCCCTGAGTCTCCCCTTCGCACCCCCAGCCAACCCCGGGCCCCACATCTGGGCTCCTGGACCGGGAGGCGCCAGACTCACCCAGTCCTCGAAGTGGCGGCTCCCGTTCTGCAGGAGCTCCTCAAACTGGATGGTGCAGTTGGCCACGAAGTCGTCGTAGCCGATGGGGGCATCGTGGAAGACGGCCAGCTCGATCTTGCGCCCGTTGCACACGTCGGTGACGAACTCGTCGTGCCAGGCCGGGCTGTTGGTCTTCTGCTTGGTGGCCGTTTGGCCGATGCGCGAGTCGTCCACGTTGAGGGCAATGTAGGGGTCCAGGAGGAAAGTCTGTGGCCGGAGTCCCACTGCATGGCGCAGCGACCAGGCTGTGGGCTTCAGGCTCACAGCCTCGCAGATCTTGATTTTAAGAAGGCCATTGAACACTACCATGGTCGGGGCGTGGAGGGGGGCCGGGATCGCTCCGTCCGCCCCGAGGGCAGGATGAAGAACCGACGCCCCGGCGTTGGGAGCCGCGGGGGCTCCTTCGTCCCCTTCTCGCCCCACCCCACACTCTGCCTACACCTTGTCGCGCTGCGCCCTGGCGCGGGCGATTCTCAGTGAGTGCATGTATTTCCTCGCCGGGTTCCTAACGGAAAACAGGGAGGGGGGGAGAGCTGGGGGACGTCCGTGTTTGGAACAAGCCTCTCCCCCCCTACCACCAGCGGCACCTCCAGAAGAAGAGAGGAGCTGTCGGCTCCTCTGCCAGCTGCGGGGGCTGTCTCGCCGCCTCGCTGGCTCCCCGGGTCCGGGCTGCGGGAAGCGGGCGCCGCGCCGGGCGCTTACCTACCTTTCCGAAACATAATCCCCGGGAAATTTTGACTCCGGGAGGGCGAGGGGGCGGTGGGGCGGGGACGAAAACCGGGGGCGCAGATTTCAACCCGGATCCTCTTCGCACACCCAGCGCCCGCCTCTGGCCGCGCGGGGCGGGGGATGGACCGAGGGATGTTCAGTCTATCCGGAGGGATGCATGTCGAAAGGAAATGGTCCTCCTCGCAGCCAAATTTTTAAAAATCCACAAGCCCCACCGCCAGCCTGGCCGCCGCCTCTAGGACGCAGCAGCGCCGCGCGACGATCGGCGATCGGAAGGCGCCAGGAGCCCGGAATCTCACATCCGCGCGGGCTCGGAGTCGGGGTGGCCACTGCTTGGGCTCGGGGCGCAGGCCGGCACCGGCGGTGCGCAGCGCGGCGGCGGGGCCGGGACTGCGACTCCGCGCGGCCCCACCTCCAGGGCGCCGGCGCCCGCCCGCCCGCCGCGCTCTCCGCGTCCCCGCTCTCGGCTGCTGCTCGCTCGCCGCCCGCCAGCTCTCCCCCTCGGTCCCTTCTCCCTCCGTCGGTGTGCGAGCGAGTCTCCCTCCCTCTAATGCAGGAAATGCGCAAAAGACGTCAGAGGGAGAGAGAGAGAGAGTGTGTGTGTGTGTGTGTGTGTGTGTGTGTGTGCGGGCACGCGCGCGCGCGCGCTCCTGTGTTTAGGGAAATAGAAAAGTTTTGCCGGTTGGGGGAGCAATCCGGGAAAAGTGAGCCGAAGAGAGGACGACGGAGAAGCGGGCGAGCCTGCCTGGGTCGCGGCGGCAGGCGGGGGAGCCAGGCGGGGACGCCGCGCGGGACCCCGGGGGGTGGCGGCGCGGGGCGCGGGGTGCGGGTGTTGCATGCTGCGGATACCTGCCCTTTGCTCTCCCCCGGAGGCGAGCGGGCTGCGCATCTCCTCGGAGCTCTGTGGTCAACACTGTCTTAGGGCCGCGGGTGGGAGAGTGACGGGGGGTGGGGGGGGGGGGGGTCGCACTATGAGAGAAGACGCGGGACCCTCCCCCACCTCACCCTGACTCGGGCAGGCCTGTCATTCTGTTTGGAGACGCAGGGCTCGGCGGGGGGATGGGGGGGGGGAGGGGGTGCACAGGGAGGGGCGTGCAAGGCTCCCTAGGAGTTTCTATATATTTATTCTCTCTTCGCTTTCTCTGGGGCATGCTCCCCCTTTGGGATCTGTCCTGGACTTCTCAGGCTGCGAGAACTTGTTGACAAGGTAGAGCTCAGTAGAGCCCCGGCTCGGTTTGTGTTTATGTTCCACAAAGTGCCTTCATATTTTCTCTGGACCTTGTCTGCCCTTTTCGGGGAGACGGCTCTGATCGGCGCGCTGACAGCGGTCGTCCGAGCTGCGGGGAAACGGGGCGCGCCCTGCGGGGGACCAGTGACTGCGTCCGCGCTAATTTCCTCCGTAACCTTTAAACTCTCCCTGGAAGCCGCCGCCGCGGCTGGTCACGTGAGGCGAGCCCTGGGCTGCCGGGGAAGAATTTCCTCCGCCGGGAGCCGGGGACCGGGAAGGCGGCCCCGCGAGGGGTGGCCCGGCGCTGCGGGACGCGGACCTGGGAGGGCGGGTCGGGAGCGCGCAGGCCCGGGGCGCGGCCCTAGTTGGAGTATCTCGAAGGACGGGGTTGGGAAGAGGTCATCTCCGCAACCTGCGAGCTGGGGTTGTGCGAATGGAAAAAGAAAACCGCGGCTTATCCAAAATGCCAAGTCAAGTCAGGGAGTTTGTAGAAATCTAAGCTGAGTGTTCATCTGGCAGGACTGGATAGTGTAGACCAAAATGTAACACCCACTTCCCGATCACTTTTTCTCAGCGGAAAAAGGTTATCATTACCTGTGGCTTAAAAAGGTTAAAGGCCAGGAAGGAGGCAGCCCCCTGGAACCATGGGATCAAGTGCAGCACAGAGGTCGCAAAAGTGATCAGAAAAGTCCGAAGGTGATTGTGGCAGGTCCTCTGTCTCCTAAGGCGGGCAGGAGCCTACAAGTCATTTCGAGAAGCCTACTCACCTTCTGGTGAATGGGCAGCTGGGTAGAGAGAGTGCTACAATGCAGGCTTAGGGACCAATGAGATCGTTCACGTATAAAAAGTTATGCCTTACTTGGCCACTCCCACCAGCTGGAGATTATATTTGAAAATCTGTCAGTTTGACAAAGCACAAGGTGATGCCTCGTTGCTGTTAATTTTTATTTCTCTGAACATCCGAACTTTTTCCTCCTTGTTTTTTACTTCTAACATTATATTTTTCTTAAACAACTCCTCCCCCCCCCCCCCCCTTTCATGGGGCAAGTAACTGAGGACAACTGGCAGGGAATAGGGTTTGATCTGAAAAAGCATTTGGGAAACGGAACCAGTGCTAGAATGAGATGAGAGATATTTGACAAAGAGGCAAAGTTTAAAGGGTACCAATAAACTCAGTAATTAAGATAAATAATATTTTAATGCATTATTTTTAAACATGTTTTTATTTAGTTTGAGAGAGAGAGATGGATTGGCTACCTTATGCATGCCCCCCACTGGGGATGGAGCCCACAACCCAGGCATGTGCCCTGACCAGGCTTTAAACTGGTGACCTCTTGGTGCATGGGACAATGCTCAACCAACTGAGCCACACCAGCTGGGCAATGCAATATTTTTAAAAATAAAAATACATGTAAAAATTTAGCATGAACATATCCAAAGTTTAAATCATTTTAAATACTGCATTAAAATATTATTTATATTACTGAGTTTATTGGTACCCCTGAAGTTTTGTACCAAAAGATGAGTGCTTCACTTGCCTTCACTTTAGCCCTGACCCCGCTGGGAAGTCTAGAGAGGCAGGGATTTCATGAGGTTAGGGATCCTTGAGTAAATAGTGTTTCATACCTCTTTCTCTGGGTGAGTTCTGTCTTACCACACAAGCAAAAGCACTGAAAAACAGTGGCCAAAATCCTTCCTCTCCAGTATGTTAAACAGGAAATCATTTTAGAATTATGGACACACTGCATTAAACTTTTTGCATAATATCATATCCCACCCCCAGACAAGACCCCCAAATATATGAAATAGAGTCTGCTGCCATCTCGGTGAGTAGGCATTCTTCGAAGTATTGGTTTTATTCTTCTTTGCAACCTAAGTAAGGTTACAGGAAGGCAGCATCTGCCTCTTAGCAGACTGTTTGTTACACATGTGAATAATCACACTGTAATTCTCATGTGCAACTGATACCAATGTGACCTCTACTTTCAATTATAAGTCTTTCTGTGGTGGGGGTCGGGAGGGTGGGCTGTAACTAAAAGACTTGGCCAAACTGCCTGTTTTGAATTGGATGAATATTTATATAAAAAAAGAGAATGCTGATAGTCTACATTCAAACATTGCTGATTTCCTGCCCTTCTGCATCCTTCTTTCTAAATAAATCTCTCACCTCCCTACTCTCAAACTTGGCTAAATGAAAATGTGTATTCTCCAGGGGTACCATGGAAATGCCAGGTGTGGGCTTGTTTAGGGGAAGGCCCTTGCTTTTACCTGGGAAGGCTGGGGGAGCTGGTCTAAAATAACTCTCCGCTCCAGATTTCACCTGAAGAGAAAAAGAAGCTTGCAGGAGGAAGATTTCGAATGTAAAATGCTAATCAGTAATGGCTGTTTACTTCCTCCTTCTCTTGGCCCCTGTATATAGTCCTGAAAGACAGACAGCCATTGATCTAGACATTGAGTAAAATGCCCCTTGGTTCCAGCTATGGCTTAGTCATCTGGTGATCTTTGGGAGAGGGAAAAGTAAAGGAAGAAAGATGATATAAAAATTTTTGCAAAGATGATCAAGATGGTGCTCCTCTCCTTTTAAAATTAAGGCTCATCTGGCTGGCGTAACTCAGTGGTTATCTCCTATGAACCAGGAGATCATGGTTCGATTCCTAGTTAGGGCACATGCCCGGATTTTGGGTTAGATTCCCCCGTGTGGGGTGTGCAGGAGGCAGCTGATCAATGATTCTCTCTCATCATTGATGTTTCTATCTCTCTCTCTCCCTTCTCTCTGAAATCAATAAAAATATATTTTTAAAAATTAAGGCTTGTAGGAAAAAGGACTGAAAGAGCAAGAGTCCCCAGGGCAGTGTGATAGGTGCTACCGTAGATGTAGGGTGCACCGGCCTCTGGGAGACCGCAGAGGATCAGCCCTTTGCCTGGGTACACGCCACCTGGAAGGTCTAGGCCAGTGGTCGGCAAACTCGTTAGTCAACAGAGCCAAATACCAACAGTACAACGATTGAAATTTCTTTTGAGAGCCAAATTTTTTAAACTTAAACTATATAGGTAGGTACATTGTTATTAACTTAATTAGGGTACTCCTAAGCTGGCTTTTGCTAAAAACGTCCTCAATCTGATTGAGGTACATTCGCTGAGGTCGACCCCTTCCAACTCTCCCATCCACACTCTTGTATACTTGTTTCAGATAGAGAGTGTGGCTGGGAGAGCTGGAAGGGGTCGACCTCAGCGAACGAACCTCAATACAATGTACCTCCCCCGCGCTGTGTATCCCACGGCCCACTTGTGCCGCATCTCCCATCAACTGACCGACACCCCCCACTTCTTCTAATGCCACTTCTTCAAAATAGACTCGCCCAGGCCGAAAAACCGACTTCTGCGCATGGGCCATGAAGTTTCAATCGCACTGTACATGCACGCCCGCACGTGGTATGTTGTGGAAGAGCCACACTCAAGGGGCCAACGAGCCGCATGTGGCTCGCAAGCCGCGGTTTGCTGACCACTGATCTAGGCTAGTAGTTCTCAACCTTCTGGCCCTTTAAATACAGTTCCTCATGTTGTGACCCAACCATAAAGTTATTTTCGTTGCTACTTCATAACTGCAATGTTGCTATTGTTATGAATCATAATGTAAATATCTGATATGCAGGATGGTCTTAGGCGACCCCTGTGAAAGGGTCGTTCGACCCCCAAAGGGGTCGCGACCCACAGGTTGAGAACCTCTGGTCTAGGCTATCCAAGAGGAGTTGCTCCTGAGGCAGAGAGGTGAGGGACGGGCATTGGCGGCAACAATGGAAGAGTGTGCAGATCTCAGGTAAGTAAGAGCATGGCTGCCGAAACCGGTTTGGCTCAGTGGATAGAGCGTAGGCCTGCGGACCGAAAGGTCCCAGGTTCGATTCCGGTCAAGGGCATGTACCTGGGTTGCGGGCATATCCCCAGTAGGAGATGTGCAGGAGGCAGCTGATCGATGTTTCTTTCTCATCAATGTTTCTAACTCTCTATCTCTCTCCCTTCCTCTCTGTAAAAAATCAATAAAATATATTAAAAAAAAAAAAAAAAAGAGCATGGCTCTTTGAAATGAGTGACAAGCTGTACCTGGCATGTGGCAGGCAGTATGAGAAGGTAAGGTAGGTTAGACCAGATAATTAAGACCTTGTAGAACCTGCAAATGCTTTTGCACTCTTTTCTTAAGAGACACTGGTCATGCTAAAGCGGGGAAGAGCATAACTGGAGTTAATACTTTAAAAAGACAATTTTGCAGGAATGGATATATTTCTCTTTTGCAATTTCCCCCCCCCCCCCCCAGAAGACTCACCCCAAAGCAGGATGTTAGACAGAAGATCCGAGTCCAGAGATGATTTATACTCCATCTGATCAGAAATGGAACAGTCTGTGGATATTGTTTAGATCAGCTGCAAGAAGCAGGGAGGGGGTGCCAGAACCTAAGACTAGCATGCTAATATTCACGTCCTTGTTGCTGTGCTTGCTGTTTACAGAATGCCAATGGCTCCTGCACAGGTGTGCCTGGTCAGGATCCGTCCTACATTCCACACATGCTCCATGGAACAGAATTCAGCCACCCATAGGATGGCAGGTACAGCAGCACCATGACCCAAAAACCGTCCAGAGTTGTGTCGGTGTGGCCCTGCTCCAGCCTACCCCCCACCTGAGACCCAGTCCCGCTTCTAACCCCACCCCAGGCCCACCCCCTCTTGTTACTGGCTCATGTCTGGTCTGCCATGTCTCCATCTCCTTCTGGACTCTGTTGCAATGACCCAGACACCAAGCCTCACTTACATCTGCAAGGAGGTGGAGGGAGAGACGCAACACCATAGAGCTTAAAGATGAGTGAGGGTGCCTTTCCTTCCTCATTTCCCTTGACCCTGAGCCCCACTCGTTCAACCACCATATAGAAAATGGCATCACATATCACATCTTCTTTAGTTTTGATGTTGGATGTTGGTCTGCATCTTGGAACTTTTAAGTACATAAACCAATCCATGAGCCTTTACTCGGGACCTGCTATGTCCTGGACACTGGGGCATGTGCTCTAGGGAGGACACTGGGGCATGTGCTCTAGCCTGATTCAGTTCTGGTCAAGGGCACTTACTTCAATTGCAGGCTCCATTCCACCCTGGTAGGGGCTCGTGTGGGAGGCAACCAATTGATGTATCTCTCTCACATCTATGTTTCTCCCTCCCCCCCGCCCCCAACCCCTACCACTCTCTCTAAAAATCAGTAGAAAAATATCCTCGGGTGAGGCTTAACAAAAAATAATAAATAAATAATAAATAAATAAATAAAAACAAAAGGACTTTGTTGTTTCTCAATTTCTCTATTTAATCCTCTCTCCTAACATCAATTAGATATATTTTCAGCATATGGTTTTATGATACCTGTACCAAGTGTAACAGCTGTTTCTGCATGCTCCCTGTGGATATCTTATCAATTAACAGATGACTAATCTGACTGTTCAGATTAGGATATATATCGCTCACACATTCTGGACATTTGGTTAATCCATTGCTACTCCTAACTTGCCTTTCAGGCTCCAGAGCAGGGAATAGGGGTTTTTGTCACGGGTATAAGTTATGTAGCTATAGCCAATGTCAAACCAGAACTGTTTAAAATCACAGGAAGGATCTGATGCAGGGTGGCAAATCCTTCTCTCCTTTAAGGCAGGATCCCTCCAGGGGCCAAATCCTTATACCCTTAAGTGAAACTAAGGATTCTCCTCCCAACTCTCCCTCCCCTTCCTCCTCACTTCTTACAGCCCTTCCCTCTGCCTGCACTGCAATCGCCTTCTTTGAAAGGTCTTTAAGTTTGGAGACACAGAAATAAGAATGTCACAAATCTTGTTAGTTTTCCCTTTGCTTGCCCAGATGAGCTCCTAGGCGATGGTTGGCTCGCAGTACTTGATTGCCCGCAAGCTGGTACTGTAGCAATGAAGTCACTGGGCTGCGGGGCGATGTCTCCAGGGCACCTGGGAGCCTAAGACCACTGTGCCCCGCTCTGCAGGCCGACAGCGCCCCCTGGCGGACACGGGCGCTCCTAGCCCAGTTCATCTCGCGGCTTTGACCGCCTGGGCAAATTCGACTCCTCTAGGGCTCTGGCTCCAAAGACTAGGAGGAGCACTAGGATTACTTAAAGCCGTCAAGAGGCAGACTACATGGCCTGGGACATGGCTTTGTCCACATGCTCATCATGAGCAGGAGCAAATACAGTCAAGTGCATATATATTGTATGAAAAAACTACTGTCATTTAATTTTTTTAAAAAAACTACAAAACACCAAACAGGCTTCTCAAAGTGAAGAATTCTGTTCCTATCAGTGCACTAGAGTGACAGGCCATACATTTGCCAATTGTGTCCATTCTGGATACAGGAAAAAGCAGAGATGACGGAGATGCAGTCCAGGTGTATCTCTAGCATTGATAGCGCCCCCAAGGCAGTACCTTAACCAGCTGGCTCCTGGATAATGGGGTTTTGGTGTGAAGGGTCCAGGAACGCAAAGGGAATGCCCTGGTCCCAACACCCCACTAAGAATGGCCCTGAGATCAGGTGTGGGGTGTCCCTCTATACACTGCTCCTTCGTACAACCAGAGAGAGGGCTGCAGGAAAGATTTCGGGAACTTGAAGCTGTACTAATAAAAGGGTAATATGCTAATTAGACCAGGAGACCTTCCAGGAGACCTTCCGGATGTCCTTCCGGACAAAGCCATGGTGGCGGGGCTGAGGCAGAGGCGGTTAGTAGCAATCAGGCCGGGGGGCGGGGGGGGGGGCAGTTGGGGGTGAGCTGGCCGGAAGTGGGTGGCAGTTGGGGGCAAGCTGGCCAGCAGAGGGGGGGGGGCAGTTGGGGGCGAGCCAGCTGGTGGGGGGACAGGTGGGGGCAATCAGGCCGGCAGGGAGGGGCAGCTGGGGGTGATCAGGCCAGCGGGGGGGGGGGGGTGGCGGGCAGTTGGGGGCGATCAGGCTGGCAGAGGGGATAGTTGGGGGAGATCAGGCCGACAGGGGGGGCAGTTGGGGGTGATCAGGCTGGCAGGTAGAATAGTTAGGGGCAATCAGGCAGGCAGGTAGGTGAGTGGTTAGTAGCCAGCGGTCCTGGATTGCGAGAGGGATGTCCCAGATTGGAGAGGGTGCAGGCCAGGTTGAGGGACACGCCCCTCCTCGTGCACAAATTTTGTGCACTGGCCACTAGTAAAATATAAATAATAAGGAAATAAGTCATGTGGCTAACCAGCTTCCGCTTGTAGTCGTGGTTGAGTTTTCCAGCCATTTAACCCAACTGTAACCCTAATTTATGTGTTCTCCCCGTCAGTGGCTGTAAAGTACTAATTATTTATCTCTGCCTCAGAGAACTAATTGAGGCATGGTTAGCACACCCACGAGGCCTCCTGTCCCCTGTCCTTCAACACAGGGTTGACACACACACCTCTATTAGTTCACATTCCCACCCAGACTCCCTCCTCTCGTGGGAGCCGATGTTCCCACAAAATGGGAACAGTGCAACAACTGACCTCGTGAGAGCAGTGCCGGTGCAGGAGCTGACCCTGCCAACACAACACGTAGCATGTCATTGTGGTTTTTCTCTAGCAAGAGAAAACGGAGAAGTGGTCAATGTTTCCCACGTTTTCCTCTGGTGACAGCCACACATTCTGTGTTTGCCTGAGCCAGAGCATGAATATTCAACAGCAAAATGGGCCGGGCATGCAGAAGGCAGGGTGCAGTGGGAGGGGCACTTTCCAATGTATCACATCCAAGTTCTGCTATTTGTTTCTTAAAATAGTAATAGTAGTAATAGTAGTAGTAGTAATAGTGGTGACAACAACAATCGTATACTTAGTTAACTAGCAACTATTTGGTTGAGAACTCTGTGCCAGGCAGTAACATTTTTACTGATTTATTTTTAAATATTTACTGATTTTAGAGAGAGAAGAAGGAAGAGAAGGAAAGAGAAGAGTGAGAAACATCTATTTGTTGTTACACTCATTCATGCATCCATTGGTTAATTTTTGATTCCTGACCAGCACATACAAGAACCCACAACCTTGGTGTATCCAGACGACACTCTAACCAACTGAGCTATCCAGCCAGGGCCAGGCAGTAACATTTAACAACCCTTTTAACCCCGGAAACAATGCACTGAAGTAGATGTTACCATATTTCTTCAATTGTAAGACACATTTTTAAAATCACATTTTAACATCTTATAATGCACGATAAGAAAGTACTATGTCACACCATAATTACAGGGGAGACTTTTTTAAATCTCTTAGTAGTGCATATAATTATGGTGCTTTTTGCAGATGAAGCAACTAAGGCAGAGAAAAGCTAAGCAATGTCCCCAAGGTTCTCTAGGAGTGGGATTAATGGCTTATTTAGCAAATATATATTTAACTTTATAAGAAATTGCCATACTGCTTGCAGAGGGCCTATACCATTTTGCATTTTTTCCACCAGCAAGTCCGGTTTCTCTGCACCCTCACTAGCACTTGGTATTTTCAGTTGGGTTTGTTGTTGTTGTTTTAACTTTAGTCATTCTAATATGTGTGCAGTGGTATTTCATTGTGGTTTTTAATTTGTGTTTTCATAGTGACTAATGATGTTGAGCATCTTTTCATGTGCTTCTCAGCCATCCTTATAGCTTCTTTGGTGGTGTGTTTATTCAAATCTCTTGCCTATTTTTTAAACTGGATTGTCCTACTGTTGAGTTTTTAAGTTTATTTTACATATTTTAAATACAAGTCCTTTTTTGGAGATGTGATTTGTTAATATTTGCTCCCAGTTTATAACTTGCCTTTTAATTCTCTTAATGATGTCTTTTACAGAAAAAAGTTTTAATTTTGATGAAGTCCAATGTATCTTTTTTTTTTTTCTTTCATGGATTGTTTTTTTAGGTCATATCTAAAAACTCTTTGCCTAACTTAGGTCACAATCTTTTTCTCCTATGACTTTTTTAATTAAAAATTTATACTTTTGATTTTACATTTAGACCTATGACCCATCTGAGGTTAATTTTTCCATAAATTACAACCTTATGTGTAGGTTAAAGTTTTATTTTTTGCATATGGATGTTTCATTTGTTGAAAGAATTATCCATTATCCATTGAATTGCCTCCATACCTTTATCAAAAGTCAGTTGGTCGCAAATTGTACACTTTAAAATGATTAAAATGGTGATTTTTATGTTATGTGAACTTTATCTTACTAAAATAACCTATCCTTAAAAATCCATTTATCATATTCCTGAGGACCTATTTCTTAACTCTTTTACTTTGTTTCATTGCTCTGTGTGCCTAAACTTTCTCCAGTACCACACTGTCTTGCTTATTTAGCTTTAATTAAGTTTTAAAATCAAGTATTGTGAGTCCTCTAACTTTGTTTTTCTTTTTCAAAATTATTTCAATTATTCTAGGTCCCTTGCCTTTCCATATACATGTTAATTTATTTTTTAAATATATTTTTATTGATTTAAGTGAGGAAGGGAGAGGGAGAGAGAGATAGAAACATCGATGATGAGAGAGAACCATTGATCAGCTGCCTCCTGCACACTCCCTATTGGGGATTGAGCCCGCAACCCCGGCTTGTGCCCTGACCAGGAATTGAACCATGACCTCCTGGTTCATAGGTCAGCATTCAACCACTGAGCCATGCCAGCTGGCCTCCATATACATTTTTAATCAGCTTGCCTATATATACAAAAATCCTGCTGGGATTTTGACTGTTATTATATTAAATCCATAAAATCAATTTGAGCCCTGCAGGATTGCCAGATAATATATAGGACATCCAGTTAAATTTGAATTTAAGATAAAAAAATGAATAAATATTTAGCATATAAAATCTCAAATATTGTATGGACATAATTATACTAAAATTATTCATTGTTTATCTCAAATTCAAATTTAACTTGATATCCCATACTGTTTCTTTTTCTAAATCTGGAAAATCTAGTTTAGGATGAATTAACATTTAACTATTTAAGTATTCTGAGAGAAATACACAGTGTTTCTCTTTCTTCATTTAGGGCTTCTTTGATTTCATCGGTACTTTTCGTTTTTAGCATAGAGATTCTCACATGTTTATGGATTGCATTTAATACATTTGAATTGACATTGTAAATATCATGTTATGAGATCCTATATCTCATTTAAATCCTATGGAGAATATTGTCTGTTTTAACAGGCAATAGTCCTATTAAGTTCAGTGTGTAAGTTCTAATTTGCTTCCTATGGGCTTTCAATGTCCAACTTTCAAAGACTTTGCTGTACTATTCAGATCTGTCCCACATGAATGCCACCCAGTGACCAGTCTGGGATGTGTGTGGGTGATCTCCTCTGCAGTTCAGTTCTCTAAGTCTCTGGTATACGTGTAGGGCCCTCTCTATACATGTGCAGCTCGGGTGTGAGCCTGGAATTAATACATTACTTTATGAAATCCCTTCCTGAGCTGCCTCCTCTCTGATTCCCAAGGGTCCTCCTTCCTGGTATTCTGAGTAGGAATCCAGAGCATTCGTCTCCCTGCCCTGCCATTCACTTTCTGCAACTGAGTCTCCCTCTGGAGCCAAGTAGCAGGAGAATACATAGAGGGAAAGTAAGCAATGGGGGTTCTCCCTATGTTTTTAGGACAGTCTCCTCCCTCTGGGTTTTAGGCGCCTATTGGCACCCACTGCCATCACGTCCCAGGCTGCCATCCATCCATCACAAAATTACAGTTTTGTGTCTGGCACTTGCCTTGAGCTGGGGTGGGGGGAAAAGTAAAAAAAAAAAAAAAAAAATAGGCAGGGGGAGTTCCTCAAATCTCTGTATCCCATATGGGTCCTCTTTTCTGCTCCTCAAACCAGAAAGAGCAGGCTTTCCTTCGGACATGCCTGGTACACAGTTGTGGGATTTGGCCTTTGTTTGAACTCAGACTGGAGGTATGGAAAAGGTGAGAACTTACTACCAGGTTATTCCCTCACATGTCTCCTTCCCCCATATGTCTGCCTCCATTTCTTTTCGGTCTTCAGATAGATTTTCCAAGCATTCTGTGTAGGTTTTTAGTTGTTTACTCTGTCTTTCCAGAACGGGAAGCCCCAACCCATGTGGATTTAAGTTTGAATAAATTTAAAACATGTACCATTTTATTATGTGAGATGTAAATCAATAATAAAATTGTAAAAGAATGAGAAAAACTTCCATTTTTAACTCAGATGGATTAAGAGGTGCTGGATGTCAGGCCATAATGAGAATGAACCCTTTGAGGTGGAAAACAAAGTGAGCCCTATCATCCAGCCAGCTTGATGCCTGGGGAGGATTTCCAGAACCTGGAGGGCTGCTGAACTGATGAGGTGGAACTGGCAGTCTGAGGTGATCCCGGGGACTAGAGCTTGCACGACATTGTGCTGAAGAGATGATAACGATACAGAGGGGCCACTCCGCATGTGGGAAGAGGGCCCCCTCAAATATTCACCTGTGTACTGATTAGTGCATGAAGGTGGGGGATCTTCCTGCCTGGGAAAGAACCATTGAAAGGAGTAGAGGGAATGGTGCCTGGTGCTCCTACACGGCCAGGAATCATGCTTCTTTCCACCAGCCGGAGGGCAAAACCTCATGATTCAAGGGGCATCAATAGAGTGTTGGAAAGATCTTGTCGGTAGTGGTGAGGAGTAATTATCCCTGGACTGAGCACGACTCTAGTTCTTCCTAAGAATTTCAAAAATAAGACCCCAAATGATCCAACTATTTCCAAGTAACTTAACTGTGCCTCAGGCTTAAGAATATTTAAGCAAAAACAAAAATATCCATTGTGTAACCAGTTAAAATTCATCAGACATCCAATCAAAAATTACCAAGTATGCTAAGAAGCCAGACAATATGTCCCATAATGAGGGGAAAAAAGCAGTTGAAACTGGCACTGATGTTAGAATTAGAGGTAAACGTATTAAAACAGCTATTATAACAGAAGTCCCTATCTTCAAAAGGTAAAATAGAGACTGAATATTACAAAGACCCAAATCAGACATCTAGAGATATAAGCAACAATATCTGAAACTAAAAACACATTGGATGGGATTAATGACAAATTAGACACGGTAGAAGGAAGGACTGAGTGAATTCGAAGACATAGCAATAGCAATGATCCCACATGAAACAGAAAAAAAATCTTTCTAATGAAAGGTCATCACTGAGCTGTAGGACAACTCCAAGCAGCTCACTCACGTGTAATTGCTGTCCTCAAAGCCATTGTTCAGGACAAACTTTTCTCATTCTCGGGGTGTACAACTCAAAGGGCCCTGTCTCTCTGAGAGCCTGCCAGTTTCCATAAGGAGAAGAATGTTTTTGGTAGATTCACTCCCACAGACAACTCTGCTCAGGTCGCTGACATAGCCAAAGACTGGCAACGAGACAGGAATATCAGTTTAGGGCAAAGGAACTAATGTTTGCTGAGCAAGTACTGTGAGTCTGATCATGTGTTAGGTATTTACATACACAATCTTATTCACTGTTCACAAAAAGCATACGAGGTAAGTGGTAGTATTGTTCCATTATGGGGAAACTGGGGGGGGGGGGGGGGGGCGGGGGCTGTAATGTGCCCATGATCACACAGTTTATAAGTACTAGAGAGAAGATTCAAAGTGGTCTATTTGGCTCCAAAGCCCATGTTTTCTACATACACAAAATTGCTACCCTCTGTGGAAGGTAGAAAAGGCTCAAGGCTGAAGACAAAGGATGAATGAAGGAAGCATTCTGTCACTCTGTCCCCACAGGCAACAGAAATGTCTCCGAAGTCCCCGGAAAGAAACAACCAAACTTCTGACGAGATGAGTCTGGGCTAACTGTTAAGGCAAGAATGCCACTGTACATATGAAAAGACAGAGCTTTAACTAACGTGGCTCACTGGGGACCTGAGCTACTCAGTAACTCTGGGACCACGGATCACTTGGGAATGAAAAGATAAGAACAGTTGCCTATCTTGGGTTAGGGAGGCATGTTTAAGCCCAGATCTGGTGACCAGTATAGGTGTGAGCCAAAACTCTATTTGTAAAAGGAGGTGGTGCTGTTGACTTTTCCTTTTCCACCTCCCTGTGCTTCAGTCCCCCTCCCTCGCCTGCAGAATGCACCACCCTGGAAAAGATATGCTCGCCCTGTCTACCTGGGCCAGTAGCTTCCGGGGTGGCACAACAAAGAACAGAGCCAGACTCACTCTTTCCCTCCAGTCTTTGAAACACATTCCCCAGGAGCACCAGCTCAGAGAAAAAGGTTAAGCTTGCCAAAATGAATATAAGTTTTTAAACCCCCAATTTCTTGGTTACTATCACCAATTTATCTCTTGCATCCTAAAGTTTGCTAACATCTTGCTTCCTTCTCACTGCCCTATCTCCCTTAGGAGAGAATTTTCTTTTCCAGGAAACTGTTCAATTTCCAAACCAAGCAACCACACACTTGTTCCTTCCATTAATAAGCTTGGTTCAGAAAAGGCAGGTGCCAGGCTATCTCTGGAGAACTGTTCTGGGAATACGCATTCAAACTAGTCTTTCCTTCACTGGTTTGTTTGCTCTGATTAGCTTTGACGTTTACCCAAAACTCCCCTGGTCACCGCCCAGCAGGATCTATTTACCTGCAGCTCAACTTTCCTTGGGACAAGTCTTTTAGAACATGGATTGGATCCAGGTTGTAGGTCCCTGCCTGACAGTCAGCCGCTGTGTGATTCAGAGTGAGTCACAGAAGAGGCGAGTCATCCCTGCCAAACAAGAGCAGGTCTACGACAGTGCACTGAAGATTCCAGAAGCCAGTGCAGATGAAAATAAGATCACTGTGAAAATGCTTGCCCCATCAGGATGTTAGCTGGACTTCTAACCAAAGTAGCAGAGATAGATTAACAGGAGAAAATCAAAGTTTAATATGTGTCCATGGGGGAATTCACATAGGCATGCTGATCATTCCATGAAAATTCCAAAGACAGTCCTGACTGGGTAGCTCAGCCGGTTAGAACATTATCCCAATAAAACAAGGTTGTGGGCTCAATCCCTGGTCAGGGCACATACAAGAAGCAACCAATGAATGCATACATAAGTGGAACAACAAATAGATCTCTCTCTCTCTCTCTCTCTCTCTCTCTCTCTCCCTCTCTCTCTCTCTCTCTCTCTCTAAAATAAAAAAATTAAATACAATATCCCTATTTAAAAAAATAAATAAAAACATCCGATATTTTCCTTACATAAACACACTCTATATCTTCTAAATTTTTCAGATTATATTTATAATATATAGTTATGTATTATATAGTTTATAACCAGATTATAGTTAAAATGTAATTCATAGAGCAGAACTCACGAATCAATAAATGCAATCTCCTTATTTTAGAGAAGGAAAAAGACAATGAAATGATGGGCCCAAGGTCATTAAGTAGTGACAGAGACAGGGCATGAATCCAGTCCCAATTTTTACCCAGTTATGTCTGTTGTTCTTCATAGTATGTCTGTTGTTCTTCACCTGGAGCACAGGTGAAGGGAACAGTCAATTGACTAGTGACAGAGTACAGCAACCAACCATCTCTCCAGTTCTTTCCCCGCACCTTAGCCACAACCTAGGTGTGGCAAAACATTTCTGGAGAACCTATTCTGATGCCTCCTAATCACCTCTTTTTCTTTAAAATTTTTTTTGAAGTATGACATTTTTACTTCCAAAATGCTAATAAACCATCTATATATATAAAAAAGCCTAAGCAATGACAGAATGACTGAATGACCAGTCGACCGGTCACTATGATGTGCACTGACCACCAGGGGGCATATGCTCAAACGCAGGAGCTGCCCTCTGATGGTCAGTGCACTCCCACAGCCTGGGCTAGCCAACCTCCTATGGTCCCTCCCCCTGGCCAGCCTCGATCAGCCCCAATCGGGACTGGGCGAGATGGCCCGATGGCCCCAATTGCTGGCCAGGCCGAGGGACCCCACCTGTGCACAAATTCGTGTACCGGGCCTCTAGTATAATTATATTATAATATGTATATTATATATACTATGTAATTTTAAATAATATAATAGCATATATGTTAATAATATATGTAATCCTACATAATATGCAAATTGTCCCCCCGACCGGGAGTTTGACCAGGGAGCGGGGCCAGCGGTGGCAGGTGGTGTTGGCAGGCGGCCGGGGGAAGGGAGGCCCTTTGCCTGGCTGGTGGAAGGGAGGTGCCCCCAGCCAGCAGCCGCTAGGGACCCTACCCATGCATAAATTTCGTGCACCAGGCCTCTAGTTAATAATCAATAACAGTGCATCTTGCAATCAATGACATCCTAGATTTCATCAAATATATTGTTTCATTTGACTGTATATGCGAAGCATTGTCTCTGGGAGGATATGCAAGAAACTGGCAGATTACTCCTAGGGAGGGGTACTAAGTGCTGGTGAACAGAGGCAACAGAATTTCTACAGCATCTCCTTTTGGATCTTTCATATTTTGAATAACAAAACTATGTTAACTAATAAAACATTGGAAGACTATCTTAAAATTTAAAAAGTGCAAATGGACACGAGTCTTCTTGACAACACTATTTTGTTCAAATTTGCTTTTGTTCCTAGGGCTGGTCAATGAGCACTGCGAAGGTAGGCTGTGCCACTGCAGGCACCACACTTCATCCAAAGTCCATTACCATGTGACACCATCCCTAGGTTTGTGTCATTTGTAAGTCATCAACCAGGTGTTTGTTGGTTAAAAGCAAGTTCAGTATAGCTGTTACTCTCATTGTAAAGAGACCTTTCCACTGAATGGTTATGAAATTGTTCCATAGACAAGATATAAATATATCAGATTCTATGCTTTCATTAGCCTTTCCAGCAGCATCTAGGGAGGTGAGAGGACAAACGTCTTGGAAAGAAAAACAGTTTGTCACCCATGTACTTGGCAACAATTGCGTTACCATGATAGCTCATACGTGGTGTTTGTTAAATGAGCCAGGAGGCAACTGCAGTGAATGACTGCAAGATGTTAGCAGGTTACACGTGTCATTAAAACGGTGTTGCTAATTCATTCCTGTTAAAGATGACATTTAGAAATGCAAATAGCCACGTGCCCGACCACTCTGAATGTTTTATATGTGCAAAAATAATATTAAATCTCAAGTAAGCAAAAATCCTAGCCATCCTGGGGGCAAAGAATAGCTATTAAGCAAAGCAGAGCTGAGATTTCAGGCCTTTTCCAAATAGAGCTCAAAAAGTCTAATGCCGGCCAGAAGTAGAATTTCCAGGGCCACAGCTTTTCAAGTTGACAGAGATGAGATCCAAACCAGTGCTGGTTGGGTGTGGATAAGAGCAGATTCCAAGATGATTACCATCAATTCCTATTGGCATTTTTTGGTTTCCTTTTATTGGCAGGCTTACAGGCCCAGCAATAAAATGAACAATTTTTGGTGGTTTGTGTGTTGGGGGTACAAATACAAGACTTAATAGAATTAGACTAGACCTAATTTTATCTAAATTTACTTTTAGTAAAATTGATTATTTAATGTGCAACTAACAAAACATTTCCTTGTGATGAGAACTTCTAAGGTCTATTATCTTAGTAATTTTCAAAGATATAATATTGTTAACTATAGTCATTCTGTTGTAAATTACATCCCTAAAACTTATTTATCTTATAACTGGAAGTTTTTACTATGTTATGAAACAGTCTGGGGACATTATTTTTAATAAACCTTTGAATATGCACACTTATTTATCCAGAATCTGTCTCTCTGGAATCCAGTTCATCCAGTTTATTTATCAGGAGATTATGTAAAATATTTGCAACATTAGCCCTAGCTGGTTTGGCTCAGTGGATAGAGCGACGACCTGAGGGGTCCCAAGTTTGATTCTGATCAAGGGCACATGCCGGGTTGTGGGCTCGATCCCCAGTAGGGGGCATGCAGGAGGCAGCCAATCAATGATTCTCTCTCATCACTGATGTTTCTATCTCTCTCTCTCCCCCTCCCTTCCTTTCTGAAAGCAATAATATATATAATAAATAAAATATTTACAACATTAAAAAAATTGGGGGGGGGGTTTGTTAAGTAGCAATAGCTAACTAACACATGAAGGTTTAATTGAAATAAGTATGTAACTATCTCTAAGTTTCCTAAATCAAGTGTACAGTAAGAATTAGACTTTTGGGTAATGTGTAGAAGAACTTCTTGGTGTCCTCACGCACGTAGACCCTACCTTAAACTCATTAAATTGGGATCTTGGGGCTAGAGATAGGAATCATCATTTTTAAAAAGCTCTGCCAGTGATTCATATGTGCATTAAAATTTGAGAAGTACTAGCTAATGCTTTCCAGAAACAGGCCTGAAAATTACAGGAATTATAGACGTGGGTCTCCTAACTGATAAAGCTCATGGCAGAAAGTTATTAAAGGCTCTTACAAATGCAATACCTACTTCTGTTAAACTCTAACTTGCAGGATCCAACAGGAGTTTCTTGGTAAACTATTTGGATTTTCTTACATTCAGATCACGGTGTAGTCTAGACAAAATACCCAGTTAGGCTGTGTGACGATGATGGTTTCACTAACTTCCCACAGTATCACTAAAGTTTATGGATGCCACTTTCACAATTTTAATGCATTCCTTTAAGGTGATAAATTTATGTATCTTAAGCTCATACTTTTATCATCTTTCACTGTGAAATTAGGTCATTTTTCTGCAAAGAATGTTTCTGTTTACAGTGACATTGGTTTCAGGAAAATTCACGTGTGTAAGAATGTTGGTAGTTTTGATACCAGCTATTAGCTAGCCTCTTGATGGAATCATTTTTCTGTGTGCTATTACGCTGGCAGCTGCCTTTGATAACTTGTTACTCTCAAAGTCAAGTGTCATATTTTATGAAGGACTAGTATCCACAGCAAATGAAGGACTCTCATAATTCAACAATCAAAAAAAATCCAGTTAAAATTTGTCAAAAGATTTGAACAGACACTTTACCTAAGAAGATATATTGGTGAGAAATAGATACATTACATTAATCATTAAGGAATGCAAATGAAAACCTTAGTGAGATACTCCTAAATACCAATTAAATGGCAAAAAGAAAAACAAACAAACAAACGTGACAATAGCAAGTCCTGGCAAGTTTGTGAAGCAACTGGATCTCCTGCATTGCTGGTGGGAATGCAAAATAGTATTTTGAAAATCAATTTAGTAGTTTCTTATAAAAATAAATACTCATCATATGACTCAGCAATCCTGTTCATAGTTATTTACTTACTCAAGAGAAATGAAAACATATGTCCACACAAAAACTTATACATCAATGTGTATAGCAGCATGAGTAATGATGGCCAAAAAGTGGAAAAAACCCTAAGTGTCCATCAGCTGCTAAACAGATCACCTGTAGTATGCCCACACCATGGAATGCTAACTGGCAATAGAAAAACAAATCAGTGATACATGCAACAACATGGATTAATCCCGAATGCATTCTACTAAGTAAAAGAATTGTGCTTTTGTTTACATGACAATCCAGAAAAGTTGCAATTATTGGAACCAAGAACAGATGAGTTCTTGCCAGGGGCTGAGCATGTAAGAGAAGGTGGATCGCAAAGGGCATTTTTTAGGCAATAGAGATGTTTTATATATTACTTGTGGTGGTGGTTACATGACTGTATGTGTTTGTCAGAATAAAAAGTTGAGTTTTACTTTATGTAAATTATAATCAATAAATCAGACTTTAAAGCAAAAATAACACACACACACACACACACACACACACTTAAACATAGGTTAATCTGACACACATTGCTTTTCCAAAATTGAATTCAGTTAGTGTGTGAAGCTTCTAGTATTAAAATTCTGACTATAGACATCCTGGATGAGTGTTTCAAGCCAATCATTTGCAGGATAGTTTCAGCTCATTAAGCTGAAAGATGGAGCAAAGGTACTACAAAATATTAGTTATGATGTACAGAGTCTCCAGACATGGCTCCCTGTGGTGATGGACCAAATAAACCTAGCCCCACTGTGCTGCCTTTCATCCCTTCCTTCAACCTAGCCAGTCATGCCACCATTAGAGTTCGAATGAACCCTCAGAGTTTCTATGCTTGGATCTCAGGCTATTAAATGAATATTTTAAGCCTCTGAAATGGTCCCTAGACACTACTCAAGGGAGATAAACTCACTAGGAGAAAATTCTGCTCATGAATGCAACAGATTGACTTTTAGCCAGCAAATTTGCCAGACAGGTAATGAGCAGAACAGTGAGCCATGTAATAGATACAATATTTTATCTATGGTTCTGGATTTTCTTCTTAATCTCGCTTTTAATTGCATTCATTACAAAGTACTTCAAGGATTTGTAAAATATGAAGTGGGGGAAAACACTGCATTTCAGTTTTCAGCTAAAGAGAGAAATTATATTCTAGTTTAATATGTAGGTCCCATAATTTTACTTCATGTAAGATAAATTTATATGTATGTAATCCTTTTATGCCTGAATACCCGTTTCCTTGAAAAATCTGCACAATTAATTTCTTCAGGCTTCAATGATGCCTCTTTAAGATCCATTCAATAGTTATTCAAAACTCAGGATTTTAAGCCCTTGAATCTTTTTTTCTTTTACACATAAGGCAGACAGACTTCCTCTGGGCTGTAACAATGTCTTCAGCATGAGACTAGCACGTTGGAATGATGCTCTGCTCCCAGCCAGGCTGAAAATGTAACAGGACAAGCCAAGTTTGGGAATGCATCTACAAGCCCTTTCTACCTCACTTAACAAGAAGCCCCTTTCTCATTTGGGAAACAGAGGCAGTCCTTTCTCTGCTTACCAATGTCTTATACTGTATTTTGCAGGAAGTCTCTAAGTTCCTGGCTGAGTTATTGAGACAAGCCTATTGAAGCCAATGAGTTTTAATGTTTAGGAATGAGAGTTTTTGACAGTGGGAAAGTGGATGGGCAGGGCTAATATGCAAATTTATAAAATAGGGCTCAGTTTCAGTTTATGCATTCTCTAATCTGAAACAGACTCTCTGCCTTTGCAAGGTGATTAACTTTAAGGGACAAAATGTTTGCATTTCCAAAAGTACATTGGATTTTTAGAATGGTGACCCACCTTCTGTGTGGCAGGAGCTTTAGATTACTTTTCTAGTACGAGAAAGGACTTTTCTTTGCTCCAGGTATAGGAGTTAGTCTACTATTTTATTTTTAAAAATTTTATTTATTGATTGATTGATTTTATAGAGAGAGGGAAGGAGAGTGAGATTTGTTGTTCCACTTATTTATACATTCATTGATTGATTCTTGCATGTAACCTGACCGGAAATCGAACTTGCAACCTTGACATGTAGGGGCAATGCTCTAACTAACTGATATGCCTGGCCAGGGTTTATTGAGTACTTTGTCAGGCATTGTTAGGCAGTATATAGGTAAAGCAAGAAGTTGCAGGAGAGACTACAATGACTAATACTTAGTTCCTAGACTTAGACACAAGTATCTTACAATTTAGTGGGTGCAAAATTCAGTGCAGACAGTTGCATCTATATTAAGAATTTGTGTTCTTTTAAAATATATATATATGTGTTTATTGATTTCAGAGAGAAAGGGAGAGAGAGAGAGAGATAGAAACATCAATGATGAGAGGGGATCATTGATCGGCTGCCCCCTGCACACCCACCACTGAGGATTGAGCCCGCAACCTGGGCATGTGCCCTTGACCAGAATCAAACCCAGGTACCTTCTCAATTATTCAAAGTCTTGCACTCACCACCATTGTGGAGGAAAAAGAGATCTTTGCTTTGCGTTGGTGGTATATGGATGTCTTTAAGGGTACTGTGTTTAAATCCTGGAACTGCAATTTAATAGCTGATATGACTTTGGATGAGTTATTTAACTTCTCTATACCTTAGTCTTCTCATTTAAGATTTTTAAAAAGCATAGTTTATTGATTTTTAGAGAGAGAGAAAAGGAGAAGAAACATCAATGTGAGAGTGTATCTTTGATTGGCAGCCTCCTGCATGGCCCATACTGGGGATCCAGACCACAACCCAGGCATGTGCCTTGATCAGGAATCAAACCAGCAACCTTTCAGTGCATAGGACAATGCCCAACCAACTGAGGCACAATGGGCAGGGCTGATCTTCTCATTTATAAAAAGAGCATAATTAGCAATGTCTCATTGAGCTGAAATGCGAATTGAATATACAAATACATATGAAAGCCTTGACTTAGTGCCTGGCACATAGTAGATGATCAATGATTATATGTTATTACTATTATTATAGTCTCTCTGGGGAGGTAGAACCCATAGGGAAATGACTTGAAAACACAGACAATAACATACAAATGATAACATACCAATGACTATCATGTGAGGAGCTGTGTGCTTTGGAGCAATAAAATAAGTAACCTCCAAGCAAATCCAAAACATGTTTTCATTACTCCCAAACTGTACTGCATAGTCTCAGGTGGGTGTCCAGATTATCCCAGGCTAAACCCTTGTATTTCTTGGAATTCAGCACTTAAAAACCAAAGGTAAACAATAGCTTGCGCAAGGTCCTGGAGAGAAAAGGCAGTTTTTGTGGTAGGGCCTGGTTTGTGCTTAGTGATTACAAAATTTCCTTGACAGATTTTAGTGGGAATAGCTCTCTTACAAAATTCTGAGGGAACTGCTTTCTAGACAGTCTTACTTGCCTTTGAAGTAGGTCGCCACTCACATCAATTTTAGAGGACCCTGTCCCAACTTTTACTAGTATTTTTCTCAGATGTCTGATGTCTAAAACCTTGCTAGTCTTTCTTCCTTTCTTTCTTCCTTTCTTTCTTTCTTTCTTTCTTTCTTTCTTTCTTTCTTTCTTTCTTTCTTTCTTTCTTTCTTTTTTTCTTTCTTCCTTTCTTCCTTCCTTCCTTCCTTCCTTCCTTCCTTCCTTCCTTCCTTCCTTCCTTCCTTCCTTCCTTCCTTCCTTTTGTTCTTTAGTTCTTTCCTTTCTTATTTTTGGTTAATCTTCACCTGAAGATATTTTTGAGGCTACTTTCCCATTAGAGAGAGTGAAAGGGAAGGAGAGAGACAGAAAGAGAGGTACATCGATGTGAAAAAGACACATCGATTAGTTGCCTCCTGTAAGCACCCTGACCAGGGCCGGGCATCAAGCCTGCAACCAAGGTACAGTACATGCCCTTAATTTGAATCAAACCCGGGACCCTTCAGTCTGTGGGCAGACACTCTATCCACTGAGCCAAACCTGCTGGGCTTGGTAGGATATTTATTTTTTCTTCCCCAGCTGAAAAGCAGATATCCCTGGTGGAAGAGAGGAGAGTCAATGTCCAATTCTACTACGCTGGCCAATTCCTATTCTCATTCTCACTGTGCAGTGTACCTACTACCAACCCTTGAATCTAGACTATCTTATATAGGTTGGTTGAGCTGTCTGTCTGTCTGTCTCTCTCTCTCTTTTAATCCTCACCAGAAAATATGTTTTTATTGATTTTAGAGAGAGAATAAGAGAGAGAAACATCTATGTGAGATGTGAGAGAAACATTGATCAGCTGCTTCCCGTACATGCCCCAACAGGGGATGAAACCTGCAACCTAGGTATGTGCCCTGGATGGGAACTGAACGGCAACCTTTTGGCTGACAACCATGGGATGACATTCCAACCAACTGAGCCAACCAGCCAGGGCTTGTATGGGTTTGTCTCTTGTGATTGTATCTAGTCCCTAGTCCTGCTTGTAAATTCCTCTAGGGTAGGGATTATTTTAAAAGATTTTGTAGAATATTGATTCACCTTGACCCTTATTATTCTCTATCTTAAACCTATATAGCACAATAAAAAGTAGGTGAATAGTAAATAGTAAATTACAATTGCTTATTATGATGACTGGGTTTCCTCCCCATAATCCCGGACTGTAACGTGTTCTCTAGTGTTCTTTCAGAACTAGAAATTGTGGGGCAGACAGTGATTGGAGCAGACAGTGCCAGACCTTCTGGAATCATTGCAAAAGGCAGCACAAGGCTACAAATTGAGAAGGAAAAAAAAAAAACTCTAAACAATCTCAGAAACTGATCCTGACCAACCAAGGATCTTAGATATAGGAGAATAGAAATTTAGAAAGTCTTATTTTCCTACACATTGCAAAAATTATCCAGTGAAATTTAGGTTTACTTTGGATAAATCTGTATGTAGTAAGGCCCACTCATGGGTCATTTCAATAGCTCTTCAGTAATCAGAGTCCTTGGAAATGAGCCATTAGCATAGAAAGCTGCTTTTAAAAACAAATCCATGGGGTTTTGGTATGCTAAATTCTAATCTAAACTAACAACAGCTTTATTTCCTTAACCTTACAGTCAAAAAAAATTTTTTTTTTTTGGGGGGGGGGGTGCTGTTTCTATGAGTTTAGAGTTTAGTGTGCTTAGTAAAAAGCACATCACCAAAAACAAACAAACAAACACCCCCCCAAGTCATTTTTCATTTCTACTGAGAACTGATTTTGAGAAAATGTATTCAAGGAGAAAGGAAAGAATTGCTGGGAAGGCCTGTATAGCATTTAAATTGGATTAGTGAAAAAACGTGGGGTTTAGGGTATGGGCATGAAGCTGTTAACGTAAAAACATTCAAACCTGTAAAGAATTTTTGTGAGTTTATTTGAGCCAAACTATCGACAATTGCTGGGAAGCAGAATCTTAACGTATTGGGATAATGCTCTGGAGAATGGCAGTTTTTCACCTATTTTTGGAATCAAAGAAGGAGTCTTAGGTGGGTTACATGAAATTCATTGGTGATAGATTAGAGAGGTGGGAGAAAGCAAAGGGGGGGGGGCTCTGGGATTGGATAAATACAAAATGGTAGACACGTACTTAGGTGGGTGCAGAATAGTTCACAGTCAACAATTAACATGATAACAGTAACAATGAAAGAATTTATTGTCTCCTGTCCTGGCACCCAGGGCATTTTTTTGTGGCCTAAGGGGTCTGGAAAGAAGGGAAAGTTACAAGTTACCCTGACATTTCAAGGATATGTTATTATAGAGGCAAAAAGACAGATAGGCTCAGTTAAGGTAAAGGTTGAACTTGTCAGGGAAGATACCCACCTAGGAAGTGACTACCCACCATAACTACCCACCATAACGGCTTTTAGTTAAAGTTTAATTTCAGACCATCCTTTGTAGTTACTTTAGGTCTTTGAGTTTGCAAGACTGCCATGCAGTCCTCCCCTGAGCTTGTCAGGTTAGCATGTGGCCCCTTTCGTCCACAAAGCTAAGATACTTGGGAATCATTGTAATAAAAAAATAGGAGCTACTTTTGCGTTTTGAGGGAAGAGAAACAGAAATACTGGATCTGGAGGAGGGCTCACCTAGGATACTAGCTTATTAGCACTTTCAAAGAATCTGACAAATGAAATGGGGCAGGGCTTTTCCATTCTAGCCCAAGGAGTTTGGGTACCTGGGACTTGTGTTTGCCTCAATTAATTCAATGAGTATTTACCCTAATTTGTATTGGGTACCTTATAGGGTAAGGGGTAAGCTAAAGCGGGAGGAGGTAGAAACAGTTCCAAAGAACAAGGTTTCTAAAACGTGTACTTGATAGTGTAATAAACTGCCGGAGCGACCAATGTAAGATAATGACGACTGTAGGGCTAACCTCTTCCATTAAGGTAGAGGGGAGCCTCCTGGGCTGAGTGAGGGTTTACCAGAAGTCCTAATCAGAAAATTTGGATATTTGCATAACACTGAAGCAAAACTCGACGTTGGATCTTAGTAAATAACGAAATACGCTAAAAAACAAGTTAAATAAAAACATTTAAAACTTGATTTTAGAGCGTGTAAAACTTGACTGCTTTTCATTTTTCTACTGCAAATTCAAATAAGGTACTGAAACGAGAGCAGAGCAGTTCAAGAGAAAGACAACGGGTCCGCAACTGCTGTACGTGAGGCTGCACCTCCACCCCGCGCCCTTCGCCCGCCCACCCTTCGCTGAGAGCCTCACCTCGGTCCAGTTTGGCTCCACCCTACTCGGGGAGCTCAGCCCTTTTGCAGTCAGTCAAGGAGGAGCGAGGCGGGACTTCCGGAGTTTGAAAAACTTCCGGCGGGAGCCGGAAGACGCGGTCACACACACAGAATCCCGGGCCTTTGGATACGTGGTGCGGGAAGGTGAGCTGAGCGTCCGCCTTGGCGGTGTGCCTGCGGGCTAGGTTGAGCCCGGCGTCCGGGCTCCGGTGTCGTGGGGGCCACGCTAGCAGTTCTGAGCGCTCATTTGGGGGAGTAACATCTCTATTTAAAAGTGAGAAGTTTTTAGTGTTTGAGTTCTGTATTTACCAACCGTGCATCCAGAAAACCCCTCCTAGGTTCTTAGTAAAAAAAAAAAAAATGCAGCTCTTAGCTCATAGAGGCAGACAAAGGAAAGCCCGAGCAAACCTGGGTGGTTTTTATACCTCACATTTTCGGAGATGGGGGAGGAAGCATCCTTTTCACTGTCGGGTCATGGCAGAATCAACTTCATTCTCAGCGGTGTGCCCGGCATCCAGGAGGCGCTGAGCAGCTGTTGAGGGAGGAGTGGAAGGAGGAGTGGAAACTAGGCTGCCTGACAGCGTGTGATTAATGTAATGTACGTGGAATGGGAAACAGGCCTCGTCTTGGTGTTGGGGGCCCTGGGTTCTATTCCTTCTGCCACATAGCTCTTCCCTTAGCAAGAACCCTTTAACCTCGCTGGATGTCATTCATAAAGATCGCGAGCCTCTGATTTCTGAGGCTCTTTCAGGTCTAGTATTTGTTTGTGTTGCTCAGTTGGGTATCTGCTGACATTCGGAGCACTTAGGATGGTACCCCCAGGGGAAACTTCTCTAGCTGTTCCCCTCTGCTCTACTTCTTACATTTTTAAGTGGTGGTTTTTCCTATTTTAATATTCGTGTGTATGCAGGTTCCTCCGTGCCCTCGTGTGTATGCAGGTTCCTCCGTGCCCTCCTCCCGATCTTCACTTGCCCTAGTTGAGTGCTTTTCCCCTTAGTAACATCACAGAAACCTCCCAAGTTATTGACTTGAAAATGTGCTCATGTGCCCAGAGAAATAAGACAGCTTGGTAGACTGGAACATCTCAAGCCACTAAGAATAAGAATGGTCTTCCATACCGTCACTTTTTCAAGAAAACAATGAGTGGCATGTGTGATTTTTGCCTAATAGTGATGGGGAAAACAAATGCATACAGTATTCCTCTATAGAGACCATTTAAAAATATATCCTTATGTTCATTGAACAAGTAGTTAGAGAGCAGCTATTAAATGCCAGGCTCTGTGTGATGCAGAAATGAATAAGGTTAACGTGGTTTTTTTCCTTCATGGTGTTTACTGTCATGAAGTAAGCCTGGGGGATGCAGACAATAAGTAAGGATAGTTACAGGTTATATTATATAGAACTGTATAAAGGAAGTAAACGGGGTCCTATACTATTATGTCCAGGACACCCATTTTAGGCCTAAAATACTAAGCTCTAAGAGATGAGAAGGAGCCAGCCTATTGGTGAGCAGGAGGAATGGTACTCCACCCAGGGTGAACTTGAGGTGAGAAAGAATCATGTCTGTTACAGGAACTGAATGTTGTGACTATGGTTGTGGAGAAACAGCAAGTGGTAAATATAGTTAGAAAGGTAGGCCGGGGCCAGTCCTGCGGGCACTTTAGAAGGCAATAGTAAAAAAATATGAGTTGATTCTACTTGGGAGGTGGGAAATCATCAAATGGTTTTTAAGCATTTTCTAAATGACCTTCTGGACTGGTATGTGGAGATTGGGTTGTAGGGGCAAGAGTGGAAGCAGAGTGGCTGGTTAAGAGGCCAGTACAGTAGTCCAGGTGAGAGATATTGGGGACTAAAGACTCACTGAAGATTATAGAGATTTAAGATATATTTTGGAGGAAAAATTTGTGATTTACTAATAGACTGAATGTGGGAGATGAAAGAAAAAAGGATTTGCAAGGCTGTCACTTAGCAAGTGAAACTTTGGGGGATAATGGATGTTTTCATTATCTTGGTTGTGGAGATGTGTATACATTTGTCAAAACATCAAATTGTACATTTAAGTCATATACAGTTTATTGCATGTCAGTTATAGCTCAATGAAGCTGTAACATTTTTTGAAGATTCTGGCTTAGCAAAAAATCATCTAAGGTGGATGGCGCAATTTATTGAGATGGGGTAGGAGCGGGTTAAGTAGGTGATATAGGTATTTAAAACCATGGAAATAGCCTGGCCAGTGTTGCTCAGTGGTTGAGTGATGACCTATGAATCAGGAGGTCTCGGTTCAGTTTGATTGCAGGTCAGGGCACATACCTGGGTTGTGGGCTGGATCCCCAGTGTAGGGCGTGCAGAAGGCGGCTGATCAATGATTGCCATCATGGATGTTTTTATCTATCCCTTTCCCGTCCTCTCTGATATTAATAAAAATATATTTAAAAAAACCGACATTGAAATAGATTAAATTTTGGTTAATCTAACAAATCCTGTGACACACAGTAAGGGAATATTAGAGAATGGAGGTAGATAAATAGTTCCTAAGAACATTGGTATTTAAACTTCAGTTTAACCCCAGAGAATTTATCAGCTAAAATAAATCTGCTTATTTCCTGTATCATATGATGTTTCTGACTCTTTGTCTCAATTTTTTAGAGTTGGGCCTTTGAATTTGATAAATATTTTTCAATGGCTTTAGTAATTGTTATTTAAATATTGAAACTTTTATTATAAGGGAATGGATTATCTTGTTTTAGGAATAACATGGCTGCCTACTCAGTCAATCAACATTGTCAACTTTGCATATAAGCTTCTTTATACTGTAAGAAGACATAGAAGAGGGAAAATAGTTCTTACAGTTTATAGTTTAGATGTAGTTTAATAAAGAACTATATATTTTATAGTTTGCTGTCTGATATACCCTCAAAAACACTTGTAGCCCTAACTGGTTTGGTTCAGTGGATAGAGCATCAGACTGTGGACTGAAGCGTCCCAGGTTTGATTCTGCTCAAGGGCATGTACTTTGGCTGCGCGCACATCCCCAGTTGGGGGTGTGCAGGAGGCAGCTGATGGATGTTTCTCTCTCATCGATGTTTCTAACTCTCTATCCCTCTCCCTTCCTCTCTGTTAAAAAATCAATAAAATATATATTTTTTAAAAACACTTGTAGTATACTCAAGCATATAATTCTAAAAAACTATGAATTGTCACCCTATAGGAGCTAATATTTTACCAAAGATGGCTCACACTCATCAGGCTTTTGAAACCATTGGAAAGGTGTTAGCTGCTCTTATAATTGGCAGCTACAGCTACATAAGAGGGGAAACCTGTGTTTGGGCTTTAAATGAACCCTATTTCCCCCCCTGACAGCATTTTCTAACAGCAGAGCTGTTAGTTTTACATGACACATTTTGCAGACAAAATAAGTCATCAGTCATTCAGGTGATTCAAATCATGCTGATTTCATGTTCTATTTCTTCCAGATGTCATCATTGCCAAGAAGAGCAAAAGTAAAGGTCCAGACTGCAGTACCCATAGATGAATTTGATTCCTTCTCTGAGTTGTAAGTATATTGTTTTCTTTTTATTGGGGTGGGAGGGTGGGAGAATGGTGTATATTTTAGGGAATTAATGCATTCTTTCACTAACTTCTAAGTCATCTGGATTGAAGAAGGCTGTGCTTTTTTTCAATCATTCATGCAACAGATATTTATTAAATTCATGCTTTGTCCCAGGTTCTGTTTTGGTATTGGTACTGTTGAACAAGGAGAAAGAAAATAATGAACTAAACATTTAAAAATACATATATTTTTATTGATTTCAGAGAGGAAGGAAGAGGGAGGAAGGAATAAAAACATCAATGATGAGAGAGAATCTTTGATTGGCTGCCTCCTGCACACCCCACACTGGGCAACGAGCTCACAACCTTGCCATGTGCCCTGAATCAGAATCAGACTAAACTCCTGGTTCATAGGTTCATTCCTGCCACATCAGGCAACAAACTAAAGATTTAACATAATATCTACACTATAATGTAAGCTGCATGAAAGCAAGGAATTTTTAAATACAGGTGGGACAAAAGTAAGTTTACAGTTGCTCATATGGAAAATAATACAATAATTAATAAATAATAATATAAGAATAAACTCTGTGTTTCACATACTCACGACTGTAAATCTACTTTTGCTCTACCCTGTATTGCTTTAGAGCAAGGTTTCTCAACCTCTACACTATTGATCAGATAATTCTTTGCTGTGGGGGACTGTCTTTTTCATTATAGGAAATGGAGCAGTATCTGGGGTATCTTATCTACTAGATGCCAATAGCATCCTCCCATTCTCCTTGACCCTCCTGCAAGGACAAAATTGTCCCCAGTTGAGAACTTCTGCTTTAGAGCACCATAGTAGGTGCCCTGAAGAAATTTGTTAAATAAACGACCGATTAATGTTAGACAGTAATAGTACTGTAAGGAAACATAAAAGAGGACAAGAGGTAAGAGAGCATGGTGAGTGGTTGGAGTGGGAGACATTTTGGTTACAGTAGTTGGGAAAGTTCTTTTGGAGTGTGTGACAAGAGATCTAAATGAGATTTGGGAGTGTAGTTTGCAATAGACAAGGAATAGATGGATCTTCCAAGTTGTGGGACAGCAAGTGTGACAACCTGAGGCAGGAATGAGCTTGGAGTGTTCAGGGAACAGCAAGACCAGTGGCCAGACCAGAGTCACCAAGGCAGAGAGGGACTGGAAATGAGATTAAAATGGGTGAGAAGTGGTTTGATTTGGAATATATTTTAAAGATGGAGTAGACAGGAATTGGGGAAGACTGGAGGAGGATCAGGTGTGAGGGTGGTGATATCAGGAGATCTGTTTGGGGCTTGGTAAGTTTGAGATGATCGCTAGACATTGAGTGAAAGTGGGCATCCTCTTGAGTTCAGGTCAGGTTGGAGACATAAAATTGAGATTCCTCTATATTCAGCTATAGGGTGAGATACGGTCATCTAGTAAGAAGAGTGTAGAGAGCAGGGGGCTGAGGACTACGTCTGAGAGGTTCCCAACACTGAAAGGTTGTGGAGAGGGCAAGTAAGGAAAGGGTCTAAGGCAGTGGTTCTCAACCTTCTGGCCCTTTAAATACAGTTCCTCATGTTGTGACCCAACCATAAAATTATTTTCGTTGCTACTTCATAACTGGAATGTTGCTACTGTTGTGAATCATAATGTAAATATCTGATATGCAGGATGGTCTTAGGCGACCCCTGTGAAAGGGTCGTTCGACCGCCAAAGGGGTCACGACCCACAGGTTGAGAACCACTGGTCTAAGGAGAAGCTGCCAGGGAGGCAGGAGGAAACCAGAGGAGCAGTGTCCCTTAGGTGTGAAAGATGTGCTCTAAGGAGTGAGTGCCCCATGCTGCTGAGAGGTCAAGTGTGATTAGGAATGAGTGTTGACTAGCTGTCTTAGAACTGCCTCATGTATAATAAAATAATACCTGTACTAAGTTTTTCTTCCTAATAACTGAAAGCACTTTGTGCCTGTCATGTAATCTTTGCATTATCCCTCTGTGAAATAAAGTTAATAATTCCTGATTGGGGGATGATGAGATTGAGGTGAAATGAAGTCATTCAGCTCAGTGTGGTAATGGAATGAAGAGCAGAACCCTGGTTTTCTGATTTCTTGGTTTTCTAAATCTCATTCTTTTAATTCACCTGTTATTGTGCTATGTTACTTTAATGCTTTTCGGTGTTATTTATTTATTTTTGACTGCTCTTAGGCTTTAGTTAGTGTCTGCCTCTGAAGATAACTCACTTAGAGACCATCAGTAGCTTCACCTATCGTAGTGGTTCTCAACCTTGGCTGCACATTAGAATCACCTGGGAATCTTTTTTTTTTTTTATTATATATTTTATTGATTTTTTACAGAGAGAAACAGAGAGGGATAGAGAGTTAGAAACATCGATGAGAGAGAAACATCGATTAGCTGCCTCCTGCACATCTCCCACTGGGGATGTGCCCGCAACCAAGGTATATGCCCTTGACCGGAATCAAACCTGGGACCTTTCAGTCTGCAGGCTGATGCTCTATCCACTGAGCCAAACCGGTCAGGGCACCTGGGAATCTTTTTAAAATCCTGATTTCTGGGCCTCATCCCCCAGAAATTCTGTTTATTTGTTACTAATGTTGTTACTAACCCATAATAAAGAAACAGAATTTCAGGAGGATGAGGCCCAGAAATCAGGATTTTAAAAAGATTCCCAGGTGATTCTAACGTGCAGCCAAAGTTGAGAACCACTGACCTATAGTAACTATGCTCTCCTAGGGCATAATTTAGCTAAGCAGTCATCCAATCAAGTTTTGCCTCTAGGCAGAACTTAAACATTAAAAAAGCCAAACATCTCTATTCACTAATCAGTGAAGGACGTAGTTATCCTTCCTGCCAATATTGACCTTTTACATTGTGGGAAGAAATAAAATTAACTGGATTGACGGAGCGTGATGCTCCTTTCCCAAAGTTCACATGCTGCTTTTGCTCTGCTGTGGCTATGAGTTTGATTCTTGAGTTGTTAGAAATGTACTGTAGCTGTACCTGATCCCATTTCATCAGGAAACAAATCCGTTCTGTGAAAGGAAAAAAAGGGTTAAGTAAAAACAGTTGGAGCCCTGCTGGCATGGCTCAGTGGTTAAGCATGAACCTATGAACCAGGAGGTCAGGGTTCGATTTCTGGTCAGGGCACATACCCCGGTTGTGGTTTCGATCCCCAGTGTGGGGCGTGCAGGAGGCAGCCAATCAGTGAGTCTCTCACCATTGATGTTTTTTTCTCTCTCTTTCCCTCTCCTTTCCTCTCTGAAATCAATTTAAAAAAAACGAAAACAAAAGATGCATCTTAATCCTTCCCACTCTGGAAGGTCTGGGAAAAAAACAAAAACAAAAACACAACAAAAACAAAACAGTTGGAAGGTCTTGGTAGTGGCTTTTTATGTAATTGAGTGTGCTTCCTAGAGCCATTTCCCACTCCTTACATTGGTTTGAATAACCTAATACAATTTAAATGAATACGGTTAGTACGTAGGCAATTATTTAAGTGCTTTTCACTGTTAAGATGGAAAACCTCACAGTGACTATGGTGTGACATGCTCCAGTACATTGCTGACTGTAATAAATGACTTCCTATGTCTTGAGTGTATGTGTGTGTATAGTTGTCTGTTAGGTGAGAGGTGAATGGAGAGACCTGTCATTTACAGCCTATCGCGGGCTACTTTTACATTGGTCTCTGATTAACTTTTCAGTTTTTAGTAATACCTGTTCATAGCTTGTGCTCATATCACTCCATTTTATATTAAACACCACATACCTTATTCTTTTTTCAAGAAGTATGTTTGTCTTTTTGTGGGTTTTTTTTTTACTTTGACATTTGGCTTCATTTTTCCTGCAATTTTTCTGTCAATTTACTCCTAGATCATCTGCCTCTGAAGAAGATGACAAGGAAGATAGTGCCTGGGAGCCCCAAAAGAAAGTCCCCAGAAACGCTAAGCAGCCTGTTTGCAAGGAGTCCAAACCGAAGAGGGTGCCTCGGGGGAAGAAGAATACCCTAAAGATCAGCGATGGCTCGGAAGGCGTGGTTGTTAAGGAGCTGGTAGGTCTGTTAGCTGGACACAGGGCCACTGCACTGCTTTCCTAACTGGTGATGTTACTGTCTCCTGTATTTAGTGCCCAGATGAGTGCCAGGTCTCATTCCTTCACACCCGAGCTGTCACTTGGGCACGTATGTGGTGGGGGCTGTGCATCAAGTGGCCTCTGGACATGTGTGGACTGCTTTGCAAACTCCCTGACACTACCCTGCTGTCACACTTTCTTCTGTCCTGTATCCATCTGCATAAATTGGTGACAGGTGTAGCCTGTTGCCTTTTGTCACTGTGTGTTACTCTTTTCTATCAGCGGTTCTCAACCTGTGGGTCGCGACCCCTGAAAATACATCCTGCATATCAGATATTTACATTACGATTCATTAAAAATTACAGTTATGAAGTAGCAGTGAAAATAATTTTATGTTGGGGGTCACCACAACATGAGGAACTGTATTAAAGGGTCGCGGCATTAAGAAGGTTGAGAACCACTGCTTTGATTGCAAGTTTTTCTTGGTTTTTCTGGCTGTGTAGACCTATTCTTTAGTCATTTTTCTAAATTAACCTTTTTATTTGTAGATAATTTCACATACAGTTATAAAAAATATACAGAGAGATAGTATGTCTCCTTCATCGAGTTTTCCCCAATGGTAACATCTTGCAAAATATAGGAAAATATTACAATGAGGATTTGATGGTTATAAAACCCACTCATTTTATTTAGATTTCTCTAGTTTTCTTTGTATTCATTTATGTGTGCGTGTATGTGTATATTAAGTTTTATCATGTGTAGGTTTGTGTATCCACCACACAGATCCTTGTGGTTCCATCACCACAAAGACCTAGTGTTGCTCATTTATAGCCACACCCAGTTCCTTCCCACCCTGCTTTCCCTCATCTCCTCCCTGCCCCCAATTTCTGACTTCTGGCAGCCACTAATTTGTTCAAGAATGTTATATAAATATAATCATATAGTGTGTAACTTTTTGAGATTGCCTCCCCCCCCCCCCCAACATAATATTGAGATTCTTCCAAGTTATTGTGTGAATAATTAGTTCCTGAGTAATACTTCATGGTAATTGGTTTTTATCTTCTAATTATCCTGTGTTTTCTTTGTGATTTGATAGAATAGTTCTGTGCTTATTGCTGATGTTGATTTGGAAGACAGAAAAAATAAATTGGATACTGTGCAGACTCTGAAAACAGCAAAGACAAAACGGAAAAATTCAGCTCAGTCACCTTCAGCTCCAAGGACCAAAAAGCTGAAAGTTGGTGAAGAAACCAACAAAGCCAGCAACTTCAAGAGTGAGAGTAACAGTACAGAGACACCATCCACAAGCACCCTGTGGGAAGGGGCATGCAAGAAGGAAGAGGATGAGGATGGCTGTACATCTGATCAGTCCCCTTTAAAGAAAATAAAGACTGAATCATGTCCTCAGGGCCAGCCTGTCCGGTTTCCAGCAAATGCCAGCAATGTTGTAGAGGAGGCGGAAATGAACTGGGACATAGTACAGGTATGTGCAGCCTTTTTCTGTATTTTAGTTCAGGTGATTCCTTTCTTTTTGACTAGCATAAGGGTGTTAGTGGCCAAGAGAAGGGTTGGGAGTTTTCTCTTGTCCGTTTGTTAGCGGTTTCAGGAGGCTCTGGTCCCTGGTTCCCTTCCTGTGTATGGGACCTTCACCATAGCACTGCACTCCTGCTTTCAGAGGCAGGTGTTGGGGAAATGGGGACTGAGAAGAGTAGAGTCAGTGATGCCATGCTGGCTGGGGAGGTCTGGAACAATTCAATGCCTGTAATCCGTGTATTATGCTTTGAAGCAAAATGTATGTCCGAAGTCTTTGGGAAATCCTGAAAAGTACGTAGTTGGTTAAGAGTGGTCAGTGGAAATTACTTGTATAGAAATGATTAATTATTACTAACTAGAGGCCCGATGCACAAAATTCGTGCAAGAGTAGTCCTTCCTTCCCGGCTTCCCTTGCAGCACTGGCTTCGTCCATCTGGTCTAATTAGCTTATTACTCTTTTATTATTATAGATTGAACATGTGAGAAATGGCATTTTTATTTCCTTCATTTTGTGTGATAATCCCCATGAACCCTGACAACCATGACACCTGATCCTCTCCCCCCCCATCTTCAAGGCATGTTTCCCAACTCTGAAAAGTCTACTGTTCTCTCAGGAACATCAGTGTTTTGTTTGGGGAGGGAAAACTGCATTGCCTATACTTGACTTAGTTATAGACTTCACATATAAACATAGTGTCTATTTACTAGTCAGGGATTAGAGATCACTGAGCCAGGGAACCTGCTCCTTCTCAGGCCTGTCCCCCAAGCTGCAAATGGGGGGGTTGCCATCAGAAACTAGATTTTGTCAAAGTACATTATATTATTATGCAAATACGTTGTGAATACCCTGAGCATTATAAGAACTTGAAGAGGTGACTAGCTGCAAGCAGTTTTTGAGAAAATCAAATGCTCCAAAGTGGTGATTGATATGTCTCTTTATTTTGAGGGGTGTAGTGGTAGGGGAGTGGAGCAGCCATATGTAATATTTTTGCAGAGTTTCTAAATTAAGGAGGAAGAACAAGCAAAACCTCTTCATTAGCTATTTACCCCTTTCTTGCAACAGATGATGTGTGATTATATGGGTGAAGAAGACTATGGGATGACAAAATTGGGGAAAGAAGTGGGACAGGAAGGAGGTGAGCTGAGTTGGCTTTCTCTCTGCAGTTCTGCATATAAGCACAGCATCACTCATTAGGTCAAACTGTTTATTCCAGGATGAATTAAGTAAAACAAAATTTTTGTTACTAATATATAGCTGGTAGTTTTTAAAAACTATTTTGAAGTAAACATACAGGAAATTGTAGTTAAGTGTATACAGTTCAGAAGTGTCATCATATATCCAACTTCCAGATCAAGAAACAGAACATTAACAGCACCCTGGAATCTTCCTTCATAACCTTTTCTAATCCCCAATGCCCTCTCCTGTAACCACTCTGTCTTCTAAAAGCATAGATTAGTTTTTCCTTTTGCAGTCTTTAAGAAAACTTTCTGTGTCTCATAAGTGATCCAATAAAATGAATATGTAAGGGTAAAAAGAATAGCAGGAATTAACAGCTTTCAGAAGGAATGTATTTAATTGCTGGTTTTTGGAATGATGTTGAATAGAAAATTCTCAATTCTAATCATTAGAGAGTCATTTAATTTAAATGTTAGGTCTTTTAAAATGTATATGCTGCCTAAGGCTGATTAATGCTATAGTTTATTAACTGATGCCTAGACTTTATTTTTTAAACTGAAGGAATGGGAATATAGACTTGAAGGAGTAAATCTCTGGACACTGGGAGGATGCCATTTTTTGTAGGTTTTAGACACTCCGGGGGCAGTATGAAGGCACCATGTCTCATTTCATTGCAGGAGAATTCAGGAAGAGACGTAAAGGCAATTTGATTAATTTGTGTTTTTGCCTGAAAAGAAAATCATCTTGCTTTGCACACAATCAAATTTTTGAAAGGGTACCATAGGTCGGGGGACTGGGCAATTCCCTTAACTTCTTTGGGCCTCAGGTTTTGTATTTGTAAAATAGGAATAATGATAGTACCTCTTACATAGTGTAAATGAGTTAATATTGAATATGTGAAAGTGTTTAGAATATAATAAACCCTATATAGGTGCTAGTTTAGAATATAATAAGCCTCATATAGGTGTAAGTTTAAAACACTTCACGAAAAGTGCCTCTCTATTTAAATCTTTATAGGGGAAAAAATCTCAAGACTGCCTTCCTTCTTTACTCTCATTCCTATCTACCAGTTAACTATTCAAATTATTAAAGTAATAAAAGTGTGAATGGTTTAAAAGTAAAAAACGGCAGTAGTTCTCTGCCTTCTCCTACCCATCCTTAAGGTTTGTTCTCTCCTTTTAACTCTTAAACATTACTTTGTTGTTAGCCTCATTTTTTCCTAAAATACAGATTGCTGGGCCCTAGCTCAGAGTTTCTGAATCAGTCGATCTGGAGTGGGGCTCAAGAATTTGCATTGCTAAGAAGTTCCCAGATGATGCATGTGCTTCTCCTTTGGGGATCACACATGGTGAACCACTGCTCTAGTCCACAAATCTCATGGACTCATAGGGGTTTACAGGCTACTGATTCAACAGCTGAAACCTAGTAATGAGCAGGTCAGTCATTTAGTGGCTTAATAGTGGCCATAGGCTAGAGTTCAGACTCTACAGAATTCACCATTCACCTTTTCATTTTGCACCTCAGCACCACTTGTAAATTTGAGCATTGCTGGACGAGTAGCAACTTAAAAGATGTGCCTAGGTTTCTCATCAGTGGCTTTTGATAGGCAGTCTCTCATCTTGGAATCCCGGCCCCCATTTGGCTGCCTGGGGATATCTTCATTTTCTTGTTGCTTTTTCATTGCTCTGGATGTTTCTACCTTCCCTGTGCTCTTAAAACAATCAATATATGCTTCTGTCAGAGTACAAATCACACTGTAGTTTAACTGCCACCCTGTCTGTCTTTCTTCTGTTAGTCAGTGTATCCGGACAAACAATGGGTCCATGCTGCCTGTCACTATTCAAGCCAATTAAGCAGAGACAGGGTTGAATCATATGTGAGCATTTATTTTATTCCAATTTTGCAGGCAGTATGGGAGAGCAACAGGTCATCCACAAAAATCTTCTCTTTCCAGCCCACTATAAGCCAGCTGCTTATATAGGTAGAAGTACAAAGGGAAGGTGGCAAATGGGCAGTTTACAGATATGCAAAAGGCCTGGGGATCTTCAAAGTGCTTAGTGATATACAAGCCAAAGGGTAGGCCAAATGGCAATTAACTGGTAACCACCCTGGAGATTTGCAAAGGCCTGCAGGTATGCAAAAAGGGCTGGGGATCTTCAAAGGGCGGGCGATTCTGGCTTCTGGCTCTGGTTTCTGCAACAAAGTTGTTAATCTTTCCATGATAATGGGCAGCTCCAAATGGGGAGGAAGGGTTGCATCTCCAGGTCAGCTCCCAGGTCCCCAGTGCCACTGCCAGCCAGGTTAGAATGTGCCGTCTTTAATCAGAATAAAACAGTCACGGTTAACAGAGCATGGTTAATATTTCTTACATTCTAGCTGGTTTCCTGACATTCTATTAATGCTCCTATCATTAGCTTGTGAGCTTGTTGGGAAGAGGGATTTGGTTTTTTTATATTTTGATTATCACTAGCATAGTGTGGTTATTGGCATATAATATGAACTAAAATAAATGTTTAACTAAATTAAGACAGAAAAAATCGGATGATTTGGAGGCCCAAAAGTGATGATTGCTTATATGTAGTTTTATTATTCTTAATTTCAAGGAGTAAATTTGCCATAAGTGGCAGTATATACACTCTTAAAAAATTTTTTTTTTAAAAATTGATTTCGGAGAGGAAGGGAGAGGGAGATAGAAACATCAGTAATGAGAGAGAATCATTGATCGGCTGCCTCCTGCACAACCCCTACTGGAAATCGAGCCCACAACGCAGACATGTGCTCTGACCGGGAATCAAACCATGACCTCCTGGTTCCTAGGTTGATGCGCAACCTCTGAGCCACGTTGGACAGGCAGCATACACACTCTTAATACATGTGAACGCACAGCCAGTGTAACAGGAAAGTACACTGAAATACTCTCGTCATGATTCTCTTTGCACTGTCATCCTCAGCGTCAAGGTTCTACATGTACAAATCGTTTTTCTCCAGAGGAAAAATATCTCAGTCCAGAGTTCTAGCCCAGATCTTGAGCTTGATGGCTGGCTCAAGATACAGTTAGTCTTAATAGTCTCTGAAGTTTAGTCATTTATTTCATCTTCAGTTTTGAAATTCAGTCTATTTTACATATTACGTGATTTTATTAGCTAGTTGATTATGATACTTCTTTAATAATTTTTCTGTTCTTTTACTTTTTGGCAGATCTTGTGCATCAAGATTGAAATACTAGTAAAACTGAAGGCCTTTTATATTTTACTTTGAACAAAGCTGCCTAGGTTTTGAGAAGTTACTAAAATTGCATATCATTCTTTTTCTTCTCTAGGCTGACTTCTCTAAACTCTTCTGCTTATATGTACATTGTGCTGAAACTTGTACATGTAGACTTGAGTGTATTTTTAAGACTTAATTACTTTGAATTTGGAGTGCTATATGTGTATGATACAAAATTCAAGATATAGATATTTCTGCCCTAACTCTCATCCAACCAGTTATCTTTCCTGAAAGTAAGCCATGTTTCCACTTCTTGTTAATCATTCCAAATTAGTCCATATAGGAGCAGTTGTATGGCATCCTACTCTGTGGGCATATCATGATTTATTTACCAGTTCCCCATTGCAAAATTAGGTTTTGTCAGGATAAATTCCTAGGAGTGGGATTATTGCATAAAAGCATTCATGTATTGTGAATATTGATAGATGTTGTCAAATTGTACTTTCTCACTAGCAGTAACTCAAAGTGCCTTTTCTTGTCACTTATGCCAATACTGCGAATTACCAACTCCTTGATCCTTTGACCAATCTGAGAGGAAAAAAAAGTGCATTATCTCATTGAGCCCTGTAGAATATAAATGATGCAGAGTGGTTTAATTGGCATTTTATTAAATTAGTGAAATGACTATTTTATGATTGTCAATTTATATATGTATAGACATATTTTTTTTAATGAAAAAATTTTTCAAACCACATGAAGTAATTTCTAAGTGATTGGAGAACATTATTTGATGCTGTATTTTAAATTACATATTATATATAGATGTTTAATTTTCAGGATTCTAAATCATTAAGTGTACTTAATTTTCAGGTTTTATCTGAGAGAACTAATATTGAACCTTGGGTTTGTGGCAACATCATTCGTCTCTTTAATGATGATAATACAATTCCCTTCATTGTACGTTATCGAAAAGAGCTCATTAATAACCTTGATGCTGATTACTTGAGAGAAGTTCAACAAACACTAGAGGAGTTACGGTAAGAAACCTGGGAAGAGATGAGCCTAGTGTGAGGGGAAAGAGGGCATGTGAGCCAATGAGGAGAAACAGCGAGGAAGTGAATGACAATGTATTTCAACAGTTTCAGTGTTTTGTTTTGCATCATTATTATTATCTGGTCATAGTTCTATTCTGACAGAGTCAGTCAGTTTTAGTTTACTTAGGGCTGTACAGAGTCCTGCTGGTGTGTTTACACATAGCTTGGGCATGTGTCAAAAAGTTGGTTTTCAGTGGAAGTGTGTGCCTAAGAGTTTGACTGTCATCTTTCATAGAAGTGATTATGTATAATGGCAAAATTAGGACTGCCAGCAGGAAACTCAGAAAAATAAAATTTTGTCTAAATCTTCAACAGCTTGCACAAAACTGCCCTCTTATTACTATAAAGACCCTAAGTGGGAAGTTCTTTGGCAGTATAGAGTTTGGTAGGGAATATGTATATTTTCTTTTTCTATTATTTTAGAGGGGAAGGTGATTTTATATCGGGATTGTAAGTTTTGTACAGTTATAGAATGGAAAGTACCCTTTAAAAATATTATGCCTATGGACTTACTGTTATAACTCAGGAATACACATGTAGAAACTATAAAGACTGTCAGACTTTGTATTATTCAGTAAAGTTTATGAAAACACTCTTCGTCATTCATGCATTTATTGCATGTCTCCTGCATTCCAGGTGCCATGTTGTTAGTATATGTTCTTCAGGTCTATAAAAAGAATTGGATTAAAATTTGGTATACTACCATTAAGCCATCCTAAAAGTATTAAGGGTTATTTTTACAACAAGTCCAATAAACTTCCTGTGATTTTGGGGGAACTTGCAACTCACTAACTTTTCCACCCCTTTTGTTGAAGTTTTTAATGCCAGGAGAATTAAAATGCTAATATATAGACAGTTATTGTACGTTATTGAATAAAGCTCATTAATAACCTTGATCCTGATTGCTCGAGAGGCAAAATCACTTAGCCAACTGAGGGAGTCACTATTAAAAAATAAATTAAAGAATATGAGTAAAGAAAAGCTTTCTGTATTTTCTCTAAATATGCCTCTTTTCCTTATGTGATGGCCAATAGGACATTGGTCTTTTGTCAAAATGACTCTGATAGGCTCCAGCCCCCTGGCTACCAGGACTGTAAAAGGCATATAGGATGTAATCTAAGGACTGCATATGCTTCATTTTTTAAAAAATATATTTCTTTATTGATTTCAGAGAGGAAGGGAGAAGGAGAGAGAGAGAAACATCAATGATGAGAGAGAATCATTGATTGGCTGCCTCCTGCACACCCCACACTGGGGATGGAGCCTGCAAACCAGGCATGTGCCCTTGGCCGGAATCGAACCTGGGACCCTTCAGTCCGCAGGCCGATGCTCTATCCACTGAGCCAAACCAGCTAGGGCTATGCTTCATCTTTAATTTGAAATCTCCTTCCTTTGCCCCCCCACCCAATTAGATTTAATTTTATTTTTTATCATTTTTATTAATTTGTATTATCTCCCTGCCTTTTGCCCATCATTTTAGCAATAGCATTATTAGGCAGATCATGTAAATAGGAACAGATAATGAAATAGGATGAGAGGCATTACAAATAACAGTAGGATTGCATATTCACAGTGAAAAATTATTATAAAGTGGCAGAATAACTGTGCTTTGCCCTTGCCCCCCTACCTGTGCATTGATCCCTTACATTGATTTCTGGAATCAGCTTCTCTATGAAATTCCGGTTCTTTGTAGTGGAAAACGGTATTTAGAAATCAATTATGAGTGTCAGGTGTACTCATTCTGAGCAGTGATACCCAATAGCAGTGAGTACACCTGTCACCCATAAGTTGGTGTCTAAGTACCACCATTCTCCTGATTCCAGGGCTGGGGCAGGGAAAGTAAAAGATGAGCCTGGAATATCTTTTGCAAGAGAATAAGGAAGTGCTCAAAGAATGATGAAAATATGTCAAAAGGACACAGATTCTAGTTTGAAGGGTACTTTTGGCCAACTATAGAACAATTTGAGCATTAAAATAAATGATAGCAATGGCTTATAACCACTAAAAAATAAGAAATTATGAATTCATATGCAATAAATAAATCAATGAATAAATTGAAAGTTTATTGATGAATGAATGGGTAATCAAAAGTACCTCACCACAAAATATTTAATTACAAAGGGAATGAAGAATACTTGTATTGCTCTGGCTGGTTTGGCTCAGAGGATAGAGTGTCAGCCTGCGGACTGAAGGGTCCCAGGATCGATTCGGGTCAAGGGCACATGCCTGGGTTGTGGGCTTGATCCCCAGTGGGGGACGTGCAGGAGGCAGCCAATCAATGATCCTCTCTCATCATTGATGTTTCTATCTCTCTCTTCCTCTCCCTTACTCTCTGAAATCAATAAAGATATATATATATATATATATATATATATATATATATATATTTAAAAAACAATACTTGTGTTATTGAGAAGCCCACAGATGCTATCTTAATCAGATAATCAAAGTTAATTAGTATAGGACAAATGAAAGTCATTCTGCCACCTATCTGTCACATCAGATGCAGTGAGAGCAACACATTTTTGCTAAAGAAACACCATCTGAATAAAATTGTGAGTAAACATTAGAGAAACCTAGACTTTGGGACATTATACAAAATAACTGGCCTGAATCAAGCCTTCTAAATCAAGGCTTTGAAGTGAAGGAGAGACTGAAATACTGTTTCAGCTTGAAGGACACTGTGGATACATGGCAGTCCCCTGCAATCCATGCTTCTTAACTAAATTCACTCTGAGGGACATTATTGAAACAGTTGGTGAAACTTAAATGAAGTCTGAAATCTGAGGATTAGATGATAATAACATCAATAGTAATTATTGGATTTTGATGGTTATATTATGTAGGAGGATATTCTTGTTTCTATAAAATGCACATAAAATACTTGAATGTGATGGCAACTTATTCTCAAACTAGAGGCCTGATGCACGAAATTCATGCAAGAGTAGGCCTTCCTTCCCCCCACTGCCGGTACTAGCTTCCCTCCAGCACCTGGGACCTAGGTTTCCCTCATAGCCCCAGCTTCATCCGGAAGGTTGTCCCGTCTAATTAGCATATTATGCTTTTATTATTATAGATGGTTCAGGGGGGGTGGGGGGGGAAGTACTTTTTACTTTACCTGCAACATTTCTGTAAGTTGGAGATAGCTTCAAAGAGAAAGTTTTAACATACAGGTCTTGTATATTACAAAAGTTTTTATTTTCAGGGCTGTTGCTAAGAAGGTTCGTGGTACAATCCAGAAAATTAAGAAGGAGGGAAAGATGTCCGAATGCTTGTTAAGAGCTTTGTTAAACTGTAAAACTTTTGAAGAACTAGAACACGTGGTAAGGAGCCCTTTTTACCTTTTAATGTAAACCTGATTATATTATGTTTTAGGTCTATATAAGAAGCTGAAATCATCAGTCATCATTACTTAATTCAACAAAATATTTATTCTTTGTTAAATAACTATCAGATGCATATTTGTGGTAGGCACTTGGGTTTACAAAGATAATACATAGTGCTTGTCTTTAAAGAATTCCCAATCAAGTAGGGAAAAGGAGATTAGGTTATAGTAGCGTGAAACTTAAGGGAGCATCCTGAGATGAAGGCCTAACTGTGAGTGTCTTCAGCTTGTATTTGGTATTTGACACCATGAGAATAGAAGATTTCACTCAAGGGGCGCTGGTGAGGAGGGCAGGTCAGGGTGGACCACTGCAGCATGGGTGGCGGGAGGGAGAGCTTACGAAGGAGGCATGGGAAGAGTAGTGAAGTATGAGGAGAATCAGATGATGATCCTGTGGAAGACTAGGAAAAAGTTTTAGAAGGAGGTAAGATAATTAACCATTTGTATGCCATAAGCGTCTAAAGGTACGCAAGCGGCAGACCTTTTTTAATTAAATTCAAAATATCGTGGCAGTTAACTGGTTAAGTGTAGCAGAGAGGTTTGGCAAGATACGGAGGGAAAAAGGTGGATTTGGTAATTAGGGGATCCTTATGGATCTTTCTGATATCACTTTGAGCATCTGTATGGAAAGAAGCCAGGCGATGGGTTGAGGAGTGGCTGTGGGTTAAGAAGTAGAAGCATTAAATGTTGACAGCTTTTAGAGGAGCTTGCTGGATTTGAGGAGAAGACCTTACAGTTCTTGCAGTTCAGGCATTGAGTTTTTAAGATGAGTGAATCTAAACAAACTAATTTTATGCATACATAAAAGTGTAAAGAGTCAGATAAAGAACAACTGTCTTCATGCAGCCAGTATTATCTAATTAATATTAATTCGTCTCTGAAGGAAGATGAAAGGGTTGACATAGGTCTTATGTCATAGGACAGTGATGGTGAACCTATGACACGCGTGTCAGAGGTGACAGGCGAACTCATTTTTTTGGTTGATTTTTCTTTGTTAAATGGCATTTAAATATATAAAACAAATATCAAAAATATAAACCTTTGTTTTACTATGGTTGCAAATATCAAAAAATTTTTATTTGTGACACGGCCCCAGAGTTAAGTTAGGGTTTTTCGAAATGCTGACATGCCGAGCTCAAAAGGTTCGCCATCACTGTCATAGGATGTCTTTAGCATTCTCGCCGCCATGTCCTCTAATTTTGTGTCCTAATTTTAACTAGCTTTTTAAAACTGAACGATGTGGTATGTTTTCTGAATTTGTTTTTTCTAGTCAGCTCCATATAAAACCGGGAGCAAAGGCACCAAAGCCCAGAGAGCAAGGCAGTTGGGATTGGAGGAAGCAGCCAGGACACTGCTTGAGAATCCAGGAATGCTCAATCTGCTGTCCTACATTCAACCCAGTGTAAAAGGTACCTGCTTTACTTAAAGAGATCAGCCCTGTTTCTTTTTGAAAACATATATGATAACATATATTAAAAAGTTTGTTTGATTAATAATGACTGTACAAAAAAAACATAGCATATAAAGAAGAAGGAATTCTTACAAAATAAATCCCAATATACTTCTTGCTTAGCCATTCAGCTTTTCTTTTTTGATGAAGTACTGTTCTAAACTTTTGCCCATTTTTTAATTGTGTTGTTTCTCTTTTTTCTTTTTCTTTAAAATATATTGTATTGATTTTTTACAGAGAAGAAGGGAGAGGGATAGAGAGTTAGAAACATCGATGAGAGAGAAACATCGATCAGCTGCCTCTTGCACACCCTCTACTGGGGATGTGCCCGCAACCAAGGTACAAGCTCTTGACCGGAATCAAACCTGGGACCCTTCAGTCCACAGGCCGATGCTCTCTCCACTGAGCCAAACCGGTTAGGGCTCTCTTTTTTCTTTAAAAACATTTTTTTATCCTTATCCAAGAATATGTTTATTGATTTTTTTTTTTTTAATTTAGAGAGAGAGGAAGTGGGACAGAGAGAGAAAGAAAGAAACATCCATGTTAAAGAGAAATATATATTGGTTGCCTCCTGTATGCACCCCTACCTGGGATCGAACCTGCAAGCTAGGCATGTGTCCTGAAAGGGAATCCAACCTACATCCTTTTGCTCCAGCCAACTAAGCCACTTGGCTAGTGCTGTTTCTCTTTTTCTTACTAATTTATAATCATTTTAAGATATTCTTTTCTTTTTGTATGTACTTTTATTTTTTAAAATTTATCTTTATTATTGAAAGTATTATAGATGTCTCCTTTGTTTTTTCCCATTGACCCCCTCCTCCCCGCACCTGCCCCTCCCAAGCGTTAGCCTACACTATTGTCTGTGTCCTTGGGCTGTAAGTTTGCTGGTTAATCTCTCCCCACCACCACCTCCTCACCCCCACCTTCCCTCTGAAATTCATCAGTCTGTTCCATGATTCTATGTCTCTGCATCTATTTTGTTCATCAGTTTCTTTTTTTAGTTATCTGGGTTGCAAATCTTTTCTCCCAGTTTGTAGCTTCTGTTTTTACTTTCTTTATGCTTTATCTTGGTAAATAGGAGGTCTTAGTTTTATTATTGTTAATATATTAATTTTTTCAATTTATTGATCTTTTAAGATATAGTAATTGCTTTTTTTCTTTTTTAAAAAAATCCCTTTACATCCTAAGGTTATAAGGATAATAAGGATTCTTCACTTATTATAAAGATTCTCCTATGTTGTCTTTAAAACTTTGTCCTATTTCTAAAAATTTATTTAATTATAGAATCATATCTAGTCTTTGGAAAGAATTTCAGCAGTTTCAATGTGCATGAAGAATAAAGTGAAGTCCTCCTCTCACACTTGTGGTCTCCGGGAGTAAAGTGCTTGTCTTTTCCTGAAATGTATCTGCCTGTCCTTTTGTGTGTACGTGTGCACAAGAGAGAGAAAGACAGGAAGGGAGTAAGGCAGAGCTATTTCTGAGAAAAACCCAAGGAAAGTGACAACTGACACTTTCAAGATTGTATTGGTTTCATTGTCAAAATGAGGGCCTTAGGTTGCAGCTTGTTGAAGAAGTGGCCCTTTCAGGAGTGCTGATAGGATTTAAGGGGGAGAGTGATGTTCTGGTGTTTCCGACAGTCATTCTCGTTTCTCTTGGCTTCTGTTGATTTTTTAGGCTAGGAGACATAAGTATCTGTAGGGGGCAGTATCTGATAACAAAATCTATAGTATGTATAAAACTGTAGAGAATCACAGCATACCATGATCTTGTTTTTTAAAAAAATCAGCAAATGTGAGTTTGCAATTTAAAAAACAGAGTATGTGTGTCTGTAAAAAAATATATATATCTGTTCAGATACAAATAACACATCTCAGTATCTGTTTTGAAAAGGAGATAATCACAAGAAAAAGCACGTTAATATTTGAATATAGAGATGGGTTGAAATGAGTAAAATTCAAGTTTATTTTTTTTAAATGTGTAGTTTTAGTTGGATTTTTAAAGGGTTGCAACATTTAATAATTTAATAGTAGCTGAGACTGTATAGCCATGTATTAAGATTGGTCACAGTGGGAACTGTCTATGGCCAGTCATAATATGTTTCAGTAAAATCGAATGCCAAAGCTTTCAGAATGTTAGATGCATAAAGGTATATTGTTTATTTCAATTTTTCTGTTATGGTTGATTTCCTTTCCTTCTATTTTTTACCTCCTGTGCTATAAGTTTTCCTTAGTTCACACTCATATTGAGTTCCTACTGGATAGGTTTGATAACTATATCTCTCTTGATTGTCATACATGGTGATGCTTCTGAACCATATGTAATGATGGATACTTGGTGATACTTCTGATGATGGGAATTATTCAGGGCCCAGCGCAGTTACAGTACTACTAACGTGTTTTTCCCTAACATGCTTAATCTTTGTAAATACTTCATGAAGTAGGTACTATTACTAGTCTACTTTTATAGGAAACTGAAGCACAGAGAGGTCAAGTAACTTGCCAAGAGTCACACATTTGGTAAATGGTGGAACGAGGATTAGACCAGGCAGCTGGCTCCAGAGCTGCGTTTTTCACCACTAGGTTATATGGTATATGAAGGTCCTCTGTTATTGCTTTAGAAGACTTGTTTTTGTTCGAGAGGGAAGCTAGTTGTTGCCATGATACTTTTGTGTCTTAACACATTGCGGACCAGTGGTTTTATTGCTCGCTTTACCCAGTGGCCAGAAAAGTTTCTATTGAACGAGTACAAAAAATGTTTTACATAAATGTTAAAGGCACACTTTTAAATTAAAGACCCATTGCATTTTGAAGTTATTTATTACATGTTCTTACAAGTTAATATCTTTTTAAAAACTATGATAGTTTGTAAAACACTGTGTAATATGAAGTGAGAATTCTCATGATCTGTCCACAATGTGTTAAGTTTGTCAATTTAAGGTTCTTTTTGACTGGAATAAATTTGTGATTTAATAACAATTAAAAAGAAAATCTGTAGTTCTTGCTTTTGTTTTCTCTTTTGTCTAAAGGGCTTTCGACACTCCAGGACATAGAAACAGGAGTGCAGCATATTTTAGCAGACATGATTGCTAAGGACAGAGAGACACTTGACTTCATAAGAAAATTGTGAGTAGTTCTTGCACAGAGGTTTTCGCTTTGTGGGTTCGTGTGGCTAAGAGCTGCATGGCTAGTGCTGAGACCAGTCAGTGTTCATTAAAAGCTTTTTCAACCTGGCTAGTGTGGCTCAGTGGTTGATCATCGACCTATGAACCAGGAGGTCATGATTCAGTTCCTGATCAGGGCACATGCCCAGTTTGAGGGCTCAATCCCCAGTGTGGGGTGTGCAGGAGGCAGCCAATCAATGATTCTCTGTCATCATTGATGTTTCTATCTCTCCTTCTAACTTCCTCTCTGAAATCAATTAAAAGAAATTTGTTTTAAAACAAACAAACTTTATTTTCAGACTTCTTTTTTTTAAAGTAGCAGAACTCTGTTCAAACAACAGATCCCTAATATTTAAAACAGATAAAAGTAAAGTTGCTTTAATTGAATTCTGAGCAGGGAGCCTGAAACTGAATGCTCATCTTCCTAACATTGAAGCACCTCAGTAGAGGGCTTTGAGGAACACTGTTTAAAAACCACTAGGTTACACAAAATATGCTAGAGATTCATATTCATTTAGAGTGGGTGGCATTGCTTTTAAACATAGTATGCCATAGGAATATAATTTTATAACATTTCATTTCTAGTGTTTACCATGATTAGGCGAACGAAATTATTTCATGTCAGGTATGGCTAAAAGTACTGACCTCAAAATGAATTTTAGCTGATGGAGAGCAGCTTACCCATGGTATCACAGTCCCAATTTGTAAGAGATTTTTAAAACCCTACTCAGGCTTATGGATTTTATGCCTCATTAAAATAAGATCTTTTTTAAAATTAATTTTTGCTTTTTTAGAGAGGAATAAAGAGAGAGAGAGAGAGAGAAAATCGATGTGAGAGAGAAACATTGATTGGCTGCCTCTTGCACAATCCCTGAGACTGGTTATCAAACCCTCCACCTTTTGGTGTATCGAGCGACATTCCAACCAACTGAGACACTTCAGCCAGGTCTTAAATTATTTTATTTTATTTTTTGAAATATATTTTTATTGATTTCAGAGAGGAAAAGAGAGGGGGAGAGAGATAGAAAAATCAATAATGAGAGAATCCTTGATTGGCTGCCTCCTGCACGCTCCCTACTGAGGACGGAGCCCGCAACCTGGGCATGTGCCCTTGACTGGAATTGAACCCAGGACCCTTCAGTCTGTAGGCCAACACTCTATCTACCAAGCCAAACCGGCCAGGGCTTAAATTATCTTTTACAGAACAATTTTTAAAAAATTAGATTTTATTGCCAAAGCCGGTTTGACTCAGTGGATAGAGCGTCGGCCTGCTGACTGAAGGGTCCCGGGTTCGATTCCGGTCAAGGGCATGTACCTTGGTTGCAGGCACATCCCCAGTGGGGAGTGTGCAGGAGGCAGCTGATCGATGTTTCTCTCTCATCGATGTTTCTAACTCTCTATCCCTCTCCCTTCCTCTCTGTAAAAACTCAATAAAATATATTTTAAAAAAAAAATTAGATTTTACTTTACTTACTTACTTTAATTTACTTATATTTTTTCCCTTATTTTTTTTCATCACCATTTATCCCCCCTTTATCCTCCTCTACCTCACAATCACCACATCGTTGTCTGTATCCATGAGTTCTTTCTTTTTTTCCCTTTAAAAAAATTAATTTAAAACTTAATTTTGATGTTTCCTGACCCTCTGCTCTTCATCTCTCTCCACATATGCAGCTGTGTGAGCTGTGTAGAGAAGAGGAAAGGTAGACATGAATCAGTTGACTACTGTAGCTTGTCAGGGTCATGTTAATTCAGAGGAGAGAACTTTGCTATTTTCTTAGTGACCGTAGCAGGAATGAGTTGAAGTAGGAGAATTGCCCAGCTTTCAAAATGTGTTTTTACAGGTAACTAGAGTTCCGGTGCACAAAATTTGTAGAGCCCCTAGGCCTGGCCTGCGATTTGGGCCAATCTTCCCTGGCTGCCAGCAGCCAACCCTGCCCCCCGCTGCTGCTGCCACTGCCACCAGTTGCCCTCTGTGTGTGGGGCAACCAGTGGGGTGATCGGTGCCCCAGCACCACCCGTGTCCGCTGCCCCCTCCCCCCGGTTCCCAGTTCCCCGCTCCCCATCGGGCGGTCAGAGCCTGCTGGCTGGGGAGAGGGACCGAGAGGTTGGCTGGTAGGTCCCAGTTGGGCAATGGGGGCCTGTGGGCTGGGGGCCACTCCTGCGTTGAGCTTCTGGCCCCTGGTGGTCAGTGCACATCATAGCTGACTGGTCTTTCTGCCATCTGGTCGATTTGCATATTACGCTTTTATATGCTAGTATATAGATTATACTGCAAAAATTTGGTTGTTTCAATACATTCTCATTGATAGCTTTTCTGACACATTTTCTTCTTTTTAGCTTTTAATTGATTCTGACTGGCTTACTTGGTTAGAGAAGGATGATATTTTGACCAGGGTCATTAGTCTGTTTCATTGTAGTTTTGACCTCTTCTATAACTGCAGATGGAATCTGAACTCATTTAGACATTTTATGGAAGGATTGGGTTGATACATATATAGATTTGTAGGACTGATGAATAGGCAAAGAGACCTCTTTTAATGGGCCAATAACTCATTGTTGGGTATCATTTAAAAATATTTGGTAGTGGCTTAACTTTTTTTTTTAATCCCCACCTGAAGATATGATTTTATTTATTTTAGAGAGAGAGAGCGAGAGAGAGAGAGGGAGAGAGAGAAACATCAATATGAGAGAGAAACATTGATGGGTTGCCTCCTGTATGTTCCCTTATTGGAATGGAACTCGCAACCTGGGTATGTGTCCTCGCTAGGAATTGAACCTGTGACCCTTTGGTGTATGGTATGATGCTCCAACTGGCAGCTTAACTTTTTTTTTAACCTATTCCATATAACATGTTTCTTTATTACACATATTAATAAACTAGCCCTAACCAGTTTGGCTCAGTGGATAGAGCGTCGGCCTGTGGACTGAAGGGTCCCCGGGTTTGATTCCAGTCAAGGGCATGTACCTTGGTTGCGGGCACATCCCCAGTAGGGGATGTCAGGAGGCAGCTGATCGATGTTTCTCTCTCATCGATATTTCTAACTCTCTATCCCTCTCCCTTCCTCTCTGTTAAAAAATCAATAAAATATATTTAAAAAAAATAAAGAATAAACTAGAGGCCTGGTGAACAAAATTTGTGCACTTGGAGGTCGGGTGGGATGTTCCCCTCAGCCCAGCCTTTGTCCTTTCACAGTCTGGGAGCCCTGTGATGATTCGCCCTCATAGGGAGGCCCCGCCCACCTGCTGCATCGCTGCTGGCCAGGTAGCCCGAGTCCCCCTCTGCGGAGGGATCGATTGTGGGACTGTGTGATTGATCGCCCCAAAGAGGTAGGCCCTGCTTACCTGGCCAGGGTGCCCTGATGGATCGCCCTGCAGAGGGAGGCCCAGGCTGCCTGCTGCAGCGCCGCTGGCCGGGTAGCCTGGGCCTCCCTCTTTGGGGCAATAGTGGAGCTCCCCAATTGATTGCCCTGCTGGCCGGTGGCCTGGGCTTCCCTCTTTGGGGCGATCATGGGGCGATGGCCAGGCCCCCGACCAATTGCATTGCACCCACCTTGGCTGGCCTGGCGCCAGTGGGTTTCATAGCATGGTAGTCCAGACGGTCATTCTGCTGTTCGGCCATTCAGTCGATTTGCATATTACACTTTTATTATTATAGATACTTGTTTATTTTAAAATTTGTGTATTTGAACAGGTGCCAAAATAGATATATTTCTATTCAGTCATCTCTGGCAAAAGTGTCCTCAAAAAAAGTAAATGAGAAAGATGTTGGTAAGTTTCATCTCTACCAGAATTTTTCATGCAACATAAGAAACATCCAACATCATCAGGTAAATAAGGAAACTGCTTATGCATGCTGGTAGTAGTAATAATGATAATACTTTGGATTTGCCTACTTACTAATGAATTAAAGAATTTTAGGTCAACTATTTTCTTTTTTCTTCGTTGAAATTCTTGTAATATTGTCATATCCTTTCCATTTCATAAATGGGGAGCTCAGGACCCAGAGAAGTTATGGTGACACCAAGAATTACTAGCATAGCTGACAATAGAACATCTCAAGTATCATGACTTTCTGACCAGTGACCTTTCTTATTAGACTCTGCTTATAAGTGTGCTTGGATTTGAGCTCAATTCTGGATCTTTTCCATGTAAAATTCAAATTAAAGATATTATATTTTCTTCTAAAAGAGTTTTATAGCTTCAGTTCTTATGTTAAAGTCTATGATTTTGAGTTAATTTTTGTGTATGGTGTGAGGAAGGGTTATAACTTTATTCTTTTGTATGTGGCTATTCAGTTGTCTCAGCATTATTTTTTTTTTTTTAAAAGACTGCATCTTCCCCATTGAATTATCTTGGCATCCTTATTGTAGATAAGTTAACCATAGATATGGATTTGTTTCTGGACTCTTTCTCCTATTCCATTCAGTAGGTCTGTTCTTATGCCAGTAGCACCTGTCTTGAAATCAGAAAATGGGAGTCCTCCAACTTTGTTCTGTTTTTTCAAGATTGATTTGGCTATTCTGGGTTTCTTGAATTTTTATATGAATCTTAAAATTAGTTTGTCAGTTTTCGCAAAGAACCTAGCTGGAACTTGACAGGGATTACTTACGTTGATTCTGTAAATCAATATGGGAAGTATTGCCATTTTAGCAATATTAAACCTTCTCACCCATGAACATGGGATGTCTTTCCATTTATGTAGGTCTTTAGTTTCTCTTAACAATGTTTTGTAGCTTCCCGAGTATAAGTTTTGCAGTTCTTATGTTAAAATTGTTCTTAAGTATTTTATTCCTTTTGGTGCTTCGGTAAATAAAATTTTAGAAGAATTTTCATTTCCAGAATGCTTATAAATGTAAATTGATTGTCCTGAAGTCTTGCTGAAATCTTAATTAGTTCTAACAGTTTCTTTAGGATTTTTTTTTTTTATATATAAAATCATAGTCTTTGCAAGTGTGTTTTACTTTGTCTTTTCAATCTAGGTGCTTTTTATTTCTTTTATTTATTAATTTTTGCCTAACTTCCTTGACTGGAATTTGCAGCACAATGTTGAATAGAAGTGGTAAGAGGAGATGGATCTTAGATGGGAAGCATCCAGTCCTAAACCATTAGTATGGTGTTCTCTGTCAGGTTCCTGTATGTGCCCTTTACCACCTTAATGAAATACCTTCTATTCCTAGTTTGTTGTTTTTATCATGAATGACTGCTGGATTGTCAGATACTTTTTCCGCGTCTACAGAGATGATCATGTAGTTTTCTTTTTTATTTCATTGGTCTGATGTATTACATTAATTGATTTTTGTATATCAAACCAAACTTGCATTCTTGGAATCAATCCCTCTTGATATGTTTCTAGATTTGGTTTACTCATATTTTATTGAGGTTGTTTACATCTATATTCACAAGAGATAGTGGTATGTTGTGTGTTTTCTTCCTTGTGTTTTTTTGTGTGATGTACTTGTCTGGTTTTGGTGTCAGAGTAAATAGAAAGATTTGGGAAGTTATTGTATTTTTTTGGAAGAGTCTGTGGAGAATTGGCATTCTTTAAATATTTTGTAGAATTCAGCAATGAAGCCATCTGAGCCTGGAAATTTCCTTGTGGGAAATTTTAAAAGTACTAATTCAATCTCTTGTTATAGATTGTTTCAGCTTTTCCACTTCTATTGATTCTGTTTTGGCAGTTTGTATCTTTTGAGGAATTTGTCCACTTTATCTAAGTGATCTAATTTGGCGTACAGTTGTTCATAGTATTCTCTTATCATTCTTTTTATTTTTATATCATCCACAGTCATGGCCCTTTTTTCATTCCTGATTGGAATGTTTCTTCTTTTTTTCTCGGACAGTCTAGTGCAAGGGTGGGGAACCTTTTTTCTGTCAAGGGCCATTTGGATATTTATAACATCATTCTCAGGCCATACAAATTTAACAACTTAAAAATTAGCTAGCTATATTTAGTCAAACATTTAATTAACTCACCCCTAATGCATTGGCAAAGCCAGACCAAATGATTTCTTGGGCCTTATATGGCCTGCAGGTTGACACCCCTAGTCTAGTGAAAAGTTTGTCAATTTTGTTGGTGTTATAAAGAACCAAGTTTTGGTTTTGATACTTTCTATTGTTTTTCTATTCTCTATTTTGTTACTTTCCCCTGTATTTTTAGTATTTTATTTCTTTTGCTTACTTGAGATTTGCTTGCTCTTCTTTAAGGGAAGTTTTTAATATGTTTTAAAACAATTGCTCTTTTAATGTATTAATTTAAGACCATGGGCAGGCTGATCTGAGTTTAAATTTCTCCTGTACTGCTTATGATTTGGGACAAATTAGTCTTGGAAAATTATATAAAATGAAGATGATAATACATGTATGTTTGGTGGTTTTGAAGATTAAATGAGGTAGTGTATTTAAAGTACTTAGTTGGGCCTGACAATTACTAAGTGCTCAATAAATGGTAACAATTAATAGTGATTAAATATTTTACTCAGGAATTTGTTTGTACTTATTTTAGCAATTTCTTTTCACAAATATTAAAAGTATATCCTATCTCTAGATGATCATTAATTTTCAGTTAGTTGAATCTCAAATGAGATTTTAGATCACCAAAGTCTTTTCTGGTGAATGTCATAGGCTTTGTACTTGTGTTTTATTTTTTAAAATTTTATAAACTATATAAAGAAATGATTATTTTTTAATACATTTTTGGTAAATAAATGAATAAAAAATTGATACAGTTCTAGGTTGGGTAACCACCTGACTTATTTTATAAATGTTGAATGGTTAAATTGATCATTTATATGTTTTGTGGATCATCATAGTCTTTGCCATATATGTGTGTACTCAGATTCTGGCAATTAACCGTGGAGAAAATTTGAAGATACTGACGGTCAAGGTCAACATTCCTGATGGAGTTAAGAATGAATTCTGTAGGTGGTGCATCCAAAATAGGTCTGTTTATAGATTTTTATAAAATTTCCTTTCTTTTGTTTCTAAAATACTATACTGATATCTGTATGTACTAATATGGAAAGATGTCCATTTTCTAAAAAAACAAACCAACAATGACAGATAATGGATATAGTATCTTCTTTACATTAAAAACATTATTGGGGTGGTGAATACACAATACAATATATAGATGATGTAATTTTAGAATTGTAGCCCTGAAACCTATATAATTTTATTAACCAGTGTTACCCCAATAAATTTCACTTGGAAAAAAACATGAATTATGATTTAGCATGCAAGACAAAGGAATCAAGGCATTCTTGGGAGAAACCATAGCATATGTAAAAGTTTTTCCTATAAGCAAATGGGGATACCTTGGTTTGCCCTTAAAGGGAATGACCCCAGCCGACATCAGAAATAGTGTTTTTTTAAAAAAGCACTCCATTAGGGTCTTTTCGCCTTAAAAGACTATCTTCTTAGCATATTGTCCCAGGACGCAGGACTGTGTTATCTTTCCTCACTGGCCAAGCTCCATGGCATGGTATATAATACTCTTAATGGTCTGCTCACTGCCATATTTTCTAGCTTATCTACTAGTATCTAAACCTCCCTGTCCTCCCAAAACTAGTATTTTATGCCCGAGTAGTACTAATCTACTTGTAGTAATTTTTTTTGGTAACTTTCTTATATCTGAAGATTTTGACCATTATTATAATGCTTTGGAGACTCTTCCTAGAATAGGCAAGTTTTTCCTTCCTTCAGTTTGTATGACCATGGTTACTAGATTTTTAAAAATAACTTCAGATGCCATAGTTAATAATTTTCCAGGCATCATAGTCTCTACACAGACTGTTACTTTGGCTTCAGTAAAGTTATTCCCCCCTTTTCTGTTCCACTTCCTCTTTCCTCTTCCAAGAGCTGTTTCCTGGTCTTGTTATTGGTACATCAGTTTTAGTATAGCCTTTTTTCCCCCTCAGGTGGAGACCACGTCGCTTTGCAAGGCCGGAGTTAATGAAGATTTTACACAATTCAATAGATGATTCTTTTAAACGCCTTATTTATCCTCTCCTCTGTAGAGAGTTCAGGTATGCATCTTGTCTAATTTAATTTTGTATACTGTTTATGCTAATGTATGAAATAAGCCTATTAAAGCATAAGTATTTGTTGATCCATCAATCAATCCAAAGAACTGAATCCCAAGCACAAAGTCTTAAAATTAAGCATAGATTTCAGTCTGAAGAGGCATTCACATTCATACATCACAAAACAGCTATTAATTATGACATACTTATCAAATCTTGACCCCTCCTATGTACCTTTTCCAGTTCTGCAATACAATCTTGCAGTTTGACAACCAAGCTAAATAAAGGGTTTTATTGATGAGAGATTTGGTTTGGGAGAAACAAACTAAGAAGTTAATGGAGAAGTTAGTTGGAAGCAGTTTTACGGATAAAGAGAGCCAAAAAAAAGCATAAGGGAATCAGTGCAACACATAATGAATTTATTGCTATGAAGAGAGAAAGGTAATATAATGTTTTTCACTCCAAATGGGAGTTATTTGGATGAGTAATTATCAGCAATGATGAGCAAATATTAAAAGGTTATTAAAGGAATCATGTAGATGGACCAACAGAGGGACTGTTATAAAGAAGAACTACAAAAAAGGTGAGGTACAGTTTTGTTTCTAGGGGAGGAGATGGAAAGAAAAGTAATGTTAGGAGGCAAACCCCTCTTTTCCCTTCCCTCTAGCCTTGGTCTTGGTTGGCAATCTTTAAAAACCAGCCTTTTCTGCATTCCTTCCTATGTGCCACAGATTTTCTTCATTCTCACTTGTTCATCGGTTTCAGCAAGGGTTATCTTGGAACTCTAGATTTAGTCATCTCTTCAACCTCATTAATTTATAGTAGCCTTTTTGTTTGTTTGTTTTTCTTTTTCTGGACCTGGACATTGAGTTTAGAGGTATTTAGAGCAGAGAGTGAGGAGGTACTATTAAAAACAACATATAGTTCCTTTGTCCAATCTCTTTTTTGTTAAAGTCATTCATTCTCTTGATTCATCCATTCTAGCCCAGACATCCCTTAAAAATAGTATTTCTTTTGGAGAACTATTTCACTTCAAGTCTGTGTGAAGTAACATTTCTTATTTTTGAGTGCTGGGGTATCAAATTTAAAAATAAGGGATTCTGTTCTTATTGAAGTAAAAAAGAAACTTAACTTATTTAAAATTTCATTTCCTTTATCTTGTTTTCTCATGTTACATATAATGTCTAGTGTCACTTTTGACATTTTTGTATATATTCGATTTGCTTTTTTTTTTTTAATTGTTTTATTGCTTAAAGTATTACAAAGAGTATTACATATATCTCCTTTTTTCCCCGCCCTTGACAATCCTCTGGCCTCCCCTACCCCCCAGTGTCTTATGTCCATTGGTTATGCTTATATGCATGCATAGCTTGCATAGATTTGCTTAGCTTCACTGCTTGTGGAATAATTTTATTGAGAGTTAATGAAAGTTGTTTGGTGTGGAATTCTTTAATGTATAATCCTTCTCTGACTTCCATTAGTGACAAGCAAGAGCACTTTCCTTCTCTTTTTGTAAAATGCCTGTGGTTAAAGAAATATATCTTATTTCATTCCATAAGTTGGTTTTCAGACATTGTCTATACCAGTAGATGTGTCTCTCAATAGAAATACTTGTAATTACCTGAACAGCGGTTGAGGGGGGAAACTCCCAATGGATTTTTATTTTAAAAAGAAAATTACTTTAATTCTCTAATTAAAAGGAAATTTGTCCTAATGTAGAAAAATTGAAAAAAATCAGTAAAACAAAGAAAAAACACATAATTCACTACCTAGACATAACCATTGTGAACCAGACTTTTCTCCATTCATGAATGATCATTTAGACCATTATTTTGCAGCCATTTTATTCAGTTGACTGCATATGTGTAGTCTACTTCTACATTTCTTATTTCTGTGATTGTCCTGATCATTCATTCATGTGTCATTTTTTACACCTACCTCTTTCCTAAAGCCAAATGCTATTTTACCATCTTTCATTATATTTTGAATGTGGACTTCTGTTTGTCTCCATGGTTACTAGGGGAGAGTTGGTTCAGGACATCATCATTTTTGTCTGAATTATTATAATAGGGCCATAGATGATCTTTGTCTCCAGGAAAAAATGCAAAATCTTTAGAAGAATGTGCTTGATTGACCCTTTGTGATCTGGTTTCTTTTTGTCTTTATAGCCTATGTCTTGGTATTTCTTTTTACTTTAGCATGTGAAATTACATGCCTCTGTAATGAGCCATGAGCTGCTTCCATTGCCCGGAGTACTGGTATTTTTTTCATGCCTTCTATCTACTCTCCCTACCTTTATTTGCCTATATCTATTACTTATCCTTCTGGATTCACCTGAGAAGACATCTTTTAGAAAGTCTTTCTAATTTAGCTATCCTCCCTATGTGTTCCCATTAGTATAGCACTTACCATTGTTTTGTACTTGTCTGTTTATTTTTCTGTTTCTTCCCCTAGATAGTGGTCTTCAGGATAGGGATCTTGTCTTTTGAGCTTTGTATCTCTCACGCCAATCATGGTACCTTATATAAGACTGACAGCAAATGCTCACTCAATAAATAAAGTTAAAAGTGAAGATCTATAATGATACTTTTCATATTGCATGGCTGACTGCAGGGAGAATGACTGAAGTGTTAAAGAAAATGAGAGAAGAGCCTTAGGGAACTGAATTAAGCCTGAAAAGCAAATATTAGTTAGATCTGTGTGCCTTCGGATATGTAAAACATTATACCTCAAAACTAATATGAAATGTACTTTGAATTGCTTTTGACTTCTCAATTTTCTTGTGGCCAATGGCATGCATTTTTTTAACCTGGTCTAATAAAGAAGAGATACTTTTTATAAATTCTTACGAATTTCATGAGGTAATAAGTTAAGTTTTAAGTAGATGAGTGATGTAAAACTTAGTTTACAACTGTCTTTATGTCCATTATAGACACATATTTTTATCCTAGAACAAGTTTTAAAATTCGACTTTTAATAACTTCTTTGGATAAAACTGGGAAGTTATTTATATAAGCCATAGTTGTAGATTGGCATTAGTATCTATGGTCATATCAAATCACTGAGAAAGACAAAGGGGGTAGATGCAGGAATGGAATAGAGTGAGACTGTAACATTGAAATATGTATAGGTGAAGGTGTAAAACTAAGTATTGTTGGAGGAGGCTACTTATGACTCAATAATTTATCACGCTGATTATGTGCTTATATTTTTAATTTTCTGACAAACTTTAATTTGACATCCATTTGCTGTCCAAATCTTTATACATCCGGTCTCTCTCATATACACAGATGTTTATACATAAAGGAGAGCAGAGAGAAGGAGCATAGGAATGATGAACTTGGTAGGTTTGATACCACAAAGACATTTGTGATACTGTGTTTCTGCACTTAGCAAAAATAGACTCAATATAATTTTGTATATAATGTTTTCTCTTTAAGTAATTATGTTAATAAATGCTCTTGTAAGGAATAACTGTATAAAATGAATTCTGTTCTTTTTCTGGAAGAAAATTTGGGTGAATGAAAAACTACATTCTTCTTTTTCTTTTTCTTTTTTTCTAAAGAGCCAAACTAACGTCAGATGCAGAGAAGGAATCAGTGATGATGTTTGGACGGAACCTTCGTCAGCTCCTTTTAACAAACCCTGTTCCAGGGCGCACCTTGATGGGAGTGGATCCTGGTTACAAACATGGTTGCAAATTAGCTATCATTTCTCCTACCAGTAAGCACATCTTTCCGCTTTTATATAAAAGTTGTTTGATTGGTCATACGTTTCACTTCATATATTTCATGAGGACTTAGAAATAATGTTAATTTTTCAAGTCTTAGAAAATGGTTTTCTCATGTACAGGGATGAGAAAATCAAACTTCATATTCATCTTATTTGTTAACCAACCCCCTCCCCCCCCCAATTCTGTCTTCCTATCACATCTGTTTATTGTGATGCACTTATGTGTGATAGATACATTTTATTTTATTTTTTACAGCACAGGAAGATAATCTTTATTATATTTTAACTAGAAGCAGCTGATGGCAAGTTCACGAGATATTTTTTATTATTCTTTTAAGATCAGGCTTCAATAACAATAATCAAAATAAGTCTTAACTGCACAGATAGTTTGGCCACTATTATAATCTTCAATGGCACAAAAGCCAGCAGTATAAGGTAACATAAAGGCAGTGACTATGAGAATTTTCCACAGGCTGAAAATCATTGCATTAAACTCTCCCCTTGTATTTTCTTAATGTTCTTCTTAAACACTGAGCAATTACTGTTACTCAGCAAAGTATCAAACATGCACACAGTGTTCCTACAAGAATACTGTCTTAATATTGTCAGTACTAATACCAAGCTTTTCTTTTTCCCAAAATTCAATGAATCATGGTTCCAGTCCCTATATGTATTAGTGTTAGTGGTAATATGCAAACTTGATTTTGTTTCAAGGTTAAACAGCGGTTTAACTTCACATTTGGTCGCCAGCTGTGTACTTTAATTTTTCATCTTTTATTTTTTAAATAAGTTTACATTTCATAAGTCCTGAGATTTCAATAATCTGCTAGTGATTGTATACTTTTAATTTACACTTCATTCTAATTAATTTGAACTCCACATAAGTATTTAAAATTATTTATAGATGGTTGTAACTAAAGCAGTGATAAAATTTACTACTTGTACAGTTAGACTGCTAATAAGCTTTTTAAGAGCTGCATACTTTATGCGTTTTTTTACCTGCTAGGAGCAATTCTTAAAATTACAGCTATGATTCTCTGTCAGCAATAAGTGCTTTTCACTTTGGTTACGTCTACATGGATAACCAGATTCACTTTTTCCATCGCTTGTAAAACAACTTTTTTTTCTTCCCCAAACATAAATGTTAATTGTCCAACTGAATAGGTGCCAAAAGAAACTTAGAATTTGAACAGCAGATTGATAACTATAATGACTAGCAGAGAAATATGCAGTGACAGGCATTCAATACATGTTTGTTACACATGGGATGCGTGAATTGTAAGGCAACTGTTAGATACTTTTCATTGTACTCTGTAGCTCATTTTGTTCAACAGGGTAATTCAAGGTTACCAGATTTAATTCACCCTGATATAAATCCAAGATTTTGAATTTTTAAAAACTGTTTTAACAATTCTCATAAAATATAAACAAGTTAATAGTAGTTGGTACTCCACTATTAGTTGAGAGAAAAAAGGAACAGTTCCTTTCTACTAAGTCATGTGTACCACTAAGAAGAAATACAAAATTAAGGAGTGTTAGCTAATTATTATTTTCTCTAGATTTATTCTGGCAACATGTTTTGTTCATATATTTATCCCTGTTAAAACATCTCTGAAGCTGAAAGAGAATTTTATTGTTTGCATGGATGTCCATGTCTCATTAGGTATATAATGTTAATGAAAAGCTGGTCAAACTATAGGATTGTATTTTCACTTCATGCCATTTCTTTGTATTTGATTTTTGCTGACATTAAACTGTTCCTATTGAAATGATTCTGTATAGAGTAAAATTAAAACTTCTTAAAGTACAAAATTATAAATATACTATTATTAAAATAATGTAAAATTAGATACAAATGAAAAGACTATAAGTAAGTAAGACTAGGATATAACAGCTGCTGGGTTTATGGATTTTTCTATTTTATCGCTAAATGTTCTTTCGTGTGATTACATATGACTTTTATAATTAAAAATTGAAAAGGTATGAATGATAACTTTTAATAGCAAAAAAGCATGCTTTGTAAAAGAAAAAGGGAATGATTCTGTATATAGAATATGAGTTAATCTGTAAACTTACTATGTGATTGCTTGCTTATAATATTTAGATTTTGTTGATTGCTTTGAAGCATATTGCACACTTGCCATCTCGCATATTAAGTAACTTACTTTTTTAAGAAAGGATACACTGACAAATTTTAAGTTAATGGATTTTGCTAAATATTTTCAGTGTGTCACAGGACAGTAACAGTGGCAAAAACATTGACGATACACTTCATGGTTTGGTTCTCCCATCTTCCATACAGGCTCCATCAGATGTGGTATACCCAAAAGCATAAACTGTCTGTGAAAGCCACCTGCACTCCCCTAGACCACTGCACAGGTCATAATAGACATAAGCTTTTACCAACGTAACCAAACGTACTAAACATTCTACTATCTTTGCAGTCCATTGGTTGATGTTCTGATTGTAATATTCACTACCCAAAACCCCACCTCGAACAATATTGTGGCTTTCATCTGCATTTATGTCAGCCTCGTTGCAGTGGCGATGATACTCCTCCATGGTGGCACCTGTGTAATTCATTTTAATTCTGTATATATTTTAAATACCACAAGACATTTTTATTGTTTTGGCCAGTAAATTTTTTTTCTATTACTCATATATTTACCCTTTCTATTACTCCTCACTTTATTCTACATTTCTCTGTTTTCATTTGAGATCATTTTCATTCTGCCTAACTTCCTAAGTTGGTCATGTAGCTCATCATTACTTTTATTCTTTAGGTAGTTACCCTAAAAAATTTAAATACATATATATTTTTTTCATTGAATTTATTTTTAACTAAAACATTATGTAGTACAGAAAAGCTCACAATTCATAAATATGCACTGAAAAAATTATACAAGGTAAAGAAATTCATGTATCTATAACCCAAAGAAGAAATTAAAATATCCCATGCCATTAGCTTTTACTGTTATTGATAAATATTATTAAAAATTAGTAATGGTTTTATGTAGCAAAGTAGAGTCCTTGTAACTTTGGACATACCAAAACTTTATAGTGCTTCGGGAGAATCTGATTTAGTGAATATGAATGATTCAGGCTGCATTTTAAAAGACAAACCAGTTTCCTTTTCTGTTTCAACTGGTTTAAATCTTTGGTGTGTTATGTTTTGAAATGTTTTATAAGTTGGCTTCTCTTCATTTTTTTCTAAGGTCAGATACTTCATACTGATGTGGTTTATTTGCATTGTGGACAAGGCTTCCAAGAAGCAGAGAAAATAAAGAGGCTTTTGCTGAATTTCAAGTATGAAAATAAGTAACCTTTTTTTGTTTTTTAAAGATATTTTATTGAATTTTTTACAGAGAGGAAGGGAGAGGGATAGAGAGTTAGAAACATCGATGAGAGAGAAGCATCAATCAGCTGCCTCCTGCACACCCGCTACTGGGGATGTGCCCGCAACCAAGGTACATGCCCTTGACCCGAATCGAACCTGGGACCCTTCAGTCTCCAGGCCAACGCTCTATCCAGTGAGCCAAACCAGCGGCATAAGTAACCTTTTGAGTACTTCAGGGGCTCAGCCAGTCAGAGACACCTGTGAAGCACCTAATCTGGAGGGAGGGACTAAGGGGAGTGCACTGGTGAGAGGGAAGGGACCATGTTAAACAGTGCTGGGGCAGATTGCTGGAGAGCTCTCCTTTGGAGACTCCAGAGGAATTCTCCCTTCCTCTGCCACCGTCACTAAACAAAGGTGGCAATACGAGCAACGTGAGCATTTAATGTTTCTGTTTGGTTCTATATTTTGCTCCTGCTCTCCTTCTCTCCCTTCTTTTTTCCTTCTTCCTTCTTTCCTTTCTTCTTCATGGATCTGAAGGAACAGATATGGTAGTAGTTAGAAGCTTCCTAAATTATTTGACAACATATCACATAATTCAGTCACAATGACTTTATTGTGGCTTAGAATTCACTTAACCATGTCTAAATTTGGTTCCTTCTAGATGGGAAGAAAGCTGACTGTTCTTGAGGTGTGTGACAGTAAAATAGTTCTCCACTGCCTGCTATGCCAAATGAAGAGGCAGTGTTTTTTATCTTACTTTTATTTAAGTTTTTAAAAAAAATATTTTTATTGATGTCAGAGAGAAAGGGAGAGGCAGTGAGAGATAGAAACATCAATGATGAGAGAGAGAGTCATTGATTGGCTGCCTCTTGTATGCCCCCCACTGGGGATTGAGCCCACAACCTGGGGCATGTGACCCGACTGGGAATCGAACCATGCCCTCCTGGTTCATAGGTTGACGCTCAACCACTGAGCCATACCAGATGGGCTGTTTTTTATTTTATGTGTGTTTGTCTCCCTTATGAAACAGTGAAGTTGCTTGGGTGTATGAGAGAGCAGGAGCATTGTGCAATAGCATTTGCGCATTCTGTACGTTTCTTCTGATTGATTTAGAAGCATGCCTTGAACTCATCCAGTTTCTCCTCCTGTTTTCTCCCTTGAAGCTGCAGCACAGTGGTGATTGGAAATGGAACTGCCTGCCGGGAAACAGAAGCTTACTTTGCTGACTTGATAATGAAAAATTACTTTGCTCCACTGGATGTTGTTTACTGGTAAGGATGTTAGGAATGTCTGTTTTCTTTGAGAGGCAAAGGGACTTCCCATGTTCCTTCTGTGATGTTTTCTCCCTTCTTTTTTAAAGCTTTGCATGCTGTTTGCTCCCAAATCACCTCTTGTTGTTCACAAGAGCTTTGCAAGACCATGTAAAGTGTCTGCCTCTTGCAGAAATTTGAGTTTCAGTATCCTGAAACTTCTCACAGAAGCAGCAAGTCAGGGCTTACTTGGTTTCATGGGATTTTCCAGGCTTTACACTGGGAGGGCTCTGTTTAACTACGGAATAATAAGTGGGACTGGATAACTTAGTCTTCCTCTCCCAAAGTTTCGATGCCTATGAATCATTGGCCTTCAGAATTAAGAGTCAAGGTAAAGATTACAAATGATGTTTAGTATGGTATTTGTAATGACTGAGAAGACAGGGCTTTTTTTCTCTTTCCTTTAAATTTATGACAATTCAGCCTGAATTGGCATTCTTAAATTAATAGGGTGACATCTCTTAGTTCTTCAACAATTTCAGCCATTGCTCTTCAAATCTAACCTCTGTCCCATGTTTCTCTCTGATCTCCCTCTGAAATTCTAATTATATACATTCAGCCTTTCACTCTGTCTTCCATGCTTATTTGTCCTTCATGCTTTTTAACCTATCTCTTTCATTTCTTACCTCTCGAGCCTACTTTGTGGTCTTTTCTCTAGTTCACTAGCTTTTTCTTTATCTGTCAGACCCATTCAGTGAAGTTTTTATTTCAGTTATATTTTTTACTTCTAGAAGTCCTATTTGTTAGTTTTTCACTGTTTCTGAGAGATAATGTACGTAAGTGAACTGCACATATTTAAAGTTTTCAATTTTATAATTGTTGACACATGTATACTTGAATGAAACTATCACCACAATCAAGATAATGAACATACTTATCCCCCCCATTTCCATGTGTTCCTTTATAATTCACCCTTCCCTCACTGCCTCCTCCCTCAATCAGGCAATCTCTGATTTACTTTCTGTAACTATAGATACTGTACATTTCTAGACTTTTATGTAATTGGAATCACACAGTATATATCCTTTTGCTAGCTTCTTTCACTCAGTATCATTATTTTCAGATTCATCATGAAGTTGCATATATTGATAGTTTGTTCTTTTTATTACTGAGTAGTATATCATATAGCTAAATCACAGTTTATTCATTTACCTGTTGATGGACATTTGGATTGTTGCCAGTTTGAGCTGTTACAAATAAAGCTCCATGAATATTCTTGTACTAGTGTTTGCATGGACATATGCTTTCATTTCTCTTGAGTAAATAAATAAGAGTGGGCTGTGCTGTATGGTAGGTGTATGTTTAACTTAAGATATTGCCAAATTTTTTTCTAAGGTGGTTGTATCCAATTACCTTCCCACCTGCAGTGCCCCAGAGTTCTATTTTCTTCATATCCTCATCAATGTGCTTGGTATGGTTGGTCATTTAAATGTAGCTAACCTAGTGGATGTACAGTGATCTCTCATTATGGTTTTAAATACATTTCCTAGCAATTAATGATGTTGAGCATCTTTGTTTGCTTTTTTGCTGTTCATATATCTTCTTTGGTAAAATATCTGTGTAGATATTCTTTCCACTTAAAAAATTAGATTATTTTTCCTTCTGTTATTGAGTATTTTGTATTTATGCTGAATACAAGTCCTGTATCAGATACCTGTTTTGTAAACATTTCTCCCAGTCTGTAACTTGCCTTTCCATTTTTTAAACATGGTCTTTTGAAAAGTACACATATTTTATGAAGTCCAGTTTATCAATTTTTTAAATGTAGTTCTTGCATTTTGTGTCCTATTTAAGTAATGTTTGGAAAAACTAAGGTCATTATGATTTTACCATATGTTTTGTTTTAAACATTTTATAGTTTTAACTCTTTAATTTAGGCCTATAATCCATTTAAAGCTAATTTTATAAAGGTGGGCAGCTCTTTTTTTGCATATGGGTCTGGATTATCCTAACATTATTTATTGAATGATTTTCTTTTTCCCATTGAATTGATTTGGCATCTTTGTTGAAAATCAGCTGACTATGTACATACAGATCTGTTTCTGGAGTTTATTCTGCTTAATTGATCTGCATGTCTTACACTAATATGTGTATCTTTATTACCACCCCGTGCTGACCTGTATAGCTTAATAAGTCATGAAATGAGATAGTGTAAGTCTTTCAGTTCTCTTCTTTCTTTCTTTCTTTCTTTTTTTTTTCCAAAATTGTTTTGGCTATTCTAGGTCCCTTGCACTTACATATAAATGTAGAATCAGCAACAGTTCTCAGAACATATTAGGATATGTGAGCTGGACTAATGTGTTCTACAAGTAAAATTACAAACTACAATCCTTTCCAGATTCTCTGGAAAAGTTAAATTAGTGGATAGATTTTCCTCAATTAAGTTTTCTCATGTTAAAGAAAACTTTCTAAACACTTTTATTAACACATGCCAAACTTTTATTGTAATTTTGTTACAAGGGAAAAGACTTCTAGTAGGCCAATTCAGAGGTGCACTCTTGGTAACAAAATTTTTTTTAAAAAAAGAATATAATTTAAGATACTAGTAGTCACATTAGAAAAAAAATGCAAATGGTTTGGGTGACTGGTTTGCTAAGTGTTAAAACCCATTAAAATATATGAGAAAATTGCTTAAGCATTGTTAAGAAGGCTAAATTTCTATTTTATTTTTTTTAGAGGAAGGCTTTGAATTATATTACACGTGAAAGAGTCTTTACCAAACTAAGTTTGGATCAGTTTTCATTTACACCCATGCATTTTTCTTAATTTTTAAATATCTGCTAGTACCTAGTATTGATTTAGCTCTTATATTTTAAATGCACACAGTCCATCATATTTTGAATAGAGCTCATTGACTTCCCAGGGGCTTTGTAATCAGAAAGAGATTGGGAGCTAAAAGTAAATCAGTTTGTATGTACTGGCTGCAAACTCTCAATCAAGTGTGGATTTTAAAAGGATATATGCAGAACTGAAAAAAGTATAAGTAACCAAGGATATATGTAAGAGAAGAGTCACTAATCTGCCAAAAATATACGGGAAGACCAAAGCTTAAGGTCTGCAACCCTCCCCTAAGGGCCAGCCTCCAAGTGCTGAGTATAGCATAAAAGGCTTATAATGGTTGTTTTAGGGAAAAAAGGGTAGAAAAGAGATCCCAGGGCTTGTAGATAATGTTACTATCTTAATCAGTGATTAATCCCTAGAGTGTCTGGGGAGCATGATCGCGCTCCTCCTGTCTTTTGCCAAAAGTGCCGGGAGCGCTATCAAAGCTTCGAAATGGCGTCCAGTTCTAAGTCTGCTTTTATTAGTGATGATGATATTGCTAAATATGTCAATGTAGTAAAGGTTTCCTTAAGTTTTTGAATATGTAACTTCATTTACTTGCGATTCATAATTTTTTTCCTAAACTGCTGTAAAATCAGCAAAAATGCCTTGGCAATTTTAGCATAGTTCTTAGGATATTGGTTGGCACTCAAAGGGTTAAGAGAAAGTGGAATTGCTCAACTCTTGATTTGTGAAATGGAATGATTTGGGGACTGAAGATAGAATAGTACAGTGGGGCCTTGACTTACGAGTTTAATTCGTCCCTTGACGGAGCTCGTAACTCAAATTACTCGTATGTCAAATCTTAAAGTGATGGGCTGATGTTGTGGCGTTCACTGTGATGTTCGCTGCGCCAACTAGCGGTGGGGTATCTGAAGCTGGCTCCTAACCCGAATTTTAGCTCGCAACTCAAAGCAAAAAATTGGCCGAGAGACAGCTCGTATCTCGAAAAACTCATTAGTCCGGACACTCGTAAATCAAGGCCCCACTGTATCAATAAAAGAAAACTGGAAGGTTAACTAAAATAGGGTGACAGTAAGAGAGCTTCTGTTTTTTTTTTTTACTTTATCTTCTGGCCCAGATGAAACATTTTCTGGAGTTCTAGGTGGACTTGGAAATAAAATGTTGATACCACTGTTTGTAAAATTCAGAAATTGTTGAATATGGGCAGGTGTTATTTTGATGTTCGAAAGGGGAAATAAGATATATTATGTAAATGACTGTTGAGTGTAGTTTTGATCAGGCAAGATTATTTAATTTAAATTATAAAAGGATGACTTATGAACACTAGGTTAGGAAGGAACACGGAACAATAATCACTGGAAATCAGCATGCATTTTTAAATAAATAAAACATTTCCATCTTCTCTCATTTCATTTTTCTTAGGAAAACTAGACTGGTAGACACATACAGATTTTAGCACATCTTTTGATAGTCTCTTGATACCCTTATAGAGAAACTAGAGAATTGGAGGTTTAGTTAGGTTGTTACCAAAAATATGTTAGTTATCTAATTGATTGATGACTAGCGTGAGATCTCTAGGTGCATGCCACAGACACTGTATTAGTTAACATTTTAATTGTTAATTTAGGTTTGGAGACATGCCTTTCAAGTTTGTGCACATTGAGGTTTATTAGAATTAGGGTCAGAAAATATGTTTAAATACTTGAGTTGTTGGACCTACTCTAACTGGAGGCAATATTCAGCAGTAATTTTGATGGGCTGATTTTCTGAGGTTTCCTTGAAACTTGACTGAGGAAGATTCTCTCAGAGTAAGGTGCTGCGGATTTCCCATGTCCTGAAACACCTGGACCTGATTTGTTTTGTTTGGGTTTAAAGAAATTTACTTCCCAACAATCATTAAGCTTAGCTATACAACTTCAGATGTATTAAGCTATGTAAAGCTTATAATGTTGTGAAGTTAAAATTATATGGAGGAAAATTTGTGGTTGCTCTTATTTTTTCTGACTAGTGCAATGATTTAAGTTGTACATGTGGAATGTAAAATCAGTTTCTTTATATTTAAACATTTATCTCCTCCTTCTGTAGTTTCTAATAGTGATGAAGACCATGAATTAACCTTGGAAGTTGGGACAGCCTAAATTATTTTTTGGATGCCAGTTTGAGTATTATGCTTAACTAGAGGCCCAGTGCACAGAAATTTGTGCACTCGGGGGGAAGGGGGGTCCCTCAGCCCGGCCTGTGCCCTCTCGCAGTCTGAGACCCCTCGGGAGATAACGACCTGCTGGCTTAGGCCTGCTCCCGGGTGGCAGAGGGCAGGCCCAATCCCTAGGTGTAGCCCCTGGTCGGGCTCAGAGCAGGGCCGATTGGGGAGTTGGGGCGCTGCCCCGTGATGCACAGAGCAGGGCAGATTGGGAGGTTGCGATGCCACCCTCAGTCATGCTCAGGGTAGGGCCGATTGGGGGGTTGGGGCACCACCCCCTGTCATGCACAGAGCAGGACGATCGGGAGGTTGTGATGCCACCCTCAGTCATGCTCAGGGTAGGGCCGATTGGGGGGTTGGGGCACCGTCCCCTGTCACACTCAAGGCAGGGTGGATGGGGAGGTTGCGGCGCCACCCCCTGTCACCCACAGAGCAGGGCCAATCAGGGGGTTGGGGTGCTGCCCCCTGTCACTCACAGAGCAGGGCCCATCAGGAGGGTTGGGGCTCTGTACCCTGTCACACACAGAGCAGGGCCAATCAGGGGGTTGGGGCGCCGCCCCCTGTCACGCACAGAGCAGGGCCCATCAGGGGGTTGGGGCGCCGCCCTCTATCACCCACAGAGCAGGGCCGATCAGGGGGTTGGGGCGCCGCCACTCTCACACTCAGGGCAGGGCCGATGGGGAGGTTGTGGCCCCGCCCCCTGTCACACACAGAGCTGCAGGGAGATCCGGGGGTTTGGGTGCTGCCCGCTGTCACGCTGATCCTGGTGCCGGGAGGCCTCGCGGCTCCGCTGATCCCGGTGCTGGGAGGCATATTACCCTTTTACTATATAGGGTAGAGGCCTGGTGCACAGGTGGGTGCCGGCTGGTTTGCCCTGAAGGGTGTCCTGGATCAGGGTGGGGGTCCCCACTGGGGTGCCTGGCCAGCCTGGGTGAGGGGATGATGGCTGTTTGCAGCTGGTCACACACCCTTCAGGGTGGGGGTCCCCACTGGGGTGCCTGGCCAGTCTAGGTGAGGGGCTGAGGGCTGTTTTCAGGCTGGGGGTGGCTGAAGCTCCCAACCGCTCCTTTTTTTCTTTTTCTTTTTTTTATTCTGGGCCAGCTTTAGCTTTGAGGCTTGGCTCCAGCTCTTAGGCCTCCGCTGCTGAAAGTAGGTTTCTGGCCTTTGCTTACAATGTTGCGATCCTGCTGGCTGAAGCCCGGTGACTAAAGAAGGTTTCTGGGGTTTTGTTTAGCTTCTATATTTGTTACATAGTTGCTTAGAGTTGCAGCTCAGAGGCCTGCAGTGGCAGGCGGGGAACGTTGGAGTCCTCCATCACTGAAGCAAGCAAGCTTCATGTTAGTTTCAAGCTGCCTGACTGCTGGCCGCCATCTTGGCTGGCAGTTAATTTGCATGTTGCCCTGATTAGCCAATGGGAAGGGTAGCGGTCGTACGCCAATTACCATGTTTCTCTTTTATTAGATAGGATAACATATTAAGGTGATACAGTTTTCTCTCTTCTTTATACAGTGAATGCTTGAGACAATGTGCTGTGATAGTCTAGGCCAGTAGTCGGCAAACTGCGGCTCGCAAGCCACATGCTGCTCTTTGGCCCCTTGAGTGTGGCTCTTCCACAAACTACCGACTTCTGCGCACGGGCCACGAAGTTTCAATCGCACTGTACGTGCGTGCCCACACTCAAGGGGCCAAAGAGCCGCATGTGGCTCGCGAGCCGCAGTTTGCCGACCACTGTTCTAGGCTATTGTTTCCTTTCACCTATTGATATTCTCCTTTTCTATTACTATTATAATCTCGTGTTTATAAGACTTTCTTTCTGGGATGTTTGTGACATTAAATAAATTTTAAAATAAAATTGTTTTATAATAAATATAATTTATTTTCATTTTGTTGAAACAGCCAGAATATTTTAAAAACATGTATTTAAGTAGACTATAATGAGGTTTGTTAGAAAGGAGTTATAAGAAATGAATAATTATGGTGTGTGTGTGTTTGTGTGTGTGGTTTTAAAATATTATTTGGATTCGGATTCAGTTTGACAGCTTTTGCTCAAAATAAAATATGCTTTGCTAGTTTTGTAACCCATGTGTTTCTATACCCCTAAGTCCAACTTAAATATCTACAGGAGTTCCCTTAACCACCCCCCAGCCCTCTTTAACTGTAGCCCCTCTTACAGATCTTTGTTTATTGACTTAGATTAGTACTGGCCTTGAGCCCAGTGATGGTCATTTCTCGTCTTAAGGTTTTGGTTACAAATCTGCTTTTGTTGCCAGATCCAATAAAGATTCTTGATTGTTTTTGTTCGTTTTATTACAAGTTCTTGCCAAAGATACAGTGTATTATAACCAAAACAGATGTTCTATTTAGACAAGTGTATTTGCTATAAAAGAACTTAAAATATAAATTAAACAACAATATGTTCAGCATTAAGGTAACAATTAATGAACTTTGGGATTTTATGAGTGTTTTTAATAACCTTTATAAAAGGAAGAAACACCACCTTATTTTGAACAATTGTTTTACTTTGTGTATGCACAGTCTTAGCTTGTGTCTGTACAGATTAGACCCTCCTACAACCTAACATCTTAATGTGATCTTGAAAGTAGAGTGGAGTTAACTAATTTCATATATACACCATTCTGTTATTTCTTAAAGCATACATTATAGAGACATCCGTTGAATAAAAAAGAATTGTTTTTAAGATTTTAATGCTTAATTATAGGTAGGTGAAATACTTGTACATAGACCTTTTTCTAAATGGTGTACTTGTGAATTTAGGGACCATATTATAGGGTTGTAGTGTAGATCATTTGGGACTTTAACCATCTCTGATTTGGATCCAGTACAGTCTTGATTTATGCTGAATTCTGTGTTGTTGTGAACACGGGTGTGTAGTGAATACAAGATGTGTGTATTTATAGGCTGTAAATTCAGCTCTTTTTAAAATAGTTCCTAGAATAAATTAGATGTGTAAGGGATAAGACTGCATTATCAACAGACTACTAATGGAATGAGTTTTACCTTGAGATTGTTAACTCTTTGGCCTATTCCTACTCATATTTTCCACTTTTCTTTGGCATTAAGTAGCTCACCTTTGGCCAACAGCTTAGAAAGTGTGTTCAATTGATTATTGGGGAACATTTAAGTTTTTGTTTGTTTTTTAGACCTGTTTGGGTTGTACAGAATCACTTTGGTTCTGTCTCTTATTTTATTAGCATTAGAAGAATGCAAAATTGCTAGAATCCTTTGTTGTTGAGATCCTTTTTATTTGGTTACATAGGACTTGAAGATTCTCTGGCCCCAGAACTTGATATTTGCAAAAAGGAGTTCTTGAATCTACCTTACTTTTGTTTTATATGTGTGTGGTGTTTTTTTTAGGAGGAAATCTTTTGATTTCAGTATATTTTGTGTGGCTAAATCTTTGTATTATGCTCTCCTAACGTATTGAAATAGCACTTTCAAGTTCCCCACATCCGTACATTTCTAAGGTTACACCCAGCTTAATTCCCATTACTTTTCCGCTTCACAGCACTTGCATTTTGAAGAGACCCTAACATTTGGGTTCACATTATGATAATTAGGTTTTAGGGGCATGGGGGATTAAAGATGTCTCAGGTCTAGTTGCAGAAGAAAGTTCAGAAGCACTTGTAAAACTTGCCTGATTGGTGGGTAGAGGTGCTTTTATTTATTCACTACTCATGCAGCATTAATCCGTATTTCATCAGGTACCTACAGTGCTGTAATTCTAGATGTGACCTTGGGACTTGATTTACTTCAGCTTCGTTTTCTTTATTAATGTGCCATGAAAGAGGTACATGAAAGATAGCCAACATCAAAGTACCTTTTAAAGTAAAATGGCTGATAGGAATTCCCTGGTATTTAACACTCTCTGTCATATGTTTCAGCTGGTTTGCATCCTTTTACAAGCTATTGCTTGCTGCATTAAAAGAAATTTAAAGCAGTTGTTTCAAGGTAGGGGCTGGGGGGGAGGGCATGGTTATGGTAGTGGTGGTGGTCGTTGGGTGATAGTAGTTAGCCAGGGAGAATAAATGAGAATTTAAGAATATATCCTTTTTCAACTGTGCTCTTCCCAAGATGGCCTGTTTGTGTTTTCATTTGAGTCGGGTAGTTTTTAGTCCAGTGCAGTGCTTATGATTAGAGTGAGGAGGCACTCGTCTTCGTTATAAGATGATTGAAGAAGGTTGGAAAAGAAAATTCATCAAACCTCTGTGAAAGAAAGAATAAAAGTCAGTGTCAGTATCTTATTCAGAGATTGTTTAACTACTAATTTAACTTCACAGCCTGTTTATTCTTTACTGAACCATCTAAGCAAAAGCTTTAAACACAGTAATATGGGAAACTGAGTCTTAAGAACAAAGGAAACAGGACTCAGGGAAAGCTTGCCATATGCATTGTGGAGTATTTATTTTCCAGGAAACACATATTTCAGAGGCAATTATGTTTTAGGCTGAATATATAGGGGTAGAACTTCTTATAACTCAGTTTTGAAACTCTGATTCCTTCTTTGTTTCATAAAATATTTGTTGGATGTTTCTCCCTACTTAAGAGAAATGGTTAAAATTAAAAGCATTTTGCATTTTAGATCATTACAATTGAGAATCTATTCCTCATGTCTTTACCATAGAACTATCTCAATCTGAATAGTGAAAAGTAGAAATCAGAGAATGTTTTAGAAAATAAAATCAACTGGCTTTCAAATTTATACTTTATTTTCAACTTACTAACATAACTTGACCTTGTAGAAGCTTTTCAAAGTCTATTGTACTAAAAACTTCTTTGTAATTAGTATTTGTTAAAATGCATTTGTAGAATTAAAATGTTTTAAAAATAGCTTATCCTCTTGATATTCTGTCATTTTGTTTACACTTACTGCTTAACTAATTTTTATTCATATATGGTCGGAAAATGAATTTCAACCTAGACCTGATCTTGATTTATTGAACTCAAGTTTTTGCCCTGTAAAGTATAAGAAGTCAACCCTGTAGCCGACACAGAGGGGTTTGGTAATGGCTTTTTCTTTTCAAGGAAAGCAGATATTAATGACAGGCTATCTGTCAACATAGAATGTGCAGCAGAGGTTCCTGAAGCGAGATACCTAGTGTATGTGGGCAGTGAGCAGTGTATACAATTCATTTGGCATTTGAGTTCTTGATTAAGTAAGGGGGTGGGAGAGGTTCATTGCTCCCATTCATTGATATAGGAAATGCAGTACTTCTTGCTGCCATCGCCACATGTATGGGTCACCCCTGGCATTAGGAAGATTGACCTGGGGTTGAGAGAGTAGTTGGGTATTAGGAAATAGGTAGTAGAATGAGAGCTGGAAGATGTATACTCTCCCATTCCTGCTCCTTTTTTCTTTAATTCCTTTCCCCTCCTCTTCCCTGCATATTTAACAGCATCCTCTTTTGCATATAAGATATGTTCCATTAATAATTTGATATGACCCATCATAGCCATAGGAATTGGTAGACATTGAAGTGTGATTCTGCATCAGGAAAAAAAGCATTTCCGCTTTCCTAAGGCAGAGCACTGTGGAGCAAATTCTAGCCTCATGGAAGAAAAAACACATTAAACATAGGTATGAAAATTTTTCTAGAGTTTCCAGGGAAAATGAATAAACAAATACTATGTGTGCCTGAGTCAGCAGAAATCACAAAATTTGCTTTTGAACCAGCAAACATGCAGTTGTTGGAATTATCACATACAGAATATAGTACACATATTTTGAATATACTTAAAGAGGTAGAAGTATCATACTTAGTCAAATTACCTTGTAAATTCCTTAAGTGATCCCCTGGGCCTTGGAAGTACAACAGGCCACAGGAACATTTTGCTTCTTTTTTGCTTTGTAAAGCCTTTCTTTCCCTGGGCCTGTAAGAGCCAAGGTTTAGTTTGAAAGGGGTGGAGTATAGGGTGAGGTGATGGTGAGGGCAAAAGAATACCCGTGTTGGAGAGATGAGGACCCTTGAGTATGGGAGCATGGTAAGGACTATAAAGTTGTTCCCTGTATCTTCCATCTTTGTTTAAGGAAACTAAACTTTTGTTTCTTTTTCAGTGCCCTCCTTTAAATCTGTCTAGTGCTTACCTCATATTTTTAGCCTTCTTCATTTTCAGGGGCTCACGTTGAGAAAGCCACAGAGAAAGCGCACCTCTCCCATTTCTCTGAGCAACATGAGATTTAGATAAACATTTTAGTTGTACAAACTAAAAAAAATACATGCTTTGGTAGTTTGTAAATTGGCTCATTAATGTAAACAAAATAATCAGATCAGATATTTGTGTTTAAAGACATTTAGTTGTTTGAATACAGCTGTGTCCTTTATATCGAGAAATTTTAGGTCATTATCCTGTGATCTGTCCTTTTCTAAACTATTGCTTTATAGTCTGTGGAAAACATAAAGATATTTCCCTGGTTGATTCTGAAGAAAGCCCCAGACATGTTGTAAAATGTAAAGTGGAAGATTATTGCCTACCTATCCTTGGCTGTGGTTTCTAAACAAGGTGCTATGGATTAAGGTAATGAGTGGCATGACCTGGGGCTTTGAGGACTCATCCAGCCCTCAGTTCTTTCTTCCCTCTCCCACTTAACTCACAAACGACTGGGTTGTCAGCCTATTTTGGAAATTACAATGCCATTCTGCCATTCATTCTGTTCAAAGTAGTCTCATATAGCAGTGATCAAGTAAGCTGGGAGGGGCTGTGGATAATTACTTAAATATCCAGTAGGTTCTTTAAAGAGTCAGGCTGCATAGAAGAGCCAGATGTGGAGAAATAGGTATCAGAATGATTGGTGAGGGGTGTGGTGGTGATGGACTCACTGGCTCCCTAGTCGGTGGTATGTATAGTTTGTATCTAGGAGCACAGATTACAGAGCTGTACCGTCTTGGGATTGATTCAGCTCTGCTCCTGGCTAGCCATCTGAACTTGGCAAGTTTCTTAATCTCTTGGACCTTCTGTTTTTTAATTAGAAAAATAAGAATAATAATATCTACCTTTCAGGAATATGAAGATTAATGAGATATCTGTACTATGCTTAATATAATACATAGCTCAAAATAATGGTTAAAAATATGGGCTCTTGGGTCAGACTATCTGTGTTCATATTATAACTCTGTCACTTACAAATTGTATAAACTTAAGCAAATTACCTAGCCTCACTGTACCTGTTATCCTATATAATAAAAGGGTAATATGCAAATTGACTGAACAGTGGAACGACCAGTCGCTATGATGCGCACTGACCACCAGCGGGTAGACGCTCAACGCAGGAGCTGCCCCCTGGTGGTCAGTGCGCTCCCACAGGGAGAGTGCTGCTCAGCCAGAAGCCTGGCTCACTGCTGGCAAGTGCCTCTTCCGCCTCAGTGGCAGTACTAAGCCCTCGAGGGCTCCCGGACTGGGAGAGAGCGTAGGCTGGGCTGAGGGAACCTCCCAAGTGCACAATTTCCATTCACCAGGCTTCTAGTAACAAGGTTGAGATAATAATAAGGTTGTGGTGAAGAATAAAGAAATTAATACATACGCAGCACAACAGTATGTGACCGTATAAGAACTAACACTCAGTAGCTAATAATAAGTCTCCTTTCATTCTGAAGTTTCACACTTTCTGTCCAGTAGGATCTAATTTCATCCGCTCTCTCTTGTGCCCAGATTCTCACTGAATTTGCTATTCTTGAGCTTAAAGCATTATTAGACCCCAAGTGTCTTAGTCATATTGCTCAGTTGTATGTTTTCTCACGAGATGCACAAATTCCTTTTAAAATTAAACAGTGACATCCAATGATAAGAGGACTGAATAAAGACATTTGATAAAGAATGTGGTTTGTCATAGCAGTTCAGAATCTAAGACAGATTTGGTTAGAGTTCTTGGTTGAAAATGCTTTGAAAATAGAGCTATAAAATTTGAAGGTATAAGGAGGTTGTTAATAATTTTAAAAGTAGCTTAAATGAGGATTGGAACACTTTGAAAAGCATTTATTCCAGAGAGACTGTGATGAAATCGATATTTCTTTTGGAAACCTAGACTCAGACTATTTATTGATTTCCATAATGATGGAGCCAGAGGTCTCAGACAGTTCCAACACCCTCCTTCCATTTTATTCTTGCTGAGAAGGGTCCAGAAGCGTGACGTGTATTTGTTTTCACTTCAGTGATGAATTGTTTAAGCATGTAAGAAAATTATTATTCTGCCTGATTTTAGCCTGAAAGGTTGATAAACGAAGTCATAGTTAAATCATTTGTGTTGGGAAGTGTTTCTGAATGGTGTTTTTGCACTTTAGGGAAGATGTGTCCTAGCAAAGTAATGATTTTTCTTTTTCTTTCATAGGTGAGTTGCCAGATAAATTTTATTTCTCACATTTGACTTTTTGTAACAATTCATACCCATTGCTGTGAAGTACTTAGTATTTCTGGTTACCCACTATGCTGCTTCACCACACCAAATTATCCTGCTGATATGCAGTGTCAGTAGGTCACTGCTTTGTAGAATGAGATTTCATAAACTGGGATGACTCTTAGTAAGAATTTCAAATAGTTTGTTCCTTTGTTTAAAAGAAAAAAAGGCTACTCCAGTCAAATACTTGCCTCCAAATACTGACTTTAGGAGTTACTTGGGAAGTATTTTTACTTCATTACAAATCAGTTTGTGTTGTAGTAGGAGTATTTCTAATTTAAATTATGATGTTCTTTTCTTATAGGTTGGTAAAAGTAGATTTTAGTAAGTTGTATAATTCAGACTTTCTTTGTAATAACAGCCTGTGGGTTTACTACTGCTTCTCCAGAAGCTTTACACCTTTCGTTTATTTCTCACAGTGAGCCCCGGGTTGGAAGTATTATTTGCGTTTACAGGCGAGGAGACTGAACTGCAGGCGGATTTGCATGAAAGACTTCGCAGAGGGGGGACTCAAATCCCGATGATCTGATTTTAAACCTCATGCTGTTGGCAGTACACGTACTTTTCATCTCTCCAGTTTTTAAATATGGCAGGTATTTTCAGGAAGTTTGACGTAAGGAAATAAATGTCTATTTTAAATACTCAAAAATTTACCTTTTACCTTTGATCATTCATTTGGAGGTGGTGGAGACAAATAGCGAACATCTTCTGAACAGGCTGAGTTTATATTTAGATTAATCTATGTTCATCTGCTTCTTAGCATTAAGAACTCTCTAAATTACACATAATATAGTGTTAGAGGCAGAATACCCTCAAAGATCACTAACTCCGCATGTCCCAGAAAGGACCTGAGGCTCTGTGATCAAGCCAGCCAGGTTTTGGTCTTGGTGGGCCCTAAAGCTCTTTCAGAGTTTATTATTGAGGCAGTGGAATACAACACCTCCTTTGATTGAACATTTTCCATCTTCTTGAACTTTTAAATGTTTTAGACTTTAGCATGAACTAAATTTGTCTCAGTGCCAAATTGAAACTAATTAACTATTTTATTACCTGCTCAGTGTTTTTTTAAGGGAGCATTCTCCAGGAGGAAAACTTTCAGGGGTTAAACTAGCCCTTTTTATGTTACTAGACTGTTGTACTAATATGTTCTCATCAGTACCCAGATAGTTTTTGAGCCTGGAATCTCAGCAGATGACAGGAAATAGTCCCTGAGGGATTACCTTTGTCCTAGTTTCCTTTTTTTATTTTTAAACTGATTTTAGAAAAAGGAAGGGAGGGAGGGACAGAGGGAGAGAGGGAGGGAGAGAGGGAGAGAGGGAGAGAGGGAGAGAGAGAGAGAGAGAGAGAGAGAGAGAGAGAGAGAGAGAGACATCAAAATGTGAAAGAGACACATCAATCAGTTTCCTCTTGTACGCATCCTGACCAGAGATGGAACCTGCAACCTGAGTATATGCCCTGATCAGGAATTGAACCTGCCACCTTTTGGTGTATGGACAATGCTCCAACCAACTGAGCCACGCTGGCTAGGGCCTAACAGTTCTATATGATGAAGAATGTAGAGGAAGGAAGAGATCTCTCCACCACTTCTGGTGTGCCAACCTGTAGATAACCATTGTTGGAGCAATGGATTCAGTGTTATAGAAAAATAGTGACAGGACAGGAAGGAAAGAGTTTGAAGGCAGAGCTTGATTTCTTGCTTTTGTAGGGAGGAAAAACTTACCCTTGACTCTGAGGTCCCTGGCTGGGCTTGAAAATTAACAGAAAAACAACGAATTTATTTGACATAAGTTTTCCATGACATGAGAGCCTTTATTCTGAAATGAAGACTCAAAGAAATGATTAAGCCTAAGTTTGTACTAGATTTAAAGAGTGGAAAGTTGTGGAAAAAAACGTGATGGGGGACAAAAAGGGCCTGAGCTAAGAGTAATAAACTGGAGGAATCTTAGAAAAGGCCTGTGCCTTTGGATTCCTCTTGGCCACACACCTGTCCTCGGAGATAAGGATGCTCCCCCAAGTTCTGGGAGGACACCTCTCATGAGTGACCTAAGACCTGCTTCAGGGCAGAAGGGGGCGGGGGTCAGAGAGCCCTTTCTGTACCTGCTGTTTCTCAGATTCTTTCAGCTTAAAATAATTATTTCTCTCAAAGTGGCATATTTTGGGGTGACATATCCTGATTCCCTTCACTTTCTGGTGATGCTTCCTGTTAGCTGAGCCAAGGGTAATTTGTAAGTGGTTATTATATTCTTGCTTGGTCCTTCTCACCATGAGATTTTTACTTCTTTTCCATTTCTATGGGAACATAAAGTAGGTGTAGTTTAAGGGGTACAGACCTACTTTTCTCTCAGAGTAGAGATGGAGGTACACGTTTCCACAACTAACATAGGTATGGTCCAGGCTTAATGAAAAGTTGTTCACTTATGCAAATTCTGAACAGAAAAGTTCAAGTTAAAAGCTCCTAGTGGAAGGGGGGTCATGATGTGGCTTTACCCATGAATTCTTTACACTATAAAATTTTATGTGGTTGTTCCTTTAGCTACTGAGCTCTCTTGTTGCATTTGGATGCATTTACAGTGGAATTTGACTTGTGAAAAGTCTGGTTAAGAGCAGATTTTTATGAACTCATCTACAGGTAAAGCAGCATCATCACCTTTTTGTTCAAAGTACAAGTTAGTTGGTTGTCTCTTGGAAATAGTAGAGACTTCAATATATGCTTTTGGTAAAAATGACTGAATTTGGTGTGCCAGGAAATTGTGTTATTCTTTGAAATTTTAAAATATATCTTCAATGAATAAGTGTAATTTGGTATGTTGATAGGATTGTCCTATGTAGATTCAGGTTTTCTTTACATTGGGTTAAATGATGGATATTTTCCCTGAGTAGAACAGACTGCAAGTTTTTCAGTCCAGAATTGTGGTTAGCAGTAGGGCTCTGGAAATTAAATATACTCAGGTCATGCAAATGTGTGTTAAACTAAGGGAGTATATTACGTGGAAATTTTCTTTTCCTTCCTTTAACAGTCTTCAGGTTTAGAAACATACTTAGAAAAACAGTGTTTTAACTGTGGGTCTCTGTGCTGCTTTGCATAAGAGATGGATGATAGTGATGGGGGAGGAGAGAAGAGATTCTAATGTATTTTAGCCCCTTTGCAGGATAAGGCGATGCAAAGAAAACAGCCATGCTGAGTGTCTCAAAGGGCCCTTATGTGGGTATTTCAACTTAAAAAGGGATTAGCGTTGGAAGTCTGTGATCATGTCAAACATTTGTAATTGAAGGTGGCTGTTGGAAATAATTCTTAACATAACTGGGTTCTAGCCGTCTTACTGATGATGAGGTAAGTGGGGTGAATAGGAAATCATCTGTTTGTCATCGCTTGAGCCACAAAGCCAAGAAATTTAGTATCTGGGACTGGAGATTTTAAAAAGCAGCAGCCCTGGGAAATGTTTGATAATCCAAATCAAAGAGGCTTTTTGTGAAAAGTGCAGAAGGAATACATATATGGGAATGTATACCATTGAATTTTTGTTTTTAACCCTGCCCCTTGCCACAGTTAAAAATGAACCTGTGGATTACTTTAGTAGCCACAGGTCATATAATGAATGATTCTTGCCAGACTGTAAGCCTAAGTAATTTAAGTACATGTCTCATGTAAACAGTCTTATTTTGTGAGCTTGTTTGTCCTGTTACCTATATTCCTGTCCTTTGAAATCAAGTTTTAGAACTTTTGGGGTTAGTTCATGGACAATCACTAGTTTTTTTCTAGTAGATGAACATGACGCCCATTTCTTTGGGTAAATTACAGATGTTGTACTTTATGAATCCATCTGGACTTTCAGGTGAAAAAGATCCAGTATGATTGGCTGCCAAAGAACATCTGTTACATCTCTGCACTTGTGCTGCTAATGAATGAACACGTCTGCTACAAGGCAGTCTCAGAGTGATATGCAGCTTTTGGAAAACAACAAAGTGAATAGGAAATGTTTTTGTCAGAGGATTTTACTTGCTCATCCGAGGCCATAGAGAGGCGTTAAATTATTCGTGGTGGATTTGACTTTCCTGAAGCACCTTCTACACCTGAAGTTCAATCATTTATTATGCCAGGGGATGGGTGCACTGACCTTGTCCAAGGAGTGGGCAGGGATTTCTTTGCCTGTGGTTTGTTAGTTCACAATGAGTATCTGGATCTCTAACACTGGCTTTGGATGACTCTAATCCTAGGTAGTCAGTCATTCACTATGAAAACGCTTGTGTTTCTCTTTTTTCTTTGTATTTGTTCATTTGGAAAGCCTTTCAGAAGGAATTGCAGCCTGCATGTGATTATAGCTATCAGTAGCACTTTAACTGCTGAGATGAAACTTTTCTCTCTGGACCCTACTAATTTCAGATATCGATAGAAAAAGAAAAATTTTCCCTCGTTAAAAGGCCCAACTTTACTAATGGGTTGCCCCTTTTTGGGCTGATGTAGATTCCTTAGAGATGGCATTTGATAGAATAATTTTTGACATTTTAATATGACAAAAAACAACTTAGGGAAACGACTTAGACATGCGCCTAAAGTGAAGTCTTCTCCTGCTCTGAGGGTGATACTTGGAACGAGGAGTGCCTTTGAACGTCTGCAGCGTTGTAAACCCTGGGATCCATTTAACATGATCATTCAAGCTTCTTGGCAGGTGTTCTCATAGGAACTTTACCTATGTATACTTGTATATAGTTGAAAGACTTTTTTCTATAGATATTACAGTGTGGGGGCTAATGCAGTAATGTCTAATCTTCGTGACAAAAATACAGCTTTCCATAAGGACAATAGATTTAGGTAAAATGTGTAAATTTTATGTCTCCTTATTTGTTAATTATATTATAGTCTACATCTTCCAACTTGGAAGTATTATTTGCTTTAAAAGCTTGCCCCTGGCATTGAAAATGGTGGAATAGACTAATTTCAGATACAAGTTATTTTTTTGTGCTGTTGTATAACTCTATCTAATGGGAAATTTACATTTTTAAATGAAGTTAAAGCTTGAAGCAAAGATAGAGTGTATACACACACATATCATGTATGCTAATCTATTTCTGAAAAAAATATCTTAGAAATCTTTGTTTTACCAACTACTTAGGGGAATATTTAAAAGGCCAAATTGGAACTGAAATGGGTGTTTATAAATATCTGCTGACAGTTGACTGGTTTCTAAGTCTGGGAAGTAGGTTGAAAGAAGAGGAAAAGTGATTTTTAATGTCTTCTTTTTGTGTGTGTATGTGTTTCTAATAAGTGAGGTTTTGCTTTTTAACCACTAGATAAGGTTAGAAATGGATACTCTCAAACTTGCTCATAATGATAGTGATTTATTCCAGGTGAGGAAAATACATTCATTTTACCCTCAGAGATTAGGGTGGGTAGAAGGTTTGGAGAAGCAGATTGCTTAGGGTTGATTGGTTACATTCTGTTACTTTTTCTGCAAGCCATTATTAGATTGTATCCTACATATTTTGGTGAAAAATATATTTTTAAAAATATGTTTTTATTGGTTTTAGTGAGAGAGAGGTAGGGAGAGGGAAAGATAGAAACATTGATGAGAGAGAGACATCGATTGCTGCCTCTTGCCTGCCCCCTGCTGGATTGAGCCCGAAACCCGCCAGGCCTATGCCCTAACTGGGAATCAAACCAGTGACTTCTTGATGCATGGAACGATGCTGAATCCACTGAGCTACACCGGCTGGACTAGTGAAAAATATTTTAATGAAAAAGTTACTTTAATGAATTTGCCAGTCATGTATGTGTATGTGTGTGGTCGCTTGCTCCCTCTCCTGAAAATATTATCTGTTTGCTTCCCTTCCTTCTCTCTTTCTTTTTTTTCCTCCCTCCCATTTAAATATGAGGAAAAGGTTAACATCTTTCATATCATTGTATATGAATGCCCATGATCATAAAAAATTTGTTTCTTGAAGACTTATGATTTAAATCATAGTTGTATCCATTTTTAATAAAATCATCTATTTCATTTAGCAGTTTAGTTTATAATTGTTCATAAAGAAGAAATACCAGTACCCAATTTTCCTCCAAGGATAAAAAAGTCAGTTACCCTTGGGTTTGTATTCTAACATCTTTTTTTTTTTAACTTTCAAATGAAAATGATGTTGAAATATGACTCCACATTTGTGTGATGTGCTACATTAATATTACTTTAGAGACTATCTACACTAATAAAAGAGAAAAATGGTAATTGGCGTACGGCGATACCTTTTTCATTGGCTAATCAGGGCTATATGCAAATTAACTACCAACTAAGATTGGCAGTTAACTGCCAACAAGATGGCGGCTAATTTGCATATGTAGGCACAATGCAGGGAGGCGAAAGGGAAAGCAGGAAGAAGCCCCCTGCCACTGACAGTGATCTGAAACCCAGGGGGGAGCTAAGAGCTGGGGGGCAGGGCAAAGGCGGCCCTGGGGCCGCCTTTGCCCTGCCCCCCAGCCATGATAGGAGAATCAGGCACCTTTGCTGCCCTGGCCAGTGATAGCAGGAAGTAGGGGTGGAGCCAGCGATGGGAGCTGGGCACGGTCGAAGCTGGCAGTCCCAGGAGCTAGGGGTCCCTTGCCTGGGCCTAAAGCGAAGCCCACGATCGCGGCGCCCCCCGCTGCCACTGCAGGTCCCCGCTGCCTGGGCCGGACGCCTAGGCCAGAGGCATTAGGCCTGGGCAGGGGCGGAGCCTGCAACTGCGGGGAGCTGGGGGTCCCCTGCCCAGGCCTGACACCTCTGCCGGAGGCCTCAGGCCTGGTCAAGGGGCCGATCCGGTGATTGGTGATCGGAGGGTGATGAGGGTCAACTCCTCTGGCTGAGGCATCAGGCCTGGGTGGGGGGCGGAGCCGGGGATTGGGGGGACATGATGGTCCCCTTGCCCAGGCCTGAAGCCTGGGTCAGAGGCGTCAGGCTTGGGCGGGGGGTGGAGCAAGCGATCAGAGGGAGATGGGGGTCCCCTGCCCAGGCATGATTCCTGGGCCAGAGGCCTCAGGCCTGGGTGGGGGCCAGAGCCAGTGATCGGGGGGAGATGGGGGTCCCCTGTCCAAGCCTGACACCTCTGGCAGAGGCGTCAGGCCTGGGCAAGGGGCCGATCAGGTGATCGGAGGGTGATGGGGGTCAACGCCTGAGGGCTCCCAGTATGTGAGAGGGGGCAGGCTGGGCTGAGGGACACTCTCCCCCCCCCCCCCACACACACCCAGTGCACGAATTTCGTGCACCGGGCCCCTAGTAATCTTATAATTGTCCTATGTTTGAGTTAGAAAACTTGAAATTAACAGGAAAAATTCATTGGAGCTATTTGATATAAAATATATTTTCGGAACAATATCAAGTCATTTAAAATTTACCTTGGAATGGAGATTTCATACTTAAAACAAACTAAGGGGAAATGAAGTAATTCTAAAATTTCTTTCAGTCATTGTGCAGAGTTCCTGCTGGAGGTGATTGCCAGCACTGGGAAATCAGAAAGTCTGTAGTTTAAATTCTTCAGGATCAGATTATATCGCGGATTTTCTTTACACATGGTGTTAAGTACATACAAGTGACAGTTACAACTTTCTTTTCCTTTCTTACCTTAGGGAATCTCAAGAGCACAGCTTTAGCTTTCTTCTAATCTGTGTTATTTTTATATTTGTTTTTAATTTTTAAGGGTATACTTTTAAGTTATGCTGTGACTGAATATCTGAACAACCTTCTAACATTCGTTAATGTATTGTGTTTTTAAAATTACATAAGTATCTCCTGAGCAAAATTTAAGAACTTGGGACATGAAACTTTTTAATTAAGAGATGGGTAGATGTCATTACTTTTAGGTAAGACTAGACCAGAAGGTTATGTTTACTCATGTGTTAGTCTTAGGATCTACCCGCCGCCACACACACACACACACACACACACACACACACACCCACCCACCCACCCATGATTTTGTCTTAGTATTAAGCACTGTTGACATAAAATACATTTGTCAAAAAATAAGGTTTGACTGTCAAGATTTAAAATTGCCAGGGATACCATAAGAGATACTAAAAGATCTGAGAGATCTAGTGGGAGATTTGACTGCATGTGGATTCATGTGTAAGTTTTAGAGACTGTTCAGTAACTTTAATGCCAAGCATGGTCTTTTGTACTTTGACTTCATCAAAGAGGTTGTTGCAGAGCGTCATTGTCCAACTTACATCTAAGTGCCCTAGTTTGCTTTGTTGTGGACTGAAACTGGTGGCTCTTTACAATGACATTGGAAATTATGAGATATCTGTGTCTGGCTTACCCTACTTCTGCTTGTATTTCAGTTGAAATATATACCAAATCCAGTTGCTGTGCAAAGCTTGTCCATTTCATGTGTCTGTTTACCATTTGCATGATTTTGAGCAATGAATGTTCTTTGACATCAGCATCACGCTTTGTTTTCAGTTCTCATCTTTATTATACTCCAGATCTGAACACAGAACGGTTTTTATCCATGTTAATGGAAAAAACCCCGCAATTTCCTCTATTTGCAAATGAATAAAGCATATTCTGGGAAGTCTGGAGTGAAGCTAGCAAAATGTGTAAGAAAAAAGACAGTAGACAGTCCTAGCTGGTTTGGCTCAGTTGATAGAGCGTCGGCCCGCGGACTGAAGGGTCCTGGGTTCTATGGTGGTCAAGGGCGTGTACCTTGGTCGCAGGCTCAACCTTGGCTCTGGTCAGGGCGCATGCAGGAGGCAGCCAGTAGATGTGACTCTCACATGGATGTTTCTCTCTCTGTGTCCCTCCCCCTCCCTTCTACTCTCTCTAAAAATCAATGGAACAATATCCTCGGGAGAGGAGTAACAAGAAAAAAAGAAGTAGACATGGAAAATTGTAATCTGATCAAAATAACTTGTTTTATGGAAATGGAAACTTACATACTAAATGGTGAACAAGAAATAAATTTAGAAAAATTCACTCTTAGTTAATATTTATTTTTAACTTATTTAATTTTATTTAAAACATTTGATTTTCAAAATGTAGGCTACATATGTAAGAATACTTAGTCAAATATGGGTCTGTGTTAATTAGTATTTACTTTTATCCTTTCTATGCTGTATACTTTAGTCGACCTTAAAATAAGATTTGAAAATATGAAGATGAGAAGTTACTTGAGCAACTGCACAGAGTAGAAGAGCAGTACTTGCTGGTTGCTTGGAAGGCAAGACAAGATAACGTAGACTCTAGTGAATTGGTTTAGTGTGAAAATAGGCGTAAGTGTATGGAAAATAAATCAATTTGAGTGGGGTAGCCATAGGGACTAAAAGTGTTGTAGAGGAGAAAAAAACAATTTGGGGAAAAATTAGAACATGCTTGTTCTAGATGGTTCCAGGGGTCCTCGCATTGACATATTATTTTAAAATCTACTAACTTGAATCTAAGCAAGGTCCTAGCTTTTTTTGTGTGTGTGCTCTGCCTTTGAGATTTGAGAGGGAAATACAGTGTTTTGTAGGGTTCATGTTTGGCCCCCTGGTCCCTTTGTATCTTCCAATAAAGTATAAAACTATAAATGATACTGAATTTTCTTCCCCATGGGTGAGTTATGTCATTAATCATGCACTGCTTATCCGAGCGAATCAGAGTGTGTGTCGTTTCTGATATATCTAATCAGATGACTTGATAGCGAATGCTCCTTAACTTATTTTATGCCTCTCCAGCATCTCCTGCTTTGAGTATTCCTCAGAAATCATTAGTGTTTCTTGGACTCAGATCTGAGGAGTAAAAAGTAGACCATGATGCTATGTAACCTCTGGAACAAAAATGCTTATTGATTGACCTTCATAAACAACTTTCAAAGGCTCCAAGGCTTTCTTATTATTGGGAAACTCTGAAAAGATGATTGGAAGGAGAGGAGTGAGCAGAGGGTAGGTATCTAAATAGAAAGAAGTCTGGCCTAACTGTCCAGAGGCCAGGTTTTTGTTTGTTTGTTAAAAATTCTTGGTTTCACATGATCTCAGTCTAATTTCATTTAACTCTTTGGTGTTCTCTCTTACCCCACAGATAAAATGAAGAGGGTATGTATGACCCAGACTCTCTTATAGGAAGGTAGTTTGATTTAGCAGATTGTAAAGCACTTTCATAAAGCTCTAAGTATTAGGCAAATGCAGGGGATTGATATAATTTCCTTTAGAATACCTGAAAATGACGTTGAGAAAATAATACCCACTGTTAAGATGAAGCAAAGCATTCTCTGGTCATTTTCTTCTCTGCATCGAAGGAGCTAGTTTGAGCAAGTTAACAGACAGGATGTGGACAGGTGCCATTTCACTCAGGTCTTTTCTTTTTGTGAAAGCCTTGAGTTGAATGTTTTTCTGGGCAGCTAATCTTTGGCACCACAGCTTTGCTCTGATAGTGGCATCTGGCATGAGATTGATGTAAGCAAGTCTGAGGTTTGCTCTTTTCAGAATGTGCTCTCTCGGCAGCTCCTGTGTGGCTCTGACGCGGCCACATGCTGCTGCTGCTTTTCCTGCCTCCCAGCACCACTTGTGAGGCTAAGGCATTCCGACACCTGCCCTTTGGAACCTTTACTTGCTGGAAAATGTCAAGATTTTCAGACAAGCCGAAGACAGATAGAACTGATCATTCTTCCCTTCCTCAGGATTAGGCTGAGGGCACTTGCTCATAGTTGGATGAATCGCCGCAGTGGTACAGTCCTATGAGTTCTGAGAGGGCCACGTAGGCTTTGTACAGAAGATTGGGATGTATTTGTGTTCTTAATCTCCTTGGTATCTATTTGGTCTGATAGTAACTTGCAGTTTGTATAAGCAAACGTTTTAGTGATTTTCTTTTTGTATTTCACTGGATAAATGGTGAAGGTTTGGGGGTAGTTCTTCTTACTCCTCATTGTTAAGAATCTCACAAGGAAATTGCAGGTTTTTGAGGATGGACATCTCTTAGGATCATATTGCCATGCAGAGGCACGCACTGATGACAGTCCTGTGTGAGGTCCTTGCTGCTGCTTCCTTTTTTTCTACTGAGCCATCTTAGTGTTCTAGGACCAGAGGACTGGTTTGTACATAAAGGGCAGGAAAAATGGTCGCCTAATGAGGGTGTTCCCCCCGGTAACTGTATCTAGTTGATTGAGAAAGGGACTTGACCTCTGGTATAAAAGAAGGCCTAAAAATTATTATTTTTTGCTTATTCTTTCCTTTCAGTCTTTCAGAATAATTATAACGATTGTATGCTATTTCGGAAACTCTTTCCTCTGTTTCACATGGCGTGATTTTTATCTTCAGTCTCAAGTTGAGTAACATCACAGAGATGGTGATAGCCTAATGTGGTCTAATCGGGAGCGACGTTCCAGTGACTAGTTATTTTGAAGCAAAAAGTGTACTGAGGTTAGATGAGATTCCCTGTAAGTTACTTATTGAGAGCCAGGCTGTGTTGAGAGAGTGGATCACATATGAAACTATATCCGCTCCTCTGGCATCTCTTTGGACAGCTTCTTCATAAGTGACTTTACATGGCTCAGAGGGAAAGGGAGAATGAGTATTGGCCAACCAGCTTGTTCCTTGTAGTGTAATTTATGAAGACTAGTAGAAATATAAAATATAGGCTGTCCCAAGAAATGTATGCACACACTTTGAATAATTATAAAGGTTTATTAAAATACATGTCATTTTAAACTTAATCAGCTGTTAAAATGTGTATACATTTTTTGGGGACACTCTGTGTATCTCCAGCAATTTGAAAACAATGAGGACTAATGGCTTGTATATTATCAACAGAAGATGTGAATTGTAACATTAAATATTCAAAAGCATTTTACAGTGGAATCCTAGTAGTTCTTAAGTAAACAAAACTTCATGTTTGGGTCCTAGGTCAACTTGAATTATATAAAGAAGGGTTTTTGTTGAACATTTAAATAGATTTTCTTCATCTTTTAACTATCCTATTGTTACAGTCTTTCCACAGTCACAGAACATGTCTTTGGTCATGGTTATAGAATAGTGTTTACATCAGTTTCTTATGATTTGCCTTTTTGATAGCAATAATCCTCAAGGAGTAAACATGTAGTATTTTGGGTTTCACCTTGGAAATGAATAATCTTAATATTGCTTCTTAATATTGAATCAAACATATCCTGTATATTCTTAAAGTATGTTTTATGCGTTTGCAAATATGGCCCCATATAAGACTTGAATGTTAGCTGCCAACTTTGACTCCTCTTAATACAAAGTACAATGGATTTTCAAAGCAAGGGTTGTACTGGTATATGACTTATTTTAAAAGGTTCTGAGGTGAAGAAGAAGAAAATTAGATAAAAATATCAAAATAAATCAAATGTAACTCTTTGGTAGTATGCTCTTTTCTATAATCTCTACCAATGTGTAACATTTATCTTTGTTCCCTTTAATTTGTAAGGTTGACATCTTTCTTATTCTTTTTTAAAAAAAATATATTGTATTGATTTTTTACAGAGAGGAATAGAGAGTTAGAAATATCGATGAGAGAAAAACATCAATTAGCTGCTTCCCCACTGGGTTTGTTCCTGCAACCAAGGTACATGCCCTTGACCGGAGTCGAACCTGGGACCTTGAGTCCTCAGGCCGACGCTCTATCCATTGAGCCAAAGTGGTCAGGGCTATCTTTCTTATTCTTTAAGCACGGTGTCAACGATTCTGAAAACTCAGCATCCCATGTTCTGTAGTGCCAGCAGGCCACCCCGTGTTCCCACCTTAGGTCCATTTGCAGCTGAATTTGTTTATTCCATAATGTATTAAAGCCAGTTCATTGCAAGTTTTCTGTTCTTCCTAAAAAGGGTGAACATGTTTAGGATGATAGTTATAATAGGCTTTGTTACAACAAAACAAAAGCAGATACTGTGAGTGACATTTACATATTGGTTATGCAGATGGAAACCACTAAGCTTTTATATTTTTCAAGGGTTTAGTTTGTTTTTTTAATTTTTGAGGCTTTAGAGGAGGGGTGGGCAAACTTTTTGACTCAAGGGCCACAATGGGTTCTTAAACTGGACCGGAGGGCTGAAACAAAAGCATGGGTGGAGTGTTTGTGTGAACTAATATAAATTCAAAGTAAACATCATTATATAAAAGGGTACGGTCTCTTTTTTTTTTTTAGTTTTATTCATTTCAAACGGGCCGGATCCGGCCTGCGGGCCGTAGTTTGCCCGCGGCTGCTTTAGAGCAATGGTTCTCAAAGTATAGTCTAAGACTTCACTAAAATTTAAAATTTTGTGTTCCAAAAGACCATTAAGAAAATGCAAGTGCAAGCCAAAGATTGGGAGAAAGTATTTCTAAATCTTGTATCTGATAAAGGACTTGTATTTAGAATACATAAAGAGTACTTATAAGTCAGTAACAAGGAGACAAGCCATTTAAAAATGGGCAAAAGATTTGAGTAGATATTTCACTAAAGAAGATTAGAAAACGAATCAACTAATATATTGTGGTTATGCTCAACATCATCAGTGATTAAAGAAATGTAAATTAAGCAACAAGTAAATACCATTTCATAAGTACGAAAATGGCCATTGTCAAAAAGACAGTCAGCGACAAGTATTATCATGAAAATGAACAAACTGGAACCCTCATTCATTGTCCCTACACAGTTTCTTAAAAAATTAAACATAAATTTACAATGATGCATTTCCACTCCTGGGAATCTGTCCAAGAGAAATGGAACATATGTCCAGATAAAGACTTATAAATTAATATTTTTAGCAGCATTACTCATAATACTAGAAAATTGGAACCAGCCCCAAAGTCCCTCAGAATGGCTAAGCAAAATGTGGTATGTCTAGAACAGTGAAATAAGATTCGGCAATAAAAATGAAGTGTTGATTCTAACAATGCTTATGAATCTTAAAAACATTATGCTAAGTGAATAAGCAGGACAGAAAAGACCACATACTTTATGATTGCATGTATATGAAATGCAAGGTAAAAGGTAACTATACAGAGACAGAAAGTACATTAGTGGATTCCTGGGGCTGGCAGTGGAATGAGGGCTACAAATGGGCATAAAAGGATCTTTTGGGGACAGAAATGTTCTGAAATTGGACTTGGGGGATGGTTGTACACCACTTACTAAAAATCATTGAATTGTACACTTAAGATGAGTGACTTTTATAAAATGTAAGTCGTGTCTCAACAAAACCTTAAACCGGTGGTCCTAGGACCAGCAGCATCAGCAAGAGAAGTTGTTAGAAATGAAAATTCTCTTGTCCCACTGAACCAGAAACTATGGGGGTGGGCCCAGCAATCTGTGTTTCAACAGCCTCCAGCAGATTGTGACGCAGGGTCAAGATGGAGGACCACTGCTCTGAGGCAAGGAAAGTTAAATAGAGACGTGGGTAGTTTGGGGTACAGTTTATGTACATTCAGTTGACCCTGTTGCTGTGGCTGTAGGGAAGGTTTGAATTAAGGGACGTTGTTGTAGAGTTAAAGGAAATGACAGGGCAGTGGGAGTGAAAATAAACTGGCCTTTCATGTCCTTGCTATGTCCCCACGAGAAGCTTCACGATTGTGATGTTTGTGTACCACATATGTTAGTAAATTCCTGGGTTTTTGTAGGCTTTCTGGTACTTGACGAACATAGCATAAACAGGTTCATTTGCCATAACGACAGTGGAAGTTCAGATCCTTGGAAGGAATTATTTCTTCTAAATATTTACACAGTGTAATATAGCAGAGTCAGAAATGTGTAGTGATCCCAAAAAGTAAAGATCCGACTGTAGATAACGAAGTAAGTGAAGCAGCCAGCTGAACTGAACAACTCAGCCTCTCCTCCATCTGTTCAGTGCACTTTCAAAATCACCATTAGAAAGGGGGTTGATTAGAACGGTCTTCCAATGCATGGCATGTACTTTCAGGGCTGTCCTCCCCCCCACACCCCTTCCCTACTCCAGCATGACCTGGATGGCCCAAAGAGATTCTGAAGGTTAAGCTGCTCCAGAAAAGGGCTAGAGATCCAAACAGAAGGCGGCTGGTTGGTGAATGTATTAGATAAAGTGTAGTGTCTCCCTTCACTGTAGGTTGACGACTTCTGCAGAGGTATAAGTTCACCACAGAGAAAAGTAGAGTTGGGTAGGGATGGGGAAATAGAGCCCCCTGAGGTTATTATCAGCACTATTTATTAGTGGATAAACCCCATAGATGTATTTAAGCTAAAAAAATAAAATAAAATAAATCAAAGGTTGGTAGAAAAGAGGAAATGAAGCAAACTTTTTCCTTCGTAAGAAAAGTTTACAATTCTCTATGTACAACTCTTGATTTATATTTGAATAAAATTGCACTTGAAAAAGAATAAATGGATCATAGATGCAAAAAGACAATAGGCTCAGTTAAGTTGATCTTTGTCAGTGAAGATACCCACCTTAGGACATGAGTACCCACCATAGATTGCTTTTTAATTTAAAAAAGTTTCAATTAAAATAAAAAAAGAAGAAATAAGCACAGTCTGTTGTTATATGAGTAAATACAAATTGAGCACATAAAAATTTGACAGTTTTGGAATTCACCTCAAGAATCAGGAGAAACAGCCCTAGCCTCAGTGGATAGGGCGTTGGCCTGCAGACTGAATGGTCCTGGGTTTGATTCCGGTCAAGGGCATATACCTCCTCCCCAGCCTGGTTCCTGGTCGGGGTGCGTGCAGGAGACAGCCAATCGATGTGTGTCTCTCAGATCAATGTTTCTCTCTTTCCCTCCCACTCTCTCTAAAATCAGTGAGGATTAAAAAAATAAATTTAAAAAAATATATATATTTTATTGATTTTTTTACAGAGAGGAAGGGAGAGGGATAGAGAATTAGAAACATTGATGAGAGAGAAACATCGATCAGCGCCTCCTGCATACTCCCTACTGGGGATGTGCCCGCAACCAAGGTACATGCCCTTGACTGGAATCGGACCTGGGACCCTTGAGTCCACAGGCTGATGCTCTATCCACTGAGCCAAACCAGTTAGGGCGATAAAATAAAATTTTTAAAAGTCTATATGATGAATTGCTATATTAAAAAAAAAGAATAAGGAGAAACATAGTTTTTGATGTGTGTGGGGGAGAGAGTATGGCAGGTGGGTTGACATCATGTTCTTTAAATCAATACGTTTCAAAATGTTGACCAAAGGACAGTTTTAATTACAAAATTAGATTAGTATTTGTTCCTCGCTCTTAGTTTTTGTGTCTTGTTAGTAGTGAGCGTGTCATGTTTAGAGTATAGTTGCAAACACCACCTTCTTGCCCAGTTAGTGAGTGTTTCTCCCTTAAGCCTGCTTTTCTTGTCCTAGAGTCAGTTGGGCCTTGTCCTTTTGCTTAGTCTAACACAGCCGTGGGCAAACTACGGCCCGCGGGCCGGATTCGGCCCGTTTGAAATGAATAAAACTAAAAAAAAAGAGAGACCGTACCCTTTTATGTAATGATGTTTACTTTGAATTTATATTAGTTCACACAAACACTCCATCCATGCTTTTGTTCCGGCCCTCCGGTCCAGTTTAAGAACCCATTGTGGCCCTTGAGTCAAAAAGTTTGCCCACCCCTGGTCTAACACCACGTAGGCACCAGGCCTTGTGGTTGCTCCAGTGAGTTTTCCTTGAGTTCCCTTGGTGGTATTGTGTAATACTTAAAACAACTTCGTTGTGGAAAAAGAAATTAAAGAAAGCAGAAGAAGGTGAAGGTGAGGGGGGAAAAAAAAGGAATGCTAACTATGGAGAGTGGTAGAGACTGTAGAGACTGACAATTTCTGCTGGTTCCATTCATTGTCGGAAATTGCTTCTACCCCATTGGAGGGACTCAACCTACAAATAGATATGAGTAAGCTGTCTTCTTTGTCCTTCAGTTTGATTTGCTTTCCCCTACGATGGCATTGGAAGGTACCAGTGATTTGTTGTCTCTATCATTGACAGCATTAAAAGTGTGATGTTTTGATACATGGTGGGTACATTAAAGCAGCTCAGCATCATTGAACATAATTATACCTGTGATGCTAATTAGCAGAATCAGATTCTTTCATCGGATACTATTGTGTTTATGGCACAGGAGGATCAGTAGGTAGGTTGCAGGTGCTTTGAGGAACCTGAACTCCAAATTTAAAGTGCTGTTCGGTAGTTGTGAATTTGTGTTTGTCTTTTTTCGTTTTCTTTGTGGCTAGAAAATATTATTTTCATCTGATGAGGTATGAGGCGCTGAAGGAAAAAGAAGACAAGGGAATTCTGTACTGTTGAAATATTGCCTTGTGTTTTAAGATGTGCTAGGATGTCCATCCATATGGGTATACACTCACTCTGAGTTTGGTAGACATGCTAACTTCTTCCAGGCTTGTTATAGATCCTGCGTGTAATTATTGTAGTATTGCTAGACTTGTTCTCTTTGGAAAATGCTCATCTTTTAAAAGCCTAGAATTTTTTGTTTAAACTGTGGTAATTGGAGAATTGCTTCTAACTGGTCTTCCACCAGATGGTGCTGGTGTTACATATCTCAAGATAAACTCCTTCGGTGCCATGGAAATCCTGATGAGTTGTATTTCCTCTCTCTTTCTGTTTCACCATATTTTGCCTTTAAAGTTTTCTACGCATGCTGCTTTTCTGGGACACTACTATAGCACCTCACATCTTTTTTGTTATGAATAGTGAACTGATTATGCCTTGATAGTCATGAAGGGTAACTTGGGGGAAGGATTCAGAGGCCAGGGACTAAGTGAAACTTTAGGAGGCATGATATGTACTTTCTTGTAAGATTTTTCAACATGTATTTGCTGCTTATCTGACCTGTGTGTACAAATTGAGAACTTCTCTTGACTTTCCTCCTTAATCACCTTTCTTTTATGTTATAACAATATCATAAAATGTTACTCTTTGAGATCTCTGAGAAGCCGTGTTTGAAAATTATTAACAATAATTGTTATATTTACCCACATTTAAGTTCAAAATAACTTTAATAACTTTAAAACAAAAAAATGTTGGCCATATGTGATATGATATTTCCTGGCCCATTAACAATTGTCATTTTAAACTTAAATTTTAAACTTTTCCTGTTTATAAATAAATTACAATTTATGTTAACCTAAGGAAGCATGTAATTACAATTACATGGTTATTGAAAAAGAATTTAAATAAACAAAAAATGCAGTTAAAGGACTGACTTAAGTTCTATTTACATTATATTACATAACTTTCTATTTTTTCTTTTATATATATCTATATTTTTAAAGTACCAAAGTTGGACTTACAGTTTTGAAACTAGTTTTTTTTCTCTTAATGTTTTGTAACAATAATTTTTAATGACAATATTGCTTTCCATTTAATGAACCTTAAAAGATAGGCATTTTGTTTTTTAGTTTCTTTCAGTCAGAGCTGTGCTACGATGAATAGTGCTTTAAATGTTTTGTTACTTTAAAATTTCTCTCATATAGATTCTTAAAAATATAACAGCTCATTCATAAAGAATTCATATTTTTGTGACTTTTGGTCCATATTTTCAAATTACCATTCAAAAGAGTTCTACAGTTTAAACATCTTTAACTGTATAGAGTTTTGTTTGTTTACCTGAATCCTCTTCATCCACAGATTACCTTAGTTTTTAAAGTGACTAAGTAATGCTTATTTGAGATTCCTTGAAGTGATAATTTGTCACTAAATAAAGGACTTTAAAATTGCTTTGCTATTTTCTTAGAAATAAGCCTTACTAAACATTAAACCTTAGACCCTTTTATTTATGTGGTTTAGTTTTTGGCCTTGTCTCTTGTTCCTAAGATACAGTCAGCTATTCTTTCATACTTCAGAATAGATTATCTCATATGCAGAGCAAAGGATTTAGATCTGTGTTAACTTTTTTAACACTTTCTGTTACTTATTGAGAAATGTAGGTCATTTAACCCTCTCTTCATATGAATGTTTCTCAGGGTGAAAACTTGGAAGGATGGTTTTTTAGATAAGTAATTTTTAAAACTTCAGTGAAATGATCTATGCATTTAGTAATTATTTAGTATATATATTTTTTGTGGAAAGAAGGAAGAAAAAGAGCTGCTAGATATTGATAAAGCTTAAGGAATTTTAGTATATTTTGTGAAGAATTAAAAACATCAGTTTTTTATTAGTTTAAGCAATATATCTGGGCTGATTTTTTTTTATATCTTACTAAATAGCTGTGTTTTCATTTAAGTGGTTTACTTTTGAATTAAATTCTCCTATGTGTAATTTTTTCTAAAATAAGAAAAAACAACAACAAAAGCTCTTTTCCTATTTCGGGAGTAGGGAGAGGGCCTGGAGGAGACTCATACAGAGGCTTCATGGAACCTTGTAAATGAATGTGAAAACTATTAGCCCAATAACTTAAAAAGACCGAACAGCTACTTTTCCTGTCTCATGAAAAGAATTCCCCATCTCAATTTGGTAAAAGAAATTGCCATTCTCTTACTGTCAGAATGAATAGTTACTGTAAGAAAAGTACTTGCAAGCCTGGTTTTAAAAGATACGTCAGCATAGAATCTGCCTTGGTAGAAGAGGCTTAGACGCTGTGGCGATACTGATTTTGTAGTTTCGACGTATGCGTCTTTAAAAAATAAATATATTGGTAATGAACACATTTGTGTAACATTGCATTTTATTTAAGATAACAAAAATTAGTATTTTTAACTTATAGTTTTTGTAAAAAAATTTTAATTTAAAAGTAAATGCATCTATATTGTGGACCTTTTACTTGCTTTTTTTGTATGAGTATGGGGTTTGTATTTATTTTTAATATAAAAATCTAGAAAGACCCTTGAATAGTGCTGAATTAGATTAAATGTTTTTAAAAGTACCAATTCAAGAGAGCTAGCACATTAATATATAGGTCTGGTAAAATGAAGTCCAATGGTAGCTTCTGAAATACACCTTCATATATTTAAAGTTTGCGATATCATATGTATCTATTTAGATGTTTGTCTGAACCAATAATTTGAAGGGGCTTTGGTGTACTGTAATAATCTCAAAACCTTAGTTCAGTTGCAACTGTATTGGGCAAATTCCCTCCATAGAATAAATCCCGCTCAGTCCTGTCTGCTTTATGGCAAAATAGACAAAATAGTCAAATTGCTGAGATTATGAACCTGATTTGTTTACAACTGAGAGAAATTTGTTTTGTGAAATATAAACCTTATTAAATAATCAGATATCTGATATTTTTTTTTGCAAAGTTTATTTTTGCTTTCCTCAGAAATTAGAGGTAATTGGAATAATTTTCAAAAAGTTTCCCAATAAACAGAAAGTGGCTTCTGAAATCTAGTATACTTTCTACTGCGTGTCTGTCTTTGAACTCTAAATAGGAATGAAAAAAGGAAGGGAGGAGACATTATAACTTTTGTTCTTAGCAGCTTCTCCTGGAAGAAATCATCGCCACTCCCAGCTTGATTTGTTTCATTTAATTCTTGCCACATATACTTCTTAGATTGTTATATGTTTTATGCTGAAGTAATCAGTGTTGAGGTTTTTCTGTTCATTTAGATTATTGAAGCATTCTGATCTGTGCTTAGCATTCTAAACTGTTTATTGGATCCATGCTATCTAATAACTAAAGCATATGAAATTTACTGCATTTTGTATTGATTTAATATTAATGTTAATCTAAAATCTTTGGGTGCAGTGTGTCACATCTGTTTTGTATTCCTCTGTTTAAGAGAGCTGGCAGTATGGTATTTGGAGGAATATTTATTATCTGAGTGTTTTTCTTCGCAACAGTTTCCCTTAGTCTACTGAGAATTATAACTTCCAAGAGACAGTGAATCACCCAGCAAATTCTCAGGTACCCAACTGCTAAAGGCCACAGTTAATTGGAATTTTTATTTTCCATTTAAGTTCCCTTTGCTTTAATAGTGGTAATTTTGGAGGCTTCTGGCAAGGATAGAAAATAAATTCGCAGTGAAATTTTTTAAAAAGTATTTTTTTCTCTTAGTAGGTTCAACTTGCACTTGATGAATACTCTTTTTTTTTTTTTTTTAAGAAAAACTTTGTTAGACTGACTGTTAATTTGTGTTTGACACCAAATTTTCCATGGCTAGTGATTGAATATTCTTATCCTATGGTGGTTCTTAAACTTTTTGGGATGGATTTCTTTAATTAATCAATGAAAACTACAACCCCCTTTTCTAGAAAACAAATGCATAAGCACAAACATTTTGCATACAGTTTTGATTAATTTGACCTCTCTGTCCAGAAGTACAAGGGCCCCAGGTTAGAAAATGCTGCTATAATGAAACTGAAAAACCACTGCTGGCATGTTGGTTTTAGTATCATATTATGCCACACTAAGAATTTTCTTTACTTCAAGCTTTACTTGACATTATATTTCCTCCATCATTATATAGTAGTAGATAAGCACAATCTAAATCTTATATTGGAGAAAAATCACTTTTAATTTTAAAGTCAGTCTCAAAAATTGTAGAACATATTCAGATTTCTTTATGCTTTAGGTTCTTTAGATATATAAAAAACAAAACTGACTATCTTTTGATCAGAAGTGAAGTCGACAAAAGAGAGAAATGAGTTCTGGATCTGTTAAGAATGTGTTTAGCACAAAAATGTAGGTTTTCATTTTAATGTGAGTTGTGAAGCTAATCAGAAGTTACTTTATGCTAAACAAAATAAGCCAGTCAGAGAAAGATAAACATCACATGATCTCACTCATTTGTGGAATATAATGAACGACATAAACTGATGAACAAAAATAGAACTAGCGTCATAGAAGCATAGAACAGACTGTCCAACCTATGAGGGAAGGCGTGGGGTGAGCGGGTAAGAGATCAACCAGCGGACTTGTATGCATGCATATGAGCATAACCCATGGACACAGACCAGGGAGGGGGATGAGGGCATGTGCTGGGGGTTGGGTATAGCTGGCGAGAGGTGAATGGGAGGGAAAAGGAGACTTATGTAATACATTAAACAATAAAGAATTTAAACTAAAAAAGAAAAAGTTACTTGTGCTGGTTATGAGCTCAGACTTGGGGAATCAAGCAGGTTAGGCTTCAAATCCAGCGCAGTTGCTTACCAGCTGTATGATGTTTGACACATTACTTATCTGTGGGGGAAAAAAATCCCCTTGAAGAATCAAATGAGACAATGTCTGTAAAGTGCTTGATTTTGTGCTTTGTGTATATTGCATGCTCGGTTACCTCTCAGCATATGATGATGTTGGTGTTGATGAGGAACAGGGTGAGCCGCCTTGCTTTTCAATTGCTGATGTTCCTTTTTCCTATTATTTAGGATAGTTGATCTTAGTTGCAAATATTTAATTAATTAATAAATCTTCCCCACAATAATCTTGCATCTCAGTGGCTTGTAGTTGTCAAAGTTCAGTCAAGAGTTCTTTAGCCCTGACCGGTTTGGCTCAATGGATTGAGTGTTGGCTTGTGGACTGAAGGGTCCCGGGTTGCGGGTAAGTGCCCAAGTTGCAGGCTTGGTCCCCAGTGGTGGATGTGAGGGAGGCAGCCAATCGATGATTCTCTCTCATCATTGATGTTTCTATCTCTCTCTCCCTCTATCCTTCCTCTTTGAAATGTGTGTGTGTATGTGTGTGTGTGTGTGTGTGTGTGTGTGTGTGTGTGTAAATGTTGTATGAGCAGAGAAAGAGGGGGTTCCTAATAATCTTAAGCACTAAAGTATTTCTGCTTTTGAGTCTTCAAACCTCCATGGTCTGTCTCATGGTAGAGAGCTATAGGTATTGTGAATACTTTAGGTAGATGAGGTTTCTCTGCATAAAATGTTGTCAGGAGGAACTCTGATGTTTAAAATGTTTGATAAACTGTACAAGAGTCAACCAATCAAATGTCATCTGTAAGACAGTGTTGCCATTGTGGTTTGAAAAGTATTTTTTGGAGCCAAAAAGGAAAAGAAAGAAGATAATACGTGTGATGCTTTGATTAAATAAATGATGGAATGAAATAGTTTAACATCTGCATGAAGTGAAATGTTTCAAGTTTTCCAAAAAGATGATTTACTGAAAAGAAGTGCGGTAATGCCTGTTTGATCATTTGCTTTTTACATTGTAGTGGTTAATGATAATCAGGTAATGACAATGGCAGTGTTTATGGCAGTGGTTTTTGTGTTTATTCACATATGCACATATCCACACATGTTCATGTGCTTCCCAACATGCTCTAGAATGATTCAGATGGCAGTTGTAAATGTCAGTCAACAGTGGATTATAAATACAAGAGAAGCTAAGTATATTCTGAAAATTTTGTAGTTGCATCATGGTGGAGTATCTATTGTGTTCATCTATAACCTATCTCATTACTACTGACAGAAATCGACTGAATGACTACATTATGGATTAAAATCTGTGTATTTCCTATGTGAAGAAAACAAACATTGCTTAATCACTTTATGTTAATGAAAAATTAAGCATTATAGGTATCATTGACATATAAAGAGAGGACATTGCCCTACAACTATTTTTCTTTCCTAGTCTCATTTATTTTCTTTGACCAGACAAAACGTTTGGAAAATGATATTCCCCCTTTCTTTCTTAGTATTGTCAGTGAAGCAGGAGCATCAATCTACAGTGTGAGCCCTGAAGCTAACAAAGAGATGCCAGGACTGGACCCTAATTTGAGAAGTGCAGGTAAGAAGCTGTGCACCATCACCAAAGCATGTGATTTTGACATTTTGGACTTGTATTTGTAGAGAGCAAATTATTTAAATATCCAAGAACATTTAGAATATGTATGCATAAGAATAGGCAGGCATGTTAGAAAGTGGTTCCAATAATAATTATAATTATAGAAAAGGAGGAAAAATACTTTTTCTAAAGAACTCTGCATAGTATTCTAGAATATAGTGAAAAATCAGCTCAGAACATCTCTAGTAAAATTAAATGCTAGTGTTCATAAAAGTAATAAAATACTCTAAGCTTTCTTATTAGAAAAAATATTACTTATGGCTTTTTGTTGGCAAAAAAGTAATATATTAATATAAAAATATTTACAATCAAATGTATGAACATGCACAGACTTTCAATTTATTGCTGAATATTTGTCAGATAACCAGTTTCTTTTATCTTGCTTTGATTTCTGTGATGTGGAATAGTTAAAATCTTGTGTGTGAAGAAATTAAGATACTTTATTAGAAATGGATTTTTTATTGATTTTAGAGAGAGGAAGGGAGAGGGAGAGAGAAAAACATCGATGTGTGAGAGAGAGACATTGATTGGTTGCCTCCCTCACGTACTCTGACCGGGCATTTAACTAGCAACTTTTCTGTGCATGGGACAACGCTCAACCAACTGAGCCACACTGGTCAGGGCTATTGAATTTTTCCCTTTAAATATTATCTTCAAATTTCATTGGCTGTTCTTGAAATCTACACCTGGAGATATGCTCTTGACATTTTTTGCATTAATTTAAAGCTATAAACTTCTTTCTTACATCCAGAAGAGCTGGTAGTTTCCCTTCAATTATTCATTCCAGGGCATGGTCCCCGTCTAAAGTGATCACCTTCTCAAACTCAGATCCCAGCTCAAAGCCTTGCCTCTTCTAGGAAGCTTTTCCTTATCACACTAGCTCAGCATGGTTTCTGCTTTCTTGCCACATATTGTTTTGGAAATTTCCTTGTAATAATAATAACAATAATAATAACAACAACAATAACAGTAATAGCAATAATAAAGGGGATTAGATAACAGTAATCATAGTGGGAGCTGCTAATACATACCTTTTTAGAACACTTAATATATGTGAAACATTGTGTTAAATGCATTACTAGTATTACTTAATTCTCACAGTTGCCCTACGAGGGGTTTATTATTCCTACTTTATAGATGAGGAAACCAAGGCTGAAAGGGCACATAATATTTGTAGACTTCTATAATAAAAGGATACTTTTCTTTATAAAAATATAAGATTCAGAACTCCCCAAGTTGGCACTGAAAGGTAATATTACTATAGGGTATTGGAAAAAAATATTGTCTAGGAGTTGGGAGTCCCTCAGACCTCCCTCTGCTAAGGGTGCTGTTTCCTTTTCACCACTGGCCCACATGGTACATAACTATCCTAGTATCATAGGTGAGACAAGATTGCTACAGTCCAGCACGACTCTGTGAAAAAAGGAAGTAATAAAAATGGAATTGGTATCTGATCCTAATTACTCTGATTTCAAAATCTAGCTGTGCCTTCAGTTTGTAATTCACTGCAGATATGCCTTCCTTCTCTGTCTCAGCTTCTGTCCATATGGCAATGACTGTGTTTGATCCATAGCAACTCAGAACTTACACATTTTTAGTCTTCAGAGTCTGGTCCTCCAGGCAAATACTGAAAGAAGCTGAGAGTCTTCACTCTGGGATTTCTAGAGCCCACACACTTTTCAGTTCCTGTCTCTTCTGTAGTGATTAATGCCAGGGATGACTTCATACTTCGTTTGACCTGACCTACCTGTGGCTATGGGTTTTACCTTTCAACTCTCCATAACTTTGCTGTATCAGAATATTACAGAACTTCAACATTCATACAAGTGTTAAACATATGTAAGCAAACGACCTTCATATTACTACATCTTCTTGACCAGTTTATCAGCTTATTGAAAACAGAGGTTATCTTTATACTAGTAGGTTTTTATATTCCCCCATAATAAATATAATGAACTTGAGAGGCATTTAAATCAGATGGATAGAATTGTAGATAGATGATATTAAAATGTTTATTATGTATTTCTGATTGAAAATGGGAGATTGAGTATTCCTGTTATTTCTTTACTCGCTTCTAAAATCTCATTAAAATGACAGTAACTTGATAGAATGAAGACGTAAATTCAGCAGGACAAAGAGAATGGGAGAGGAGATAACAGCAACATTTGTTTTGAAGCTGGAAAGCAGATGGCTGAGTAATAAGTGATCTAGCCAACTTGAGAAAGTGGAATACTAAGACAGCATTGTGGAAAACAGAACTAATCTGAAATAGATCATGGAAACGCCATAGGTTCAGGAAATGTAACAAGCACCTTTAGAAGTATTTTGGGAGGGCAGAGTGGGTGTAAAATGAGAGGATTGATTAAAAGTCTATTCAAAAAGCAATTAGACCAAGTTAAACATATGGAATACCATATAACCCAGCAATTCCATTACTAGGTATATACTCAAAAAAATTGAAAACAGATACTCAGCAAATACTTGTACACAAATGCAGTGAACTTAATGTTCACAGTAGCTCTTATCTCTGATGAGATGTACAAATCAGTCACAGGAGAATCTGGTAATCACTTGTAAGAGGTGACTTCTGTTGCCAGACTTTGAACAGTTTAACATGAAAACAAGCAAGGGATTTCCTTTGATGGCCTTAATGTTTTCACTTAAGAATTTAGTTCACCTAACCTTCTATATGAGTATGTGACACTGACTAGTTTTCACGTGCTTAAACATAAAAGCTTTTCATATGTAAGGCTCAATGTAACAATGCTACTTGGAAAAAAAAGATATGCCTTTAGAAGTATCCTTAAGATTCACATTAAATTTCTTTTCTCTAGCAAAATATATCTTAAAAGCTAAATTTGATATAAAATTTTGTTAACATTTGGTTAAAAAAAAAAAAGGCAATAAATGATGCCCAAGTAAAATGACACAAGCAAAGGAATGTTTGAAGCTAACTCCAGATCTCTTGAACTTGAATTGTGATGGTTGAGAAAGAGATGTGGTTAGGAATGTATGTGACAGAGTAATCTAGCAGTCAGGTTCAAGGCAATACAAGTGTACTCACTAGCCAACTGACTTGGTCTCTGGTTGCAAGATATGATCTCATCATTTACTCATCATTATCAGGATCTAGTCCTAATAAGCATATAGTAGTAGGTCCTTGGGTTACGTCGGAGATCCGTTCCTACGGTGCGACGTAACGCGATTTTTGCCGTAAGTCGGAACCCACCTACATAAGCACCTACGGCACTCACATGGAGCACATACACAGCAGTAATGAAGTGAAACAGTAAAAAAAAACATTTAAAAGAAAGATAACAATTCCTGACCTTTACTTGTGGTAAATAAATAATAAAAAACATAAAGCACATATGTACATACGTCGAAATGACAACTTTTTTTTTTATAAATAAATGGAAGATGGCGACATAACCATGAAATGATGTACGTCGAGCCCGACGTAATCCGAGGACTGCCTATATTTGCCATACAAATGTATACCGTGTTTATAATAATACAGGATTTTTAAAATATATATACATATTTTATTGATTTTCTTTTACAGAGAGGAAGGGAGAGGGATAGAGAGTTAGAAACATCGATGGGAGAGAAACATCAATCAGCTGCCTCCTGCACACCCCCTATGGGGATGTGCCTTCAACCAAGGTACATGCCCTTGACTGGAATCGAACCTGGGACCCTTCAGTCCGCAGACTGACGCTGTATCCACTGAGCCAAACCCGTCAGGGCAATGCAGGATTGTTTAAAAGGAAAACAAATATCTACTTGTTCTTTAAAGTGTGAGGTGCTCTATTCTTTTGTATTTATCTTTAAAGAATGAACAGGTAATTGTGTAAGTGTAGCAACTACGTGTTGTATTTATTTTTTTTAAATGTATAACCCTTTTATTTGTTCTCAGAAATACCTAGGGTAGTGTAATAAATCCTGAAATTTTACATTCATTTTTTTGTGTGTGAAATTGTTGGTCTGTTTGGGAGCGGATGGAATTAAGTACTTGCATAATGGGGAACTAGCGTAAGTGTTATCTGGATACTCTTTTTACATTGACATACTTGTGTTCTGATTCTTTGTGGGTTTTTTTCAGTTTCCATAGCAAGGCGTGTTCAGGATCCATTAGCTGAGCTGGTGAAAATCGAGCCAAAACACATTGGAGTTGGAATGTATCAGGTAAAGCAGCATGGATCATTTAATTTATGAAATCCATCAATACAAAGGGCAGTACTCAAACTGGGCATAGCCACTAAGTGTCAGTGGAATAGATTCCGATTTTCAAAGGTTAGAAGTTTGTGGGAAGATAGATAGGAGTTTTAAGTTAATAGGGAAGAAATTTTTCTGGTGTTTATGGTTCTAATTCAAACTGAGAATTGACTGTAGTCAGATTTAAAGGCTGCCCAAGCATTAGCTCTGACCAGTAGCTTCATCTGGATAGCCTCTGCTTTTAACATTACTGTAGAATTGGAGGAGTTATGGAACATGGGGGTATGTTGGCTGTTTGTCTAAACCAGTACGAACTATTCATCTTTATTGATCCTTCAGGAAGAAGCCTTTGGTGTACCTATTGTGACTTTTTCCCCTCTGTTTTCCATTTCTATTTGATTATTATAGTTAATTTTTGGTCATTGCCCAGTATGAGCTAAAAGCTTTCAGTTGTTACTGTGTAGTAGTAATAGTGCTTGTTGTTATTGTATTTTCAGTTCCTGAAGTTATGAACATTGGGTACTTGAAGACAGCACTAAATTTTGGCAGATTGAATCCATAGTTGTCTCTGTAAACCTTGAGTTTAATTATTTTTCCTTTGATGAAAGGCCTTCTTAAGTATAAAATAGAATGTTACCTTCTGTATGATTTTCATGGAATTTGAATGATAGGCACTGCACTTAAAAATGTTTTTATTAATTTCAGAGAGAGGGAGGGAGAGAGAGAGACATCAATGATGAGAGAGAATCATCGATCGGCTACCTTCTGCACACACCTTATTGGTGATCAAGCCCACATCACAGGCATGTGCCCTGACCAGGAATCAAACCGTGACCTCCTGGTTCATAGGTCAGTGATCAACCACTGAGCCATACTGGCCCAGCAGTACTGAACTTTCTTAAGGAAATATTATATTACATCATGGACTCTGTGACCACTAGAAATGGAAGAAACATTAGAAATATCTGACCCTACCCCTAACTTGACAGAAAAAGAAGCTGTGTCCTAGTTAGGATTTTGCCCATGACCACACTGGCAAAGCCTGCAGTGACCTGTCATACATGGATAGCAAGTTAGATGCAGAGGCATCCAAACCTTTATCTGGATTTACTCATTTGGGAAGCATAGTTACCGAAGGCTCTGACTTGTAGCTACAGAGACAAATACCTAGTATCTAAAGAGCTGAAGCACTTTTATGATATAGGCATTGTAGTTGAGAGGAATTATAGTTGTTCAAAATAAAGTTAGGGGTGCCTCAGCAGGCAGTGGGACAAAGAAAAGGGGAAGTCACACTTACAGAAGCCAAGCAGGCTAATTCACTATTGGCATCAAGGAGGTCTTCAAGCAAATCGCAGAGGCCTAGCCTCCAGCCTTGGATTCAGAGACAGCATTTAATCTGAAAATGTTTGGGCCTTATTCCAATAGGAAGTAGTGAGAAGTAATGGAAGAGTATTAAGCAGGGGAATGCCATGATCTGATTTGTTTTTTAAACATTGATTCTGGTTACTCTGAGGAGAATGATTTAGAGGGGAAGAGGAGAAGCAATACGACCAGTTTAGAGGCTATTTACATAGCCCAGGTGAGAGTGATGGTGGCTTGGACAAAGTTAACGGTAGTAGAATTGGAAAGAAGTTAAATCTGTTTTGTAGGCATTGCTTGGTAATAAGTGAGGGAAAGAAGTTGCTAAGAATTTGCTCCAAGGGCCCTGGTATGTGGATGATGCCTGAGTAGAGCAGGTTTGGTAGCTATAAGGTCAGTAGTTCTGATTTGGACATGTTAAATTTGAGATGTCTGTAAGAAATTCAAGCAATGATGTCAAATGGAGTTGGATATGCAAGTGTGAGATTTAGAGAAATAGCCATATTAACATGGAGTACAGACTAGCAAATAATGACACCTGGCAAGGGATCAAGATGGTAGGCTGAGCTCATGATGTTCTTTAACTGCACCACTGTCACCATTGCCATATCCACAGCTCCAAATTCCGTAAGAGAAGATGTGCATATATATCTGTACCTATAAAAACACAAACTTATATGAATAAATTGATGATAGCCAGGGAAAACAAGAAAGGGTCCCACCAATGGATGGAAATTTTAGGAATTCCTGAAAGTTATTAAGCACGAGGATTCACATCCATGGAAAAAATAAAACCTGGTGGACCACTCCTTAAAATATATAGATCAGTAGTGTTCTCAAACCAGAATCACGTTCTGGACAGGGGCCTGTCGTGTTAGGTAAGAAGGTACCTACAGAGTGGGTAGGCCCATAGTAACCCCTCGCTCAGTTTACTGTAGATCTCCAGTGGTTGGCAAACTCATTAGTCAACAGAGCCAAATACCAACAGTACAACGATTGAAATGTCTTTTGAGAGCCAAATTTTTTAAACTTAAACTATATAGGTAGGTACATTGTTATTAACTTAATTAGGGTACTCCTAAGGCTTAGGAAGAGCCACACTTAAGGGGCCAAAGAGCCGCTTGTGGCTCGCGAGCCGCAGTTTGCCAACCTCGGATCTAAGCTAATGCACTGAGTATACCACAGGGGCCAGAGCGGCTGGGGATCCCCAAGTAAGTAGCCTTTGATTGCCAGGAAGCCCCCTCCTGGCGAGACAAACTCCTGACCACTGACACCTGGCATCATACCCCACATTTCTCACATTATCACTTGAGGCAGATGATGGTAAACAGAAACAGCTTGTACAGACAGCCAAATAGGATCTCTGAACATTTGAGGAAAACGCATAATAGAAAAAATGAGGCACCAAACTTAATAAGGAAAAATAGCACCCAATGAAGCAATGAACAGGCAACAGACTTTGAAATAAGTAAAATTAATATTCACAGTGAGACAAGAGAGGTTATTGCATTTATAAAGCAAACATGGGACAGAATAAAATGAACCAATCCTAGAATTTAAAAACATGAGTGTCAAGATTTTAAAAAACCCAATAAACAGGATAAATAGAATAGACATAGCTAAAAGTAAAGTAATGAATGGGAAGACTGAGCAAAGATTCTTTAGAATGTAGTCTTACACTGAAAAAGGTGGAAAGCATGAACAAAAAAGTCATGATATAGAGGACATTCTAAAGCTTTAACATTCATCTAATAGAAGATTAAGTAAAAAATGAGAATTAAGGGGATTATAATCACAGAAATAATAAAGAGACAATTTCTCCAAATTGAAGATGGAGAAGTGTTTTGAAAAGGCCTAATGAGTACTGTGATTGAGCATTTACCTAGGAACCAGGAGGTCACAGTTCGATTCCTGGTCAAGGCATATGTCCAGGTTGTGGGCTCGATCCCAAGTGGGGCATGCAGGAGGCAGCCGACCAATGATTCTCTCTCATCATTGATGTTTCTATCTGGCTCTTCCTCTCTGAAATCAATAAAACGCTCTACACTCAAATGTCAACCTATGAAATTTCAGAATGTTAGTTATAAAGACGAACTGACTAAAAGCTTCCAGAAAGCAGAGATAGTTTATTTACAAAGGAAAGAATCAGGTTGACATCAGTCCTATATTATGGGTAAAAACAGGGGATAGAAGATAGACATGCAGTGGTTTTGAAGTTGTGGGGAAAGATTATTTTGAACCCATAATTCTATATTCAGGCAAAACAGCAATTCAGTGTGAGAGGAAAATAAAAGCATTTTGGACCTGTCATGATTCACCTTCTCTGATTGTTACAGACCTCTTTTGAAAGTATTATTTATGGAAGTATTCCTGACCACAGAAGGGGGGCGTGGGGCCCCAAAGAAGGAAAGGCATGTTGTGAGGAAACAGAAATGAGGGAGGGAAGGAGACAGTGGAGAGCTTCACTGTACACATACTCACAGTAAAATGTATATGGAGTCTCATGATTTTTTTTTCATGATTTTTAAATCTATGTTAATCTTTAAATATCAGTCTTGATCAGCTCAACATAGGAGGGTAGAAGAAAAAGAAGTTATAAAACAATGGAAAAGATTTAGATACAATTTGTTAGAAAAACATAATCTGAAATATGTGAATCATAACCACAAATATAAATCATGAGAGTAGGAAATAAAAAGTTATCATTCTAACCAAAGGCAGAGAAAACAAAGTATAGTAAATAAAATATATGACGACAGAAATAAGTTTAAATAATAGGTAAAGGTGAATGGGTTAAATTGCCCTAGTTATAGAATCTCAGATTTTTAAAAATAGAATGTAACACTAAGCTACATATGTGCAAGAAAAAAGCAAACTTGATATTAGAAATTTGAAGGAAAATATTCTGTATGAGTAAAAAAGAAAGTCACAGCAATTTAATATCTGATGAAATAGAATTTAAGGCAAAGTGTATTAAACAGGTTAAAGCGGAATATTTCAGATTAATAAGATACAGTTTTCCAAGAAGACACAATTACCCTGATCATTCTTTTATCTAATAACATAGCTTTAAAAAATATATGCAGCATTAAAAACCTAAAAATTAGAGCAAGAGACATTTGCTTTTTTTTGTAGGCATCTTAATAGACCATCCTATATTAACACATGCCTTTAAAAAAAGTCTTATTGAGATATAATCACATTCCTACATGTATAAACATACATAAATTCACCCACTTAAACGGTACAAATCAGTGATTTTTAGTATATTCATAGGGTTGTGAAACTATTACCACTAATTTTAAACATTTTTATCACCCCCAAAAGAAACCATTAGCAGTCACTTTCCATCACCCCTCCTTCCCTACCCCTAGGCAACTACTAATCTGCTTTCTGTCTCTATAGATTTATCTATTCTGAATATTTCCTATAAAAGGAATTATACAGTATGTGGCCTTTTGTGACTGGCTTCTTTTCAGTTAGCATAATGTTTTTAAGGCTTATGGCTGCTGTAGTGTGTATCAAAACTTCATTTTTATGGGCAAGTAGTATTCCACTGTACGTATAGACCACATTTTGTCTGTCTATTCATCAGTTATTTTCACCTTTTGCCTATTATGAATAATGCTACTATGAATGTTTCTATGATGTATGTCTTCTTTTCTTTTGGATATGTCTAAGAGTAGATTTGCTAGGTCATTTAACACATAAAATTTAAATCCGATGATGAACTAGGGAAACTATTTGCTACAAGTATATATGTGCATATGATAACTACATATTTTATTAGTAAGGCTTTGGTGTTTCCTTGTTGATTTGTACACAATTTATATGTGGGTCTATATAAAACATTTACAGAAAATACAGGGGTGGGCAAAGGTAGATTTACAGTTTTTTGTTTGGAAAATTGCAGTAATCATAACCTGCATGTCTTTTTCCACATGAACAAATATAAGCCTATTTTTCCCACCCCTTTGTTTAAACAGCCTCTACATACCATTTACCATAGATTAAATATGAATATTTCTCTTTATGAAAGAAACCTGAATTAAACAAGGGGATATTATGTCGCCCTAACAATTGAGTAAATCCTCCTATATAATAAAAGGCTAATATCTAAACGGCAGAATGACCAGTCGCTATGATGCATACTGACCACCAGGGGGCAGACGCTCAACACAGTAGCTGCCCTCTGGTGGTCAGTGCGCTCCCACAGGGAGCACCGCTCAACCAGAAGCCGGGCTCACGGCTGGTGAGTGCAGTGGTGGTGGTGGGAGCCTTCCTACCTCTGTGGCAGCGCTAAGGACCCCTCGGGGGATGTCTGACTGCCGGCTTAGGCCTGAAGCCGACAGGCGGACACCCTCCGAGGGGCCCAGACTACGAGAGGGCACAAGCTGGGCTGAGGAACCCCCTTCCCCCTGCAGCGCGTGAATGTCGTGCACTGGGCCCCTAGTTTGTAATTAAATGATAAACATCTGTGCAAGTGAGAAGGATACAGTGAAATGAGCATTCACATACACTGCTAATGGAAGTGCAGATGGTTATTTTTAGCAAACAGTCAACACCTACTAAGATGCACTTTAAAAAAAAATGGATCCCTTGGACCTGGTAGCTCTCCCTTGAGGAAGCTCTTAAGGCAGTAATAAGAACTACTTACAGAACTTATTTACAAGTTTGCTGTTGTAGCAAAATATTGGAAGCAGCTACAATAGAAGAATAGTTAAATGAGTTATGGAATATCCATCAGTTGAAATATTATACAACCATTAAAAAGTCAGACTTAGGGAGGATTTAATGACCTGAGAAATTACTCTTGATCTAATATTTTAAAATTGCAATAAAGTTATTGATACAGAATTAAAGATATTTATATTTTTGTTGGTGTGATTAGAGATTTTTATTTTCTTCCTTTTTCAAACTTTCTACAGTGAATGTGTATGAGTAAACTTTATGATAAAATACACATCTATTTCTTCTATATCCCAGCCAATGGCCATTTAATATTTAAGTCTTAATAGAATAAACGTCCAATACAACCAGAGTGGGACTGAATTTCTTTTTAGTCAAGACCTCTAAATGCTTCTATTATAAACTTAATACTTATATGTATTTTGAAGCTGGACAAACATAGCTAACTTTAAAAAATGAAAACTGTTCAAAGAAAGAATGCTAAATGGTTAAATGAAGTAATGGAAGCTATAATATTATTTCAGAAGAAACTAACATACTTTTGGTTTAATAACAGCTCAAATGCTAAAGACAGCACTCCAGTCCTTGTCTTAGAGATGGAGAGAACTGATTTTAAAAACACATGCCTGTCATTATTTCTGGAGAGAGAGGCAGCCAGTGCGGTCAAATGACAACATATCCCCAACTGACCCCTATAGACTTTGCTGGAAAGTGGCTTGGTGTTACTCCCAAGAAAACACTCCAGGGTGAGAGCAGGATGATGCAGGGTTGGCTCTGTTGAGTTCTCTGGGACATGGGGAATGGTGGTTTAGCTTGGCCTTGTCATATCCTGAAAGCACAGCTTAAGCAGCTTGGATTTCCTTGCTGCATATTCCTTTCTTGGACCATTTTTAGATACTTTCATGCTCATTAACACCTCTTTGTTAATGAGCACACACACAGGAAAGTAGGAAAGACAGAACAGTTCTCTTTCTTCCTTTTGTGCCTCTCTGTTAAATCATTTGATGATGTTAGAGAATGAAATGGTTTTCCAAAATGCGGTTTTGGAACCCTTAGTGGATTTTCTCTATCCAGGCCATCTTTATTCCTCATTATTTGGGATAATGAGGAGTCACTGTAAAAGGAAAATCATCTTCCCAACTGAAACTTTTTCATGGTAAAACCTTAAAGGTGGGAATTTGTATTTTATTTCTCTATCTCCTGTGTGGGATCAGTTTTGGGTAAAAACCAAAACAACTCTGGTGGTGACAGTAACTGTAGTTAACATGTTGAAATTATGAAATGCAGTTTTAGTTTAGGGCTGTAAAAGGTTAGTAGGTTCCTTGTCTGCCCTACATTGTTTGCCCAAATTCTTTCAAACATTTTAATCCTTTAATTATTTGTTATTGTACAGTGGGGTATAGAAAAGAATTTGTCCCATGGATATCCACTTAGATGACTTTTGAGTAGATTTTTGCCTCTACTAGTATCCTAAAGCAATATTTTGAAATAGATAAATCACAAAGATGAAACAGAATTGTTCTAAAAATCAGGCATTGCTCATAGAAATGAATTCCTTGCCAAAGGTTTTTTTTTTTTTTCCTTTTAATCCTTATCCGAGAAGTGAGGACATTTTTGCCATTGATTTTTAGAGTAAGTGGAAGGGAGGTAGAGAGAGAGAGACAGAGACAGAGGTACGTGACAAAGACACATTGAATGGTTGCCTCCCATGCCGGAAATAGAATGGACTTGCAACCCAGGTACATGCCCTAGACCAGTGATGGAGAACCTTTTGAGCTCGGCGTGTCAACATTTTGAAAAACCCTAACTTAACTCTGGTACTGTGTCACATATAGAAATTTTTTGATATTTGCAACCATAGTAAAACAAAGATATTTTTTATATTTATTTTATATATTTAAATGCCATTTAACAAAGAAAAATCAACCAAAAAAATGAGTTCGCGTGTCACCTCTGACACACGTGTCATAGTTTCGCCATCACTGCCCTAGACCGTAATTGAACCAGAGACTCTCTGGTGGGCAGGCCAATGCTCTAACCATCTAGCTACACCAGCCTGGGCCCAAAATGTCTTTACAATATTGCCCCTTAACTGTCCCAGAATATGAACTGTGCATGAATCTCTGCTTTACTTACTGGGTATTATGAATGAAATTCACATTTAGCTTATAACTAAGGTAATTCATTGGTGACCATAATTGAACTCTTTCCATAACTGAAAACAAGTAGTTGACCTTTAATGGGAGCATGAACTAAATGTATGTATTAGAATTTGCTAATTATTTCTTAAACTTAAAGTTTTAAAATTTCTGTTCTGAATATTTTTTTCACTCCAGATGAATAATGCTTCCTACATTTAAGTATTAAATTTAGTTTTCTTAGGTTCTTCGCAATCACTGACAATGTAATAAGCCATGTATACACACACTCTAGTATAACACCATTACTTATCTTTAAAAGAAATGTGAAATGTGAGTATGATTTGAAAGAACTTTTACGAATAATGCCCTAAATTACTAACAAATATATAATTTTTTAATCTTTTGTTTGCTTACTCTTTTATGTCATTGACCTTGGACAATGAAACTAGATCAATTTCAGTTTCTACTAAAGGTCCCTAGTTTTCATTCATCAGCACAAAAATCATACTTAGGATTTCTAGAACTTTAATGTATTTTCAGTGTTTAAAATGTTATTATGGATGATTTTAAAAATTAAACATGACATTAAAGGTACTACCATAAAGGAAAAGATTAATAAATTATACTGGCTTAAAATCTAAAATGTCCCTGAATCAGAAAACAATAAATAGAAAGTCCACAGGCAAGGAGAAGGTATTTTCAACAGATATCACCTATAAAGGACACAGAATATATAAAGGTATTTGACAAAATAAGAGAAAAATAGACAATTTAATAGAAAAACAGGTAGAAGATATGAACAGGCAATTAACAGAAGATGAGACAACAAAGTGTAGACATGAAAAAAATTATTCTCACTTGTAATGAGAAATCTTTCAGGTTGTTCATATTTGAAAGAATTGTTGAAAACTCAAATATAAGATTGTACTAGACAATTTTAGTAATAACGAAGAGAAATAAAATGTGTAAACATTAGGAGGGTTACTTCAGAGAATTTAAAAACTATATCCTGAATATCTGATATCCATATTGTTTAGAAATGTTGATTATCTCATCCCTTCATGTATGTGTTGTGTGTGGGGGTGGGGTGGGGGGGGGAGGTGTTGATCATGGTGTTTAAGAATAGTAGAGATAAATTTAATTACTTGTGAGATTATATTATATTCTAACTAGAGGTCCGATGCACGAAATTCATGCAAGAGTCGGCCTTCCTTCCCCCGGCTGCTGGCACTGGCTTCCCTTTGGCACTCGGGACCCGGGCTTCCCTCCGGCCACTGGCAGACACCGGGACCTGGGCTTCCCTCGCAGTCCTGGCTTTGCCTGAAGGACATTTGGTCTAATTAGCATATTACGCTTGTATTATTATAGATACATGTCTTTTTGAACAACTTTAGGAGATATCTTTGGTTTGGGGTGAGATAGTAAGCTAGTTGGCTGCCTTTTTAGTGCATTGCTAACTCTGGTGATATATTTCCTTTAATAATCCAGATCAGACTACCCATGCTGTTTATTGTAAAATATTATTTAAAAAGATGTATTTTCTTTTCAAAATATAATTGAAGGAGAATTTTCTCCTGACATATACAAGGCTTTTGTTTCATTATTTATTTGGAATAGATGGGGCCAGAGGGTATGAGTGCAGTTAGGTTCTGTTGGAGGGGGCTTGCAAAGACTTTTTGAGGCATGATGTGCAAGTGAGTGTTTTTAAATCTCAGAGGTGTGATTATGTCATAACAGCCATAACCTCTGGGCTTGCTTTATTACTTTTATTAAAACAAATCTGTGTAGGGGTGCTATGTATATTTTGGTGATGAAGGAAATGAGGTGGTTAATTTATTATGTGAACAGCACTTTCAACTAACCACAGCGTGATTCACTGAGAGAGCGGTGGAAAAGCCTCGCTCTGTAGAAATGACTGCTTTTGATTTGTGGACCCTAACTTTCAACACCAGAGCATGAAGTTTATCTACAAATTGATTCCTTTTTTCCCCTGTACTAATGTTTTTGTCCAATTTTAAACTTGAAATTTTTCCTCTCCATTTTATTCTGGGCATTCACTGACTATGAATGATCTAAACAGTCCTTACCAGCAAGTTAAGGAAGAAAAAAGGGGGGGGGGGTGGTGGAATCCATGTGTTAGGGCATTAGGGAAGTAGGTAACATCTTTCTGGTTTCCAAAAGGCCCACACATACCTCAGAGGAGGACTCCATAAAATGAGTCAATATACAAACCTGTAACCAATGATAATACCTACCTCGTGTCAGATAGGAGCTTCGGGAAAGTTGGGACCTGTTCTTCCCTTTTGTAGCGTGCATTTATAAACAGACGCTGCGTTGGGAGAGAAAGTCAACCTCACGCTAAGTAGCCTCTGGTAAATGTTTGCTTGGAAGTGGGAGTCGATCATGAGAAGAGGTGGCGATGCAGTGCCACGTAGACGTCCACACACTATAGAATGGAATCAAAAGAAGACCCGTCCGTCTAATGAGTTCCCGGCGCACAAAGCCCTTGTTGTGTACTCATAAACTGCCATTGAAAGACCCAAAAACGGTTGTTTTCTCTGGAGTTGCGCCATACCCAGCATCATGGTGATGTGAACCTGCCTAGAGGGAGTGGAAAATAGGTCATCTTCCTGGCAGCAGTTCTGAAAGACCCCTTCGTTTTCCAGATGTCCCAAATACCAACCATTTACAAACAGAAAGACTCAGAAACAAGGCAGGCATTTAATTGTTAAGAATTACTTAAAGTATTTTATATCTGGAATAGTATAAGGCTCCATGGAAATAAGGATGACAATCAGTTTTATGTTTTATCTCTGCTTTGGAGTGGCATAACTCATTTCTCCTTGGAGCCCTAAATTTGCTCTAAAAATTATGTCATTCCCTCATGGCACTTCCCCAGAGAGTTGGCAGTGGCCAGTAGAAACATTATTTGTGTAGTTTAAAGACAGGGTAGAGGAGGGAGGTCTAGGCCTGTGGTTTATGTAAACAGGGTGGCCTGCGAGGGGGCTCGGGCACCCCAGTGAAGTTGTTGCTCCGTCATCAGGAGCAGTCAGTCCTGGTAAGAATGTGTCCACTTTGAGACGGTGATTAGTAATGATCATCCGCAGTCCCAGATTGTGGTGAAAATTTAATTTTAAAAGGAATTGGATTGTAGGCAAAACTTCATTTTAATGACTTGGCTGAGCCTTTCAAACTTTCAGGTATCCTCACTAGTAGGATGAAACTATGATTGGGCATTTCCAGGGGACATTATGTTCGACACCATGTAAGCCAGCATTTAATTTGTTGAAAGTGTATTGGTCTTCATTATGGTTTGGTTCCTTTTTAAAAGAATGAGATTTAAAAATCATTTTGGGAATTGGCTTTAAAAAGTCTTATACTCTCACCCCCCCCCCCCCCAAATGCCCATCTCAAATCAATGCAGAACATAAACAGTTATTTTAAAAGCCCAGATAATGGAGAAGCCCTAAGTCTGAATGTGCCCTGCATTCTTCTCTACCCTGCTTGGCATTTTCTCCTGCTATGCCCTCTTTGCTCTGCCACTTTCCTCATCTCCCTTCCAGCCTCTTATTAGCGACTTTTTGAAGAGGTAGTTTGTTCCCTAGTCCCTTACTCAAGGTCTCTCCCTTCGTACGGTGTGAAGTACAACCGAGCTTTTAAGAAAGTGATTCTACCCTCGTTTATGATTTGAAAACTACTCAGATATGTGTTGACAAATTTAAGCAACAGTATGAATTTTTTTTAATTAAATCTTTATTGTTCAGATTATTACATTTGTTCCTCTTTTTCCCCCCCATAACTCCCCTCCTCCCAGTTCCCGCCCCACCCTCCGCCCTCACTCCCCACCCACTGTCCTCATCCATAGGTGCACGATTTTTGTCCAGTCTCTTCCCGCATCTCCCACACCCCTTTCCCCCCCAAGAATAGTCAGTCCATTCCCTTTCTATGTCCCTGATTCTATTATAATCACCAGTTCATTCTGTTCATCAGATTATTTATTCACTTGATTCTTAGATTCACTTGTTGATAGATGCATATTTGTTGTTCATAATTTGTATCTTTACCTTTTTCTTCCTCTTCCTCTTCTTAAAGGATACCTTTCAGCATTTCATATAATCCTGGTTTGGTGGTGATGAACTCCTTTAGGTTTTACTTATCTGTGAAGCTCTTTATCTCACCTTCAATTCTGAATGATAGCTTTGCTGGATAAAGTAATCTTGGTTGTAGGTTCTTGGTATTCATCACTTTGAATATTTCTTGCCACTCCCTTCTGGCCTGCAAAGTTTCTGTTGAGAAATCAGCTGATAGTCGTATGGGTATTCCCTTGTAGGTAACTGAGTTTCTTTCTCTTGCTGCTTTTAAGATTCTCTCTTTATCTTTTGCTCTTGGCATTTTAATTATGATGTGTCTCGGTGTGGTCCTCTTTGGATTCCTTTTGTTTGGGGTTCTCTGCGCTTCCTGGACTTGTAAGTCTATTTCTTTCACCAGGTGGGGGAAGTTTTCTGTCATTATTTCTTCAAATAGGTTTTCAATATCTTGGTCTCTCTCATCTTCTGGCACCCCTATAATTCTGATGTTGGTAAGCTTGAAGCTGTCCCAGAGGCTCCTTACACTATCCTCGTATTTTCGGATTCTTTTTTCATTTTGCTTTTCTGGTTGGGTGTTTTTTGCTTCTTCGCATTTCAAATCTTTGACTTGGTTCTTGCGCTCCTCTGGTCTGCTGTTGGGAGTCTGTATAGTATTCTTTATTTCAGTCGGTGTATGCTTAATTTCTAGTTGGTTCTTTATCACAACATCGAGGGTCTCATTAGATTTCTCGAGGATCTCATTAAGTTTATCGGCGGCTTCTAGACAGTTCTTGAGAGACCTTAAAAGTGTGGTTCTGAACTCTAGATCTTCCATTGACAATTTTGTCCTGTTTCTTTGTCTCCGCATTTTGTTATGCTTTCTTGGTGCACCCCCTAGTGGTCTTTGTGTGCAGTCTTGTACTTAAGCCTTGATTGTTGTAGCTAATACTAGGGGGGATTTGACCTCCAGGCCAAGTGGCTGTGAGAATCAGCTGTGTCTGCAGTGAGAGAACTTCTGTCCTCTAGGGAGGTGCTAATCTGGCGTTTGCCTGAGGCTATCCGGCAAATGCCTCTGTGCAGGGCTCGGGCGGGGCGGGTGGGTCGCACGGGATCAATAGGGTGGGCCGGAGAGAGCAGTTATGGCAGCTCTCAGTCCTGTCCCTAGGGGCTCTGCCTCTCTGAGTCCCAGCAACCGCTGCAAACCTCGGAGAGAAAGCTGCACTCGCTCCGACTGAAGCCAGACAGTCCCGCTTCTCCCGTTTGAGTCTGGGTCCCTAAAGATTCGCCCGGATCTGGAGCTCAGAGTCTGCGACTCCCTCCCGATTGAAAACGCCAACCGCTCCCTCAGCCACCAGCCCGTTCTGCATGCACTCCGCACCTCAGTATTTGACTTCAGCACTGCGCCTCCTCTGAGTGTCGGTATGCGTTTCTCTTTCCTCCTAGTTGTAGGACTTCCACTCAGCCAGTGTTCCTGTGGTTCTGGGTGATGTCCGTTCAGTCTTTTAGTTTCACTTTTGAAGTAGTTGTTCAAAGCAGCAAACTCCGGCGTTAACCTATGCCGCCATCTTGGTTCTCTCCAACAGTATGAATTTTTAAAAAAACATTTATTTATAAGCATGCTACCAGAGCAGCATTAACCGAACACAGACCCAGTGATGGCAGCAGAATGCAGAAGACATCCAGCCACATCTGCCAGATGGGAAAGGTGTGGTTTTAAATAAATGGGCCTTGCCAGGTGGCTCAGTTGTTCGGAGCATCGTCCTGTACACCAAAAGGTTGTGCGTTTGATTTCCGGTTCCATACCTAGGTTGTGGGTTGGATCCCCGAGTATGGGAGGCAACTGATCCATGTTTCTCTCTCGCATTGATGTTTCTCTCTGTCTCTCCTTTACCCCCCCCCCCCGCCCCCCAATCAATAAACATAGCCTAGGGTAAGGATAAATAAATAAATAAGTAAGTAAGTAAAGTGGAACACTATAGTTGAGAGTGAGACAGAAGATATTTTCTTTTAAGGAATCCTGAGTTTATCATAAAGTTTACAAAGGAAAGTTGGATTCTAGACTAAAGTACTTGATTAGTCATATCTGGGCACATAACTGTACTCACTGACATATGCCCCTCCTTGCAGTTGGGTAGTTATAATTAAGGGTGTGTTTAATCAAAATTTTCCTGAGAGGGAAGCTCCTGTATGGATAGGGAACTGCCTTAAACTGAAATTGCATAGACATTTTCACTGGTCCCTTCCTCATTTCAGTGCAGGTCAGTGAAAAGGAGCACAGAGCTCAGCACCAAAGGAAGCTGTGTTCTTACCGTAGCTGAGCTGCATTTGTTGTGTGCCCTTGGGAAAGTAATTTTACTTCTTCATGGTTTGTTGGAAAATAAAGTATTAACTATGTGCTTTCTGAAAGAGTGTTAAAAAGGAATTTATATACTTTTACATATATATTTTTAAAGACATGAAAATGCCTGAAGGTATACATGAGAAAGTGATTTTATTTCATACTAGAGGCCCGGGGACTCCCTTCCCCCTGCTGCCTGCCACCGCAGCTGGCCAGGGCAGGGCTGGCCCTGGGGAGGGGCCGAGGGTGGTTGTCTGGCTGGCCCCGCCCCCTGGTCAAACTCCTGAATGAGGGGACAATTTGCATAGTAGGCTTTTATTATATAGGATGATGGGACTATCAGGTACACAGAGTCTGTTTACTTTGGTTGGGTTTTATTTATTCCTATAATCTATTCATATGCTACGCTTATTGAGTATTCCTGAAGTCATTTAATTTTAAGTTGCAAGGGACCTTAGAAGTCATTTAGTTCCCACTGGCACGTATGAGCATGTTCATTGCCTTCTAAACAGGAGGATGGAAGAAGCTGTGGGGAGAGCTTTCAGAACAAAGGATCTGCATGGTGGCATTGCTGTGGTCATGGTCCAGGAGTGAGGAAACAGGCTATTGCCCAGGCTGCCTTGGATACTACAGTAACGACAGGACCTGTTACCAGGGAGAGATAGGCATTTGAAGTTGCATTGAAAAGTACACTTTGAACTTCTGTTAGTTATTATCTACAGGATTTTTTGAAAGTCGATAGTGCTTTACTTGCTATCCTTGTATACCTGATTCTTCTGTTGTGGTTCACATCTAATGTTTAAGTTAACTCATTATTTTGGAGACGGGAGGGGAAGAGGGTAGAATAGTTAAAAACAAACAACAGCAACAACAGAAACAAACTTCTCAGTTTGTTGGGATGCAGGATTGAGTTATGGGCTGTCAATATGAAACAGCTGTTTGTTTGTTGACAGCCTGCCTTGCCTCTACCATAATCAAGCTGTTTCTCATCATATATTACCAACTCTATAGTATTTGAGGCTTGTGGATTTATAGTTGGTTATGTATAACGTTTGTCAAAACGTCATGGTTTAGATAAAAAATTAGCAATTCCCCTGTAGTCATTCTACTGAAATATGAATGTGAATTGTATTTAAAAAAGATGCCTAAAGACACTTCTGCAGTTCATTTAAAAATTAAGAGGATGTAGAGTCAGTTTGTATGTTTTCTAAGGAGGAGTATAAGTGTAACTCTTCCCTGTCTTCTAGACTGTATTGCCAGTCAGAACAGCATTCTGTGTTCTCTTTTCTTTCATTTCCCTCCCTGTGTCTCTTTTCATCAGTGTAGTTAGGCAGCACTGATGTGGGCAGCAGGATAGAGCTGAGCCAGAAGGACATGATTTTGTTCTTTCATTCTTTTGTTCTCCTCCCCTCACCCCCAATCTTCTTAAAAACCTGTTCTGTGGTCGAAGCCAAGAATGAAAGGAAATAAAGTCAAGTTTAAGTTCTCTGAGAGTGGAAGGTGATGTTTCAGTCTCCTGGGTATCTTTACCAGCTGAAAAAAAAAAAAAAGCCAGATGTGCCTCCTACTCTAACGGGAACCTATCTAGGACATTTCTAAACAGACCCCTTTTTAATCTGGCTTATTGTGAGTGAGGTCTATTTTGAAATAAGAGTAACCCTGTGTTTTAGAAAAACAAGTCAGAAAGGGGAGGTTTCTATTGCTTCATTTAGTTTTACTCTTCAAAATAGAGCAAAAATGTTTTCTAATTATGCTTAAGTCACAGCTTCTCTAGGAGGGAAAAGTTTCTCTCCTTAAGAAATCTTTTCACAGTGCAGTTACTTCAAAAACTCCTCTGGAAGATTACAGAGTAATGGTTTAATATTATAATGGAATTCAGAAAATTTTTAGTAATTTTTAAAATTTTATCTCAAGTGCATTACATGAATTAATAATTTTTCTCTATATAAATATATTTCTTAAGAGAGAAGGTAATATGGGAATAGTAAACGCTTTTTTTGTAATAGAGGGTGTGACTAGGAAAGGAATACTTTAGTTTAAAATTTGTAAAAATAAAATTTTGAGGAGAAAATATATTTTGTATGTTTATAGTTTTTCTATTACTTGTTCATACTATATCTTTCATCAGAAATCCACATCAACTTATTTCTAAAAGCATAAGTCATAGAAATATTTTACTTTACTTTAAAAGAATGTGTCAACATGCTTGCTTTCTCATCGCCAAATGATTCCAAATGTCAGTGGGAATTTTACTAACAATGATTTCACCATGTGGCTAGTGACAGTATATGTAGGATTATTACCAGAACGTGAAATGTTTTGATTTTGTGTATTTTTTGATATGCCAGGACAATGACATTTCACATAGCTACTTTAAACTATTTAATTACAATTAACATTAGGGCAAGATTTAGTTTTTTATTCTAACACGTGAGTTATACATGAAGTTGAAATCCAAAATTGAAAGATTATGTCTGATTTAATTGGAACAGGTAGGAAGTGATGGAGTATAGAGATGAATATTTTCATATATCAGCTGTGCATATATTCTTAGGGCTTTATTAATTAGCCAAAATCTGTTGTCTTAGTAGTACCGAGGTGCCCAAAAATGAATCGCAGATGATCCATTTTAGAAGCCCTTTACTATTTGGATGTCAGGGGAAGAGAACTTAGTTATAACTTTAAGAACATCACCCCAAATTATTTAATGGTATATTTAATTTTAGCTGCCCCATATCTATTTGGGTAAAAATTATTATAATAAATAAAAGATGTGCAAATCCTTACTCCAGCTACTGTTAGGGAAGCCAGGGGGTGGGGAGATTTAGGAGAAGTTACCGGATGTTATTACAGTTTTCTGTTTTGTTTCTCTATGTTAGACTTTGCTATTTGGTGAAGCTTTCTCAAAAACTATGCTAAAAATCCATTATTATAGAATCATTAAAAATATTGGTTTATTATCCAGTGATTAAGATCCATGACCTTTATTTTTGAATCAGCTTCATAAATATGTACATTTTTCCGTGTCAGTCATTGTCTAGAATTTCATTTTTGTTCTGCTTTCCATTACATACCATGAATTATATGAAATTAATTTAATCGCTACTACAAACAGAAATTAAATGTGCCCTAATCCCGAGTTACGTTGTTTGCTTTTACAACTGTAAGTCATAAGTAATTAATTTTCCAAGGAAAATTAATTCGCTTACCATTCCCAGTAGCATCATATGTTGACACAGGGTTATAGATAGTTTAATATTTTTCTTCAGCACGCTGGCCTCAACTTTAGCAGACCTTAAATGAAAACAAATTAAATTTACTCAACTGTATATAATTTGGAGTTATTTAAAATAAGTGTTGTTGTTATTGCTATTATCCAGGTGATGACTCGAAAATTATATTCAAACTCTACAAAATCTCCATTAGTATATTAACAAGTCTGAAACAATATATTTTTAAAAGTTGTTCATGTGACAGCCATTAAAATTTTTATCCCTCAGTTCTGAATAAAACAGTTTACACACCATCCATCTGACAGCAGTAGCATGGAGAGTTTTACCAGCACAGAATTAATAGGAAAGCAAAATGAGTAACTTACTTGCTGGACATTTTGACCACCTTGGATAGCAGGTCATCATGTCCGATTCCTATGGCGCTTATTTTCAATATCTAACCTCAGTCAGTAGAAAGATTTCTAGCAAAATCATCGTAAAAACATAGAATATGAAAGATATTTGTTTAAAACCCCAAAATATTTGTATTATATTGATTGCCCTTCTCTGATTCTTTCATCCTTTTCTGTTCAATACTTTTCCCCCTTGCTTTACAGAAAGGCTAATGTGGAAAATGAAATAAGCAAAAGTCTTTCAGTTAAATAAGCTAGGTTTCCCCTAGCTGCTTCTTATATTCTGGGAACTCAGAAAATATGGGCAAAGCAAAGTTAGCTTTTCTTTTGCATTTGCCAGGAGGTTATTTTGTAAGGTGATTTTCCCCCCTGGTTCATAGAACTCTATAAAACATATAGTGTTTATTACTTTATTTATATTTATTTAAGTCACTAAGGTGAAACTCTAGTGATGGTGGCAATGTTACAGTTTTAACAAGTGGGGGCTTATTTTATAAATGTGCCTTTGTGGCCATAGCTTTCAAAAACGCAGGGGGTTAGCGATGAAATGCTCTTTATGCCTTTTGGAAAGAAAATTTGCCGTTTAATTCCAGTGTAAAAGTACTGTTAGAATACAGAATCACTACTGCTATTTCTTGTTAGTATTCATTGTTATACTCAGTTTTCTCTGTCTGTACACACAAGATTGAACTGCATGCATTCTAAAGTTGCATCAGGAGGAACGGGTTTTATTTGCTGCTGCTTTCATAAGGAGGATGACAGAGCAGTCCCCTTCCCTTTGCTTCAGACAGTTTCTCTGAGTGTCCTTTGGAATTATGTAATGCCTTTCTTTTTAATCAGCATCAGACAAAATGCAAAAACTATAGGTGTCAAGTCCTGTACATTTATGTTTATGCTCTGAATTAAATACAGATTATTATACAATTAGGTTTAAGGGAACGCAGTCTTCCAAAAATAATTTATGTAGGCATTCCAGGCAATGATTATTCTAAAAACTTTATTCCTAAATCTATCACCATATAGCTAAAGTATGGTTACATGTAAATATGCATGATAACTCCACATGTGTCCTTACACAGATTTAAAACTGCCTCTGCCTTCTTTCTGAAACTAACATACAGGTTTGGTTTATCCTCGTTTTGAGATAGAAAGGAAAATGTATGCCTATAGAAATTTAATAGCATCTGTCTGTATTTTATTTCACAATATAGTCTCATAAAATTACATTTAAATGAGAAATTTTTATCTCATCTTTTATTAACTTATTTTGTGTTAAAATGAATATCTTTTAGAGAAACATTTAATTTTGTATTGAGCTAAGTGTAGAGGGGCTGTGTGCATGGTGTGTGTTCAAAAGAAGGTTGCAAGAATGTGGAGAAAAGAAGTGCTGAATTTAAGCTCCATGGGACTTTACAAAAAGCTGGCAAATGAACATTTTATATTAGAGTATATAAAAATTATGAATTCAAGAAACAGAGTTTGGAGAAGCAAATATTTTTACTTTTCCACAATTATTTTGTTGAGTCTGATTAGCATAGAAATGACAAGACTTTGTAGTAGAAATATGTATGTTATTTTTAAAAATTATATAATGTGGAGATAGGGTAAGGTGTATAATTTACCAAATAATAGCTGTGCCATGCATTAAAACTGTGTGCTGCATGTGGCCAACAAGTTCATGTGTGTCGTGAGGACACCGGGGAACTTCAGACTCTGGCTTGAGTTTGGTCAATAAGAGTTTACTTTTCATCCATAAGCAGAGTATAAATTATCGGAGTTATTCCTGAAGCATGGTAAAGGGGGGAGGAGAGGTCTTGTAAATCACTGATACCTGTATGAGAACAATATTGATGTTTTATAACATGTTAGCATTCAGTGGAGTCGTTAGCAATGCCACTGGGGTAGAGAAGTTAATTCGTACCTAAAGAAATATACAATTATTAATTTGCATTCTGTTCCACACTGTTTCTTCAAAAGACTAAATTTAAATTAGTTTGCACTTCTACTCACAAAGGTAATAATTAAATTCAGGTGATATATAGAAAGGTAAAATGGCAATTTACCACCACCTGAGATTGACAAAACTCCCAGGTCCTTCAAAGTGAATCATGCTCCTAGTTACACTATCCTATCCGATTTTAATCTCACACATCGACACTGGGATAAATTAGGTTCTATTTCTGCTTTTACTAGAAACTCAAATCAATTCACAGTCAAGATAGGGAATACTGCATTGGACTATCCTACTTTTATGCTTCTGGTAGGCCCTCACATTAACCTTCGTTATAAAAAAACAACTCACCTAGGTATTGCCCTTTTCCTTTGCAGCACTGTTCAAAGTCTCAGGCCATCTTCGGTCTGATATATAAGAACCCTACTTCAGGACTGTGTTTACAACGGTGGCCCAAAGTAGGCTTATAGTTGTGAGAATGTGAAAGTTTTATTCTTGTATTATTATTTATTGTAGTATTTATTTGTATTACAACTGTAAACCTACTTTTGCCCTCCCTGTATGTAAGAAGGTGAAATAATTTAATGGTTCTCTTTTGATGAGTTTAAATAACTAGAGATTTAATTCAGTTGCAGTGGATGGGTTTCCACATTTGTTCTGCTAAACCTGCTCATCAGAAGATGAAAGTGGGCAGGGGACCTTTAATAATGTCTTGTCTCCATTTGTTCTTTCATGTCTGCATGTTAATCCAGAGCATCTTTCCTTTAGTATATATATTAGAGGAGTCATTTTTGAGTTGTGATTTTTATCAAATTTGCAAAAAACTAAAAAGAACCTCTCCCAATTAAACATTGCTACTACATATAAGTCTATCATTTTTAGAAGAAAGGAACAGTTAGAATCTATTTGATTTTTTTAGTTTTAACATCTACCAAATGTATAAGAACTCTCAAAACATAATTGTTTTATCTTTTTTCCCTTCATATATAAACAGAATGAAGGTAAAATTAATGGGTGATTCCTTCCTTGGAGAGATTAAAAGAAAAATAACGTACCATTCATGTGTTTGCTAATAACAAACTTGGACTCATGTTGAAGTCATTGTACATTTTATATGCTATAACGTGGAAAAAAGTACTCAAGGAATATGGAAAGAAAGACTGTTCTAGTTAATAAGAGAGCTTAATTCTAGAGAGGCCACCAAGGAGTCTATCATGATTGACAGGCATTCTAGTGAAGTCTTTCTTTTCTTTTTCTCTTTTTTTCCTATAGCAGTGCTGAAGTCAGTCAAAGTATATATACAAAGCTGAGTGAATACCAGTTTCCCCAGTACAGCGGCTATTTTTTCAGGAAGTCTAACTCAAACCAGATGTTTTGCCTAGACCCAGAGTTTGTTGCTGCCAAGCATCTCATCAGAGGTCAGAGTTCTGGGCTCCGGGCCCTGCTAGAATTCTTTCACAAATTGCTATTCGGTGAGGTTTTAATCCTAATGGAAAGAATAATGTGCTTGTAAAATCTGCAGTTATTACAAACACAGTATACATATTGTGAACTTCAAATGACTACATATTTCATTCCCATAAACAGGGAATGCAGATGAATACCTTGTGTGATAGCTTTAGACATTCTAACTAAAATCTAGTATACTGTTTATACCACATTCACCATTTGCATTTGTAATACCCCAATAAAAGTAACTGTTATCTTTGGGTGACAACTGGTAACCGACTCATGCCCACCCTCCCCACCACCAAATTCTTTTTCATAAGCTCTTCAACCTCATACAGCTGTTTGAACACAAGAATTAAAAGCATTTGGAACTAAATATTGGATATTCTCTTAGGAAGCTGTGTGCATGCTACAGTACTAACTGAAAAGTTCTAAAAATAAAGCAAAAGACACCCTTGTGCCAAGGCTTAACCATTTCATATTTGGAAGTAGATATATTAAAACTGAGTTTATTTACTCAAATTAGGATGAAGAGTATTTTTCTCTATAATGGAGAATGTGATTGGTATATGTAGCTAAACATGAGTTGTGGCTCTTTTGGAAACATTAAGGGAGATCAGTGAGCGTTATTATATCTGCTTACTTTATATACAAATGAGCACCTAATAATATTTGTATATAACCCAAAAGAAATTTCCCAGGTAGATAAAGGTATGTGAAACCAGAGAACCACAGTTTGAGCTCGAGATAAGCATGTTAATTAGATCATAACTACTAAAATTAATTAAACCTGCATTTGTGACAGATGTTTGTTAATTTTGTGTCATTAAAACAGAGAAAGTCCAAATTCTGAAAATGTGAGAAATTGAACTTTTTTTGAAAAATAAAAGAAGGCAGACTTTGGTGTGCCTGAATTATGCCATACCATATTACAGCACTTTTTGGATTGAACCGTTTGTAGCATTCATTTGGGGGTAGGAGTCTAATTTCTAAATACTACCTTTTTGTTTTCATATTTGAGTGACAACAATTTGGGATATAATAAATATATAAACAAAGTTCAGTATGTTCTCTACATCTTCCAAATAAATAAAAATTGGTTAACTGTGGGAACCAAAAATTTTCTAATAGAACATTATGGTATAGATCAGTGACGGCGAACCTTTTGAGCTCGGCGTGTCAGCATTTTGAAAAACCCTAACTTAACTCTGGTGCCGTGTCACATAGAAATTTTTTAATATTTGCAACCATAGTAAAACAAAGACTTATATTTTTGATTTTTATTGTATATATTTAAATGCCATTTAACAAAGAAAAATCAACCAAAAAAATGAGTCTGCGTGTCATCTCTGACACGCGTGTCTTAGGTTCGCCATCACTGGTATAGATAGTGCCTTTTAAACTACAGTTTTCATTTGACCTTTTACTTCTACAAAAGCCAGTCAACATTGATATCATCTCTACTGCACAGACCATTCCATTGGTGTTGAGAGGAGTCATCATGTCAATGAACTTACTTAAATTCTCCTATCAGCTGCCAACAAAAGAACAAAAGATTTGTTGAAATGTGTGGTGTACGAAGAAAATATTTGGAGGATGTTTGTGTTGTTTCACTTTCTTCAAGTTGTGAACAATTTTAAAAAGCTATCTTCTGATTACTCTCTTTGCTATTTTATACGTCTGGAGATAAAGCATGGTGAGCCTTCTTCAGAGTCCTTTTTTCTCATGTACGTCTCCGTAGTCCTACCTCCTTTCCACATAAGCTCTTACAGTATATCATATTTACTGCTCTATTATTTAGTTTCACTTTATTATAGCATTGCTTACAAGGGACTTTTTCTTGGAAGAAAGAAGCAATATTGATGCATAGTATTTTTATTATGTTTGACATTCTGAAAAGTGAAATAATGTTTCTTTTTTATTTGTTCATAAACTGTAGTTGGTGAATCGCCTCCCCTCCTTTTAAAATGAAGTGATACCATCATCAGTTTTTTTAGAGAGGTTGAAAATAAATGTCAAAACTTGAAGCTACATTTCATTCTGTATGGCATAATCATTCAAGTGCAATTAAAAGAATAGTCTAAGACTGTGATCAGTTAATGAGAAACAAACAATTCCATATTAATGAGTTCCCATTTGCCAGTAATTCTGTCATTTGTAACTTGAATCAGTCATCACCCCTGCAAATAGCCCTTTCAAGACATTATTTGCAATTTTGTCCTCTGTTTTCTGTCCTTGATGTTGTGAAAATGGCCGTCTACTGTTACAGGAATGAAAAGAGATCCCGTTCAAACATCTTTTGTGTTTCCACTTTCAGTGAAAAATGTTTTTCAAACCTGCAGCTGGTTATTTCTGCAGGAGTTCCCACTTATGCTCAGATTTGATTGACATTTTGAAATGGCAGCTTTTCATGAAAAGCTGTTAACTTGTAGAATTCAGTTATGGTACTAAGACAGACTGACTTTGTTCTGTGGCTGGGACCTGTCCAAACTAAATAGAACCCTGCATCTGAATTTAATAGTGCTACTCAGCCAAGATAGGGCACTTTTGCTCCCCCCCCCCCATCCCTAAAACTCTGATGCTTCTTATGTGCTCTAAAACCAACTTGATGGATATTCATCCCAACATCTTTCTGTTCTTTAATTGCTTTAATTGACATATATAGTCGTTTTCTTGTCCCCTCTCTTGAATAGCTAATGGACTAAGGCAGTGCTTCATTTTAAGATAAGATGCTGATTGAGAATTTATTCTGCAATATATGTTACAGAGCACAAAAATTAGGAATAATGTAATTGTTTGCTTCTAGTATAGAGGCTATAAAAATTTTTAGAAACATTGATTCTAACACTTGTAGATTCATTTGCTATGTGAAAATATTTTGAAAAACATTTTACATATAATACAATTCAAATATAGCTTATTAATTCTGTTTATTTACTCAACAAATAATTATGTTTCCAATTTAAGGGCAGTGTGGGAATTACAACATACATGATCCTGCCCTTAAGGAACTTTGAATTCAGTAGCTTCTTTTTTAAACTTAACTGATAATTAGTGCTTCAAAAACATTATCTAGTGGTAATGATGTTTTGTGTTTTTTTTCAAATGCCTAGCTGTTCTTATATTTGATTTTTGTATAATAGTCTCATGAGATAAATAAATAGTGTCCTAGCCCTGTGGTTTTTCTTGGCCTTTTTTTTTTTTTTTTTTTTTGCCTCATACTATTAGTTGGGAAATGTAAAATTCTGGTTATTAACCCTCTGAACATTTTATGTAATGCCTAGTTTCACCTGTCGTAAGACAGAGGGCTGGGGCAGAGAATCACCATAGATCCTGACCACCTTTATAAAGCCCTGATCTTCACATCAGCTCACACCCCTGCAAGTTTAATTGAAATAGCAGACTCAGGATGATCACAGAGTTTATATTAAGTGTCGCTGACATATTGGTGCCGCTTTACTCTTAGGTAGATAGACTTTACATTCTGTAGTGTACCCAGAAGAGAACGTTGCTGTAAGATACACTGTTTTAATTTTTATTCTTATAGCTCCGAAGCAGAGGAATTCAGGATTGACATTGCTTGAAAAAATTGGCTGGAATGACCATTTTAATATTATCCCTGGATTTAGTATTTAATATCTCACCCTGGTTTTGCTCCCCAGTAACTTAAATAATTGACATCAAATCAAATAGATCCATTTGTATTAATATAGAGGATTTCAGAGTATCAATACATTATAACCCACTATTAGTAAAAATAATATAACTTTGAAGTTATATTGTCATTAATTTCAGAATCAAAATCACTTCTTGTGTAAGACTTTAAATTCACTTCCCTGTTTTAATGATGTGTGAAGAGCAGTTTTGGAATTTTAATTTGAAATATGTGTTAAAAATACCCACAGACCCATAGTTGCTGAACAAGTAGCCAAAAAGGCATTCTTTCCTCTATCCTTCTGGGAGAATGCCATTTCATAGAACTGTTTCAGTGTGCAAATCAATATGTATCATTGTCCTTCTTTGTTTTGATCAATTAATTATTTTTGGTGGGCTGTATCCTAAGGAAGCAAGTTAATTTTTAAATCTTATGCATAAACTTACTCTTACGGTGTTACCTACAAAATTAAAAAACTGAGAAAGCGGATGAACATGTTCAATAAAAAAAAAAAGACTGGATTAACTAATGTGTGTCTATATATTTGAATAATTTACAATCATTTAATATTATGTTTCCAAAGAATCCTAATTAAAATTTTCAAATATTCAGCCAAAAAGTTAGATTCATATTTATATTGCAGAAGAAAAATATGTCTAGGAAAAGTTGAAGGAAAAATTTCTAAAAGTTAAGAGGAGATGCTCCTGAGTGATAAAACTGTGTGTATTATGTATTTTCTCCTTTACGCACCTGTGCACTTTCCTGATTTGCTGTAATAAAATGTGTAACTTTTATTTTTTGGGAGAAAAACAATTTATTAAATGAGAAACCTAGAAAAATAGCAGTGATACCTTGGAATCTAGGAATCCTGTTTTCTAATTTCTTTCAGGACAGCTTGAGGGCTTGAATAATAGTCTCAGTTCATGAGGTGAAGAACAGTTACCTACTGGCCATATTCCATAGGATTTTGTCTGTCTGGCTAGCACAGGAATTTTAAAAATAATTGAAGTTTGAATACCCTTAGGAGAGGGTACAAGCCTCTTCAGTGTACCTCCAGACCCTACCCTTCTCTCTGTAATTATAACCGGGCCTGATTCATACAGTTGTGTAACCTCGCAGGCCTCTAAAATGGAAATGTCTTTGTACAGCACCGAGCCTAATGCTGAATACTCACTCGTCTCTATTAGAATGGTTCACTCCACTCCAGTTCTTGTGTGGTGGGCTTTGTTTTGCTCACCCAGCAGATGATAATGGTGGTGGTGGTGATGCTGATTATAACTGTTAGCGTTGGTTGAGCCCTTATGTGCCAGGCTTATAGTAAAACTTAATCATATAATCTCATATTCACCATTCTTTAAAGCTAGTTGCTGCGCGCCCCCCCCCCCCATTTGATCAATGAAACAACTGAAGCCCAAATAAGTTGGGAATCTGTTAATAAATATTTTATTGCATCTATTCTGTTGTCTTCTATCATCCGGTGCCATTGGTGTTGATCTGACTTGCCTTCCTCAGTGTGAACGTTCCAGTAGCAGGTACAGAGTAGAGCAGCGGTTCTCAAGCTGTGGGTCGCGACCCCTTTGACAGTCGAATGACCCTTTCACAGGGGTCGCCTAAGACCATCCTGCATATCAGATATTTACATTACGATTCATAGCCAAGATTTAAAGCTAAGTCCACTTGGATTCAAAGTCTTTGCTCTTGATAGGTAAGTGTCTGCATAATGTTTATGCTTATCATCACTAGAGGTCTTTAACCATGATGCTTATATTACTGAAGAAGAGAACTCGGTGACAGTTGCCATTCTTGTGTATGCATGTCACAAATGAAAGGGGATATGGTTTTTAGTATTATTCTTTATACTTTTATTAAACAATAAACTTATTTCATTTTTAGTTTGCAATTGTGTATTGTGTATTAAGGTAGAGAGAGGAAATACCGGTGTTTACCATGGAAACGTGGCATAAATATTAGTCTCTGTATTAAGGAATAGTATACCTATTTCTTAGATAAAATTATGTTGACTTCAAATATATAATTCTGATATTCCAAGTTCCTTTTACATACCATATTCAGGAACATAATGTAATCCCTGCAGTAATTGTCTAAGTGTATAAAAACAAATCTCTCTGGTAAATACTTTGATATACAACTTTCATAGCTCTATATACCTAATGCCTGCTATCTCAAATATGTTTTGTTTTACTTTTTGGCTTTCTTTTGGCAAAATAAACCCAGTTTGGAGGGTTCTGAAGACGGAGAAAATTGGTTTCTACGTGGGAAAAATTTTAGTCACCACATGAGGTTTAAGTCACTTAAGCTCATATCTGAATCCCATTTAGGAAATGTGATGTGCCATTTTAAAATTATTTACAAGTGATGGGAAAAGGAAGAAAATCAAAGAAGTAATCTCTGCTTTAAACTCTTTAGGGAAAGGGTGTTCATTAAGCAAATTCAAACCATTTATTACACTAGTATATGGAAAGTAAGAAAAGAAGAAAACACATTAAATAAAATTCTATTACTAAGGATAACTGTTTGGAGGTATGTGAGAGACAAATGTTCTGAGTCTGTATGTGCTGTAAAGGTATTTTACTCTCCTACATGAATAATAATTTCTTGGGGTGTGAAGTTTTGGGTTGAAAATTACTTTTTCTCAAATATTTTATTGCATCTATTCTGTTGTCTTCTATCATCCGGTGCCATTGGTGTTGATCTGACTTGCCTTCCTCAGTGTGAACGTTCCAGTAGCAGGTACAGAGTAGAGCAGCGGTTCTCAAGCTGTGGGTCACGACCTCTTTGGCAGTCAAACGACCCTTTCACAGGGGTCGCCTAAGACCATCCTGCATATCAGATATTTACATTACGATTCATAACAGTAGCAACATTACAGTTATGAAGTAGCAACGAAAATAATTTTATGGTTGGGTCACAACCTGAGGAACTGTATTTAAAGGGCCAGAAGGTTGAGAACCACTGGTGTAGAGGCTTAGGCAAGGGAAAAGCTCTGACCTTTTTTCTTGTAAAGCTATCTTTCCATTTTGGTTACATTTTCTGGAGAAAAGTTATAGATCTCAAGTCTTTAAATTTAGTGCTTGTGAAGATGGAAAATTTTTTTAGTGAGTTATCAATAGTTAAAAAGTATGTCTGACATTTAGTAATAGTCATTATTAAAACAAGTATGGGCCCTGGCATGGATTTCAGTCACTGACAGGGTGGTTTTCCATGCTGTCTCTATGTGCTGGTTTCTGTAATGTGGTTCTAACTTCGTTCTATGGCTTGACTAACACTAATTCCTTTTCTGCTTTTTCTTTACTTCTGGTAAGGTATTGCTTCTGTAGATTTCACATTTTAGAGAGAAACTCACCTCCTTGTGACCCCTAACCTATGTAGTAAATCCTCTGAAATTAATTTTGGTTCTTTCTGATCTGTGCCCCCACATGACTCTCCCCAAGATTTCATTATTAGATTTTGACAGCCTTTTAAATTTGTAAGTGCCACAAATTTGTCACTAGAGATGAATGGGTAAAAAGAAAATTCCTTGCAGTGGAGGATATGGGTAAAATATTTCAAGCGACAGATCTGCATCAATAATGTTAATGTTTATAGGGTGATGAAAACCATATAAGTCTTAAGCCAGAATCTTGTTTCAGCTGAGTCCCAGAAATTTTGACCACAGAAGCCAAGGCACATTCCATTTGTTCCAACAAATGTTTTTCTCAAGTCCTTTCCAACCGTCTGAAAGACGATTGTCACTCTTGAATGCCTGAAACTTAAATTCTTTTTCTCTATATTAATGAAATGCAATGGAAACTGCCTACTATTCCCATGATGGCTTTTGTCTTGCTTTTAATTCCTAAAATGGAGAGTAGATTTGCCAATGTTATTTTGCCCTCTATTCTTCATGTTCATGCTCTGGCAAGGTTTTTAAAAAGTTTTGCATCATTTTTTTATAAACTTAATATTATTCTCATTAAAGTATAGTTGACATACAATAGTATATTAATTTCAGGTGTACAACATAGTGATCCGACATTTATATACTTGCAGAGTGGTCACCACGATGTCTAATAGCCACTGGTCACCAAGCTACTGTGATATTATTGACTGTATTCCCTGTACTGCACATTATATGCCTGTGATTATTTTATAACTGGAAGTATGTGCCTCTTAATCTCCTTCACCTTTTTTGCCCTTCCCCCCACGTAGCTTCCCTCTGGCAACCATCAGTTTGTTCTCTGTATGTATGTGTCTGTTTCTGTTTTGTTTTGTTTTGCTTTTTAGATTCCACATCTGAGTCAAATCATATGGTATTTGTCATTCTCTGTCTGACTTATTTCACTTAGCATAATGCCCTCTAGGTCCATCCATGGTATCACAAATGGCAAGATTTCATTCCTTTGTGGCTGAGTAATATTCCATAGTGTGTGTGTGTGTGTGATCTTCTCATCTTCTTTATTCATCTATTGATGAAGAACTACGTTGCTTTCATTTCCTAGCTATTGCAAATAATGCTGTAATGAGGATAGGGGTGCGCATATCTTTTCAAAGTAGTGTTCTTGTTTTCTTCAGACAAATACTCAGAAGTAGAATTGCTGGGTCATATGCTAGTTCTGGCTTTAATTTTTTGAGGAGCCTCCATAATGTTTTCCCATAATGACTGCACCAATTTATAATCCCACTAACAGTGCAGGAGGGTTCTCTTTTCTCTAAATCCTCAGCAAAGCTTGTTATTTGTTGTCTTTTTTTTTCTTTAACAATAGCCATTCTGATAGGTGTGAGGTGATATCTCATTGTGGTTTTTTGATTTGCATTCCCTTGATGAGTAGTGATATTGAGCATCTTTTCAAGTGTCTGTTGGCCATCTGTATGTCCTCTTTGCAGAAATGTTTACTCGGGTCCTCTGCCCTTTTCTTAATCAGTTTTTTTATGTTAAGTTATATGAGATCTTCTTATATTTTGGATATTGACCCTTTATCAGATATATCATTTGAAAATATCTTCTCCCATTCAGTAAATTGGCTTTTCTTTTCTTTTTTTATGGTTTTCTTCACTATGCAAAACTTTTTAGTTTGTTGTAGTCCCATTTGTTTATATTTGCTTTGGTTGCCATTGCCTAAGGAGACTCCAAAAAAATATTGCTAAGACCTATGTCAAAGAAGTTACTACCTATGTTTTCTTCTAGGAATTTTATGGTTTCAGAACTTGTATTTGTCTTTAATTCATTTTAACTTATTGTTGTATATGGTCTAAAAAGTGGTCCAGTTTTTTTGTTGTTGTTTTGTTTTTTTGTGTGTGAGTGTGTTTGTTTTTTTTGGTTTGTTTTTTTGTTTGTTTGTTTTTTGCACTTATCTGGCCAGTTTCCCATCACCAGTTATTGAAGAGACTATCTTTTCCCCATTGTATATTCTTGCCTCCTTTGTTGTAGATTAGTTGACTATGAATCTGTTTTTGTGCTAGTACCATATTGTTTTGATTACTATAGCTTTGTAGTATGGTTTAAAATAAGGGAGCATAATACCTTCAACTTTGTTCTTCTTTCTCAAGATTGCTTTGGCTATTCAGGGTCTTTGTGGTTTCATGTAAATTTTAGGATTATTTGATCTAGTTTTGTGGAAAATGCCATTGGTATTTTGATAGGGATTGCATTGAAATCTATAGTTTTCTTTAGGTAGTATGGACATTTTAATATTAATTCTTTTAATCCGTGGACACGGTATATTCTTCCACTTATGTGTTGTCTTCAATGTCTTTCATCAGTGTATTATAGTTTTCAGAGTACAATGGCAGTAAAAGATATTTAAGAGACTAACAGTGATCCTTTATGTCCTTTCTACTATAACAGATGCTAGACTTTTTGATGTCATGGACTAGTAAAATAATTTTTTTAAATTTGTGGTCCTGGTAGCCATTCTTCAAGATGGTCCTCAATAATACTGCCTCTTGGTATTAACACTTCCCAAGTTGTATTGGTCTTTGTAATCAGTAGAGTATGGCAGAAGTAATTGTGTATCACTTCTGAGATTAATTTATAAAATACATTGTGGTTCTGTCTTGGATGCTTTTGTTCTCCTGGATCACTCACCTTGGGGAAAGCCGTCTTTCATGTCATGAGCATCCCTGGGAGACCCATATGGAGAGGAACTGAGGCCTCTGGCCAACAGTGACATGAGTGAGCCATCTTAGAGATAGTTCCTTCAACCCACTCAGGTGTTCGGATGATTTCAGCCCCAGCTGATACCTTGTTTTGGGGGGTTTTTGTGTGTGTGTTTTTTTTAAATTTATCTTTATTGTTGAAAATATTATAGATGTCCCGCTTCTTCCCCAATGACCCCTGACATTTTGAATGTAGCCTCATGAGAGCCACTCATGAGGGCCAGAGCCATCCAGCTAAGCTGCTACTGGATTCCTGAGCCTCAGAAGCTATGTGACATAATAAAGGTTTATTGTTTGAAGCTGCTAGCTTTGGGGGTAATTTGTTGCAGTGCAGTAGATAACTAATGTAGGAGGGTTATGGAGAAGTGACACATTTCCAAATTTTTTCTTCTCACACAAAGAAAAAGGAAAGGACCATTTAGCACCAAAATAGGAATGTCATAATTATATAGTAAAGTACAGTTGCTTAAATCACATACATTTATCTTGTTAGAAAACTTTCACATTGTTCTTTTTCTCATTTTGCTATTGACCACTGAGAACTTTGCCATGGACTGACATTCGGGAAGCGTTGTACTTCATCATACTGTATTTCAATGAGTAATTTTCAACTTTGCCTCTTTTTGTTCCCTCGGGTGTTGGGAGATAAAGGAAATGTGTTTTCTTTTGAAATGTGGCTATAGGGAAACCAAAATAGGAAACTCAAGTGTAGTTCTTATTCATGGTAGAAGATACAATAACACATAGAGACTATCCTAACTGTAATCACTCCGTGTCTCTGTGTTTAGCTTTTTTTCATCTATGAATTGAAGGGCTATACCAGCCGTGGGCAAACTACGGCCCGCAATGAATAAAACTAAAAAAAAAAAAAAAAAAAAGACCGTACCCTTTTATGTAATGATGTTTACTTTGAATTTATATTAGTTCACACAAACACTCCATCCATGCTTTTGTTCCGGCCCTCCGGGCATACAAACAAAAGGGAGCCTTCCCTTCCCCTGTGGAAGCTTCCACTCCGTAGAATGCATCATGTGAACCCTGTGCTGGCAGTGCCAGCCACAGGTCTCACTGGGAAACATGGACACATTGACTGCCTAGATCAGTGATGGCGAATCTTTTGAGCTCGGCGTGCCAGCATTTTGAAAAACCCTAAGTTAACTCTGGTGCCATGTCACATATAGAAATTTTTTGATATTTGCAACCATAGTAAAACAAAGATTTATATTTTTGAAATTTATTTTATATATTTAAATGCCATAACAAAGAAAAATCAACCAAAAAAATGAGTTCGCGTGTCATAGGTTTGCCATCACTGGCCTATATCAATGTACGGGAAGCCAGTTCATATGTGTCTGCATGTGTGGCCATGTATGTGAACTGGGGGGGCGGGGGAGATGGCTCTTTAGAACTTAACTCCTAGATATATTAACAAGGAACCTAGTTCCTGTAATTGGGGAGGGAAAAAGGCTTTTTTATTTCTTTGCCTTACTGTGTCCTATCCCTAACCCCTGCCCCCTCCACCTAAACCATCTAACACAAGACTGTCAGAGTTTCTGTGCACAAGACTCAATCTCTCTCATACATACACAGAAGAGTTTCAGATCAGATTATCTACACACTTTTAATTTATTAGAAGGGAAATGTCTCTCTTGTAGCCAAATCTTTGTATCCTTCATTTTTCTAAAGTCCACTTTTATGACTAAGCTATAAATCTCTAAAGATAGAGAGTTACCACGGAAATGTTGACATCTTTGTATTACTGTGGGTCAGAATACCTAGCTAATGGGTGGGTATGCATTTGTTCATGTATATCTCATAGGTCAGGAATTGTGTTTTAGCCTAGGCTCTATACATGACCACACACGGGGCAGATTGGTGTGGTCCAGTTCAGAAGTGTTAATGTTTTTCTTTCTTTATGGTAAATTAGGCATTAGTTTGGAAAAGTATGTGAGCAAGACAGGCATTTAAGATTTATGGACCTTTACTTAGGCAGAATTGCTTCTATCTTTCCTCCACCATATCGACCTGTATCCACTAGGGGACATAAGAGCACCTAGTAGAAGACAAAATGAAAGCCAGACTAGATTAAAATTTAAACACTGTTCTCTTAAGACACATAGTAAACGACTCGTTTTGTAGCTTCATGACTCGCAAAGAAGTTATATACTTTGTCTAAGTTTTAATCGTCATGGGAAACCTTTAAAGGAAGGATCCGTGTCTTAGGTTCATAATTCTGGAATGAGAAGCAAACAAGCCGCTAACTAGCAAGCTTGTGCCATCTACACTGCACACTCTTTCATTAACTAAGTTCCCCTGTAGTCTGCTGATGCTCTGCTGAGAATGACTCTGGCCTTGAAAATTACTGTCTAGAGACTGAGGAAGAAAGAATTACCTTTTAAGTTCAGGAAGTGAGCCATCTGGGGAGGACATTTCCCATCAGATTCCAAAGAGCAAAAACCACAAGTCGTCTCTATTTTGAACCCCAGCCACCTGCTATAGAGTAGTGGAGAGAGAGAGAGAGAGAGAGAGAGAGAGAGAGAGAGAGAGAGCGCGCTGTAATTAGGGACATCACTCTTCTCCTAAAATGCTTATCTGCCTTAACAGTTCATAAACTAAAATTGGATTTTTGTTTATTTACAATTTTTTAGGTATAATTGACATGCAGAAAAGGGTGGTGATACAGTGCAATGAGTTTTGACAAATGCATAACCCTCACCTATTAAGATGTAGAACAATTCTACCCCAGGAAGTTCGCTCCTGCCCCTTCTTACGCACAGGGGAGCACTGTTCTGACTTTTTCACCACACATTAGTCTTGCCCTAAAAATTCACATAAATTAAAGACGGTACTTCTGTGGTGCTGAACATTGTCTTAGCCTCTAAAGGGAATATTCCAAAGACCTCTTTTGTGTACTGGATTTGAAGAATTGGAGGAGGAACTATGCTTAAGCCGCATGCTCTGTTCTCTCAAATGTTTCCCATTCTTCTGTCAGTTCTGTTTTTATAGATCATTCAACACTCACTCTCCTGGATGACTTTTAAACTGTCACATGTCAGTCAAAGAAAAGTAGATACCAGATGAGGAAATGAATTGCTTAATTTGAAATTATTGCCCTGCGAAGCTTTTATGCATCTTTAGTTTCTAACTACATTTTGTATTTTGGCAATAGTAAGAGACAGGAAGGGACATGAGTGAGTGATAATTGCTAAAGAAAATAGTCAAGACTATTACATCAGAAAAACACTTGAGAATAAACGTAAAGTTTAATATGGAATGTGCAGTGTGAAATTTTGTTGCTGTAGCTGTAGCCTGTAGCAGTAGTCCACAGACAATGTTTCATCTGGAAAGACATTTTAAAAAATAATTGTGAGATAATTTTAGTGCTTCAGGAAAAAGAAGAGAAGAACAGTTGGGATCCGCAGTTCTTCACAAATTTGTGGTAGAATAACAATTAAAATGTGGTTTCCGACCTCAGAAAGGCTGACTAGCATAAATGACTGTTTATATTCCTTTTTTAAAATCTCATAAATTTTAGGTAAAAATGTAATGGCCCAAACAATATTTCTTTGAATTCAAAACAGACTGTTTATACAATTCAAATAACTTGCCCAAAAATTCAGAGTTAGGCAACTTTTACAAAATGGAACAATTCATTTTTCCTGGCATCAGGTCCTTGACAATTAGCATAGTCAGTCTTGGGGTCCTCTTGTCTCTTACACTCTGACTGCCAGGTGGGTGATGTGTCACATCTCAGCTTTCAGCAGGTGTAAACTGAGCTTCTTGAAGACATGTAGTTCACTTGCTTTTTCCTGTACTTTCAACACCTAGCACAACTAGCACAGCGTCTGGTACATAATAGTTGCTTCAAAAATGTTTTTAGAATGACAAAATCAATGTGTCTGCTTTAATGTCAAAGACATTATTATGATATTGAACTTTGTTGAGTATTTCCTCCTCTAAACATATATGATTTTTACTTTTAGAAAATAGTGTTAACTCTTTAGTACTTTACTAAGCAAAAGTTGGGGAAGAATGTAGGCAACATCCAGGATTACTGATGATAGCAATCCTTGCAGAAATTTTTCTCACATGAGTGTAGCTGTTAGAGGAATTAAAAAATATTTCAACTCAGTACATTATGTTGGACCTTTCTTCCTGCAAGGTATTTTGGTAAAATATCTGTTCTCCCTTACCTTATACTTTTTAATGACTTCATAGTAGTTCATGTTTTGTCTGTTTTATAATTTGTATCATTCCCCTCAGTTTTTAGATTGAACACACACACACACACACACACACACACACACACACACACACACACCTTTTCACATGTCTTACTATCTCCTTAGAATAAATTCTTATATATGAAGCTGCTACATGAAATCCTGTACATATTTTGTACAATTGTGAGGCTTAAATTAGATATTATAAAGCCTTATCATATTGCCTGGCAATAAAAGTCGCAAGGGTTTTTGATAGTACAGTTATTGTTAGTTGTTTCTATTGTCATCTTTCTCCTAGACTTTGAGCCCTAGGTAAAATGATTGCTTCAGTTAGATAAAACACCAGAAATCCCAACTCTAAGCGGCTTCAACAATAGGAAATTTATTACTCTTTGTTAAGTAATAAGAAAGATTACAAGGTCAGAGGAAGGGTGAGTCCAGAACTGGTTAATGCAGGATCTCAAGAGTATCATGAAAAGCTAGAGTCTTTCCATGTGTGCCACCTGCCATCCTCAGAGAGTCAGCTGTGTCTGCAAGTTGGTCCCAGTCGCATGAGTAGAGTGCTTATCCTGGTTCCAGGAGTCATACTTGAATGAAAAGAAGAAAAGACCAACTCTTCATAGAGAGGTTTGTATTTACGAGCAGTGAAGTCCCTCTGAAGCCCCCAGCAGATTTACACCTTTCATTTGCCTCACGTGAATAAATGGAATGGACCACTATGATTGGCTAAGATTATTATTTTTCATCATTTGTGATCATGACACACAGTAGGAAGAAAGTCCATTTCATTGAATCTATAGATTGCTTTGGGTAGCATGGACATTTTAATGATGTTTTTTCTACCAATCCATGAACATGGTATGTTCTTCCATCTGTTTATGTCTTCCTCTATCTCTTTTTTCAGTGTCCTTTAGTTTTCCGAGTACAGGTCTTTTACCTCCTTATTAAGTTTATTCCTAGGTATCTTAATTGTTTTTGGTGCAATGGTAAATGGGATTGTTTTTTTAATCTTTCTTTCTGTAAGTTCACTATTGATGTATAAAAATGCCATACATTTCTTGGCATTAATTTTGTATCCTGCTACATTGCCAAATTCATTTATTAAGTCTAATAATTTTTTGATGGAGTCTTTAGGGTTTTCTATGTACAGTATCATGTCATCTGCGAATAATGACAGTTTTACGTCTTCTTTTCCAATTTGGATACCTTTATTTCTTCTTCTTGTCTAATTGCTATGGCTAGCACTTCCAGAACTATGTCGGTCAGGAGTGGTGAAAGTGGGCGTCCCTGTCTCATTCCTTTCTTAGGTGAAATGATTTTAGTTTTTGCCCATTGAGTATGATGTTGGCTGTGGGTTTGTCATATAAAGCTTTTATTATGTTGAGGTATGATCCTTCTGTTCCCACCTTGCTGAGCATTTTTATTAAGAAAGGGTGTTGGATTTTGTCAAATGCTTTTTCTGCATCAATTGATATGACTGTGTTTTTTTTCTCTCAGTTTGTTTATGTGATGTTATCACATTTATTGATTTGCGGATCTTGTACCATCCTTGCATCCCTGGGATAAATCCTACTTGGTCATAGTGTATGACCTTTCTGATGTAGTGCTGGATCCGATTTGCTAGAATTTTGTTGAGGATTTTGGCATCTATGTTCATGAGGGATATTGGCCTGTAATTCTCTTTTATTGTGTTGTCTTTATCTGGTTTTGGTATTAGGGTAATGCTGGCTTCCAAAGCAATCTATAGATTCAATGTGGCCCCCATTAAAATACCAATGGCATACTTCAAAGACCTAGAACGAACTCTCCAAAAATTCATCTGGAATAAAAAAATGACCCCAAATAGCTGCAGCCATCCTGAGAAAGAAGAACAAAGTAGGAGGGATCTCAATACCAGATATCAGGCTGTATTACAAAGCCATTGTTCTCAAAATTGCCTGGGACTGGCACAAGAATAGACATATAGACCAATGGAATAGAATAGAGAACCCAGAAATCGACCCAGACCACTATGCTCAATTAATATTTGACAAAGGAGGCAAGAACATACAATGGAGTCAAGACCTTCTCTTCAATAAATGGTGTTGGGAAAATTGGACAGATACATGCAAAAAAAATGAAACTAGACCACCAACTTACACCATACACAAAAATAAACTCAAAATGGATAAAGGACTTAAACATAAGCTGGGAAACCATAAAAAATATTAGAGGAATCCACTGGCATTAAAATCTCAGACATATGCCGAAGCAATATCTTCACTGTTACAGCTGCTGGGGCAATGGAAACTAAAGAAAAAAATAAACAAATGGTACTACATCAAAATAAAAAGCTTCTGTACAGCAAAAGAAACCATCAACAAAAGAACAAGAAAGCCTACTGCACGGGAGAACATATTTGCCAATGTTATCACCAGTAAGGGTTTAATCTCCAACATTTACAGGGATTCATACAACTTAACAAAAGGAAGATAAACAACCCAATCAAAAAATGGGCAACAGATCTAAATAGATACTTTTCAAAAGAGGACGTAAGGAAGGCCAAGAGACATATGAAAACATGCTCAAAGTTACTAATCATGCAAGAGATGCAAATCAGGTACCATCTCACACCTGTCAGAATGGCTATCATCAACAAATCTACAAATGACAAGTGCTGGTGAGGATGCGGAGAAAAAGGAACCCTTGTGCACTGCTGGTGGGAAAGCAGACTGAAGCAGCCACTGTGGAGAACAGTATGGAGTTTCCTCAAAAAACTAAAAATGGAACTCCCATTTGACCCAGTGATCCCACTTCTAGGAATATATCCCAAGAAACTAAAAACAGCAATCAGAAAGGATATGTGCACCCCTGTGTTCATAGCAGCACAATTCACCATAGCTAAGAGTTGGAAACAGCCTAAGTACCCATCAGCAGATGAGTGGATTAAAAAACTGGTACATCTACACAATGGAATACTACGCTGCAGTAAAAAGGAAGGAATTTTTACCATTGCAACAGCATGAATGGAACTGGAGAGCATTATGCTAAGCGAAATAAGCCAGTCAGATTAAGATAAATATCACATGATCTCACTCATATATGGAATAAAATGAACAACATAAACTGATGAACAAAAACAGATCCAGAGAGAGAAAAGCATCGATCAGACCATCAAACCTCAGAGAGAAGATAGGGGAGGAAGGGGGTAAGGGGGCGAGATCAACCAAAGGACTTGTATGCATGCATATAATCATAACCGATGGACACACACACCAGGGGGGTGAGGGCATGAATGGGGAGGGGGGGAGATAAGGACACATATGTAATACCTTAATCAATAAAGAAAATAAATACAATAAAATAAAAAAATACATTTCATACCATGGCTATACGTATCACATAAATAGTTCTGTATAAGTGTATATCTCTTTATACAATTTAACATAAGTCAAACAAAACTTCTGAAAATACTTTATCTGTGATAAAACTAAATACTATTTTATTTATATTTAAATACAAGGGGTTTTTTGTTTTACAAGAATTAGGAAAGATTTAATTGGAAGTATAGGTATAAGCTGCACACGAATGTTCCAGTCTAGAACACATGAGGACACTGAGCACATACAATACACTATTAAGCTTATTCTTTTACATTGTGATTGAGTCAAGATTGAAACTACTTTTTCACCCAACTTGACATTTGAATGTAAAATAATCTTAGTGATAATTGATAGAGACAAGAATCGTCGGTGAATTCTAGGTGCAAGGAGCCAGGGGGATTATGCAAGTGCAGGAGTGCCAGGAGTTGGAAATCACTGGGAAACCTCTTGAGAGCTGCCGAGCACAGAGTATAAAAGGACAAGATAAGTAAATGCTATGTGTGATCATGGATGAATTCTGGACTGGGAAGGGAATGCTATATAGTAGAATTGGAACAGTTGATGAAACTTGAGTAAAGGATGTGCATTAGGTAATATATCAATGATAACTTACCTGATTTTAATTATTATACAGTGTTATGTAAGACAGTGTGCTTGGTATTTGGAAATACACACTGAAGTATTTATTTGAATGAGGCTATAAGGAAATACTTTTACTGCTCTTTAAGGTGTTTTTTTTTTTCCTTCTAAATTTGAGGTTATTGCACAATTAAAAGTTCAAAAATGCCAAGAGAGATTGTTTTTCAGTGGAAAAAAGGGTGTATCTGGTTCTTGAGTTCACATATACCGAATGCATAATGTGTATGTCATTGTGTTTAATCCCTTTAATATGCTGTTGGATTTGGTTTATTAGTATTTTGTTTGAAGATTTTTACACCTATATTCATAAGGAATACTGGTCTATAGTGTGTGTGTGTGTGTGTGTGTGTGCGCGCGCGCGCGCGCGTTTGTGTGTTTCTGGCATCTTTGTCTGGCTTTGATATCAGGGTTATACTGGCCTCATAGAGTGAGTTAGGAAGTGTTGCCTGCCCTTTTATTTCCTGGAAGAGTTTGAGAAGAATTAGTGTTAATTCTTCTTTAAATGTTTGGTAGAATTTATCAATGAAAGTCTCTCATCCTATACTTTTCTTGGTTGGGAGATTTTTGATTACTGATGAACCTCTTTACTTGTGTAGGTCTGTTCAGATTTTCTTATTTCTTCTTGAGTTGGTTTTGACAATTTCTGGGAATTTGTTCATTTTTTATTTCTCTACAGTTTATCTAATGTAATTTATATTGAATAATGATGCATTTCAAATATATCTCTGATTCGATTTTATGTTGTTGTATTTTACCATACAAGATAAATCCTCCATTTAACTGCCTTGCAAATCTGACTAAAATTCATTTATCATGTTGATATTTTGAGCATTCCAGTTTCTTCACATTCTTACCAATACTTGGTATTCTTCATCTTTTTTCATTTTAGTCATTCTGGTATGGATGTTCCAAGTGTTTTTATTTGGTTCTTAATTTTGAAGGTTTTAGATTGACATCTAGGAGAACATTATGATCAGTAATACGTCTGGGGTCTGTCATTTTTATTGCTTTGTATATTTGTAAAATCATTTTTAATGTCATGCTTATTTTAAATGTGGCTCAAGTCAAGTGAAAGATTGCTGATTGGAGTCAACATTTTCCCCTCAATTTTGTCTGTCATTATTGACACGTCCAAATCTGGTAGTTTTAGCTTACTTCATTTTTTTTCCTTCAAAGTTTAAATTGATTTATTTTAAGGACAACTTGTATTAACTCAGTTATATTGCAGTTTCTAATAATTGAAATTGAAAAATGTTATGCTCAATACATTCCACAAAATATACTGAAAGTTTGTAACTAAACTTGATTGAAAGAATCAGCATTTTACCAAAGATGGTAAACTTTTCATATATATTTTTGATACCTTGCTTCATAACTCTGAAATGTGCCCTTTAGCCTCTCCATCAATAAGGGGTCAAAATAACCATCATTTACCAGAAAATCAAATGAGATATCAGTGAACAAAACACATGTTCCTGGTTCATGTATGTATTCCTCTCAGATGATAGCCTCAGTAGACTGCATTATGTATTGTGCCGTTTCTTCCATGTTAAGGATATATACCACATGCTCTATGTGGTCTATTCTATTTCTTTCTGATTTTTTTTTATGCTGGTGGCAAGCCACCAAATTAACTTTATGACCCACTAATTGGTCACAACCCTCAATTTGAAAACCACTGGTTTTAACCAGTCATTATCATCTGCTGGAGATGGGGCCAGCTTTCCCAAAGCACATGGCCTCACAGAGTGGGGTGGATGTGGGAAACACAATCAGGCTTCTGTATGGAAGGAGAAAGGGGGTTAGAGGCTAGAGGTGAGATAGGCACCCAAGATTGTCTGCTGCAGGGACTGCTCCTCATTTAGGAATCTCAAGCATGTCGTGTGCTTTGAAGTCTGTGGAATTGTTTGTCTTCATCCTATTGGCTCCCAACCATTACTCTTCGTTTTTCCTGTTTGTTTAGTTTTGTCTCTTTCCTCAGATAGTTTTTCTTGTTGCTGTCGTTGTCCTTGCCTTTACATCGTCCCTTGCCCTCACTTTTGTTTCTAAGTCCCTTTTTCATTTTGCTGTTTCTCATCTATTTAGATAAAGAAAGACCATCCAGCTTCTTAAAAGCTGTAGCTCAAGAATGACCAGATTCTCAGTGAGGTCTTGGGTTTTTCTTTATGACCTTTTTCATAATTACGTTTGCTTATTAGATTTTTAAAATAAAGTATTTTAGCTGTGGCCTGGATAGTTACCAACTAGGTTATTTCTGCAACACAAAGTAGTCCTGCACCCTTCAGTCTTCAGAACAAAAACTTGTGCGCTTACTAAGTGATGATGTAATCACAAACCTGGGCACCCTGTTTACTATATTGTCTTCCTGAGAGTTTGAGGTGGTCAAGCCTCTCCTTGTTTCCTTGAGATATCTGGAAAAAGACAAGGATGCTAACTCCCAGTTTCTTATCTGGGAACAATAGGAGGATCTTCAATTTTAGAATTATGAATAACAGCAAGTATGTTATGAACTGTTCATTGTAGTAATCTGGCTTCAATTAGTCAAAAATATGTACTTTCAAATACTGCACTCCATCGCTTCTGAGATGCACATTTTCTTGCACGTTCACATCTTTGAAATCAGGATGCATCTGCCATTTAGTGGTGTCCAACAGTTGCCATGGGCCCTATGACAAATAGTGCTGTATTTTCTCTGTGAACTTGATTGTTAATCCTGGAGACGTGACTTTTGAAATTCACTGTTTTAGTCAATAAACCATCTAACAATAAAGCATTTAAGAAACTTCATAATGTTTTTCTCTCTCAAAAAAAAAATCTTTAAAAAGTTTTTAAAAGGGTGGGACTATCATCAAAGCATATAGAATGAACACCTGAAGCTTGAAAGAAAATCCCAGATACTATAGAATATTTGTCTTTTAAGAAATGCTACATTATCAAGGCTCTTGATAACATAAAGGAAAATATTGTGTGGAAAACTTGGACATCTCTGAGTAAAGACACGCTTCAGAAAAGTTGAATGTGAAGAAATTTTAGAATTACCTTAACCAGCTTAGATTGTTTATATATTTTTTTATCTATGCATGATATATGGTTATAAAACTTTCCAGATAAGTCTAAAAGAGCTCTTCTAATATTTAAAAAATAAAAATTGGAATGAATAGGAAAGCATTGTACCTTTGTTAAATAGTAGAGTTTCTTCTTAGTGGTACATAAAATAATGGTGCTTCTTATAAGCAATATTATCTTCCATTTGTTGAAACATGGGAGTTTGAATTACTGTCAAACTCTTAGTATATAGTTATAAGAAGAACTAAGTTATAAGAAGAATTAAGGGAATACACATGCAAGTGAAGATAACACTTCAGCAAAGCAGAAAGTGAATGATAGTGTGTTGCAAAGTAAGCTCCTGGAGCCAGCTTGTTAGGATGCAAATTGTCAGGCTACACCCAGAACTAGTGGTTCTCAACCTTCCTAACGCCGCGACCCTTTAATACAGTTCCTCATGTTGTGGTGACCCCCAACCATAAAATTATTTTCGTTGCTACTTCATAACTGTAATTTTGCTATGTTATGAATCGTAATGTAAATATTTGATATGCAGGATGTATTTTCATTGTTACAAACTGAACATAATTAAAGCATAGTGATTAATCACAAAAACAATATGTGATTATATATGTGTTTTCCACTGGTCTTAGGCAACCCCTGTGAAAGGGTCATTCGACCCCCAAAGGGGTCACGACCCACAGGTTGAGAACCGCTGCCCTAGACCTACTAAATCAAAAACTCTGGATGTGGGGCTCAGCAACCTGTGTTGTAACAAGCCCCCTGCAGGTGATTTTGATGGCATGCTAACGCTTGAGAGCCACTGCTCTTAGCAGGATTTTGGAAAAGGGATAAATGCTGGTGCTGTTATATTTGAGGGAAGTGTATGAGTAATTTAGAGAGAAAGAAAACACAGATTCCTTAAGTTCAGCTTAATTACCTCTGCTAACAGTGTGTTTAAAAGAAATGAAATTTACTATGCTGTGTGTTAGCCAGCTGTACAGGCAAAGTAATGGAACAGTCCGAGAATTTCATGTATTTTATTTTCAACTGATACTTGATTTTTGTCTTTTCAGCACGATGTATCCCAGACTTTACTCAAGGCAACACTGGACAGTGTTGTAGAAGAATGTGTCAGCTTTGTGGGAGTCGATATTAACATCTGTTCAGAAGTTTTGTTAAGGTGAGACAAGAATTCTGTGGATGAAGATCACAGAATCTTGAGTTTAACTGGCTGTCCAGTAGACCAAGGGGACACATGTGTGAAGTTGTCAAGTATAGAAAACCTGTGTGTTCATACAGTGCTTTAGGTAATCAGTCAGAAGGGAAGACACCATTTAAGAAAAGGATTGTGACAGTTCCCATTATCATTTTTAATACTGCAAATCTAAAGCGAAGAGCATGTGGTTGCCATTGAGCGCAGTAGTTTTGCTAATAGAATTTAAATAAGGTTAACATGGAAAGGACCTGTTTCTCACCACACGAGAGTAGATATTTTTCACTAGTTTAGTCTCTTGCATACATCTGTCAAAGTTGGCAAGAACCAAAGGATAAATTCTGAGGGTTCAAGCTATGGTTACCATATTGTTACCTTGATTCCACAAGTAACATATCAAATCTTCATGGCACTATAATCACATCTTACATACTTTGTCTTTTTTTTTCTGGGGTTATGGAGGAGCTGCGTTTTTCATAGTTTGCATTTGTTACACAAGTCTTCTGATGCAGCACAAAATGCTGGACTCTGGAAAAGATCTGGACCCTTTTCCTTTGAAAAGGATAGAGCAGAAGATACCCCTTCCATTTTGAGGTGTTGCTTTTCTACCATAGCTATAAGCATTTATAATTCCACATATGGAATTCTATAATAGAATTAAGATTCTCTTGAATAATCTTTTAATTAACATGAAGCAAACTACCTAATTATATAGTTTTCATGTTTTTATAATAACCATGATATTCATGGATAAGCACCCTTCTATAGTTCAAGTCTTTTACATAAATGAGAACAGGCTGAAAAAAAATACTGTAGTAAATGCAAGTGTAGCTATTACAACTTCTGCTGTTACCTCATCTTGTAGGCTAAACAGGAAGAGGCAAAATTGCAACTTGACTCAGAAAGATAAGGAATGTGAATACTGTAGAAATACTGAGGGGAACAGTCCTCTTTTTTGCACGGGTGTTAACCAGTGTACCAACATCTTTATGGTTCTACTAGTTTTGTCATTGTTTTGCATTCTGTTCATCTTCCCTCCTCTTGGACAACTCTTTTTTTCTCCGTCTTTCAGTTTAATTCCCTTTTTTTATTAATTAAACTTAGAGACATATGACAATGTGTAATCAATTGCAATTTTTTAATGATACAAATGTTTTATATCATGGTCTTTTCAGATGAGAGCTTTTCCTTTAAGTACTCTTGGAACTGTTATTTCTCATTTTGTTTATTTTTCTAGGCATATTGCAGGACTCAATGCCAACCGAGCCAAAAATATTATTGAATGGCGAGAGGAAAATGGGCCCTTCATCAACCGAGAACAACTGAAGAAAGTGAAAGGACTGGGGCCAAAATCTTTTCAGCAGTGTGCTGGCTTCATCAGAATTAACCAGGATTATATTCGAAAATTGTGCAGGTGATTATTAATGTGTACACTTTAAAAATATATATATATATTATTGATATCAGAGAGGAAGGGAGAGAGAGACAAATAGCAATGATGGGAGAGATTCATTGATTGGCTGCCTCCTACTCGCCCCACATGGGGGATCAAGCCCACAACCCAGACATGTGTCCTGACTGGGAATTAAACCTGTGACCTCCTGGTTCATAGGTCGACGCTCAACCACTGAGCCACGCAGGCTAACGTGTAACTTTTGATTCTGTTATCAACCTCCTTTCTTACTGTTACCCATCCTACTCACTGGCATGAATTCTACGTGTCTATTTCTTCACTCAACATGTGTTGACTGTTTAATGTTTGCTCGGCACTGGGAATACAGCAGTGAAAAAAATCAACAAATTCCCTCTTTTTATGGAGTTAAATTTTAATATGTGAGACAGACAATAAATAAACTAGAAAAACAATATCAGCTATAGTAAGTGTTATAAAAATTAGAGAGGTACAACATTATCTTGGGAAGCAGCACAACTGCTTTATATGAGTTATTCATTGAAAAGTTATATGAGCCAAATTTTGAATAAAATTAAGGAGCCATGTCCTGGCTGGGGTATTCAGTGGTTAGAGCATTGGCCTGTACATGAAAGGGTCTTTCTTGGTTTGATTCCTGGTCAAGGGCACATACCTTGGTTGGCTCTCTGCTTCCGGTTGGGGTCACATGCGGGAGGCAACCAGTTGATGTCTCTCTCTCACATCATGCTTCTCTCTCTCTCTCTCTCTCTCTCTCTCTCTCTCTCTCTCTCTCTCTTCCTCTTTCCCACTCTCTTTGAAAAGCAATGGAAAAATATCCTCCTTAGAGAATTAACAATAAAAAAATTTAAAAAGCAAGAAATTAAGAAGCCAGGAGCCAGCCATACAAGGAAAAGTAAATAGTACGTGCACAAGGCGGGCCCAGTGTTGGTGTATTCAGGAAACTCGGGCCAGTGTGACTGGAGCATCCTAAGTGGGAAGGACTGGTAGAAGGTGAAGTGACAAAGAGGACTTCACAATGGCCAGTTCATATTAGCAGCTGTTGTCCTGAGCATGGTTAGGCTTCCTCATTCCCTCTATCTCTGAAAACTGACCAAAGCATTAATTATCTGTTCTGTTGATAAAGAGCTAATTTTTGCTTTCTAATTCTGTTAACATAAAAGCAAAGAAATTGGGTAAACTTCTTAGCATCATTTATGAAATAATAGCTTTTATGTATTTTCTACCTTGGGACCACCTGGTTCATTTATTTTTTTTTCTTTGGCAAAATTATAGCAAAAGTAATATGGACAAATAATCTTTATTTTGGAAAAGACTAAGGGAAAACCAGCCCCAGTGGATAGTACAATACAATGTAAATCTGTACTAACTAAACAATTTGTTTTTGTTGTAGAAATACATAGACCAGAATAGAGTCTGAAATCTATAACACACACATGGAATTTAGTTTATAATAAAGGTGATGTTTCAAATAGTGGGTAAAATGATTAGTTATCAAATAAATGGTTTTATGACAACTGGCAGGAATTTGGTATGTGTAGGGGAAAGTCGTTCCACCTCATACCCTATATCCAGATAAATTCCAGTTGGATCATAGACTTAAATGGAAAATATGAAACTCTAAATGTGCCAGAAGCAAACATGCGTAAATTATGCAGAACATTGGAGTGGTGGAAGTTCTTTCTAAGTAGACCACAAAACCTAGAAGCCAGAAATGGGAAAAAAACAAAAAGAGGATAAAATAATCACATATTTCTTAGTTTATGTTTTTTGAACACTTGGTTAGAAAATTCATACAGTAAAAACAGAAGAAAATGTAAAGGGCAATCTCTTATTTTAAAATAGTTTCTTATAATGCTTTCTAAAAATAAAATTTTATTTATATCAGCTTATATATATGTTATTTTAAAATGCATATAGAAGAGATCATTCTACACAACTACTTGAAACTTGCTTTATTTGTTTCAGTAATATATCTTGGATCTCTTTCCAAATATTACTTATAGATTTATATCATTTTTTAATAATGTCTGCATAGTATTCAATTTATGGATGGGCTGTAGTTTAATAAGTGTCCGTTTGGTGAACATTTGTTTTAAAACTTTCCATTTTTTCAACTAATTATGAAGTACTTGAAGATTCATGACTATTGTATCTTTTTAAAAATATATATATATTTTTATTGATTTCAGAGAGGAAGGGCGAGGGAGAGATAGAAACATCAAAGATGATAGAGAATTATTGATTGGCTGTCGCCTGCATGCCCCACACTGGGGATTGAGCACACAACCCGGACATGTGATCTCCTGGTTCATAGATCGACGCTCAACCACTGAGCTACGTTGATCGGGCTGTTGTATCTTCCTGATAGGTTATACCTTTATTCAGAATGGAATTTTCTATCTCATTGAATATTTTTTGCTTGGAAATCTATTTTGTTTGCTGTCTATGTTGCTATATTTGCCTTTTGGAACATGCTTGATATACTTTCAAATTTTACTGGCAATTAATTTCTGTAACTCATGTAAACACATATATTTGATGGTTTTGCTCAATTATTTATTAATGTAATCAAATGTATTTATTGCTTTGTTTGGACTTAATTTTCCATCCTCTATTTTCTCTTCATCATGCTTTTTCTTATTTTCCTTTTATGCTGTTCATTGGATTTCCCACTTAACAAGTTTTCTCCTTGTTTTCCACCTCATTTTTTATCTCCCCTTAGTGATTTCATGTTGAATATATTTTATTCTTCTGGGAATTGTATTTGAAGTTAATTTGGACTGACCTCTGGTGTCTCTGTCCTTCTGAAGAAAACCAGAACCTTAGGGTCTTTCCCAACCTTCTACTTTTCCTCTACATCCTGGGGTGAGATGACCTGGGATTTTAGTTTCAGACTGTCCTTTTGTATGTTACTCATGAGAAATTATCTAACTTAGTAAGTTCATACGGTTTTTGTTCTTATTGTTTCTTGTAGCCCACATTAACATTTTTTTTTTGAACTCATTGTATTTGCTGGAATCCTTTTCAGAGAGGATATATTATGTGGGTTACACTTTATTTCTTACATGTCTGAAAATGATTTTAAATAAATGCTAGTTTGGCTGGGTATATGTTCTAGATTCAAAATTATTTTCTCTTAAAACTTAAGATATTGCACCATTGTGTTCTGGCTTCTGCTGTTTGTCAGTGAGAAATTTGATACTGATCAGATTCTAGTTCGTATTGAAGAAATCTGTTTTATTTTTCTCTTTTGATTTATGAAATCATATTCTAAAGCTTCTCTACACTGTGTCAAATATGAGTCTTTTTCAATTTATCCTATTTTGTACTCAGTAGGTTCTTTTAATTTGAGGATTTGTATTTTTCCTCTGCTCTCGGAAATCAACTTTTCCTTCTCCTTTCCCTCCTTCTTATTTATTTCTCTCCATTCTCTTTTCTCTTCTGGAATGCCAGTTATACAGGCTGAATTAGATAAGAATGTTTTTGGCTTTAGGTAACAGAAAATCCTTTTGACAGTGTTTAAACAAATAAGTGGTAATTTCTGTGAAGTGAATGGTCAGAATCTGGTTGCTGTTTGTGTATGGCAGAGAAATAAATAAGCACATTTTTAATGAGTGCTTCTTTTCTTTTCTTTTCTACCCAACCCTCACCGTGTCCCCCACCCCTTGTTTCAAATGCTTACAGTAGTCAGCACACTGAATCTGCAGGCTCAAGTCAGAGAGTTGCCGTGACATCTCCAGCAGGTGTTGAGGTCACAAGTGAGAAGCCGGGCAAGAAGAAGAGCAAAACCGCAGCGAATGTTGTACTGAAGCCAGATCCTTTGGACCAAACTTGTATTCATCCGGAGTCGTATAACATAGCCATGAGGTAAGTCTGAGGCCCATGTGAGAATTCTCCATGCCCAGTGTAAGTTCTCTACAGCAAATGGCCTTTGTTTTGGTATAATGGAGACTTTAAATATATGACCATGTTTAACATGACAACATTTTTCAGAAGTTCCGCATTGCTGAGTTATGTGGCACATTATTTTATTTCAGTGAGGAATGAAACCATTATTCCTGGAGCAGTGTCAAGCCAATAAACCCTGGTACTAATGGGGAAGTGTGTGTAATGGAAATTGCATGGCACTCTCTCTGTTTGTTTTGGAAATTAACAAGACACAAATGACTAGCACCTGGCTTAAAGCTCATGCTTATCTAAAGATAAAGCCCTTTTGAAAGTAAACAGCCAACACTCAGATTTCTTAAGAAATATTGCCCAGCTTGGTTATTACAGACTCTCAGAAATGATGTACTTTTAAAGAGCATACATTAACACAGAATGATATGGGGGTGGAGAGTGGGGTAAGGCATTAAAAGAAAAAACTTTTACTATCACATTCGATTAGTTCAACAAATTTTAGTTCAGAAACAGTGACTTGCTACATAACAATAGTTTGTTTTTAGTGAGTTAAGTGACCATGGGCTTAAAAATAGTGAATACTTTAACTTTGGTTGACTCCAAAGTGAAATTTTTAAACTTATTTTGACATAACTGATGTTTGATAAATGTAATTGGTTTGCTTTCTTTAAAAAATGTTTAAAATTATAGGCTATATAACGCATTGTAAAGAACTTAGAAAATAGAACAAAAGCAGTAAAAAATATTTTATCAAACATCAAAACAGTGGTACTTGTTTTTCTCCCATCATTTTATTATGAATTTTAAACATACACAAAAGTTAAACATTTTTTTTACAAAGAATTCCTATATACCCACACCTAGATTTTATAGTTTATCATGCCTGTTTTTCTACTTATCTATCCATCTATTTGTCCATCAGTCCATCTTATTCTTTTATTTATTTTAAGAGCAAGTTTCAGATATCAATATACTTTAACTAATGCTTCAGCATGCATATTATTAACTAGAATTCTATCATTCTTAGCAGTGTTTGTGCGTGTGTGTGTGTGTGTGTGTGTGTGTGTGTGTGTGTGTGTTTGAGGTAAAATTCACACAGTTAAATTGCAAGTGGACGTTAGCTGAATTTTAGCAAATAAATAGTTGTAGCTGTGTAACCCAAACCACTATCAAGATAAAAAAAAAAATTGCCATTGTCCTAAAAGGTTCCCTTGTACCTCTTCCCAGACAATCTCTGCCCCAGCCTGTAAGAGCTAACCACATGTTCTGACTTTTCTCTGCCAGCGATTAGTTTGCCTCTTCTAGAACTTCTTATAAACAATACCATGAATCTGCCACAGTTTATTCCCCTTATTAAAGGAAATTTGCCCACTTCCACTGTTGTTATTGACATTTGTTTCCATTTATCTTGGAAAAATACTTAGGACAGGATTTTCCGGATCATAAGGTAGATGAATGTTTCGTTTTCTTTAACTTCCAGACTTTACTGCAATGTAGTTGTACCATTTCACACTCCCACCAGTAATTCTTAAAGAGTTCTGGTTACTTGGTAGTTTGGCCATCACTTGATGTTAGTCTTTTTAATTTTAGCCATCCTAGTGTGTGTGTAGTAGTATTTCTTGGTGGGTTTGATTTGCAATTCCCAGATGATATTGAGCACTTTCTCATGTACTTGTTAGCCATTTGTATATCTTCCTTTGTGAACTATCTGTTCATATCATTTAGCCATTTTCCAATTGAGTTGTTTTTCTTTGTATTATTGAGTTGTGGGAGTTTTAAAAATATTTTTGGAATCAGTCGAATGTATGCTTCACATTTTGTCCTGGTTTCGGGCTTACCTTTTTATTTTTTTGTTGGTATCTTTTTATGAGCAGTTTTGTTTTAATTTTGATGTTTTATTTAGCAATTTTTAAATAGTTGTTACTGCTTTTTAAGTCTAGTGTAAGAAACCTTTGCCTACCTTAGGTCATGAATGTATTTAGTATTTTCCTCTAAAAGCTTGATGGCTTTAGCTTTTACATTTAGATCATCTGAAATTACATTTTGTGTATGCTTGAAGTAGGGGTTAAGGCTCATTTTCCTTCTTCATTATGAACCTTGTTATTCCAGCACCATCGTTGAAAAACAGCAACAACAAAACTTGCCTTACCGATTGCTTTGGTGACTTTGTTGAAAATCAAATGACTGTCTTGCGTGGGTGGGCCTGTTTCTGGCTCTCTGTTCTGTTTCATTGATCTGTTTCTTAATACCACACTATCTTGATTACTGTAACTTTAAGGTAAGTTTTCAAGTCAGATAGTATAAGTCATTTAACTTATGGGGGTACAATTTCTCTTCCCTTGACCAGTGCCGAAAGAGAAAGAGAGTGAACCGGTTATTTAAGTAGAGGCGCTTGGGATTGAGAAAGAAATGAGAGACAAGACACATAAATAGAAAAAGCTGGGTCTGGGTGGGCTTCTGCCCTCTGATGGAGGGACAGACAGGCGGCCCAGCATCGGAATCACATGTTTAATTTATACCCAAATACCAGGAAGTTACATCAGTTCTGGGCGGGGCCGTCTGGTGGGCCTGATGAGCAGTCTCTGCTCCACCTCAGGGCCCCTCCCACAGGGCGGGGCCAGTCAGAGGGAGGAGAGTCCTATTCATTTCTAGTGCTTGGCTGGATCTATGTCTCAAAAACCCACTCCCCAGTACCTGGGCTGCAAAGATAAGAGAATGCTAAGAACACATCGCCATTTTGGTTAGATGTGTAACCAAGGCTCGGCTCTGCCAGTCACCTTGGGTTCAGCTGACAATATTTTAAGAAGCATGCCCATGTGTCTTCCCTGGCAGGGGGCCGTCTACATTAACTTTGTTCTTGTTAAATATTACTCCGAATATTCTAGGTTATTTGTGTTTTACTATAAATTTTAGAATGAGATTGTCAACGTTCATTAAAAAACAAAACAAAAAAAATCTGGTGGGATTATGATTATGATTCATTGACTCTATAGGTGAATTTAGGGATAGTTGATATCATCCTAATATTAAGTCTTTTTACCCCAAGTTTATTATGTCTTTCTATTTATTTAGGTCTTTCATTTCTCTCCACAATGTTTTTTAGTTTCCAGTTGCAGGTCTTGCATATAATTTATTAAATGTATTTATATTTTTCAACACTACTGTAAATGGAATTTTTAAATTTTGCTGCTAATAGTAAAAAGACAATCTTTATAGTAACTTTGTATCCTGCTTCCTTGCTAAATTCATTTACTAGTTCTAGTAGATGTTTGTAGATTCTTTAAGTTTTCCTATATAAGCAATTACGTTGTCAGCAAGTAGATAAAATCTTTACTTTTTATTTTTAATCATCAGGCTTTTTATTTATTTTTCCTGCCTATTGCAATGGTCAGCACCATCAGTACTGTGTTGATTAGGAATGGTGAGAGTGGACATCCTTGTCATGCTCTGAATCGTTCAGCACATGTTCTGATTTTATTAATATAAAAAATTTGTGGTCTCACATTATAACAGCGGTTCTCAACCTGTGGGTTGTGACCCCTTTGGCGGTCGAACGACCTTTCACAGGGGTCACCTAAGACCGTCCTGCATATCAGATATTTATATTACGATTCATAACAGTAGCAACATTACAGTTATGAAGTAGCAACGAAAATAATTTTATGGTTGGGTCACATGAGGAACTGTATTTAAAGAGCCAGAAGGTTGAGAACCACTGCATTATAGTAATTGTATTTTTAGGGTTTGTTGTTTCTGAAGATGGTTTTTTCTATTTTCTTTCTGATATAAGCACAATTTTTTGTTTCTGAATATTTCTTTTTTTAAAGGCTAAATCGTGTGATTGAATTGTAATTTAGTAATAGTAGTACTAGTAGTGATCTTTATGGTGGATTCCTAGAAGTGAAATAACTCTGCCAAAGGGTTTGAAAGTTTATGTGACTCTTGCTATACATTGCCAAGTAACATACTGATTTATAATGCCACCAGCCATGTTCAAGCCTGAGAAATCTTTAATTTCTCCAGTCAGACAGGACTTTTCTGCCAATTTTCACATGAGCCAGTTTCTGCTTGTGGAGCATAAAAGCCCTACCAGTGACTTCACCCCTTTATATGCTTCCTTTGGGAGTAGCCTTGTCTCTCAGAAGCAGGGTACTTGTACCGTTTCATGAGAAATTTCTTCTACACAAAGACAAAACTGGTAATTTATCTAATTAAGCTTACCATCCTCATTATCCACTTTGGAACTATGGTAGTAATTTCTGGCTTTCAGGTATACTTAGTGTAGACATCTCTCAACATAGGTAATTCATACTTCCTGTGGTGTTACATAAGTATCTTCCTAGAGAACAAAAGGCCATTAGGGATATTAGGTCATTGGTTGGCCTTCAGTGTTGTGAAGGTCAGTTCTATTGCAGTAGGTTTCAATTTTAGTTATAACAGAAAGCCAATAAAAACATGAATGACTTTAATGCCATCCTACCTATAATGTCACTCTCAGAAACACACCAACATCTGAAGCCATTAAGTCTTTTTATTTTTTTAGATATAGTCTTCTCTCTTACATTCACATTATAGAAAATTGAGATGATATTTTGTAACCTAAGTTAGTCATTTTAAAAAAGTATCTCTCTCTCGTTTTACTATTTTTGTTGTTTATAAGGACTTACATGTAGGGATTACCTATTAAATGTTGAAGTGGTTTGTTATATGGCCTGAATTTTTTTCTAGTTTACCTTTTATTTCTACTTGTAATACTGTGTTTTTGAAATAGATGTTTAATTTTTAAGAAGTAAACTTTTTACTCTTTCTCTTGCTTTTATTCAAATTGGTATTCTCTTAAGATCAATTCATTGATCTTCCCTTCTTTTCCCAGATTTTTTATGGTTTTATTTTTTACTCTATGAGTTTTATTTTTTTAAATGTGTTTTTATTGATTTTAGAGAGACAGGAAGGGAGAGGGAGAGGGAGAGAGATAGAAACATTGATGAGAGATCTATTGGCTATCTCCTACATGCCCCCTACTGGGGATCAAGCCTGCAACACGGGCATGTGCCCTGACCAGGAATTGATCTGATGACCTCTTAGTTCCTGGGTCGATACTCAGCCATTGAGCCATACCAGCTGGGCTATGAGTTTTATTGCTTATGATGTTGTTCATCATTTAGAATGTACAAAGCACTGTGGTAAGACCTGAAGAATATAACAATGAATAGAGGTGATTTATGTTCTCAAGGGGCCTTCCGTAATAGGGTAAAACTTACCGATAATCATAGTAGAAATCAATAATTAGTAAGTGCTGTTTAAGTGAGCACAAAGATTGTTCAGAGGAGAAAGAGATTATTTCTAGACAAGGGCATGTTATAAGGTTTCATGCAGGATGGCACATTTGGACAGGTCTTTTAAAGATTTCAACCAGTAGGAATTGGAAAACAGATGCTTAAAGGGTTAGGGAAAGGAAAATATAGTTCTGGTCAGGTTTGGGGAGTAGTTAATAGTCAAATGAAAACAAACACTCATTGAATACTTCTCATTACCAGGCACTTTAGAAGCATTATCTTGTTTAAACCTCACAGCAATCTTGTAAGGTTGGTACTATTATTATTCCCACTTCTTTAGGTATTCTACAGAATCTCAGCTGGGTAGAGTAAGTTGTCTAAGATAACTCAGCTGATGGAAACACGATTTGAACCACATCTATGATACTCCAAAGCCTGAGCTTTTAACTAGGTCACACTTAGAAAGCTGTTTTGGAGCCACATTTAGATGTAATCATATTGGTCCTTCAGATTAAGGGTATCACACCCTTAAAGACAGAATGTGTTCAGCACAGAAAAAATGAGAGCATTGTAACTTGTGTGTGCCTCTTAAGGGAAAAAAAAGAGGAAGAAAGGAACAAGTATCTGGAATATGTTGGCTTTGAGTGTTATTCTCTCTCATCACATGGCTGAAATTAGACTCTGCCTTTCCTCTGGAGAAAACATTACCCCTCCCATAAAGGAAGCTTTGCCTATTTATTTTATTAAAGGATCTGTAGGAAATGGATGCTTCCCTTAGAGTGTGCAGAATTTTATGCTGTTTTGCTGCAGATGTGATGTTTCCTGAATTTTGCACTAAAAAGAATTCCCTTTCATTATGTGTTTTAGAATGAAATGTGTGCATTTCAAAATAAGCAGCTTGATGGTGATCATATTTGGTATCTTCTCATTTTAGGAGAGGAACTACTATAGAGCAAAAATAGCATATTCATACTAGTGATGTGCCCATCCCTGCCAAAGATGTTTTTAAGAGAGAGAAAAAGAGAGAGTTGAGTAATAGTGCAAGGTCCTGAAAAACATATCAAAGAATCCATATTATAGAAGGTATAAGGAGAACATGGGGTTAAGAAACCTACTTTTACTACAGTCAGATTTTCCTTCAATAGTCCTTTGAAGCTATTTTGTGCTAAATCTCTTTTACTTGTTTCAGGATCTTCTCACATTTACGTGAGTACTTTACTAAGAAAATTCAAAGCTACCTTACAATCCCCTTCCTTAGATTATCTCCATATCTTTACTTATTCTGCCCCATCCTTCCTAAGCTACCCTTCCATCTCGTGATTCTGTTTTCCCCCCACCTTCACTCCTCACAGGTTGCTGCCGAGGACTCAACCTTGACATTGTCTTGGTCTCTCTGTGTTGTTGCCTCACCTCGAGATATTTGGGGAGTGGGGTAGGAGGTGATGACAGCTAAATGAATAAGGTTTAGCTTTGTAAAGTTTTATGACTCTTGTATTGTTAATGTCTCCACCACTTACTCCTTTCCTTTTGTCCCACAGGCATATTATTGTGGTGGTCTCCCCTTTCTCCATTCCCTAAGAGCTAAAAGCAGCACCGCCTTTTATCTTATTGTCCCCAGCACTTCTATCTCCTTGCTTCTTCTTTTCATTGCCAAACTTCTCGGAAGAATAACCCGCCTCTAATCCTTACTGCTTGCTTCCTCCCAGTCCCTTACAGATTGGCTTCTCTCCGCATCACGCTTCTGAAAGTCCTTTTTCAACTAGTCATCTCCTGTTGTCAAAACCAGAGGCCTCTTTCTGTCCTTAAACCACTTACTCATTCTGCCACATTTGACACCATCAGCTTACTGACCTTCCATGACTTTTGTTTTCATTTTCTACCTTCTCTGAGTTCTCTTCTTCTCTGGCCCTTTACATATAGATATTCTTTGAGTTTTTTTTACCTTTGCTACCTTCTCCTCTTGTCCCGCAGGCTCCCTGGGATGATCTTATCCACTCACAGGACATCTTTATCTCGCACTTCTCCACTGATAATTCCAACCCTACATTTCAACATCTCTAGTCCAGATCTTTCTCCTAAACTCTAGCTCTCTCTTTCTATTTGCCTGCAAGAGATTTTTTCATGATTATATTAGCAAATCAAACTCAATATATCGAAAGTAAAACTTGTTTCCTCCTTTTATCCCTTCCTTTGTAACTCCCTCTTCTTCTCCTCCCATCAAGTGAAAGATGATGATGACTGAGACTAAGATGATGTGGAAGAGCTGGTGAGAAGTGGTCAGATTCACCAGCACCACACAAAAACTAGGCAGACAAACAAAGAACTTGGTCTTTCTCTCTCGTCCCATATGAATGGTTAATAGCACTACTGCCTTTCCATTAACTGGGCTAAAGTGGACAGAATCACTCATTTATTCATTAAGCATATACCTTCTGGATTCCTGCTGTATTCAAATACTGTTCTGCAACCTTGGAATACATTCAAAGATCCCTGCTCTCAAGGACAGGACAGTAAACAATCAGCATAATAAATGAGCTGTGTAAAATAATAAAGGTGATAAGTGATATGGGAAAAAGAGAAAGAGCAGATGAATGGAGATTAGGATTTATCAGAAGTATGGGTAAGAGCTTGCAAACTTAAATAGAACAATCAGGGTAGGTCTCATTGACAAGGTGACATTTGAGTGAAGCCTTGGTGGAGGTAAAGGGGTTAGCTGTGCAGACATCCTGGGAAGAGTGGTCCAGGAAGAGGGATCAGACAGTGTAAAGGCTGTAATGTGGAAGCAGGACTGCCGTGTTCAGGGAATAGCAGGGAGGCCAGTGTGCTAGAGCCTAGTGAGCAAGGAAGTGGAAAATAGGAAATTAGGCCAAAAGGACTTTGGGAGGTTATGTTAGGGACTTGGCCTTAATTCTGAGTGATTTGGGAGCCATAGCAGGATTTTATGCTGAAGAGTGGCATGCTGTGACTTACATGTCAAAAGGATTCTGTTGTCTGCTGTGTTGAGACTAGATGATAAGGTGCAATTTCTACTATTGACTAGTGGTCTAAGCAGGGAGACCAGTTAGACTAATTGAGTAATCAAGTGAAAGATGATGATGACTGAGACTAAGATGATAGTGGAAGAGCTGGTGAGAAGTGGTCAGATTCTGGCTATATTTTTAAAGCAGAGCCAATGTGATTTACTGACAGATTGGATGAAAGGTATGAAAGATAGTAACTGTGGGTATGAATGGCAAAGGTAATATGAATACCAGAGACACTAGAAGACGAAGTGAAACTCATTGTAATGGAGGGAAATGGGGATGAAAGAAGTTAAGGAACTAAACTTTGATCACTCCCCTGGTGATCTCTTCTAGTCTCGTGGCTTTAAAGACTTTCATAAGCACATGACTCTTAAATTCATGTCCTCCACGCCATCCACTCTTCCACACTCCAGACTGGTGCATCCAACTGCCTATTTGACATCTCAGACCTAACATGCCTTAAACTGAACTCCAGGTCTTCCTCAACATCTTGTTCTAACTATGGCTTTTCTTATCTCAGATGATGCCGATTCATTCTTTCTGTTTTTCAGTCCAAAAGCCTTGAAGTTATTCTTGACCTTATGAGATACCCCTGTCTAGAGATGACCCCTTTATCCTGTGAACAACTCTGTGTTTCACAGAAGCACTTACTAATTATTGATCTTATTATGGTTATTGGTAACTTTTATCCTCCCTATTTTGGAAGGCTCCTTGAGGACATAAATCACCTCTATTCATTTTTGTATTCTTCAGGCCCTATTGCACTGTTTTGCTCATTCTAAGTGATGAATAAAGTTGCCAACAACAAAATACATTGGCTAAAAAATGAAACCATAAAGAATATAAGAAAATATGGGGAACATTGAATTGACCTTAGAAATCAAGGATCTTAAGGGACGACTGATCTATATATATAAAAGCCTAAGCGACTGAATGGCCAGTCGAATGGTTGAACGGTTGCTGTGATGCACAATGACCACCAGGGTTCAGATGCTCAACACACAGGATCGACCTCTCCTCCCCCTCCTCAACCCCCCCCCCCCCCTCCCAAACACACACATCTGGATTGGGCCTGCAGGGATTGGGTTGAAACCAGCTATCTGACATCCCCCAAGAGGTCCTGCATTGCGAGAGGGCACAGGCCAGGCCAAGGGACCCCATCAGTGCACCGGGCCTCTAGTCTTATATAAAAGCGAGAAAAGGAATAATAGATTTAAAATTTTGTAATTAAAAAGCTTCTTCCACTTTACCCCACTTATTCATAATAGACTTGGATTACGAAAAGGAATATTGTGGTTAAAGTAAAGCTGTGAGCCTCTCTAATTGTCCTTGTTCCTGCAAAATAAATAATGCACCTGAAATTTTTATACAAGATTTGCTAGGCTAGTTGGTTATAATTGTAGGCTGTAAGCTACAGAACAGGGACTTTATGAATCTGGTTTATTCTATCCCCATCACCGAATACAGACTGATATGGCAATATTTGTTTAATGAAAGAATAAACAACAGCAGTAGAAAGGGTAAAGATGGCTACGTAGAAGAACGCCGAGGAAAAGCGACTACTCAGGAATTGGCAATTTTAAGTGTCAAGGAGCAAAATGAAATGTCTAGCTTTACTTCAACCTAAATATTTTTTCTGTAGTCTAAAATGGCTGAGGTCATTGCAGTTGTGTAAGCAGAACTGTTGATAGAACATCTAGATCATTATTTCTGCTGGTGCCTGTCCCACCTGTTGAGTGAGTAATTCTTTCAGAATCCCTTGTGGATTGAAGGGATTTGAGGACCTCCCCACATTGAATCTCATGCTCCACAGAGTATTGTGTTCAGAACCCGGCCTTCCTAGTTTTTATAGACTAGAAACAGAGACAGACCATGAAAGAGGATCACTTACCATTTGTTGTCATCAGCCAGACATTGTCATGGTGTCCCCATGCGTGAGTGATTTCATTGTGTTGGGTAATATGGACTAGGAGTAAAATTGCTGCTAAATATTATGAGTAAAATGAAGCCCAGAAACTGTTTAGGGGTTGCTTTTCCCCCACGCCTCTTCTGTTTTTGTCCTCCCATCTCGGTTGATCAAGAGATCCAAAAGCAAGTATCCGATTTCCCCTTTTCCTTGAATAAGGTGCCAGGAGGTAATGCTTTGTGCTGCAGATTATGCTGATTTGTACATGTCACAGTGAGACCTGGCACTTTCCCAAAGAATCTGCTGCATTGAGAATTTGATTCACTCCAGGTAGTTAAGCCTGAAAGTTATGTTCTTGATTCAACTTGAAAAATGCCAGGAAATTTAATGTCAAGACTGTCACTCAGCACTCATTTTGATAAAGCATTAGCTAGTATTTAATTGTTATTTCCATTTCAGCCATTAGGGAGAAATTTTAAAAGACCAGTTTCTAGAATTGGTTAGCAGCCTGTGTGTAGCAGGACTGTGACATGCAATACCTTTCTAGTGGACTAGGGAAATGTTTACCAAGGAGTGATTTGTGTCAATATCTGTACTATAATAGTAGTACTATGGTATTCCCTTTATTACTGATGATGTACCTATTACTGAACCTTATAATCAATGTTGAAAAGTATGTTTTCAGAGAGTAAACAATCATTAATGCAAAATACAGGTCTGGGACAGAAGAATCACATAACCCAACCAAATATTTACTTGGAGAAGTAAGAATCTTCTGTACAAAAACCAAGCAATGTTTATTCTTCATTTATAAAAATATTGTGTCGGATTTTTAAGAGCAGAAGTTGGTCAGAGGGTACAAACTTGCAGTTGTAAGGTGAGTGAGTTCTGAGCGTATTATGGACAGCATGGTGAATACAGCTACTAATACTGTATTATATACTTTAAAGTTAGTGAGTAGATCTTAAATGTTCTTACCACAAAAATGGCAATTATGAGGCCTGATGAAAGTGTTTGCTAATGTTGTGGTGATAATCATTTTGCAGTTACATAAGTATATTATCTTGAAATTATACTGTCAATTATATCTCAGTAAGGCTTGGGGAGGGAGGGAGGAAACCCACACACACAAAAAGTAGAATTAACCCAGCAGATACACAAGGGCTCTTTGATGAGATAGAAGGACCTATCTGATGCTCATGGATTAAAAGCAGTTGGAGCAATAAGGGGGGAGGCCCTGTAGAGGTATTCCCTTGCTCTCTGCCATGCACGTGCATTAAGTCCAGCCGGATAGGGCTGTTGGGCCCTGCTGAAGTCTGTTTCTTTCCTGTTCAAGGATTTAGCGTCTCCAAACTCTTCTTTTTGAATCGCTTTCAGGGGTTTTATCACGTTCTTTCCAACCTCAGCTTTCTGCCCAGCAAGAAAGGTTTTCTAGCTGCTAAGCAGCTATAATGCAAGAAGTTTAGATTGTTTTTATTTTAAAACAAAACAGCAGCAGTAGAGCAATGACATTCACAGATTTAATATTCATAGTTTCGACTGTCACCCGGAAGGCCAATGACTTGTAATTTTTTTACGGGGTAAGTCATTTAGCCTACTGAGTGTGTCTAGCTCACCTCCTCCCACGTCTAAAATTTACTGCAGCTTTACTCTGCATTCTCACGCCAACTAACTTCTGCAATGGTAAAAACATGCTTCTTTGTGGGAACCTTGCCTGAAAAGAAACCCAACTACAAATGCTGTAAAATAAATAAAGATATAAAGATTAAGTTAACAGACCTAAGAAATTACTAGTATTTGCAAATTTGAAAGATCTTAATTTTTCTGTTCTTGCCTCACAAAAGTTGGCAGCATTCAGACATGAAAATTACGGCAGAATGATTGCTGGCTTTTGATTAGCAATATCTTAGGATGTGTATCAATAGTGACCTACATTAACTTCTATGGAGCTATGATTAGACAATATTAGATTGCCTTTTCATAAAGGAACATAACATCGTAAAAGAGAGGTCAAACCTAAAATCTACACATGATAAATAGATGAATTATTGAAAGGGATTTTTTTTTTCTTGTTAGTAGTTAAAACTCAAACATCTTACTGTAATTCCCAGGAAGTTAACATTCATCATATTTTCCAAAGTGCATTCACAAAGAGAAAAATGATGAAAGAGAATCTACCCACTGGAGAATCATATGATCAGACTGTGGGTTTCTTAGGAATTGATTGTTATATCAAATGTCTCACACGCCATTCCCAACACACCCCCCACACGAAGTGTGGGGCAGGGCTGATAGAAGATACCAGGAAGAATCCTGAGTCTTTGCTGTGGGTAGATAGAACCCATAGTAAAGGGCTGTTTCCCAGGGGAGAAAGCCCTGTATCAGGAGAGTGCCAGCCTGCCTGGCTGCAGATCATGCCTGTTTGATCTGGGAGAGTTGTTTAACCTCCCTGTACCTCAGTTTCCTTGTCTGTTAAATGAGGATAGTACATATCTCATGGGATTACCTGAGTCAATATCTATTGAATTCTTAGCACCTGGAACAATAAGCTTATTGGTGTTGCTGTTATTTTTGTTGTGGTTGAGAAGGGGCTGTCAAGCCAAGCCATAAAAGAAAAGTAGGGAGATGGGTGGCTTATGACTGGTAGTCTCCCGGGGGTGGGGTTGGGGGTGGGGGTGGGGTTAATCATGAGATCTGGATATCATTGAGGTCATTTAACATTGTTAATGAACATTAACACTGGGTCTTGGACCTGTCTTTCCTACATGCCCGGAGCAGCCGTCCGTCAGTTCCCGGGGGAGGAAGAGTGAGGAGTTGCCGGACGGCCAGCCATAAGGTTGTGCTTGCCTCAGTCCTTCCATCTCCAAAGTATCTGCCCTGCTCTTCTCTTCCCCAGGTTTAGATCATTCAGTCTGGAGCCTGAAACGCAGTAGGATATCGACTTAGTCTCCCATTATCTCCCTCCTCCCTGCCTCCTTCCTGTCCCCAGTCTAGCTATGCATTTCAATCTTAGCCTGTCTTTTGACTCTCTGTGTGACCATAAGCAAATTACTTTGACCTTAATTGCCTACTCTTTAAATGGAATAAAAATGGTTCTGCCCATTCAGAGGACAACCAGGGAATTTATGGAAATGGCAGATGTTAAGCATTTTCCAGTTCCATGAAAAGAGGATTCCTTGGCCAGATAGATAGAATCCATAGGAAAAGGGCTGTTTCGAGGGAGATTGTCCTTTACCCTAAAACATGGGCTTTATCCCGTCGGAGCTGTTTAATTTTAACTCTACCATCTCCAGCCTGTATGTTTTTGAATACTACTTTTTAATTTGCCCTTCTCTTTCAAATATTCACAGGCACTAATATATGTTATGGCTTTACAGCCAGTAAATTAAATTATATGAATTCTAAACAGTGTTTTTGAACTGTTAGAGAGTCTGCAGCCTTTGAAACCACTAACTTAATTTTTTCCAACTCTTATTCAGTGACTCAAACAGAGCCAAACCTTTTCCTTTTGAATTTGGTTTTAAAAATAATAAATTGCTCCCAGGCAGTGGTCCTGGGTGCCAGATTTTTATCTGGGATCTAAATCTTCTGTCTGCATTGAAAATCACCCACAGAAAAGGGGTAAGGAGTGCTAATGATGATGTTATATATGACAACTTTTACCTTAGCTACGACCTGTGGTCTCAGCTGTGTAACTTTGGGCAGGTCACTTAATCTGAGTTTTGATTCCCTTATCTGAAAACCTACAGCCACAATAAACTTTTGAGAGAATGAAATCATCTTTATGAACACTTTCAAAGGATCTATTTACCTGCATGTAAAATCCTACCTCTAAAAGAGCAGGTGTAAGTGGGAGATTATTTATTCCAGCATAGTCATTGTTTAAAAGTAGGCTACAAGCTCATTCAGGGCAAAGGCTCTGTTACCAAACGTTCAGTCTTCTTCTCCACAGTAAATACTTAATGAGGAAGCTGGATGTGTGATTCTTTTTTTCCTTTTTTTCTTTTTTGCCCTTTATTATATAGGATTTTATTGGGGTGACATTAATCTACATGAACATATAGGTTACATGTGAGGATTAATAATTTATAAAATCTGTATATAGGACCATGTGCCCACCACCCAAAGTCAAATCTCCTGTCACCTCATATTAGGACCCCTTTCTTCCCCCACACCCCTCCCTCTGGCAACCACCACACTGCTGTTTGTGTACGTAAGTTTCAGTTTTATATCCCACCTATGAGTTAAATCACATAGTTCTTAGCTTTCTCTGTTTGACTTATTTCACTTCGCATAATGTTCTCAAGGTCCATCCATGTTGTAAATTACGCTATTTCATTGTTTCTTATGGCCGTGTAGTACTTCATTGTGTACATATACCACATCTGCTTTATGTGATTCTAAATTATCCTCCAGGGCGTCAGCATTTTATCACATTCCGTTGAAGACCTTAATTTCAGCAAATCTTTTATCATTTGAGGTTGTGTGGTGTGTGTTTAAAATGGCCAGACTCAGTGGGAGCAGGATGATCAAACCAAGTGATATTGAGTTGTTGGGATACTTTTGGTTCTTTTCATGGGGTCAGGGATGTTTTTAAAAATGTGGAAAACTGATTTTCTTTTGTTACTTATAAATTAATTTCTAAGGCAATTCCTGAAACAGGATTTTAGAAATCTTCAGATGCAACCACAGCATTTCAGTAATGATGCCTTCTCATTTTTATATACTTGACTCATTTAAATGTATATGTATATACATTTGGGTTTTTTAAATGATAATTTTAATTGTTATAATCATAATTTTAATTAAGTTATAATCACACAGTATATCATACCTGGTTCTGAAATAGGAAAAGCTGCATCAAAATCAGTGCTACTTATTCTCTGTGATATCGGTTATTTCATTGGTCTTAGATATTTTCTTTGATGGAACTATACAAGCAATGTCTTCAACTATATTTCTAAAGAGAGCATCCTAAATCTTTTAACTGACTTTTTATTTTTACAAATTTAATTTTTCTGGTCTAAATTGCTAAAATAGAATAGTTTTCTAAGGATATGTTCTCTTACATACAACTAATGTAACATGCATCAATTATCCAGTTTCTGTGCATGCACACCAGACCTTTCAAAAAGAAGGAATAGTAAATTCTTCCGAAGTTAGAAGCAGGTAACAGTCTGGTACTTATAAACTGAGTCTTTTGGAAGACAAACTGCATTCCTTAGGCTAATCCTTTTCAGCTCCTCCCGTCTTGTTGTTGTTGTTTTTATTCTTAGATGCAGGAGGTGCCCCCAAAGTCTCCAAATGCTGCCAAGCCAGTGGCGCTGAAAATGCCCCGCTGCAGCCCAGATAGCTGCATGCCGTTTGAAACTGTACTCTCAGATCAGAATCTGTGAGGGCTTGGGAAACAGCCGCACTGCCCTTTCTGAAAGGGTTACTTATTTTTTTTTTTTTTAATTCATCTGCAATAAGTTTTCAAAAGCCAGTCAGCTGTAAGTTCTTGTGAAAAATGACTTGCTGTAACTTTCTGTGGTTGATTAAGTGCTAAGAAAAGCAATTTAAATATTATCCTCACTTACCTACCAGCTTCTACAGCACAGTAGGTGTTCTGGGGCCTCTCTATGAATGCACTCTACTTGAATTCACCATTACTCATGAATTTTGCACCAGCAAAGGTTTTTAAGGATTCTGGCCCAGTCCAGGGTCTCAGTTTAACAAAGAGGTTAGAAGTTTGAAACAATTCATTGATGATGATTACAGTGCAATTCACGTTGCTGCCCCTTTGATTTGACTGCTGAGAGGTGGGTAAAGCCAGGGCTGCCTTTTATCTAATTGTGTGCTGCTACCTGCTAACCTGTATCAATTCTCCTGCAGATGCTACAAAAGAAATAGCAGGTTTTTCTCCTTTGCCATGTTGGAATTTATAGTCAGTCTTTAATATTAAGTGCAGCAGATTTAAAAATATATAGTATCTGTGGTTTTTAGTGTAACAAACTATCACTGCATTTTCAGTTGCGTTCCAGCGCTTACTCTACAGTCACAGTTAGGAAGGGGAGGTTTTCTCCTAGAACAGGGGTGGGCAACCTTTGTGTGAGTGCGTGCCAAAACCAGCAAAATCTCTGACTCAAAATTCTTCTGCGTGCTAACCCTAACTTTTTGAGAACATGTTATGCCTACTTGATATCTCTTAAGGTGTACATGTGTGAAGAACCTTGAAGAAATAATAAAATTCATTCGAGTGACAAAACCACAGTATATGATGATGAAAAAATACATTTATTTTTTAATGTACACATGTACACTGATAGTCCGAAAGAAAACTTTATGACTCCGTTTGATATTATCAGTGGGACTTTTGCTGCTGCATCACTGATGATGAGATTTTACATCAGGTTTATATTTCGTGACTTTCAGAGATATGCACGAGCTACTACTTTCATCCATCAGGCTACTCCTATTACGAGACTTAACAAAATTCATCACTGAGGACAAAGATTCACAAGCGTATGTGGATGAAACCAAAACACTGGTCGGATCTAGGAAGGCAGGGAGAGTTAAGGCAAAGACATAGAAATTGCTCTTCCCCTCTCGCGTCAATCCATGTCTATGGTCTTTAAGATAACTTGTTATGTAAAATTATTTATTTATCTAAGACGCACCTACACGGAATTTATCTGAAAAATAAAAAAGTCAATATTAAGAAAAAAATTGTAAATGGAAGATTATAAGAGAGGGTTTCGCGTGCCAGCAAAAGTTACTGGCGTGCTATGTTTGGCACGCATGCCAGGGGTTGCCCACCCCTGTCCTAGAATAAGCTTTCTTTTTACATCATTGAATGTCTACCTGTATTACATATCATGACCTGCTTTATCTGTACCTTTTTATTTCTAAAATGACTGTGCTCTTGGAATTTAACGTTTTGTTTATTGATGTAATGACTTAAAAGCTGAGTAAAACTAATGGATAAAAATAAACAAGCAACAAAAATCTCTCTTAAAAGTGTTAAGAGTGGCTAGACAGCTAGAAGCCTTTGCCCTTGCAGCATGTTCTTTGTGGAGTTATAAATCCTGTGAGTTTGGCCTACACATATGGGCTAATATTAGGCCGGTTTTAAAGTGATGGTGTTGCATCACCGCGGTTCTTCTGTGCTCTGTGGGGTATCACGTTGCTTTAATGTAATGAGCCAAGCCCTGGGCTCCTGAGCTTTTCTTCTCCATGCTGGAAATGATTACATAAAACTGAATGGCTATATCTGAACTCCTGTGAGTCTTGAGAATTTCTTATTCTTCAGGAAAAAAACCTTACAAAGACTTTTATTCTTTGAGTGCATTTGTAACAAGTTTCTGTTGAAAATGTCAGTGATTTTAGGTTCTCTGGCATTCTGTTTGAAAACAGGCATGCTCTCTGCGGCAAGCTCTGTATTTTAACTTTGTGCAGATGTATGTGAAAAGAACATGATGTGCTCATTTGTTGCACTTATGCTACTTTCTTACTTTAAGTAAGATGGGTGAAATTACATATTAAATAAAAACAGCAGCGCAGACAGCGCTCCTTAGCAAACTGAAATGCCTTCCAGGGACAGTGGAGAAAATGAGACTCTGACTTTCATAACTCACTGAATTGTGAAAGATTGTCTACTGAAATGCATTTATATAACAACTTCTTTGTGGGATTTATCAATATTAACAGTCTAATGTTTAAAACTAGTCTGCCATTAAGTTGTGCCGGTGAAATGTTACCAAAAGTATTGTATTTTATAGCTTAACCAAATATTGCCATTTAATTTTTGACATAACTGCAGTTATAAACAGATACACATGGATTTGTATGGCATGAAACTCCATTTAGTGAAAATAGCTGTGTGTCCTTAGGAAAATTATTTAACCTCCCTGAACCTCAGTTGTCCTTTTCTGTATGACATGTCTGTCTTTTAGGATTATTGTCAGGATTAAATAAGAACATCTACCAAGCACTAACATAATGCTTCACGCATAGTTATCAGTACATGTCCATTTACATTCTGTGTCCAAGCGTCATAAAGCACATTGTATTTTTATTTGGTACTTCTGAGCCAGAAAGGACTTTGTACTGAGTATTACATACTCAGTTCTAAATGAAACTTTGTATCGGATATTCCTGATCACACTCAGTTCTAGGGTGAAAATTCAGAATATGTAGAATAAATTTTTTTAGGATATTTAAAGAACACATGTTTGAGTGACTACTGAGCATAAAACATCGTTTTCTGTCATTCACGGTCAGACGTATTTGCAATCCAATAAGGTAGAGGTCATTCTGAATGCTATTCCCAGTTCATTCTGTAGTTCTTCTCCCTTGTGTTTGCTATGTTCCTTTCACTGCAGTCCTGTTGTAACTTTAAAAAGTTTTCACACGCCGAAACCGGTTTGGCTCAGTGGATAGAGCGTCGGCCTGCGGACTGAGGGGTCCCAGGTTTGATTCCGGTCAAGGGCATGTACCTGGGCTGCGGGCACATCCCCAGTGGGAGATGTGCAGGGGGCGGCTGATCGATGTTTCTCTCCCATTGATGTTTCTAACTCTCTATCTCTCTCCCTTCCTCTCTGTAAAAAATCAATAAAATATATTTAAAAAAAAAAAAGTTTTCACAATTAAAAAGCATTTGACTTTGTTCCATAGGCATTTAAAAATAGGTCTGATCAATACAAAGCATTAGCTAGGAGCACAATTTGGTCGTTTTTTTAATTGATTTCGTTACCAGTGCCCTCGGGCTTAGTGTGTGAGAATGAAATATGCATTCAGGTTAAAGAGACCAACCTTCTTTGTACATCTGCAACCACTATAAACGGAATTCTTTCAATGGCAGTGACTTTGGTAGACATTAGTTACACACAACAACTTTAAGCCTCCCAAGCCAGTATTTCTGTTTTGGGAAGTTTCTGCCGTTTAGTTACTTGTACTAATAATAAGATGCTATTCAAGGTTATAGATTTACTGCTCATGAATATACTTTTTTGGCACTTTAACAGTTGATTGTAGGCCAGCGTCTTGGGGATTTGAAAGATGTTCTGGTAAATACCAGGGAAGCCTGCTCAGCAGGGCATGTATTATTTAGAAAGTTGAGCAAGGAAGTTGGCTGTGGGCAGAGGTTGTCATGTATCATCTGCCCCATCAGTCAAAGCTCCAGCAGCTGTTCCCTGTCACCAGGGCCCATATGTGCTACTGCCCATCCATCAGCACCAACAGACACTGGTTGCCTCTCTGGTGGGCTGGGGAAGCCATGGACACACAAATAGTGGGTAGCTCACTGGCCACCAATTTGGATGGAAGCTCATTTCTGAAAAAGGAGACCAGGCACCGACTCCTTGGTCTTTCATTAGGTCATTAACCAAAATACATTGTCAAGAGAATTAATTAGATTTTAGAGAATCTGTTTTTGACCAAAAATATGGCTTTCAAAATGTAGGAGGGTTGCACATTTGAACCCAAAGAGGCACATTAGTGAAATGAGAGATGAGAGAGTTTACTCCAGCAGATATAAGATTACCAGTACCAGATTATCACCAAAGAGGCCTTTCTGGTTGAACACAACTATGCAAAAAAGACTGGAAATCACAAATATTCCTTTTGCAACAACCTGCAAAATGGCATAGGACCCAATTCTGATCATAGACAAGCCTCCAACATTTTCCTATTTCCCATCTTGTATTCCAGAGACATCCTAAGAGGAAAGGATTTGACGGCATTAGTATCACTGTCTGATTACTGTGTTGACATTTTTAAAGTGCCATTAATCATAGGAAATGAAACTTAATGATGTAGAACAGCGATTTTCAACCGGTGTGCCACAAGAGGCACACTGGTGCGCCACAAGAATTTTTAAGACATGCAATACCTGACTATTTAGTCAGCAGCACTGACCTCTTTTCCCTTAGATTGTCAAATGAAAAAATAACAATAGCCAACATAATAGCTGGCTGGTGTGAATGAATCAAAGTTATTCCTATTTTTTTTTTTGGTCAGATCAGCAAAAAATAGAATATATTTTTTGGTGTGTTGTAGAATTTTAGTAATTTGTTTAGGTGCTCTTTTGAGATGAAAAGGTTGAAAATCACCAATGTAAAAAAATACCCAGCCAAAGAATATCAAGAAAGTGAGCTACAGCTCAATATTCAGATGAAATTTAAGTGAAATGCAGCTTAACTCTTTATTATCTTTTTGTCTTAACTTATTATTGAACTCCAAAAGCTAAGTAATTGATAGGTCGCTATTCAAGCAAGAGAATGGCAAACATAGTAAAGGGAAATTGAGAAAGGCAGATACTTTTATTTTGTAAATATTGCAGCTATCTAATCTAATAAAAAGAGAAACATGCAAATTGACCATAACTTGGCTACGCACCAAGCCACACCCACCAGCCAATCAGAGCGACTATATGCAAATTAACCCAACCAAGATGGCGGCCGGCAGCCATGGAGCTGGAGCAAGCAGGAGGCTTGGTTGCCCCAGCGATGGAGGAAGCCAAGCTTCCCGCCTGCCCTGGCCGGCTGTGGCCTCTCCTGCCTCCTCAGCAGCGCTGAGGATGTCTGACTGCAGCTTAGGCCTGGTCCCCGCTGGCAAGTGGACATCCCCCGCGGGCTCCTGGGCTGACAGAGGGATGTCTGATTGCCAGCTTAGGCCCGATACCCCGGGGAGCGGGCCTAAGCCAGCAGGTGGACATCCCCCGAGGGGTCCCAGACTGTGAGAGGGCACAGGCCAGGCTGAGGGACCCCCTCGAGTGCACAAATTTTTGTGCACCGGGCCTCTAGCCCTATATAATGAGGTAATATGCAAATTAACCCTCACACCCTCACAAGGTGGCTGCCTACAACCAGGCTGGCAGGGGGGTTAATGAACAACCAAATGATTGAACAAGTAGGCTGCGTGGGGCGACCAGGCCAACAGGGGTGTTAATGAGGGACGACCAGATGACTGAACAGAAGGCTGCATGGGGCGGCCAGGCCAGTGGGGAGGGCAGTCAGAGGTGACCAGGCCTGCAAGGGAGGGCAGTTGGGGGCAACTGGGCCGGCACGCAGAGGCAGTGAGGGGCATTCGGGCCGGCGGGGGGGGTGGGGGAGTGGACACTTGGGAGCAACCAGGCAGGCAGGCAGGTGAGTGATTAGGAGCCAGCGGTCCAGGATTGGGAGAGGGATGTCCGACTGCCGGTTTAGGCATGATCCCTGGGATTAAACCTAAACCGTCAGTCGGACATGCCCTAAGGGGTCCTGGATTGGAGAGGGTGCAGGCTGGGCTGAGGGGATGCCCCTCCCCGCCCACTGCAGTGCACGAATTTTGTGCACTGCTCCTCTAGTATAATTATAAAGCTTATAAAGATAATGTTCATCTTAAGCCTATATAATTGCAGTCTGTCTTTTCATTGCTTCCATTTTTCTCTGTTGATGCTGAATATACTTAGTGTACTGATTTTATTTTATTTATTTATTTTTAAATAGATTTTATTGATTTTTTACAGAGAGGAAGGGAGAGGGATAGAGAGTTAGAAACATCGATGAGAGAGAAACATCAACCAGCTGCTTCCCACATACCTCCTACTGGTGATGTGCCCGCAACCAAGGTACATGCCCTTGACCGGAATCGAACCTGGGACCCTTCAGTCCGTAGACCGACGCTCTATCCACTGAGCCAAACCAGTTAGGGCTAGTGGACTGATTTTAATTAATTCATGTGAGGCTTGCCTGTTGATGGCATTTGAGAATTACTAAGCTGGTGGTATGCTTGCACAGGTAACACAAGTACAAAGCAATGGTATGGCACCTGACTAGAGTAATGCATTTGTCAAAAGCTGGCAGTGCTTGTTGGGGGATTTTGATGGATTTTTATATCATCAATTCATTGTTGATATAAAATAATTTAAATTCAAATAAGTTTTCTTAACTGAAATTTTAGGAATCATGAGGTAAGTATAGGTATCCTTATTCAGCAAACACATATGACACTAAACTCTAAAGAACATTACACTGTAAAATGTTTCTGACCTGGAGATGCTTCGTTGGAAAATAGTACAAGAACCTAAATCCATCCTTTCCCTTCCCTTTCCTTTCTTTCTGTTTTTTTTTTTTTTTTCCAAGCCAGATCATGTATTATATCATGGACACATAGTAGGTTTTCAATAAAGACTGATAGATTATTATATGGATCTGAGATGACTGAATTTTAGGATGGCCTGTATAAGGAAATTGGAAAATAAGTAATATTATTAATAAGTGTTGGTCTCCCCCCCCCCCCCCTTGCAGGTTTTTATCCTTCATTGGAGGAACACTGTGTGAAATTGGGAAGCCTGAAATGCAACAAAAAATAAAGTCATTCCTTGAAAAGGAAGGAATAGAGAAACTTGCAGAAAGATTACAAACAACAGTGCCCTCTTTACAGATCATCATAGATGGTCTCAGCCAGCCTGAAAGCTTTGACTTTCGAACAGGTAAGCAGTTGAACTTGCACAGTAGCGCCTTTCATTTGCATAGCTCACGGTAGGCCCTGTGGCCCTCACAACAGTCCTGTGCCATAGGCAGAACAGATGTTCTCCTCCCATTCTACTCATGAGAAAGCTAAGGCATGGCCTTCCTTCAGAGTCACTTCCGTTAGGTAGTAGCCAGAGCCAGAGCTAGCAGCTGGGTCTCCAGATTCCTCGTTCCCTGCGTCCTGTTTACATGCATCATACATGAGCTGCTGTGTGCGTGGAGGCTCACAGTTTTCATCTTCCTTTCCTAAACGGTTTTTATCTCATAGGAACCAGAAGTCCAAAGTAAGGCATTCAGTTCACAAACTAAAAAGTGAATCTTCCTAAATTACAGCCTTCCAAGTTCCTGGATTCTGTGTCAATGAACACACTGAACAAATAAGATACTATCTCTCTGTTGATTTTTCCTTCTAATTAAAAGTGCTCTCAGCTTTCAGCACAGGTAGATGGTGACGGAAGTATGACAGCCAGAGTTGTTGAGAGCAGTGACCCGGTGAGAAAGAATTAAGGTATCAATTTCCCAAGGAAATTTGAGTAGGAAGCCCTGAGATCTGAATGAATCTGCACTTGTCTCATAACCAGTTTTATGGTGCCATGTTGAGGGCTTGGCTCTTTTCATTCTTTGTTAGGCTGCGTTGGGGTGATGGGACATGCTTCTTTGAAAAAGTTTAAGGGAATTTAAAAACACCACCAGCAAGCTCATTATAATTTTACCTCAACTTTTCAGTAAGCTTGAAATTAATTTTTTTTAAGTTGGAGAAAAGTAAAATAAAACATAGAGTAAGATCTGTGCCCAAAATGTAGGAGCCGACACGCCTGAGCAGTCCATCCAAAGCGTCGTTTAGCAGGAATACGAAGTAGTGCAGTGGTTCTCCAACAGGCGGGACCGGAGGGTGGTGTGCCTAGGTTGGCAGATGTTTTACTGTCCATCTTTGTTTTTCTGTCTCGGGGTTGATGCCTCTGTTATTGTGGTTACACGGTAGGCTCAGGGCAAAGATCAACTCTTAAATTACATAGTTCAGTTAAATAGCCAGCAGCCAAGTAGAGATCCTCACCTGGTGATGCCCGTAGTTGAGCCGAAACCCGATGCATGTAGGCTTATCAGTTACTGCAGTTTTTGTCATTATGTCAAGTGAAATTTCAAATAAATCTCATCTCGATTTTCTCCAGAGGATTTCTCTTCTTTTATTTATTTATTTATTTATTTATTTTTTAATATATTTTATTGATTTCCTACAGAGAAGAAGGGAGAGGGATAGAGAGTTAGAAACATCGATGAGAGAGAACATCGATCAGCTGCCTCCTGCACACTCCCTACTGGGTATGTGTCTGCAACCAAGGTACGTGCCCTTGACCGGAATCGAACCTGGGACCTTTGAGTCCGCAGGCCGACGCTCTATCCATTGAGCCAAACCGGTTAGGGCGGATTTCTCTTCTTGATGCACCATTCTTTTCTGATACTCATCCTGTCTTCTGTGTTCTCAGTGACACAGTTTTATGACATTAGCACTCTGGTTGCTAGTCAGTTTCCATAATTGGGTTCATCCTAAGCAGCCTTGTGACAGGACTGAATATATGTACCTTGCCAATCAAAGTGTTAAAGATTGCTGGTACATGGTGGATTTTCTGATTTCTCAGTGGCCCAGGCTATCTTCAGGAGCATATCAGGTAGTTCCTGACTGCTTTTCCATGCAAAATTAAACCAAGCAGCTGATCAGGAACCCCTGGGGAATCTGTACCAGCTGGACCTCTATGAGAAAAAAAAGGGGGGAAAGACTTTTCAAGCATAAAAACAATCCCTATGGGGCCTCGGAAAACATCTTGCCTCTGACCCTGATCCATGACTTAGTTTCACTTTGCTTGGACACAGTCAATGCCCAGCATAATATATTTATTACATTAGAGTAGGTTTCTGCTTTGGCATCAAGTGAAATTCTACAGAATCAGTTCCAGTGTTAGCATATTCCTACTTTTATGAGATTTGAGGTTTAAAGAAGGCTTTTGTTTTACAGGAAGAAGGTGAGTTTGTAAAAAAAATCTTGATTTCAATGTGGTTGGGCTGGGGAAGGGGAACAGAGAGGTGACCAGTTGTTAATACAAATGTAAAGGATCGCTTCAACAAGTAATCAGGATAAAGCCAGCAGCTGTGGAGGAAAAGGAAATGGAATGGGTGGAGGGAAAATGAGGTCTCAGTGAAAGGAGATCCAAGCACAGAATGTGTTCTTTGTTACTAGAATCAACATTCAGTAATCCTAGGAAAGGGGGCCAAGAAGAGCATGGATAAATGGAATCCAGAGATAATCCAAGCGCCCCACTTAAACTGTTGGTTCTAACCTTCTCCCTTATAAAACCTTTGTTATTGTTTTGTTCTAATGAGAGCCATACTGATTCCTTGCATGTTTTATGCCCACCTTTTGGGGGATAGTATTATTAGTGAACAGAAGGTTGTACACCGCGGTGAGCAAGAAAAGAGGGCTGGGAGGACCTTGAACAGAGACCTACACGTCTTCACCTTCGTGTCCCTAGCACCCAGCAGTGCCTGGCAAGGAGATAATAATAGGAGTTAATAAATGTTTGATGAATTAATCCATAAATTTTGATTGGATAAGTACATTCAAAATGAATAGATACTGATTCCTGAGCTCCAGATTTCTTGGGGAGAAGTGAGACAAAAGAACATTTGAATTTCATCTATATTTGACCAAATGTTGGTGTACTTTTTACCACCTTTAAAAAGTGTGAGGATTCAGGCAGTGGGTAAAATCTCCCAACCTTCAGTCTCCAAGGGTCTGACTTTCTCGGTGTGTGTGATTCAGCCTTGTGTGTTCATTGGGCACAATTATTTTCTAATCACCTCATAAAGAGGAAATTAAGAGTCAGTCCTTAAGTGGAGTGCCAGTGTTCACATGTTAACGAGATAGAGTTTGAGGAAAGTGTTTGAGTAAATTTTCTTGACTTATTTCTACTGTGTGAATGCTGTTCCTCCAACTAGGATGCATTTTCTCCGAAGGCAGGCCAGAGTCCAGCTCCTTTTGTGTCACCCCTGATTGCTTAATACTGGTCTGGGCACATAAGTGAGATGTAGTAAATGCTTACTCATTTGTGTTGTGTCTAGGAAGTGCAGAACCTTCTTATTAAACTAGATGTCTTTGTTCCCCTTTCCTTGCAGATTTCAGTCAACCGGATTTCAAGAGAAGCATAGTCTGCTTGCAAGATCTGCAGGTTGGGACAATTCTTACAGGCAAAGTTGAGAATGCCACTTTGTTTGGCATTTTTGTGGATATAGGAGTGGGGATAACAGGGTTGATTCCCATACGAAATGTAACAGAAGCAAAGCTTTCTAAAACAAAGAGGAGAAGGAGTCTTGGATTGGGCCCTGGAGAAAGGGTGGAAGTCCAAGTACTCAACATTGACGTCCCCCGATCTCGGATCACTCTGGACCTCATCCGGGTGTTGTGAGTGTCCCACTGAAGGCCAACCACTTTATTTCTTCATTTCTACTGATTGGCAATAACAAGTCAGAATGTTTCTGACTTCTAAATAGCAGAAGTCACTTAATATAAGAAGTATTTTCCAAACACTTTCCTAATTTTTCTTTCTGAATACATAGAAAACCAATAGTTTGATTTCTTTTCACCTTAAAGAAAACAATAGGTGTCCATATGTGGCTTTATATAGTAATGATTTTCTGACCAAAATTTTATTTTTTGTAATTCACCTTTGACTCCTTTTGCATTTTGTATAAGAGATATTTCACTTCCAGTTGCCAACTTGCCTTGCTGGACTTGTATGGAATTGTCTTTTTTATTTGAATTATGCATTTTTAACTCACTTTATATAGATTTTTAAAAATCAGACTTTTGGGATTTGATTTGTGATTTTTTTTTTCTTGCCAAGCAAACTGAAAACATATCAGTAAAAAATATGTGTGTGTGTCTGTAACCACCAAGTGTATGGCTCAGAACATTTCTCAGAAGAACATATGGATTAGTGACTTCAATAAAATTTTGCGTCAGTGACCTGGTTTTTGCAATGTTGTTTCAGTGAGTGACCAGGAGTCATTTTGATTACAGAAGGTGTGGCACACACTTTTACAAATTTCATGTAAACCAACTGTGCTTTGGGGGAAGAGGGAAGCCTTTGGGGATTTGAAGAATGACTCTCTGTTTGACTTAGCATAGAAGGGTACAGTCTCTCTAAAGCATTAGGATTAAGCTTCAGATTGGGAAAGAAATGGCCTTCCTGAAGATTGAATATAGACCATGTGTGAAAGGAAAGAAAGGCTAGTATATAGATAAAGCAGGTGACTCTGCATTTTTACTCAGGGGAGATGGGAAGTATTGGCGTGCCCATTCGGGGTAGAAATGACGTAAATGGAGCCCACGCTGGATTGTGTCGGGCATTCAGGGTGCTGTGGTTGGTTTGCCTTATGGAGTCACTTGCACGGCTAAATGGGTTGCTGGTTTTCTCCCTGTGTAAGCAGTAGAGGATGGTCACTAAAGACAGTGATGGATCCTGCTCTTTTGCCTGAAACAGCCCTGGTAAACACTTACAGTCCTGGCATAATTTTTAATAGTGCCTCTTTTTATTTGCGAAGTGCCCCATTTTGGATAATAAGTCATATGACCACCTTAGTAAATCCCTTACAAAGTGGTAAATCGGGCTATGTTTATTGATGATTCTGCCTGAAAAGTCTCTTTTTGGATTGCTTCTGTTTTTCTCATTGAAATATAAAGGAGACTAAAGATGGAGGGGGCAGGGAAAGTTGGAGGTTTGAGAAGAAAGGGAAAGATAAGAAAAGGATAAGAGAGTGAAAAGCCTATGGAAATAGGGTATGATTTCTGGATGGTATTAAATGTTCCACTTCAGGTTAGTGATCAATTGAAGGTAGGATCAGTCAGCTTGGTTATATATTTTCTTCAGTCACATCAGCTGCATGGGCACATGTCCTGATTATGTGAAGAGGTAGATCAGATTTGAGAGTTTGCCAAATGAGTTCAATATAGAAGGGCAGGGGAGTTGAGGGCATGTGGACAAAGAAAGTATTGACCATGGAAATTAAGCTCAATAAGAAGAAAAGCAACAGTAAGGGGAGGGTGGGGGGGCAGTGAAAAAGTATAGGATTAATGGATTGTAGGTCCTCGTGGAGTTGGAGGAATGTTAGAGTGGGATTAATACAGGGCATAATGAGTGGGGAAAGTAGTCAAAAGTAGGATGCTGAACTTTGAAATTACAGTTTTTTGGTATTGCAGTTTTGAGTAATTACAGAGTGTAAGGAATGATCAGTCATGGGGATAAGCAGGAGAGGTGGGGGACAAGGATAATACCATTAAAGAAGAGGAAGCCAAATGACAGTTTAAGGGAGGATTATGTGGCTAATGAGGATTTTAGGAGGCTGTCGCAGAAGTGCAGCTGTAAAATAATGGTGGCTTGGACCGGAATGGTAGTGATCAAAGTGGTGAGAAGTGGTGGGATTGTGGATATAGTTGGGAGGTGAAAATAGAGTTAAACAGAATTTCCTGGAGTATTGGACATAAGATGTGCGACACCGGTATCTAGGATGGTTTTTAGCCTGAGCAACCAGGAGGATGAAATTGTTGTCTGCTGACATGGGAAGGAGGCTGTGGGAGGACAGTTTTGGGGAAGGAGTTCATTCTGAACAGGTTAAATTGAGATACTCATTAGACAGCTAAGTGGAGATGCCAAGTAGACAGTTGGCTATTTCCGTCTGAAGTTCAGTGGAGAGGACTGGGCTGGAAATATAAGTTGATAGTCACGATCATGCGACTACTTGCAGCCCTGGGATAGAATAAGATCACCAATGGAATGAGTGGGACATGAAGTACAGAAGGGACCCAAGTACTGCGTTGTTGAAAAGCCAAGATCCTTGGGTATAAGTTCTTTGAACATCTCTATGCTGGTAGGGGCAGTAAGTTTGTCTTATCCTGGCAGGGCCTGCTAGATGCCTGTTCAGAATTCTCCCCTTCTTCCTCACTATGAGAATTCTGATTTGAGGACAGCCATAATGTAACTAATGGACATGCATGTGGCCATGTGATATAGTCCTGGCCAGTGAGTATAAGCAAAAGGCATAGGGTGGGATTCCAAGAAAGCTGGCAAAGGTGGAGCAGTCAGGCTCAGCTCTCATACTTCTCTTTTCCTTTACCCTTGTCCTCCTTCCTGCCTGGAATGCAGACAGACTGCTGGGAGTGCGGGAGGTCAGACAGTGACCAGCGCTCAACAGTGCCTGCTGGGCAGATAGAAAGTCCTTGAGTCCATCTTGCATTGTGGAGTCGCTAAGGCAAGTCCTGAACTGCCTATTCTGCACTTCACATTATGGGTGAAAACAAAAGCTTCATCCACTTAAAAGCTATGGGAGGAGGAGGGTGCTACAGCAAAGGGTATTTCCTAATGACATTTGTGTGGTGCCCAGCTGTGCTCCTCTCCCTCCCCCAGCACATAGCAACATTTCTAGCAGGTGATAGACAGTAAGTGTTGATTGATTAGATGAATAAATACTGAATAAAAGTTCAATAAAATGGTTGAATATAAAATAAATGTTCAAAAAAATCTACAATTATTCTTCATCATGTTAGTCAATATGATGGAATAAAAGTTCCTATTTATTACAACATATTATAAATATCTAGAAATAACCTAACAAGCAATATACAAGATCTATATGCAGAAGAATGATAAAACTTTGCTAATGAGTGTTAAAGTAACAGCAGAATACATTAATGTATTCCGTGTTCCTGGATTGGAAGACATGGTACAATTCTCCAAAAATTATTATATACATCTAGTTTTGCCAAAATTCCAGTCATTTTAATTGGCTTTGCTTTTGTTTGTATGTTTGTTTGTTTATTTTAACTTAAAATTATAAATAAAATTTATTTAGAAGAGTATGTGAAAAAGTCAATACTTAAAAGAATAATTTGGTTGAATAGTATGGGGGAATTTGTCCTACCAGATAATAAATTATATTCAAAAACTTAATAGGAATAGACAAACAGAAGAGTGGAATAAACAATTCAAAATCAATAGGAATTCATGTTAAAAGTGGTAAAATCATATTGCCATACTACGTACAAAAATAAATTCCAGATGGGTTAAATATAAATAACATTTTTAAACAACAACAAGCCATCAACGAGGCATGGTATGGAATGCAAGAAGAAATAGAGGAGACAGGCCTATAGACCTCAATTTCCATTTAGAAAACATTTATTCCACCTACTATGAGACCCTATGCCAGCTGCTGAGAATGAAAGATTAATCTGATATCTTTTGAGGACGTCTATAGCCTAGAGGAATTGGAATTTCAGCTGCAGCAAAGGATATTGGAAGTTTAAAATCAAGGACATTTTGGGGCTAAACCTGGCTACTATCTACTTCACAATATGGTGTCATCCCATCTCCTTGACACCACAAGATTCCTTGGAATGTTTGGTTTTAGGTTAATGGAGTGCTTGGTTTTAGGTTAATGGAGTGCTCGTGTTGAGTGTCTATACATCTGACCCTGACCTCAGAATTAGCACTTGTGTTAAAATTAGAGATGGAAAGAAGGGACAGGATGGAAAAACCAAAGATATATTTAGCCAATATTTTCATTTTGGCTTCCTGCCTAAAATCAGTCATAACGAGTTGGATTTAAATAACAGATCATGAAGAACTCCTGAATGACTGGGCTCATTGCCAAGGCTGCCTGTTCCACAGGAAGAAAGATATAGGTTTCTTCCCACTCGTTTTATATGGTGAGGATGATTCTGTGCGTGAAGGCTGGGGTTATTATTTAGGGGGAGAGTGGGATAAGCAGACTCTGATCCTGTCATCACTAAAAATTACCTTTTTGGAAATTAATTTAAAAACCACCCTAGAAAAGATTTGCTAGCCTCTTGCCTCATATCAAGAATCTAAGGCCCTAACCGGTTTGGCTCAGTGGATAGAGCATCAGCTTGCGGACTGAAGGGTCCCAGGTTCGATTCCAGTCAAGGGCATGTACCTTGGTTGTGGGCACATCCCCAGTAGGGGGTGTGCAGGATGCAGCTGATCGATGTGTCTCTCTCATCGATGTTTCTAACTCTCTTTCCCTCTCCCTTCCACTCTGTAAAAAATCAATAAAACATATTTAAAAAAAAAAAAATCTAAGGATTCTAATGTTCCCCTAAAATATTTAAGGAGAAAAGTCTAACCCTAAAGAAAGGAAATTAATTATTAATCTAAACACTACAGGGAAACCTCTGAGATACCAGAGCATTTGTCACAACTATATAGCTCATCTAATGTGACATGTCTGAAGTATTATGTAGCTCAGGCCTAGCAGAAAAATCTAAAGTTAAAGACACAGTGGTGAAGGCAGGGGAGTGGGGAGAGCGATGGAAGAGCCCAGTGTTGTTGGGGCACGAAGTTTTGAGAGTCTTGTTTTATCCAAGTGATTAGGCCAAATAGATTTCCTAATTTATTGCAGCATTTGGGGAAAGTACCAGATGGGTGAAATCCTGCTCCTGAAATCTTCCCAGTTCTGATCGACTTTCCACCTGCTCAGAGTCTGTACTCAGGTTTTCTTGGGATTTATAATCTCAGGGAGGGAAGAGCAAGGGAAAAGGGTAGTGAATCCCGGAAGATGAGAAAGCAAAAACAAAGCTCATAAGAAACTGCCAGTTTCTTAGTTGTCCTTGAAGAAACTATATAGCACGATGGTGACTCAGAGTGGAAGGAAGGTAGGGAAGAAAAGTGTATCTGCTGTCTCCCTCCTCTCTCCTGCTTCTTACTGGTCAGAGTTCCTCCTACCAGGCATTGATTTCCCCTACTTCTAGGTTTTATTACTTGACTTTTGTGGACAGCTGCTAAGGATATGGGTCCAGTTGGGTCAGACCCTGGTGCTGGAGCTACTTTGGACCCACTGCACAGGTATGATAGAGGCCATGCTGAATTCTGGACGTACTTACCCCCACTTCCCCAGCAAGCAGCAGTGACAGTAGCAGCCAGGCTGCTTATACTAGTAGAACAGGGATGGGGACCGTCTGGCCCATAAGGCCCTCAGAATCATTTGGTCTGACCCTGCCAAGGCATTAGGGGTGAGGTGAGTTAATTAAATATTTGACCAAATATAGCAGGCTAATTTTTAAGTTGATAATTTTATATCAAAATGGCCCTTGGCAGAAAAAAGGTTCCCCATCCCTGCTGTAGAGCTTCCAGCTGAGGGTGGGGTGGGAGCCTCATAGGTCCAGTATAGCCTCTGCAGCATTAGAATTGAGGGTCTTCAACGCTAAATTAGCTTACCTTATCCCCCAGATCGAGAGCGCCTACCATCCCTCTCTTTTCTTCCCAGTTACCCTTACTTTTATTCTGTACTTGTGGAACTCGACTCTAAACCTCATAAGAAAACACTGCCAGTGTCTTAGTCACCAGTTTGTCCCCCGAAGAAACTGTATAGTGACTCAGAGAGTGGAAGGAAGATAGGGAAGAAAAGTTTTATCTGCGGTCTCCTTCCTCTCTCCTGCTTCTTACTGGTCAAAGTTCCTCCTACCGGGCATCGATTTCATTTCTAACCCAGGCTGCCCACCCAGCTCTCAGGGAAACCAGCCCCAGACCTACGCCTCCCTCGCCTCCCAATGTTTAATAGGACTGGGTAACCTAGATGCTAAAAACCCTCCATTTCTTCATTGTTTACAAGGCCCTCTTAGATCCCTTCCTTCCCACCCAGACCTCTAAGAACGCTGAGCAGAGGCCGCACATCCACTAAAGAAAGAAAATTAGAAATTCAGAGCAGTGGGGCGATCTCTCTGCCTCATGGAGAGTTTGGCTCCTGTGTGATTGATACTGGAAGCTGTTGGAGTTGAAAATGGACATGAGTCAAGGGCCAAGAAAACTAAAGCTGACAATTAATTGGCCCTTAACCCATCACATCTTTCAAAGAGGAAAACATATCGTCCATGTTTCACTCTATCCCCAAGATAAAAACATCAAAAACCCTAGGAAAGGATAGGCAAAACCAGACTGTGTATGTCTAATTTGACAAAGGGTTATTTAAAAATAAATTGCTCAAGGCAAAGCACGGATGGAGAGAGTTCTTTGGGCTTTGGCCAACTTTTCACTAATACAGTCTGCTGGCCCCAGTGAATAGAGCCAGGACCAAAGAAAACAGTCTGCAGTAAAAAATTTTGCCTCCAGAAACTTTACCTTGCTCTTGTTTGGATTTTGGTTTTGGTAACAGCATTATTGAGATGTAATTCACTATTTAAAGGGTACAGATCATTGATTTTTTAGTACATTCAAAGTTCTACAACCATCACCACAATAAATTGTAGAACATTTTCATTACCCCAGCAAGAAGCCCTGTACCCATTAGCAGTTGCTCCACACTCAGCCCTAAGCAACCACTAATCTACTGTATGGATTTGCCTCTTCTAGACTTTTCATATAAATGGAATAATATACTATGTGGTCTTTTGTGACTGGCTTCTTTCTCTTAGCATGTTTTCAAAGTTCATCCATTTGTAGTATGTATCACTACTTCATTTCTTCTTATTGCTGCATAATCCACTATATGTACACTACATTTTCTTTATTCATTTATCAGTTGATGGACATTTGGATTGTCGTCCACTATTTGGCTGTTATAAATTATTCTCCCATGAACATTCATGTACAAGTTTTTGTGTAGGCATGTTTATTTTTTTAAATATGTTTTTATTGGTATTTTATTGAACCTGTAACCAGGGCATGTGCCCTGACCAGGAATCAAACCAATGACGCCTCGGTGCACAGATTGACACTCAACCAGCTGAGCCACACCAGCCAGGGCTAGACATATGTTTTCATTTCTCTTGGGTATATATTAAGTAGTGGAATTGCTCGGTCAAATGATAACTCTATGTTTGACCCTTTGAGAAAATGCCAGCATGATTTCCAAGGTGGCTGCACCATTTTACATTCTCACCAGCAATGTATGAGAGTAACAATTTTTCCACATCCTTGTTGACACTTGTTATTATTTGTATTTTTAATTATAACCATCCTTGTGGGTATGAAGTGGTTTCACATTGTGGTTTTAATTTGCATTTCCCTCATGGATGATAATGTTGAGCATCTTTTCATGTGCCTATTTGCCATTTGTGTATCTTTGAAGAAATGTCTGTTCAGACTCTGACCACTTTTTAATTAGGTAATTTTTCCAAGTTGTAGCAGTTCTTTATTCTAGATATAAGCCTCTTATTGGATATACTAGAGGCCCAGGGCACGAAATTCATGCACTCGGCGGGGGGAGGGGAGGTGTCTCTCAGTCCAGCCTGTGCCCTCTCGCAGTCTGGGAGCCCTCAGTGGATGTCCGACTGATGGCTTAGGCCCTCTCTCCATGGGAGAGGCTCCTGCCACCACCACTGTACTTGCCAGCAGTGAGCCCGGCTCAGGGCTTCTGGCTAAGCAGCATTCCCCCTGTGGGAGCACACTGACCACCAGGGGACAGCTCCTGCATTGAGCATCTGCCCGCTGGTGGTCAGTGCATGTCATAGCGACCTGTCATTCTGTGGTTCGGTCAATTTGCATATTAGCCTTTTATTATATAGGATTATATAGGATGACATAAAACTTTCTTCCATTCTGTCATCTTTCTTTCACTTACTTAATAGTGTTCTTTAAAGCACAAAATTTTTAATTGTTCTGATGTCCAGTTTATCTATTTTTTATTTTATTGCTTATGATTTTGGTGTCATATTTGAGAAACTATTGCCTAATTTGAGGGCTTGAAGATTTATGCCTATGTTTTCTTCTATGAGTTTAATAATTTTAGGTCTTACATTTAGGTCTTTGATCCAATTTGAGTAAATTTGTATATAGAGTGAGGACGAGCTCCAATTATTCTTTTGAATGTGGATATCTAGTTATCTCAGAACTACTTATTCAAAAGACAAGTCTTTCCACACTTAATTATCCTGGCATCCTATAGACATACAGACAAATTCTGTTCCATTGATCTTTATGTCTATTCTTATGCTAGTGTCATACAGTCTTGAGTACTGTAGCTTTGTAGTAAGTTTTGAAATTGTGTGTGTCTTCCAATTTGATTTTTCTTTTTCAAGATTGTTTTGGCTATTTTGGATCCTCAGCATTTGCATATAGATTTTAGGATCAGCTTGTCAGTTTCTGCAAAGCCAGCTGACTCTGTAGATCAATTTGGGGAGTATTGCCATCTTAGCAATATGCAGTCTCCAATCCATAAACATGGTATTTCTTTCCATTTATTTAGATCTTCTTTAATTTCTTTCAACAGTGTTTGGTTGTTTTCAAAGCTTAAGATTTGCACTTCTTTTGTTAAATTTATTCCTAAATATTTTATTCTTTTTGATGAAATTTTAAATAGAATTGTTCTCTTATATTCATTTTCTGAATGTTCACTGCAATTAGGTAGAAATACAATTGATTTTTTTTGTATTGATCTTGTACCCTGTAGCCTTAACTGAACTCATTTATTAGCTTTAATAATTGTATAGTGGATTCCTTAGGATATTTTTATATATAAAGTTATACCATCTGTAAATGGGGATAGTTTTACTTCTTTCTTTTCAACCTGAATTCCTTTGATCTAATTTTCTTGCTTAATTGCTGACTAGCACATTCAGTACAATGTTGAATAGAAGTGATGAGAATGGACATTCTTATCTTGTTTCTGATCTTAAGGGGAAAGTATTCAGTCTCTCATCATGAAGTATGATTTAACTGTGGGTGTTTTGTACATGCCCTTTATTGGGTTGTACATGCCCTTCTATTCCTAGTTCTTTAAAATGTTTTTTAAAAATTATGAAGGGGTATTGAATTTTTCCAAATTGTTTTTTTGCATATATTGATGATCATGTGGGTTTTATCCTTTATTATATTAATATGGTATATTACATTAATAAACTTTCAGATGTTAAGCCAACCTTGCATTCCTAGAATAAAATCTACTTGGTGCCAAAACCGGTTTGGCTCAGTGGATAGAGCGTCAGCCTGCGGACTGAAAGGTCCCAGGTTCGATTCCGGTCAAGGGCATGTACCTGGGTTGCGGGCACATCCCCAGTAGGAGATGTGCAGGAGGCAGCTGATCGATGTTTCTCTTTCATCGATGTTTCTAACTCTCTATCTCTCTCCCTTCCTCTCTGTAAGAAATCAATAAAATATATTTAAAAAAACACCTACTTGGTATGTTATGGGTTGACTTGTGTGCCTGCAAAATTCATTTGTTAAAGTTCTAACCCCCAGCACCTCAGAATGGGACCTTATTTGCAGGTAGGGTCATTGAAGATAAAAGTAGTTAAAATGAGGTCATACTGAATTAAGGTGGGCTGTAATCCAGGATGTGTGATGAAGTACACACTTGGGTACACACATGGGGAGAATGTTATCTGAAGATGGAGTTATGCTGCAATGAACCGAGGAACTACCAGAAGTTAGGAGAGAGGCCTGGGACAGGTTCTTCCCTAGCACCCTCAGAAGGAAGCAACCTGCCAACACATTGATCTCGGACTTCTAGCCTCCAGAACTGTGTGAGACAATAATTTTTTGTTAAGCCACCCATTGATACGTTGTTACAGCAGCACTACAAACTTACACAACATATGATTCTTTTTACATGTTAATTGGATTTGGTTTGATAGTATTTTGTTGAGAATTTTTGCATCAGTATTAATAACAGATGTTGGTCTGCAATTTTCTTTATTTGTGATATCTTTGGAGTTAATTTTCTTAGTGTTTCTCTAGGCTAACCAGATACATCTTAACTAGAACCTATTTCAGATATATAGTAACTTTTCTCAGTGAAGTTTGGAAACATTATTCCTATATAACTCTATTCCCTGTCTCTTTTTTTGTATTTACGTTATATCATATATCAAATTATAGTATTCTTACATCTATATAGGTTTCTAACCCAACAATGCATTGGTATAATTATTACTTTATATAACTTTATTAAAAGGCTGATAAAAAATAAAGCAAGTATATATTTATAGAGTTTATTATGTTAACCTTTTTATTCACCATTCCTTGTTCTCTTCATTTGTACATTATTTTCTAAGGAAAGAGGATTCACTGACGATTTTTGGTGGAGGAAAGGAGATGGCCAGCATTTAAGTCTGTACAGTGATATTTGAGGACAATTCCTCTGTCAGACGTGTAAATGCATTGGGTGGTGTGAGGGATAGAATTAAAGGAGGTAAGAGGCAGTTGCAGCAGTCAAGATACAAGTTCATGAGAGCCTGGATTTGGCTTGATTTGGGCTCTGTTGCCTTGCATTTTGCCTGCTGGAGCTGGGAATATCTAAGTCAGTGATACAGGCACTGACTCAGAGTCAGCCATGGATATAGGTACATTCATCAGGGCTCGTTGATGAACTGAGGTCAATCCAAGGATGAAGCCTCCATGGGAAAACATGCCTTATCTTGTGATTTGAGGGGGCTTGGAGGGAGAGACTTTCCCAAGGCAAGCCTCTGTGGAGAGCATGATGCCTAGCAAGTACAGTCCATCACAGTTGTGTGTGAATGCAAGGGCAGAGTGGGGGAGGAGTAAGAGAGATTCTTCCCCATGCACGTGCCCCTGCAGCTGTCAGGGATGAGGTTACAGAGCATGGAAGAGAATGCAGAATTCCTCTTCCCTTTCCCAGGGCAGATGACCTTTCAGAAATTAAACAAATCAATTCTGTGTCCTCCAAGGAAGCATGTTTGTCTGCCCTGACTCAATGGGCTCTATTGTTTTAGGTGAAGCCAGGTGATTCAATTCATCATTGATATCCTCGCTAAGAGGTTTTGTCTGTGAATTTTAATCTGGAATAATTTTGTAAGGCGTGGATTAGACATGCCTCTACATACCATTAAAAAAACAACAACACTGAAGACAGGGCACGCACTCCTGAGTGTAGAGACGACATTGGTACTATTATTGATAGTGCATAGTGATTATCCAGTACAAGTCAAAGGCCTGAATAAGGTAGTAATGATAAAAGTTAACTTGCAAAATGCTCATCAGGTAATAAGGGTTAGCAAAAAAACAGTAATAACAAGTGTTTGGAAGTTTTAAAACATTTCTAAATAATCCATGAATCAAAGGAGAAATCAAAGTGAAAGTTAAAAAACTCTTAGAACTGAAAAAGAATTCCTCTCATAGAGAAAAAAGAACACCTATCATAGAGAAAAATGCTATTAGCACTGCCAATTTCATACTAACCACGTGATCCCCAAATCCTCAAGTCATGAATAAAGGGTGGGAGGTAATCAACCAAAGACTGTGTATGCAATTATGCATAACTCATGGACGCACACAATAGGGTGCTGAAGGCTTGGAGTTCAGGGGGACTGGAGGGGATCAATGGGGGGCGGTGGAAATGGGACATATGTAATACTTTCAACAATAAAGAATTATAAAAAAAAGAAAAGAAAAGAATATTCTGTTTAAAATGACTGTGCCCCTTGGCAGCTGCTGAAGGGAATGCAAGTCTTCTCTGGAGGACAATTTTCTCAGAAAAGTTCAAGGAAAATGATATCACAGTCAAAAATTTAAAAGCAAGCGAGCAAAACAAAACCAAAACAAGAAATAAGCCACTATGAGTAAGAGACAGTAGGAGAAAAGCAGAACTGAATGAGAACCACAAAGCCTTCCCATATTGGAATTATTAGACACAGACTATAAAATAAGCATATTTAATATAGTTGCGGTAAATGAAAGAAGGGATTGGACACGTGAATCATTTGAATAAGGAGAAAGAACATTTTTAAATGATCAAGTAGGTCTGATAAAAGGAACTAAACGAGTATTTGGGAATGCAAAATAGTATCATGGGAATATTTTGACATAAAATAATTTTTGTAAAGTCAAAAGATTTATTTGTTACCTTTATGTTTATTTTTTCTTTTAAATAGTTTTACCTAGAATTTAATTTGTTGTAGGTGAGAGAATCCAATTTTATCTTTTCCAGAGGTTACCCTCTTATCCTAATACCCCATTCATTTGAAATGCCACCTTTATCAGAAACGAATCCATATAAATATATATTTGTGTCTATTTCTGGAGTATTTATTCTGTTTCACAGATCTTTCTGTTCATGTGTTGATACTAACAGTTTTAATTAAGATAATGTTTATGATACTCTTCAGGGTCTGGCGGGCGAGTCCTCCTTCATTACTCTTTTCTTGCTTTATTCCCAAAATAATCGTGTTGGTATTTTTGTTAAAGAAGTCAGGTCTATATATTTATTTGGAGAGGATTACCACCATATTCCAGATCTCTTTATCTAAAACCATCTTACTATTTACTCAAGTCTTTTTTGAATGACCTTTCATAGTGTTTCTAAGTTTTCTTCATATGAGTCGTACATGTTTCTTAAATGTATTTCCAGGTATTCTATCATATTTCTTCGTTTTTTAAATTGGATATTTTGTTATACTTTCTACATTATTGTTGTTTGTATATGAGAATTATTGATTGTGTTTTAAATTTGCTCTCAGCCACCTTACTAAATTATCTTACTATTGGTAATAACGATTTTTAAAGTTGATTTTTTTGGATTTCTGCCATAATACCATCACCTCTACAAATAGTAATGTTTTCTTCTTTTTCCTTTCTGATATTACATATTTGTTATTTTTCTTCTCCATTGACAATGGCTAGTCTTAGCTAAACAAAGTTAACTAGTATGGGTAATAATGTGCATTCTTATGCTTCTGATTTTAATGGGACTCACTCTTTCACTGTATAGTTTCTGGCTTTTGAAATTAATTAGAACTGAAAAAGAAGAAAAATACCACCTATCATAAAGAAAAATGCTATTAGCACTGCCAATTTCATACTATAATTTTGTATAATTGTTCTTTTTCTAACTTTTGTATACTTTTCATGGCAAGAAACTATTCATCTATTGCTATTTTATTTATATATATATTTTTTAAATCAAAAAGGTTACTGAATGGTAATAGATGCCTTTCTAGAATCAACAGGAAAGTTCATGTCTCTTTTGATATGTTTAAGTTGTACTATAATAATAGATTTCTTAATATTGAGCCATCTTTGCATTTTTGGCATGAGTCTTGCTTGATCATGATACATATTTGATTAATGTGCTACTAGAGACTATTGGCCAATATTTTATTTACAATATTTAGGCATTGGACTGTGTCAGTGTTATGCTGAGTTGATAAAAAGATTTTGGAAACTTTTAATACTCTGGAACTATTTAAATAATTTAGAATTACGTGTTCTTTAAAGATTTAAAAATTTTTTTTGGAAAATATGTTTTCATTAACTTTTTATAGAGAGAGAAAAGAAGGGAGAGGGAGAGCGAGAGAGAGAAACACTAATGACAGAGAAACTTCACTGGGGATTGAGCCTGCAATCCAGGGCTTGCTCTGATCCGGAATCAAACTGGCCACCTCCCAGTGAATAGCATGATGCCTAACCAACTGAACCACACCAGCCAGGGCATTCCTTAAAGATTTGATAGAACTCACTTGTAAAATTTTCTGAAAATTGATCTATTTCTATTTTCTTCCTTTTTTAGGGTCAGTTTTGATCATTTACATTTCCCTAGCTAATTATCTATTACATATATTTGCATAAAGCTGAGCAGCGTACTCTTTTATAATTTATTTAATTTACTCAGCATCTATGCATATTTCTCCATACTCATTTTTTTAAATATATTTTATTGTTGTTGTTTTTTACAGAGAGGAAGGGAGAGGGATAGAGAGTTAGAAACATCGATGAGTGAGAAACATCCATCAGCTGCCTCCTGCACACCCCCTACTGGGGATGTGCCCTCAACCAAGGTACATGCTCTTGACTCGAATCTAACCTGGGACCCTTCAGTCCACAAGCCAATGCTCTATCCACTGAGCCACACTGGTCAGGGGTCCATACTCATTTTTACTACTTATGTGCCTCTTCCTTTTTTATTTATATTGGTTGACTAGCTTTGCTAAATTTTTGCCTAAAATTTTTAATTTTTCTTAATACCATTCTTTAGAATATGTTTATTTGTTCTATAATTATTCTCTTTTCTAATTCTTTAATTTTTTTTTTTATCTTTACGGTAGCTCCTTTCTTTTGTTCTTAGGATAATTGTGTTCTTTTTCTAACTCATTGAATGGGGCACTTAATTATTTTCATTCTCCATTTGTCTTTCAATTGACAGAGCTATTCATATTAAAAAGAATAAAAGAACAACTTTATGCAAATCAATTCAACTTAGATGAAATGGACAAATTCCTATAAAAGCATAAACCACCTAAGAAAAAGATAGTTTGAATTATGCTAATCTATTGAAGAGATTGAATTTATAGTTTAAACCTTCCTACAAAGAAAACTTCAGGCCTAGATGGCTTCCCTGGGGAATTTAAGCAAACATTTAATAAAGAAATAATGCCAATTCTACATAAACATGTCCAGAATACTGAAGAGGGGAATGCGTCCCAGCTCATTCTATGAGCCTACCATTACTCTGATACTGAAACCATAAATATATGTAGATAACTATTGACTATAGAAAACACATATTATCTTGAGGTGTTTAAAACATGTACAAATAAAATTCGTGACAGTAATAGCACAAAAGGCAGGAACAGTAAGGAAATGAAAGTGTGCTATATAATCCTTGCATTGATGAAAAGACAAATTTATGATAGATTCTAGAAAATCATAATGGTGGTTGTAATCTCTAGGGTAACCATGAAAAGAATCGTAAAGTAATGTATAATTAACAAGCTAATCAAAAGGGAAATGGAATCATAAAAAGTATGTGATTAATTTTCTTCTAAAATGAAGGAAAGAAGAGTGAAAGAAGCATAGAACAGATGGGACAAGAAGCAAACAAACAGTAAGTTGATAAATGTAAACCCTAATACATCAATAATTGCTCTAAATACGAGTCCTTTGATTAAAGGGTGAAGATTACTCCATGTGGATTAAACATAAAAACAAGAGCTGTGGAGCTCCAGCCGGGGAGCGTGCAGAAAGGAGCAGAGAGGACTGGCTGCCTGCAGGCTTCGGTTGGGCGTCTCTCCGAGCTGAGGGCGCATCCTGAAGCGGAGACCCCGTCCTCTGCACAGCAGCGGAGGGAAAGGCACAGGCCAGCAGCAGACGTTACCCTGAGACTGAGTTTGATTTTGAGAAACCAAAGGAGATAGACTAAACCAGGAACCACACGTTTCAGTTCAATAGTGTGTGCTGCCGAGAGATGTTTAACAGTTGACTCTCCAGTGTAGTCCTAACTTGAATGCTGATGGGTGTTTTTGTTCACATTCACAAGTCGGATCAAACGGAAGCAATGAAGAGGTGTGGGAACTTCACCCATTCCCCAAGTGTCAATGGCACCTGTGATGGATGTCTTTGCTAAATAGTTGCATACTGGAAGAATAGGGGTTTTTTGTTTTGTAGCTTTTCACAATGCAATGGCTACAGACATGACATTTTTTAAAGTTTCATCTACATTATTAACATTTTCTCCATCACTTTCTTAAATCTAGACCAGGGTTCAGCAAACTACAACTCAAGAGCTACATTAAACTTACTTTGCATAACTCCTTTAAATGATCCATTCTTATCTAAATATAACAATGCTTTGATGTGTACCATATACATGAATATGCTTTTTAATAATTAATTATACATCATTTCTTCTTTCCTTGATCTTCTGTTTGCTTTTCACTTCTTCCATATCCCAGTGAATTATCATTATGCTTAAGCATTTTTTATTGATTACCCTATCGTATTTCTCTGCCAAAAAACTATACAAATTAAAATTTAATTAGTTTTCTTTCTTATCCCTAAGGCTTATAAATATTAATTTTTTTACTGTGATGAAGTTATTACAATTATTAGAAGTTTACAAGTAAAATAAATCATTTTTCAATTAGTTTGTGTAACCACAGGTAAGTATTTCATTATGATTTATTTTCAGAATGAGACAAGCTTGGCATTAATTTTATTCCTACTTTTAGTTTTTATAGGTATAAAAGGAATTTTATTTTTTAAAATGTCACCCAGGACTTGGAAATCCTTTAAACTGACCGGCATGGCTCAGTGGTTGAGTGTCAACCTATGAATCAGGAGGTCATAGTTCGATTCCCGATCAGGGCACATGCCCGGGTTGCAGGCTCAATCCCCAGCGTGGGGCATGCAGGAGGCAGCCAATCAATGATCCTCTCTCATCATTGATACTTCTATCTCTCTCTCCCTCTCCTTTCCTCTCTGAAATCAATAAGAAGACATTTTTAAAAATAGAAATTCTTTTAAACTATATGCCAAAATCATGTAGTAATCATCAAAAATTATTTTTAATGATCTAGCACGGATAACTTGATTAGATTTTTCCTCAATTTTGGTGAAACCTACCAATTTGAAACTTCAATTAAAAAAAAAGTTTCCTAGTCTCTAAATCCATTCACTTTCTCAATGTCTGATAATTTTGCTCCAAACAGCCTAAGATTTACCAAATTTCTATTAATTATTCTTATTATTTTAAAGAAATCTCATTTTTGTAGCTTTAGTTAAACCTGAGACTTACAGAAAGAATAACATCAAATTGGAAATTGCACATCCTTTGTGAGCAAAATATAACCGTGCTGAATTTCAGTTTCCTAGAACAGGCAGGACTGTGGACAGAGTTGAAGACGTGATACCTGTGACATAGAGATAAATAAGTAATTTAATGATTGAACAGGCGCATGTTTATAATTACATCTTCGATATTATTATAAAGGCAAATCAAAATCTGAGGGGGAGGGATTATCCCTAATTGAATAAGTTGGTTTTGTAAAGTTCAGGATATTATGTTCTAGGTTATGTTTTGGGAACATTTTATCCTACACATCTGTACCAAGGTAGATGTTCTATCTTTTTAATAGGCTTTATTTGTTAGGATAGTTTTAAGTTCACAACAAAACTGAGCAGAAGGTACAGAAATTTTCCGTATACCTCCTGCCCCCTCCCACATGTATAGCCTCCCCTATTGTCAACATCCCCCACCAGCGAGGTCCATTTGTCACAACTGAAGAACCGACATGGACACATCACTCTCCCCCAAAGTCCGTAGTTCTTGGTGGTGTACATTCTCAGGGGTTGGACCAATACGTAACAACGCGTATCCACTATGGTGTCATACAGGGTGGTTTCTGACCTAAAAGGTTTCTAAGCTCTGCCAATTCATCCTCCCCTCCTCTCTAATCCCTGGCAACCACTGATCCTCTTACTGTCTGCATAGTTTTACTTTCTCCAGAATATGATCTCATTGGAATCATACAGTATGCAGCCTTTTCAGACTGGCTTCTTTCACCGGGTAACATGAATTTAAGTTTCCCTCATGTTTTTTCATGGCTTAATAGTTCATTTCTTTTTGGTGCTGAATAATATCCAATTGTCTGGATATGTCAGTGTATCCATTCACCTACTGACAGACATCTTACTTGCTTCCAAGTTTGGGCAATTATGAAGAAATCTGTTATAAACATCCACGTGCAGGTTTTTGTGTGGACGTGAGATTTCAATTTCTTTAGGGGAAATATTAAAGAGCGGGACTGTTGTATCCCACGGTAAGAGCATGTTTAGTTTTGTAGGAAAACTGCCAAACTGCCTTCCAAGGTGCTGTGTGCCATGTCACATTTCCAGGAATGAGAGTTCCTGTTCCATCTCCTGGCCAGCATCTCATGTCCGGATTTCAGCCATTCTCATTGGAGTGTAGTGGTATCTCATCTTCATTTGCATTTCCTGTTAGAAATAATGGGCATCTTTTCATATGCTTATTTGCCATCTGTGAGGTGTCTGTTAAGGTCTCTGGCCCATTTTTTAATTGGGTTGTTTGTTTTCTTTTTTGTTGTTTTTCTGTACAATCTGATATTTATTAGTACTCTGGTCAGAGAAATCCAAAGTTCGCTATACTGGAGGCACTCTGGAATTCCAGGCTGTTTCTTAGACTGTAGGTTAAATGCCCTCAGCTTGTCATACTGGACGAGGGTTGCCCAAACAACAGACCTAAAGCTGCATCAGCAAAGATGCTAAGAGAAGAACCCTTTTCTTCTCGCTGGGGCCTGTGGGTAGAGATGCTGATGTAGACAGTGGAAAGAACAGCCAGACATTTCCTCCTCACCAGGAAGACCTTACAGTTCCAGGATTTGCTCTAAGGTATGGGCATCAGGGAACAAGGCCGGGAACAGGTTGTTTGTTTTCTTATTGTTGAGTTTTAAGTGCCCTTTGTTTATTTTGGATAATGGTACTTTATCACATGTGTTCTGCAAATATTTTCTCCCTGCCTGTGACTTGTCTTTTCATTGTCTAGATAGATGTTCTATTCTTAAGAAAGCAATTCACACTACTTAGTGGAAAGTGATAGCAAACGTCAAGTATTAGACCATCAGTAAGTGGGGCACTTAAAAAGTTTATTAGTGATTGTTGCTTGTGTGTTATTTACAGTAGGACCTATAACATATTCCTGTTAAAACAACAGTAATATAAATATATAAATAAATATAAATATGCATAAATATATTTTTATATACTATAAATCTAAAAGCTCCATAGTGAAAAAGAATAATTGATCTGCAAGTAGACATTTACACAAATAAGTAAATATTAACTTATCACACCCCATAATCACTTGGCAAGAAGAGTTAATGGAAATATTTTCCCCACCAGTCTGAGTAGATGTTCAAGAAACCTAAGACCCTAACTTAGATGTATGATTCATTTCTATATGTAACACTAATGTTCTGGAAGCATTGGAAATTAATGTGAAACTTTTCACTTCCTTCTTCTCAAAATCATATAGATCAGCAATTTTCAACCTTTTTCATCTCATGACACACATAAACTAGTTACTAAAATAAAAACTATTTTTTTTGCCGATTTGACAAAAATAGGTATAATTTTGATTGACTTACAAAAAAGTAATAATGATAGTATTTACCTACCCTTTTTGCTCCAAAGTGACTAAAAAAGCAGGTGCCTGTTACTTGTTTATAAAGATTTTGGTACCAAAAAATAACCCATGAGATGGAATCTTATTATGCACATGACCAGTAAGATGCTACGCAATTGTGTGGCCTGTACTGTATATATGTATGGTTCAAGGCAGAGCATTCACACTGGAAGGCTTTTGTTATGTTAGCTATTGTCATTTTTTTATTTGACAATCTAAGGAAAAAGAGGTCAGTGCCCTGACTAAATAGTCAGATATTGCATGCTTTAAAATTTTTGTGTGGCACACTAGTTGCAAATCACTGATATAGATAGATGGACCAAAGCATGGTCCAGGCCTTGGATGAGAGTATTCTCCAAACTTCATCACTAAGAATAGTGAGAATTCAGGAAGAGGGATTGTGGCAGATTGATAGATCATTTTAACACACGTTAATACTAAAATTCTTAGATTAATGGATATGTGGATAAGATAGATAAGAGCCAGAGTTTATCATGAATGTGTCACTTGCATGCTCTCACAAGACTTGCCCTCAGGGGCAATGCATTCTTGACAAGAGTTATGGATGGGAAGGGATAAAATTAATAAGCAAAATTTGTCATATTTTTTTGCTGCCTCTACAATAAATTCAGAACACGACAACATAGGCAAAATATTCAGTTTCTAATACCTTACTTCAAACTTAACAAATGTATTCAAGAGGGAAAAAACCATGAAGTCTTACTGAGGGGTTATGATGCCTTGATTAAAGGAGGTTTCATTTACATCAGTGATGTTGAGTGATTGTGAAAGGGATGATGGAGAGGGGGGAAACACCTCAACTTCAAGTGTATTTTCTGGCAAATCAATTTCTGGAAAGAGTACATATGGGAAATTGAGAATATGGAAGTTGATGCTCTTAAAACTATATGTGCTTGCATATCCCTTGGATTAGAAAGTCTTTGCCCAGGGGTATACATAGAATAGAAATAAGAAAGGACAGCAAAATGAAATGAAAACAAATTATTAAGAAGAGGTTCAGAGGGGAAATAACAGTTATAATAGACAAGCCAAGGAGTTGAATGTAGGGCCTTCAAAGATGGCAACAGAAATAATGGACAGAAGAAATATTCAAAGACATGCTTCAAAAAATTTTTCCTGAACTAGAAAAAACAGTATGAATCTGTATATGGAAATGGCACAGCCAGGTAAAATTGAGCCAGAATGATCAACCAAGAAATAAATTGTAAAATTACTGAACCTCAAAGAATTCTTTGGGAAAGCAGGCAAAACAAAATGAATGGGAAACAAGCAAGCCTCAGAGTGACTAAAAGACAAGAGAACGTACTCTCTTTTCCTGAGGAAAAAAAAAGAGAATATGACTCAAGAATTTTATCCCCAGCCAAACTACCATTAATACTATAGTATAGCAACCAACAAATGGCTTTAAGATGCAAGAACATGACAGTAGAGCGGGTATTGTTTCATTGTCCTTTTTGATGAATAAGAACCTGCACTTTAGTTACCTAAGAGAAGACACGAAAAACTACCGTGAAATATTCTGATGGTAAACATTGACTCTATTTAACTGACAGGAGAACCAAAAGTAAAACAAATGTGGGGTGTGTGTTTTTTATTATGGAAGAGAATAAATACTCTAAACCAAGATATTGTAAAAAAATTAAAGGAACAAAAATTAGGAGAAGAAGGGATAAAGATAAGGATATTAGTGTAAGTATAACAAAATCTTCAAAAACTAGGAGGTCAAAATATATTATTTAATAAGAGGTATTTATATCTTTTCTATAATGATATCTATAGTAATAAAAGCGTAATATGGTAATTAAACCGGACAGCCGAACGACCTTCTGGACATCCTTCCGGACTAAGCCAGGGCTTCAAAGGCCAAGCCCCTTGCACAAATTTCGTGCATCAGGCCTCTAGTTTTTAAATAAACTTTAAATGGAAGTGAAACATACAGAAAAAATACAAAAATTGTAAGTATACTAGTACATACTGTAGAACTTCACAAAATAAACATGAATACATTCATATTAAAGGGCCCATATCAAGAAATTGAACATTATCGGCACTCAGAGCCTCCTTGTAGTCAGTCACTCAGGGCATCCACTATACTAATTTCTAACTGAAAATTTAATTTTGTCTTTTGTACCTTATGTAATTGGATTCTTATACTACAATGTGTCTGGTTTCTTTTGCTCAACATGTTTTTGAGATTCATTCATGTTGTTGCATATAACAATAGTTCATTCACTGTTACATACATAAAGGAGTTAGTAATATGAGCATATCACAGTTTATCCACTCTTCTGTTGAAAGGCATTTGGATAGGTTTTAGTAAGGTATTAAATAATCTTACTGTGAATATTCTTATACTTGTCTTTTTTGTTGAACATATGCCTGCTTTTCTGTTGGGAATAATTATTTGATGGGGAAAATATGTTAATATTTGCAAAAATATTATTCTCGTCATATATAACTTGATTTAGTCAAAAAATTAAAACAATTATAAAAAGAAAATGGGAGAAAGAAAGTGGATAGGTTTAAGAGAGCTATAGCTTTGCCTAGTGACATAAGAGATCAGTACATAATGTGTAGTATGGATAAATGAAGAGAGAATATTATGAAATACTGAATTACAATATTATAATAGTCAATATTTATAATCTATAACACCAAATTTAGATATTTTCCTGTGCAAAACTAAATCACTTTAAAATACTTTACGTAAGGAAATTTTACATGTCCACAAGTATTTTTACTTAAAAATTGAAGTATTAGGATATTGTTTAAAAATATGGAGGTAAATGTGAAATATTTCCAAAATAATTGAAAGTAGTTATTTGGGGCAGGGGACTTTTTTGTTGTTATAAATCCAGCTTTTCTCTAAGCCCCCTGAACTATTTGATTTGTTATCATGTGCATATATTATTTCAGTAAAATGAAAGGTTTTGTTGGTTTGGTTTGGTTTTTCACAAGGACAGCAAGCAATAGCTTGACATAGAATTGATTGATTGATATCTTATCAAACCCAAGGTAAATGTATCCCCAACTCAATTTTCATATAGCCAGATGCTACAAATGCCCTATGTTGCTCAAAGGCCACCCAACACTAGGTAAATGAGCGAGAGAGGAAAGTCAGAATGAAAAGAGTGCTCTCTAACTATAGTTCAATATCGCTCTTCTGCAGATTTTACAAAAATATATGGACGTATAAACACAATGTGAGGGCCCCTCCAGGGTTCTGGAAGGGGAGGAGCACGTGTGCACCTGAAGCTTCAGCTTCGCAATAAATCGGCTCCTGAGAGCAAAGGCAAGAAAATAAACTAAAAGACTCAGATTCAAGCTCAGCTCTGTCTTTCATGAACTATATAGAACAGGGGTCCTCAAACTACGGCCCGCAGGCCACATGCAAATACAAATATTGTATTTGTTCCCGTTTTGTTTTTTTTACTTCAAAATGAGATATGTGCAGTGTGCATAGGAATTTGTTCATAGTTTTTTTTAAACTATAGTCCGGCCCTCCAACGGTCCGAGGGACAGTGAACTGGACCCCTGTTTAAAAAGTTTGAGGACCCCTGATATAGAACATCAAGTACCTACTCACCTTCTCGGCACCTCCATTTCCCAATCTGTAAAATGGTAACAGTAAATCCCCATGGGTTGTGCTGGGATGCTAAGGAGATACTGGTGACATCATGTTACTGAAATACCAGCTCCCCTCAAAGTCAAAAGCAGTTGTCCCACCTGCTCCACCCCCCCCCCCCAAAAAAAAGCAGTTGTCCCATATCCCATAGAGACGCCTGGGTTCCTCATATCCATGGTGCAGCATGAATATGGAAACCTCTGGTTGCCAGTGAGGTATAGACCTCATAGCTCTGGTCCAAATTATTTTAGAGAGGAAAATGCAGAATTCCAAACTATAGCATTTTTTTTAATCTTTGAAAAACATATTGAGCCAGTCAGATTACTAGAAAATTGTGTTCCGAAATCAGGCCCATCTAGGAAATGATGTTCTAGCTATCTCCCCAAACCACAGAGAACGAAGCACATTCTGAGTGGTATCTCTTCCTCCTGCTCGTCACCTAGCAGTCAGAGGGCAGGGCTGCCCTAGCTATCGCTGGCCTCTTAGAACAAGATGCTGTATCACATTCAGGTGCAGGAAAAGGGGTAACAACGGAAGGTTCTATACCTTCCATTTGGAAATCCTACAGCAGTTTTACCAGGTTTGTAGTTTGACTGCTCACTTTATTATAAACCATTTTGTATTGTTGTCTTTCGTGCATATGGCTTTGTCATTTCAGGATATGGATTGTATCTTTTTCATTACTTCATGTCAAATATTTATTGAGTCCCTGCTATATCCAGGATTTGGGGACAGTGCTAGGCAAAGAAGCAAGAAAAATGATCAACCCATTTTTCTATTCTTAAGGAACCTAAAATCTAGTTGCAGAGCATTCCAAGTGCTAGGAATTTACGCTGCGGATCTGCACACAAAAGTTCGCCGAGATTTGTTACAAGGATATTCCTTGCAGCATTGCTTTTATGGGATTAAAGAGGCAGCAGGGGTGGGGGTGGGGGACATCTAAATGTCCATGTAACACTCTATCAGCTTTTCTTTCCTTTTTTTATTTTTTATTTATTTTTTATTGCTTAAAGTATTACAAAGGGTATTACATATGTGTCCATTTTATCACCCTGCCCTAGACAGTCCCCTAGCCTCCCCTATCCCCCAGTGTCTTATGTCCATTGGTTATGCTTATATGCATGCATACAAGTCCTTTAGTTGATCTCTTACCCCCCTACCTCCTGCCCCCCAACCCTCCCCGGCCTTCCCGCTGCAGTTTGACAATCTGTTTGAGGCAGCTCTGCCTCTGTATCTATTGTTCAAAAGTTTATAATGGTCTCTATTATCCATGAATGAGTGAGATCATGTGGTATTTCTCCTTCATTGACTGGCTTATTTCACTTAGCATAATGCTCTCCAGTTCCATCCATGACGTTGCAAATGGTAAGAGTTCCTTCCTTTTTAGAGCAGCATAGTATTCCATCGTGTAGATGTACCACAGTTTTCTAATCCATTCATCTACTGATGGGCACTTAGGCTGTTTCCAGATCTTAGCTATGGTGAATTGTGCTGCTGTGAACATAGGGGTGCATATATCTTTTCTGATTGGTGTTTCTGGTTTCTTGGGATATATTCCTAGAAGTGGGATCACAGGGTCAAATGGGAGTTCCATTTTCAGTTTTTTGAGGAAACTCCATACTGTCTTCCATAGTGGCTGCACCAGTCTGCATTCCCACCAGCAGTGCACAAGTGTTCCTTTTTCTCCACATCCTCTCCAGCACTTGTCGTTTGTTGATTTGTTGATGATAGCCAGTCTGACAGGTGTGAGATGGTACCTCATTGTTGTTTTGATTTGCATCTCTCGGATGATTAGTGACTTTGAGCATGTTTTCATATGTCTCTTGGCTTTCTGAATGTCCTCTTTTGAGAGGTGTCTATTTAGGTCCTTTGCCCATTTTTTGATTGGATTGTTTATCTTCCTTTTGTTAAGTTGTATGAGTTCCCTATAAATTTTGGAGATTAGGCCCTTATCAGATATGACATTGGCAAATATGTTTTCCCACACAGTGGGTTTTCTCGTTGTTTTGTTGATGGTTTCTTTTGCTGTGCAGAAGCTTTTTATTTTGATGTAGTCCCATTTGTTCATTTTCTCTTTAGTTTCAAGTGCCCTAGGAGCTGTATCAGTGAAGAAATTGCTTCGGCATATGTCTGAGATTTTGTTGCCTTTGGATTCTTCTAGAATTTTTATGGTTTCCTGTTGTACATTTAAGTCCTTTATCCATTTTGAGTTTATTTTTGTGTATGGTGTAAGTTGGTGGTCTAGTTTCATTTTCTTGCATATATCTGTCCAATTTTCCCAACACCATTTATTGAAGAGACTATCTTGGCTCCATTATATGTTCTTGCCTCCTTTGTCAAATATTAATTGAGCATATTGGTTCGGGCCGTCTATCAGCTTTTCTTAACCAGGGTCCTCATCCAAGTTCCAGAAAACAGAAAGTGATCTAAGTGACTGTCTTCACAATGCCGAGGGTTGTACACAAAGAGTACCATCCTGGATGCACAGGAGAAGTTAATTCATGACATGCATTGTGGCTTTTCGGGGCATTAGGGCTTAAGACTTTCATGGGAGCAATATTAACATGGAAATACCTACAAGATGTAGGATAAAGTGGGAAAACATATAAAGTGAGATAAGTAAGATGGATAACAACATGCATAGCTAATCCCTTTGGTGTAAATAAAAATGGTATCTCCGGTTGCTTATACGTGCAGAGAGCTGGTGAGCAAAGGCTGCCGCTGGGCCCCCTGGAGCACCGAGATGGGCACCAGGAAGGGTCCCGGTGGCGGGAGCCCGGCCGGCGTAGGTCAAAGAGGCAGGGCAGGTCCCTGTCCTTGGCACAAGCCCCGCTGGCCTTCTTTCTTGCCTCGGGCCCCTTTCCATCTCGTCGATGGGGCCCCTCTAATTGTCAGTGTGAGGATGGATTCAGTGTATGTTCCACGGGAATGATATCAGTAGGAAAATAAATCGGAGAGGCTTTCCATTTGGTCCTGACTCGTACCCCGCGTGGCCCCTGCCCCGTCAGCCTTTCCCGGGATTGGGTTTCCGGCCGTTCCTGTGCATTCACAAATAAAACCAGGCGGCCCTGGGCACGCTTCGGAGGGGAGGCCTGCAGCCCCGCACGCTCCGGCCAGAGATTGATACGGTGTGTGCACGCCTGGCCCGATACAACTCTTTTGATCTATTTCTGAAGGAGGCTTTTTTACCTCCCGAATCAAGTGATTGATTAAGTTAGGATCTCTTTTAGGAATTCTCTCCGCTCCGGCCTCCTCACCGGCTCACGGCGAGCCCTGCCAAATTTGACTTTCCTTTTATGCTACACATTGTTCTGTTCCAAGTGAGTAAATGGAAACTGTGTTCTTAATACACAGTCAGTCCCCCAGCCCTTTACATGCAATCAGTTACCTTGGAATTCCTGGTTTGCATTCAGTACCGTATGGGCACCCTCTTATCACATCATCAGTCATGTTTCCAGCAAGGTTTTGGCCTGATCGTTAGGGAGCAGCTTTGCTTCAGAGCTTGCCTTCCCCCATGTGTCCCCCAACCCCATTTTGGGGCGAGAACCATTGGGGGATCGAGGTGATACCATTTGTTTTAAAACAAGCCAGCGCAGATGTTTGTAGACTTTTAAAGATCCCTGATGTAAGGGGACTCCTGTGTGGGTCGTAGGGCCCAGCTGGAGGAGGGGACCTCGGTTCGGTGGGTTCTGGTGGAATGGAGACATGAGGTGTTTCAAGAGCACCAGGTTCTCGGTGCAGGCTGATTTCAGCTCCTGCCTGCAGCCGTGGTGTTGCTGGTAAACACTGGGAGTACATTTTCTCTCTTGCATGAGTGGTGAGGACGGCTGAGGTGATTGAGTAAAAGTGTGAGCACATTCCCATCTCCATTCCTCCTTCTACCACCAAACCTTGTACTGCCTTTTCTCAAGTGGCTCGTCCACTCATCTCAGCCAGACTGGCCTTGGGTGAAATGTCGCATCCGGAGCACTTTCTTCCCTGTCCTGTGGCCCTCTCACAGCTCCTGGTGCCCGCTCACTGTATACCCAGCCTTCCCTGCAGTTTGCCCAGGCCTTTGGTGAAGCCTTGCTCCGTTTCAGCTCTGCTTCGAGGAATTCAGGCGGGCCGGGAAGAGTAATGGTACAGAGCCCTTAAGAGGGGAGGGAGGTCCAGCCGCACCTCCCAGGACACCCTTCAACCTTTCACAACCTGGGTTTTGCTTTGTTAAGGGAGCTAGAGGTTCTCTTTATGGTCTGTGCTGTCCTGTTGTCAATCCCAGTATTATTTCTTTCTTTGGGGGACCATTTTTCCCCACAAAGAAACCCAGTTAAATTACTCTGTGACAGTTACTGTGTACATAATGTTGTATTAGTTTATCGTTTATTTCTTTATCCATTCACTAATTTACTCACTTAACAAATACTTACTGAGTACTTTAGTGTGCAAGTACAATCCAGGCACTGGGGATGTAACAGCAAACAATAGTCTAAAGCCCTCCCCTCATGGATCTCATATCCATGGTGTCAACAAAAACAAAATACAGTGTTTCAGGCAGTGACTGTGGAGACAGATGAAGCAGGGAAGGGAGTAAAGAGTGACAAGGTTGTGGAGGTAAGGGATTGTAGGCAGGAGAGAGGTTCTTTGGAAGATGACATCTGGGTGGAGGCCAGAGTGAAGTGAGGCAGGGAACTCTACAAAGATCCAGGAAAAGAACAGCTTGGATGTGGAAAGGAGACAGGGTGATGGGTTCAAGGAACCCACCTCATCTCTCTCTTATCAAGTCTTTACTAGTAAGAAACCCCATGTGGCTGGAGCCCCAGGAGGGCTTGGTAGAAAATGAGGCCTCAGTAGGTAGGGCGTTGTAGACCAGGGTTTTGGATCTTATGTTAGGCACAGGGAAAGCCAGGAGAGGGTTTTGAGTAGCGAAGTGACATGGTTTTGGTTTATGGTAGAACATCCCTGGGATGTTCCGTGGAGAACAGGGAAGAGGGAGCAAGATGAAAGCAAGGAGACCAGCTGGACGGCTGCAGCAATTCAGGCAAGAGGTGTTGGCTGGCTCCGAGCGGTTACTGTGGAGGAGGTGGTGGGAAGTCATCAAATTCAGGATAGCTTTGGATTATTTTGCTTTAGAGAGAGGATATGAACATGCTGCAACTTTTTCATGCTATGTTTTGGGAATACGGGCAGGCCATCTAGGAGACAGGGAACGTTGCTTTTCTACCTGGGGCAGAAGGGAGGTATGGCAGGCGAGGGAAGAAGGTTAAACAAATGGAAGACTGAGCCCTGCTCGGATTGGATGAGATCAGCCTGTGAGGAAGGGTGGGTGCATTTGGGGGGTAGCAGGTACACTCTCTGGTGCTCCGTAAAGCCGATGTAGGGCCTGAGGGAGGACGCTGCGGCCCTGCTTTGCTCTGCTGAGGGTTGTCATTCACAAGGAAGAGAAAATGTGATGCCCTTCAGGTTGCAGTGGGAAGAGGATCAGTGTCTGAGGGGCCTTGAAGGGGCAGCGGATTAAAGAAGAGAAACAGGGGTGGGAAGACACTCTGCCATCCTGGGGCGCATCCAGTCCCCGGAATCTCCCTGATGTGAGCTGAGCCCCATGTCCTATGGCCTAAACTGGTGGCAGCCCCAGAGCAAAGCAATCAGCCAGGGCAGCTGCCTCCACATCACAGGTTTGCTAGAATTATTAACAGTAGAATATCCTGTACTTGGGCAGAATACTCCAGGCTCCAGCTTAGAAATGCTTCCACTCTCATCTATCACTCAGTTCTCACAGCCCTGCCATAAGCCTTTGAATTCCCACCCAACAGAAGGAGACGGACACTTTCAGAGAGACCCCAGGTCCGCTAATTGGCAAGGCCACAGCAGGGTATGCCCCGCGCTCTGAGGCATCCACCTGGGTGACTTGGGAAGTCCACGCACTGGGTGACCTCTGCTCTCGACCCCTAGCCTTTCAGGTTGGAAGGCACAACAGACAGGGAAGGAGGTGTGACAGTCTCCAGGACTGGGGCCCAAATGGGAAGAGAGGGAAGGGGAACTGATGGGTTTCCATGGAAACCTTAGTTAGCAGAGATGCAAGCCTGTCATTCAAGACTGGATGGTGTCAAGCTCTGTCCTTTAGACCTCAGCCCCCGTGCCTGGTGGGCTGCCATGGAGGGACAGACACAGATGTCCACGGTGCAGAAGGGAGGACTGCGCCAAGGCTGTCCTTGGCCACGGAGAGCGGAGACCTGGACATTGAGGGAAAATTGCACTTCAATAGTTTACATGCCCATCCTGGTGCTACGGGGGCCTTGGCTCCGATCATCTTTATTTCCTGCCTCACAGGAACAAAACCCCAACTTAAAACAAATGCTCAGCTTACCAAACAGAAAAGGAAAACAGTAGATGACAAGAAAACATAACAAAAAAGAGCATGCTCCGAGCCATCTTTGTTCTGTTATCATATTTTGATTCCAAAGGAAGCATCTTTACATGCAAATCCATTTTTGTATATTTTGACTGATTGCAGGCAAGATAGAGAGACATAAATATTTCTGGAAATGGACATGGCATAAACATATCATTAGCGGGGCTGCGACTGTGTGTGTGTGTGTGTGTGTGTGTGTGTGTGTGTGTGTGGTTTGAAAACATGTTTATGGCAAGCTCAGTGAACAGATCCTCCTCATCGCTCTCTTATCAAGACTTTAAGGACTTGGGAGCATCAGGCCCAGAGAAGATAGACAGGGGTTTTTCTGGGCGTTAGAGGAGCATTCCAGATTTTAAACATTAATTAAGTTAGAAACCCACCATCTGCACACTTGCTCGCAATCCTCCTGATTATCTTTCTTAATTTTTAAATGTCTGAAGCGTGCTTCATCGTCCCCTATGACACTGATGTTGCTTTAGAAATTCCAGCTGTTGCAAAGCTCTTCTAATGACATTACTGGGCAACTCAGCCACTGTTGAGGGGGAAGGCGTTTGTGACCTCAAACTCCAGCAGAGCCCAGGCCTGTAAAATATGTGTAAAGAGACGGCTGCAACTTTTTTCCTTTTTCTTTAAAAAAATCAGCCCTGGTCACAGCGAGGCCCTGCTCCAGCACGGGAGGATGGAGCGGAGAGACGTGAGCAGCTGAGTTGCGACGGCCGTGTCTGCACGTCTGGGATATATTGCTTTGTCTAACAAGGCGCCCCAGCAAGCCTCCAATTGTGGTCTCTCTGCAGACCCTCCCAGCTGCACGGGCTGATTGACAGACTGTGGGCAGATGCGGTGCCAGACTCTAATAAAGAGAGGGCCTTGGGAAAATCTAAGGCAATTATTGATGGGCAGCAATCCACTAATCAGACAATTTCAAAATTAATCCCATATTCCCTCACTGTATTAGCTTTCTTTCTTGTTTGTATTTATATAGCAAATTCATGACTTCAGTGGAAATTCTTCCCTCCAGCCCAATTATATCTCTCCGAGGGCATTAAATTAAAAAACAAGAGATATTGAAAGTGGCTTGCAATTAGTTTCCTTAGTTAAAGGTGCGGTGTGCACTCAGGGACAGTGGGGTTCATAACAGGATGCATAATAATAAAAGTAAACACTTGTATTTTTTTTTCTTGTCTTGACAGGGTGAGGGCTGGTAAGAATAATGTGCCTGGCATTACTTTGGATTGGTGATAATGGGTTAAATAATTGTGATTTGATTTTGGAACTGATAAGATTTGCATAAAATTCTACTCAAATATCTTGACAAGCTCCCAGCAGCTTGGGACACTCACCCTCCTCCTTTGCCACGGCCCATTCTGGTGGCCCCTCCACCTTCCCGGTGCCTCACTGAGAATGTAGATTTTTTACAATGAAGTCATTCAGAGGAAACCAGCCAGTTTCTATTACAGGTTTCACATGTAGGATTACCTTCCAAGTTAGTGATATGAGACATTTAAATTTACATAAGGAAGTTTCAAATATTTGCCAGTTACTATTCTAGAAGTCCATCTCTCCATTACTATTTCCACCCTCATTCCATCTCCCTTCCCTACCCCACCCCCATGTGTTTTTACCTGAAACAGATGGGATTCTGTTCACTGTAAAAATTGCTTCTGCAGAACGCTTCCTGAATGTATAATATCACCACCTAAACTGAGCAAAGTGAGTATCAGCAGGATTTGTAGGACTTACATGGCTAGAACCTCCTGCTGGGGGCCCGCAGATAGTGGCTGCCCAGGCCCGCCTGTGTGCCAGCCATGGCACCGCACGGGCTCAGCTAGGCTGCACTCTGCTCCCTCGGTCTTGTGCTCCGGCAGGAGGGGTTGGAGCAGCTCTGGTCCAACAGCCTCAAGTACCATTGGTGCTCTTCCCATTCGGACCCTGGCCCCAGTCCTAGCAACTGACCTTGGACATACTCTGCATTCATGCCCCTGCTCTTCCCTCCTATCCCCGGAGTGACATGGATAATTATGAAACTCTTTCCTGCAGACAGTCTTAGAATCTTAGAATCTACGTGAACCAGGTGTGGGGCCATCCCACCAGCTGGGCCAAGAAGAAAAAGCCAAATGTGAAGAAGCTGAGACGAGAAGGGAGGGCTTTCCCTTCCAGGTTGTTGGGATGGGGACTGGGAGGAAAGGAGGAATGGGACACTAGGAATAGAGTGTGTGGAGGGAGTCCCGAGGAGCCCAGCCTGCTGGAGCAAAAAGGGCAGAGATGTGACTGGACAAACGGATGGGAACCAGAAGCTGGTTCGGTATCGTGCCCTCGGATTCACTCCCAAGCAGTCACAGCTCTCATGCAACCTGGCCCAGACCAAGCCCTCACCTAGACCCAGACCTGGGACTCAGCTTGCTGTGCCTGTGTTTTGTCTGATGGCCTTCACAGAATACCGGTCTCCTTAAAACTAGGACCCGGGCCTGAGGTGTGGCCACTTGCTGCAAGGCTGCCCTAGTGCTGTCCGGGGTATTACTAGTTCCTGGATGCCCATCTCTGGGCCATGGGGAGATCGTCTTTCACCCTCACTGTTGGACTGACTCCTTGGTGGCCACTGCTCATTTTCCCACGCCCTTTAGATGTCACATTCTGCTCTTATATTTGACTTGCTCCCAGATCCTACTATAGCCAGCTGAGGGGTCCCCTTTGCCGTTGTCATCTGTGCATGGCTGTGCCACTGGATGTAACACTTCGGAGCGAGGAGGAGATAAAGCCATGCCTATACTAAAGTCTCCTATGCAATGCTCACCCATGGAGGGGAAGTTTAGAAGTGTCTTAGAGGAAAAACAAAATATTAACATTTCCTTCTCGGAAACATAAATGAGAAAAGAGCACAATGACTAGGACAATTTAGAGCTTCAACTCAGTGTCATATAAAAAATACAGCCCTAACCGGTTTGGCTCAGTGGATAGAGCGTCAGCCTGCGGACTCAAGGGTCCCGGGTTCGATTCCAGTCAAGGGCATGTACCTTGGTTGCGGGCACATCCCCAGTAGGGGGCGTGCAAGAGGCAGCTGATTGATGTTTCTCTCATCGATGTTTCTAACTCTCTATCCCTCTCCCCTCCTCTCTATAAAAAATCAATAAAATATATATTTTTTAAAAAATACAAAGAAGAGCCCTAACTGGTTTGGCTCAGTGGATAGAGCGTCAGCCTGCGGACTCAAGGGTCCCGGGATCAATTCCAGTCAAGGGCATGTACCTTAGTTGCAGGCACATCCCCAGTAGGGAGTGTGCAGGAGGCAGCTGATCGATGTTTCTCTCTCATCAATGTTTCTAACTCTCTATCCCTCTCCCTTCCTCTCTGTAAAAAATCAATAAAATATATTAAAAAAATACAAAGAAGAAAAGAATCATTGAGTGGGTGTTGAGCGTACAATAGATGCCTTACAATACTGAGGGGTTGTCACGGGGAAGAATGAGCAGATGTGTTTCTGAATGTCCCTAAGAGGTGGAGTGAGGTCCATGAGTAGAGAACCCAGAAGTCACGATTTGACTTCATCTAAGAAATAGTTTCTAAAAACCAGACATTTCTAAAGGTAGAGGGGATCACCTGGTCTTCAGAGGTTTGTCAACAGTTTGGAAAAGACTTTATTTCAGAACTTCCACTGCACATGGAAGTGTCAACGACCTCAAGGTCACTTTCAGCCGTAAGAAGAAATGACTTAGTGTGACTCAGAAAAAAAGTGATGAGACCATTGTCTTTGCACCTACTGAATCCAACCAGTGCTGAAGGGAGTCAGCTTCTATTCCGATGAGGTAGTAGGGGATCAAGTGAAAACAAGGACATTGGGATTTCATGACCTTTCCCCCACATCTCAGAGTTAGTTTCTGTTCAAAAGTCTTACACCCCGTTAGTTCCATTCCTCACAAGGCAACCTCCACCTTGGCTATTTAAACCTTTCTTGGCCACCCACAGAAACGACATCTGAGGACCATGAGCAGGTGTTTTTCTTTTTAATGGCTTTTCCATCTGGATAATTTATACTGTGGAGACTTATACAAATTCACATATCAGGCCTCTCCTCCAGAAGTTCCAATGGCTCCCTCCTGCCCGCTGGAGTGGCCTCCCGCCTTAGCCTGGTGGCCTCGGCCTTTTAAATCTGGTTCCCATCTGCTTGTTCAGCCACGTCTCTGAGTTTTCTCTGGGCAGGCTGGGCCCCTCAGGACTCCCTCCACATGCTCTGCTTAGTCTCCACTCTGTTCCTCGGTCTCCCCTTTCGCTCACTCCCCATCCCAACAATCTGGAATGGGAAGCCCTTCTTTCTCTTCTCGGCCACATCCAGCCTTTTCTTCTGGACCCGCTAATTGGATGCTCCCAACACCTAGTTCATCTCTGTTTGCAAAAGCCTCTGAGCTGTGTGAGAAGCCTTCTTCCAAATGGTGTGGGACTTCCATGGGGCAGAAAGGAAACAGGAACCACTGAAACCAGGGCCTTCCTTTCCGCCCCTTGTTGGCGCGAATGTTTAGTTGATGCCAAAAGCAGAGGGGTCCTGAAGTCTACCGTAGTGCACTGGGCAAGAAGGAGAAGCATCTTCTAATCCAGGTGGCGGGTGCGTAAGTGACTGGTGCTGGGGGGCAACCCCGCGCCGGGGAGGAACAGGAGTTGGATGGCCGGTGTGAGGCTGTCTCTCTGACCTGTGGGATGTGACATGTGGAGGCCCAAAGCTGGATAGGGTCAGGGATGCTGCCCACATAGATGAGGCAGAGGGCTGAAGATGAAGGTAAGTCAGGACCGTTTGGAGGTGGCTCGCTGTGGTGAAGACCTAAACACATTGTTGGCTGAATTGTGTATCATGGGTAGGGAGAAAAAGGGTGTTGGCATTCAAGGGCTTGAGTTCAGTTCCAACTCTTCCACTTTTTAGCTGGGTGATCTTTGCCAAGTTGCTTCCAGTTTCTGAAGTTCAGTTTCCACATCTGGATAACAGCCATGATAATCCCCGTCCTCATGGCTGTAAGATGAGAGGATCAATTAAAAGGTAACGTGCAAATTGGAAAGTGTCAGAAAAAGTGTTATACTAGAGAGGCTTCCCCTCGAAAACAGTCCTGCTCTCAGGCAGCCAGGTGATGACGAGGCCTCCTGCAGGGCACACACATGTGGGAGTGAGTGCTCAGTATAGTCTGTTGTTGTTTTTATTGAGATAGAGTTCACATCATACAATATTCACTGTATACTATGATGTGCAGCAATCATCACTAATTCCAGAACATCCCCATCACCCCAAAAAGAAACCTGTACCCATTAGCACTCTCTCCCCATACCCCACAGCAGTGTGTGGGAAAGTGGGTAACCATAGCAACCAATAATGTACTTTCGGTCTCTATGAAGTTCCCTGATCTGGATATTTCATTTTAATAGAATCATATAATATATGGCCTTTTGTGTCTGGCACCTTTCACTCAGCATAATGTTTTTAGGGTTCATCTATATTGTAGAATGTTGTAAATTTTATTCCTTTTTATGGCTGAACAGGAGGCCCAGTGCACAAAATTCATGCACGGGTAGGGTCCCTAGGCCTGGCCGGCAATCAGGGCCAATCTGTGGGGCAACCGGCGGGGTAATCGGGGGGGCCCCCACTGTCACCCGCCTTGGCCAGCCTGGTGCTGCCTGCTCGCCGGCCCCGCCCCCCGCCGCCACTGCCGGTCACCTCCCTCTGTGGGGTGATCTGTGGGGCAATCAGGGGGCCCCCGCTGGCACCCGCCTTGGCCAGCCTGGGGCCTGCAGGCTGGGGGAAGCTCCTGCATTGAGCGTCTGCCCCCTGGTGGTAAGTGTGCATCATAGCAACCAGTCATTCTGCATTTGGTTGATTTGCATATTAAGCTTTTATTATATAGGACACTATTCCATTGTATGGATATACCTTAATTGTTTTTCCATTTATTAGGTAACTAGAGGCCCAGTGCTCGGTTTCGTGCACCAGTAAGTTCCCTTGGAATAGCTGGGGGGATTTGGCCGAAACCGGCAGTCCAACACTGCCTGCCGTTCCTGCCTGCCACTCCTGCTCGTCCTGGCCCCGCTGCACGTGCTGCTGCTGCTCAATGGCTTGCTGCTGCTCCATTGTGGTCTCCAGGCTGCAGCAGCCAGCTGTGAGCCCTGTGTCTGGCGCCCATTGTCAGCCAGCTTCTGGCTGAACAGCGCTCCTGCTGTGGGAGCACACTGACCACCAGGGGGCAGCTCTTGCATTGAGTGTCTGTCCCCTGGTGGTCAGTGGGCGTGGTAGTGACTGGTTGGCTGGTTGTTTGGTTGTTAGGTTGTTAGATCGCTTAGGCTTTTATATATATAGACTAGAGGCCCAGTGCATGAATTTGTGCACCAGGGGAGGAGGTCCCTCGGCCTGGCTTGTGAGACTGGGCAGAAACTGGCTCTCTGATATCCCCCGAGGGGTCTCAGACTGCGAGAGGGCACAGGCTAGGCCAAGGGACCCCACCGGTGCACAATCAGGGCCAGGGAGGGAGGCGGGAGATTGGCCAGCACGGGAGGAACCATGGGAGGGCTCCACAGCATGTCCAGCCCTTCTTTCTAAGTCCCGATTGGCCAGACCCCAGGAGTAAGCTAACCTACTGACTGGTTGGAGTGTCTGCCCCCTGGTGGTCAGTGCATGTCATAGTGAGCGGTTGAGCATCCTTAGCATATCATTAGCATATTATGCTTTGATTGGTTGAATGGACAACCAGACACATACCATATTAGGCTTTTATTATATAGGATAGACATTTAGGTGGTTTCCACTTTTTGGCTGTTGTGAGTAATGCTGCTATGAACATTGGCCTACGGTATCTGTGTTTTGGTTCCTGTTTTCAGTTCTTTGGGGTATATACCTAGGAGTGGAATTGCTGGATCATATAGTAACTCTCCAACTTTCAAAAATATTTTTTTTATTGATTTCAGAGAGGAAGGGAGAGGGAAAGAGAGAGACAGAAACATCAATGATGAGAGAGAATCACCGTTTGGCTGCCTTCTGCATGCCTCACACTGGGAACCAAGCCCACAACCTGGGCATGTGCCCCAACCAGGAATCAAACTGCAATGTTTAACTTTTTAAAGAGCCACCAGACTGTTTTCCACAGTGGCTGCAGCACTGAACATACCTACCAGCAATGTCTGAAGGTTCCGAGTTCTCTACATCTTCACTGGAACTTGTTATTTTCTGTTTGTTTGTGTTTTATTGTGGCCATCTTAGTGGGTATAAAGTGGTATCTAGAGCACCTAATGCATTCTTAGGAGAATGGAACAGTCTATGGAACAAGACAGCTCACAAGCTTCCCAGGATTCCTTCCTATAGCACAGGGGCTCTGAGATGTAGTTGTCATCTCCACCATCTTTACTCCTAGTAGCTAATGCTAAAGGTGCTTCTGGGTGCAAAGACTATGCTAAGGCTTTAAGGATTGCAGCTCTGTAAATTAAGTATTATTGTCCCATTTTATAGCCAAGGAAATGGAGGCTCAGAGACTTTAAACCCAAGCCTGGATGCTGAGTGGTGAGGCTGCTAGGATTCCAGTCTGTCTGACTCCTTATCCAAGCTCTTAACCACAATGCCAGAGTGATCCCTGCTAGAGAAGAAAACCAACAGACTTTCCACTCTTTCAAAATTCAACACATATTTTCCGAGTGCCCACTGTGCGCCAAAATCCGTGCTGGGCAATATGGCCACGCACGAGGCTGCTCTGTGGGACACCTCACAGTCTGGAGAGTTCTGAGTTTGCCAGGGGTTTTTGTAGAGTGGAGAAATGAGCTTTATAATTTTTATTTGATTTAGCCCTGAAGTTGTTAATACCTCCAGTGCAGAGGCTGGGGAGAGGATTGTCTATAAATATTAGCTCCCAAAGTAAAAATGACTCTTTCATCTCGGGAGACCTAATGAAGCTGTTGATTGGACAAGGCTCAACACCTCCGTCTGTAACAAAAGGCACTGTCTGCCAGCAGGAGGGTCTGTCAGGGCCATTTCTCCTGCAATTTAGAACATTGGGGAGGACAGAACCCAGGCAACCCCGAGTGTCAAACAGGACAGGGCTTACTTCACACAACTCCCCTTAACCACCGCCCACCACCCCCCCTCCCCGCCACACACACACACACACACACACACACACACACACACACGCGCGCGCGCGCGCGCACATGCACTGCCCTCCTGGAAACTCTGTAGCCTGCCACCTGGGAGGCATTTAACATCTCTTTAATAGAAATAGAAGCTCCAAGCAATAGACAAATTTACTGACAGAATCAGTACAGCTCATGGGGCACAGATGGAGGCTGGCAGCTGTGGAATACCTGCACTTGTGTGAGGGCTGAGGCCAGCCCCGGATGAGTGGCAGGCCAGGCTCTGATCTTCCTGGCGGGGTGACCAGAGAAGCCAGCCCAGCCTCCCACGTCCCCTCTCTCCAGGCCCTCTGGTTATCCCCGAGGGTCACGGGAAACCCTTTCATGGGGGTGGTTGGGAGAAATTAACTTCCCTTACGCATTGCACAGGACGGGCCTTTTCTGTGGGGACCCCGGGAGTGGGCCTTGGTGTAACAGACGGGAGCGAGACATCTTCGCAACAAGAAAGCCTGCCTCCCACGGATCCTCCAGGTCAGCCAGCAGCAAGGATTTCTTGACCTCCATCCAGTTCCCATTCCAAGGCCAGTAAGCTTCACCAAATGGGCCTCCCTGGGCTCAACAGCGAATGACAACAGCCACCCACGGGAGCATATGGTGCTTAGGGATGAAGGGGAGCAACTGCCTGTGTGGGGGGTGGAGAAGGTCACGCTGAGCTTACGATAGCAGTGGTTGACCTTTCCGGAGCGTTTACTCTGTGCCAGGCTCTGTTATAGGCACTCTCCATAGCGTCACTCATGAAGTAGGTATCACTAACCCCGAGTAACAGGTGAACATACTGCGGCACAGAAAGGCTAAGGAACCTGCCTGCGGCACACAGCTGACTACTGGGCACAGGCTGCTCTCAGAGCCGGTGTCTCTAACCACCAAGCTGTGGGCTGTGGGCACTAGTCTGGGCATTTCAGTCATCACACCAATGGCTCAGATGCTTCTGATTCCCTTTGCTTATCAGTATCCTTAAGATGGTACAGGAGGGCCAAAACCGGTTTGGCTCAGTGGATAGAGCGTCGGCCTGCGGACTGAAGGGTCCCGGGTTCGATTCCGGTCAAGGGCATGTACCTTGGTTGCGGGCACATCCCCAGTGGGGAGTGTGCAGGAGGCAGCTGATCGATGTTTCTCTCTCATCGATGTTTCTAACTCTCTATCTCTCTCCTTTCCTCTCTGTAAAAACTCAATAAAAATATATTAAAAAAAAAAAAAAAGATGATACAGGAGGGAAGGTTGCTGAAAGTGGGGTAGTTCTCATAAAGGAAGGGGAGGAGGCTAAAGAATAAATCATCCCTTCATTAAACACATTTTTTATCGAGCAACTACTATGTGCCAGTTCAGTCTCTGAGTTCATTGAGCCAAACAAATTGACAAAGAAGTTTTAAAACGTGCACATTTTGATCCATGGAGGTAGCAAAGGGGACCGAGATAGAGGATGGCGAGGCTGGACGGAGAAACCGGTGTTAGAGAGGGTACCAGAGCAGGTGACCAAGACGGGGAGACTGGCGGCAGCCCTGTGACGAGCGGTGGGCAGGGCGGTGCAGGGGGGCTGGTATTGCAGGCTCCGCGGGAGAAAAGGCTGGAGGATGAAGTCTCTGACGGAACCAGGTGCCAGAGAACTCAGCTGGGGGAAGGGCTGTTGAGAAGCTGGAGAGCCGAGGCAGGACCCGACCTTGTGAAGGTGAGACTATTGCTTTGGTTCTGGAAGCAGTAAAATTCATTAATGGGTTTTAATCAGAAGAATAATTTATGAAAAGGACTGTGGCCTCTGTGAGAAGAATGGATTAGAGGGGCCGACTGGGAGCAGGTGAAACTAGTCAAGAGACCCACAGCAGCATCACCTAGGGGTACAGAGGGACAGAGGAGGACCAGAGGCCTGGGGGCCGCCAAAGGGCAGTTAGCACAGGAGCGGAGAGCTCCTGAAGATGGGCGGCCCCTGAGGAGGTGGCATTTCCTCTAAAAGGTCACGTCTCTGAGGGCTGTTGTCAAGATGGACAACTAACGAAAGTCCCAGAGTTGCCTGCACTTATCAGCGACAGCAAACACCTTTGAGACCTCAGAGAGCAAAATTCGGGCAAAGCCAGAGGTGTGTGGCAGGACCCTCTGGGGTGCCTGGAGGGAGAGTGGGCGTGGCTTCAGGAAAGGCCAGAACTCAGGCGCCCACAGGAGAAGAGGACCTGGGAACCTGTGCCGGGGAACGGAAGGCCAGCAGGGGGCCATTCACTCACAGACGTGGTGGGAAGCAGCTTTTGGGAAGCAGGGAGGGCTTCATGGTGGAGGTGACCGCGCAGGTGAGCCTGGAAGGCTGTGTGGGAGCCTTGCAGGTGGACAGAGTAGAGGCATTCCCAGACCAATTCCTGCAGAGGAGAGTGCTGCCTTCCAGATCCCAGCAGACAGTGCACAGGAGACAATTCCCTGTGGGGCAGCCCAGCTGGGAGAAAAGCAGGAGGCTGGCCGGGGGGGGGGGGGGGGGGGCAGACTATCAAGGGTTTCCCACTGACAGAGCCCTGAGCCACCCCACCCACCAGGAAGGAGTTACCTAATTGGGGAGCATGGCTCAGCCTGGCCTGTGGATGTGGGCTCCATACCTGCCCTGCCCACGTGCCTAGGGCAGAGCCCTGTGCCACTCACGCCCCACAGCCTGCCCGTGTGGCCGCCTCACGCCTAGTGCATCTGCGAAGAGAAGCCGTCACGCTGCATCTAAATGTTAATAAAAACGAAATCCCTAAGCAGTCACTGAAATTAGCCTGGGCATGATTGAAATGCCAAGGCAGGTCTTGTTATTTTTATGAAGCCGTGAATAATATAAGTATCCAATTGATAAAATGTTATTAAAGCTGACAGCCCTTAAGTGATCTAAGTGGTAAATATTGAAATGAGGTCTCTGCCACCCCCTGCCCGGGGGGGCCTGCGGCAGTAATAAGCATTGAACAATGATTCCGTGGGCTCTGGGGAGCTTCGCGTTTGCGGGGAGCAAAAGCGATCTTCCTAAATAATTAAACCGGGATTCCGGGCATGGATCGCAGACCCTTGTAGTGGTTTGTTCAAGTCCAAAGGAGCTGGCTTCAGGCAAAGCCCCTGTCGGGCCACCCCTCTCCCAACTGGGGTGGGAGGGAGCAGGGAGGGGCTGGCTCCATGCCTCCTTGGCCCCCAAGGAGCCTGCACTGAGCAAGCAGCTTATTTCAGCCGTTATTTATAATACAAACTGACTGGTGCCGCCTGAGGGCAGCTACAATTGATGAGCAGGGGGGCTGCCACGTGGGTTAGAGATTTTATTAGCACTGTTTAGGGACACACACACACACACACACACACACACACCATGGAGAGAAATGTAAAATGCAGGAATCTTCCTGATAAGCAGATCGCTTAAGATGTGGCAGGGATCATCCTTCTCTTCCCTGCTTTTGGAAAAAGGAGCCAGAGGATCCCTAAAAGTTGGTGTCTATTCCATCTTTAGGTAAAGGCGCCGTGCCCGGAAAGTCTGGGTCTCCCCGAGTCTGGCCAGGGAGCAGTGACACTGTTTGCAGCCTCTTCTAGGGCTTTGGGAGTAGGATGCTTCTTTGGTGGCCTGTGGGCTCGCCTGTGCCTCCATCTACCCCCGCCCCCTGTCAGGTGCTGTGTGCCTCTGGGAGTGGGGGTGGGGTGGGAAGCCTGGCCACAGGCCTGTGGAGCTGGCCCATGCCTCTCCCTCTCTCTCTGCAGCTAATTCCAATAGAGTGTGACAGCAGCAGGCAGGCCGTCAGGCTTGTCCCACTTGCCCAGTGCCGCTGGCAGGAGCCATGAGAGCTGCAGGGGCACAGGCGGGGAAAGCTCTCTGCCGATCAGGGAGGTCCAGAGCTGTTCCTGGAGGAGATGCTCTGGGCAGAGGCAGGGCGGCGGGGCTGTGGACCTAGCTCTGTGTGACCCCTAGTATGACCTCAGGTCAAGCAGAGGTGACTGAGCCACAGACTCAGGTCCTGGCCTGGCTGTGTTGAGCCAGGGCCTGTCTGGGACTTCACAGGACTGGGAAGGAAGGGGCAGTAAGTCTGGAAAAGGCACATGAGGCCCCTGTGATCCCGGGAGCCATGAGGACATGATGCCAGGGGTCAGGATGTGGTTCAGATGGGGCGATTCTCCTTTAATCCATCCCTTGTGAGTCCACGGCATTCACACCCAGAGCCTGGGGAATCAAAATTGAAAAATAAACCCACTTGGCCCCAGGAGCAGGGCTGGGAGCCTGGCTGGGTGTGCATTGTCCCTGAGCGGCTCCAGCCTGCCCTTCCACATCCTTCCTGAAGGCCAGAGCGGGACACATGAGCCCTTTCATTCATTCGAGTCCTCCAGGCTTCCAGGTGCAAAGGGGCAGGAAGGATAATGGTACAATAATGGTTTACATAAGACTTTTCACTGTAGAAACGTATGTCCTTATTCAGACTCTGTGTTACAGAGAAGGAAGCTGAGGCTCAGAGAAGTTAAGCAGCGTGTCCCAGTGACACAGTGGCCCAGAGTCCTGGCCCCACAAAGGAACACCGCTGATGGCGGCCCCAGGGAGAAGCTTTTTAAAAATGGAAGCTCTGCGCCCCCATCCGATTTTGTCCTTTATCTGCAACCAACTGCTGCTTCCGTAGCCTCTCCTCTGTGTCTCAGGGTGCTGCTCACGGCGTCCATCTCCAAGGTCCATGAAGATAGAAATTGCTCCTTCCCCACCCTCTGGTCCTCCAGCTCCAGGCAATACAGTAACATCAGACGTGCTAATCGGCAAGCGCAACACCTCCTTGCACTGGCCAGGTTTCGCATGCCCGTTATCACATTGATGCTTGCCCCGACCATGGGAGGAGATGAGGCAGGTTTTCTTACATTGCACTTGGGGAAATTGAGGATTAGAGCAGCAGAGATGAACTTGGCCTAGCTCACCTAAATTTCCTGGTGCCGAAATGCTCTTTCTACCATGACCCACTGCTGGCCCAGGATGTGGGGTAAAGGCAGGCTGGATGTCTTGATGAAAAGGCAAGGAGCCCCAGAAAACAAGCTTTTCTCTGGGAGAGAGGAGCCCTTCGGGTGAGGATGAGCTAATGGGGTGGGGCTTGCCTTCGCATCCATTTGGAAAGGTTATGGGATATTTTTTAGGAACAGGTGCAGGAGCTCTTGGGGGCGGGCCGTGGCTTTGAATGTAGCTGAGGAAGGGGCGCAGCGGACAGATGCATTAAAGACTGCGTAAACTTCCAAAAGCTTCACTGGCAGGCCTTGGCGCCTCGTTGGGCCTCTGTAAACAGCCAATCGATGGAGTGTCAGGCTTGTTTTCATAGCCGTCCTGCACACTGGGAGTATTAGATGAAGCAAAGCTTTTATTTAGTTCCTGACAGGTAATTAAATTGGCCTCTGCATTGCTGTGTGATCCAGCCAAGGGGCCCGGAGTCGCATTCTGAATGGCTGCAGCGATTTGCTGAAATAGTACAACTTAATTTTGCCTCTCCAGTTGCGAGGAGAGATCTTGGTTCCGTGGAAAGTTTGACTCAGGCTTGGGGCTTCAGGTTGCAGATTTCATTTTTTCCAACAGGAGTTTGCTCTCTGTCTCAAACATGTGAAAGCCCCATTTCCACATTTTTTCCAGAGTGACACACTGTGAGAAAAACCGAGAGTTACCAAGTAAAGAAAAACAGCACTTGGCAATAGCGAGGGAAGGAATCCAATGCCTTCCTAAAGACCCGCTTCTCTGGAACCAGAAAGACATCATTCTAGCAACAGAAAGTTCTGGATTCCATGTTCATCTCAGATGCCAGAAAGAGCGACCGTGGTTCTGAAAGGTTTCATAAAGCACTTGTTGGACTGGGATGTGTGGGAGGAAGCAGGTAGCTCGGTTTCCTCGGCGCTGCCAGTGTTCGGGGGGCATCTCTTTGCCAGGCTGACTGCGAGGAAGCGGGCAACAGCTCCTTGGTGTCGGGGCCAATCTTGCTCCTTGTTCTGCGATGGTACCACTTCTAGGCCTGAGCCTCCTTCAATATTCCTTCTCTGAGAGCGAGTGGGGCAGGAAATAATGTTTCCTTCCTGCTCTGCAGTTTCCCTATGATATGTCAGGGCTTTCCCTTTATCCCGAGTACCCTGTGCTCTGTGAGGATTTTCAATCTGAGGAGTCCTAGCTCTTTGATTTTGGAAAATTCCTATCATAATCTCTTTGAGTGCTGCTTCTGTTATTCCTTCTATTCTTTTTCTTTTTCTTTCTTTTTTTTTTGATGGAGCTTCTATTAAATATATGTTTGAGCCTCTCCATCTAGCCTCAGGTCTCTTCAATTGCATATCTATCTATCTATCATTTATCATTTTTTTTCTCCCTATGCTGCATTATGAACAAATGCCTCAATACTATCTTCCAAATTATTATTTCTTTAACTGAATCCATGTAGAATTTACTCTATTCCTTTGTATTTCATCAACTATATTTTTGTTTCTAAGATTTCATTTTTGTTTATTTTATTTTGTTTGTTTTTATTTCTTCTCTGTTTTATAATTTAAAAAATATAATTGCTATTTTTTCCCTCTACTTCTTCTACCTCCTTTCCCTAAACATACTTATTTTAAATCTGTTTTCAGATTTCTCTCTTATTTTCATTTCATTTGGAGTAAATTCATTTCCTGATTGTTGATTCTTTTAGGCTTTTTCTCAGAGGGTTCGTTTTCCTCATATGTTTGGAATTTTGTTTGCAAGCTTATCTGGAATGGAGCCTCTCTCTCTCTCTCTCTCTTTCTCTCTCTCTCTCTCTCTCTCTCTCTCTCTCTCTCTCTCTCTCTCCTTGTCCTCTCTGTTAAGCAGTTTTGCAGGGATCCCAACAGGTCCAGTAATCATGTCTAGGCCCAGGCCTAGTGTGTGTGGTTCAGGTCTCCTGTGCTGAGCCAGTGGCCGCTGGGCCCAGGCCCTGGCTGGGAGGCTGCACTGCTTCACCCTATTCCTCCAAATAAACCAGAGCCTTGAGCAGCAGTGAGAGCTATTTCCCGTGTCCCAACCCCTAGTTTCAGCCCATGAGCCTGGATCCAACTCTTTGCCGCTGTGGGACACGTTTAGGCCCTGCTCTGCTTCAAGAGCCGAGCCACCCCCTGTTTGCTGGCTTGCTATTTGGTTTCAGGTCCTCCAAGGTGTTTGTCTGGTTTTGAGCTATTGGGACTGTGTCCTTGTAACTTTCTCATCTTATGTTTGATCGAAAGCACTAGCAGGAACTAACAACACCATGTCGATGGGAAGTTCTAGGGCACGGCCTTGACCTGTGCGGGGAGATATACAAGAAAGAGGGCCTCAGTCCTTGCCCCTCCAGGAACTTCTGGACACAGCATTTGCCAAGAAAAGCTGGAAACTGTCAGCAAGTGTTGGTTTGAAGGATGGAAGAAAGGTGTCATGTGACCAAAACACAGTGCAGAAACCTCTCCATTGGAAAGGGCATTCAAAACCTGCACACCTCACCCTCTGCGCCCCTGTTCCATGACTCTATCTCCCTCATCACAGCAGGACTGAACACCTCCCGGGAGGAGGCGCCGCTGGGCAGCGAGGCAGCCTTTGTATCTCTGCACAGCTGTGTTCTCTCCTTGACAACCTGAGATGGGTCTCCCAGGGGGCTTCTTGCCAGTGGGCCTTATCCCTCCCCTGGGAAACATGAAAAAGTTCAATGACCCGCCTGCCTGGCACGTGCAAATGCTCAGTAACTGCTCACTGCGATGATTACTTCTGAACACCCAGAACCCAGCCAGGCTCCCTGTGCACTGCTTGCCCTGTCGAGTCACAGCTCACCCCAGGCTGATGTGGGTTGGCAGTCTGGTCCTACTGCCTGGAGTTTCCTCACGCTGGAGTAATACCACTGTTACGTTTGACAAAATGGGAACGGGGCCCACTACAGCACTCCTCCTGCCCAAGCAATGGCACGTGCTCTGCTCACAGAGGGTGCAAAAGGCTCCTGAAGCCATGGGCAGGGAGGGAATCCTGCGGCTCCAGGAAGCATCCCCGTAGGAGCAAGTAGAGCCTACAGCCCTGGTGACAGGGCGGGGACTGAGAGGAGAAGGCCTGGCATTGCCTCTGTAAGTGCTACAGAACCCTGAGTGCAGGCCTCAGGGCTGAGTGTAGGGCAGGTCATGCGGAACTATTCTCAGGTTGAGCTTGGAATTCAGATTGGGCCGTTCCAGGGTTCTCCTGGTTCATTCCTCTGCTTCTGAAAGTAAGTCCTGAGCTCCAGGCCATCAGCCAATCAGGAAAGCTATGTCTTTAAGCATTATGCCACTTCGGTTCACAAAACTACAGTGGGAATGTTTTGAGGATATGAAGCCAGAAGTCCTGGGTTGAAATCCCAGTTCATGCCATCTCTTGCCATGTAACCTTGATATGCCTTGCAACCTCCCTCATTCTTTTTCCCTTTTGAGTCTTCATTCCTTATCTGTAAGTTGGGGCTAATCCAGCCGTGGGCAAACTACGGCCCGCGGGCCGGATTCGGCCCGTTTGAAATGAATAAAACTAAAAAAAAAAAGACCGTACCCTTTTATGTAATGATGTTTACTTTGAATTTATATTAGTTCACACAAACACTCCATCCATGCTTTTGTTCCGGCCCTCCGGTCCGGTTTAAGAACCCATTGTGGCCCTCGAGTCAAAAAGTTTGCCCACCCCTGGGCTAATTACTAGTAATGATACATGCTACATTCTTCAGGGTTGTCCTGAAGAGTAAATGATCTCACATTTGAAAAGTGTTTAGCATGGTGCCATGCACATCATTCATTAAATGATGTTCAGCATCATCATCATCATTATCATCATCATTATCTTCAGGGGAATACATTAAGTGATTCTAGGAGGGAACAGATATATTGGTTGGGCTATCTTTCTGCCCCAATTTGGGGCCAAAGAACAATGACTGTCACCTTACTCCAGAGGCTAGTGAGGGAGATATCACCAGACAGTAGTATCAGTGTGTCCTGTAGGGAAGACAGGTGGTTTGGTGGACAACCTTGGATACGAGTTCTTTTGTATATACATGTATTTAGAACATACTTACTGAGTGTCCTGAAATACTGTGTGAGGCATGGTGGCAAAGTCTTTTGGATATCGAGAAAGAAAACTCACCCTAAAGTCAGCTCAATGTGATGGGTGAGTATAGAAGTTCCATAGGTCTGGTCCGTGCCTGACCATACTCTAGAGAAAATTCCTCCTTTAATGTTTGAAGGTTAGAAGGAAGGGAAGAAGGAGAAAAGGAAGGAAGGGAGAGGGCAGGAAGTAAAAAAGGAAAGAAAAGAAGCAGGAAATGGCCATTTTGGAGAGTCTCAAAGAAATTCAAGGACCGATGCATTCTCAGAGAGTTATAGCATGACTGGCTGTTAGGGCCAGTAAGAATCTCAAAGCCAGCCCTGAGTGTGGCTATCAGCAGGACTCAGGGTCCCTGAGGGTGGCAAGGGGCTTTGAGGGCCAGGGGGTGTGGGGCCCCGGGTCTTCTGGGATCCCGCAAGAATGGTGCTTCATTGGGAGACAATCTGTGATTCTCCACAGGCAGGAGGGACTCGAGCTGCCACTTCTCCAGGGCTGGAGGTGCGAGGGCTGCTTATTGCATTCGCAGGTTCCAAGGGAATGCATGTGTTTTATAAACGGAGCAAATGCCTTGTGTTTCTGATTGATGGGCCATCAGTTGCACAGTTGTTGGGCAGTGATTGATTTTCCAACCCAGCTGCTCCAGCTGAGCCACAGATGCTCCTTGTCTGAAGTCAGGGGGCTGGTGCTGTAAGCCATGGAGGAGATCCCAATCGGAGTGATCCCTGAGAAATCGGCCATCGTAATGGCTAACAGCCACTGATTTGGGGCTTTGCTTGGGGTGCTAAGCCACTGGTAGTAATTGCCATTCCAACGGGGTGGGTGCCATCTTGAAACTCACGATGACGCTGGCGGGGCCCAGATGAAGTTTACTCTTGTGAAGTCTTGTCTCCATGCCCCTGTTCTGTGGCTGAGTAGGATGGCATCAGTGACCCTGGGAAGGAGCCACGACTTGGCAGAGACACTTAGAGGAGATGTGGGGAGGGGAGGGGAGGGGGGAGCAGGCCCTGCTGACCTGCAGGATGTGGGGGGCGGGGGGCCGGGGGCTGGACAGCAAAGAAGCTGGGAGTGAGAGCGCCTTCTCCCAACTCCTTGGAGTGCAATGCTCCCCCCTTTTCCCAGCTGCAATATTATGGCCCCTTTTAAAGTGTGAAGTTGACAGCGTGCTTCCAGGAGCCTTCCCCTCTGGTCCTCACAGGGGTGCTATGTGGAAGGAGCAGGAGGCTTTACCTCCACTTTGCAGATGGAGCAAAATGCTGGGAAACGCCACAGCCTTCGCCACAGGGTGAGAACATCTTAGAGCCTGCCTCCAGCCCTCTGGTATTTTCTGGAAGTTTCCTAGGGGGACCTGGTGTGAGCCCATAAACCAGTCTGTTGGTTTCAGGCTCCAAGCACCACAAACGCATTGTCCTCCCTGCCCAGCTTCGGCAGGTGGTCCTCAGCCCCGCAGTGCCAGTGCTGAGGGCTCCTCCCCGGATGGGGAGCACCCTCCCCCACCCCAGCCACCCAGCACCCTTCACCCCCCATCCACCCAGCACCCTTCCCCAGCCGCCCCGGCTTGAAGAGGTCTGTTTGGTCCTGTTTTCCCAGTCTCAGCGCTTGGGTGCTCCTCCCAAGCCCGCCCTCCCTGGGCTGGCGCCCACCTTGGCCTTTAGGTCTGAGGCAGGTGAGCGCGGGTGGGAGGTGCGTTGGGGGGGCGGGGCCTCGCGAACAGCTGCCCTCCAGGTGAGGAAGCCGGCGGGCCAGGGAGGCGTGAGCTGCGCGGGAGCAGGGAGCCTCCGCCTCTGAACCAGGTCGGTGCCCGCGGTGACAACCGTACCGTCCAGCCCAGCCGGAGGCAGGGAAGGCGGGCGGGCCAGGCCCCGGGCGTCCCAGGCCCCGGGCGCCGGCGGAGGCCCGTCTGGGCTGCGGCTGCGGGCACAGGTGCGGTTCGGTCGCCGGGTCCGGGCCGCGCCGTTAACAAGGCCCCGCGCCCCGGCGGCCTCCGGGAGGCGGGCGGCCTTTGAAGCGCGCAGCCTGGATTATTTAATATAATGGAACAGTGTTAAACTCGACCCATCAGAGACATAAATTTCCAGGTGTTTTACATTTGTTTTCCCGTCAGAATGGTAAACGGCGGATAGTAAAATTCGGCACCGGGTTGTGGCTGTTGGGGGGGCGCAGAGTGGGCCCCTCTGGGCTCGGGTGGGAGGCGCCCTGCAGCCCGGGTCCACCAGAGACTGCGGGCCCACGGCTCCCCAAGACGGGGCTCCCCAAGACGCGGCTCCCCAAGACGCGGCTCCCGAGCCCGGAGAGGGACCTGTGCCAGGCTGGGCCAGGGTCCTGGGCACCGAAATCTCCTGCCCAAGAGGGTCTCTCACCCAGACATCTGCGCGGAGAGCCCACGGTCCCTCCAGTACCCGCCTCCCCCCAGGTTAATTGGGGTGCGAGGGCCTGTAACACCTATAACGAGGTTTCTGTTGCCCTTGCCAAGTTCAATTATGGGTGCATCTGCTTTCTGATTTTTCCAAGATGGTTTGATTTAAAGGTGGAAAAAAAAACACCCCAAACTACAAAGGAACAGGCTGCACAGTAGCTTTCTGCAGAAGGTAAGGAGTCCTGACCACTTTTTCCAGACTCCTGCCTTTTTGAGATGTGTCAGAATTCATAGGGTGGCTGCTGAGGATAGATATTGCTCTGAGTAATTCTAGAGAAATCCGACCCTTCGGCCCACTCCCCACAAGGCCCTTCACCCTTCTCCCTTCAAAGTCATAAAGGATGTCTACCTCTTATAAGGCCGGCGCCCCGGCCTGCTACCCAGAAGCCTACTGTGATCCGTCACTTTGAATGGAGAAATCATTTGACATTTATTTCCCGAACAGGAAGCACTGGCTCAGAGAAGGTGGAAACCTCAGAAATTAGTTCAATTTAGGAGATGAAAGTAGGAAAGGCCATTGCTCCTTACCAATAAAGAGATTATCATTCTCTCTTTGCTTGTGGGCAGGGCCTTACACAGGGATCTGGGGAAGGCAAACCCCCCAATGAAAGTTACAGTCGCACTGCGCAGGGTACCCTCTGTCGGGAGCGTTGCATGTGTGCATGTGAGTGCACGAGTGTGTTGGTAGGGGAGTGAGTGTGAGGAGAGGGGGTGCAGAGCTGTGCAGACATGTAAGGCTGGCTTGTCCTCCAAGACCCTGCCCCATAGTTTCTAGCAGAAACGCACAGTTCACACGGTTGTGTGTGAAGGTTGCCAACAGGACAGAGCAGAGACGATCATTGGGACTGAAGAGTTCCAAAGCCAGAGATGGGTTAGTCCTTTTTTTGGCTTACTTGGTCAGGGGAGGCTTTCTAGAGGAGCTGGAAAAGCTGGGGCTGGGAAAAGGCAGCGGGAGGGGCGAGTAGGAGCCAAGTGAACAGATGGGGGCAAAAGGGAGGACAATGGGAGGTGACTGGTCAAGCCCAAATCCAGCGGGGACAGGGTCCCAGGTGTCCTCAGAGAGCTGGGAGCCCCCTCCTTTGCCCTGCTGTTTTGTTTTCAGCCCTGAGTTTCTTCCTGATGACATTCCCTCAAGAGCAAGAGGGTCCTTCAGAGGTCAACTTCTGGAAACAGGAAACAGTGATTAACAAATCAATTCATTAAGGCCCAGTGATCCATAGGATGCCAAAGAGCAGTGAGTTGGTAAGTGAAGACAGACCTTGGGCCCTGATGAGAGCTGACTCTTGGAGAAGGCTGGCCAAGACAACGTACCTAAGATGCACACAGGCCCTACCTGTGTGTGAAAGTCCAGCAGCCCAGCTCTGCTGATGACAGAAATGGCCGTAATAAAGCAGGGAGGCCACAAGTCAAACAAATAATTTGGTTGACAAATAGGAGTATAAACAAGACCTTGATTAATGCATTTCCTAATAGTTCTCTGTTTATTGACATTAGCTCAGCTTGGTCATTAGGCCTGATGTTGCCCGTATATGTTATATGGCAGAATATCCCCCAGTCATTCTAAGATTGCTTTGTAGCTTTTGTGTTGGATATTTTATGCCTGTAAGTCCTGTCTCCCTGACTGGACCATGAGCCCCCACTTCTGAGAACCCGTGTGCTTATTGAATGAAGAGTGAGGTCACAGAACTTCCTAGGAGGGATAAGTAGAGAAGTGAGAGCTTGAAATGCCCTCTCACTGTGACTTTTGCTGCCTTTTTCACTAGTCGCCTGTGATTGCTCTGTCTTTTGAAGGAGGGAATCATTCCAGCCGGCTTCTCCTTCTCAGGTGTTGCAGGTCTTACAAAGAGAGCGCAGCCCAGGGCACATGCCCAGGTTGTGGTCTCCATTCCCAGTGTGGGGTGTGCAAGAGACATCTCTCTCATCATTGATGTTTCCATCTCTCTCTCTCTCTCCCTTTCTCTCTAAAATCAATAAAAATATATTTAAAAGAGAGAGAGAGAGCACAGAATGAGGCAGTAGATGGAAGAACACACTAGAGTGGAGGAGTCCCGTACAACAAGGGCTCCTCTTGGCCATGCTTTAGACTGCTGCTAACAGCGCTGACTTTACTAAAGTGTTTTGGGGGACTTCAGCCATGGCCTCTGATGACCAGAACCCAAGACAGGGTTGTCCTGGGAAGATGCCAGCATGCCTATCGTGGATTACCGATCCCTAGCCAGGGCATGCCAGGAGCCATGTCCTTCTCAACATTCCGGCCCTGGCGACCCTGGCTGCAGCTTTAGAAACTCGGTGGAAAGCAAAGGCGGGAGGAGTTGGAGCTGTAAATGCCAGCTGTATTTTTATTGGTCGTCTGCAACTTCAAAGGGTTCCCTGCTTTAAAGGAGGCACAAGCAGGTATCCAGTTGGCTCTCCTAGCTCTCAGCCTTGATGCCTTATTGATTTTCAATGTGGCTTGACTCCCAGATGGGCAGACTTCAAACCCGTCTGTATTTTTCTGCTGTCATGTTTTCATCCCTGTTACTTTCCATCTCCAGCGAGATCCCGGATATGCTTGAGGGCAGCGTTTCCTTCTTCAGCTTTCTCTCCATAATTTTCTCCTGCACAGGATTTCAGACAGCCAGGGCCACTTCTGCTGGGGTGTGTCTTGCATTGTTTGTACCGAGCTGGACCAGCTGCTGGCAAGTGTGAGGGAGAAGATGCAGTCCTTGCCCTTAAAGGGGTCAATCCTATCAGTCCACCTAATACACTTAGAGTCTGACTGTGTTCTAAATGTGGCACGGTGGAAGGTGTGGCCGATGGTGAGGGTGGAACCTGTGACTTGATGGGGACTTCACACATATTCTTCATAACTGACCTCATGCCAGCTCCATAGTGTATTGAGCTATTGTGTATTGGCCTACTGCAAGCCAGGTAAGTGCCTACGATGAGCCAGGCACTGAACTTCACTGACATTTACTGGTAGCTTTCCTTATATTTCATTTAAATTCTGTACTGCTTCGGGAAACTGTTTTTCATAACCTGCACAAGTTCACTGAGCAAATGATTGGCAGAGCAGGATGTGACCCCTGGGCTGCTCTTGCTACCACGCAGGCTGGGCTGGGTGTGTGCCTGTGTGTCCCATGTGTTGTAGGGAGCAGGACAGAACACTGGAAGTTTGTTCTCTCATTGGCAGATAAACCTATCCATATGGAACCAATGGGCAAGATGAGGCTTATGTGTGGTAATGACAACAGCAAACCCTTCTATAGCATCTACTGAGTACAGGGACTAGTCAGATACTTCACCAATATTAATTTATCCCTATGAGGAACCTGAGGCACAAAGAGGTTGGGTAATTCTCCCAAGGTAACACAGCTGAAAAACGTCAGAGTTGAGATTCAACCCCAAAACCCAGAGTCTGTCTTACACACTTGGTTGAGTTTCAGGGCCGCCAGAGAGGGATACCAGCAGTGTGGACCAAGCAATGGGAGGGAGTTTCTGCCTTCTCCCCACATCTGACCTCTTCTTAGCCCCCAAAGAGCAATGAGGCAGGCGGCCCGGCCTTCGTGTCACCCCCCTGCATAGACGAGGCACAGACATGTCAAGTGGATGCCCAGGGTTATCCAGGCCTCAGCCCAGCCCCCTGTCTTGCCACTACAGAGTTTTCTATAGGAAAAAACGTTGGGACATTGAACAGATGTTTGGTCACAGTGTCATGCCTGTAGACTAGGACATACAGGCCCATGAAAGCAGTCTCCTAAACAAGCAGCTCTCCGTCCGCTGTGGTCACAGAGTGAGGTGACAAAGTGATATTTGTGAATACAAAGAAGGAGGTAAGGCAGGCTGGGGAGAGGCTGGGTCCAGGTCCAGGGGGCTTCCCCGGTGCCCTGGGCACAAGGCCCTCTGCTCTGCAGCCTGCTTGGCTCAGCCACGCAGAAGAGAGGCCTTTGAAGTCACAGACCACCAATAAAACTGCAGCTGGCACCAGGGCTTACGGGGCTCCAGGCGTGAGATTTTACACCACTCAGGGGCTGAGCCAGCGCTGACAGGATTGGAATGTGCCCTGGACTCCCCTTTCCTCGGCGAGAGCCACCAGGGTGCCTCAGCCCCTGGCCACCCTGTCACCCAATCAATCAAGGCTGCAGTGAGACCCCATTATGCACCACAGGGAAGCAAGAGAAGGAGCAGTTTGTAGTGGAGGTGTGGACCCGGGGCCAGGGCACATGCAGCAAACAGCCAGTGCAGGCAGGCTGTGTGAGGCCGGACTGGTTGAGCGCACAGGCAAGTCTCTGCTAAGTGATGGTGGCCAGACGGCGAGGCCACAGACAGGGAGAGGGGCGAGGGCTGGAGTGGTCATGGGCAACCTCCTCAGGTTTCAGCATGAATGAAGGCACAGAGGCTAGAATAAGAGGGCACTCTTCTTCTTCCCCCTCTTCTTCCTCCCTCTTCCCTTGTCCACCTCCCTGTTCCCTTGGTCACCTTTAAATTACTGTTATGCCTGGCCCTATGCTGGGAGTGGCCCCATCTCTCCTCTTCTGGAGCTCCTATCTGAGATGGGCAGCATCCTTGAGAATGGACTTTGGGTCAGGACCTGGAGGAAGAAAGTAAAGGACAGGGGAACCTGGCCAGGCACTGATACAGCCCTTGAAGCCTTGAGCGCAGAGGGGGCACTGTCCTCACCCTGCTCAGAGTTTTCTAGTGCCCTCCCCGCTTCTTCTTGGGAAGCAGCTGTTGATTCGGCCCTTCGGAGGTGTTTGGTGATGAGTGGGTGAACTCCCCTCAACAATGGTGAATGGGAGGAAGAGCCATTATCTGGAAGTTGTAGCTGAGATAGAGAACACACATACATAGGGAATGAGCAAAGAATGAGCAGGAAGGATGGAGGAGGAATTCAGAGGTGCCACGTCTACCCTATGGGTGCTCCCTGAGCACAGCAGCTGTCCAGCGTGGGCATAGGTTCTTAAAAGAGGAAACTGGCCCTGGCTGGTAGCTCAGTGGTTAGAGTGTCAGCCTGCACTCGATTCCCAGTCAAGGGCATGTACCTGGGTTGTAGGTTCGATACCTGGCCCCGGTTGGGGTGAGTGCTGGAGTCAACCAATCGATGTGTCTCACATCTATGTTTCACTCTCTCTTCCCCTCCCTCCTTCCCTTCCATTCTCTCTAAAAAAAATCAATGGAAAAAATATCCTCAGGTGAGGATTAACCAAACAAAGAAAAAATGAGGAAACCAATTAATCCAAAGGAACAGAAACCTTCCTGGGAGATCCCTAGAGTCTGCAGGGGCTACAGAGTCTTGAAGAGCAGAGCAAGGAAGCATTTTGATGTTCCTGCCCTCAGATTCCACAGGTGGCTGGCCCAGCCGCCCTCCTCCTCACCCACCCCACCACCTTGCTTTTTTAGGAAAATTGGAGCAGGGAGATGGCCATGCAAAGGGAACTCTGGGTATTAGGGGTTGGTTCCTCCAACATTGCAAGGCTTTTGTCCCCAGTGTCATCACTTGACTCCTCTCTGCAGCTGTGTGAGGAGTGAGGGCAGCACCAGTGAGGGGAAGGTGGGGTAAAGAAGGGCTGATAGATTGGGTCACACTCACAGACGCAGTATCACCTTTGCGTCACCCACCAGCATGAGGCCTGACTTGCCACATCCTGTCTGGGGTCATGGGGATGTAAAACATCACCATTTTGGTCAGGAAAGTGGGGAACTGGGTGACATTTTTTTTTTTTTTACTTTATCCTGAGCGTTGAGCCTCTATACCCACCATCAAATCAGCCTTAGACGTTTCATTGGACTCTAATGAGGAATTGATGGACCTACCTGCTGTGTGCAGACACCTTAATGCACTATATGATCAGTATCATGTGTGATTAATCCCTAAGTCCATCCACTTTTTGGCAATTGTTGACAGGCATTTAAATGTGGAGAAAAATCTCTCTCTGGGAACATTGAATAGGAAATTATTAAGTGTGACTAATAAGAGAACGAGAGTGGCAGTTTAAACACTAAGTTTACAGAAGGTACACGGCCAGGTGAGGCTTGTCCCCTGCAAAGCTGTCGCCTAGCAAAGCCAGCATTCCCTGGGATGTGTGTGTTTTGCTACATACCCTGCCTTGGTCCAAAAGGAAAGTGAGGTCCCAGTCAGTGAGGACTCAGATTTTGCTGCGTGACCCTTGTCTGTGGCAAAACATTTGACCCAGCTGTACCTGATCTCAGAAGAGGATGTGCTGCCTGAGGCGTGTTGTGTGTCTTGTTGCTTTGACTGCATCTGGGAAGGGTGGGGTGACATCGGCCTGGCATTGGCTGGTCTTTGGGAACAGATGGAAGGGACCATGGCCTTGCTATGGTGCTGCTCCGCTGCCTGGAGCCTGAAATCTAAATTGACTGAAAGCTCAGTAATTTGGAGCTTTGCTGGGTTGAAAAAGTGTGATATTGTGATTTATAATAAGAAATAGGTATTTCCTGGCACAGAGCCCCTAGAACTCTTGGAATTTCCTAAGCGGTGAGAGCTATGAAGGTGTCTTTTATGTTAATGAGTGACTTTAGGATGCCCTTGGGTCGCCCCAGGGGAAAAACCAACTGATTAGAGGTTGAATTTTTATTCTCAGCCCCCCTCCCACCTCTGGGGAGGGGAGAAGGGCCGGAGGTTGAATCTATTACCAATCTGCCAAGCATGCCTATGTAATAATATGAAGTTGCATAAGCCCCCAAAGGACAGTTTGGAGAGCTTCCAGGTTGGTGAACAGGAGGAGGAGATTCAGGAGAGTGGGGTGCCTGCAGAAGGTATGGAAACTCTGCTCTTTCCCCAAACCTCAACCCATATGGCTCTTGATTTGGCTGTTGATTCATCTCCTTTACTATCCTTTGAAATAATCTGGTAATCTAGTGAGTAAACTGGTTTCCTGAGTTCTGTGAGCTGTTCTAGCAGATTAATCAAACCCAAGGGGAGGGGGTCATGGAAACCTCTGATTGATAGCCAGTTGATAACCTGGTCTTGCAATTGGCCTCTGAAGTGGGGGGCGGGGGTGGGGTGGAAGGAGGCAGTTTTGTGGGACTCAGCCCTCCATCTGAGTTACCAGATGCTGTCTCCAGGTAGATAGTGTCACAATAGAGTTGAATTGGAGGCCACCCAGCTGGGTTGGGGAATTCCTTGGACGTGTGGAAAATCCCCTAAACACATTGGAATTGGTGATCAGAATCATTAAAAAGCCAATTGTTTCTTTGCCTCAAACTGAAGCAGAGGGAATGGCATTTGAGGAGCCATTGACTTGGCAGAGGATGCAAGTAGTATTCCGCCTACAGCGGTGGTGAGCCTGCTGCCCTGGGTGGGGACAGGGATGTTGCCTTCCCACCCCAGCCTGTCGTTTCCTGTGGCCTCAAGACAGTGCCGTTAAACAGCGAGCTCTGGCAGAGCCCAGCACCTGCAAGTGGAAGGACAGCATGCAGGCTTGGAAAGTGTGAATAGGCAAGAACTTTGGGGGTAGTTTCTTGCACGTGGAATGAACACAAGCAAAAGTATTTTAGACACATTTGAAGAAATGATTTTACCAAAGGAGCCATAATCCTGGCTTTTAAAACCATTCCTGGGTGCCCAGTCCTGAACTAGCAGGAGGGAGCCTGCAAGCCTGTGCCACCTTCTGAAAGTTCTTATTTCCCAGTGACCATGTAGGTGTGGCCATCGGGGACAGGATAAGGGAGTCCTTTCAGGGGGAACAAGGTTCCGTCTGCAGAATCTACTTTGGAATGATGATTTTGGAAGCGAAAAGCTCTGTGTTAAGAGTAACACACTTAATGCAGAGAATCTGAAAAACAATGATAATCTCTTCCCATGGTAACCTCCCTCCATCCCTGCAAATAACCTGTTATTCATCACATTATAAGCTTTTTGTGTGAGTCAGGCACTTTTCTAGGAACATCTATTTTTTTAAAATCCTTGCTCAAGGAGTGAGGATATTTTTCCATTGCATTTTTTCCCCCCCTAGAGAGAGTGGAAGGGAAAGGGAGGGAGAGAGAGAGAAAGAGAAAGAGAGAGACACATCCAAGTGAAAGAGACACATCGATTGATTGCCCCTCCCCCCCCCCCCAACATGCCCCAGTCCTGGGGGGTGGGGAGTGTGGATCAAACCTGCAACCCAGGTATGTGTCCTTGATCCGAACCTGTGACCCTGAGCAATGCCAGCCAGGGCTAGGAAGATCTGTTTATATATTTACTTGAACACATATTTATTTGCTATGAAATTGGATTATGTTGTGTTTATTGTTTTATATTCTGCTTTGTAACCCTTTATACGCCATAAGCGTCTATAGACGCAAGCGGCAGACCTTCACCACACCCACGCGTGTCTATAGCCGCAAACCTCTACGTGGAGAAGGTGTTTGGTATACTCTTCTACTAGTATTGGTACAAACCAGCGAAAAGAGACCAAATGCTTTTGTAAACAATGTAATGTTCCGTTATATTCAGAATATCGTGGCGTGTGGGGATGGTTTTGGACGTGGCAGTTTTAAATCTAGCACTATGAGTATCATTTCCTTTTCTCATTCTTCTCAAACATGATTTTTAATGGCTGCGAAGTATTCCATTGTGTAAATATCACAATGTTGGACATTTAGATGATTGTTTTTCCTACCTTAGGATAAATTCTTTCACAGGGTAATCCCTGAGCCGCAGGATACAGACAGTTTTACAACTGGGTACAGACTGCCCATCACCTGCGAGGGTGGTTTTTACCAGTTTGCACTTCCTCTAGCTCCGTTTGAACGTGCCCGTTTCCCACTCCCTCTACCACACTGGCTGCCAGTCATTTTCATCTGAGGGATGATGAGGACCCGGACTGGCACTGCTTCTATGCAGTGAAATTCCTGCTTGAGTTTCTGTTTTTGGTTTTTACCGTGGCTCTGGCCACTTGGGAAGATGGTGCACATTTCCAGATTCACACTGAGCACCTTCCCCTGGTCATCTCCTTGCTGAGCTATGCAGACGCCTGTGGGTGTCCATCAGTGTGACAGCTCTAACCGTGTGCCTTGTACCTCATCTGGATGGCCCTGTGGGACCCTGTACCTTCTGCAGAAATCCTAGCTGCTCCCTCCAGGTAAACATCCAGAAGAAAGAATGCCCGGGGTCGGAACACACACGGACGCAGGAACCGCGCAGCCGCGCATGCTCAGTGCTTGCAGAACGGGTGCAGCACCGTCCTCACACGTAGCGGCTCTCTCTCCGTGATGGCCAGGTCACTCCTGTCCGCCTGGTGACATGCAGTTATCACCAACAGAGATACTTTCTGATTACAAAAGTAGTCCTCGTTTTTTGTGGACATTTTTTTAAAAACAGAAGAAAATAAGTCATATATGACCTCCAAAAGATACCAAAAACCCCCACCAAAAACCCAAAGCACTGTTGACATTTTGATGTATACATTTTCAGAATTTTCTCCTCTACATGTTTTCCTCAGAATTGGGATTATATAAATGTGCAACTTGCTTTAAACATTATAGTTTCAAATTTGTCATAAACATTTATAATGGCTGCATAATACCTAAACATGGGGTGTTCTAGAGTTTCTTTGCACATTCCCCTATTGTTAAACATTTAGGTATTCCAGTTCTTTTATAACAAAATCTGCAATGGCTCCTAATATCTTTGTGCATAAAGCTTATATTTATTTGGCTCATTTCCCCTTAACCCATCCCCCATATGTGGAACTGTATGTGTTTTAGAAAAGATGTTTGGCTGTAGGCGATGTGGGGGAATATTATTTGGGGAAGGCCACCTGGCTGCCAACCAAATCCCACCAGATTTGGATTAAGGATCAGCCAGGTAAGTAAATGTGTTGGTCCCTGTGGAAGGCTGAATAATGGCCCACAAAAGATGTCCACGATGTATTCCCCAGAACCTGTGACTGTTACCGTACATGGTAAAAGGAATTTTGCAGATGTGATTTGGTTAAGAATTTGGAGATGGGAGATGGTCCTGGATTATTTGGCTGGGCAATATAATCACTTGGGTCCTTATAAGGGGGAGGCCGGAGGGTCAGAGGTATAGAAGGAGGTGTGATGATAGAAGCAGAGGTCAGAGAGACCTGAAGATGAGACAGTGTTGGCTTTGAAGATAGAGGAAGGGGCCATGAGCTCACAACCCCAAAGGACAATGCAGTCTTACTTTTCAGGACTCCAGTATTGACTGGAGAGTCGCAAGGCCCATGGGCCATTCAACAAACATTCATTGGGTGGTCCCTATGTGTCCGGCATTGGGTGCTGGGGACACACTAGTGAAGGAGACAGTGGTAGACCCTGCCCTCATTGGAGGCTTAGCCCAGTTAGGGAAGCCAAACCTAAATACATGGTAATTAAGTGCCAGTGGGGAGAAGCAAAGAGTGCCAGACTAGCATAGAAAGGGGGGGGGGGGCTGCCTAGACTTGAGGGGCTGCAGTGAGGAAAGTTTTCCTGAGACGCTGATGTTTAAATGAATCAGTTGACCAGGACCAAGTAAAGAATGGCTTTCCTGCAGGGACAACAGAACATTTAAAGGCCTGGAGGCAGGAAGTATGAAGAACTAGAAGAAGGCCAGGTGGCTAAAGCTTGGAGCCGGAGGGAGACATTGACAAGAAATAATCCTGGTCAGGGTAGGGTGTCTGATGGCAGAGAGACACATGGGCCATTTAAAGGCCACTTACAGGAGTACTTGAAATATCGGGGGATCACTTTGTAATGTATGCGATTGCCTAAGCACTAGGCTGTGCACCTGAAACTAATACAAAATAATATTAAATGTTGGCTGAACTGAAAAAAAAAAAAGTAAAGTAAATAAAGGCCATTTACAAGATGGGTTGGTTGGAAGTGGGGTGTGGAGAATAGGGTGGACGTGAGTAGAGGAAGGAGATTAGTGGGGAGATCATTGAAGCCTCTTTGGTTTTCATTTTCTGAACCATATGGTGAAATCGGGTAAGCCCCTCAGTTGATGCCAGTAAAACACTTTAAATTCTCTGTCAGAATGGTTCTCTAGACATCCTCTAAAGAATGGCTGTCATTTACACTCTCCTAGTTACTGTTTTCCCTTGAGGAGGCGGTCCATGTATACAAGAAAATGCTAAAATAAAAATAATAAAAATAAAGCAATTGGCAGCTGTAGGAGTTTCTCATTGCAGACTGGCCTTTGCAAGGTGGACAAACCCTTGCTGTTGGAGGAAAAAAAAAAATGTAGCCAGCACTCATTGGATTAAGAGTGTAGAAAAGCAAACGTGTTCAAATCTTAAACACATCATAATTTTAAGCATCCACAAGTGTTTAAAAAGTGTTAGCTGCTATGAGCACATACATCCATTCACTAGTTAAACATCATAACCTGTTTCTTTTCTAAACACGTGGGTAGGAGAACAGAGGACGGTTAACATGTTAAACACACTGACATGTTTACAATGTGTCGCAAGAAGGTGTTTAACTTTTTGTGTTCCAAAGCTAAACACTTTGGAATTAGAGGGTTGGCTAATTCCACCCCCAGTTAGTATGACTATCACCTAGGGGTCCCCCTGGTGTTGGGCAGAGGCTCCTTTGGAAACACAGACAATCCCAGTGGTAACCTGTATTTCACAAACAGCAGGACAAGGCTGCTCACTGCAGGACCTTGGGTGCAGATGAAACATTTGTTCTGGAAGCAGATCATAAAAGGTGTTCATCCTGAATGCATGCCCATGCTCTGGGTGAGCGTGGCTGGTTTCCCCTCTCAGGTATTCCTTCTGTCCTGCTGTTGGGAGCTTTTAAGGAGGCCCCAGAGATGGCCCAGCCGGGGCCTTGGCCTCTGCTCCACACTGGCTCAGACTTCCATGGAGGATAAACAGAGCCCGGGAAGCTAAATTGGAAAGAGGGACAGAAGGAAGAAGGAGAAAGGAAGAAAGGGTGACTATTTGTTTTCCGTGGCTGCTGTGACAAATCACTAGACACTTGGTGCTTAAAACAGCACGGATTTATTATCTTACAGCTCTGGGGGTCAGAAGTCCTCCATGGGTCTCTCCAGGCTAAAGCCTTGTGTCAGCAGGGCTGTGTTCCTTCTGGAGGCTCGAGGAAAGAATTCGTTTCCTTGCCTTCCCAGCTTCTAGAGGCCGCCTGCATTTCTTGGCTTGTGGCATTTCTTCACCGGCAAAGCCCGCCAAGGGAGGAGATGGAGTCTTTCCCACACTGCATCACTGATGCTACTCCTCTCTCAGCTCCCTCTTTTACTTAGACAGGCTTACCTCACAGATATTGCGGGTTTGGTTGCAGATCACCACAATAAAGCAAGTCATAATGATTTTGTTGATGGTGGAGTGGGTGGGGTCTTGCCTTCAATTTGTAAAAACTGCAGCTACTATGAAATGCAACAAAGCAAAGCGCAATAAAACAAGGTATGCTTATAACGCCCTTTGTGGTTCCTAGTACATGGGGCTCACCGGGATAATCCAGGAGAACCTTTTTAGTTTAAAGTCAGCTAATTAGCAACATTAACTTCCCCTCGCCTTGTAACAACATTCATGGGTTCCAGAGATTAGGACATAGACCTGTTTGGGGAGGCATTATTCTACCTACCAGACGGAGTTATAACGAGAAAGGGAAGGAGAGAGAGAGGATAAGAGAGCAGGAATTACACTGAATTGAAATCCTGTTTATTCTGTGATTAGGGACCATCTCAGACAACCACTAGATGGTGGTCTGGGAGTATGGGCCAAAGGGCAAGGACTGGCGCTTGGCAACTGTGTAAGCTGTTTCAGGGGATCCATTGTATCAGTGAGGGTATTGGCTAAGCTGCTGTAACAAAAGAAGGTTATTTCTTTTTCATGGTAATAGTGGAGGTGGGCAGTCCAGGGCTGTTATGATGACTCGACCATTCCTTAGGTCCAAGAAATTGCTCCAATTTTCCTCAACTCGTAGCCTGGGAGAAAGGAGTAAAGAAGGAAAGGACCAGCGGAGGATATGCATATTCCTTTTAAGGGAGTAATCTAAAATAGAATTTCTCAACTTTGACACTGTTGACATTTTGGGATGGATAATTCTTTTTTTGGTATGAGGGGCTGTTTTGTGCACTGTAGGATGTTTAGCAGTATCCCTGGCCTCTACCCACTAGATACCAGTAGCACCACCCATTAGTGACAACCAGAAATTTCTGCGGATGTTGGGGGCTTTCACCCCCTGTTAAAAGTCACTTTTCTAGAAAAAGCATCTGATCATAATAAGCTGGGCAGTCATATCCCATCTAAAACGTGTGAGTTTTATTATACAGAAAGAGTGGGTGAAGGTTTGGAGACAACTGCATCCATTTCAGGTATCTGGACCACCAAATTACGGAAGCCCCACCTCATATCTGAGATTCTGGTCCGGCCTTCACAATGGGAGGGAAGGGATTAAGAATGGTCCCCTGTAGGAGGAAGGTCTTAGTGCCATCCCTGGGACTTAATAGGCACTTGATAGATGGTGCTCATTTATTCTTTTATTCCCCAGATAGTTACTGAGCGCAGTAGCCTTTCTTCGTTATCTGCAGGTTTGCTTTCCATGGTTTCAGTTACCCATGGTCAACTGTGGACTGAAAATATTAAACAGAAAATTTTAAATTGCGCACCATTCTAAATAGTGTGATGAAATCTTGCACTGTCCTTTTCCAGCCCATAGGGAAGTGAATCATCCCTTTGTCCAGCAAATTCACACTGTATCAACTATCCCTGCCCTTAGTCATTTAGTAGCCATCGTGGTTATTAGAGCAACTGTTGCAGTATCGCAAACTTGTGTTCAGGTAACCCTTATTTCACTTAATAATGGCCCCAAGTGCAAGAATAGTGATGCTGTCAATTTGGACATGCCAAAGAGAAGCCATCAAGTGAAAAGGTGAAATGCTTGACTTAAGGAAAGAAAAAAAATCATATGCTGAGGTTGCTAAGATCTATAGTAAGAATGAATTTTGCATCTATCTATGAAATTGCATAGTTTATAAATATGTATAGGAGAAAATGTAGAATATATAGGATTTGGTGCTATCTGCGGTTTCAGGCATCCACTGGGGATCTTGGAACAAATACCCTGCTGATAAGGCAGAACTGCTGTACCTACTATACATAATAAGGCTCTGTGCTAGACTCTGAGAGCAGAGTAGATTGGGTTCTTGTCTCCTTAGTAGTTATATCATGTTAGTTACTGTTGTTGTTGTGATCATGATTCTGGAAACAGGCCGAGAGCTTGACTACCTGCCAGCGGAGAGAGCTGACAGACTCTAGGGCTGAGTAAGGAGGAAGGAGGCTGGCTGGTGGGGTGGGTGTGCAGAGGCCCAGCCCGCGTGTTTGATGAGACCAGTTGGGTGGGAAAGAGTGGAGAGGTGACTAAGTTCGAATAGCAAAGACTTGCTCATATGAGCCAGGAGCAGAGATCCAGAAATACCTGTGAATTCAGAGGACATGCATTGAGGTGGGGCTGCCATCTCAGGAATAACAAACAGGGCAGGGAAAGATCAGCCCTAGAAGGGAGGTGGGAGGATAGGGAAGGCAGCTGCATGGAGCTCCTTTGGCCCAGGTGGAGGGACTGAGAGATCTGGGTGAGGTCAGAGGGACTGCTGGGGCCACATTAGTGAGGGCAGGCTTGCTGATAAGGCAGGAAGGACTGTGTCTTTGGGTGGATAGGATGCTCTACAGGCAGCGTACGGACAAGTTCGGTTCAAATAGGATGGCCCCGTACATCCCTGTTCCACTGCCACCGCCTGCACTGTATCACTCTTCTTGGCAAGCAGATCATGAGGGCAAGTTTGGGAGGCAGGTCACCTCCATTAAGTCCTCCTCAGTTAATGATGGCTCCAGGGCAGTGAGTCTCAGACTTTTTCCATCTACAGCTCACTCTTGGCCAAGTAAGAGACCTCACGTGTTCCCACTTACTAAAATGGAAACCGTTCTTTCTAGAAGGCCACTTAAATTCCACGGCCAATCATTGCAATCACTTTCTTGCATCTCTCAGCTCATTGTTGCTATCTTGGCAAAACCACAATCAAAGCTAAAGTCAACTCCTCATTTACTTCATGTCTGTTGGGGGGGAAATTACAACTGTGCTGAGTGGTCTCACTTTAAATGCATGACCATAATTTTCAAGGATGCCTTCATTTGCTGCCAGCTCACTATTCTCTATTCCCCTTGTCCATACCCCCTCCCACTGTCCTAGGTGGCAACTTTACACCAGACCCCTGATGCCTTCCTACCATATTCCTCTCCATCTCTTCTGATGACCTTGTTTCCCTCTTCACCAACAGAAGTTGAAATAATCAGAAGACAGTTTCCATAGACTTCCCTATCACATCTCCCTGTGTTCCTGCATCTGCTCTCACATCCTCACATCCTTGGCTGTAATTTGATGAACTTTCCACACTTCTCAAGAGCCAACCTCTCCACCCGCACACCAGATCCCCTCCCCTCTCATTTACCCAAGGACATTGCTCCAGTCATGTTGCCCACTTCTCTCCTCCATCTTCAAGTGTTCATTTTTCTCCTGCATCATTTCCATCAGCATACAAGTCTGATTATTTCTTCCATTTTATAAAACCTTCTCTTGAACCTACTTCTGCGACTTTTTGTTTGCTTCCTATTTGCCGCAGAATTACTTCAGAAAGTTGTCTCTATTCTGTCTCCAATTTGTTTCCACCTACTCTCTCTCGTAAACAACTTTATTGAGATCTTTGACTTATAAAAATCATATTTAAGATGTACAACTTGATGTTTGATATATATACACATTGTGAGAGGATCACTGTAATCAAGCTCAGTAACTTGTCCATCACCTCTACATAGTTATCATTATATGTATGTGGAGAAGATTTAATTTAAGATCTATCCTCTTAACAAATTTCAGGTATATAATACATTATTGTTAACTATTGTCACTAAACTATTCATTAGATATCTACAACTCATTCATTTTATATAAGTGATATTTTCTACTCTTAGACTAACGTCTCATACTCCTCCCCCTCCCCCCCCCCCCCCCCCACTGCTCCTGGCAACCACTATTCTACTCTGTTTCCATGAGTTTGACTACTTTAGATTCTTCATGTAAATGAGATCATGCAGTATTTGTCTTTCTGTGTCTGGCTTATTTCACTAGCATAATGTCCTCCAGGTCCATCTATGTTGTCAAAAATGGGAAGATTTTCTTTTTTAAAAGGCTACATAATATCCCCCCCTCTCTCTGTGTAATATTATTTTATCCATTCACTCTTCAATATACCTTTAGGTTGTTTCTATATCTTAACTTTTGACCAATAGCGATCCACTTTCATTCTTCTGCATGTGGGTATTCCATTTTCCCAGCACCATTTATTGAAGAGACAGACTGTCCTTTCTCCATTATATGTTCTTGGCATAAATGTGAGGATTCCTCCCATGCTCTCTTAAAGCCACTCTGATCAGCTTTTTGCCCCTAATACTCAACAGAGTGCTTTTGTCAACCTTCGTATTGCTGAATCCAGTGTCAAATCTCAGTCTTGACCACTTAGTTGATCAGCTGCATTTGACACAAGTTGATCACTTTCCCCTCCTCAACGTGTATTCTTTACCCTGGGTCCAGAACAGCACATCTCTTTGTTTTCCTCTCGTCTTGCAAGTTGCTCTTTCTCAGTGTGTTTTGCTGGTTCCTCCTCTTCTCCTTGATCTTTTAGGGTTGGTGTACCATAGAGCTGAGTCCTTGCTCCTCTTCTTTATCTACATTAATTCTTTTGATGACCTCACAGCTTTGTGTAGCAAATATCCCTGATGATGCCCAAACTTAAATGTAAACTTCCAGCCTTTAGATCTCTACTTGTATGACAGCTCAAGCTCAACATGCTTTCCTGATCTGCCCCATGCCCCCTCCCCCACCTCACAAACCTGCCCCACTCACAGCCATCTCCATCTCACTTGATGGCAACTCCAGAATTCCAGTGGTTTAAATTCACCATCTCCATGGCTACCATCCTCGTAGAAGCCTCTATCACTTCTCTCCTGAGTTACTATAATAACCTCCTAATTTCTTCCACCTTGACCCTCTGCAGTCTATTCTCAAACCAGCAGCTAGAGGGAGTCTTAAAATTTAAATCAAATCATGTCATTCCTCTTCTCAAAACCATTCAATGGCTTCCCTTTCCATAAGGCCCCACAGGATCTGCCAACCCATCTCACCTCTACCTTTCTGAACTCACCTCCTACTATTTTCCTCTTGTTTATTCTGTCCCAGCCTACTGGCATCATGGAGGTTCCTCAAACATGCCAAGCATGCTCCACTTTACAAACTGCACCATCTGTTCACTCTCCTGGAAGGCTCCTTACCTACTCCCTCATTTCCTCAAATCTTTGCTCAGATGTCACCATCTCAATGAGATCTCTGATTCCCTTATACACGGCCACCTGCTCTGCTCAGTCCCAATCCTCCTTACCCTGTTCTTCATTTTTTTTTTTTTTAATTAAATCTTTATTGTTCAGATTATTACATTTGTTCCTCTTTTTTCCCCCCCCATAACTCCCCTCCTCCCAGTTCCCGCCCCACCCTCCGCCCTCACTCCCCACCCACTGTCCTCATCCATAGGTGCACGATTTTTGTCCAGTCTCTTCCCGCATCTCCCACACCCCTTTCCCCCCCAAGAATAGTCAGTCCATTCCCTTTCTATGTCCCTGATTCTATTATAATCAACAGTTCATTCTGTTCATCGGATTATTTATTCACTTGATTCTTAGATTCACTTGTTGATAGATGCATATTTGTTGTTCATAATTTGTATCTTTACCTTTTTCTTCCTCTTCCTCTTCTTAAAGGATACCTTTCAGCATTTCATATAATCCTGGTTTGGTGGTGATGAACTCCTTTAGCTTTTCCTTATCTGTGAAGCTCTTTATCTGACCTTCAATTCTGAATGATAGCTTTGCTGGATAAAGTAATCTTGGTTGTAGGTTCTTGGTGTTCATCACTTTGAATATTTCTTGCCACTCCCTTCTGGCCTGCAAAGTTTCTGTTGAGAAATCAGCTGACAGTCGTATGGGTATTCCCTTGTAGGTAACTGAGTTTCTTTCTCTTGCTGTTTTTAAGATTCTCTCTTTGTCTTTTGCTCTTGGCATTTTAATTATGATGTGTCTTGGTGTGGTCCTCTTTGGATTCCTTTTGTTTGGGGTTCTCCGCGCTTCTTGGACCTGTAAGTCCATTTCTTTCACCAGGTGAGGGAAGTTTTCTGTCATTATTTCTTCAAATAGGTTTTCAATATCTTGCTCTCTCTCATCTTCTGGCACCCCTATAATTCTGATGTTGGTACGCTTGAAGCTGTCCCAGAGGCTCCTTACACTATCCTCGCATTTTTGGATTCTTTTTTCATTTTGCTTTTCCGGTTGGGTGTTTTTTGCTTCCTCGCATTTCAAATCATTGACTTGATTCTTGCGCTCCTCTGTTCTGCTGCCGGGAGTCTGTATAATATTCTTTATTTCAGTCAGTGTATGCTTAATTTCTAGTTGGTTCCCCAATATAACATCGAGGGTCTCATTAGTTTTCTTGTAGATCTCATTAAGTTTATCGGCGGCTTCTAAACAGTTCTTGAGAGACCTTAAAAGTGTGGTTCTGAACTCTAGATCTTCCATTGACAATTTTGTCCTGTTTCTTTGTCTCTGCATTTTGTTATGCTTCCTTGGTGCACCCCCTAGTGGCCTTTGTGTGCAGTCTTGTAGCTAATTCCAGGGAGGGTTTGCCCTCCAGGCCAAGTGGCTATGAGAATCAGCTGTGTCTGCAGTGAGAGAACTTCTGTCCTCTAGGGAAGTGCTAATCTAGCCTTTGCCTGAGGCTATCCGGCAAATGCCTCTGTGCAGGGCTTGGGCGGGGCTGGTCGCACAGGATCAACAGGGTGGGCCAGAGAGAGCAGTTATGGCCGCTCTCAGTCCTGTCCCCAGGGGCTCTGCCTCTCTGAGTCCCAGCAATGGCTGCAAAGCTCGGAGGGAAAGCTGCACTCGCTCTGACCAAAGCCAGGCAGTCCCGCTTCTCCCGTTTGAGTCTGGGTCCCTAAAGACTCGCCCGGATCTGGAGCTCAGAGTCTGCGACTCCCTCCGGATTGAAAACGCCAACCGCACCCTCCGCCGCCAGCCCGCTCCGCGCGCGCACTCCGCACCTCAGAATTTGACTTCAGCACTGCACCTCCTCTGAGTGTCCGTGTGCGTTTCTCTTTACTCCTAGCTGTAGGACTTCCACTCAGCCAGCGTTCCAGTGGTTCTGGGTGATGTCCCTCTGTCTTTTAGTTTCACCTTTGAAGTAGTTGTTCAAAGCAGCAAACTCCGGCGTTAACCTATGCCGCCATCTTGGTTCCAGAGCTGTTCTTCATTTTTTGTTTCCATAGTGGTTATCACTTTAGAACATAGTATGAAATTACTTATTTTTTAAAAATATGTCTTTTATTGATTTTATAGAGAGAGGAAGAGAGAGGAAGAGAGAGAGAAACATCGGTGAGAGAGAATCATTGATTGTCTGCCTCCTGCACGCCCCACACTGGGGTTTGAGCCTGAAACCTGGGCACGTGCCCTGACCAGGAATCGAACTGGTGACCTCTTGATGCACAGGTTGATGCTCAACCACTGAGCAACACTGACTGGGCTGAAATTACTTATTTTTAAACATTTTTTGTTTATAGATCTCCCCCAGATAAAATATAAGCTTTGTGAAGGCAGTTTGTATGTGTGTTTTTGTTCACTGATGAATCCCAAGTGCCTAGAATAATGGCTGGCATTTAGTACATGCACAGTAAATATCTGTTGGATGAATGCACAGAAGAACTGTTCCTGCTGTGGGACATGAAGGATGTCTGCCATCCGTCCATCTGTATGTCTGTCTATGCACCCATCCAGCCTAATCATTCCACAAGTGTGTTTTGGGCACCTGGTCATTTTTTACCTAATGTTTTTGCCTGTGGACAAAACTGTGTCTGCCCTAAAAGAACTGCAATAAAGTTGGGGGGAGGAGGAGGGGGGAGTCCAGACACAGGAATCGTGAAATAGACCTTGTTAATCTAAGCCAGATTTTAAAGCATAGATATTGTCACTCTGGAGGGCTGGTGACAGGGGTGGCAGCACAGTATTTATGGCCTGGATTTGAGGATCTAAAGCTCAAAGAGCCTTTGAGGACCCCACATACTGCATGTCCAGGAGATGCTGAGAATCTGCTGGGAAGGGGAGTGGGAGGGCAAGGAGGAGGGGGAGGGAAAATAGCCTTTGACAGGCCTGGGAGCGGGCAGCCCACACTGGGAGCCCCGAGGATGAGGCTGTAAGTTGAGCTGCTGCCCCAGGCTTTCTCCACAGGAGAGAGTGGGGAGTGTCAGCTCCTGGGACAGGCGTGACATCCAGCTGCCTGTGTGCAGGGAGGGGCCCCTACCGGAGAGGCACTTGTTGGGGAGCTACCGCTCCCAGCGGCAGCAGTGACAGATGAGAGCTGGGAGGCCAGGCCATCCTCAACCTGGGATCCTTCGTCTCACCCCTGACTGCACCAAACTCAGAAGGGAAAACAGTCCTAATCATATAGCCCCAAACCGAACAGCTCACAGCTGGCCAGCTCACCAAACAGATAATCCAGGCCCCCTGCGACCTGGAGAACCGGGATGGGTGACACCCTGCCCCCTTGCTCCTCTTCTTTTTCCTGTGGCTCAATGAAGCCTTCTGGGGAGAGGAGGGGAGGTGCTGAAACACACAAACACATCTGGAGGTTCGGCTGCAGCTGAGGGAAGGCTGCACTGAATGGGGACTCAGGAAAGGAGGCAGCTTGGAAAATTCCACAGCCCATCCCCACCCCCCACTGCCTGGCATAAGCAGCACCACTCGGGCCTTGCAGTCCTGGTGGAAGGGTGGACCCGGGATAGTTCACCCCGCTCTTGACTTCTCCACAAAGAGCTCTGAGTGGGCCTCTTGCACAATGTAGCTATTTACACGTGGACAGAAGACCACAATCCTCAGAGCGCGCACTCGAGTTGAAATCACTCAGACCGCATTCATTTTGCTCACAGGATGGCTGGTTCCATTGCCACTGCTTTTAGCTTCTTCTTGTGTCAGAAACTCTTGTCCTCCAGGCTCTAAATGCATCCTAACTTCCTTATCCAATGCTCCCTTCAAACTGTACAATGTTCGATACCATTGATTCCTATTTATTATAGAAAGTACAGAGAAATTAGAAGGAGAAAATTCCAGTCGCCCATAATTCCCTCTCACTCTGCCACCCTGAGATAACTACATTCGGGCACGCACCGGTAAGATTGTCCCTGTGCACATACGTACACACGTAGTCAGATAATTTGCTGTGCTGGTGATTGTGTGGGTTCTCTCTGGCTCCTGTCCGCTGTTCTCAGTCCTTGCATTGCTAGTGTGGGGAGCTTCTGGAAGAGAAGGAAGCAGAAGCTGTCTCTCAGTCTCTCCAGAAAGCCCAAGCTCACCGGGGCCCCAAATTATGGCAAGTGTGCATGGAGGGGTGGAAGAGGCAACAACACAGTGCCCAGCCCTGGCCAGGGATGGAAGCTGATGGACCCCGAGTTTCAGGGAGCCTGACCTGTCTTGGCAGCACCTGAAGAGGGGGTAAGACACTTGAGAGAAATGATGCCCCCAAGGGACAGGTGGAAGACACCTGAGCTGCCACCCTTGCTGAGGAGCACCATTGCACACCCCCATCTCATAGACAGTCTCATGTCCACATGGGGCTGATGGACTTGACCATGACGATGTCAGTGCAGCCGTGAGGGAAGGGAGGCTAGAGGCTGGCTCTGTCTTCTGGGCACTATGGTAGCATACTGGGCTTTGGTGTGACACTGGGTAGGGGAAGAAACGCCAGCGACGCCTGAGTGGATTTTCTGCCGGCCCAGCAGGGTGGAGTCAGATTTGAATTGATTTAAATCAAATAACAACATGTGATACTTCTTGCATCTCTGAGCTTGTGGGGTGACTTATACATGCTGCATGTATAGACTTTTAACATAAATGGGACCATCCCGTGCTGCTACCTTCACTCAGCACTGTATCACAAACATCCCTTCCTGTGTGTTCATTTGCACTCACCGTTATTTTTAATGGTCACATCACATTCTATCACACAAATGTGTCACAATTTACTCAACCAACTCGTCTAAATACTTTCTAACCCAGTCTCTCTCCAAGACCCAAATCCCTAAAGGGCTGGTGGAGGAGGCAGTCTTCATCTTGCTGCTGCCACCAGGAGCACTGGGATGGCGCCTCAGATCTCGATTTTTCAGGGCTTGGCACTCAAGAATGACTGGCAGGAGTTGTGCGGACATCGCACCCAATAATAACAGTAATTAACATTGATGCAGCACTTTGAGGCAGGCCCTATTCTAGGCACTCTACACATATTATCTCACTTAATCTTCACCATACCCTCTGAGGTGGTGCTATTTTTATCCCCTTTTTATAGATGGGCAAGTTGAGGGGCAGAGAGGGAGAGTAGCTTGTGGAGGTTGCACAGTAAGTGGCTGTGCTGGGATTTGACCCAGCTTTCTGGCACCAGCATTATGCTTCAGCCATCCAATGAATCTGCTTGGTTGGAGGGTTCTGGGAAGAAGCAGCAGGGTTTGTTTATTTTTTACCTTTCCCTCTAAGTTTTAGCAAATTATATTTTGAGGCTTGAATTTTTTTTTTAAACCAAGATAGTATTTTCTAGTTTTTCTCTATAGAGTTCAAGAGCCCATACCCTCTGGGCCAGTCATTCCTAGGCTAGAGATCAGTATTTTGAACTGTGCCTGGATAGCATGGCCTGACACTCCTCCCTCCAGCCTCCCAGGATTGAAATGGCAAGTGTGGGGACCCTATTCAGAGTACACCGGATGCGCAAGGTCAATTAGAGTGTAGAGGCTGTGTTCAGAGTACATCAGCTGTTCAAGGCCACTCTGAGTGTGGGAATCTTAATCAGGGGGGTCCAAGGACTATATACAGGTGCAGGGGCAAGGCCACAGTAATCTGTATGTACACTGTGCAAGCATGCCCTTTATAACCCAAAAGACTGAGATCACTAGTTTGGAAAGAAACCTCTCTTGTCTAAGTAGTATAAAACTGTTACTGACCAGCCAGTGCAGCTGCTTGCTGAGGCTGCTTCTGTGTAGGGCTGTATTATGGGGAAGGTGTATTATTGATCAGCAGGCTGCTGCTGTGTGGGAAAGATGTATTGTTACCAAACTAATGTGTGGCTGCTGTATGGGACTTTGCTTCGAAGCACTGTTTTGTCTAGTGGCTCCTTGTTAGCAATGGCTACTTGGGCTCCTACAATAAAGACTCTCTTATATACCCACAACTTCTCATGGCTTCTCCATTTACCACTCGGCATCCAAGAAGGTCCAGCCCTAGCAGAGGGGCTTGGACCCAATAGTTGGCTTAGTGGAGCAGGATGAAGGAACTGAGTTCCAATACAAGGATTTCCTACTACTAGCAAAGGGTCACTCTGCCAGCCTTCTTCATCCTGGACAGTTTATTTCTGGGTAGAAGCTGGCTGCCTTGCTGGGTCAAATCTAGTGGTTCTAACAAGGTCTGTTATGTGCTATTTAGCTGTGTATGGTGACCCTGGGTACACACCAGAATCACTGAGCCGCTTTTGCAAATGCAGGTGCCTTGGGTTCAGACCTATAACAGGAACCCCTGGGGGTGGGGTCTGGGATTGCACCTTTTGAAAATGGCCACCAGTGAATCTGTTGCCCAGCCTGGCCCAGAGCTCCTGGGGCTCTGACCAGCTTCAGCCCTAGGTTTCCTTTGCCTGTAATGGAACAGTCTCCCACCCATCTCTAGGAGGTTTGATGCCAAGGTTGAGGCTATGCGGGTGGCAGCCCTCTGCAGCCTGTGGTCTGAAACCTGAAGTGATTTTGAGTTGACGCCCTCCTTGCTGGGAGCCAGAGCTTGGAATTGATTACGTCAAAGTTTCTGTGATTGTGAACAATCTTAGAAATACTACTAATTGCCACTGGCACCAGAGCAGATGGGGAGAAGCTGCCTCTTATCTGCTGCTCAGGGAAACCACCCATGTGGACACATGTTGTAAATGTGCAGCTGAAGAATCAAAGGCTTGGGCCACTCTGTAGCTTAAGGGAACATTGCTTTTTGTTTTTCTTTCTCTTTTCCGTTTTTCTTAAGGTGGATCAGAAAACCACAAAACACAAACAAAAACAATGAATTTTATTTATATAAAAGAGAGTTGAGCCACTCTTTAATGCAGTGGTTCTCAACCTTCCTAATGCCACGATCCTTTAATAGAGTTCCTCATGTTGTGGTGACCCCCAACCATAAAATTATTTTCGTTGCTACTTTATAACTGTAATTTTGCTACTGTGATGAATCGCAATGTAAATATCTGATATGCAGGATGTATTTTCATTGTTACAAATTGAACATAATTAAAGCATAGTGATTCATCACAAAAACAATATGTAATTATATATGTGTTTTCCGATGGCCTAAGGCGACCCCTGTGAAAGGGTCGTGCGACCCCCAATGGGGTCGCTCCATCTGTCGTGGGGACAGTTAATAATGTGAGATGTTAGTGATGACAGGCAGCTATGTGGAGCCTGTGCAGGGCATGGTAGGGGTGGAAACTGTGCCCACGGGTGTGGGCTGATCTTTGGCTCCGTTGGAGGCACTTTGAATTGGTTCAGGGGCTGAGTGGTCTCCCCAGCTGCCTGAGGAGGTCAGATCACATGCTTCTCAAACTAGCATGTGGCTACCCTGAGCCCAGGGCAGTGTGCTGGCCAATCAAAGAATAAGCGAGGCACATGCAAAGCATCCAGTGGTAACTAAACAGCTGCTTTGTGCCAGGAACGTGCTGGGTGCCGGGGATGCAGAGTTGACAAAGTGGAAGAGTGCCTTCAGCATCCTAACACAGTGGTTCTCAAAGTGTGGTCCCTGGGCCTCAGCCTCCGCATCCCTGGGAACCTGTGAGAATGCACATTTAATGAAGCTCTCAGGGAGTGGCCTGGTGTTTTGTGCTTTAGCAGGGTCTTCAGGAAGTGCTTAGGTGTGCTAACATTTGGGAAGTCCTATCTGGATGTCGTCCCCTGCATGGAGTGGGTGCTCAGTGTCCAGGAATCGGCAACAGTGGTGCCAGCAGCAATCAGTAGGACTCTATGACCCCAGCCTCTACCTCCCCTCGAGCTCCAGATCAGTAAGGCCCACGATGGCCCATAAAAGGCAACTGACATGGAAAACCCAGAGCTCTCCCAGGCACAGTAACAATGATCAAACTAATACCAACTTAACAGCTAATATTAAATGAGCACTTGCTATGTGTCAGCCACTGCTCCAGCTTCACGTGGGACTTAATCCTCACATCCTAAAGCAGCACTCCTATTATCATCTCCATTTACTGACGAGGGAACAGAAGCTTAGAGAGTTTACAGATCCTAGAGGGTGTGCAGCAAGTGAGTAGTGTGGACAGGGATGTATTGAACTGAAGTAAGAATCATCTGGTGGGTGGGAAGGGTTGGGCTGGGCATCATGGCAGCAGAAGGACAGTCCTGGGGTGAGTTCAGGTAACATTCAAGGTGAAAAAGCCAAAAGCCCTGGGAAGCCTTTTTGCCTCCCCTTGATTTCCCAGAAGGCATTGCCCACAGGCTTCCACCATCCTCCAGAATGGAGGTGTCTGTGGACTCCTCCCATGTTATCTGGGAGCTAGGGGAAAGTTCCAGGCCAAACCAGGAATCTCTAGTTTAAACGAGGGTCCTTAAAATATGGGTGTCACTTCCCCCAATTCTTGGCTTGCTCCAAATGGCCATGAGAGCCTTGGAGCTAGAGTTCTGTCTGAGGAGCGGTGGGTGGAAGGTGGGGATATCTTAGCTGGGTCTGTCCTGGATCCCAGGGCCTCCCCCTCCTCTGTAACCAGGGGCTGCCCATTCCCCACCACATCCCCTGGGCACACGCCCCCTCAGTCTGACCAGCCTTTCCTGCTGGGGTTGGGAGGTGGGCTGACCCTCTGAGGGCCCTCAGTTGTTCCCCCTGTTGCCTTCGCGCCGGAGCAACCAAGAGAAGGCCCAGCCTCCGTAGTTTGGAATCACACCTTCAGGTTGGGCGCGGAAACTGCAGCCTCCTCGCTTGTTCCCTGCACCCGCCCAGCTCTCAGCGTTCTCCAATTGTGGGAAAACCCAAAGAGACGCAGAGCACCAGGTGTGTGTGGAGGGTGAGGGCGTTGGTGGCAAGAGGAGTGGGAGAGAGGACAGACAGCGGAGTGTCCTAAGTTAAGCTCTGAAGACCTCACAGCTTTTTTTTTTTTTTTTAAATTTGAAAGCTCATGGCTTTTTTTGAGGCTCACTTTGCTCCCTTGCCTGTCTCCATTGGGATAAGAACAGGAGGGGGTGTCCTTCATATGACTTTGTTTGCAGGTTCAGAAAAGACTACTTTTGGCAGGAAGGGGGAGTAGTTTGAGAGTAAGTCACAGGAGGCAGTGGGTGCCTGGCTGTTCACTGCGGTAGCTAACAAGAGCCCAGAGAAATATCGGAGGGAGCGCCTCACTGTCCCAGCACCCCGGACAGTAAGCCCAGGAGGAACCAGTGTATATTGAGCGGAGAGGAGGGGAGAATTTAAAAGGCAGTCTTGCCCAGCCGGTGGCTCAGTGGTTGAGGGTTGACCTATGAACCAGGAGGTCATGGTTCAAATTATGATCAGGACACATACCTAGAGTTGTGGGCTCGATCCAGTAGGGGGGCGTGCAGGAGGCAGCCAATTAATTATTCTCTTTCATCACTGATGTTTCTATCTCTCCTTCACCCATCCTTCCTGAAATAAAAAAAAAATATAAAAAATAATCTTAAAAAACATAAATAAAAGGCAGTCTCTCTCCGGAGGAAAGAGATCTGACTAAGCCTGGGAGATTCCGAGCTGGCAGGGGTTCCAACAGGTGAACACCCTGGGGGGTATGCTTTCCAGGCAGGGACAGCACTGGGGGAAATGTGTAGGTAGGAAGGGACCCCATGAATGAGTGAGCCACCCTGAGGCTCTCTGGCGCCCCGGGGCCCTGGGCTGGGGGTGCCTGCACATGTTCCTGTTGTGCATAACGCAGCAGGGCAAACACCTGCCCCTGGCCCGCGCCAGGATTTCTATGCCATCTTCATTGCTTCGTGCTTATCGCATTGATGATTGTAGAAAAGATTCCTGACAGCTGTCATCAAGTCCTAGCAGTGCCTTTAATGTCCCTCATATATCCTGGACGTGTCAGTAATTCCACACTGCACATGCATGCATTTCTTTCACCTGCACTAAAGGATTCAAAATATGTAACTTCAGTGGAAATGCCTGTGAGGACAATAAAGAATATAAACGCTCACTCTTGTAATGCTTGATGTAGGTGGGTGCACATACCTGCCGAGAGCGTGGATGGAAGTGGCCAGGGCCTAGGAGAAATCAGGGGCTTGAGAGAGACACCAGGCTGCAGGCATGTGGAGATTCTACACATAGGGGAACGTAAGGCAGTTTGTGTGATGGCTGGGGAGCGGGGGTGGGGGGGTGGGGGGGTTGGCGCCTGGGCTTCCTCAGGGCTATCTTCCAAGGCGCATCACAAGTGGCGCATTTACTTTCTCCCCTCTCTGGGGTTGGTATGGTTCTTTGGCTTTGACTTGAAATGATATGCAGAGGCCCCGGCACCATGTGTTGGGACCACGCACAGGGCCTCCAGCACAGGCCTACCTGTGAATCTCCTCTTTTGGACCCTGAATAGGTCCTAGTAGGTGGGACTTTTATTCTTCGAGTCCTGGGACACCCAGCAGGTACCCATTTTTGGATGTGAGATGACTTCTGATGACCTTGTTTCTCCCTGGAGGCTACATGTAGGGAAGAGATTCTAGGCTCTCATGACCTGAACAGGTCCAGCCCTTCTGCGATCTCTTGCTGTCTGCTGAATAAGAATTTGGAGGCTGTTTCTGATTTGGAAATTACAGCCAGAGTGTTTTTGGTGCCGTTTTCCAAAGTCAACATTCCCAAGCACAACTCAGGGGGAGAGGAAACAGTGCCCTGGACCTTGGAAGAAAGGAGCAGTGTGGTTCCATTATTGAATTAGGCTGAAGAATGCTCAGGGGTTTGTCCTGAACAAGAGGCAATGGGGGCACAGGGAAGGGGGACAATACATGCTACTAGAGCAGGGGTGGGCAAACTTTTTGACTCGAGGTCCACAATGGGTTCTTAAACTGGACCGGAGGGCCGGAACAAAAGCATGGATGGAGTGTTTGTGTGAACTAATATAAATCCAAAGTAAACATCATTACATAAAAGGGTACGGTCTTTTTTTTTTTAGTTTTATTCATTTCAAACGGGCCGGATCCGGCCCACGGGCCGTAGTTTGCCCACGGCTGTACTAGACCAACCTCTGGACCTAGAGAGGTATCCTGGCCTGTGCCAGAGAATGGGGTGAAGGGTCAGGATGCTGGCCTCCAAGATGCCACCAATTGTGTGTGTGTATATATATATATATATATATATATATATATATATATATATATATTATATATATATATACAATATATATATACATTATATATACTATATATATATATATATATATATTATATAAATCATTTAGGGCCTCAGTTTTTGCATTTGCCAAATGTGAATATGTTGTTTCTTAGAATTATTGTGCAATTCAATTTAGGCAATAGTTATTTTTTTTAAAGAAAAGCTTAAAAAACCCCACTGTGGTCTAATGAAAAATATACTGGGTCATTCATGAGCTATGTGGTCTTGTTTAAATCCCAACCTTCTCTGGACCTCAGATTCTTAATTTTAAAAAAAATAGACTTTGGATTGGATTGTCCTACAGGTCACTTTGAGTTCCAAAAGTTTGCTCTTCTGATCAGTGGAGCCCCAGAACACACACACACAGACACACACACACACACACACACAATTAGTTGGCATCTCAAGATACATTGGTTGGTCACTCTTTTTGTATGAATAAGTTACTGCCATTGTCAGGCAATACCTCATAACGTATTGAGTACCCTTCATGTTCTTGTGCCTCTTGACATTTTATTGTTTGATTCTTGTGTTGACTTCATGTGTACACACGTCTTGTGGTCGATTTAGATCAACACTCCCTGCTGTCTATTTTATACCATTTTCATAAATGCTCATTGGCCACATGGCTGGTAGCTACCATATTGGACAGTGCAGGTCCAGATTGTAAGCTGCTTAAAGGTAGGGATTGTATTTTGCAGTATTTAGTACTTGGTAATAACACTGGGGTTCACAAGCCCTTTGTGACATGTCATCTCTTGACCCTTACTATTATCTGGAGAGCTGCATACAGTTATTAATGCCAGTTTATAGTTGAGGAAACTGAAGCTTTGGAGAGATGAAGTGCTTGCTCAAGGCCATAGCACAATAACAGAGCTGGGATTTGAACCTAGATATTCTGGTTTCAAATGTAGAGGGAGTTGTAAGAGAGCAACTACCTTCATTTACTTGTCAATTCACTTGTTAGTTAATCTGGTGGGTGCTCTTTGCCTCATGCTGACATTAACCAGGCACTATCCTCCTCCTTTTAAAGAGGAAAACAAACGTAAAGATGGTTTCTTGTTATTTTTCTTCCTCCCTCTCTCCTTTCTTTCCTTTTCTTTCTTTCTTTCTTTCTTTCTTTCTTTCTTTCTTTCTTTCTTTCTTTCTTTCTTTCTTTCTTCCTTCCTTCCTTCCTTCCTTCCTTCCTTCCTTCCTTCCTTCCTTCCTTTCTTTCTTTCTTTCTCTCTCTCTCTTTCTTTCTTTCTTTTTTTTATTTTTAGGTTTGAGAGAAAGATGAGTTTGGCAGATGACTAGCATTATTGTCAACATCTTTATCTTTTTATCTGCATATCTGCTTGAATGTGTCTGTTGAACCAGGGCCGGGCACATTCCTGTGTTTGTACCTCGTCAGACTGTGTTTTCCGTCATCTGTTATCTCCCAATTCCATGAGTCCCCTGCCCAGCTCCTCTTTCCTCCTTGGTCTGTATCCCCTGGCCAAGCTTGGAGATGGTTATCACATACACTCTCCATTAGACCCCACTTTAGCCAAACTAAATACATTCTCTCTCTCTCTGATGTGGTGATCTCAGCTCGTTGCTTTTAAGAAGGGACACCCTCGCTTACTTTCCTGACAAGGAATCTCACTCAGGAAGCCTAAATTCTTCCTGCTGTAAGGAAAGGTTGGTCTATGCTGCTCTGAGAGGAGCCCAATGACCTGGCAAAGCCCGTGGCTACACGCTCCTCACCAGAGGTGTTGGTGGTGGTTCTAGAAAATACTGAGGGTCCCACATTGAGGGCAGGTAAAGGGGATGCTGGAGGCAGAGCCAAACCCACAATCAAGTTCGGTGCTCATTTGGAGATTCCCAGCTGAGGAGGGAACAGGGGGCAGAACAACGCCTGAGCTGAAGTAGATGCTACCACAGACAGAGCCCTAGGCAGGAGTTGAGCTTGAGACGGAGGACCCCTCTGTAGTCAGGGATCATGACCCATATTCTGTGCGCTCCCCTTGGCGTGTTGGTATATTAGGAATCACAGAATCTTTAGGAAGAAGGAATCTTAAGGCCAACTCTTCTGGTCCCCTGCTTGAAGCCAGTGCTCTGGGGTCCAGTCATTGCTCTGGGGAATCCTAGTAGTCCTGGCAGGTATCTCAGGGGTAGGGTTGTCCCAGGCAATATTTGGGATACTAAAAATTTGCTGTTTATCTGAAATTCAAATTTAACTGGGTGTCCTGTATTTTTAATTGCTAAGTTTGGGAACCTTATTTAGGAGCTCTGCCAAGAGAGGAAAGGGTACTCAAGGAACAGGGATTTCTACCACCTCTGCTTTTATCTCTGTATGGGTGATAGTTAAAACTAACAAAACAAATCCCTCCCCTTCTGTGGTCTATGGTCAAGGAAGACTTCTAGGAAGAGATTTGGGTATAGTGGCCAAGGTTATTAACTCTCCCCAAATAGTCAAAGTCATGTTAAAGGAGGATTATAAATTCCTCCTGAAGATCAGCCATCAGATTTTGTTGTTTGTTTTTCTAAGGAATTGATCCGCATGATGACAAGTTATGGAAGAGGAGAAGACAAGTGCTCTGACGGAAGGATGACTCCACTGTCCTCCTTTCCTCAAGTTGCCCAGAGTGCACCCTCCCTTACTTCATAGAGTGGGAGATACTGGGTGGGAAAAGGTGCCGGGGCAGTCATAGGATGCTGCTAGAGTGTGTGCAATTTGCAAGATATGGGGAGGGACTTCAGTAGTTAGGAATTAATCCTTGAATGCAGAGGGGGAGGGCCACCAGGCAAAGGATGGAGATGGTTATGGTTCCCACTCTTCAAGGGGGAAAGGGTTAAAGGAAAGTAAGGGGAGAAGAGGAGAGTCGGGGAATGTGGAAGTATCTCCATCACCCTTTCTGGGTATACACTCACTAACACCTGTTATTGTGTGTGTGTGTGTGTTGTTGTTGTTGTTGTTGTTGATAGCAGCCATGGGTATGAGATAGTATCTCATTGTGGTTTTGTTTTGCATTTCCCTAATGATATCTTCTTTGGAGAAATGCCTATGTAAGTCCTATGTCCATTTTTAAATTGGGTTGTTTATTTATTTATTTTTTTAGTTATAGGAGTTCTTTATTTATATGGGTATTAACCCTTGTATCAGATACACGATTTGTAAATATTTCCTCCTGTTCTGTGGGTTGAATTTTCACTCTGTTGATTGTATCCTTTGATGCATAGAAGTTTTTCATTTTGATCAAGTCTAAGAGATTGTGTTTTTCTACGTGACCATGAGTTGGTGACCATGGCTTTGGCGACAGGAGTCAGTGTCTAAGGCAGGAAGCATAACATCCAGAAAGGAGGCACCAACCCAGGTCTTTTGGGTTCCAGGCAACACCAGCATTTTGAAGAGCTTTAGTGTTTGGAACCTGTGGTGGGGAAGCTGCTGGCTGCTAAGCATGGTCCTTCTCCTTGGGGCACATGCCCGCAGACTGGGCACTGGGCACAGAAGGTCCAGACATGGTTCGAGGGGCAGCCCCTGGCAGCTCTACCAATTGCAGTAGCTGATTCCTGAGGGCAAATCATTTTTTCCCTCCCGGCGAAGAGGGAAGTTCAGGAAGGGAAAATGCACACCTCTGTTATATGTTCTGGATTGACTACCTCTGGGATCCTCAGGATGGGCACAGTGGTAGGTCCTCTCTCTGTTGTGGTCTGCTTTTGAGAGACGTTCAGAAAGACCCAGAGCCAGTACCCAGGCTGGGGCTGGAAGTATGGGCTTCCAGGGGCAAGGGTATATCCTGGTGATTGCAAACTGCCAGCAAGTGGAGGGAATCTAACCGAAGATGCCCTGGGGATTGCTCTGACCTGGCCGAGGAACATGTTCAAAGGCCCAAGTGACCGCTTCTCCCGAGGGTCACTGAGTAGAGCTCTTCTGAGTAGAGCTCTCAATACAGTGGTGGCCAGCAGGTCCTTGTCTCTCCACAAGCAGAAGAGAATGGCCTGGCCCAGTGTAGCCAGTTGTTGGGACAGGGAGAAGCAGGGGCTCCTGTTTCTTTCAGCAGGGCCACAGTGAGAGACAGTAGGTACAGTGGGCAGGCTGACAACACTGGCACCATTTCCAGTGGACTCTCTGTAAATATGTGTTCCCTTTGCATTTGGAGGAGGTGGAGACTCTTTCAGCTGCAGTTTCTCCTCTGTCTTAGCATTTCTGTTCTGGCTCTAACTTAGGTTCCCCTCTCAGTAGAACAAAAGTCCTCAAGTTCATTGTGCCCTTAAGTGCAGTTTAGAGACTGTCCACTGTTACATCCCCCTCTCTCCCTTCTATTGTTGTGGGAGAATGCACTGGAGAATGATCAGCCAGCACTCTGTGGGAGGGAAGTTTAACCTTTATTTCACAGATCTGCTAGTCCAGGGGAATTCCGGATCCAAATCCTGAACTGAACTCGTGGAGAGACTCTGGCCTCTATATCTCCTCCTGTGGCAGACCCCTGAGGGTCTCCGTAGCTCCCCCCAAGTCAGCGGTGGCGGGGGGTGGGGCCTGGGGAAGACTACAGTTTTAACCAGATACTGAACTAGGTTGCAAGCCTCCCCATTTTCCATTTCACTATCAACATATTCATTCCAGACACAGAGCCCGAGGAAAGTTCAAGTAAATGCAGTTTTCTCCATCTCAATACATGATGGCTCAGTTTTTCAGTCCTAATAGGTTGGGCCACTAAGTTGTCTGGCTGACCACCCCCAAATATGGCGCTGCCTCAGAGAAAGATGTCTGAACCCCAAAGACCTGGAGGATGGGCCTTGACAGGGTCCTGTGAGAGGAGATTCCAGTCTCACGTGCCTGATGGTGGGCAAGCCTTGCTTCTCCCTGTGTTAGAAGTAAGGTGGGCGGTGCAGGCGAGGAGACCTGGCTGCACAGAGGAGTTCTTCCGAGGTGCTGTGGGGAACCTGCACAGGGAGTGGGCAGGAGGTCACCCTGCAGTGGGCCTTGAAGCCTGAGGGTCTGGATCAGTGAAAAAAGGGGAGAAAGCTGTTCCACGGTGCAAGAGTTTCTTGTAGACCGGGAATAGGTTTGGGGGTGAAGGTGGTGGGAAAAGAGGCTGGCAAGGCCTAGCGTTTAGAGAGCTTTGAATGTCATGCTGAGTATCCTTGGAGCTGATATTTTAAACTATTTCTTGCTACTGATGGCTTTGACTAGGTTTACCTCACAATGCCTAAAAGACAGCATTCCACACTTGCGCCTGTCCACTGCCCTTTCTCACTCAAAGCTCCTCAGCTGCCGGCAAAACCTGCCTTCTGCTTGGGCTGGAAGAGACTCTGGCATTGCCCATTGCCCCTGGGAATCCAGATGTTCTCCCTGCTGGCAAGGAGCTCATTTAAAAAAAAATCCAATAGTTTGAAATGAGATACAATTTTCTCTTGAAAGCAATTATGCCTGCTAATTTGTTTGCACACAATTGCTTTCAAGAATAAATTCCATATTCCTTACAATATCTCATAAATCATCTCAAAAGATGTCATTCTCCTTGTGAATTTTATTTTTAAACAGGTTCAGAGAAAGATCCCAAAGTATATACAAACTCCCTCCTCAAGATGTGAGTTTATATTTGAGATTCCAGATTGATTAGAATCCACTTTATGTTGTTGATGGACGAGTCAGGTTTGCTGGCAGCACACTCTGCTGTCATTTCCAGGTGAGAGGCGAGTGAGGAAGTGCTGGTGCTGTTGGATAATCTGGGATTCTAGATGGAGTATGAGAAGTCGCTCAAGTGAAACAGAATGGGGTCAGCTACAGGAAGCCCACCGGGTAGGGCTGGCCTGTCTGTGTAGTGGGAGAGGGAATGGAGGGGAGAAGAAAGGGGGAGAGAAGGGAAGTAACTTTAGAGCGTGGAGCACCTTGATGGTGGAGGAGATGGGAGGGGACTCGGGTTCATTCTAAAGTGGGAAAGCCAGGGACCTGAAAAGGAGCCCCCGAAGTGCTTGTATATAACAGCGGTTATTTCAAAATTCTATTTAAGCCAACCCTGCACCAGAAAGGAGGGTTACCCGACCTCTACAACCCTGACCTCAAATATAACCCTTTGCCTATATTGTGGGGTACAAAGGGTAGCCAGAGAATAGACCAGCACACATAATAGGACTTCGCTGGGGAGGTTTCTTCTCAATTAACTGACTTCTACAGCAAGAGGCCTTGTAACCAGGGCTCCCCAAACCTGGTACGTCTATATTCAGGCAGACCCTTCTTGGAAAAAGATGTTGAGATAGGAAGGTAATTTTCTCAGGACTTAAATTCAAACATCCAAAATTATTCTTCTTAGTGCAACTATTGAACAGGAGATTGATTTCCAGAAACACTCAAAGGCTTATCTTCAAGATATTCGTACATCCATATTCATAGCAACATTATTCACAATAGCTAAAACATGGAGGCAATCCAAGTGTCCATGGGTAGATGGATGGATAAACAAAATATATACATACAATGGAATGTTATTCAGCCTTAAAGGAAGGAGATTCTGGCATATGCTATAACATGCATGGAGCTTGAGGACTGTAGGCTGAGTGAACTAAGCCAGTGACAATCACACTGACAAACACTGTTGTATTTTACTTATGTGAAGTACAAATCAGGCAGAAAGTAGAATGGAGATTGCCAGGGGGACTGGGGAAGGAGAGAATGGAGAGTTTTTGTTTAATGGGTACAGCGTTTTCGTTTCACAAGAAAAAAAGTTATAGTTGTACAACATTATGAATGTACTTAACACCACTGAACTGTACACTTAAAATGATTAAGATAGCAAAGTTTGTTATGTGTATTTTATCCCAATTAAAAATACACACAAATTTTTTTTATCTTCAAACCACTCACACCTGACCAGAGGTGAGGGTCTCTGAGCCAGAGGAATAGAGAGCCTTGCAGGTGGCTACCTGGGTCCCTTGAAGAGTTTTCAGGTGTAAAGATGGAGTAATTCTTAAGAAGCAGTGGCAAAATTAGATACTATTTATGAAAATGCCATGTAGATAGAAGTTTTCATGTCTGTGTTGTGCCTTTTGTAAGAAGTGAAGCCCAACTAAGCAGACCTTCTCCACTGGACTGGAGGTTTTCCCGCTTCCCTCAACATGGGATGGTGACAGTGACTGTGGAGGAGTCAGCATTCCTCAGGAGATTTGTTCCAAGGAGTCCCCTGCACAGGCTAGCATGATGGAGGGGAACTCAGGTATTCAGTGCACTGAACCCAGTCTGGGGTTCAGTCCCTGTCTGCTACTAATCGATTGGGGAGTCTTAGAGAAATTACTTAAGCTTCCTGAGCCTCAGACTCCTTATCTGTAACGTGGGATGTATCAGGTCGCTTTTACTAAATAAACTACAGTCATGCCACTTAAAGACGGGGATGTGTTGTGATGAATGCATCATTTGGCAATTTCGTTGTTGTATGGGCATCACAGAGTGCACTTATATAAGACTGGATGGTCTAGCCCAGTGGTCGGCAAACTCATTAGTCAACAGAGCCAAATATCAGCACTACAACGATTGAAATTTCTTTTGAGAGCCAAATTTTTTAAACTTAAACTATATAGGTAGGTACATTGTTATTTACTTAATTAGGGTACTCCTAAGGCTTAGGAAGAGCCACACTCAAGGGGCCAAAGAGCCGCATGTGGCTCGCGAGCCGCAGTTTGCTGACCATGGGTAGCCTACTGCACACCTAAGCTATATGGGATAGTCTCTCACTGCCAGGCTATAAGCCTGTACAGCATGTTACTGAGCTGAATACCATAGGTAATTATAACATAATGGTAGGTATTTGTGCATCTAAACATTTGTTCATAGTAAAGAAACAGTAAAAATATGCTATAAAAGATAAATAATGGTACATTTGTATAGGGCACTTACCATGAATGGAGCTTGTAAGATGGGAAGTTGCTCTGGGTGAGTCAGTGAGTGAGTGGTGAGTGAATGTAAAGTCCTAGGATATCACTGTTCACGACTGTAGACTTTATAAACACTGTTCGCTTAGGCTACACTAAACTTATTAAACAGCACGGGATGAAATGAAACACAAGAGAAGATGATGCAGTCAAGAGACGCCGTAAACATGAGATGTATGAGGCTGCTGCTGGTGTAACAGCATACTGTTCTACCAAAAACATGTTTGTTATAAGTAGAAAGAGCACTAAAATATGATAAAAAGTATAGTATAGTAAATACATAAACTAGTAATATAGTTGTTTATTATCATTATCAAGTATTATGTACTGTACATAATTTTAAGTGCTATACTTTTAAGTGCTATACTTAATTTTAAGTGCTATACTTTTAAGTGCTATAATTTTAAGTGCTATACTTTTATACAGTAGTAGATTCATTTACACCAGCATCACCACAAACACATGAGTAGACCACAAACACATGAGTAGTAAGTTGTGCACGATATTAAGATGGCTATAATGTCACTAGGTGATGGGAATTTTTAAGCTTATATTCTTACTAGAGGCCCGGTGCACAAATTTGTGCACAGGTTGGGTCCCTCGGCCTGGCCAGCGATCAGGGCCCATCGGGGCTGTCTCCTGCCCTGATTGGGGCCTGGGGCTGATGGGAGCCGGCTGGCTGGGGGGAGGAACTGTGGTTGCATCATAGCAACCGGTGGTTCAGTCGTTCGGTCGCTTAGGCTTTTATATATATAGATGGGACCACAAATACATGCATTTATCCATTGACCAAAATGTTGTTATGTATCACATGACCTTAACCAAAAACATGATGGCTTACAACAAGTACTTAATACTTCTCCTGATTCTCTAGGTTAGCTGGGCAGCTCTTCAGGTCAGGTACATTGTTATTCACTTAATTAGGGTACTCCTAAGGCTTCGGAAGAGCCACACTCAAGGGGCCAAAGAGCCGCATGTGGCTCGCGAGCCGCAGTTTGCCGACCATGGGTAGCCTACTACACAGCCTCACTGCTATGCCTGTGGCCTCGTTTGGGCTGGCTGGAGCAGCTGGGATCTTGCTCCATGTGGCCTCTCATCCTCCAGGAGGCCAGACTGTGCTTGTTCACACAGCAGTGAAATGGTTCAGAGCAGCAAGAGAGGGCGAATCCTGATGCACAAGCACGTTTGAAGCCCCTGCTTTCATTCTGTTTGCTAATGCTCCAACGGCCAAAGGAAGAAAACAGTCATACCAGATTCAAAGGATGGAGAAACAGACTTCACCTGTTGATGGCATAAGGAACAAAATCTGGGAGCTTTCTGTGCCAAAAAATATGCAAAAATGCTATTTTTTTTTGCCATCTACCACAAAGAATAATAATAAAACCTACCTTGGTGGGTTGTTGTGAGGCTCATATGAAACACCACATAGAAATGAAGCTCTTGGCATGGTCCTGGCACATAGTAGGCCTTCCAGGAATGGGAGTTTTCTTTCCTCCATCTCCTTCTGGATTAAGAACCACATCTCTATGAAAGAAATGATGGATCTGTTGACTCTAATTCCATTCTCTTTCAGAGCACTTGGAAATTGAAGCCATGTGGGACTTAACAAGAGATCAAATATGCCTTCAACGTCCCAGGGCAGCAGCCCTGCCCTTAGAGCCTGGGGCAGGCCCTGTGATGGAGCCTGCCCTGCCTGGTGCTCTGGGCCCCTCTTCTCCCAGCCTGCTACAGGTCAGTCTTTTTTTCATTACGAATTGTTCATAAGCACACACATCCCCAGATGCCTGCGTAAAAGCTGGTATTAAAGTTGTGTAATGGTGGTGTGGGCCTTGTTATGATTAAGGCAGCAGTAAGCTGTTCCCCAGAGCTCGGGGTTCTAGTGCGAGAAGCCCTGGGAAGTTGCCCACACTCCCCAGTACATTCTGACACTATCCCCTTCTCCCGGAAATCTGGAGGGAGGAAGATACTAGGCTATGCAAGCCAATTGTGAATCAGTTACCAAGGGAGTAAGAATTTGTGGGGACAGAAGTAGACCCCAAGGGAAGCATTTGAGATCTTTAAAGGACCCTGCTGATGAGGTTTTCTGAGGCAGATACTATAGCACTTGGCACCTGTCAGAGGATAGTATGTCTTGCATTTGGATGGCACTTAACAAGGAACCAGGCTTCATGCTCTTACTGGGTCCTTCAATAGCCCAGTGGTCTTGGCAGGACCATTAACCCCATTTTATAGATGTGGACACTGGGGTTTTTAACCCAGTGTTGTCATTCGTATCCCAGGAATGCTCTTTCCTCTGTGTTTGGTGGCCCCTCCTGCTCCTTGGTCTTGAACCAGCTGTACGCACCAATGATAACAGTACTGATGAAACATTAATTAATGGCCTCTGGAATATGCACTCTTTAACACACATGAGTGTGTGGTGTGTTGTGATTATATATTGGATGATAAATTGTCCTTGGCTTCTTGCCATGATAGCATCTGGCATTCTTACAATGGCTGATGCAGATCTCCTGATGAATAGAGGGGTTGGTGGAAAGGAGAACCAACAAAAAACCCAAGCTTGGAGGGTAAAAAAAAGTTGTAAGCTAGGTAATAGGCCACTGATTCTCAGAACACTGGTTAGAATCAGAATGGAAGAGAAGGCAAGAGACCAAGCTGAGGCCAGCATTTGGAAGGCCAACGTAATAACATTGAACATTTATTAAATCTTTCCTGTATGCCAGGAACTATGCCAAAGGTTTACATGGATTATTTCCTTTCCTTATCACCAGCACCCCATTAAGCGCTAGTACTACCACCATGTCTTGTGCTCCTCCATATCTGGAACCAGGTTGGTTATGCTTCCCCACACCCTTGCTGGAGGCAGGGCCATGTGACAGTTTTGACTAATGATTAATGAATGAAAGTGATGTGCAGCACTTCTGAGCCAAAGTATTTAATCATCTCTGCAAGGCCCTCCAGAATCCCACTCTCATCATGGAAGTATGTGATAGACAGATGTGGCACTTGGTTGATAGACAGGGATGGCACTTGCTTGAAACAGCCTGGACTATTGAGCCTGGATCATCTGGGGGACAGCTCCCTCAGGAAGTCTCTATACCTGTAGATAACTTTGCTTAAGAAATAAACCTTTGTTGTTTTAATTTAATTTTGGGGTTGTTTGTTATTGCAGCACACCTAGCATGTTCTGCCTAGTGGACACTCTCATGTTAAAGATGAGGAAACTAGGGCTCTGAAAAGGTCAGAAACTTGCCCAGGACACACGGATCGTAAGTGGGAACACTGGGATTTGAACCCAGATATGGCTCCAGAGACCAAATTCTTAACTGCCATGATATGATTCCACACACGCAAAACATTTTATAGTGAGTCATGAAAAGACTTTTCAGATTGGAAGTGATCTATTCATGGCTAGGTTGATGGGAGCCGAACCTGGCTTAGACATGGAGGTGGCCTGGATAGGGAGACAAAGCACATGTCCATGGCCTGTCACCTGCAGTTTGTGTGTCTCCAGCTTCTGCACTGGAGGGGCAGCCTTATCACCCACCAGGCATTGTCACCACGGACCTTTACATGTCTCTGAGGAGAGGACAGCAAGAACTGCTTCACCTTGGGGGCTGGGAGGGGCAGGGTAGGGATGGGGCAGCGGTTGTGGAGGTCAGGGAGATGCTGCCAGGGAGGGCAGAAAAATTCTCTATCCTACTCCAAGGCCAGTCACTGCAGACCATGGCCCTGCTGGCTTACTCAATGCCATCTTACCCTGAGGTTCTGCTGGCAAAGACCTCCTCTGGAACCTCACCATACAATGAATGCTGCATTCCCAGGGATGGAGCTTGCATTCTAATGGAGTTTTATTGTCCAGTTCAGCCAGATGGTTGTGATGTTGGTTTATGGTAGTGTTTCCAGAGCTCACCTCGACAGAACGTCACCTGGGCCGCCCTGTATACCCCCCTCCCAGGTTCTGATGCAGTCGGTTTGCTGTGGGGCCTTGGGCTCCATGCACTTACAAGCCCTCCGGGAGACTCAGATCTGGCAAGGTTTGGAAACAGTGACTCACGCAGTGCCCTGTCTGACTGAGCTGTCAGGGCAGGAAGGTTATGGGATGCTTTGGCCTCCTGCATGCAGCATGGAGCAAGGACAACGCACCGCGGAGAGAAATGTTCAGAGCAAAGCTCAGAAGCGAAGAAACCCCTCTTCAGCCAGAGCAATTCTTTTGTCGGTTTTATTTCTTTATGTTGTAAAAAATAATCTTTAGTTTAAAAAAAAAAGAGTTATCCAGTTTTCTGTTTTTAAAGACAAAAACCACTGGTTTACTATGCCTCTCTATATTCCCTTTGAGAACCTATGTGAGAAACTGCTTTGAAGCCTCATTCCTGGGACGGTCTGTTCTGTGATTCTTCTGTAATGGTGTTTTTCTTTTTGTTTGTTTTGTTTATCTTAGTGGCATGTGACTCTTGTAGCAGATAGTAGTATTGTCTTTGCTCTGACACCTGGGAAACCCACAGCCAAATTTATAGTTCCCCTTAGCAAATATTTTATGTAGCGACTAGGATCATCTTATTTTTCTACCTTCATTTCTCGGTGATTTGCTAGAATATCATCTTTTCTTCATCTGATATGCACTTCTAGAAACTTCCACAAATCCTATTTGGAATGAGCTGGGATGGACAGAAATAAAGGCAATTTTCCAGAAATAATTTCACAGAATCCTTGGCTCAGAGGTTTAGCTTCTAAGAACTCCAGGAGCTCAGAGAAAGGAGATACAGAGAGGGGACATGAATCTCCTGGGTCATGGGGTAGAAGAAGGCAGGTTGAGAGGGAACCCAGGCATTCCGAGGGAGCAAGTTCTGGAGCATGCTGCAGGCAGGGCTGTGTGGGTCGTGGGGTGCAGAGTCAGCTCTTGCCCAGAAACAGTTTGTTAGCACCCAAGACATTCAACAGCTGGAAGTTAATTCCTTTGGGTCTTGATAACTCTTAATGGCTCAGGGTGTCCATGAAAGGGCAAATATCCCTGGGAAGGAGCCAGCCTCAGGGGTCTCAGATAGTTCCAGGGGACTGTCCAAAGGGGGTGGGGAGCATAATACCTGGGAAAATGAGTGAGCCGGGCTGGCCCAATGTCTGAAGGGTTAAGCTGACAAGAATATGTGAATGCTCGGGAGGGAGGAAGCAAAATCTGTGGCTTTTCCCTCAGGCCCTGAGCCCTCTGGGGGCCTCCTTCAGCTAGGACTGTAATAAGAAAAGAGAAGAACAATAGCAAAAGGCCTAGTTGGCAGCTTTGCCAAAGGCTGAGCTGGCAGAGTCCCCAGGTATGTCTGTGTGTCTTGTCTGTGTGCCTTTGGGGAGGACTGTGCCTGCTCAGTTTTAAGTCCGGCTCCCGTCCCCGGTGGAGGCAGAGAAGCCAGAGAGCTCAGATGAGCCTCTCACCTCCACTCTGTGGGGCCCTGAGGAGGCCCAGAGAGCAAGGACAACGCACCGTGGAGAGAAATGTTCAGAGCAAAGCTCAGAAGCGAAGAAACCCCCTAAGTACAGTTTCAGGCCTCGTTACCGCTCCGGCTTCCTGCCTCAGAGGTCCCATGACTGTAGGGACTAGAGCCTGCGGCCCATGGGACACGACCCTGCCCTGGCCCTTCATGAGACACACGTGTGCGTGCGTGTGTCTGAGCGTGAGTGCGAGGCCTGGTGGGCACGCAGAGGCCCGCCGACGTCTATTACATGGAGAAACATCTGTTTTCTGCAGAACATCCACAGTATCAGATGTTTTACTGCTAGGAGCCCATTTTTTTAATAAAATGAAAATGAGACATGGAAATCAAGGTAACCACATTTTAAATGTTTATGGAAGATAAAGGTTTAACCACAAGTCTTTCATCAAACGCGGACAGTAGAAAAAAGTGCGGGGAGTGCCCTTTGGCTGTCCTCGCCTGTGCGGTGAAACCTCACAGCGTCTCACCTCATACAGTCCAGGGCCCTTGGGCAGCTGGAAATATTTAGCAACGTGTCTAAATGTTGTTGCACAGCAGCCCCGCCATCGGGCCTGTCCGGCCATGACTATTGGGAGGGAAACATTTGCTCAAATGAAAAGCCCAGACTCAAGTGTGATGGGCAAATGGCACCCCAGGGTATAGAGCAGCAAAAGGCCTGAGGCCTTGGCTGGGAGGATGGGCTGATCCCTGGGCTGGAGGGTGTGAGCAGATGGAGAGACCAGGGCCCCGCCAACTTGCCCCTTTGTTTCTGGTTTCCTGGGATTAGGGCGCTGGCTCTGAGCAGGAAGGCCCCTCCATCTCCTCCCTGTGGGAACAGAAGGCACTTCCTGAAGGCGCCGTGGAGGATTCTGTCCCCTTAGCTGTCGCCGCATTTACCTTCAGTGAGAATTTCAGTCCTACCATCATTCTGCTCCGCAGTGTCACTGCTAGTGAGCAGAGTAAAGCATTTTCTCTCCAATTGCCTGGTCACCAAGATGGAAAATGACCCCTTGCCCATTTCAAGGATTCTTTCTCCCAAGGACAGTGCGTGTTCATGTTTTATCTTATTTTCTCAGCAGAAAGCCATTCCCGTGTTACAGAGGAGAGAAGGGGGCATGGGAAACCTCCCGGCACAGTTCTGAGGTTGCGTGGAGGACAAAGAGAAAGGCCAAGTCTCCAGATGGGGTTCAGAGAGGAAAATGGGCACTCATGATGGGCTCCCCCGGGCAGCCCCCTGTACCCCCCCTGCCCCTCAACAAGGTCTTGAGCAGGTCGCTCCTGTTTGGATCTGAAGTAACTTTTCCATTTTAGAGCAATCCCTCATCTCGCAGCCCCATCTGCAGGGACTTATCTCTCTCACCATCAGCCGCGTGTCCCCCGGAGCACGTAAATTGTAGGATGGAGTGAGGGTTCAAGTTGAATTATGTGACCTGCAGTTTATGGTGGGGGCCCTCTGGACATCCGATCCAGTGTCTGAGCTCAGTTACCACGGCTCTGGCCGCCGGTGATTTGACTTTCCTCAAAGGGGTGTGGATCTCGAGGGCGAATATGCTGAGGTGAGGAGGGGCGGGGAGGGCTGTGAGTGCCATATGGCAGCTGATTCTGGGCACACTTTGAGTCTCTGTGGCCTCGTTGCTGCTCAGATCCCTGAAGAGTTCCAGTGTGGGTGGTGGGGGTAGGAATGAAGTGAGATGGAGGCCCCGGGGGTGGGGATGGGGGTGGAGTTGCTGCTGCTTTGGTGTGCCAGGGAACTGGATTTAGGGACAGAATGCATCTTCTTCCCCACCAGCACTAACCTTGGCTGTGTTCATCTTGCTGAGTTAGCAGGAACTAAGACGTGAAAGGGTTTTCAATTGGGGTAGTGAAACCAGAGGTATTTCCTAGACTCACAAACCCCTTAATCTATCAAATTAACTAGAGGACTCTGCTTGGCCTCGAGCTTGGCCTTTTGAGAACTGCCATGGCCCGGCTATTTGGCTAAGAGTCACCCATAGAACGATGTTCTATTTTTGTAGCATATGATACAGGAAGATTTGCAAGACCTGAGACATGCCATTCTGGCCAGGGTCCTTTTCAAGAGCCCTTGCAGCCTGAGGCTCTGGTTCTGGGAATCCCAGGGTGCATTAGGCCAACATGGAAAGGCTGAGGAACTCTGAAAGCTTTGGACCCAGGTGTTAGAACAAACCAGTCCTGAGGTAGCATCTCAAGAAATGCTTGTTAAGTGGATAACTTAAACAGGAATCAAGAGACCCAGATCCTGGTCCTGGTTCATTTGCTAACTGGTTTAAATGAAATGTGGAACTTCTGAGCCTCAGTTTCCCCATCTGTGAAATGGCCTGCAAACATCTGTCCCGGACACTGCTGAGGACTGCTTTGAGGATCAAATGAGGAGTGGATGTGCAAGTGTATGTCCTACAGGGTCTTCAAATAGGCACCCATGTTGCCCTGTTCCTTTTGCTCTCAGAGGCTCCTCTTGGTAATTAGCCATGACCCTTGTTCACCCAGAGGCACCCAACCTTCCTGGGACTGGTTTCTGTTCAGGCCAGTGCCGACTCCTCTGGTAAACTGCTCTCCTAGTTTTTCCAAAGGTATGATATAGGGCAGTCTTTCCTGTGAGCCTTTCTACTGCTGTCTCGTGTGTGTGTGTGTGTGTTGTGTGTGTGTGTGTGTGTGTGTGTGTGTGTGTGTGAGAGAGAGAGAGAGAGAGAGAGAGAGAGAGAGAGAGAGAGAGAGGTAAAAATAGGATGAACTGTGATTGAAGAAGAGCCCTTTCGTTTCAAGATTTTGGTTCTGTCAACATTTAGACCTCAGGTCTGCAGCACAGTCCCAGACATCCCAGTCTGTCTCCACACCACCCCCTGCTGCCAGCCAGCTTGAATCGGCTTCAGTTCTCCAGGAAGGTGGAGTTCCTCTGCTTTAGTCCAGTCTTGCCCTTGTTGCTAAAAATCTATATATATAAAAGGCTAAGTGAGCATCTGACCATCCGGTTGGTATGATGTGCACTCACCCCCAGGGGGCAGATGCTCAACGCAGGAGCTGTGGAGCTGTGGTAACTTGGCAGTGGCAGTTCTTGGGTGATGCACCCCAGAACCAGAGAGGAGGGAGCCCCATTCCTCACACTCCGGGACCCCTCAGGGGATGTCAGAGAGCCGGTTTCGGCTGATCCCCACAGGCCAGGTTGAGGAACCCCACCTGCCAGAGGGACCCCGCTCACTCCACAGATGCCCTTCGAGCCAAGGTGCCGCTCCAGGTGCAACTGGCCAGGGAGGGACCGCGGGGAGGTTGGCTCCAGGGCATGTCTGACCTGTCTCGCCCAGTCCTGCCCACTGGCCACCTTCTAATTAATTTCCTTTCAGTGTGCACGAATCCATGCACCGGGCCACTAGTAAAATAATGATGGCTTGTCTTCTTCTAGAACTTTCCACTTAGGAACCATTTCTCAATAAAATTGTTGACAAATGTCATAGTCACCATTCTCAGCACTTTACATGCCATAAATAAATGACAAACAAAAAATGTGACATTGATAAGGAAGAGTTTTAAATCAATAAAAGACAAGTGTCCCAGAAGAAAAGTGGACAGAGGACAAGAATTAGCAGTTTGCAAAAGAAGACCTACATTGATCTCATTACTTCTCTCCATAGGCCAATCCCCTCTAATGTCTGTGGAAACTGGGGCCAGGAAAGGTTAAGTAACCACAGTTACAAAACTGGTGATCTTGAGCAAGAATGAACCCAGATGGGTTTGGAACCCAGGCAGGGGTTCTTATTCTCATTTTACAGATGAAAGGCTAAATTCTGTCCATTTGAATCCACACTACTTAAAGATAGGATTGTCCACTTTTGACATCCTCTTCACATTGTCTGAAAGGTGGTGGGTATAGGACTTTGGAAACTGAACTCGGGGGTTGGGGAAGGTAAGGGCTGGGGGTGCTTGGACAGACTCAAGTTAAAAATAGTCACATGTGAGCTCTTCCTTTCCGGTGATCATGCAACTGGTGAGTGGCCAAGCCAGGCCTCCAACACAGGCCTTCTGAAGGCAGAGCTGGGGCTCTCGGTGCTGTGCCTTGTAACCCGGCGCTCCCTGACTTTGGCCTCTGCCTCACCACTGCACCCTGAGATGGGCCCGGGGGACGCCGTGAAGAGCAAGCACAGCTTGGTTTTTGCAGCCTGCTGAGCTATGGTAGCTACCTAACCTGGGGAGATCCCTGATTCCTTGACTCAGAAATTAGCATGAAAGTGCAGAAACCTAATAGCTAACTCGAGACAAAGACTCTAATAAACCTAATAAGCTTTCATTGTTTCTATTTGTAATCTGAAATGACCTGGCTGGGTTTCTGGGGCTTGGGCCAGGACCCCTTCTTTCTTTAATATATGCTTGCTACCAACTGCCGAGGGAGCCTTCCTGTCTGTATTATTAATATGATCTAGGCCTTTGGTTTCCAGTAGCATGTCTTTGGAATTTTGGTCTCAGATCCTGTGCAAATGAACGGGATCCCCTGGCAGGAGTGCCTTTTGGAGTCCTGGTACCAGGCTGTCAGATGCCGGCAGCCTTGGCCCTCTTCCTGGGTCAGCATCTCCTCACTGGAGGAAATCACCTCCGCCCACCCCCTCACCATCACGGTCTGAGTTTAAATCTGGAAGTCTTGGGGTGTTCTTGCTGGAAGGGAGGGGGCTGCTGGCTCATAAGGACTGTCATCCAGTGACTCTCCCAAGACAGAGGATAAAGAGCATTTTCTAAATATCTCAGGAGAACTAGAAAGCATTGGGGTGGGGTCACGGGCCACCTTCTAATCTTTTGATGAGCAGGACAAGTCTCTCCTCTAAATGAGACCGTGATGCACTTCCCACTTTCCCACATCATAATGCATGGAGAACAGAGTAATTGTTGGATGTCCTAAGGAAAGTCAACAAGGCTGCTTATAGCCGGAGGAACTGCTGGCCCAAGGGGTCTGGCTGCCCCTGTGGCTGAGAGGATCTGTATCTCAGACCTTGAGTAACCCATCAGGGCCCGCTGAGGTGCAACAGGTGGCTGGTTGGGAAGCTCTGGGGAGGGGGAGGGGGGGGATACGTGGAGTAGCCTAGCCTAAGACCATCAGGCTGCCATTCATTTATTTTACATTCACCCCACAAACATTTTTGAGCAGCTGCTCTGTGTCTGGTATCATGCTCAGTGTTAGGGATGGATACTGGACGGGCAAAAGCGGGGATGTGTTATCCCTGGCCTCATGGAACTAGGGAGACAGATAAACGACTAAGTGGTTCTGTCGCTGACTGGCTAAGTGACCTCGGGCAAGTTAGTTAACCTCTCTGAGCTTCACTTTGTTCATCTGTCAAATGAGAATAAAAAGCATGTACCTCCTGGGACTGTTGCGAGTTTGGGAGGAGGCTTATTAAATAGAATGTTTGTTAAATGGTCGAGCTCAGTGGCCAGCTGGTAGGAAGCACTTCGAGAGCAGGGAAGCACTTGATATGTGCTAAAAGACGGTGCAGGGCTGTGAGGTTGTTCCCCATGTCTCACTCCGCAGCACCTGATGGTATTTCACCGGTTCTTCTTCGAAAGGGGTCTTTAAATGGTTGCTTAGAATCATTTAGGAAGAAATAGAGATGGGAGAGGAGGAAGCTATTGCTAAATGTACTGTTCATCCTTTCCTACTCCTAAAACCTCCTAGGGAAAGTAGACAAGGCTGCTGGCAGCTGGAGGCCGCTGGCCCAAGGCCTCTGGGATAGTGTAGGCTTGAGGAGTCTGTGTTTTTTCCAAGTTTTCCAGGTAATACGGACATAGAGCAAGTTTGAGAAACACTGGTGTGATTGACAGTTTTGGGGGTGACTTCCTGTCTCCATCCTACAGCCATGATCACAAAGGTCTATAGCCATAGGTCCTCTGCCAGTCTTATGGGAGCTACTCAGCCCTCTGCCACAGCTAATTGGATAAGAAGTGCCCTGGCCGAAACCTGGACGATCCGAATTCCTTCCCCCAAAATCTGGAGTAAGGACCAGGAGATTCTATTCTTGCCTAGAATAGAATTTCTCCTTAGAACAGAGGAAAAATATAAATTTAGCATCAGCAGGAGGCTTTTATCCACTGTGTTGACTGAATTAGCGGAGAGACAGGAATGAGGTCATTGGGAGAGGAAGAAAGAGTGTCCCTGCCCTAACCGGTTTGGCTCAGTGGATAGAGCGTCGGCCTGTGGACTGGAGGGTCCCGGGTTCGATTCCAGTCAAGGGCATGTGCCTTGGTTTCGGGCACATCCCCAGTGGGAGGTGTGTAGGGGGCAGCTGATCGATGTTTCTCTCTCATCGATGTTTCTAACTCTCTGTCCCTCTCCCTTCCTCTTTGTAAAAAATCAATAAAATATATTTAAAAAAAAGAAAAGAAAAGAAAGAGTGTCCCTGGGTTTGCGAGCACCTTCCATTTTCTGATTTCAGTCCCCTCTTTAGGCTCAGCTGCTCTTGTCCGCAGGTTCTGTGAGACCCACATTCGTGCATTTAAGTTAGAGTGATGTGATTTCTGTCTGGCCAGTGTGGCTCAGTGGTTGAGCATTGACCTATAAACCAGGATGTCATGGTTCAATTCCCGGTCAGGGCACATGCCTGGGTTGCAGGCTTGATCCCCAATAGGGGGCATGCAGGAGGCAGCCGATCAATGATTCTCTCTCATCATTGATGTTTCTATCTCTCCCCCCCTCCTTCCTCCCTCTCTGAAGTCAATAAAAATATCTTAAAAAATAAATAAGTAGGTAAATAAATAAATGGTGAAGTTGTCATGTGAGAACATGACCCCTATGCACTGACTCTGAGTGATCAGTTTACACTGCAGTCGTCCAGTTTTGGTTCCTTTTATCTCTAAAGCTGTTTCCTCACCCATAAAGTGAGGTTGATAACACTACTGGTGTATTAGGTTCTCCAAAGAAATGGAACCAACACTATCTATCTACCTATTGTATCTAACTATATATCTTTCTATCATATATGATATCTATCATAAAATCATATATATATATATATATATATATATATATATATATATATATATGAGAGATTTGAAGGAATTGGCTCACATGACTATGGAGGTCCAAATCCAACATCTCTAGGGTAGGCCTGCAGGCTGGAGACCCAAAGGCAGTCTGCTGAGAGAATCCTTCTTGCTCAGGAGCAGTTAGTCTTTGTGGTATCAAGGTCTTCAACTGATTGAATGTATCCACCTACATTATGGAGGATAATCTGCTTTACCTGAAGTCCATTGATTTGATTGTTAATCTCATTCCCCCTTTCCCCCTAAAAAATACTACAGAAACATCTGGAATAATGTTTGACCAAATATCTAGGTACCATGGGCCAGCCCAGTTGACACAAAAAATGACCCATCACAGCTGGTCTCTATAAGGACAGGCCTGAGGAGTGAATTAGTCAGGAAATGGGAGGAGTGTTTCATAAATGGTAAACTATTCTATACTCTAAGAGAAGGAGGAGCTCTGCCAGCCCCCCCCCCCTCCCCAAAGCAAGAAGGGTCCTGGCACATGGAGGGTTAAGGAGCCCCTGCCTCCACTGCTTTTCCACCTGCTGTCTGAACTGTCACTGCCCCCTCCCTGACCCTGGGGTGAGGAGGGACTGCAAAGGGGCTTGAAGTTGCCTGACACCTGATACTTCCTTCCTGCCTGGATTAAAGTCATATTGTCAATATCATGTCAGTGCCTACCAAATTAACAAATGGACTTCAAGTTAAACACTGGGCGATTTGTGAGATGGATTTTTTTTTTTTAAAATGTGACCAGTCTCAGGGGATTACTCACAGGTGAGGCACTGTTTGCCTATTTTGGACTCCTGGCCTTTAACTTCATGTCACTTTAAATTGCTTTTCATGGAAAACTACCTCCCTGCCCTTCCTCAGCCTCCACTGAGAGCCTGGGGGCAGGCATTTCTGTGCACAGCTGGAGCCTTGCCTTGCTGTGGGGCAAACTTCTTTCTTCTGGGCCCAACAGAGACAGATCTCCTCTGGTCAGTGGTTCCAGAATGGAAAATAAAGTGTATTGAAACACTTCACTCCCCACCAGGAATTTCTACCAACAGAGCAGGCCTGAGAGGGCCAACCAGGGCAGAGAATGTGTAGCCAGTCCTTTACAGCCTGCTAATGAGTGACAAGGAACACAGGGGTTTCTCTGTGAGCTGGGCCTGACACCGCATTGGTCTGGGCGCTCCTTCTGCATCTGGATTTGGCTTCAGGTCCACAGTGAATCCCACGTAATGTGACAGCATCTTCTCCAGGGAGCTGAGAGGCTGCTGCCACAGGGAAAGCCTGCTCTGCCGGGAGGATGCACTGACTTCAGGGCATGGGCGACACTCAGTGATGGGCGACACCTGGACCCCAAGGAGACAGGCTGCTGAGCGGAGCGGGCCTTTGGTAGACAAAGTGATGAATATCTTCTGCAGATTTTCATGCTGAGCTTCATTTTGTAGCCTATTAATTTTTAAATGCTATTTATTTTGGAAAGACGTTAAAAGGAAAGAAAGAAGTGGATGTCAGCAGCTTTACCATGTGCCATTCTGCAGTTATTTCTGTAAGGCAGCAAAGCGGCCATTTGAAAAGTGAAAGACTGAGGTCAATTATTTTTCTTTCCTTGGCTTACCGGACAGCAAAGAGCTGGTTGAGCTGAATTGACCAGTTGTTTGATGAATCAATCAATCAGCAAATATTTGTTCTGTGAGGCCTGTGAGCAAGGCACTCACTGTTTGATTAAGTTGTTTGATGAAACAGAACAAATAGACCTGTCTTCTAGGCCCCTTGTAGACACAATCTAGCTGTGTGTAGCTAATTACCTTACCACCTCTAATTACAGATACATGCTCAAACCGAACTCTTTTCCTTGAACCAAAAGTTAATCCTGGAAATCTGGTAATGCAATTAGTATGCTTGTTTCAACAAGTGAGAGAAAGAGGGGCTGGAAGGGAAGGAGAGGGAGGGGGTGGGGAAGGGAGGGGAGAAAGGAGAGAGAGAGACACACACACACAGAGAATATGAATATGCCCCATTTATTCAGCCCCACATGAGGGAGAGTTACAAAAAGACTTTTATATCCAAGGTCTGTAATTGAGCATGATTTGGTGTCTAAGAGTTGGCTTTGAGAAGGAGCCGGAACCAACTTTCCTAAGTGGCATTTAATGTACTCCCCATGGGCTTAGCTTTTTCATTAGCCTAGTTTTTAATTGATGTCACAACTCAAAGTCAGGACCATATTTCAGGGAGGAAAGAATGAAAACACTTGGGAAGCACACAAAACAATAAAGAAAGCTCCAAACCACAACAGTGAAAAAACGTCTTTCTTCTAAACATCATCTTAGTATGAAGCAAACTGATCTGTCAGATATGCTTGTCACATCCACATATTTTATAATCCAATATGTTCAGGCAAGAATTTTGGCACAACCTGCCAAAAACACCTGAACTTTTCTTGACACTTTAAACAGCACGTAATATGTTGGGGGTGGTGGTGGTGTCAGATTTTGGGGAAGCCTTAACCCTTTCATTCATCCTCTAAGAGTTCTTGGGAGTAAGAGCAGCTCCAGGACCCAACACAGCCATAGGTGTTGACCAGCCTGGAGCCCTGACAGTGGCTATTGCTACAGCCTCTGCTTGTGGCCACTCCCCCACCTGTGAGTCAGGAGGAGCTTTAAACCTAACCCTCTCTCAGGGATGACCTCACTTGGAATACCGTCCAATTCAGTTCAATTCACCGAACCACAGGGTTGAACAGGACTCCTTTTGATGATCCAGTTCAGTGGGCCTCAGTCTTGGCTGCACATTGGAATCGCCTGGAATACTTAAAAAAGGACAAAGGCTGATGCTAGCCCCATCCCAACCCTATTCAAACAGAAGGCCTTGGGTAGGCCCTGGCAACTGAGACTTTTTCTAAGTTCCCAGGTGACTCTAACGTGATATCAGGATTGAGACGCACAGTCCAGCCTCTCATTTTACAAATGAGGAAACGGAGACCCCAAGGCAGTGATGACTACCCGTGTCAGGGCCAGGACTCACACCCAGGCCCACATCAATTTGGTTTGCTAGGTGGTTGATGAACACCTGCAGAGCACTCGGTCCTGCCCTGGGCACAGTGGGGTTACAAGACGAACTGGAAGCCTGCTCCTGCCCTTGAGGAACAGTCTTGGTGGGTGGCAGAACTGATGGGGGAGGCTGTCAAGCTACAGTAAAGGCAGGTTTGATCACCAAATCAAGGGAGGACATAACTACTAAGAGAAGATAAGGGTAGGAGAGACTCCATGAGAAGATGTGTGCGAGGAGGGAGAGGCCCCGCAGATCTCATAGTCCATAGACTGCTGTGGATGGCAGCAGGGGCTACAGGCAATGTGCAGTCAATAGTGGAGCCTCATAATATCCAATGCCAAGCCCAGACTAAAGTGTCCTGGAAGACATGCAAGCAATGTTGTTTATAGTAGGAGAGCATTAATGGCATCAGAAAGCCATTGGCAGAGCTCAGGACGAGGAGATGTGGCCAGTGAGGGGAGGAAAGGGCACTTTCCAGGAGAAAGAGCTTGGGTGACAACGTGGAGGATGGAAGGAGTGATATGCTGTGGTGGTCTTTGCTGGGGAGAGCCTAGGACTTGAGGGAAGCATGTGGGGTATGAAGAGTCGGGGCAGAGAGGCCGGTGCTGACAACAGGAGAAATCCACAGCAGATAAGGGGAAAGGTAGTTACCTGCCCCACTGGAGGGACGTCACTGAAGGTTAACCTGAAAGGCAGAAGGGACTTCAAATGAAAGAAGGTGTCTGGTGAGAACCTCGTCTGATTGTTGGTGCCCAGGTCTTACCAATATTGCGAAGACCTCTCCTGCATCACATCCTTGGCCACACGGAGCCAAGTTCTTTGGAAGCATTATCTTGAGCTGTGTACTTCGGGGAGCCCTGTGCTGATGCACAGAATAGGCAGCCGGAGCTCAGTAACTGTTCATGGGAGTGGGGGTGAGGGGTGGGCATTCAGAGATAAGGGAGTGAAGGGAGGCTTCAAGGCGATGTCAATAAAGTTCTGTGTTCTCAACTATTCAGCCTGTGGCCGTCCACAGCAGTCCATGGACCATGAGACTGGCAGGGCCTCTCCCTCCTTGCACACATATTCCCATGGAGGCTCTCCTACCCTTATCTTCTCTTACCCTGGATCTCTTGAGGAGTTATATCCACCCTTGATTCAGTGATCAGACCTGCCTTTACTGCGCTTTATGTAACAACAGGCCCAGAGAGCAGATCTCAGGCCAGCATCCTGGGCTAAGCAGTACCTTTTGGAAGTGGAAGGAAGGTGGGGTTTCAGCTCCAGATGTTCCTTCCTTCAGAGCCATTTTGCTGAGAACCCCTTAGGAGCCCACAGGAAGACAGGCATTCCTCTTGGGTCCCCTCTTCAGCGGTGTTGCCTCCTTTACAGCAGGCTTGTCAATGATTGTTGTCTCCTCCATTTACTTTCTAAATGGGTGTGGCTACCAAAAAGCTACTTCCATTCTGCAGAAGTCAGTTCTGCCTCAGCACTGTGTATGCTTTAGGAAGCCCCTGGGATCCTTGTCTTCTGAGCTCCCCTCAGGAATCCTTTCTAGATTTCATTTTACCTAACTTTGAGATCACTTGATCCAGCCCCTTCATTTTTATAGTCAATGTAGATGAATGGCTAAGATTTGGTGCCTTATTAACTGGGTTTAAATCTCGGTCCCACCACTTTGAAGTTGCATTACCTTGGACACATCACTTGACCTCTTTGAGCAGTTATAATAATAGCTTTGTTTCATTGGATACTATCCATATTTGAAGAAGATAATTCATACAAAGTGCTTAGAATAGAGACTGGCATATAAATATTATTTTATTATTATTAATATAATCAAAGAACTTAAGACAGATATATTCTGTAGACTTGCTGGGAACTAGATACAGGAGCTCTTGTGTAACTTGTCATGTTAGTTAAGTGGTTCTTACACTTTTCACCAAAGCATCCCACATATCAGAGAGGAGTAGACATATAAACCCAAGGAATCTAGGGGCTCAGATCAATTCCATAAGGATATCTTGGAATTTTATGCTATCTTTTAAAAAATGCATACAAATTTTGCATTTTATTTCTTAACTGACCTGTTTTTGTTCCAATATAGAGATAGTGGTTTCCCCTCAAAGTCTTTTATCTTTATAAAATCAACTTTCCTAAACCTAAGTAATGCTTATTCATGACAAGGTGAGCATATTAAGCATGTGTGACTGCAGTGTAAGGATTGTGAAGTTAGTGTATAGAGCATCTTAAATAGCTAGTGCCTGTTTCCATGTAGAATGGGACTCTGGTCTCTTATAGAAAACAGGAGAGAGAAAGTTACACCTAAGCAGCACCTCCTCCCCACTGGGAAGGAGGTGAGACCAGCTATGTGAGATGATAACTTCTTCCTCGCAAGCTGGCAGCTTTTTGTTCTTGGCAGACCCAGGCCCCTCTGTGTGACTCTCCGGGCTCCAGACTGGGGGCTCTGTCCTCGCCGTACCCCGGGGAGGCCACAGTCTGAAAGATGTAGCGTGACTTGGTGCCTCCAGGCAGGCTGTGTGCTGAAACGGAGGCGAGACAGACCGTCAGCGTGGAAACCATGCGGTGACAGCTTCCTTCACCCTCCAGACCTGTCAGCTCACGGGGAACTGACAGGCCCCGACTAATAAGGTAAACAATGGCTTTAGAGCATGGAGGAGGAATGCCCAGATTCTTTCTTTAATGTTTCCCTATTCATAACATGTCACAGAGTTAATGCCTGGCCTGGTGGAGGTAGCAGTTCCTGGCTTTTAAGATCTCCCAAGGGTGGTGAGTGGAGAGGCCGAGAGGCCGGAAGCCCGGAGGCTGAGCTCAGAGTCAGAGCGGCTCCCTCGTCGCTGGGCCAGGCGTCTGGCTGCTTCCTTGGGAAGTCCATGGCTCTGGAGTTGCATGTTTGAGGATAAAGTCCAGATCCTAGCCTGGTGGACGAGGACCCGTGATAGTCATCATCCAGCTTTGTCTCTCCCCACTCGATGCTCCTCACACTCACTCACCTTTCCCATCCTGGAAGTTCAGTTCTAGTTATCTGTGTTGATCCAGGCAGCTTCCAGGAAAAGCCACCTCAGCTGTACCTTCTCAGAGGCCTAGCCAGTGCGCGCTCCCCTTTGGACCTAGAAAAGCCGCCAGCTTTCCTGGATCAGATCTCCCCTCTCTTCGGGCATTTCTGCCTCCTGGACCTCTTTCCTCTGCACCCACCCACACTCCCTCTTGCAAGGGAGAACCCCTTTGCAGGGCTAGGATGGCAGTCATACAGTATTTCTGTGCCATTACTTAAAAAGACAAATGGCCTGTTAGCTTTTTAGGATGTAATTTAAAAGCCATTTGTCTAGTGGTAATAACTGGAAATGGACTTCCGCTGTTGGCCAGTATGACTTCCTCCAGGAGCGCGAGATCGGCTAATGGTGACCAGTTGGCTGTGGCTGTTTTCAGACTTACCCACTGTTTCCATTTGGAAGCTTCAGGGAGGGGCGGGGGTGGCATTTTGAGAAGACTGTGAGCCCACAGAGTTCTTTAGAGAAAGGCAGACGCCCTTCTTGGGAGCCACGGGGCTGCTCTGAGAGGCCCAGGAGTAAAAACAGGTTCAGAGGGGCGGGGATCATGATGGGTTAACAGCCAAATCTCACCAATCAGAACCACTGAAATCCGAAAACGTTGGACTTCAGCTTTGTCGTCTCTTTAAGAATCTGCAGGTAGATGTGAGTTATCTGGCTCTGCTGTACCTCAGCAGTGACATTTCTCAGACAACTGAGGCTTTTCCCTGCAGAAAGCAAAGCTTTGATGCTGACTGTTCCGGATAGACAGTTTTCAAGAATATATTGCCTGCGCCTCCTCTGGCAGGCAACGTAGGATCTGGCAGAGACATTGTGTTCATTGATGTCACAGGGCCATTAGTTTGAATGTCAGTTTTAAAAATGTTGTCTTCTCTTTATTATCCTTTTGTTCATTTATGTTATTGTACAATTATATCACCTCATCTACCTTGGTATTTAATATATATCTATTCCTTGTGTAGTAGGAAAAAATGATAAAACATCCCAAATGATACACTAAACCATGATCTGTTCACTCATTGAGTTACTCTGTGACCTTTGAAAACAGTGTTGGCGACTGTGGGTATAGAAATCAATAGAAACTATTGGAAAGAAGTTTGTGCTGTGTCACTGAGTGATGCAGTCGGCTGCTAACCAGTATGTACGCTTGGGTGGCCCCTATGCCTGGGATCCTGGTGAACTCTCATTCCAGACTGTTCAGATCTACACTGAAGACATGAAGGCATTTAGCCTTAGATGCAAGGTCTGTGCATTTCGTTAAAGGATTCCAGGCAAAGAAAGCAACATTTCCTGACCGCTTACATGTGCCAGACACTCTTTTGGGAGCTTTCATATGTGACCTCTGATAATCCTGATGATGATGCTCTGAGCTCATCCCTGTTCATTAGATGAAGATGCTGAAGCTAAGAGAAGTTGTGTAACTTGCGTGGGTTCGTACAGGTTTTGAATATCAATGTAACCGACTGCAAACCCCAGGTTCTTTCTGCTACACTGTAACAATTACCTGTTGCCTCAGTAATGCTGCATGGTGCATGACAAGCAATCACAAAACCTCAGTGGTGTGCAACAATAAATGCATATTGCTCACCCTTCTGGAGTCAGCTGGGAGTCAGCCAGGCACTTGTGTTGGTCTTGGCTGGGCTGGCTCCCACGTCTGGTGGTTGACTGGCCTTCGGCTGATCTAGGCTGGTCTTGTCTGGGGCAAATGAGGTGGCTGGGTTCTTCTCCACTTGTATTTCATCCTTCAGTGTGCTCGTCCAGGCATGTTCTCCTGATAATGACAAGGTGGAAGAAAGCAAGTAGAATCACACAGGCCCCTTGAAGCCAGACTGGGAACTAGCACACAGTCATTTCTATTGGCCATACCACGTCACATGACCAAAACAACTTCTCTTTTATGGAAGGAATTGCAAAATTATGTGGCAGTGGGTATGGATACAGGGAAGGGAGAGAAGTTGGGGATATTTAAAGCTTTTATTACATACAAGTTACCTTATTCAAGTCCGTGTTCTGAGGGTTTCATTTAGACATTCATCTAATCTTTTTGAAGTTATATAAAGTGTGTGTGGGGTGTGGGGACAGGAAAGTTGGGGTGGGGGGGTTACGAGAAGGAAGGAGACAGATAGATGTTTAACTAAAATAACATCATTCCATAGTGTGTTATTAGCTATATTGAGGGGGAAATTATTCCATCCTTAAATAAATTTGAGCGATGCTGAATAAATTAGAGTTAAGGTTTATCCACTACAGTGCCTTAATATTTCAATGTACAATGTGAATGTATAGAAGAGAGTTAAATATTTCCCAAACTAATTTGACCATGGGATATTTTGTATGCAATCTACCTATTAACATCTGTTAGAAAAAATGTTCTGAGAAAGCCCAGTATTGGAAACACTGGACTAAATGTTTTTTAGTAGATGACTTTTAATACCACATTGTATTATCCTATGCTATTTTGTAACATGGGGATACACTATGGGACTGTTAAGGGAAGGAGTAGGGTTTTGTTGTTCTTGTTGTTGTGTGTTTGTTTTCTCATCCCTACACTAAATGGACTCATGATCCGGAAAGGGAACAGGCAGAATAACTGTTTCCGCAGCGCCTCCTTGGCTGTCAGTGGGAAAGGTGTTACTGCTGTTGGTGCTTTTTGCTGCCAGGCTCCGCCTCTCACACCTGGGCAAGGGGTGAAGCACATGCATCTTGTGAAGAGTGCACTGCACGGGCTTTGTGAAGCTTATCTGCTCTCATGGACAGCACGATACCCATGTACCATGTTCTGTGTGCTTGAGATGCCTGTAAGTCTTGTCTTCGGGTAATTGCTATCACACAAATAAAACTGCAGAAGGAGAGGGAGCTCCAATTAAAGAACAGTTGTCACACACTTTAGTAATATATGCTTGGATACAATAGACCATGGGAATTATAATCATTCTTCTTGCTTTGGTAAGAGGGCCACAAGATTTCTACTTGTGGTTCTTTGTTAACCTCCTTCAAGGCTCTATGTCAGCGGTTCTCAACCTGTGGGTCGCGACCCCTTTGGGGGTCGAATGACCCTTTCACAGGGGTCGCCTAAGACCATCGGAAAACACATATATAATTACATATTGTTTTTGTGATTAATCACTATGCTTTAATTATGTTCAATCTGTAACAGTGAAATTGGGGGTCACCACAACATGAGGAACTGTATTAAAGGGTCGTGGCATTAGGAAGGTTGAGAACCACTGCTCTATATGGACATGAAAACTATCAGAGCAACATTAAAAAGAAAGACATCTGTAACTCAGACTTTTCACAAGTGCAAAGTGCTTTGCTATGTCTAGCAGGGGTTTCATTGGTGTGCTGACTCACCCTCCGCTAAACACTGACTGAGCACTGCTGCCGGGCTCTGCCCGGTGCCAGCTCCAGCCACAGAGCCCTGTGCAGCCGGGACTGGAAGGCACTGACACCACGTAGGTTCCCCTCTGCTTGCCTCCTGGGCAGCTGGAGGACTAGACCCTTGGACTTTGTTCCTCCCGCCCACCCCCCTGGTCTGCATCCGTTGATCTCTGACTTGGACCCTGCTGTGGAGAAGTACCAGCCACCCAGCCTGCTAGGACTCCTGGCAGGGAGTGGGATGGGGCTGTAACAGACTGCGCCAGACTCTTACTTCCCCCCAGAAGCTTAACAAAAAGGATCGTCGCTGATTCGGCAGAGCTAGAAAAGTCCTGCCGTCCCCTCTTCCAGTGAACTCCGGGCTTACTGCCTGGGACTCACACCCACTGCATGTGTGATAGTGTCTGAACTAGTGCTCTTTGGAACTTGAGTTCATTTACATAACACATTTCTCAGGTGCCTATAAGTGATGCATGAGTCTGTGTTGTTAATCACTTGAAATTTAATTTGAATATGACCATTTATTCTTACTCCTCCGTTTTCTTTCTCACTCAAGCTCGTGCAATCCTTCAAGCAATCTGGGGCTCTCTTCCTGACAATGTGGGGTTCCTGACTTTTACTTTCATGGGCGGTGCTCAGAAGCCCAGGCAGGGGTAGGGTGACTTAATGAGGAGATAATCTATCTCTGAGGGAGCCCAGGACCTGCTGCCCCCAGGCCCTTCTTCTCCTCCACCCTTCTTTCCCCGGATGTGGGCAAGTCTCTGCCAGGAAAGCCTATTGATGTGGTGGCCAGGCCATCCCGCCCTAGCTCTGTGCTCCGGCTTCTGAGGGCCTCTCCCAGAATTCCACTGGGCAAGGGCTCTGTCTCAATTACTGTTCAATGATTATTTTCCTTTGCCGATTAGAATTCTCAAAAGCTGGGAGGATTCTTTCTTGCTCACAAGAAGGTGTGAGTTGGAGAACAGCAGAGGACAGAACTCTAATTAGTTCTCATCAGGGTTTTCCCCGCGGGGAGTTCGGTTCTCTCCCCTGCCAGCTCCAACCCTCTCCCCATGTCTCATGACCTGAGCAAAAGGCAAGTTCAGCTCCCACAGGTGCACAGATCCCTCTCTTTTCAATGAGGGAGAAGAGAAAAGTGATGAGAGCTGATATCCCTGCTCCCGAAAACAGGAAGCAGGCTGGATAGATTGACTGGATAGGGAGCTATCAGACGGCCGCTCAGCTCACACTGGGGCTTTTATCACCGCCAGTCATCAGCACTCTGGCAAGCTCATGAATAATGCATTTCCCAGTGATTTCCTTCCTTATTTGCCAGCTCCAGGCAATATTGATTAAAAAGAAAAGTCTACATAGCTGAGCTGTGTTATGGTCACATTTATTTAAAATGACGGGGAGACAGAACACACGTGTTTACATATGTGTGTTGGTGTCTGTTGTCTGGGGATGATGACATTTGTTTAAGGGTTATTCAGCAATTTCTTGAAATTAAATTTGGGTTCAGATTGAAACCCTTGAAACAGCTGTGTAGTGTGGTGGTCAGGAAGGTGCAATGGAACCCGACTGGGAGGAAATGGGGGTGCACTGGGAGGAGTTACAAGCAGGGACACTGAGCCCTTGAGTTAATGGTAAGGTCTCTTATAATTCAGGTGATCTCTCTCTCTCTCCCTCTCTCATCTCTGCTGTGGATGCAAAGAACCTGGCTGGCCAGTCTCCATGTCCAAGGAGCAAATCTGATGGTGATGTGAGGGAGGTGCTCTTGCAAAGGCCCTAAAACAGTAAAACAACGAAATAACCAGTGCTGGTGACCATGAGGCTGGGCTTGCAGTCAAGTAGGGCTGAGGTGTGGACGTTCCAGTGGGTGGCTCTGTCCTGCCGAAGCTGCCGCGACCGGCTGTGCTGGAGAGTAGCTGGCATCCTCACCTGCCGAAGGCTCCTGGCTCGGAGCTCTGTGAGCTGCATGTATGATTCTCAGGAGCTGACAGAGGGAAGCACATACCTGGAATTACTGTGCTGATGGCAGGCTTGATGCCCCCGCCCGCTCACCCACCTCCCACCGCAGGCGAGCAGAGGCACACTCCAGTGTGACAGGCTGTCCTGGCCTCCCACTTAATTATGCTGTCACGCAAGCTTTCAGGGATTCCAAGAAGAGAGCCCTCTTTGAGGAAATTTAGTTCTCCCCCCAAACCATCCCCTTACCCCTCCCTTCCCCACACTGGTCTTGCCCTCTAAAAGCTCAAGAGGAAGTTCAGCAAGTGCCAGACGCCTGCTTGGTGTTGAAAGAGGGTCTTACTGGAGGAGGCAGCAGCTCCTTCTTTACTTCTCCCTCACGACTCTCTCTTGCAGGCCCTGAGCCTGCATCCCTGCGGGGGGTGATGGTGGGGCTGGGGAAGCCAGCCCCAAGATGTTGTGGAGGTTCAGAGGGGTAGAGGGTGCTGTATGGCTGGGCGAGGCTCAGGGGTCCTCTATCCACGGACTCCCACTCCTACAGTTAATAATCAGGACCCAGAGTCTCAGTCGCATGGTCACTTGTCTTATATAAGTGTAAGCTCTCTCTCCCCTTTCTTTCAGTCCCAAACTTGTAAAAAAAAAAAAAATAAGGCTCCACACACTCTGCCTCCATGTTATGACTTTCAACCCTCCTCCCACATGGACCGGGAGCTGCTCTCCTTAAGCTGATCACCAACTTCCAGGCCTAACTGTGGGGCCTGTGCGGAGTGCTTTCGGGTCAGGCAACATGCTAGTGGTCTCCCAAATCCTTCCGTTTGAACTACCGCCGCCTTGGCTCACACACAGAGGTGGCCCTAGGTCCCTATTGGAAGTCACCCCTCAGGAGTCTCACCGACGGGCATCTCTTCGGTCCCCAGGCAGCCTTGGAGGCCCCAGTGCTCTGTGTTGTGGACTTCTGACCCCGCATTTGCTGAGCAGCACATGGAGCTGAGTGTTCACATCCCCCCTTCCCCACCTCACTGAGTCGAAAGCTTAAAGCTGGAAACCCTCTCAGGCTTGGGGCTTTGCTTCTGCTCACCTAAAAAGGAAGAGGCTGGAAGGGAAGGGCTCATTTCCTCTGCAGGGCGTGCGTGGAGAGCTGGAGCATGCACCAGACCACTCTCGTTTATTTGAAATTGCTCCATGGTGCAAGGCCCTCTAATCGATCATTCCTCTGCAAATGTCAATGGAGAAATGTGAGTTCCGTATTTATAGAGCCAGAAAAAATGGGGGCCTGTCCCCCACCTCCCAGGTGTGTATTTATGCACTGATGAATGACCCCAAAGTGGGTTTGTTATAGAAAAAGTTCGTGCCAAACGCAGGAACCTTGCATCTGGAAACACAGTCTGACAATTAGGCCTCTGAGCCCGGAGGCCAGCGAGCAGGCTCCGTGTTGGTTTCCTGGCTGTGACGATCACATCCGTCAAGCTGGGGTGAGCCCAGGAGTTTTGGAATTTGGATCCTCGTTGTATCCACAGTACTGCTCCCTGAGGTTGTTTTTTGTTCTGTTTTGTTTTTGTTTGGTTGGTTTCGGCGCTGGGGGTGGCGCTTTAAAAATCTTGGAAGCCAATAAAATTCAGGACAGGAGAACACACTGACCCTCATCTTGTCTTGCACAGAGAGCCATGGGGAATAAGGAGTTAATGTTCAAAGACTCTCTGAAGTAGTTGGGTGGGGAGTTCCTCACAGACTTGGCGTCCAGGTTGGGTGAGCATTCCCCAGGAGCCCAGCCTTCCCCAGCTCCACCTTGGGGGACAAGCGGGCCTGTTCCCAGACGTGACCCCTGACTCTGCTGACTCCCGGCCCCTTCCTCTCCCCCCTCTAAACCAGCCTCTCCTTTCCTGCCCTCTGAACAATGGCACCCTTTGTCTTAGAAAGGATGGTGAAATAAGAATCACACTTCCAAAGTGACACTTACCAAAAGGGACAGAAGTCAAAAATTAGGACTGGCTAAGTAAGAAATGGCATGTCCCGCTTGGGCTGCTGCAGGCCTTTCTCCTTGCAAAGGGCGTCCCCGGGCGAGGTCTGCACGGAGGAACCTCTGACTCACGGTGCGCTGTGTTTTGTGCACTGCTGCGGAAAACTGTGGCTGTGAAAGGGTTACACATCAGCTCTCTTGGTCAAGAGCCCCAAGCAACAGGCACGTTCAGTTTCATTTGGGAAGAGAGACAAGTGTTTGGTTAGTAACTGGATATGGCTGGAGCTGGGTTTGGCCTCCGGTCCCTCTGCAGGTTGAGAGCTGGGGATGGCCCAGTTCTTGCGGTTATTTGGAATTGGGATGGAGCAGGAGGCCCTGGAAAGCAGGGCCTGAAGGTGCTGCCCACCCCTCCTTTACACAGAAGGAAACCAAGGCCCAGGGCAGGCTGGGGACCTGACCCAGGACGTCTTGGCAAAGACCAGAGTGGGAAAGTCTCCCTTCCAGTCCCAGTGTCCTTTCTGCAAAGCACTGGATTGTGTTAGAACATGGCTTCAGGTAGATGAGGATTTAGGGCTCGTTTAGCTTCTTCTTGGCTGGGTTCCCCCCTGTTCGTCTTTTTTCCTCTCCATTTAGATCCCTCATCTGTGAAATGGGGTTCAAAAATAGCTCTTTGGCTGTTTTAATTAAAAGAGATGGTATGTACAAACCAGAGGCTAACGCACTCCAAAAATGTTCATTCCTGGGATTCTCCCAGGAATTCTTCCAGGCCTGGGGCCCTCCATGCAGATGGAACAGCCTCTTCCCAGTCCGTTCGCTCAGTAAGGATGTAACTGAAGCCTCTGAAAAACCGGATGTCCACCCTGAAGTCCTGCACACGGAAGCCCCTTAGTGGAGGAACCCCACGGCAAAGGGAAAGGCAACAGGACGGGAGAATAAAAGAGCCTTTTCTGAGCGAAGGGGAACTCACCGCAGAGAAGCGCCGAGGTAGCGGTGCCGAAGCAGGCCTGGGGAGTTAGCGAGGCCTGGAGATTAGAAGGCCAGGAGGAAATAATGCTCTTCTTGTCTGGGCTGCGGTGGCAAAACGAGAGCAACAGCTGGCGGGCATATGCAGCCCGTTAAGGGCACGCTCCCATCAGACAGAAGGAAATCCTGCCCGGCGCTGGCAGGGCCGCAGCAGCCACTGGGGAGCAGGCAGTCTGGGGGTCTCAGGGAATCAGAGCCGTGGCTGCCAAGGCTCTGGGCCTTGTGTCCCCTGACAGCTGCCGGAGCAGGGGCCTTCCTCCCCAGCTGTTGGCCCCTACGGCCCTTCCCCTTCCCAGGAGGTGTCGGATCCAGTGATGCTATCTACAGACACTTGGAGGAAGCCTGGGGTTTATTTTGTACTGACTTCAAAATGCCTATACATCCCCCTCCTCCTCCGGCTGTGCCCGGATGGACAGCTTTGGCCCACTCCGCAGCCTGGAATCCTTCTCCTCTGCCAGCTAGACAGTGAGAGGCCCTCTTCTTCCTCCTCCAACTTTTCCTTGGTTTTCCTTCACCAGCCAAGGGCTCAAACTCCTGAGAATGGGGCCAGGGCCGCCTGCCATCCCCTCCTGGACCCTCAGCCTATGGGCCATGTGACACGATGCCCAGCACTAGCGTCTGTTAATTAATCGGAAAACTGGCTCCCTGTTGGCCCATAGCTTTTTACAAACCTGAATTAAACGAAGTGTTTATGTGACAGATATGTGGGAGGGATTTCAGATATAATCACCATCAATCTGGCTGCAGCCAAAATAAATTCTGTGAAAAGTAAAACAAACTATTGCACAGACAAAGTAGGCCTTAGGGGTCTCCAGCAATAATCTGTGTTTTCTTATTTAGCCACGTCTAGTATTTCTGCTCTCTTTGGTGGAGATAGGATCTCTGCACACAGGGCACTCTTGCTGCAGCTGACAGGGCTGGACACACGCTCCCTTCCCGCTGAGTGCAGGCAGAGGGGAAGGGATGTTGCATATTTACATTTAAATTCTTAGTTCAAATAAACCAGCTCTGGAGGGGCACAGGGTGGGTGGGGGATGGGAGACGGGGTGGGCAAAGGAGCCCAGCTGTAAGGTGGAGGGCTTGCTGCAGTCTCCTCTCCTCCGACCGGTCTGGGTTCAGGCCGTGGTCAGGGCAGGGAGTAGATCAGACTGTGGATCCTTCCAGAGAGGGGCTGGGTGAGGAGGCCCTCAGTGTGTGTGTGAGGGGTGCAGGCCTCTGCGTGCTCCTTCCTTCAGCTATGTCAGCACTCCCGTGAGGAAGGAGAGTGGGGAAATTGGAGCTCTGACATAGCAACAGCTTGGCCAGCTCTGCAACAGTGATGTTAGGCTTCTACCCTAACGGCAAGCCCTTCCGTCTCTCTTCCCTCTGCCTTGCTAAACAAAGAGAAACCAGGCTCAGCCATTCCTTTGCCAGAAGTCTTTGGGCACCTGGGTAAGCCCCGCTGAGATACCCTCTCCACGCCCTCCCCCCACTTTCCTCCTTGGGCTCAGCTTGTCCCCAGCGCCCAGAGCAGGCATGGGTGAGGGAGGAGATGCTCAGGCTCTCAGACTAGCAGCCGCCGGTCCTGCTGGCCTGGCACCTGAGCACCACGCTAGCCCTCTTCCTGAGCTCCAGCTCCTCTCCTTCATGGGGCCTGCCAGGTGACCAGCTTCGGACCCCAGCAGCCCCCAACAGCAAAGACTCCGGCTGGCTCCATACAGATGTCTAGGTGCTTGAAGCCTGCTCTCCCGCTCACCTGTACCTGGGCTTGGCATACTTGCTGAGATTCCACAATATGGAGAAAATCACCTCCTCCCTCAACCTGGGCCGAAGCAGCCATGCCCATTGAACTCCTTGTCTGCCCATCTGCTCCGAATCCCTCTCCTGGCTCCTGTGCTGTAGCATCGGTAGACCTGGTGCCACATTCTATCCCTTCCTCAATATCTAGAATTGTCATATGTAGCGCTCTCAGCGCTACTCCTTACTGATTCTGAGAGCCCCTCTTAAAATCTACCCTCAGGGATATTTTTTTCTGTTGTTTTTCCCCCATCTGCCTCTTTAGTCCTCTTTGCCCGAATCCCATCTATAGTCAAAAGGCTCCATCTTCACACCCAATAGGAGAAGATCCTTGATCAGTGATTCAGGCCACAGCTGCTGCTTCGCATCTCTACAAAAATAAGGGGACAGATTATCTGCTCCCCAACAATCTTGTAGCACCAAAAAGAGTCAATTACACCACAGTTAAGCTTGCATACACTTGGATAGACCAGAAAAAAACCTTTTTATAAAATAGAAGTGTGCTTGTGATTTTGCAACCCATTTACTCATTTATTCAATAATGTTTATTGAGAATCTATTATGCCAGACATGTTCTCGGCCCTTGGGATGTCAGTGAATTAAAAATCCCTGCCCTCCTGGAGTTTATATTCTATGAGGTATAGGGAGATGGTAAATAGTAATCATAAATAAAAAGGAAGGTGTACAGTGTGATAGAAGGCAAAAAATGCCAGTGAATAAAACAGAGCAAGGTAGGAGAGATTGGAAGTACTGGAGTGGGGGATGAGCTACATGTTCAAATCAGGGGCTGGGGGCAGATCTTATGGAGAAGGTGATGTTTGCACATGGACTTAAGGGACAAGAGGAAGTTGGCCATCAGGGCATCTGGGGAAGGGTGTTCCAGGCAGAGGGAACAGTGCAAAGGCCTGAGGCAGGACTATATCTGGCATGTTTCAGGAACAGCAAGAAGTCCAAATTGGCCAGCGAAGAAAGCAATGGGAGAAGCAGGAGGATTACGGTCAGAAAGATAACAAGGACCAGATCATGTAGGGCCTTGCAGGCACCATAAGGACTTAAACTTTTTTCTGTCCCTACTCAAGTAAATTCATAAAGGCCAGCCTCTCTCATTTGGCAAGCTAGAGTTCAAGAAATTTAACAAACATTTCTTGAATTTGTATGCCAAGTCCTGAGGCATATATTGATGAGTAAGGCAGTCTCTGTTTTCAAGAAGTTCAAGTATGAGCCCCAGTGATTGTGACAGCATGAACTAGGGGTTAGGAGACCTGGGTTCTTGTCCTGCCTTCCCATTCAACTTTGGCCATTTGCCAAACTTCAGCTTCCTATCACTGGAGATAATTATCTATGCCAAGGTCACCTCCTTGATGCTAAGGTGGTCAAATGAATTAGGGAATATAAAGACTCCTTGAAACTGAAGAGCAGTCTATAAACAGAGGAGAGAATTAGGAATCCAGTTAACATGGCCACTGCCCCCTCTGCCCCTTTCCTTGGGCTGTTGTAATCTTTGCAGTGCCCACTGCTCCATCCATGACCTCATTGGCACTCACTTCACCTGGTGAGAACTACCACTGCCATTTATTCAAGTTGATGCAAATCTCCAGCATGAAAAATACATCCAGGGGTGTCTGCTTTGCAAAGGAAATTTCCCCATTCCTTCTCTATTTCATGCTTCCCTGATTAGATAAAGCTGCATGTAGTGCTAACTTTTAAGTTAAGTATGCACAACTCGAACCAACAATAACAAAAACAGGCCTACAGGTTGCAGAGCACGGTGAGCCTTTAAAATGCATTCAGACAGTGTGAGGATATTAATAGGGAGACACGTATCTCATTTCAGGCTACAAAGCAGATCCCACAGTGGGACATGGAAATGCTGGCGCTTCAAGGTTAGCTTAAACAGAAGAGAGGAACTCGGTTGGAACACATGCCTGAGGCCGTGTCCCCAGCACCGAGCTTCCAGCTCTAATGGCACAGTCCATCAATTCGTCTCTGTTTTGAGTGGAACTAGACACCTGGTGATGGCCAAAAACAGCAGTTGACTGAAATAATGAAGTTACATGTAGACAGTGATGGAGGCAAAGGAAGACTGAGCTGGAGAGGCCCTTTGGAAATCATGTTAAGCATTCTTCCTTTACTTGTAGGTGAGGGCACCAAGGCCTGCAGGCCACAGTGTGACTGTGATAATGACCAGCCTGATGTCATTTTCTCTGTGGGTGCTTCCTCTTCCTGTAGAGTCCCAGCAGTCTAAATGTCCTTAGGTATCCTTTTTGTGTGACAGTGGCCCTCTGGACCCAGTATGAGCCACGTAGACACTTGGAGATGTTTGGGTTCAGTGATGGGGATGGACATGTAAGTCACAGTGGAAAGGGCACTGGATAAGGCATCCAAAGACCTGGTCTGAGACCTGGTTCTGGATTTACACACTGGGTGACACCTAGCTCTCCATCTGTTTCCTCAACTGCAGGACATGAAGCATAGCTAAGAGAATGTGTGTTAAAGGACTCTGGACACGGAAACAATACAGGTAGATATTTATGATTTATTTTCCATCGCTCTTTTCCAGATTCCAGCATGTCATCTGGAGGACATTGTTCTGAATTAAGGGTGAGTCTCTGAACAGGGGATGTGGGTAAGCTAGCTGTCCCTGGGACCCTTGGCCTTTCATGGTCACAGTACACAGGACTCTTTACCATCTATGCCCACCCCTCACCCCCAGCTCCCTATCACACCCCAGGCTCACCAGCCTTCTCATCAGACCTCAGGTTTGCAAATGTCTCTTTTTCACCTGGGGAATTTCTCCTATCCTTTAAAATGGTACCATCACTACCTCAATAGGACCATTTCCAACTCCTCCAGGCCAATTAGTTGCTATCTCCTCTGTGTGGTAGTGAAGAGAACAAACTTTAGAGCCAGACCTTGTGGGTTTAAATTCCAGCTCTACTGCCTGCTAGGGGCTTGCCTTGGATACATAATTTAGCCTCTCGGTGTCTCAGCCTCCTCATTCATAAATGGGGATAATAGAAGGGTTATTTTGAGGAGCGAATTAATATACAATAAAGCATTTAGAACAATGCCTGATTCATAGTAAATGCTACATAAATATTTTCTATTATTATTATCATTATTATTAGAGTACTTAATATATCATGTGCAATATAATGGGTTGCATATCTGCCTCCCCTATTCAGACTATTAGAGCCAGAGCAGTGTCCTATTTTTCTCTGTTTTCTCAGTGCTTAGCACCATGTCAGGATGTCACTTGTTGGATAACTGATTGGGCATAGTCTTATGTGGTTCTGTCTACAACATCATTCATATATTTTTTCCAGTAAACTTCATAGGACAAGCAATCTTTCAACTATACCCCTGTGGCCTTCATATAAATTGTCTTGTGGTTTTAAAAATACCCCAAGTCTCATTTTTGTTTAAATAACAAAAGGAAGTTGTCTTGGAATTTTAGCCAGTAGAACTGCAATGTGAAATCAAGTGAAACTCATTTGGTAATAAATCTTTCCACTTGGAGTTGTGGTTCCAGCCACACTGTTCTTGACATGGTTTCAAGAGCAGAGTCCAGGGTTGGGTTCTGTTTGAAGAGCAATTAAAATAAAAGAAGATGTATACCAAAGTCTTTGGGATCAGATGGTGTGAATTGGTACAAAGTGAGCACATCCTCCAGAAGGAGATGGTGGAGTTAAGGATATGTAGCATGATGGGGAGTTCACAGTAGGGTTGGGATTGTGATTTCCTGTAAGAAGTGGATTTTAAGCCCCTGATTCTAATCCCTGCTCTTTATATTGTTGCTATGCTCAATATCTGAAACTGATGCCCAAGAGACTGTCTATCTGCCAAGTTGGGTTCAGGGTGAGAGTACTGCAGGAGAAACAGCTGTCTTCCTATTGTATTCTTAATTTTCTCTGTCCAATTGCATTCTTAAAAATGTCAAAATGTAATCCCTCAAAGGGGGCTGGGCTGTAGGGTAAAAATTCAATGACATTGTCTCTTCCTGAGTCACCGGTGAAGATAATCTAATAAATGACCATATTTCATAATATTTTGATACTAGAGGCCTGGTGCACGAAATCCATGCACTGGGCGGGGGGGTGGTGTGGGGGGGGTGTGGTTGGTTTGTCCCTCAGCCAGGCCTGTGCCTTCTTGCAGTCCTGGAGCCCTCGGGGGATGTCTGACTGATATCCCATGGGGAGCGGGCCTAAGCTGGCAGTTGGACATCCTTAGCACTGCCACAGAAGCGGGAGAGGCTCCTGCCACCACCACTGTGCTCACCAGCCGTGAGCCCGGCTTCTGGCTGAGTGGCCCTGCCCCTGTGGCACTGACCACCAGGGGGCAGCTCATGTGTTGATTTTCTGCCCCCCTGGTGGTCAGTGTGTATCATAACAACCGGTCATTCTGCCATCAGGCCAAAATTGGCTCTCTGACATCCCTCAAGGGGTCCAGGATTGTGAGAGGGTGCAGGCCAGGCTGAGGGATCCCACCAGTGCACAATCAGGGCCAGGGAGGGACGCAGGAGGTTGGCCAGCAAAGGAAGGACTGTGGGAGGGCTCCAGAGCATGTCTGGCCCTTCTCACTCAGTCCCCATCGGCTGGACCCCAGCAGCAACCTAATGTACCAGTCGGAGCATCTGCCCCTTGGTGGTCAGTGCATGTCATAGTGAGTGGTTGAGCTATCTTAGCATATCATTAGCATATGATGCTTTGATTGGTTGAACAGCCAACCAGACACTTAGCATATTAGGCTTTTATCATATAGTATTGGCTAGGGCAGTGATATAAACATATATGTTTCTGAACATAATATGCATATGCTGTGGTTCTATTAATATTTAAATTAGGGATGGATGGTCAGGAATATCAACCTACTCTTTTCACCCATTTATAATATGATTTTCAGACCAATAGACACACAATGGGATCCACTGGGTGAACTGAGTAAGGGGTATGGTAAATTATTTGCAAAGATGCTCCCAACAATTCCTCCCCTTCCTGCATACACATGCCGTGCCTCCCATCAAGAAGTAGCATCATTTCTCCTCTCCTGGAACCTGGGCTGGCCTTGCTATCTGCTTTAGCCAGGAAAATTCTATAGAAACAATGCCATGTCAGTTTTGAGCCTTGTAAGAGGCCCTTAAGAGGTCTGATAGCTTCCATTTTCACTCTCTTAGAGCCTTGAGCCATCATGTAAGGATGTCTGACTACCCTGCTGGCGAGGGTGGCCCAGCCATCCTTCTACTCTTCCACTCTCTCCAGCCTGGATGTTAGACATGGAAGGGTGAAGCCACCTTGGATCCTCCAGTCCCAATCAAGATCCTCCCCCTTAATACTGCTTGGAAAAGAGAAGAGCTGTCTCCCCAAAACTCTGTCCAAATCACACCATCATGAGCATGTGGTTGTTGTTTTGAGTCACTTCCATTTGGAAGGTTTTGTTTCACAGCAATACATACCTGAAACAGGGACTAGCACCAATCTACATCTGTGTCTGAGATCTCTTCCTGCGTGATCTCTTCTTTGGATTAGGACAGCCTGGGAAAAAATCTTGAGTGCCTCTCTTTCCCATTGGTCATGGCAGACTCTGCTGGTTGATATAAATCTCTTCCCCATTCAGTCCAGGTTCTGCCTTAAACCTTACCACTGAGCTCTACGTAACAACTACTAAGCCATTGATGTAGGTCTTCGCACTGAAACTATTTGCCATTCTGAGATCACTCATCCTATTTCCAGGGCCTCTGTCAATAAAGACAAAGGGGGTGGTGCACCCTAGGAATTCATTAGCGCCTCCTAGAATCATGGAACATTAGAGATAAGAGAACCCCAGAGATTACCTTGCCTAGTGGTTCTGATCTCTGGCTTCAGATGAAAAAGACCAAGGCCGCTTTAAAAATTGAAGTGATGTGTGGGCCTCACCCCCAGAGGTTCGGAATCAATTGGGCTTTAGTACTTTAAAATATGCATATTCCTTAGTAGTCAAGAAATCTGACTTCACAAATCGGGGCGTGAAATGGTGGGTCCCCGCTGGCTGAGCCCTATTGAAGCTTCTCGGCATATCAGGGGCAGACAGTCCAAGGACTCTGAGCCCCGGAGCGCAGGGGAGTGTTGCTACATGGGCAGCGAGGGTGCACGCGAGGGAAAGGAGGTATGGCAGGTATTCCGGCACTCAGCCAGTTGCTAGGTCGGAAGATAGACATCCCTTCCTTTCTGTCAGGAAAAGCTGATCTGTGGAGGCAGGTTTTGATCTATGGCTCCAGATGTGAGTGGAAGGCACAGTCCACATTGTGAGGCTTTTCCTGTGGAGAATTTCTGAAACCTCAGACCTGACTGTCAAAAAGAACTGAGACAGAGTACGAAGCGCAGGAGAGATGTGTCTGACACAATAGGGTCAGGAAAGTTCAAGGCGCCTTCTCTCTTGGCGAGTCCGGCAGGAATGCTAAAATTCAAGGGGACTGGGAAGCTTGTGACGGTAAAATGTTAAGGCTTGTCTTTTGGGTAACATACGACATGCTGTCAGGTATCTGAGTTGGTAGCTTTGATGCAAATGTAGAATAAATCTCATCTCTTTACTGAAATCTGAAGAGATTGCAGGAAGGGAGATAAAATTGCTTTTGATCACCTCACATGAAAGGTGTTAGGAATGTTCGAGCTGGTACCATAATTAAAGTGCTAAAAAAACCCCAAAAACTCTTACTTCAATATCTCTCCTCCTGCCCATTTTTAGGCATTTCTGGAGAAAAGCACATTCACCCATTTTTGTTTGGACCCTAACTTTGTAGTTGGAAGAAAAGTTACAGATTTTAGGGACAGCAGAAAAATTGTCCTATAGTTGAAAACACTGTAAGCAATGAAAGACATTGAATTTGCAAAGAGGAACCACATTTCCCCTCAGCCTCCGCCAAAAGGAGTGGCTTCTAAAGAGCTCATTTTTGTGGGTGAAGGAGTTGCCTGGAGACCTTCTTTCCTTCTGTTCTTGGGCCTCCTTCTTGACCTCCCACCTGTAGAGTCACGGTGGGGAATAATCTTTGCCTGACTTGTTCTTACAGGTCTTTTTAAAGTCACTTTTTGTTTTTGGTTTACATACTAATTATAGTTTTTATTCCACAATCACAGGCTAAAAATGGGAGAGGGATCATACTCAAGTGATACCCCACCTGCGGACACTTGGAGTATCTCAATGGCTGCCTCCTTGGTCATCCTGGCTCCATTCCACCTGCTCCAGTTTATCCCATGCTGCCTCAGGCTTAATAGTCAGAAGCTTTGTTCTGCATATGCCACTGCTCCACTCAAAAATTTTAAGGGGTTTCCTTTTACTTACAGAATAAAGCTCAAACCCCTTGGCCTGGTCTTCAAGACCCTCTGCAATTAATCCTATTTTATCTCTGGCACTCACCTCACTTGAAACCTTGGGCCCAGCCTTGCTACTTGACTTACTTCTGTTCCCATTTCTTCCAGAAATGTCTTCCTCCCTCTGGTACAATTCCTGCAAGGTCCTGCTCACTTCTCCCCGCTCTCAGAACCTTTCCCCAGTGATTCCATCCAACTCCCTTGAGCTTTAGTGAGGTATTATTTGATACTTACTGAACAAACACACACACTTTTTTTACATGTATGCCTATATTCCTTTCTAGATGGTAAGATTTTAATTAACCAATATTTACTGTGCACAAACTATGTATGAGACCCTAGGCTCCACGTGGGAATGCTGCAATGAATAAGACAGATGAGGTCCCTGCCCTACAGGACTTACAATCTAGTGAAGACTGATAACCATTCAGGGTGACAAGTGTAATTTGGGGGGACAGGACTGGGTGCCATGGGAGAACTACGTCAGGGTCACTATCAGACTTTGATCTTCCTCTATAAGACCAGCAATAGGGGATTGTCACTTTCTCATGTAACACAAAATCCAGAGATAGCTGATTCCAGGGTTGATTCATTCAGTAGTTTGATCATGTCAGGGCTTTTGACCATGTCTGCAGAGTTCCGTTGATTTTCCCTTTATGGTCACAGGACGGCTTCCATAGCTTCAAACAGCATATCCTCCCATGGCAGAAAGGTAGAGTAGGTGGAAGGAGGCTATGGCCTCTTCTGGATACCTCTTTATTTATCATGTGGGGACATCTTTCTCAGACTCCTCCCTGTGGTCTTTACTCTGATACCATTGGTGTGGACTGGATCACGTACCTGCTTTTAAACCAATCACTGGCAAAGGTGAGTCAGATTTCCATGATTAGCTTAAACCAAACATGACTCATCTACTGAAACTGGAGAAAGGCCTTTTCTTCCCTGAAGACATTGTCACCCCATATGTCACTGATACTGGAGTTTTCTTAGCAAGGAAGAAGGAAAAGTTTGCTGTTGGGGCAACAACCAACAGTGTCTGCCAAGATTTTCTTCTAAGCTTTATAGTTTTGTATGTGCTTAAGTCTTTGATTCTTCTGGAACTTCAATTTTTGAATATTGAAAGTAGTAAAGCAAATTAATTTTTCCCAAATGGTCAGTAAATTTTGCCAATAGAACTTTGAGTAGTTAGTCTGTCCTTTCCCTATCGATTTGAAATGCCACATTTATCAGAGAAAACACTCTCATATATTCATGGCTCAGTTGCTAAATTCCCTTATGTCTTATTAAGCTATTTTGCATCAATGTCACAATGTTTATTTTCCATAGTTTTGTATTATGTTTTGATATTGTGACAGGCAATGGCCAGGCTTGCACTGTTCAGCTCCTCCCAATAGATAAATGACCTGTCTGCCTAAAATTCTGAAAAAGGAGTTCTAGAAGAAATCACATGCTCTTCCACATTCCTGAAGTAGTCCAGTAGAGAATGCACTTTAGATTGAGTTTAATAACCAGGCATCACACATGGCCTGTCATATTTTCTTAGAGCAACCAAGCATGTTTGATGACTGGTTATTATCATTGAATCTGTGTTTAGTTCCGCATATGGCATTATAGCAATATAGCAAGAAATTGAGCCTGATAATAGGCCTGGATAATGTGGCTTACCAAAAGTGGTTTGGTAAAACCATACTGGAGTGTTGAAGTATTGTGGCTGGGACCTGTGGGCTCCAGAAAACACAGTTGGGGACTTCCCATCACCTCATAGTTTCGTCTGGCAGGCTGACGGTGGCCAGGACTTGGGCCTGGCACTTACGGTGGAATTAAGGTAAAGCCAAAAAGCTATGTACCCCAAGCTCTCCTGCTTGATGCAGTCTCTATCCTTCAGGGTCACTGCAATCTGTATACTCTATGTGGCTGAGTGTTCCTTCTTACTTGTGTTTAAGCCCAGCCTCTTTTGGACTACTTCAGAAATTCAGAACAGCATGTACTCTCTTTTAGAACTTCGTTTTCAAAATTGCCTTGGATATTCTTGCATGTTTTCTCTTCTAGAAGAATTTTAGAATCGGTTTGTAAGTTCTTTGAAAAACCCCATTGGGAATTTGATTGTGATTTCACTGAATTTATAGATTAATTTGCGGGGAATGAGCATCTTTACGACGCCAAATCTTTCCAACCGGATACGTGAACATTTTCTCCATTTATTTGAGTTTTCTTTTATGTCCTTTGGTAAAATTTTTATCATTTTTTTTTCATGTAGATCTTGCAGATTTTTAGTTTATTTTTAGGTATTTTACAGTTTTGTGGCTTTTGTGAATGGGATTGTTTTTCATAACATTTTGCAATAGTTATTATAGAATAGAAGCAGGCTAATGTTTTCATATTGATATTATGATTGGTCTCTTAACTGAACTCTGTGAATCCTCATAGTTTACTTCAGATTCTCTTAGATTTTCTAGATACATAATTATAGTGTCTGCAAATACTGACAGTTTTGTTTCTTCCTTTCAAAGTTTTATGCCATTTCTTTTTCTTGTCATTTAATAGACTAGTACTTCAAGGTCAATGTGAAATAGTTGTAGGCATCTTTATCATATTCCTAATATCAATAGGAATAATTCTCTTATTTAATCATTAGGTATGATATTTGCTCTAGGTTTCTGGTTGACATTCTTTATCAAGAAAAAAGTCTTCTATTTCCTACTTGCTAAGAGTTTCTTGGAAATGAGTTAAGTTTCATGCTATAAATTTTCTGCTTCTGTTGAGATAATTATATAACTTTTCTCTCCTACTCTATTAATTTAACAAAATTTTGAAATGTTGAACCAGCATTGCATTTGAGGGATTAAACTCTATATGATTTTCCCAATTGTGGTAATAATGCTTTCAGTTTGCTTATGAATACTTAAATAGGACAAGCAGTCTTTGGTTTGACTGAAACTGGCTGTTTCAAAGGTCTTCCCTGACTTCACTGTTCCACTATTTTTATCTCTATTTTGTCTCTAGTGATGGAGCTTGTGGTCAGATTCTTCAAAGCTTTCATGGTAGATTATTTAGGGGGAACTGAGGCTATTTGGGACAAATCCTTAACCTTTACAAGTTGGCGCTATAGAGGACAACCAGAACATACCAACTGGTGATTGGTGTCTGTCAGAAAGATAATGCTGCATTTGAGGTGGGCTTAGGGTTGGTGAAGGGATGACCCATGATAACATTGTATAGTTCATCTTTGTGTGAAGAAACATGGAAAAGTACAAACAATTACATAAGAGTAGAGAAGATATACCTTCTTGGAGTCACCCCATCAAAAATCCTGGCCACAGGAGTCTAATATTCTTTTGGTTTCCATGACAACCAGAGGTGGATTTATCATGATATTAATGACATTTAAGCTTCAGGGACTGTGACTCCTTCCTTTCCAAGGAAGGTCCTGCTCCTAATTTGGTATTTGTAACTGCATTCTTTCCTTAAAGAGAGACCCCAAATTCTATAAGCCTTAGACCCCACAAAGCCTGGGTCCATCCCTAATGACAACCCCAGGCATGGATTTGCATGCGAGCCTGGACCCAGTGCTTTGAAAGCCTTTTCTGGCAACTCTGATAATTCTCTCAGTTTAGCAATGAGAGTGGGTGGTAGATTAAGTTACCCTGTTGCTTCCCAGCTGGGCTAGGAGAACTGTGGCCTGACATTGAAGCCGGTGGGTGTCACATGGAACAGTGCTCAGCTATCTCACACTTTTCTCTCTGTGGGGGCACGTGACCAAATTCATTATTAACGCTGAGCTGATCTGGTTACCTTGATTGACACTAAGTGATTTCAGCCTGGGCTATATTTGTCTTAGTGGGGTAAATGACTGCCACGGAGCTGAAAGGTTATTTCCCTCTTCAAATACATTTGGGGCCGTCACTGCAGAGTTACGCACCCTGACATCAAAATCGGACCCACGGGCTTTGGAAGACAGCAAATGACATCATGGGCCAAAAATGGTGTCAGCTTCGCTTAGTATTTTCCTTCTCCTTCTGAACTCTGACAGAGAAGTAGTTTGTCCAGAATTTGCAAGGCTTTCAGGTGAAGAAAAGGAAGAATTAGTAGTAGCAGTACTTACTTTGCACACACACACATACAAATAGTTTTCAGGACATTTCTCTGTTCTTCTGGTCCCTCTTTGTTACTGTTAAGCTTAATTAATTTTTTATTTATTAGGATGTTGATATTTAATTAATAAGACTAATAAATCATTAACCTGCTAGTGAGTAAAATTTTAACATCTTAGTACAATAAAATACTTTATTATTTTGTTAATCCTCACCAAGGAATATTTTTTTCCATTGATTTTTTTTTTAAGAGAGAGTGGAAGGAAAGGAGAAGGGAGGGCAGAGAGAGAGAGAGAGAGAAGAGAGAGACATTGATGGTGAGAGAGACACATTGATTGGTTGCCTCCTGCATGCACCCCGACAGGGGCCAGGGATCGAACCTGTGACCCTTTGGTCCATGGGCTGACACTCTAATCCAGCCGTGGGCAAACTACGGCCCGCGGGCCGGATCCGGCCCGTTTGAAATGAATAAAACTAAAAAAAAAAAAAGACCGTACCCTTTTATGTAATGATGTTTACTTTGAATTTATATTAGTTCACACAAACTCTCCATCCATGCTTTTGTTCCGGCCCTCCGGTCCAGTTTATGAACCCATTGTGGCCCTTGAGTCAAAAAGTTTGCCCACCCCTGCTCTAACCCCTGAGCAAAACCTGCCAGGGCAGTACAATAAAATATTTCTTGCCGAAACCGGTTTGGCTCAGTGGATAGAGCATCAGCCTGCGGACTGAAAGGTCCCAGGTTCGATTCCGGTCAAGGGCATGTACCTGGGTTGCGGGCACATCCCCAGTGGGAGATGTGCAGGAGGCAGCTGATCGATGTTTCTCTCTCATCGATATTTCTAACTCTCTATCTCTCTCCCTTCCTCTCTGTAAAAAATCAATAAAATATATTAAAAAAAATAATAATAAAATAAAATATTTCTTAACACAACACTTATTTTTATTTATAGAACCAAAAAGGAAAATATTATCTACAAGAAACTTCATCTTTAACTCTGGTACCCTTTCCCATGGTTGCTAAGCATATAAGTCAAATCTATGAATGACAATGTTTTGTTTAAAATATTACAATATTATTAATTCTGAATGCATGAAAGAAATACATCAATCCAGTAACACAGGTAAAAATTGGATACTGCTAGTCCATAAACTTTACTCAGGAAATTTGAATTAGATTGAAGGGGAAATTCTAGCCTAAAGATACCAAATGGAGTTATGGTGGCTTAAAGTGAACTATTGCCCTATCTCACAGGATTTAATTATTTTGGATGAAGCAAAGGTTAATAAATTTAATAAGCAGTTGTATTAATAGATAGATCTTCTGGACTTGAAATTTACAAAAAGGAGTGGTAGGAAAAACGCTCTACCTTTGGTCAGTGTTCTTGTTCTAGTGCGTGCATCTGGCTCTCTCTCTACTGTTGGTGTAGAGAGGGACCTATTGCAGGGCCCACAGTGGTGGGCTTTGGGGCTGAGAAGGGATAGAGATTCCAACAAGGACCCCTCTGTAGAAGTAGTTCTGATACCAGACTGAGTCAGGGGAGTGAGGAGGCAGCGCTACTGTTTCACTTCAAATCACACGTTCATAACTCCTGAATCTGCTCCTCTCCCCTTGGATCTCTGCCTCCTCTCCGGGCAGTGACAGTGGGATGGGCTGGCTTTCTATTAGACAGAAAAATGGGAGGGAGTGTCCACTGACCTAAGGAAAATATCTCATGAAAACATGGTTTCTTTTATAGAGAGAGTCATATAAAAACGCATGTAAACAAGCATTTTTTATTTGAGCATTAAATTTTATTGGTTCAGACCATGTGTTTTGTTATACTAGTGACTAATGCCTTTTAAAAATGAGATTCTGAAATGCCATTCTGCTTATGTAACGAGATAAAGAGCTTTTAGAGCATTGTTCTGGTGTGAACCCCTATAATAATAGCTGATTAACAACAAGACAACTTGAGGTGCCAAAAATATTTTCTGCAGAACCTTCTATTAAGTGGAAAAAAAGATTGGGTTTTTCCTTTAATGTTATCCAAATGGTTTTTGTCTGAGAAACCTCTGTAACTGGACCTCAACAGTCATCAGTTTGCAAGTATCGGTGTGCAAAAGTATTTGCATGGAGGTACACTGACTGGTTACTATTTCTCTAATGGGGTCAGTAGGAGAGTTATTTATTCAAAAAATCTAGTTAAAAATAAATTTATGTATGAGAGATAGAGGAGGAAAAATCCAGGAATGAAAGCTAATAAACATACCCAGCCCTAGCTGGTTTAGCTCAGTGGATAGAGCGTTGGCTCATGGACTGAAGGGTCTGGGGTTTGATTCTGGTCAGGTGCACATACCTTGGTTGCAGGCTCAATCCCCAGCCCTGGTCGAGGTGGGTGGGGGTTGCAACCAATCGATGTGTCTCTCTCACATCAATGTTTCTCTCTGTCTCTCCCCCTCCATTCCACTCTCTCTAAAAAAATCAATGGAAAAAATATCCTCGGGTGAGGATTAACAAAAAATAAATAAATAAAAGATAAACACACCCAAAGTTTCTTATTACCAAAGAAAAAAATCATCTTTATGTCAACACTGGCTGGCTTAGGAGGCCTTGGTTATGGCCCACGGTCATGGTTTGCCTTTTGAGGAAAGTGCTTTTTAGACTGCAAATGAATTCCTGGCTGTTGGCTGTTATGACGATGACAATGATGATCACATTTATGGGCGTACACGTGTTCACAGAAACAACAGCAAAGGCCTAAGAGGCAGAGTACACAAAGATACTTTCAAAAAGGGGAAGAAATTGAAATGACGAATGTGGTTGAAAAGGAATCTTTTCCCGGGTGGGTCATTTTCTTGCACTGTGAAGAAAATGTGGACAGATGAGTCCCTGGTCACATTCACCTGCAGTCAGTCACAGGGCCAGCCTTCTCGGGCTCTCGGGCCCCAGGCCCTGGCGTCTTGTGGAGATGGCTGTCAAAGCCTTTTTCTCGGCCTCTGGAGGATTTGGACTTGGGCCATCAGGGAACATCTTCCCGTTTTCAGTTTTCACCAGGATCCTAAGGTCTGCAGGGCATGTATGTTGAAAAGAAAAGTTATTGGTTCTCATTATCATGAAGCAAACCCAGCACTGGTTCCATGGGAAGTAGTGAGGCTTTGGCTCATTCCCCAAATGTTGAAGTTGACGTCATTCAGGCAACCATGGTCTCCCCAAATTGTTTCTTATTTTTGAACTGAAGTGATTATGAACCTGATCTGTGTTCTATCCTGAAACAAAACAAAACACCCTCGGTGTGTTATCCTGAGGGAGATGATGGGCTTTGAACAGCCTTGAGTTTGATGCAACTTACTAGCTGTGTAACTTTGGGCACTTTTGCCTCAGTTTCCAGTCCTGTACATGGGTACTTTCTATTCCCAACCATGTGAAAATTAAATGAGATAATATGTGGAAATCACCCAGCACATTGTAGATGCCCCTCCACATCCCTTTTGGGAAGGCCTTTCCTGCTTGGATAAATCCAAACTTTCTGGAGGCTGAGGGCTCTTGGTAACTCTTATTAATCCACAAAAGACTTTCCAGGATATTTTCTGTTTCTGAATTGTCAGATGGTACAGGTGGTGCTGTGAGGGAGTGTGAAATAGCTCTCACGGTCTCCACAGTTCATCGTGGAGGAGGTCAGAGCTCCAGCTGGGAAGTGTCTGCGGTCCGATGCACTAACCTTTACCTGCTGAGCTCCTTCCTCAGAGGAAGAGGAGTTCTGCACATTTGTCCTTAACCCGCGGGCTCCAGTCCCTGCGACCTCTTGCTTCAAAGTGTTCTAGTGTTAATGGTAGAATTTCAGGCATGAGGTTTGGGGGGGAAAGGAAGCTTGTTGAAGAAAGATGCTTTTGAGAGGCAAGGCATTCTCTGAACCCCACAGATGCTCCATAGAGAAGGTCACCTATTCTACCTGGACTGCAGGTGGGCTCTGGCTAAGACCTCATGCTGGCTCTGCCAGACAGTACAAGAAACAGTGATTAGTGAAGACAAGTAAGGAACTTGGTTGATCAAATTCAAGGTCATTCATCACTGCAACATTGTTTGAGCACCTTTTCCCCAAGGATATATAGGTTTTGCCCATTGTTCCATGGCAACTGCACTAACGGGTCCATTGTTTACATCAAGGTACTGATGCAGGGTCCCAGGGATGGGTTTCCAAGAGTAGATGGATCTCCTAGAACTGTGCGTTAAACAGTACATGCACATGTCTGTGAACTTCTGGGAAGAACATCCAGAACTTGTATTAGTTTCCCAGAAACTTAGAAATCACCTGCTGGATGTGAATGGATGCTCTCCTGGTGCTCTGCGGGCGCCCATAGGAATCTTGGCTCCAGAGTCCCTCCTGGGACTCCAGTTGATATAATATCATGGCGGGGGCGTGTTCACCATTCCCCAGAAGCTTGGGCCCAGTCACTGAGCACTGAGCAGTATTTACTCAACTGCCTTCCAACCACTACACTCTGGACCCTCGATGGGTCACAGGCTGGTCTGTGTTTGGCTAAAGATAAATCACTTTTCAACCACTTGGAACTAAGCCACATTCTGGGCTAAAGTTATAGAACTAGCGTGGAGCTTAGCCATGGAGGGTGGTGCTTGGCTTCTGTTCTCCTATGGGTGTGTGAATGCCTGGCTGCAGGGCCACTTTCCTCTCATTAGTGCACCTGCACAGTGCCTGGCACCCGGGCGGGGCTTAGCTCAGGCTCATGGAGTTGAAGTGAGGAGGGGTGGATAATCCTAGCTCCAGGCTAGGAGGGGAAATCAGATCATGTTAATAACCATAATGCAAGGTAGGAAGGGATCTAGTCCATGGAAAATTGCAGGTCAAGGGTTAAGGGACTGCAGCATGGAGGATGACAGGTGATCAATTTAAGGGCTGAGTGGGTTGGTGGGGAATCAGAGAAGCCTTCTCAGAGGAGGGGCCTTAGAAGAGGGCCTTGAAGGAATGGTAGAAGGTAGACATGGGGTTATGCAAACAAAGGGCATTTAAGGGAGGGAAGTAAGTGGCTTGAGCAGGAGGGCACAAGGCAGGTAGGTACAGGGCAAGAGCCAGCAGCTTGGTAAGGCTGGCACCAAAGGTACCTGTAAGGGTGGCCGAATTGGGTTGCAAAGCCAATAGGTGCCCACTACTCTGTGCCCTCTTCACCCACGGACTGAGTGATGGGCCTGGCTGTCCCTCTTGGCCTGTCCTTTGAGCTGCAGCTAAGCATAGCTCCTGTGGGCTTATTGGCCCAGGTCCAGGCCAGGGTGACCCACCAAGGCTGAACTGTGCTGCGTTATGCTCTTTACAGGTAAAACAGCATCGGTCTCAGTGGAAGGTGCTCCCGCCTATTGGTTCTCAGAGTTCACATAGATCACAATCGAAGGCAGGCAGGGAGAAGATCTATAATTACTGAGGCAGCTGATACTCTTTCCCAGGAGATCACATTTCAGCTTATAACGTCATCATTTGCAAGCACTGTTCATCTCTGGTAATGAAATGAAGTAGGGCAGTGTTACTGGACTTGAGATAGGATGTTTTTTCTCTCCTCCCACTCCAACCCTCTTACCTCTCTCCTCCAAATTTCAGCTTATCTGACTCCAGCTGGTCTCTGACATTATGTTATAATTCCTCACCAAAGAGAAAACATCCTGGGAGGCAATAAACATTGGGATTGTTGCTTAGTAGCCTCCACAAGACTCAAATCTCCTTTTAAAAAGAGTTCAACTATCTCACTTCCTCCAGGCAGCCTTCCTGGATTGCCTTTCTCAAAGACTTTGATTCCTTTATGATGGCCTTTCTATTATACAGGTAGCTGTCTTCTGTTGTAGCTGGTCCTAAAGGAGCACTGTGAATATCTCAAGCTCTGGGCCCTTTAAAGCATCAATTCTCTTGAATTATGAGCATATAGAAAAAATAAGAGCGTAAAGTTCTTCTTTCGTACTGAGAACAAGAGGGCTAGGGATTCTGATCTCCCCTCTCTGCCTCTGTGTGGAGATTGTCTCTTCCATCAGCTGGGTGTTTCGGTCTTCTCTCTTTCTCTCAGAGTACTTACCCAGGGCCTGCTGGGAGGGAGGGTGAGCTGTACAGTGGATGGTGGACGGGCCCAAGTTCCTCAGCCCACTTCCCCACAGGAAGCCAAGCATCACTGATTAGGGCAGAGGATAGCGCAGGGGTTTGTAGCCTGAAAGTCCTGGGGACGTTTACCTGTGTGGGCAGTGCCTGCTCCTGCCCTCAGCTCAGAGGGCACAGTTCCTAAGGGAAGGCACGTACCTGCCTCTGCTTGGCTCTTGGAGAACGGTGGGGTCAAGAAAGCACTGGAAAGCTGTGATGTAGACAGTGCGCCTCGGCTCCCCAGCCCCCTTCATGTGCTCCTGTCCCGGGCCTCTTCCCCCCCACCCCCCCCCACCCCCACCCATACTACCTGAGGAGGGGATGAATGTTCCAGATGAGGGGAAGGGCTAAACCAAGGCCAAGGCAGCATGAGCACATTGATGGCTAAATATTTTTATCACAAATTTAAATAGTAATTGCAAAAGGTGTAATTTCTGGCATAATGGAAATTTGATAGTTTTAAAACTGCAGCATGACTCTTTTAAATGTATTGAGTGGAATATAAATACCATAGCAATTTGCTGCTCATCGTCATCTGTTTAAAAAGTATATGAACAAGCTCTTCTTTACCAACAGAGATCTTATATTGTTCTTATTTCTCCTTGGATATGCATTTGCATTCCACTTCTCTCATAGAATTTTATCTTAATATATTTTATGCCTATTATACTCTCTGTAGTAAAAATGTATGTATATATTAAAATTAACTTAAAATCTCCTGTGACTGTAAGCTTTAAGTGATTAAAAAAAGTTTCTAAATTACTTGAATTTAAAACTAAAGATTTTTATTATACAATTGGCCAAAATATCATAAATAAAATACAAATTTTAATAAATATATATATTTTTGTTAATCCTCACCCCAGGATATATTTTTTCCATTGCATTTTAGAGAGAGTGGAAGGGGGGGGGGAGAAACAGAGAGAGAGAAACATTTATGCAAGAGAGACACATTCATTGGTTGACTCCCACATGCACCCCAACTGGGACCAGAAACAGAGCTTGCAGCCAAGGTAACATGTCCTTGACCATAATCAAACCCGAGACCCTTCATTCCACAGGCCAGTGCTCTCACTACTGAGCCAAGCTAGTGAGGGCCAAATTGTAATAAATATTTAACAAAAATACAATGTTATTGGAAATGCATCTCTTCATGACATGAAAAGGCTTTTTTCTTCTACCCATGGATGAGTATTATTTACTGTTAAATGAGACAGTTTTTAGCTTCAATTCTATTCCTATTTCTCCTTTCTTGTAGATACATGCTGAGAAAACGTGTTCACAAAAATATGATGGGACTAGAGAGAGTTTTGTGATAGCAATGATACTCAGTTCTTTGAACTCCTTCCCAGTTATATACCAAAAACACATGCTGATCTATCATCAAAAATTATTTTTAATGATCTATCAGCTGACAATTCAGTTAGGTCCTCCATCAACGTAGAATGAATTTAAAGAATGGAGAATCAACTAACTGAGAAATTTTATGCTTAGTAATTGCACTCAATTAGTTTCTCTGTTTGTAGAAAGTTTATCAGAAAGTCTCTACTATCACGTATGGAATGACTTCATTATAATCCTGCCCTTTTTCACCAAGAATGTCTGATATACTCTAAAAGGGTTAGGATAATCGAAATCTTGTTAATTTTAATATATCTCGCTAATGCAGTTTTTAAAATACAATGTACATACCTACTAGGTGTATCGCTTAATAATGCAGATTTTTTTCAATAGATGGAGTTACACATATGTTGAGATATATGCGATTTGATATGTATGCTATTGTGTTGTATTTACAATAAGCTTCAAAACTTCATACGTCAAATTTGCTGAAGGTGTTAACATCATAGGTATTTTTACACTTAAAAACATTGAATTTCGTGCCAAAAAAGAGCATTTACAGAAAGTTATAATTCATTACTTTATTTTGAAAAGTGCTGCTGAATACTTCGGGAAGCTTATGGTGAACATGCTCCATCTCAAGAGATTTGTGAACGCTGGTTTAAATGCTTTAAAAGTGATGGTTTCTATGTGCAAGACAAAGAACATCCAGGTCAACTGAAAAAGTTTGAAGACCACAATTACAAGCATTATTGAAGATGTGTGTCAAACTCAAAAACAACTTGCAGAAAGATGAAACGTTGCTCAGCAAACAATTTTCCGATCGTTTACAAGCAATGGGAAAGATTTTAAAGGAAGGAAAATGGGTGCCACATCAACTGAACAAAAGACAAATGGAAAACCGAAAAGTCATCAGTAAAATGTTGCTTCAACGGCACAAAAGAGAGTCTTTTTTGCATCGAATTGTGACTGGCGATGAAAAGTGGATTTATTTTGAGAATCCCAAATGCACAAAATCATGGGTTGATCCAGGTCAACATCAACATCGACTGCAAGGCCAAATTGCTTCGGAAAGAAGACAATGCTCTGTGTTTGGTGGGATCAGGAAGGTGTGATATTATGAGCTTCTAAAACCAGGTGAAACCGTTAATACTGACCGCTACCAACAACAAATAATCAATTTGAATCACGCTTTGATCGTGAAATGACCAGAATGTTCCAGAAAACACGGCAAAGTAATTTTGCTTCATGATGATGCACCATCCCACACTTCAAAACCAGTTAAAGACACGTTAAAAGATCTTGCCTGGGAAGTATTAACCCACCTGCTGTATTCACCAGACCTTGCTCCTTCAGATGACCACTTGTTCTGACTGATGGCACACGCACTTTCTGAGCAGCACTTCAAAACATACGAAGAAGTGGAAAATTGGGTCTCTGAATGGTTTGCCTCAAAACTAGAAAAGTTGTATTGGGGCGGTATCCACAAATTACCTGAAAGATGGGGGAAATGTGTAGCTAGTGATGGACGTTACTTTGAACAAAGCACTTTTGATGTTTCTCTTGAAATTATCGAGTTTTCTTTGATTACAAAATCCACATTATTAACTGGTACACCTGGTAGATATACAGTGGGGCCTTTACTTATGAGTGTCCCGACTAACGAGTTTTTCGAGATATGAGTCATCTCTTGGCCGATTTTTTGCTTTGAGTTGCAAGTAAAATTTGGGTTACGAGCCAGCTTCAGGTACTCCACCGCTAGTTGGCGCCGCGAACATCACAGCGAACGCCACAACATCAGCCCAGCATCACGTGTCTCACTCATTCACTTTATGATTTGACATACGAGTAATTTGAGTTATGAGCTCCGTCACGGAACGAATTAAACTCGTAAGTCAAGGCCCCACTGTACTAGTATCTCTCTATATAAACGCACACACTCTTCGAGCTGCCGAGTTAGCTCATTCAACTTATTGATTTAATTTAATTAGTAAATGCAGAAAACTGGTGATACAAATCATTCCTGTTCATGCAAATGGGGAAAGGAAAGAGGGAGTCAGTGAGGCGAGAGGGAGGTCTGAGCCCCTGTGGGGTTATAAAGGTTCCCAAAAAGAGTGTTCACAGAGCCCTTCCTTTCCCAAACCACTACTTTTTGAGGACTGGCTCCATGCCGAGTGGAATTCCTAATTTCTCTGCAGAATCTTGGTCATCACTCTTAAATGATCACTGTCTTCGTGTAGCTTAACATTTGCCAAGATGTACAAGAAGGAAAAAAAAAATGGTTTGTCGAATTTTGATCTTTTAATCACTGCCCCAGACTGCTGCTGGGAACTGAGTGGCCCATCTGCAAAGGCGTTGGGAGGAAATGGGGTGGGAAGAGGGGTGGGTGGAGTTGACAGGGAGAAGAGTATGTTCCCAGGCCCGTTAGAGCCGTCGAGTCCGCTGTACCTCTAACTGAGCAGCCACTTTGAGGAGAAAACCATTTTGTGGTGTCTTCAAGCCTAGAGATTTTAACTTCATTTCCAGGTTCATCCTTGCCATTCCTTCCTTGATTTATTTTGTCCTTTTGGCCGTCACAACAGGAAAATCTGGTCCCTTTTAGAACCAACAGCACTGAAAAAGAGGACAGGAGAAAGTTCTCACTTGGAACCTTTCCTCTAATTTCCCAGAGAGGCTGCTGCTTCCACGCCCAGGCTTCGGGATTGGTCTTCTCGTAGCCTGGGGGAGGGAGGAAGGAAGATACCTTATTCTCATAGGTGCATATTGGTGTCAAGTTCCACCTTCTACATAAAGTTTTCCCTGGTCACCAGACCACTGTCCTCTCTCAGTCCCTTCTGAACTCCTGTCTCACTCACTGTCCCATCCATTTTTATATTTAGTTCTGGACTTGTGTGAATTACATGAGTCATACCATTTTGCAAAATGGAATATTTATTTTTCCAGCTATAAATCCCTTCACAGCAAGGACCTATCTGACTTCCCTTCTGCTCACCACAATCCTTAGCATGAGGCTGGACTCATGGTAAGAGTTTAGCTATTACTTGAAATAACCTGAATTCAAGCCATCACCTGGCCATTGGCAATATACCGCGTGATTTACATTCCTGAGGGTAGGTGAAGAATGCTCGGAAGTGGTCAGACTCTGAGCTCCCCTGATGCTGTGCCTTAATATCATAGGGAATTATATCAGTCCCCCCTGAGATTGTTACCTTCAAAAGCCCCTGCAGGGGCCTGGTACTGAGGAATCATCCCACCCTCTGTAGGCTCAACCTACTTTATGGTGGCTTGCCCACAGAACCTTTCATAGGGCTTGGCCATCCTGGGCTAGTATCTTTCTTCTATGGTTCCTCTGTCCTGCTCTCCAAGAAAAAGTTAGCTTTCTCTTTGCTCTTTGGCCACCCCCGACTCCCCACTTCCCACTTCCCTCTCCCGTGCCATCTCGGGTTTTGAATAAAGCACATCCTGCCAAGCATCTTCTTTAAGAAATTCTTTCAAATCCTTCCTTTCCAACAAGTCCTTCCTGACTGGACAGAGGAGAGAAGAGAAAGTTTTCCTTTTCTTTTTGTACAAATTGTTCTGCTCTGTTCAAGGCAACAAATGCTGGGTTTCACCTATAATGCACTTGTTGTTTCATAGACACAATCTGTTAAAAAGAACCCACAAACCCTCCAGAGCTAGCATAATACTTAATGTAATGCAACCCCCTAAGATTCGGGACAAGACAAGGATATCTACTCTCATCATCTCCCAGTGGTCTGCAAACTCATTAGTCAACAGAGCCAAATATCAACAGTACAACAATTGAAATTTCTTTTGAGAGCCAAATTTTTTAAACTTAAACTATATAGGTAGGTACATTGTTATTAACTTAATTAGTGTACTCCTAAGGCTTAGGAAGAGCCACACTCAAGAGGCCAAAGAGCCGCATGTGGCTTGCAAGCCGCAGTTTGCTGACCACGGAATACAATATTGTTCTGGAGGTTCTAGTCAGGGAAATGGGCAAGGAAAGAAATAAAAAGCATCAAAATAGGAAAGGAAGAAGTAAAATTATCTGTATTTTCAGATGATATGACATATAGAGAGCACCCTAAATAATCCACACAGAAACTACTGCAGGATACATGATCAGTGTACAAAATCAATTGTATTTCTATACAGTAACAATGACTAAACAGTAAATAAAATTAAGAAAACAATTCCACTTACAACAGCATAAAAATACTTAGGAATAATTTTGATAAAAATGTGAAAAATGTATAATCAACTACAAAATATTGCTGAAAGAAATTAAAGAAAACCTGAATAAATGGAAAGACATCCCATGCTCATGGATTGGAAGAAATAATATTGTTAAAGGTGGCAATACTCTCCAAATTGATCTAAATATTCAATGTTATTTCTACAAAATCCCAGCTGCAGAAATTGATGTTAATCCAAAAATTAATATGAAAATGCAAAGGACCCAGATTAGCCAAAATAACCTTGAAAATGAAGAACAAAGATGGGAGACTAACTGGCAGATTTCAAAACTTACTGCAAAGCTACAGTAATCATGACATTGTGCTGTGGGCATAGGATGGACATATAGCTCAGAGAAACAGAATTGACAGTCCAGAAATAAACTCTCAACTTTATGGTTAATTTATTTTTTACAAAGGAGCCAAGACAATTAAATTGGGGAAAGGATAGCCTTTTAACTGGTGCTGGGACGACTGGATATTCACATATATAAAAAATGACATTGAACTCCCTCCCTACCTCTTACCACATACAAAATTTACTCAAAATGACCTCAAAATTAAAAACCCTTGTGCCTTAAACAATACCATAAGAAAAGTGACAAGACAGAATGGGGATATTTTTTGCCAATCAACTATCTCATAAGGAATTTATGTCTAGAATATATAAAGAACCCTAACAGCTCAATAATAAAAAGACAAATATCCCAATTTAAAAATGGGCAAAGGACATGAATAGATAGCTCTCCAATGAAATCACACAACTGACCAATAAACACATGAAAACATGCTCAACATCATTAGCCATCAGGAAATGCAAATCAAAACCACAATAAGATGCCATTTCACACCCTGTAGGATAGATAGCTCCAATAAAAAACACAGATAGTAAAAAGTGTTGGCAAAGATGTAGAGAAGTCAAACCCTCATGCACTGCTGATGGAAATTTAAAATGGTACAGCTGGTTTGGAAAGCATTCTGGCAGTTCCTCAAATGGATAAACATAGAGTTACCATATGACCCAACAATTTAACTCCTAGTTATCCACCTGAGAAATGAAACATGTCCACACAAAAAGTTCTATGTAAATATTCATAGCAACATTATTCATAACAGCCAAAAGGTGGAAACATCAAAATGTCTATCAATAAATAAAATGGGCTACATTCATACAATGAAATTTTAATCAGCAATAAAAAGAACTGAAGTACTGATATATGCTGCAATGTGGATGGACCTTGAAAACATTATAAGTGAAAGAAGCCAGTTACAAAGAACCATGTAATGTGTAATTCCATTTATATGAAATGCCCAGAATAGGCAAATCTGTAGAGAAAGAAAGTAGAGTAGTGGTTGTCTAGTGCTGGGTGGGTGGGGGGCGGGCGGGTAGGGGGCTTGGGGATGAGACTGGGGAAGAAGGAGGAGAGTTTGAGAGGTGATGAATAAGAGGTGTAGGGAGTCTTTGGAAAGGCAATAAAAACATGCCAAAATTGATTGTAGTGATGTATGCACAGCTCTGTGTGTACTTAAAGCCATAGAATTATACACTTTATTTAATTTTTTTTTACAGTGAAAATGTTTAATATTGAGAATTAGCTAGTGGGGCTCAGTCTAGATGAGGCCAATTTTGTTGGCAACATCCACAGCATCACAGTCGGGAGCCAGTCGAACATATGCCTTCCTCTCTCCTTCAGGCCTGATGAGGATGTTGACCTCGGCCATGTCAATATCATAGAGCTTCTTCACAGCCTGTTTGATCGTTGCTCATTGGCCTTGACATCCACGGTGAGCACAATGGACTGTTGTCTTCTTTCTCTTTCACGGCTGACTCGCAGTCAGGGGGAACTTGACCATGGTGTGGCGGTCAAGCTGGTTTCTCCCAGGGGCGCTGCTCTGAGGGTATTTCGAGGGCTGCCTTGGGAGCCGTGGTGCCTTGAGCCACCCGAGGGGGGACACATGCAGATCTTTCTGTGGCTGTGGATGCCGCTCAGCAGTGCTTCCTCGGCCTTCAAAGCCTTTGCTCTGGCTTCGGCGGGGGCTTCCTTCTTTGCTCTCGGCGCCATCTTCATGAAAAGTGGAGGTACACTTTAAACGGGGGAATTGTATGGCATATGAATTGTGTCTCATGCATGGGGAAGTTAGGGATCAATTTTGGATCGAAAGGGCATGTGTGTTGTGAGGAGGGTGGTCCTAGCATTGGCATAATAGGAGATGAGGGTGGAGAAGTAGAGGGGTCCCGACTCAGAGGGGAAGAGCACTAAATGCCAAGCTAAGAAAAAAATAGATTCAATGGCTGCAAGTGGACTTTTTCGTAGATGCTGTCCCTGGCCAGTTGGTAGTGGCTACTTGCTGTGCTGCATTGAGTAATCTGAGACTGAGTTTGGTTTCAGGGGGAACTATTCCCTGATTGACCACCAAGGTCATTCTCCATCACAATAAAAGCCAGTATTTATTGACTAGGGCCTTTGTAGTAAGTACTGTCCTAAATACGTTTTATGTGCTTCATCCATGTAATTCTCTTCAATATCCTAAAGTCAGTATTGTTATTATCTCTAGTTTATAAAGGAGGAAAATTCAGCCGCAACAGGCTCAGGGTCGCATGGCTGGTTAGTGGCAGTCAGGAGTCAGACCCTGGAAGCTGACACCAGAGTCCCCTCTGTTCTGCCACAGCGCCTTTCCCCAGAGCCTGGGAGCTGAGCTTTAAATCTGCCAGCTGGTAGAGGCCACCCGTCCTGGACATGATTAAAGGGGTGCTGGGAGAAACCCATATGCTTTGAAAACCTTTCCTCCACACTGTGCAGAGGTCCAGGGGCCCTCCCCCCCCCCCCCCCAGGTTTTACTTCTTGGGTCACTGTTAGCTGTTCAAGGTCCCGAAGAAAAGTCACAGCTCATCAGTGGACATCTGGGGATGTACTGTCACTGGCTGGGTGCAGGACCTGGGAACAGAATGCCCAGGAAATATCTGGGGGGATATGGGACAGAGAAAGCACGTCATGAGTCACACGCGCGAACACCCGTCCAGCCCTGACGGCCACAACCTTGGCAACTGGCGCCATTGCCTGAGCCGCCGTGCGAGGAGTTTCTGAGGACGCTTTGTGCCTGGATGCGACCTTCAGGTTAGGCCAGTGCCTCAGGAGGCTACCACTGGGCAGGGTGGCCTACATGTAGGTGTGCTCGGCTTTCCTGGGTGACCTGAATGCAGAACGCCATGTGCTTCAGGGGCAGTGGGCCGTTCATTATTTAGAAGGCAAATGAAACTTATTCACATTCAAGGCCAGCTGAGAATGGGATCAACTAGTAACCAACAGGCCTGGCAACCCATGGAGTCACCTGCCCAGCTTCCTGGAGGTTCTTCTGGGGACAGTTATCAGCCAGCTGCCCCTGGCCCTGGCAGGACCTCCCAGTGGGTGTGGAGGAGAGTGAGTGGGTAGCTGCTTGCCAGGGGTCACCTTTAGTAGAGATCTGCCCTCTTTCTCCCTCAGCACAGAATGAACCCTGCTGGGCTGTGAGCCCACTCTCTACCCCAAATCCGGACAGGTTGTCCTTCTGTGCTGGGGGTGGATGGGAGGTATCATGGGCAGAGGCGGTGATGTCAATTGAGGGGTGAGGCAGGAAGGTCTTAGTTGGCCATAAAACGAGGAGAGGGAAAGTAACAAGTGCAGGGAGAGGTGTGAGAAAAGACAAAGGAGGGATTTGTGAAACCTGGCAGGCACAGGGAGTGTGTGAGGGCCCCACGCCCTGGTCGTCTCAGCTTGTTCTGAGCCTTCTCACATTTCTCCCTGCTCTGGGTTTGCATGTCAGTTCTGCCACTTACTACTGCGGGTCCTTGTCTATAGAGTAGGTGGAATGACAAGGCGATGCATAAAGCTAGGGTTATGGGGGCATAGTAGGTGCTCAAATAAGTGGTGTCTATTCTATTGTAGATATTTTTAATTTTATTTTAATATCAATAGAACAAAATCTACCATCTTAACTATTTTTAAGTATACAATTCAGTCGCATTAAGTACATTTATAATGTTGAGATACCATCTCCACTATCCATTTCTGGGACTTTATAATCACCCCAAATAGAAACTCTGTACCCATTAAACAGTAATGCCCCATTCTCCCCTCCCTTCAGGCCCTGGTACCCTCTATCTATTCTCTGCCTCTCTGAATTTGTCAGGTCTAGATTATTTCATGTAAGTGGAATCATATAATATTTTCCATTTTGTGTTTGGCTCATTGCACTTAGCCTAATGTTTTCAAGGCTCATCCATTTTCAGAGCATGTGTGAGAATTTCATTCCTCTTTAAGGCTGACTAATATTCCATTGTATGGCTATATCCCATTTTGTTTATTCATTTATCCATTGATGGGCATTTGCGTTGTTCCCACCTTTTGGCTTTGGTGCGTATTTAGAGATTATAGTCACTCATCATGAAGAAATAGTTTAGTCTGGGAGATCTGAGCACAGACCCTGGGACCACGCTGCCTGAAGCCCATCCTTGTACCTACCACCCTGGGTTCTCTTAACCACTTGTGCCTCAGTTTGGTCATCTGTGAAATGGGGACACTAGGCTCTCTGCTCAGGACTCCTGTGAGGAGGAAATGGGTCCACATGTGTAAAGTGACTATAGCAGTTTCCGGCACCCTGTCACCATTCAGCCCGGTTCGCTGTTGTAATTGTGTTGGGAGTTGATGCCTTTATCAGGGTAGCACATATGAGACCTGTCTGGGTGGACAGGAGTTTTCTCACCTGGAAGTGGTGGTCGAAGATGAAGGATTACAGAACTACCCAGTGCTAGAGATGAAAGAATACTCACCTATTCAAACTGCCCCCTTTTAGCACTGGGGAAACTGAGGCCCAGAGAAGGTGGGGACATGGCCAGAGTGACAAAAGCAGAGCTGGAGCCAGACACCTGCTCCAATGTCTAGACTTGGCCTTGCCTCCAAGCCTGGCCTCACCGGCTCCCCTCCTCCTGCTAGGTCTCCTGCTGTGGATACGTCCCCTCTCCAAGTGGGGGAGGGGAAGCTGCTTCACCCAGTAGGATTCTGCTCCAATTTAGGGGACTCAGGGACCCAACCTGCCCTTTGACCTTGGCTCAGACACAAGGCCAGGTGTGTGCTGCACTCTGAATACCACCTGCCCTTTCTCTTAGCACTTCTGCCCGGCTGGGCGAGCGTCAGAAAGCTCTCTGCGAGAGGGTCTTCCCTGGCAGAGGCGGGAGAAAGCCGGGCTGGCCAGCACGGCGGTGAGACTGCTTGTTTTAGGATTAGGTACCTGCGCTCAGTGAGCACATCTGTTGTTCAGCTGTTTGTGTTCCCTTTGTTCATTTCATTGCTTTTCTGTGAGGTTATTTTTAGAGAATTCCAGCCTGTCTGAGCTCTGCAAAGGGGGACGAGGAGGGTGCGGTCCGCACCTGGGCAGGAGATCCAGTTGGACAAGGGGACTTGGTGGCAATGAGACCAAAAGGGCAGTGCCAGGGAGGGATAGGGTCCAGCTGCCAAACTGTCCCTTCCCCCTGGAATGGCTGTGGAGCTCTTTGATGAAAGATGTTTTTGTTTGTTTGTTTATTCAAAAATGAAGTCTCCCACCTCCCTTCAAGGAATGAATGTACCATAAAGACTTGGGTATGGGGGGGCGGGGAGCACTCCCAGCTCCTGCATGCCTGTTTGGGAAGGAGCGACCAGACCAGCAGGGGAGGGTCTCAGAGCTCATGTCACAGAGCAGCTTCAGGCAGGGGAGGGACAGGGCACTGCGAGAGGGGACACTGTCTGTGCAAAGGAGTAGAGAGGGGAATGGCACATTTTTGTAAATCTACTGTTTACTTTTTATTTTTTATTTTTAATAAATCTTTATTGTTCAGATTATTACAGTTGTTCCTCTTTTCCCCCCCCATAGCTCCCTTCCACCCGGTTCCCACCCCCCCCTCTGCCCTTACCAACCCCCCCCCACTGTCCTCATCCATAGGTGTACGATTTTTGTCCAGTCTCTTCCCATACCCCCTATACCCCTTTCCCCCTGAGGATTGTCAGTCCACTCCCTTTCTATGCCCCTGATTCTATTATATTCGCCAGTTTACTCTGTTCATCAGATTTTTTATTCACTTGATTTTTAGATGCACTTGTTGATAGATATGTATTTGTTGTTCATAATTTTTATCTTTACCTTTTTCTTCATCTTCCTCTTCTTAAAGAATACCTTTCAGCATTTCATATAATACTGGTTTGGTGGTGATGTTTATGACTCTGGTGGGAAAATCTTCTTTTTCCTTTTCTATCATTTTCTCTTTTATCTTTCAGCTGGTCATCACTGCAGGAAACTGATGGCCAGCAGAGACCTTGACGTGCTGGTGGCACAGACTGGACCGTGATGACCTAGCCCCTTCCTCACCTCCCAACCCCGACTCTAAACATATTCATTTGGGTTGTGACTGGGGGACAAGAGCTGGGTTTCAACTGAGGACCTGCGGGGCAGTGTCTGGGCGGGTCTCCGTGGGCATGCTGGGGGAAGCCTTCACCAGGGCAGGCCAGGCTGCTGTGAAAGCAGACACCCAGTGATGGGGCACAGGGAGGAAGGGAAGGATCCTGCCCCTGATCCAGCAGCTGAAAGTGAGAAGCTGATAATGGCGAGAAGGCCTGAAATGCACCCCATGGTAATCGAGCCGCCTGGCACGAGCCCTCTGGGAAAGGAGGCCACGTCCAGCCTGCCAGGCCGCACTGTGCGAACGTGGGGTGTGGCCGGTCAGTGTCAACAGCTCCTTCCTAATGGCCTCTGGAGCTGGAGGCTGGGGGGGCTCTCACCTTCCAGAGTGAGGGAGAGAACATCCAAGACCATTTCCTCTGGCCCCAGGTCTGCGAGAGGCTCAACTTTCCCTGAGACAAAGTGCTTGGGATCTGTGCTTGGACGTTCTGTTAGCTCGGACGGTGTTTTGGGAGCTTTGTTGGCTCTTGAATGCTCATGGCAATAACAGCCAACTCTTATATCACACGTTCCAAGAGCCAGCACTGTTCTCAGAGGTTTTGTCTAAATCGTCTCATTGAATCCTCCTAATAACCCTACAAGATAGGAGATATCTCGATTATCTCCATTTTCAGGCAGGGAGCCTGGGGCAAGGAAAGGGGCAGAGGTGGGCTTCAGATGCAGTTTGGCTCAGAGCATGCCCTTCACTGTGGGTGGCACTGCCCTGCTGCTCCATGACACAAGCTGGAGTGGAGATCTGGTCTCAGTTGTCCACGGAGAAACCAAATGTCCTGGAGATGCGGCCTGTGGGTGTGCTGTTGGTGCAAGTGGCAGCATGCCATCAGAATTAACCAGCACCTCACTCAGAGCAGGGAGGGGTCCCGCCCATCTCCACCGCCTCCTAAGTTAGTGCAGCCAGACATGGAGAGGTTGCCTGGGGGCAGGCAGCTAGAAAGTGATGAAACAAGGATCAGATCTGAGGTCTGGGGACAACATCCTTTCAATTAATCCACATAAGACTGTGTCCCTCTCCCCGACACCCCTCCCTGCCCTGTTCACCCAAACCCCCACGGCAGAAGACAGGGGTGGTGGGGGGCACTTACCTGCTGCAGGTTTCCTGTGTGACTGAGGGCTACGTTGAGTTGGTCGCCAGTCCATGCCCTGGTCTGGCACCCAGGGAGCCCTGCATCTGCTAGAGAGGAATGATGAGAACTGGAGAGACTCCTCAGCGCCACGCCTCCCCAGTTCTCCGCCCCCCCTGACTGAGGGCGGGCTGACGTCTTTGGTGACCCTTTGACCAGAGCACCAGGTCTAAGGGTCTCACAGCGGCCCTTCCCTAGAGGTCAGCCTGGGTTGCATTGGGATAAAGCCTTGGCCGGGTCCTGAGAGGAGTCTTGGGCCCCGGTAGTTACCTCCAGATAAAAAGCTTTGCCCGGTAATCATTGCAGGTAATAGCAAAGGCTTTGGATAAAGTGTCCAAACTGGTTTGACATCATTTTGGTGTTTCTCTTATTTTGTGGATTTCTTTTATTTACCTGTTAAGGACCTGCCCTACCTTAATCTCTGTTCCCTGAGGAATGAAAGGCTAGATGAGTGTTGTGTTTATTTGTTGAAGCGTTATACTCCTCTCTCCTTGCCAGCTGAACCCCTAGCCCACAGGCCCAGGCAGGCAGACCGGAGCTCTTGTGATGCTTGGACCAAGACGCAATTACTTCCTGATTTCAAAATATATTACAGAGCTACAGTAATCAAAACTGTATGTTACTAGCCTAAAGATAGACATATAGACCAATGGAGTAGAATAGAGAGCTCAGAAATAAACCCATGCAGCTAACTGATCTTTGACAAAGGACCAAGAATATGGAGAAAGAATAGTATTTTCAACAAATGGTGTTGAAAAAATTGGATATCCACATGCAAAAAGAAATTAAATTGCACCCTTATCTTAATACCACACACAAAAATCAACTCAAAATGAATAAAAAGCAAAAATAAACAAATTCATCAAACTAAAAAGCTTCTATATGGCAAATGAAACAGTCAGCAGTGAAATTGTAACCTATGGAATGGGAGAAAATATTTGCAAACCATATATCTGATAAGGAGTTAATATAAAGACCTCCTACAATTTAAAAGTAAACAACCTAATAACCCAATTTTTAAAAATGGGCAAAGGACTTTAATAGACCTTTCTCTAAAGGAGACAAACAAATGGCCAACAGGTACACAAAAAGATGCTCAACATCACTAACCATCAGAGAAAATAAATTAAAACCCACAATGAGATCCTACCTCACACCTGTTAGGATGGCTATGATCAAAAATGGTGTGTTGATGAGCATGTGGAGAAATTGGAACTTTTGTACTCTGTTGGTAAGAACACAAAATGGTGCAGCCATATGAAAAACACTTTGAAGGTTTCTCAAAGAATTAAAACTAGAACTACCATATGATCCAGCAATCCTATTTCTGGATATTTATTCAAAAGAATTGAAATCAAGATCTCAAATTGATAATAGCACTCCCATGTTCATTGCAGCACTAGTCACAATAGTCAAGATATGAAAGCAACTTAAATGTGCTTTGATTGATGAATGAATAAAGAGAATGTGGTATACACAATGGAATATTATTTAATTTTTAAAAAGAAAGAAATTCAGCAATTGCAGCAACATGGATGAATCTTTAAGACATTATGCTTAGTGAAATAAGTCAGTCACAAAAAGACAAATACTTCATGATTTCACTTATTTGAGATATCTAAACTAGCCAAATTCATAGAATTAGAGCGTGGAATGGTGGTTTTCAGGGGCTGGGGGAGTGTGAAAGGGGAGTTACTAATCAATGAGCATCAAGTGTTAGTTAAGAAAGATGAGTAAGTTCTAGAGCAGTGATGGCGAACCTTTTGAGCTCGGCGTGTCAGCATTTTGAAAAACCCTAACTTAACTCTGGTGCCGTGTCACATATAGATTTTTTTTGATATTTGCAACCATAGTAAAACAAAGACTTATACTTTTGATATTTATTTCATATATTTAAATGCCATTTAACAAAGAAAAATCAACCAAAAAAATGAGTTCGCGTGTCACCTCTGACACGCGTGTCATAGGTTCGCCATCACTTTTCTAGAGAGTTGTACAAAATTGTACGTATAATCAATAATATTGTATACTGAACAATTTGTTAAAGGGGTAGATTAGATCTCAAGTTCAGTATTCTTATCATAATAAGAAAAAAACTTTTAAAATGCAATTGATCTTTGTATATTGATTTTGTATCCTGTAACTTTGCTGAAATCATTTATTAGTGCTAATAATTTGCGGAACTTTCAGGAGTCTCTACATGTAAGATTATGTCACTTGCAAACAGAGACTATGTTACTTCTTTGTATCCAATTTGGATAACTTTTATTTCTTTTTCTTGCCTAATTTGTCTGGCTAAGTCTTCTAGTAGAAGTGGTGAAAGTGTGCCTTCTTAGCTTGTTCCTGATCTTATTTAAAGGTTCAGTGGAAAAGCCATTGAATTTGCAATCATCAATCAATCAACATTATAAAACTAGAGGCCCAGTGCACGAAATTTGTGCATGGATAGGGTCCCTAGCAGCTGCCAACTGCTGGCTGGGACCTCCCTTCTCCAGCTGCCAGCTGCTGGCTACCAGCTGGGGCCTTCCTTCATTCCACACTGCTCCCTGGTGGTCAGCACACATCATAGCGAGCTCCCAGTCGGTTGAACTCGCGAGGTGACACTGCATATTAGGCTTTTATATATATAGATGCTAACTATGGTTCAAATAACTTTGACTTTAATTTTTTCTAGCTTGCTTTTATAATCAGCACATTACTCTGGGCCCTGCTCTAACTCCTTATAAAAGGAGGGACCTGTGTTAGATTATAAGGTCCTGTCCAAAATTGATGTTTCTTATAAATCTATGATTCCAAGAATGTTATTTAGCACCTCACAGACATTCAACCAGTGAAAGTTGTAATACTATATAATAAAAGGTTAATATACAAATTGACCCTAATGGCAGACTGACTGGGAACGACCAGTTGCTATGATGTGCACTGACCACCAGCGGGCAGATGCTCAATGCAGGAGCTGCCCCCTGGTCGTCAGTGCACTTCCATAGAGGGAGTGCCACTCAATCAGAAACTGGCTCATGGCTGGCCAGCGCAGTGGCAGTGGCAGGAGCCTCTCCTGCCTCAGCGGCAGTGCTAAGGATATCCAACTAATGGCTTAGACCCACTCCCCTTGTATGAGAGATGGCCTAAGCCATTAGACATCCCCCGAGGGCTCCTGGGCTGCCAGAGGGATGTCTGACTGCCATCTTAGGCCTGATCCCAATGGGAGTGGGCCTAAGCTGTCAGTTGGACATCCCCCAAGGGGATCCAGACTGCAAGAGGGTGCAGGCCAGGCTGAGGGACTCCCCAAGTGCACAAATTTTTGTGCACTGGACCTCTAGTTATTATGGAAAGACATACCCTTGTTTCCTGCCATGAAGTTTATAATCTGAAGGAAAGATAAGGCATAAATATATGGGAAGTTCAATGTCAATAATAAAAACATAGCAATGCAGTACAAGAAGACAGTACATTATGTGTTGCCAAATGAACGATATGGGAACAGTCTTCACGTGAAAGTGGTTCACAGAGTAGCTGATGCAGCAAGGCTTACTCCCAACAAAAGGATACCATAAAAGCCATTGCTGGCACGAGTGGCCTCATTAAGAATTAGTCCAGGAGTGCAGAGAATACAATTGTTGGGGATGAGTTTTGGAAGAGATGTATATGTTGTGGATATTTGCTGGGTATGGCTCCTACATGTTCATTTTCCCTTATTTTGAAAACTACCCAGATTTCTTCTTGGGAAGTATCCCTTCCCCCCTCATCAGCCCAGGAACTGTAGATTGGGCTACAGGTGGGAGCAACATTTCTCCTTCTATCCCCCAGATATAACACTGGTCCAAGGATGGACCTGCGACCCAGTTACAGCCAAGGAACAGATGCAAGATCTGCTGAGGCATTTGGAGAGAGCAAAGTTCTCTTTCTCACTGAGCTTGAACTTGGGGTTCATTTTGCAATACAAACCTCTTGCTACCAGAAATGCAGTCTGTCTGAAGGTTGTACCAACATGGAAGAAGCAAGACCAAGAGATGGCACAAGGTCCTACTGACTTCTAATGAGACTCTGAGTCAAGCCTTGCCCAAAGACAGACCTATCCCCTGGACTTTGCAACTGTGTAATCACTACATTTACTTTCTTATGGGTTGGTTTTCTTGAAACAGAAAACATTTCATTATAGTGTGGGCCTTAGACTAGATTGGAGTGGGTGAAGGTGAATGAAGAGAGCAATCCAGGCAGATGGGGCATATGAACTGGGGTGTGTGGAGAGGGTGAGGTTGTGGTGTCCATGGAGCTGCATGGAAACTGAATGGGACAGTGTGCAAAATTCCTTGCAAGAGAACACCTGTTTTCATTTCTCCAGGCGCATTTATCTATTCAGACAAATCTAGTGGGATTGCTGGAGTGTGGCAGGTAATGGAAGGACAAAAGTAAAGAGAGAGGGAGCTCTAAAACTAAGAGAATAACAACAAATGTTACCAAACTCATCCTAAAAGCTGGGCACCATCTAAGCATGTTTCCTGTTCTATCCTTTCAGGAGGCAGGAGGCATTTTCATTTCTCCATTTTACAGATGAGGAAACTAAGGCACAAAGAATTTGCCCTATGTGACCCAGTTAACAAGCGCCAGGCTAGGATTTTAACCTGAAAACTCCATCTGTCTGACTAGAGCCACACCTCTGCTGCGGGGAAGCCAAGGGCCAGCATGATGGGGAGGTGGGGGGAGGGCATGATGAGGAGGGGGCGGGGAGGGAGCAGCAGGGTGAAAGGAGGCAGCTGCTGCTGAGAGGGGCCACAGGAGAACACAGAATTCAAGTCGTTCTCCCCAGAGCTGGCCCTGAGTTGATCATTTGTTCATTTTCATGCATTTTGTTTAAAGTTTGCTGTTGGCTCCCCTGCACTCAATTAGCAGCAGCCCTTGCATGCAGCGGATGACTCCAGGCTCCTGCTCTGGGTCAGGTGTGACACCCCTGGCTGAAGTCACTCAGAGGGGAGTGAGGTCCTCTGGGACAGCCCCCTACCCCCCACCCCGGCTTCAGTTTGCTCCTTCCTCCTCTCTGTCTCTTTCCGGCTCTGTATCTCCTTCCCTCAGATTGCCTCGGGAAAAGGAAAGAAATGTTTTTTAAAGAGAAGTTTAATGAAACCAAACACTTCTATTTCCAACTATTGACATTGGATTTGTGCTTCTCCAGCCCAGCCATTCGGGACAAGTCTTTAACGGCCTCTCTTTGCCCGACGGTCTAATGCAAACAGACCATAAAAAAATAAACTTTCCCCCCAAATATTATCTTAGGCCTCATTTTATCATGCTTCCTTGTGCCGTCTCTGTAAAAGGGAAGAAAAAGAATGTGAGTTTTAGTTTGTGCTGGGCTAGAGAGGGTCCCATCACCCGTTCTCCCCAGCATGGTTTCTTCCCAGAGCACACAGGGTCTGTCCCTTTCCACTGAGGTCTCACTCGGCCCTTCTCATCAATTCTCTAGTTTTTGTGCATTCGCCTGTAAAACGGGCTACTAACCCCTATCTATAAGCTGTAAGACATGTGGCAAGCACAGCTATCTTTGGGAGTCAGAAAACAGGGCAGGTATAATACAAGAGGGGGGGTGGACTCTGATCTCACCAGAGAGAAAACCCCCCATTCAAAGGTAGTCTCATTCAACTTAAAAAGAAACAAAAACGAACAAAAAACCCTAACAAGTGAAAACACTCTTGTTGGCCAAAACAAAACGTAATTGCAAGTTGGGTTTGGCCTCATGGCTACCTGTTTTCAATTCCACAAGGATTATGACAGAATATTTGGGAGAAGTGGTTTAAAATCCACAAACCTCTAGGATGGGTGGTGCCCACAATCTGTCTACTAAGGGGGAAGGAAATGAGTACCTTCCCTTCTTGAAGACGGGCTCTGATGGAGTGGGGAGATGGAGAGAAAATCATAGGTGCACATGGCCTGGGGTGAACTCTTAGAGGTCAATGGCAGAGTGAGAGAAGGTGGGGCAGACGGAGGCCATCCTGGACTTGATGACAGTTTTGCCAATGTCAGACCTTAGCAACTTACCTCCATGTGACAAAGCTTTGAGCTCTGGGGGACAAAAATCAAGCATTTACCCCGATTCTCCTGTTTGAATTCTGACATGAGTAACCAAATACTAGAAGAAGGGAAGTTCTGAACTGGAATTCCACATTCTGAAGCCTCAGGTACATTAATGGGTCTAGACTGAGTTTGGAATTGAACATCATTGGCTTTCATAATAAAAAAGAAATATTTTGCAGACGAGTGTATACCTTTTGGTAAGCAAATGCATCATCACTTATGAAGTCATCTTGCCAAAAATAACCAAACCCAAATTCGATCAACCTAGAGATCAAACTAGCAATTTAGAGGAATTACAGGGTCAGAGGATCACCAAGGGGGTACAAGCCACAACACCCGCACCATGAGAAACTCTACAAATGACCCACTTTTTTCACCTTCAAATTTTACTTTATTTGGAAACTATAAAAATTTATTATTTTAATAAAGACTGGTACTGTAGCAGAGACATTAATATTATAATATACGTTTAGAAATATTAAATATAAAATCAACACAACATTCTATAAAAACTCATATGTACACTTCACATAAATCCGAGGTCTGGGCATTCATGCCCATAAGATTTGCCCTTGAAAGTGGGCGAACCTTTCTGGGAAACTCAGTCACAATGCGGGGTGAGGCAGCGCACACCGGTCAGGGTTAGATTTCTCCTTGTTGGTGACGATAACTGCCACACCGTATCACAGATACGGTAGATAATAAGGACATTCTTCCGCAAATGCGTTCAGAAGGGGAAAACGGCAGACAGAAAATCTGTACATTACAAGAGACTTAAGTGTGTCAGTAAAAATGTTGAGGATGCATGTGTGGGGCTAATGCTGTAGAGCAAGGAAGGAGGTCGTTCACATTAAAGACAGGTAAGTGGTAACTGATGGAAGGCATGGGGCGTCTGTGGTGAAACTGGACACGGGCAGGAGCCCCCGAGGTGATCGGCTGAGTCTGGTTCTTGATTTGAGTGGAGGTTATAAGAGTGTTTACTTTTTAATTTATTAAAGTAGATACCTAGTTTCTGTATTTGTGGCGGGGGGGGGGGTGTGCTTTTTTTTACCATATGAAGACTTTTTGTTTGTTTTCAGCACATGTCCCTGATTCTTTGTCTCCCCCTCCCCCACCAGCTTGGAGCCCTTTTGACTATTAGCTGCCAATTTCTGGCTTCTGAATTCTGCCTTGTTCCCTATCCTCCTTTTCCTAGATTCTTTCTTCATTATGTATCACATCGATCAGAATGGGCTGTTGTGCTGCAGAAGCAAACAACCCTAAGACCTCTTTAGCCTCAAGGAAAGGTTTGCTTCTTGCTTATGCTTCATGTGTGTGACATCTCAGCAGGGTCTCTGCTGATCTTGGTTGCTTTGGGACCCAAGGTAACAGGGCAGCCACCTTCTCAGATCCTCGGGGGCTGTGCCAGTCTGACTGGCAGTCCAGTGCTATGGCAGCATGGGAGTGATCCATGTACCTTCTCTCACAATTCATTGGCCAGCAGTAAGCACATGCAACCGCCCGACCACGAGGTGGGCAAAGTGCCGCGCTACAAATGTGCTCAGAAACATTTGGTAAACAGTGTTCATAAAACAGCCTTGTTTTGCATGGTTCCAATATGCACAAGTTTCAATTACTGTAATTTAGTTAACTAATACCAGTCCCCAACAAAATGGTTCAGATTTCAGTCACCACAGTATATGACTGTATTTGCATAAAGTACAAATTTCACTGTCTGCTCTTCAGACCACAGATGACAGGCGCATCCTGCTGTGACCAATCGCATCCCTTCTTTCTAAGTCTGTCCGTGATTGGTCTCCGTGTGTCTGTTACTCAGTTCATGCACAGGCAGCAACGTGTTGCCTCCTTGTCTCCCAGTGATAAACCCACAGGACATTTTACAGACATGGACAATCTGTAGAGGGTTAGCTAGCAAAAATAAAACTTTGACAAAGACACACAAAAATTGAATAATGCTGGAAGAGAAATTGGATGTGATTAGAAGATTTGAAGATGGCAACAGTCAAGCAAAGACAGAACAAGACCTGGGGCTGCTAGAAATTGTGGTGCTAACCAAATTAGAGAAGTCCAATGAGTATAAAATAGAAGGCAGAGTCGCTTCATCCTTTAGCTTAAATGACACTAGAGACAGAAAGCCACTTCTGGTTGAAATGGAGTATTTTCTTCTACTTTGGATTGAAAATGGTAATATTTTAAAATCCTAATTGGTCTGGCTTAGCGTTCAGGCCAAAGCATCAATGTTAGTTGCCTCAATGAAAAAATATGGTGATTGAGGGAGACTGAAGGAGAACCTTTTCCTGTCGATGGAGGCTGGGGGAATCATGTTGGAATTCAGCACGAGTGACTGATGTTAACCTACTAGTGAAGCTTCTAGCCCAGAGAAGGATGCTGCTGTGAAATTTACACCCAGGTTCCAAGGAAATGAAGAGTCCCAAAGGAAGTGACACGAGCGAAAAATCTTCACCTTAGAGCAGCGGTTCTCAACCTGTGGGTCGCGACCCCTTTGGCGGTCGAACGACCCTTTCACAGGGGTCGCCTAAGATCATCCTGCATATCAGATATTTACATTACGATTCAGAACAGTAGCAACATTACAGTTTTGAAGTAGCAACGAAAATAATTTTATGGTTGGGTCACAACATGAGGAACTGTATTTAAAGGGCCAGAAGGTTGAGAACCACTGCCTTAGAGGACTATGCATAGATAGTTCATGGCGTTGCAGGGGCAAAGAATAAAATATTGTGAGCTGGCTCAAACTTAGAAAGAAGTAGGACCATGCACCAAGGCCCAGAGAGATGCCTGCTCCACATCCTAAGTCACACAGTGAGAGGAAGGAGGCAAGACCTGTTTAGCTGCTCGGGATACATTTTTATAAAGAAAACGTTTCATTCTCAATGTTTCTAATGTTTTAAATTTCAGTGTAATAAGTAAATATTAGTTTTCCTAATTTTTCATTTCCCAATGCATTTATAACCAACATAAGAGTTTAAATGATTTTTCTTAATTTATCTTTATTATTGAAAGTATTACAGGTATCCCCCCTTTTCTCCCTATGGACCCCTTCTAGTCCGCATCCACCCTCTGCCCCAGGTGAAAGTTTTAAATGTTTAAACATTTTCAAAGGTCACAGAATAATTGCAACTTTCCCCATTGATTAGCAAGATCATTTTGCAGGGTTTCAACTTGCTCAGTCATTTCCATGGTCCTACACCATCGTGCAAAGTGCAACTGCTTGTATCCATACCTGGTTTGTGTGGAGTTAGGTAACAAGTCCTCCACATCTGTTTGTGTCAACTCTGTTATGTGGAGTGTGAGGAAACTTCTGGAAAAGTAACTTGAACCACTAGGATTAGGTAGGCATAGAGGGTCCAGGTATACCTACACATCACTTTGATGGACTGTGTGTGACCCTGAGTGGGAAATATGCAATAGACTGCACCCACTTAGGGTCCATGCCAGCCTGCTGTGGGATACAGAAAAAAAAAAAAAAGTATACTAGACAAAGGGAATAGACCTATCAATCTATAACCATAATAGAGACTCAGACCCTGGCCAGGGCTGAGCATCCCGGGGCCTCCTCAGGCCATTCGGACCCTGTGGCAATGATGGAACACCCAGAGGTTATGTGATGCTTAGAGCAGCCGTGTCTGGGCGGGGCGGGGTGGACGGGCTGTCAGCACCACGTGCGAGCCACAGCCTCAGAGGGTTGAGCAGTGGCAGAGCTACAGCAGTTTGATCTGCTGAGAGTGTGTGAGCTCCAGAGAGTCCTCAGATGTTCTGGGGAGGACTCAGGGAGGATGAGTGGAAAGAGCCCTACAAGGGGGCTGGAGGCATTCAGATAATGTGAACATTGTTGTAATGTACCCCGCGAATCACACAAGGACACCTCAAGAAGTTGAATTAAAGAGTCACATTTATTGCAAATCCGGGACTATGAGGGGGCATTTCGCTCTCCCAGATCTCATAGTGCCCACCCCAGCCCCAACACCAGATTTATATAGGCAAAGATCACAAAGGTATTGATTACATCCCAAGGTTTGGAATGAGGAACCTGGTTTGCAAAAAAGCAGTTCATGTTATCTAAATTATAGTTTTGGGTCTCTGGATCACTGAATTGACAGAAACACATTATCTAGAGCCCTCAGGTCTGGAATGAGGAACCTGGTTTGCAAAAATGCAGTTTACAGAAGCAGACTTAAGCATGTTATAGCCCTCTGACCTTGGGATAATTGTGCTGTCCTTCCCAGGTACAGAAGAATGTGCTTTCTAAGACCGGTATGACCACAACCAATAGAATATTCACATTACAGTCAATAGGGTATTTAATCAAATGGGTTGATTTATATAATTCAGAAAATCAAAATAACTTTTCTATTATTTTAGCAAGCAAATAAGTACAGAAACCAAACAACAGGGTTAGAGTTAAACTACAGTTTCTACCTGAGATGATTGCTAACATACTTCAACGTGACCTCGACTTTCCACACTGGCAGTGAGGCCTGGGAAATGGGGTTAGTTACTAATAGGGTGGCTATATCATTTATTGCTCAAACTGGGAATATTTTAATGTAATAGGGATTGCTATTACTTTAAACCTTGTAAAAATTAAAAGCACAAGCAAATTGTCCCAGACACACCACACCAAACACTCACCTTGGTTACAGATGAAATCTAGGTCATTGTAAATTAGAGATCATGTTAGAATGAATGAAAAGAAATGAATTGGCGCTGAGTTTCAGGCTGGGTTCCCGGGGAGTGGACTTTGAGATGCGGTTAGTGCGCGGGATGTTTATTAGGGAGTGCTCCCGGGAGCGCCTGTGGAAGGAAGGAAGCAGGACTGGGAAAAGGGAAGCTGAGACTGCAGAGCAGTGTCATTGAGACCTCAGCTGACCCCACGGAGCCGGGGCTGGGATGACTCAGAGTTACTGCGAGGATGAGAGGGACTGTCTCCTCCCCACACCACCAGTCCTCAGGGTGGCTGTCCCCAGGCTCTCTCCAGCGGAGGGCAGATTTCTGGAGAGGCTGACAGCTGACAGCACTCGTGGCAGTCCCGAAGAGGGTGGCATATCACAGCATCCACTACCCAGAAGGGAGAGGGGAGTTTGAGTAAAAATATTATAAGGATACATGCTTTTGAGTTCAATCATTAGTCGGGAACTGCCAAGGAAAGAACCTGTTGCATCTGCTTTGAAGAAAGTTGAGCCACAATGTAGTTAGCACACCAGTCGCTTATCTGCTCATGATATTTCCAGAAAGGGGAACTTATTCTCTCAAATTGATAAAATAGCACCCATCTTCTTGGTATTGCCCAGAAAACCCTTTCTCTAAGGTCAATTTCTACCCAACTTCATTTGGTAATGTTTGTACTTAAGACACTTACATAGGGCTTCCTAAGTTCCAGGCACAGTGTGATGCACTAGTGAAATATTAGCCCAGTTAATTCTCATAACAAACCAGGCAACACACAAGGACACAGAGACCCTGAGGTTAAGTAATCGAACCCAAGTGGTGGTGCAGGATTTGGACCCAAGTATCATGTTTCTAGAGGCTGTGCTTATAACCATTATGCTATGCTGGCTCTTCAAACCACCCTTTAATTTAGTAGATACTATATCACTGCAAAGAAATTTAACAAGTATTTATTGAGCTCCTATTGGTTGCCCATGTCTGATCTTTGAAAAAAATAAAAATCTCTCCTCTGGGGTGATGCAAAGAAGTAAAATAACAATAACAACAACAATAGCAAGAGCAGCAGCAGCAGCAGCAGCAATATTTGACTTACAGTGAGCTTCTACTACGTGCCAGGCGCTGTCCTAACAGCTTTCCATGCATCACGGCCTTTAACCATGGAGAAGATTTAGTGCCTGCTCAGAAGGAGATTCTGATTAATTGGGAAATGAGACAGAAAACAGTTACATACTCACCTGTAAGACATGAGTGATTAGGAGGGGTCTTGATGTACCTACAGGATAGGCTGTCACTTGGTGAATCAGCCAGGGAGAAACGGGCTGAGTTCAGATCTAGGGGACGTAAACCCTAGACCAGTGGTCAGCAAACTCATTAGTCAACAGAGCCAAATATCAACAGTACAACGATTGAAATTTCTTTTGAGAGCCAAATTTTTTAAACTTAAACTATATAGGTAGGTACATTGTTATTAACCTAATTAGGGTACCCCTAAGGCTTAGGAAGAGCCACACTCAAGGGGCCAAAGAGCCGCATGTGGCTCGCAAACCGCAGTTTGCCGACCACAGCTCTAGACAGATTACAGGATGCCCTCTGCAGGTAATTTAAAAAATAAGCAAAACTATAAACAACAAAAAAAATAGCAAAGAAATATAAGAAAAATGCATATTTTCCCATTATGATTTTTAAAGTACTTCTGAAAGAAATTTACCGGTAACAAACTTTTTCCAAACAATGCCTTTAGTTGCCCATGCTTTGCTGGTGCTGAATTTGGTCTGCAGTTTGGGTGACCCAGTTCTAGACAAAATCAGCAAGCTTCATGGATCTTGAAGGGTGGAAGGGGAGAGAAGAGGAAAGGATGGGCCTGAATGGAGGAACAATGAAGAGCAGAACACAGGCCTCGCTGGAGCACATGGTGTGTGCAGGGGAGCAACTAGGTTGGGCAGATAGCTTGGGGCCATATTTTAAAAACCTTGAGTTCCTGGTCGAGGGGTTTGTAATATATCCCACAAGCAATGGGACTCTATGGGAGTTAGATGCAATTTTGTTGCTGTCATTGTCACTCGAAGGCCTTCTGCGCAGAACCCCGTGGCTGGGGTCCCTGTGACCCCAGGGGCAGCTGGCCTAGGCTGTGGCTTTGACTCTCCGCAGCTGCAGTAAACACCCAGGGCCCCCTCATTGCCCAGCTGCCCTTCCAAAGGAGCCTGACCAGCTCGCGGCTCTAGGTGGCTGCCCTGGGGTGGGGCTGCCAGTAAGGGGCCCTGGGCCTCCCTCTGCCCCGCTCCCCGATCGTTCTCTGTTCTTGCAAAGAGCGGTCCATCAGGTATCAGTGCTCCAGCCATCTTGGTTTCATCTTTCCCTCCTTCTGCCAAACTGTTAAAACACTTTATTCTCAAGCACATCACAAACAAATCCAATCTTGCCACCGCTCTGACCTGAGCCTGCCACGAGGCAGAAGAATGGCAAGAATGCGCTGGGATGGTGCTGGTGCATTTGAAGAAAAGGCTTGGCGGGCCATCAGACCCAAACAGCAACGTCCAGCGGGATCATAGTGGCAGTGCGGGCAGTTTCAGCGGCTGTCTGTCTGAACTGCTGCCCTCCTGAGAATTTCCAGATTATTGGTGGTTGCTTCCTTTTTCTGAAGAAAAAGTCAAACATTGCTTTTCCACCTTCCTTTTATGCATTCAGGTCAAAGCCTCTGGCTCTGCTCTTTTGTGGAATGAGATACCCTGACCCGGCTGCATTCCAGATGGAAATGTTGGTGGAACTCTTGGCCGGGAGCTGGTAAGAGGAGCACGTGCTGGAGGGACTCTGGAAACGCAGAGGAGCTGGGCGCCGACCTCCTGCAGGTGTGTTTTTGTGCGCATTTGTCCAGACTGCAAATTTTCCTCCTCCCCAGCCCTGGTTTACACTCGCTGGATTCACACTCTGTTCCTGTCCCTCAGGCCTGGCCTGGCCCTTCCCATGAAGCCGTCCACAGGCCCGCCAGGCCACAGGGGCCTGTCCCTGCTCACACAGCAGTCAGATTGGGTCCAGCATGACCCTGGATTCAGCTCGTGCTCCTACTGCTTAGCTGTGTAGAGCCTGCTGAAGGCAAAGACTACGTTTTCTCAGCAAGGGGCTGAGTATAAAGTGTAGATGAATGAAAGGTAATTGCACCAATTAAAAGAGGGATTGGCAAGGCCCTTCCAAAGGATGCTGATCTAGTACATATAACAAGGTGGAAAACTTTTGTTAACTGATTCTTCCCAGAGGAAGAATGAAGGACTCGCTTTGATCTGTCTCAGGAGAAAAGCCAAGAAAGCGTGGCTGGGAGAGACCGAGGCATCCAGTAGATAATGGCTACACTTTCTTTCTAAGGGGGTTGCAAGTTTGAATAGAGCCCAGCTAGCCAGGAAGACAGACGGGAGACTGTACCCCTCAACAGGCAAAGCTGGTATGGCCTCTAAGTACATGTGCCCAAATCTGTTTGCAGAATACCACACCCTGAGCCTGCCCTGGCACTCCCGGTTCTCCGTCTGGCCTGGTAGCTGTTCTACAAACGTAGTATATTCTTAATTCCTCTTTTAAAAAATAAATGAAGGAATGCACAAAGAGAGTGGAAATGAACTGGTTTAGCTTTTGCTCCCAGATGGACAGTGACGGTAAGGCACTGCTCACATTGGGCAATGATGCTCCAGAGTGTCTGTTCTCTAGCTGGCTAACCACAGTGGGCGCCATGGCCAGCATCCATCCGGAGTTTGAAACTAGAAATAAATCCCTAATGTGAATATGGCATCTACATTTGCTATGTGCCCAGTCCTGAGTTAGGAACTACAGGAAAGAAAGGGGCAAAGACAGGTCCAGCAGTAAGGACTCATTGCTGTGGGATTTCAACCCCAAACCCTGTCCAAGCCCCACTGAGGGCTGGGCTCATGCCTAACTGAGTTCTCTGTGCACAGCCGCTGGGGTGACACCAGTCACATGGACGGCCCTTGTTTTCAGCAAAAACAAGTCATTAAGATTGAGCTAGCAAATCTTCAGGGAAGACAGCCCAGTCCTAACCTCCGTCATAACATTTTTCTTTGGCGATGAAGCATTGCCGGGGTTGTTGAAAGCTCACTCAGTGGTGCTAAAGCTCAAGCACTCAGGCCTTCCCCCGTCCAGGGTGAGGAGTTTGGGGGCCTTGTGGGGATGCAGGCCCGTTATCCCAGAGGCACAGCTGCACCACCAAAATCTATGCTCCCTGCATTGTCTTGCAAAAGGAGTTGTTTTAGAATAAATACTATGCATAAAGCTGTAGATTCTGGAGTCAGACTGCCCCAAGTTCATCTCCAGGCTCTGCCCTCTGCTAGCTGTGTGTGACTGGGTACAAACCCCAGTTTTCTAGCTCTTAAAGAAGTGATGTTTTATTTCCTGCTTCATTGGGAGGAAATCCAATTTATCCTCTTTTTCTTTTACAGATTGTATTTTTGATATTATATCTAAGATAACTTTCCTAAGGTCATGAAAACTTTCTGCTATGTTTCTTTCTAGACATTGTATAATCTAAGTTTCTATATTTAGGTCCATGATCCGTTTTAGTTTTAAATATGCTATAGGATATGGAGGGTAAAGAGAGCTTCTTCTGTTTTCCTTTTCTTTCTTTCTTCTCTTTTTCACATATGGATATGTAATTGCTCCAGTACCATTTATTGCAGAAGGGGGTGGGGGAAGGTAGAAGAGGGTATTTGGGATAAGTGGTGATGGAAGGAGACTTGACCTGTGGTATGAACACACAATACAATGTACAGATGATGTATTATAGAATTGTACACCTGAAACCTATATAATTTTATTAACCAATGGCATCTCAATAAATTCAATAAAAATACTATAGTCCCCAAAGAAGTTGTTAACCTTAGCATTTAACCACAATTTCCAAATATACAAAATAAAACCAACAAAAATGCAAAGAGAAACTGGTAAAGATGCATGAAAAGTAAGATTAGATATATAAAATTAAGTAACAATATAATAATAGCATAATTATCAACTATAATTCTATAATAATTAAAGGTTTTTAAAACAATAAAAAATTAGAATAGCCCTGGCTGGGTGGCTCAGTTGGTTGGAGTGTCATCCAACTGAGGTGGCAGGTTCAATTCCTCATCAGAGCACCTACCTAGATTGCAGGTTCGATCTCCGGGTGGGGTGGGTATGGGAGGCAACTGATCGATGTTTTTCTCTCATAAGTTGGCAAGTGCCACCTCTAATTTTAAAAAAGACAATTTTTTTCTCCCTTTAATTGCCCTTGCACTTTTGTAAAAAAAATCATCAACAATTCATTTTTGGGTCTATTTTTGAATCCTCCATTTTGTTCCATTGATCATATTTCTCCTTTGACCAATTCTACACTCTCTTGGTTTTAGTAGCTTCACGGTAAGCCTTGCAATCTAGTGGTAGAGGACTACTGTTTTTGTTCTTCATTAAAAAATCTTGGCAATCCTAGGTGGGTTCAATTTCTATATAAATTTTATAATTGGCTTGTTAATTGCTACCAAAAAATAAGCCTACTGGAATTTTGCATTGACTCTCTAAATAAAGTTGGAGAGAATTGATACCTTTACTGTGTAGATTCTTCTAATTCATGAAAACAGTATATTTCTCCATATATTTATTTCTTCAATTTTTCTCAGCAATATCCCGTGGTTTTCTGTATATAGATAGGTCTTTTATATCCTTTGTTAAGTCTATTCCTAAGTATTTCTTGTCACTCTTGGAAGTTAACTTTTTTTTTTTCTGTTTTCTAATTCTTTGCTGCAAGACAATAAAATTAATTTTTGTATATTAACTTTGTAACATGTGAACTTGCTAAATTAACTTATTAGTTCCAATAATAGTTTTGTAGATTCTTTGGAACTTTCTACATAAGAAATCATGTCACCTGGAAATAGATACAATTTTAGTTCTTGCTTTCTGATATTTAACACTTTTACTTATTTCTTTATTTTTGCCTATTGCAAGACCACCAGTCTAGGACCACCAGTATAACCTTGAATAGAAGTGGTAAAAGTGGACCTTGCCTTTTCCCCAAACTAACTGGGAAAATGTTTAAGATTTTATCAGTAAGTCTACCTTTTATCAAATCAAGGAAGTTCCTTTCTGTGCCTATATTGTGAGAGTTTTTATCATAAATGAATGTTAAATTTTGTCAACTGCTTTCTGTGCATCTATCAAAATGATCATATGATTTTTCTCCTCTATTCTGTAATATGGTGAATTACATTGATTGATTTTTGAATAAGAAATCAATGGTGCATTCCTGAGATCAACCCTTGGTCATGATGTATTATTCTTTTTTACATGTTGTTGGGTTTAACCTGCTAATATTTTGTTAAGATTTTTTACATCTGTGTTTATGAGGGATATTGGCCTCTCTTTACATATGTTTGTCAAGTTTTGATAGTAGAGTTTTGCTGGTACAAGTTGGGAAGTGGAGCCCATCCTCTGTTTTTTGAAAGAGTTTGTATACATTTGGTGTTATTTCTTCTTTGCATGTTTGATAGAATTTACCAGCAAAGTTACCTAAGCCTATAATCCAGGCTTTCTCTTCCATCTTGGGTAAATATCAGTGACTTATGTTTTAAAGCATTTTTACATTTCATATATTTTGTAGAAATTATTGGCATAAAGTTCTTCACAATATTCTTATACTCTCTTTTTATTATTTTACTGTCTGTAAAATCATAGTGATAATCCCCTTTTTATTCCTGATCCTGGTAATTCATGATCTCTATATTTCTCAAGCAGCTAACTAACTAAATGTGTGTGTGTGTGTGTGTGTGTGTGTGTGTGTGTGTTTGTTTGTTTTTTACAAAGAAACAACTTTTGGATTTACCAATTTTCTTTTTTATTTATTTATATTTTTTATTGATTAAGATATTACATATGTGTACCCTCTACCCCCCCTCCCCCCGCTCATCCCCTCACCCCCCCGTTGTCCGTGTCCATTGGTTAGGCCTATATGCTTGCATATAAGTCCTTTGGTTGATCTTTCCCCCTTGCCCCCACCCTCCCCTACCTTCCCTCCAAGGCCCGACAGTCCAATCAAAGCCTCTCCATCTCTGGATCAGTCCTTGTTCATCAGTTTATGTTGTTCATTATATTCCACAAATAAGTGAGATCTTGTGGTATTTATCCGCTCTCCAGTTCCATCCATGCTGTGGCAAATGGTAAGAGTTCCTTTTTCTTCTTCCTCTTCTTAAAGAATACCTTTCAGCATTTCATATAATGCTGGTTTGGTGGTGATGAATTCCTTTAGCTTTTTCTTATCCGTGAAGCTCTTTATCTGATCTTCCATTCTGAATGATAGCTTTGCTGGATAAAGTAATCTTGGTTGCAGGTTCTTGCTATTCATCTCTTTGAATATTTCTTGCCACTCTCTTCTGGCCTGCATGGTTTCTGTTGAGAAATCAGCTGACAGTCAGATGGGTACTCCCTTGTAGGTAACTGACTGTCTTTCTCTTGCTGCTTTTAAGATTCTCTCTTTATCTTTTGCTCTTGGCATTTTAATTATGATGTGTCTTGGTGTGGTCCTCTTTGGATTCCTTTTGTTTGGGGTTCTCTGTGCTTCCTGGACTTGTAAGTCCATTTCTTTCACCAGGTGGGGGAAGTTTTCTGTCATTATTTCTTCAAAAAGGTTTTCAATATCTTGCCCTCTCTCTCCTTCTGGTACCCCTATAATTCTGATGTTGGTACGCTTGAAGTTGTCCCAGAGGTTCCTTACACTATCTTCATATTTTTGGAATCTCTTTTCTTTTTTCTTTTTCGGTTGGGTATTTTTTGTTTCTTTGTATTTCAAATCTTTGACTTGATTCTTGGGATCCTCTTGTCTGCTGTTGGATCTCTGTAAATTATTCTTTATTTCAGTCAGTGTATGCTTAGTTTCTAGTTGGTCCTTTTTCATGTCCTCCATGGTCTCACTATACTCATTGAGGGATTCATTAAATTTATCAGCGGTTTCCATAAAATTCTTGACAAACCTTATAAACGTGGCCTTGAACTCTATGTCCAGTCGTCTGCCCTCCTCCGTTTCTGCCAATTGTGACCTGTTTCTTTGTCTCCGCATTTTGGCTGCTTCCCTGTGTTGATAGAGTGGCCTGCGCGCCAGGTGTCCTGTAGGGCCCAGTGGCTCAGCCTCCCCAGTTACCTGGGGTGGACACTCTTGGTGCACTCTTGGTGCCTTGGTTGATGTAGGATCACTGGGAGGAATTGACCTCTAGGCCAATTGGCTGTGGGAAGCAGCTGTGTCTGAAGTGGGAGAATGGACCCCCTCTGACCACTGGGTACAGTGGCTCCTGGATCTAAGGAGGTGCTAATTCAGCCCCTGCCTGAGGCCACACAGCAGGAACCACGAAGAGGCTCAGCTGTGAAGCAATGCAAAGCCGCTGCGGGGCCTTGGGCCTTCTCTTGGAAGTTCCGGGTCTGCTTGGCTTGGCTATAGTTAGGTACATTCACATGCAAAAGCCTCTGCCGCAGCCTGAGTGGGCGGGGTCTCAGGGAGTCAAAAGGGCGGAGAAAGACGCTATGGCTGATTCTCCGCGCCCGGAGTCTCGCGTCTCAGTGTCCCGGTAACGGCTGCAAGCACCTCTGAGGGAAATCCACCCTCAAGTTCGCCCGCTGCCGCCTGACAGACCAGCCTCTCCCCGTATGAGTCCTGGGTCCCCAGAGACTTCCCGGAACCGGAGATCAGAGCAGTTGGGAGCTTGTGATTCAAAAAGACAGCCGCGTCCTCAGGTGCCACCCCCTTTCTGCGCGTGCGCGCGAGCCGCCGCCGTACCTCTGCACTCAGCCTCCGCAGCTCCTCTGGCTCTCAGCGTGCTCTTCTTTTCTTCTAGTTGTAGAAATTACACTCAGCCAGCCTTCCTGTTGTTCTGGACGATGTTTGCTCCGTCCTTTGGGATAATTTTCAATTGTTGTGTGGGGCGACTATTTCCCGGTGTTTATCTATGCCGCCATCTTAGTTTCTCCTCCTACCAATTTTCTTTATTGTTTATTACATGAATTTCTGCTCTCATATTTATTATGTTGTTTGTTTTACTTTGATTTACTTTGAGTTTGAGGTGAACTCTTAAGTCACTGGTTTTAGACCTTTGTTTTTTCTAATATAAGCATTTAAATCCATAGAATTCCCTCTAAGCACTGCTTTGGCTGCATCCCACAAATTCTATTGTATTTTTATTAGAAATAGTTACTTTCTAGTTTCTCTGTAATTTCTTCTTCAGTCCTGGATTATTTAGAAGTGTGTGATTAATTTCCTAATATTTGGGTGTTTCCTAGGTATCTTTTTTTTATTGATTCCTAATTTATTTATATTGTTATTAGAGGATACATATTACTATTATTTCCATCCTTTTTATTTTATTAGGACTTGTGTTATAGCCCAGGATGTGGTCTCTGTTGGTGGATGTGTGCAGTTGAAAGGAATGTGTCCTTCAGTTGTTGGGAGTTGTGTTCTGTAAATAGAAGGGATTATTAAAGTTACTCAGAAACTCTATGTCTTTATGAATTTTTTGTCTGATGGTTCCATCAATTGCAGAGAAGGTTGTTAAAATATCCCACTACACATGGTAATTTTCTATTTCATTCTGTCAGTGTTTACATCATGCATCTTGAACCTCTAGTCTTAGTCACATACACATTTACAATTATTATGTCTTCCTTATTAATTGATCTTCATATTTAAAGTTCATCTCTTTTTAAAAAATTGGTTAACTTTATTGAGGAATAACTGACTAATATAATTGTATATATGTAAAGCATACAATGTAATTATTTGACATACGTGTACATTGGAGGATGATTTCTAAAATCAAGAAAATTAACACATCCATTACCTCACATAGTTAACAAAGTTGTGCATATGTGTATTGAGAATGTATAAAATCTACTCTCAGTAACTTTCAAGTATACAATTCTGTATTATTAACTATAATCACCATGCTGTACTTTGGATCCTCAAAACTTATTCTTCTTATAACTGAAAATCTGTACCCTTTGATCTACATCATCCCAGTGCCACCTTCCCCCAGCCCCGTCTTCCTCCAACCATTCTATTCTCTGTTTCTATAAAATTGGCTTTTTTATTTTTAGGTTCCACATATAAATTATACCACACAGTATTTGTCTTTCTCTACCTGGCTGTTTTACTGAGCAGGATGCCCTTCAGATTCATCCATATTGTAGCAAATGACAGAATTTACCTTTTTTTGGTTGAATAATATTAATATTCCATTGCATATTTATGCCACTTTGCCTTTATCCACTCATCTGCTGAAGGACACTTAGGTTGTTCACATATCTTAGCTATTGTGGATGATGCTGCATTGAGCATGTGTGAACAGGTTCATCTCTTGTAGTCAGCATACATTGGATCTTGCCTTAAAAAAAGTTATTCTGGAAAACTCTGCCTTTAAATTGGGGTATTTAATTCATGTGAGTATTGATATGATTGTATCTTGGTCTACCATTTCATTATTTCTTTTCTGTTGTTCACTCCATTCTGTTATTTATTCTTCTGTTTTCCCCTTCCTGCCTTCTGTTTGATTGATTGAATATATTTTATAATTTTAGATTTCTAGCTATACCTAACTTTGCATTATTTCTTTAACTATTGATCTAAGGATCACAAAAAACATCCTTCTATTTTCACACTGTACTTAGAGTTAATATTGTAATTTTTGCAGAAAATGTAGAAACCTTGAAACAGCATAAGTCCATTTACTACCCCCACTACCACTACCACCATAAGTCCATAGTCATTTAAATAATTGTTCCCTTATATGTTATTTTGTTATTTTTCTTTGCCTGCTTTTAAGATTTTCTTCTTTATCTTCAGTTTTCATTAGTTGAATTAGGATATGTCTTGATGTAATGTAACTCATAATTATCTTATTTGGAGTTCCCTATGTTGTGGATGTGTAATTTATGTCTTCAACAAATTTGAGGATTTTTTTAAGCCAGTTTTTTCTCAAATATATTTTTTGCCCCATTATCTCTCTACTCTCCTTCTGGTACTTCAATTGACTGCATACTGAACTTTACATATTGTTCCACATGTTCCTGAATTTATTCAGGTTTTTTGCATCTTTTTTCTTTCGTGCCTTTAGGTTGGATCATTTCTTTCTATCTATCTTCCAGGTCACTCATTCTCTTATTCATTAGGAGACTGGCTTCCTAACCATGCCTGTTTACTATTGAGACTAGAGGCCTCAGCTCAGATTTAAAGTACAATAAAAGTCCACAATCCTAAGATCTATTAATATTAACCTTGTAATTCCATGATTGCATACACGATGTAGTTCAAAACCTGCCCTCTGTTTTGACAACTTCCTTAAAAAAAAAAAAAAAGCTTAAGAATTTGTGATGAGGTCATAACTGGAACTAGGATTTAGGAATCTGGTTGGGAGATAGACACCAAGCAGAGAGTTTACAGCACGGTGTGACCAGGTACCCGTGGCTGCCTCTGCCTCGGTGCGTCAGGAACGACCTTCAGAGCATTGGTATTTAATTAGGTATATTAATTATCAGGAAGAGTCAGGCTTTGTCAAAAAGCTAAAAGAACATTATAGTCAGAAGGTTCTGGAAAAGGCCTGTTATGGTTTGGGAGGAGGGGGAAGAGGAACCAGAGTGCAGTGTCCCCAAGGAGGACCAGAAGACTAGTCTGTGTCAGGCTGCCTGAAGGTCAGGCTGAAGAGTAGCATGTTCTTGCTGCATCTATAAAGGCACTGCTGGGAAGGAGGGACTCCTCCTTTATCCTAGAAAGACCAAAGCAAGCTCTCTCCTCTCAGGGAGCTCTCAGGCTGGTTGAGAAGCCAAATCAAGCTCCACCAAACAAGGAGAGGTAAAACAACCATGTCCATCATTCCAGTTCAGCCACCATCTTCTCATTTGGACTCTTAACAGCCCTCTCTCCCCCCCCCCCACCCCCCAACCAGGTCTCCCATTGTTACATTTGCTCATTTCCAGTTCATTGTCACACTTTCAGTCTTTTGAAAACACAAATTAGAACGTGCTGATCCATTGCTTAAAACCACTCAACGGCTTCCCACTGTACTTGTAGTGTTCTGGGTCCACACCACTTCCCATGGCCTCTATCACAATGGCCTCTGGCTGGTCCCAGCCAGGCCAAGCTCTCGTGGGCATTGGGGCTTCGTGCTGTCTGTTGCCCCAGTCACTATTGCCACTTTCCTCCCAGCTCTTCATGTGGCTGTTTCCCTCTTAGCTTTTAGTTCTAGCGCAGCTCTCAGCTCCTCAGAAAGACCTTCCCCACCTCAAGTATCTCCCCTGTTAAAACCTGTCACAATGCCCAAATTACCCATTTAAAGCATTACAAACAATTGGTAGACTTTTGACTGACTTGTTTACCTGATTCATATCTACCTTTCCCACAGGATATAAACCACAATGGCCAGGATGTTGGCTGTCTTGTTCTTCATGAAATCCCCAGCAAAGACTATAGTGCCCAGCCTATGGTAAGTACTCAAAAAATGTGTGTGGATACATGGCTATAAGTAAATGCTAAAGGTTGTGTTATCTACTCTGTGTCACAGAAGGGGAGATGAGTGGGGGTGAAGTGCCAGGGAAGGGGGCAGAAAGGCCTGTTTGAGGGGCAGCCCCTCACGATCTTGCTGTGGGCTCTGCAGCCCCTGAGGAGGAGAAGCCTTGCCTGAGGAAATGGTGCTTCGGGTAAGGTGTCCAGCTCTCCTGTCCTCTGGGCCCACTCCGCATGCACACTGCAGGGCCGGGACGCCCACGCTCCCCAGAAGGCCACCTTGGACGCAAGCTCATTTCACTTTCCCCCATTCTTCCTTCTGAGCCACAGGATGGTTGTGAAGAGCTTGCTTGACCCATCAGCTTTACCAACCCAATAGGGGAGGGAGCCTATTCTGCTTCTAGGAGTTACTTCTTACTTCCGAAGACAGCGAGAAGAGAAAAGAAATTCTTGAATAATCTGAGTTGCTTTATTTAAAAAAACCATTGCTGTTTCTAAAACTGGGACACCTATTTGGAACTATCCTTCCTGAGCCCAGGCTGAGAGGCATCATGTGATTAGAAAATGCGCACTGGATAGGAGTGGGAAGCCTGCGGAAGTGCCTTCATCTATCACAAGCGCTGGCCAGGACAGTCACAGCAGAAGCAAGTGGTGTTAGCGTGTGCTTTTATTGAGTGAGAGGTGACGTTCAGAAGTCTCCAGCTCATGTCCCAAGTGGAAATTCTTCCCGGGACAATGCACCAGACATCCAGGCCTCTCTTCCCAGCCACCCACCCTTGCCCCTTGTTGTTTCTTATACAGTCAAGGAGACAGAGCATCTTGCCTTGGCTGGGTCAGCGGGGCCATCACCTTCTTGACCCCGCAGAGAATGTTTGTAGTGTCTCGCTATTTTCTCCGCTGGGTGCACTTGTGATAACAGGATGGAGGCCCACTCTGCTCTGGGGCTTCCTTGGTTAGAATATTAAAATAGGATACAAACACCCCTCCACCCCCCCTACCTCCAACTCCCTTCCCCTGTTCCTTCTGCCCTCTGTCCTCCTCCCCAGTCAAGTGTTTATCTAAAATCTATTGGTAAAGGGTTTGCTGCCTGGAGTGGTGAGTTTCTCTAGTTCGGAATGTTTTTCCTGCTGAAGGCTCCCAGGGTCTTTGGCCTGGAGGGCACGTGTCAAGAGCAGAGCAGAGCATCTGGTCCAGACAGAGGCGCCCTCCAGGCCAGGGGACGGTGCAATCTCCAAGTCGCCTGGACAGCATGGCTCCCGGGTGCTTCCCTGGCAGGTCTCAGCAGTTTGGGCAATGCTGTGTGCGCCCCAGAGAGCACAGGAGTGGCCCTGCAGGAGGCCACAGGCGGCCCGTGTAAAGCAGGCTGGACGTCCTTCACAGGCCTCATCCTGGGGAAGAATGACACAGGCCAGATCATCACCGTGTCAGTGTCACAAGGGTCTGCTACTGTGCATCGGCTCAGTTATGAGAGCTACAATAGGATTTTCAGTAGACGAGCTCCCTCCGTGCCGACCTCCCTCGCTCCACCAGACAAATGATGCCTCCCTGTAATGTGAGAGATTCATAGTCTCACTAGGGAAATTTTGAAAAAATGATCTTCCCTTTCCAGATTCCTCCTCTGAGTGGACTGCATGAGGAGATGTCTGTAAGACATTGTGGATAGATATCTCAGGCGGGAGGGGGAGGAGGGAAGCACTTTAGATTGACAAATCAGTCCAAACCATTAAGGTTATAACTTTTTTCCCCTTTGCAGCAGAATAGTAAAACAGACGCGTTATTGGCAGCTCATTAGCGCGAAGGAGAGGCCGACTCCAGGTCTCCAGCATGACTTCAGTATTTCACCAGAGAGCCCCACGCTGCCGCTGCCGGCCCTCCAGCCGCATAGAAGACATGGGGATTGGGAAGAAGGCATAAATAAGACACAGATTGCAGACTTTTTGATGTGTTTAACACATTTTTGTGACTTCCTTTAATACCACAGACCTTGTGGTGCTTCCCCCATTAGGAGAACAAAAGACACGCCTGAGATGGGGTTGGGGGAGGGTGATCCATTCAATAAAAAGTTCTGTTTGCCTAATTAGCATTTTTAATTCAACCGCTGAAAAAAGGGGAGGCAAAACACGGGAAGAGAGGAGTGAATACCGCAGCTGAGTAACTTCAGATATAAAAAGTCCCTTCATTAAATCAGTTGTTTTTAAATTCATAATTGAACTTAAATAAGGAGCGACCTATAGGCAGCTGTTTCTAATATCGAGTCCCCACCGCACATGAAAGACGCATTTATTCCTGCAGCCGCCTCCCTACCCTTGGGTGTTATCAGCTGAACATGTTTTGAACCTACCTAATGCATTTGAGGTAGCTTGGGTTTATTTTTCTTTCAATAAAATAAATGGTTTTGTAATTAAATTTCTGCACTGCCTGTGCTTAATGGTTACATTGACAAGTGCTAATGTATGGCAAGAGAATGAGTTTGAAATGAAACATGCTGTTTTCGAATCTGCAAGCAATTTTGCAGTGGGGCAATCAAACCCCCTCATGCCAGCGAAACCTTTTCATTAATCTGCTCGCTGCACCCCTGCCCACTCGGCCGGCCAGGAGGACACTTCCAGCTCCCTCTTTGCCCATCCCCCACCCTTGCCTTTTCCACACACACACACACACACACACACACACACACACACAAATATCATGAAGCAAGCCGTTGTTTAAAACCATTTTGTGGTCTCTGGCAGGCGGGCTGGTGGAAATTCGCTGACTTTACACGGTGAAATGTTGCAGCTGCTCCTCCGAAGGGACTGGCTGCCTCAACGTTTCAATCCCTGGCAGACAGTCAACAAGAAAATCTGTCCCTCTATTTTCCTTTTTTTTGTTTTGTTTTGTTACTTTTCCCCCTTAGCTAAATTTATTTTTGAATAAATCTTCTCATAGAAAATAGAGAACAGCTATTCCATATCTAGACTCGTTCTGCACAAACCACTTCAAGCCACGGCAAAGGCAGCCGCCGTCCAGTCTTGTGCTTGTAGCGGGTTCATGAATGGAAACCTGGACTGCAGGCAGTGGCCTTGACTGGTCCACTTCTGCCTGCTGCCAGGGGAGGGGAGCCTGAAGCTCAGGCCTGCAACAGGTATGGGCAGTGGGCTCAGGACCTCGGGTCCTGACCCTTCCCGGAAGGCCTGTGTTTCCTCTGACCACTAGAGGGATGGCTTCCCAGCTGTGGCTGCGCTGGAGCCTCTGAGGCCCCTCATCAAAGGCCAGAAGGTTGTACAAGGTCCACACGCTGTCAGGGACACAGGGAAATGGAGCGCAGTGGGTCTCTGGCTCAGGGACTGCCACAAGGTGTGCGACTCAGCATTTTGCCTCCAGGCTGGAGGAGAGGAGCCAGAGGCTGCCCACATGAATGCTGACTCACCCATCAGGGCAGCCCAGAATTACAAGCTGTCCTACCCCAGCTCTACTTTCTCTTGCTGTGTGCTAGGACAGTGTTTAGGGCAGTGATGGCGAACCTTTTGAGTTTGGCGTGTCAGCATTTTGAAAAATCCTAATTTAACTCTGGTGCCTTGTCACATATAGAAATTTTTTGATATTTGCAACCATAGTAAAACAAAGACTTATATTTTTGATATTTTATTTTATATATTTAAATGCCATTTAACAAAGAAAAATCAACCAAAAAAATGAGTTTGCATGTCACCTCTGACACGCGTGTCATAGGTTCGCCATCACTGGTTTAGGGGAAGGCTTCTGGTCCCAACCTCCCTGAATTTACTGCAGTAGGAGACAGAGGAGACGGTGCTTGCAGGTTTTTAGGAGAATGAACAAAGTTCTCAACATCTCAGAACTCCCCTGCCTGTTTCATAAGGTCTGCATTGCCTTTAATAGGGGACAGAAGCTTTCATTTGATAGGAGGCAGAAGTCCTTGGAAAGGAGACATAGGGACTTCAGTCTCCACTTGGGCCAGGCACAGCCCACCATGGAGGGTGAAAGAAAAGCACTGGTTAACTAGTATGAATGGCAGAAGGGGGAGGAGAACTCTAGGAAGCAGAGAGGCAAAGAAGTGGGGGACTGGTGTCAGAGCTCACAGTCTCCTTCATAGTGGCCCTATGAAGAAGTAGAAAGTTCCTTGATTAAAGGACTGCTAGTAAATTTGTGGAAGAGGTAGAGATCTCACCTTATCCAGGGTAAAGGGCAGAGGAGGCCCCGGTCCCAGAGGAAGAATGGTAAGGTAGTGAGGAAGTGAGGCTACTCACATGAGCTTTGGATGAATCTGAGCCAGGATCCTGATGAAGCTAAGATGTAAATATTGTGAGAGCTCTGTCATCTACCACTAAAGGGATTATGCTCATTACTCCCATACGACAGTGGAACACATTAGTCGTTCATTCATTCATGAGTTTAGCAAATAAGCTCTCACCATGTGCAAGCCATGTTGCCACATCCTTCAGGGCACAGGTGTAACAAAGACATGGTCTGTCCTCTCAGAGATGGAGTAAGTGCTGTCATGGAGATACAAACGAAATGCTGCATGGCTTCAGGGGAAGAGGCAGTGAGCTGTGCCAGGAGGATTAAGAGAAAGCTTCTTGGAGGAGATGAGCCTTAAGAGATGAGCAGGATCAGGAGAGGAGCATGATGTTCTAAGGTGAGGAACCAGCACAAGCATGAAAGGAAACAGCATAACATGGAGGTCTGAGAGTACAAGTTGTATCTGGAGAATGATGCATGGTTCCAAATGAACGAAGGAAAAGGTAAGAGCCTGGTGTGTGTGTGTGTGTGTGTGTGTGTGTGTGTGTGTGTGTGTTGGTGGGGTGGGAAGGGTGATGGGAAATGGAACTGAAGTTAAGATGGGCCATAGTGAGAGCCATGATCAGCAAGCAATAGCAGCCAGGCTTTATTTTGCAAACCACAGCCACCCCTTAAAGGTGTTGGAGCCTCGAGAATTGGAGTGAGTAAATGAGGAAGTGGTAATGTAACCCTATCTGTGTGTTTATAATAGACCCCGTGAGCCATTAAAAAAAAAAAAGGAAACGAAGGAGGGATGACAATGGAGCCAGGCAGACCAGAGGCTATTTCAATGGCCCAGCTCAGAGAGGAGGGCTGGCAGGCACAGGCAGTGTTTCTGGAGAAGGGTGGATGCTGGGGACCCTGCAGAGGCGGGGGCCAGCCAATCAGATGTGGTAGGAGGAAGGGAAGCACCAGTGAGTGGTTTGCTATCTTCAGGGTGCCTGGGAAGATGCTCATGACCATGATAGAGACAGAGAACTCTAAGAGAGAAGTGGCTTGGGGTGGAGAAAAAGGAAAACACCAGTTCTAATTGATACGTGGATTGGAATTCCTGGTGGTGACTTTCATGAGACAATATCCAGAAGGGAGAAATAGACCAAAATAAGAGAAAAACAGAACTCTGAAAAGCATCCACAAGGAGACGTGTTAATGCGACAGATGAGAGGGAACAGCAGGGGAAGTGGGAGATGAGCCAGGAAGAAGAGGGAGGCAGGTTTCAAGAAGAAGAGCTGGAACACATTTGTGATGCTTCAAGGAGGCCCAGAAGGGGAGATGGTGGTTGGGGTCAGCCGCAAAGGGGACACCGGTGTCCCTGGGAGGACAGTCTAAGTAACTGGGAGGTTGAGTGGGAAGTGAAAAAAAGAGGCAGCAAGAGTGGATTTAAAGAGGTTTTGCAGGGATGGGTGAAAGGAACGTTTTCTTAGATGACGGGCCCTTGACTATTTAATGAGGAATCGAAAGGAGGGAGAGATTGAAAGGGTACTAGAAAGGGGACTCTAGTGGGGCATGACCGTGGGAGAGGCAGATAGGGGTGGAGGGATTGACCTTGGAAAGCAGCAGGAAGAAGGGGTGATGGGCCAGATAAAGGCAAGGGCAGGGATGAAAGTGCTGGCAGCCTCTGAGGGAAGGAACCACGAGATCATATGCTGAGAGTAGGGTGGGGTGGAGATGATGGTAAGAATGCGGTGGCTTGGACATTTGAAGTGGGCAGAAAGGGGATAGACAGACAAGCAGGAGTGCATAACAGGCCCTTGAGCAACAATGAGAACTAGAGATGGAAACCTGGCTGTGCAGCAGCCCGGCGCATGGCCGGGACGTACTCCACCGTTCTTGGCAGTCAGGAAGCAGGTGCAGAGAGAACACGTGGTGGGAACACCCTGGCTAGAGGTGGACTCAGCTGCCAGGAGCCAGGAGCAAGGGCTTTAGGGGCCAACCAGCGAGAATTTTGCAGCAGGAAACCTTTCAGTTGACATGTGAGAGCTTCACCTCTGGGACTGGGACTGCCTTGTCTGGGACTGAAATTCTGAATCCAAATTTGACATATTTTGATCTTTTTTTGATATATATATATATATATATATATATATATATATATATATTTATTAAAGTATAGTTGGCATACAATATTATATTGTTTCTGGTATACAACATAGGGATTTGACATTGATATACCTTATGATGCAATCCCCGTGGTAAGTCTAGTAACTGTCATCATACAAAGTTATTAGGTATTATGGACTATACTCCCTGTGCTGTACACTACATCCCTGTAGCTTATTTGTTTTATAACTGCAAGTTTGTACCTTTTATTCCCCTTCACCTTTTATCCCCTCACCACCTTCCCCTCTGGCAACCATCAGTTTGTTCTCTTATCTATGAGTCTATTTCTATTATAAATAAAGAAATATACACCACTGCCAGCGAGAATTGCAAAGGAGAGATTTAGACGACTGACTCTCAATGCATCTTCTCCTCCTGCTCAGCTTGCCTGTGCTGTGTGATCTGCAGATCACTTAAACTTCTTACATCGTTCCTCCCATCCACCTGCCTCTGGGACACATTCTGTTGATTTACTAGCTTCCTGGGAAAAAAGGGTGACATGTAAATATGGGTATCCTCGCTAAGAAGGAGGTGTGTGTGTACAAAACTCTGTAGTTCTTGCCCTCTGGTTGCAGCAGTAAAACAAAACAAAAACAAACAAACAAGCCAAGCCAGTTTAGCTGTAACCTCATTCGTCTTTTGACTTGTTCTTGATGTTCATTGAGGTTCTCAAAGCTAAACAGACACTGAACAAATTCTACCCAGTTCAGTTTTGGAAAGTAAACCCTGCCAGTGCTTGGTCAGGTCTTCACCCTCTACACCGATGGAGGATCCTAGAGTCTGTTACAAGCGCCTCAAGTGCTGCTTCCTATGTCACAGGCAGCATCTTAGCCTCAAACAGAGTAAAGAAAGGGCCAGAAAAGCTGAGGCTCACTGTCCAGGGCCAGAGGAGAAGGCGAGATGCACCTTGGGTGCTGTCAACTGTGACCCCACTCACTGAGAAGGAGCAGTGATCCCATGGGGTCTCTTCTTCTTGTTCCCCCTTCAGGCATCTCCAAGTCTTTCCCCAAAGCCCTAAAGAGACTTTTGAAGCCACTCTTTATCTCTGGTTAACTTTAAGCTCAGGCACTGTGCTGTTAGCAGGCCAGAGGGGGGCAAAAAATCAGAGCCCAAGAAAAGCCTTTACAATGTCAGCACTTGAGTTCTGTCCAGCCTAGAATCTCAAGACTGCTGGGACACCAGGCAGTTTGGACAGGGGTGACAAGGAGCCTCCTCCACAGTCTTACAAGACAGGGCAAGCTCAGAGCACCAAGGGCACAGCCCATGATATGCCCCGATTCTTCTGAGCTCTTTTTTCCCCACCTGACAGCTGTCAGCCTGCTCTCTGTCTCTGAGTCTGTCTCTATTTTGCTTGTTTCATTAGATTCCACATATGAGTGAAATTACATGGTACTTGTCTTTCTCTGATTGGCTTATTTCACTTAGCATATGGCCCATCCATGCTGTCACAAAGGGTAAGATTTCCTTCTTTTTTTATGGCCAAGTACTAGTTCATTGTGTGAATGTACCACAGCTTTTTTATCCAGTTGTCTACTGATGGACACTTGGGCTGCTTCCAAGATCTGGTAGCAGTTCTATGAGCTCTTTGTGTTTTCCATCAGAGCCAAATCTAGGAAAAGTGAAGTTCATAAGTTGACTTTCCACTGTCTAAATTGTACACTCTCCCAAAGGAACCAGCTTGAACTTGATGACCCACCAAAGAGAAGAGATAAGTGATTAGGGTTGGGATTTACGTTGAACTAAACCCTCTGCTAAGTGTTAATGTTTGCTAAATTGTCTCACAGCATACCTATCATTATCTCTATTTTACAGGCAAGGAGCTGGGTTTGATTCATATCTGTATTAAAACCTAAGCCTGTTCTCCAGGTTTCATTTTACTGCCAAGTCCATAATACTGTTATATGCTGCTCTATAGCAAACTCTGTCTTTCCAAATTAAAGAGTCCTCCAAAGCTGATACCCATGTTGGTTTCTGAGTGGGAGAGGGCTAGGCATCTAAACATGCTGACTGGAAACCTTCCATCAAGCATTCACTGTGACCTACAGTATGCTCGGCAAGTGAAGAGAGAGATCCCATCTACAAGGACACGGCTACCTGTTTTGGAATACAGAAACACATGTCCCCTTGCATCTTCCCTGCAACCAGGCCCCAGAAGCATGGACTGTCATTTCAAGATACAAATGCAGAACAGATATCATGAAATAACCCTATGGACCCAGTGAGCTCAAGGTGCCCTTACTATAGCATCACCCTGTACCAGCAAATTTCAAAGCAGCCTTCTTCAGGGGTGGCGGCTGTGCCTGTGAAAGGCAGTCATTGTTAGACACCCCCCCCGCCCCCCCCCCCCACCACCACCACCAACCTCATTGTACCTTGCTTAACTTCCTTGATGTCTGTTTCCACTTGAACCTGAAGGGAGTGGCCTGACCCTGGAAGAGTAAAATGGCTTTTTATCCTGATGATAAGAAGCAAGTTAGCTCAGCCTGCTGAGGCAGCTCATGCTTTATGGAGCAGAACCGATCAAGCATAGTGATTCACCCTCCCCTTGGCCTTCAGTCTGTTAACACTTCCAGGAAGGAAGCTGCACAGAGGAAGGAAGGGAAGAGGGAGGGAAGTAAGGGCAGTTCCCACAGTGAGAAGATGCCTGGCTTAGGATGGGGGAGGGCGGGACCTAAACTCGGGCCACTGAGAGGGGCAGAGAAGGCTGGATGCGTTGAGGCCAAAGTGCTCTTATGAGAAATTTCTTAATGACCATAAGCCCTGAAGGAAGCATATGAGCAATGCCTGGCGCCAGCCATGCTTGCCTGAGGCCTCCTGTCCAGATGGAAAATGTGTAGGGAGTGGAGGAGGAGAGCGAGAAGAAACCATGTGGCTGCTGAAGGTGATTGATGGCCTTAGGGCAGCAAACCTGGCTCCTGGGGAATCAGGTTTTACTGGAAGGAGACACAAAGATTAGTAACTTTCAGGTGAGAAAGAACCCTACTTCCTGGTTTCTGGAATAAAGTTTCTTTGTGGTTCTTTGAGAGTTTCATTTGTGTTCTCCACTTTCAGACTTTTGCTCATACCCTCTCTTCTTTCTGTCCACGTGTCCAAATCTGACTAGGCCAGCTCGGGCCTTCCTGAAGGCCTCTTCATGAAGTCATCCCTGATGGTCTAACCAGAGCCTCCCTTCCCTGATCTGCCAACCTGCCGTAGGCAGACATGATGTTGGGTAGACATTCTCCAACAGGGATATGTGTTCAGGATGAATGCTTGTCTCCTCAGAGCCTCAATGTTGTTCAAAGATTCTGGGAGAACACACTTATAAGATTCAACATATTGGAACACTGTGTGGAGTAAAACACAAAATTTGCAAGAATGTGTAAATTAAGGCTGAGACTTCGAAGAAATTTCATGAGGGTTGAGGGCACTTTGGGCCATACTCAACTGGACACCTGCTTGCTCTCCTCTCCAATGGGGAACTTGGACAGAAGAGTTGGAGAAGGAGGCGGTGTGATGTCCGGAGGCACTGGAGAGCACTCTCTCTTCATAAAGGCTGGGCAATGACGAGGTGAAGCCTTGATGATTATGTGCCAATGGAAATGATTCCATCACACTGCAGTTAAAGAATAGCAACAGCAACTGCTATTTATCAGGCACTTCCACATCAGCCACTGTACTAGACGCATTGCACGTATCATTTCAATCAACCCTCACAACAGCCAATGAGGTAAATATCACACTCACTTTACAGCTGATGAAACCAAGCCACTACGAGATAAAGTAAGTTACCGCAAGTCAAAAAGCTAGTAAGATCAAGGTCCAGGATGTGATTCAGGTCTACCAGACTCAGCTTTTACACTATGCTGCTGTGGGTATATGAAGAAAGAGATGTCTTCCCAACTCATCATAGACCCTCTTTAACATTGTGATTCTTGTGTTAGCCCCAAATGCTGACCTCCATAGGCTCCAGCTCTGATGGGGAGCTCAGTTTGTTCTGCTGGCCCCTTTCCATCTGGAAGAGGGGACCTCACCCCTTTGAACTAATATCTGGAAGGTCACACGGGGCCCCAAGTTGACTTATCTAACCAGAGATAAAGAGGCTAATTTGGTCCATCTCTCCACAAGATTGGGAATCACCAAGTCAGATCTAAGTGCCTATAAGCAAAGATCAGGAACAGTTTAGAGGGCAGCCAAGGGACAGCTGGTTGTTAGTCTGTTCTGCACATGGAGAACTCAGGGTGAGAAATCAATGCTGGAGGCTCTTTGCTGAGACAGCTCATCTCCAAGGACTTTTCCATCAGTAAATGTCCTGCTTGATATTTTTCATTGCGGTCACGGTGAGGAACCCTGGTTATTTTTAATAACACACACTACAGCCATTGCATTCATTCAGTCCTACAATATTTTATGATGTGTCTGACCCAGGAATATGTGTGGCTACTAGCTGGGGGTGGGTGGTCTTTGTTTTCTCCTCTCTCTCTCAGCCTTCCTTTTCCTTGGCACTTCCCTGCAGAGGCAGTGGGTTTTGACATCGCATGCACACTTTTCCACCATCTGTTCAGATTGGTCCCCTTTCCCAAAAGGCCCTTCTAACTTGACATTGCACAAATTCATAGCCTGGGGACTTGCCAAATCTGTCAAGTCCGAACATTTTCCTTGGCAGGGATGGCACCTCTCCACTGAAATGGGTCCGGTGATCCATCGGGCCTTGGTGCTGCTTCTCCAGGTGCCGAGTGTAGCTGCTGGGGCTTTCTGACACCCTTCCCAGGCTCTGAGGGATCTGGAGCACCCTGTGTCCCACCTCTTCCAATCCGTGTTCTTGACCTCGGCCAGGGTCTCCGCCTGTCCTGAGGTCCCAGCCCAGATTCCACCTATTCTTAGGAGTCAGTTTGGGGGCTTCTCACACATGTAAGGGGCATAGGCCTCACCCAACCAAATAATAACCATAGCAAAACCCCCCGTGGTTCTCTTTGCAAGATCCTGTCTCTTAGCTTTGAAGGATGCCACAGCTGCCCTGCATCCACCTCCTCCAAATCCCACACCATGTATGATAGAACTAGCAGCCACAGCCCCCAGGACCTATTTGCTTATCTCTCCCTGCAGCCTGTCACCCTCTCAAATGCACTAAGTTTGTTTCCCATTATGTAACTCTGATTATTCTAAGTTCAACAACTATCTTTTTTTTTTTTTTTTGGTAGTTTAGGGTTCAGAAAAGGGTGAAATGTGCAGAAAGGAATGATTTTTAAGAATTAAAATCTTCCTCCTTTACTGGACTATAAGCATCTTTGGGGCAAAGACTATTTCTGTTCCCCTGCTCTCCATTGTGTCATCGACATCTACATGGTGCCTGGCACATGTAGGTGCTCAATAAATATTCTTTGAATGAATGAATGAATGAATGTTATCTTAGGTTTTAGTGACAAGACCTTGGATCATTCTGGTGATAACTTCATGAGTTTATACATGCCCCTTCTCTGAGAAACAGCATTCTACACATAGTAGGTGCCTAAAACATGCCAGTAGATGGTGACAACAATGAACATGAGGTTGAAAGTCAGCTCTCCCAAATCTCAAAGACAAATGAACGGATCAAGACATGTGAATAGAGTCTAAGTTTAATATGTTTGGTTTTTTTTAAAAAAAAAACCTTTCTGCCCTGATCGGTTTGGCTCAGTGGATAGAGCGTTGGCCTGCAGACTGAAAGTTCCCAGATTCAATTCCCCTCAAGGGCATGTACCTTGGTTGCGGGCATATCACCAGTAGGGGGTGTGCAGGAGGCAGCTAATCGATGTTTCTCTGTCATCGATGTTTCTAACTCTCTATCCCTCTCTCTTCCTCTCTGTAAAAAATCAATAAAATATTTAAAACAAACAAACAAACAAACAAAAAAACCTTTCTTTTGCAAGAGGACTAGTAACTTGTACTTCATATTTTGTTCAAGGATTTAGCTGCTATAAGATAATGATAACTTGGAACTTCAATATATGACCTGGAGTGGTTGTTTCATTGGTTGCATCTCCTGAGAAATTTTTCAAAATAGGAAAAAATATTCTGACAGTGACGCACAAAAGCTGGTACTTATTATAACTACCATCTTTGGTTTTAGGGGAGAGAAGTTTTAATTATGGGCCAAAGAACAGATGTCAAATCCCCAGCTATCCTTCTGCCATTCGCTGTTCGCTATGAGTCACCCTGGAGCCCATCCATCCCGGAACCAATTTTCATGGAAAGCATCGATGTGTGGCCAGAAGCTCGTGCTGATGGATGGGCTCACGTGAGGGCAGCTGGAAGGCCGGGGCTCAGGCTTCCATTGGCTCCAGTTTTCTCTGTTTCTTTGGTCACTTTGTTCCTGTTCCCCACATCCCGCCCCCATCACCTTCATCCTCCCCTCCCAAGCTGGATTTTACAATAAATGTGTCTCTTCTTTCAGCTCCTGCAGCACTGGCTCATCAAATACACCTCTGCTCAACATGACCATCCGTATTGTCAGTGCCACCCACGAGTGGCAGGAATTCTAAGAAAGGAGAGGACCATGTCCTGGACAGCAGTGGGAAGAGGTCAGTGGCTTTCTTGGTCTTTTCACATGATACTGTGGGAGAGAACGGTTTAGCCATCCTGACTTGCCCACACACTCCACAGCTTCCTGGGGCTCTGCCCAGGTTTTCTGTCGACTCAGCCATTTCCACCAGCGGACCTGATCTCTAATCTCCCTTACTATTCTGAACTAAGATGGACAATTCCCCACCCCTTTAATTAAACCAAAATAATGCTAGAATTTTGCCTAAGAAACTTTGCTAGAAATCTACAGAAAACCCTAAACACTTGGAGTAGGGTATCCTAAGCTGGCAGGCTTCATTAGCCAAGGTCCCTGGTCCTTCTCTTGTTCTTATCTAACTCAGTTTCTAGACCAGCCACATGGAGCCCTAACCTGGTAAGCACATGGTTCACTTTAGCAGACACAGCTGGTTTCCAAAACCATGTTTGCACTGCCATCAGCAGTGTATGAGCGTTCCATTGCTCAAGACACTGGCCCACCTTTGTGATTGCCAGTCTTGTATTTCAGTCGTTTTGGTGGGTGGGTATTAGTATCACATTGTGATTTTCATTTATTTCCCCCAAAGAATAATGGTGCTGAGCATCTTTCCTTACATTTATCAGCTACTTGGTTATCATCTTTTGTAAAGTGCATTTCAAATTTGTACATTTTCACTGGATGCCAGCCCTTTGTCAGATACCTCTGTTGTAAAAAGAAGTCTTCTAAAAATCTTCTGCCAGCCTGTAGCTTGCCTTTGCACTCTCTTCGTGCTCACGTGGCCCAGTGAAATCTTTTTGAAATAAAAAACTACAGTATTAGGAGGAGTGAGTCTAGGGTATGGCCAGCTGCTTTTACTTGATTGCATTCCCAAATCACTTTTCAGAAAGTCAATAATATTTACAATTCAGCACCACAGAAGGTGCCCATGTGCCCCGCCCCCCCCCCCCAACAGTAGCCTCTCTGCAAAAGTAAATTATATCCTGACCTCTATCACCATAGATTTGTTTTGCCTGTGCTTGACCTTCACATAAATTGAATCATACAGAGTATACTCTTTTGCATCTGGCTTCTTTTGTTCTGTCTGTGAGATTCATCCACTTTCTGTGTAGCAATAATTTGTTCTTTTTCATTGCTATATGATATCCCATTGTATAAACAGACTGCAATTTGGGTTGTTTCCAGGTTGGTGCTGTTATGAAAATTTATATAAATTTACATATTTAGACAGGTTAGGCAAAAGTGGGTTTATAGTTGTATGCAAAACAGTTTACTCTTGTATTATTATTTATTATTATACTATTTTCCATATGAACAACTGTATACCTACTTTTGCCCACCTCTGTATTGATAAACATGTAAAGTATATCAAGCTATATTCTTTCACATCTTTTGATGGGCAAATGCAATCTTGGGCCCATACCTAGGAATAGAGTTTCTGGGTCTTAGAGTATCAATGGGTGCTTGTTTTAGTAGGTCCTGCAAGTTTTCCAAAATTGTTGTTCCAGTTTACATTCCCACCCACCATGTATGAGAATTTCAGTTGCTCTACATCCTCTCCAGCACTTGATATACAATGTCTCTTTTTCTGATTTTGTTCCTTCTGCAACGTGTGCATCTCAGTGAAGCTGTAATTTGCATTTTCCTGATGATTAATGACATTGAGCACCTTTTCATATGCTTTCTGGTCATTTGGATATCCTCTCAATGAAGTGCCTGTTGAGTCATTGGTTCATTTATAAAATTTGGTTTGTTTATATCTTTCTTAATTTTTGCAGGAATTCTTTATATATTCTAGAAATGAGTCCTTTGTCAGATATGTGTGGGGAATATTTTTCTCATGGTCTATGGTTTGCCTTTCCATCCTCTTAATGATGTCTTTTGATGAATGGAAGTTCTTAATTATTTCTTTGCCTTCAGGAAGACACTCTTCTTTGGGTTCGCTCTCTACTGTGGTTCTCAGGCTGAGGGCTGTTCTGTGCTGAGCTGCAGGTGCTTCCCCTGTCTTCCCCACAGATCCCTTCTGCTCTGTTGGCTTGCAGTCGACTCCCTGAGTGGCGGCTGAGGCTGTTACTCCTATTTGGATAAGCAGAATCATTCTTGAACTTATTTCCTCTGTGGCCACAGTTCTTGAGGCTGGAAGTATGTCATCCTCCCGGGTGTCTCCTTGCCTGCCATCAGCAGCCAGTACATCTTCCCTAGATTCCTCTGCATTTCATAATCCAGTCTGAGCATCACCCCAGTCTCATTTACCAAGTAGAGGTGATTCATTCTTCCTTATCAAGTCCTTCCTGGCTCTGGTTATGCCCACTGCTACCTTAACAGGTGATCTTTGACACTTCCTTCTGTGTCCTCTCAGCAAGGGAATACTTTGCAAGATCTCCACTCTACTAGGTTACAGTATAAAGTTACTTTTCACCTCAGGACCAAGATCTAATATCACAAGCTCAGTGTTTAAACTCCCAGTGTGGGCCCAGCATAATTCAATCAAAACCAATGCAAATGGCTATGACATCACGTTGTATATCGCTAACGTACCACTAGAACTGCCCCTCCACCACCTCCTCCTCGAGTGTTTTTTACTGGAAAGTAAAGTGATTTGGAAATGCAATCATTTAACGCAGCAATCCACAAACTTGGATGTGAAAATTTTACATCTTCATTTCTACAAACCTCAGTTTGAAAATTATCATTTCCCTTTATTATGAATATAAACAACAAACTATAGCATTGGCAGTAGCAGTGCCTGTGATTTGTTACCAACAGAAATCACAGTCACTTTCATATGGCATTATAGTTTAAATTATCCATCACACTTAACCACTATTTCAATTTTACAGTGGTTATTAGACCCACCACTGGATCTTTCATTTAACAGGTTAATAAAGAAGCAAATATAAATAATACTTTGTTACAAATTTGTTTCTTTAAAATATTCTGATAACTTTATTTCAATATAATTTATGCATTTAAAAACATTATTCTGAGAAGCTGTCCATGGGCTTTACAACACCACCAAAAGGATTCTGGGCACAAAAATAATTTTAAAACTCTGCTTGACAAGAGACTGCCTTAAATTCATAGCAACTTAAAGCCATGCGGTGGCCTACGCAGATGAACCAACAGCTGTTTCTGGGTTGGGTGGTGCTGGAAGTCAGCTCCATCTTTGTCACTGTGTTTCTTTGGCATAGGGGTGGGTGGGCTTCAAGGAGCCTAGGCATGTGACTCCAGTTTTCTCTGGATTCTGGCATTCCAGGAATTCTGAAAGAACAGGGCATCTCTTCTGCAGGTCAGAGGAAATGGGTAGCTACCCAGCTAAAGAGATTTCATGCTTGACTTCAGGGGAATAGTCCTAATAATGATCTGTTTGGGAGAGTAAATTAAAGAGGTAAGAGAGCATGCTGGTTTTATTTGGTTTAACTTTTGCTGGTTTAGTTTCTCCCCTAAGCATTTCAACAGAAGAATATAGGTTGTCAGACCTCTTTTCCCAGCATCAGTATCTCCCCAACCCCCAATTCAAATTCTGGCCAGATCCTTCTTCTCAAGGGGCACTGACCTTGGATTAGCTTAAAGGGAAGGCCTTACCAAGATCTTTTCTCTCTCTAGGCCATTCAAAACATGCACAACTCCAAATACTGAGTCTTGATTTCACATACTCCTCCCACCACTATTTCCCATAATTGCTATTTTCCTTGCATTGCTTGGACTAGAGTGCTCATGAGGAAGGGTTGTCTTCCTTCCCAAAGAAATGCTCCTAGACTTCCAGTCAAGATGGCAGTGTAGGTAAATATGCTACTCCTACCTTCCCCAAACCACATCAGAATCACAACTAAACTACAGAACAACCATCATTCCGAACTGCCTGCAATCCAGCTGAAAGGAAGCCCTACAACTAGGGATTTAAAAATGAAGCCACATTGGGACTGGTAGGAGGGGAGGAGACTTGGAACAGGCTGATCCCACACCCACGTGTGGTGGATAAAAATTGGGAGGATATCTCAGCTTCCAAGGTCTCCCCTTAGGGGTCCCACACCAGACCCCTAAGCCCAGGGTTCCAGTGCCAGAGAGAGAAGTCCCCTTAACTTTTGGCTGTAAAAAACAGCAGAGATTGTGGCTGAGTGAGACGAAGGGCTGTTCCTCTTAAAGAGCCTGCACATGGTCTTACTTGGACTCATTCCCTCTGAGCTACAGAGCTTGGGCTGCATTTTGAAAGTCCCCAGGGACATGTGGGGAGGAACTAATTTGTCTGGCATCAGGGGGCGAGCTGGAGGTGCTGCTTTCTACCAGAGAAAAGTGCTGGCAGAGGCCATTGTTCCTTTTCTGAGACCTTGACCACAGAACTGGCAGACAGGTGCCATATTTGAGTCTCCATCAATCAGTTTCACACTGTTTGCTCCACTCTGGTGATTCCATGAGACCCTGCCCCACCCAATCTGTAGGCCCACCCAAGCTGTTTCCAATGGCTTTTCCATACAAATGGCCTGTCTTGGCTTATGCTTCAGACTTTACTAAAATCTCTCAAACAAGCAGCATCTGGCTTCAGCATGCCCCATACCTCTCATTAAGTGGCCCCCAGACCTGACACAAACAGCAGCCAGTCTTGGTTCATAGCTTGGCCTCACATGGCCACCTCCAAGCCCAGCACAAATAGCAGCCATCTGCAGATTGCTTTGTAGCTCATGCCAGGAGGCCCCAGGTGAAACACAGGCAGTAGCGGATCTTGGCCTGCATCTCCTGGGAGGCCCCAGAACCAGCACACCTGGTGGAGAGCTTCAGACCACGTCAAAGCACCATCCACACAAGTGACACACTCAAGAGGCAGACTCATTGGGCACTATAACCCTGCTGAAGTAAGCCTGCTCTGTGGGGTGGGCTCCTACAAAGCTGATCCTTCACAGTGGTCAGTCGTTGCAGCCAGTCCTTGCACCCAATCAACCTGAAAGTAAATCCCTTGCATTGGAATGCCAACAGCAATCAAGGCTCAACTACAACAAGAGGGTATACACAGCTCATATGGCTTGTTGGGACACATCTGGAGTGCCAGCTTGGGTGATTTGGAGGGTATGCCACTGGACCCTATAGAACATTTACTACATTAGGCTACTTTACCAAGCCCAGGAAACATAGCAGCTCTACTTAATACATAGAAACACAGGGAGGATACCAAAATGCCAAGACAAAGAAACATGTCCCTAATGAAAGAACAGAACAAAACTCCAGAAAGGAACTAAACAAAATGGAGACAAGCAATCTATTGGGTGCAGAGTTCAAACACTGGTTATAAGAATGCTCAATGAACTTACTGAGAACTGCAACAGCATTAAAAAGGATGTAGAAACCATAAAAAAGAACTAGTCAGAAAGAAGGATACTCTAACTGAAATGAATAATTTACAGGGAATCAACAGTAAGTAGATAAAGCTGAGAATAAAATCAGTGATTTGGAATATAAGGAAGCAAAAACTACTCAATAGAACAATAAAAACAAAATTAGATAGTGTAAAGAGCCTCTGGGACAACTTCAAGATACAAACATTTGCATCTTGAGGGGTGCTAGAAGGAAAAGAGAGGGAGCAAAAAATTGAAAACCTATTTGTTAATCCTCACCCAAGGATATTTTTTCCTTTTTTTTTTTTTTTAAGAGAGAGAGTGGAAGGGAGTAGAAGAGACAGAAAGAGAGAAACATCAATGTGAGAGAGACACATCGATTGTTGCCTCCCACATGCACCCTGACCAAGGCCAGGGATCAAGCCTGCAACTGAGGTACATGCCTTTGACCGGAATTGAACCCACCATCCTTCAGTCCATGGGCCACTGAGCCAAACCATTTCAGCTAGGGCTGAAAACCTATTTAAAAAAATAATGATTTAAAACTTCCCTAATTGGTGAAGGAACTAGACATATACGTCCAGGAAGCTCAGAGAGTCCCAAACAAGATGAACCCAAAGAGGCCCTCACCAAGACACATCAGAATTAATATGTCAAAGGTTAAAGACAAAGAGAGAATCTTAAAAGCAGCCAGAGAAAAGCAGATCGCTCCCTATAAGGGAGCTCCCAATAAGACTGTCAGCGGATTTCTCAACCGAAATTTTGCAGGCCATGAGGGATTGGCAAGAAATATTCAAAGTGATGAGAAACAGGGACCTACAACCAAGATTTCTCTATGCAGCAAAGCTATCATTTAGAATCAAAGGACATATAAAGAGTTTCTCAAACAAGAAAAAGCTAAAGGATTTCATCACCACCAAACTAGTATTACATGAAATGTTAAAGGATCTCCTTGAAGAAGAAGAAGCAGAAGCAGAAGAAGAAGACAACAGCAGAGAGATTAGAAATATGAACAATAAAATGGCAATAAATACATATTTATCAATAATTGAGTCTAAAAAACAAAATAAGCAAACAGGACAGAAACAGACTCATAGATACAGAGAACATTTTGATGGTTGCCAGATGGGAGGGGAGTTGGGGGATGGGTGAAAAAGGTGAAGGAATTAAGAAGTACAAGTTTGTTGTTACAGAATAGTCATTGGGATGTAAAGTACAGCATAGGGAATCTATATATATAAAAGCCCAGAGACCAGAACAGCAGAACGACCAGAACAACCAGAATGACCAGTGGCTATGATGCACACTGGGGCAGCCAACCAGCCTGATTTGGGCTCCACCCATGGCCCCTCTCTCCCCAGCTGGCCCCTCCCCACAGCCTGCCCCACCCCCGATTGGCCCCCTACCCTGATTAGGGGCAGGGACAGCCGGACCCCACCTGTGCACGAACTCGTGCACCAGGCCTCTAGTATAGTCAATAATATTCTAATAACTATGCATGGTATCAGATGAGTACTAGATTTATCGGGATGATCACTTAGTAAGTTCTATAATGTCTAATCACTGGAGTGTGCATCCGAAAGTAATATAATATTGTATGTCAACTGTAATTAACAAAAAATGATTTAAATTTTTTAAAAAAGAGAAAGGAAATGCTCCTATGTTCTCATTTGATGTTGACTAAAATATAAAATGAAACACATGCAATTTAAATTTTTTGACTCATGCCATGAAGAACCAGTGAGGTTTCAAGATCCCAATAATTGGGGATGTATTCTTCATATTGCTGTCTAAGTATCCCTAAATAACATATTTCTCTTTGCCCCTTCCACCCCCATCCTTAACCCTCCACCTACCCAATGTGTCCCAACCTCCCATTTTATCATACAAGCCACTGGAATAGTGAATTGAGATGGTGGGAGTCAGGTGGGACCCTTCCATTGACGTCTTTGTCTTCTTCTATAAAGAGCTAGAGGCCCGATGTGCGAAATTAGTGCAAGAGTAGGCCTGTGTAGCTGTGGCGGCTGCCTTGATCCCGCGGCTACAGCCTTGGCTTCACCCGGAAGGTCATCTGGAAGGACGTCTGGACGGCTGTTCTGTCAATTTGCATATTACACTTTTATTATTATAGTGTTGATGTGACTACAACCACCTCCTCCCTCCTTCTCCCCATTAAAGTCACATATTTTGAATGTTTGAAGGTGTTATTTTCAAAGAAAAGAGACTGTAGCTGATTCTGCACATGACATTCTTCCAAAGTGTTTCGAGTTCTCTATAAAAAGTGAAGTTGTCATTTGTTGTTATCAGGACCACTAGCCAAATAGGTAAAGTCGACGAAGTTTTTATTAGTTCTGTTTTTACAATAGTCTGTCTTACTATGAAGACAAATAGGAGAACTCTGTCTTCACACTGGCTTCGTTTTATAATTCTTAGATGTGTTACACAAATGGATGGTTTTGAGCCAATTCCAGCCTGTGGTGATGGGTGTCAGTTTCGTGGACACTACTCAGAAATCTGTGACTGAGCAGCGCTGTATGTAATGATTCCAAGGCAAGCTGTCCTGGAACGAGCCTTGGACTCTGTGAGTCACCACTGGAACTCAGCAATTCTAGTCCCGACCCTTCCTCTTAACTAACGTGTGACCTTGGGTCGGTCCTTTAATTTTGGTCCCCAGTATACTCATCTCAAAAAGGAGAAAGGAGACCTGGCTGAGCTCTAAGTCCTTTCCAATTTTGTGGTTTTATTATGCTAATAAATGAATCATAAAAGTCACAAAAACATCCCAATTATAGCAATCAAGGAAAAAAAACTGTGATTCTGTTTTATATGGTGTTAAAGATTCCCTTTTGACTTTTGAGTCTCTTAATGACTCAATAAGCATATCCCTGAAACTCTACTAAGATCCCTGTAAACTATTTTTTAAAATTGATTTGGGGCCAGTATGGAATCCTGTGTCTTATTATCTGAGTTTCAGATTCTGAGTTGTAAGAAGGTCTATTTAAAATGGTATGTTTTTCTTACAGCAATTGTTAAGTGCTCAGATTTTATGATGTTTTAACATTTATTGCCGTTCATTATCTAAACACTCTTCTATAATCCAGTGAGTGTATGAGGTTAATAAGTAGAATGGAATTCATTTTGGGTTTGATTTCATCTGCTGAATCTAATGGAAGGCCTCTCATATCTGTTCTTTCTTTCTTAACATGGCCAAGGCAAAGGGACTTGGAAAAGCTCAGATTCTGCTAGCAACCTTAAATCTCTCTGACTTTAGGGAAGGAAAAAAAATGTTGCCTGTGTCTTTATCCCAAAGCATAACAACTCTAAAGTTATGGTGACATTTCACACGAAGAGAAATCTATTCATTGTCACTAAGTTTTTTTAAAGATTAAAATATTTACCATATATTAATAATATACTTACTTTTCAAATAGAGAATTTTCCCACCTGTAGGATGCTATTAAGTCCTAATCATGTGTTAATGTCATATTACATTTATTTGTTTTATTTTACAATGCTCCAAGAAGGATAATGGGGAAAGAGGGTTTCAGAGGATACAGTGACATTCCACAGTCCAGTTGCAACCCAAGCAAAAGGCAGCCTGATTCAAGCTGCTGCTAAATGATACGACTTTGCCTATTTAAGAGTATGGGATGCTGCAGATAGATTCTTAGAAGGCTTCATCCTTTTAATCAAGTCATCCTTCCATTGAACAAGGCGCTCTCTCTCTCTCTCTCCTACCTTCCCATTTCTGCCTCTAACACCCCCTCCTGAGTACACACTGACACTCGAACTTGGACTGCATTTCCCAAAGCATATACTTAGAGTTTCATTAAACTGATTGCTTTGCTGCACTCCAAGTGGCCCAGCATTGTGTCAATGAAGAGTGTAAATCATGCCTTATGTAGGATGCAGTGGGATGTGATGTTTAGAGGAAGGAAAGTATGTTTCCTTATAGAAGCACCAGGCACTTACCCATTTGGATTGGACAGAAAAGTTTTAGTCATTCATCCTGATGTTTTGTCTAAGTAGTACCAAACATCTGGAACCTGGGTGACAGACTGAATTTTTCACTTCACATCCAGATGTTTTTGCATTATGCTGAAACAATTTAAAGAAGTCAGCTATATTTTTAGGAATTTAAAAAGTAAAAGCATAAAAGTTATACCAACTTCATTTCAGTTTAAGATAGAAAAATGAAATGAAATAGAAACAAACTGTTGGTTGATTCTTTATATCATATACTAGTGTGTTTTTTTTAAAGCCACACATTTTTAAACTCAGGTATAAGGATTAAAAGAATTATGAAATTCTGTCACTAAAAATACAATGACTTAGACTGTTGTTCAACAGTTGAAATGCTCAGATTCTGCAAATTCAGGTAAGACTTGGGCAGTGAAAAGAAATCAGTCTCAAAAATAGTTGTTTAACCGCTCGAGTAATGAGTTTCATTCCAAGTGACTCTCTGTAACTACATTTATTCCTTGCATGCAAATGAGAATGCATGAAATACAGGTTACCTAACATGATTTGCAAAACATTTGAGACCTTTTAAAGATGCATTTTTGAGAAATGCTTTTAATGACTCAAAGTGGAAAATAAGACTGCATCTACTAGAACCACCTTGAGCATTTGTCACAAGAACACAAGCAGAAAGGAATGTTTAAACGTTGTGCAATGCAACCATTTGGAAAAAAAATACTTTGTGTTGTTTTGAGACTTGTATTTCTCTCTCACACTAAATGGAGTTAGGTCTAATGCTGGTTAGAAGACATGTTCAGAACATATTTCTTACATTAGAAGACACAGCGTTTAATCTGGTTGTCAACTGCCAACAGGCTTTGTGGGCATTTCTATGCAATGAAAATTCCAATATATTTTTCATTATTTCCACAAAAGCATATAGTGTGTACATTATACATAACAGTATTATTGAACTGAACTGGCCTGGTGCCCTGTCTTTGCTGACTCAGCACATGGTTTCTCTTTTCCAGATTACCAAAACAACGCTTCGCTGGGGTTAAGATTTCGCAGAAAGCAAAGGGGAACAGAAATACAGAGGGGCCTTATTTTCACCCTCGATTATAACAAAGGCAAATGCCAAATCAGACCCAACTTTTCCAGGTGCCCCCCTATGTCTCCCACCCCAGCATTTGAGGGAGTCACATTAAATGGGAACACAGCTGGTTCTTCACCCATGAATCTGCACCAGGTCTCTTGGGGCGGGACTCCACCTGTGCAGGTTATGTGTGGTGGGGTTTCTTTCCCTCTCTGTGCATAATATTTTTAAGCAAGAAAAGTCAACCTCCTTTTATGGACTTGCACCAGCGAACATGTTTTGAGTTGTGCACTGAGGAAGCTGCATATCCCAGTCATTGCCCGCCTTCTCTGGCAGATTCGGCCTTGCAGCCTTCAGAGATTTAGGGCTGTGTGTGCAGTGGACCACAATGTACATGTTAACAGCAATGACCCGTCTTTACACACATCGAATGTTCTGGAAGTTGGGTTCTCTGTTCCCCGACACACTCAGCCATCTGGTACGTGGGACTCGCTTGACTGCAGGGTAGCTTGTGGAACAGGGTCAGGCAGAGGAATATTGTGAACCTCCGGTCTCCCCAAAGCCTCCCACCTCCCCCGCCTTGGTCTCCCCCTTGACCGGCTAGCTAATCAATGCAAATGTCGTAGGAGGCCAGGCCCGCAATCGGCATTCCAGAGTGCAGACCACCAGCCGAGCTTTAAATAAGTGCAGATGTGACAGCCAGGAGACCCTGGGAGGGGCGCCTCTCCGCGCGCACCTCCCTCCCCGCGCCGGCCGGGCTGTCCGCGCGAGGCGCCCGCGGCCGATGCGGGGAGTTCTGTCCGGGTGGATGGGGTGCTCACCAATAACCGCAGAGCGCCGGAAGCCCCCCGACTTTGAGGGCGGCACGGGGACGGTGTGAGCCCCGTCGTCTGTAACTTCCTCGGCCCAGCTGCTGCTTTCCTACCCTCGCCGCCAGCCCTGGCCTCCCAGCGCCGGACTGACTCTCGGTCTCTGCTCGGGAAACCCGGGGCCCGGCTGCCGTCCGCTGCGGAGCCTCGCTCTTCCCGGGCAGGGCAGGGCCTGACCCGTCCGCGGCACCGCGAGCTGGAGCTGGAGCTTCTCCCCTGCTCCCACCCACCCCACCCCACCCCACGGGGGGATACACCGTCCCTGCCCCAACCCGGCCTGGCGGTCCGCAGCGTGCGGTCCCGATCCCGCGGGCGGAGGCGGGGGCAGGTCACACCCCGGTCAGTCCCCCGGCCCGTGAAGGCGGAGGCCGCTGCGCGGAGCGAGGTGCGGCACAGGGGCTGAAGGCGGGGCAGCCTCGTCCCCGCAAACCGGCCCACGACCCCGCACCCCGCATCCCTCCCTGCAGCCTCCGCCAAAGGGGGAAAGGAGGTGGGGGGAGCTTTGCGCATTCGTTAGTGTTTCGTCGGCCCCGAACCGACTTGATTCACAACCATTCTCTCCCGACACCCTAAGTCGGGCAGCTCCACCAACCCGTCCGTCCCAGGCTCCCCCCGCGCGGCCACCCTCGCCCACGGGCTCGCCCTAGAGCCGGGCCCTTCGAGGCCGAGCAAACCCTCCTCGCCCACCCCCTCCTGTCTCTGCGGTGCCACTCGCGCGGCCCAGGAGGGTGGCGGGGGTCGGAGCTGCCAGACACTTGGCCGCTGCCCATCTCCGCCGCCCGATGAGGCCCCGCCACGTCCCCGCCCCAGACGCCCGCAGCCCCGTGCGTTCCGGTGTCTCCCGGCCCCACCGCGCCAGCCCCCGCGCCCCGCCGCTGCGGGAGCCGCATCCCTCGGAAACCTGCAGGCGGGGCCGGCCGGCTGCCGCGCCGGGCGCGGGGCCTTCCCCGAGCGACGCGACCGCCCAGCCCCTCTGCCGGGGCCACCCCATCGGCCGCCAGCGCCTCGGAGACTCCGGTTTCGGCTCCTCCTCGCCGCCTCGCGCCCCCGCGCCTCTGGACACCCCACCGGCCGCCGGCTCGCTCGGCCGGACCCCGCGCAAGGCGGCCTGCGAGCATCACCCCGAGCCGCTGGGCGCGGCGTGAAGGGCTCCGGAGGGGACCGCCCGGACCAGCGACACCAGCCCTCCGCGCTCCGGCCCCGCGGTGCCGGCAGCCACACGCGCCGCCCGGTCCCGGCGGCCCCCTGCGCGGGAAGGAGGCTCCGCGCCGCCGCCGCCCGCCGCGCCCGCTGCTCCGCGCGCCGGCACCTGCACCCTCCGCTCTCGTTTGCCTCTCCGTCCGCGCGTAGTAAAGCCACGAACTTAAAAATAAAATAATTTTTTTTTTTCAGAGACAGGCACGAAATGGGGGACACGACGACCCGAGCGCCGACGCACGGAAACACGAACTGGCCCAGGGCGACCCTGGCGCGGAGACCGTTTACGCAGCCGGAGAGGCGGCGGCGGGGGGTGTGCGGAGGGAGCGACACCTGAGAAAGAAGGGAGACGAGCAGCTTCACATTATATTGGAAAACGCTCCCAACCCGTAACTCTTGTTTGGGGACCTGGCCTAATCGAAGTGCCGATTGTAGATTGCAGGCAGAAACGGAAACTTGACTCTCTTGCTGCAAAGCCGGTTAAAAGGGGCCCACGGGAGGAGGAGACGCGGGCAGTTAAGCTCGTGATGCGACCACTCCACAGGGCTTTTCAGAGGCGTCCTTATGAGTTCTTGGGTTCTTTCTCTAAAGCGCTAAATTTAGCTAAACAACTTTCCGAGCAGCACACAACCCAGGTAATATGGTTACCTCCCTAATGCAAAAATTCCTGGTGCTGCATCACCTAAAAGAGAATTCGCAAGATTTCTGATTGTGTAACCTCAACAGCGAACATGACCAGGCTCAGGAACGCTTAAGTCCCCATGTGTAAATGCCCGGTTCCATCGTTCAGAAATAGTTTGTAGAGTAAACCTCAATCACAGGGCCGCGCTCAGTGCCCTTTCGTGAGCAGCATCTCAACTTTCCTCCAGCCCCGAAGAAGATAAACCGCAACGTCAGTGTTTTGCTCTTTCCAAGGAATAGACTGTCCTTTTCAGCCGACGGACGTCCTCCGGAATGAGATGTGTTAAGCGTTCGTATGAGGATATTTTGGAAGACGGTGCAGGTGTGGGCTGACTGAAATTACTCGCTTTTGTGTTTTCCTAAAAGGTCACCTGTAGGTTCTGGTTTTAGGGAAGGCAGAGAGAATAAGGTTTCCTGACATGCGTTAAAATGCCCCTGTGCCCAGCCTCAGATGGAGGAGATAACACAAACCTGATAAGGCATTTCGCTGAGGCACCCTGAAAAATGATGTGCCCATCAGCATGCGTGCCATCAATCATAAATGATTTAATAATTTTTGCATTCAATTAAACAAATGACTCCACCATTTGGAGAATTTCCACAAATAAGCAATTAGTAAAATGATCAGTAAAATCTTCCACGCTCTCTCATTCATTTAATGGTAAATTATTTTAACTTGTAGGAATATGTATAGCCTGGGAAACAGTAGTGCAGTTAAACATGGAGTCCAAGAATTTCACAGTTTAATTTTCTAAAGTAGTAGAAAATACTAACAGAATTACTCAAGGGTTTTTTAAAAAATCGTTTTGGAACAAAGACTACATTTAGGAAACACATCAGAACAGCCCTAACATCTGAAGACATGTGAACTGAGTATATGGTTTCTCGAATTATTTTCTATATAAAATAACAGTGACCTTTACAAAAAACACCTCTGCTTAATTAAACACATAAAATTGGCTATATTAATGTATTTTTGTCTTATGTAACTAGAATTCCTTGTAAACTAACAGCTATGTTGGCTATATTCCCCAAGTATCAGTAATTTGAATTCCCTGCATATAATTGACCATTAAGTTGAATCATAAACGCTACTAGAGAAACTCTATATACAATTATGCAGATCAGTAGTAGTTTTTAAGTCACTAATAACTAGACATATAAATTTTCTGGGTTGAAAGAGAGACTGTAAATCTATCTTGTGTAATTTTCTAGCCATCTATTAAAATGAGATAAATTATAGCATATAAACATCTTTGGGATCAGTTGTATTATAAGGAAATAATTTTCTTTGCTGTCAGAGAGGCCCAGGAGGGCAAACTTTTATTATATATTTGAGAACTGTTAAATTTGAGGATTAAACACATAATTTCAAACCATTTCTTAGAAAAGTTCTCGGGCTATTAATAGAATTTACTTCTGAGAAGTGCATTTAAAAATACAATATCGGTGACATTAATATTGAATTTTCATGACTAAGAATCTGTACATGGGACAGGAAATATGTGCAAATAAAAACTAAAGAGTGAGGCCCAGGTGAAGGAAGACAAAGTTATGGTCGGTAGAAAAATAATCTCTTGTACTAACAATTTGTGCATTTTCTCTCTTAAGGTCTGCCCTTCACAATGACGAAATTGCTCATGGATCCTTTCACCATCCTCACACAATTACAGCTGTGTGTATATGTGAGTGTGTGTGTGTGTGTGTGTGTGTGTGTGTGTGTGTTACAATCTCCATTTGCCTAGCAGGGCAAATAGATAAAGGAAGAATGAAAATTTGAGCTACTCTGACACACACAAGGACTTATAGTTTATTAATCGAGAATTTAGCTTATCCCCTCTGCTATTCATCTGAAATTAATTAAGTGTGTAGAATTACAAGGTGGGTGTATCCGAGACAGCAGGCCCTGCTCGGACTAATCAAAAGGGCACATGTTGAATGAGCACAATTTAGTTAAGGTTAATCCAGTGAAGATGATACCTCCCTGTTCTTAATTAGTCTAGGTGATAGATTGTGGAATGGGAAAGTAGGAAGGAAAGGAGATTCGGTCCTACTGAATGCCAGGATGTTCTGATTTAATTTAGGTCTCTGTTTTCACAGACGCAAACAGTTTCCAGGCAGAGAGTAGAACCACGCTGTCTAGGTTCTTTTCTAAGGTGGTTAAAAAAAATTGCATGTGTATTTTTAAGAAAATAAATAGAAAAAGAAATGAAGCTTTCAAAGGTGTTGGAGATAATGTGCCTTTCATTACCGACATGTCAGTTCAGAATTCTATCACAGCTCAGGGGATTCTTTGTGATTTCTGCAGGGGCGGGCTACTGTTTTGTACTTTCTTCTGGGTACCGATTCTGATCAATGTGTTGAAATAAACAGAGACATTTCTGTGCCTGTAAGACTGTATTAATGAAATGCGTGTGTGTTATTAAAAACAATACAGCTTAAAATATTAATAAGGACATACACAGCCACTCACCATGAATGAATTGCACAGTTTAAATAATGTTGAACAAAAGAAGCAGACGTAAGATTACATACTTTATGATCCCATTCCTGTAAAGCTCAGAAACAAGCAGCACGAATCCCTAGTGTTACACGTCCCAGTATGATTACCCTCGGAGGAAAAGTCTGCCACTGGAACAGAATAAGAGGGGCTCCTGGGGACGCCGATAATGTTCTGTTTCTCAGGCTGGGTGCTAGCTCCGCAGGTGTGTCCACTCTATGGAAATTCATTGATCTAATGAATTTGTGAACTTATGATTTGTGCATTTTTCTGTATATATGCTTTATGTCGATGAAACATTTACCTTACAGAATGAAGGTGAATAAGAGAATTTAAAAAAAACACTACAGAGTAAGGGAATGGGATCTTGGGGCAAGACATTTTTAAAAGACAGGGCTGAGGGCTGAGGATATAATTCCAAAAGAGAAAACAATGCATTAAAATGTATAGCAAAGTATTGTTAACACGATCTTTATGCGTCCACTTTGCCATCTTAGTACCTGCACACCCACAAACACTTAAGACTACTCCAGATTTCACCACGTATCTGAATCTTTTTTGGTTTTGCATATGTTAAAGTCCAACGCTGATTAAGGTGTTTAAAAATCTTATTCTTTGTTGCTATTTAAGGTGCAGCCACCCCCCCCCCAAAAAAAAAGCTCATTTTCTCCTTGCTATTGCAATAGGAAATCATCAGATGATTTCCTTGTTTTCAGTTTTGTGATATATTTTCTGTTCAAGAGGGGGTATCTGTTTCTGATTTATTAGCATTTGATCCCCTAGTTTCCTGCCATTGATCAAGCCTAATACTTGGCTCAGCTGATGAGTTTTATATGAAAACTGATATTTCAGGAAGACGGAAGGTTGAACCCATTTTTAATATTTTCCCCCTTCATCTCTTTCAGAGTTTGACGTACACAGGAGACACCTAGCAAAGCCCCGAAACTATATTCTTTCTCGCCACGTCACCCTGGTATAAAACTTTTTGGAAGTCAAGCACGTATTTATCAATAGAAGAGATGTTTGTCCAGTGTCACTCACATCCTGTCAACTGTATATACATTTACACCCTCTCGCCAAAACATGCCTTCACCCCGCTGCTGACCGGCTGTCCACCGTTCAATCTCCAGTGAAGTCACGGTGAGTAAGGTCAACTCCTTGGAAACATCTGTATTTGATCAGTTTGCACAAAACAGGGGCCTTCCGTAGGCTGGACTTCCCTGAAGTCCGCTGCGACAATAGCTGATTCACCGCCGCTGCCAGAGCCTCCCTCAGGAACCTCTTTTCCCCTCTGAGACTGTACAATCATTGCCCAGACTCAGTTCTCCTTTAATGAGCTCGGGGTATCTGCAGTGCCACACTTTCCCAGCTGGCAGCGCATTGAGAGAGAATTTCCCCTCGTCAACTGGAAGAGGTTGTTCTAGTTATTGCTACAGGTGGGACGTTTTGTGCTTCTTTATCTATTTTGGTTCTGGGAACGAGTAACAAATGGAATCACATCAGAAACTCAGCAACATGTTGACAGTATTTTGACCCTTGTAGACCCTGATGGGGTCAGTTCTGTGCTCCCAGGTGCACATCCGTGGAGGATTAGCACTAGCCTCTGTGTCTCTCTGTGTTTTCTTTTCTCTTCCTTTCTTTTCTTCCTCTTTTTTTTCCAATCATATTTTCAGCATTGCATCATCAACATGTTTTTTCACAGAGAATCTGAAGGACAACTCTAGAGCCTTTTTCCTTTAAAACAAAAAAATAACTTCTAGGATAGTCTGCTAGCCCCAGGTGGCATTTTGATAGGCGGAATATGCGTTTTATCCTCCTCCAAAGCACGATAGTTTAAATGTGAAATAAAATTGATGAAAAGTCTGGTGTAAACTTGTAAATTAAACATCAATCTGAAGACAGCATGAAAGAAGTCTCATTAAAATTTGGGGCACCACTAAATTCATTCTACTGGCCGAACTTTTAGAAAATTCCCCAGGTGTTTACAAAATTGTTGGCTACATTTCAAAAATTTACAATTTGGACTCGCCTTCATTGACAAGGAGGGTGGAGCAAGAAGTTGCAAAGACTAGCTAATCAGTTAGTTACCTTTCCATTGACGGGCTTCTGTGTGTAATAGGTATCAAGTGGGAGGCAAGAGACCCTCAAGACAGTCCAATTCTTCAGGAACTGCCAGAGCAGACAAGGCAAAAATACATGAAAAGGTTAATAACAGACAAAAGCAAGAAGTCTCGGCGTCAGTACGTGGTGAGTCACTAATGTGCAGATCATCCATCCTTTGTTCATGTGAAAAGCACATCGAAGTGGCTGATGCGTCTGTTTGTGGTCCCGTCTCCCGTCTCAGTGCTGTTGCTTCCCCATCACCCCATCATCAGCGGGGCTGGGGTCAGACAAACTTACATTGTTATAAGCTGAACCTCTCTGTGCCTTAGGTTCCTCACCTGTGAATGACTGTGCCACCTCACAGGGCAGGTTGGTAAATGAGACAATGTCTGCAATGTGAGTAAAGCGATGCCCGGTGCCGCAGCATGCTCAGCACAGTCAGCTATGACTGGTGTTCAGATTCCTGGCATTCCCATCCGCCCACATCAGCAGCCATGTTGTGTTTGATATCTACTGATTCCGTTTGGATAAAAAGGAGTGGTCTTGAACTACTTCAGTAACCTGCTTTTTTAAATAAATACTCACTCACCGCTTAAAGGTCTACTCACTCGCCCAAGCGACCCAGTTCAATAAGGATGGGAATTTTGGGTGATTCACATCACCATGTTTTCCCCTACGTGCAAAATTACACACTGTACACATAAAGGAACAGCTTTATTTTCCACCACAAAAGGGTGAACTTTTAAAGGTCTTGTAAGGGGTGTAGAAATCCTTTTTGGGCACCAAGACCAATGTTGTCCCAAATGTCAATGTTCTGGAAAACCTGACCTTGTTGCATAGTTTTAACTGGCTTTATGCAGGTGACTCAAATGCTTTTTCTTACCTCAGCCCAGTCTCCCAGGTCAGCAGTTTTTTTACTCATCTCTGCTTCTGAATTGCCTGATGGCCAAGGGACCCGCCCCTTCCTTCTTTCTCCGGTGATCTTCCTTCTCCCTGCTCAGGCAGCGCCTCATCCAGGGCTCCCTATTCCGTCTTCTGGGTCTGCCTCTAGCTCTTTGAGACACTGTGCATTGCCCTATCCATTGGCTCAGTGGATAGAGCGTCAGCCTGCAGACTGAAAGGTCCCAGGTCCAATTCCGGTCAAGGGCACATGCCTGGGTTGCGGGCTTGATCCCTAGTAGGGGACGTGCAGGAGGCAGCCGATCAATGACTCTCTCTCATCATTGATGTTTCTATCTCTCTCTCCCTCTCCCTTCCTCTCTAAAATGAACAAAAATATATTTTTTACAAGAAAATTCTTTTTTAAAAAAAGACACTGTGCATCTCCTGCACTGTTATGAGCATTGGCCCTCCTGAGAGCTTTTCTTTCAAAATCAAACTTTTCCCAAGTTTCTCTCTTTGCTTTACTCCACACATCACTATACCCTTGACATTTGCTCTGTCTCCCTTCTCTGTCTTTCCTTCTGCATAATAGTTCTCTGCTTTTGAGGGAAGGGGCAGGGGCTACAAAGTGAGGAAGGAGAGGTTGGAGCCATGACTCCTAGTCCCCCTAATGTGTCATGTCTTCTTCCTTCTAATGACCCAGTAAGACAGTTCTGGAGCCTGTCATAACCTCTCCTTCATAATTATTGTAAGATACCTGCTTAACCCTGCCTACCTGCCTGCTAGTACCATCCAAAAGCACAGTTCGTCCCTGGTGAGTGTCCGCACTGTTCCTTCTCTGGTCCTTCACTTTTGTGTCCTTGGGGATGTTTCTCGACAGGAACTGTGCCTAATTCAGTTCTTCACAGAACCAGGCATGTTGCTGTCATTGGATTAAAAGTCCCACTCAATTCTGATAAATTTAATTAATTTAAAATATAAAGATGATTTGGGGTTGCTCTGAGAAGTGAAAGAAAAAAGAAAAAGGATGCTATATCCCTGCCCCCTGATGGAAAATGAACACACATGAAAGAAATAGCGCTGAAAGATGTGTGATTGAGGGAGGTGCTGGGTGACCAGCCTTGGATGTGGGAACTCCCTTGGAAGAAGTCAAGGCTTGTTTAATGTCTGAGAGGCTTTGGCTGATGGAAAAAAAAGTGTTTACAATGAGTCCTACTTAGTTTAGTGTCCAATTTTCTAATTTTCAAGCAATTGATATTTTGAGAATATTCACACACTACTGAATAATAACTCAAAAACATCAACTTAACTAATTAAATTTCCCTAATAAATGAACATTTTTGCACACTTAAGTAATTGAAGTCTTCACAATTCTAGTATATCGGATTCTCCTAATTGCTGTAAACACTTTCAAAATATCAACAGTGACTTGATAATACAAAACTCATCAGTTTACTTACACTAAAACCTGTTAAAAAGGGATCACACTATATACATAAATGCGATTCTCCTTTTTCTTTGCTATTACTCTAATTTTTAACTTTTTTTGTTCATCAACTATCTTTTATTTGTTTATGTTTAAAGACATAGAAATAAGCGATTTATTTTTTATTTTTTCATTACAGTTGACATGCAATGTTATATTAGTTTCGGGTGTACATCCCAGTAATTAGATATTATATATCGTTACTAAGTGATCATCCTGATAAATCTCGTACCCATCTGACAACATACATAGTTATTAGAATATTATTGATTATATTCCCTTTGCTGTACTTTACATCCCCATGACTATTCTGTAGCAACCAGTTTGTACTTCTTAATCCCTTCACATTTTTTACCCATCCCCCCAACGCCCCTCCCATCTGTCTGGTATTTTTGTTTTGGTAAAATCACGATGGTCTTGGAATAACTGAAAACTGGGCATGGAGACTCGGCATTTGCACAACCTCACTGGCTGGTAACAGAATACAGGTGATGGCCCGACTTTGGTGCCAGCTGGCTGGGCTTTTTTCTTTTTAAAAAATCCTCACCCAAGGATCCTCCATTGATCTTTAGAGAGAGAGAGTGGAAGAGAGGTAGGAGGGGGAGAGAGAAATATCTACATGTCTACACAGCCCAGCCTCACCTTCAATTCGAGGAGCAGATACCTGCAGATGAGCAGCCACATGAAAGTAGCTCCGGGCTGAACAGTGAGGTTGGCTAGAAGGCTGTCAAGTGATGAAGCAGCTCATCCCTAAAGGTGGGATTCTGGGCCCTGGGACTAACTGGATTAAGGTGAGTCCAGGGAAAAAGGATTAGAACCCTAGCCCAGGAGGATGAATCATTGCTTCTTGTAGGAGATGAACACATAGTTCTCTTTCCTGTTCTCCCATGAGCACCTCTGTTCTTCTGTCTCTCCTGTTCTCTACTTGGCTCCTTCGTGTCCCACTCCCTCTGCTTTCAACACCATTTCTTCTTCATCCACTTTTCTCTCCTTTTCTAGGGTTTGGGCCTGGAATCCAGGGGCACAAGTTGGCCCTGCTGGAGACCCCAGAGAGCAGGAGGTGCTACTGAATTCAGATCCTAAAACACAGAAGACAACAGAAGGGGACGGGAAGAAAGGGGAGGCAGAGTCAGTGTCAGCAAAGTGCCTTCAGTTTTAGAAAATAAGAAGCATGTGAATCTCATCTTGTTTGTACATTCTTTAATTCAATTAGGATGCTGCTGCAATCCCAATCATAGTGATGAATATATCTGAATATTTAGTGTCATACCACCACATATTGAGTTGTCTACAGTGCTTGTCTAAAAGGCTCTTAAAACTACAAAGTAATGCATCTCTGATGGTGGAACCCCAGGCACTGAGACAGACTGGTATGAGAGATATTGGGGTGGAAGAGCTATTCTAGCCCCTTTCCAGTTACACCAAGTAGGCAGCCATCTTGTCCAATTATGTAAAAGACTGGTGGCATCCATTTTCATCTGAATGCATTCATTTGTAAACTAAAATGACTTCTGGTGAGTTATCCTGTCCAACTGGAGCTACAGTACCTTTAGGTTTATATTATTAATCCATTTCTTAAAATCAAGCATTTCTCTAGCAAAAGATAACCTCTTAAGCCCCTCCTCCCCCTCCCCCCCCCCCCCCAGGTCCCAGCCAGAAAATGAGTTGTCTGGGTGACTTGGCTCCATGAGCAGAAGTGTAGAGCAGCATTCATTCATTCATTCATTCACTCATGCAACAAATAAGGAATGGGGAATTGGGTGTTTCCAGGGGTCTGCGGGAGGGGTGTCAGAGGCTTCAGTTAGGCCAGAGACTCCTAACTGGCAGGATCAACTTTGGAACCATAACCAGAGCCTCTCTGCCTAAAAGCAAAGACTTAACCCCCAGAAAGGGAAAGGCTGAGAGAGAAAAAGAGAGTCTGTGGGCTCCACAGTGTCAGCTTATCACTCAGAATGGTATCTCCAGCAACATCTCCCCTCCCTGGCTCTGCCTTCTAGAATTTGGCAGAAAAGAGCCTTCGGAAGATTTCCGCATGAACAGGACTCATTTCTCTCTGGAGCAATCGTGGGAGCCATCTGCTCTGAGGTCTGCGTGGAAGGGAGTCAGACAAGCCCGCTCAGGCTCTCCCGCCAGCTCCTCTCTGATGCTGGCTTACTGTTCTGGTATGAGCACCCCAGGCCCTGAAGTACGAACCCCGTAGCAGGTTGTCTTGAGGACCTGCCGCTCCCCAGCAGGGCAGTGGTGAGAATGCAGCATCTGTAAAGAGTACCAGGTATGTGGGATCAGAAGACTGGGATCCAAATGCAACTGCTTCGTAGTTGCACAGACCACTTAACCTATTTGAGAGGTCGGTATTAGGAGGCTGAATTTGTTCATGTTTTTCGGATCTAGAGCACAGTAGCATAGGTCATTATTACCCAATTTTATCAGATCTTTGTGAGTGACAGCTAGTTGGAAATTTGGCAGGAGGTCTGGGGAAGAGAAATGGAGGAGGGGAAGGAGAGAGCTCCAAAGCAGAATGCAGTCTAAGGCAGACAGGCCTGGAGCAGGCTGGGCACTTGCAAGGCACAAGGTCATTGGGAAACAGGGGCAGGGCTTGAGGAATAGCAAGAAAGTTCCCCACGTCAAAGCCAATGGGTGGCTTGTTCGAGACTCAGGCTCAGCTTCCGTGGCTGAAACACAGCTTGTGGAAGGTCATTGAGACAGCTCAGCAAAGGGACAGGGGAGTTGTGGGACTCTCCAGCTTCCAGTCTTGGGGAAAAGCTTGGTGTTTCGCTGCTGCTATTGTCGAGGCTGGGGTGAGGGTCTTCCCTGTGCCTTGCTAGGGACTGGGGAACGCTAGGCCCTGCTCTGGGGGTCCATGTTGGGCAGTAGGTGCTCAGCCTAAGACTTTGGGACAGGTGCTTTGCCCACCTACAGACCAGGTTGAGGGGGTGCCACAGGACCCCCCATATTTATTTCACAACTGATTAATTTAAAAACCACTTCTAATAGAGACAGGCTTTCAATTCTAAAATTGTGGGCATCCAGCTTAGCTGGACTTCTGCAGCATTCAAGGTTCTACCCAGGGAAACACACCTGGCTGCATGGGGAGGACTAAGGAAAATCTTTGGACGGCTGCTTTCGGCGGGAGAACTCCTCAGGCCCCCACCATGCTAATGCAGCCTTGAGGTTTGAAGGGCAAATCCCTCCAAACTGGAGCACCGCCACAGCGGACCGCTCTCACTGCCGGCTCCCCGGGCCATGGGCTCTTACCACATTGTAAACTATACATTTGCAAATCTCACAGCTAATCCACAGGACAGCCTGCCTGCAATCTAATATGGGTCTGAGAGCCCGGAGGCACCCTCGTGGCACAGGCAGACCCTGTCTTAAGCCGCACACTGAAACGTACAACTGGTTAGCCAGACGGCAAAATATGTAACCTGAAGTCCCCGTGCCATGAGAACCGCGTCTCTGGAATTTCCTGGCTTCGGGAAGGCTGGCGTTCAGTTTCTAACCTTTGCTTTATGCTGGTCGAGCTCTTGCATTTTACTCCTGGGGTTGTTTCTGTATTGGGTGGGGAGGAGAGGGGGCAGGGAGAAAGGAATGAAAGATCTAATAGAAAAGCGAGGAGCCCGAGGCTGCCAAGTGGTGCACGGAGCCGCATCTGGGCCTGGCGCAGCGGACCCAGGGAGGAGCGATGCAGACAGAGGCCATGGAAACGCTCGCTCCTGCCGCCTCCTCCCCACGCGCATCGCTACAGGTTTCCCCGTAATTGTGGCGAAGTGAGAACAGCTGTCAGGTCAGGGCAAGAACATTGGACTTGGGGTCAGAAAACCTCACTCCCAGCCCTGCTTTTAACCCTTCTATTGAGGGACCATCGGCAAATCTCTCCACTTGTCCGAGTTTCAGCTTCCTCTATCAGTGGGGCTCGTCTGACCTCCCGGAGAATTGTGAGGCCGGGGTTAAGTAAACGGGGGTGGGGGGGGGGGGGGCATCCAAAAGCTCATCGATGGAGCCCTTTGGAAGATCTGAGCTCAGAAAGTGTCCTCTGCTGCTCAGCACAGGAACAAATAAAATACCCAGTGAGCAGCCCTGTGCCGGGCAGCCTTGCCTGGCCGTGAGGGTGACACGGAGGGGAATAAGGAAGGCCGCCACAAACACACCATCCAGGACCGAGGACAAGCCACCACCTCCCTCAAAAGATGAGTAACAGGACGAGGCATCTCTTGCTGAGAATCAGTAAACGTTGGAAGTCACTCAGAGGAGAGAAGAATGAGCATTCAGTGACAGATGATAGATTCTTTCAGGGGAGAGAGGCCTTTCGAACACTTTATTCTGTTCGCTGTGGCATCCTGGGAATATTTCTTGCCCCTAAAAAGTCTAGTCAAATGTGTCCAAGTTTGAACAGTCCCAGGATCCATAATGTAACTCTGCCTACACAACTTGAGGAAACATTTCCAGATTAAATTGGTTCAGGGAACCTCGTGTCTCTCGAGGGACAGTTTTGTCTGTCAATGCGGAGGGGCAATTCCTGCCTGGGGAGGCGTAGTCTCTAAGATGTTATTGTTCTGGATGTGCTTCGTTTTTTAAAAAATTATCGAGCGTCATCATGTGAATCGGTTTCTTGGCCCCGGCCTGGAGAAGCCTGAGATGGCCTCTGAGGGAGTTGCTTGTTGACAGCTGAGGCCTTCAGACTGGGACAGGCCACACGTCTGTCTTCCCTACAGCCCCGGGCTTCAGGCTGAAGACGCCAGGGAGGATTTGAGTTACAACTTAAAGAGCGCAATGACATCTTAAACGTGTCCGAGCCTTACTGTCGTTTCCTGAAGGACTTCTCCAGGCCTATCCCTGTGTGGATATTATGCGACCAGGACCCATCCTGTAGTTGCCTGCAATCTGAGCGATTTCTGTAGGTCACACGAAGGCTGGAGGTTTAGATGAAGCCGCATTCACAGTGAGGGAGCAGGGTGCCTACAAGCTGGGAGTGGCATGTCTGTGGAGAGCTAGGCCATCAAATATTATAGCAACACCAGAGATAAACATAAAGAGACAGACTGACGGAGGCAAATGACTGTGAGGAAACACAGCAACGTATTTACAGTGGCTGTCTTTATGAAGTGGTATGATGGGTAGGTCTGTTTTGTCTTCATACTTTTTGCAGTAAAAATGGATAATTAGAAAAAAATGAATAATTAGAAATTGGTCCTGCAATGCATCACTGAAAGTACACCCAGCGAAGAAACACACAGCCCTTCTTTCTCAAGTAGAGCCTTCACCAGAGTCTGTCGTAGGGTGGGAATCAGGTGACTCTCCGCTGTCATTCAACCTGTCCCCCAGCTACACTATAGACCGCGGAGGATCCACTGAAGAGCAGCAGGTCCTTTGGTCATGGCTTTGGGGTTGCCCCACATCCTACCCCTCCCTCTGTCATAAGGGAACAAGAGTCATCACTGTGAATTCTCTTTAAGCCTTTTTCTCCTCATGCCTAGGTCCTACGATCTCTCCCTGTTTCTGATAAATGTTATCAGCCTTTCTTTCATTTCTGTTTCCTTCCATTCCAAGTGGGTTGGGGCCTTTAGCTCCTAGAGGTAGAGCATCTACAGGATGATCTAGGCATCATTTTGCAGAGAGCTCCATTTCCTTGTGTTGTGTTACCAAATGCCCTTGTCACAGTGTGTGCCAGGTCCCAAGGCGGGGATGGATGGAAACAGTGTATGGAGGGTAGAAAACCCCATCCCATCACTTTCCCATAATGAGTGTGAATCACCTGGCATATCCTCCATGCTCATTACATGGTAATTACTAGGAGTACAAGAAGAGAAAGCTCACTGAGGGCCAGGATAGTCCTATAAGAGATGGGACTTGACCTATGCAATAAAGAATGGCACAGAGGAGAGATGTAGAAAGTAAGTCGGGGGCCCAGCCAGTGTGGCTCAGTGGTTGAGCATCAACCTATGCACCAGGAGGTCACAGTTTGATTCCCAGTCAGGACACATGCCCAGGTTGTGAGATCAATCCCCAGTGTGGGGTGTGCAAGAGGCAGCCAATCAATAATACTCTCTCATCATTGATGTTTCTATCTCTCTCCCTTTCCCTTCCTCTCTGAAATATATATAGAAAAGTAAGTCGGGTGAGGGTTGGCATGTCATGAGCAAGGGTGGGAAAACAGGAATGAACGTGCTCATTTTGGTGGATGGTGAGGAGACTAATGAGTATGGGGGAGAAGTGGGACCAAATGGTGGGGCAGAGGGGCTAGAAAGCTGAGATGAGGAGCCTGGACTTGAGGCAGCACAGATGGGACCTGTGGGAGGTTCTGGAATTCATGCAGGTCTTGTATTCTACCATTGTGTTCCTTTATCATTGCGCAGCAGAAGTACCAACATCCACAAAGCCCTCCTCATTACTCCTACCTCCTCCTCAGAGGGACAGGGCACCTTTCTAGTCCTGATGCCCTTTGAGGGAGAGCTGCCCCCGGCGGCCAGACCCCCATCAGACTCCCTGGGCCCTAGGGGAATGTGGATTGTGGTCTTATTTCATAGTATTTCTGGGAAGACATGTGAAGGCCAACCAACTAATTTATCTTTCAAATGAGGCTCATTTCACGAAACTTTGAAAACTTGAGTCAGAGCTGCCACCATAATTACTGCCGTGTAACACAAACCTACAAGTACACTCTGTTACCATCTTCAGAGCATGCCTAATGGATGTGGCCTCCAGGAAGACCGAACGGCACAAAATTATTATTTTTGACCATCAAATTGGCATGTGCGCCAACCTGGGCTAACTGCTCAGCCACAGATAGAGTTTAAAAAAACATGAAGGCGCCTATGATTTACTCTCTAAATGTCAGGTGAAGATTATTAACCTGACGGCAATAAATTCTTAGAGGCAAATTGCTTGCATATTCCAAATCAGACATAAGCAGCAGTGTGTGTGTCCAGCAGGCTCTATGGGTGAGTTCCTATTTCTGAGAAATATTTTATGTCGTGGTGTTTTCCAAAACATCAGAGCATGGGGCTTTCAATGTCAATTTCGAAGATAGCAATGTCAATTTCAAAGCAGATTCATGGAGGGTGGTGGGAGGGGAAGGGGAAGGAGCCATATTTCATATTTAATTTTTCTTTGGTTCTCTCTTAACAGTGTGAAAACATCTTGTTGAAAACTGATCATCTAAGCAAATCTTGCAGAAATTTTTGCAATTTTTATTTAGCTTATCCTATAATACTTTGCACAGGAGTGTGAGGCTGGGCAGAAACTCATACTTGCAGGTATATTTTATTTCTGTTGACTAGAACGACTAGATTATATTTTCAGTGAAGGAAAGACGCACATTTTCTGTTTCCTTTGAGTTTCCCATTAACACCTGGTACACGGTTCTCCATTACTACGTGCATTGTTCATCAGTGAGTGCTATCAGTTGGGAGGGATGCTCTCAGCAGCTCATCCCAAAATGCAAAATGAAAAGTGGCTTGAACAACATGGCGCTTTGGCTCATACAGTGAGACGGTGAAAGGTGGGGCAGAGCAGCTTGGTCAGTGCCGAGCCTGCGCCATGACAGCAGGGCCCAGGCTCTTCCCGTTTCTCTGCTTCATCGTCTTCCACGTGTGGATCTCTGACTCGCCACACTCACACCCCGCGCAGGATTTGCCAGTTCTCTCTGCTCTTCTCTTCAGGAGGCAGATCTTTTCCAGAAGCCTCCGGGCAGCTTCCCCTCGGGTCCCATTCGTCAGGACTGGGTCGCACAGGAGCAGCCCATTTTGAACTACGGTGAAGCAGGAAGCAGCAGAGGGCTGCCCGTGGAGAGCCACCAGGAGCCTGTCCTGCTCTGGGAGTAAAGGATGTATGTTTCCGATGTGAGGTGAGTGAAGACAGTGGGAAAAAGCAAATCTTAGAAGTTGTGTGGTGGAGAAGAGGTTGGGAACCACAGATGTCAAGTACCTAGTCTGAACAAAGTTCCCCAATCCCTCCAGGCCTTGTAAGTAAAGTCACTACAGAAAGCAGTAGACCAGTGGTTCTCAAGCTTGGTTGCCCATTAGAATCACCTGGGGATCTTTATAAAATCCTGATTTCTGGGCCTCATCCTCCGGAAATTCTGTTTCTTTGTTATGGGGTGGGGCCACAACATTAGTAACGAAGAAACAGAATTTCCGGAGGATGAGGCCCAGAAATCAGGATTTTAAAAAGATTCCCAGGTGATTCTAATAGCAGCCAAGGTTGAGAACCACTGCAGTAGACAATCAGTTTGGCCCTGTAGCAAGTTCTGTTTAGCACTTAGTTTTGCAAATTGGCTCAAATAATTGGAAAAGGCTGTGATCATCATGGTCACCTTTGAGATACTGGCTGCTTACATATTGTTCCATTACCTGTCCAACTTCATAAAAGCAGGAAGCCGTTTGCAGCTGATCCTTGCTTGCAAATGAAATGTAGAGTAGCAGGTTATTTATAAAAATACTAGATTAATAATTTTTTTTAAATATATTTTATTGATTTTCCACAGAGAAGAAGGGAGAGAGATAGAGAGTTAGAAACATCGATGAGAGAGAAACATCGATCAGTTGCCTCCTGCACACTTCCCACTGGGGATGTGCCCGCAACCCAGGTACATGCCCTTGACCGGAATCGAACCTGGGACCTTTCAGTCCACAGGCCGACGCTCTATCCACTGAGCCAAACCGGTTTCGGCCTAAATTAATAATTTGTTGACCTATGATATGAAATAATTGTGTCACATTATAAAAATGCAGAATAGCTAATGATCTGATAAAGCCACCAGTTGCAAGTATTAGCCCTTCTCTTTAGGGGATGCAGTACATAAAATATGTAACATTATATACACAGTACATAAAATATATAACATTAACATATATTACATAATATGTAGCATTAAAATATACATAACATGCATATAGAATATAGACTATAGAATAAAATAGTAATATTTCCATTTATCACAAATCACTTTCCTTGTATTTTTCCTTTATGTTAGTTACATATATCAGCCTATGTTACTTAGATAAAAGATAAGTCCTATGCAATCATTCTAGGTTGACATGCTTGTCATACGGAAATTATGCCGGAGGAAATGCATTGCCACCAATGTAAAGAGAATAGACGTACCCGTGTGAAGACAGGATATAAGACTTGCTAGGCTCCTGCAGACAGGAGGCTCACCTCCCTGGTATTACCTGGCTTTTCTGGGACATCACTCTCCAAAGCAGAGTTTTCTTAGGCGGCACACACTCACAATAGGCTAAATCCTTAGGAAACCTTGACACCTCTGCGGGGAGCTGCACAAAGCTCTTAAGTGTTCATTGCTCTTAAAATATTTGCCAAAAGTCAACACCCAAATTCCAGTTGTCTTGGGCTGCCTTGAGGAGCTGAGGAGGAGAGGCTGTCAAGAAGAGCAGATCCTCTCACGCCGCGGCTCACACACCTCTAGCCTAACTCATGCCTAACACGCCTGGCACACATGAAAACCCCCCCGGCTGCCCTCTGCCCTTCCTCCTTCCCTCTGTAAACTGAACACCCACATGTAGGGACTCAAGTCCAAAGCGGGCAGAATGAAAGAGAAGGTGTGGACACTGTTCTCATCTCCAAGTGCTCATAGAAAATGAAACAAAACAAAAGAACACTCATGAGCTGCATGGTGGTGGGCAAGCGGAACTAAGTGTGAGAGCCCTCTTCCCCTCCCCACATGTGGTCATAGTAAGAGTTTGAAGGTCCTGGGTCTCCGTGGGTTTTCTTCCAGAGGAGACCCTCACCCCGCCCTTGACCCAAACCAGAACACGCTCAGTGGGGAAAAGAAGTTGCTCACAAAGAGTGGGAGATCCAGAGGAAACCACCGCCACCCTCTGTATTTAGAGCTCCCCAAGGCAACAGGGGAGTAAATATTGTCATAGAGAGGCTGTGATTCCTCCTGAGCACACCCGGGCTGGAGCTGCAGGCAGGCCTTAGTCATGCTGCATGACGACGTGGTGAGATAAACAGAGGCTCTGTGTTTAACATTTCCTTCCGTGGGGCCGCTGGGGCCTCTTCGGAGGGCACAACACAACTGGTCTTGCCAGCATTCCTCTTCCCCTATCCCTGCTCTCAGTCGGGGAGAAAGGAGCTGGATACCACTTCCTCTCTTGCCCCTAAATCCCAAGCCCACTGAGGAGTTTAGATGTAGGTGGGGAGTTAATGCACCATGCAAGCTGGGCAGAGCTCCTGGATTGGCTGCAGGACCAACTTCATGAGCAGTACAACCTCAGATGGGCCCCATGCTTAGATGGACCCGCATTTGATTTAATGCTCTACTGTCACGGTCTAAAAATTCTCAACAGTTTTGAACAAGGAATTTCATGTTTTTATTTTGCACTGGGCCTTGCAAATTACGCAGCCAGTCTTATTTGCCATATGGTCCTTGAAGGGATTGGGCCTTTCCCTCCCACTGTCTCCAGAAAGAGCTCCCTCATTTCCAACTTTCATTTTCATGGAAGCATTAAATCACCCAAGACACACTCCCATGCAGACCCTGTGGGAAGTGGGAAATTGTCCTGACTGCCAGCTGTGGGGATAAAGATGAGACAGACACAGGCTCTGGGTGTGCAACCCTCCCCTTCCCCTGCAGTCTCATTCCAACCCAGGAGCTTCCATGCTACTTCCCTGAGAGGTCCCTTCTCTCCATCAATCAGCGAGTACTTACTGCCTCCAGCCATTGACAGCTCTCTGGATGAGAGGTGAGGCAGCAAAGGATGGTGCCTCATGGAATGCAGTGTCCACCAGGGTGGACATCAGTTGGCTAGCAAAGTTGTGGTAAATACTGAGTGCCAACGAGGACTAGTGGTGATAAAGAGATGGGGAAAGGAAGAGCTCAGTATGGGGATGAGCTCAGAACTTTATGGATGAGGCATGCTCTCAACTTATCTCCCATCTCTTTCCATGGACCAACACTTCACTCTAGCCAGCTCTCTCACAAAAGCCTAATAAGGGGGGGTGAGGAGGGTTGGGAGAGGATCTGAATGTCCCCACCCCTCGAAAATGAAACAACTTGTACCGTCATCCCTGTGGGTGAGGATAGATAAAGGGAAGCTTATGATTATTATAAATAATTAACTCAATAGCATCTCATTCAGGAGAGACAATTAATTCTGATGAGACAATGAGAGCCTAGAAGATGGTTGATACTCTGCAGCTGCCACTGGATCACAGAGGTCTGCTTACCACGTCTTTTTAATATATATATATATATATATATACACACACACACATACTAGGGCCCGGTGCACGAAATTCATGCACTGGGTGGGGGGGGGGGGGGGGGAGAGTGTCCCTCAGCCCAGCCTGCCCCCTCTCACATACTGGGAGCCCTCAGGCGTTGACCCCCATCACCTTCCGATCACCTGATCGGCCCCTTGCCCAGGCCTGACGCCTCCGCCAGAGGTGTCAGGCTTGGACAGGGGACCCCCATCTCCCCCCGATCACTGGCTCTGGCCCCCGCCCAGGCCTGAGGCCTCTGGCCCAGGAATCATGCCTGGGCAGGGGACCCCCATCTCCCTCTGATCGCTTGCTCCACCCCCCGCCCAAGCCTGACGCCTCTGACCCAGGCTTCAGGCCTGGGCAAGAGGACCATCATATCCCCCCAATCCCTGGCTCCGCCCCCCACCCAGGCCTGATGCCTCGGCCAGAGGAGTTGACCCTCATCACCCTCCGATCACCAATCACCGGATCGGCCCCTTGACCAGGCCTGAGGCCTCCGGCAGAGGTGTCAGGCCTGGGCAGGGGACCCCCAGCTCCCCGCGGTTCCAGGCTCCGCCCCTGCCCAGGCCTAACGCCTCTGGCCTAGGCGTCCGGCCCGGGCAGCGGGGACCTGCAGTGGCAGCGGGGGGTGCCGCGATCCTGGGCTTCGCTTTAGGCCCAGGCAAGGGACCCCTAGCTCCTGGGACTGCCAGCTTCGACCGTACCCAGCTCCCATCGCTGGCTCCACCCCTACTTCCTGCTATCACTGGCCAGGGCGGCAAAGGCGCCTGATTCTCCGATCATGGCTGGGGGGCAGGGCAAAGGCGGCCCCAGGGCCGCCTTTGCCCTGCCCCCCAGCTCTTAGCTCCCCCCTGGGTTTCAGATCACTGTCAGTGGCAGGGGGCTTCTTCCTGCTTTCCCTTTCACCTCCCTGCATTGTGCCTACATATGCAAATTAGCCGCCATCTTGTTGGCAGTTAACTGCCAATCTTAGTTGGCAGTTAATTTGCATATAGCCCTGATTAGCCAATGAAAACGGTATCGCCGTACGCCAATTACCATTTTTCTCTTTTATTAGTGTAGATATATTATTGATTTCAGAGAAGAAGGGAGAGGGAGACAGCTCCTCCTGCACACCCCACACTGGGGATCGAGCCCATAACCCGGGCATGTGCCCTGACTGGGAATGGAACCATGACCTCCTGGTTCACAGGTTGACGCTCAACCACTGAGTCAAGCTTGGGGGGCAATGCTCCTGTCTTTATACCAGCAACACAAATTCTCTGTACCATTCAATTTAAGAGAGAATTAATTTATTTGGATAATGGTAAAAACATGATGCTCTGGAACTTTCTGTATGAATGTGAATCTTCCCTTTATTTTTCTTTGAACTAATTGCTTTCCAACAACACAAACATTTCTAGAGCAGTCATTATATGCCAGACACTGCGCAAAGGCCTTAATACACATATCACTTGTAGACCTCACATCTGTGGTAAGTAGATACTATTTATCAAGGACTGAATGTTTGTCTCCCTCACCCTCCTGCCAAATGTTCATGTTGAAATCCTAACCTCCAAGGTGATGGCATTTGGAGGTGGGGCCTTGGGGAGGTGATTACATCATGAGGGTAAAGCCCTTGTGATGGAGTCTAGTGTCCTTATAAAAGAGTCCCCAGAGGGTGCTCTCACCCTTCTCTGTCATGTGAGGGTGTAGTGAAACAATGGCTTTGAACCAGGAAGCAGGCTCTCACCAGACACCAAATCTGCTGGGGACCTGATCTTGGACTTCTTAGCCTCCAGAACTGTGAGATATAAATCCTGGTTGTGTAGGCCACCCAGTCTGTGATATTTTTGTTGCAGCAGCCTGCACTAAGACACGACTATTATTTTACATTTATAAACGAGGAAGCTGAGGCATGATTGGTTCACTAGAGAAATGAGAGGCAGTTGGAAATTCAGGACCAGTCTATGCTCTGGACCTTTGACCCCCTCTGCGAACCTCTTCCTGAGAGTTGGGAGAAAGGTGATGTTGTCTTCAGGATCTTGAACCCACCCAGAAAATGTCCATCTCTTCTGATGTCAGTTAAATCAAATATGGGACTTGACGATTCTACCAAATGTTAGGCATTTCTAAGACGTATCTTAGAAGATGCTAGGAAGCATTTGCAAATTTCCGTGAACTGTGTTGCCTGTAGTTGCAGATCAGTCTTTTACTTGTTCCATGTAGAAGGTCCCCTGGTAAGGCTTGCCAGCTCAGGACCTTTCTCCTCTTGGTTATTATAGCCTCTTATTGTCCCAGAGTTTCCTCAACTAGTGATCTTACCTGATGGGCGGGTAGAAACAGCAGTAGAACAGTCAGTGTGATTTACTCTTCTGGATTCCCTGGGCCAATGTCATGATAGGGCAGACACCACTCATCAGCATTTATCTTAATATACAGGCAGTCCTCACTTTGTATGGTAGTGCAGGACTATAAATATGATCATGACTGCTGAAACCCTGCCAAGCGAGCTTAGTAATTATGGAGGGAAATTATAATTGTTCTCTGATCTTTAAAAATTGTTTATCAAAACATTAAGAACTCTCTTACAGTCTGTTATAACTTTATTAAAATGGAAAAATAATGAAGTCAATATTTACTTAATAGATTGTGATTTAAAACATTAGGAACACTGAGAATCCACGTATTTTGTTTCTTTGTAAAAAATATCTGTCAAGAGAAGTTTGAATAGTTCTCACCTTCTTCTCATAAAACATATGATACAGAGAAAGCATCTTTTCTACCTTTGACATATTGCCATATCCTTTTTAAGTTTGGGTCGGCTTCCAACCCTTTGTCATTTGCACTTTCAACTCTCAAGTGCCTTACAGGTGAAGATTTTGCTGGCATCACTTCCTCTGGGACCTCTCTATCCTCTTGGTCACAACCAGTCTCCCCATATATGTCACCAAGCTTGCCCTCACGAAGACCTCTATAAGAGTGGCATTGTCACTGTTGCCATGGCCAGCTATTTCTTTTCCAACTCCGTTTATGTTGGATTTGAATTTTGCCTCCAGCATCACCATTTTTGTTTCTTTGCTGCCCTTTCATCTTGCTTGGCCAAATCCCTCTTTATGATTCGCACATGGGTTTATCGCTGGGAGACAAGGAAACAGCTACACGCTTTGCTGTCTGGGGGTGAACTGAGTAACACAGACTTTGAAAAAAGTGAGATAATCGGTCACTGATCCGGACGTGCCTCTGTCGTTTACATAGAGATTGGGGATTGGCAATCTAGCAGAGAGGCTTGTGCTTTACACAACTACTCCGTTAATACACATAGTGACTGAAATTCCAACCATGTAGTTGGGGACTAGTATCATTGAACTAAACTGTGACAACTGAAATTCATGCTTATTTGTACTCTGCAAAGTGAGGACTGCCTGTGCATTATGTCATTTCACTTTCATGGTGGTTTTATGAAGGATGAAGATGCTGCTGTTATTGTACCCACTGATAGATGAAGAGGCTTAGGGAGGCCAGTTAACTTACACCCATGGGCACACGGCAAGGCAGCGATGGAGCAGGAATTAGGAGGCCTGCACCCCTCACCACCGCTCCCCAGGGCCTTGATTTGGAAGGAGGTAGGTAGCCATGCCTTCCCCTGGAGGGCACCTCATCACACTTCTTATGTTCGGGCTACACGGGATCTGTGACCTGGATCTCACTTAAACTGCCCCAGTGACACCCACACTGCTGGCAGAGGGCTCGGCTTATCACTCAGCGAGGCAGGTAAGATCAGGATTTTGAAATAAGGAGAAATGGAGTCGCAGAGAAACGGAGAGCCTGGTCCATGCTGCACAGCTGGTCAGGGCATCTTTGGCAGGGCCACACCATCTGGTGGATACAGCCAGACCCCAAACGGAGGCTGGCCCTGAAACTGGGGTGACTGGGGGCTGAGAAGATGGCCACTCCTCTGCCCCCATCCTACACTGGCCACACTGTTGGGGGACCCCCTCACCCCATCCCAAAAGCAGAAAAGCTAGCTCTTACTCATGTGGCCCAGCCCAGATAGGAAGGATGTTTCTCATTAATGGGATCAGAAAAGCCATCTCTGTAAGAAGGAAAGAAAACATGGCTTTCTTTGCCAGGGTCACCCCCCTAGAAAGCACTCTAGAAAGCATACAAAATCGTTAAATTATCCAAACATTAATTAGATTGTTAACTAAGACCGATGTTAATCCTCAAAGCATATGGGGCAGGCCCTTTGATGGGCCTGGCCTAATGGCTCTAGGGGCTGGCTGGCACTGCCTGTCAGAAAGTTGCAGTCTTGGAATGAACAGCTGAAAAGAAAAAGTAGGTGACTGTATAGAGACTCCATCTGCCCCAGAAGAGTCAGACTTGGCAAGGCAGGCTGGGGGCTCCTCTGACCACGCCAGACACAGTAGAGGCCTTCTCACCTCCTGTCACCCTACCCCTGGGGTCTGTAGCTTCCATCCTGACTCAACTGTACTCTATGATTTCAACTCACAGATTCATATGTTTGAGTCTGATCCTTTCAAATATGTTGTAAGCACCTTGAAGGCAGGGACCAGCTGTTACATGCTCTACTCTCAATAGTACAGACTTTGAAATTTGAATTAAAAGAAAATACTTTATTTCCATTTTCTTCTCTTTCTGTTCCCTTTCCACCCCAGTGAATGTAAAAGGGAATGTGACCTAAAAATCAGCCTCAGCTGCCGGTCCATATCCCAGGACAGTATTCCCAGATTGGCCCCAGAATCAAATGCATGGCCTGCTGCAGAGAATTTCTGAATTGCAAATATGGATGAGAAAAGCCTATAAGTCAGGCTCTGCAGCTGTGACTCAAGTGAGACCAAGGAAAATTAACCTTTCTTTCTGCTTTCCCACTCCCAAAATTTCTTCTTTTATTTCTTAGATCAAAACGCCAGAAATTGTTTGGACCTGTTGGAATAGAACTGGCGAAATAAAAACTTCAAAAACCCTATACTGGCCAATTTGAATTAACTAATTTAAAATTTTATTTCTGGGATGTCTTATTAAGCATCAGATATTGTGATGGGAGTTTTCTTCAGTCTAAAGAGTAATCCCCAGCCTGTAAATGAGGAAACGAGTGCAGAGAGGCTATGTCATTTCTCCACCAAGTGCAAGAAGGGGGATTTGAATCAGTCCTGATTCACCCCAAGGTCTATCAACTGTTAACCTTACAATTCTCTTTTTAACCTCCTGGCCCGGCATGCATGCTGTCCTCATGATAGAGAAGCCCTTTTCTTCTCCTCCACACTGTAATTCCTACTCCTCCTCAGACTCAATTCAAACTCCCCCTACCCCATTCTGATTCACCCCCCTCATCTCACTTCCCAGGGTTCCCTCTGCTTAATTCTGCAACAGCACTTAGAACATGGGCTTCCAATGGTTCAGAGGCACCCATCTTCACACAGAAGATGACCTCAGAAAATAAATGCCTTTCAGCTAGTCCAATTTCGGTGTTCCCTCCACTGCAGGTGTCCCTATCTGAATGACAGGTGTTATTCACTCTCTCAGACTGAATGTCACACGTCAGTGATGCCCAGAAGGCCAGGCCTCCACTAGACTAAACTTCTGGAATCCCCATCCGTGCAGTTGCTCCCAACTCAGAATTCCCAGTGGCAGGGCCCTCAGAGGGCCCTCATCCTCACGGCCTCTAATGCACTGGCCCGGCTGTTCTGTAAACCATTGAAGCATCTTCAGCTCATTCTAAACCGGAAGGACTAGATGTGTATCGGGAGAAACCAAAACACTGTTTGATTAATCGCCACCTTGCGAGCTGGAGAGTGATGGCTGGGCATGAAATGTGGTTGTTATCTAAATGGAGTGCCGGCCTGTCCCCGGGATCCCGAACAAATGGACTCCCCTCTATTTATAAACAACCCTGAGGGATGAGCAGCTCGGTTTACGTTGGAAAGGGACCATCATTCATTTTTATCCATCGTACCTGCTTTTAGTGATATTACACACACACCCTCCGTGGGCCCGAATCTCAACAACCCAAGAGGTTTATGTGCTTTTAACACCAATTTTGAGGGTCTCTGTGTACATTTCATCATGGGGGCGGGGGGTAACAGTGGGCCTGGGACGCAGTGTGTGAGCTGCCTTCTTTTTCAGGGCTTCACGCAGGGTTCATGATGAGGGTGAAACTGGGTAAACTACTGTTGGCCCCAAGGGCATATTTGTGAACTGCAGGTGAGAAGGCATGAGCCACTTAGACAACCAGGGTTCCCCTGGCAAGAAAGGGGGTGGAGTGAGCCAGGGAAGAAAGATGTGCAGGTAAGCCTAGCGCAGCGCTGGCCCCAAGCAGGCATTTGGCACTTAGCGTTCACTCACTGGAGAGGAGGAGAGGGGGAGGAGGGCTCAATGGGCACATTCCCCACTTTGTGGATACAAACTATTTCCTGTTAGATAGAATAGCACTTCTACTTTTTCAAGATTTTTCTGGGGTATTTGTTCTTACTTTTAAAATAGCCCCAATAGGAGGGCAAGGAATCCTATTCTTCTCACTTCATAGGTGAGGAATCTGAAGTCCAGGGCAGTGAGGTGGCTTGCTCAAGGTCAAGTGTTGATGGTCAGGTCAGGGCCAAGTCCCCGTTTTCAGATTCCCAGGTCAGAATCATCTTGCTGGATCCTCAGCATGTCCCGGTTGAACACCGGGCTCCACTGATAATGCTGGAGTCTCATCAGGGGGGCAGGGGACGGTTTCAGGAAACAGTCAGCGACCAGGTAGAAGTGCTGCCTCCGCAGGAGCCATAGACACTGGGAGGGAAAAAGAGAGGCCGAGTCAGGGCGCCCCTGAGGGTGTGGGGCGCATCCTTACAACAGCTCTGCCCCAAGGTAAGATAACATGAGCCACGTGGTCATGTTTCTAGTAGCCATACTACAAAAAGCAGAAGCAAGTGAAATTAATTTTAATCATATATTTAACACAATCTTTAAAATATTGTCAATATTTTACAAATTGATATACGTATTTATAAATGAGGTACTATCAGTTCTTTTGTTTTGCATCAAAGTTTTGAGATGTGTATTTTATTTTCTCTTTTAACAGCTTTATTGAGGAAAAATTATACACAAAAAAATTGCACATACTTCATGTTTGCAATTTGATGTTTGGTTGTATGCACATGCTTGCGAAACCATTACCACCTGTGTGTATTTTAAATCTCGATTCAAATCCTAAGTCTTCAGCGGAAATATCTACCCATATTTAGATTTCTTAAACTATCCAGTTGAAAAGTAGTAGATTCACATGCACAGGCTGTTGCCAACAGACTGAAAAAGTTTTCTAATAATTTACGTATTAGTTTTTAAATTTAAACGAACCAAAAATAAATGTATTTAAAACTCAGTTCTTCAGCCATAGACACATTTCAAGTGCTCAGTAGCCACACATGGCTTGTGGCTACCATATTGGGCAGTCACAGTTTCAGAAGCTTGGCTTTCTAGAGAATCTGGGGCTCTGGGAAAGGGGCCAGGCTTTCTCTTTCCCATCATGCACTGGACTGGCATCTTCTTTTTCTTTTAAGTCTTGTCAAAACAAGGCCACCAAAAATTAGGTTGATTACCCAAAAAAAATGGGGGAAAGAGAGGATCTGGCACCTTCTTTTCACTTGTTATCCCTTTCAGTGTGACTGCCTACAGAAAGGACACGGCTTTGGTCTATGACGTATCCATTCTTGCATAGAAGACATCAGGAGAAGGTAGGCATGGATTTGGCATTCTACATTCTGTCTCCTCTGCTCCATGGAAGCTGGTGAGTGTGATGTCATAGCACACAGTCCCTTGCAGACCCACAGGGGATAATGATCCTTCCCCATGGCCGTCGACATACCCCCAACACACACACCACACAATCCCACATACCACACACAGACACACACACAATACACACACCACACTACATTCCACACATCATAACAGACTTAAAAAGTGTTGTAATAACTTAAGTATTACACCACACACACACACACACACACACACACACACACACAAACACACACACAAACACACACACAATCCAAACACAGACACACACACAATCCAAACACAGACACACAGACACAAAATCTGCTCTTCCGAGGTCTGTGACATTGAGTAAGGAGCAGGAGCTGTTCATTCTACATTGTTCACCCTCAAAAATTAATTTTTGAATGGTAGGACTTAAGCACTGAACAAGAAGTTAGGAGGCCTATGCTCTATTCCGGGTTCTGCTGCCACTGACCTGGACCAAGCCAATTTAGTTTTCTATAAAATGAGAGGCTATCAGGGGTGGGCAAACTTTTTGACTCGAGGGCCACAATGGGTTCTTAAACTGGACCGGAGGGCTGGAACAAAAGCATGGATGGAGTGTTTGTGTGAACTAATATAAATTCAAAGTAAACATCATTACATAAAAGGGTACAGTCTTTTTTTTTTTTTAAATCATTTCAAACGGGCCGGATCCGGCCCGCGGGCTGTAGTTTGCCCACGGTTGGGCTAGGTCCTTTCAAACTTGGGCTATTGTAGTCCAGGGGTTGATAAACTTCTGCTCACCAACCCCTGGACTACAATATCCAAGTTTGGGTCAAGTCTGGCCACACCCATTCATTTACATATTTTCTGTGGCTGCTTTCACCTACAACCACAGAATTGAAGACTTGGGCCAGAGACGATATGGCCCACAAAGCTGAAAATAATTTACTTTCAAGCCTTTTATGGAAAATATTTGCTGACTCTGTTCTCATCTATGGTTCCTGCTCATTTTAATCCTCTCTACACATTGGTGTTGCCCCATATTCACTCAACACATATTCATTAGTCACCATTATTGTGCAGGAATTATGAAAATTGCTGAAATATAATGGTGACCAATATAGACAGCATTGTCCTCAAGGACTTTAACATTCTTTTTAAAATATATATATTTTCATTGATTTCAGAGAGGAGGGAGAAGGAGAGAGAGATAGAAACATCAATGATGAGAGAGAATCATTGATCAGCTGCCTCCTGCATGCCCCCTACTAGGGATTGAGACCGCAACCCAGGCATGTGCCCTTGACCAGAATCGAACCCAGGACCCTGGCTGGCCACAGGCCAACACTCTCTCCACTGAGCCAAACTGGCTAGGGCAAGGACTTTGACATTCTTGCTGAGTGTGAGTTTGGTAGAGACTGCTGTTGCCGTCCAATAGCCATCTCCAGTTCTTCCATACTGTGATGGTTAATGTTTTGTGTCAGCTTGGCTGGGCTGCACAGTGCTCAGATATTTTATTTTTTAATGTTTTTGTTGATTTTTAGAGAGAGAGGGAGAGAGAGAGAGAGAAAGAGAAACACCAATGTGAGGGCAGAACATCAATCGGCTGCCTCCTGCACACCCCTGACTTGAGAATCAAACCAGCAACCTTTTGGTGTGTGGGACAACACAACCAACCGAGCCACACCAGCCTCTTTAAAAAAACATTTCCAGATATTTTTATCAAACATTATTATGGCTGGTTCTGAGATAACCTCTGGATGAGACTAACATTTAAATCAGTGGGCTCTGAGTAAGGCAGATTGCCGTCCATAATGTGGGTGGGCCTCATGCAATCAGTTGAAGGCCTGAATAGAACAAAAAGACTGGCAGCAAGAAAGAATTCTCTAGCCTGCTGGCCTTCAGCCTGGCATTGCAGCATTGGCCCTCCAGCCTGCCAGCCGGCCATGCAGAATTTGGATTGCCTGCCTCCATATTGGGTAAGCCAATTCCTTTCAACAAATTTCCTATCTCTCTTATTTCCTATATCTATTGTTTTTCTGGAGAACCCTGACCAATATACATAGAAACAGAAATTTTGCTGGCAAATGGCCATCTGGAATAAAGACTACATTTCCCAGCCTCTCTTATAGCTACAGGTGGCCATGTGACCGATGGGATGTAAACAGAAGTTCATGTGGTAGATTCTGAAGACCTTCCTTAAAAAGATAATCAGCATGTGCTCTTCGCTACCTCTTTTCCTTTTCCACCTTCCTGCTGCTTGTCACAGAAACATGATAGAGGGACCTCCATCCCAGGCACAGAAGGAAAACTAACCTTTGAAGTGGGGGCCACCAAAAATGGGGAGAACTCAGAATAATCTGGGCTCCTAAGGGTTTGGTGAAGTAAAACCACTATGTTGTTCTGAGCTTTTGCTTGAGAAAGAAATGAACTTGTTTATCTAATCCACTGCTATTTTGGATGTCTGTTCCCAGTAGCCCTGCCTTATCCTAAATGACATACTCAACCTTTCCTGTAGCCCTTCTATGTCCCTCTATGTATCTGAGAGGAACTGCCACTGAGTCCAGAGTATGCTGAATGCAGTGTGAAGGTCATGGTTGTAATTACAAATCCCAAAGGATGGGCTGGCACAAAGTAGGTTTGTCTGCCCATAAAGTTCAAGTGGGGGATTATAGCTTAAACATTACCTTTCTATCTCCCTTGATAGATAAAATTTTGTTTAAAAACACAATCACCTTTTTAAAATTCGAATAGTCAATTGAATAGATTTTCTTGGTTATTGATGGAATGTGCGGGCTGTTTCCTAACATGATGCTAAAGAGTTGAAGTGAGTTTTCTCTTCTTTAACAGGCGCCTTGGATATTACTAGGTGCAAATATACCTGTGTGTCTTAGACTATCTCACAGTCACATGGAATTCATGACTAAGTTTTTTCTTTCCATGAAAATGTTTTTAAGATGTAAAACAAATGTTAGCTAAACTGATGAAACTCTTTGTGTTGCCCTGGCCACAGCCTTACCAAGCAGTGCTGTGCAGAATGACTGCTGTATTCAGGACAGTCATTGGCTGCTTTGTCCATGCCCCAACTCAGAACCTCTGTTCCTACGTGACACGTTGTTCACCCTTCAGCTGACTGTACTCTGGGGGCCCAACATAACAGCAGCCAAGCCACAGGCCGGCCGAACACTAGGCCCCGCTCCCTCCACCCCCAGAAAAGATCAAGGCCAGTTGGGCCAGTTATATTTCACTTAACACGGGGAACAGCCAGTTAGCATTGGGGATCGATGCCAAAAGCTGTATTGAGTTGCCCCAGGCAAGACCATCATGATGGGCCATATGCAAGGTGAAGTAACAGAAACTATGAGAGAGGAGTTACCTTCCATTGAAGGTAACTTTAAAAGATAAAAACCTTAAGAGGTGAGGACCATACTTTGAATATCTCAGTTTCTCCCAACTTCCTTTGGCTGAAAAAAAAACAAAACAAAACCTTTTTGGTGGGTGAGAGATAAACACAGCGAAGCCTCTTCGGACTCCTCCTTGACAACTCCCTGCTGCCAGAGGCTGTCGGGACTGCAAGACCCATAACTGTAGGTCTGTGTGTAGAAGCTAGTGTTCGGGGTCTTTCCTTGAAACCCAACCCCCAGCCAGGTAGCCAGATAGCATGAGCTCATTCTGCCCTAACTGGGACAATGAGAAAATGGTCTGTGAATTTCTCTTCCACTCTGTCAAAATAAGAATAGAAAAACTAACCTCTGTAAAAGTGTTTTCTTTCAGCTTTTATTTGCACACATTCTGTATAATTATGGTCAGCAAGAGGGCATTTTCCATAGCCACATGGGCAGTATTTTCTACACAAAGCTTTATGCTGGCGGGCAGCCTGCCCTTGAGCAATTTACGTGTGTGGTGGATAGAAAATCATTGAACCTGTGGCCAGTTAGACCCCAGCAACATGTTCTCATTTGGACCTCCCCTGTAACAGGGCAAATTATTTTAATTTCCCTCCATCCCTTGTCCCTCTTCCCTAGGTAAAGTAATTCAAGTTGGTGCAACCAACTTTACATAACCAAGTCTATGGTATGCCTTCCACCTAAATACTGATGTTCATATTTTAATATGCTTCTTTCTAGCTTTCAAGATCTTAGAAGTTTCTTATCCAGCTTTATTCCTCCTGACTCCATCTTATTTCCTCTCTATTCAGTTAAGCCTTTTATTTCACTGGCCCTCACACACCAAGCCCATATCCTCCTTCTGGCCATTTCTCATGCTATGTCCTACCATCCCAATCCTGAATGCCTGCCTCCTTCCTCCAGCTTCTCTGAATCCTGCCTACTACTCAACACTCAGCTCCGGCCCCCTCACTGGCTGCTGAAGTCATCCTGATTCCTCCTTCCTTCCATTTATAGGCTGGTTTCTACATACCTATTGTGTATCACTAGACAAGTTAATCAAATATTGACATTGGTTTGTGCATAGAGCCATAGCATAAATCAAATAATTCATTTAGCAAGTATTTACTGAGCACTTACCTTATGTTCAGCTCTGTGGAGAACATTCTATTTCAGAAAAAGTATGGGGATTTATGGTGAATTAGACCTGTTTCTGTCCTTGAGGGATTAGCAGAGGTGTTTGGGGGTGGGGAGTGGGGAAGCTACACACATGAAAGAACAATTCCAGAGCTGAAGCCCAAAGTATGATGGTTCTTAAGGCAATGTGAGGTAAACAAGAAGGGGAGGAGGAGCTGACACCATCCACTAGAGTGAGGCAGGGGTTGGGAGGCAATTCCAGCTGACAGCAGAGTCAACTTTCTACTGTTCATTGGATGGATGGATGGATGGATGGATGGATGGATGGATGGATGGATGGATAGATGGAAGGATGGAGGGATAGATGAGTGGATGGATGGATGGATGGATAGATGGATGGAAGGATGGAGGGATAGATGAGTGGATGGATGGATGGATGGATGGATGGATGGATGGATGGATGGATAGATAGATGAATGGATGGATGGTTAGATAGATGGATGGAAGCAAGTATAGATGAACCAAAAGATAGATGGTCCAAAAGGCATCCATCCATCCATTCAAGAAATATTTATTGAACATTTACTATGTGCCAGTTATAGGAGATCCTTAGATAGATAAGATAGTCTTCGATTAGATTGTAGTCTAGTCTGGTGGCATGGCAATGCAGTGATAAGTCAAGCAACAGTGACTTTAAAAGTTTAAAGGAATTAACAAGAGCTATCATTTTAAGTATCTCTATGTTAAGTGTTTTTTCAAACATTATTGTTACAGTTCCCACTCTGCTGCAGCAAACTCACAGGGGCACTGTGAGTTGTTTTAAATTTTAAGGGGAAAAAGAATGATACTCAACATCTGTTAGACACTGTGCAAACCACTAGCTCAAGGTAGTTCACAGTTTCAACATGTGATCACCCTACATTCCTTTTGATGATGTCATATTTGTGGAGCTGGGTCTTTGGTAGTGGCTGCAATAAATAAACAAGAACCATATGAAAATCAACATGGAACAGGAGATGAGGGCATCAGAGTCCAATCAGACTGCCAGGTTTGAGAAGTTGTCCAATGCCCAAGAGATGCATACATCTTATTAATAAGTAATGGTTGTTAACTTAAGGCTGAAGTAGAATTACTACTTTTTCTTTCAAAGTATATGTATTATTTTGTCAGAACCTAAATGCTTAAATTATTTGTTCCCAACTTCTTAATAAATGGGACCCCTACATGTTTCTTAAGGCCTAGAGACACTGTGGGAAAGTGACTGAGGTACTAAGGACACCATACACTGAGAGAGTTTGAGAACCTCTGCGTCATTGCCAATCCTCCCAGTTTACTAATTTACCAAACATCGCACAGGTAGCAAGATCCAGAGTCAGGATTTAAACCCAGATCTCTTCTAGTGGGTCTCTAAAACCACATCACTTGCGCTTAAAACAGTGATGGGTTTGTCAGGAGATGGACAGGTAGGGGGCCTGGTGGGGCAGAATCTGGGGAAGGGCAGTGGGACCGAGAGGACTAGCCCAGAGCCTTGAGAGCGCACTGCATCGTCACTCTGCCCTGCCACCCTTTTCTGGGCTGAGTTTCCAGGGCCCTGGTCTGGTGGGAGGAAGAAGAAACAACCCCTAAGACGAATACAGCAATAAACCCTCTGCTTTTCTCAGTGTGGTCACAAGATGGGGAGAGGGTAGGGTGTGGAGATTACGGTGCAGTGTGAGAAATGGGGGCTGAGTCACAGACCTTTTGGGGGTCAAATAACTTTTTTTGCAGCCTGCTGATTGTTGAAAACATTAGTCGCTGCTGTCATAGTAATACCCTCAAATGGGCAGAGTCTTGCCAAGATTGTGAGGAGAGTAGAGGCAAATTACCTCGAAAGAGAAACTCTCTGGAATTGGGAAAATTTAGGTCAACATCATTTGAACCTTGACCTCCTGCTCTTTTGTCCCCAGACAGACATTTCCTTGACCTCCAGAAATTCCTCTGCCTGGAAGGAAGACTCCTCTCCCCTCCCTCCAGAGGCCTCCAAAGTGGGTGGAAACAGATTCAGGGCAAGGCCTCCCGGGAAGCACACAGGGCCTTGGGAGTGTGGAGAGTTGGAGAGGCTTCTCTGCGAAGATCTTCAAAGGCAAAGCCCAAGGCACTGAGACCCCAGGAGGGCGGGCTCCAAAGAGGAGTGCTGGAGGGAGAGCCTGCTGCCACCGCCCCGGGGCCTGGACAGGGACCCCCTACTGCGGCAGTGAGCCTGCTTGTAGGAGCCCGAGAAGGCTAATTCAATTACCCTTATCAGAATGCCTCTGAACTTAACAAAGCAGATAATCAGTTCCAGAGACAGATACTGTGTGGGGGGCCAAAATTATTTTGCTTCCCAAAATTGAGGCTGAAATTGGAGATGTTTGGGTAATGGAAAACATAATCCCTCCCTGGGTCCAACCCCCCTCCCAGCACCCACACCTGACACACCCCTACCATTTGAGCCAAGAAGACTGGGATTCAACATCCACACCCATCTTCTTAACACACCTGGCCGTGAACTTGACCTCTTCCTCCCACCCTCTTTAGGAATCATAGTCAGAAAGAAGCTGTGTAGAGAGGCTGGGAGCAGGAGAAAGGGATTAACAGTTATTGAGCCCCTTATGTGTCAGGTTCATTATACACATGATCTAATTTAAACCACCCAACGTGCCTTTTGGTGGGGGGTGAGGAGTGACGGCGGGGCGGGGGGGGGGGGGGGCGGGGGGGCGGAGAATGAGGAGAGGATTAGTACTACCACATTCCTGAAGGCAATGGAGATTTGGAAAAGTTAAATCAGTGCTTGAGGACCCATCCCTATAAGCAGTACAGGTTAGATTCAAACACAGGTATCAGACTCTGGAACTCATTACGGCAACAGGGCCTCTCTGCTCAGCATTAGAAAGCAAATGGAAACTCACTTAGTCAAGGACTCATAGTAACCTTTCACGGTAGGGTTGTCTCATTTGTGGGTGAAGAAATAGACTCAGAGAGGCTAAGTAACTTTCCCAAGGTCACACAACTGGTGACTTTCTCAGTTGGGATTTGAGGCCAATGAGATTGGAGTTCAAACCAGGGCTCTCAGTATTACCTCACAGCTGCAACCCAACGTGTTTTCTAGAGACTTCCCCTCGTCCTAGGGAGCCTATGTTCTCGTTTCCCATTGAGTGTAGCTCAGGACTGAGCCCGCCATCATGGGTGAATAGTGGGTGCTGGGCAGCCAGGATTGCTGCTGAATGTTCAGTGCTTTCCATTGCCAAAGGCAAGCTCTCAGTGCCTATTTGCTCAGAATATAGAGCATACCAAGTTAACACTCTGAAGAACCTCTCATATCCATGGCTCACATCTATTTACTTATTTAAACCCACTGTTTTTATTAGGTAACATTTGACATGTACAGAATAATACCTATGTAAATTGTAATCATAACGTGTGAGCCCACCATTCCACCTGACAACTAGACCGTTACAATAGATGCTCCTCCCATTCTTTTCTCCTGCCTTCCCCACAGAAACAACCACTATCCTGAATTTTGTGTTTATCATTCCTTTGCTTATTTTTATAGCTTTGCCAAGTATGTTTGCATGATAGACTGCATTATTGTTCTGAGTCTTTAGACATATGGCCCTTTGACATGTGACTTTGCAGTGCCTCCCATTAGAGGTGGAATAAATGTCCCTGCCCAGTGAGGTTAGATTGGCTTGGGCCAGTGGAATGCTGTAGGCACTGATGGATGCCAATTTTGAACTTAGATCTTCAGTGGCATCACTTGTCTCCACCTTCTCTTCTTAGATTCCTGCCTCTGTCCCAAGAAAAACGTGCCCCTGGTCCCACCCGCTGATTCAAGGAGGAATAACACTGTGTGGAGCAGACCTGGACCCAAACTGAAGTTGGAATCAAATCCAACGAAGCCCAGGCTAGATCAGCCATTCCCAGCCAATCCACAGACACTGAAGTGAGAAAACATGGAGGTTAGTAAGCCACTGAATTTTGGAGTAGTTTCTTATATGGCATTATTGTGACAATAGCTGATCATATATAGTGTATCGCTCAATAACCTCTTTGTTTTCTGAGTTCTGAAAAATGACCATTGATATCACATATTGTCTACTTCTTACTTTTCTTCCCCACTCAACATTGTGTTTCTGAGCTTTATCTGATGGAATATAACATAGCAAATGAACTACAGCCAAAGCCCCTTCGTTTAGAGATGAGGAAAGGCGAGAGATCCACGGAGCTCTCGAATGGCTGGATTGTCAGGGGAGCCCCAGTCTCATTCTTTCAGCAAATATTTATTGAACACAAGCAGAGCCCTTCCTCGGTGCTGGGGCTGTGAGGTGAACTGGGCACGAAGATTCCTGCCCTGGAGGGCCTTATGTTACAGGGGCCACTTCATGGAGAGAGGGCAGCGGACATCTGCGCCTCCTGTCATATCACTGCCAGCGTTTCCTCATTGCCTCTGCCCTGCCAGCTCTTTCCCCTCATTCCATTCACCAACTCCTGTCCCTGGAGGCAGATCGTGTAATTAAGGCAGCATGTGAGGAGGGCAGGCGGAAACCATGGAGTGGATAACTCTCCTCGGGAGAACAGCCGGCAGGCAGAGTTCCAGGGGAAAAGGCCAAAGTAACTGGGAAACTCGGGCCCAAGGATTGGGAGTCCGGTTTGCGGTTCTGCAGGTGCCATGTGTCCACAGGGAGCAGGCAGTTGTCTGGCCAGAGTGGACAGCAGTGAGCTCAGAAGCCCCGTGGACTTGGCTCCTGGTATGACCACAGCCATCAGCAGAATGTGTTTGGGAGACAAGGAAAGAATGAGAAATGTTCTTCACCCCTGAGGACTTCGCAGCCAAATGAGAGAAGCAGGATATACACACACACACAAAGGCCAGGCCTCAAACCCCTTCAACAAACACCAAACATCACAGATAGAACCAGAGCGAGCAGGTACACCTGAGCTGACGTGGACGTGCAGATGCCAGAAGTGGCTGAAACGACCGGGACCTGCTGACTATCCATAGAGAGGTGTCCTTTGTTTCCCCACAACATTTGGGTGGGTCCCACGAGAGCTGCCTTTTATTCCAGACTTTGGAAAAGCACAGCGAGAATCACTTCACAATAAAACTAGACCGAACACAACCACATACTCGCTCAATGATTCAGAAAGCATTCCAGGGTGTTGCAGGGCCTCAGGGACATCATTAGGAAAATCAGTTACCATACAGGATTGGAAGAAACTGCATCCTGGTGATATGAGGTTTCATGGTGATTGGGTCCCGGATAAGGAAGTTATTTTCAGTAATGAAAGCTTAGCAATTCCTGCCAGGTAGGGAAATGGCAAAACCAAGGAGAGCGCTTGGCTGCTCCCAGCTCCAGTGCTCGGTCTGGAAGGGGAGGGGCAGCCACAGCGAGGGGGTGATCACTCCTTGAGCTGAGGGGTGTGTAGACAGGAAAGATCTAAGATCAGAATAGAACGGCTGTTGCTTGGGGAGGGGAGCACTGAGGGATGTTTTATCTGTCTGTCTACCTGATTCCTGTCTGAAAATCCCAGCTGCTGTGTTTGTTATTGTTGTTGTGTTTACTCCAAAGTTAATGTTTTCAGAGACAGCGATTTCTGAGCCTGCGTTTATATGGTAGGGACTTCCCCAGGGAAGGGAAGCAATGACTGGCCTTCAGTGATGGGGTAAGGAGCCAGGAGATCAGTGACCCAGATCTTACGCACAGTGGATGCCAAGTCAGAGGGTAACAGAGTGAATTGGAAAGAGCTGGAAGTCCTGAGGTCAAGTCCCACTGCCTAAAGGTGCAGTCTTGGCAGTGCCAGATTCCTCACCTCCTTGGTTGTCCCATCTGTAAACAGGGGCTGAGAGGACAGTGGCTTCTGACTATGGACAATTTCCACCTTCAAGAGCCTATGTAAAACCAAACACTTCTTAGAGAGATAGCAAGAAGAAAGGGAAAAAAGGACCAAATTTATTGGGGCCATAGTTGAGAAAATACCAAGTGGGTCTTAGCCTCTGTGGTATATATTTTCTTTTTCCTTTGTATCCATTGCTATTTTACATATGTATTAATTTTATTTCCCCAATCAGAGTACATGTTTCCTAGGAGCAAGAAAAAGTGTCACAGAACTCATTGAATTTCAGAACAAATTGTATTATGAAAAAATATTACAAAATTAGAAATTATTTTAACCTCCATTTATTACATTAGAAAAAATATCTGTCTGTTGATGATATAGCATTATAAATGATACCATTCCTTTCTCACGTCAACATTGTCATAGTGTTTCTGTGCCCATTTTACAGATGAGGAAACTGAGGTAAAGAGAGGTTAGAAGATTTGCTGAAGTTACATAAATAGTAAACAGTAAAACTGGTACTTGCATCAAAGTCCTCAAACTTAAACTTCTAGACTCTTTAGGAGTCACATGGATCGTTTTTGTATCTCATGTGGAGCTCAACACAATGCACATACGTAAGAGGTGATCAATCAGTAATTGTGGGCTAATGAATACCACAATTCATTTAATACCAATTCATTTAATATCAATTCAATACCAACAAATGCCATGAATACCTCATGGCATTTGTTCATGTGAAATTACTGGGTCACATGTCTAATTTTTTGAGGAACTGTCACACTGTTTCTACCAATTACAAATTGCCCAGCTTAAAGGCTGGGGCCGGATCAAATGGCCTGGCATGATTTTTTTCTCACCCAGAAATACCCTTGGGCCCTGAGTGCCCCAGGCTGTAGGAGCCAAGGCTCTGGAGGGACCGCCTGGACCTGTTGGCACGTATCCCAGTCATGTGGCTGGCCAGGCGCCTGCGGTTCCCCTTTCTCATATGAGCAGCCGGCAGGCCCAGGCCAGGACTGGAAGCCCCCTTTACAAATACATTCCAGTTTGCATTCCCCCTTGGCCAACAGACAGGGCCCTACAAACCACCCAGCAAAACCAGCCAGGAAAAAGCCCTCACTTCTGGCCACAGGAACTTCAGCAACACGTCAGCCTGAGCCTGAGGCGCCAGCTCTGCCCACAGAACGCCCGGAGGCAGTAACCCCAGCCCAGCCAGGTCGCATGGACTCACTGAATTTTATTTGCCCATCAGGGGCCTGGAACAAAATTGAAAAGCAAACACCTTGTGCAGTTAAGTTGGTTATCTTAACCACAAATAAGACTGGACTTGTGTCCAACCCACTTGTCCCAACAGCTCCGTTTGGTAATACATGTGTATGCAGCTCTCTCAGGGCCAGAGACTTGGTCCTTCTGGTGACATCAGCTTTGGATTGGGTCACTTTGGCAGCTCAGCCTCTTCCACTGACTGGGTGTAAGTGCTCCCTTCCTCCCCCAACCTACCCTTTGTCATCCTCACAGTAGCCCTGGTCTGGTTCCTCATTCCCTAGCCCAGCTCTCAGCTCTGGGTGAGCCCTTGGCCCACTGACCTGTCACTGCCAGGTCTGGCTTCTCAAGCTCCACATGCAACCATCAGCCTCTATTGATAACCTTCAAAGACTCCCCAGTTCTTTCGCGGAAGATTTTAGCCCAGAGTCTCTCTTAGAGTTCTTCTGAGTGCCTCCACCAAGTCCCACCGGCTAGCTCCCATTTCTCCCAGCACACCCCTTCTGTCTTACTAGACTGAGCTCTCCACTGTCCCAGCACACAGTAGACCCAACCTGACCTCATGGCATTTGTTCATGTGGAATTACTGGGTCACGTGTCTAATTTTTTGAGGAATTGTCACACTGTTTCTACCAAGCAGCTTCATCATTTTACATTCCCACCCACAATGTATGAGAGTCCATTTCTCCACATCCTCATCAACACTGGTTATTGTTTGTCTTTGTGATTGTAGCCATCCTGGTTGGTGTGAGGTGACATCATTGAGGTTTTGATTTGCATTTTTCTAACGATGTTGAGCATTCTTTCATGTGCTTATTGACCATGTGTATAGCTTCTTTGGAGAAATGTCTATTCAAATCTTTTGTCCATTTTTAAATTGGGTTTTCTTTTCATTGTTGAGTTGTACAAATTTTAAAATTCTGGATATAAGTCCCTCATCAGATATATGATATACAACATTTCTCTCCCACTGTGTTTGGGTTGTCTTTTCACTTTATTGATGATGTTCTGTGAAGCACAAACATTTTTAATTTGGATGAAGTTCAACTTACCTATTTTTTCTTTTGTAATTTATGATTTTGATATCATATCTAAGAAACCATTGCCTAATCTGAGGTCACAAAGACTTAAAATTAAGCTATATTTTCTTCTTAAAGTTTTATAGTTTTAGATCTCACATTTAGATCCATTTTAGTTAACTTTTTGTATATGTTTTGAAGGTAAGAGTCCAAATTTGTTCCTTTGAACATGGATATCCAGTTGTTTAACACCATTTGTTGAAAAGACTATTATTCCTCCCCACTTATTTGCTTTTATGCCCATTACAAAAATCAAGTGACCAAAAATGAAAGGTTTTATTTTTAGATTCTCAATTCTATTCTATTGATTTCTATATCTATTTTTATGCCAATACTACAATCTTGATTTATAGTAAGTTTTAAAATCAGAAAGTGTGAGCCCTCCAAGTTTGTTTTTAAGATTGTTTTAGCTACTTTGGGTCCCTTGAATTTCCACATGCATTTTAAGATAAGCTTATCAGTATCTACAAAGAAGCCAGCTGGGATTTGGGCAGGGATTGTATTGACTCTGTATATCAATTTGGAGAGTATTGATATCTTAACAATATTAAGTCTTCCATTCCATGAGAATGGGATATCTTTTTTTCCCCATTTATTCAAGTCTTCTTTTATTTCTTTCAGTGATATTTTATAGTTTTCAGGGTACACGTCCTACAATTATTTGGTTAAATTTATCTATAAGTATTTAATTCTTTTTGATACTATTATGCATGGAATTATTTTCTTAATTTTATTTTCTGATTTTTCATTGCTAGTGTTATAGAGGTATAATTGATTTTTTGCATATTTACCTTCTATCCTACAGCCATGCTGAACTCATTTATTTGTTCTAATAGTTTTTTTTTATAGATTCCTTAGGATTTTTTAATATACAAGATCATGTCATGTGTAAATAAAGCTAGTTTTAGTTTTCTTGTTTCAACCTTAATGCCTTTATTTCTTTTTCCTGCCTAGTTGCCTTGGCTAGACGATTCAAGTACAATGTTGAATAGAAGTGGAAAAAGCATCCTGGTCTTATTCTTGATCTTAAAGGGAAAGCAATCTTTCACCATTAAGTTGATGTTAGCTGTGGGTTTTCATGAATGTCTGTATTAGTTTGCTATGGCTGCTGTAACTAATTATGACAAACTTGGTGGCTTAAAGCAGCACAAATGTATTATCTTCCAGTGCTGGAGGTTAGAAGTCCAATATGGCTTTCACTGGGCTAAAACCAAGGTGCCAGAGGATGTGTTCCTTTCTGGAGACTCCCGGGGAGTTGTCCTTGCCTTTTCCAGCTTCTAAAGGCCACCCACATTCCTTGGCCCATGGCCCCTTTCCTTCATTTTCAAAGCCAACAACATGGCATCTCTCTCACCTTCCTTCCATAGACACATCGTCCTCTGGCTGACTGCAGCAGGAAAGGCCCTCACTTTAAGGATTCAAGTGATTAGACTGGTCCCATAGCAAAGTCCCTAACCTGAGTCACATCTGCAAAGTCTCTTTTCTCACCTAAGGTCCATGGATTAGCATGTGGATGGCTATGGGGGACTATTATTCCGCCCACCACATTTCACTCTCTGGTCCCCAAAATACATTTATTCCATCCCACGATCGCCAAATTCTCAACCCATTACTTGATCAAAAAGTCCAAAAACTCACCTGTATCTCATAAATTCAAAAATTCCAAATTCTATCACCTAACTCATCAATGTAAATATGGGTGAGACTCAGTAAAAATCTATCCTAGAGCATGTGGATCAGTGAAACTAAAGAAACAAGTTCTATGCTCTCAAAAGGAAGGTAAGACAAGCCTAGATATTCTGGTTCAAAAAGGGAGGAAATGGCAAGAAAATGAGTCACTGGTTCCCAAAATGTAGAAATCCAGGCAGGCAAACTCCATTGGGTTTCAAGGCCTGGAAATAATTTTCTGGGGCCCTCATTTCCAACCTCTGGGTCCATGGCTCCAAACTCTGGGCCTGAGGCTCCATCTTCTGAGCCATCCTTCTTTTTTTTTTTTTCATGAAAGGTAGCATGTGTTTGCAGCTGGGTGGTTTATCAGCCTGTTTCCTGCTGGCAGAATTTTGAGAGTCCAACAGCTTGCTTTCATTTTGTTCTCTTTGTCCCTTTGGGTCCAAGCTGGCAGTGTTTCTGCTAATATAGAATTTATATTACATAAATATTTTATATAATATAAAAAAGAATCTGTTCTTCTCCCATTAGACAAGAGGTCCCTCTACAGATTCTTCCTAAGTAATCCCATCTCTATCTTTGGCTTCTGATGCGTTAGTTGGGGGTATCTATGTATCAGGCAGGTAATCTCTAAGAACCTTTTGTGTAACTGAATTCTCTAACTTTTTATATTTTTCTGAGATATTGGCAAGAGGTTGTCCAGCTCCACCCTCAATTCCCCCCCCCTCACCCCCCTATAATTCATTTCCTAGGGAGTGAATCTCTTAAATTTAGAGTCTTGCCATCCAGAGAAGCTGAGTTACCCAAATCATTAAGTCCTGAATCCATTTTTTCCCTTCTTTTTAAAGTTCTTGCTTCAATTTATCCCCTTTCTCTTACATTTTACTATAAACAGCAAGAAAAACTAGGTCACACCTTCAACACTTTGCTTGGAAATTTCAGCTACATGTTGAATTTCATCATTTACCAGTCCTGCTTTCCCCATAACTGCAGGAAAAATTCTGCTAAGCTTTCTGCCACTCTGTAACAAGAACCCCCTTTCCTCCAGTTTCCAATAACATGTTCCTCATTTCCTTCAGAGCCTTCAACAACAGCACCTTTAACACCCATATTTCTACTAACGATCTGTTCACGGTGATTTAGGTATAATCTAAGGCAATTTATGTTTTCTCTACTGTGCTTCTCATTTCCCTCTGAGTCCTCATTAGCAGAGTTTTAGCATCTATATTTCTACTAACAGTCTGTTCGAGGCAAGCTAGGCTTTTTCTCTCATGCTGCTCAACATTCTCCCAGCCTCCGCTCACTGCCCGATTCCAAAGCCACATCTGCATGCTCAGGTGTTTGTTTCAGTAGCATCCTACTTCCAGGGACTAAAACCAGCCTTAATTTTCTGCTAGTGCTAGCATTTTATCAGGTGAAAGAAGTTCCCTTCTATTCCGAGTTTGTTTGAGTATTTTAAACATGAAAAGTGTTGGATTTTATCAAGTGCTTTTTCTGTGCCTCTTGAGGTGATCATATGGTCTGGGGTCTGTCAACTTTAAAAGGCTGAGTAGAGAGGAAGGAGCCCGCAAAGGAGAGAGAAGTTGGCAGACACAGAAAGGAAACCCAGTGATGATGGTGTTACGGAGGCCAGTAGAAGGGAGGGTTTCAAGGACGGAGTGGTGAAGAGTATCAATACTGCTGAGAGGTAAGATAAGATGGGAGATAAAGGTACTCTTTTTTTCATTGAGGTAAAATTGCTATATAACATGATATAAGTTTCAGGTGTACAACAATATAAGTTGACATCTGTATACTCCACAAAGTGATCATCCCCAAGAGTCTAGTTACTGTCCTTCCCCATACAACCCTATCCACCCCCTTTGCCGACTCTCCAAACCCCCCTCCACTCTGGTCACCACCGATCTGTTCTCTGTATCTACGAGTTTGTTTTTGTTTTGTTTTGTTTTTTAGATTCCACATATGAGTGAAGTCATATGGTATTTGTCTTTCTCTGGTTGACTTATTTCACTTAGCATAGTACCCTCCGGGTGCATCCATGTTGTCACAAATGGCAAGTTTCCATTGTTTTTTGTTGCCGAGTAATATTCCAACCTATATTTACCCACACACCTCTTCTTTATCCACTTGTTCACCGATGGACATTTAGGTTATTTCCATATCTTGGCTATTGTAAATATGCTGCAGTGAACATAGGGGTCCATATATCTTTTTGAATTACTGTTTTTGTATTCTTCAGGTGAGTAGCCAGCATTCGAATACCTGGGTCATAGGATAGTTTTAGTCTTAATTTTTTTTTTTTTTTCTTGGAAGGCAGACTGCCACGTGCAGCGCCTCATTTGGATGTGTCTGGAGTCTTGGAAGCTTGACTACCCTACGTTCTCCTACAAATGGACCTTGAGAGCTTGTTTGGAGGTTCTAGCAGGGGAGCGCAGCTACTCGTATACCCTTGACCGAAGACCGGTCCTCTCCTCGGGGGGGAAGGTCGTCCTCTTCGACCGAGCGCGCAGCTTCGGGAGGGACGCACATGGATCGGTGAGGGAGGAGGGGGACACCCGCCTAGCCAGCCAGATCAGCCGAATCAACCCTGGCGATCAATGGGGTGACAGATGTCGCAGCCAGATCATCCTCACATCCTAGTCTTAATTTTTGAGAAATCTCCATAGTGTTTTCTATAGTGACTGTACCAATTTACATTCCCACCAACAGTGTATGAGGGTTCCCTTTTTTCCACATCCTCTCCAATATTTGTTGTTTCTTGTCTTTTTTGATAACACTCATTTTAACAGCTGTGAGGTCTTATCTCATTGTAGTTTCGATGTGCATTTCCCTGATAGTTAAGTGAACATCTTTGCATTGCCTATTGGCCATCTGCATGTCTTTTTTAGAGAAATGCCTACATATTCAAGTCCTCTGGCAATTCTTTAATCAGATCGTTTTTTGTTGTTGTTGTTGAATTGGAAAAATGCTCACTTTCATTGTTCCTGTGGAGGTTGGTTATGAGGTGGTGACAGCTGCTGTAGTTGGATGAGAGGGAGCAAAAGGCGGTTGAGAGTGGGCCGACGTGTCCTGGATGGATAGCAGGGAGTCTAGGTATAAGCTAGAGGACAGTGATTACATTGAAGTGGTTGGCAACAGGAGAACTCACTGGGCCTTTATGTAGTGGAGTTTGGATACATTTTGGCTGAAGCAGGCAAGGTTAGACGTGTGTCCTCAGTGTCCGAGATTCTGGAATAAAATTCTCAGCTTTTTCTGGAGTTAAGAATGGACATTTCCAGGCCGCAGCCTCAGGCATTGGTTCCCGCCCTTTGTGAAGACACAGTGGACTCACACCTGCTCAACCCAGGAATGAGACCAAGTGTGCTATGGGGGCTTTTCCCATCTTGATAACACACCCAGGCTCGGCCCCCACAGCTGAAGATGGGCTGAAATTCACATGTGGTACCTAGATTTTTGCTGACTCTTTAAAATGTGAAGCTTTTTTTGTGGGGAGGGATGGATTCCTGGCCTCAGGCAGAGGCATCGCCAGTCGGCAGCAGCATCCACACTCCACGGGTCCTCTGGGCTCAGCCTTCCCACGACTCCCCACTGTTCTTGGATGGGACCTCCCACTGGACAGACCCAGGAGACCCCAGTGTTCATTTTCCTCTACCTGGCAGCCTTGTTTGATTGAACGTTTCCCTGGGATATTTATGTGGAAACCAAAGAAAATACTCCAGGGTCGTTTTTAATAAGTGCCAATCCCTCCTAGGCTATCTGCAGCCATAAACATTTACGTCTAATATCCCAAAGAAAATGTTGATGCAGTCTGATGTGGGGGCGACAGCACACAGATTAGTCTAAACAAAAACATGAGGGTGACAGTTCGCTTTTTTCTGCATGAAGCTGGGTTCACTCATTTTTGACATAAAAGTGCAATTTGCATATTCTTTCAAGTCTGTTTAGCTGCAAACACATGTGTGTTTAGGGCACAGAAATTTAAAATTTGTAAATTATTCAGAAACTACTGCCAAATTGTAATCAAGTGGTAGGAAAAACATTCTACACTCAATAGTTGTATGTTCCGAGGGGAACCTTTCTCAGGCTCGGGAAACATTTTTAAATACACTGGTGCTTAATCAACTCGGAAAAAACAGGGGGAGAAATGTTTACTTTGTTAGTAACAATTTAATATAGATGTTGGGGTTTCTTTTTCTGTTTATTGAACATTGTGGAACTGAATGATTTTAGTATTGTGACATTAAATAAATAAGGTGCCTTCCCAGAGAAAACTAAACATTGTGATTAAGCTAAAACTGGAATTTCTATTGCTTCTCTAAAAATCATTTTAAGCCCCGAATGGTAATTACTAGAAAGCAATCCAATGTAATTTAATGTTTGTATCCTACACCTTGCAGTTTGTAGCATACAGCACATATATATTGCATCTCATCTTTGATGTCTACCTCCTCCTCATTTCCTCTTTGATTTTGTGCATCTAGCAAATATTATTCTGCTGGGCACCTTAGGGTCCAAAGAAGTTGCTTATGGAGTGGATATGTCCACAGGCAAGTGAGTAAACTATTCGTGTGAGAGGTGGGGGCCCGGTAGACATCGGTGGGAGTGTTGCATGTGGACAGAGAGTAGAAGCACTTGCCTCGAGTTAGATGGAGGAACAGTGAGGAGAGGGACCACTTGCACTTCCCTGCCAGAGCTGGTGGTGGGTTGAAGCTCTTTGATGCTGGACAATAATTATGGCATTTCTTCCGTGGTTATAACTATACAATGTGCACACAGAGATTGATCCAACCAAACTCAGCTTTCACAAATGTCCAACTCAGTCCATCCAAATCCCACTTCCCAGGCTTTACTGTTTGACTGACACTAATGGCAACTTTGAGAAGTGGGCGTGAAATGGTGTGGGGGAGAGATTGTTGTGGCCATTTTTGAAAACAGTCTATTATGAATGAAAACATTTCTTGAATCTAGCCAGTTTCTAAATGGGAAACCAGATTATTTAAACATCAAACAGAAAATAGCAAATAGATTCGAAGTTCAGCAGGGTGGATTGTCAAAGATAATGACGATTGGGACTGACTTCTCTCATCCATAATTCCACTCCTTCACTCCTTTCATTTATTTACGCATTCACTCATTCAAGGAACATCAACAGAACACTGAATTGTCGAAGTACAGAGTAGGAAGAGAAGACAGAACCCTGCCCTTATCTTGTCTGTGCTTAGGTGGATAAATACAGGGAGAATTGCTTTCCAAAAAGTCCCAAAAGATCAAGTGGCAAAGTTTGACATAAACAAAATTTGTTTGAGACCTCTGTATTCAAGTTCTTGAGCATTTAACAAAAATTTTTCTTCAGGCAAAATTTTATTGCATTTTCTATGAAGAGGATTCACTGTGTCGCTACCAGTATGTATATTTATTATGCATGGGTGTTACATACATTTTTCTGCATGTAAACACTTAATATCAACAGGAACATTCAATGAGAAATCATATTCACATCATTGCTTCAATTAAATTATCCAATATTCTTTCCAACTAAGCCCTCCTTGTCCTGACACTTTTTAGGGCTCATTTTACATATGACTTGAATTAAGACCATCAGTCTACAGAGAGGTTATTTGTAAGTCCTTTCAAAAGGAAAAATAAATAAAAGGCCATAAAAAGGAAGAAGTAAAACTCTTTATTTGTAGCTGCCATAACTGTATATGTAGAAATTCCAAAAGATTCTATAGCAAACTATTAAAATTAATAAATGGATTAGTAAATAATAAAAAGTAAATGTATAATATTGTATTTCTATAAAAGAGCCACAAAATGGAAAATAAAAAAATTAAAACACTACAGCATTAAAATATTTAGTGGTAAATTTTAAAAATATGTACAAGAGTTCTATACTGAAAACATAAATTGCTGAGAAAAATTAAAAAGAAGTTAAAAAATGACACAAACATGCCCATGGATTGGATGACTTAATCCCTCCCTGAACTGATATATAAATTCAATGAAATCAAAATCCCAGAAAGTTTATTTTCAACAAGTTGATTCTAAATCTTACAAGGAAATGCAAGGGACCTAGAAGAGCTAAAATTTTCTCAAAGCACAAAACTGGAGAATTTACACTACAGATTTCAAGTCTTAAAAAGTTAGAAAGCATGGTAATTGAGAAAGAACGGTATTAGCGACAGGACAGATAAATAGGCCAATGCTCCAAAAGAAAGTGCAGAAATAGACCCACTTCATCTGCTCACCTGATGCGCAAGGAAAGCGCAGTTCGTGGGAGAAGAAGGAGCTTTTCAGCAACTGGTGCTAAAAGCTGGGTATCCACAGTGGGGGGAGGTAACGGTGCACCCCACCTCACACATGGCACAGAAATTAATTTGAGGTGGGTCATAGATATAAATATTAAAGGTAAAACAATAAGGTTTCTAAAAGCAAACATAGAGTATATCTTCATGACCGTGGGGTAAGAAAATATTTCTTAAACAGAACATAAGAAGGTAGTAGCCATAAATGAAAAATAACTGATTAATTGAGCTTGACTAAAATTAAAGACTTCTGTTCATCAACGGAAATTATTAAGAGAATAAGAAGTCAAGCCCCAGACAAATACCTTTGAACATACTGGAACTATATGAAAAACTCCTACAAATCAGTAAGAAAAGCCCGCTTTCCAAACACATGCAATTTCTGATTTAAATATAATTCATACCTAGCCTATCTCAAGAGTAAGAAAATGATATCCACAGGGAGCAGAACATGGACAGAGAAAGTTAAAAAGCAAAGCAGTAAAAGAGAGTTAGAAAACAAAAGACCTATAATGTTATTAGAACCAGAGATATGCCCAAGGCACTCGGGTTTTAAGAGAGATGCTTAGCCTATTTGTACTTATGTAGTTACTAGAGGCCCGATGCATGAAATTTGTGCAAGAGTAGGCCTTCCTCCCCCCCCCCCCCCCCCCCTGCTGCCAGCACCGGCTTCCCTCTGGCACCCGGGACCTGGGCTGGCTTCCCTCTGACCAACTGCAGGCACCCGGGACCTGGGCTTCCCTCGCAGCCCTGGCTTCGTCCGGAAAGACATCCAGTCTAATTAGCATATTACACTTTTATTATTATAGATTGACAAACAATTACTTTATATTAGGTTATATCTACTACCTTGCTATTTGTTTTCTATTTGTCCCCTGTTTTGGTTCACTTTTCTCTCTATTCCTGACTTTTTGGGGGGCTATTTTTTAGCATTTCATTTTGACTCCATTTTAGTTATACCTCCTTGCTTTATTTTTGCTTCCTACTCTAGGAGTTGCTATATGCAATTTTTACTTTTTACAGACTACAGTTTATTAATAGTATGCTACCTCCTATGTTGTGAAAAACTGTACAAGAGACGTCTTTCGCTCCTCTGTACCTTGCACCATTATGTTCGTATTTTACTTTTACATGTATTATAAATCCCATGATATATTATTTTATTTCTTTTGCTTTAAACTGCCAGTTGAGCTCTAAAGAATTACGGGGGGAGAAGTAGTTTTTCTTCCCCACATGCCTGCCACTGCCAGAACTCCTCGTTTCTTCCTGTTACTTTGTGTCCCTATCTGGCATCGCTCCCCTCAGTGTGGAGAACTTCCTTTAGCACTTTGGAGCGAGGGTCTGCTGGCTATAGAGTCTCTCAGTTTTTGCTCCTCTGCAAATATCTTTATTTCACCTTAACTTTTTAACTATATATAATTTCACTGGTTCTATAACTCAAGGTTAAAGGTTTGTGCTCTCGGCACTTTAAAGATGCTGTTTCATTGTCTTCTGGCCTGCATTGTTTCTATTTAAAAATAATAATTCATATTCATGTTACCTTGTATGCAATCTTTCTTTGTTTCCCTGCTTTCGCTTAATATTTCTCTCTTTTTTTATATATATTTTATTGATTTTTTACAGAGAGGAAGGGAGAGAGATAGAGAGCTAGAAACATCGATGAGAGAGAAACATCCATCAGCTGCCTCCTGCACATCTCCTACTGGGGATGTGCCCGCAACCCAGGTACATGCCCTTGACCAGAATCGAACCTGGGACCCTTCAGTCCACAGGCTGACGCTCTATCCACTGAGCCAAACCGGTTTCGGCTTTATCTTTTTGAGCAATTTGACCATAATGTGTCTAGGTGTGTATATTTATCTTATATGAGCTTTGTTAAATTTTTTGGATCTACATATTGATTTTTTTTTTATCAAATTTTAGAAATATTTAGCCATTGGTTTCTTAACACATTTTCTTTTCCAATTACATGTATATTAGATTATTTGATATGATTCCATATGTCACTAACAGTTTGTTAATTTTTAAAAATACATTTTAATATATTCTTATTGATTTCAGAAAGGAAAGGAGAAGTAAAGAGAGATAGAAACATCAATGATGAGAGAATCATTGATTGCCTGCCTCCTGCGCGCTCCCTACTGAAGACTGAGCCTGAAATCCAGGCATGTGCCCTGACCAGGAATCAAATCTTGACCTCCTGGTTCATGGGTCAACACTCAACCACTGAGCAACACCAGCTGGGCAAGTTAAATAAGCATATTAAAAATTTAAGAGCAACTGCTGAAAAATAAAACAAATAATTTTAAACTAATTGAGGAAACCAAGGGAGGAATATGGAAAACTCAATCAATCCATTAGAGGAGTAAAAAGTTGGAGAAGGAAAGAAGAAAAGTAAGTATAGTAAATAAAAAATAATATGTCAGGGGAAAAGTCCCACTATATCAATTATCACAGTTAATATACATGAATTAAGCTTTCCTGTTATGGTACAGGGAATATTAGAATGGATAAAAGGCCAAAATCTAGGTACACACTGTTTACAAGAGGCATACCTAAAATAAAAACACAGAAAGATTAAAATTAAGAAATAGAAAAAATACATACTATAAAAGTACTAATGAAAAGAAAACTGGCTTATAGGTAGTAATAAGAATTATTTAACAATAAAGAGAACAATCCACCAAGAAAACATACCTATTGTAAATCACTATAAATAGTAATTGTAAATTGCTCTAAACTCTCTAGAAAGTAATTTGTTAATATGTATCAAAGGCCTTAAAAACAACTTTTAAATCATAAAACTCCATTTATTGGAATTTATCCTAAGGAAATAGTTGTATGGATGAGCAAAAATAAATATAAACAATGTGGCACAGATAATAGTTGTTAGAACCAGGGGCTCTGGTGTCTGGGTTCAAATCGGGTCTGTATCTCACTTTTCTGGTTTGTAACACTGGGGTAATAATAATAATAATGATACCTACTACATAGAGATGTTATAAATATTAAATGAGGAAACACACATAATGTGCTTAAAAGAGTAGTAGGCTCATAATGATAAGCATGGTATTTAATATGTTCTAAGTGATCTATACCCTATAAGTTGATTCTTACAGGGTCTCTTCTGAAGTAGTGCTATCGTTATTCTCATTTAAGAGATGAAGAGACAGGCACAGAGAGGTCAGGTAACTTGCCAAGGTTACATATGAAGCAAATGCTGGGGCCAGGATTAGAACCCAGGCGGTTTAGCTCCTGAGTCTGTGCTCTTAACCACTATGCTATTATTACTAAACTGAAGTGCTGGAAACAATCCAACTAGAGATCTGGGTAAATAATTTATTCATAAAATGAAATATTGGTCATCCATTTTAAATATCAATGTCAAAGTAGATAATAAAAAAATAGCTAACTTTAATTAGGTACTTTACTATGTAAAAACACTATTAGAAGCATTTTATACAGATTATGTCAATTAACCCTCATAAAAATTTAGGAGCTATTATTATTCCCTTCCAGATGAGGAAAGGCACTTGCCCAGTATCCCATAGCCAACGTGGCAGAGACAAGACTAGAACCTGGGCAGTCTGAGACTTACCTCAACTCTTAACGCCACACCAGAGATCTATGCACAGAAACTCTGCCCAGCCTCCTGCAGCCTCTCTTACTTGACATCCTCTCTTCACCTCACAATTAATCCCAGCCCACAATAATTTCCAGGTAAAAACCTGGGAATCTTCTTAGAATGTTCCTCTTTCTCTTGATTCCTACATTGGCTCCATCATCAAGTCTTACCTAAGTCTACCTCTAAAATGTCTTAAATCTGCTTGCACATTGCCATCCTCCTCACACCACTCATCTCGTCTTGCTATGATGGCCACACCTCTCAGAGGATCTTCCTATTTACCCACTTCTTGGCCCCAATCCACTCTTACACAACTGCCAGGGAGATCCTTTCAGAAGGTAAAAAGATTCTAAAAATTCATTTATTCCCTTGCATTACAATTTGCATCAGTTCTACACTCCTTAACATTCTGGAAGGTGCCCCATAACTGCCTTCTACCTTCCTTTGTCACCTCCTTGTGCCGCCTCTGCCCAAGGCTTCTTTCTATGCCAACTTCACAGACTCTCTTCCACCTCCAGGGCTCTCCACACGCCTCTGTCTGGCCGGCTCCTCCCCATACAGTTCCCAGAGCTGATTTCTTTGGATCCTCAAGGGTCAGTGGACATATCATGTTCTCAGAGAAACGTCTCTGACCACTCAGGCCGAAGCAGTCACTACTGGCTCCCGTGTTCTCTCTCAGGCATTCCCCCCATTCTTTCTCTTCATAATACCTTATTCTTTCAGTCAGTGAATCTTTATTGAGTACCTACTGTGCGTCAGACTCTCTTCTTCTAGGTGCAGGGAACATAACAGTGAGCAACATAGGACGTGCCACCGCTTGCAATTATATTGTAATTTATTTATTTATGCAGTGGGACTTTACATATGAATTTTTGCTTTATTCCCACGAATAGAGAAATGTCAGGAAGGAAGATGTGATTCCTCTCTCCCTAGTTCTCAAAGCAGCTTAACCTTCGTGGCCCAGCGTCTAGGCCAGCCATGGGCAAACTACGGCCTACGGGCCGGATCCGCCCGTTTGAAATGAATAAAACTAAAAAAAAAAAAAAAAAAAAAAAAAAAAAAAAAAAAAAAAAAAAAAAGACCGTACCCTTTTATGTAATGATGTTTACTTTGAATTTATATTAGTTCACACAAACACTCCATCCATGCTTTTGTTCCGGCCCTCCGGTCCAGTTTAAGAACCCGTTGTGGCCCTCGAGTCAAAAAGTTTGCCCACCCCTGGTCTAGGCTCTTGTGGGCAAGTCCCCTCTCCCAGGTGTTGGAGGGCCTCTGAGGAGGCAGCTAACATTGAGCAAGGGAAAGAAGGACTGAAAACTGGTGTTTTGAAAAGATGGTGGAGGGTTTCCACATATGAGCAAAACCATATGGTATTTGTCTTTCTCTGACTCTTACTTTACTTCACATAATACCTTCTAGGTCCATCCATGTTGTCACAAATGGTAAGATTTCATTCCTTTTTATGGCCAAGTAATATTCTACTGTATACATGTACTACGTCTTTTTTATCCATTTGTCTACTGATGGACACTTAGGTTGCTTCTATATCTTGGCTACTGTAAATAATGCTGCAATGAACATAGGGATGCATAGGTCTTTTTGAATTAGTGTTTTGGATTTCTTTAAAAAGAGTAAATTGCCCTAGCTGGTTTTGCTCAGTGGATAGAGCATCGGCCTGCAGACTGAAGGGTCCCGGGTTTGATTCCAGTCAAGGGCACATGCCCGGGTTGTGGGCTCAATCCCCAGTGGGGGTGGGGGGTGCAGGAGGCAGCCAATCAATGATTCTCTTTCATCATTGATGTTTCTATCTCTCTCTCTTTTCTCTTCAATAAAAATATACATGTATTTTTAAAAATAAAATAAAAGAGTAAATGAACAAACAAAACAAAAACAGACTCGTAGATACAGAAAACAAACTGATGATGGTCAGGTGGAAGGGGGGTGGGGGGCTGGGTAAAGGTGAAAGGATTGAGAAGTACAAATCTATAGTTACCTAGTAACCCCTGGGATGTAAAGCACAGCAGAGGGAATACAGTCAATAATATTGTAATAACTATGCATGGTGCCAGGTGGGCACTGGGGGGATCACTTTGTAAGTGATATAAATGGCTAACCACTTTCCGTACACCTGAAACTTATATAATATTGAATGTCAACTGTAATTGAAAGAAATAAAATGAAACTGGGGGGGGAGGCGGAGGGGGTGGTGCCGGGAGACTGAGTAAATTCCCAGGGACAGAATGCAGTGGGAGCAGGGATTTCCTCTGAGATTGAAAACCCAGTACCTCCAACTCTGAAGCAAGCTGGCTGGTGGGAGCCACAGGGCTGCTGGGAGCAGCAGGGGCTGTGAGCAGGCAGAACAGGCGCACTGCAGGGACTGGGACGGAGGGCTGAGCATGTGAGAGCTGCTTCCGATTTTCTGGCCACAAAAACCCCAGGATTTTGGTACAAACCATGGGAAAGGAAATGACCCCAACAACTAATGTTGGACTTAGTACAGAGCTTGGCATGGGTGGAGCTGAGAGCCAGCTTTGGTGGGATTTTTGTGGAGTCCTCCTTTTAAACCCAAGTGCCATGAAGCAATTCCTATCAGTGGCTGCGGTGGACCCACCGCGTGCCTCCTCCCTAAGTTGGTTTTGTTTAGTGTTGTAACCAGTGCCTAACAGAACACCTAGCCCCTAGGGGCTCAGTAAATGCTTGTTCCATGAGCCACTCTGGAAAATTATAAATAAAAATGTTAGCATGACTAACACGGGAGAAGGGATTATAGGCGACTTTAAAATGAAAATTTAACCCACCAAAGTTACAAATGCCCATATCTTTTGACCTTTTTTTTTTTTTTTTAATATATTTTATTGATTTTTTACAGAGAGGAAGGGAGAGAGATAGAGAGTTAGAAACATCGATGAGAGAGAAACATTGATCAGCTGCCTCCTGCACATCTCCTACTGGGGATATGCCCGCAACCCAGGTACATGCCCTTGACCGGAATCGAACCTGGGACCTTTCAGTCCGCAGGCCGACGCTCTATCCACTGAGCCAAACCGGTTTCGGCCATATCTTTTGACCTTAAAATTCCTTTTCTAGTGATTTATCCTAAATTATACGAGCATATGTGAGAAATTATTCATATGTAAGGCACTTCTTTGCAGTCTTTTTGCAATAGCAACAGATAGGAAGCAATCCAAATATCTATCCATAGGAGACTTACTAAATAAATTACAGTGAAATACTATACAGCTGAAAAAAGAATGTCTTTATGTAATGAAAAGGAATGTTCTCCAGAATATATTATTAAATGAAAAAAACAACAATAGAGCAGTGTGTGACTATAATGGGTAAAAAGGGGGGGGGGGGGGAACAATAGGCGGGTGTGTTTGTGTTTGAGTGACATACCTCTGCAAGGGTGCACACAAAACAATAATGCAGGCTGCCTTTGGGAGGGGGAATTGAATGGATGGAGTAGGGTGGGAGAGTAGGTTTTTGCTGATTTTTTTTGTTGGTCTTTTAAATTTTTTGATCATATTAATGTGTTTCCTTTTTTAAATAAATATATTATTAACAAAATTATTTTTTTTTTTTTTTAAATATATTTTATTGATATTTTACAGAGAGGAAGGGAGAGAGATAGAGAGTCAGAAACATCGACGAGAGAGAAACATCAATCAGCTGCCTCCTGCACATCTCCCACTGGGGATGTGCCTGCAACCCAGGTACATGCCCTTGACCGGAATCGAACCCGGGACCTTTCAGTCCGCAGGCTGACGCTCTATCCACTGAGCCAAACCGGTTTTGGCAACAAAATTATTTTTAATTTTGCTCCTTTTTTGTCTCATAAAGGAAAGAGATTTTTTTTCCAATTAATTTCCTTTGGTTTGTTTGTTAATCCTCACTTGGGGATATTTTTCCATTGATTTTTAGAGAAAGTGAAAGGGAGGGGGAGAGACACAGAGAGAGAAACATCGATGTGAGAGAGACACATCGACTAGTTGCCTCCCACACACGCCCTGACCAGGCCTGGGGATCAAGCCTGCAACCAAAGTGCATGTCTTTGACCAGAATCAAACCCAAGAACCATCAGTCTGAAGGCCAGCACTCTATCCACTGAGCCAAACCAGCTAGGGCTCCAATTAATATTTTAAATATTTTTATTGTGGGCTCCTCTACACAAGGATTTTTTTTTCATATTTTTTCACAGTGGATTTTTTTTTTTTAAATTAAAGTCATCAGGGCAACATTGGTTTATAATATTACATAAATTTCAGGTGTACAACTGTATAATATGACAGCTGTATAGAAAGAGAATTTTTAAAAAGGAAAAAGAGGTAAGAGGGGAGCCCATTGACAGAAAGTAAGGTCTAATTGAAAAGGAAAAAAACCTACATTGGTTTTCATCTGGAAATGTGTTTTGAGGTGCCCCTTTGTATTAAGGATGTTAAACCAAATGTGCTTGAGCCTTTTCATCAATGGGACTAGTAATAGGAATCATGTAGGGGGCTATATTTTTTAAAACATGTCCTGTGAATTCCTCTAAGTAGAAGTGATTTAAAAATCCACTTATATTGCAGTCTTCTCTTCAGACTTTATTGTCATCAACATCTGCTTTTTAAAAGAAAACAGCTTTCATCCAGGGAATACTGCTGAGCTCTGTCAAAGCTACTTACAGGAACCAAACGTGTCTCCAGTCTGGAGGAGCGAGCTGCAGCCCACGTGCGCACCAGAGGTTGCGCTGGCAGGGGGCGGGGGAGGGGGGGAGGGGGGGTGGTGGTGGTGGTGAACGGCTGGGCCACAGAACCTGCAAGAAATCAACTCAGAGTGTTGCTGGTGGATGGGAAACCGGGGCTGTAGGAACTCGGGACTTTTTAGGGTGTCACTAGTCTACTAGCCAAACAAAAGAACACCTTATACTGACCATAATAGACGAGCATCCTCAAAACCCACCTCCTCCTGATTCTCTTATGCCACCTGCCCTCCTGGGCTTCCCAGTTTCACAGACACATCCTGATTGTCCCCACCACGGTTGGGTCATACATGTAATATATGTTGCCTTCATCAGTGGGTAATACCTTCTTTAATTATGTCCCCTCCACAGAAAGTTTGAGGCAGAAGGGACCTTAAGGGCCATCTCCATTGCCCAAGCAAAGAAACAGAGTCCTGGGCACACACGATAGCAGCGGAGTGAGTGGATGTCCCACTCGCCTCCTCCTTGGACCAACCTGGACTTACACCTAGAATATATAGCCCAATCAGCCTGAACAGCCAACCGAAGACGAGCTGGAGAGAAGCCTTATAACCAAGGAGTTACGGAAGAAGCCACGTGGAGACTGGTAGGAGGGGCGAGATGCAAGAAGGGCTGGGCCCACTCCCACTGGTGGCGGCTGAGATTCCAGAGGGATATCTTAGCTGCAAAGGTTCCCCCAGAGAAGTGTCGGGTCTCAACACCAAGCCAGGAAGAGGCACCCACATAACATCTGGCTGTGAAAGTCAGGGGGATTTTATCTGCCTGGGAGAGATGGGAGTCTGCTAGAGACACAGGTACCCTCTTAAAGGGCCAATGCACAAAATTTCGTTTGCAGCCACTCACCTTGGGCTCTGGTGGGTGAAAAAAGGTGAAGGGATTAAGCAAAAAAACACCAAAAAAAACCTCATAGACACAGACAACAGTATGGTGATTGCCAAAGGGAAAGGAGGATAGGGCATTATCCTGCCTCCCATTTGTGCTGAGGGATAAAGGAAATGATTAAATAGGACAATATATATAAAATACCCCTCACAGGGTCTGGCGTAGAGTATGGGCTCGCTAAAGGGCAACTGTTATTATTACTGACAAATGGCTTTACAGTCAGAAGACTTAAAACTGGAAGATCACGGTGAGAAATTTAAAAAGAAATGCATATACCTATCAGGATAAAATTTAAAAAAAAAATAGCGACACCACCAAATGTTGGCAAGTTGTGAATTATTCAGACATTGCTGGTAGAAATAAAAAATGGCACAGCCATTCTGGAAAACTTCAGCAGTTTCTTATGAAACAAAACATGCAAACACCATACAATCCAGCAATTAATTGTACCATTGGCATTTATTCCAGATAAATGGACACTTAAATTTACACAAAAATCTGTACAGGAGTGTTCATAGCAGCTTTATTTTTCTTTGCCAACTAGAGGTCTGGTGCATGAAATTCATGCACTCGGCGGGGGCACGGGGGGGGGGGGGGGCTAAGCCTGGCCTGTGCCCTCTCACAGTCCAGGAGCCCTTGGGGAATGTCCACCTGCTGGGTCCCCCCTGGGGAGCAGGCCTAAGTGCTGCTGTGGAGGCAGGAGAGGCTCCTGCCATTGCCACTGTGCTTACCAGCTGTGAACCTGGCTTCTGGCTGAGCAGCGCTCCCGCTGTGGGAGCACACTGACCACCATGAGGCAGCTCCTGCGTTGAGCATCTGCCCCCTGGTGGTCAGTGCACGTCATAGTGACCGGTCGTTCCACCATTTGGTTGATTTGCATAATAGCCTTTTATTATATAGGATCACCATAAGCAACCCAGATACCTTCAATGAGCGAATGGTTAAACAAATTTTAGTCCATCCACACCTTTCAATGCTGCTCAGCAAAAAAAGAAAGAAGAAAGAAAGAAAGAAAGAAAGAAAGAAAGAAAGAAAGAAAGAGAAAAAAGAGAAGAAGAAAAGAAAAGAAAAGAAAAACTATTGATAGATGCAACAACCTGGATGCATCTCAAGGGGATTATGCTGATATTAAAAAGTCAATCCCCAAAACATATCATATATGACATATGATTCTATTTATGTAGCATTTTGAAATGACAAAAGCATAGAGAATTAGAACAGATTGCCAAAAGTTTCCAGGTTGCCAGAGGTTAGGGACTGAGTGAGGGTGCGAAGGAGGCAGTGAGCGGGGAGAAGGTGGGTGTGGCTGTAAGAGGCCAGAGGAAGGGATCCTTGTGGTACTGGGACTTCTGTATCTTGACTCTGCTGGTGGATACACAAAACTGCACAGGTGATCAAATTTCACAGAACTAAATGCATACATGAGCATGCACACAATACACACATGTAAAACTGGTGAAATCTGAACCACGTGAGTGGATTGCATCAATGTCAGTTTCCTCCTTGTGATATCATGCTATAGTTTTGTAACCAGTTACAGGAAACTGGTTGAGGAATACACGGATATCTCTGAATTATTTCTTACAACTGTGTGTGAATCTGTGACTATCTCAAAGTAAAATGTTATTTTTAAAAAAGATGCCTTCTACAACTATAAGGAGCGTTTGTATGTGTGTGTGTGAGGGGATATTATTTCTATAGTATGAATTCTAGGACCACATTTACTATTGTCTAAATATCAGATTATTCACTACAGTACGGACTAACACAATACTGGGAGCAACTTAAATACTTAAGCACCCGCCAGTAGAGTAGTGGTTAAATAAATTGCAGTGCCTCTGTAAAATATGATGTTATACAACTTTAAAAAAAACAAGGAAGCGCTGGATGTACAAATATAGAAAGATTCTAAGGATCTGTTGTTAAGCTCTTAAAAAAGCAAAGTGAAGGACAGTGTATATGGAATGATATAATTTGTATCTTAAAAATAGTATTTGATATATGCCTAGAAGTCTCTGGAAGAACATATGAAAAACTAATAACAGTGGTACATAGTTTGGTTTAGTTTTTGAGGCAAGGAGCATACATATGACAGAGGGGACCAAGCTGGGAGCCTGACTTCACTGTACGCCTTTGTGTATTTTTTGGATTTTGAACCATTTGACTAAATTATTCAACATATTAATTTAACCCAATAATTTTACAATTGATGACAATTGAGCTGCAGATCTCTCACATTTAACGAAACGTGCCTCAGGCCTTCGGCGCTGTGCTAGTGGACATGGGTATTTTAACAGATATTTTTCTCTGCAGCATAAAGCACAAGGGCTTCCTGTGATGTGTGAGGTCTGCAGGTGGGGCGATGGGAGATGGAATGGCTTGAGGATTAGAAGGTGTCCTGGAGAAGTTGGCATCTAAGCTGACATAGCTTATAAATCAAAGAAGAGATATAAGAGCAGAGGGGGAGGGGTGGGTACAGAGAGCTTTGCAAAATCAGGCTTCTAACTTCCCACCTGTAACCATTTTCCAATAAGCAATCAAGAAACACTTACTGAGATGAATTTCCTCTTAACCAGTGTCACTCCTAAAGAAGAACACGTCTTTCCCATTCACTTGACACTGTCACCTTCTACAGTGAGCACCTCCTCTATTTCCTTGAACTTTTCTCTGGCGTTGCATTTATGATGCTAGGGGTTGGCTCCTGTGCCACCCTCCTGGGCTCTCCTCTGTCTGCCTGCCTCCTGCCATCATCCCACCTGTGCTTGAGGATGCAAGGGCAGTCCTCTTCATTGCTCCCGAGGGCTTCCACCCCAGGCCCTGGGGTGAACTGCTACCCTGCTTAGCCAACTGGACTCCCGTGAGCCTTCACATCCAGCCCCGCTCAGAGGGAGCCCCAGCTGTATTAGAGCACGGCTTGCCATGGCTGAGAAGAGGCTCGATCCATGTGCTCCCCCAATGGCCCCCTCGCTTGTACCTCTGGGCCTTTGCACGCACTGTTTTCTCTGCCTGGAGCATAACTTGAGCCCACCTTCCATGTATTCAGTAAATATTTATTAAGCACTTACTCTATGTCAGGTACCGTGTGAGTTCTAGCATAAAAGTGAACAAAACAGACAAAAAAACACAACACCCTTGTTTGCACCAAGTTTGCAGCTGTTTTAGGTGGAACTTCCATTCCAGGAAAACTTCCCTGACCTCTCATGAATGCTTTCCTTTAACGGCCCTCCTACGTAACCCCCAGACCTGTCCTTCCCACCAGGGCAGCGGCCTTCCCTTCTGGCCCAGTACTCCATGGATGGGTCTGTGGGACAGCCCCTCTTACCCAGGATGGGCCATCCTCCTCGAATACTGCTCCAGCTGGCAGCCCCGACAGGCCCCTTCCTGCCCAGGAGATAAATTCATTTCACAGAAGTATTTGGAAGATTGAATGAGATCATTGGTTGCCGACTGTCCAGCACAGGACCCGGGGCAAAGAAGATGAATAAATTTGTATTCATTGTAGTGTCGTGATTACAAGCAAGGATGATGAGGTCAGACAGGGTTTAAATCTTAAGGTATCACTAACTCTGGGACTTGGAGCAACCGACTTAATTTCTCTGTAATTCAGTGCCCCCATCTATAAAGTGGGGGCTGATGATGACAACAGCTAAAATATTTTGAAAAAGTAGAATGTGCATTTCCAAGCACTTTACATACATCATCTTTCAGCGAGGTTAGCACACTCTCCAAAAATCACAAAGTTGGCAATGACATCCCAGGCTGCCCATTCCCAAAGCATGAGCCCTTGATGCCTTCCCTCACCCAGGCTGCCTAGTGGTACCTCCCTCAGTGGGTTGCTGTAGGAATGAAATGAAATGATATGTGTGAAGCATTTGGCACAGTGTCTGGCAAATGGAAAGTAATCCATGAATGTTAGTGATGCTCCCTACTGTTATTACTGTTACCATTCATTTGCTCCATAGCAAAACATTTCCATACGTGACTAAAGTCTTAATTGAGGGAGCAAAGCATTTTGTTTTCTTCAATCACATCAGTAGAAAGAGAAAGCTCTCTGTCAGAGAACTCAGTGAAGGCTGGCTTCAGGGCAATTCATTTTCCCACAAATGATTCAGCGGTAGCCTGTGTTGTATGAACATAATGGTGGAAGCAGCAAATCCTTGGTGGGTACGTTATTGCCCAGGAAATGGGCTCCTAAGCCTTATGACATGGGCTGACCTCCTGGCGAGGCTACCAGTTCATCAGCAGGTATTTCCTGAAAACCTCCTGTGTGTCCAGGTGCTGAGAGGGGCGGGGAGAGGAGGGTGGGAAGGGAGTGAATGTAGGACTCATAGAAGAATGAATGACAGGCAGTCCAGCTCTCAGGGACACTGTGAGACACAGCATGAACGTGAGTCGTTAAATAATGCTGCCTGCCCTCCTTGTAGCTCCAAGCTCACCACCAACACAGTACGAGCTATGAACACAAGGAAAGGAGATCGTGCAGGCCGGAAGGCTGATTGGAGAAGGAGAACCTTGACAGCAGGTAGGATCTGAATAAGCGATGAGGATTATAAATGGGAAGTGCTGGGGTCCAACCCCAGTGGGTCCAGGGGTCCCCAAAGGTGTGGACGGAGTTGGCGAAGAAGGAATGACACGGAGACAGCATTCAGTTGATCAGCAGCCTAGCTAGGATCTCTAGCCAGGATCTCCAGCCAAGCTCTGGTCTGGATCTCCAGCGAAGTTCTGGTTAGGATCTCCAGCCAGGTTCTGTGTCCATGTTCTCTTGCTAGGTTCTCCAGCCAGGTTCTCCAGGTTCTCCAGCCAGGTTCTGTCCAGGTTCTCCAGCCAGGTTCAGTCACCAGGTTCTAGTCAGGTTCTCTTGCCAATTTCTGTAGTCAGGTTCAGTCCAGGATCTTTTGCTATGTTCTCTTGCTAGGTTCTGTCTCTAGGTTCTGAGGCCAGTTTCTGTCCAGGATCTTTTGCCATGTTCTCTCCAGCGAAGTTCTTCTGTCTCTAGAGAACGTTCTGTGTAGGTTCTGTGCCTAGGTTCTGTCTCTCTCTCTCTCTCTGTCTCTTGCTGTCTTGTTACATCTGTATTTATACCAGTTGATTCAATCCTCTCAATCTCTATTACAAAGGGTAGGGCGTTTCTTATCTTCATTCCAGGGAGTAAAGATTATGTAGCTTAAGCATGATTGTTTGTAGTTAAAGTGATTAACTACCCACCTGGCACTTAGTTAAGAGGTTTTATTCCCTCCCTAACTTCAGGGGAAAATCCCTTCCTGGGGAAACAACCTTTCTCAGAGACCTTGGTTAAAACACATAGTGCCAAGAAGGTGAGAAAACATATTAAGAACAGTATGCCATATATGCCAGGTCCCTTGAAACAGCAAGCATGGACCGGCTCCCGGCAGGGAAGGTCATTAGCAAAGATCCAGAGCCAAAATACACCCCAACGCTTATGTTGAGGATGGTGACCAGGTGGATATGACAGGAGGGGCGATGGGGAGGTCCGGTTGAATGGGGCCAGGGGAATGCCACAGCACAGTGGGCATGGGGAAGCCACAGGCTTCCACCACAGCCAGAAGCAATAGGGAGCTAGAGGTTCCAACCCACCCGAAGGTGCTGGTCACCCATCAAGCTGCACCCCACTTGAGATCATGGTGCCTGGCTCACAGCAGGCGCTCACCTGCCATGTTAACACAATGGCGCTGCAGTCAGACTCCTGCACCAGACTAATGTCAGGGCAGGGATGTCACATTTCAGAGTCCACCACTCCCCGGAAGTTAGAGACTGGAAGGTGGCAGATAGATTTTAACCACAATTCAGTCCAGAGCACTGACGCTGCATCTCTGGCACCTGGAGGAGGTGGGTGCTTGTATGCATTGGTTCTCAAAGGAGTAAAGAAAATTCTCAGTGCACCTATTCCTCACCCCACCCCACCCCTCCCTACCACCACTAGGGACAAGCTCAGGGTGTCATCAGGGTCTCTGTTCCTTGTGTCTAACATGCCTACAGCCAGGTAGCATTTGTTCAAGCTTCATTCCTCCCACAGCTACTTCTAGATCTTCGCTGACAAGTGAAGATGACAGTGCATCTGAAGAACTGAATACTTACTGTATTTTAATTTAAAAATTGATACTGGTTTCAGTTCTTGGAAAGCTGAATCAAGTTGTTTGGAACAACTGAGGTATGTGGAGCTACTTTTCAACTGTCAGTTTAATGAAATCTAAATACAACCAAGTATTTCAGATGACAATCTAGTGCCTGACTCAAGATATTCTGTAGGTATAAAATATGCACTAGATTTCAAAGATTAGGATGTAAAATATATACATGGATGCAATACATCCATCCATGTAATTAGGAAGTAATATATACACATATATATCTTCCACAATTTTTTTACTCATTGCATGTTGAAAGGATAATATTTTGCATGCATTGGGTTAAGTGATGTAGGTTAGTGACATTAATTTTTACTTTTAGAGAGGGGCTTCTAGAAGGTCTTAAATTTCATGCATTCTGCATTAGATTTCTGTGGGACCATGGTGGACCACACCCTCCTTCCCTCCAAAGCAAACTAAAAGGAGACGGAGGTGGCCGAGGATTTGGGAAGCAGGGAAAGGAGCGCCAGGAGAAGGAAGGAACCCGACCGCCTCTAGGAAGGACGTGATGCTGACCTTCATTCAGTTATAAACGCAGCCAGCTCACACTGTGTGCCCGCGCTGCCTGGCGAACTCAGTCCTCACCGCCACACCATAAAGGAAGTTCTTCATTACCTCTGTGTTACAGATGAAGAAGCCAAGGGCACAGAGAGGTGGAGTTCCCTGCCCAAGGCCACGCAGCGGGTGAGTGGCAGATTCGGTGTGTTTAACCCAGGCCGCCTCTAGGGCCTGAGCTCTAAACGCCCCTGACAGACTGCTTCTAATTTTAGATTATTGCTATCAATCCAACCTCCTGTGTGTGTATCAGTGTCAGATTGAATTCCACTCTCCCCCGCTTCTAAATATTCATGATTTCACTTCCCTCTCGCCACATCTCTTGCACATCTCACATTCCTCACCCCAGCAGCTGACTGGGTCCCCAACTTCTGGTGGCCCAGCCGCACCCCACCTCCAGCCTCCCACCCCGCCACCCCCGCCTGGCCTGGCCACAGCAGTGCAGAGCCCTCACATCACCCAGGGAAGGCCCTCTGAATGGAGGCAATGGCACTTCTTCTGAACCCCTCAAAATTAAATGTGATTTTTAAAATGAACAGCATGACAAGGAGCGTTTTGGTTGGGTGCAAGGGGGGATGAGGGGAACAGGGGAGGGATATGCTTTACCTTACAGAGTGCTACCGACTCAAGGATAGCGACCTTGTCCACTTCACAAATGAGGAGACAGAGGCTGGGCCTGGTGAGCGAGGACTCCCTGAGCTCTGGGCAGTGGCCTGGGGACTCCAGGTGAGAAATTGGGTGGGCAATTTGGTGAATGGAGACGATGCTGGTGACACCACTCATTCAGGCTTATCACTTGCCAGGAGCAGTCACCCTGTCCCTGCTCACCCAAATATCTGTCCCTAAGCATCTGGCTGCCACGGCCTCCCGCCAGGGCCCCACACCTGTGTCCCCAGGGAATGAAACAGGCACACATGATACCCCCTCCGTGGGAGAGTCAGATAAGGCCAGGGATTGCTTACCAGTGGTAATTGGTGAATACATCTGACTGGATGGGCGAGAGGCTGGCTGAGGCCCCTTCTTCCTCAGGTTCTCCTTCCCCTGCCAACGGCAGAGGAGGACGCTGCCTGACAGGTGCACCCGGCATGGCCGAGTCTCCATAAAGGGGCGAGGGTGAGAGGCCAGGCTCAGACCCCCCAAGCAGCACTCTGCCTGGTGGTCCCAGCTCAGGCCTAACACAGGGAAGGTTTCAATCTGGAGAAATGGGCCAGATGAGCTCCCGCTGGGTCAGAGCAGTGACTGGTTGCTTTCCAGGAACCCTGAGTGTTTGCTGAACCACGAGGTCAGGAAGCCTTTGCTCGCACAGGGACAGCTAGCAGTGACTATCAGGGGACAGCAGATATAATGGCCAGATGAACGTCCCGCTAGCAGTCAGTGGAGCCAGGGACCAAGGAGTAGGGGTGGAAGAAGTTCAATCAACCAAACATGGATTGAGCACACACTATGTGCCAAGCTCTGTAACTGGGGGCAGATGTCCCATCACACACGGCAGAGCCTGGGACACACTATTACAAAAGGCACAACACGGGGAAGGAAGGCCTATGGCTGAGGAGCTGGGATGCCCAGGTGCTGGGGTGGCATGCGAGCTGGGCTTGGGGAACAGAGAGGATTGTTCCAGCACATGGAGTTGGGAAGGGCATGCCAGGCAGAGGGAACAGCAAAGCAAAGGCAGAGAATGGGACATTCATGAAGGACATAGAGAGAACATTGACGGAGAAGAATGGGAGATAGAGCTGGAATGGGGAGGTGGGAAGAAACCTTGGGGGGCCCTGCGTGTCTTAGTCAAGTTTGGGAACATGGACCTTCAAAGGCTCAGAGGCAGGGGACAGTGTGTTTAAGGAGGTGGCCAGTGGCCATGTGAAGAAAGGCAGGTGGGCAGGAGGGAAGCAATGCCCCCACCAACCTTCATAGATAGTCATTCTCCCTCAGGCAACAGCCACACTGGTTAAGCCTTAGATGTTTAAGTCACAAGGTATGTTCTTCGGTGTTCCCTGCGTTAGACCTCTTAAAGGTTCAGGATTTTGTAACGCCGGGGCACCTGAGCAGGGTGTGGGGGCTCCAATAGGAAAGCTAGGATGGGCTCCATCCTCAAATAGGACCCGACTGTTCCGCCAGGCGGACGGCAGCTGGTGACCTTTGGCACTAACCATTCATACCCAATGCTCCTCTACCAGCAGCACCTAATTTCCCGGACTCCCACCCTGCCTGCTGCTGCCAGTTCTGACAGCCAGTTCTGCCGGGCGAAGCCCAAATATGACCCATTCCCTATGAGGACCAGAAACAAAGACGCACAGGACCTAAGAGTAAACAGGTAACGTGAGGTCTGAGCTGGTTTGGTAATGTTCCTCACGGGGCAAAACCATTCATTCTAAAGAAGGGACCCAGGATTTCACGGTTTTCTTTTATTTATTCATGTACTTTAAGAAACCAAAGGTGAGTTAAATGCTATCTTCCCTCAACTGTTCAGTCAGTGGCTTTAGGAATCCTTACACGTTTTAGATTCTTTGAGGGGGAAAAACAATTCTGCAGTTTGGTTGCATTAAAACTTCCCTAAGAGGGCCATTTCTCCCCTGTCCCCTCCCTGCACTGAGTCAGGCCAGGGAGAGGAACTCGAAGCCTTGGGGCATCTTCCCTCCACCACCAGCGGCTGGGTCCCCAGTGCCCCCCTTTCCGTTCTGTTCACCGTGAATGGCAGATTCCTCTGTCCGGGTCGGATTTCCAATCACCATAGAAACAAACTCGAGGCAGTTTCATTAATCATTTAGAGCACGAGCAGTCTAGGTCAGTCTGATTGCAGCATATAGGGTATCATCTCCAGGCCACATGGGACTCAGTCGATTTGAATTAAAAAAGATTAAGCTGCCCTGGGCTGCCTGGCCCCGTCAGTTTAAGTTCTCATGTAACAGTGGTCTCTGGAGCCATATGGATTAGTGAGTGAAGCTATGCATTTATGTGGCAGGATTCGGTGAAACATTAGATGGCTGCAGGTGTCTGAGGGGAAGAGGACAGGAATCGCATACAGTTGTGTTTCTTTTTTTTCTTTTTTTATACTTGTTGCTGTTCTTTTGAAACTGGAAACAATAACTCAATTTTATTTCTCCAGTGACAGTTACCACTCTTGCTGACCATGAAATGGAACATTTGTTACCCGGGGTTTATGGTTCACGACGGAGCGGTCTTCGAGGCGTGGGGATCGGCCGCGTCCCATGCCTGCTCCGGGGTGGCGGGTGAGAATGCCGACATTTTTTCCCTTCTTCCTCTCCTATGTAGTGGTAAGAAATGCATCAAATAAATATCGATGACATTTTAGTTTTGCTCCCATCAAGATTTATGAGCCCCAGGAAATTGACTTAGAGGTGGCTACAAATCAATGAGACTCTGAAAGAGTTGTACGAGGATCCCTCGAAATGAACGCCCCCCATCCCGGGGACCTGCCTTATTTATGGGCCTCTCCAGGACTTCAAAGAGGTCCGGTAACTTAGGCCAGACTGTTTTATTGCTTCATGGGGCTAAGATGTTTCAGGGGGAAGATGCGGGTTAGCGTGCGAGGGAGCCTCTCTCGGGTGGTGGGCAGAAGCTTTCTGCGTAGTGAGCCATTGATCTGAAACTTGTTACACTCTGGCTTCCTACAGAATCACCCCTAAATCTTCCCAGCGACGGGGCATTGTCTGCAGCCCCAGGTGCTAAGCCCGAGAGAGAAAGAACGTTTGTAGTCTCTGCTCCCCACCCCCTTTCTGGGAGCAGCCGCCTGGGACCAGCAAGGAGGCCGCTGGGCCTGGTGGCAATCAGCTCTAGAGCTCTGTGGGGTGTCTCCAGGGGCCTGCTCTTCCCGATCGGATGTTCTGTCTCCTCCTCCTTGTGACAGTGACAGTCCTGAGTGCTTTGCTGAGAATGCCAGCAGGCAGGGACCAGCCTGACGCCTGCATCGGTGCCTCTGCCCTCCTTTAACAGGGGCAGCTCGGGCGGTAGACTGGGCTAGGGGTCGGAAACCGGTTCTCAGCCCGGCCATGCTTCTGCCACCTGGCCGTCACCTTGGGCAGGTCATGCTGCCTCCTGTGCCTCTGTTTCCTCACTTCTGAGATGAGAAATGGGACTGCCTCCCTCCAGGCCTGAAGTTCTGAAACCATTTCCTATGTACTGAGCACCCGACAGGTTCTAAGGGGAGACAGTCTGGCTCTAGCCTCCTGGAGGCTGTGATGGGCAGGAGAGAAGAGGAGGTGTGAGCACAGGGCTTCCTACCCGCAGGTGGCCTCTCCTGCCTCTGAAAGCAGACAGACAGGGCTCACGGGCAGCACTCACGGCCACTCTCTCCTGCCATAGTCGCCAGCGCCTCCGTGGGTGGTGGCCTTGGCTGTCTGAGCAGGCTGCACGTCTGCTGGGCAGGATCCTGGCTTCGGAATCTGATTGCACCGGCAGAGGGCTGAGCCCCCAGGAGACCCGGTCAGCAAAGCACTGCTCTGACTGGCTTGATCTGTCACTGTTAACGGCCGGAGTTTGTTCAGAGAGAAGAGAGCACGGTACATAGGAAACACGGAGGCAGAGTTTCCAGAAGAAGGTACCACAGAGACCCTAAAGAGGCAATAGAGCAAAGTGCTTCGGCACGTAGAGGAGGCTGCTTGCGTGGTGGGCACTTCCTGGTAGCTGTGACTTGGAGCAAACCGTTTAACCGCGAAAGCCCAGCTGCTGGAGTCACATGTCCTGGTGCTAGTCCCGTCTCTGTCACTTGCTGCTTCGTGCGAGCTTAGGCAAGAGGCTTGACGTGGGGAACCCTGATCCCTCCAGGGTCCTGCTTCAAGAAGGAAGGACTTACAGGTGCAGCCCTGGGGGTGCTGCCAACAGGGAGCCCTCAGCTCTCAGCCTCCTCCGGGGTTGCTTAGCTAAAGAAAGCGATTTGCCCAATGTCAAGCCCTCTTCCTGGGACAGCCAGCGTTCCGTGAGTGGCCAGCATTAGGGTCTAAAGGCCTGTCCCCCCCAGCGCTGGCTTGGGACAGCTCTGCAGGCCGATCCTAGCTCCAGCGTCCCTGGGAGCCGGCTGAGAGCTTTATTGAAACCGCATCACAGCCCAGCGTTCCCTTCTGCCCAGTCCTGCTTCCATCCCCTCCCTCTCTTGCACAGGTGTTAGCCCCCAGAGCGCTCTCTGATCCATGTCCTGCCTACTAACTGCTGCTCTCCATCTCAGAGTTTGTGTCCCAGGAAACCTAAACTATGACATGCATAGATCTCTGAGCCACAATCCTCATCCTCATCTATAAGAGGCAATGATAGCACCTCCCCCACAGCTGCACTGCAGGGTCAATGAGATGATTCATGTCAAAGCCTTTAGCTTGCTGCCTGCCTATGGACTAGCTAGGTGTCTTCCTAATGATCCAAACCCCTTATTTTGCAGATAAGCTTGACTTGATCTCGAAGAACGAAATATGAGTCCATGGAGGAGAAATGAGTGGAATGGTAGAGATGCTAGTTCTTCCTAAATATTCCCCTCTATTCTTCAATGATAATAAAACCCTCAGTTTCATCTGGGCGCATGACCACCCAGAATTAAAACACATTTTTCAGTTCCTCTGGAAGATAGATGTGCCCATGGGATTAAGTTGTGGCCAATAGAATATATAAAAAGGGGGCATATGCAAATTTTAGAGAGTGTCTTTAAAGACAGGAAGCCTGCCCTCTCTTTGACCCCTCCGTGCTGAAATGTGGATGCCTGCTGGAGCTCCAGCAGCTACTTTGGGCCATAAAGTGACCTTGGAAATGGCAACCAGACACAGCAGAGCAACAAAATGCAATGATCCTAAGTCACCCACACCAGCCCTGGGAAGCCGGCAGACTATTACATGAGAGAGAAACATCTCTCTGTTGCCTTGACTCTTCTGTTACGTGTGTCCAACTCTAATCCTAACCAACACAGAGGGACTTGCAAGTGGGCAAAGAGGCCATGAGCGAAAACTCAGAGGCACAAATGGGTATGGAGCATTCACAGGACAGTAAAGAGATTGGCCAGTCAATCATAAGATGGATAATATTTTACGTTCATATTGTGCTTTGCAGTTTATAAAGCACTTGTAAATTTGTTGCCATCCCATCTGTGTAACTGTGTAAGCTAAGGCACATTTATCATCTCCATTTCACAGTTAGGAAAGTGAGGTTCAGAAAGAGAAATGATTTTTCCCAACTTCACAAAAACTAGGAAGCGGCAGAGTCAAAGCCAGAAGCCATGACTTTTGAGGCCAAAGGCTTGGTTTCCCCCGCTGCCTTTGACAATTACCTCAAGTCCATGGAGTTAGCAATGCTCTTGCCGAAAACTTGTATCTAGCAAATGTACAGTGGTTCTTGCCTGGGTTCAGCTGCTTCCAGGACAGCTTGCATCCTTTCACTTTCTTTGCTACCATGAATTGACCACCTACAATGTAATAAACACCACGCCTTATCATGCCAGTGCTTCTATGTGCACTGCTCTCTGTTCCCTCTCAAAGACGCTACTTACCCTACATCTCCAGTTTCTGCTCTCTCTCTCAGGCCTCTCCTCCACGGAGCCTTCTCTGGGGGCCTCAGGAATGAGCTGTTCACTCACCCATTGGCCTCCATCGCCTCCTGAGGCAGCTGCCAGATGGACTCATACAATAAGCCTCCTAACCAGATCTGGGCTGACCCCAGAGAGAAGGATTCTGAGAACGAGTTCTGAAGAAGTCTGCTGGTTTTAGGCGAGGAAAAAGGGGTACTCGGCTTGAATTGACATGTAAGAAACTGTACTCTTTTCCTGGGGTGGCTATAACAAATGGCGATTAAACAGCAGAAATTTATTTTCTTGCAGTCCAAGATGTTAGAAGTCCAAAGTCCAGGTATTAGCATGGGGGTGGGAGGGGGGGACGGGGCGGCGGGGGGTTGCTTCCTTCGGGGTGTTCTGAGTGAGAAGCAGCTCTGTGTCCCTCCCCCCGGGATTTGTAGCGTTCTTTGGTTTGTGGAGGCATCACTCCAATCGCTGCCTCCAAATTCACATGGCGTTCTCCCAATGTCTCTGACTCTGTCTACATTTTCTCTTCTTAGAAGGACCCCAGCCATGGGATTGGGGCAGTGATTTTCAACCTTTTTCATCTTCATGGCATAGAAATTTATTTCTCACTATACATAGTTGATTTCAGAGAGGAAGGGAGAGGGAGAGAGAGATAGAAACAGCAATGATGAGAGAGAATCATTGATTAGCTGCCTCATGCACGCCCCCTATCGGGGAACGAGCGAATCCAGGCAAGTGCCCTGACAGGGAATCAAGCCATGGCCTCCTGATTCATAGGCTGTTGCTCAACCACTGAGGCACACGAACCTGATTCTCCTGACTCTTATAAAGACACTAATCCCATTCATGAGGTCCCCACCCTCCTGCCCTCATCTAATTCAAATCATATCCCAAAGGCCCCCCCATCTCCTAATACCATCACATGAGGGGGTAGGTTTTCAACATACGTATTGGGAGGACCCAAAAAATCAGCCCATAATAGGGGTGCAAAGCAGCTCCTGAGCCCCTGGATTCTCTGCTCAGCACCAGGCCAGGGAATGCCCTGGGTTTTTCTCCCTAGCTAGCTCATAGACTGCGAAAATTAGAAATCCTCAGGGCAGATGGGTGCGGAGTAGAGGGGGGGGGGGCGGTCAATGGAGAAAAAAATGGTACATCTGTAATACGTTCAACAATAAAGATAAATTTTAAAAAATAAAAAAGAGGTCTCCCTGATGTGAAACCCCTCTCCAGCTCATTCTTGGTTACTCCCGGGGATGCAGGCTTCCTCCCTGCCCAGCAGCAACTGGGAAGCCCTTCCTCCTCATCATCAGCCACAGCGGGCCTCCCCGTCGCCAGCCTGGGACACACCACGCACAGCCCACCCTTTTCCACATGACACACCTCCAACACATCTCCACAGAACATGGCTTTACACGGTTTTGCCCCGGTTCCCCTGTGGGAGGGCGCTCCAGGCACCATACGGAACGCAGAACTCTAAAGACTTCGAGATGGGAGCAGGTCCTTCATGTCTGTGCCTTGGTTTCCACGTTTATGTGAAATGAGGGAACGTGAAATGAGCCAGAACCTAGCTCCTAGGGCTGATAGGAAGACTGCAGGAAATGACGATGGGAAGCCCGTAGCGCCATGCAGGGCATGCCGTGAGGGCCCCGCCCATGTCTGCTACCATTACCCTCTATGTGTGTTTTAACATTTTTTTAATGGAATCATATTGTACATTATCTTTTGTGACTTGGTTTCTTCATTCATTGGGTCGGAACGTTTCCCTACATCATGAAATATTCTTCAAAGCATTTTTAATGGCTGTCATATTTCATCCCAGGAGTTATGGTCATTTATTTAATCCCTCTCAGAGGGATTTCTTCTGTAAACGACTTTTTTTAACCCAGGCTTGCAGGTCTGAGCCACCAGGGCAGGGGGTGGGGGCTCCTTCTAGCTACTGACCCTCCTGCCCCCACCATCCTGGCATCCATTACGCTCCGTCTGCCCCGCCTCCCTCCTGCCTCAGCTGGAATCAATCGCTCTCCCTTCCTGCCTGTTCCTCCTGCCCCATAACATCAATCAACCCACAAGCCACTGCAGTGTGCCCAGCCCAGTGCCGGCAACACAGAAGTGCCTGAGAGAAGGGAGGTGAGAATGCCTGGAGGACCCTGCTCTCCATCTGGGGAAGTAAACTGTGTGCAGTGGGAAGGTGGTGCACCCAGGGAGGGCGGCCTCAGACAGGGAGAGAGGAGGGGTGTGGGAGCTGGTGTTCCCGGCCCCACTGGGAACAAGGACAAGAGGGCACTCTAGGGGGGGTGTCAGCGGGAGCAAGGTACACCAGGACTGGCTGGGCACATGGCGTCCGGGAGGGGTTGGGGAGGGGCTGTTTGGAAGGCACAGTTTGGCAGGAGCACAGCTGTGAGCCCTCGTGGGGTCGCAGTACTGCCGGGGCTGAGCTGATGGAGCTGTCCTCTGCTCCGCAGCCTGTGTTGGGCCGGACTGGGGGCCCCAGCTCGGAACTAATGCCCCCAGGGGCTAGGGGCAATCATTTCGAAATGAAGGTAATGATCCAATTAGTGGTTATCCATCAAGTTCAGTTATCTTTCCTTGGGCTGGGGAGCAGAGAAGCTGAGTAAACACGTGCCTTGGACTGTGACATAAAACCAGGCCCCCTCGTGCTGGAAAATGAGTTCAAGATGCTGGCTGAGCCTCTCCCAGGGCCCTCAGGTTAGCATCTCAGTGGCCCAAAGAGGCAGGGGAGCCGCTGAGCTGAAAAGGAGCGGGGCCTCTGAGGCTGCAGCTCCTGACCTGGGTCCCAGGTGCCACTGTGAGAATGGGGAGAGACCTGGGCGGCTGTGGGTCTGGAGTCTCCACCACAGCCAGTGTCTGACCTGGGTCTGATCAGAGGCTTCAGTTCTGCTCAGCCCGGCCCCCCAGCCCATAGCTCTGAGCTGCCCCAAGCATCAGCCGGCTTCCCCAGCTCAGCTCCTTCTCTCTACATTTGCTGTCTAAGCAATACATTCCCACACTGGGGTGCTCTGTCTGAGCCTCCTTATTTCAATGCTAAGTTCCTGAAGACAAGAGCTTCCCGTGTCTTATCAGACAAAACTTACAGTTGGAAGACAGATTGGCCAGCCATTGAATCCAAATGTCGCATTTAGAAATGAGGAAACTGAGGTCCAGGAATGGGAAATGATGGAGAGGACGCCCTGACTATGAGAGCTCTCGCTCAATCAGTGTCTTTCACTTAAGCCCGGTACCCTCAGCTCCCCCCGAAAAGGGAACCAGCCAGCACTTCAAACAACCATTCTGAACCTAGTGACCCTCTGGTGAGCCTGTCCTCACGCTGCCCCTCATCCAGAACGCTCTGAAATTCTGTTCCCATCAGGTCCGGAACTGGCCTCCCTTTCCTCTACGCCCTCCTTCCTCATGGTACCCCCATCTGCTCCGGTTCCTGGGAGAGGGCCTTAGGGGGGTCCTGCTGTGTTATTTCCCACTCCGAATCTCACACTGGCATTTGTCCTCCACCCAGACCTGAAGTTCATAACTGCCTCAGGAAATTGCTTTGCAGAATACAAGCACGTTATTTTCCTGGTTCCCCCCCTGGAACCTGCCCATCCAGTCATTGTCCATCCTCCTAGCCCCCAGGAGAAAGCCCACAAGCCCAGCATTGAGGCCTGCCCTCTTCTGGACAAGATTACAGGAATTAGGCACAGGGCTCCCCAGTTGCAAACATTTCCTAGTGGATTCATTGCTTCTGCCTTTTGGCCCAGGTGAGAGCTCAGTGACCTTAGATGGCTCTATTTTGAATGTTTTTATTGACGCCCAGGGAGTATGCCGGTAACTTGGGGTCAGCCATGAGGGTCCTTTGGGGCTGAATGGAGACTGGAGACCACACCTTCCTCTTCTAAGTTGGCGCTGGGATGTAAGCACCTGCCTTCAAGTGGCCCAGCTTTCCTTGTGCTCATCTTATATTAATCTCATTATGCAAGGGCTATTTGCATATTAATTGCAATGTGTTTTAAACAGTTATCCAATTTCCTTTTCCTCAGGCCTCTCCTGTCCCCTCCCCTCTAGTCCTATGAAGGGTATAAGGTCTGTGTCCAGATGCATTTTTTTTGTCCAGTTGTTCAAGCACCATTTGTCAAAAAGACTACCTGTTCCTTTGTCAAAGATGAGTTGACTGCATTTATATGGGTCTGTTACTGGGCTCTCTATTCTGTTCTATTGATCTAGTTATCTGTCCTTTTGCCAGTACCACATTGTCTTGATTACTGTAGCTTTAGTGTAAGTCTTGACATTTGGTACTATCAGTTCTCTGACTTTGTTATTCTTGGTCAATATTGTGTTGGCTATTCTAGATTTTTTGCCTCCTCATATAAACTTTAGAAGCAGTTTGTCAATATCCATAAATACTTGCTGTGATTTTGACTGGAGTTAAATCAGCTCTATAGATGAAGTTGTGAAGAACTGACATCTTGACCATTTTGAGTCTTCCTATTCATGAACATGGACTATCTCTCCATTTATTTGATGTAAATACCTTCTTGTCAGTGTTTGATGCATTTGATATCTTTCATCAAGAGTTTTGTAGTTTTTCTCATTGCTGTATCTAAAAATCATTTTACCCATTGCATTTTGTGTTTTTTATATAAATTTTGCGCATATTTTGTTAGATTTATACCTAAATATTTCATTTTGGGGGTGCTAATCAGAGCTTCTATCTCCTTTTCTCTATTTCTACCAATGGAAAATCTACCCACTGTGGACATCAGTGGTGAATCCCAGCTTTGACACTTATATGCTGTATGACCCAGAGCAAATGAGTTAACTCCTCTGAGCTTCAGTTTCCATATCTGTAAGATGAGAAAAATAACAAATACCTCAAAGTATTGATGTTAGGATTGGTGAGATCAAGAGAGAGCTCAATGCCTGTTATATAGCAGGTCTTCTGCCAAGTGGTAGTGGTTATTAGTGTTGTAGTTTTAATAGTATTTCAAGTGTTACTTCTCCCATGATGCTGCTTCTCATTGCTGTATCTAAAAATCATTTTACCTATTGCATTTTATATTTTTTTATAGAATTTTCCTCATGGTAATGATCTCATAGGGAGCTAAGGGAATAGAGAAGGTAAGAAAATACGTTTTTTAAGTAGAAAAAAAATGGTTGTTCAACAGTTGTCTTATGATTGAACTAGAGGCCTGGTGCATGAATTTGTGCACCGGTGGGGTCCCTCAGCATGGCCTGTGGGGATTGGGCCAAAACCAGCAGTCCAGCTCCTGCCAGCCACTCCTGCTCATCCCGGCCCCACTGCACCTGCCACGGGCTCGCACCCACTCAGTCCTGAAAGGGAGAGGCTCACACCACCACAGCAGTGTTTGCCAGCCATGAGTCCTGCATCTGGCGCCCATCCCAAGGGGGGGGGGGGGGGGGGGGCGGGGAACGCGATCAGCCCTCCAGGCAAGTGGTGGAACATCCTTGCTGGCCCGGGATCCAGTTTGTGCCGGTTTGGCAGGAGCCACCTGGTGGCTGCTTTTATATAATTTCTTCCTTGTGGAGTGTCTAGGAAGGGGAAGCGGCCACCGTGCCCGAGGCTGACTTCCAGGAGACCAGTGGTGCTGTCAGGATCCTGCCGGCAGCAGCACCACCGGTCCATTGGTGCCTGGCCCATTCTCTGGAGATTGGACCTGTAGGACTACTGAAGGAGTGAGTAGCTGTCGAGCCAGGCTGGTGGGCCAGGGAGCAGGTTGGTCAGCTGAGCAGCACTCCCGCTGTGGGAGCGCACTGACCACCAGGGGGCAGCTCCTGCATTGAGCGTCTGCCCCCTGGTGGTCAGTGTGTGTCATAGCGACCGGTTGACTGGTCATTCAGTTGTTCAGTCGCTTAGGCTTTTATATATATATAGATGAGTAAACCCAGGAGGCAAATGGACTTCATCTTGTGTGGTAACGTGCTTTGGAAAGGGATTGTCTGAGGCACACAGAATAGTGTTGTGATTAATCAATGGCATCTGCTGTGAGTAGTGAACCCTATGTAATATACTGCCAATGGTGGAATAAACTATAGATCTACAGGATATTATTAACTGGATGTGACTGCCAGAGGCATTTGGTGAAGAGTCCTTATTTCATAGGTGAGGAAATTGTAGTATATGCTAAGGTATACAGTTGTGTAAATCTTCTTTCATTCATCATTTGACTATTTCTTTAAATACATATAGCTATGTTCCATAGCAATTAGGATGATATAGTTAGTTATACATTCTCAACTACAGTTCCTTTCTGCACCTAGCTGTTTCTTCCTCAAGTGAGACCCCAGAACATTCCAGAGACTTGAAACTGAAAAGGAAGAAACACATTGCTCCATGATACAATGAGTGCTTACAAGAGTGTACTCAAGAAAGACAAGTTAATGTTTAAAACTCTCAAATGAGAAAAGCATGTGTATTATTCCTACAGAAGAGGAATGAGAGGAGAATTTACAAGGGAGAAGGGACCCCTAGTTCATAAGAATCTGGAGCCTGCCAGCATTGTAGCCTAGAGAAGTCTAATGTCTGGGTACTCCAACAAGAGAGGACTCAGTCTCCATGATGACTGTTGGTCAAAGGGTGGGGGATGCAGGATAACAGTAGGTGGCTTTACTGTCCTGAGGTTTGGTTCCCATGGGAATTCAAGAGCTTCCAGAGGAGGGCTTGTTCTACAAGTGAGGTCATCTACCTGTTGCCTCCCAAGGTCAGAGCTATAGTCAGGGATTACTTTGCCTACATTGGCATTTGGCCATCTCAATAACTTTCTGATGCAGAAAATGTTATTTCCATTTTACCTGTAAAGACTGAAGTTTCATTAAGTGAAATGCCCAGAACAATACAGATAGTGGCAGAGTTAAGGCTTATACACAAGGCTTCTAACTCCAAATTCTTATATTATCCCACACTGTTTACTGGTCCAGACGCCTCCATACATGGTGTAGAGTAGTTTGAACAATGTCCTGCTTCAACTCCAAGCATGAAATGGTTGTCCCCTTAAACTCTGACCCTATTTGATCCTGCTGGGGTTCGTTTCCACAGTTGGTTGGCCAACTCTCTGAGAAGATGACACCTACTGTGATGGCTCCTGAGTATCACACTGGAGAGGTCCCTGTTTCCTGAGGGGGATGCCCCTGAGGAAGATGAAAAAAATCTGAAGCTCCATTTTTTGGCAGGCCTTCCATGGCTCTGGGCAGCCGGCTGTCCATGAAGAGGGAGCACTGTGGTGCCTCTAGCCAGCCAGCTCTCACTTGTTGAGTTTCTGCTGGTATGCATCCTCTGCGGGATCCAACCATATTAAATTGCTTCAAGCAGCCTATAAAATAAAGACAATTGCAATGCCATAAGGAATAGCATATCCCCAACCATAAATAAATTAGGGCTCTAATTCCATCAAGGCATGTGGGTGACATCACACACCGTGAGAGCCGAGCTTGGAAGGCCTGTTCACAACACCACAAATCTGAGATGGAATTACCATCTTAATTTATTTACATCTTCTGGTGGCTAGGTTGCTGTGACAGATGATTTCTGAAAAGTCTGGTCCCTGCAGATTATGACCTCATGTTCCACCCTTCTCCTCCGCCACCGCCCCTTTTCCTCCCTCACTCCCTCTCTCCCACCCCTTTCCTTTCCTGTTTCTCTCTCACACCCCTAGACATGCATTTCCCTCCTTGTTTTTTGTTTTCTCTGTGTTCCTGGTAAAGAATGGAAGGAGGGAAGCACCTAGCGCTGAGAAGAGATGGCAAATTCCAGACGCAGAGGAGTGGCCTCCAAGTGGGGGAGGCACAGGAAGAATGAATCTCTCCTACAGCGTGATTTGTTGCATTGCCCCAGGGCCATTTATCCACGACCTCCCCGGGGACATATAGCCTTTCCTTGCTTAAAATTTCAATTTAATTAAATCCACTAGGTGTGTTCTTGGATGTCAACCATGTCCTAGGCAACGTAGGGTAGTCAGAACCATATGGAACCAAGGGATTTTAGAGGTGGACAGGCTTTCAGCAGCCTCTGAGTTAGTTTAACTCCTCATTTTACAAATGAGGGACCCAAGGTTCAGAGAAATAAAGTGATTTTTCTAAGATCATGTGGTTAATTAATGGCAGAGCCAAGTCTAGACTGCAAGAAAAAAAAAGGGGGAAATCTTAGCAACGTCTGCCAGGCCCTTCCAGCCTAGTTGGAGAAATAAGACAGACATCTTCAAAAGAGTTAGCTAATAACATGACAGAGGATCTAATCAGAGCCAAACTGAGGGTTACAAAAACGGAATTCAGGGAAGAAAGGAAGGAAGCAATATGAGCTGGCAAGTTTGGGGCAGATTTCACGGAGGAAGCAGCAGTTAAGTTGGATGCTAAAGGGTGCAAAGGATCTCACTTGCATAGACCAGAAGGGAGGGCATTATGGGCATAGAAACAGCCAGAGAGCTGGATGGAATACGCATTTCCTGGACACAGAACTCAGTGGGACCCCAATTGGAGAGAGGAGTCAGTATCTAAGTATCAATACCTGATGGAGACAGAGGACTCTGGTCAGCTGAGGGTACTGGAAGTTCTGGAACAAGAAGCAATAAATGAAAGCATGCTCTAGAGCTTAGCTACACAAAATGTGGCCTGGGGACCACCAGCATCAGCTTTACCCCATCTGGGGGTGTTTTTAGAGAAGTCCAACCTCAGTCCCAGATCTACTGAACCAGAACTGCATTTGAATGACAGTAGACCACTAGGTGACTCACATGCACATGAATGTTTAAGAAGCCCTGATTTAAGGAGCCTGGCGTGACATGAATGTCACTTCTTGGTTATTCCAGAGTTGTTCCCTGGTGCCACTAGTTTGCTCTGTGGGTTGTCATTTTTTTTCCTGGCCAAAGGTGACTTAGCAAACATGCTACTCAGAAATTATTGCTCAGTGAAAGTATCTAACTAGCAAACTCTTTTCAAACAGAATGAAATGTTTGTGCATATTAATTTTAGCATGAATGAGGATGACAATATTCAGTTCAGTTTCACGGTTCTCTTTTTTGTATCTTGGAACTCATGAGCTTAATTCCAATAATCAGGCATTTTCTGAGCCCTTGGAAAGCGCTTGGACTTTAGTATCTAAGGAATAAAACCTATGCTGTAGGAACCCCTACATAATAGGGCATCTTCCTGGGGAGATGGTAAGATCTCAGTAGGGGAGACTGAGAGATTCCCAACCCTGTGCAAGACCCCTGTCCCATGCTGCCAGACTTCAATGGAACACTTAGGCCTGGATCCTGACTTCCTAAGCACTGGAGGCACTTCCCCTTCAGGCAACACATAAACCCAGATCCTGGTGCTGCCTGGGGCCAGATGGTAGGTGCATCCAGCAATGACTGAATTTCCTACCAGCCCACTGAATGTTGGGACTTTAGAGTTGGAATTAAGTTGACTTAAAGAAAATATATAAAGTGATTTGTGTGTGTGTATACCTGAGTTTGTAGACCAAGATGAATACTTGCTATATTTTCTTTATTAAGAAAACAACATATTTCCTTCCAAGGCCTCCCCCAAAGGGGGGAGAGTGTGTGCATGTGCTTGAGGTAAGCCACAGGGAAAGTGCAAAGGGTCAGGGAGTTTTTCACTCTTCAGCTTCAGACTGACATTGACATGGAGCGCAGTGCCCCCACATCCCACCAAACCACAGCGTGCGTGCCAAGTCTGGGTCACGGCTCCCTCTCCCAGTGACCAAGTGCTTGGGGTGCGCTTTCAAAGACAGACATTCCACCTGGGTCCTCTCTGCGGTAGCTGATGTTGCTTTGGTCTTCTGGGGACTGTTGCCCAAGAGGAAAGGGCCTAGGGGCCTGCCTGCCTCTCTCTCCGCTGGCTGTTTGTGCAGGGGGCCAGCCTGTGAATCTGTTCCTCAGAGGGCCCAGGTGGGCCCCTCAATGACTTATGTTCTCTGAAGCTCTGGGTCCTTCTGCCCTCCCCCCCCCCCAATTCAAACAGACGTCTACAAAAAGGAAATCTTCCATAGCAGTGGGAACCTTGCTGGGAGTCTCCTCTCTTAACTTTATCTTTGTTAAAATTGAGATTTCATTTCCATGGTATGAAATCCACCCTTTTAAGTGTACTGTTCAATATTTGTATTAAACTCACAGATTGTGCAACTATCACCACTATCAATTTTTAGAACATTTTCATCACCCCAGAAAGAATCCCCTACCCATTAGCAGTCCCATTCCCCCATCCTCCCTGCCCCTGGCAACTACTAACCTGTTTTCTCTAAGTGGAATCATATAATACATGGCCTTTCATGCCTCATTTCTCGTTCCCTTTATCTCGCCACAGGCAGACTTGTCTCAGTAGTTTCTTATGAAGGTATAGAAGTTGCTAGTCTGAGAAAGATGATAAAAATCCTGGAGCAAACTCTCCCGAGGAAAGCCATTGGTCCTCCAGACACCATGTCCTCCTTGGGACCCAGCTTTGCTTAAGAGACAGGTCAAGGCAAGTGAACACACTTCAGTTAAGGGCTATGGATCCAGCCTGTGCTCACAATTCAAAGCAAGGGCTCACCACTGGCACAGAAGTTAGTTGTGCTCGAGTATGTCCGCTGAGCCATGGCCATATCATATCAAATATTTAAATGGCTCTCCACGGTATTAAAAAATTCTTCCTCGGTTGATCATAACTATGGAAAGAAAAGGTAAAAGGCTTGCCCAAGGTCAAGCAGGGTTTAAATTCAGAACTTCTGTTCCAGTGCCCGCCCCAGGGGCTGCTCCCATGTTATTTAATGACTCAGAGGGCACTTGTGGCAGACCACTCCTCCTGTCCTCCTCTCCTCCTCAAACTTCTCCCTCCAGAAACCACCCCCAGGGAAAGAAGGTCAACTGTGACCAACAAGCGACTCTTCCTTTTCCTACTGAGCTGCACTGTAGCCACATCCTGAGATTGCCCGAGTGGCCCACTAGCATTGCTAGTGGTCCTGCCAGCATTGAGGCTAATTGCTTCGTTTTCCAACTTCTGACCGTGGTCTTGAGGAAGTTATTGAACCACTGTGTCTCGGGTTTTTAATTTCACAAGTAAGGGTAATATTAGTACCTACCTTTAAAGGCTGTTGATTAATTGGTATGTGTAAAGAGCTTAGAATACTACCCAATAAATAACAAATATTCGATAAATGATAAACCCTTTCTGTATTACATACATTTGTATTTATCATGCTGTTGAGTAAAAAACTGTATTTGTACATATGATGCATTGAACAAAAGAGATGTTCATAAATATTGCTGAAAAGAAGGAAGGAAAGGAGGGAGGATTTTACAGTAGCTTCTAAATACAGAACAAAGATTGATCTATAGCTAAGTGTTTTTTTTAATATCTTCATATACCCACCAAGAGAAATTCCTGTAGTGCTGAAAAGACAAATCAATTGGCAATTATGAAATTCACTTGAAGTTGTAAACAGAGCGGTTAGGATGTGCCCTCTTTGTTGGTCACCACTATACTAGCATTGGGGAATCAATACTCAATCCTTTTAAATTCATTCTCATATCTTGACCTGCCGTTAGTCTTGATTACATCAATTGCCGTTTTATTAGATTCTCATTTCAGCATCCTGAGGGTCTGGTTTATTTCATCCTCTGAATTGGCTGGGTATCCAGTTCTCTGTTGGATCTATCTTCTTTCTCTCTTCTTGTGATCTTCCTGGTGAAGATCAATGTTCTCCCTTGTAAAATTCACAGCCATTCCTCATGTTGATATTAGGACTACTTTGCTGATTTCCTTCTAGCTTGTCCACCCTTATTCATATCATGTCAGGAAATGCTCCCAATGTGTGGTGAGAGGGTGTGTCTGAGGAAGGAGTGGGGATATTTTGAGAGGACTGAGATTCCAGACAACTACCAGGTAGAAGCTTCTTTCTTGTAACCATTCCTAGTTAGTCAGGCTGCTGCTTCCAAATGCTGTAGCTAGATACAGCACTGGATGGCACTCCTGAACTGGACAGACCCAACCTCAGACTTGCCATGCCCTAAGTGTTATTCCGACAGACACTCATAGTTATGGGTAGTCTGTAAGTTGCCATGTTTGGGCCTTAATGATCCACCATTCCCACTTCTCTAGCACTGGAAGAGCTGACTGGACAAGGAGTAGACACTTGGATCAAGGGCAGCCAGTCCAAAGATGAGCTGTGCCCGTAAGATTCTCATTCTACGGCATTTGAACCAAGAATGCCCAGAGAAAGATGTAATTAGCAAGAAGGCTAAATCAAAATTTGTGATTTAAGAAGAAAACAGAGAAGCCACAAGCAAGAAGAGTGGTCACCTTCTAACCCAGGACCACGCACTCACTATTTGTTCATTAAATTGAAATGTTGATGGGGCAAGTTCCCCAAGGATCAAGAAGGAATAAAAATTTAAACCTAGACCTAAGTCTTGAATTACTAAGCCAAGCATAGACAGGTGTATTTTTACTTTGTTCTTAGGCAACATTTCTCTCCAGGGGACATTTTTTTCTTCTATCGATTTCAATTTCTTCCTCCTCCAATGCAAGCTTGCTTCTCTCCCTCCTATAGATTGTATGAAACCAGAGGCATTCCCTGGCACTACGCAGTTATCCTGTGGCTGATAGTTCCATCCTTGCAACCAGCTGGTTGGGGGGCTCTCTCTGGCAACAGATTAGTCCACTAGCCCCTCCTGACTGGTTCTGCAGCTTTATCCAATGCAAATGACTGAAAGCATGCCTTTCCCAATGAGGAAAATATGGAATATTTGGTTCCCAAGTTATGTTTCATGTTTACAATGGCCTTCTCATCATCGTTAGTTGGATTAAATTTAGTGATTACAAAGATTTTTGTTTTTATCAATAATACCTTTGATCTTGAAAAACAAGAGCAATTTAAACAGATCCAGATGCTCTAAACTCCGCCACATGTTTGTTTTATTTTTTTAATCACATTGTATTTGAGGCTGTCATTTAAATGAATTAAATATGAATGTTATTCCTATGGCCATGTTTCCCTGGCTTCTCACACTTAAGCTTTGCTGTTTCTAGTTATCAATTGCAGAACCTTCGAAGAAAAATGTTTGGTGTTAATTGTTATGTTATCCCTCACACGCTTCTGGAACAGGTATGTCCCCCACCAGAGCCCATGCAGGAACCGAAATGTAATCCCAGGAAAAATGACCCCGGCCCTGCTAAATCATTGGATTTTAAGTCACAGCTCTGTTTATCTCCTTTCAGCAAGTTTTTTCCCTGTGCAAAATGGATCGTTTAGTTTCATTATTATCACTATGCTTATCAACAACTCTTTCTGTCAACGTAATTCAACCAAGACTTATTGAGTGTCCACTGACTTTCTGTAAACATTTCCTCCATCTGTAAATCAAAGCTACTTCAGCAACTTTGGTCATGCGACAATGAATTCTGGGGGTGGAGAGGAGAGAGGGATGGGAAGGAAGGTCTGAAACAATAAAAGAGCAGGCTGTATATGGTTAATTAATCTATGTCAAAAGAGGCAAGAGTATACAATGGGGTAAAGACAGTCTCTTCAATAAATGGTGTTGAGAAAATTGGACAGGTACATGGAAAAAAAATTAAAAGAAAAGATACCAGACCACTTTCTTACACCATATACAAGAATAAACTCAAAATGGTTAAAGACTTAAATGTAAGACCTGAAACCATAAGACTCCCAGAAGAAAATATAGGTAATATACTCTTTGACATTTTTCTTAGTAATTTTGTTTGGACATGTCTTCTGGGACAAGAGAAATGAAAGAAAAAAGAAAAAAAATGGGACTACATCAAACAAAAATGTTTTTTCACAGCAAAGGAAACCATCAACAAAATGAAAAGACAATCTACTGAACTGAAGAAGATATTTGCCAATGGCACAAACAATAAGGTGTTAATATCCAAAATATAAGAAGAGCACATACCGCTTGACATAAAAAAACAACAATCCAATTTTAAAATTGGCAGAAGACCTGAATATACAGAAGGACATACAGATGGCCAATAGATATGAAAAGATGCTCAGTGTCACTAGTCAACAGAGAGATGCAAATTAAAACCACAATGATGTATCACCTCACACCTGCCAGAATGGCTATCATCAAAAAAATAAAAAAATAACAAGTATTGGTGAGGATGTGGGGAAAAGAACTCTCACTCATTGTTGGTTTCCAAGTGATGCAGCTATTATGAAAAACAGTATGGAATTTCCTCAAAAAATTAAAAATAGAACTACCATATGACCCAGCAATCCTACTTCTGTGTATTCATCCAAAGAAATCCAAAACACTAATTCAAAAAAGCTCTATGCATCCCATGTCCCCTGCAGCATTTTTTACAATAGCCAAGATCCAGAAGCAATCCAGATGTCCATTGGTAGACAATTGACTAAAGAAGATGTGGTACATATATGCAATGGACTATTACTTGACCATAAAAAATAATAAAATCTTGCCATTTGCAACAACATGGATGGACCTAGAGGATATCATGCTAAATGAAATAAGTCAGACAGAGAAAGACAAATACCATATGATTTCATTTATATGTAAAATCTAAAACAACAAAATAAATAAGTAAAACAGAAATAATAGATAAAGAGAACAAACTGATGGTTGCCGGATAGGAGGGGGATTGGGAGGTTGGGTGAAAAAGGTAAAGAAATTAAGAAGTACAAATTGGCAGTTACAAAATAGTCACAGGAATGTAAAATACAGCATAGGGAATATAGTCAATAATATTGTAATGACTGAATTTGGCATCAGGAGACAGAAGTTGAATCCTGATCTTATTAGCATGAATCAGTGGCCCTGAGCATGTCATTGAACCTCGCTGAGATTTCAGTTTTCTCATCGGTGAAATGGAGCATGATTTGTGAGAAAACACCCCTCCAGGCATGTCGGGGGGGTGACAGTTGTGAAGAGGCTCCTGTGACAGTGGAACCGCACAGGGTAGAGCTGCTTCCTGTTTGTCCAAGATGAGGCCTTGTCTGGGGAGTCCGAGGAGAGTTCTGGCCAGAGCTGGGGAAGCTAAGATGTGCAGGAGGGCCCTCCTGCATGGGGATGGGGATGGTGACCTGGTGCTAAGAAGGAAGGCCAGCAAGGGGCCTGCAGAGGTGTCCCGTCCCTGGGGATGAGAATGAAGAAACACATTCCACCTTGAGACCCTCCTGGGAATGAGACAGGATTCAAAGTCCCATCCTCTTGAAACCAGCCTGGTTTTTACTCTTATTTTCTGGGTTTATTTCTCTTTTGTCCTTCCTTAAGATTACAGCAGCCTTTTGAGAAATTCCAGCTGTCACAGCTGAGCCAAGGGGAGTTAAGAGAAAGGTTCGGTGCTCCTGCTCCCAGGCTAACAAAGCAGGAGCAGTGGGGATCAGGGCAGGGGAGCCCAGGGAAGACTCACATGGACGGACCAGGGCCTCTGGTTCCCAACTGTTTCTCCCACCTCAAGAGTGTCCTTCCAGAGCTCAATCGATTTGGAGTATTATTTTATTTCAAGAGGCAGAATTCTCTCACGCTTTTTCCAAGCCTCACCCCTCAGATACCCCAGTGCCTGGTACCCCAGTCGGTCCAGCAATGGCGATGGGTTACATGGAGCCATTGAGTCTCTCCCAGGCCCCTGGATGGCCCACTGGACCTACCGGCTGGCTTAGGTAAGGGTGCAGCCCGTGGCCTGGAAAAGCCTTTCTCTGGCTCCTGTGCTCAAAAGTTGGCCTCATCATCTCAGGCTGGACTCCAGTCACAGAGCAAACCAGCCCACAGGATCCTCCTTTGTGATGGAAAGAGCTGGACAATCATGACTGGGCACCAAGGCTGGGCCCCTGTCCTAGAAATTAACTTGCTGTCAGGGGTCAAGTGCCTTCCAGTGAATGTCAAAAGAGCACTTAAAGATCAGCACAGCCCCTCTGTCACCTGTGTGTGCTGTCTGTGTGCCGCACTCAGCGTGGTGAGGGAGAACTTGGGGGTCTAGCCCCTTCTGAGCAAATTGTAACAATAACAGCAGCTCACAGGTTGGTTTTGTTTTTAGAACAGAACGTATGCCAGGCATGGGTTATCTCATAAAACCTTCACAGTACCTCTAGATTGGGTCTTATCTCCTCATTTTGATAGGGAAACCGAGATTCAGAGACCGTGATCTGCCCAGAGTACACAGCTGGTGAGTGGGGAAGGCAGGATGCAGACGCAGGCATGTCCTCTCCACCACGAAGCCACGCTCTGACAGTGGCTGGGGTTCGTTAACGTTGCTTGTGGTCACCGGTACCAGACACCAACAGTGGCCGGCTAAATAAATAAAGGGGGTAAGGTGAGGGCTTAGCATTTCCTGGAAGATTTCTAGAAGAGCTCTCAGAACCCAGTGGAGAGCTGCTCCCTGGGCAGGGAGGAAGCAGAGCAGCTGAGGGCCGAGCAGCGGGATCTGTGGCCGTTCTCTCCAGGGCACCTGGCACCAAAGCTCTGCTTCGGTGTTTAAAGTTCAAAACTCTTAGAAAAAACAAGTCAGACTATTGCACTTGGTCAGGTGTGCATGCTGGGCTCATGAGCTTGGGCCAGCAGGCGCGGGCAGGAGCGGACAAAGATGCTGGGAAGCGGGGAGAGAAAGGAGCTCCTAGGGAAGGAAGGTCACTGGGATTCAGAAAGCTGCTTCTTTGCTTCCAACAAGGTTGATGCTGGTACCAGAGGGGTGATCAAGAGGGGCCATGAGTCTTCCTCCTTAGAGGGATTCAGAAAACACAAAAGTCTTACCTGAGTCCTGGCTGGTGCTTGGGCCCTCATGAGTTACCCCTGTCTGACCCCACCCATCCTTTCCAGGTCGGCTCCCTCTGCCTGCATGCAGTCCCCTCCTCACCTTAACAAGGTGACCTTGTCAGTGCCTGTGCTGTTATTTCCCACGCCTCGCTCGTTCTCTTCACTTCCTCTCCTTCAAGGTAAGTCCCACATCCTTCAAGAGCATCTCTGGCCCCTTGCACCCCTTGTCCCCCTCCCCACTGCCCTGCCTCAGACCTTATTGTTTTAGCCCCATTCTCTATTTGCCATCTTGCTGTCCATTGCTGTTTCTGGGGCTTCTCTCTGCCAACGGAAATGGGCTCTTTGAGAGCAGAGACCTTATTTTCTTGACTTCTTATATTCTCTATATAACCTAGTATAGGACTGAACTCAGGTTCATTAAAATAACCACAAATAATAACTATTCAGCCTTTACAACTCTGCAGATTAGGAAGCGAAGACACTGGTTCTGACTTTGCCACGTGATGTCTGGGGCCTCCACCGGAGGCTGGACTCCTCTGGTGGCTGGTGCCGGCTGTCCCCTGAGGCTCAGCTGGGACTGGGCGCCAGAGCGCCTGCACACGCCCTCCCCGTGTCCCCTGGGCTTCCTCCCAGCATGGCAGCCTCAGGGTAATTAAACTTTCTACCTGAGTGTCCCAGAAGAACCCGGCAAAAGCTGTGTGGCCCTTTCTAATGTAGTCTCTGAAGTCACACCTTGTCACTGAGCACTGCACTCTCCTGGTTACAAGTGAATCACCAAGACTGACCCGGATTCAAGGGTAAGGGACTCAGATCCCTACCTCTCAATGCCAAGAGTATCAGAGAAATTGCCCAACATGTTTAAAATTGCCACAGCTATCCACTGGACAGGTGGGAAAATTGGGGCTTAGAAAGGGTAGGTGGGCTTGCCCAAAGTCATTCACCTGAGTGGAAAGCAGAGTCGAAGGCATCCCAGCTCCTGTCCAGATGCTATTATCCTCCCTGGTACCTACTGAGTGATGTGCCAATGGGTTAGCTATGAGGGAAGGTGACAGCAGGGATAGGGAGAGAAAGACCGGGTCAGTTGTCTCTCTATGTCTTCTCTGCTCCGGAAGTTCCTTGGACCCCGCTGACCATTTTGGACTCTACTCAGTTTAAGAGGTGCCCACTCTCTTAAGAGTTATCGAAATAACTCTTCAATAGCTAGGAAAGAGACAACATGAGGACATCAGTGCCAGATGTGTGTGTTGTGTGTGGGTCAGAGATCTCTCTGTGGCCTCTTTAGGGGCCCAGCTATCCAATCATGTGAAAGGGGCTGGGGCTGAAGTCTGGGCTGGAGATGAAATGCTGGAGCTGGGGCTGGGCGCCGGGGCTGGGGATGAAGACTGGAGGCTGGGGTCCAGGCGGGCCTTTGACTGCCCCACTCCAATAGGATCTGACACTCATCCCAAAGCCTGCGTGCCTATTCACACATCTGTTCAGCACTTGCCTGCAATCAGTTACGTTTTATTATTGGACTTGTCACCATATTAATGTAGCCATACATTTAAATTGATTGTAATTGTAAGTTTCCCAAAAAACCTTGGGTTTTTTTGCAAGTATTAATTAACTGATGCACTTACATTAAAAATAATTATGTAACCGCAGACCTGCCTTCCTTGCTCTCTGTGTCAAAAAAGGGGGTTTGGTATAATGCATAAAATGTGTGGATTAATATTTCACAATTAAGGTCAATTTCCATTCAGAAAGGAAAGATAATTAGCTGGCTCTCCCTGTAATCTGACAAGTTTCAATTAGGACTACAATTCTTTATAAACTTTCTAATCTAGACACTCAGAGGACATGTTAATGAAGCTACCAATAAAAAGAATCATTAACAAAATAAATCAAGACCCCTGGCTTGCAGAGCTGAGGTGGCATCTGTTTTCACGGTAAGTCAATGAGGCTGGAACTCAGGAAAGTTGTGCAAAGGCACAGCTGGGTTCTTACTCTGCAGAGGCAACAAGAGGTGGCCTTCTCCGGCCTGCCGAGCAGAAGCCCTGCCCACAAAAGCAGAGTTAGGTGTGAGGGTTTCATTCTTCGTTCTTCCTCGGCCGCTTCTTAGCTGGGTGACTCTAGACTGGAGACTTGATCTCCCCGAGTTTCTGTTTCCTCATTTATTAATGGGGATACATCGTATTGACCTCTTATTGCTGTTGGAATTGAACATGAACTGATATATGTAACCTGCTGAGCACTCTGGCTGGCATTAGCCAGGACTCAATAGAGAACCTGGTGTCATGTTCATTGAGACCAGGAGGGGACGCTAAAAGCGGGAGATGGGAACTCTAGCTATGAAACTTTGGGCAAGCCCCTTCCCCTCTCTGGCCCTCCAGCCCCTTCTGTAGTTGAAGCTTCTTGGGCCCTCTGCTTGCTGTAATGGAGTAAGATGTCAGCCCCGCTACCTTTCACTCCCTTACTTGTCCTAGGAGATCATCCAAGATCTCACAACCACCAAGTTAAGGGATGGAAGCTTCTTAAAGTCAAGGATCTCATCCCTTGAGCAAAGTCTGCCCAAGGTCATGGCAAAAGAGCAAGTAAATCCCACAGCCCACAGCCACCTTTGTGACAAGGCTCTGCCTCCATTCCCTGCGTGGAGAAACCTTCATCATAAAACCTTAAGATTCCCTGTTTTGCAGCCCCTGAACCCCACGGAGGGATGTTCAACTCCCCAAGCAATAGACGTGACTGAGACCCATTTTCAAAGTCATTAACTTCTAAATGTGTGTAGGTGGCAAGATGAAGGGAAGAAAACCTAACCCTAGCTCAGGCCCCGCCACCTCCAACCTCCTCTGAGTCACCAAATGAGCAGGGCCCATCCCAGCTTCTCCAGCCTCAGTTTCTGCAGTAAATGGGGGCTGATGAGAGGCTCCCCAAGGTCCCTTGTGCTCCCCAGTTATAGATGATTTTGTAGAGGTGTTTGCCATTCCTTCTCTGAAAAGGAGATACTGTACTGGTTGGACTGGGGCTTTGATATGTCCCCTGACCCATCCACCCCCGTGGCTGTGAGGTCTCTCTGTGAGATGATCTCTCACTGAGGCTCAGTGCTCAGTGTGGTTCCAGCGGGGAGACCACAGCCTGGTGCTCAGGATCCTGCTGAGGAGGCTGGGGGCCTGGGGTCAGCCTCCCAGGAGACGGGAAGGGCAGCTCCCCATCCACCCACCACCCCTGGGTGGGTGATGACAGGCAGAGCGATGGAGGCGCTCTGCCACACGGAGTCACTCTAGTCCTCTTTCCAGGACATCTTGGTCTTTACACTCGTCGCAGCAGGCAGCACTGATAGAAGCAGCAGCTACGGTCAGCTACGCTCTCCTCATTGCGGAGAGCCCCGCTCTGGGCACCGGTCACTGCACGCTCCCCTCCTGGGAGCCGGTCCGTTCACTCTCCTGCCTGACACCAGCAGCTGCTGACACCCAGCAGGACGGCAGGAGTGGTTGGGATTTAAGGGCAAACTTCCAAGGGCAAGACTCCCCAAGCCCACCCCTAACACGTGCCCTCACACGTCCCCCACGGCAGCTGTTGCATAAATTCCCTGGCTCCAGGGAGGCGCAGGGCAGTGAAGAGATGACAGGGAAGGCAGTGGCCTGCAGGGAGAAGAGCATCTGAGTGTGAGCCACGAGTCCCGGATGTTTTTGTTCAGCCATTCAACAGCTGTTTACTGCCAGCCAACCAAGTGCCAGGTATTTTTTTAGGTACCGGGGATACAGGTGTGAATAAAACCAGTAAGATGCTTGCCCTCATGGAGCTTGCATTCTAGTAGGCAGAGAGGGGCAATAAAGGAAAAAAGTCAATAAAGCATAGAATGTGGAGAAAAATAAAACAGGGAAGGTTCCCAGGGGTGAAAGGTGTGCAGTTTTAAATGGGTGACCAAAGACAGTCTTGTTCCGATGGTACCATTGGAGCGAAGACCTGACACAGTTGAGCTCCCAGTCACTGGCTTCCTGGGGGAGCTGGGAAAGTCACTTTCCTTCTCTGGTTTTCCTGGAAAAATACCCTGGTAAGTGGGCTGACCTAAATCAGTAACTTGCAAACATTTTTCCCTTTAGAGCTGACCCCTTTAGAAAGTGCAGAATTCCCTAGAGCCCTATGGGTTAGGATTCCCAGAGAGAAAATTGGATACTTAATTAAATTCGAATTTCAAGTAAACCATGAATCCCTTTTTAACATAGGTACTATCCCAAATAGTGCATGGGACATACTTACGCTAAAACATACTGTATTTGTTGCTTATCTGAAATTCCAATTTAACTGTCTGTCCTGTCTTTTTATTTGCTAAATCTGGAACCCCACAGCTCACACAGGAATGAGAGCCAGGGATGCACTTCCCAGAGCCCTGGAGCTCTGTGACCGAGTGGCCTCTCAGAACCTCAGTGTCTCCGTGGGCCAGGGCTGGAAGGCATGGCAGAGAGACGCTCATGGACCCCCGTGGGGAATAACGAGCGGCCCCCACAGCCCAGAGCTCAGCCTGAGCTAGACCCAGGCCAGGAGCTCTGGGATCTCAGGGGGGTTCAGGAAAATACCCAAAGAGAAAGCGTCTAGCCCCGTATCTGGCAGTGGTAGGACCCAGAAATTGTTTGTTTCATTTGGGCCTCGTTCTGGAGAATCATCTTGCTCTCCTATCCCAAACCCCCTGGTGTTCTGGAGGACAACTTCTGGGCCGTGTGTCCTCGATGGTCCCTGGGCCCCGGGGCGGCCACTGAGTCTGGACAAAGGACCCAGAAGGGCTTGGGTTTCTCCCTGGAAGTCCATTCATCCCTGAGCTGGGAGCTGGGCTGCGTTTGGCTGAGGAGCGCCTCACCATCATTCTTGTGGAAGGGCTGGCCTCGGGCTTTCCCACCCAGTCAGAGTTTAATGGGAAGAAAAGGTGACTTTTTATTTTTTTTATTTTTACGAAAAGCAAAAGAACCCTCAAGGCTAAAGAGCAGAAATGGGCACCACAGAGTATCTGAGAGCCCCTGGCAGGTACTGCAAATGGACTGTTAAATGGCTGGAAGTCGAAGTAAAGCCATCAGCTTCTCCGGAGCAGGAGTCCACAGCGGCAGGGCAGGACACGCTGTGAGCAGCTGGGACTTCTCGCTGGCCAGGAGCACTTGTTTTGTCCCTGGGGTAAAAGCAGTAGCCTCCACAGTCTGCTCCCAATTATCTGCCTGTGGCTTCTCTGAGGTGGGATGACTGCTGCTGAGGGGGCGGGACTGGGGACAGAGAGGAAGTGGGGACAGGGGTGGGGAGGGGGGAGAGGGCCCAGGCCCACAGGGGGCAGAGGTGGGAGAAACCAGGACACATTATCTGTGGCCGCGTAACAAACATGCATGGCTTCAAACATGAAGATGAAAACATGTATTTCCAGTCCTCATGGTTTCTGTGGGCCCACCAGGCTCACTGGGCAGTGCTCGCCTGGGGTGTCCCATGCCATGGCATTCGGGCGGCAGCAGGGGCTGGAGGCATCAGAAGCCTTGACTAGCCTGGGCGTCCTACAGCACTCGGTGCCTGTGTCTGGCGCCCAGGCCCAGATGGCGGGAACAGCTGGGGGATGGCGGCCACACCTTCTCACTGTGCGGCGAGCCTGGGCTGCTTCCCTCCGCGGTGGTCTCACAGTAGTGGACTTCTTACACCGTAGCAAATATTTCAGATCGTGTGTTTCCAGCGTCTAAGACAGAGCTGCAAAGCTTTCTTTGACCTGCCTCACAAGTCAAACAGTGTTACTTCCACTGTACTCTAATGATTAAAAGGGCCTGCCAAGATCCAGGGCCAGAGAGACTACACAAGGGTGTGAATTCTGGGAGGCGAGGTTCATGGGGGGCCATGTTGGGGGAACTGGCAGCCACAGTGTTGAGCTGTGGGGCTGGGGCTGGGGTGGGACAACACCAGCTGGGGGTGGAGGCGGGGGTATGTCTATCAGCCCAGCTTCCAGGCAGAGCAGAAGCAGAAGTGACAAGGACAGCCGCTTGGCTCACTGGTACCAATGACACCCTCTAAACCTCAGAGGGTAGGGCTGTGTGGGACAAAGAACCAAGAAACCTGGATCCTTGTCCTGGCTCTGACATTCTCTGGCTGTCTGTCTTTGGGCAAGTCCCCAGACCTCTCTGGGCACTGGTTTCCTCACGTTAAGATTAAGATAATTGGATAAAAGTCACTCGAAGTTTCCTTTCGCCTCTGAGCTAAGAAATAGAGCATGTTACATGAGCTCATCACAGAGCTCAAGACTCTCACAAGAGGCAAGGAGACAAGCGTCCCAGGGCCATCCTCAGACCAGGCATGGAAATTAGAAGCGCCAAGTCACCAGTCACCCATCTTCCCACCTTCCTGCAGGAATCCTTGTGGCTAATTGATACGTCCAGCTCAGGGGACCCACACTTCCCTTCCTGACATCATGTGTGTGCTTGTGTGTATATGTACATGTGTGTGTTCTTGTGAATGTATGTGCTTGGGCGGGTGTAAATGTCAGGCAAGTGTCCCACTACATGTTGTTTCTGCTCCAGGGAAGACTGCCAAATGGGTAGTTTATACTGGAAACAGCCTGGAATATCTCACTATTTATATGACTATGTGTTGTATGGCTTTTTAATTTAGCCCTCATTCCAAATGCATGACACGTCCTTTTGACACCTTGAAGAAATGTTTCTCAGATGGCAGGCTGGGCACAGCAGCTCCAGGAAAACACATAGCCCTGAAAATGAAAAGTGATTTAGGTCCTCTTAGGAAATGCCTTGCTTCGGGCTACTTGATGTGGTCATTTATTAAGTGACTTAATCAGGAAAGTAACGCAATCTCAGCGCAATTAAGTCCCTTCCTGGGCTCGCCTGGGTCCTCCCGATTAGGAGGCGGGTAATGCGCTCATAATGGGACGATCAGAAGAGAATGGCTTCCCAGGGCTGAGGAATGGTTAGCTGCTCAGCCAGGGGAACTCGCTTGCTGAGAAATGTACTTTAAACCACTGACTCTGGGGACACTTCCCTCGGATTGAATTCAAGCAGTTTCTAACATGGTTTTACTTGCCCTGCAGTGGACAGAGTTAAGGTTATAGAGTCAGAGCCCATCGGCGTGTAAAGAATCTCAGAGGTCTCTGAGCCCAAGCTTGTCATCTCTCTGCCAAGGAAAGAGACTGTAGTGCCCAAGGCTACACACCTTGTCTTTGCAGATCTGGGGCCAGGTGCTTGGCTAAACCCACAGGGGACAGAGACTGGGAGGCTCTGCTGGGATAGTGAGGGGACATGCTGGACCCTCTGAATAACCAGAGGTGGCACCAACAATGAGCAGGGACAAGTGGACTCGCTATCCCAGGAGAAGCATCCTGTGCCAAGTGTAAGTGGCAAGGTGAATCTCAGTGAAAAAATTTGTTCAAAAATATTTATTGAGGCCGACTCTGTCCCAGGAACTGTGCTGGACACCAGGAACACAGCAAAGAACACCATCCCGGCCCTGGGAGGGAGCTTCCACGGAGAGGTGTGAGGAGGAAGGCACAGTGGATGGATAAATGAATGGGTGGGAAATGAATGGGTGGATGGATGGAAAATAAGTGAATAGATGGATGGATGGTTGCCACACTTAGAAATATAGGAGAGCAATAATTCAGGAATAAGTTAGGGCCTGGACTCAGAAATCTTAAATCCTACCCTCCCTGCAAGCTTGCAACACAGCCAGAATCAATTCTCCTGTTCAAAACAACTTTATTGCCCGGCCAGTGTTGCTCAGTGGTTGAGTGTCGACCTATGAACCAGGCAGTCATGGTTTGATTCCCCGGTCAGGGCATATGCTAGGGTTGCAGGCTTGATCCCCAGTATGGGATGCACAGGAGGCAGCCAATCAATAATTCTATCATTGATGTTTCTTTCTCTCTCCCTCTCCTTTCCTCTCTGAAATCAACTTAAAAACACACACAAAACACACACACACACACACACAAACACACAAAACTTGCCCTAGCCAGTTTTGCCCAGTGGATAGAGCGTCGGCCTGCAGACTGAAGGGTCCCAGGTTTAATCCGGTCAAGGGCATATGCCTGGGTTGCAGGCTCAGTCTGACGTGCAGGAGGCAGGCAATCAATGATTCCCTCTCATCACTGATGTTTCTGTCTCTCTCTTCCTCTCCCTTCCTCTCTGAAATCAATAAAACTATTTTTTTAAAAAACTTTATTGGAAGTCCTCTGTCATCTATACCCCACCTCCCAGAGCTGATGCTGCTCCAGCATTTGCCTTTTACTTCACTCCTGGTTACGCTCATCAGTGCTCCCACTACCACTAAAACCCCACTGCTCCTGCTGTCAGGTTGATCCCATTCTTAGAATGCCCTCCCTCTCCCTCCATTCAGCTCCCCTGCTCACTCCAGGCCTCCCTCTGGGCCTGCCTGTGACACAGCCGAAGCTCCTCTGGGAGATGTGCTGTATCTGATGAGCCAGACTCCCCCCTTCTCATTAATCCCTCCCTCAGCTAAACTGTCAGGTCAACAGGGACAGGAACTGTCTTCCCGTCAGGCCCCCACAGACTGGAACAGGATCAACAAAGACTTTAGTAATAACGGGCTCTGGACAAAGTAAATGGAAGAGGACCCCAGAACAAGTGTCTGGCTTGGGCTTTCCCTAGGAAACTCTGAAACCCAGGCTTTCCTCCTAGAGCTTGCTTCATACAGCACCCCTTCCACCCCCTACTGTGCTTCCTGGAGCCCGTCCCCCCCCCCCCTCAGAATCAGACTTGGGATGAAGCCTAGCATGCTGGGCAGAGAGTGGGGAGGGGCCTCTTGGACAGTTTTACAACAAAAACTACTCTTCTGAGCTGGTCAGTGACTCAGCATCTTGGATCCCAAATGGAAAAAAAAAAGAAGAAGAAGAAGAAGCTGTTTGCATCCTGGCATGCAGGAAGCGCAGAGGGCCCAGCTGACTGTGTGAAGCCACCAAGCCTGGCTCCGCGCCGGGCCAGCCATGTCAAATCCAGGCACCTAAAGCCTGACCCACTCTGCCAACCTCCAGACCAGTCAGGAATGGGGAAAGAGCACCTCCTATTGACGGGCTGGGCCACCCCATTTTATAGATGGGAAAATTGAGGCCTAAACAGATCAAAACCTCTTAAGGGTTCCCCAGATCACTCCTCTTTCTCCCTGATGTCTGGCCAGAGCCACTCTGAGCAGGTGGGAGGTGAGGAAGTAACCCTCCTTCAGAAGAGCAGCAGCCCGGTCCCGAGGGAAGAGCCTCCAAATGAACATCAGTCTCACAGGGTTCCTTTACCAACTTCGGTGCCTTTGGCATCAAGTGAATCCTTCTCAGAATAATATTCTGATGCGTAAAATAAAACGTTCATGACTGCAAAGAAACACCGTTATGTTAAAGTTAGACAAATAATTTTAAAGCGATATAGTAATATATGTGTTTCTTTATTAACATTTTACATCGCAAGATCTAGCAGTAGGATCTAATAAATACCGTAATTTCAAAGTAATGATGAGCGTAAGTATTTCAAGATGTCTGCATCGAGGCTCAGTGATGTGACAATATCTGTGGTTTCTGCTGGTGGGGAAGGTACAGGTATTGCCCAATACTGTGATGGTTTATGCCTACATTCTTGAAGGAACTACTAAATTTCACTTAGAGGTTAGTGCAGATAAAGATGCAATGTTTTCCCCATTCAAGTTCACAGACACTCTGAATGGTGTCCACTGGAATGCTAACTAAGCATTTTCACAAAGCGACTACGTAATCGTGGGATCTTAGGCAAAAGCCTGGCATTCTCCTACCACAAACTTAGTGCCCAGCACTCTTCCAGACACTTTAGAAAATGTGCCCTGAATTGAACCAAATACTTCTCCGCCTTCCCACCGTAGCAGGGAATGGAGATAGCACACTATGCCTGTTTCTACCCCCAGTTCAGACCAGCTCACTCCCGAAAACTCAAAAACTTTTCATAGAGGGGCTTTATTTTCATTCGAATATGTTTGGAAGCAGAGGGAGGTGTTAGATAACAGGCCCTGTGACTACTGAAGGGAGACCTGTGCAGTGGCAGGAAACGTTCAAGAACAGTTCATCCTTATGAAAATATCCTCCCTCTGACACCAGCCAGCTCGGCAGACGTGGGAGGGGGCCGTCGGAAATGAATCTCCATTCCAGAATGAGCCAATTCTTTCAATGAGGTGGTTTCCCTCCTGCCCAGGCCATCGCTGAAATAAAACACCAGTAAGGTGTTGTTGCTCTGGCTTGTCCTTGCATCCAGCTCAGGTTGCCCCTGGGACCTGCCTGGAGGAGGGGCAGAGGCCCTGGCCTTTGCAGCAGTGCTCCGTGTGCTGGCATCGATTAACTTGCCTGGCATCTGGGCAGTTCTGTGGGTTCCTTTTTTTCTTCTGCTCCTGCCAAATCATGGTCAGCGTATCCAACATAAACCGAACAGTTATATTGCTCAGCAATACAGGGTAGTGGTTATATGCCCAGACTCTGCAATCAGACCTTGGTTCGACTCCCTCCTCTGCCACTTCACCAATTTAACCTCTGTGCACCACCAGCACCCAGCTCGTCATCTGAGAAATGGGCCCAATAACAGTATCGTCTTCACAGAGTAGTCACAGCAGTCAGTGAAGTCCTGCTTCTGAAGCCCTTTGCTCAGTGTATGCACATTGTAGGCATTCAATAAAATATAGCCATTATTCATAAATTAATAAAAATCTTATTTTGAACTCCTACTAGTAAAGGTACCATGCTGGGTGCTGGGCCATTTTCATGTTCAAAGACAGACAAGAACTGAAAAGGAGAAATTATTTAATCCAGTTAATTTTGAAAACTATAGGAAAGGAAAAGTATTTGATGTCTGAGGAAACTGACTCCATTGACTAAAGGGTAAAAGTGGTCCCTGCCTTTAATGAGAAGGGAGACCCCTGGTGCTATGGGATGGGGTAGGTGGGTACAAAGGTTATTCCATCCACTCTTGTGCCTGCCAGGCTAGTGGCTGTGAAGGGAGATGAAAGCCCTGTTCTTGACCCCAAAGTGGGGCTATAGAGACTTCCAGAAAGCAAGGGCCTCCACCACACGGCTGCCCAGCAGCCTTTCCAGCCTGCACCTGTGTACACCCCAGATCCCGGGATGAGCTCAGCGCCCGGGGGCAGGACCTGTGAACCCTGCCATTAAACGCCACCTTTTGTGCTCAGGAGCATTTTTTGTAGAGAGGACTTTCCTCACGTTTCCCGTGGAGCCTCAGACCCGCAACGTCAAGAACCACCGCTCTTCAGATGAGCTTCCTCCCATCTTGTATGGTTCTCAGACTACACTGGGAGCACCAGTCCTTTCTCTGCAACCAGACCCATCTACCATCCAGGGCTGTCACCTGATAGGGCCAGAATAAATGTGCCCCGGTGGATTCTGTTAGTTCTACATATTTTGACTTTTCCCAGAAATCTCATTCCCTCACTTGGGAGAGCTAGAGGGAAATAAGTGAAGGCCACAAACCCTAGGAGGCCTTCTCCCGTGTAACGAAGGGAGGTCCGGAAGGCAGCACTCAGGTCTGCGCTCCTCAGACTTCCGTTTGTCCTAATCCTCCCTGTTGTCCAAAGCCCAGATCAAGGCCACCTTTTCCAAGAAGCCGTCCTTGCACACCCAGGCACACAATATGTCCTTCCTCTTGACCTCTCTGCCCAGTCATGGTGAAAGGCAGCGGTGTGTGGACTTGTTTTCTTTTGCTTCGCACAGGTTGGTTCTGTTGCCCAACTAGTCTATAAACTTCTAGAGGGCAAAACAGGGTCTTCTCCCCCTGACAGAGCCTAGCACAGAGCTGGACAGAGGAGAAGCACTTTAATTACTCCTTAGACTGATACTTTAGGAAAATAAGTATCTTTGCTTCATTGACCAGACTAGAATGAGATTGAATCGAATTGCTGGTGAGCACTGTCAACATTGATGGGGGCGACATCTGACCTTCTAGGAACTTCTCAGATCATTTTTAAATGAGCTAGAAAACAAAAGATAGTGGAAACTATAGATTCTTTAAGAATGCCCCCATCCCCAGCCATGTGCCAAGTAGTCACAAACTGTATAACACATTTAGCGTACAAAATTTTCCAGTTAAGAATGCTTGCTATTCAGAAAGGGGGAACTCAGTAACTGAACGTATTTACATTTTCTAGTTTCAACTTCTACCCCTCTTACCACTTGAGTTTCCTTCCCCCCAAACACCACCAAATTGTGACTAAATTCTTATAGAGGACTGGTTTGGGGGTGACATAGATATCTATAGTACATTGAGTGTCAAATGGCCCCCATGACTTCAGGAATTATTTCCTCATGTGAGTATGAATGGGTATATCCATAATTTCCTATGAATATAAGTATATATGCATTTGTGTGTGTCCACGTGTGTATGTGTAGAGACCGGTATTTGCTTATATATACACATTACTTGTGTGTACATGTACATTACTATTTGATTCTGTGTGTGTGTTCCTCCATCTCCCTTTGAACAAGGACCCTACATTAAAGTCGTGCTGAGGCTACAAAATATAGCTCTTAAAATACCATAAGATAGCCCTAGCCAGTTTGGCTCAGTGGATAGAGCGTCGGCCTGCGGACTCAAGGGTCCCAGGTTCGATTCCGGTCAAGGGCACATACCTTGGTTTCGGGCACGTCCCCGGAGGGGAGTGTGCAGGAGGCAGCTGATTGATGTTTCTCTCTCATCAATGTTTCTAACTCTCTATCCCTCTCCCTTCCTCTCTGTAGAAAAATCAATAAAATATATTTTTTTAAAAATACCATAAGATAAGGCAAAACATTATGGCAGCTGAAGTTCCCTGCTCATCTCCAAACAGGGACCCAGCCTTCTCACATACATTAGCTCATTTTCTCATCCCAAAATCCTGAGAGCAAGGTGCTTGTTACACCAGCTTTCTATTCTCACTCGACTAGGAAACTGACTCCATGAGATTAAGTGGCTGGCCCTTGCTCACACTGTTACTCAGTGACAGAAGCAGGATTTAGCCCAGATAACCTGACTCCAACGCCCACACTCTCTCCAAGGCCGCTGTGGATGGTGAACTGCAGAGACCACGGCAGCCTCATGTGCACCAGTTCCTGTCTTTTCACTGCTCCCGACCCTCTGTTCACATAGCTGAACATTTTTCCCAAAATGCCTAGCCCAGGTCTGAGCATAGAATAGAAGCTTGATAATATCTGTCACCTGGAAACTAAATCTGCCTTTTGACACTTAAGTCAGGTGCTTTCTGAAATAGCAATAATTAAATGCAATTACGTAAACACACTACCCCTTCGCATCCCGATAACAGCAACAGCTTTAAATAGTGGGCACCTACAGTGAACCAGATGTTTCATAAACTTTATCTCTAATCCTCAGTGCAACCGTATTCAATTCAATAAGCAATTGTTGCATGCTTATTTTGTGCCAAACACTGGATTATTGTCTTCAGTTTACAAATGAGCAAAATAAGACTCCAAGATGTAGTGACCTACTAAGATGGTGGGTCTGAACCCAGGACTCCGGCCTGTTTGATACCAAAGCCCACATCCTCTGTTCCACCCACCCAACCTTCCCCACATGTGAGCAGTTACTGACAATGAACTGTAGTAAAATGATTAAAACAAAGATGGTAATTGCCAGAGGGCCAAGCACACACCTGTCATCACAAACCAGAATGCTACCAGAGGACATTTATTTGAGGCTAAAATTGACCCGGTCCCTCCGCAGCAGCCTCATGCGCCCGTTTCCCTGAGCCGTGTGCCCTCCCCAGCAGCGCTGTATCTTGTTTCTACATACTTGATTACAGTGGTCTCACAGCACTGTGCATAAATTAATTAGCACACATTCTTCTATAAGAAACAGCCCTTGGAGTTTAGCTTTAATTTACAGAGACAACAAAATAAAGGATTGGATTTCCAAGTTAACAATCCTGGCTTTTTCCAGGTTTCCTTTAAAGATGCAGAACTTGGTAGCTGCCTTCCAATGGCTGAGTGGGAGTGCCCTCCTGCCCAGGCGTCACCCAAATGCAGAGAGCCAAGAGCAGTCACCAGCCAAGGGGAGGGGGTGTCACTGATGAGTGGGACTGATGCATTGTAATTAATGGTAATAAAAATAGATACTGCAGGAGAGAGAGAAGTGCCAAGCCAGGAATCCCTACTCCCAGATAGAATTTCTCACAGGTAATGGAAAGAAGAAGAAAAAAAAAGTCACTTCTTAAAGGAAACCTGATCTACACGTTGCCTACAGAGGATTTTTTGTAAAGTAACTAAGGAAATACAACTAAAAGCAGCAGCCCCACAAAATTAGAATAACTCTATTTAGAAGACTTTCTTTCCTGCACCCCCAGGGAACCTGGTTGGTAGTGTATAGGCAGTGAGACCTGGAATTTCTAAGAGCAGCACATTCGGTCTGTAGCGTCTATGCAGCCCTGTGGAGGCTCCAGCCTCCAGGACTTCTTGCTGGAGGAAGCCATCACAGGTCTCTGAGACTTCCCCTACAAAGACGAGGAGGGCAAGAGGAGACTGGGAGGGAAGAACAGGATGCTTGAGAAGAAAGAGAGCCATTCTCCTGTAGGCCTGGTACTTCCCCGGTGTTGCTGTGGGCAAATCCCATTCGTCATTCAGGAGTCCATTCAGACATTTCGTGGGCTCCCAGTGTGTGCAGGGCAGAACCAGAATCTCCAGAGGAGACATGCGAGCGTGAAAAGCCGGTGTCTGTCTCCCAAGGATGGCGTGCGCAGACCCTGGCTACCTGATGCCCTCCAGGCTTCTGTGCGTCTGTCTCAGAGGGAGTGTGCTTCATGGACTTGCCTTAGCTCTGGTGCCCCCCTCTGCCGGTGCGGGGAGTGGTGGTGGTGATGGGGGTTGGGGGGGGGGGTGGTGATCAGGGAGCCAGCTGTCACCCTGGGGAGGTGGGCAGAGAACTGGACCCACCCACCCACCTGGACTCTACGACCTGCCGCGTGGGGGCGCGCGCGGGCAGAGCTGGCCGAAGGCAGGTCCCGGACGCACGGGCTCTCTACCGCCCCGCAAGGGGGGTTGTGGGTCGGAGGCGGGGAAGGCTGCAGACTTTCTAGAAGACGGCACAGGGGTGGCTGGGGGTGCTCCAATGGACTCACACTGACAGAATTTGGCTTCTCTAACCCAAAGCCCAGCGTCTGTCCCCCTACCCGACGCTCGACCCGCCACGCCCGCGTCTCCCATCCCACCGCAGGCAAAGGGGCCAGGCATCCCCCGCGCGCCCGGAAGGGGGTGCGGCGCGGGGAGGCAGGGACCCTGGGTCTGAGCCGCGATCGCGGGCCGGACGGAAGGCTGCGAGCCGGGCCGAGCCTCGCAGGAAGGCGGGCAGCGCCTCGGGCCTGGGTACACGCCTCAAGCCACGCTCAGTCCTGGCGCCGCCTCCAAAGGGCCCCTGAGCCCTAATTCTCGCTCTTTTCGTTGGAACAAGGGCTCACGTGAGCCCGCGGCCTCCTAACCGTTTTTCCCGCGAGGACCCTCCTGGCCGCCGCATAGGTCCGAAGCAAAAGGCCCGAAAGGCAGAGGGACAGCGGGGGCCACCGGGGGACCCTGCTGCCCGGGCCCTTGAGGGCGTGGGGCCGTGCCAGCCACGTGCGGCGCGGGCGATCCCGTGCTTCGCGCCGGTTCAGGAGGGCGGCCACCCCGAGCCCAGTGCCCCGCAGCCTAGCCCAGCCCGGGGCGCCGCGGGGCCACTGCCAGTATTCGTGTGAGTGGAATTCCCGCGCCCTGACCTGCCCCAAACGGTGGGCAACACAAAACCGTGGGTGCGGGGTTTGCAAGCGCCCGGCTGCGTCCACCGGCGACGAAGCCGGTGGGTACGGGAGACAAGCGGGGGCAGCGGGGAGGCGCCGGGAGCCTGGGCGCACACCCGCCCGGTGCTGCTTACCCGCTTTCCACGAAACGCGCCTCCGAGGCCAGAGCGCGAGGTCCGGCGGGAAGAGACGGCTCTGGGACGCCGGCCGGCCCGCCCCTACCCTCGGAACGCTCCAAAGCTTTGAGCCCTGAGTGCGGATCTGCGGGGAGGGCCTGAGACGCGCAGCGCCAGGGCCCGAGTCTGCCTAGGGGATTTCTGCAGCTTTTATGGGCTGGAAAAATAAAGATTTTATTAAGAAAGCTTCTGGTCCTCTGGTTTGGCACCGAGCCCCTCCCCCTTCTCTGCTGGCGTTGGAAATAGTCGCCAAGGAACTCTTTCTACTTAGATCATCCCCTTTTTTCCTAAGTAGCCCCAACCCAAAGTCAAGGAAGCCCTTGGGAGGCTGGTGCGGGCTGCTTGCCCCCTTCTCCCCAAAAGTCCCTCGAGTGGGCAATGTGCCCGCCCTGAGCAGGGCAATGGATGCCATCCATGGGGGCCCTTCATCCTTGCCTTGGGGAGCTTCTGGCCCAGTCGCTAGAATGTCCCCGGCCCAGAGTGATGGGGCAAAGGCATTCCCTCAGTGTGAGCTCACTGGAGCACACCCATCCTTCCACGCCTGCTGCCGCCTTCCGCAAAGTGCGATCCCAGGGCCTTCCAGCCCATGTAGGAGGTGAAAGGAGCCAATTCAATGGAGCACAGAGTCCCACAGGTCTACAAAAGCCTTTTCCTTCCCAGCCATGGAGCTTCTCCTATTTGTGCCTGAAGAAATAGTAAGTGCAGGCCTCTCACGTATGCCGTAGGGGAGGAAGGAGTCTGCGATCCTATGGATTGGGGTGGGGTGAGTCCAAGGCGCCTGGCACCCTCTCCAGCAGCTGCTCTGAGCACTGGTACTGGGGGCCGAGATTGCCTTAGGGTCAGGCTGGCGTCTGTTAAATCCCCACCCGTCACCTCCCAAGTCCTCTGACCTGTGGGAAGGACGGTCAGGGAGGGGGCTTCCCAGCAAAGAAACACTAGCTGAGCTTGTAACCTTTTTAGGTGAGCAGGCACTCAGCTGCTGCTGCTGGCAAGATGTTCTAGCCCAGACCTGCTAGAACCGGTTGGTTTCCTGCAAATATGGGGGAGGGGAGAACTAGGGCATATGGACACACACCCATACGTTGGGCAAATGGCGTTACAGGTTCTCTGTGCTTGCTCTGTAGTGACTTTTCATACGGCGCACACTACATTATCCACGGAGGCAGGTCCCACCGCTGTTCTGGCCAGGCTGATTCTTGGGCTTAGCGCCCAGGGGCCGCCAAGAGGACAATGCTGGAAGGGATGATGAGTCTGAAGCTCCAGAAAATGAGCCTTAGCTGAGCCTGGGCAGGACCCAGTTCTAGTGGAAGTTTACTCTTGAAACTCCGGGGGTCCAAGGAGGGGCAAATCCACAGTGGAAGCTATGGCTAAGGTTGCAAAGATTACCCGCTTTGCTAAGGTGAGTATTCTTAGACTCACCCCAACCCAGAACCAGCAAGGGCCCTGCAAGATCACTCAGGCCTCATCTAATCCTGGGAGAGAATGAGGTGGAGCTGATCACAAACTGGCCCAAGGTTTCACACCAGGAAGTGATGCCCAGCCCCACTCACCTGCACCAGCAGGGTGCTTCCCACAGCCCTGGCCTGACATTGCCAGGATGTAAAGTGGCCATGGCAGAGCTGGAACCAACCTAGCAGTCATTCATCATGTGGCTACAGTAGAGGTCTCAAAAAGCATAGGTGCCCCTTCTGGAGGGTCAGTCAAGTGGGCTCTGAAACTCAGGGTAGCCAGGGGTAAATTCTTCCCCAAAGCCAAGTCTGTAGCGAATCCTGTTTCGCAGCCCGTAGGACTCTGGTGAGAGTGTAGCAGGGCTCCTCCCAGTCCACGGATACAGACTCTGACGATGCCACCTGGATTTCTGCAGGGAGCTGGCCCTGGCCCTGGCTCAGAACATACTTTGATAGCCCTGTGGTCTCAACACACCAGGGCAAGCCCCCAGAACAAAAGTCTTAGGGACAGTCCCAGGGTTCCATTCTTTCATGCATGCAACCCCCACCCCCCCACCCCCCACCCCCGCAAAATACACGCGCGCACACGCGCGCACACACACACACACACACACTCCAAGACTTCTAGAACACTAGAGCAGGGGGGAAACTCTTGGGGGGTGGCGCGGGAGGAACACTTAGAGGAATAGGAGTCTTACTCATAGGCAACAAGCAAAGCCATAACTTGAACCCAGGGCTCTGAATTGCCATGCCAGTGCTCCTAGCACAAAACTTCCAAGAAAGCCTACAGGGGTGGGAATGAAGAAATGTTGCCTATACACAGGTTCCAGTCTTAAGCTGAGGACAGAGCCTGTCAGCTTGGGTCCTGACATCAGGAGCCAGATCGGCTCAGGCCTGCAACAGCTCATAGCCAAGAGGGGAAACGAAGTAGAAAAAGCTAGTCGGGGAAGGAACTCAGGCCCTGGCTTTTCTAAACGCAGATAGCATCAGCAGCCCTTCTCCCCGAGAACCAGTAACACGTGTTTCCACACCGTCCTGACAAAGAAGCAAAAAACAGGACCCCCTTTTTAAGCCCCTAATTCCTGAGCTCAGCGACCCGGCTCCCAAGCTGGAAGTGGCGGGAGCCCATTCCAAGTTGACCCGGGGTGGGGTAGGGGGGTAGGGGGGGGGGAGGTCTTGCCTCCCACTCGGTCCTCCGGAAAGTGCCACGACCCACCGTCCTAGTCTCCGGGCCCTCGCCTGCCCGCGGGCAGACTGCGGGCGCTGCCGACCGGAGTCAACTTCCGTAGAAGCCACACGGAAGTGCTGGCGCTCCTCGGGCCGCTCGATCCGTGGGACCCGCGGGGTTAAGTCTGAGTCCCCGCCCGGCAAGGACAGAGGGCGCGGGGCCGAGGCGGTTCCGGCCGCGGGGCAGCCGACAGGGTTAGGAGAAGGGGGAAAGGCGGGATCCTCCAAGGAGCAGATTCTCAGGCGTCCGCCTGCGGTCACTGCCAAATCTCCCCCACTCCTCTCCCCTCCTCCCTCCCTCTCTCCCTGGAGGATCGCTCCGGTCCAGAGTTCCGCGGATGGGGGTAGGGCACGGCCAGCAGGAAAAGCCAAATCCTAGAGGGGCGTCCGCGCAAGTCCAAACTTCCCCATCCCACTGGCCAGCTCCGGGCAGAACCTACCCCCGCAAGCAGTGGCCCCAAGAGGGGCGTGGTGACCCGGAGTGGGGCGGGGGCATCCCGCGGAGCCCGCTAAAGGCTGCCCAAAGCTTCTCCCCCCCCCCCCCCAGGCTTCCTCCACGCCTCTCTTCCCTTCCTCCCGGCACCCCCTTAAGCAGCCCTCCGCCTTTCCTTCTCCCCCTCTTCCCTCCCCCCACCCCGTCCTCCCCTTTTCTCCTCTGCGCGTCTCCACTCCGCCCCCCTCCCGGGTCCGTCTCCTCCCTTGCTCTTTGGGCGTCCGCTCCGTCAATCACCGCCGCCGCGGGCCCCTGCCCGGCCTTCTCCGCCTCCCAGGCTCTTGGAGCGCCTCGGGCTCCTGTCTCAAGCTGCCCTACGCTTTGCGCGGAGCCCGGCGATCTGTCAGCGGAGCCAGCCGGGGGGAGCCGCCCGGCCCGCCGGGGCTCGGGTTACCAGTGACTGACAGCGTCTCCATGGCGAATAATTTGACTCCGACTATTGTCTGGCGCGGGCAGGCCCCGGGTCAGATAACCAGACCAATCAGGGCGCGGGCCGCCGCGCCTCATGCCCGCTTAGAATAATATTATTAAAAAAGCGAGAGAGCTAGACGGGAGGGAGACCTAGTGAGCAGCCAGCGAGGGAGCGACAGGCGAGCGGACGCGGAGCATGCCGAGCGGCGCCCCGGGCGGCCCCCGGGCTGGGACCAGGGCGCAGGCGAGGCGGGCAGGCGACGGGGCCGCAGCGCTGCGCGGGAGCCGCGGCCGGCGCGGGGACGTCCTGCCGTGACTCGGAGTTCGCCGAGAGCCAGCGCCGGTCCAGGGAGCCCGCCCCGCCCGCTTCTGGGCCCGGACCGCCCGGCGGGGAGGCGCCCATGCCGGACCGCGCAGCGCGGTGAGGGCGCGCGCGGGCGGGCGGGGGCGCCGCCGGCACCATGTCCATGCTGCCCACCTTCGGCTTCACGCAGGAGCAAGTGGCGTGCGTGTGCGAGGTGCTGCAGCAGGGCGGCAACATCGAGCGGCTGGGCCGCTTTCTGTGGTCGCTGCCCGCCTGCGAGCACCTTCACAAGAATGAAAGCGTGCTCAAGGCCAAGGCGGTGGTGGCCTTCCACCGCGGCAACTTCCGCGAGCTCTACAAGATCCTGGAGAGCCACCAGTTCTCGCCGCACAACCACGCCAAGCTGCAGCAGCTGTGGCTCAAGGCGCACTACATCGAGGCCGAGAAGCTGCGCGGCCGGCCCCTGGGTGCTGTGGGCAAGTACCGCGTGCGCCGCAAGTTTCCGCTGCCGCGCTCCATCTGGGACGGCGAGGAGACCAGCTACTGCTTCAAGGAAAAGAGTCGCAGCGTGTTGCGCGAGTGGTACGCGCACAACCCCTACCCCTCCCCGCGGGAGAAGCGGGAGCTGGCGGAGGCCACGGGTCTCACCACCACACAGGTCAGCAACTGGTTCAAGAACCGGCGACAGCGTGACCGGGCGGCCGAGGCCAAGGAAAGGTACGAGTAAGTAGAGCTCCCCTTGGGCTCCAGGGAGGGGGTCGCATGGCGTGGGCTCAACTCCCAGGAGAGGCCTACACCGGGCCCAAGTGAATCCTGGCCTGACCCGGGTGGCGCTGAGATCTTTTGGGAGACCCAGAGGGCAGGGATTTGTCTAAAGCGGGCAAAGCCATTGGGGAAGTTATTGACTGACGCCCAGGTCGCTTGTGGGCAAAAATGGAGCCGCAGTGAGCTTCCAGGCAAAAGCAAGACCAAACCCTGATCCTGGGTCGCCTGAGAGTCCTCCAAAGGACGGAGTGGGTTTGGCCTGTTGGGGTTGCTGATTTCGGGAGGCCTAAGCGAATTCGCTAGCGCTTCTAGCACGTCCGCACTTTCCTTGGGCCTTACTCAGTTCTAGGCCCTCTAGCCTGGGATTGGAACTTCCCTGGAATGACCTGAATGCGGAGGGGCCTGGGCAAGAATTTTCCTTGTCTGGGTATGAGTTGACAGCGAGAATCTTTTATCCCGCATAGAAAGGACAGACAGGCCAAGAGCTGGTAAGTGTCAGCGCTGGGAGAGAAGAGAAACATATGCCCCTTTTTCCGCCTTGTTGGACCCAGCAGCCCTTCTCTGGCCTGCCAGGCCCTGGACCCCTCTCTCCTTGGGTTTTACCCACCCTGGTGGGTAGGTCTAGGTCTAGGGTGAGCTGAGAGCAGCAGAAAGGCTGAGCGTGGCTTGTCCTCAGGGAAACCAAGACTTCCTGAACTAGCCTAACACTGACCTAGGCCCTTGTGGCTGCCAGCCCTGTTGCCCCTCAGAAATCCAAATCTGGACACGGGGATGGGAGAGAAACTGATTGTGGGGGCAGAGTCCAGCCTTAGGGCAACAGCAAAACAAGATACCTGGGGTTGGTGGCACCCGGTGTATGTGAGCCAGAGTTTGCATGATTAGGGTTAGGTGGGGGTACTGAACGGTGGACCCAGATCTCTGGAGGGGCAGGGGGGGCTGCTTCAGGGGGACCCTTGTCTCTGAAACCATGAGGTTAAGGTATCCACAGTTGTAAGGTATCAGCTCTGTGGGAAGTTCCCTTCCAGGAAAACGGGAAGAAAGGGCTTTGGGAAGCCGGTGAAGAAAATCTACCCAAGATTTCAAATCTTCAAATCTGGCAGGGCTGCCAGTCAAAGGAAAGGCAAGGAGGTGGGTTCTCGCTGCTAGGGTCCCCTTCCACCCAGACTGGCATGCGTCCAGACTCCGGAGGAACTTGGTTCTCAGGCCAGGCCCCAGGTGAGGGCCGCAGAGTCCCTCCTTTTCCTGTATGACAGGAAGGTCTAGGCGCCTTCGTTCTCCTGTCCCCCGTTCTCCTACGAGCTGCCCTCCAAGCCCCCAGTTTCCAGTCCCCCAGAGGAAAGTTTTCACTGTGCCACCAGGGAAAGGGGGTCCTATATCTGTAGGGCTTTGTCTCTAGCCCCAGCCAGGAGACCCCTCACCAGGCCTGCCAGTTTGGAGCTGGAGGGAAAGGACTCAGCTCCAGGGTCCTGCCCGCATTGAGGGATTTCCCTCCAGCAGAGGAAAGGAAAAGGAGAGGAGGGCCTCGGAGGTCCCCAACTTTAAGCGACTAGTATCTAGGGCAGCCGTGGGCAAACTACGGCCCGCGGGCCGGATCCAGCCCGTTTGAAATGAATAAAACTATTGAAAAAAAAGACCCCGTACCCTTTTATGTAATGATGTTTACTTTGAATTTATATTAGTTCACACAAACACTCCATCCATGCTTTTGTTCCGGCCCTCCGGTCCAGTTTAAGAGCCCATTGTGGCCCTCGAGTCAAAAAGTTTGCCCACCCCTGATCTAGGGCCTCTCACCCTCCCGACCCTACATCTACCCAGCCAACCCTGGATAGAGGAGCCAAGATGTGAAAAGCCAGACCAACTCCAGGGAGCCATGCTCCCTGGACCCGCTGCTCTGGGGGAAAAATGTCAGCAGGTCAGTGAGGGGGGCAGGGAGGAGCAACATACAGAGAGCAGGACTGATTTTCATGAGGTTGAGAGCATGTGAGGTGGGACAATAGAGATGATACCCGGAGGACAGTCGAGAGAAATCGGTGTTGAGAGATTGAGAACTGGCAGAAGGAATGAGAGCCCCAGGCCGGGCCAAAAATAAGATGGTAGAAACTGAATACCCGCAGGCAGCGCCGGGCGCTCTGGCTCCTTGGAGGACGCAGGCTCGGGCTCCAGGTGTCACCGCGCTGAGCCGCCTCTGTGTCCCCGCTGACCTGCGACCTTGCTCCTGCACTTGCAGGGAGAACAGCGAGAACTCCAACTCCAACAGCCACAACCCGCTGGCGGCGTCGCTGAATGGCAGCGGCAAGTCGGTGCTAGGCAGCTCCGAGGACGAGAAGACGCCGTCGGGGACCCCAGACCACTCGTCGTCCAGCCCCGCGCTGCTGCTCAGCCCGCCGCCGCCACCCGGGCTGCCATCCCTGCACAGCCTGGGCCACCCTCCGGGCCCCAGCGCCGTGCCCGTGCCGGTGCCCGTGCCAGGCGGAGGCGGCACGGACCCGCTGCAGCACCACCATGGCCTGCAGGACTCCATTCTCAACCCCATGTCAGCCAACCTCGTGGACCTGGGCTCCTAGGGCCCCACCTGCCTCGATGCGCTGGCCTCCGGGGACTGAGGCGGTGTCCGGTCCGGAGGGCACGCGGCGCGGCGGCCCGCTGGGGACTGAGGCCCGCGAGCGAGCGGGCAGAACCGCCGGTTGGTGTTGCGGATGGCCCTCTGGCTTGGCCTTGGTTGGGAATTTTTTCCCCCCCAACAAGTTGGTTTTGAGATGCTTTGGAGACCTGGGACCGGGTCTTGAACCAGGGAAGGGAATAAATTATACACCATTCTTATACTCTCCTACCTTCTCGCTGCTTCTCTTTGTCTGTTCTCGCTTCCCTTGCTCCTTCTTCCTCTTCCTTCCCTTTTCTTCCCTCTTCTCTCTTTCTCCCTTTCTTGCTCTCCCCTTATTTACTCTGTCTCTGTTTCCCTTTATATTTCTGGCTTGTCATTTCTCTAGGTTTCTGTTTCTCTGTCTCTCTCTGATTGTCTCTCCTCTCCCCCAGCCTCACATAGCCTGGCCCTGGGTCTGTACCCCTCCGTCTTTTCCCTCCTGCCTGGCCTTCTGACCCCCCACCGCCACCCCTGGATTTCCGGGGTTGGGGGGTGGGAGGGGGAAAAGCAAAGGAAAGACAGCCTTTGAATCCAGGCCATCTCCAGAGGCCCTCCCGGAGGGGTCATTGGGGCTGCAGGTGTCAGCTTTGCCCTAGTAACTTCAGTGAAAGAGAAAGGGCAGCGCGAGAAGGCCCCGCAGGCCCCCAGCCCTGCACTCTCCTCCTCCCCCTGGACTGTGACCACAGTGCTCCCGCCAGAGCCTGCCTCCAGAGCCTCGGACTTGCCGTCTGCCTGTTACGCCCTCATGTGAATGTTCTTCAGGAAATATTTCTGCTTTTATTTTATAATAAAATTAGAAATGATAAATATATATGGATATACACCACAAGGACCGTGAGCCCTGAGTGCAACAGTGTCTGATTTCCCTACAGGGACTGGACACTCCGGTGGGCCATTCTGGGCAGGGATGCCCCACGAGTCCCAAAGCGGAGACACCTCTCCACATGCACACCGTGTATGAGTCGAGAACTCGGAAACCTCCTCCAAAGCCCTCTGTTCCTTTTCTGGTCCTGAAAGCTCCATGAGAGCTGGGGGAGGGGCAGCCCACTCCTCCTGGGGACTCCTCTTCCCCCACAGGCCAAGCAGCGCCCTCTTTACCTCCGGGGAGGAAATGGGAGTCTGTGTGCGGAGCATGGGCACCTGTGTTGGGAAATACCAAGACTGGGGAACAAATCGGGTCATGGAGGCTTCCTGAAGGGGCGCGCTCCTTAGTGACGATCGCAGTCCCCAGAACCAGACCCGACCCGCCGGGCAGATTCACTGGCCCCAAGAGCAGTCGCTCCTCCGGCCTTGAAGCCTGAGTCTTGTGTTGTGTGGCCAGAGAGCAAAGGCCTCCAAGCTCAGGAATCGGTCGTCTTGGAGTGGAGATGAAGGGGTGGGGAGGAGAGAAGTCAGAGGAGACTCAGGGAGGCTGGCCTGGCAGGCAGGCGGCAGGCCGGCCGAGCGAGTGTTCTAAATGGAAGCAAGAGGGTGCCTGGGCTTGGCTGGCCAGCTAGGGGAGCACCTCCTAGCGTTGTGTGCCCTAGGTGCCTCTGTGGCTGTAAATTAACCTGCAGCCATCCCTCCTCTCTGGGGGATCGAGCCCCTCCCCTCCTATAAAGCGACCCGTCTAGCCGGTCCTGGCAAAGCGGGCGGGATGTCCCTCCTAGAGGAAATCGATGCTTTTTTTAGGTCGCAGTTGCTGTAAATACCAAACATGTCCCACTTTAGCCACCTGGACAACGGGAAGGGAAGGGAAGGGAAGGGAAGGGAAGGGAAGGGAAGGGGAGGGAAGGGGAGGGGAGGGGAGAGGTGGGGAGGGGAGGGAAGGGCGGATGGAATGAGGCACTTTTCCCACAGAGTGATCTTTGAGAGTGGGAACTTCTCCGGTCTTTCCTCTCTGGTAAATCAGCGCTCACTGAAAATGCTTTTATGGGGACTTTCTGAGCATCAAAGATTCCTTCCCAGTCAAGACCCTCGGAGATGCAGTCAACTGGGTGGGCTACCTTGGCGCAGAGGCTATGCCTCCGCTCTGCGCAGGACTGGAGGTCAAGGGAATGAATGCCCAGAGGACTTTAAGACCCGTCCCCCTGGTGCCGCACCAAGTACACCAAGTACCCCCACGCCCCGGCACTCCAAGAGGAATTCCAGCCCTGGCAGCTCCCTCGGCCTCTCCTGGAGGCTCTGCTTGCAGGGAACACTCAGGGCCTCAGGGGACCTGGTCTGTACTTGCGGGGCCTGGTGACCTGACTTCCGCTGACGGTTGGCATGAAGAGCCAGCTACTGCCTGAGGGCATAGAGAGGCTCCCAGGATGCGGGGAGCATGGCTGACAGACCTGGCTTACTGCTGGCAAGGGGAAGCACAGTAGCCCCTGGAGCCTGCTTCAACTCTACCTGCCCCCTGTGTTCCAGATACACAGGCCAACAGGCTGTGTGCTACTTTCACAAGGGCACAAGCATACACATGTATCGTTTGATTCACTAGCATTGAAAGCTTGTTACCTGCCAGGCACTGTGGATGGCACCAAAAACACTCACCCCCTCACACGTAGTGGCCACACAGGGACTGTCCCACGGATATGTTCACATTCACACATACACTGAGCAACACACACACAGACCCATGACCCATTTTCACAAACACACTAACATGCCATCAGGCAAAACAAACACTCACAAATGAGCCCCTCCCAAATACATACGCTCACACACACAAACACCAAGATGCATCATGCTTCTCCCAGAAGCTCACAAATTCACCCTCACAACAGTGTCCCTGCGAGCAGCCAGGCCCAGCCCAGCCACCTGCGGGACCAGGGCCTGGCCTCGCAGGGGAGCTATGGGCAGGGCTCAGCATCAAGTCTGGGAGTCCCCGGGAGAGAGACAGCTCTATCCTGAGGCAGCAGCAGGTCAGGGACCCTGCCTCGGCCGACCCCCTCTCTTACGGACTTGGTGGGATCGCGGGAGTTTGCGCGAAGCGCTCACTGGCCAGCAGGAGGCGAGGTGCCTGAGGTCCCACTTTATCCGGTAAAGCGACCTCAGGCACAGACCCGGCACCGCTTGTGGCCACTTCCCTCTTGCCTTCCCCCTTGAAAAGCTAAGCCCAAAAACATGTACGTAAACGGGGAAACTAGGCAGAAGTTCTGAAGATAAACCCAAGCAGCTACTCGCCCACGGCATGGATCTCTACAAGCCAGTCCTCCAGCGGGTAACTGGTGCTCAGATGGAGCCAGGTGACTGCAGCCGCTCCCCGTGAGAGGCCACCAAACAGGGTTCCCAGAGGCTTGTCACCCCTCCCTTTTGCCCCCCTCTCCCCGTGGCAGCACAGAAACCAGGCGTTTTTCTCCAGCAGCAGCAGCAGCAGCAGCAGCCGCGGCGGGCGGCCAACCCGCAGGGACGCAGTGGCTGGAAGCCGCGTTTCCTTCTTCTGCTCCTGTGAACGCGTCCACCTTTCATTTGTTCCCGTGTTCCATACCCACGCAGCCCTCGAAGGTGAACCTGAATGGAGAAGGTAGAACCCAGCCCTCCAGGGCAGCTGGCCGCCTCACCTGCTTGGGGGCTGGAAGCCAAGGGCTAGTGAGAGGGCAGAGGGAAGCTCAGGGCTGGCTATGCTTCCTCTTAATTACCCTCTAACCCCCCCCCCCACGACCCTCCTCGCTAGGCAGCTCTCCCCGGGCTCAGGTCAGGCTGGCCCCTGGTGTCCCTCCCCTGAAGCACACCTCCTGGGGTCCAGCTGGGCGCAGGAAGTGATGGCAGGGCGCACTTGCAAAGGTTAAAAGGGTCAGGCGCGGGCTGGATCCGGGCCGTTTGAAATGAATAAAACTATTGAAAAAAAAAAGACCGTACCCTTTATGTAATGATGTTTACTTTGAATTTATATTAGTTCACACAAACACTCCATCCATGCTTTTGTTCCGGCCCTCCAGTCCAGTTTAAGAACCCATTGTGGCCCTCGAGTCAAAACGTTTGCCCACCCCTGGGTCAGGGAGAGCTGGGAGAGACGCCGGGCTACTCCGTCCTCGGCTTCTCCTGTCCTTATAGGAAACACCATTTGGGCCCCGGGAAGAGCAAGGACCAGCCGGTCCGGGCGCCAGAGTCTGAGCGCTGGGAATTTCACCTCCCTGATCCCACCAATGGGAGAGATGAACATGTTTCTGTGTTGAATGTCAGGTGGAGAAGGACCGAGGGACTTGGGCTTGGCGACTGGGCCCTTTTGTGTGTGCGGTCCTCATCCCGATGCAACGGTTTCGATAGCATCAAACCTGCCTAGGGATGCTGGAAGGGGACTCCAACCGGTGCGACCAGTGCGCGAGGATGTGCGGGGTATGGCACCAGGGTGTGTGCGGGCAGTAGGGTGGTGGAACGCGCTGGTGTGCGTCGATGGGAAGGTCGCGCACCAGGGAGCACATGGCGAGCCGAGCGCCAGCGCCCGCCCAGGCCGGTCCTGAGCGCTGGGGCTCCAAAGCGGAGGCACCTGGGTCTGGAGGAGGACCAAGCTCTCACGCAGCCAGAACACAGCCCAGCGCGAGCTGGTGCTGATTCCCCGACCCTCTGCTGCCCGCGGGCCAGGTGAGCGAGAAAGGAGGGGGGATCCCCAGCTCGCTGCGCCACGCCCGGGCCAGAAACACCTGGAGCCCTGGTGTCAGGGTGAAGGCCTCGTGAGCTGCTTCGCAGGCGTGTTTCTTCCTGGAACTTCGCGGGTCCCTGTGCGCCTTGAACTCCCAAAAGGTTTTCTGGGTTGAGGGGTGGAATCCGAATAGAGAGGTCGAGGTTGGGTGGCCTGCAATGGGGTGAGTGTTCTATCTGTTTCCCTACAATCTCAGCAGCAAGGCTTGCTCCCCCTCCAGGTAGAGCCGGCGCCCGAAGTCCAGAGAGAGGCGCCCATAGGACCTTGCGGATGCGCCGAAGGACCGCCTCGCCAGGCTCCACCGCGTCCCTGGTTGCCCCCAAAGACTCCCTTTCTTGGAGGGACCCACAAACCTGAGGCTGGCACAGGGTGGGCATGTAGGGGCAGGCCTTCTTTAGGACGCGAGCAGCCAAGGCCCTGCCAGGGCTGAATCGGGAACTACCAGGGGCCCAGCCCTCCTTAGGTGCCAAGCGCACCCGCGCTCGCCGAGCAGCGGTACCGCGCAGGGACCCTGGTGAGCTGCTGGGAGGAATCCCTGGCGCCGCCTGCCCCTGGCGGCGGGCCGCAGCCACCGCAGTCCACAGTCCCGACCAGACACTCAGTGGACCGGGCACTCAGTGACAGGCCCGGCTCGGCCCACCTTCTGGAGATAGTAGCCCAAGCTGCTTGGGGTATCATGACACTCTGGGGTCTGAGGGCAGGGGAGCCAGGGACAGCCGGGCGGCACAACCCCATTTCTCAGGTCCTTTGACTTGGACGCCTGGGAGCCCCTATGCTTGGACGACAAAGCCGCATGCAACCCTCATCCCGGTAGCCATCCTGGCTCAAGGGCACTCTACCTCTGCCGTCCAGGGCCCCCAGGCCCGATGGCCCACACTCAGGATTCTGCAGAACCACAGCGCAGCGCTGCCCTAATTGCTGGCCAGGGGATCAGACTTGAGTCGCCCCAGGTCCTAGAACGCGAACGCGGGGTCAGACAGGAAGGCGGGAGCAGCAGTGAGCGGACCTCGCAGAGCTGAGCCTGGTGCCTTTCCTGGGGCTTTTCCAAGAGCCGCTGCTGGTCTGCCCGGCCAGGCGCGCTCGCTCCCTCAAAGGCTCATCGCTGCTCGAACCACTGGGCCCGAGACAGCAGCTCCACGGTGACTCCTGTCCCCCAGAGTAACAGGTCCAAACGGCCGTTTCTCGGACGCTTACTGCGCGTCAGGCACTTCACACACCTGGCGTCTCTCTAATGCTCGCGGTGGCCGCACAATGAAGCTGTTCTTACTGGCGGATGAAACAGACGCCAGGCTCGGGAGCTGGCCGGACTCACACACATCGCAGCGGCGGACAGGCATCTGAACCTGGTCCCCGCGAGTCTGCCGCGCGCCTTCTTCCCAGGGTCCCCACTGCGGGCGAGCGCGGCGGCCTGGTCCCGGGGGGCAGGGGCAGGGGCAGGGGCAGGGGCAGGGGCAGGGGCGGGTACTCCTCAGGGGGACAGAGGCAGCTCTCTGGAGGCCGCGCGATGCGAACGCCGCAGGAGGGCTGGCTCCAGGCGGGTGGCAGCGGAGCTCGCAGCCTCGGTAACCCGCTTGTGTCTGTGAGAGGTGATGGGGTGGGGGGGGTGACTCAGCTCCCGCATTCGCCCTCACTGCGTTGAGGGGACGCACCGTCGGGTGCTGTATACTCAGGAAGGAAAGATGGAACCTTGGGACCCTGGAGTCAGCCGGCTGCTGCCTCCCTCTTCTCCCTCCCTCTCCTCCGGCCCAATCTCCGCCATTCTGCTCAGGACGGTGAGGCCGACTGGGGACTCGGGACTCGGGACTCGGAGGGCTGAGAGGAGTGCTTGGTGGAAAGCTCTCCTCTGTGTGTGCTTTCTGCCCCCCACCCCCATTCATCCTGTGCTGGTCGGTCAGGGACCTGGCTGGGGTGGGGTAATAAAGCCATTCCATTCCATTAACACGGGTTGGTGGCTGGGGTTCAAGGTTAGGCAGGGGCAACCCAGACTCTGCTCTTCAAAGACCAGAACCAACCGGCCCATCCCTGCCCCCTCTCCCTCCACACCCCGTTTTGCCCCACTAGAAGCCCATCTGTTTATCTGCCCATGGAGATGGTGGTGGTACAAGAACTTTCATTCCACCTGAGCTGGTTGATTCTGATTCTGCCAATTTCAGGATCATGTATATGAAATGTCCTATTGTCCTGAGGCAGAGCATTGGAAACTCTGCTAAGCTGCTCTGAGACACCTGAACTCCCCAGGGAGGTCACTGGTCCAAGCCTAAGGATAAGCCGCTGCTTGGGCCAGGCTGGCAGGAAGCTTAATTGAGGAGGCAGACCAGGAAGAGTGAGTCACCCCTCCCTTCTCCTCCCAGCCCAGATCCCCAAGGGAGCTGGAGGCCGGGAGGGAATTAGAAAGGGGAAAGCTGACGCTGAATAATTTCTAAAAGCAAAATACATCATGAAATGAATAATTTCCAGCATTTATATGGTGCTCTACAGAGTGTTGGTGGTTTCACAAGCTCCTATTATTTAACACTCACAATTAGGTAGGGTAGGAAAGTAATTCTTAAGCATTGGACAGATGAGGGTGTGAGACTCAGGATGTTGTCATATGCTGTTGAGGTGACTTGGTGAGTGTGGGGGAAATCACAGATACCAAGTCAGCCCGAAGAGTCAAGATTGTTCCCCTGAGGTTAGGGGAAGGGTGCAGAGAGATGGCAGCCACCGTGGAGATCTAGATGCTGCTGTAGAGATTTACAGTAAAGGTACCTCAAACTTTGAACAGCCTACCCCTGAAATCACTAAAAGGAATGCCCAAAACAGACCTGTCCTCACAGCTTTCTATATGAAAGTCATCAAGATTTAAAAATTCCAAAAGTATTTTTTCCTGCCTGACCTTTCCAACAACTTAAAAATAATTCTTCCAGCAGGTTTACAGTTACTCTGACCATTTCTTAGGCCACTTCATACAAAGGAAGTTGGCAGAAGTGGGCAGAGCTGAGAACTAGAGCTTTACTTTGTTATTGGGCTCAAGACCTGTCCGTCAAGGCTTGCAGCAAATGAGTTGGGAGCCAGAGACTTCCTGAGAAGGTGAATAAGGATTTTGTGGTGGTCCCCAAAGGGCTGTAGGCTTTCTAATTGGAGAAAATGGAAAGGACTCTTCTGTACTCCAACCTATTCATCTCTTCTACTTCCTTAACACCCGCCCCCACCCCCATCTTTTCACTGATGTCATAGCTTTGCCTTTTCTAGGATGTCATGTAATTAGAATCATACAGTACGCAGCCTTTTCTCACTGGCTGCTTTCACTCAGTAATATGCATTTAAGTTTCCCCCATGTTTTTTCATGGCTTGAGAGTTCATTTCTTTTTGGTGCTGAATAATACCCCGTTGTCTGGATGGACCATTGTTTATTTATCCATGCGCCTACTTAGGACATCTTAGTTGCTCCCAAGTTTTAGCAATCATGAATAAAGCTGCGGTAAAAATGTGTGTGTAGGTTTTACGTGGACATAGTTTTCAACTCCTTTGAGTAAATGAAGAAGCATGATTGTTGGATTGAATGGTAAGAGTATGATTAGTTTTGTAAGAAACCACCAAGCTTGCCAAACCGGTTTGGCTCAGTGAATAGAGCGTCGGCCTGTGGACTGAAGGGTCCCAGGTTCGATTCTGGTCAAGGGCATGTACCTTGGTTGCGGGCACATCCCCAGTGGGAGGTGTGAAGGAGGCAGCTGATCGATGTTTCTCTCTCATCGATGTTTCTAACTCTCTATCCCTCTACCTTTCTCTCTGTAAAAAATCAATAAAATATATTTAAAAAAATAAAAAGAAACCACCAAGCTGTCTTCCAAAGGGGCTGTATCATTTTGCATCCTCACCAGCAATTAATGAGAGTTGCTATTGTTCCACACCCTCATCAGCATTTGCTGTTGTCAATGTTTTAGATTTGGCCACTCTAATAGCTGTGTAGTGGTATTTCATTGTTCTGCTAGTATTAATTATTTAGTTTTTTAATCTAAAGTTTATTTGCCAAAACCTTTAGAGCGTCTTAACCATTTGGGGATGGATAATTTCCTTAAAACTAGACATGATCAGCCTGGCATTCAAGCACTTGTGTAACACCAGGGAGACAAATAATTAAGTGCCCCACTGACAATCCTTTTGGTAAACATTCACTCTTTTCTTGGAATATTGCTTATACACCAGGTAACATGTTTGCACCTGAAATGTCCTGAAAGTAGGTACCAGCCTCAACCTATATATGAAATATTATTAAAGCTCCATTTAAAAATTTTATAGGTAAAATTAAAGTAAGATTGAAAGTTCTGGGTTTGCTTTTTTCCCCTTTTTTTATATTTTTTTTGATTTCAGAGAAGGGAGAGGGAGAGAGAGATAGAAACATCAATGATGAGAGAGAATCACCAATAGGTTGCCCCCTGCATGCCCCACACTGGGGATCCAGCCCATAACTGGGGCATGTGCCCTGATGGGGGGGAGGGGGGAATCGAACCCAGGACCCTTCAGTCCATAGGTTGATGCTCTATCCACTGAGCCAAACCAGCCAGGGCTGCTCTTTCTTTTTGTCTTTCTCTAAAAGATCATTCTGTAGATTGGGTCAAAATCTTGGGTATTTAGGAAGGCTGCCTTAAAACTTACAAAAAGTTTTGAATAGAGAAGGATTATATATAGTAACTATGGATCTAGAGGCAGATATAGAACAACTCATTTCAATTCAATAGGTGTGGTGGTTTCAAAACACAGTGTCAAATTTTTTTACACTCTTCCATCAAGAGGCAGACTTTACCTCCCTTCCCCTAAAACCTGGATGGGCCTCTTGACTACTTCAACAAATAGGAAATGGTAGAAAGGGCAGATAGGACTCCCAAGGTTAGGTCATAATAGGGCATGCGCACAATCTTGATTGCTGGAACATTCTCTCCTTGAGCTCTGAGCCTTCATGTAAGAAGTCCAGCTCCCCTGAGGCCTGAGTACTGGACAGTCCCCACAGAGGAGCTCTGGGGGACAGGCCCAGCCCAGCTTCCATCTTCCCTGCCACGGAGCCACACATGCAAGAGAAGCTGCCCTGGTCCCTTCAGACCAGCTCATCAGCCAACTAAATGCCACTGCATGACCTCTGTCAATGCCACATGGAGCAGAATAATCAGCCAGACAAGTGTCCCCTGAATTCCTGACACACGACATCATGAGATCTGAGACTATGGTGGTTGTTTTAAATCACTAAAATTTGGGAGTAGTTGTTATGCAGCAGAAGATAATTAGACAATAGGAGAAGTGTTTCTCAAAATCAGAGGTACCAGTGGAACAGGCTGCCTTGCAGGCAGTTTTCAGGAAGAGCTGGACAAACATCAGTCAAGGGGGATGGGGAGACAGCTGTGTTGTCATGAGAGTGCTGGGTTTGAAGTCAGACAACTAGCAACTGTGATCCTTGGGCAAGTCGCGTCACCCGTGTATCTCACAAGGTAGTAGTGAGCATTCAAAGAGCTGTGAACACCATCTGCACACTGGAAAGGAATGTCTCCCTCAGTTGTCATCATGTGGGAGGCATTCCTACACTGGGTGAGCCGCTGCATGAGGTGAATTAACTCTGAAATTCTATACAAAGAGAGACAGTCCTGTGTAAACATGTATAAAAATGTATGCTCCTGTGTATGACTTACTGGTCAGGATTTCATCTTTCCAAAGACTATAGAGTTAAATCCTGCAGTGTGTTCTCCTTGCTGCTTCCCCTAACCTCTGAGATATGTGTCAGCCAGGCAAGCGATCTCATTATTAGATTAAAAATATAAGTGGATTTTAGAAGATCTGGATGGCGAGTCTCTCTATGAGGAGGCTGGGGTGTATGGGGAAAGCCCCAGAATTTCAGGGTGATAGAGATTTTCATGGCTTGCTCAAATTCTTCCTCGGTGCTCCAGGTCTAGAAGGACAATCACTAAATATTTGTGACAAGTTTATGATGCTCAGATAAAGAATCAAAAATATTGAAGCTATTTGGAGAAGAGTGGTGTGGAGAAGGTTAGCTGGAGTTAGTTTGCTATCTTAGGGGACGGATGTCAAGTCCTCAGTTCTGAGAAGGGGAGTCCCAGGTGGCAGGTCACGTGCCTGATTTGCAAACTCAGAGCTGCCTTCCCTGGCCATGGAGGTGTGGAAGGTAAAGCTATGGTGCCACCTGCTGGAGAAATGTAGGTTCGCTTTTTCTTCACTTGCAGATTCTGTTCCTAACACTCAGTCCTTAAGCTCAACCCTGGGAGACCCAAGACCTGCAGAGGAGCCTCCTCCCATCCAGGTGAGAAACCAAATCACCTTCAGCTTTTCAAAACCTGTGCTCTGGGGGTCAGGGAATTGGAAGGTTATAAGCCTCACAGTGTTTTCCCAAAGGAGACTGGGGCAGGTTGAACAGGGCCCGAGGAGAGATGGGGTGTCCAGAGGCAGCCCTCCCTGCCGGCCCATCATGGTGCGGGCCCTCCTCCCAGAACCTTTGGGAAGGACGCTGCCAGCTGGCTCTGAGGAAAGAAGCCTGGGCTGACGGAGAGGGAGCGAGCGCCCATCCCAACACAGATGACTTTGCAAGTGCCCCGTTCTGTGTGAACTGGGTCTTACAAGGCTCTGTAATGACCCAATCGTGGGAGGCTGATGCCTTAAAAATGGCTCCCTCCTCTAGAAATCACTGGAAAGCTATTAAGGGTGTCTGATGATTTCCTAGTGCTAATCAAGGCACTAATAAGCCAGGCAAGTTTTCTCACTTTTATGGAGATAATTAGAAGGCCAATTATTCACGTACATAAAGGAGTGAAACCTGAGCGCTGTCCCTGCAGCTGTATCTTATTCTGCACGTGTGGCCGAAGCTGCTTTGTAGCACTTCGTTATTCTTTAACAAGAACCGTGGATTTTTGAACTCCGCACCACCAGTCTGCCTCAGCTTGAGGGCTAGTCTGAAGAAAGCAGAGAGAAAAAATAGAGGGCCATCCACCATTCTCTAGGAATTTGGGGGTAAGGAGTCACCTTTGCCATGCCTTCCACTCCAGGAATGGTATCCCACTGAGCTCTGGAGCTCTACGACAGCGGTTCTCAAACTTGAGCACAGATCGCTGGGCCCCACCTTGGGGTTTCTGATTCCCTAAATGGGCAGGGGGAGGTGTGTGGATTTACACCTCCGGTAGGTTCCCAGGTGGAAAACACCGCGTTAAGGCAAGTGTTTGTAACTTGGAGTTCCTTCCCACCAAGATATTATTGGATTCAAGAGTCCTAGACTTGGGGGGGGGGGGGCGGGGCACGGGGGGGGGGGAGCAGGAATAACATCTTTATCTCACTAACTTCTAACTGAAATTTAGCTTTTTCTGAAATTATGAATGGAGGCATCCAACCACAGTAGTGTTAGCAGCGACCACAGATATTTTCAAATCCCTTTACAGTTGTAGCAGGTATCTGCAAATACCATCTCTGCACATCCCTGCTTCAAAACTCCAGCGGTGATTTGTCCTGCCAGGGGATCCTCTTTAATCCATTAATGGAGAAGCATGGATATTGCTATATCACTACTTTAAAAAGTTTTTTGATGATAACTGTATTTCAAAATGACTGGTTTCCTTTGAGGTCCTCTGTATTTTCTTTTATGCATTTGAAAACGTATTCAGGCTGCCCAGGAAGGAGGGGGGAGGGAAGAGAGGCAGAGCCCAGAGCATAAAAAAAGGAGTAAAAACCATGTTGGTAGGGTGTGAAGTTAATCCTCTAGAAGAATTCAGAACTTCCTTCAGGGGAACATTTGAAAGAAGTGATGTTAATGCTTGGATGGGCAAGGAAGGGTGTGGCCAGGTTGTTAGCGCCCTGGTGCTGAGTGAAGAGCTGGAAAAGTCAACTGGATGCTGTGTTGCTCACACTGTGTTTAGGTCCGGCCTCTTAAAACACCACCAGCTGGCTCTGGCTGGTGTTGCTCAATGGTTACAGAGTCATCCTGCAGAGTGAAGGGTCTCAGGTTCAATTCCTGGTCAATGGCTTGTACGTGGGTTGCAGGTTTGATTCCCAGTCCCAGTACCGGGAGGCAACCAATCAATATGTCTCTCTCACATGGTTGTTTCTCTCTCTCTCTCTTCCTCCCTTTCAGTCTCTCAGAAAATTAATGAAAAAAATATATATATATATCCTTGGGTGAGAATTAACACAAAAAAATAGCGATAATAATGTAAATATTTAAAATATTTTTAACTTCTATCAGGAGCCATCAGCTTTATTGAGAACTTAGGTGTGTTACACTTTCATTGGGAGATATGAGGGTGGCCAATATTATGGAATACAGAGACCGGAAGCCGCCCACTCAATAACTGGGGGAGATGAAGCTGATTTCTTGACTCCAAATCCTGCTCTTTCCAGCTAGATGAAGGAATGGGCCTGTGTGTGTGTGTGCGTGTGTGTGTGTGTGTGTGTGTTCAGGGAGGGGTTAGTAGATAGGCCCTGTCATGCAATCCTCCTCTATTTGTCTTCTAGGCTAATAGGTCCTGTCACCGTGGCCCCCAGATCCAAACCCAAGGTTTTTCTCGATGTGGCATTGAGGAAAGAGCCATGCAGACTTGAGTTCCATGCTGATCCTGCCACTGTGAATTTCGGTGATTTACTTGATCTCCCCGAACCTCATTCTCTTCATCTGTGCAACGAGGCAAGATCTACTGGTGTCTTGCCTGGCTGTTTGCACTACCTGGGTGCTTAGTAAATGCTACCTATCATCGCATTGTTATACCTACCCTATTCCAATGCCATCACCCTCTCTCTGCTTCCCTGTCAATCTTTGCCATTTCTGCCTGGCCATACCTCCTCCCTCTTCTTACACCTTAAGCCAGCTTTGCTCCCTCCTCCTAAATCTCCTTCCCTATGGTGCCCAGTTCAGTCCATTTGTGAACAGCTCACCCAGGTCTCTAATATTCGAAGGAGGGCCCAATTCAGCCTTCTTTGAAGGTCATGAGGGGCTGGGGTTACTGTTGACTGGTGCCTGAATAGAGGAGTTGGTGCCTGGTCAGAGGAAGGAGGCAGCTTCACAGAGCAAATCTTCCTAGAACAGTTCAAACCTTTCCAGCATCTTTCTTAGCCAGAAATTGTCTGGGATTTGCTTTGATTTTTTTTCTTCCCCTCTCCTGTGTGTGTTGAGACAAGTCTCCCAAACCTGTGGCTTCAAGTACAGCCCCCATACCACTGCATCACCCCCTTTCTCAATCCACCTACTCTTTGGCTCCAGGGAGACACACTGAGGCTTTGTTTAAAAACTGGGCAGGACTGGCAATATCAACATCTCAACGTCCTGCATTCAGATGCTATAGTCCTTTCATTTGTTCTGTGTCCTTAGGCAAGACACCCGACTTTTCTGGGCCTAGGATCAAAATATCCTGGTAGAGGGAAGAGGTGGTGGCTCCATTTTCCTAGAAGGGGTGATGGAGGATTCGGTTATTGTTTACAGAGGATGTAGCTCTGTTGCTACACCCAAGATTCACTCTGGATTTGAACAGATATCTGTACACCCATGTCCATGGCAGCATTCTTCACAATAGGCAAAAAGATGGAAACAACCCAAGTGTCCATCAATGGATGAATAAATCAACAAAATGTGATATCTGCCTACAAGGGAATATTATCCAGCCTTAAAAAGGGATGAAATTCTAATACAGGTTACAACATGGATGAACCTTGAGGACATTATCCTTAGTGACATCAGCCAGTCACAAAAGAGCAAATACTATCTGATTGTGTGCTTCCATGTAAATGCTGTATGATTGTATGAGTCCATTCAACAGTGGTCGAACTCATAGGCACCCAAAGTAGGATTGTGGTTGCCAAAAGATGGGGTAGAGAGTAATGGGGGGTTATTTTTTAATGGGCACAGAGATTCAGTTGGGGAAAATGAGAAAATTCTGGAGATGGATGGTGGTGATGGTTGCACAACACTGTGAATGTACTTAATATTAACTATGTACTTAAAAATGATTAAAATGGTAAATCTTATGTCATATGTACTTTATCACAGTAAAAACACATACCTGGAGTTGGGCGGGGTGGGTTGGGGGGGCTCAGTGAGGAAGGCTGTGGGTTCTGTTTCCAAAGACGTAGCCCGCCAGGCCCAGATACCTGTCCACTGCCCCCCAGTAGTTGGGTTGGTGGCTCGGACCCAGGCTTTATGTTGATGGGGGAAGAGTAGCAGTGGAGCTTAGGAGAACCCAGCGAAGTGTTCCAGGACAGGCACTTGGTGGATGAGAGGGTCCAGAGTGCCCAGGACATGAGGAAACACCCAGCAGCCGCCCCCAGCACGGGGGTGACATAAACCTGCTGGAGTGATGGCTGAATAGAACGTGGAGTTGACAGGTGCCTGAGGGGCCGTAGGAGCAGCTGCAGGAGGGGTGGGAAGCTCTCTGGGGGCAACAATCCCGAAAGTATCCTCCCCTTAGGAAGAGACCTTCGGTGTCTGAAGAGGTAGCCTGTGGACAGTGAGAGTTCCAGAATTCCTCCGGAAGCAGGCTTAGAGCAAGCATTCTGTTGATACCATGATAGTAGATACCTTATTTGGTGCCCCACTCTCCCTAGACAGAGCAGCAGGCTTTGTGCCATGACTCAAGGAGGAAACAACTGAGTCAACAGAAGGAAAAACTGCCTAGAACAACTAGAGATGAATCAGGCTACCTTGAAAGGTGGTGAGTTGCCTGTCACCAGAGGGATCCCAAGAGAAGCTGTCCTTTGCAGACTGGGAGACCCCTGTACCCTGGGCTGCTTGGTTAGGAGAGGGGCTAGAGATCCCCAGAAGAGGAGGTATTGTCTGAAGGGCTGGCTGTGGCTTTTTCAGAGGAAACCACTAATCCTTGCAGGGAACCTACCTGGCCCAGGGCGCTAGATGATCCCAAACTGCCATTCAGGGGTTTCCTTTCATCCTGGTGCCTGGCACCAAGGACAGGGCAGCCGAGCTGTCAGACACTTCCCGGCCACAGTGCCAGGAGGGGGCAGACAATCTGGCTCCCTGTGCCTTTGCCCTAAATGCTCAGCTGGGGAGGTGACCAGCAGGAGGATGGCACTGAGAAAAGGAATTGTCACCCTCCCTGCTCACAAGACTGTGTAGAGCAGGTGGCCTGGGACTGGCGCTGGGCTGGCCCATGAGGGGAGGGGAGCACTGGGCTCCTGGGATACAGCAGGTTCAGGGGTGCACCCACACAGGCAGGATGGCTCCGGGGCCACATGAGATGACAGTTTTGCTTTCAGCAGCCTTCAATCTTTGGAGAGGGGGACAGACTCTACAGCAAGAGCTGTGTTTTTAGGGGTTTTTAGAGAGGACAACACGTAGCCCAAAGACTTGGGTGATACCCAATGGTGAGAAATAAGGTGGGATTGGCAGGTTGGGTGAAGGAATGTTGGGGCCAGAGGGACTATTCTGGCACTTTCCCATCCATACCTCTGCCTGTCCCATCCGGGAGCCCGTTCGGTCTACAGAACAAACTCTGGAACTGCCAGTCAACACTCCTCAGGTGGGAAGGCGTGTGTATACTTGAGGGTCCCAAATTGAGCTGTGCATCAGAACCACCTCCACGCCCTGTTAAAAATACTGACTCTGACCTGTCATGATCCCTTGCCTCTGAGGACCATCTCTAGTGAAAACACGGGATTCCGGAGTAAATGGATAGAGCCAGGAAGGAGAGCTGGGAGGGAAGTCACCATCCCAGCTGGGGTCTTTGCTCTGCAGGGTTAAGGACCAGTGGCAGTGGGGGACCTGTGCACACCTGGGTTCGTGAGCATCCCACATGGACCATTCACCGTGCACTGTGCTGGCTACCGAGGCCATACCCAGAAGAGACTCAGCACACACCTTCATGGGACTGTGTGATGACTTACCAAAATGTCCCTGTGAGCCGCCACTCCAGGCCCAGCGTACCGCCCACCAGCCAAGCTCCTGGGGCAGCCTCAGTGGGGAATCGGTGACTCTCCAGGGACCCTGCCCTATCCTCCCCCAGAACCTTCGCCCTGTGTTCTTTCAGCACCCCCCCCAGGTCTACACCAGGCTGTCTGTCCATGGCTGGGTCACTGCCAAGCTGATGAAGCACAGGCTGTTTTCTCCTAGAGCAGTGGTTCTTAACCTTCTGGCCCTTTAAATACAGTTCCTCATGTTGTGACCCAACCATAAAATTATTTTTGTTGCTACTTCATAACTGTAATGTTGCTACTGTTATGAATCATAATGTAAATAGCTGATATGCAGGATGGTCTTAGGCGACCCCTGTGAAAGGGTCGTTCGACCGCCAAAGCGGTCGCGACCCACAGGTTGAGAACCGCTGTCCTAGTATCAGACAGACATGAGGGGGAGCTCAAGTGAGCTGTCACATCAAAGTTCTGTTTTGTTCCTACCTCTGTGGCAGGCTTGGCAGACCTGATCCACAGGTCAGAGGTGAAGGTCAAAGTCAGTCCCAGGAGTCATTTTGACAGTTCACATGTGAGCAGGATGATGTCCTCGATGCCTATTTCCCATTGTGGGGAATAGCAAGACTTTGGCCGCGTATCAGACATAATAGCAATATACCCATAACGCTACCAGCCCCACATTAAGTTTCCTGCCTATAACATCTTTAGGTTTAATTTATGGTTGGCTTGGATGTCTCAATCATGGGCATACTTGGGCAATCTCAGGAAGCATGAGACTCATTTAAAATTTGGTTTCGAAGTGCCCTCTCTTCTCTCCTCCTTACTACCCTCATCTTTTTTTTTTTAAATATGTTTGTATTGATTTCAGAGAGGGAGAGAGATAGAAACATCAATGCTGAAAGAGAATCATTGATTGGCGGCCTCCTGCATGCCTCCCACTGGGAATCGGGCCCGAAACCTGGGCATGTGCCCTTGACTGGATTAGAACCTGGGACCCTTCAGTCTGCAGGCTGATGCTCTATCCACTGAGCCAAACCAACTGGCACTATCCTCATCTTCTTTGGTCAGGGAGGGAAAGGGAAAAGCTGTGTCTTTCCAACATTTTGACATGAATCCTGCGTCTTACAGAGACAGTGAGGTTAAAAAGCACCCCTCCTTGATAGAAGTAAACACATTCTATTTTTCTATTTACAAATGGGTTTACCTTTTTACATCACTCAGCAGACCCTCCAGATTCCGGAGGAGGGCCCTTTGCTGCCTCCCCACTGGCCTCACCAGGCACAAAAAGAACTTTCTTCTCCAGGGCCGTCAGCAATGGCCGGGACTTCTGACTCATCGCTATCAGATTTCAGAGATGACTGTTCGTGAAGTCATCTCGTATCTGTATATTTGGTTCAGATGCTACTAGACATTGCCCCTCTTTGGTCCTCTGCCCTGCCTGAGGAAGAGAACCCCATTTCTGAAGACTTGGGGAGCCATTCTTCTTCCACCTGGCTTGGGATGTGGGTGGCCTTGTCTGCAAGCAGGGAAGTTGTAAAAGCACAGTCTGCAGAGCAGCTCCTCATTCTGCTCTAGGGCTGGGACATACGGGATGAGTGTTCTGTATTCCTTAATTCCTGTGACTCTCGGGCCTCCTGGGGGCCCGGCTGGTGAGCCACCCCATGGGCCCTCACGGGAGCCACTAAAGCAGGCCACTCCCCTGCTTTCCACACCCTAGGAACTGCAGATCCTTCGAGACTATTGAACTTGTATTTTTCAAGGTTCTTTTCCTGCCAATAAATTCTGTTTTATTCCAGGGAGAATGGGAGTAGAATGAAATGCTTTGTTTGTTTACAGTATTGGTGCAGTGAGTATGCACCTGCTAATGGTCTGTGCATTCCTTTTCATGTCTAACCACCCATCTTGGGGTCTTGCTGCAGGAGGGACACTCTGCAGGCACTGAGCCAGGCCAGTGCAGGGGAGGGTGACGATGCCCCCTGATGCCAAAGGGGACAGATCACATTTGACTCTGCTTTACCCTGTCAATCAACAAGGGGGATATCAGTCTCAGATTCTTTGAGGTGACACCACCCCTGCTCTACCAACAAACCCACCTTAGTCACTGTCAAGCTCCTTAGACTTTGCCCACAGGTATGAACATCCGGGACTAAGCGAGAAGAGAGGAGAAGGGGAAAGTGAGGCAGGCGCAGAGGCCAGGCCAGTGGGTATCGCTGCCTCCGAGGGAGCTGGGGAGGAGGGACTCCGTTTCCTGGGCTGTGCCTGCCCCATGTCAGTGTGAACAGATGGAAATGTAGTTCAATGTTTCAACATCATTTGCCTTTCTCGAGCTAAAATATTGATAAGTGCTGCCCAGGCTGATGCCCCCGTGGTTCTGCACAGTAACTGGAGCATGCTGTGTACTGAAGTGAGATGCAGCAAAGCCTTTAACGGGAGTTTAAAATTCCTGGAATAATGCTCAACGCTGGCTTCGCTTACTGAGCTCCTGACAACCTGCCCCCCCTGGGCCGCCCTGGCCTCGGTGGCAGCAGGACTGTGAGCTCTGCCTGGACCCCCTGCTGGTGGCAATTAGTGCAACAGCTGCTCGCCTTCAGGATGGGAAACAAAGCAGGAGGTGCCTGCATCTGCCACTGGGGGAGCGGGGGGCTTGTGGGGGGGCATGGATTGGGGGGACATGACACATGGGTGTGGGCTCTTCCCATGTCCTCACACCCCAGAGAGAGGGGCACTGGGCAGGGCTCTCAAGAAGGTGGGTGAGGGAAGAGTAAGAAAAGGGGGAAGAGGGAAAGAAAGAGGATGGGTACTTGGGAAAAGAAGGAGAGGAAGAAGGAAGAAGGAAGAAGGAAGAAGGAAGAAGAAAGAAGGAAGAAGGAAGAAGGAAGAAGGAGAAGGAGGAGAAGGAGGAGGAGAAGAGAGAAGAAGGAGGAAGATAGAGGATTTGTCAGGACTAGCAAATCCCCTGGGAGAAGCTGGCCGGCCCTGAAGGGAGAATTGAATGTGCACCCTAACAAGGGAAAGGACCCCTCAGAGGACTGCAGGGCCCCTGGGCCTCAGCCAGTGGAGTCCGAGTCCTAAGAGACCCCTCTGTAAACCCCAGCCCTAACAAAGGTCCCCAGACCGAGGGCAAAAGAAGACCTACCCCTGTCCCTGGAATGTCACTCCCAAGATCTGGAACCACAGGCCACCAGGTGAGGTTCTCTGTGGATCTCAGTGCCCACGTGGAGAGCAGATGATCTGATAGCAGAGGTCCCTGCCCTGTCACATTTCTTACATTCTTTAAGCTTCTGGATTTCAGATTCGTGATTTTTAAAAACTCTCTCTAGATCTTTGTGGGATTGTTCAGAAGAATGTTCTCCCAGAGGCCAGTCAGATGACAGGGAGAGGGCGCCTGCTTTCTCAGGAGTGATGCCGCCCAAGCACCCCCCGGGGGAGCGGGAGAGAGTAAGGCTGTGTCTCAGAAGGAAATCTGGGCTGGTGATTGTGTGTGACTCCAGGCATTGAACTCAGCACCGCCGACTGAAAACTTAGAGAAGTGATTGTTGCAGACTGGATAATGTTTGCAGTTGGGGAGACAGAGCAGTGAGGTGGAAAACAGGGTCTGATAATGATACTCAACCTCTGCTTTCCATAAAGTAAAACTCAGTGAGGTCATATGACTATACCAATCCCATTGTCTGAGACCAAAAATAAAAAAAGGAAGGACCACGTGATCTGACTCACAGGAGGACGTTTATGGGGACAGGCTGAAGTACAAAATTGAAAGGGATGGGGCAGGAAAATCTAAGACACGTGGCTATCCTGAAAAGAGTGGCTGGGCAGACCCAGCTGCTCTAGAGACCCACCCGGGCAGCTGTGTTGGACAAATCTTAAGAGAGAGAAAATTGGCTGGAGCCAAGGAATGCTGTGGGCTCTGGGGAGGTGTGCGGTAGCCTCATCTTATTCTCCATCCACAAGTCAGTCTAACTGGTTGGGGAATCCCTTGCTTGGTGGCACAACAGTTCTTCTATTCAAACTTATCTCCTGCTCCAGGCGAGGTTTCCTCTCTCCGGGGGTGTTCCAGCTGCTCGCCCCAGCCCAGCCACTCTCCAGCCTCACACACACTCAAAAGGCTTGCCTATCCCGCAGACCAATTTCCACCCGGGCTGTTTCTGGACCAGCCCTGGCAGGGGGCCTGTGATTCTTCTGCTGAAGCATCTGCCTTTGAGTGGTGGGGGCACCTGGTTTCCAGGGCCAGACGTGGAGGTGGGAGGGAAGGGGTGTGGGTGGGCCAAGGTGACGACACACCCACTGCTGACCACCTCCTCCAGGACTTTATCTGCAGGAGCTGAGCAGTCCGCCTGGGCACTGCAGCGGAGGGAAAGCCAGCACGTGCAGGAAGACAGATGGGGCGGGCGGGGGCGGGGGGGACAGATTCCCAGATGGCCAGAGTGAGAGAACAACAGGTAGGGCCAGACAACAGGAATGGTCACCATCTCTAAACTTTGTGAAGTGATTCCAACTCAGCATCCAATCTGATCATCACAACCCCTGGCGAATATTATTGCCACCAACTTACAGAAGAGAAAGGCAAGAGCTCGGCTTGCTGAAATGACATGACTAAGGTCACATGGCCTGAGTCTCCCTCCTACACAGCGCCACCTCCTGGAGGAACTGCAAACCCAATGAGGCCCCTGTGCATAGAAGTCACCTGGGCGCCCTAACCAGTTTGGCTCAGTGGATGGAGCATTGGCCGCGGACTGAGGGGTCCCAGGTTCAATTCTGGCTAGGGGCATGTACCTTGGTTGTGGGCGCATCCCCAGTGGGGGGTGTGCGGGGGGCAGCTGATCGATGATTCTCTCTCATCGATGTTTCCAGCTCTCTACCCCTCTCTCTTCCTCTCTGTGAAAAGATCAACAAAATATATTTTAAAAAAAAAGAAAAAAAAGAAGTCACCTGGGCGCCTTGTTAACCGAATATCAGCATGGGACCTAAGACTTTGATTTCCTAAGAGTCCCAGGTGGCACCCATGCTGCCAGGACCTCCCCCCAACACACACACATGCACGCACACACACACACACACACACACACACTTTGAGTGGCAGGGTCCTAGAGCAGTCAGCGTTTTCGCATGAACCACTTGGAGTACCTTGAAGTCTTGATTCACTGAGGAGTCAGAGCTGTGACTGTTTGGCAAGAGCCTCGAAGGCCCTGGTGGTCAGCTCAGTGTGGGAAAAGTTGCCTGGACGTGGGGGGAAGAGATGGCCAGGCTGGTGCTTTCACAGGGACTTTACCAGAGGCTGCGGCTGCTTCACTGGTCTCCGGGGTTACCAGGCGCTCTTTGCTCCAGCAGGAAGTGCCCGCCTTGGCCCTGCCACTGCTTTGGTGTTCAGTTGTGGGCAGGCTTCTTCCCAGCTCTCTGTACTTGGGGAACCCATAGCCAAAGCCTGGGGCACGCAGCCAGCAAGACAGAGGGACGCACCTAGGGAAGGGGTGCTGGAGAAGAGGCAGGGATGAGGCAGTGTCCACCCTGCAACTGGAGAGAGATGCATGAAGGCAGCAGGAAGGAGAGAAAGCCACCGCTGTGCTGGGCACAAAAGAGCAAGAGTGGTGTGGTGGGCAGGGGTGGCCTCACACCCACCTGCACCCCTGGGCATTAGAAGACATGGAGCCAAACGACCAGAGAAATTGCTAAGAAGCAGGGATGAGATGGGACTTAGAAGTGGAGACCCAGGCTGTGTCCGCCACGAGTGTGCAAAGCCCATTGCTGCGGTCCTCCATATTACAGAGGAGCGGAGAGGCAGGGCTTGGGGGGGTTGCAGTGGGGGTGGCCAGGACTCTGAAATGGAACAGGGGAGAAGAGGGCAGAGTTGGCCCAGAATCAGGGGCTCAGCTGGCCCCAGTGTCTACCATGTGGCCAGGCAGGAGGAGCACCTGGGCTTGACACAGACCCTCCCAGCTCCCCACTCCCTTGCTCTGCCCTAGTCCCAGCCACCATGGCCCCATTTTAGAGCTGCCATCACCACACATGTATCTTCCCTATAGGCACCCACTGCATTCCAGGCACTGGAAATGTACATGATCTCATGATGTTTCATCAACCCTGGCCAGATATAAGCTATTGTACCATTTCACAGATGAGGAAAGCATACTTAGAAAGAGCTATTAGAAGGAAGCACTGCCCTAACCGGTTTGGCTCAGTGGATAGAGCGTCAGCCGGCAGACTGAAGGGTCCCAGGTTTGATTCCGGTCAAGGGCATGTACCTTGGTTGCAGGCACATACCCAGTGGGAGGGGTGCAGGAAGCAGCTGGTCGATGTTTCTCTCTTATCAATGTTTCTAACTCTCTATCCCTCTCCCTTCCTTTCTGTAAAAAATCAATAAAATATATTTAAAAAACAAAAAAAGAAGGAAGCACTGAGATTCGGGGCCAGGCTCCGCATTTTAACATTGTGAGCTCTGTAGATCAGCATCTCCCTGAAAAGGGTGTTCCCACAAGAGCCCCAAACCCAAAGGAGCCCAATGTCCCCCTTGCTCAGTGTCACCTCCTTAAGGAACTGCAAACCCGGAGACCCTGTGCACAGAAACCACCTGGGGAGGAATATGCTTACCCTTCTCCTAAAAGCAAGTGAAACATATATGAGGGCGGTGATTTGTACTTGTGGCACAGGTGGGGGGACTTTGCACAGAGAGATACTGACCTGCAAAAACGACCGGTTCCAGTTCTAGGTCCATGTGATGGGAAAGGGTTTGCTAAGTGGGTGGGGACATAGTGGTTTTGTCCTAACACACACCAAACACAGCGAGCTCCTTCTCCTGTGTTTCCTCACAAAACCCATGACCTCACCTGGTATTCCGGGGCACGCTCACTAACCGGAAATGGCCATGCAAAGCCAGCTCCGCCTACGCGTCCACATGGAGCAAATGGAATGCACTTTGAGCACGTATGTTTTTTCCTCTCCTTGTAATACACTTCAATAAAGAAGCTGGGCCGAAACCGGTTTGGCTCAGTAGATGGAGCGTCAGCCTGTGGACTGAAAGGTCCCAGGTTCGATTCCGGTCAAGGGCATGTACCTTGGTTGCAGGCACATCCCCAGTAGGGAGTGTGCAGGAGGCAGCTGATCGATGTTTCTCTTTCATCGATGTTTCTAACTCTCTATCTCTCTCCCTTCCTCTCTGTAAAAAATCAATAAAACATATTTAAAAAAAAAAAAAGAAGCTGGCACAGGACTGTTGTTCTAAAATTTGCCAAAACATGATGGGTGGCTTTAGAAGCAGGGAAGAGCTTTGACTACTGGTGTCCCAGCTGGCCCAAGCAAGGATGTTCTAAGTGTCAGCTTCAAGTATGTCAGTGTGACATCACCTCCAAGACCGCTCTCCTTCCCACACCCTGCCACCCTCCCTCACACAGCCTCGCTCAGCCGCCGCCCTTTGGGGTACCCAGCCCTCCTTCTCTTGCCCCAGCCGGTCAGCACTTCCTCCTTGCTAGCTCCCTGGGTGCTTCCCTGACATCTGACCCCAGAGAACCTCCTGCTGGCTCCAGGCCATCGCACCATGCCGGGCAATCCCAGTCCTTTCCTGGGACCTCTGTGGCTCTGGGTTCAGTAAGTCTCCCCTAAGGCCTGTTGGTTTCTGTAGGCAGGTTCCGTGGTGGACTGTAAAGCCTGGCTCTTTGTCCGTGGCCTTGAGTTGGTGTTTATCACTCACTTACTCATGGATACCACAGGTACATGCGGGGCTTGTGGTAGGTGCTGTGGGCAACACAAAGGACTTCAATACAGTCCTGGCCGCAGTGTCGTGGGAGCTGAGCATGCGCCCAGATCCCTGCAAGGCCAGGCAGAAGGTGGCCACGGCTCTCGAGTGGCCAGGGTGCCTCAGTGAGGACCCTGCGTTTGCCCAGCACTCTCTGCACTGCACTGCAACTGCCCCTACAGCCTGAGCGAGTCCCCTGCTCCTGCTGTTTGAAAACCAGCCCAGCTCACCTCTGAGCCACCTGCAGAGTTCCTGTTGCCTCCGTTTCCAGACAGGCAGCGTGACTCAGGGAGCCCTAGTCACCACCCAGACCAGCCCAGGTGCCCATCACCACCGTCTCCCGGCTCTTCTCCCTGCGACTCAGCTGTTCCTGGGGAAGCAGCTCCAGGCTCCCACCACTCCAAGTCCTGAGCATTATAATAATTCAAATAAACATTGAACACAGCACAGTGGCCGTTCTCAGGGAGGGGCAGGGGAGCTCTGCACGGAAGGAACTGCTGAACAGCTGGTCCCGGAGCCTGTGGGGGAGGGAGCCGCCTAATGTGGAGGGACAGGGGGTGTTTCATCATCCTGACTGTTCGCCTTTGATGGAGCCCCAAGAAAGGCGCTCAGCAGGGTACCCTCAAATCAGGACTTCCTGGTGTGCACCCGCCCCCCAGCCTCTGCCCCTGGAGTTCAGGGCCCCCAACCACATCCTTAACAGGGGACATCACTCCCTACCCCCCACACTCAGGCCTGGAAGAAGGAAGAGAGGAAGGCTTGTGAGGGAACTCCTTACCCTCCTGCGGGGTGACTTTGGGGCGACAGAGAAGACCAGCAAGCCTCCCACAATTCTCTCATCCTCTCAATTTTCTCAGCTGTAAAATGGGGATAAAAATGCTAATCCCCCGGCATGCTGGAGGACCAAAGGAAATAGATGGTGAAAGATCCCAGGATACTGCCTGCTGCCTGGGATGCAGCCAATCCAGACTCCTTTCCTTCCTCCCTTCGGGGCCTGGCCCTGTGTAAAGGTTTAAGGCTTGAGGCACTCACCTGTGGCTTTAGGTAGAGATGGGCTTTCCTCCCAGGCATCCGGGGGTGAGACCAGTGGGCACCTGACTGTGCCCAACTGACCGGGAGGGTGGAGTCCAGCTGGGTGTGGGAAGCATGAAGTCTGGCTCATGGGGAGAGAGCAGCTCTTGGAGAGCACAGCCAGTAAGAATGAGAGCCGCGCGCTGGCCTGTGCGGCTCAGTTGGTTGGGGAGCAGTTGGTTGGGTATTATCCCGGGCACTGAAGGGTTGCAGGCTCCATCTCCAGTGGGCGGCCTGTCGGAGGCAGCTGATCACTGTTTCACTCTCACATCAATGTTTCTCCCTCTCCCTTCCTCGTTCTTGCTCTCCCTCTTGCTCTTGCTCAATTAAAGAGAGAGAGAGAGAGAGAGAGAGAGAGAGAGAGAGAGAGAGAGCGCTGCTGGAGGAGGAGTCACCTTAGCAGCTAAGTCACACATCGAATCTCTACAGAATTACTCACTTCCTTGAAAGGGAACTTTGTTTTTTCTACTTTGAAGCTTCTTAACCCAAGCTCCCCCTTTCCACTGGAGGGGAAGTTTGCATCTTCCCCTTGACTGTGCAGTAAAAAGGAGAGGGAGCAGCACAGAGAGCCGGGGTGGGGACGCCACAGGGAGGCAGGAGGACCCCCAGCTCTCATCCCAGCTGCCCGGGAGCCTTCCTGATCTTCAAGTGCAGCTTTGCTGTCACCCTCACCCTGACTCCAAACGCCCCCACGTGACCTGTCTCCTGTGCTAAGTGTCTTAGAGCCCATTTCTTCTTTGCATCCAGGGTCAGGTTAGAATGGTTCTAAACGAATGAATTGGGAAATAACAGGGTTTTCAGGGCATTGGTGAGTAGGCCCCCCAAAACTACAACAGCCCAGTATACACAGCCCGGATGACTTTTCCTTTTATAGCTAAACTATAGTCATTGGCAGGCTGGGGTGGCCTGTGCACGGGGGCCAGAGGGTCTCCCCCTTTTCCTCCATCCTCCCCTTTCATCATCTGGCATAGCCATGTAATGGGATATTATTTTTCAGCCATAAAAAGGAATGAAGTACTGACACATGCTACAAACGGATGAACCTTGAAAACATTAGGCTAAGAAGCCAGTCACAAAAGGCCATGTACAGTATGATTCCATTTATAGGAAATCTCCAGACTAGATACACCCAGAGACAGAAAGTAGGTTGGTGGTTGCCAGGGGCTGGGGGAAAGAGCAAGGGGACCATGGGGAGTGATTGTTTAATAAGTTCAGGGGTTCCTTTTGGGATGAGGACAATGTTCTGGAACCAGATAGTGGTGATAGCGTCACAGCATTGAGAATGTGCTAAATGCCTATGCACTGTGTGTAGATAGTGAATTTTGTGTTATGTGTGTTTTTCCACAACTATACACAAGCTTTTCAGGCTTGAGTAGCCCCCCTCTACTTCCACCCTGCTAACCCCTCCCCATTCGTAAGAGTAAGAGTTCTAGAATGAGGAGGGACATCTTCTATTCCTGGCGGTGTTGTTGGGGAGGTAGTGTCCATTGGCCAAGGCGCACTAGGGCCAGCCCTACAGGGCCTTGATTGAGGCAGTAAGTCAGCTTCAGACCTAATGTCCATGGACTAACAATGAGAAGATCCAACCTTGCTTATCCTAGGCCTCATCCGCATCTCCCTGTGCAGCCCACTCTCTGCTTCACCAGCACTGAGCTTCCAGGGGGCCCCCAGCTAAGGCGCCACCATGTCTCAAGCCCATCTTCTCCAGAGCCTCCGGCTCCCAGCCACAGAGGAGCAGGCAAGATAGAGCCCGGGCTCAGGAGGTCTGAGGCCTGTTTGGAGACTCACCTATAAGACCACAGGGCTGGACAGCTCGCCAGGTCTGCACATAGCCAGCCCCCGCCATGCTGACTGGTCTTGCTATTGGAGATAGGCACAGATGGCCCAGGAAACCCAGGTCTCCTCCCTCCTTGGAGATTGCTGGGAACATTGTGACATGCCAGTTAATTTTCTGTGGACCAAGCTTGGCCAGGAAGGAAGCCAGCCAGGCCACTCCCCCTAACATGTTCAGTAGGGAGCTACACTGGGCTTGGATATCTCTGGGAAGAGAGAGGGAGTTTGGAGACAGGGGCCTGGGCCCCATCCAGTCTTCCAACCAGATGGCAGAAAGACATCCAGAAAGATACATTTTCCCACAGGACCCTATGGCTCCTTCTCTTGCCTCTAGTGTCAGGAGCCAGGATTTATCTGCCTTCTCCAGCCTGTGTGCAAATCAACACTCTAGTCCCTGGGGCCCTCCACGATGCTGCTAGCCTCACTGGGCTGGCTCTAGGACCCTATCCCACAGCCAACTTGACCGACCTTTTCTATGGACCGTACGCTTTGTGGTTTATCTTCTTAAATTATTTAAATTCCAACTGTCCCAACTTCCTGTCCCACCAGGAACCTCTTTATCCCTAGACTCAGTGCAATAGACCACAATCCTTTTCCAAAAACCTCTGGGTTAGGATGTGTTTGGAAATCCAGAATTTTGGAGATTTCAAGAAGGTACATAGAATGGTGCATGTGTTACATATTATACCATACCACCGTGGAAGGTCCGGAGCAGTACCTGTAACCAAACACATGAATATTTCCGCAGTGAAACATCTGCTATCCATGCCAAGTGGGAGACATAAAGACTATAGATAGTTTCGCACCAGTGTAGGTGAGGTTTTGTTGCCCAATCGATTTGGCAGCAAACATATAAAACAAATAAGCAAAAGCACCGCGTTCTGAATTGGATTTGTAGAGAAGAGATTGAGGATCAGTATTTATGCTGCATAAGAGAGAAGCATGAATAGACTTATGGGTCAAGATCTGCTTCAAATGCCCTCTTCCCGCCCTCTTTGTTCATACTTCAATACGGCCGCTTACATGACAACTTTGTGTTGGATTTCTCAGTTTCCACTAAACTAGGATCCTAAGATTGTGGGGCAGGGTGTGTTGCCATTCGCTGTGCTGGAGGCATAACACAGGACCTGGCGCTCAGCAAGCAGCTGTGGAGGGGGTGAGAGGGGAGGGATTCCCTCCAGACAGCCACCATGGAAGCAGAGCCCTGCGCTCCATCCGTATGAGATGCAGGGCACCTGCGGGAGAGGAGGTTAACAGTGCGGCAGGAAGGCCTTAACCGGTTTGGCTCAGTGGATAGAGCATCGGCCTGCGGACTGAAGGATCCCGGGTTCAATTCCGGTCAAGGGCATGTACCTTGATTGCGGGCACAGTCCCAGTAGGGAGTGTGCAGGAAGCAGCTGGTCGATGTTTCTCTCTCATCGATGTTTCTAACTCTCTATCCCTCTCCCTTCCAATCTGTAAAAAGTCAATAAAATATATTTTTAAAAAAATAGTCCAACAGGAAGGATGCCTTAGTGTGAGACAAGTATTGCAAGTCCAGGCAGGCAGCTACGGATCAAACAGTAAAGGGAGAGGGACGAGCTAGAAAAGTGACCTCAAATCCCACAGGCTAAGGTGGAAAGTACTACAGAAGCGAAACTGTGGACTTTGGTATAAGACGGGGCTTGGTCCATCGCATTCTCCTTTAAGAGTAGAAGGCGGCTATCCTGGGGAGAGGTGCTGGAAACAACGAAACGGAAATGGAAAGGGCCTCAAGGGCCTCAAAGGGAGGCTCTTTCCAACCCACCCACCCAGCCAGAGCCGGCGGCGCAGAGGGCTGGGGCGCTGCGCACCGCCGCCGCGAGGTGGCAGCAAAAACCTGCCAATGGCCCCGAGCGCGCGGCCTCCCTCCAAGGACCACGTCTACTTGCTGGTGCGCGAAAGGCCAGAGCAGGAGGGGGTCCGCCGCTTTCCCGCGGGGTCCAGGACAGAGCCCTGACATGGCTCCCGGGGTCCATGGAGGCGGAAAAGGACTCTTCCTCGGGTGTCCTAAACCGATATCTGGAAACTTCTCGAGGGGCCCATGGATTCCGGATGCCCTGACCCACTGCCCTCCTCTGTCCTCCTCCCACTCCCCACCCCCACCTCCCACCCCCCGGAAAACGCATCCTTCTCGCTCCGCTGCTGACGGGGTCACGTCCTGGACTCTTCTGCGGGCACAGAGCGGTGGTCTGCCTTCCTCCTTCCTCCCAGTCCTTCTTCTGCAGCCGCTCAGCTCAGGCCAGGACGTGCCAGCGAGTCTGGAAGCTGCTCCCTGATATCTGTCAACCCCCCACCCTTCCTCCCCCACCCCCACCCACACTCAGGAGGCACGTGCGGACGCGGAGCCACGCAAAGGCCAAGCACGCAGACACCCACTCGCACAGACTCGCCCGGGTCACGCGTACGTTCTAGGTTCGTGGGGAACAGACGTAAGAGGCCGCGCGGTGCAATGACAGGATCTCCAAGAAACTGAAGTCTGACTTCCCCGATGCTCACTCCATCTCTCTGGGTCTCTAAACCCTCGTTAGTCCAATAACAAGATCTCTAAGCTGCCAGGTGGCTCTGAGCGAGCCTTCCTTACCGTCCTGATGGCTCGAAGGGCAGGTTCCCGCGCCGGGCTGTCTGGTTCCCTGCAGGACGCGTGGGCAGGAGGCTTCACGCACCCAAGTTGCTCAGGGCCTGTCCTGCGGGACAAGACTCCCCAGGCGCGCAGAGGTGCGTGTGTCCCGGGTCTCCTGCTCCACCTCTGACCCTCAGGGACTCTTCATAGGGCCCACACTCCCATTCACCTAGTGCGCTGTCTCCTCGGTCACTCCAGCTACCCACCAGGGTTCACGTGTATGCACACACTTCACTCTCAAATGCACGCCACGGAGTCCCCCGGCTCTGGGAAGCGGTGGTTCAGGCAGAGCCCAGTCCAGCCTGGGGGAAGGGCCCGCTGAAATCCCAGCTCATCCCCTGGGCTTCATGGGATGCCAACCAGCAGGTCGCCCCTTGCCCCGCGCTTCTCTTACGTCCGGTCCCTGTAGGAGGCGCGTTTGGTCAGGACTACACCCCTGCAAGGTCCGAGGGCTGGTGTGTGAGAGAAGGTGGCTCAGCCTGGGCTGACTGCTCCCCGCCCTTCCCTGCTCCCATTCCTCGAATTTGCCTCGCCTTCAGCGTCCAAGGAAGGGCCTAAGGGCATTTACTCGGTACCCCGATCGCAGGGGCGAGAAAGACTGAAGGGGGCACCATCTACACAGGTGTGGGGAAGGGGAGGGCCAGGTAGAGGCTGGCTGGGTGACAGCGGCCAAGTCATGGCCCTCTCTGAGCTTCAGTCTCTTCCCATGTATTCAGACCCGCTGCCGGCTCAGAGGCGTCAGGAAAAGGCAGTGGCGGCGGGTCCTGGATGACTATGTACAGGTGTCTGTCGGTCCTTCCTCCCAGTCGGGCCGGCAGGCCCAGCCGGTGGGTCTGGGGCCAGATGGGGGCAGGCAGGCAGGAGGCGGCGGCGCCCGCTGGGGCTGCAGAGCCAGAGGCGCGCACGCCCGTAATTAGCAGCGCGCTCCCTCATTAGGGAGCCCTGCTAAGGATTTCTGTTTAATAATGGTGGCAAATTAGTTATGATGGTAAATAGTCATCTCACAAGCCAACAAACGGAAGCCCTCGCCGGCCTGGGAGGGCTCCAGGCTGCCCCCAGGCACAGGCGCGGCTGTGGCCTGGGGCAGCCCAGCACCGCGGGGACCCGCGCGGGGAAAGCGCCTGGAGTAGCGGGGCGCCCTGCCCGGGGCGGCGGGGGTTCGGCCACAGCGCCTCCCAGCGGCCTGAGAGAAGAAAGACGGAGTCTGGGCCAGAAAGCAGGAACAAAGGCCCGGCGCCAGGAGCGCCTGGGAAGCCCGAAGGCAGGCGGAGAGGGAACAGTGGGGAGTGCGCACCACAAAGCCGAGCAGCGCAGTCCCAGACCCGCCCAGGCGACTACCCCCCACACACAGCCGGGCCCCCACCTCTGGGCCTTCCATGGGCCTCTCAACCTCAGGTTCCTGGCCCACCGCACACACTCACCACACTTCACCTCCAGGGGTCCCAGCACTCATCTCTGGCCTCCAGTGCCACCTTCTCGAAGCGGAGGCGGACAGCCTGTGTTGCTCTGGACTGAGGCGCTCCGGCCCCGCAGCCATCGCCATCCTCCCACGGAGCGGCTCTGCCCCTTGGCCCCACCATGAGCAGCCTGGGGAGGTGTATGCATGTGTATGCATGTGTGTGTGACTTCCCGCGTGGTTTCCTGTCTTGCCAGCACCTTCTGTGAAGTCCTTGGTGTCTGAGGGGTTACACTTCTGCAGGAGAAGGCCCATTCCTCTTCGGAAAAGACTGTGTGCACGAATTGCTGAGAGTCATGTTTGTAAAGAGTGGGGAGTTCCTGTTGGGAGTGGAGATGTGCTCTGTTCTGTGCAGGAGGGGTGGGGAGCCAGTGTGTGTGTGTGGTGTGTGTGTGTGTGTGTGTGTGTGTGTGGTGTGTGGGGTGTTTGTGTGTGGGGGGGTGTGTGTGGGGTGTGTGTGTGTGTGTGTGGTGTGTGGGGTGTTTGTGTGTGGGTGTGTGTGTGTGTGTGGTGTATGGGGTGTGTGTGGGGGGGTGTGTGTGGTGTGTGGTGTGTGTGTGGTATGTGGGGGTGTGGGGGGTGTGTGTGTGGTGTGTGGGGTGTTTGTGTGTGGGGGGTACGGGAGTGTGTGGTGTGTGTGTGTGTGTGTGTGTGTGGTGTGTGGGGTGTTTGTGTGTGGGTGTGTGTGTGTGTGGTGTATGGGGTGTGTGTGGGGTGTGTGTGTGGGGTGTGGTGTGTATGTGTGGTATGTGGGGGTGTGGGGTGTGTGTGTGTGGTGTGTGGGGTGTTTGTGTGTGGGGGGTGTGGGGTGTGTGTGGTGTGTAAGGTGTTTGTGTGTGGGGGTACGGGAGTGTGTGTGGGGTGTGTGTGTGTGTGTGTGGTGTGTGGGGTGTTTGTGTGTGTGTGTGTGTGTGTGGTGTATGGGGTGTGTGTGGGTGTGTGTGTGTGGTGTGTGGTGTGTGTGTGTGGTATGTGGGGGTGTGGGGTGTGTGTGTGTGGTGTGTGGGGTGTTTGTGTGTGGGGGGTGTGGGGTGTGTGTGGTGTGTAAGGTGTTTGTGTGGGGGGGTACGGGAGTGTGTGGTGTGTGTGTGTGTGTGTGTGTGTGTGGTGTGTGTGTGTGTGGTGTGGGGGGTGTTTGTGTGTGGTGTGTGTGTGTGGTGTGTGGGGTGTGTGTGTGTGGTATGTGGGGGTGTGGGGGGTGTGTGTGTGGTGTGTGGGGTGTTTGTGTGTGTGTGGGGTGTGTGTGGGGTGTGTGTGTGTGTGTGTGGTGTGTGGGGTGTTTGTGTGTGGGTGTGTGTGTGTGGTGTATGGGGTGTTTGTGTGTGCGTGTGTGTGTGTGTGGTGTATGGGGTGTGTGGTGTGTGGTGTGTGTGTGGTATGTGGGGTTGTGGGGTGTGTGTGTGTGGTGTGTGGGGTGTTTGTGTGTGGGGGGTGTGGGGTGTTTGTGTGTGGGGGGGTGGGGTGTGTGTGGTGTGTAAGGTGTTTGTGTGGGGGGGTACGGGAGTGTGTGTGGTGTGTGTGTGTGTGTGTGTGTGGTGTGTGGGGTGTTTGTGTGTGGTGTGTGTGTGTGTGTGCGTGGTGTGTGTGGGGTGTGGGGTGTTTGTGTGTGTGGTGTGGGGTGTGGGGGGTGTTTGTGTGTGGTGTGTAAGGTGTTTGTGTGTGGTGGGGTACGGGAGTGTGAAGGGTGTGTGTGGTGTGTGTGGTGTGTGGGGTGTTTGTGTGTGTGGGGTGGGGTGTGGGGGGGTGTTTGTGTGTGTGGTGTGGGGTGTGGGGGGTGTTTGTGTGTGGTGGGGGAATGTGGGGTGCGTGTGTGTGTGGTGTGTGTGTGTGAAATCACCTGTGGGGGCCTCTGAGCGAATCCATGTGAGCGGAGAGGCGTGGCATGTGCTGTGAAGGAGGGTGGTTTCATGGCTGGGCCTCTCTGGGCAGGGGACGCCGCCTGCACTCCCAGCCCACAGGGGAGGGGGCCTTTGGGGGCACCAGGCTGCCTGGCACACTGGCAGCACTCACTCCCCGTCCCAGGCCCAAGGGGTCAGGAGTCAGCTCCCTGGGCACTTTCTTGGAGATTGAATGGTTCCTGTGCTTACAAGGGCTGGGTCTCCCCAACCAGGCCTGGCCCTCCTCCTGCCTGGGCAGGAAGTAGCTGCTCCCTATCTTCTCTCCTGCTGTCCTTCCTGTCCCTGTCCCTCCCACTTTCTGTCTCAGCTTCCCTCTCGTTTCTCTCTCTTCCTTCTCCATTGGCCTTTCTCCCCTGTCTATAACTTCCCCCCCTCTTTTATCCTCCCCGCATAACAAATGGGGACCCCTGTTCACCTGACCACTCCCACGATTAGGCATGTTTCCTGAAGTGCTTGTCTAGTTTGCTGCCTACCTTCTTTGGGGCCCTAGGCTGGAGTGTGTGTGTGTGTGTGTGGGGGGGGGGGGGGTTGCTGGGCGTGGGGAGGTAGCGCAAATGGGTGGCCTCTCAATGCCTAGAGTCAGGCTCTGTGGTTGGGGGTTAAAGTGCCTCTGGGAGGCATATCTACTATGTCTTTTGTGGTTCATTTGTATGTTATGTGGAGATTTCCTCTGCGTATGTATCCTCTGTGTTTGTTCTGGTGGATGTGTGTGTGTGTGGGGGGGGGGGGGGCTGCTTCTGTATGTTTATTGCTCGTCTGTTCCCTTTCTTTTTTAAAAAAAATATTTTTTTTTATTTTAGAGAGAGAGAGGAAGGTAGGATAAAGAGATAGAAATATCGATGGGCTGCCTCCTGTATGCCCCTCACTGGGGATTGAGCCCACAACCCAGGCATGTGCCCCAACCGTGAATCCAACCAGTGACCTCTTGGTTCATGGGTCAGTGCTTAACCACTGAGCAACACCATCCAGGCACTTTCTTGTACGTGAACTTTTGGTGCGATCCGGCCCACTGTACTGTATGTAGCAGGCTGTGCACCATATGTTTTGTGGTGCTAATGCTGTTCTATGGGGCCCATGTTTCCTGCGCAGCATGGGTAGCTCTGGATAGCTCTGTAGGAGGGTGCGACTTTGCATGTTTGTGTGTGTCTATACGGCTTGGAGTGTGTGCACCCTGGAGAGTGTGCCTGCAGGGGAGACAGGATGGAGGGTTCTCATGTCTGTGTCTAAGGACCAATGTAGAATCTATAAGGAGGAAATCGGAAAGGCAGGCCTGTGTTGTGCAGGGAAGAACATCCATGGGTGTTAGCAAGCTGCTCTGGGACAGGTGGGCAGTAGGGGAAAGGGCTATGGAGGTTTATGATGGGGTGAGGTGTGTGCACCACCTGTGGGCTGGGGGCGGTATTTGTATAGATAAGTGAGTGAGTGTGTGCGCGCGCGTGTAGCCTCTGTCCGCCCGGCTGTGCCTGCCGCTCCGGTGGAGCCCCGCCCGCCACAGCGGAGCTCAATCAGCCGCTGCATGAATACACTCGAATGGAAAGTTGTGCTCAGCTGACCGGAGAAATCAGAGCCGGCTAGCGCTGCTCCCCTCCTCCCTGGCTCCCTTCTGCCCTCCCTTGGACTGGAGGGCCCTGGGGCCCTGGTACAGGGCAGAGGAGGCTCAACTCAGCTGGGGCCAGAAGGGGTGTGGGGATGAGCGGGCCTGAGCATGAGCAGTTAGGGGCTTCCATCAGGTGGGCTGGACATAGCCCCAGCCCTTGGGGGAGGGGGGATAGGGGAAGGTCCAGAAAAGTCCCTGAGGCAGCAGCCAGTGCTCCAGGTGACTGAGGCAGGGGACCAAGAAAGCCGCAGAGGCCGAGGAAGACAGGGAGAGCAAGCAGAGGCAGACCTCCAACGCTGGGGGAGGCCCAGTAACCACGGGCTGGCCTGGCCAGACTGGCTCCAGCAACCTGAGCAATGGGCTGGGTCCAGAATGCGCAGGGCTGGCCAGGTCTCCTTTCATAAGAAGCTACGGGAGCACTCCTCCCACACAGCCCACGCTAGGGTTCTCCACCCGTCACTCGGCCCGCCTGGGCCTGGGTGTGGCCCTCCCAGCGCCTCACTGGAGCCGTCCCCGCGTCCAAAGGCCGGCCACCACCTCCAACCCCAACGCCAGCCGGATGGCCAGGCTCCTGTGCCTCCAGTCTCACTACTGATCAGCATCCGAATGCCGCGCTGTGGCAGCTTCCAGGTCATTTCATTTTAATCAGCTATACATCTCGATGGGGACAATCAGCTGCGCTGGCGGGCAGTCACCTCCACAGGATCCAAGGAGAGCAAGAAAGGGGGCCCTGTTGGGGCTCAGGACCACCGCCCGGGTAGGGGGAGGAAGCGGGGCACAGGCCGGAAGGGATAGATTGGGCTATCTTCCCTCAGGCAGGCGGCTTCGAGGAGGCCATGACTTTGATACAGATGTTCCCAGTTTCACATCGCATTCTGCCAGTTCATGTTTCTGGTGCAACCCCCAGCTGATATTGTTTTTCTTTGAGAGAGGTGGGAACGAAGAGACTAGCCCCACATTGGCTGTTATTCTTCAAGCCCCGTACACACTAGAGTAGGCTGCCCAGGTAGGAAGAGGCCCACGTACACAAGGGAAGCTCGGAGGCAGAAGGTGCTGGCTGAGGCGCCGGCTGCAGCCCCAGGCAGAAGCACTGGGCACCGGGGCAGTGTGTGCCAATGCCCTGGCATAGCAGCAGGAGCGGAGCCGGCCCACAGACTGTCACGGGCCAGACAGAGGGGATGGAAGGTTCAAGCTGAGGCCTGCTTGCCCAGCCTGAGGAGGTGATGAGGTCCCCTGGAGAGTACACCACATGGCACCCCCACCCACCACAGAAGGCACGACCTGCAACATTCCCAGGCTGCGTGAGCTACGCACAGTGCCTGGGATGGCTTTTCAGTCCCCAGAGCTTCAGCCAAGCCTTGCCCTGGAGTTCTGCCCCACAGCCGCTAGGATGTTGACTGTGGCTCTGAGGGACCCAGAAAGAAGAATGGGCATGCAGCTGATAAAAGGAGGTCTGGAGAGAAAGGGGCCTCTTTCCCCTCACTGTTTAAAGGGGCAGGGGCCAGATTCAACGTCACAGCCACAGTGTGTCAGGGCAAAGGGTGGACTGGGAAGGCCATAGAGCCCAACTTCCTTCCACCCTCCAGTCAAAGAATACCCATGCCTGGAAGGGACAGGAAGTTCCATTAAGGGTGATGGCCCGGTGCTCATATCTGCTAGTTGACTAGAACAAGAGAACCCACGCAGGCCCACACCAGAATCCCACAAGACACATGTCCACTGCACGGAAAGACCCGGCATGCACAGCATCCCGTAGGTGTACTAAAGCCACTGCTTGCAGAATTAGGTATATTTAAACTGCCCAACCCACACACAGACACTTACACTACAGGCTATATACATGAAAACACATACTGAACACACACTGATGCACTGTACACACATTTATATCCATCGTCTCTCTCGCTCTCTCTCTCTCTCACACACACACACCACTTCATATGCAGACCTGGACTGCATGGTGGAAGCCCAGCATTCAGAATGGCACACATCGACCCCTCTCACAACGAGCACTCGGGCCTCTTCCGTGGGGAATCTCTAGGCAAGGTCAGAAAGGGCAGAGTAGAGTGTTTGTATGTGCACAGACCTGGGTAGAAACATAGGCAATGAGAGAGAGAGAGAGAGAGAGAGAGAGAGAGAGAGATCGATGACAGACAGCGAGGCAGACCAATAGCAGGTGGGTGACACCCAGCAGTGCCTAGGCCTCCAGAAGGAAGGCTGCTGGGGGTCTGACAGCCTCCTTTCTGCAGTGGAGGAGGCATGGGCACTCGATGCCCCAAACTTGCTTTCCCTGTAGGATATGCTGCGGGAGGGATTTTAATTCCACGAGTTTGACCCCTGCCCCCAGACAAAAAGGCATCTGCTCCCTAGTGTCAGCCATCAAGGCCCCTCCAGGAGTCACTCCTCAGCCTGACACGCCTTTCCTTCCACCCCCAAATTCTGGTTAGGCAGTTGGGTGAGGTCCATCCAGATGCTCCAGACTGTCTGAGGCAGCCACTTCTCTGGGTTTCCAGGCCCAAAATATGGGTCAGTAAGTGACAAGCCATTTAAAAAACAGAGGCTCATGTTGGGTAGAACTCAGGGAGCCCCTTCTCCAAATGCCTTGCACCCAGGTCAATATTGCCTGGACCCTGGCATCAAGAGGACCGTTTTCCAGGGCAGTAAACACACGCAGAGATTCTGACAGGACTTGGAAGCTCTGGAGGTTGTCTGAATGCCCTGGTTCTGAATAGGAAGGCGGCAGAAACCTTCTGCTCCACGAAAACAAGGGCCTTTGGGCACACAAGGCCCTACTTGCACGCCCAAGGCACCTGTGGATCTGGCCACCGCTCTGTCCAGCCCGGTCTGCATACACCCCACGGTGCTGCCAGTGATGGGGACAAAAGGAAACCGGAAGTCAACATTTAGAAACAGGCGCAAAATTCCAGGCGCGGTATGGTTCTCCCTAATCCCCTTCGCTTTGGAAATTGGACTTTCAAGTGAAGGCAAGTTTTCTGAAATTGCCTCTTTGGCTCCTCCTCGGGCCCTGGCCGGCCTGGCACAGCCCAGAGTGGAGGCGCCACCAGTCACACCATCACTGGGAACCGTGGGGACCCTACCCTAGGCAGGGAGGCCTGGGGCCAGGGGGCCAGGTTAGCAAAAGGAGGTGACTTTTTGGGTTTCATTTTAAAGTGTAAATCGACTCTGAAATGTCTTGGGGTTGAAGGGACTCCAGTAAATCCCAAAGGATGGGAAGAGATTTCAGGGAGATGGATGGAGTGCCATAAGGCAAGTTGTCCAGTCACACAGATGCACACACCGGGCAGTGAGAAGGGGATCGATCCAGATTCTAGACCCTGAACTCCTCAAACTACTTTTGCCTTGCTCTCTCTACCCTCCCCACCCAGCCTACAGTTGCATCCCACCCCGCTCTGGGTGGATGATTAGATTTGGTGACCTTGTGTGTTTCTCCTTAAAAAAAAAAAAAAAAAAAAAAAAAAGGCAACAACAACCAAAAGCTGCCAAACACTCCCCCAGTGAGCCACAGGGGCCGAGGCAGGCTACAATTCCTGGGGAACAGGGCCTGAAGAAACGCCCATAGCCTCCTCCCCCAATGCCCTCGCTGCCTTTTCTGCTCAGGGTTTGGCTTCGGGTCTTTTCTGAAGGGCCCATTTCCTTCCCTCCCTTCTCCAGGAGAAATGCTCAGACCCCGCTTTAGAATTCTGCCCCAGCTCTGGCGGCATATCTGGAGTGGAAGGCAGGCCCGGCCACAGCACCTCGGGGGTGCAGCACCCCGGGGATTCGGCACAGGGGCGGACAAAAACACCAGTCTCCAGGAGTAATAAGAAAATGGAGAATACTGTATTTGCTTTAGAAAGTTTTTACATATAGATAAACACGCAGTTAAGATAACAGTAAAAGCGCTCTACAGGGAGTGAGAGATATCGCCAAAGCAGCTAGGAAATACTTGAATAGCTTTTGCTTAAGAATACTACAGTCTCACTCTCCGCTTTTGCTGTTGACAGGGTCCCTCTTCCTACCCCAGCCCGAAGAGCACGCCTGAAACACCGAATGGGAGAGGAACCCCCAAAAGCAAAGAGGTGAGCAGGGAGGGGGGAGAAGGAGGGAGAAGAGAGAAAGAAAGGGAAAGGGAGAGGAGAGAAAGCAATTATCATATACAGGCAATTTCTACACATATATTACAAACTGGGAAAATGACCAATCATTAAGATATACATAATTCATATAAAATTTTGAAATAAAAATAAAAATCTGTTACAGTCATAACTATTCTTTTTCCACATTTATAACCAGTACCCACACAGGCAGTGACAGAGTGGAGAGAAAAAGGTGCTTACGAAGAAAATGATTGTCTGCTGAACAAAAAAACAGAAAATTGCATCTTGTTTGACCAATACTTGGACTTAAAAACAAAGAGAGAGAGAGAGAGAAAGAGGGAGAGAGAAAGAGAGAGAGAGAGGAAAAGAGAGAGAGGAAAAAAGAGAGAGTGCGCAACAAAAGGCAAGAAACATTTTCTATTTCCCTCCCCAAGAGTTCTTTCTTTTTAAACAAATTCCGAAAGGAGATGGCGGTTTTACTTTTTTTCTCTCTCTCTTTTTGTCTCTTTTGCTTTTGTTGTCTTGTCATCGTGGTGGTGGTTTTTGTACAGTCGACTCTTTTTAAATCGTTTTAAACTAGAGAGAATATTTTCCCAGATACAAATAAATCGTCATGCAGGTGGGGTGCCGGTCCGTGGGAGCCGAAAGGAGAAGCCGTGCTTGTCCGAGAAAGCATACAGTTGTCACCTCTTTTATGTTTTCTGCCCACAGCATCAGCGTGTGTGACTGTCTGTGGACGTCGCACGCAGTCCTTTGGGGTGGCCGCGATGAGAAATGAGGGTTGGGGGTTGTTGATGGTTTGCGTTAAACTTATTTTTTCTTGTGTTGTTTTATATATATATATATTTTGGCTGGGGTGGGAGCGTGTGTGCTTGTGTGTGTGTGTGTGTGTGTGATGGTGTATCCTGATACCGGTTTGTTCTGGGGCTGGAGGAGGACGAGGAGGAGGTCAAGGAGGAGAAGGGGGACACGGAGCGGAGGGGGGCGGGGAGGAGGGCGGCCTTGGGCATCATACATCACATTCCGAGTCGCTGGAGGTTACCGAGAGGATGGAGGTGCCGGTGTCCGCGCGCTCCGCCAGGCTGGACACGCTGGTGGTGGGGCTGGCCGCCGTGGACGGCGACTCTGCCGAGCTGTGCGTGGGGCAGCCCGGCTCGGCGAGCGAGCGCATGCCGCTCGGTCCGATGGCCTGGTGCTGGAGCCTGCGGGAGACAGAGAGCGGCGCCGGCCCTGACACAGCGGCCGCGCCACCGGCTCCTCCAAGCCACCTCCCGGAGCCCGCGCCGCCGGGAGCGGGGCCTACCGCCGCCTGTGCTCCCAGCCTCCCCCGCTCCGCGCCCTGCGCTGCCGCCCTCGGCTCCTCTCTCGGCGCTCAGCACCTGCTCCGGCGCCAGGCTGTTCCTTGGGCGCCGCAGAGCCTCCCCTGTACGGATCTTGCCTCTCGTCTGCCCTCCCTGGGGCTCCCTCGAGCTTCCTAAGGCTCATCGGCCCCGGCCCCGGAGGAGAGGTACAACTAGAGACTGGCCGCCTGGGGAGGCCTGGGCGCACACAGCTAAGGACGCCGAGCCCCAGGGCGCAGAAGTCCGAGAGGGACAAGCAGGTGTTTCTTCCTCCCCAGGCCCTGCTATTCTTAGAATTCAACCGTCCGGCCCAAGAGCATCTGGTCGCCCTGTGCCTCCTGCCCAGGTCCCCACACTCCCCGGGGAGTCCTGGCTGGCTTTGCTCGCGCGCCCTGCGGAGAGCGCAGGAGCGGGGGAGGATAAAACACGGACGCTGGGAGCAGGAAACTGAGGACAGAGGAGGGACACAAACATCGGCGGCCGGGGGGCCAAGCGGTCTCGGGCTGCCCCGTTCCCAGGGCTAAGCAGCGGCTGCCTGAACCTAGTGCCTCTGAGTTTTCCCTACAAAGAGGCCTTCCCAATGGACCTGGGCACTCCCCCCATCAGGCGAAAACTTGGTTCCAAAGGCGGAGGAGAGGGCTGAAGGCTCAGGCCTGGGCCACCTGAACCAGAACACACTCACTCACTCCATGAACTCACACCCAGACCCTAGCCCCCTCGCCTGTCAGCATCAAGGGCCCTGCTCCCTGCTCTACACCAGGCCCAGCACCAACCCAGGCTGGGTAGGAACACAGCTTTCTCGTCAGGGCTCTCACCCAACTCTTCCCTTCCCTCTTCCCTCCCTACTTCTCGTTCTCCTTTCTCCATTTTTCCGTGTAGTTATTTTTCTTCCTACTTTCCCCAGGCCCAACTCTACTGACTGGTCAAACCCGGTACAACTTTGTGACTTTGTGGCCAACATGCCAACAGCAAAACTGCTCCTGCCCGCTTTGCAAGTTAGTGAACCCAGGGGCTGCTCCTTAGCTGGGGAGGCAGGGCCAACACACACGCCTCTCCACTCCCAGCCGGCTCGCCTGCACCTGATCGGGCAACTGGCAAAGCTGTGGGAAGGAGGGCCGCTGCATGGTGGCCACCAGCCTTTTCCCTGTGTGGCAGGGACCCAGGTCAGTGTCCTCTCCCTGACATTGGTGGATCCCTCCCCGGTATGTGCAATGCAGGGACATAAGAACCAGGGGGCAAGGAGTACTTTTCCTCCCTTCCCTGTCTGCAGGCTTCCGAGGAGCCCTGACCGTGGGACCTCTCAGAGGCTGGGACCACGGGCTGTGGGCACTGGGATCTCACACACACCCTCTCCACCCAGATGAAAGACCCTCGCAGGCAAAGCAATCAGGAAACTCAAAGTCTGTCCCCCTTCCCCGTGCCTGGGCCGGCGGAAACTTTCTCCAACTGGCCAGGGGGTGGAGGCTTCTCTGGAGAGCTCGGCAGCCGCTGGCCCCCTGACCCGCCGGCCCCCATTTCAACCCTTCTCCCTCTCCCGGGTCCCGGAGACGGTAGCCGGGCCGCGGGGGCCCCGCCACTGACCTGTTCTTGGCCGCCGCGGCGCGGTCGCGCTGCCTCCGGTTCTTAAACCAGTTGCCTACTTGTGTGGGAGTGAGGCCGGTGGCCTGCGCCAGTTCGCGTTTCTTGCTGGGGTTGGGGTAGGGGTCCTGCAGGTACCATTCCCGCAGCAGGCTCCGAGTCCGCTCCTTGAAGCAATGCGTCTTCTGCTCGCCGTCCCAGATGGTGCGCGGCAGCGGGAACTTCTTGCGCACGCGGTACTTGTCCACCGGGCCGAGCGGGCGGCCGCGCAGCTTCTCGGCCTCCTGGTAGTGCGCCTCGAGCCACATGGCCTGCAGCTTGCCGTGCGACTCCTTGGTGAACTTGTGGTTCTCCAGGATGTGGTACAGGTCGCGGAAGTTCCCCGTGTGGAAGGCGACCACGGCGCGCGCGCGCAGGATGGACTCGTGCTTGTTGATGGCCTCGCACGCCCCGGGGGCCACGGGCAGCGACCAGAGGAAGCGGCCCAGCCGCTCGATGTCGCCCGTCTCCTCCAGCGTCTCGCAGACGCTGGCCACCTGCTCCGGCGAGAAGTTGAGGGTGGGCAGCTGGAACATGGACAACTCTTCCGGGGGGGCCCTGGAGCCGCCGCCGCTGCCGCCGCCGCCGCCTGCTCCGCCAGCACCGCCGCCTCCCGCACAGTTCCCGCCGCCGCCGCCGCCGCCGCCCGTGCCGCCGCCGCCGCCGCCGCCCGCACCGGTCCCGCCGCCGCTACTCGCCAGAAGCAGGGAGCGGTGGTGAGAATCGGCGAAGTTTGGCAACAAGAAGTGGGAGGAATAGAGGTCTAGGGGGGAGCGGAATACCATGGACTGACCTGGGAGGAGAGGAGAAAATTCAGGGAGAGGAAGAGAGAGGGGAGGAAGAGGAGGAGAGGGGCGCTGAGGACCAGGCGGAGGGAGAGGAGAGGGGGGAGGAGGGGAAGGAAAGGAGGGGGGAGCAGGAGGAGGAGGGGGAAGAGGAAGGGCGTAAGGGACACCCACACCCCACACACATCCACACACACACACGCCCGCGCAGCCACATAGAGAGGGAGGAAGGAGAGCGACCCGGTGCGCGCGCGCAGAGAGCGAACCCGAGCCAGAGAGAGGGAGAGGGAGAGCGAGAGGAGAGCGAGAGCCAACCACCGCCGAGTCAAGATTCAGCGATTCCACAGCAATCGCCCTAATGACAACAGCCTCATAATATCTCCCCTAAATCCACAGTGAGTGCAGCATTGAAACATTTTGTTTCGCTTTTCTATTGGTCTGCGGCATGTCGTTGTGGGGTTGCCATGGCAACCACTGCCAATCACTGTCAGCCCTGCCAATCAATACCCAGAACGTAAGGACGGTTTTTACCACTTAGCCAGAGTGGGGGGTGGAGAGGAGGAAAAGAGGGAGAAGGGGGAGAATTTTTTAAAGTGTTTGCAACTCTTAATCTCGCCAAGTCCCCCCACTTCTCTCTCTCTCTCTCTCTCTCTCTCTCTCTCTCTCTCTCTCTCTCTCTCTGAATTCCCTTCTTCCCTCTTCCCCAAAGAAGTTGATCCAGAAATTTAAAAAGCCATGGGCATAGAGTTGTTAAATGAGATGAGCAATTTAAAGTGGGGGATTTTGTTGGGAGATGAGAGGCTCCTCGTGCTACACGAAGGCCAAGGGCCAGCCGGAAAGAGCGGCAGAGGGACAGCGGAGCAGACATGGTTTGCACGTGGGCTGCCTCTTTCTGCCTATGTGAGCACTGAGAGTGGAGAGGAAGAACGGAGAGATGAGATCATGGGGCCCACCCCGAGCCCCGCCCTGGTCCTTCGGGCTGCTGGGCCCTGGGGTCTGGGATTTCTGGGGACATTTGGTGCCTGGGAGCCCAAGCCCAGAAGCCAGGGTTCTGGAAGCGGCTTTGGCTTCCTCCTTCCTGATTATTGGCCACATTCACCCCAACTTCCTCCGCACTGGAACTGGCTTCTCTTTACTCTGCCCTCCAGCCAGAGAGCCTTGGTTTCCCATCTTGAATTTTAAAATAGCAATAGAAATTAACATGCCCTTCTTTCCATCTCAAAAAGCGACCCCTCTTTGTTCCTCCTAGACTTCAGCTGCTTCCCCTGGGAGCTGTGGAGGAGGTTCACAAGCTGAGAAGCCTGGGAGCCCGCAAGACCCCCCCATACCTGTTACCCCCCCATATCTGTTACCCCCCATACCTGTTACCCCCCCCCCCAAAGGAGCTCTGGGTCTGCCTATCAGCCCCAGAAAGGCACCCAAACTTTAGAGGCTGCCCCAAAGAAGTGGATAGGCCTGAACATTGCTTGCTTGCTCATATTGTAAAGAAAAATAATAATTAACTGTCAAATTTTTCTAAGGAAAATAATATCACAAGCCTAAAATAGACCCCACAGGGCCCAAAGAATGGAAAGGGCCCTCCCTCCCTTTGGTCACTGCAGCCCCCAGACCCAGCATGAGTATTTATTCTAAGGTATGTCGCTTTTAAGAAGATGTAATCAGCATCTTGAGCCGTGCCTCCCTTTGTGAAGCCTCTGTAACTATGGGAGTGTGATTTACGCAGATTTGTCTGGGTCAGAGCCGTCTTTCCCCAGAGCACTGTGTATATTTAGACAGGGACTCGGTTTGGTGTTTAAAAGTGTATATTTTGAATGAGTTCACACACAGTAGCCAACAATGCCCACATTGTCGGCCCGTGTACAACGTGTATTGAAACGCAGCGTCCAGACTTCAACTAATCTGCCCTCAATAAAGCTGACATAATTATCCTAAGCTGCCTTTCCAGAAGAAAAATCATTGAGGAATTCAAAACTTTTTTTTAAAAAGAGATCTTTTCTACATTCCGATGCAGATCTGTGAGCGAGGTGCGGAGCCCACTGACTGCCCTTTGGAGATCTCAATGAGGGAAGAAGGGAGGTTGAGAGAGAATTTCAATGGGAAAACTAACGTGACTGGGCTGTGAGTGTGCCGGCCCCTAACCCCGAGCTCCAGCCCTCCTTGGGCCATGACTCCCCAGCGCCAGGCCCCCTGGGCAGGGACGCAGGAGCTGCGCTGGGAGACTCTGGGCAGGGTGAGGGGGCCGATACCCGCCCACTCAGGCCGAGGCAGTCGAGGGTCGCTGGTCCTAAATCCACGGACTGAGGCAGAAAATTATTCGCCCAAAGGGAAGACCGGCCAAGCCCTACTTGGGGGGATCTCACCCCCACCCCATCCCATCTCTCTTCCTCCCCGGCCGTGGGTCCTTCTCTGCTCAGCCTCGGAGCTCTGGGCAGTCGTTCACTGCGGGCCCAGACAAGAGCCCTAAGGTTGGGACACAAAAACAGACACTTCATCTTTTCTTCCCGATCCCTTTCTCTCGCAGGGAAAGGATTAAAGGCTGAGGGGTGGGAGGAGGAAGGGGCAGGAGGAGGAAGCGGGGGAGGAAGGAATGAAAAAGGGGAGGGGAGTGGGTATTGTGCCGCGTGTGGGGGGAGCATTCCTACGGGTGGGTTTCCGAATATTGTGTTCAACTTTTTGAAAGCAGCTCGTGACCCCGAAACTGCATCCCCTGGAGCCGAGGACCCCGGCGCCGGGCGGGCGGGCGGGTGAACCCAGCCAGTCCCCTCCCCATCCCCAAAACCCCCCGCCTCCGGGTGGGGGCGGCAGGGCCTCTCCCGCCGCCGCGCGGTCGGCCCGGAGGGAGGCTGGGCAGGTGCCGCGGGCTCTGCCGAAAGCGCTGAAATCGAAAACCGTCGCCACTCGAGGAGAACTGAGGCAAGTGGGGCTGATACTCCGCTGGGCGACACCCCTGTCCCCACCTCGGCTGGGGAGCCCGCCGACGCGCCGCAGCACCCTGCGGTCTCCGGTAGCGGCCGCGGCTCGGGCGTGCACAGCCGGGCGGAGGGAGGCGGCGAGGCGCGCAGCTTTGTGCTCCCGGACGGGGCCGGCGCGGCGCGGCGGGCTGAACAGCAGCCGGAGCTGTCAGAGTCGCCCGGCCCGGCCCGGCCCAGCTCCTCGCAGCCCGCCGAGCCCACCTTGCGGTCCCGCTGCCGCCAGCGCCTCTCCGCTCCGGCCCAGAGCACCGCGCCCGCCGCCCGAAGCTCGTAAGTTGTGCGTCCCAGGAGCTGGGGAGGATGGCGGGCGGTCGGTCCTCTGCGCGGATGGCTAGACTGGCTCTGGGAGCGCAGGCTGGGCAGGGTCTCGGTCTAGGAGTACCGGGGTTTCCCCTCCCAAATCCCCAGGTCCTGAGCGTTGGGGAGGGGGTTAAAAGCAGAAGGACCAGGGCCCAGGCCGCCTTCCCTAACGCCCCAGGAGCTGGGCTGCGAGAAGGCCGGGAGGTGAACCTGGGGGGACGCCTGGAAGGGGGGGCGCGTAGGGGGCACCTGCACCTGAGACTCCATCAGAGCGAGGAGACCCGAATGGATAGGTCTGCCTGCGGGGCCTGTAGGTCTTTCCTGCCGTCTGGCCGCCCAGACACGCTGAGGTCACAAAATTGCCACCAGCATCCCTGCTCCATTCTCGCCCAGACGACAGGAAGGACAGTGTACAGCTGGCGCGAGGAGAAAGGGCGGTTGAGCTGGAGAGTGTCTTTCTCCACCAGGACCTACTGGGCATCTGTTTACAAATGTCAGCCCCGACCCCGGCATTCACAACACCACCGGGGACGGCGATCGAGACTCCCCCTCTCTCCTCATTTCGGGTCCACATAAAGCCCAGGGGTCTGCAAGCCTCTGAGAGAAGAGGATCAGAGGTCTGGGCAGCTGCACCTACTCACTCGGCCTTGCTCGGCTCCTTGCGGCCGGTTAGTCCTGAGGGGCAACGCCCCTTCCGGCACCCGGGACGACGGAGGAGGCGGGGTCCGCCGGGTGGCCGGCGGTCTGGGCCTCCCCGCGAGCTACAAACTGGGGCTTTTGGCACAGGCAGCGGAGCAGGGCGCAGAGGAGGGCGGCACTCAGGCGGGGAGGCCGGGAAGACCTTCAAGGACCCCGATTACTTTCCTTGAATGAAAAACAACAACAACAACAACAACAACAACAACAACAACAACTGCTCCCTCTCTGTACCCCCGCCCCCCGCCGTAGCCTCTGGGGGGACCCGAGCTCCAGGCAATTGTGGCCGGGGACAGTAAACACAGCTCAGTTGCCTCAACTTTCTCCGCACATAAAAGTTCCCGGCGCGCGGTGAAATTTGAATATTTGATCAGCCCCTTTGAGTGACCCTCATTAGCCTGGCGCCCTGCTAAGGCCCCGCCACTGCAAGAAAGCTGCTGGGCCCGGCATTTGTAAGCCTTGTTAGCGCCGCTTAATGAAGCCGCCCCCACAGCTCAAAGGTGGCCTCCGGGGCTGGCGGCGGGCACCTCTGCACCCTGCTCTGCCTAATGAGCCCCACCGCCACCGCCTCCACCTCCCACGTCCTCAATCGGGGAGTTTGGCTCTATCTTGGACCATTGCACATCCCACTGGCAGGCTTAGGAGAGCAGGCACAAACCCAGCCCAGCCCAGCCACGAGAGAGAAAGAGAGAGGTGGGAGATGTGGAGGACAGGAGCCTTACAGGTTGGGGATTGGATTTTGAGGCCCCGGGTTGTAGCCCAGGCAGTGCACTGCCAACCTGTCCCAAATTGGCCAATTAGTCACCCCAGTGCCTTAAAGATGCACCTGGCCTAATATGGGGGCGGCAGAGGACAGATGCCCAGGGGTGGGTCAGCTTTCCATCCCCAAGTTCCTTTGGTCTCCACTACCCAGGAGCCCACCTGCTCCTTTGCAGGGATGCCCTCATGACAACCAGAGCTGGTGCGCTAGGACTCAGATTTGGAAAGGGATGTGCACTCTCACCTCCTCAAACCATCGTTGCCCTCAGCATCCACATAACCATGTTATGCCCCTTGGCACTAGGGAAGGCAAGGTACTACAGTCTAACCTGGCCACTCCACAAGAGAGCCATGGCCGCGCTGGTCTCTCTCTCATCACGCTGCCAGGCATCAGAAGGGCTGGAGAGAGTGCTCAGAGAGGGTCAACTTGGACAGGATCAACTGGCTGCTTGGGTGAGACTGGGACTGAAAAAGGCTTTGAGGGAGAGGAAGAGAGGGATTGCTCTGGAAGGAAGGGGGACCAAAGTCACCAACTACATTCCCTCTGAAGCAAATATAAAGAACCTTATTAGAAGTTGTGCTACAGTCCTCTTGCAGAGTAGACACCCTTTCGTCGCTGTCCCTCCCTCCTCCTATGCCCTTTTCCCTGGACAGTTGTCACTCAAGGTCCCTCCTTGTTCAACCAGCTCTTGGGCTTTTAAGGGTTACTTTGGGGGGATTAATGCACTGGACTTGGGGAGCAGGCTGCTCTCAGAGCCATACTCTGGGCCTTCTGTAGGTGCCCCCCTCATATGCCCACAATCCCTCAGACAGACAGCAGGCTGCCCAGGGTGGCAACCTCAGGACACCATTCCAACGCAGCCCTCACTCTCTGCCCAAAGGCCTGATAGGCCCCTGGGATAGCAGAGACCAAGTCCACTTGGTTCCTCTTTGCTCTCCTCCGCTGCCCAACCGGTGTGCCCCAACCGATTTACCACCCAGGTCACCCTAATTCAAGCCCCAACTGCTGATCTCTAGGGACCATCTCTGAGCTGGGCAATGCGTTGTCGGGGCCTTGATTCATCTAAAGGGCAAAGGTAGGACTGGGGAAGGGAGGGGTGGACTCTGTTGGCGAGAAAGGGGACTGAGGCAGAGGGTAGAACTCAGCTCTGTGGCCCCAAGGCCAGGCCTACCAACTGCTCAGGGGAGGAGGCGAGGGGAGGGGGGCTAGGAGTCCGCGGGCGACGGTCGGGGCATCAGCGTGGGGGGCTAGATCCAGAGGAGAAGGGCGAGAGGCGGGGGTCGGGGGAGCGGGGCGGGGGTAGGGGGTGCGGCTCTTTAAGAGCACAAGGCTGGCAGGGAAAGCGCGCGGCCGGGGCTGGTAGCGCATTGACCCGAAGGGGATTTAGAGGGAAGGGAGCGGCCGGCACCGGGGGCTTTGTCCGGGGCGACCAGAGAGGGCGAGGCACGAGAATAAGGACAGGCCGCGTCCTGAAAGGCCGCACGGAGGCGGCAGCGCTGCTGCTCTTGACTTCTGAGCGGGGCTTAGAGAGCCTGCCCCGGCTTAAGCCGGACCCGGTGCCGGGCCCTGAGCGCCCAGCCTGCGGGCTCACAGCCCCCGGGCTCGGAGCTGCGGAGCCGCGGGATGGGGAGGGGACACGGGTGGCCAGGGACCTGGCCAAGTTGCCCTGTGCTCTACAGCTGCCTGACGCTAGTGCAGAGCGGCGTGCGAGCTGGCCCCGCCGCGTCGGGCCAGGCCCGAGAAAGACTTTTCTTTTTCCAACTTTGTCTTTTGGTTTTGTCTCCAGTTCGAGCAGCTCCGGAGCCTGCCGACCCCAAAGGGAGTCTCAACAGGTGGCCGGGTAAGTCCATTTGAGAATTCTGGTCATACCCTTAGCCCCTCCCCGGCCCCTAACGTTCCCCTCCCATATCCCTCTGGCCTCCTGAATTCCCGGTGCTCCTCCCGCGGGGCCAAGGCGGGAGGAGGAAGTTGGGGGGGGGGCGGTTTGAGAGGTGCCCTCATCCTGGGTGTCCTCGGGCTCCCAGTTCCAGCCCAGGACCGCTGGCCGGCGCCCTCGCAAAGCTTCACCCAGTACCCCCGGGTCCCGATCACCTTTAGCTCCGTCATAGACGCTGGTACCCCAAGTTGTGGTGGGGGGGAGCATCACTGACTGGAAGTGGGCGGGGGGGGGGGCGGGGGCTACGTGGCCGTGCGGCCTTAGTGGGGGTTTGGAACCCAATAGACACCCTCCTTTAGGAGAGACCTGGGAGCCCGCCCGGGGAGCCCTCACCGGCTGTACAATAGCCCGCAGCAGAGCGCCGGCAGCTGGGGGTGGGGAGAGGGTGGGGGAGGTGGAGGAGCAGGAGGAGGGAGGAGAGGGAAGCAGAGAAAAGCAGAGGCAAGAAATCCCGGGCGTCCGAGCGAAAAGTCGGGAAATGTCCTCAGAGCCCGGGCGCACGCCCTCTTTGTCACACACACGCTTGCACACGCACTCACAGCCACCAACTAGCCCAAGCACGCGGCCCGAGCCGTGCGGGGTCGCACGCCGAACAGGACTGGAGCGGCCCTCCTGCTGCCCAGACCCTTCCGCCGCCGCGCGGCGGGTGCCCGGAGGATGGCTGGGGGAGCTAGGAGGACCCCCAGGGCTGGGCGCGGGGAAGAGCTTACCTGCGGCAAGGTAAGGGAAACCAGGAGCCAGGAGCAGCGGCGGATAAATATTCATTAGGAAGTGTGTCTCCTTTTAAACCGCGCGGCGTGCGCTCTCGCTCTGATGCCTCCCTCCCTCCCTCTGTCCTCTGGTGCGGCTTTCTCCCTCTCCGCTCAGCCTCCCCCCACCCTCCCCGCTTTCCTGCGAAATGCCGGGTGGGTCCCCGTCTAGCTGTGGGAAGGCTGAGCCTGGGGAGAGTCTCCACAGCTGCTTGGGGCACGCGTTCCCCATCTGCCCTCCCTCCGGTCGCCCAGCCCCTCACCCCCTCCTAAATTACTACATCATTAGCTTTATTTTCCTGTGTGTGTGTGTGTGTGTGTGTGTGTGTGTGTAGGGGGGAGGGTGACGGCACAGTTCGACCTACCTCCCCAAAGCTAGCCAAAAGCTGGTGCTCTCCAAAGCTGCCCCAACTCCATCTCCATCCCCAACCATGCTCCCACCCACATCCTCACCCAGTCTTGTTTCTTACCCCCGCCTTTCCTCTCTACCTCCATCCTGTACCTACCCAACTTCACCATCCCCTCCCCTCCCGCCGCCTACCACCGGGATCCCCAGATGGATGGGCTGTAGGTACAAGGATCCCGCATTGGGGGTGGGGTGGCCCTCTTTCCCACGTAGCTTCTCTCGCTTGGCACTCAGTGGGCATCTGGGCAGCTTGGGCTTAGGATCAGAACATGGAGGCGCACATCAAGGGCCTCACCCCGCCAGGCCTCACGGCCCCCTGGGTCTTGACCTGGGAGGCTGCATGGCTTCACTTTGTGCGAATGAACGGGAGAGACGGACCAACACGCCGGCGAGCTGATGATTGCCTTCTGAGAACACACTGACCCGAAGTTAGTCGCAAGTTCGCATCTTTCTCTCTCACGCTCTGAGCAAACACATCCGCAGGGTTCCAGGAACTCAGAAATCCCTCCCGAGCACCGTTTCCAGGCGCTAGGGAGCACAGGCCCACCCCCGCGCGCCCGGGCCGGCGCTCCGGGACCTCGGAGACTAAGAGGCCGCAAGGTCGCTCCGGATGGACGACCGTGGCCACCATACTTGGTACCTTTCCTTCCCGCTCCAGGTACCTAGGCCACCTCAAGGGCGCTAAGGGAGGTGTGGTCCCCAGGTGCTTGGGGGTGGCCGGCTGAGCTTGGCGCGCCGAGGTGGGGGCGGGAGGAGGGGCCGAGGGGGCGGGCCCAGGACAGTTCCCAGCTCCCAGTAGCGCTGCTCTGGGGAATCCGAGGGGAGTTTCGCTCCCAAACGAGCAGACTCCTAGCCCAGAGGTGCGGCGACTTTGGATCGGGTCCTACAGCTTGCCTAGGTTCGTGGGAGCGCAAGCGGCCTGTGGTGGCCTGGGGCGAAAGGTGCGGTCTCGAGTCTCTGAGCGATCACGCGACTTCTCCCTCCCCCATTTGGCCTGATCCTTTGGGGCCCCGAATCCACTCCCACCCTGAGAGGCCCCAGAGGCTCTTTCGACCCATCCGGAAGGGAGTGAGGAGCAGAATCCTCGCTGGGTCTCCCTCCTCCCGGAAGGTTAGGAAGCTGAGCAGTTGAAGGTGTAACAGGCCCTAGAGGGCCCTGGGTCCGAGAAGCCTTATTACCCTTGCACCTCACCTACAGCCCCCAGTTCGCACTTGCCCATCCATCTACTCCGCAGCAGGCAAGGAGGTTGCACGCGAATCCGAGCTCAGGCTTAAGCTGTCACTTTACTGCACACGGGGTGTACAGGCAAGGTGTACAGGCAAACTGTACGCAAACACACGAGGGTATTAGAAGAACGTTAGCAGCAGAATTTGAAGAAAAAAGAAGTGTCCACAGACAGAATGTTCGGATGCACGGGTGCACACCCAGTGCTCCAGATGCAGACAAGAACCGCAGTGCCCGGGGCGGGTGACCTCAGCCACATGGGCAGATGGACAGGAAGCCACACACAAGGAGAACGGGCCGAGCGAGGATGCAGGCCCCCAAGCCCAGGGCTTCCTGCTAGAGGGACCTTGGCTCCTGACCGGGAAACGTTGCTGAGCCGACTGGGGGGAAAGATTTCGGGTCAAGTCCTGGAGACTAGAAAGAGCACTTCATCCACCCCAAAGCCAGCCCTTTCACCTGCCTCAGCTGGGCTGGAGACGCCCAGAAGAAGGCGGTCTGGGAGAGGTTCATTTTGCCCTGGATTATTTGTCTTTACTAGGAGACTGCGTTCTGCAGGAGGGTGGGGTGGGGAGTGAATGCTGTGAGATTCCTAAATCCTAATGGGACCGTGGAGCTCCAAGGGTTGAAGAAAGGGAGGGCCCTTATTTTGCCCCTTTCACTTCTCTTAACCTAAATATAGTCGTCCAAACAAACAAACCTGAGCTGGGCTCCACACACACCCTCTTGCCCTTGCTTCCATTCCAATCTCCTTTAGAGCAAATAATCCTCAAAAGAACACCTTAAAGCAGACAAAATTATTTGGTTTATTAAACTTTTTTTTTTTTTGGTGAGATACAGGGAAGTTCTCACCCCCACCCCTCTCCCATCCTAGACACCGCCCACTATCCCCACCAAGCTGGGGAGTAGGATTCCCAAATTCAGGAGGGAGTGCACAGGCTTGTTTGTGGTTTCGGTTTGTGGTTTTCCATTTGCCTGCCCAGTTCCAGTGAACCTTCCAGAGTCCAGACAGTAGCCAGTACAGTTTCCCTGCAGAAGAGGCAAGGACACTGGACGCAATGGTGCCCCCCCCCCTTCACCTCCCTTCCCAACTCTGTCTCTGAAAGTAGAGGCAAGTCTGGGGAAATTCTTTCAGAAAAAAAAAAAAGGAAGAAGAAGCAAAAGGACTTTCTGGGCCAGCAAGTTTGATGCCCGCCTTCCAAGGGGCAGAGGAAGGTCCATCTTGCGCAGAAGAGACAAACCAGTAGGAAAGCATGGCAGGCAGGTGTTTGAAGCGTATGTCGTTGCCCTAGAAATGGAGGGGGTGTGGGGTATGAGTAGGAAATGATTTCTTCCCTTTTGGAGGCAAATTCTGTGCTCTGCCCGCCCCCAAGATATACTGAATTCCTGGGAATTTTAGCAAGAGTTTATTCGTGTAGTTGTTTTGAACAATAAAGAGTAAAACATCACTTTCGAGGCCATTCATCTTCCTTGGAAGGGCAGTTTCTTCCTAGACTTTTTTCTTTCCTCAGATTTGGTTTTCCTTTTTCCCCAATCAACGTCCACTTGCTGACACACCTTGGGAAGAGACTGCAACAGAGAGAAATGAAGAAGGAGACCACACTCCTGAACCCAACATGTAAGTTCCTTTCCTCAGAGTGGAGATTCGGGACACGAAGAGCAGTCTCCCTGGGGGCATGTCTCCCTTCTCTAGGTAGTTTATTTAGAGCCTTTTCAGTCATAAAGAACAATCAGCAGTTGGAGACGTTTCCTATTACTGTACTTACCAATTAATTCTACAAGATTCTTCAAACACTGATTTATAAAAATGTGTGGACATAGCGAAGATCCTTGCCCCATGTATCCATCAAGCAGAAAAGCAGTTTGTTTTCTCATAGTCCCCAAAGTCCCAGCAGAGTCATTGAAGCAACTGTTTTATTTTTAATTACAGTTGGTATTATTATATTAGTTTACATAATATTATATTAGCTTTATGTGTACAATAGTGATTAGACATTCATGTAACTTACCAAGTGATCACCCCGATAATGGAGCGAATTTTTTTCTGTTTCCTAAATGCCCTTGTCACCTCTGCCCGAGCCACAGGACTCAGGGCAAAATCTCCGAGGTTTGTGACCTCTTGAGTAGGGCCTACTGTTTTGTTAGGTTTCTTAAAGATTGTGTGAGGTGTGAGCTCGAGCTCTCTCTCTCCCTCCCTCTCTCCCTCTCTCCCTCCCTCCCTCCCTCCTTCCCCAAAATGAGCCCCATAGAAGCTAACCATTTCTGTAGCACACTGTGCAAAGAGCTGAACGGTGTTGTCCGGTTCAGGGTTGTGGGTGGGGGAGGGGACAGCCATCACGTTCAACTGAAAAATAAAATAACCCTCATACCCCTTTAATTTCTTCTATTTAATAGTCTCACCTCCAAAGGCGACTTCACCCACGGAGAGCCCAGGCTTCCAGCCACAGCCCAACGGTGCCGCCCGCCGCCCGCCCGAGAGGAGGTGCTCCGACAGCAAAAATCCCATACATTTTTAACTACAGTGATTACTAAATTAATAGCAGGCACTAAGACAGATGTCAAAACGTCTTGAAAATGTTTATCTGTGAATAATTGAGAAGGTGGTGGGACGCATTATCTGATTGTGTAATGAAATATGTATGAGGAACAGCTGTTTGCAACAGCCCCCTCCCGCCCCCTCCTCTGCTGGGGCCCTTCTCTTCCAGGCGGGAGTCGCGGCGAAGCCGGTCGCCCACGTCCGTCCGCTGGGAACCCGCTCTGCCCCTCCGGGGCCGCTGCAGAGCCGGGCTCCAGCGCGCCCCAGAGTCACCCGCTTTCCAGATAGAGGACATCGGCGTGGAGTCGCCCCCAGCCACGCTCTTTCGGCTTTGGAGGCGGCGTGAGGCTTGGCTGCCCTTCGAGCCTTCGGGGTGGGCCGCGGACTTGGCCTGAGACGCCCAAGGAAAGCCGGGCCGGGAGCCCGGGGGCGCCCGCCGGGCGGGGCAGCCTGCTCGCTGGAGAGGGCCTGGGGCTGCGCAACTCAGCGGGGCGGGCCTGGGGTCACCGTGGGGCGACCGGGCTCCCCTGCGGGCTTTGTTCCCCGCCCGGCCACGCCGCGCACTTCCTCCCCGCCCGGCCAGCCCCCTCCAGGCCCCGGCCAGCCCCCTCCAGGCCCCGGCCAGCCCTCTCCAGGCCCCGGCCAGCCCCCTCCAGGCTCCGCGCCGGCCTGTTTGTTTCCCCAGCCCCGCGCCCTCCGCCGGGCGCGCAGCTGCCCTCGGGGTGACGCGGGCGGCGCGAGGCCGGCCCAGGAGTCCTGGCCCCGCAGGAAGCGGAATGTGTGCGTGTGGCGGGGAAGGGGGGACTCTGGGGACCCTTCTGGAGTTCTGGGGCCGGGGAGGCGGCCTAATGGGGCGCACGGCCTGGTGGGCGGCGAAGGCCCAAGTCCTGGGCTTGGAAGGGGCGGGTGGCCTGCGCGGGGCCCGGCCCCGGCCCCGGCCCGGCGGGACGCCCGGCTGGACCCCAGCGGCGGTAGCAACCCCAACACCCCGGTGACCGCCTGGGCGAGCTGTCCCCGGCGCTGCCTCCGGCGCTTCGCAAGGCGGCGGCACCGCGTCCCGAAGCCGGGCCCTGGGCCTGTCCGTGGCCTCCGCCTCTGCGGCCCCGCGGCCCCGCTCCCTCCCGCGCCCCGCGGGCCCCGTCCCTAGTGCGGGGCGACCGGGAAGCCTCGCCCCGCAGCCTCCGGCGGCTCTGACCCTGCGGGCGCTGCCGCCCTGGCCGCTCCGGGCCGGCGGCGGAGGAGCGGGGCGCCGGACGCCGAGCGGCCGCGTTCCCCACCGGCCGACGCGCAGTGCAGGGGCCGTCGGGCGCTGCTCCTCCAGCGGGCGTCCCCCCTTCACCTAATCCCTGGTGCCTGGGTTCTAATCCCGCACATGACGGTTAATCTGCAATGATACCGCTGCGGAGGGACCTGTTGCTGGCGAGGCACGGTGATTTGTCACCTTGGAAACAGTTTTAAATAAAGATCATAACAGCGATGTCAACTGTGTTTATTCTCCGGGTGGGGAGCCTGGCGGCTCCCGGGCGGAGAGGACGGAGGGTCGGTGCCGGAGGGAAGGGAGCGAGGCGCGGGCGGGAGAAGCAGCCAGTCCGCCCCCGTCCCGAGCCTGCTGTCCTTAGGGGTTTTCCTTCGGGAAACCCGCGGGGTCTGAAACCGCAAAGCACGGACAGAGGAGCCGTTTGCAAAACTCGGGAGCGCTCGGTGAACTTGAGCTACTGCGAGGAGCCTCCCGCCGGACGCTGCGCCCCCGGGACTCCAGGCGGCGGAGCGCAGAGAAAGGGCGGCTGGCGGGACCCTCCTCCTCGCCGCCGGCCGTGGACCGAAGACGCCGCGCTCCGGGCGTCCTCCGCCGTGAAACCCGCCACCGTCAGCAACCACCGCGGAAAACTGTTCGCACACCGAAAGCAAAACTGAACATAATTGCTCTTATTTATCAATTGCTTTTACAGCATTAAAATATTTTTAGTTGCATTGTATAAAACACCATCCACTCTGATGACTACCTGCCATATCTGTGGATCTGCTCCTTGTGTGTTCGGCACAGCGACATTAACCATCAAGAAAAAGCACATCTTATATATTGTATCTGTCAAGCTATGTTACAATTTCTATGAACAAAAAAACACATTATTCTTGTTGAAGAAGCTATGAAGCTTCTTTCATGAGCACTTTATGAATAATCATAGTTGTCAAAAAGAATTAGAGATATAGATTGTAGATGCAAAGGAAATATTAGGTACACAGAATAAAATATACAGTGGGATTGAGGCACAACTATTTTTCTTTTCAAAATAAATTTTTACCGAGGTGAAAAAAACAACAAAACCCTGGGCTATTAAGCTTACTTAAAAGATGGCTTTGTTGGTTTAATTATACTGTAGTTATTTTATAAATATGTTTCAAAGGAAGCTTGCCATATTGCATGTCAATGAGGACTGTAAAGAAACGCTCACAAAAGCTAATGCATACCAAACACCAAATTTTAGTCATTAGCATTCTTATTTATCACAAACTAAAGAAACCTATTAACAGACAAGAATTTCTATTTAGCTAGCATTACAATGTTTGCCCATTAAAATAAAAAGGGCAAAGTATGTCCATATATTTTTTTTTTCCCTTGGAACTATACATTCTTGCTGCCTAGACAGGTTTTTTGGAGAGATTGGAGGACATTTCTGGTTGGGGAAACAGGAGTCTATAGTGGGAATGGGCCAGAGGTCCCAGAACCACTATTTTTAGTTATCAAACTTAATGCTATTCATTTGGGAAAAAAGTGCAGGGCTGGGGCTCTGAGGCAGGCTGAGCACCACATAGTAATGGAAGTGTGTGAGGGGCCCTTTGTCTTTAATTTGTGTTATATGCATATGCAAATGATCTATTGTTTTTCCTCTGGGGGTGGAGTGGATAGCTTTTGTTTGGATGTTAAAATTTCCTCAAATGCTCCCTAGACAGGGTACTTCTCCCAATGCAGATTGCCCTAGTAGGAAATCGCACCACAACAGTAAACATAAGGTTATTAATTCTAGAAACACGCACACACATATAGATTTGTGTGATTTAAAAAAAAAATCATTTTCCTTTGAGCAAAATCGGCAATTCTGCTGTCATACCAGAAGTAAATGAATATATAAACACTTTTTTTTTTCTGAATGCCTATTTGACAGGGAATAAACTTTTCAACTATTTTTTTCTTCTTCTTATAATCAAGGGTGATTTTTTTTCCCCTAATTCGGTAGGGAAACAAGTAAATATCTCAGACCCTGAAGTGAAACATTTGGAATGATAAGGAAGAGTTATTTTGAATTATGGTTGGTGAGAATTTTTTTTTTAAGTGTCCAACAGGAAAAAACAAAATAATAGTTACACAAACTTGTTAATCTCGGCGCATTTATCAAGCAACTCAAGTACAGGTTCTTTGGGCCTGACGCTCAACTCAACAGGATCCATTTTGCCTGTTTGGGGGAGTTTTTGCATTAAAAAGATTGAAAACTTCCAAGAAAGGTGCTTCTTTGAAAGGCCCACCTGAAAACAACAGGTACTAGAAAGAAGGAGGGCATTCCTGATTTCACAAAGAAAATCTCTGTCAAAAGTTATGAACAGATTTTGCAAACCCCTCTTGAAATCTTAGTTTTCAATAATAAAAGTCGCGGGGGGTAGGTATCCTCTCCCCTGGGATGACTGGGGCAGAGCTGAAGGAGGGAAGTGTAATGGTTCCTACACTGCAAACTTGTCCTTCAGTGACAAGGAAAGTCAGTGTATGATGAAAGCAGCTCGGGTGCCTGCCTCAATGCTGGACGAGGTGTCAATCCCCACGTTTCTAAAGCATATTTGATACAGAGGTGGGGGGAACTGCTGTAAAACCTAAGAGTGTGTGTGTGTGTGTGTGTGTATTTTTAAAGGTGACACTTGCCAATAAAGGCCAAATCTATACAATTATTTGGATAACTCCACTCCTCTTACTCACCCCAAATTAACCAGTCTGATTTTCCCTCCACTGCCAAGAGCGCCCATATTATCTCGATAGGCCACCCGCTTGCCTCTCTCTCATCTGCGTCTTTCCTCTTCATTGAATGCTGAATACTACGGACAGCCAAGGAGGAGAAGGCTGTTCCCCATACATTTAAACCACGCTGGTTTAAATCTCAACGCCAGTGGAAGAACACCCTGTTTCAGTTGCAATTTCAGAGTATATTAGAGGAGACCATCTTGGTGATGCAAAGATAAGTAAGACGAAAACACTTTTCTCAGGGAGCTGATACTTGTTGAGGTGAGGAACATACAAAGGTCGGGAAGGCACAGAGCAATGCTATTCTATGGATGTCCTGGCTGGGAACACAGGAAAGGAAACATGGGAGAAATCTCGGAAGGTTTACTGGAAGAGGTGGCGTTTGAACTGAACCTTGAAGGTTGAGTATGATTCAAGATGGTGAGGAGAAGGAAATATAAACAAAATTGGCATCCAATTAAGGTATAGTGACAGGTCTGACATAAAGTAGGCATTTAAAAGTGCTTATTTAAATGAATGAATGAAATTTAGAAGCCTAATAATAAATCCCTCTATACATTTCTCCTTAGGATGGCCTGCCTGCTATGTTAACCTAAAGCCCTTTTATTTCTCTCCTTTGATGGTGTCTCTTTCCCTCATTCAGGCTGAGAGAGCTCATTTTGAGGTTACTGATGATGTCTAGGGCTGCAAAATGATGCCGTTGGCACCAGGAAATGAGTAACAGTCTTACTCAGAGATGACTTCTCCGTGGGCAAATGTTCCCTGTATTGATGTCCTGTTTACATTCTTGCAAAGATGGGGGATTACTGCAATTCTATGGAGTTTTGTATTTTTAACAAACCTTCCTCTATGGTACCAATTTAATGTTTTGTTTGAAACATGCTGGAATGCAACATGGTGAAAGGGGGATTGGTAGGCTTTTATATACAGAGCAGAATCCACTGAAAATGGCCTCTGAATGAGAAACAAGGAAGCCCGGTGGTGTACTAATTAGTGGGTGGAGAAAGTGGCTCACCCAACCCAGCTTCACTCTTTCTCATCTGAGAGGCAGAGACAATACTGACTCCCCTTGTCTATGTGAAGAGATTTTTGTTTTTGTTCTTTAAAGACAAAACAGTAGGAAGGTAGGTTTTTACATAGCTCTGGCCTCCAGCATTATAGGATTCAGGTGATAGTAATCAATTATGAACAGCTTTTCTTTTTGTAATCCTCTGGAAACAGATGCTTATTAGTTTGAGCTTTAAGACACAATTTTTAAAATTACAACCATCAGCAAAATAAATAATACTGGCAAAACGGGAAATCTATACCAATAGGTCTTTTCTTTGAAATGCATTTTTTATGCTTTCATAGGCCTTCGGGGCTGGGACATGGAATCCACATTAGGACTCAGCCGAGATTTGCTCTTCAGAAAATGCCTGAGCGGAGGAAGGCAGTGCCCGGCTAGATTCTGCCCCAAGCAGGACGTCTCGCATCGCCATCCCCTCTCCAGGTTCTCCTCCACTTTGCCCTCACCTCTGCCAGAAACCTGGCTTTCTTCTGCTTCGTTTTTCTTTTTCTTTTTTTTTAAACAAGCCACTGTTTCTTTCTTAACTAAGCACGAAAGTCAACATGTTGAGGGCAATTCAATAATAAACAGATGCCTTTTGAGTTCCTGAGACCCCTTCCCCGGGAAGCAAGCGCCCAATTCGAAAGGCGGAAACACCAAGGACTATGAAGGATTCTGCAATGAGTGTGGCTGAAGAGGAGCCAGCCTTCCACCCCCGCACCCCCTCCCTGGACCATCGCCCCGAGTTCATCTGAGGGAAGCTGGCTTTCCCAAGAGCCTATCTTTTCCTGGTTGGACAACGTGTTCAGTTCCACCACAGGCAGGCTACACATATGGCAGAATAGTGTGAAGAAGGAAGTCTGTCCATTAGCACATTGAGGGACGGAGTCTGGGATGTACGTTCAATAATGGGCTTCTTGTTTGGGAGCCTGATACCACAGCATCTCTCTAGTGAAAGCTGAACTGACCTCAGTTGGCGTGGGCAGCGTGCTTGTGTGCGAGGTGTATTTACAAGGCCAGACCAATTCAAGCTACTCTGAAAGTCTCTCGCTGTACAGGAGGAAAAATGTATTGGGTGACCTTGTGTGTATGTGTCGAGGAGGAGGAGCCCCGAGAGATTAGGAAATGAAGAGGGGCTAGAATTTTACTTTAATTAGTCTCACATTTCCTGGGAGAGCTTTTCTGAGAATATGATATTCTCTCCCGTTTGTTTCTGTGCAGCAAAGTCCGGAGACTCACCACCCAAGGTAGAAGAGAGGACCATCTCGATCCAGGCTGGATTCTGAACAAAACTCGGCCTTAGCTTCCAGAAACCTTAAATCACACGTAGGTAGAGTTCTGACTTGGTCACTAAGAATAAAGCGGAAGCTGAGTCTATTACTTAACATTTCAGATTAACCAGAGGACACGTTGAAAAGCCTTTTCTTGACTGAGGACCGAAATCATGGTTCAAGGGTGCCATATTGGGTCTTCTCTCATTAAAAAAAAATATATATATTTTTATTGATTTTAGAGAAGAAGGGAGAAGGATAGAGAGATAGAAACATCAGTGATGAGAGAGAATCATTGATTGGCTGCCTCCTGCATGCCCCCTTCTGGGGATCGAGCCTGCAACCTGGGCATGTGCCCTGACCGGGAATGGAACCATGACCTTCTGGTTCATAGGTCGTTGCTCAACCACTGAGCCATGGGCTTGGCCTGGGTGTTCTCCTGATGTGGCAGGTGAGGGCTGTGTCCTGGAGTCCTGGCACCCCAACCACATCTTCAGCAACTCCTGGATCACACTACAGAGGGGGCAGAGTAGGAGCTGGGAGAGGTCTGCAGAACAGCAAAAGCAGCAGGAGGAGGGGGCAGGAAGGACCAGAGAGCACGCCTTGCAGATGCACATCTCTGCAGGCACACACACTCAAGGAAGGCACCCACCTGGGACCGAAGGGGCTGTTAAGTCCCTCTTCAAACCACAGCGGACATCCTCAGATGGTCTCCAACCCTTTGTAGCAATCCCCAGTACGCGTCAGTACGGGCAGAAAAGCTCCTTCTATCAAGTTTAACAACTTTCTGGTGTAACTTCTGAGAGGACTGATTGCTTATTCATGCAGAAGCAAGACGCCCAGTTCGTTTTGCCTGTTTTTGCTACTCTTTGTTGGGTCGGGGAGGCTGTTATGGTAGCTGCAAATGGCTTCTCAAGTGACATTTGCTGACATTCAGGGAAGTACATTTATCAGTATTCGCCAGCTCACCTCTACACATGCAATCCATTTTGTTTTGTTCTTCATAGCAACCTCCTTGCTGACACCCGTGCCCTGAAAATGATAAATGGCAAGGTGGCATATTTCTCAAATGTCACTGTGAAAAATCTTTAATGGACTAAGTGTAGCTCTTCACGTTACAACTTGTCAGGTACTGGGAAATTCTAGAGTTTCTTCTTAATCCACAACTCTTTGGAACCACACATCTGCAAGCAGAGACTAATTATAAGCTACACTAGTCAGACCTGGCAAGCAGAAACCAAAGAGAAAACATCTGATATCAACTAATTCTTTTTTTTTTTATTATTCTCATTCCATTTTTTGCTACTTCCTTTCCTACTCAGAGAATATGCCAGGTATGAGAAATCTGTTACTCTAATTAAGTGGGCCACAGCTCCCACCAGCCTCCCATGCAGGTTTGTAATCCACTTGTAAACTCAGCCTTATCCAAAATAGTTTTACTCCTCTCCTCAAGATTCAAGATCACTGGGACCTCCCTCTACCCCCTCCCCTCCCCTCCCCAGCCCCCCTCCCACCCCCCCCCCGCCCCAACCTGATTCTGAGCCATAAATCCTGGCCCCTAAATGTTGTCTGAATGGGGTAGTTCAGAGGCATTTGTATCGGCTAGAACAGCCTTCTCTCCTGTTTCCCTAGCCATCCCTTTTCAGAGGTCATGGCCGTCCTCCCAGATGGCTGAGAGTTTCACATCAACACCTAAAGGTCCCCCGTCTGCATGCCCGCACACCACCATCACGGTGAGCATCAGGGCTGCTGCCTACAATCACTCACCTCTGAACATGGCTTGCTCACTCAGGTTCTTCCTTTTCAAATGGTCTCTATTCCCTGGAGTGTGCTCAATGTGGAATCAGCTCTGCCATTGTGGGCCAGGGCGGGGGGGCTGGGGAGTGGGGGGGTGGGGGGGAGGGGGGAGATTTGCTGATCTGCATGTGTCTGAGAGGTGTTCCAAAAAAAGCACCATCATCAATTTACATTGATTTTTACAATCAATGTTTGAAGGTCGAAGAGACTGGGGAAGGGGATAATCTGAAGCTAAGGAAAAGAACTGGTACTTCCCCAAAAGTGTGACAGACAAGTTCATCTCCGGCCAGATGCTAAAGATTGAGTTGTTGCTTTACTCCAGGCTTTTTAAGCCCATGCAGGCTCTAATTTTGACACCTGCTTCTAGACCAGTGATGGCGAACCTATGGCACCTCTGACACGCGAACTCATTTTTTTTGGTTGATTTTTCTTTGTTAAATGGCATTTAAATATATAAAATAAACATCAAAGATATAAGTCTTTGTTTTATTATGGTTGCAAATATCAAACATTTTCTCTATGTGACACGGCACCAGAGTTAAGTTAGGGCTTTTCAAAATGCTGACACGCCGAGCTCAAAAGGTTCACCATCACTGCTCTAGGCCCTTTGGTGTGTGTAAACCCCACCCCCCCAACTTCCTGGATCCCCTGTTTTGTTTTATTTTCCCCTAACATCATACTTCCTTTTTTTCTCCCTCAGGCTTGTTCTTCTGTCTCTTGGGTTGGGTAACTGTCCCTCTGGCTCCCACCCCTTGGGGACAACAGTGACAGGTCTTTATCCACATAGAAGCTCCCACCCAAGCCAAGCCTCCTCCCATCACCATGTATTCCCCCTATACCCTCTGCTAGCTCACCCCACCCCGCTTTTCCTCTGGTAATCACCATGCTGTTGTCTGTGTCTGAGTTTTTGCTTGAGTAGTTCCTTCTAGAATTAGTGGAGAGTCCATTGTCTCTCATTTGATGATTAAAACAACACCTGTGTTGGTTATTGAACCTCAGATGACATCTGAGTACCCTGGGATAAGGCATAGTGTGAGTATGTTGTGTATGGGTACATATGTGTGCATGTGTGTGTATGTGGGAGGTGGGCTCTGGAAGGATGGGGAGTGGTGATCAGGAGGCACCTTTCAGAACTCAAGAAACCGTCCGGATGCCTGGCATTCCGTTTTCTCACTCAGCAAGTAAAACAGCCTTCAGTGCAACCTATAATTTCAGCGTGCATGTGATAGTCAATGCAAGATTGCTTTTTTAGACATTCTCATGAATTCTAGATAGTCTCCCTTTTATTTAGCGACTTCAGAGCACAGGTTAGGAAGAGCTCCACTGAGGTCCCTTCGGCTGGGTATGTCCTCTGAGTGGCGAAACCATGTCTACTTACTACCCATGGAGCTAGGTTTGCTGCCTCTGGTCACCTTCCACTGGAGTCTCCTTTGCTCAGGCTGAGGTCAGTACTCGGTATCCGGGACCTCTTTATCCATCCTCTACTGAAGAGAACAGCACAGGCAAAGGCCAGGAGGCGTGCAGATGTCCAGAGAAGGTATTTTACAGCCCTCTCTGCAGTGAGGGGTCTGGCAGGGGCCATGTCAATAGGAGCAGAAACACCATGAGGGTTTTTGTTGATTGCCAGACCCTTCCACAGAGGGTGGTAGGATCTGTTGGTGGGGCGTGGGGAGACACTCACACAACACAGGAGCTTGAACTGATCGTTCCCATCAACATCCAACTTGCTTTAGCAAAATCAAATGAACCAAATTATCACCATCACAGATACCTCCCTTGGATCTGATGACCCTCTCCAGTTACTGCCCCATTTACCTGCTTCTCTTTCGCATAAAACAATCCCAGAGGGCTAAGGGTGCTGTTGGCCAGTCTGTCTCCTGCCCCCATCCCTCCACTCGGAGTGCTCTTCTCAGGACCTGCGCATGCCAGCCACACTGGCTTCTGTCCGGTTCTGAATATGGCAAACCATCACCCCCCTACCTCAGTGCCTTTGCATAGGCTCTTCCCTCTGCCTGGGCTGCTCTTCCTTACATTTCCGTAGTTGGCACCTTCCTGTGGAATTGTTCAAATGGCACCTTCTCAGAGAGTCTTTCCCTGAGTAACCATCTCACTTGGCTCCTGTTTTATTGTCTTCATGGCAGATCTCATCTTCAGAAATAATCATTTTCTTTGTTAACTTTATGCAAGCTCATAGAAGCAGGGACCTCACCTGTCCTTTTCACTGCTATTTCCTTAGCATCGGTACACAATAATTATTTGCTAATAAAATTTACAATAGAATTCTTTAACTCAAGAACACCTGAGGTAAAAATCTGTCTACGGGGATAACTAGGAACCTCTTCAGTCCTTCCCTGGGAAGCCTTAGGGAGTATCATAAAAATATGAATCCGTAGGGTCCAACCATAGACAAAATCAGAATGTCCAGGGGTGGGTCTGGACTGAATCCACATGTGCTGGGTATGGAAGAAGAGTCTGTTTGGTCTATTAGATCAGAAGCTGGCCCAGAGAGGACAGATCCCACATGTGGCTGGAAACCTATTCTTCGAAGACATGGTTGGGGGTTAGATTATCTACAACAAATTAGGAACTAATAGCTGGCACTGGGGCAAGGAATCCGTCGCTTACATCTTCCATGGGGCGGAGGTGGCAACTCTCATTGGTTTCTACCGTCTGAAAGTGAGTGAGTTGGTCAGGTTTTTTTATTTTTATTTATTTTTAATTTTTTTCTTTTTTTTTTTAAAATATATTTCATTGATTTTTTTACAGAGAGGAAAGGAGAGAGATAGAGAGCCAGAAACATCGACGAGAGAGAAACATCGATCAGCTGCCTCCTGCACATCCCCCACTGGGGATGTGCCCGCAACCCAGGCACATGCCCCTGACCAGAATCGAACCTGGGACCCTTCAGTCCGCAGGCCGACGCTCTATCCACTGAGCCAAACCGGTTTCGGCTATTTTTAATTTTTAAAATAATTCTTTATTGTTGAAAGAATTACATATGTCCCTTCCCCCTCCCCCCTTGACCCCTTCCAACTCCTCCCTCCACCCCAGGCCTTCAGCACCTTATTGTCTGTGTCCATGGTTATGCATCTATGCATACAAGATCTTTGGTTGATTACCTTCCACCCACCCACCCTCCCCCACCTTCCCTTTGAGATTCATTTCAAAGAGGAAGGGCGAGGGAGAGAGAGATAGAAACATCAATGATGAGAGAGAATCATTCATTGGCTGCCTCCTGCATGCCTCTACTGGGGATCGAACCTGCAACCCAGGCATGTGCCCTTGACCAGAATCAAACCCGGTACCCTTCAGCCTATAGGCTGTCGCTCTATCCACTGAGCAAAACTGGCTAGGGCTGTCAGGTTTTTGGTTTTTTTTTAAATTTTATCCTGAGGATAGGTCTCAAGGAAGAGGAAATAACTATGAAAGCACTGGGTGCCCAAAGGAGGGTGGAAAGGATGCCATGAAAGTTGAAAAGATTGTGCTATCCTTTTGTGGGCTCCATGAGGCATGTAGACAAGAAGGGCGAGGGATTTGGGCAGCTGTATGTCATGAGAGACACTTGAACTTGAAGTTAGAAGAACATAAGCTCTTTGGCTGTCTGAATCCACATGGTGTGGTACTTTTAGTTGCTTAGTGAATTCAGAGAAGAATTGAACAGGATTGAGAACCCAGGAACCCTATCTGAAAGCCAGTTACTCACGACCCTAGGACATTCCCTTGCTTGTCTGTTTGAAAGTTCATGGGCACTATTTTCCTTCCTCTTCTTCTCATTCCTAGAAGATCATCAGGCCAGGCCTGGGGGATCAAGGGAGAGGAGGGCACTTCATTCAGATCTAGATGACAGGGCCCCACAGGCCTGTAGTCAGAAGCTTTGAGGACCAGGACTTTTTTTCTTCTTCACAGGACCCAGTAATTTAACCTCAAGGGCCTACCTTCCCAACATCCTACCCTTACAAACCCTCTTTTCCATGAATCAGATCTTAGCTTCATTCTTCCCGTTCACTAGCTGAGCTGAGGTTATTGGCCAGGGAATCAAACACCCAGGCAGGCTCTGCCTCAGACAATGTTAGGGTCTAAGAAAGCATGGGAGACAATTTCTCATGGGATTTGGGTCTGGTCAATCCACTGGGTTAGGGATGGGTGAGCCAGTCGGCCCATGCCCTGGGAGCAAGGCGGTGAGAGCAGGGCTATCAGCCCCTGAAGGGCCAGGCCATAGGATAAAATGTTTCAAGCCCTAATTGTTTTTCCTTTCCCAAAGCAAGAACCAAGAAGTAGTCCTTCCCTAGTTCTCCATCCTTCCTCAGAGCAAGAGAAAGAACTGGCAGAGAAAAACAGAAATAAGAGACTGTTTCTAGTTCTAGCTCATGCATCCCATTGCTCATTCATTCAGCAAATATCACTGTGTGCTTACCAGGAGCACTCGGGGGAAGCGCAGTGAGTGAAGCAGACACAGTTCCTGCCATGGCCACAAGCACAGCCTCTTCCCAGGCCTCACTTTCCTCATCTGTAAAATGAGATGGTTGGACTAGGTCAATGGTTCTCAACATTTAGCATTTGTCCAAATCACCTGGAGGGTTTGTTAAAAGTGTTTGCTGACTAGCCGGTGTGGCTCAGTGGTTGAGCGTTGACCTAGGAACCAAGAGGTCATGGTTTGATTCCTGGTTGGGGCACAGACCGGGCCTACAGGCTTAATCCCCAGTGGGGGGCATGTAGGAGGCAGCCAATCGATGATTCTGTCTTATCATTGATGTGTCTATTTCTCTCCCTCTCCTTTCCTCTCTGGAAAAAAAAAAAGTGTTTGCTTGGCCTTACCCCAGAATTCCTAATTCAGTAGGTGTGAGAACTGGTCTTTCTAACAAGTGCCAGGAGATGCTGCTGCTGGTCCAGGAACCACACTTTAAGAACTGTTGGCGTACGGGGTCTCTCAGGCCCCTTCCAGTTGTGACAATCTGTAACACGGATGGTTGGTGGTCACTGGAGTGGCCTGAGCAGGAAGGGAGTGTGGAAAGCCAACCTGGAGACAGAAAAGTCCCGTATGTTTCCTGAGCTTAGGAGTAAATGGATGAGAGATAAACCTCCATGGAGCTACTAAAGCATTCGCCTCATTATTTTTTTAAAAGTGATTAAAACGTCATTTCCTAACATGAAAGTTCACTCAGATGCTCGAGAAATTATTTCAACTTTCTGTAAGGGTGGGAAAGGCTCCACTAAAAAGCTACAAGGGTATTGATGTCTATTAAATATTTGCTTTTCTCTCTAACCCACACTAGACTGGGTAATTTGTATTTGGCAGAAACCAGCTGCAATTACATTAGTCAATCCAAAAGCCCAACTTGCTCATACAAAATGCAAACAAATTAGTTAAAACGGCCTAATTAGTGGACTGTAAAAATACAAAGTGAGGCTGGCAGCCTGATGTGTGTTAGTCAAGAGCACCGTCTTCCCGCACAGGGAGGCCTGGAGCGAAGGGGACCACGGGACTCAGCTCCCACCTGATCACAGGTCTTCTCTTGGGACTTCCGATAACCAACGACCCAGCAGAACCCCAGGGTTCGGCCTTAGGTAAGCCCATTCCCCCTTGGCCCTGGTCATGATCTCTCTTTGGCCAAGTTGGTGCAATGGCAGAATGTGGGGTTTGGATCCACATGAACTTGAGCTTGAATCTCAGCCCCACCAACTCCCCAGCTATTGCTTTTGTCAAGTTGCTTCATTTCCCTGAGCCTCTAGTTGGCTTTCTAAAAAGGAAACAATGCATCCTGCATCTAAAAGTGGTCGTGAGGATTAGCAATTATGTATGTTGTGATGGTACATAGTAGTTGATCTCTTATTAATTTAGGCCTGGGTTTTCTGCACCTTGAAATACCAAAATCAGAATGACTCTATAAGCCAGGATTCTGATTCAGATTTAGGGCCCCCATGGGCAGTAGAGACTCAGAGAGATAGGAATTATCATTCTAAGGTCACACATAATTAAATGTTCTTAAGTTCACTCCTTACCCACATTGTTAGATCAGACCATTAGCTCTGATAGGAGGGAGTTTTCAGGACACCAGTAGAGATTCAGGGCTTTCTACCAGGCACCTAAAGGCGGTTAGACTTTGGTGACAATCAACATCTTGTATTTTATAACACCTTCCCACCAAATCACGTTCCAGCTCAGTTATAGTCACAACATCAGCCAGACTAAGACTGGGAGTCCCAGGGAAGTGCTACAATTTGTCTCAAGGTCATACAACTCATCAGTGTCAGACACAAGACTCAGATACCCAGGGGATGGGTTCTTAGACCAATAGAGTCCCTGTCAACTTTGGCCACCAGACTGCGGATCATGTCAGAATGGTTCCCATCCACTAGCAAAACTACACACTTATTGACAGAGAACTGGACAAATAAACTTTCCTGAGTGAGTGGAGAGATTTAGTGTATGACTCTTACCTCAAAAAGAGAATCTTACCCTTTAGGGACTATGCCTCATACATTCTTGCCTCCAATAGGAATGGTTCATCCAATTGACTACACTAATTTAGAGTTCTTTTATTGGAGATGAATTCATTTATATATATATATAGCACCAGCTTGTGCCATGCACCAAGCCAGACACTGATGACCCAATGGCACAATTTCCTATTATCTATTTATTTTTTAATTTAAAATTTTTATTGCTAATCACAATAGTGTTGTGAGGGTCAAGTGAAGTAATGCATATGAAAACACCATGGACATTTGGAAACTTTCTGCAATGTAAGGGAAGAAATTATTATTGTCCAGTAGTAGAAATGATTTATTCTCATAGCACCCCCCCCCCCAGTACCAGCCCCCTCCCCCCAATCACCACTAATAACATCCCAGGCCCCACCCCCACCCCCACCCCCAAAAAAATTTTTGCAGGGAATGTTCTCTTGGGAGCCAGGATCTGGGAATGCTCCAAACTGTGTATCATGGTGGGACACATTTCTGCCTGGCCGCAGGCCGCAGATTCCCGGGAAGAATCGCATTCCTTCCACCCTTCTGACTGCGGCAGCACACGTGTCCTTGCCTCTCCCCAGCTGGGCTGTCTCCCAGGAGAGGAGAGCGAGGAGACCTGCCCCCTCTGTGCCGGGCGCAGGCTGATCTGCAAAGGGCCGTGGTATCAGGGGTCAGTGTCAGGACGTGCTGACTGCAGAGGACACAGTGACAGGCTGAGCTGGGGCAGTAATTAGACAGTGAGAGCTTCCACCAGCAAGCTACAATCAATAGGTCTGCTCACAGAGGAAACAAAGATTCAAGTAAAGCAGATGGCGGAAGATAATGCCATCTCTCCCACTTAACTCGCATTTTCACTCGCCATAGCACTGTCACCACCATTTTCTCATTTGGTCCCCAGCGCCTCCATTCGCAGATCCTCTGGGGGGTGTAGCTGTCCGATTTTACAGGCAAGAAAGCTGAGGCACTGCCATGGCAGCGACCAGCCTCACTGCAGGAGCAGGGACGCACATGTCTGCTCCTTTTGTGCTAGCCTTCCTGTTATCGATGTCTCAGGGAGCATACAGACATGAATGAGTGCCACCCATTTTCACTGAGCGCCAACTATGTACCAGTCACTGTTCTAGGCATAATGAACCCAGCAGTGAACAAAACCATGTCCTCCTTCCATGGAGGTTCTGTATTAATAGGAGAAGATAATACACAACTAAATGAGCAAGATAGTTTCTGATAGTAGTACGTACTATGAAGACAATAAAATAGATGGATCTGTAAAGAGGACCAGGGAAGCTAATTGAGCCCGGAGAGAGCTCTCTGAGCAGGTGACCTCTGAACTGAGACCTGAATATCAAGAAGTGGCTTAAATGTCAAAAAGACATTTTAATGGGAAAGGGGGTAGTAAATGCAAATAAATAGCTAATTAACAGTGCTATACCTTGTGGTCTCTCAGGATTGAAGAAGGAGGCTGAGGAAGAAGTGTTTTTTTTTTAATTGATTTTTTTTGCGGGGGGGGGGGGGAGGTGGAGGGAGAGAGAGATCAACTTCTTGCCCCACTCACTCAGGCACTCATTGGCTGTCTCTTGTATGTGCCCTCATGAGAGATTGAACCCCCAAGCAACTTGTATCAGGATGATGCTCAACCAACTGATGCCCAACCAGGGCAAGAGAAAGCTTTTTTTCTGTGAAGCAGGGGATGCTAGAAAGTTAGAACTTTCCTCTGGAGCCCTCTTTGCTGGCTAACAACCTTCCTTTACTCCTGGTCTCAGACTCCCTGCCTGGGAAGTGGACGCAATAGTGCCAGTCACAGTTATAGACAACCAGAAAACTGGAGGCCAGGGTGAAGAGTTGTGAAGTGTTAGAGACGTGTTATCCAACTGCACCGGCTAGGGGTTACAAATCTTTAGACACTTAGTATTAAATATTTCATGTTTTAAATGATGTTATCAAGACAGCTAAAGGATAAGCCACTCTATTCTACTCAGTCGGCTTAAGTTCAGTTGGACTATTTGCCACACGATAACATCAACTTCCTAAGGTTTCCTTTCAATGACATGACTGTCTGCTAACTGTATGTAGTAAACTCCAATGTACAGATCCCTTTGATAGATCTTACTACACACCCACTAGATTGTAAGCCTCTGGAAGGCAGGGACTTATGTTGGCCACATACTAAGGGTCTAATAAATGTTCATGAGCTTAACTAGTGACCCAGTGCACGGATTCGTGCACATTAAAAGGAAATTAATTAGACGGTGGCCGGCGGGGTGGGACTGGGCTATACAGCTGGATGCGCCCTGGAGCCAATCTTCTGCGGTCCCTCCCTGGCTGCCCATAGTGCAGTGGCTCGAAGGGTGTCTGTGGTCACTGGTCACTGCAGCTCGGCAGTAAACCAGATTTGGGGCCAACAGTGCCCCAGCAACAACATAACCCACAGCCAAAGGTGGAATTGCATGGCCCCATGAGGAATTGGGCCTCCCTCCTCTCTGGTTCTGGGGTGCATCACCCAAGAACCGCTACTACCAAGTCACCACAGCTCAGCAGCTCCTGCATTGAGCATCTGCCCCCTGGTGGTCAGTGCTCATCATAGCTACTAGTTAGATGGTCGAACAGTTGGCCGGTTGTTTAGGCTTTTATATATATAGATATGTGAAAGACACAGCTTTATCCCCCTCACAATCTGTGGATCTCCCCACTCCCCACCTTCATGTGGGTGGAGTCATTATTAGCATCCTCAGATAAGGAACCCAAGGCACACACAGAGACTTTCAGAGACTTACAATTTTACCAGACTCACCTGACTTGTTTAGATACTTCTCTTGGTTGGCCTATATCCTCAGCAGCAACAAAAGCATCAATTAAGTTTTCAGAGACAGATACAAAGGTAGACATCTCTCTCCTTAAAAAGCCTGAGTCAGGGACCTTGGCTCTGAAGGTCTAAATGGAATTGTCCGCAGAAACTTGCAGGCCCAGAACTCAGAAATTCTGGACTGGAACAGACTGATAAATTGTTCAGGCTTGGTTTGCAGTGGGGTAACCAGGCCAGAGAGTTACCTGGGCTTGCAGTGAGCTAAATACTTATTTTTAGTGCAGTTATTGCCTTTCTTTACAAAAGGGGGGCATGGCCTTAGGGCTTCATGTCAGGTGCATTTGGATTGGCTAGATGTCAATCAGTTGTAGCATCTGCCAAGGAAGTTGTAAGTCCCAAAACATTTTTTAAAAATGCATATTTCTTTATTGATTTCAGAGAGGAAGGGAGAGGAAGAGAGAGATAGAAACATCAATGATGAGAGGGAATCATTGATTGGCTGCCTCCTGCACTCCCCCTACTGGGGATCGAGCCCACAACCCGGGCATGTGCCTGTGGCCAGAATCGAACCTAGGACCCTTCAGTCTGCAGGCTGACGCTCTATCTATCCATTGAGCCAAACCGGCTAGGGCTCAAAACATTTTTTAAGGAGGGAGAAAAGGAGTAATAAAACCAGTTGAGCTGTTTTAACGAGGCTGGAAAAAAATCAGTAGATTCAGATAGAAATATAACATATTTGTACTTCATTTATTTTACCCAAACACAGACTCCTTTTGAGGCTTCTAGGACAGTTCAGGCTGCTGAATAGACACAGGAGCCTAAAGGGAGCCCAATCTTAGCTCCTTCAAGTCCCTTCTTGTATGCACTGGTTCTCAGCCGTGGCCACACATTAGAATTATCCAGAGACTTTAAAAAGCTGTTGCCTAGGTCCTACCCCCAGAGATCCTGATTCAATTGTTCTGAGATGTGGCCTGGACACTGAGATGTTTCAAATCTCCGCAGATGATGCTAAGGGACAGCTACGGTTGAGGACAATGATGTATAAGGGGCTCCTCCCCATGAGCAAGGGAGGAGGACACTAACATAGCAAGTAGGAGAAAGATCATTTCCTCCACAGTTTGTGCTCTCTGTGCTGAGACAGCCATTTCTTCCCAGGTGACCAGCCATCCAGTTGGTTGTCCCAGATTTGACACTGAAAGCCCTGCCCCCCAGGAAATCCCTCAATCCCAGCCAAATCAGAAGGCTGGTCACACGACTACCTCCTACCCCAAGCCAGGCTGGCTCCGCTCATTTGCATAATGGAAGAAGGGGAACCTAGAGCCTCCCGCCATGGCATTTGGGGGTTGATGGGAGAAGTCTCAAAGGAAGAGAAGAGGCAAGTTGGAAGAGGGCTGGTGCCTGCAATCCCTTCAATGTACAATTGCACAATGCCCTAATTTCATGAAAATCCACCAATTCAAAAATACTCGAAATGGATAACTTTTTCTTTGAAAAACTAAGAAAGTGGCCAAGTTTCACTCTAGGACTGAAATAGTGCTGGATACTGGCAAGTTTCTCAGGCTGAAGTTACCTTGAGATGATAAAGCCCACCCCCAAGGATCTGTACCCATTGTGTGAGAGGGCTTGGGACTTGGTAGAATTGGTGTGGTTTGATGCCTCAGAACCAGGTGGCTCCCTGCTGGCATCTGAGTCACACTGGCATCCATCATACACCAAACCTTTGATTGGACACCTTTTTTTTGCCAGACACTGTGCCTGGGTTCATACCCAAGGTGAGTGAAGGTGGTGGGTGTGGGCAGAAAGGGAGCCTGAAGTTACTGCAGAGGAGGTACGGTTAAGGGGTTCTTTGAGGTGGGGCACCAATGGGGTGTCTGGAGAAGGGAAACCAGCTTAGCCAGCTTCACAGAGGGTAGAACCCTGTTTTATATCATACTAGAGGCCCGGTGCATGAAACTCATGCACGGGGGGTGGGTCCCTCATCCCGACCTGCACCCTCTCCAATCTGGGAGCCCTCATGGCTTAGGCCCACTCCCTGTGGTTCTCTGCTCTCTTCGGGGCCTGGCCGCTCTGCACCAACTGCCCAGAGGCTATCTGCAGCCCAGAGGCCCTCTGCAGCCGGGACAGAACACTTGCCTCATCCCCGCAGCGACAAAGCAAGCATTCCGCCAGGCCGCTCACGCTGCCCGCTCTCAGCGGATGCCCCCCACCAGGACTGGCGGACTCTGGCGGGGCTGAGGGGACTGGGCGCCGCCATCGTGTGGCTATGGGCACCACCATCTTTGTGATGGAGTGATGGTTAATTTGCATATTACCCTTTTATTAGACAGGCTGATAAGTGACAAATCATGCCAGCTTAAGAAGTAGCCATTGGCCAGGAGTCTAACATAATTAAATGTTCAGGAATTACTTACAAAATGACCTCACAGCCCCCATCACCCCCGAGGTTGGCCAGACAAGTGGATGGAAACTGATGATTTCTTTTTTTCTCCCAGGCTTCCACCTCACCCTTCGGTCCCCCGAGGAACGGAATCTGAAAAGTTTCCGATTGGCCTTTGGTGCGCTGACCTTGTGGAGGCAAGGAAAACACCTATTAAAAATGTTCCTTCGGGCGGATGGTTGCTTCCGGCAGCCTCTGTGCCAGAGGAATGAATCTTGAATCCCCAGTCCTGGCCTAAATCTCAATGGCTAGTAATTAAATTTCTACCAACAGTTTGTTTGATCACCTCAGTTAGCTTGTTGACATATAATAGACGCAGCTGAGTGGTACGGCAAGTTAATGGTTTTCTTGTCCAGATTGATATTAGTACCTGGAGTGGGAACATCTCCTCTTCAGAATATGATTACTATTTTGCCATCATAGACACAGGAGGGAAATCCGTTTCTATAGATTAAACGAGAAGTTCTGAGAACTTCTATCTCCAGTCCCCATCCAGGCACGCACGCATCTCATTTACTTTGTGCCGTTTCTGCGAGTTATCTGTGTCACACAGGCGAGGCTCGCGTGCCGCGTTAACTCTCTATTGAAAAAGCTCGAAGTGCGCTTGTAACAGTGCCCTGAGCCAGGATGCAAGGCAGGGAGCAGACCAGGGAAAAATGCATCACGGTTACGTTTCAAGGTGCTTGGATATTTTAATTGCAAGAGGAAAGAACCCATGGCAGCTAAAGGTGGAGCCATAATTAAACCGATATGCGTCACTGTCGCCTCCAAACCCGCTTGAGTTGTTGCTTTTCCCCATCTTTCAACTCCATGAAATCAATTATCTCCTCAAACCAGTGGTAAGGATCAGACGCCAGCCTCTTACTCCTGAGTGAATACATTATTTGGAATTCATTATTGATGAACAAGGCCCCTGACGGAAAGCCCCATCCGATGCTCTGGGGCTGGGTTTAGGGAGGCACACCCCGTGGCCGGTGTCCGTCTGCAATGCCGAGGGCAAGGTCTCACAGATGCTGGGGCAGGGGAGGAGGGCAGGACAAGGCCAGCTTCACCTCCAGTGGCCACCCCTTGAAGTGTGTGGCTTGACACGTAGTGACAAACGTGTTCCCAGCATACCCCAGAGTGACAGCTACGGGGCACAGCGGGGACAGCCGTCCTGGTTTGAAAATACCTCTGTGTGTGGAGGCTGCCAGCCACCTGGAGCGGTGATAGGCGCTGCTGTGCACAGGATCTGAAATGGAATTGATGTGATGTCATTTTGGCTCTCCTACAACCTGGTTATCTCTTGCCAAGACTTCATATCCGATTAGTCCGCTTGGAGGGGACAGCGGACTTTATCAGCCTCACTTCCCGACATTCCGTCAACTTCAGAAACGCGGTGAAGGAACTTAAGATGAGGTGTCACCTCTTCCTTTCCATCAGATTCTTTCGTGAGCCTCCCGGAGTCAGGCTCCTCCTCTGGAAAACTCGCATGAAGGGGGCAGGGCATGAAGTTTGGGCTGGCTTCAACCTGTGATGCTTTGCCGTCTTCCTGGGCTCGCAGCTCCTGGCTGGCTCTGCATTCTCTTTGTCAGCCACGCTGGCAGGGGGCGGGGTGTCGGTGCCAACAGCAAGCACCTCTCCTGTGCGGTTTGCAGGAAGGGTGAGGCCTGCTGGAGATGGGCAAGCTGCTTCCATTGATATCCTTGCCTGCGCATGGGGAAGTCATCCAGCAAACTGCTGACAATGTAAACCCTTCCTAGCTGTCGTCTCTTTCCCCGACGGGTAATTTTGCCACTCTAGCTCCAGGGTCCCTGGCAGGGCCCGGACCACACAGGGTTTTCTAGGGGACTGATGCTGCCAAGCTTCCTGGCAAAGGAAGGAGGCTGGCTCCTGTGCCAGTTCACACTCTCAGACCCTCCTCCAGCTGCAATGCTGTGCCTGCAGCAGGCCTGCGGCCTTCTCCCATCCCGAAGAGATGTGCGCCAGCAGGTGCGCCGTTAGAAAAGCTATGATGTCCGGCAAGCATAACGCTGGCATTGATTGGTTCTTCCCCTAGCAAATGCCTTCTCCAACTCATCTCCCACTCCCCACGCTGTAGGCCCGAGTGGCTCTATTATCATTTATCAGGGACAGGATCCTGAACCTATTTATAGTGGCCTATTAGGAACTCAGGGTATGGCCCTCCATCCTAGAGAAAATTTGATTTTAAAAGGCGACCCTGCAGCCCTGGCCAGTTTGGCTCAGTGGATAGAGTGTAGGCCTGTGGACCAAACGGTCCGGGGTTTGATTCCAGTCAAAGGATGTACTGTGGTTACAGGCTCCTCTCCGGCCCAGGCCCTGGTCGGGGCTCGTGCAGGAGGCAACCAATCGATGTGGTTCCCTCACATCGATGTTTCTCTCTGTCTTTCCCTCTCTCTTCCACTCTCCCTATAAATCAACGGAAAAATATCCTTGGATGAGGATTAACCAAAAATAAGGAAGCAAAGGGTGTCCCAAATTTCACGCAAGATTTGCAATTCAATTCAATTGCAAGTCTTGCGTGAATTTTGGGACACCCTATAAATCAATAAATAAACTAAAAGAAGAACCTGTAGAAATTGGTGATTAACCCACGAGGAATGAGTCTCTAAAGGTTGGACTACAGGCACTGAACCAGCTGACATTTTGGGGCCCTGGTGAGATATTTGTCAGGGTCCTTTGGATCATTCCCTCTGAGCACTGGTGTCTTAATTGGGAAAATGGGGATGAGAGCATCAGGCTTACTCCTTGCTCTTGTCAGAGCTATAGGATGTGATGACTGACTGAGCACACGTAGAAACTGCCACACACACAGTCAAGTGCATTTCATCACATCATTAATTCCTGGGAGAGAGCGTAGTTTCACGTAGAGAACAAAGTCCAGACCTTCAACGGTTTAGACCAGGAAGGAGAGTCTGCCAGGTGACCTCACAACACTGATTCTGTCCCCCTGAATTCCGCACTGGCCGCAAGGAATGCGTCTGCCTCCCAGGTTCTGTCCTCAGAGGGCACAACACATTCACCTTTGTCTCCTCCTCAGACAAAGTGAAGTTGCGGGAGCCAGAGGCCACGTTTCAGACTTGAAGCAGAAAGGTATTTAACAGAGAGTGATTGCAAATCCATTAGGAGGGCTGCGGGAGCCGGTTCTCGCTGGGCTGCGGGACTGACCGCCCAGGGCACTGCTGCTCCTGCCACCATCAGGAAGGCGGAGAATCAGGAGGCCAGGACTAGGATCAGTCCAACAGCAGGTCACTGAGGAGTGAGCCAGGGAGCAGCGCGCACCCTCTAACGCTCCCGCCTCTTGGATCCACGGCTGGACACGGAGAGCTGTTGCTGAAAAGCTACTATTCCTATGACTGTGCTTGCCAGGAGCAACAGCCCCAGAAAGGAGATGCCCACCTTCCCACTTCACCTTCCAGATCCCAGGAGAGCACACATCATTGGCAAGTTGGTAACTGACGCCCAGAACCGCAACTGCAGAGGAGAAATCAATAGTTTTTGGTTTCCTAGTCTCCCCAGAAAATTGCAGCTCAGGAAACTAGTTATTTGACCAAGGTTTCAGTCTTGCCCCTGATGCCCATACACATGAATGTGTTGTTCCCTCTGAGGACACTGGGGAAAGGGTGTGATGGGGCTGGGAATGCAACCCACTGTCCACTTAAAGGGACAACACAGCTTTCTTATTCACATTTCTCCCAGTGTCTTAAGGAAACGTCATTCTAGCCCCAAAGGTTAGCACCTCCTTGCAGACACCTTGCCTCAGCTCCCTACACCTGGCCTCTTGGACTGTTCTTGGTGATAGGCTCCCCTTCACACACACTGCCTTCTTTTTAGTTCTCAGTGACAAAGAGAGGGAAACCCTGTCCCTCAGCTAGGACCATCCCTCTCCCCCATTTTCCCATGTGATAGCGATTATCCCCAGTATTGGCAACTAGAAGTGACTCATCCTGCAGATGAAACCCAGAGGTGAGTGCATGGATAGCAGGGGTCTATCAGCTAGGATGCTTTGGGGTTGCAAGTGGAAAAAACAAGCCAATCAAACTAGCTTCAAAATGACTTGGATTTGTTTCACATGAAGCCCAGAGAGGGTGGGCTCTAGATGCAGTTCGATTAGGGAATCGACTCTATTTCTCTGCATTTATCTTGGCTTTCTCCTTCTGTGTTTTCATGTTCATAGGTTGGCTTCCCTCATGACCACTGGATGGCTGCAGAAATAATGAGGACAATATACTCTCTGTTCACTCCAGGAAAGAGGGAGGGTAGCTTCCTAAAATCACCACTCAAAGGTTGTGAGTTTCTCTCTGATTGAATCACCTTCAAACCAGTCATCGGGGACCTGATATAAACCTGCTATTCTCTGAATTCCTTGTGCTGTGGATGGAATCAATTTCACCCAATCAAATTGTCTGCTATACACTGGGGAAAGGGTGTGATGGGGCTGGGAATGCACTGTCCACTTAAAGGGACAATAGCTGGCTTTCATCTTTCAGGCCTGGGAGCCAACTACAAACTAATCACACATTGAGCCTGTAGATGTGTGTATGGGCATCAGGGGCAAGGCTGAAACCTTGGTCAAATAACTAGTCTCCTGAGCTGCAATCTTCTTATCTATAAATGGGGAGCATGACGCCTAGCCCAGAGGAATATTGTGAGGAATGACCTGGAACAATGTCTCTCATATTTTTGTGTCTTAACCATCTCTCGCCTTTTACTCCCAAAGGATAAAGATGGGCATCAACCTTGCTGATACCATTGTCTGGGCCTCTCATGCACCAGGTACAGCCACCACCACCACCCCTTAGAAATCTAGGACATCAGCTGGTATTTGGAAGAATATAGACATTGAGTAACCGGGTCAATATTGAAAACCAATTATGTCTGTGCCTAGTACTTCTTAAGGTGCTGTGACACGACAGAAGAATACAAAATCATCAATATTCTTTTTAATGAACTCAGCTTGGTTGGTACAATAAGATATATGCCAATAAGGATGCAAGGAATCTTGTCTTTGGGCCTCCTTGGCTTTCTATGATCTTCTGGATCAATGTCAAGGTTAGAATTGTACTTTCCTATAACGCTGCCAAGGACAGTCACGATGTGTCCTCTGAATGCTTCCTTCACTCTGGACAAAGCTGTAAAGTGGGCCAGGTTTGACCACAAGGCTCTAAGCTCACCTGTTCTCTGATCCCTGTACCTCCCATGGGCCTCCCTCTTATCTCCTCCCCTCCAGCCTTGTTCCCAGTGAGCTAGCAGCTACCTATGGACATTATTTAGCAGCAAACTCCTAAACTAAGGAATTAGAAGTCAAATGCCTAAGGTTTTCTTTGCCTGTGATATTTAGTTGTTAATAGAAGACTTAAAAACTCAAATCCCTGCTGATGATTCTAACTTCATAGCCTCTGATTTGAAAGACACGCATGTGTACATGACACAGATCTGGCCAAGGAAATGATGATGAGGATGATAAAGAAAACTAACAGCTAACATATATTGAATACCTGCTATGTATTGGGCGCTGTTCTTAGACCTTTGTATATATGATTTGTTCAATCTTAATAACAACCTTATGAGATAGGCACTGTTATGATGATGATTTTATGTTGAAATCCAGACACAGAGAACTTACCCGTTCCCATATCAGGATGACATTCTAACCAACTGAGCTATCCAGCCAGGGCTTCCGGGGTGATTTTTATTATTAGAGGATCGTCACTGTTCCCATCAACAGCTCTTTCCTCCAAGATCCTAGAACGATGCTGCTAAGAGGAGAAAGGTGAGTCATGTCCCAGCGAACCCTGCCGGGGGCTGTCCAGATCCTCTCAGCCTGAACGTCACCAGGCCTTTGGTCTCCCTTTTATGAGCTGATCACTCATCTTTCTACATTAAAAAAAAACACTTGACTTATTACAATGCAACACATATTTCAACCCCCTCTTTTCCACGAAGACGTTATTCTGGGAATGTCTCTTTGCTATTTTTAGGACCATTGATTTCTTTTTGAATCATTCTGCCTGCGTTATTCGTGATGTCCTCAGACAATACTTCTGGTCTGACTCTTCTATCGACACCTAGCAGAGGCGTCCTGCGGATCAGTTAGCAGAGGCGCGGCGGAAGGGCTGGGCTGGGGAAGGAACCTCAGCCCCCTTGCCCCTCCTCTGCTTCCCCTGCAGAAATCATCTTGCTCACAGTAACGACACCACCGCCCGGCTTTATACGGAACATTGTAATTTTCAAAGAGCGTGGACCTTTCAACGAACAACATATAATATCGTTCAAAGGATGAAAACAGAACAGTATGCCAGAGGAACAACTTTTTTTGTTTTGTTTTGTTTTTTGAGTAGAGAGCTGGGTAGCAGTACATGTACCCTGGGCTTTTTCTTATCTGTTTTTCATTTCTCTTGGGAAAGAGCAATTTATTCTGTTGATCACCTCACGTACCCCCAGGCCTGGTCCTTGTGGTTGCGCCACTACTCTGTTCTCCTTGGCCCAAGTGGGGACAACCTCCAGCCAACCCTCAACACAGCCGAGAGCCTGGCATTTCCTAAAAGCACTGTGCTCTCAAATAAAGCAATTTCTCACCTCGCTTTCTAGGTAAGTTGAACTGCCACCAAATTCAGGGTGTTGAAGCAGGACTTGTTCTAGGGGCTTTGGGAGAAGGCGTCCATTGGAAGGTAGTTGTGGTGCAGAGCTGGGCCTGGTGTCAGGCAACCTGGGTTTGAATCTTGGCTCTGCCACTTTCCAGCTGTATGGTGATGGTAAGAGGAAATGGTGATACGTAGTTCTGCTAATAATGAACACAAACTGACATATATGTACAGAGAAGCACTTGGCAAATTGAGAAGTGACACAAATGCAAGGTTGAAGCATGAGGCAGAGGAGAGAGCTTGGGTTTTGTAGCCAGGCACTCCTGGTTCTGAATCCCGGCATCGCAAATTACTAACAGTTCCATCCTGGGCAAGTTAGTTAGCTTTTCTGAGCCTTAGTTTCCATATCTGTAAAATGGGGCTAATGGAATGGAGATAAGAAATGTGAGGTGCTGAGCTCAGGAAGTGATAGTTGCTTCCATTACTGCTATTTCTTGTGTCTCAAACCATGGTGCAAATCCCCTCATACCTCTGGAAGTGGAGATGAGCACAGTGACATGTCCATCATTAGTAATCAAAGACTTTTCACATCCACTCATGCTGGGTACCACAGACCAGATAATACAGGGACACTGAGCTGTCCACGAGCCGTGGGGAAACTGTTTAGGATAGAGGCCACAGTGAGCTCACCCAACAATGATTAAAAAAAAAAAAAAAGATAAGGACAAAATTGCAAGTGGAAATGAGAGCCTGCAATGAAGGAAAGGTTTCAGGGGGTAGAAGTCTCCATAGCTCTTACCCGCTCTCTACCTGCAGCAACTTAGTAAGAGTTTTTTTTCAGATTCAACCGTTTTATCTGCTCAGAACTTTGGCCGTCACATTCTAAAGTTAGTTTGACCATGCTGATTGAATCCTGACACAAAAAATGACATTTACTCTGATTTTTAAATTGCCCTGAGTCTTGTGTAGCACAGACTCGGAATTCTGCATGTGACTGTCTGATGCTGTGTACACTTTTCCTGAGTGGATGTGGGGCATGATTACCTCTGAGAAAAGTTGGCTGTGGTTTCAGATGTGTAGAACAGACTAGAAGACAATATGGAAAGACTCTGAGTGGCATGGCTGCTCCACTACTAGTGGAGTGCAAAGATATTTGCTCTTAATTAGGAATATTGGCATTGCTTGAATCAAGTACCCACAAAGACCCATTTAGACTTAAATGGTAAGAGTGAGTATATACCTGAAAAAAGATGGGTACTTATGTTACCAAAAAGACATTTAAGAGAGTATGCATAGCAAATGTATTCATAATAGTCCCAAATACGAAACAACTCAGATGTCTATCAACAATAGAATGGATAAATTGTGGTATAGCCACACAGTGGAATATTATATAGCAATGAAAAAGAAACCACTGATAAATCCAACAACATATTGTTGAATGAAAGAAGCCAAATACACAAGAGAACATTACAATATGTAGGATTCCATCTATATGAAGGTCAAGGACAGACAAAATAAATCTTTTGTGATAAAGGTTACCTTTTGGGGATGGTGGAGTAGTATTGACTGGGAGGGTACATGCAGAACCTTTTGTGGTGCTGAATTATAAATATTACCTTTCTGGAAAATGATTTGGAAATGGAATGCATTTAAAATAGCCAAACGTCCCCTCCAAATTTATAGTTTCAGATTTCAAAAAGGATTTCACTGTGGCCAAGTGCGCATAGACTCTGAGAGAAACCCAATATTTGTACTAATTTCCATTCAGTCATTAGCCTCCAGAAATCTATAATGTGACATTCATAGATAGATAGTTGTTGAATGAACAAACAAATGAATGAATCCCCCCCCCGCATCCCAATTAGTTAAGACTTGATATTGAAACAAGTCATTTGTCGGCTGACCACTACTTTCTGATTTGATTGACCCCTGAGTCAACCAATACATTAGTGGTTCAGACTCAATGGACAAGATTCAATCCAAGCCTCTCAGAAGCTATTAGGTGTACTGGTTAATAATGCAGATTTTTTTTTCAATAGGTGGATTACACGTATGTTGATATATATGTGATTTGATATGCATGCTATTTTGTTGTATTGACAACAAGCTTCCAAACTTCATATGTCAAATTTTCTGAAGGTGTTAACATCGTAGATATTTTTACGCTTAAAAAATGTCTAGTTTTGTGCCAAAGAAAGAGCATTTGTGGGAAGTTTTAATTCATTACTTTATTTTGAAGAAAAGTGCTGCTGAAAGTTATCATATACTTCAGGAAGCTTATGGTGAACATGCTCCATCTCAAGATGCTTGTGAACGCTGGTTTAAACGCTTTAAAAGTGATGATTTCGATGTGAAAGACAAAGAACATCCAGGTCAACCAAAAATGTTTGAAGACCAATAATTACAAGCATTATTGGATGAAGATGCATGTCAAACTCAAAAACAACTCGCAGAAAGATTGAACGTTGCTCAGCAAACAATTTCCAGTCGTTTACAAGCAATGGGAAAGATTTTAATCGAAGGAAAATGGGTGCCACGTCAACTGAACGAAAGACAAATGGAAAACTGAAAAGTCATCAGTAAAATGTTGCTCCAACGGCACCAAAAAAAGTCTTTTTTGCATAAAATTGTGACTGGTGATGAAAAGTGGATTTATTTTGAGAATCCCAAAATCATGGGTTGATCTAGGTCAACCATCAACATCAACTGCAAGACCAAATTGCTTTGGAAAGAAGACAATGCTCTGTGTTTGGTGGGATCAGGAAGGTGTGATATTATGAGCTTCTAAAACCAGGTGAAACTGTTAATACTGATCGCTAGCGACAACAAATAATCAATGTGAACCACACTTTGATTGCAAAACCACCAGAATGGGTCAGAAGACACAGCAAAGTAATTTTGCTTCACGATGACGCACCATCACACACTTCAAAACCAGTTAAAGACACATTAAAAGATCTTGCCTGGGAAGTATTAACCCACCCACCATATTCACCAGACCTTGCTCCTTCAGATTATGTTCCGTTCTGATGGATGGCACACGCACTTTCTGAGCAGCACTTCAAAACGTAAGAAAAAGCGAAAAAATTGGGTCTCTGAATGGTGTGCCTCAAAACAAGAAAAGTTCTACTGGGACGGTATCCACAAATTACCTGAAAGATGGGGGAAATGTGTAGTTAGCGATGGACATTACTGTGAATAAAGCACTTCTGATGTTTCTCCTGAAATTATCGTGTTTTCTTTGATGACAAAATCCGCATTACTAACCAGTACGTGGTCAATCTGCATTTTTAGCCGGTATCAGCATTATTGACCAGTACTCTTTCTTTGGCAGGAAATTAGACATTTTTAAGTGTAAAAATATCTATGATGTTAACACCTTCAGAAAACTTGACATATGAAGTTTTGACGCTTGTTGTCAATACAACAAAATAGCATGCATATCAAATCACATATATTTCAACATATGTGTAACTCCATCTATTGAAAAAATCTGCATGATTAACCGGTACACCTAGTAAGGTGCCCAGAGAGACGCGGAGGCCTAGGGTCACCCATTTGAGCATTCAAGGCCTTGGTCCTTGACTCCAGCTGAACTTCCGCTGCTCTTTGGACTTGAGACCTTTGAACTAAATCGTGCCCTTGCAACATTGCCCAGCTTCCTTGTTTGGACTAGAGAGGAATGAGAAACACGATTCTTAAGGTATTTCAGGATCTTGTCTTCCTGTCCAGTTCCTAAAGAAGGAAGTTCAGAGAGGGGCAAGGGTTCACTCCAGTCACTCCATTTACACGCGATCCGGCCACCCCTGTGCCCTGAGCACGTCTCCCCCAGAGAGTTTATCCCTCCACTGGCCGGAGCCTCTTTCTCATTGTTCTACTAATGCTAGTCAAGGCCTTATTTATTTACTTATTTACTTACTTACTTACTTATTTACTTATATATTTTAAAGTCCTCCAGAAAGAATTTGTATCCTGGCTTAAGATGTTATCATTTTTTTTAGTACAAATAATTGTCACCATAGTAAGAGCCTGATGACTATAGTTGATAACACTGTACATATAATTGAAACTTGCTAAGAGTGTAGAACTTAAATGTTCTTACCAAAACAAAATAATAATAAAAAGTAAATATATGAGGTGATGGATGTGTTAATTAACTCAGTGAGGGGTGTCCTTTCAAAATATATATGTATAGCAAATCATCCCATTGTACACTCTAGCTTACAATTTTGTCAATTATACCTCCGTAAAGCTGAAAAAGTAATAAACAAACAAACCTTGGGCACTTGAGAGGGCCCTACTATTTTCAAACGCTTTCTTGTGACCCTACATAATAGGTGACAGCAGGCGTTATTCCCCCCACTTAGGAAGTGCAAAACAGGGGCTCAGAGAGGTTACCAGATTCTCCCAAGGACCCATGCAGTAGAGCTGGGGCTGGAATCTGGCCCTTCTAAATCTGAGCCTGTTCCACCCTCTCCTTGGCTCCCCTCTGTCTGACTCAGTTCACAGCCTCTGAGCCTCATCTCCCACTTGGGAGATGGAGACCTTTCTCTGGGGGTCAGAAGGCCTCAGTCACCAAGGAGATTGTACTAAGACAAGGACACCTAACAAGGGCCCGACGTGGCCTCTGGGGCCTTTTCCGTATCCCCAGGGCCCAGCCCAGAGCTTGAAACAGAGTGATTCTTAGTAAAAGGGTGCGGCAGTGAGTTGGCCTTGGGTGCTGCCAGCTCAGGACGCCTCAACTTGAGCAAGTGATAAACCACAGAGCAGGGAGGATGGATTAGGGACGCTGGAGTCCTACTGGCATTCTCTACTAATAACAATAATGGTTGTTAGTATTCATTGAGAGCTTACTGTGTATCAACAACTTAAAAACTTTTACGTGGGTTGTGTTGTGGAATGGGGGTTTTCCGCTACAGTTTTACAGGTGTGGAAACCGAGACTCAGGTGGGTGGCTTGCCCGCAGTTGCTCAGGCAGTATGTGGGGGCGCGGGGGAGGTCAGGACTCACACTCAGACACATGCTCTTGGCCTCTGGCCATGTGTTCTCTGTGGAGGTCCCCCCACAGAATGTCTGAGTGTCTGAGGCTTCTGGCTGCCTTGTTCCCTGGACTGACACCCAGGTCCCTTCACATGCTTTCCTGTCCTCAGCATTTGCTCTTTCCTTCCATTTCTCCCCTCAAACCCTTCTCACTTGCTTATTTAATTTTCTCATCCTTTCCCCTTCCCACATTTTTAAAAGTGGCCTACCTCTATTTCCCCCTTTCCCCCTCTCTGTCCCTGGTTTTTCTCTCACCTCTCCAACTTGTTCCTCCTCCTTGTTTTCCCCTCTATGCCTTCCCTCCACCACCCCTCTCTTTCACTGACAGCCCCGGGGGCACAACCAGGAGTTGGAGCAGAAAATCACCTGGAGGAGAGCCCCCCAGAGCCACCGGTTCGCTCTCCCTTGCAGGATGAGCCAACCAGCCCGAGAGGTTATCCATCCGGATTCACTGGCCATACCATGGTGAGGAGAAGCAGACATGTGCTGAATACCCACACTGCAAAAGTAGGATGATTCAGTGATCGGAGCACCTGAGCTAGCCTGGAAGTAATAATAGCTAGCAAAATCTTAAGCCAGGCTTAACTGAAACACACTGTTGTAGGTGATACCAAAGTCTCAACTTACTTAATAGTCACAATTATCCTGAGAGGTGGGTACCATGACTGCTCCCATTTTTCAGATGAGGAAACCGTGGCATTTAACTTCTTTAGAAGTTAAATGATTTGCTCAAGATCACAAAGCTAGGAAGCAGCAGGGTCAGAATTTAAACCTTGACGTGGGCACCAGAGCCTGTGCTCTTAAGCCTTGAGCTATGTTGCCCAGAAGTCAGGGCGGGCTTTCTGGAGGAGATGACAATGAAGTGAGATCCACGGATGAGTAGAGCTGTGTGTGGTGCCTTAACAAAATCCCCTGACGGAGTGGCTTAAAAACAACAGACATTTATTTCTCACGGTTCCAGAGGCGAGGAAGTCCAAGATCGAGGTGCCAGAAGATTCAGTGTCTGGTGAGGTCACACTTCTTGGTTCTAGATCAGGGGTGGGGGACATCCAGCCCACAGGCCGTATGAGGCCCGCAAAGTCACTTGGTCTGGCCCTGCCAAGGCATTAGGGGTGAGTTAATTACATGTTTGACCAAATAGACCAGGCTCATTTTTTTTTTTTCAGGCTCATTTTTCAGGTGATAATTTTGTATGGCCTGTGAATGATGTTGTAAATACCCAAGTGGCCCTTGGCAGAAAAATGGTTCCCCACCCCTGGTCTAGATGGTTATTTTCTCTCTGTGTCCTCACACAGTGGAAGAGCAAGGGAGCTCTCTGAAGCCTATTTTATTTTATTTATTTTTTAAATTTGTTGGGGTGACATTGGCCAACATGATCATAAAGATTTCAGGTGTGGGTTTCTAGGTTATAAGATCTCTACTTCTGTCTATTGCACCGAGTGCCCACCACCCAGAGTCAACTCTAAGAGCCCTCACCCCACTCATGGGGGCTCCACCCTCATGACCTAATCACCTCCCAAAGGCCCCACCTCCCAATACCATCACATCGGGGATCAGGGTTCAACACATAAACTTTGGGGAGACACAAGCATTCTGTCCAGAGCAGGCTGGGTTATCAAATAAGCGGGAAAATATGGCTCTTTCCTTATGCCCAGGTTCGTGACAGACATCACTAACTGATCACAGCACCCCTCTTCTCAGATGGGGACTCAACTTCAGATTCCCCAAGAAGCCCCTCCTGATGGATTAGAATTAGGTGAAACCTGTTGGCCACCCTCGCTTTTGCTAATCCTAAGCCGGCAGGCAACCTAAAACCACTTGATGTAGCTTTGAAGCACCTTCTCTGTGCCAGGGAGGCAGCCACCATTGATTAGGCACTTACTGTATACAGCAGCTTGGTTTCCCAACATGGCAGTTACTTGAGCTACCTGGCCTGGGTCTTCATTCCCTGGGAACAGAGGGACAGGGAAGGGCAGGGGAAGTGGAAGGTCTGAGCCTCAGGGGGAGCCGCTGTCGGGATGGAAACCACCTGTGGACCTTGCACCAGGCAGAGAAATCACGTGGGATTCGTACCCTGCAGAGTCCTTCGCTGTTGGAGCGGCTCGGGTTCTGTCCTGGGGTCTTGGAGTCCTCACCGACTCACAGCCAAATAGGAATTATACTGAAACGGTAGTCATGGCAGGTCCTACACATCAGCTTCTGAGCAGAGAATTCAAAACATCTGCTCAAGTGCTGACCTCCACGAAGCATCCCTCCTCGCATTCCCGCCCTGACCAGCTGTGTATCAGCAGAGCCTAGTTCCCCGGAGCAGAGGGCCGTGTGTGACAGGGAGGGGGGCCGCGGCAGGCCAGATGGGGCCCCTGGAATCACTTACACCTCAGATGGCTCCTCCATCTTACGTAAGCCCTGCCCGTTGTTTCAAGCACTCACATTACATATTGTCTTTTAAATATATATATATATTTATATACACACACTATATATATACATTAAATGTGGTTTTACTTGTGTATGAATAGAGCAGTATGATATAAGTGATATTTAGTAACCGATAATTACTGCGTGTTAGCCATCTGCTATTCCTGAGGGTTTCACCAAACCCTTTCATAAAAGCAAAATGATACTCTACAGCCAAATTACATAACATTAACAGAATATTTTATATGCGAAATGCTGTATTTCTTTACTTTTCATTCAACTAAAAATGTACACAGTCAGTAACAAGCCATTCCAGCTGCATATTTATCCAAAACATTTCATAGGCAAAAAAAAGTCAAGTGAGAAAAATAACAGTTCAGCCACATGAGGGCTAGGAAAAACACATTAGAAAAGGGATCCTCATTACAATAATAAACGAGGCCCCAATTAAGGCTGCCACGTGCAGGGTGGGTCCGTAGTTGGCAGGGAGAGCCGGCGCTCGGGAGGCTTTGCCCTTGACTTTGAGAGCGGCTCCAGCACCCTAAGCAGCATCCCCAGACTGGGGCTGCCTCAGCTGGGGCTGAAGAAACAGCAACAACAGCAGCCACTTTTCAGCCTCACAACCTGGAAAGTATTTCTTGGGTGTAAGTAGATGCTGCCTTCCGGGCCTCTTCCTCATGGCCCTGTCATCCTCACTGTCCTGGCACTCCCAGTGGGCAAATGCCAGGAGGAGTAGAGGGATGCAGAAGCTCTGACTCATGTGTCCACGAGAAGACACATCTCAATGTCCATGAGCCTGGCTCTGAGCCCCGCAGATGGAGGAGAGACACGGCACTCCTGGTTAGCAGCATTTGCCACGTGTGATGCGTGGAGCCTGGTGGGAGGGAAGGGAAGAACAAGCACCCGGCTCCTGCCGAGGTGTAATCAGACAGTATTTACCTTCTCCAAGCCTCAGTTTCCTCATCTGTAAAATGGGAACATGGCACTTACCTTTATGGCTGTTGGAGGGCTAAGTGAAAAATTGTAAGCAGAATGTCTGGCCCACCAGACTCACGTAATACTAGTAAATGTCTGTGGTGCTTATTAAGCCTGTGATCTAGTTGAGTAAATAAACTATAACCACATGAAATACTAGGAAATAACCATGGAACAACTTGGGAGTGAGTGCAAAATACTCAAGTACAGACTACATTTGAGGTGCTGGGAGGTTCACAGAGGGAGGAGGTGAGAGAGGGCAAGCGGGGCTGAGCACGGGAGGCTGCACAGCAGAGGTGCATGTCACCTAAGAACTTCTCTGTTTCAGATCTTAGAAGATGGCAAGTCAGGTGCAGTCCCTGGCAAGGGCAATCCCGGAGGCAGGTTTAGTCCTCAGGCCTCGTGCTGACCTGGGGGGCTCCACCAGTGGGGTCTGTTTATGGTAACAGGCCCAACAGAATAGGCTTCCTTCCCGGGTGGGTAAGTGAGCGGGGCAGGGAATTCTCAGAGGCACTGAATGTCAGCATGCACTTCTAAATACTCTTTTCGGAATTGCTCTGTCCTTGCTGGCAAGAGCTTTCAATGTTTACCTCCTGACTTCTTAAAGGGACCAGGGCCTTTCTCATACAAACATGAAAGAACCTTCCAAACAATAGAAAATCAATTTTTAATACTGTTACCATTTCTCCTCTTCCATACCTATTCACACAGGGAGGGGGATGGGGATCGGAGAATGAGGGGCTGAGCATGGCAGGGAGAGAGAGGAAACAGAGGGGAGAGGCATGTCAGGAGGAGAGGCAGAGATGACCAATGGCAAGGCAAGAAGAGTGGCGGGCAGCATTTTGGGCTGGAGCCTCAGCTGTTGCTCTTCTGGCAGAGATAGCCAGCCGCTGGCTACGGGACCCAGCCCAGGCTGAGGGGGGCACCATGCTGACCCAGCTGCCTCCTACCTCCCTAGAGCTGTTGGATTCAAATACCCACATCTGTCTGCCTATTTACCCCGCCAGCCTGGGTTCGGTGATGACTCACCAACCAAGGTTCAGATTCAAGGGCAAACTGTTGGATTACCAGCTCCTCTGGAGATCCATTTGGTTTGTCTGGCAAGAGCAGTCCAAGGGGGCCTTGTTCTCTGCAATTTGACATGTGGTTAAAATTTTCCGGTGTAAATTCAGTGTTAATGCCAATTTTATTATATATATATACAGTATATAGTAACTATTTCTTTTCATAAATACAATAATTATTTAAAGGAGCCTGTGTTGTAGGGCTATATAATTCATGTTAGTTTATCTGGCATTTAGATTTTCTTAACGTAGGAAACCTGCATGTTGTGTACATTGTGAACAAGGTCAATTAAAATGAGCGCCAGGCGAAGGTTTGTCCCACAGATTTCGTAATCAGTGCTGGCGCCATGCTGGATCCAAACAGCGGGGTGTGGTGTGGACTGAGCATTTCCTACGTGCTCACCCAGGGCAGGAAGTCATGGGGAATACAGCAGAGAGCGGCTTCCACCTGGACAGGCTCCGGCTTCCTCACCTGTGAATGAGGAGTGGATAACACAATATCTAACGTGACTTCCAGCCCTAGAGGTTTCTGATTCTGTGGTGTGATCTATGCCCCAAGTAACTTGCTGGAAAAAAGGACAGACCATGCCTTCCCACGAAATAACAATGTTGCCACGACTAGAGGGCTGGGAGGAAGAGATGCTGAAGACCTAAAACCCTTTTTTTTTTTTTCTCAGTCTGTGGACATGGCAGGCCCTTCAATGATGGAGAAAATCTCCAGAGGACGGGTGGAGGGTTGAGTCAAGGTGAAGAGGACAAGCTAGGAGATGGCAGGGGGCACCTGCCTAGTAGGGGTGTTGGGAGATTAAGTATAAAGAGCCCAAGGTAGCGCCTGGTGCACAGTAAGCACTTAGTAGATGCCCAAAGACAACCGCTACCGGGCGGCTGCACATTGGATTCTCTCTGCTTAACCGCTTGGGTGTGGCCAGGAGACGGGAATCTCAGAGGGGCTGCTGGAGAGGAGCCGAAGGCTGCACTGGGCATGAGCGTCTCTCAGCGCTGGAGAAGGGGGCAGGCCTGGCCCCCAGATCGATCTCCGTTCAGTTGTTTTTGCACACAAAATGCTGTTAGGCCCAGGTATACAGTAGCCCTGGGATCTTGGATAGTTCTTTAGACAAAATTTGGATTAAATTGACCTCTTGGCATGATCAAGAAGAATTTTACTTTAAAAAATATTTTGCACATTTTTTTGTCTTCATTATTATTCACAAGGGCACAACGTTGTTTACTGAACTGCCTGTGCCCTTCATACTGTTCTCAAAAGGTCAGTGGGTCCAGCAAACACTGAGTTTTTGAAAATGTCCCTAAACTAAAATGCCAAGAGGTCTCTCTAAAGAACTTGCCTGGCCTTCTGTGATCAGCTCCCCAGATGTTCTATGACTGGGTAGATTCCCAGCCAAGGATATTCACAACTACTACGTGTGCTGGTTAGTAATGCGGATTGACCCTTTACCGGTTAATAATGTGGATTTTGTAATCAAAGGAAACACAATAATTTCAAGAGAAACATCAAAAGTGCTTTATTCACAGTAATGTCCATCGCTAGCTACACATTTCCCCCATCTTTCAGGTAATTTGTGGATACCGCCCAAATAGAACTTTTCTTGTTTTGAGGCAGACCATTCAGAAACCCAATTTTCCACTTCTTCGTACTTTTTGAAGTGCTGCTCAGAAAGTGTGTGTGCCATCAATCGGAACAAGTGGTCATCTGAAGGAGCAAGGTCTGGTGAATACGGGCGGGTGGCTAATACTTTCCAGGCAAGATCTTTTAACGTGTCTTTAACTGATTTTGAAGTGTGTGATGGTGCATCATCGTGAAGCAAAATTACTTTGCTGTGTCCTGACCCGTGCTGGTGGTTTTACAATCAAAGCGTGGTTCAGCCCTAACCGGTTTGGCTCAGTGGATAGAGCATCGGCCTGCAGACTCAAGGGTCCCAGGTTTATTCCGGTCAAGGGCGTGTACCTTGGTTGCGGGCACATCCGCAGTAGGCAGCTGATTGATGTTTCTCTCTCATCAATGTTTCTAACTCTCTATCCCTCTCCCGTCCTCTCTGTAAAAAATCAATAAAACGTACATATTTTTAAAAAGTATGGTTCAAATTGATTATTTGTCAGTAGCAATCAGTATTAAGGGTTTCACCTAGTTTTAGAAACTCATAATATCACACCTTCCTGATCCCACCAAACACAGAGCATTGTCTTCTTTCTGAAGCGATTTGGCCTTGCAGTCGATGTTGATGGTTGACCTGGATCAACCCATGATATTGTGCATTTGGGATTCTCAAAATAAATCCACTTTTCATCACCAGTCACAATTTGATGCAAAAAAGACTTTCTTTGGTGCCGTTGAAGCAACATTTTACTGATGACTTTTTGGTTTTCCATTTGTCTTTCGTTCAGTTGACATGGCACCCATTTTCCTTCCATTAAAATCTTTCCCATTGCTTGTAAAAGACCAGAAATTGTTTGCTGAGCAACGTTCAATCTTTCTGCAAGTTGTTTTTGAGTTTGACACGCATCTTCACCCAATAATGCTTGTAATTGTTGGTCTTCAAACTTTTTCGGTTGGCCTGGACGTTCTTAGTCTTTCACATCGAAATCATCACTTTTAAAGTGTTTAAACCAGAGTTCATAAGTATTTTGAGATGGAGCATGTTCACCATAAGCTTCCTGAAGTATATGATAACTTTCAGCAGCACTTTTCTTCAAAATAAAGTAATGAATTAAAACTTCCCACAAATGCTCTTTTTTTGTCACGAAATTCGATATTTTTAAGCGTAAAAATATCTATGATGTTAACGCCTTCAGGAAATTTGAGATATAAGTTTTGAAGCTTGTTGTCAATACAACAAAATAGCATACATATCAAATCACATATATATCAACATATGTGTAACTCCATCTATTGAAAAAAAAATCTGCATTATTTACCGGTACACCTAGTATATCTGTCTTCTTTGAGTTCCAATTAATATTATTAACTATAGCCATAATTTATTGAGACATTACTATAATATCAATTATTAAATCAGAGCATAAAATATCTTACATTAGTTCTATGGGATAGTATTATTATTATGTCCATTTTACAGATTAGGAAACGGAGGCCCAGAGGGGTTACGTCACTTCCCTAGAGTCACATAACAGGCAAGTGGCAGAATTAAGACTAAAGTCCAGGTCTGTCTGATTCTGATTCTGAATAACTATACTCTTCTGCTTCTTAGGTGATAAAGTAATTGGGGATCAGGAATAAAAAGGGCAAGTGAGGCAGATAGATCAGAAAAAAATGAAAGGGTTGTTGATGCTGCCTTGAAAAAGATAAAGGAAGATAAGGGGAGAAAACAGGGCTATAGAACTACTCTGGACTTGAGGGCAGAAGGCACATGGGTCAGAGGAACTGGTACCACGTGCTTTGGCAAGATGTGTACCATGAACAAAACCCACATCGCACAATCCTGGGTATTTAGGGGGCTTATGGGTGGGAAATGCCTAAACAGGGGGCACCCTCAGCCTTTGTTGTTGCAAGCATCTGGATTCTTTGGGGAGAATGGAGAACCCCCACTCCAGGTAGTCAAGGCCCTGGAGATAGGAGGCAACTGCCCATGGCTGGGGCGTCATAGAATGGGAAAGCAACGGGCATTTGGAAGGAGGACAGACACAGAAAGTAAAACCCCTCTGAGGTGTGCATTGTCTGCAACAAAGCTAAGCAAATACACGAGCATATATGGAAACTGTGGGCGAGGGGGATCACAGAAAGCCTCTCTCGAACAAGGGAATTGGAAGTGGAAATTGGCCTCTCCCAGTACAGTGCCGATTATGACTAATCTGAGCTGTGTAAAATGTTATTGATAGTGTCCTTGTTACCATCTTCATTCCGCTTCAGCTTAGTGATGACACAAACATTCAAAAGGCTTCCTTCTCCACCTCCTTGCCCCAATCCTATTTTTCCTGTAACATCTTAAATTTCTGAGAAGCCCAGTCCTACATTGGCGAGAGCCTAGTGCATAAGGTGACAGATATGTGGAATCTGTTCAAGGCCGCGCCTGGACTGGACAACCAGTAAATGCGCAATAAATGCCTGCTGTGTGGTGAACACGTCCCAGGGCTGCCTGCCCTGGTTGCGACAATTCAGAGACTCACGTTGGAAGATGGAAGGAGAAGGCAGTTGGGCCCGGTTTCTGCCAAGAGGCCGCTTTGAGCAAAGGCCTGTCCCCGTGTAGCGGGTTCTGCCGCCTGGGATGGGGAACTCCCACCCCAGGGAGTCAAGGTCCTGGAGATAGGGGGCAGCTGCCCATGACCCGGGCGCCATAGAATGGCAGGGCCTGAAACGTCTGGATTTTCTCTGAGCAGCCCAAGCTGTAGGTAGAAGGTGGGGGTGGAAGAGCCCACCACAGCCCGGACAATGAAAATAAAGAGCAAGCTTGCTCGTCCCAGACTCAGCGGACCCCCTGTGAGATATAAAGATGGCTCAGGGCCTGCCTGGGAACCAGTCCCTTGGTGTGGACCCCCAATCTCGGAGACAAACTGAAGAGCAGAACAATTTCCCATTCATGGAGAAAATGAGGAGGCCGAGGATCTACTCAATGAGTCAGCTGTAGGCAAAGGGATTTATTTATAATTTGGGAGAAAGGAACTTACTATGGCCGAATGCAAAAAGTATATATATTTTTTTTTTGGATAAGTTAAAGAGATTAAGAAAAATCGGGCCGATGGTGACAGAGAATGGTGTGTAAACGAGAGGTGTTATCAGTGAGAATCTGGCACCAGCTCCATTTTGTTATGGTGGAAAATATCAGTATTATTTACTAAGAAGATTAGGGTTGAATTGGAAGAGAGGCTGGTTGTTGTGTGCAGATGGAGATAAGATAAGGATTTTACCTTCTCTGCAGCCAAATGCAGCCCGCACGGCGCTGTTATCTGGGGCCTAGCAAGCAGGGGGATATTAAGATGTACGTTGTAATTACCAGTGGCAGGAGCAAATTTCATAGCGACTATTTTAAACCCTAATAAAACGTCGGCCTTTAATTATACAGCTTTGAAATATTTTTCTCAGTTAATTGCAACGGGGGAAAATAAAATCAACCTCATATTTGAAACTGATTCTCACAGGGAAAGCCCTCGGCCTGGCGCTCCAGCTGCCTCAGAGCAACACTCTGCGGCCAGGGCTGCCTTGGTTCTGCGTTTCCAGGTCCCAGGGACACCCTCTCTCCGCCCGCCCCCAGCCTTGTACAGGGAGACAGAATAAGAAAGGGTGCAGTCTTTCCCTGCAGCATTAGATGCCCCTAAGAGGCCGCTCCTCCTTCCTGTGGGAATGAAATCTGATTTTAGGAGGTGGAGGAAGTGAGATACAGGGGAGAAGGAAGGAGAGCAGGCAGGGGCGGGGGGGGGGGGCGGGGGGGAGCTTCCACTCTGCAGAGGCAGCAGCCCCCAAGCTACCTCCCACTTGTGCAACCTCTGGCCCCACCCCTCCTCCCATGGGTCCCACGGAGGCTGTTGTCCACCTTGGTCCACACCTCTCCTACCTCCAGTTCAGAGCTCAGAGTCTGGCATCAACAACGCCTCCCTGTCCTTTGTCCTCCACCCATAACAATAATAATACTACCAGCAGCGGTGGGGTCACAGCGCCTGCATTCCAGGCACTGCCCGAGGCACGTTCTATCCCACGTAAACTTCCCAGCAGAAGGCGGGTACCTCCGTGCCTTACGTTTCCGTTTACGTTTTAGTAAATGGAAGATGGAATCCTGAGCAGGCGTTACATTTTAGTTCTGGGACTCAGGTCCGGAGAGGTCAAGAACCTGCCCGGGATTAGCCCCCGAGGGCCATCCAGGTCCATCTGACCGCAGAGCTCTGCTCTTCATTACTAAGGGCAAGCTCACCTCTCCCCCTGCTCTCTCCTTTTCCTCGGCTCATCGACTCCTGCCCATGACTGTCCTCAGTTACCTGGACTCCCTGCTCTGAAATTCCAAGGCCCCTCACTGCCTGCAGGATGACAGTCAAATGTCCCCAAACCCTCTACCTTCTGGTTCCTGCCTTGGAATTTCAGGGCTTGGGGAGGAGACGAGCCCCTCCACCCAGAAAGGGCACTGACCTCATAGTAAAGGGAAGATTCATTAAAGCCACCTAAGGGACCCATTTGCGTGCCTTTTGCTGCCAAACAATTATTTTCAGGAGGAAGTTGCCTTCAGATAGAGCACAGGCGATCAGATGTACTGTGTTCCCATGGAACCTCTCACTGAATTCCCTGACACGCTCCTGGAGCTGGGCATAAAAGGACTTTTAATAAAGCAGAGCCTACTCTTCCATTTAATCGCACCTTTTGTTGCCGTGGCCGGTGTGGCTCAGTAGTTAGAGTGTTGGCCCATGTCCCAAAAGGTCTTGGGTTTGATTCCTGGTTGCTGGTTGGGGGGCATGTGGGTGGCAACCACTCGATGTGATGGATGTGTCTCTCACATTGATGTTTCTCTCCCCCCCACCCCCCGCCCCGGCTTCCACTCTCTCTAAAAATCAATGGAAAAAATATCCTCGAGTGAGCATTAACAAAAAAATAATTATCTTCTTAGAATTACTGTTTAATTTCTTATGGAACCTCTCTGTGTCTCATAGCTTCAACCTTCCTGTCACTCAGTGACCTTAATATACCAGGAGCCCCTCCCTGAGAGGTTTGGGAAGGCTCTCCCTTCAGGAAGGAAGAATTCGTTGCTCTGTCCACAACGCTCTGAGGTGGGTACTATTATTAACCCCATTTTACTGATCAGAAAACGAGGCCTAGAAAAGTGAAGGAACTGACAGCAGAACTGCATCCAGGCTCCTTCTGAAGCTGTGCTCCTGACCGCTGTGTGGTACAACGTCCCATGGGGCCAGCCTGCATTACTGAAACACGCCCCCAGCAAGGAGTATTTGGTTATGCAGATTTCGTGCACAGGTGTACCTGTGTGAGTATATTTGTTGCAACCCCATGTACCCTATTCTTTCTGTTCCCGGTCCTCTTGGCCGCGAGGACCGGGGCGTTGTGATTCCCTGGCTTTGGGAGGTCGGGGCCCACGCAGCCACAGTGCCTGAAAGCAGCGCTTTGGCCAAACAGCAGGAGCCAGCGGCACATGCTCCCGGTCACAGAGCTTGGAGATAGAATCCTGAGCAGGCGTCTGCGTGGGCGGCTGCGGCTGGCCCTGGGGTTGCAGCCTTTGTGGGTGCTGGCTGGTGTTGGGGCTCTCACTGTTCCAGAAATGATTAATACTCTGATACTATCTTGATAGCTTTAGGAGACACCCCTCCGCGAACTGGGATGCTACTGGTTGATATAAAATGATCTATTTTTTTTTCCCCAATCTATTTCATGGTGGTAGTAATTCAGACAAGGAAATGTCATTGCCTTCTACTGGAGCTTGATGCTGCTTTGAAAGAAAAAAAAAAAACCCCCACAGAAAACGAGGAAGAGCATTTTTTAGAGATCTTAATACATTAGTGACTGGGAGCTTAGAAAATGAAACACTTTCTAAACTTCTGATATGGAACAAATGGTTTCCCTTCCCTCCTGACAGTGATGAGCTCTCCTTTTCCCAAAGCCAGGCAGCCCCAGGGAAGTATGGTGAGAGGGAACACAGCCAGGGGAAGGTCTGAGAATATCACCGTGGTTTCCTGGTTCTTCACTCAGGAGCAGTTCTGTTTATTGGTTTCCTGCTCCAAAGGGATAAATTACATTATTTTAAGCCATAGACAAAAACTAATTTTTAGATTGTCTTATATCTGTGTTCCTCCCACTTTTGCAATGTTCTTGTGTTGCTGTGTCCGTGGCTAGAGCATACGCTGACCAAAGCAGCGCTTTAAAAGACCTGTTGCTGGATTGGGGGGATGAGGGGACATTGGGGGGGATAAGGATACATTTGTAATATCTTATTCAATAAAGGGGAAAAATTTTAAAATATAAAAGACCTGCTACTGCTGTGGCCATCCTCCACGCCATGTTCGCCTTTCCTTGGCTGTACACGACAAGCTGAGGTCCTTGGTCACAGTGATATTTTAAGACATTCCCGAAGCTTCGGACTGTGCGGCAAACACCGAATGTAACAAAGTCTGAGCCGCCCATTGCCAGTGGGAATCTGTGGTCTGATATAAACTGCCTGCAAGTAGCTGGTAGCTAATAGATAGAAGGGGCTGAGACTTTGAGGGGATTTGGTGACAGGGAAACTGTGATCAGAGAACTGAGCTTAAGCATTTACTGTAAGCCCTTAGAAAACATTATTTTTATCAAAGTTATACAGGTACATAGTTTAAAAGTAAAACATGTAATTCTATAAGGCTTACTCCCAACCCCCCTTTTCACATCCCCCAAAGGCCACAATTACAAATCTTTTAGCAGCTTCTATTATTTAGTTCCATTTAGCTAAATAACATGTTTATGCTGTCGTTTGTACGTTTTCCAATTTTAAACACTGTCCACTAACTTCCTACTAAGGAAGATGAGGTTTGGACTGTCTTATACCTCTTCTCCCCACTGCCCTGCATTCACACCTGCTCCCTCCCCACTAACACTTTCTCTACCCCCATGCTCACAACATAGCTATACTATAATCCTCTAACAAAAGGCTAATATGCAAATAGACCGAACAGTGGAACAACCAAACAACCGAACAACCAGTCGCTATGACGTGCACTGACCACCAGGGGGTGTGCGCAGAACACGGTGGGCATTGGCTGCAGCAGGATGGTGGAGCAGGTGAGTGGGGGCGCCAGACCAAGGCGGAGCACCAGTTGTTGTCATCGGGGCGAGCCTCTGGTCGTTACTGAAAATTCTTTGCGCCTGCATGCCACGGTCCCACCCAGCACTCACACCTGCTGCCAGTGCCAGCCCTGCTCGCACCTGCTGCCGTCACTAGAGCCACTGCTCACATCCACTGCCGGCGCTGGCCCCGCTCGCACCTGCCGCTCGCACCTGCTTGCTGGCACCCGGCACCAGTCCGATCGCTCGGCGCCGTCAGTGGGTGCGAGCGGTGGCTGCCAGCCCCAATATCCCCGGAGGGCTTCTCCACCTCCCCCTGCTCCTGAGGAGCGATCAGGGCAGCAGCCGCTGCTTGCACCCACTGACGGCGCCAAGTGATGGGGACCAGCGCCAGGTGCTGGTAGCGGGTGCAAATGGTGGCTCTGGCGCTGTCAGTGGGTGCAAGCGGGGCTGGCGCTGTCAGTGTGTGGGAGCAGCAGCAGCAAGAGTGAGGCTGCCAGCAGAGAGGGGACCGGGGGCTTCGGCAGGAGGGGCCGAGACCCTCCCCTGTGCCCACCGCAGCCTCGCAGCCCACAGTTCCTTTCAAGGTGCACGAATTCGTGCACTGGGCCCCTAGTTTTTTATATGATCAGTGTTTAGTGTTTACATTTTTACAATTATGAAAATAATTATTTACCATGGAGGTATATGTATTCTATGGTTATATTTCTTTTCTTTTATTACTTTCCTTGTTTTTGGTAGAGCTAATAATTCCTCTCTTTTCATTAGTTTGCTATATACTTATCACTGATTTATCCCTAAATATTATAAATCTCCTCTTGATATGTTTAAAGTATTAGGAATTTTATCAATTTTATTTTTTCCTTAGAAACGTCCATCTCATAGCTCTCTATTCTCCTAGTTCAATCTGGTCTGAGTATCCCCTAGGTCCGTGGTTGGCAAACTGTGGCTCGCGAGCCATATGCGGCTCTTTGGCCCCTTGAGTGTGGCTCTTCCTAAGCCTTAGGAGTACCCTAATTAAGTTAATAACAATGTATCTACCTATATAGTTTAAGTTTAAAAAATTTGGCTCTCAAAAGAAATTTCAATCGTTGTACTGTTGATATTTGGCTCTGTTCACTAATGAGTTTGCTGACCACTGCCCTAGGTTATTGTGCAGTTATTGTCTTGGGATCTGTCTTATGATTATTCCAGTGATTCCTTCAGCTTTTCTCTTGTATTAGATTCCCTGTTTCTGGCCTCCAAGATCTTTCTCTTTCTTGGTTTACTCCTTCAGAAGCTTCATGGTTAAAAATATATGTGCGTTAAGGGGGATGAGACTTTTCTGAGCTCCTATATTAGTGAAAATGTTATTCTGAACTTAAGCTTGATTGATAGTTTGGCTAGGTATAGAATTCTAGGGTAGAAATAATTTTCCTCCAGCTTTTTGATGCATTCCTCTACTTCCTGGGATTATGATTCTGAAAATATTAAAGCAGAAAAATAGTATCAGTGATTTTCAGAGTAGTAACCTACTGCTAGAGTTTTAGAACTGGAGAAAAGTTGAAGGGCAGGATATCACCCTGTTTCAGGTATATATTGATTATGATAATAGGAATGGCAGTATTGACTTACCTTCTTCACACTCCTTTCCTTGCTTAATGACCTTCAATGTCTCTCCCACTCCCCTGTCTATAGGATCAAGTTTAGTCTTCTCTCAACAACTATCCCAGCTCCTACCCACCTAGTGCCTTCTTAGCATGCCTACCCTAGTCCAGTCTAGATAAGCTATCCTCCTTATTATCCCTTACTCGCTTTCCCTCTTCTCCAGCCAGGAATTCCCTTTCCTAAAAGTCTCCTTCTTAAAACAAATACTACACATTTTTCAAGGCCTATTTCAAAGCCCATCTTCTCCATGAAATCTGGTTACAATGTTGTGCCATAGACTCTGGATTGGCTCACTCAACCTTCCATCCATGCTGTTTGTATCTGGAGAGATTAGAAAGATAAAAACTACATTTCTTAAATTTGCTTGCAGCTTGGGTTCTGAATTTTAGTTGGGTTGTGCCTGACTAGATACATGTATATAAGAGTTGGAATTGACTTGCATTGATTTGGAATTGAATTATTCACCATAGCATCTGCGAAGAAAGTGAATGCAGCCAACAGTAAAAGAACCTCCAAGCTGATCCTTAAGGGATCAGTTTGTCCCCCTCAAGGTTGACTAGTTGGGTGAACCAGCATCTGCCTCCTTCACTCATTAGTCACACAATGCATGTTTGCTGAATAAGGAAAACATTGATGATGGCTAGAAAGCTACTAGAGATTTCAAGGACTGAGGTACTACTCATTAACCCTCCTTCTCCCCACCTCACCCCCTCAAAAAAAATTGTAAAAAGAAGGAAAAAGAATGGTTCAGTAAATAGACTTTGTCTTGGGGAGTTCAGAGTCATCACCTACAGTGGTAGCCAAGGGGTGGATGACAGACATAGGGGGCGGATGGTTAATTAACCTTGCAATCCCCTCTATAGAGTCCCTTGTCCAATTCGTCCTGGCTGGAGGCATTCTGTCTTGTTTCTTTTAGAAGCAACTTCCCTCATTTCATCTGGTGTCCAGTTCATTTCCCACTTGCAAGTGTCACGGGAATATCACTCTATAACAACAACACTTGTGTATTCACTCAAATTGAGCTGTGTGAAGTCCCTTATTGTTCTCCAGGGAACTCATGCATATCTGACATTATGTCACTTCTGACACAAAGAAAAGGGGGACTCTGTTGAGAGCGATTGACAAGACAAGGACAACATGCTCCTTGTCAGACAAGTCAGTCTTACAGCTAGTCACAAGTTCTTTGGAAAATGACATAAATCTAAATATTACCTCAAATTCTATCTATAAGGAGGTAACAAATATATGATCAAATATACAAATAAATGTTTCAAAATTACATACAGCAGTTAATGAAATGGCATTGTGCTCATTAAAAATCACGGGAATCAGAAGAGACAGAGAAAAACAGGAAAACAGAACCAGAAGCAATAACTAAGTTACATTAAAACATACAAACATGAGTGAACATCTACTGTGTGCTATTTTCAGGTATATTATCCTACTTAACCCATATGTTAACAACTCCATTTTGCAAAGGATGAAATAGGAGTCAGAGGAGTTCAGTAACTTGTCGAGGCTGCACAGCTGGTCTAAGTTAGGATTTGAACCCAAGCCATTTGATTCCAGGTCACAGGCATGGTTTCAGTCCTTGTGTACTTAGATGGTGAGAGCCAGGGAAGGAATTGGAAGAGGCACAATGTCCATTGATGATTTTAGGACGAGCGCCAAGGGGAAAGGTACATGGATAAAAATCGTTTATCATGGGAAAGGGAGTTTTTATGACCTATGGTCAACTCTGCCCTACAGAAACTCAGATGGAAGTTAGAAAAGCCAGACGTGCCCTTTAGCCAGGAAGAGTCATATGTATTTCTCAGGCGCCCTTCGGCCCCGCAGAGATTCTCTTCAGGCTGCAGTGAGTTAGGGAGGCTTCCAGACACTTGGAGGTGGAGGGGGGTCATCAGTTCCTTTACTCCCAGCTCACCCAGGGCACCTCCACTGTAATCCATTAAGTACATTGGTTTTTCCCATTCAAAATAGTTTGGAAACCAGTATGGCAGGACACGGCTTAGAATCAATGGTCTCATCAAGATTTCTATCATTTACTCACAAATTCATTCCCTCAGTTGATGAGTATTTATTGAGTTCCAGTTTAAATGCTCAGCTCTATTCTTAGCCCTGTAACTCATAAAAGAAAAGAAGCCTCTTTGCCTTAAGAACCTACCACCTTGGAGAAAAGACAAGAAACACACGTCAGTTAAGGAACAACCCAGAGTAGGAATGATCAAACACAAGATATATATATATATATTGTGTGCACATGCACACACACACACACGGAATAAATGGAAACAAGTCTTTCATGGGAACTGAGATAGAAATGTTTAGTAGAGACCAAGCTGGAATCATTGGTCAACCTAAAACTATCAGGGACAAAGGCAATCTTAATTTGGAGCCCCACCTCACATCATACCTAACATACTAAAATGCACTCACACCCACACTAAATACATGTGTGTGTTTTCCATATAAAACATTTTTCACAAAATACTTTTTATACTTTTAAATTTATTTGACTAAGAGTAATTGACAATGCTTTCTGGCAAGATGATGCCTACCCAGGAATTTGGAGAAGGGGCAAAATCTAATTAAGAAATTATTTTCAATACAATATTTATATGAATAGTAAATTTAACAATAACAAATGATTAATATGACATTCTAGATACTGAATCTAGCAAATATTAAATTTTATTTTTAGCTGTGTGTGTGTGTGTGTGTGTTTTTTTTAGAACCAAGAGCCAATAAATATGTTTTACATCTGCTTGTTGAAAAGAAAACATGTAGACCCTAGGATTGTATTTAAGTAACCTTGGGTGAAAATGAACCAGATTTGGGCTAGAGAACCAAAATAAGAGGAATGCTCTAATAAGTATATATCTGATATGAAATGGAAACTTCCTCTACTCATTTTTCCTCCTCCACCGAGAATCCCACAAAATGTAAAAAGCACAAGAATATGAAGGGTACTGATCTCCACCAGGATTGGCCCTTCGCCTCATGTTCTTGGAACGATTAGGTGATGTGACCTCGAAGCGGGGGAATGGACTTGGTGGTCACAGGGGAACCGGAAAGATCAGGTGGCCTTAAGGAGCAAGACCACCAGAGAAGGACATGTCACTTCCAAACAGCCTACAGTTTCCAGCTAAGGGATTGGGACCCCTCTCCCCATGCTTGTCCCTCAACTCTCCACCAGTTTTGGTCCCTGGAAATCGAACTAATATGCACTAAACACTATATTATAGATGTTCCTCCATAGTGCCTGCCAGCTGAAATATTTTATATTTAGAATATCTCTTTTCCACCTGGGAATTATGCCCAAAATGAATGCCCCCCCGCAACCTCAGAAGGAAGACCAGGTGGCCACTGCACACCAGGGCTGCAGGGCAGAGTGCCTCAGCGTCCCTTCCACTGAGCACAGGCAGGGACACAGAGAGGGAGAAAATGGGCGAGGCCCCGAGGCTCAAGGCTGCTGAGTGGGCCAGGCTGCACTGGCTTTGCGGGCTGGCAGTGGGATCATGTCAGCTGAGATCAGAGAGAATCTAGAGGACAGTTCTACCCAAAGGGGGCTGTATTAACCCCGGGAGACACATGCAATGACTAAACACAACCACCAAGAGGTAAATAAGGAAGCCCTGGATTGTATGATAGCTACAGCCATTCGTGGAGGAGACAGACAGGGCCCCCGTGGAAATTACAGTAATTGAACCAGGCAGGGTTGGCCCCCTCTCCGGCATGCTTGAGGCTGTTTAGCACCCTGTTGAATCACTAAGCTTTTCCAAGTTTCTATCTCCTTATAGACCCCTTCTGCTCTCCCCCCTCCCAGAAATATTGGCAAACCTCTTTAGTCATCTGTGTGTCTTTACATTATCAAGGCCAGGGGTATATGTTCTCTGATAGATAATGGTGCTCAGTTAAGACTTAGCAAAAGCTATTTTGCTTGATGTATTAGCGCCCTATTTCAGAATAATCCTATTCCCTTGATTCTTTAGTATTTACAATTTTTTTAAGTACCGATTATATTTTCCAAGTCAAAGTGGGTAAAATTAGTGCATTGTATCCTGTTGTTGCCGCTTTCTGGAGTAGCCAGTCTTACATATTTGAACAATACCACCCTGGTGTAATTTTAAAAGGTAAGAGCTTGATTCTTTAAAAAAACACTTAGATGGGCAGTGTGAGCTCTCTCTGAGGATCCTCACATTAAGAGTGTTTTACATATATCACACAAAAGGAAAATGCATGTGGGGGGGGGGGCAGGGGCTCATCTGAGCTGAGAGCCCCACCTGCTGAATTGTGGCAAATGGGCCCGAGTCTGACAGCTGCACACTGTCAGCCAGGAGACTTTTGAGGCCGCCTTCCATCAGTGGGCTTGTGGAACGGGGAGCCACTGGGGGCATATAAAACGCCAGGCCCAATCATGAGCAGAAACCTCAGTGCTCCTCCGCTAATCAAGGCCATGCATTTACTAGGCAGCCCCTGCAAACTTTCTAGGGGCCCTCGTGGGCTTTGGGCCTCACTGCTGTTGATGATCTAAAATTCCCAAAGTGAAGAGTTAGTGATGCACAATGAATAGTGGCTTTAGGTGTTCTGGTAGTTGAGTAGAGGGAGAGATGAGTGAGCTGGAGTAGTCAGGGAAGGCTTCCTGGAAGAGTGGGACTTCCACAGAGCCTGGAAAGGTGACCAGGACTTAGATGGGCAGAGTTGAGGGCAGAGACAGAACTTGACCATGTGCCAGATGTGCTCTGATCATAAGCATGGCCTTTGCGTGGCTGTCAGAGACCATCCCCTTGGGAATTTCTTAGCTACCATGTCCTTGTCTGTTATGCTAGACTGATCCCTTTGCTGAATGTCCAACCATGGTCATACACTCTGCCCCTGCTTTTTAAAACTCTTAGCATGTAAAAAAAAAAAAAAACACACCGTAGAGGATAATACAATGAGTGCCCATTTCATTCCAAACAGGAAAATACTGTATTACTTCTACTCAAATCTTTTTATAATGAGATGACTTTCACAGATAATATATTCCCCTATGTCCCTCCCCAGTTCCATCCTCTCCATAGGCAGCCACTACAATGAATTTGGTTTGTATCCAGTTAATGTTTTTTGTTTTTGTTTTAAATATATTTTTTATTGATTTTTTACAGAGAGGAAGGGAGAGGGATAGAGAGTTAGAAATATCGATGAGAGAGAAACATCAATCAGCTGCCTCCTGCACACCTCCTACTGGGGATGTGCCCGCAACCAAGGTACATGCCCTTGACCAGAATCGAACCTGGGACCTTTCAGTCCGCACGCGGACGCTCTATCCACTGAGCCAAACCGGTTAGGGCCAGTTAATGTTTTTATACTTTTTAAGTGTATACGTTTTTGTTGGTCTATTCAAAGATTATTTCCCTTCATTTTTTTTTTTTTTAATCAAGAAGTGGGTGCTGCAAGTATCAACTATAAAACGGGGACTGGCCAGGCCAGCGTGGCTCAGTGGTTGAGCATCAACCTATGAACCTGAAGGTCATGGCTTGATTCCAGGTCACAGCACATGCCCGGGTTTCGGGTTCCATCCCCAGTATGGGGTGTGCAGGAGGCAGCCGATCAATAATTCTCTCTTATCATTGATATTTCTATCCCTCCCTCCCTTTCCTTTCCTCTCTGAAATCAATAAAAACATATTGAAAAAAATAAATAAAATGGGGAGCTGGCTGAGTGCAAATAGTAGGGCAGAAATTGGGGAGATGGGGATCCTTGTTTCAGAACAAATGATCCCATTGTTCCTTGGGACATACACCACATACCTATTAAGGCTGCAGTATTAGGGGGAAAAATCCAAATCTTGGTGTGTTAGCTACTTCTTACTGGTTTTGCTAAAGTCCTTTTTTGAGTTAATGTTTGTCTGTATATATTTTGGATATTAACCCCTTGTTGGAGCTGATGTTTGTGAATGGTTGGTTGCCTTTCGGTGTTGGTGGTTTCTTTTGCTGGCAAATTCCTTTAAGTGGGAGATAGCTAACGGCAGTCTTAACGCAGAGAAAAGAGGGAAACGGAGCAAGAGAAATGGCAAAGTGCCTGCCTCTCCCAAGTCCTCTCCTTGCAAGCTGATCTTCAGAGTGGTTATGTGAGTCGCATTCCCACCAGCATTATGTGAGACTTCCATATCCTTTTCAACAGTCAGAATTTATTTTCTGCCAATCTTGTGTGTGTGAAATGATCTCTCATTGTGATTTTAATTAGCACTCCTTGATTATGCTGAGGCTGAACCTTTTAAAATGTGTTTTTAGGCTATTCAGGTTTCTTTTTACATGAATCACGCATTTTTCTATTTGGTTGTTTGTAATTCTTTATTCTATTGTTATGTATGATGTAAATAGCTTCTCCCGATCTACTGCTTGGTTATTAATTTTGTTTATGGTGTCTTTTGTTCCACAAAGGTTTTCATTTTGATGTCACATTTTTTTAGTCTTCTCCTTATGATTTCTGTGTGTGTGTGTGTGTCTTTTAAAAGAAAATCACTCCTTACTTTGTGGTCATAAATGTATTTTCTTATATTTTCTTCAAATGGTTTTAAAGTTTTACTTCTCTAGTTCCATCCAGCCAGATTTCAGGCGGTTCTGAATGATGGTTGTTCTGTATTTTAGCTGTAATCTCAGTGTGGTTGTGAGAGGCCATGAGTACTGGCGGTTACCTATGCTGCCATCTTGGTTCCCTTGAGTTGTTGGTTTTTCAGTTTGTTCATCTTTGTATTTGTTGTTAGGATAGTGTGAAGATTTCTAAGCTCCTTATATGGTGAACCAGAACCCAGAAATCTAAAGTTTAATTTTTAAATATTAAGCTCTTTAATAAATCTGGAATTCAATTTTGTGCATGATATAACATAGCTATCAAATTTTATTTATTTTTATATGGTTAGGCATGTAGTACAACACCAATTATTGAATAGTCCATTCATTCCCCCCTTATTTTTCAGTGCTACCTCTGCATAATATATCAAGAGTCTACATTGATTTGAGTGTTTTTGAGCTTTCTGTTTTATTCCATTGTTCTTCCCATCTTCTCCTGTGCCAAGGCCACACTGTTTTAATGACCATATTCTTATAATAATAGTTCTAGGTTAATATGCTGGCAATCAATTTACTGAAAGCTATTTTTTTCATTTTTAACAGCTTTATTGAGTTATAATGAACATACTATAAAAGTCGCCCATTGCAGGCATACAATTCAATGATTTTAGTAAATTTCTAAGTTTTGTGAAGTCACCACAATTCAGTTTAAGAACATTTTCACCACCACATAGTTCTTTATGCCTTTTTAGAATTAATCCCCACTTCTACCCACCCACCCCCAGTCCTAGGCAACAACTGATCTGTTCTTTGTCTCTATAAATTGGGCTTTTCTAGACATACCATATAAATGGAATCATTCAGTGTATAGTCTTGCATCTGTAAAAGTCAATTTTTAAGTCAATCCACCTAATGTCCAATTTGCTAACCTTATATTTACTAATTTATAAAAATTTTAAAGAAATAGCCTTCTTAACTATATTAAATAACATATTCTTGAATATATTAAAATATGACATTATTCTTGAGACTATTTTCTCAAATAGATTTTATATAGAGAGCTAGAGGCCCAGTGTACAAAATTTGTGCACTTGGGGGGGGGTGTGGGGGGGGGGGTCCCTCAGCCCAGCCTGTGCCCTCTCGCAGTCCAGGAGCCCTTAGGGGATGTCCAACTGCAAGCTTAGGCCCGCTCACCAGGGGGGATTGGGCCTAAGCTGGCAGTTGGACATCCTTAGCACTGCCACAGAGGCAGGAGAGGCTCCTGCCACTGCTGCTACGTTCATCAGCTGTGAGCCCAGCTTCTGGCTGAGTGGCACTCCCCCTGTGGGAGAGCACTGGCCACCAGGGGCAGCTCCTGCATTGAGCATCTGCCCCCTGGTGGTCAGTGTGCATCATAGTGGCCAGTCATTCTGCTGTTTAGTCAATTTGCATATTAGCCTTTTATTATATAGGATAGCTGCCTCCTGCATGCCCCCTACTGGGAATTGAACACACAATTCGGGCATGTACCCTGACCAGGAACCATGACCTCCTGGTTCATAGGCTGCCGGGGTCCAGCCCCAGCAGGTCCAGGGGTCCCCAAAGGTGTGGATGGAGTCGGTGAAGAAGGAATGACACGGAGACAGTGTTCAGTTGATCAGCAGCCTAGCCAGGATCTCCAGCCAGGATCTCCAGCCAGGATCTCCAGCCAAGTTCTGGTCTGGATCTCCAGAGAGGTTCTGCCTAGGATCGCCAGCCAGGTTCTCCAGGTTCTCCAGCCAGGTTCTCCAGGTTCTCCAGCCAGGTTCAGTCACCAGGTTCTAGTCAGGTTCTCTTGCCAATTTCTGTAGTCAGGTTCAGTCCAGGATCTTTTGCCATGTTCTCTCGCTAGGTTCTGTCTCTAGGTTCTGTTGCCAGTTTCTGTCCAGGATCTTTTGCCATGTTCTCTCCAGCGAAGTTCTTCAGTCTCTAGGTTCTGTGTAGGTTCTGTCTTCTTCTCTCACTATGTAGGTTCTGTCTTCTGTCTCTCTCGGTTCTGTCTTCTTACATCTGTATTTATACCAGTTGATTCCAATCCTATCAATCTCTATTCCAAAGGTTAGGGCGTTTCTTATCTCCATTCCAGGGAGTAAAGATTATGTAGCTTAAGCATGATTGTTCATAGTAAAAATGATTAATTACCTGCCTGGCACTTAGTTAAGAGGTTTTATTCCCTCCCTAACTTCAGGGGAAAATCCCTACCTGGGGATTCAACCTTTCTCGGAGAGGTGACCTTGGTTAAAACACAGCGCCAAGAAGGTGAGCACACATATTAAGAATCGTATGCCATATATGCCAGGTCCCTTGAAACAGCAAGGATGGACTGGCTCCCGGCAATAGGCTGATGCTCAACTGCTGGGCCACACTGGCCAGAGCCCTGTGTTTGCCTTTCTTTAATCCTCCATTCCCTCCTCCCTGCAGAGGGAACCATTAGCTTGACTTTTGTGATACTCATTTCCTTGTTTTTCTCTATAATTTTGCCTCCTCTGAATGCATCTCTAAAAATAAGTTCTAGCTTTGCCTGTTTTAAAACTTTATATTCATGAAATCATATTGTATATATTCTTTTATGTCTTGCTTTTATTTATTTATTTTGCTCAAGATTATATTTTAAAGATTCATCCATGCTGTTGAATAAAATGCACTTTGCTTTTTCTACCGACAGTAGTATGCTATGTACGTTAATGGTATAGCATACAACCTACATGCTGTAGAAATCTTGGAGATTGTTCCATGGCCTGTAGGAACAATGATCTAATCAGCAGGCAGGGTCAGAGAGAAGTCCAGGGAGAAACGAGATCAGGTGAGTAGAGTGATGAATGCAAATTTCAGAGAATCACATGGATTCCTCTTATTTTTAATCTACATATATATAAAAGCCTAAGTGACCATTATGACCGGTCAACCAAATGGCCGGTCGACCAGTCGCTATGATATACACTGACCACCAGGGGACAGACGCTCAACACAGGAGCTGCTCCCTGGTGGTCAGTGCGCTCCCACAGCCAACCTCCTGTGCTGCCAGCCAACCTCCCAGCCCCGAACAACCTGGATCAGGACTGGGCAAGACAGGCCTCGATCAGCCCCAATCACTGGCCTGGCCAAGGGACCCCACCCATGCACGAATCCGTGCACCGGACCTCTAGTTGATATATAATTGACATACAATATTCTATTTCAGGTATACATCATAGTGATTATGAAATGATCCCCACAGTAAGTCTAGTCACCATCTGTCACCATACAAACTTATTACAATATTATTGACTATACTCCCTATACTATACATGACATCCCTGTAACTGGAAGTTTGCACCTCTTAATCCCCTTCACCTATTTCATCTATCCCAGGCCCCTTCTCCACATCCTCACCAACACTTAACAAGTGTTGTATTTTGTTTTTTTTTATAATAGCCACCAACAGGTGTGAGGTGATACCTCATTGTGGTTTTGATTTGCATTTCCCAGATGTTGAGCATTAGTGTCATTAAGCATCTTTTCATGTGCCTGTTGGCCATCTGTATGTCTTCATTGAGGAAATATCAATTCAGGTCCTCTGCTCATTTTTTAATCAGGCTGTTTGTTTTTTTGATATTAAGCTGTATAAGTTCTTTATAAATTTTGGATAGTAATCCCCATTTAAATGTATGGTTTGCAATTATATTTTCTCATTCAGTAGGTTGCCTTTCCTTTTGTTGATGGTTTTCTTCCCTGTGCGGTGCATCCCCCGTAAGGGCCAAGGCTGACGGTGGAAAGTTACAGCTCTGAGGCATTAGCTGTTACTCTGTCACTAGCACCTCTTCTGCCACTTGTCCCCTTTCCACTCCAGAGGTGGCCTGGGAAGCTGCTCGGCTCATGGAGACAGGGACGATGAAGAGGAGAGGGAGCATTTACTTGCCTTTCCTCAGAGTTCAGTGTATGTGTGGAATGTGTTTTGTTAATAGCATAACAACCTATTTATATTTATCACCACTTCTCCTACATTACAGAGTCCTCTTCCCTTCCCCCCCGGTCATCACAGAAACATTACAGTAATACTCTTTTCTCAGTTAACCTTTCCTTCCAGGATAGTTTATTTTCGAGAGGAAACATTTGATAAAGCTCAGAGTAATTTTAAATACATGATTTGCCATGTTAACACTTGTCACTTATCATATGCACTTCAGTCCGACCCCCCTGCCATTCTGTTAACCTTTGGAGGCACCGCTAAAGCAAGCCATTTGCAGTGGTCCTGTGAAAACTCTGCATTTAAATTGCTTTTCCTCCCTTCCCCAAATTTTCCATAACTATAAATAAATTTAATTACCATTTCCGAGAAATGTAAGCAAATCTTCTATTACATTTTTTAATCTTTTATCTCCTTCTTGTCCCTCCACCAAATATACAGTTTATCAGGCAGCCTCCCTGCTTCTGGGGCTCTCGTCCCCTCAGCTCTGCTGCCACTAACACAAGCCTGGGTCTTGTTCCCTTCTGTCCAACTGGGTTTCCTGAGAGTTTGAGTCCAGCCTAGCACCCCAGGGCCGAGCCTGCAGACACAAGTATTTCTGTAAAGGAGATGATGGGGATTTGGCACCTGAGTCTCTCCAAATGTCTTTTGGGGCCTCCCTCCACTGGCAGTGAAATGGGGCTCATCCAAGGTGCTGTCCTCATCACACCACAAGGGCAAACTCCCTTCTGTCACCATGAGGTTGGGTCCAAACAACATCTTGAAAAGGCACACTAATAACCATTTCCCTTGAAGGTTTTATTCTTTCCAAAGCACTTTATAATGCACTACTTAATTTGTTCTTTTTAAAGAATTAAGTAATAATGTAATCAACTATAGTTGAAATATAATAATGTTATCAATTATATGTTTCATTGGTTCTTGACAAGATCTTCATAAAGTAAGGACAAGCATTTTTCTCACCCCCTTCATGCAAATGGGGATATTAAGACACATTCATAGTGTGTGTGCACACGCCCTCCCCATGCCCCCCACATCCAACCCCTACCTCTATCTGCAGAGCTACCTCTTTGACTCCGACCCTCTACTCTTTGAGGCGATCTTCTTATTCTCTCATCCTTCCTTAGTCACATCAAAAGCTCCTCTATAGGGACAGCTATGGGGTTGAGAGCAGGGACTGCTAGACTCCTTCCCCCGAAATGCTGGGGGCAAAACAAGTTCATAGGGTCTTAGTCCTGGTCTTCAGACCTTTCTGTGCCTGCTGGTCCCAGTCCCACCCTCTGTCTAACCCTAGATCCTCGTCACATCTCCTCTCTTCAGGTTCCCGGTCAATCAAGGGTCCAGTCTTCCTTTATTTTCTCATCCCGGCCATCCAGGGGCATATTCCCTCCCTCCTTGAGCCTAGGGCCCTGGGAGGGGTGATTGGGCTCCCTGACTGCCCACTCATGGTCTTCAGGCCCTAGCATGAGCTGCCTGGGAATCTTTAGGTCCTGGGACCGTGGAGTTGGTCCTTCTAGAATCGAGCAGGGGACAGGAGGGAGCAGGACACAGTGCTCAGATGGGAGCAGGAGGAACCAAGCAAGAGGGAGACTGAGAAGGACTGGAGAGGACCCGAGCCTTCATTGCAGGCAGAGCAGGGGAAGCCTTCCTGATCTGTCTCCTCGTGGCTGGCTGCGTGTAGGACAAACCCACGCGTGGCACTCAGGGAAAGCTCTCAAACCCACTGTCTGCTCATAGCTAAGAATCACTATAAGAGGACAATAGTAATGATGATGATAATAATTACTAAGTGCCTCATATATAATAGCATATAGTCCTCTAACAACCCTGTGCAGGAGGAAACATTACTAGCCACATTTTACAGCTGGGGAAATTGAAGCACAGAGAGGTAAGCAAGTTTTCTAAGGTCACACAGCCAGCAAGCGGAAGAGTGAGGATTTAAAATCAGGGATTTGAGCTCTCAAGTCCATACTCTTCACCATTACACTTAAGAATCAGTGGTGGCAAGACACGATGTCAGCCTTGGCTTGGTGGGTTTATAATGTGGGATGCCTTCAGTTGCAAATATCAGAGCAGAATTCCATCACCTGCCCATGCCTACAGGGGCCATAATGACCATCTTGGACCAACCAGGGTTTGCCCTTTGGAGCTGGGGCAGAGCCGGCCACACGGAGTAGATGGAACCTGAAGAATACGGGCTCTGCTAAGAAGGTTGGCAGGGGGTGGGGAAGAGGATGCTGAAAAGATGCTCAACCGCGTCTGCTCCGACTTTGTAAAATAACACTTAATAAGATCATTTATTAGTCATGCTCACCATGATGTCTCATGAATACTGGTTGGATTAAACTGTTTTAATTTTTTTTTTTAAAAAAAAATATTGCAATACTATCTCTTCTGTAACTCATTTGGTTCAATCACCTTCTCCTAACAGCTGACAAACATAAAAGTCGCTGGGGTTACACTGCGGTTTTGATAATATTCTAAACCTCTTCCTCACTGGAGAAACTCTAGGGCAATGAAGGAAGGGAGGAGATGCACGGAAGAGCTAAACCCAGATTCCGTGGAGTAAGTGGCTGCCTCACCCTCACCCCTGCTATACGCACACTCACGGGCACACAGTGGACTATAGTGGGTGAGTGTCTTGGTTACGGAGCCAGAGACTGGGTCCAAACCCCGGCTGGGACAAAAGATAAACTGCTTGACTTGGGCAAGTAGCTCAGTCTTTCCGAACCTCAGCGTTTTTATTGTAAGAGGGATGAAAGCGGTGTCCAACCAGAAGACACGTGAGGAGTTGCTTTGAGGAACTGAGATAATCCTAGAATCTTCCCCTTCCCTCATCAGCTGCCAAGCCCCTCTCTAACACCTGGAAGTACATCCCTGCCTCTCCATCACCCCCTAGCCCTGGCCCCGGCCCTGCTGTGCCAGCTCCTAACTGGCTTCAGGTCTCTAGTCTTCAGCCTCTCCAATTCATTTGCCCTGTGACTCTAAGAGGAACCTTTCAGAAACACATCTGATGATGCCGACCCTCTGATGACAGGATGAAGCCAAGCTGTGGGGTAGGGCACCAGGCCCAGGGGCTGGGTCTGCCTGGCTTCCTGGCCATGCACCTCTGACCTGCCCCCAACCCCACCTGTGCCTGCCCTTCCCGGGTGTGCCCTGCGCCCTTGTTTATACCTCCCTTCACCAGGGATGCTGGGAATGCTGTCTCTGTTGTCTGACAGACAAATATGTCCTCCTTGTTCGTGAAGTTTGGAGTCAATTGGGTTTGAATCCGAGTCTCAGCTCTACCGCTAACCAGCTGGAGGCCAGGAGCAAGTGGCTTTCCCCATCTGAGTCTCAAATTCTCACTGGGACCAACGCTGTGAGATTAGGCCTCTGGCAAGGAGAGTGCCCAGGACAGCGCCTCGCTCCTTGTAAATGCTTTCATACCAAAGCTGTCACTGCGATCAGTTGATATGTCCCTTCTCAGATCTGCCCCAGCTCAACTATCCCTTCCTCTAGGAATAGTTCCCAAGACCCTGGGTTAGAAAAATCCCTTCTTCATTTCGACATAGAACCCTTTATAGGCCTACTCCAGTGTCCATGTTAGTTGAAATGAGTCAAATGCTAATTTGTATTCAAGGTTTCCCCCCATCCTCACCCCCAAAGACTATAACTCCCAGAGGGCAGGAACTAGTTCATTTATTTTTGAATCCTCAGTCCCTGGTCCAGGGGGTTTCACAGGGCAGGCGCTTCCCCAAACGTGTGTCTCAGACCAGCTGGCAGCCATCAACAGCTTTCATGGCACATTTCTCCTGTGCCCAGCCCCATGCCAGGCGCTGGCATGGACTTCTCCAGGGAGATGACAGAATCAGGGCTGGAATTGGGGGGTAAAGCCTTTTAGGTCTAACAGCCCTGACCTCCATCCGTCTGTGTGCCCCGAGTAACTAGTTGGGTCCCCAACATGCCTGTGTGACCCCATTGTCCTCCTTTCCCACTGACACCCAAGCCTGGAGGTGAACTCACTCACACACACACACACACACACACACACACACACACACACACATACACACTGCTTTTCCCTCTCTCCATTTCTCTGGTGAACAGAAAGTGGCATTCCAGGGCCATTGTGTGTCCGAGATATCTCATTTTCAGATGAGGCCAGTACCTGGGCACATGGCTACGCCTACAGAAAGGTCTCCAGGAGGGAGGGGCGGAAGGACCCGGTCACAGGGAGCAGGCATCCGAGTTGGATGGGCTCCTGAACATAGTCTTCAGGTCCATAACTTCTTCCTCCCCCTGAGTCTGTGGACAAGGCTGGACTGCCAGTCTGGTTTGCCGCCACTCCTCCCCCCAAGCCCACGCCATTTTTATATTGCTCCGAGGTTAATAGCCATGTCGTGTGGGGTCATAGAAGACATCTGTGTCTCAGATAATATGCTTACGGTGATTACCACACATAATTGACTGACCTTCCCTCATTCTCTCTCTGCTGCAGGCCGAGGCTGATAGGATGAAGCCAGCCACAAGAGTTTATTTTCCATCACACACCATTGTGCTGCTGAGCAAATATTTTAGCCAGCTTTGAATGAACCACCTTTTCAAGCTCAAGGTTTTCAGAGTTAAAATAGGAAGCCATGACCAACCTAATAATATTCGGATTTTAAATCAGCGTTGGGCCACCCTCCTCAGCACACTGTGAGGGTCTCCCAGAAAACCAGGTGCGGGGCCTGGATGTCTCAGGATCCTCTCCCCTTTCACTTCATCCTTCCTCACATTGCTTTGCGGGGAGTGGGGAATTGAGACACCCCTCGTGGCAGGGCCTGGGTCTTCAGAGAAAAATTAGCCTTTGGGTGCCCAGCTAACAGCGGTCCCAAAGGGTAGCCGGAGTTTAGTCTTTTGAAGTCAGCTCATCCCATCCTATCACTGCCACATGTGCTCGGCCCAGCCGCCAGCTCCTGCATCCACCCGCCACCAGGGCCACCTGTGATGGTCTTAACACAGCACAGGCAAGGGGACCCCTCCTGTGCACAGACCGCTGGGACTCCTGATCCCAGAGAGAACGGGAAAGTAGGAGACCGAAATGAAAAATTTCCCCGAAGCTAACTCCAAACTGTTACATTAAGATTTTAAAACTTTTTAATAATGTTTTACCTTAGCTCTGTTCCATCTATCTAGCAATTAATCCATCAGCCTTCACATAATACACACCTACAGGAAACACGATTACACGTCATCTCTGGGCTGGATTCCACTGTGAATTACTAATGTGTTAACGCTTGGGAACTCCAGGCTCCCTGGATTTTCAGCATTCCCTCCACACCTCATCCCTCCCCCAAAATGTTCTTTGTCATGAAGGATGGGGTCGGGGCTCCAATGGGATTTGGGCCTAGCCCCAGAGATCCACCTGGGATCTAACTGCCAATGGCGCCACCTCCCCCAGATCGAAAATCTCAGTGTTTGCACCCCACAACTCACGTCAACTCCCAGACCTCTGCAGTGCTGCGCCTCAGGAGGATTAACTGAAAAGCAAGTGTCAACAAGAAAGTTTCCTGCCGCCGTTTATCACGAGTGCTGCTTCAGAGTCATTTTAATTTGTGCAATAACCTAAATTGGGTTCTCGTTGCCACTTAGAGAAATCCACCTGGAACTATCAATTCACCAACATTTCACACAAGTCATCTGTATCTTCTGTTGGCAGAGGAGGGACCGAGGAGGAAGGCGGGGTGAGGGGGAGAGGGAGATTGCAACTGCTTCACAGAAAAATTATACATATTCCAAACATATGGGTGATCTTTAGAAAATCTCAGCATCACTTCATAATTATGGACTACAAGTTTTAATTAACTAAAGCTCTGCAAAGCATAATGCCTTATTAAAATGCAATTAATCCTTTGATTAAAAAACAAAAAGCACAAGTATTTACAACAAAAACACAAGTAGAATAATTACAAATATCATGTACCCATTTCTTTTATTTGGGTGTCACTTATGATGTTGCCTGCTCCCTCCATTAATTCAAACACACACATTATCTCGCATCCACAGCAGCGTGAGTGACAGTGGCCACCAAACACACAGCACTATATCCTATTGATTTCGGCAAATCCTGAACAATGCCATTTGCATGCTTGTTTCTGTAATAATAAAGATATGCCATTCAGAATTAAAGCCCGGCCAGGCTAGTGGCAACTAATTGTGTTGTATGTAATGAGTGCAATTTCAATTTGATATCACCCTCAGCTTTTCTTGCCGCACTCGCTAAGTACTTTCAAGTCTTTGTGGGGAAATAATTGATTTTTTTGTGCTGTGGGCACAAGAAAATTATGATGATCTTTTGAATAATGCCAAAGAAAAGACCATGAATGATTTAAATTGGTATATGAAGAAGGCTTCGCTGTGGACTCCGGCTTGACTGACATCCCGCTAATGCAGTATCTAGATTAGCAGTTTTTAAGGAGGCAGTGAATAGGCAACTAGCAACACGGGAGGGAAAGGGCTGCTACTGGGCCTGGGAGGTGGTGGGGTGTCGGTGGTGAGGGCTGCGGTTCCATTTTATTTGTTATCCAGGGAGGACCACCAATTTGGGGGCTTAAGGCATGACACGATGGCTTAATTGCCTGGCCCTCACTGCAGAGGGTATGTTTCCACGGATAAATGACACTTCGGAAATGAGCAGATAGGAGCGGGCTGAAGCAGGATTGCTAGCACGCCCCGCAGTTCAACCGGGTGGACCCCCGTGCGGTGGGCAGATGCCAGGATCCGGAACATGAAAGTTTGTGAGCATCTTCTCCTGACATTCAACTCCAGGAGGAAACTGGGAGTAGGGTGGTCAGGGAGCGACTGTATTTATCCCTTAGTCTTCCCATAAGGAACCACTGTTCGATCCCATGGGGCGCCTGCCTTGGGTCTCGCAGAAGAGCTGAAAGTGTCCCTTTAACCCGGGATGGTAACCGGGAAGGAAATCTAAACCGAAGGCAGGTTTTTCTTTGTGCCCAAGAAACCTCGGATTTGCAAACCCAGTGGTCCTCCTCCCCCTGCTCCCACCTGCCCATCCTCCAGCCCAGCCTTCGGGCCCCAGTATGGCCGCCTGGACTGAAGCAGCGAGGGCAGAAGCACCTTAGAAGGATGGATCCCCGAGTCAAAACACAATTCCACCTTAAAATGCATCCACCTTCCAAATCTCATTCTTCAGAGGAGGGAGTGTTGTTAATTTAGTTGGTCATAACTAAATAGTTTCTAATCTGGAGCAGGAGGCTGCTGGGAATATTGGACAGTTTAAAGGTTAATCACCATCGCCTGGTTACACAAGTGAGGCAGAACTAATTCCTCCAAAGGCAAATGGCTTGCAGTTTTATCAGCAGCGCAGATTAGAAGTGTTAATATACAGAACAGAATGGACGCTTAAGGGCCGGTTTTCCCCTTATCGGCAAACTTTGCAACAGAACTCAGCTCCTGCACAACCTCTGCACTTCTATAATAAGGCCCCTTATTTTGCCTCTCGAGCAGAACTATCAAACAATCCTGTCCAAACCACTGCCACCAGAATCAGGGTATTACAGACCACGGCTAATTGGAAGATCACTATAATGAAGGAAAAGATAAAATACTTTGGCTGTTGGCCTAAAACGTGGATCAACACAACATAGGAAGCTATCTTGCTATGTCACATTCTGAGAGATTTACATAAACAATAAACTCAATCCAAATGCACTCCCCCCCACCCCCAATACATCTTTGTTTACAGTAAATGCAACCTAAAGCCAGACTAGGGAGCGGGGAGAGGTGCTTTACATGGGCAATATGATTAGGCCAGCAGTTTTGCAACTGTGCAGGAGAGCAGGGGCCGAATGTATTTCCTCTCCTGCAATCAGCAGGGAGAAAATGGCTTTTAATGTTCTCCACGCTTCCTATATCATAGATATTTAAATATTTGGACCACTCAATATGCTAAAACGCTTGTACCAGCCGCACAAATTGACTTCCAGATTTCTGCTAGAGCTGCAGGTGCCCTTCCATGGGAGGAGAAGGGGGGGCGCGCATCGAAGGGCTGGCAGAGGCTGGTACCCAAGTGACTCGGGTGGGTTTCCTTTGGAGATGGGGGAGGAGGATGGAGGCAGGTGTAAGAGGCTAGTATTTTAAGAAAGCAGAATTAGAGACAACCAACCTAATGGAGCAGGGACGGGAATGTCTCCTTGATGGGAAATCTCTTACTATAACAAGGCCAAATATTACAAACATACAAGGAAGAGACTTTGGGGGGGTGGGCGGGGAAGTTGGTGATTCGATAAAAGCAGATCCATCCAGGTGTTGTATCCTAGAGTCAGGTATCAGGCAGCCTGGATGAACCCATCTCCCAAGCACTGTGCAGTGGGTTTTCACCTCTGGCTGCTGCTGGTTCTCTGGACCCCCAAACACATGTATTTCTTGAGCCCTGGGGCGGATAAAAAGGGGGAGTCCTAGATACAGGGCCTGTCTGTCATTCTCTTATTCAATCTCTCACTCTTTTGTTATGCAAACTCCGACAAGAAGGAACCATGTCTTTTGTCAGAACAGCCCACAGCACCTGGAAGAGCATTCCCATTAGCTATGTTGTCGTTCATGACTAACGGGCTCAGGATCCATGCATTGAATGCTGCAAAGGGTACAGGCTGTTTACAAGGAACTAGCAAGCTTACAGGGGAAGCCCAACACTAGCACCTCAGAGGTGACTCACTCTGGGAGATAAATGGCCAGATAATAAAAAGAGAAAATGTGAGGTGGATGTTTGGCTGTCAACTACCCAGCCAAGGCAAGGAGTGCTTTGGGAACTGAAGAGGGTGAGGTCTACATAGCGTCAAAGTGATCAGGGGCCTGGAATTGGGCATTCACATATGTAGACATTTGTTTACTCAACAAACACTTATTCTGCTCCTACTGTGTCCTAGCAATGTTCTAGATACTGGGCATGCGCAGCTGAGCAGAGCAAGGCCCCTCTGTGAGTGGCCAGGCATGCTCTTCCACTGGAAGCTAACGGTTACCTGTGCTCACCCGTCTGCAATGATGAACGCGTCCAGGCCTCACCCGGTGCTCACTCCTCTCTCCTGCACGCTCAGCCGCTCAGCCTGCAAAAGGACCAAGTTTGATCAGAACAGGCAAACTTGCAGAGGGTCAGAGAAAGTCCCCACTTGCTATAAGCCCCGGGCAGACTCTTAGGACTGGGCTTCCTCCATTTCTATGATTCTTCTATCAGATATTTATTAAATGACTGGTAGGAGCCAGGCACTGTGCAAAGCATTATGGCTACAAAGATTAATAAGTAATAACACTCTCTTCCCCCAGAGATCTCTCATCGTTTTGGGGAGGAGCAGCGTGAACAATGACACCACCACTATGATGTGCCTTGTGGAGAAACTAAGCTTTGTTCAGGCAGGAGTTAGAGTGCTGCTGGCCCTGAGTGCACTGTTAACGACTCACCAATATATATTAAATAGGGTATCTATAAACAGAAATACACATAACACAAGATTCTGTATGGGCCCATTAATGAAAACTAATTGCAACCAGAGGCAAGCAAGAACCTAACCCATATTTCCCCTGGAAGGAATGGTTCAGTATGTGCCAACTCAGTGCTCAGACTTTATAGAACACAACCACTGCAGATAACAGGAATCAACCATGAACACCACGGTAAGGGGTTTGTGGAGTCAGAGGCCCGAGGCATTCTGGGGTCCTCCTAAGATTGCAGGACATGGTCTGGCAAAAGCTGTGTGGGGCGCTGTGTGGGGCTTTTAGAAACACAAAGATGTTCCTGTTTGTCTTTTGAGGTGTTTCTTTGAAAGATGTCCTTTTCCTTCTTTAAAGAAGAATGCCCAAGATGTTGGCCCATCTTGGCCCCTGTTCTGGTTATGGGATCCACTTGGGTGAGTCTCTCTGTCCAGTGTTTCCAGAATTAGAACCTTCCAGTACCCTCTTCTCCCTTCCTGCCCCCCCGCTTTTTTTTTTGCCTCTCAGCCCAGGGACCCAGCTCTCTGCCAGTTCTCTTTGCAGATGCCAATTGCTCACCTGCCCAGACTTCCATGTATAACCTGCCCCTGATTTAGTCCCTGCACTGGCTTGCTCGCCCTCAAGTGCCTGCTCCACTCAGTGGAGCATGCCCAGTGGCAGGCTCCAGCCCTCTCCAACTGTCCCATCCCGCCGCCATGCCGAGGGCCGTGGTCTGAATCAGAGCTCACAGGCTGCAAGAAGCCCTGGCCATGTGGCTCAGTTAGTTGAGCATCATCCCATGCACTGAAAGGTTGCCATTGCTTCTCTCTCACATTGGTGTTTCTCTCTTTCCCCCTCTCCCTTCCTCTCTCTCTAACATCAATAAAAATGTATTTAAAGAAAAGGCTGTAAGAAACAGAAGCTTAACCTAAAGAAATGGATGATGGCTAAAAGGGTATGGAAGCCTCTTGTAGAAACAAAGCAAATTCAGGCCTCTTGGGACCTGAAGCTGATAACGAGGAAGCCACAGGGAACCAGAAAAATCCTGCCTCCTCTGTGTTTCCTTCGGTCTCTGCAGCTGTCTTTCTCACTTTCCATCCTCCTTCCCTCCTGTCCCATTTCTTCTCACCCTTCGTTTCTCTCTCCTGCTCTGCTTTATTCTCTTTGCAAACCATCTTGCTCTGCTTCCCTCCCAATTCTGGCTTCTATGTAGCTTGGGTTTGCCTGGCATGAATTCCAACTCCCATTCTACATGGCTGCAATCTCAAATACCCATTCCAGAACGCTCTTAGTTTGCATCTGCAAGGGAGAATCCAATTGGCTGCGTTCACTGGCTTATAGGAGCTTCTCCTAAGTCAGGTGCCCACCCCGGGTCCAATCAGCTGCAGCTGGGGGACGAGGAGGGTAACGTAAACCATGGCCATCTAAGCCTGCTCCACAGAGGGCCTGCGGGCAGAACTTGGTTCCCAGAAAAGAGGACACAACCCCAAACTATGTCATCTCTAGTCACTTCATAACTCGGCCATATCCTGAAATATGAAGAGAGTCTATGGTTGATATTAGGGATCCTTATTTAATCTTCCGTGTTGCCTCATTGTCTAATGGAGAGAGTGGGAAAGTCATCCATGAACTTTAACTTTGGAGTTTAGGATTGGCTCCTGGTATCAACAATTTAGCCTTCCAGCCCAACCTCTCCTCTCCTGTCTGACCTCCCCACTGTCCTTCACCGGCATTTCAGGAGGAAGGACAAAATCAGCAACCAAGGACCACCGTCTCCATCGCAGAGGCCTGGAGTGGACTGAGGGCTCCCAGGGACTGTCGTCACAGCGCCTGTTTCACCGACGGGTCAGTCTAGGGAGGGGGTTGGGGGGACGAGCCTGTGCTGATCTGCAGGCAGGAGGAGACTTTCAGGAGGTCTCTCTGAGTCGAGGCAGACAGATCTCAGAACAGTAGAGGTTAGGGACAGTCTGGGCCCAAGGAGGGGACGAATGAGGTCATGTCTCGTTAGTCTTTTCTTTCCTGGGCGGCATGAAGTGAACCAGAGAGGGTTTACCCTGAAAGCAGTGGGCAGGGGGCTCTGAGGCCCTGAATACACCCTGAGGGCTTTCTAGAATTGGACCAGACCCTCCCCCCCCCCCCCCCCGAACTGCCTGTGCTGTGCTAGGAGGTTGTGTGTCCCAGTGATCTCTCAGGAAAGTGAAGTCAGCCGCTTGCTTGGCTGCACTGGACAGTGAGACACAGCCGAGCTAGAACCTGACTGGTAGCAGACCTATCCATGGCTCACCTGCAGCCACACACCCACTTTCCCCACTTTGGCCTTTAAAAAATGTGTACAAGTATACACATATCACACATGTTTGGGCAGAGATGGCTCTCCCCTGGCTCTCCCCTGGACCCATTATATAAAATTTAGGAAATTCAGCCCTAACCGGTTTGGCTCAGTGGATAGAGCATCGGCCTGCGGACTGAAAGGTCCCAGGTTTGATTCCAGTTAAGGGCAAAATGTACCTTGGTTGCAGGCACATCCCCAGTGGGGGGTGTGCAGGAGGCAGCTAATCGATGTTTCTAACTCTCTATTCCTCTCCATCATCTCTGTGAAAAATCAATAAAATATATTTTTTTAAAAATTTAGGAAATTCAAATAAGCAAAAAAGGAAAACCACCTGAACTGTCATGTTGGATAGCCACTGTTAACATTTTGATGTCTATTCTTTCGGACCGTTTTCATGCACATGTGTGATGTTTATTTACAAAAAAATATGAATCAGATTACACAATGCAGCTTGTAACCTGCCATTTAAAATCGAAGAAGAGATTGTGACTCTATGTTCATGGTGGCACATATGGGTCTATAGCATGACTTTGAATGGCTGCATGGCCAAAGCATGTTGTACCCTCATCTATTAACCAACCCACCAGTGGGTGACAGACTTTCTCCAATGCCCTCTGGTGCTGTTACAAACAGCAGTGCAACAAGCAAATCCTTGTACATTCACCTTTGAACATGATTTGTTTTTTTCCTGTCCATACATTCCTGGAAATGCAATTGTCAGGATTAAGCATATCTATCTATATCTATGTCTATATCTCTATCTCTGTCTATCTATCTATCTATCTATCTATCTATCTATCTATCTATGTATATTAGAGGCCTGATGCACGAATTCATGCACCAGTGGGATCCCTCGGCCTGGCCTGAGGGATTGGGCCGAAACCAGCTCTTCGTCATCCCCCAATGGGTCCTGGATTGCGAGAGGGCACAGGCCGAGGGACCCCACCTGTGCACAATTTGGGCCGGGGAGGGTCTCGGGAGGTTGGCCAGCTGGGGAGGGACCACCGGAGGGCTCCAGGGTGTGTCCGGCCCTTCTCGCTCAGTCCTAATCAGCTGGACCCCAGCAGCAAGCTAACCTACCAGTTGGAGCATCTGTCCCCTGGTGGTCAGTGCATGTCATAACGAGCAGTTGAGTGGCCTTAGTATATCATTTGCATATTACGCTTTGATTGGTTGAATGGACAACTAGACAACCAGACACTTAGCATATTAGGCTTTTATTTCAGTAAAATAAAATAAAACGAGGTAGGGTATATATATTTGCTTATGACCTTACTGTATAGTCCCAAATTATTGCCCCAAAGGTTACCAATTTACACTGTTACAGTAGTGAGGAGAAGGCCCATTTCCCCAGACCCATGACAAGGTTAGGTGTCATCTCTGCTCCAAACATACATCTGTATGTATATAATACACACAGAACAGCAATCAAAGAGTCCCACATGCATGGGAGGGGTGGGTGTGGATAGGGGAATGGGCCTCACCCCTCATAAGTCAAGGCTCTCCCCTGACCCACGTCTCCTTTGTAAAAGCAGATGACTGGCACAATACCAAGCTCTTCGGCCACATGGGCCTGGGACTGTGGGCCTCCTCAGACGTGGCCTGGCCCTGCTCCAAGAGTTTGGGCTCCTAGCAATGACCACAGGCCATGGCTCCTGGCTCCCACCAGGGTTGCACCTCATCTCCCTCCTCTGGCCCACATCCTGGCGCCCTCTGGGGTAAGTCTGAACCAGCTGGACTGCCGCAGGAAGCATTTGGAAAGAGAATTACTAATGCACAAATCTTTGCAGCTTCCCCAGAGAGCTGCACTTGCACACACACCCTTGTGGCTCCCTCCCTGGGTCCCAGCTGGCTTTCTACAGCAGGGCTTATTGGAAGTTTGGAGCTTCCCTGTCAGGAAGTTTAGAGAAAAAACCTGTTAAATTACCCAGCAAGCCACAGAGCTAATCAGAAACCACAGAACCTGGAGAAGGCGGAATGAGGTAGAAAAGCAAATGGCCCCCACTGTTCCGTTGATCTGTTTCTCCCTTTATGCTGCTCTTTCTTATCTAGCGCCACAAAACACAGTCTCTCTCCAGCTTGCGAGGAGGACAGCTTTCCCGCCAATCTGCATATTATGGTCCGGACAGACTTGAGTCTCCAAGGGGAAGGCGGAAGGCGGGTGGTTTATGGGACTGGATCTTCAATCAGCTTCATCCCAGCCTCAGAAGCTCTCCCTCCACTCCGTTTGCTTCCGAATTCATTAATCCCCCACCTCCCCGCATTTGCCTGATCCGATTACTCTCACATGTAAAGTGTGAGCCTGCTCCTTTACGTACCACTGACTCCTGGTTTGATAATAGGCGCCCCTGGACCTTGTACAGGCGATGTGAATGGGCCGATATTGGGTCCTTCTGTCCCCCCGGGGGTCCCGCCTGATTCTCGGGGGCGCGAGGATGAAGCAGCAGAAAGAGAAATGACAATGAAGGAGAGGCTGATAGTCTCACCAGGATAAGGAAGCTTCTCGTTTTCTGGTGCTTTTTTCATTACAGGGATGTTTTCCTGGCTCTCCCAGCTGCGCCTTCGGCAGATGCTGCACCGTCAGCGGCAGCTCAGGGCCCCCAGGCTTCAGTAGGAAGCGCAGGAGAAGGTCAGGAGGGAGCTGCCTCGGCCGCACAGTGTGGACACCTCATTTAGGACACGAGGACCAGGAGCCCCGCCAGGGCACTGGCTGGCACACTCCAGAGCCAGAAAGCACTGGAAGATTATTCTTGTCCACCTGCCTCATTTCTTTGTCCCTTCATTTCTTTTTCTGTTCTTTCCTCCCTTCCTTTCTTTTTTCAGTTCCAGAGGCATCCAGGGAAGTGAGCCTGGATGGAAAAAATACTGCTGTGGAAAGAATACTGGCCTCGGATGCAGAACCCACTGAGCTAGCTGGGTCAGAAGAGAGGTGGAAAAGCTGCCCAAGGCATGTGGCTTCCTGCACCCAGCGGTGAGGGGCCCCACCTCAGGCTGGGGTCCCAGTCCTGAGAGTCACAGCACCGATTTGAGTGGCAGGGAAGGCTTTGGGGAGCTTGGGGAGGCCCCAGTGAGGCTCTGCCGATCCAGCAGACCCCAGAGTTCTTGCCCTGGAGACAGTGGCCCGGCCCAAGCAGGGGCCTGCCCTCTAGTGCCCTTGCCCCTCCCCTGGACTTTCTCTCCCACGGCCCGGCTCAGGCAGGCCCGTCTCCTCTCTCTGTCCAGTTCATCCCCACTCAGCTCTGCCGGGGAGACCATAGTAGGCCCTTACCCCTGCGTCCTCAGAAGGGTTACTGCGGCCTACGTAGCCGTCACGGACCACCCTGGGGGCCTCCAACACATGGCCTAGCTGGGGACCCCCGGAAGGGGCCCTGCTGCGCCTTCACTTGCAGGCTGAATGCCCCATCCTCTGAGGGGGTGATGCACAGCTTCTCACCACCTTCTCGCAGGCGTCAGCTCCTTCCCATCAGGGCCTTGGACTTTTCCTTCTTTGTGTCACTAGCAGTTAGTAGAGTGCCTGGCATATGGTAGGGCTTTTAATTCATGAAAACGCTACAACACAGACCAGGGTTAGGGAAAGAGGAAAGAGAGGAGATGCTACAAAGTCAACAGAAGCTTCTGGAATCTTAGAAGGGTCCTGGTTGATGCCCCTCCTTCATCCCACAATACACACCCCAGCCTCCCCCAAACCATCTGAGCCAGGAAAGTGTCTCTAGGCCCAGACAAGCATACTGTGTGGGCTGGTGCTGCCAGGAGAGGTGGACAGCGAGCTGCTCAGTGTCGCATCAATTCAAGCATCTCAAGCCCTGGAGGTCCAGCCGCAAAGGAACTGAGGTTTGTCTGGAGGACAGACGGCAGGAGGAAGGGCAGAGGGGAAGAAATGCCACCTCCACCCCCATAATAGCAACCAGTCAAGTTTAGGACCAGCACAGCACACTGCCGGATGGATCTTCCTCACCACAATTAAGCGAAGCAAGTGCATTAATATTATCTTCACTTACGGACGCGAAAGCCGAAGTTCTAAGTGGTGGGTGGGTTCTGACTGCAGAACCACTGCTCTGGAGTGTGGCTATGCAGGGAGCACACATCCCCGAGAGGCCTGAACCGGCCATTGCTTCTCTTCGCTAATTACTGCCCCAAGGAAGGGGAAGAGAGGGACTCTTCTGGAAGCACATGAACCGATTGTACAAGGTCAGGTCTGCACAGAGCTCATTTCCCAAGCAGCGCGCCGGGGCCACACCAGGAAGTCTGGGCAGTGCGGGCAGACCTTCTCAAATTCTTGGTTGGCAGGGTGGCTATCTGGTGACACCTGCCTTAAACAGTTTTTAGGCAAGACCGCTGGGCACACCACCTGGAGCCGACCCCGGGCGCCTGTATCACTGTGTGTTTGCACGTCAGAGCCATTTCTAAATGCTCACTGAGGAAAAGCCTGGCAAAGTGCCCCCCACGCCCCCCCCCCCCAGCGCACCTCCAGCGCTGGTGGGACATGACGGCGAGAGAGGTGGATGCCCAGTCTCCTCAGCTTCCAGTGGGGAACAGCCAGGCAGGCTCCCAATTCCCAAGGAGAAGACTGGAGACCCTCCCAGGCGCCTGCAGGCAGCACATTCCCCGCCCTCCCCCTCCCTGTAGGTGTCACAGACTGCAAAGGGCAGGAACACTTCCCATGTCCTTGCTTTAAAGACAGATGGCCCCTTTCCTCTTCCAGGGGCTTAAAACCCATCCCTGGGCCAGGCCAGGTGGGCAGAGCTGGGGGCCTGCCCGGCAGCAGTGGGGCTCCCCACAAAGCTGCTTTCTGAACTGGGTCCTACTGTGGTGCCATTTACAAGAACTAGTCATTGGCCGGTGGCAAGGCTGTCAGGAGGCTGTTCATTGCACCCCACAGCGCCAGGACCAAGGCTGCCCCCCCGCACCAACCCCGACCCCCACCACCGGAGTCATTCTCAGGAGGATAAGTTTAGGTGAAGAGCCACACAAATGCAGATTTGTAAAACACACACACACACACACACACACACACAGCACTCGAATGCTTGGCTCCATCCCCCACTCCCCTTCAGACACTTGGGAGCCAGCAATGTTTCTGGGGTCCTCAGGACTGGGTTCTGGGCTCCCCCAAAGCCTGGATATGTTTTCACCCGGGGCACTCATGGCTCCGTGAATGACAGCACTGCCCTGGCTTCTTTCTTCATATTGGTCTTTAGGGAGCGGAGCGGAGAGGTAAATAAGAGGCCCCCTGGAGCAAGAAAACACACGTGGAGGTATCCTTCCAAATCTCTTCCTATTTCCTTTTCTCGCCCTCTTTAGCTTGAGGAACGTTTAATATTCTGAAAAGCACATGAAATAACACTCTACCTGATTCCTGCCATACGAAATTGACAACTGGTCATATTTTGTCATATTTGCCCCAAGTCAATAAAACATAAAGTTGAAATGCCCATGGTCCCCCTCTTAGACTATTCTCTACTCCCAAACCTAGCAGCTACCAGTCTCTTAAACTTACTTCAGATCTTTCTTTTTAAAATTTTAGTAAATATCTATACGTACTTACAGAAGTTTGGGGGAGGACTTACTTTGCATGAATTTTATAAATGGGTCACACAGAATGCATTACTCTGCAGTTGTACTTTTTAAATTTAACTGTATGCTTTGGTGACCTTTCTCACTTTCTATGTATGTTCTCTGTTGTACATTGCAGCTCCTTTTTAGTCATCATATATCCGTTTTGGAACAGGCAGAGTTCAAATAAGGAAGAAGTTAAAGAATTAATGATCTGGTATAGTAGTTATTATCCTACATAAGAGCTGGTCATCTGCTAGCCCTCTTCATGGAAGCCTAAAACAAAGGGACACAAGCCACCGTTGCAGCAGGAGAGACTTGAGCTAGATATGGGGAAGTCTCCCCAGTTACATAACCAGCATTTGAGGGAAGACATCTTCTCTGAGATGGCTTTGCTGCTATTCTACATGGAGGTGAAGAAATGGATGAAATGAAGTGACCTATTACAATTTTTTATTGATTTTTCAGAGAGAGTGGAAAGGAGGAGGGAGAGAGACAGAGACAGAGAGAGAAAGAGAGAGAGAGATAAGCATTTATGTAGAAGAGACACATTGATTGGTTGCCTCCTACTTGGGGGAGGGGGCATGGGGGGGGGAGGAAGGGCGGGATCAAACCTGCAACCTAAGTACTTGCCCTTGACCTGGAATCAAACCCTCGACTTTTTGGTGTGCAGGCCAATGCTCTAACCACCAAGCCATGTGGGCCAGGGCGGCCCATTAAATTTTTAATGAACTAACAGGTCCTGGCAGGGAAATAGTCAGCCAGCTATGGAGCTAAATGCTAAGGAAGATAAAAGAGGTCTAGAAAGGGCCCCTGCCTTCCAGGCTCTGTAACCTTCTGGGGAAGCTAAGTCAGGCTGCATGCAAGGTCCTGCGGGAGCCGGTGGGGCAGTGTGAGGCGAGGTTAAGAGCAGGGAGCCAAATTGCCTGGGTTGAAAGCCCCACTCTGCACTGCTAGCTCCATGAATTTACTTAACTTCCCTTTGCCTACATTCCCTCACCTGTAAAATGGGAATACTGGGATTGTCTGAGAATTAAGTGAGCTGATATTTGTAAAACCATGAAACCATTACCTGACACTTAGCAAGTGCTATACAGTTGACCCTTGAGCAAGACGGGTTTGAACTACATGGTTCCACTTGCACCTGGATTTTTCCCACTAAATACTCGATGATTTTCTTAGTAACATCTTCTTTTCTCTAGATTCTTTTATTGTAAGAATACAGTATAGAATACATACAACATACAAAACATGTGTTGTTTCTATTGGTAAAGCTTCCAGTCAACGGTAGCAATTAGCAGTCAAGTTTGGGAGGAGTCAAAAGTTATATGGATTTTTAAAATTGATTGGAGAGACAGACAAACATCGATTTGGTGTTCCACCTACTTGAGCATTCATTGGTTGATTCTTGTGTGTGCCCTGTCCAAGGATTGAACTTCAAACCTTGGCATATGGGAACTTCGCTCTAACCAACTGAGCTACCCTGCCAGGGCAATATGTGGATTTTTGACTCCGCAGAGGATCAGTGCCCCGACCCCTATTTTTCCAGAGTCAACTGTATATGTATTTGTTAAATAAAGGTAAGTATGTTTAAAAGGTGGGGATCAGCCTGGCCAGCATGGCTCAGTGGTTGAGTGTTGACCTATGAACCAGGATGTCATGGTTCTATTCCCGGTCAGGGCACATGCTTGGGTTGCAGGCTCCATCCCCAGGGGGGCGGGGGCGTGCAAGCCAATCAATGTTTCTCTCTCATCATTGATGTTTCTATCTCTCTCTCCTTCTCCCTTCCTCTCGGAAATCAATAAAAATATATTTTAAAAAATGAAATAAATAAAAGGTCGGGATCGTCAGCTAGAGTGGCCCAGAGGCAGCGTTGGGCAGGAGGTGATTGGAAATGGCTTCACAGGGAAGGTATCCGAGAGGGCAGGATCAGGGGCCCAAGCAATTCAGTTCTCTTAACCCGGGAGACCTTCTTCACCAAACCTTGCCTAAGAAACTATGTGTGGGGCACAAAAGAAGTCAGGCAAGACTCTGGGTACACGAAGAGAATGGGGGGATCTCTGATGGATGGAGGTGGGGGAAGGGCTTGATGTCAGGACAAGAGCGATTTATCCTGTAAGAAGTACGGAGCCCATGAAGGTTCCATGTGGCAGCGGCATATTGCCAGGAAATGGATTAGTCAGGAGAGATGCTTCGCGAACACACACCTCCCACCTCTCAGCAGTGAAAACAACAAGTGACTTCTTGCTCACAATACACTTGTCCTCTGCCAGGCGGCCGAGCCTTTGCCCATCTCGGCTTCATTCTGGGGCATAGAATGAGGAAACAGCCTTTATCTAGAACTGCGGGGTTGCTCGAAAGCGGGGGAGGGGGGAAGCACAGGCCAAATGACTTGCTGGAAAATGATTCATGGCTAAAGCAAGTCATAAAGTCAAGCTTGTGGTCCAAGGGGTCTTCCCAGGAAGGGGCACAAATGTCTATGAACAGTAATATCACCTCCTCCGGGGAGTTTGAGGACCCTTCCTCATAGTATCACGTAGGTGTCTGCTGTGACGTTCCCTCCATCCCAGTCACACTGGCATCACGCATTCTTATAAATTTACCTTTAGCCCATGATGCTTAAGAATTTGCCTTGAAATCACTGTGGACCCCCCACCTCAGGATGCCCCAGTAGCTAATTAAAAGGAAGGGGATCCTCTAAGAAGCATCCTTGCTTCCCGCCCCCCCCCCCCACCCGCCACCCCACCCCACAGCCTGAGAAATGAATATAGTGTTTCTGCTCTCCAGTTACTCAGGCTTCTTGGTTGAGGTGAGTGAGCCTGTGTGTTCTCCAGTTTGCCTGGATTTATAATTTTGTAGCCTGCTGCGATTTCTGGCCTATTGATTAATGGGTCTCTCGCTCCACCACAAGCGACCTTAATCTTTTCTTAATTGCTTTAATGGCTATTCGGCTTCCCTCTTGTGCCTTCCCCCACAATGTTTTTGTTGCAAAGCTTTTGTGTCTTCATTCCCAACCTAGGACTTTGCAAGCCAGTGAAAGGTGAATTCTCTTTGTTTACCCCCTTGCCCTTGTTTTTCTCTTTTGTTCTATTTCTTCTTCAGCTGTTTTCACATTTCTTAATCAGAAAGTGGGACAGTGTCTGAGGTAATTGGGCACAAACAGAAAGATAAACAAAAACTTTTTTGTTTTATATTCCACATACGAGTGAAACCATATGGCATTTTTCCTTTTCTGTCTGAATACCCATATTATCTAAAGCAACCTACAGATTCAGTGCAATCCCAGTAAAAATCCCAATGGCATTTTTCACAGAAATAGAAAAATATCCTCAAATTTGTATGTAACCACAATAGACCCCGAATAGCCAAAGCAATTCTAAGAGAAAGCGCAAAGCCGGAAGTACCACACTCCCTGATTTCAAACTATATGAAAAAGCTATAGTAAAACAGTATGGTATTGGCAGAAAAACAGGCACACAGATCAATGAAACAGAACTGACAGCCCAGAAATAAGCCCACACGTATATGGGCAACTAATTTATGACAGAGGAGCCAAGAACATACAATGGAGAAAGGAACGACTCTTCAATAAATGGTCTTGGGAAAACTGTCATCACATGCAAAAGACTGAACCTAGACAAAAATTTACTCAAAATGGATTAAAGACGTGAATATAAGACCTGAAACCATAAAATACATAGAAGAAAACACAGGCACTAAGCTTTTGGGCAGGGGTCTCAGTGGTGTTTTTGTGAGTTTGACTCCAAAGGCAAGGGAAGCAAAAGCAAAAAAATAAGTGAATGGGACGACATCAAGCTAGAAAGCTATTGCACAGCAAAAGAAACATGAACAACAACAACAAAAAAGCAATCAATCAAATCGGAGAAGCTGTTTGCAAAAGATACTTCCAATAAGAGGCTAATATCCAAAATATGAAAAGAACTCACACAATTCAACAACAACAAGTAGCCTGACTACAAAACGGGCAGGATCGGAGCGAGCCATTTTTATTTCTTCATCTCCTAAAGCAGGGGTCAGCAATGTTTTTCTGTCAAAGACCACATAGTAAATGTTTAAGGTCCTATGGCCTCAGGCAATGATTTAACTCTACCATTGTAGAGACAGCAGCCACGGACAGTAAGAGTGTGTCTGTGCTCCGATAAAAAAAAAAAATGTATCTCATATAATTTCTTAAATTAAGAGTTTAGTTTTTTAGAGTGGTTTAAGGTTCTCCGCAAAATTGAAGGGTAGGTACCAGATTTCCCATATACCCCTGATAGATCCTCCCTTCCCCCCAACTGGTGGGCGGAGTATGATGTAACCTGCAGCCCAGAAATACCTGAGTGACTAACCATGTACTTTATATGGACTATACACTGAACCACCAATCAGCACTTGCCAAATACCCTAAGCCCTTGTTCCTATATGGACCATACATTAAGCCACCAATCATGCGCGCCGAGTACACTAAGCCCCCGTTCCTTCCCATTCCGCCCCTCGAAAGGCATGCTCACCTCTGCATGTGCTGCTGTCCTCCCATTGTGAGACAGCCCGGCAGCTCTCTTTCGCCTAATAAAGCCTGTAATCCTGGTTTTTGGCTCCCAACTGGTCTCACACATGCATAGACTCCCCCATTATCAACACCTTCCACCAGAGCAGTACATTTGTTAGAACTGGTGAACCTATAACAATCATAATCACCCAAAATCTGTAGTGTACATTAGGGTTCACTCTTGGTGTTATATATTCTCTGGTTTGGGACAAATGTTTCCCCTTATTATAGCATCATACAGGGTATATTCAGTAATGAAGAACCATAATTATGCAATATGTTGGACATATTTACACTAAAAAATCCTTTGCAGTTCAACTGGGGTCCCCTGTTTAACCTGGCGCCCCTGTGTGCCAGGCAGCTTGGCTCCAGCTCAAGGAGAGACAAACAACAGCATCTGGAAAAGGCACAGAGTTGCATCTTTTTTCACTTACTAATACGTGAATTTGAAACAAAAACATCCCATGTGGCAACCGCCTCTTTTCTGAGCACCCGCCTCTCAACCTTCTGAGCTATTAAGCCTCTGGTTTGGCGGGAATTAGGTGAGGTAGGGAGTTGTAGGAAAAGCTGCCCATCGAGCTTTGAAAAAGTTGGAAGGGGCATGGAATTTCCCTTCGGAGTGCCCCACCTCTCATTTCTCCATCCTTCTTCCTTCTCCCAGCGTCCCTTCTCTAACCCAGGCTCCCTAAAGCTCGTGCTGCCCTGGTTCCACCAAAACTCCTTTGAGAAACGAGTCCATGCTGAGGTCAGGGGACCTGCCAGGCCACCCCTCCCTCCAGACCATGCAATGGACAGGAAGAGCCCGAGGAGGAGAAGCTTAGACCAAAGTCATGGAACGGAAAGGGTGGGATGGCAGGCCATGTGGCAAGTGCTGCAGGGATATTTGGGAATGGAGGGGCCCTTTGGGTACTCCCCAAAATACATGTATCAGCTATGTGACCACCTAGGCTGCCTGAATGAATCCTAACTGAACAAAGCACATGCTTTCGCACTCAACATGAAAGTTCCGCCTGAATCAGACCTCTCTGGGGCTTGTCCTGCTCCAGGCTGCTTCCTCCTGCCCTGGGGAGCAACTCTTAGGGGCTGAAAAGCTTTCTTTTCCTTTTCCTTTTTCTTTTCTTTTCTTTTTTTTTTTAAATAATAGTTTATTGATTTTTTAGAGAGAGAGAAACATTGATGTAAGAAACATCAATCAGCTGCCTCCTGCACGCCCCCTACTGGGGATCAAGCCAGCAACCCAGGCATGTGTGCTGACTGGGAATTGAACCTGCAAACCTTTGGGTGCATAGGAAGTCCAAGCAACTCAGCCATACCCACCAGAGCTGGAAGGTTTTCTGTATGCAAGCGTCACCAGCACTGAACTCATCAGAGAGTCTCTAGCCCCACTTCCCCTCACTCTTTCTGCGTCCTGCCCTTGAATGCCTCCCACCTGGAGAGCAGACGGTTCTGAGCAATGCTCAGAGGCCAGCTCACAGAGGAGCTGAGCTCCCAAAGCTCCCAAACAGACTCGTCACATGCATACCCGTCCTTGGCTCATTGTTACTCCCTCCTAGAAAGAGTATCAGGTCTCCCACCCTGACCCTCCCATGTCTAAACAACCTCTGAGTGCTGTTTCCATGACAACCAGAGGCATTGCTGTAGTTTCACACCTCTACCACCAATCCTCAGTGCCCTCCTCAACATTTCACCCCCACGCCCAGGATTCTTGTCAAGAAACTCTTCTAGTCACGCTGAGTACAGGCAGGCTCTCCCTAAGAGACCTACGTGAGCTTCTAAGAATTCAACACCCGTGTTTACTCAAAGACATCAATGGAGGGCCTTCTCTTTGAATAGGATTTGCTAACAATTTATGGTAAGTTACAAATGCAACAAACAGGGTGTGGGCGATTACAAAAACGGGATATATCCGAGGCTCCAATAGGAGCGTCAGAGACACAAGGAGAGAACTTGCCTAAAGGCTTGTATGTGGAGATATGATTATTCTTCAAGGAGGAGTGAATGGGGAGGCAGATCTCCAAATGTTTCATATGTGGATTACGCCAATTATTGGACTATTCAGAGGCCAAAATGCTGGCTCCCAAATCGTCATCAAGCAAATAGCAAGAAACAAGGAGACCCGGAAGAGAGGCTGGGCCGTGGGCAACGAGCAGTGGAGGCCACAGAGAAGGGCCCACCCACTCCCTCCGCTCAGCCTCCTCATCCAGCTGACTGCTCTCAGGGGGCTTCTGAGGGTCCACCCCCTACCTCAGCCAGGTGGCTTATAAATAGCACACCTCACCCCTCCCTGTCCATGCCAGACCCGTTTTTTCTGCCCTTTGTGTCACCAACAAAACACCATTCCCAGCCAATCCACCCATTGTACCAATATGGAATGAATATAACTTCCCACAGAATGAAGAGAATGGAGAAGCAGGAATTATAAAACCCAATCATCACCAAGCAATCACATTTTGTTGATCAGGTCAGAGAGTCCTGTCTGGGAGGGGACCCTGAGATTCAGAAAGGGGACAGGTGTGATACCTTTTGGATTCAGGCTTCTGGAAGGGTGGGTGGGACCTGGTGCATTCTCTGAGCTTCCTGGGGGTTCAGACGTCTCTGGATGGGTTCTCTGTGCCCCTCCTGATGGGGCCAGGCCTGCAGGGCTTAGCAGTCCCACCAACCCTGACCTGCCTTCTCCCCTCCACAACCCCCTCTCTTACGCTCTTTCTTGTTGGGGTGGCCAGAGGGCAACTCCCATGTCAAATCTTCTATATAATCCCACAAACGGCTTTTTTTCAGACGATGAAATAATCAACTTGAACCACGCTTTGATTGTAAAACCACCAGAATGGGCCAGAAGACACAGCAAAGTAATTTTGCTTCATGATGACGCACCATCACACACTTCAAAACCAGTTACAGACACGTTAAAAGATCTTGCCTGGGAAGTATTACCTCACCCGCCGTATTCACCAGACCTTGCTCCTTCAGATTACCACTTGTTCCGATCGATGGCACACGCACTTTCTGAGCAGCACTTCACAACGTTCGAAGACGTGGAAAATTGGGTCTCTGAATGGTCTGCCTCAAAACAAGAAAAGTTCTACTGTGAAGGTATCCACAAATTACCACATTTTTAACCAGTAACCACATTATTAACCGGTACCGGTTAAGAATGCGGATTGACCATTTACCAGTTAAAAATGCGGATACTGGTTAATAATGCAGACTTTGTAATCAACGAAAACACGATAATTTCAAGAGAAATATCAAAAGTGCTTTATTCACAGTAATGTCCATCACTAGCTACCCATTTCCCCCATCTTTCAGGTAATTTGTGGATACTGTCCCAGTAGAACTTTTCTTGTTTTGAGGCACACCATTCAGAGACCCAATTTTCCACTTCTTCATACGTTTTGAAGTGCTGCTCAGAAAGTGCATGTGCCATCGACCGGAACAAGTGGTCATCTGAAGGAGCAAGGTCTGGTGAATACGGCGGGTGAGGTAATACTTCCCAGGCAAGATCTTTTAACGTGTCTGTAACTGGTTTTGAAGTGTGTGATGGTGCATCATCATGAAGCAAAATTACTTTCTTTTGGCCCATTCTGATGGTTTTACAATCAAAGAGTGGTTCACATTGATTATTTGTTGTCAGTAGCGATCAATATTAACGGTTTCACCTGGTTTTAGAAGCTCATAATATCACACCTTCCTGATCCCACCAAACACAGAGCATTGTCTTCTTTCCGAAGCGATTTGGCCTTGCAGTCGATGTTGATGGTTGACCTGGATCAACCCATGATATTGTGCGTTTGGGATTCTCAAAATAAATCCACTTTTCATCACCAGTCACAATTTGATGCAAAAAAGACTTTCTTTGGTGCCGTTGAAGCAACATTTTACTGATGACTTTTTGGTTTTCCATTTGTCTCTCGTTCAGTTGAGGTGGCACCCATTTTCCTTCCTTTAACGTCTTTCCCATTGCTTGTAAACAATCAGAAATTGTTTGCTGAGCAACGTTTCATCGTTCTGCAAGTTGTTTCACCCAATAATGCTTGTAACTGTTGGTCTTCAAACTTTTCCGGTTGGCCTAGACGTTCTTTGTCTTTCAGATCGAGACCATCACTTTTACAGCGTTTAAACCAGCGCTCACAAGCATCTTGTTCACCATAAGCTTCCCAAAGTATTCAGCAGCACTTTTCTTCAAAATAAAGTAATGAATTAAAACTTTCCACAAATGCTCTTTTTGAGGCGGGGGGGGGGGGGGCACGAAATTTGACATTTTTAAGCATAAAAATATCTATGATGTTAGCCACATCTTCAGAAAATTTGACATATGAAGTTTTGAAGCTTGTTGTCAATACAACAAAATAGCATACATATCAAATCGCATATATATAAACATATGTGTAACCCCATCTATTGAAAAAAAATCCACATTATTAACCGGCACACCTAGTAAGTAATGGCATCCTGGCAAAATTAAATTAGGTGAGTTAGAAAAGTAGCAGGACGTGTTATAATTCAGTACTTAGGAGGATAACCCCATGAGTAAACACCAAATGAAAGATTCTCATTTCTTCTCTTGGTCCTTTCCGGATGCCCACCTCCAGCCAGGTTTGGTCTCACCCTGAGCCCCAGCACCAGTCCCAGCCCCGCCCTAGACCCAGACCCAGCCCCACCCCAGCACCAGTCCCAGCCCCGCCTCAGCCCCAGCAGACAGCCCCTGGCCAAAGAGGCAGTGAGTGTGCTCTCCACCTGGCTCCCGCCCTCCTTCATTCCAGGACATCTGAGGTTCATCCGGTGAGGGGAACTGATCCCAAGGCTCTCACTTAGGTGAACCTGGAAGGACCCTCCAGGAGATTAGAGAGCATCTCCTGCCAGCGCCACAATTAAAAACAGGCTTATGGGGAAACTGAGTCACGTTCCTAATTAAGTCTTGGGCGGGAAGTTCTGGATTATAGAATAGTCAAGCCCAGAAGAACCTCCAGAAATATGAGTGTAATAACATCCACACATCAGGATGGCTGGCCTGTTAGTGAGCAAGGGGACCCCTATGTGTCAGCCTTTGGGGAATGTCCCCAATGATCATTCCCATCCCTGGAGTAGATGGCTTGGGTGCCAAGATTAGTTGAAGTGAATGGACACTTGAAATATTTTGACACCAGAGGAGAGTTATTTGAAGAGAAGAAATTGTAAATTTCAGAAAGTGCAGTTTCAAATGAGAATGAAATTGCTATAGGTGTAGGATTACTTTCCATTACTTTTAAAATATTAAAAGATAGCAATTCAGCTCAGGGAAGCCAGTTTCCTGCTCTCTCCTCAACATGTCTGAGGATTCTGGTAAGTAATGAGACTTGCCTAGTGACTAGGATTGCTTATTTAGCAAATAAAAATATAGGACATCCGGTTAAATTTAAATTCCAGATAAACAATGAATAATTTTTAGTATAACCATCTTTTATGCTGAAGAAAAGTGAGGAGGAGCAACTTCCTAAGGTTCATACATTACAAAGTTCCTTCAGCACCTACTCTGTGCCTAACTATGTTCGGTGCTGGGGTAACAGACCTAACGCCTAACCTCAGGGAAGCTGCAACCCCGCTGGGGAAGCAGAGGAGCAAAGTGTCCATCAGAACAGAATGTGGAACACATCACGGGCAGGAAAATCCAGGGCCAGGGAGATCAGAGCAAGAATAACATTTCAGAAGAGTGAAGGAACAGAGGTCACCACCAATACAGGGACACCAGCTCTGCCTGTGTGTCTGAGGCAGAATAGGGTGGTACCATGAAGCCCCCTTGGCCATAGCTCTCTTGTGGCACCTCCCTCTGCATCAAAATCCCATTCATTCACTTATCCATTCTACTGGCATTTATTGAGGGTGTCTCATGTATCAGACGCTACACGGTATGGAAGTGACAAAGATAACCATGGCCCAGACCCTGTCTTTGAGGTTGATAGTCTTGAAAGGAGATCAAGACATGTTCATAATCATGGTGACCTGGAGGTCATTCTAGTGGTGGGGATGAAACAATAAGGGAACACGTGATGGGGTGTCACACAGCATCTGAAAGCCAAAGGGCACCAGAGCCGCACAATTTTGTTTTGAGGCCAAGTCCCCACCAATGTGTTGAGTGATGCCGATCAAGTCCTTGCACCTCTCTGAGCTTCATTTTCACCCGAATAAAGGTGATATTAGTAACAGTATTTGTCTCACAGGCTTGCTCTGAGAAGCTAATGGAACAGCCAGCACTTGGTAAACCATAAAGTGTCATATAAATGTGCCCTAAAAATCATTATTGCTCGGCAAGTCCTCAAAAAACTAAACATGAAATAACCATATAATCCAGCAATTCCATTTTTAGCTATAACCCCAAAGAACCGAAGCAGGACTCAGACACCGGTACACCAATGCTCACAGCAGCACTATTCACGATGGTCAAAAGGTGGAAACAAGACAAAATACCACAACATTGCAAATGTACTTAATGCCACTGAACTGTATACTTAAAAATGGCTAAAATGGTATATTTTATATTATGTATTTTACCATGATTTTTTTTAAAAAAGATTATTATTTAGAGAAGGCTAGAAAGGTCAGGGAAGAAATCAGGGAGGAGGTATTCCCTGAGTAGAATTTGGCTTGAGGAGATGGGGGAAACCTTTAAACAGGAGGAGACAGTAAGTGCAGGAAGGGCAGGGCTCCCAGGGCCAACATCTCCCACCCGGAAGCACAGGCATGAGGCTGAGATGCTTCACCATCTGCTACAGAGCTGCCCTGTCTTATAAGGCAAGGAAGAAAGCATTGAGAATTCATAGAGTGGTGCTGGGGCTAAAGCTTGAGTAGGAAGTGAGTGAACCATGTCCATCATGGAGCCACCATCCCAGGAAGCACTGGGCTGGAAGGGAGAACACATATCACTTGGGATAGTGCATTCAGAAGACCAGGAACTGAAAGAGATAGAGAAGCAGCTCATGGGTGGCTGGGGAGGATTCAAAAGCTGACCAATGGTTGGACAGGAAAAGCCAGAAGCTGACCAATGGTTGGACAGGAAAAGCCAGAAGCTGACCAATGGTTGGGGAGGAGGATCCAGAAGCTGATCAATGGCTTGGGGGGGAGGAGCCAGAGCTGCATCAACACAGGTAGGGAGGGTGGTTAGAGCCAAGGTGACTTGACTGGAGATGGACCTTATGAAGGAGATGTCTCTTAAGCCCTGGAAGAGTCAATAGGAAGATTGGTTGGGCAAGGAACCCAGGCAGGATGAATCTAAGATGGCAGCCACACCAACCAGAGACCTTGCAGTTATTCCAAGTCCTATCCAAGGACCCCGAGTGCAGACCCTGGAATCTGCTCTTGTACCTCAACAGAGACTGCTCTGTACCCATAATCCTTTGGGCACAGGTAATATCAGTTCCTAAGGCCAAAGCTTCAGGCTACCTCTCCCCACTCTACTCTCCTCCCCCAACCCTACCTCTGCTAGAGAAATCTGGTTTTCCTCGGATTCAGGGTCAATTTCAGCAAAATTATAAATTCAGTCAGGATATATTTCCTTCTTTCCAAGTTGTAGCACTCAAGCCTCCGACCCTCATTCTCAGAAAAGGCCATGGTATCATTCTATACCTTTTTGTTAATTCAAACTTTAGTATTCCTTTTCCCAAAATCAAGTGCATTTTAATAAAATAGTTAAAAGACTTTGAACATCAGGGAGCAGGCCAGGGAGAATTTTAGAGACTTCCTAGACCTCCCCCCCCCCCCCCAATGACTCATTCTTCAACTCTGATGAAGGGGTCACCTCTCCTTCCCTCTTGCAGATTGTCCTCTTCCTTAAGTTAGCATGAGGCATTGGCCAACTGGTGGGTTTTCATTTAATAATAAACCATCTTAACAGCAAATAGAAAATTCTCTATAAATCGAAATCACGTAAAATGACAGTGGATTAACATTTTAATTAAATATGGCATTCCTAATCATTTTTGTCATTGCAGAAATACCCAACATTTTGACACATTTCAGGCATAAATTGATGGTTCCAGTCCAATGGCAAATTGAAATAATTTCTCAAGGATGTTTGTAAGCTTTCAGTGGCAGCAAGAGAGGGGATTCAACAGTCAACGCTATTCTAAAAATTCCCACTCAAAACCCTATTACTGAAGCCTCCCTCCTACCATAAATAGCTCTCAATATTATCTCCCTCCCCCATCACACACCCTATGATGAATTCATTGGATGCATTATGATTTGCAAAACTCACTCCAAAAGGTACTTTGTTTCCCGCGTTCTCTGGTTGAAATGCCTGGCGAGCAGGACTGACATGTGTATTTGTCTCAGCAATTACTGATTTACTGAGCACCGAGGATGTGACTTAGCATCATGCTACTGCTGATCCTCACAGGGGGCCTGCAGGCACCTACTATTATACCGGGGAGCGAAGCCAGATTCAGAGAAGGAAAGTAACTTCCCTAAAGGCACACAGCCAGAAAGTGGCAAAACCAGGACTGGAACCCAGAGCCATTCAGCTCCAAAGGCTGTGCTCCTTTTGACTGTCGTCTTCCTTCCTCAAGTGAAACTATGCACAGCCTTTGCTGAAAGGGAACTCAATGAAAATTTGATTGGCTCTATGTTTCCCACGTTCTAGGTCAGTGACGGCGAACCTTCTGAGCTTGGCGTGTCAGCATTTTGAAAAACCCTAACTTAACTCTGGTGCCGTGTCACATATAGACATTTTTTGATATTTGCAACCATAGTAAAACAAAGATTTATATTTTTGATATTTATTTTGTATATTTAAATGCCATTTAACAAAGAAAAATCAACCAAAAAAATGAGTTCGTGTGTCACCTCTGACACGCGTGTCATAGGTTCGCCATCACTGTTCTAGGTCAAAGGCTTTCCAAAGCTGTATAACTTAACTTTATTGAACCAAGTCCTTTGTCGTGTTTCCTCTGTGCCAACACTCTCACCTCCAAACCACCACTACCATCATCACCATCAACTTCAACATCAAAATGCAGGTTTAATTTGAAGAAGAAATATTTTTGAAGAAAGAGATATATCTTTTAACAGGTGGATTGCACTTTTTTTTTTTTTACATTAATGTGAATCTTTAAAATCTAGTTTAGGCTACATGCAACCTTGGTTTCATCGCCTTTATTACTGCCCATGTAGTGTGCCGGACCATTGGCCTTAGAGTCACCATTTACCATGAAGTCCCCTGAGAAACACGCAGAGTTTTTCCAACCAAGTTAAGCAATTTCTATCCCCCGAGGGCCTCCTCCCCATCCTTTCACTGCCACATAAGCTCAAGTTTGTTGCAAAGCTACACGGAGAATTTCACATGGAAACAACAGGCCCACCAAAGCAACATGCTAAACAAAGTATTTCAAGTTTTGAAAACTTTGAAACTGAGAGAAAATTAAATCACTAAAATAATAGGTGAGTAGTCTCAACCCTTGATAGTCTAATTATACTGGTTAATGTTGAGAAGTGTTCAGCAATACCATGGTTTAGGATGATAATACTCTGTATAGTTTATTCATACAATCAATAAGTATTCCCTAATGTTATCAATGCCTGTAGCACATGTTTTTACCAATCCTAGGTGTGTGTGTTTTTTTTTTTAAAAAAAATGTCTTGAGGGTCGGACAGTCCCTTTTCATCTTTATAACCCCTCAACAGAGCTTAGCCTAGCACCACTCTTGAAACAGTTTTCTCAATAAATGTTTGTTGAATGAATATCAGTATGTCATAACTATTCTACAAAAACTTGATGATTCGAAAGCTGGGAGAAATTATAACTGAAAAATAAATTACAGACACAACCTTGTGAATGCACTAAATGACACTGAATTGTACACTTGAACGTGGTTAATTTTATGTTATGTAAATTTTGCCTTAATAATAAATAACAACAACAAAACCAACAAAACTGCAGAGACTGGGGAATAGCAACAGAACAGCTTTCATTAAAATTCAACACAATATATTTTCATATCAAATATAAAAACAACATTCTTTATGAGTAGGAAGTTTTAAAACCATTGTTATTTAATAGATGCAATTCAAAAGTTCCAACAGAATTCCCAGAAATTGTGATGCAAAGCCTGAAATATTTAAAGCACTCCTGGCTTGGTGGGAAGTATTTACAGGGTTTTTCAGAATCCTCCCTGGCGGCTCCTGTTTGCGGCCCTCCTGGCCCCGTCACATTGTAAAGGGAAGGATGGCCCTCCGGCTTCCCCATCCCAGAAATTCTCCAAGTACATCGGGGAAAGTAGTACCATCCCCGCACGCCCATCCTTTCACCCACTTTAATCACAGTTCCAAAGTCAGGGTGAGTGTCCTAAGAACCTCTGGCTTACATATAATTTCTAAAATGACTCTTCACTCCTTAGATGAATGTGATGGCTGGCTTTTTTTTCTTTTTTCTTTTTTTTTTTTTTAAGCAAGAAAAAAGCCTCTTATTTAAAAGGTTAATCTCACTTCATAGGGTTGAAAATAGAAATGTATTCCTCCTACTTTAGAAAGCAGTATTTTCTCTTCTGATTATTGACACGATGTTTCTTTTCGGTTCAAGGGCCGTTATGGAGACAGGTGCTGAGGACACCGCACAAGGCGTTCAAGCTATAGTTTTATTTGTAAAAGGCCAACGCTTATATACTTGCTCTCACCAAGTTAGCACATTTTGAGTGAGCCATAGCCTGGAGTCTTGTCTGTACCAAATTTTCCTTTCTGCTTCCTGATAAATCACAGAGTGGCTGCCCCAGCCTCCCGCCCTCATCTGTTTGGCTTGCTGGTTAGGTCTTGAAAAGAAAATGCAAATCCTCATCTCTCCATTAACCCATCAGAAAACAACTCAGATGCTCCTACTTTCTCGTCCGGTTGATCAGACCGGTCTCTGATAACTTTTGAAAGAAGTCTATTCAACATTCTCAAGGACAAAGGACACTTTATAGAAATAAATAAAAAGAAATCCTGACACGGGCACAAGAGGAGAAAAACACCGAGAAGTTTGGTAAACGTTGCTTGCTTCTGAGTTACTTCCAGTTCTGCCCAAACTGATAAACACGGTTACACTGCCAGGGTTTTATTCAAAAGCTTCTCTGATACAATCTGTGAAAATAACTAGAAGACTCTCAGTTTCACTCTGCATTATAGATGCCTGGCAGGCTAAGGGAAATCAACAAGCTGGTGTAACCTTTCTTTTAAAAGAAAATAACAATGAGAATAAATATGGCAACATGATAGAATCTGAAGGAATCAAACTTCTTTATTCTTAACTCCCAGAATATCTTCTCACTATGTGATTCTGTATGGACATATGTATACATATTTAAATATACATACATACATACATATATGAATACACGTATATTTTATAAAACCTCTCTAAATGGTCTTGTTTTTATACAGCACCACTAACAAAATCCTAGGGACTTCTCAGAATGCCTCCCCATGATCAGGTGGCTTTAAAAAGAATTCTATTTACCCAAATCATGATGACACTGTATTTTCCTCAGAGGGGGGCTGGAGGAAGGGCAGGAGGGGAAAGAAAGGAAAGCTGGTAAGTTTTTTTTATAGTCAGTGACCCTATCATGCAAATAAACAAGGCTTCTCTTTCAGGATATCTGTTCTCCAGCTCTAACTGCAGTTTTCAGCTCCTCACCAGAAATAGAACGACTGACCCGGCCAAGAGCAAGGACGGTTCTCCCGCCCAAGATGCAGGGAAATAAGGGCGGCTCGTGTGGAAATGCTTTTCTCGAACTCGGCACCAGACACGCTCTCAGCCACTTGCCCACACTCTGGGCGCCTCCCCGTCCCCCTTCTCCCGTGGAGCACACCGCATGGATGGACCCCTGCTCACCAGAATCCCACCCCATGCCTTACAGTTTTTTCCCTTCAGAAAGTTCTCAGTATTTGTAAGTCTCCAAATTCGGGAGGGGGCAGGGAGGAGTGTTCCTAACAAAGAGAAACAGTTTAGGGACCACAAAGCCAAGAGGGTGTAATCTGTGTGTGTAGGATTAGGTGGGGCTGGGGGGGCACTTTGGGGTTTGGTTTGGTTTTATTTTGTGTGTTTTTTTCAGAAGAAGGAATACAAAGCTAGGCGGTCCAGATTTCCAAAATAGTCAGTTGTGGTTGTTTATTTTTTTTGGGGGTGGGTGGGGGGGAGGGGAGGTGGGTAAGTAACGCTGGGGAAGGAAAGCGTTTGATAAACTCCCTGTTTGAAAACTCAAGCACCAGACTCTACCGAGAGAGTACAACGCCTTCCTTAGAGAGGGCACCCAAGGGGCTGGTCTGCACAGACATCTCCTGGCCGTGTCCCCAAAGACCCTGACACACCCAGGTAGCAGACCACTGCCCCCTCTGCCCAGCCAGGGAGAGCTGGCTTGTCAGGTAGGCAAGGGCACCGAGGGGAACTTAGACATGGAGGGGCAATGAGGGGAGAGGAGGGCCCACGGGACTGGGGACTTCTGTGCCTTCTCTCCACCTGGTTCCCGCAGGGAGGCAGGGAGGCCTGGCCCTCCTAAGGGGGCGCCTGTTGACAAATGAAACAGTGAAAGCCTAGGTCAGCCACAGGCAAACAATAAACATATTTGTGTTGCGTGTCTGTTAAGCCTGTTTAAATGGGTCGACCCTCCCTGTTAAAAGGGCTTCCCACCTCAGCCCCCATCGCCCCACCTGTATCAACAACCATGCCTCCGCACCATTATCTTACCTTAATGAACTTAATCTTTAATTTCCCAGCTTGGCCCAGGTACTCAGCCCCCTAACAAAGGAAGCGGGACTGTTTGCGTCCCCCCGTGAGCCGCCAACCTCTACCAGCTAGGGAAACTTTAGCCACGACAAGGATTTTTGCCCCTTGTGGGACTGACAAAAGCAATAAATATTTTTCTTTTTATTCCATCATTAGACCCTCCTCAGAATGCCTCCCCATTGTCCACTGTAATTCCCAGAGCTCTCTGGGCAGGGGCGTTATTGTGGAAAATGAATCCTGAAGTGTTAACAATCCTGCCAAAGCGGCTACACTTCTTTTTCCCCCACCCGGAGGGCGTAACCGTTGGGAATGTGTCGCCTCACCATAGCCGGCTCGGCGAAAAGAGCACTTGTGTTTTTTAACACTGGTCTTTGAGAAGGATGCTCAAGTTAAAGCATTGTGGCCACTGTAAATAGATGCACTCAGCAGAATAGAGCTTCTTCATTCCTAATTAGGGAAGTAACTCTAGAAAGACAGAATGTCACTTGCTGGGCTGTGCGTATTGTTGAGTTTGGGCTCGCCTCCACAATGTGAGGTAATTGGAGTTGTACCTTTTAGAAAGCTGCTAATTTCACATAGGAAGTGCTAACAAGACCTTTCTGGGCCATGTTTTCCTTCTTCCTTTCTGAGGAAGTTACAGACCTTCAGGAGTGGGAATGGCTGAGCCCCGGCCGGCGGAGGAAGCAGCCGTAATGAACCACTTCAGCCCGCAGTTAGAAAAAGGAGGCCTCCTTTTGGAGCCCTGAAATACTAAGCCCCACAAAAGGTTCTGTTTAAGCTTGTTATCCGGGACATTCTTACAGGCTGCACCGCTCTCCCTGCAATGACCCTCTCCAAACAAGTGCATCAAGTTTGAGCAAATAGAAACACGCAACTTTCAAGGCACGGAGTTACAGTTTTCTTTACAAAGCCATTTATATAATGTAAGCCGCAATTAGCATGGGACAGAGCGAGGAGATTTAGGCTGGGAAGTCCTTTTTAACAAAAGATAGAAATTGGTGGAATAAGTAACAGTTAAATATCGGCTTCAGATAACTCGTTGAAAAGACCTTTTAAGTCATTTACTAACAAAAAAAAAAATAAAATAAAATGATTTTTGCCTCAGACCTTGTTCTAGCCAAAGGGTGGTCTTTTAAATCACTGAACTGATTAATCTTACTAATTTTAAATTATCCAGCAAGAATGGATTGGAGGGAGGGAAAAAAAAAAGAGTCCATATACCACCAAATGAAAAGCACTACAGCTTTTAAGCCTGACAATTTCATCAAAATGTCCATAGGAATTACATAAAAAATTCAAACCGTAATGAAATAAATTGCTACTTGCATTATGAAAAGTCTGCAAAAGCTTTTTATAGACTTGAAATGCAGAAGTTATATAAACTGCACAGTAAAAAGAATTAGAAATTGACCTTTACAGATCAAGGGCTAAAATTAACAGTCTTCAGGGGGAAAAAAAAAAATTCCCAGTTCACAATGGCTTTTAATGCCATTTTCCCCCCTACACTCATTTATCTAATGACCATGGCAAGGTTAGGATAAACAATGAACAGTATGTTTTCACATTTTCCACCTTTTGTGTCCTCCATATGAATTTCTAAAAACACTTAAGAGAATAGATACATAAACCTGTGACCTTCAAATGAGCTTTTTGATACTCTCAACATTTTGAATAAAAAGATCAGAAAATGGAACCACTTTTACACAGTAATGAATTCCATTCTGTTGGGTAAACAAAGCTAAATTTTAAAACAGAGACCTGACATTTGTATGGCTCAAGAAGCTATTCTGTTCTTCTGGGGGTGGGCAGAGGGAGGGAGGGGCCATTGTCAGCACTTTAGGGTGGGCTACATAATGGCCAAATCTACAATTCACACAAAAAAGGGGACAAATCCATTTGGCCGTGTTCAACAGAGAGCCACCGTTTCCAAGACAAGGACAACACAAATGCCCAATTTTTTTTTTTTTATGACAATTTCCCTCCACCCCGTGAACAATGGATCCATCTCATAGAAAAAGAGGGTTTGGCGGGGGAGGCCCCTGCCGCCATTATGGAGCTAACGCTTACTGACGGGAGCGACAAGGGCCTCCAAAAGTTACTCCAATTTCCGTCGAGCTTTTGTGCATCCGTTGTTCTGGCTGAAAGGCTCAGTTAGGTATTGTTGCAAAAAAAGTCTGCATCCACATTTGTTCCCCTCTAATTCATACCCCGCATTGTGGAGTTGGGCTATTCAGGGGGCTGATTGGACAACAGCCCTGACAATGGCCCAGCGATTAGTCTCCCAGCATGGGCTGGGGTTGTGGGTATAAACCTAGGGATGGGGCTGGAATTCGCTGGGGCATTCAGCTTCCTCTGGGGCCTTCCTGAGAGGCCGAGCCTCCTTTGCGGCAGGTAATGCATTCCTTCAGAGCCGGGAAACCGAATCCTTGTAATTAGCGTGTCCGGGACCCGGCAGGCCGCCCCCTCCCCGCAAGGCGGCCCTCGGGGGCCCTGGCGCTTTCTAAGGAGCTCAGCCGCCCAAACGCTCCAGCCTGGGCGAATGGAAAACTTTCTCGGGCCGCTCGGTGGGCCTGGAAACCAGCTCGCTGGGGAGGCCCAGATCGGCGCTGCTTAACCCTTGGCACCCCGGCCGCCCGCGGGGGAAGCGCCTCCCTCCCGCAGCCCTGCGCCCCCGGACCTGGGGCGGCCGCGTGGCGCACGGCACCCACCCCCGCGGCTGAGCAAGTCGCCAAGCACCGCTAGAAGCCAGCCTGGGGTTTTCCGTGTCAGGAACTCGAATTACTTTATTTTCCTGTTGCTTGCGTTTTGTATCATTTTATGACAACGTGCTGCATGCTATAATTTAGATCTTTAATGCCCAACTAATTCTCTTCCATTAATTTGTCCACATGACTATTGGCGATGCCATCCGCCAAAGCAGGCCGACTTGAAATATGTGAGACATTCCTGTGGTTTGTTTTGTTCTTGTTGTTTTTAAATAAAAGTTTACATAGGAAATGACGAAGATGCACGGAGGGTTTTTCCGTGGACTGGCTATACTCTGATGAAAACTGCCATGTCAACGTGATTCCCGCTTCACCCGAGGAATTGCAGGCCTCCGCGGGGAGCGAGACACACGCACAGCCACTTCTTGGAGGGACTGACTTAGGCGGTGCGGGGCTCTCAAAACCCCCAACACTTTGGCCAAAAGGGTTCCCCCCAAACCGGGCTGGGCCTGCATGCGCGCTTTCGGGGTGCTGGGGTGCGGGGAGGAGGGGGGAGGCCTGGCGCAGGTGCTCCAGGAGGTGGGAGGGAAAGAAAGCGGGTGTCCAGGTGGCCACGGGCGGGGGAACTTCAAAAAGGCAAGTGCGGCGCCTGTGAACAATGCGTTTCTGAGATGCCCTGATTTGGGGACCCGTGCAAACTTCCCCCTGAACCCCAGCTTCCCTCTGTGACTCACAGTTTGAAAAAAACCGGCCCTTCCCTCCACAACCCAGGAGGACAGGCGCTCTGCAGCCACCAGCCGTCTGCACCACGGAAATTAAGAAAGAAGGAGCAACACCCCAAACCTTATTCAACATTCACATAGAAAACTGAAGATATTCTGGGCGAAAGAAGCGTTTAAACAAAGGCTGTCTGCTTCCATTTCCCCGGTTAAGCGGGGACCAGGCGGCTGCAGGAGGAAAGAGAGTGACAGTGGATTCCATAAATTAACTGAAAATCCCTCTTCTCGAAGCCCAAGTTATCTCTCCGTTGCCTGCAGCTCTGATTTAGAACGGAGCCGGCTTGTTTACCGGTTTAATTAATGCTCCTTTTGGAGCAGGAAGGAGGGGAGGGGAGATGAGCGACTCGGTGATAAACAGGTGTCGCTGGGCCTGTAGCCGAGCTCAGGGCCGCAGTGGCAGCCTCATCAGGCCTGAGGGGCCTGACCCCGCCAGCGAGGAAGGTAGATGGCCCCGTGGGAAGCGCAGTAGGTGAGCATTATTTTAACTGCGAGCCTGTGATTGGAACGGCTTCCCGGGACAATCAGTAGCTGGGGTTTTTCTTCTTCCTCCGGAGTGCATTCTGATTCTTTCCTGTTGCTGAGCTGGGAAGAAACAGACCTTGATGATGCAGGCCTTCTCCCTCCTCTTCCTCCTCCTCTGCCTCAGCCTTCACCTCAAAATGTAAGGCAAGAGCCACTTTCAGGAGGGAGCCTGGCTCCCGCAGCTCAGCTCGCTGGGGACATGCTTTCGGCTCTGAAAAAAACCTCTGGGCTTTCTCTCTTTATTTACTTATTTCGGCTTTTCGTTCCAAGAGCCTAAGATCTGGGATTGGCCTGTCCTCGGCCGACGTGTTTCTGTGACCTTACAGATAACAGGGAAGCTTGGATGGGAAATGAAATTCAAGCGCCAGCTAATTTTAAAAACATAACTGAAAACTCACTCCCGTGGGGGGATGGCAGTTTTCTGTCAGCACCGGCTGCCCATGTTTTTAAATTAATCACTAGCCCTGGTATTCGCTAAATGATGGCAAGTACCAGGATGGGGGGGGGGGTTAGTAATTACTCACAGTAGGTGCCTAAGGTGAGACTGTAGGTTTCATGACTTAGAGTCACCTGTCTGCGCTGCCTGCTGCCTTCTTCCAGCCAGCATTCCAGAGAAGCAAGCAAAAACAGAAGCTGGGTCTGTCAGCCATGCTGGACTTTTGGAGAAAAGAGCTTTAAGAAAAGCAAAAAACACAAACTACAGTTATTAAATATATATATATTTATATATTAATAATATATATTTATTTATTTAATAACTGTAGTTTGTGTTTTAGTGACCTGGTGCACGAATTTGTGCACACTGAAATGAAATTAATTAAAAGGTGGCTGACGGGGCAAGACTGGGCGAGATGGGCTGGACACACCCTGGAGCCAACCTCCCAGGCCAGCCGCACCTGGGGTGGTGCCGTGGCTCAAAAGGCTTCTGTGGAGTGAGTGGGGTCCCTCCAGCAGGTGGGGCCTCTCGGCCTGGCCTGTGGGGATCGGGCCAAAACTGGCTCTCCAACATCCCCTGATGGGTCCTGGAGTATGAGAAGGCACTCTGCAAAGTTGCTGACATACAGGGTGTAGAACGCAAACGCAAGTGTGCAGTAAACCAGATTTGGGCCGAAAGTGCCCTAGCAACAACATAACCCATAGCCAAAGGTGCAATCTTGCCGCCCTGGGAGGACTGGGCTCCCTCCTCTCTGGTTTCAGGGTGCATCACCCGAGAACTGTTGCTGCCAAGTCACTGCAGCTCAGCAGCTCCTGCGTTGAGTGTCTGCCCCCTGGTGGTCAGTGCACATCATAGCAACTGGGCAGATGGAGGGAGGGACACTTAGCATATTAGCCTTTTATATATAGACTAGAGGCCCAGCGCACATGAAATCGTCTCTAAGCCTAGCCTGGCCTCCATTGCATGGCCTCTGCCACCCTGCGATGCTATGTGAAACTCCCTGCCCTGGGACGCTCCGTGAGGCTCCCCCTGCCCCTCGACTGCTCCGTGAAACTCCCCTGCCCCACGACTGCTTCACGAAACTTGCTGCCACCTGGGTGACTGCTCCACTAAGCTCATGGCCACCCACGAAGCAGCCCGCCACCGCAGCTCAACAGTCCCCAGTCCCGCCCCACTGCAAGCCCCCCTCATGGTGAGTGGCTCAGGGGCTGGGGGAGGGGGGGGACAGAGAGGTGCTCCATGCACTTCATGGTGACCGGTCGCCCATTCAGTTGTGACACCACCTAGCTCTTTATATATATCTTAGGATATTTCAGAGAGGAAGGGAGAGGGAGAGAGAGATAGAAGCATCAATGATGAGAGAGATCATTGATTGGCTGCCTCCTGCACGCCCCACACTGGGAATCGAGCCCACAATCTGGGCATGTGCCCTGACCAGGAATCGAACCGTGATCTCCTGGTTCATAGGCTGACATTCAACCACTGAGCCATGCCAGCCAGGCCAAACTACCATTTATTAAATGCCTACTTGGTGCCCTTGTGTGATACTGCAAATTCTGACAGCTTCCCTGCAAGGTAGCTATGCTCAACCCCAGTTCTGAGAGAGGTTTAGAGAATTTCAAGTGCTTTTCCCATGGTCACAAAGCTAGGCAAGCGCCAGAGTGGAGAAGAGAACCGGGCCCCAGGGCCCTCACCTTTCTCACTCTCTGTGAGGTAGCAGTGGTCCTGGAGACCCACATTCACGTGGAGATGGGGACTGCATTCTAGATGAAGATGGGTTGCCGGAAAGATCTTTTTGCCACCTGTAAAATTCCACATCAAGTTCATGTTCAGGTCTATGGGGGACCCAACACATGTATAAGCACAGAGTACTTTTCAGAACAGGAGAGATTTCTTTCTGGAAATATTTCTATACTAGGAATAAAGGTCTTTCAGTATCATTGCTGGTTCCACTACCCACTAATGTGTGACCTTGAACAAGTCACCTACTACTGTCTGAGTGAAGGCTCCTCTTCTCTGATTGGGTACATTAAGTATCCTACCTGCCTCACATTGGGGGTGGAGCCAAAATAAACTGACGTGAGCTCAAGTGCATTGGTCACTGTGAAGAGCTGTTCCAATGTACAGTTTTATGGCCAGTTTCCCAGAGTTATGAAGTCCATATTGAGACTATATGTGCATATGTTTTTGAAAGAAGTGAATTACTGTACAAGTGCGGGGAATTTTTCTTATTAAATATGAGAGTCATTACTTCCTAATTTCTAAACATGAAAATCCTGGTCATATTAACACTGGTGCTAAAAGTGTATCCTAAAATTATAGAATTTTGATGGAAGAAACCATTGGTAATAATAATAAATATTATATTAATGATGGCTAATGTCTCTCACTATATGCTAGACAGTGCTCTGAGTATTTCATGTAAACCAGTTCATCCTCACCATACCTCTAGGAGATAGGTCCTGTTAGTATCATACCCATTCTACCGATGATGAAACTGAGACACAAAGTAATTTGGTTACATACTTTACAAATAGCAGAACTATCACTGGAGCACAGGCAACTAGGCACTGAAGTCCACACACTTAATCACTGTGTTATATTGTTACTCATGAAAGAGTATCTATGTTATCCCTACCACATTTTTAAGATGGCTAAAGTGAACCTCAGCGAGGTTCAATTATTTGCCCATCATCATCATACATCTGTTTCATGGCAGAGCTGAAAGTAGAATTGGGGTCTTCTTATGCCCAGTGGTGGTTCTATTATAACATAATTGCTACCCATTTCACCAGGCCTTCAGCTTTCTCTGGAGAGGCAGACTGCCTGGGTTTAAATATTGGCTCTACCACTCCAGTAACCTCTCAGTCTAATGAAGTAATGCATCAAGGTATTGAGCATAGTTCCTGGCATATAATACGCGCTCAATAAACCCTTCAGAAATGTAAAATGCAGAACACAGGAAGAGAAGCATGAACAACAAGGAGGCCCTGACGTGGAGGTGGCCGGCCCTACTTAGTGAGTTGGCCTAAGCTAAGTGGAAGGACGAGATAGGCATGGCTGGCAGAGGGGGAGAGCCCATCGTTGGGGAGGACTCTGAGGCCAGTCCCTCAGACAGTAGTGAGTCTGAGGAGTCGGGACATTGAAATAACTGGCCAGTCAGAGGCGCGGTATTGACGGAGGAACAGAGGGATAGGAAAGGGAACAGGAATAGGAAGTGCTGAAAGAAACCAGGTTGGGGAAGACCAGAGGAAGGAGTCTGGCTGCCTCAGCATTCAGTCTATCATGGGTGGGTCCTCTTCATGGTGGTGTCCCTAGACTTTGGCACCGGTTGTTTCAGCCCCACAGGGTGAAGAAAGGACGGGGTAACACGGGGCTGAGTGCTGAGCGGGAACCACAAAATGCCTGGCTGACAAGAAGCCGCCCATGGAAGAGCAACACCTGGAGAAGGGTATGCTTGTGGGGTGGGGACAGCAACCTCGCTGAGGAAGAAGAGAGTCCGGCATCATAGGGAAGGGAGGGGCTGAGGGGAAAGCTGGGACCCTGCAGTGATGAGGCAGCTGCTTGTCAGGTGTGGCTGCTCTTGAGCAGGAGCGGGGGCAGGCACTGCTACATGGACGACGGGGGCAGGCTTAGGGAGTGCTCAGGCCTCATGGGGAAGACGCTCTGGTCCCACGCACAGGTGCCCTGTTCTGCTGGCTCTTCCCCCAGAGGGAAGGACAAGGATTGCAAGGAATATCAGGAGCCCTGTCCTGTGACTTGGTCTTCAGGGATGGGCAGGAAAGCTCTTGGGCAGTGTCAGGGGAGTAGTGGTATTGCCCTCTATGGTTTCTACCTAGTTTAGAGAGTTAAAGGGTCTTGAGATTTGGGGAGACACATCCATCTGATTTTGGGAAAATATCTGAAGAACGTGAAGTGGGGAAAATGTCTGGTCTCTCTCTCTCGCTCTCTCTCTCTCTCTCTCTCTCTAGCAGATGCTCAACAGCTATGTGTTGAAGGAATGAGCCAAGGGGGTGCTAGAAGTACTTATTGCGCATTCAAACAGGTACAAGAGTTTGCAAGCTGCAGCAAGTGCTTTACCTCTGCCCCTGCCTAGATTCATGAGAGAAGGAAAGATCCTCTCTCCAAGTCAAGGCCGCTGTGGACCTTTGGCCTTTTCTGTTACCTCATCAGTAAAATGTCCCAACTGCCCCACTGGGGTATTGTAGGGATCAAACGAATTACTTGATACAAACATAAACCAGACAGGTCAAGTAAGTCTAAGGTACAGTATTGGTATCTTCTCTGTAGAAAGAGCAAGGAATATTAAGTGAGGGATTTTCATTACTGAAAATTTCAAACATGTGCTAAAGTAGAAGAATATAATGAGCTCCCATGTTCCTGTCTTCCACCTTCATCCATTGCCAATCCATAGCCAATATTGTTTCACCCCCTCCTCATCCTGGATCATACAGAAGCAAATCCCACATATCATGTCATTTCAGCTGTAAATATTTCAGAATATATTTTGAAAATATAAAGGTTCTTTAAAAATATAACCACAATTCCATTATCACATTAAAAAATTGATAGTAGTTTCTTAATATCATCAAATACTGAGCCAATGCTCAAATTTCCTCATTTATCTTATAGATGGTATTTTACAGATGGTTTTGCAAATCAAGATCCAAATGAGGTCACTACCTTGCATTTAGTTAATCAGGGAAGGAACTTTCCCCAAGGGCTTAGCTTTGTCCTCTCAGTATGCAAAGGTTGGGCAGGAGAGCTTTGGCCGGGGTTAGCCAAGAACCGACCAGAGTAGTGGTTCTAAATGTTTTTGACCACTGATTCATCACTTTGAAAGAGGACTTGGACAATTATCAGCAGATCAAGTAGCTGTTATAAGGTTTGGGGTCCCACAAGAAAGGAATGTTTCTTGGGGTGCATGTGGAAATTTGTGGAGACAGACATCTGCTCCTTTGCTAAGGTGCAGTTTAAAACAGATACTTTAAAAGCAGGCACTGGGACTAGGACCAGATGGCATATAATAAATTCTCAATAAACCCTCCTACCAAATATTCAAAGAAGATTTAATAACCTTCATTCTTAAACCCTTCCAAAGAATTGAAGAAGAGGCAATACTTCCTAACTCATTTTGTAAGGCCAACATTACCCTAATACCCAAAACTGGCAAGGTTAACACACATGTGCACATACACATGCACACCAATAAAAACTATACACCAATATCTCTGATGAATACAGATGCAGAAATCCTAAACAAAATACCAGCAAATCAAAGACAACAATATACCACAATTCAATGGGGTTCATTCCAGGCACACAAGAACGATTCAACCTATGCCAATCCATCAATGAGGATGTTGAAGATAAACTCTATGTACTCTTGACTGAAAATCCTTAGGTTGTCCTCTGCTTGACTGATAGTTTACATATGATTCTAAACTGAAAATCATTTTCCCTCAGAATCTTGAAGACATTATCCTCTGGCACTAGTGTTGCTGAGGAGAAGTCTGATGCCATTCTTACTGCTATTCACTTGTATGTGGCCAGATCTCTCTGGTTGGAGCCTTTTACAACTTACTCCTTATGCTGAGTTTTGAAATTTGGTCAGGATGCGTCTAGTTGTTAATCTTTTTCAGTCATTGTGCTAGAAACTCAGTGGCCCTTCTGATGTTAGAACTAGTCTTTCTTCAGCCCTGGAAAACTTTCTTCTGTGGTTTCTTTGATAATCCTCTCATTTAATTTCTGTTTTGTTTTGTTTTGTTTTGTTTTAATTTCTAGGATTCTTATTAGATAGTGGATTATTCCCATATGCCTTTTCTCTCTCATATTTTCTCTCTGCTCAATACTTTGTGAAATTTCATCAACTTTTTAGATCTTTTACTGGATATCTTATTTCAGCGGTTGCATTTTTAATTTCTGAGAGCTCATTCCTGTTCTCAAACCCCCATTTTTAGAATGTAGTATCTTCCCAACCCTTCCTGAGAACCCTTAAAAAAGTTAAAGCGATCTTCTGGTTTCTGAATTATTCCCCCAGGAGTGAGAATTTTTTTTATTTTTATTTTTTGCTATTTTTTATATATTTCTTTCATTCTGCTGGTTCTCCTTATTCCCCACATATGCCACCTGGGTTACCAGATGGTGTGGATTTACTGTGCAGTTATGTACATGCCTTGTCTGAAGAGCTTCCCTGAACCTTTTTGGTTTTCTGGGTGAACTGGCTCCCATGTCTGGCTGCCCCTCACAGAACATTCTATGTGTGACTTCCTTCAGCTGGTTCCTCTAATACAGTGGTTCTCAACCTTCCTAATGCCGCGACCCTTTAATACAGTTCCTCATGTTGTGGTGACCCCCAATTTCATTGTTACAAATTGAACATAATTAAAGCATAGTGGTTAATCACAAAAACAATATGTAATTATATATGTGTTTTCTGATGGTCTTAGGCGACCCCTGTGAAAGGGTCTTTCGATCCCCAAAGGGTTCGTGACCCACAGGTTGAGAACCGCTGCTCTAATACCTGCTCCCTTACACTTGACATCCTCCAGAAATTTGTTTACATCTCTTATTTGGTAGTGGCCTCCCCCATCCCCTGCTTAATATTATGGATCTATGTCTTTTTGGAATTCTAAAACTTTATTTTAGCATGATTTTTGGAAGGATGGGAGGCAAATATGTATCCTGGGTTCACCATCTTAAACTCTAAGGAGATTCAGAAAAATTTATTGTTTCAACTTTATTTCTTTACAATTTTAATTGCTCCATCGTTGAGTACCTTGTTTCCATGAGCCAGGAGGTCCACCCGAGGCAAAGGGTTTCTCCAGGAAAGTGTTGTTCCATGAGCCCTCACTCTTACTATGGTGCACATAAATTAGGCCTGTTTTCCCCAAATATGTTCCTGCGCAGGTCTGAGGTCCTCAGGAGATAGAGGGAGGGAGGGCCCAAGGGTGGGCCATTCCTTGGACGCACCATGCCCCCCCACACCACAGAACCCAAGAGGCTCTGCAACACCAAGCGGGCTCCCCTTGTCTTTCAACTGCTCCCATCCCCAGCCTGGCAGAGCCCTTACATGCCCTTCAGTCTCAGATCCAGCAACCATTTCCTCAGAAAGCTTTCCTGTTCCCCTGCCTCAAAGGTCCCTATCATATGGGCTCATGGAACAACTTTTCTCCCCTTTACAAAACTCTTCTTTTTTAAAATACTTTTTTATTAATTTCAGAGAGGAAGGGAAAGGGAGAGATAGAAACATCAATGATGAGAGAGAATCATTGATTGGCTGCCTCTTGCACACCCCACACTGGGGATCGAGCCCATAAATCAGGCATGTGCCCTGACCATTGAACTGTGATCTCCAGGTTCATAGGTCACTCAACCACTGGGCCATGCTGGCTGGGCACACAACTATCCTTAATTTGTAATATCTGTGGAGCAAGATCACGTCTATGTTCTGTTCACGTGGATGTCTTGGCCCCTGAGCACAGTGCTGGCACAAAGCAGGTTCAATAAATACCTCTTGAGTGAATGAATGACCATGAAGATGGCCACAAAATAAACATTCCTTCAGCTAAGACATAACCTGGGTGAGCCCAAAGTGCATTTCCACACCTACACCCCCCTTACAGGTCTGAGAACCTGCTGGGCGCGCCATCCAGGCCCTCGTTGGCATCGCCTAAGGCCTGAATCACGGGCTGCCCTGGCTCCGGGAGCCTCAGCTCTGCCCTGGGGGAGCCCAGCAGTAAGGTGGGCAGATGCCGGCACCACCCACAGGGCTCCAGGCTCGTCTGGCCTCCTGACAACCCAAGCCTTCTGCGGGGACTTTGTCTGGAACCGCTTTGTGAATCATCTCTGGACAGGTGCCCTGAAACCTGGGAGGAGGGAAAACCACCGACTTACTCCAGGGTCCAGGAGGACGGTTCTGAGCTGAAGCTGCAGACCCAGGGGGTGGTCCAGAGGCTGCCCAGGACCAATGGCGACACCCCTGGCGGGGAACAATGGAGCCCCGCGTACACCTCAGCTACCTTTGCTGCTCGGGCTGCCCAGGGCGAGGCTCTTATTAAATTTCGGATTACCATGTGTAAAGCACGGTCTGCATTTTGTTTGCTCTGCCACGCAACTGCCTTTCCAAACACTCTGTCAGGGCTGTAGCTAATCTACTGGCCAAGGGCTTAACCGGCAGGTGGCCAGGAGGCCCCCCCAAATTCCTCCTGACTCTTTGTTACCTGGCCTGGCAGGGAGAGACGCCTTGTTTGGGAAATGTTGCTCCTCCCCCCGGACATTTTCTGTATTAGGAGTCTTTTGTCGCCATGCATCTGAAGCCGGGGATTATGATGGGGAGGCTGTCACCCCGATTGTCTCCTTGGAGGATAAGGGGAAAGTTTGTGGGTTGGCCTAATGAAACCTTTATTGGGGGGGGGGGACAATGCTATTCCCATTAAATTAAAGCCCCGGCTTTAACAATGCCTCTGAACAAACCGCATTTGAATATTTAATTTGGGATGGGAGGCACGGAGTCAATACCCCTCTCCCTTCAGCCCCTTATTGGGAGACTGTGCAGCAAACCTGAGGGAGGTTCCTGAGTTGTTGACATCAGGTTAGCAGCTGTTGCTGCCAACATCAAAGGTGGAAAAAAGTCTAAATCTTTAATATTCAATTGACATCAAAGAATGTTGCTTAATCCCAACATTAAAAAAAAATCCATCAAGTGAATGCTGATCAGATAGCGAACCAACTAAAATCTGTTGTGAGCCTTGCAAGCAACATCGAGCTTTGGGGTGAGACCAGTCCCCACCCAAGGTGATTCACAACCCAAGACCCAGCCCAAAGGCCCCCTGACAATGCAGTGGGGTGCCTCAAACCCCACCCAGGTTCCTTCCTCATTGTTCCTTCTGGAAGAATCTCTACAAGAAAGGAATGTCTAAATGTGCTTGATTAAAAAAAAAAAATGGCTGTAGTGACGTCAAGTGCACTGCAAGGGGATGGAATTTTCCGTATCTTCCTCCTCTACCTGTCACCAGGCAGCGAAGCGACAGGCACCCGAGAGATACGATTGTGTGTGGGCTCCTCTGCACTGAGTCAGAGCCACCCAAGAATAATTCCTCCGCGGATCACTGGCACAGTTTTCATGTCCCTACACGCAGCACATCGGCTGATGCTCCGTCTCCTTTTCACCTCTTACTTCCTAGGGGAGCCCCGTCTTTTGTTCTGACCTCCCCCATATGATACTCAATCCTATTATGTTTATGTGCTGGCTCTATTTCCTCATCTCTTCTGCTTTCCTTCATTTGCATAGTCTTTACGGAGAGGAGAGATGAAGCAGGTGATCACACTGGAAGGGTGTGAACCGCACACCCACACACTTGATTTCTCTGTCAGACACGTGGTTTCTGCCTTGCGGACGAAGACGGGAAGCGAACACAGAGAAGGAATGTCCCCGGCATTGCTGGCCTGGCGGCCCCGGAGCCTAACCTCAGCCCAGGTGAGCCAGCCACAGGGACCCCACTGGGAGCAGCAGCTGGGGCCACTGTGCTTGACGTCACCTGAGAAATTCTAAACAAGTTACCAATGTCCATTCCAGAAGTTAGCAATCAAGTTCCAAGCAAAGGAATCACTTAAGGCGATGGTAGAGACTGGCCACCAGGACCACCCAACACATCAGTTACCACTTGGGGGCCTGGGAAGCCAGAGCCTAAGTTCAAACAAAGTTCCTTTTCAAGCAGGCTGTGTAAGAGTGAGTGTGTGTGTGTGTCTCGGGTGCAGGGAGGGTTGGTGGGCTGGGAATGCAGGCCTGGCACACAACTTTGATGGGTGGCTGACCCCTCCCCAATCTATCTGTGGTTTGGACCTAGCTGTGCCTGCATCTGGTGGAGTGGATTGCCTGGCATCTGTCCAGGTCATGCCCATGACAGCCACAGAGCTAAGGGCCTTCTGCTCAGCCATGGCTCGATTTCTCTATTTAGAAGTTCACTCTGATGCTGAGAGAATGGGCTTTGACACCTCTGTGAGTCTAACAACCAAGCACTGGCCATCCTTCTTTCCCTCTGCGTTCAAATGAACCTATAAGCCTTATTTCTAGGTGGGCCTTTCCTCTGGGCAAGGGCATCAGAGGCAGAGTGGCCAGGGTGCATCCGGGCACATAATTTTCTCAGCAAAAATGGTGCCAGGCCAGAGGTGGTGGGGAAGCCAGCACTCCTCTCCTTGGGCAGGTCATTTCACCTCTCAGCCTCCATCTCCTCATCTGCAACAAGCAGGTACTAAAAGCCATATGTCAGAGGCCTTAACACAATGCCTGGCACATCGTAAGTGCTCAGGAAATGTGAGATGCTATTTCCCTTTGGGTCCTTCTAATCCTTGATTGGGGTTTCTGTCCTTTAAATAGTCCCATGACTGTAGGAAATGTAATCTCTGAGAACAACTTTTAGAGGTGCTTGTTGCGGGGGAGAGGGGAGAGGCGGTGACTGGCAATTCCTAAATTCAACCTAGAAAAGAGGGTAGAGATGGGGCCAGAGAGATTCCTGGGCTGGCTCTTGTCCAGGCCTCTTCCCTCCAGATTTCCTGTCCATTATCCACTACTTGGCAGATGCCAGGACACCTGAGAATGGAGGCACTGGCCCTTGGGCTCTCAGGGCCCATCAGAAGGACTATGCTTGTCTCAGGTAAAGTCCTGCACCTGCACACGCACCACAGTCAGACCTGGGACCTGGGAGCAGAGTCCCATTGCAGGTATGTCTTCCCTCCAGGTCCTTGGAAAGGTGGCATCACGTCAGCGGTCCCAGTGGCCCCTAGGATGCTCCCCTTCTGTCCCTGATGTTCCTTCCTTACTGTGTCCTCCCTCACCTGGCACCTCCTGCCCGAAGGACCTAACAGTCTCTCACAGGACCTCCTACTTCCTCTCTGGCTTCGCGCTTCCCCATACCCCATACCACCCCCCCCCCACCCCCACCCCGGCCCACTCTCTCAGCATCAGAATAAACTTCTAAATAGAGAAATCGAGACCACATCTCTCCTCTTCTTAGATCCTCCAGTAGCTTCCCATTGAAATAAAGCCCTTTCCCCTTTATGACCTATAAGACCCTGCACAGAGAGCAGTAGTTTGCCTAAAAGCATCGGGTTGCTGTTGGGGGAGCCCAGGCTAGAATCCATTGTTCTGTGTCCATTGTACTTTCTCCTGCAGCCCATGTTCTCTCACGTTCTTTCCTAGGAGCCTGAGAGTGAGGTGCCTTTGTAAATAGGCTGAATTTCTGAAGGGTGAGTGAGGCCTGTGGGACCTGCATCCTATTTTTGTGTTTTCAAAATGTTAGTGACTGTGTAACTCAAGAGGTTTTTAGCACATTATCTCGAAAGCTTTGGTGCATTTACGGATGCAGAAAAGTACCTAAGAGAGAAAAGAGCAAGGATCGTATCAGTTACCTACTGCTGTGTAACAAACTGCCCCCAAACTTAGTTGCCTAAACCACCGTTTACTATCTCATGATTCTGTGAGTAGGTATTTTGGGCTGGACTCGGCTGGCTCACTCATGCGGCTACAGTCAGCAGCTAGGTCAGCCCCGGGCTGCTTGGTCCTGGATGTCTTCACTCACATGGTTGGAATAATGGGGGTGAATGGGCCACATGTCTTAAGTGTCTGGAAAGATTGGCCAGTCTCCAAAAGCATCAAAAGAGAGCAAACCCCAATGTCCAAGTGGTTTTCAAACCTCTGCTTGCATTCATGTTTACTAATGTCTCCGTGGCCAACGTAAGCCAAGTTCAGAATCAAAGGGTGAAGAAATAGACTCCATCTCTTAATGGGAGGAGCTGCAAAATATAGTTACCATTCCCCCCCCCCCCCAATCTTCCATAATGGTAGAGTCAGAAAATATTCATATTCACATTGAGAAGATTGTAATCATCCTAGGGCTTATCTAGTCTGCTGGGAGTGAGGGGGGAGGAGGCTGTAGGGCGGGGCTTAGAAGTAGCTCCTAGTTGAGGAAAAAACAGACAGCCCTGGGGAATGCAAGCTGGGGACCCTGAGCCTCTCACCCAGCCCAGGCTGCCTTGCGGGGCCAGAAGCGGGCTGACCAGGAGGAGCCAGTGGAGAGGAAAGGCCTCAGACAGCTCAGGAGCTCTTAGCAGCTTCATTCTTTTCTCTCCTGGCATCATGAGATGCTGCTTATATAAGAAAAAGGAGAGGGAAAGTGCCTTCCACTCAAAACATAGGCCAGTCGGGGCTGTGGCCCTTGTCCCTAAAAATGAAGCCTGTGTAGGAAGACGAAGGCTGATGCACCTGGGGGTGAAAGCAGAGGTCAGGAGGGCAAAGCTTTTAAATGTGCGGCCTCCTGCCTGGGAGCTGCCTGGTGGCATGCCCCGAGCTCAAGGGGAGCTGGCCGTCAGAAGGCAGACTGCGAACGAAGGCAATGACTTGCTGATCCTGTCTGACAGAGACACGCCGAAGGTCCACATTTCCTCGCTGCCAGACTGCAAACCATCAAAAAGCGGAATTGCATTTACAAAGTGGAGGCCTCCTTCCACTCCTTCCAGACCGGCCCTCACACAGCAAACCAGTATTTCAGATCCCTCCGCCAAACGTCGCCCGGGCCTGGGTGGTGAAGAGGCGGAGGGGGAAACGCGCTCCCGGGCCATGTTCTTGGAGCTGCAGACAAATGAAAACCCTCCTTACCAGCCATCCATTCCCAGGAGGCCTCTTCCTTCCTCCGCAGGGGGCTGCAGTGCGGGAGGGAGGTCGGGTTCTGGGAGGCTGGCCTCCCGGGCTCTCAAGGAGGGGGAGCCAGCCTGCAAGAAAGGCGACAGAGAGGCCCTAACCCCGAAGAAGAGACTGGCAGGCAGGGAGTGGGGGCAAAGTGCAGCCCAGGTCACTGGGGAAAAAGAAACCTCAAAATAAGGGAGTGGGGGAAAGTTCCACTTCCAGGCTAATGATGAAAGAAGCCTGGGGAGAGAGGGGGCGGGGGCGCCCGAAGGAGGGAGAGCGGGAAGTGAGACGTTGCGAAGAGCAGAAAGTTTCTGAACCGCACGGGCTATTGACCGAGCACAGGCCCGGGAGGGGCCGCCTCGGCACGCAGAGGCCGGTGAACCGCTGATATTGAGGGCCTGGAGGTGCATTTGCTTGGGGGTCCCAAAGAGGAAGGGCAGAATGCCCTCTGAAGGGTGGGACGAATTGATTTCCCAAAGATGGACAGCATCACTCCTCCAAATGCCCTCTCCAGCCCCCCTCCATCTCCTGGAGGCAGCAGGTGACCTGGGCCCGGCCCCCGGAGGCGCCTTTGTTCGGGGGCATTCTGCAGCCCGCCCCGCCCCCACCCCTTGCACCTGGGCGGCGGCCCCCACATGCCCTTGCCCACCCTCACCCTTGGCTGGCCGCGGGGCGGGCTGGGCGGATGCCTTTGTATGTGAAGAGCCGCGAGTCCTCCAACGCGTTTTCCCTTCTGGCTGGGCACACTCGCTAGTGGTTGTCCTGGTCACTCTGACAGACACGGAAACCCACTCCCGGGAAAAGGACAGTTGGCCGGCAACACTTCATCCGGGAAGACAAGTTTGTGACCGAGGCCGCCGAGCGGGATACCCTCGCTGTGGATGGCCAGAGCCCGGCCCTTGGGGAGCTCGGCTCTGCCCTCCGATCCGCAGGTGCGTCCCGCTGAGTTCTAATCCGACCGCTCGGAGGTTTGCTAATTTAATTGTGTAATGGTCCACACCTGAGACATGCCCTTAACTATCTTCAGGACATGACTTAGCTTAAAAGAAAGAGTATTAAGAGAATTAAAATAAGAGCATTAAGACAGGGACTTAGACATTGAAAGCTCTTACCATCTCTCACACATCTGAGTCAAGCAGAAGGGAACTGGCGGAGGGGGGTCGACCTCCAGTTAGAAAAAAACAACAAGAAGTAATTAAAGTTCTTGCCAAGTGATTCTGAAATACGTATTTAGCCCTTGTAAGTTAAATACCTTGGGTTTTTTAACGAGCGATTTCCCCAAACATCTATTATTCACGTCAGTAGGACAGACAGTAAAGCACTGTAAGATTTATAGACACCAGAAGACTTCCCATGTTAAAGGTTAATGAAAGTGTAATTTGAATCATGAAATCTTTATGTGTCGGCTCAGTTTACACCGAGGGCTCATTAAGGATGCGGCGGGGACCGCGGGCGGCCGGTGACGTCACAGCGGGTATTTAAATGGGCGGGGCCAGGCTGCCGGGGGGGATGGAATTCTTTAAAAATATAAAAGGCTCCCTCCTTCCTTCAGTCTCTCCAGCAGCCACAACTTCACCGACAGCCTTGGTGCCACCCCGAGGATTTCAGAGAGAGAACACGGTCGAGGGAATCAGGAAGCAGAGTAAAGGTCACCAATAAGCGCGTCAGGAACAATGAAAGCTTTTCTCTATGCAGCAGTGGGAGAGTTGCTAGAAAAACTGGAAAGGTATTAATCAGAAGTGGCTATAAATCCTCTGGAGTTTGGCTCTTATAAAACTCCTCAGAGAAAGTCCTGAAGGAAATGCAGGTCAAAGCCCAAAAAAGCTCTTGATCAGAGATTGCTGGAGGAAAAGCTTCCCAGACGCCGTTTAATAGGCAGCAATCACCCCAGGAGTGGGGAAGCCAAGTACGCTTGAAACATGGTTGCAATTCCTAATAGGTCTTGTCACACTTAAGGCACTGCAAGCGCCATCCAACGAACAGCTGAAGCTAGCTGGCGACTCATAAAGCCAACAGTTTAAAGTTTATTATGATGAAAGCACTTAATGACAGCCATCGCTAGGGGCCCATCATTTATAAAGCTGTGCTGAGTATTAGACATGTAGCATGACCACCAATTTTATGTCACAATTGCTACCATAAAATGACCTTTGGTGATTTTTGCTGCATGTGGTGGACAGCTCTTCCTTCACATTAGTGCTCTGTGGCTTTCTTTGCAGACTATTATGCTGTCTAAAGCTTATTTGGCACTGTCGTGAGCCTCAACCCTTGTTATTACCCCGAAGGCCTGTCTTAAAAAAAAAAAAATCTCATGCTCTATTACGCCACTCCAATAATTTACAGTTCTTACCAGCCTTGGTTAGTGTAATATTTTAATGCAAATATGCTTTACCATTACATTTTATGTAAAAAGAAAAAAGTTCCCATGCTTCTGGCTAGTGCAATAGCCATTTGAGGAGTTCACTGAAATCAGCCTCTTATTCCCTGTTCTGGTCTCATTGAATGGGCACTCTTTTCCCTGGTCGGTCGGTTAAAACACCTCCAGCAAAAAAAAGGGGGGGAGGAAGGGGGTGGGAGGACTAATTAAACTTGCCTAGAGAATGAAAGATTTTTTTTAAAAGATCCCATGTGTGATAAACCCACCTAAAACAGAAACAACGATTCCTATTTCACTACCTCCAGTCCCCATGCAAATTTACATTATTTAATTAGGATTCCATTTTCCAACCTGCTTTGTGTAGTTAGAAAGTGTTTGAATACCCGGCCACTTTACTGCTCCGATGCAAACCGCTGCTGAGAAAGTGGTCTGTCCATGCTACACCACCTTTAAATTGTGTATATAATTTTATAAATGATATAAAATCTGCTTCTAGTCCCTGAAAAAAAAAAAGAAAGAAAGAAAGAAACACAAGCATGGCACACTGCAATTTTGGAAGGATTTAAAATATGTGATTTCTGCTGGTACCTACTGTACTGGGTTTTATATAAAGCTTTTTTCAATAAGGTAAATTGTTACATGACAAACTCATCTTCCACCATTATCATCCGCTGTTTGTGTTTAACAACAGGAGTCCCGCTCTAACAAAACTGTTGTAATGGCTGCACAAATTACTCAGCTGAAAGCTTTCACCAAACAAAACAGTATTAATCAGCAGTTCTTACGAAGGTGCTAATTAAAAACAATTTTCTTCCTCAGTTTGCAATACTAAAGCCATCTTCACTTGCACAGTTTCCAATATACGGCTACTGTATTTGCTCACACTTCAGGCCCTCTATTAACTATTGAATCTCCTATTAGCCATTTTATTACGTTTCTGTTCACAAGCTTGTTGACATTTTAAAAGTCACAGTATGATCTGTTTTATCTATTAAAAAAATGTACTAATTGAAAAGTCAGGGGGACAAAAAAAGACAAAATGTAGACTCCAAATGCACAGACTTCCAGGGCAGGGAACGTGGTGAGCATGTAGCCATAGCCTGGGCAGTGAGCTCTCTGGCTAAAATGAAATCTGAGAATTAAAATGGCATTTCAGGCTTAATAAACACCATCAGGCTCCTTCCTAATTTGGAAATAGTCCTCTCAGGAAAAGATATTTGCCCTCTATCGAAATTCAGTTTTGAAGGAGACTTAGTCTTACTTTCAAATCAATCTTTCCTCTGTGTGATGCAATCAGCAGAAGACACTTCCTACAGTCTGAACTCAGAGTTTAATCTGGGGTGGAGCCTGGGACCTGGAGCCCAGATCTATGGTCTAAACAGTTTTGTCTTCCCTGTCAGTGTGTGTGTACTTCTGTCTACATATGCTTGGATCTCCACGTGGCTAACCTGCTCACCACCCTCCTCAGTCCTGCTGGGCGATGCCACCAAATTGTTTGGCATAGATTGGAAACGAGTCAAATGTGGACTAAGTGCAAAGACAAACTCCATGGAAGCTGGGTTGAGGGAAGAGAACAGTCTATTTCTATTTAAAAACAAACACACGAATAAAAAACCCAAAAGTCTAACCCTGAGGGGAAGGCATGCCCCATTTTGATAGTGGAGAGAAGAAAAAAAAAAAATCAAAAAAACAAAACAACAAAACACCACCACAACCACCTCCTGCCTGTGGTATTACAACCAGGTTCAAAAGCAGTTAACTAGTTTAGGACAGACGCCTGGCTGCTGCCGTGGGGCTCCAGAGGGCCACGAATCCTTCCATTCACTCGGTGAACTGCTGGGTCCCCTGACTGATTCAACAGGTATGCAGTGGTCAATTCATCCCCTACTGAAGCCACAGGGAAAATCAGCAAGGGGCAGGCAGCTCTTCTCTGAAACACCCGAGGAACCAGCCAGAAAAGCTTTTATGCCCCAGACAAGTTTTCTGCTGAATACTGAGCACCTCAATTACCCTTCCCTAATGGAACTTACATTTTCACGCTCAGTCAAAAAGCCAACGAAATACACAATTTATACAAAATAGCATCAACCTCTTAGGTAGTCTTTTCTAGCACTTTTATCCCAATTCACAGCGTATGTCCTGCTATAAAATAAAATAAAATTTATTTCTTATAACCAACTTATAGGTGGCTGTTCATATCACCGCATTAGAACTGACCATGGGCGGTATTAGAAACATTCTCACATCCAACCAGATCTACTTAGCATGACAAAGGGAAAGGAGGAGTTTTAGTAGAAGATACAGGTACAAGGGGAAGGGGAGTATCATGATTATTCTTAAGATTTCCTAAGTAGACGGGCTTCCTTTTGAAACACACACATGCATAATTACATAGTAGACAGTTATGGAATGGGGCACTGCAATGCATAGTACACAACCCAATACCAATGCATAGAAATAATTCTTAATTGTGAAGCTCAAAAGAAATGTACATGGATCAAGTTTCCAAAGCAGCTATATTTTCCCCTTCTCAATATCGGGATCTCATTAAAATGTAAGAAACTAAAAAACAAACAAACAAAAAAACACTGTTAAATTATTCAATAAGATACAGCATTTGTTACTCAAAAACTTCCAGAGAACCTGGCTAGAGATGTTTCTGGGTGAGGAACTCATAAAGACGAGACCCATGCAATCCTCAACATTTTACAGGAGATTCTCTAGGCTTTAATCACACAATAAGCACATTTGTTTACTAGGTATCTCTTGGTAGGAACAGCTCACTTCTTACACTGCCTCAAGCTTAGGTAACTGCACACCCTATTCTTAAATATGAAAAAGATAAAAATACAAATAAATTACGGGTTTACTTTTTAAAATACAATTTCTCTTAGAGAAATAAACACTGGATTTCTACACCCACAACACACGAATGCAAATTGAGTTCTTGCCAATTCATGTATTTTCATGAGGAAAAATGGAAATAGTCTCATGATTCTGCTGTCCTGTATTTGAAAAGAAAAACAGAAAGAATAGACCATCTTAGGTGCTACTGCTGGGATGGGTTTTCTTTGTCTGGCAGATTTGGTTGCAGGTTTTTACAGAAGAAATAATTTCTGCTGTATTTCCGCCAGGACAGATGGAACTACCCGTGTTGCCTTTTAAAACATTCCCAATTCTAATTTTTAAACAAGAAAATATGAAGCCAGTGTGCTACCTATACAGTCGCCAAAGGAGAGCTGCCACTAGCTGAACTACTCAGCTAAATGGCTGGTTTGCATTGCCCTGGTCTTTATCTAGCACTGAGAATAGACTGCTGTTTTATCCAAAGAGGAATAAATTGCTGTTATTGTGATGTTAGCCCATCACTTGGCATTGCAATTCAAGTTTTTGTGAGAAAGAAATGTACGATCTAACTGCGACTTGACCTATGCCTTCCGAGATCCGTCTAGGTGCTCTAATGGAGCAGAAAAAGTGGTGAATACAAGGACATGCAAACTGATGGTGAAAAATTTGTTTGATGATAAAAGGGAGCAGAGAAGACATTTGAGAGTCGCTGTTTTTATGACAGCTAAGTTTGTTTAACATGCAAAAGGGTTCCCCCCTCCCACAGTGTCCCTTTAATTGCACCACACTAACTACATGCTTATAAACATAGGAGGATGTAACCTGCTAATGACATGACTACTAAAGTGGGAGCAGATGATTCCTTACAGATAAACATCTGAATTTCCACAAAAGGCATTACAGCATCTCGTGGATGCACTGGGCAGGAATATGCCGGGGTTCCCTGCAGAAAAGGCATTCTCCCTTAATCCCAGGTGGCACCTATTAAATGTTTACTATACATGCGAGTCACAGCATGTAACAATATATACTTACTTTAAATAAGATAATTGTGTGATTGAGTTTTTAAAACTCCCCCTGGTTGCAGTTTAGTTTATCAACCATTTATTCAAAATTTCTCTGGAAAGGACCTATTTTGAAAGAAGCCTGGAGAACAGCAGCCGTCAGATGTGAGCCCTGATAAAGGCTCACTTTTCATTCATAGTCAGAGCCTAAATGTGCTCTTCTTGTACCTAAACAGATAATAAGCACTCAGCACACTCCTCCTCCTTGACACAACACATTGAGACTAATCACACATAATTGGAGAGGAGGAGCAGAGGGCTGGCCACGCTATTGTGTCCAGAGGACAAACGGTCAGTTTATAAGGCTTTGGGCTGATGGAGTCATTTCTTATACATCTATAGGGGGAAAAACCGTCCTGTTTAAAAGGGGGAAAAGAATGAGCCAGGGAGATAGAAAAAGAGATGGCAGCTTTAACACCAATTAATTTGAGAGAGATCACAAAGATATGCTTTATTTTTATTAACCAGGATAGAATCATCATGTTTGTGGTTTTATACATTAAAAACTACCGCCACCCAAATGGAACAAAGACCAAGGTATTTTTTTTTTTTTTTTCAAAAATGGGGGTGGCAATCACCAAAAGGAAATTCTGTCTCAATTAGAGGCAAAAATATTTAGGGTGCTTACAAATCCAATTCAGATAGCAGACAAGCTATTTATAGATATTTAAAGACAAACAAAGGTTTAGTGCAGGAAGAGCAACAAGCGGACTGAAAAAAGAGAGGACGGGGATGGCTGGGGAATAACGTGGGTGAGGACAGGTGGGCTCCACAATCACACGTGGAATGTCGCCAAGGTGGCGGGGGGCCCACAGCTTGGGGGCTGGACAGGAAGCCGACGGCTTGCTGCATATTACACACATTACAGATTTCTGGTTCGGGAAAATATTCCCTGTGTACTTGATGTTTTCTTCATCTGTTGAGCAGCTTAGTCTTCTATCCACTTTTGGTTAAAATAAGCAGAAGTGGGTAATGAAGGTTTTCTTCATACATATCCTGGTTTTCCTTTTTCAACTGAAAACAGTAATAGAAAAAAAGAAAGGTAAGGAGACTCAGATTAGGAATTTTTACCAGTCGATTTAAATGTTGAGTATAACGAAGACTTCTTACCTAAATATATTGTTCTGGAAAAAAAAAAAAGCAACTCAGTGGCACTGACACATCAACATGACGCATCAAGATGAGAATCTTTTTTGTTTTGTTTTCATAAACAGTCACCCTGCATTTGTGACCCCCAGGAACTGTGAGGCACTTCGGTGAAGGCAGACCTGGCCAGCCATTTGGCATAGAAGGTTCCGGGAATCCAGCGGGCAGGCCTCTCAGACCCCCGTTTGGAGACCGTGGCAACACCTGGGCACCAGGGAAAGGCTTGTGGGGCCCAAGACATTTCAAAGACTCTCCAGGTCCTTCCCAGGGGTTTTAATATTAATGATAAGTAACTCAACAATTCTTTTCTCCGGGGGAAAAGCGTATTCCAACAATCAGAGCAGCAGGCTTCGATACCGCTCAGGTGAACTCCCAAGGGCCTTCCCAGGGCAGGCAGATGTGCAAATCCCATCAGCATTCTCCAATCTGAAGTACACTTCTCCTCATTGGCTAGAGTAATTCTGATAGTCATATTTATATGTATTCTAGCAAATAATAAATTGCTATTTATAAAGACAAAATCAATATTTCTGAGCCACATTTTAATTCATTTTTTAATTTATAAGAATCAGAAATAAATACTTTTTTTCACTATACATGGAACCAATTCCTTTATTATTTCAAATCAGACAAACCTCCCCCTCCCCCTTGATGCTAAATGAATGGCTCCAACATGACACTTTCCAGGATTAGTAAATCTGGGGCATAGCTTGAATCTTCTCAAAGCGCATATTCCTTCCATATCATATTCCCACACTGTGGCACACCCACACTGCTCAGGACAGGAGCAAGGAGCCTGCTCTTCCTTTTCTACTGGGGAAAGTAAAGGCACCTAGTCTTCACTTCCAAACCCGTTGCCCTAAGATCTGATGGTGGTCCAATCAGTCACGTGACTTCATTCTGTTTTCTTACACGGAGTTTGTTCTATTTACAGATGAGTAATTATCTATTTAGAAAGAGCCTCGTGGATTTCAGTTGCCACCAAAATAATGACAGTGTTATTCTTAAACACACATCCCTCAATATCACTAATTAACAACAACAACACACACACAAAGAAATGGCTTCCCAAACTTCCCAAACCACGCCCACTAATAGGGGCCAATCAACTGTAAATACCTTTGATGTCAGTTGCCGTAGTGATAGAAGGAGCACACCGAGATACTTCACAGAGGGAAGAGGGGCCGAGCTAGCTAAATTCTTCCTCAGGGACTGGGGATCAGGGAAAGGTGATTACTCAGCGTGAGTCAGCTGACCTACTCACTCACAATGCACTAATACACAGACTCAAATGAGCTCTGTATAAAGTCCCTGCGGTAATACGTGGGGTAAATAATTCTTCTGTAAATATGGGTTAGAAATCACTTTTAGCCTGGATTCTGTGCTGACCTCTGGAGGCTGAAGCCGCGGCTTCCTTGCTGGGAGGGACCGGGGCCCACCCCGTGTTGAAGGTGAGCCCTTCCCGAGATGGGGAAGAGAGGACAACCCTACACCCCAACCCCAGATCATTTCCGAATCCAGAACACACACAAAGCTGTTAGGCAATGTTTGCTTCGCTGGCGGAATGTTATGTGGTTTAAGAATAATGCCATTTTCCCAGGCTGTCCTTCTTTGCCCAATGAATAATTTTAATGTTAAGAAATACAAAAGCACCTTGAAAAAAAAAATGAACAGAAGGGAAATTATGAATAAAACAATCTTTCAATTTCATAGGTTAAAACAGGGTCTTTGAAGACTGAACCAAGTTCTATAGCTGCTATTAGTCACGTTATGCTTTACTTCCTAATTGGATGCCGCACGCTCAGCCTCGCCGGGGCACGAACAGCAGCAGCGGGAGCGGAGCTCAGACTGTTTACCCTTTACAGTACCCACAATTATCAACAGCCCACCACACAGATGACAAGCACCAGCCACTTGTGATGTGGCATTTTGAATAGAGAAGCAGAAGTGCAATATGGCCGTGCTTTTCACACAATGTACTGACTTCACAGCCCAGCCGAGCCTCTCTTCATGGCTAAGTACAGAAATACAGAAAATAAACACACGGGTGGTTTTGTGAAAGTTGAGAGAGGGTGGAAAAATACCTATGGCGTGTAAAATTATATTCCAAAGAAAATTTGCATGAATGAGTGCAGTTTTAGCAACTAATTTCAAGCCAGGGGCGATCTCAGAGCTAGGTCTCTACCTTGCTAAACCATTTGCTATCTTCATATCCTTTCAGGTTCCCAGCCACACCAGCGGGCAGTGCATTTCATTCCCAGCCCCGGGGAGACCCAGAGGTTGGGTAGGGGGAGGGAGGTGTTTTATTTTTCTTTCCGTTGCCTGGACGAACAGAAAGGCAGTATTTTAAACACACACACACACACACACACACACACACACACACACCCCACACCTTTAGCTGCCTGGTCCCCGGGCATGCTGGCTGCATGGTGTGGGCACCATTTAGCAAAAACACTGGCAGAAAAGTGCAGAATGGCACCGTTTTGATTACAGGCTTGCTTTTGAACGGAAATAAAATTTCACAGTTAACAATGAGAGGTGAAAAGTTTAAGAGGCAAAGCTGTTCCTCCTGATCACTGACTGGTAATCAGCTTCATGGGTGGTTGCCTAAATCTGTAGATTTTTTTTTTTTTGTACCTTGCACTACTGCCAAGATTGTAACTAATTTTTCCCCCTGTTGTAAGAGGAGGGGTGGAAACCTCGGCACAGAAGGCAGCTGTGTATGAGTGACGTGAGGCACTAATGCAGAGGGCAGAATTAAAATTCATGAATCTCTTCACAACCATTTGTGTAACAAGATTAAGACGGGACAGCGGAAAAGAGCGGCATTATCAGGCGTCTTACAGTCCTCCAGCTGGTTACGCTCTATTCCAGCACAGTAGGGCTAAGAGGATAACACGCGGCCCCGAGGAAAACGGCCGCTCCTGCATTTGGGAGCGAGCTCGTCCCTGGGACCGTGGGGGTTTGGCCGGAGATGGAGAGGAAGAAAGCTGATTGCCGCTCAAGATGGAAAACTTTTAAGCCCCGGCTATTAGCACGCGGCGAACAAAAGCGGCCAGGGTGGAGGTTCCCGGCGGCCGCCGGCCCCTGCGCGTCCCCGAGCCCCGGGCAGGCGGGCGGCTGGCGGGCAGGGACCCGAGGGCACAGGGGTGCTGGCTTTGGAGCCGCCCCCTTGCCTGGGTGAAGGGCACCCGGGCTGGGCGAGGGACCGGGACGCTCCCCAATTCCCACCCCCACCCTGCCCCCGCCCCCACCCCCCACCTGATTGGCCTCTGGGAGAGATCCCGTCCGGGCACCCTCCCCTTGCCCAGGAGACCTCCACGAGCGAGCTGGGTTTGGGCCAGCACAGGGTAGGCGCGGCTGGGGCGGGAGAGCCCAGCATCCTAGCTCTGGTGCCGAGGGACGAGGCATGCTCTTGCTAGCAGCTCACCACCAATCCAGCGCAATTGAGCTCACCAACAATCAACATGATGGGCGCGCGTCTTGTAGCATTTACCTAGGACGCCCCAACTCCTCAGAGGATCCCCTTAGGATGCTACTTCCTGGGAACAAGACGCAACGTTCACTGCTCACCACAACCAAGAGGGGAGGAGGACTGCTTCTTAGCCCAGTGTCCACAAGTTGGGGAATTTAACTTTTAAGCAATTATGGAGAGATAAAAATGAGGCCACTTATGACATTTTATTTTTGTGGGACCAATCCGCCCATGATTATTTATGGAGTACTAACTGTGGGCATAGACATACATGTATCAATGTAAAGGTAAGTGGCATGCTTAGTGATTTAGGGAGTGATGCTTTGCAGGATAGTGTGCAAGGCTGAAAAAAGAGGACGTTGCTGTCTACTAGCTGCTGACAATCTAAAGTTCTAGACAAAGGAAAGGTGGCCACCAAGGACTCAAATACCTCCCGTGTTCCAACACACTCCAGGTCGCGCAGGGAGGTGAAGAGGGTAGAGGAGAGGGAAGGTAGCAGGCCAGGTGCCGACTTCTCTGCTGGTGTAGAAACCCAAGCCTTTGCTCTCCTGAGCTGTGGCTGAGGTTCTAAAAGCATTTGTTGTTCTGGGGGGAAAGTGGATGACAATGACACTGAGGCAGCCATCATCCAATCCCCCTATCTCTAGCCCTAAGCAGGACAGAAGGCAGATTGTATTGCTTTGGGTAGAGGAGAGCCCCCCTGCCCCCCCCCCCCCAGGTAAAGCCTCCAGGGCCATTCTTTTTGTTTCAGGGCGGGGTTGAAAGAGGAAAACATGTTCTGGAGAGGCAGGTAAGATCTGAGTACCATGCCATTCTGCTTTCACTTTCTGATTGTAAGCAAAGGGCCCAATTCCAACAGTGAGGGGACATGGTTTAACCCCTCCAGTTCACAAAGCATCATTTCTATTCCAGGGGCTGAATGGAGCTCTTAGAGACTCAAAGAGGTGAACCCATTCCCAGAAAGTGAGGATTTCCTTTCTTTTGCTGGGAAGATCAGGTCCACTTTGTATATAATTTTTCAAAAGTCCGTAACTTCTGCATTAAATCATAGTCCTGGGTAATAAAGAGTGCTATTGGTCTTTTTATAGGAGAAAATTAAGGTCAGGCCTTTACTTTCCTGCAGTCACAACTTGCAAAATTATGGCAAGTCAAAGTCTCTTGCCAAGGTCAGACTAGTTCAGAGAAGGGAGATTTCTGTAAGGCACAAAATTACATAAGCAATACATGTCATGCTAGTCACAGTGACGTGTATTAGCAAACGTGAGAGTCCTAAAGTTTTCAGGCCACTTGCCTCTCAGTGTCCTGTATTGCTGTATACCCATAAATAATAAAAAGGCTGAGAACACTGCTTTATGTAAGCAAGCTTAGAAATCACTCTCAGATAAGTGCTTTTGACCTAAATCTTGTAGCGCCTCGCTCTGACATCTAACCCCACAACTGTGAAATTCTGCAGGAGATTTAACAGTCTCAAACTGCCGACTGACCCAGCCATAAAGCAAGCAGAGATAAAGATTTACAGTCCAACATGATACAATTAGACAGTCACCTTCTATTTATTTCAGTGCAGCTAAACATTTAACCTACTTAAAAGCCCGAAGCTTTTTCATTAAAATATAAATGCTTGTTTATCATTCGTTCTATGCCACCTCCAGGCATCCTATAAATTAGCCTATTATAAATGAAAAGATAACTTTGTTTCCGAGAAAGGAGTAAACAAGAATGGTTTCTGTAAAATCCTTCTAGACATGCAAAGATAAAAGATGGCTTTACCACACAAAATAATCAGATACACGGAGCTGTTCAGAAGCAGCACACCTAAGTACTTTAATCAAATATTTAGGTTACCTGCCAAAAAGACCATGATCTCTTCAAAATGCAATGCGGATTAAAGTGTTATCTAACACAAGCAGAAAACTAACCTTGGAGTGGAAGTTTGAAATGTGTTCATCATAATTTTCATGTCTTTGGAGAGAGAAGCCAGCTTTTTCAGCTAGATTGCAAAACTGGTTTAAAGTAGTCCCTCGGCGTGGGGCAAATACCATTGCTTTCCCCTGGAACATTAAAAAAGAAATGTACACATTTTAAAACTGGCAGGCAACCAAACATCGCAGACACCGGTCAAAGCACTTAACATACTGATCTCAGGTAGAAAACTCAATTGTTCTGGAGACGTCCACACAGGATGGGCATTCACAGTGAGAACTATTCCACGGACAGCTATGCATCAAATAAGAAAAATATATATTTCTTAGTCAAATGGCCAGTGGCTTTTCAAATAATGCACGTAATAAACAAGATGTGACTCCAAGTTGGTGTTCTGTACCACATGCGCCTCTTTTGGGTCTAGTGGTTGAAACAAAAGCACTAGATTCTCAAGTAAGTGGTCCAGGGCAGTGCCACCCACCTTGCACTCGCTGGCAGCTGCCAACACACCCGCAACACAGCTCCAGGGCATGTGGCAACAGACGCCTGTAAATGTGAGTTTATTGTGCCCTGAAATCTCAGTACCAAGAAAGCCTCCGCGGAGACAAGGAACCACAATCCCCAGTGGGGAATTTTCACGTTTCAGTCCTGCCACCAGCCTTATCTGGGACCACGCTGTCAGCTACAAGGATCTTGGTTTCCAACTTCATTGAATCCTTCAAAATGGCCTTCATTATAGCAAAGCAGCTCCTCACAGTACTCAAATGATTGCTTTTCAAAGAAAGTGGTATAAAGAGGACAAACGGGCTTTTCTAAATAAAATGCACAACCTTATGAGACTGTTGCAGTGGGGAGCCCGGGAGGACCTGTATACAACATACACCGGATTTCAGAAACCCACCAGACATGAACCTCCACGTGGGTCATGTGCTCGCTACTGGGTGCATGTGGATTTTTCCTCCCCCTCCCAGATGTGCACAGAATGGCTAAGCTTCAGGATCTTCTTTTCTCTTTATTTGGTTAAAAGATGGCTGTGTGCTTCTGTTAATTTCAGGGTTACACTTCACCTCGATGCAATGCCGCTTCAGGTTTTGAGAGAATCACAAACATATCCCACTTTCTTATGAAAGGTGGTTTACCATTCCCACCTGCCAACCATTGACTGAGCGCGCAGTAGGTGTCAGACTCTGGGAGAGGGGCTCTCTGTTCATTGTCTTCCTGAAATCTTCAAACCACCAAAACGTGAGGATTATCAGCTCCATTTTACAGGATGCTCAGAAAGGTTGACTAATTGGCCAGGATGACACAACTGGTAAATGAATGGAAACGTATCTGACTCCAATGCCACTTCTCTCTCCCAGACACTGCATTGCCTCCTCATTGGTACCAGTGGCGGCAGTAATAAAAATAGCTACCACTGTGCTGGGTGCTTCAACCTCCCCTTCAACCCCCTCAACAACCGTGTAGGGAAGACATTACGTTTCACAGACGATTCAACATGCAATGAAGGGGTTGAAGAATACAAGGAAGGACTGAGTGGCAGAAAGGGATTTTGGACGTAAAGGGGGTCTCCACCATTAAAGAGCTGCGTCACCTCAGGAAAGTCAGAAAACTAATCTCAGAGCGGTTGAGCCTGAGGACCTTGGAGATGTTAGTCTAATCTCATCGAAGTCATCCTAGCCGACCCACTGAGTTTTCTCATCCAGCAAATGGGAAGAACCAAGGCTGCCCCCCACCCCCAGCAAGTGGTGAGAATCAGATGAGGTGATGAATATGGAAACAGTTTGAAGACCAGATGTAAGACTAGAAACATCTACAGCCCCTAATAGTGCTATAAAAATTCCGTCAATTCTCTCTCCTTGTCATTCTCTTTCCCTCATTTACCTGCAAGAAAAACCCCCATACACTGCCCCGGACAGCAAGCATGTTTTCATACTGTGTTTACATAGGCATGTACACACTCAGGCACATAATTATAGCAGCACCAATCATGCCAATACACTTAAGGTTCTGTCAGCTTTTCTCATATTAATTGCTATTTTCAGGTGGTTTTCAAACTTAGCAGTAAAAATGCATTTGGATGTGAAAGTAGATATAATACAGGGTCTCAGCAGGAGAGCAAAAATCTCTATTTAAAAAAAAAAGTGAATACTAGTAGGTCATTTTAGTCATTTCTAAGAGCTGGTTGCCATTCTGGATTTTTGAATAATGGAAGTTTTTTATTTTATTTTAAATTCACTTGCAAAAACTGTCTTACATTACAATGGAAGAGTTGATTTTTAACAGCTATTACCTAAGCCAGCGATTTCAGTCTTTTTCATCTCATGGCACACAAAAACTAATTACTAAAATTCTGTGGCACACCAAAAAATATATTTAATTTTTTGCCGATCTGACAAAAAATAGGCCTAATTTTGATTGATTTACAAAAATAAAAAATAATAGTAATTATTTTCCCTTTTTGCTCAATTTAAAAAAAAAAGAAAATCAGGTGCCTATACTTGTATAAAGGATTTCTGGTACTAAGAATTAACCAATCAGACAAAACCTTATTCTGTGTTGTGACCAATAAGATGCAACTCTATTGCCCTAACTGGTTTGGCTCAGTGGATAGAGCGTCGGCCTGCAGACGCAAGGGTCCCAGGTTGGATTCTGGTCAAGGACATGTACCTTGGTTGCAGGCACATCCCCAGTAGGGAGTGTGCAGGAGGCAGCTGACAGACGTTTCTCTCTCATTGATGTTTCTAACTCTCTATCTCTCTCCCTTCCTCTTTGTAAAAAATCAATAAAATATATATATATATATATATATATATATATATATATATATATATATATAGATGCAACTCTATTATATGACCTATATGTTTATGGTACAAAACAGGGCATTCACACCAGAAGGCTATTGTTGTATTGGCTGTTGTCATTTTTAACATTTGACCATCTAAGGCAGGGGTCCTCAAACTTTTTAAACAGGGGGCCAGTTCACTGTCCCTCAGACCGTTGGAAGGCCGGACTATAGTTTAAAACCATGAACAAATTCCTATGCACACTGCACATACCTTATTTTGAAGTAAAAAAACAAAACGGGAACAAATACAATATTTGTATTTGCATGTGGCCCGCGGGCCGTAGTTTGAGGACCCCTGATCTAAGGGAAAAGAGGCCAGTGCCCCTCACTAAATAGTCAGGTACTACATTTAAAATATATATATATATATATATATATATATATATATATATATACTTTTATTGATTTCAGAGAGGAAGGGAGAGGGAGAGAGAGATAGACACATCAATGATGAGACAGGATCATTGATTGGTTGCCTCCTGCACCCCTCACACCGGGGATGGATCCCACAACCTGGGCATGTGCCCCTGACTGGAATCAAACCCAGAACCCTTCAGCTCGCAGGTCGACGCTCTATCCAAACCAGCCAGGTGGTACTGCATATTTTAAAAATCCTGTGGCCCATGGGTTGAAAATCTCTGATCTAAGCTATTTATCATCATGTTTACAGGGCTCTGCAGTTCTTGGTTGGGGTGACGCTTGCATTTACAAAGCACATGCTCTCCACAGTGCACCCCTTGTTGGCTGGGATGAGCTGTTAGGGGACTGCAACGAAGCCTATGGCTGCGCTCTCTGCCCAGACATCTCTTTCCTCCTTTAGGCCTCGGTTTACCTGTCCTCTCACCACCCAATCTAGAACAGCAGCCCGCCCCCCCAATCATTACCCCCTCTCCCTGCTCTATCTTTGTTCTTGGCACTCATCACCTCCTTGTTTGTGAGTGCCCGCCTCCTCTGGCTGGAATGTACACTCCATGCCAACGGGATCTTCTAATGTTTATTCACCGCATTTTCGCAGGACCTAGCCGATAGTAGATACTCAACCAATATTTGTTGAGAGAATAAACCAAATGCTGATGTTGAATCATCTGAGAAATACGAGTCTTTGGGGATTCAAAGGCCATCTCCTATTGCTTATTCTTTAGAAAAGATTTCCTCCAAGAAGCATTTGTAGAGTCAGCAACTATGGCAGGATATGAGAGGGCACAATACTGGACCCACGAGAAAGAGAAAAAGCAAGCAGGACTTTTAATCTTTACTCAGTTATGAGTTTTAAAATGCTTCCTTTTCATTTAATTAAATACAGATATTTTTGAGATGTGGATTCATACTTAATCGGGACAACAGTACATCATCCATTCTGAATGCTTCAGTAAGCATCCACTGAGCCCTACCGAGTGTCTGCATCCACCCCACAGAGACTGGTTTTAGGACACACACACCCATCTCAGTAGAGCCAAACCCTTTGTCGGGTCTAATCAGAGGAATACGACTTACAATTTAGGCTGCAAAAATCAAAACAAGAAAAAAAAATAGATTTCAAATTAGCCCATCACTTTAGAAAAATTATTTTCAATTTACCAAAGCACAAGTTTCTAAGCATTCACAGTCACGGAGTCATTTTAAACGAAGAATGAACACTCAATTGAATGTAAAATTTTGACTGATGAGCAGAAATTTGAGAGATTCGTTTATCCCTGGAGAGGAGAGAGGAGGAGTCCCACTAAACAAGGCGATACTGTTTACATTGAGAGTGCAGTTGTTGCTGTTTCGCTAGACTAATCCGTACTCACCTATTAAAGGGTGTGCACTTCTGGAAAAATAAGTATGCTTAGGGTTTATTTTAAAAGGAATATGCTATGCCGACGAAAGGCTTTTATTCCTCTTGCATTTCCAGGCAACCAACTATTAAATACCGATTACATGTCTAAGCGTGTGTTTATTTTCTAGCCTTTTCTCTACCAGGTTTCTGAGATGCTGACTTTCCCTACGTCCCACCTGCTTCCTCCCATGTATCTCCCAGCCCCTCCCCGATTTCTCTTCTCCCACTTGCTCCTTAATGGCCAGTGGTCCCCACAGCTCTGCCTGCTTTTTATTCGTATTCTGTACAGTCCTAGGCCATTGGACCTAAGTCCAAAACGTCAACCATCACTTATACCTCAAAACTCACTAGTATGTAACGGCAGCATTCACCCGTATTTTCAAGTGTCCACTAGATCTCTCCATGGGTGAGTTCTGAAAGTGCCTTTAGCCCATTCCATCTAAAATGGAATTCAATATCCTTGGCTCCAAGCCCCTACTGTTTGGAGCCAGGTCACTACCCACCTCTCTCTCTCTCTCTCTCTCTCTCTCTCTCTCTCTCTCTCTCTCTCACACACACACACACACACACACACACACACACACACACTCAGACACACCTACTGGGTACCAAGCACTTCCACACTCGTCCATTTCTGAAGCGAAGCTAGGCACCTGGGAATCACGGCATTGCCTTTGAAACCCTTTAGGGCCACGCCTCCCCACCCACCCCACTGGCATCTGCTGCATGTGGCTCACGTGCGGTTTTTGCTGGGCACCCTGAGGACTTCTTGTATCTCCCGTTGGATGTGCTGAGCCTTGAATTATGAAGAACTCAGGACCCACCAGCGTAGCCCCAAGTTGTTTCTCTGTGGGCCTCTTGTGACATCTTCAGATCTCTGGGCCACAACACCATGGAGGAGTTGTCTTGGCTCAAGAAAACATTGAAAGCAGCTCTAAGTAGAAATAAAACCTTTGCTATTATCTTAGTATTGGACTGTGACTTCACAACACACACGCTCAGCAGGGGGTGGTCCTCTGGAAGCAGAACAGCCAGCGCTGAGAGCTAAGAATAGTTCAGCTCTTCCTCTGGTTACCCCCAAGCTCTGGGAACCCTTCTAGCCCAATGGCACAGGACATGGAGCTGCAGGTCACTGCCAAGTCCATGCGACCCTTGCAGGATGCACCTGGGTGGAGGCCTAGGGAGTGCAAGTGTTGTGCCTCCCTAGATTCCCCCAAAAGGGATGAGTTTCCTGGGGGGTAATTTTGGAATGCCCACGTGCCATCCACAACTCGGACTCCCCCCTACAGTGGACCTCTCACCCCTTAATCTAGAGCCCTGGCCGTTTGTGAACAAGGAGCCTAAGCCAGGCCCTCCTCCCATTTCTAATGCAGCTGTTCGGTGCAGGCTCCTCTGATCCAGGGTCCCTGCTCCTCGCGTGGTAAGGAGGACATCTACTCTAGGGCCCTGCCTCCTCCTGCTAGGAGCTAAGGGTGAGTAACAGCCGTCAGTAGGGAGGGCTGCTGTCTTCGCTCAGGGGGGCTGCTGTGTGGAGCCATACTTCAGGCCAGGGGGAGTGTGGTTCAAGGTTTAATAGAGGGAACAAGGGGCCTGCTAGGATTCCAGTCCAATCTACACTTAGGTCTATTCATAGCTTGGGCAGTTTTTTATTGTGAATCATGAGGATGATTTACAAAAGATTCTGGGAAAATCATGCAGATCTGCTGCAAAATGGAGTATCTGCCACCAACAGGCCGGAAGGAGGCTGGCGTGGAGTGCGGTCCTGTTTGTGCAGGGCAAGATCCAGGAGTCCTTGAAAGCACTGCATTATATATGTGGCCTATGAAACATTTCCATGGAGGCCTTTACACCCAAGAGTCTCAGTGCCTCTGAAAATCCTCACCTTGCAAATGCTCACAAGGCTCACCCAAGGTTCACAGGGGGGATGGAGAGGCCCCAAATTCCCTTTTCCACCCTCAGCTCAGGCTGCTCACCCAACTAGGGCAGCAGCCATCCCCGGCGTGGGCCGTGCCCCTTCCTCGCCTCAAGACCTACTATCCACCGCACAGAGGGAACTGAGAAGCCAATTTCCTCTAATTGATTACCACTTACCAAGCTGTGGCTACTCCTCTGAGAGGTCTATTTAAAGTTTCTGAGCTATACAGAGATACAAAATAAAAAGCAACAGTGTGAGGCAAGGATGATTATCAAATTGCCCTGGGAACCTTCCATGTGAAAACAGATATAAAAGGAATATTGAAAGGTAAGTCTCACTGAGGTCAGAAGACTGGCGCAACCCCTCTTTTAAAAAGACTTTAGAAACAAAACTAGAAAATACTTCACACACACACTGCAGTCTTTGCTCAAATAAATTTGAGTTCCTGCCCTAGACTGACTGCATTAACATTGTTACGCTATTTTAAACTCGATGGTACAGCGAGAGCCTTACATACTTAAATTTTTTTTCTTTTTTTTAATGCATGAGCTTTAAACTCGTTTTCTTACTTTAAATAGACGTATATTAACTCTCTGTTTAGGCTGCAAGACCTCCTAGCTTAGTATAACAGCCCAACAAAATAAGAGTGGATACAAACTCTGTAATTTACTCACAGGCATAAATGGATATATAAATGTAAAAATGTGCACAATTTTTATGCCATGTGTGGCTTCATTGTGACCTAATGTTTATAATATGTAAATAATGGCTTCCTTTTAAAGCAAAGAACTTTTAATATACAGATTCATCTGAAGTCCTTTTTCTTTAATATAAACAGAAATAGAAAAAAAAATGCCTTTGCAATAAATACCCAATGACAAAGGTTACCATTGAAGGGATTTAAAATGACAGAAGTCAACAGAAAACTTTCCATATCATACTTCTACTTTCATATGAAGATATTGCTATCAAAGGAAAAGACTCAAGAAATTCTTTGATAAAAATAATCTCACACTATCTTTGAAGCAGTTTCATTTATTTTACTACCCACTGTGTTCCTTATCTGAAGGCCAAGGGTAAGAAGTTTCCTGGTTATGATTAGGAAAGAATCTGATAGATCAGAAGACCCAATTGAAGTTGGACATAATAAGTATTAAAGTATCACATGACATTAATCCTGCCATTCCATTACTCTCTCCATCTCTGCGCGCAGACTAATTATTCTGAACCAGTGTTCGGGTGGAAACAGGAACTACTTACCCCGGGCTGGAGCAATCTCTTTATTGCATCGACCAGGCTGGCTCTGTACTGGTCCAGAAACAGGCTGCCATTGAGAAGAGAGCAGAATCCAGATTAAACTGGGTTTTCAAGTCTAATGATACTAATGGAGACAAGTACAGGGCTAATTACACCTGTTTACTCAACGCTCAAGAAGAGACATTGCATTTTTCTATTCAAATGTCTTGCTGGGGAGAAATAAAGATACTGTGGTTAGTGGTACTGCAATGGAAGCGAAGCCAAGTCATCAACAGGCAATGGGCCCGGGTTATTCACACACACTGGGCCCCAGGTTATTGTTAACGGGACGATTTCTAAGCTTCTGTTTGGAGGAAGCTCTCCCAGCACTTGCTGCCATTGGAGCTCAGTCTCTGTAGACCGGCCCCCGCACACGGAGGGTGCTGTGCGACCACCCTCCAAAAACAAACCGCTGAATCACCTCCGGTGGGGACGGCTTTTAGTGACTAGGCATAGCACTGAGGTTAGATTCCACCAGGGGCCTAGGACTAAATGGCTCCGAAAACGAAGAACAAAGGTAAGGCTTGGGCGACGCATCATGGAGACCATGGCAACTCTGGATTCCTCCCGCTTGATCTGCATGTTGACTTTTTTCCAGTTCGCTGTCATCTTTCTTTTTTATCCTCTGGTCTCTGGAGAATTTGTTGTAGCTCTACCGTCCCTTTGGCTAGGCTGGCCTGACCCCATGCTCACCAGGCCTTGTCGTGGAAAGTTTGGGACAGAGTCTGCTTATCTGGGACTCGCATCCTAGGACACGGGGCAGCCTGGTGCACCAGCCACCCCAGGAGGAGCCTAAGTGGGAGCCCTCTCCCATTCCCAACGCTGTCGTTGGGTGCAGGCCCCTCTGGTTTCACCTCCCTGCTCCTCACAGAGCATGAGTAAGTACTGCCTACTCCAGGGCCCTGCCCCATCCTTCTTGGAGCTGAGGGTTTCGGCCGTCAGCAGGAGCCACATTACAGGCAAGGGTGGGGTGTAGTTCACCGTTTAATAGAGCTATGGCTCTGACCTCTCTGCTGTGTCACCTTGACAAGTCACTTCCCATGAAGCCTCTGTGTCTTTATCAATAAAGGCCCACCTCTGTGGCTGTGGTGGAATCAAATTAATAATACATATTAGTTGGCAAATATTTGTTTTTATAAAATCTGCCTTTAAGTCATGTGAATCAGTGACTAATAACCATTAAGGATGGAAAAGGAAGAAATCAAGTTATATCTAAGTGTCTTAAAACTTTTTCTCTTCGGGACTATATACCTTATTCTTTAGTGAGGTAATGATATCCTAAGTTTTAATAATTAAGCATTCTGGTTTTGTTTTTTAAGAAGATTATCATTGTGGGAGGATATCTCTGTCCGGTACTCAGGCCTATAGAAAACCTGGCTGGTTGGGGTACATAGCATTAAGCAAAAGACCATGCTCAGTTTATACCTGTGCATCCTAAGAGCTGATAAGATCATTAGAATAAAAACAGCATCTTAAAAGCTGAGTTTAAAACATAACCTTAAAAAGTACTATTTCTACTTAATGTTGGTAATGGTGACAGGTATATTAATTAGCATCCCAACTTACTGAAAAAATGCAGCTCAACACACAGGACACACTCCAAATACAGTAATGCCGTCTACTCCATCCCAACCAAATTTCCCAAAAGTAATTCCTGCAGTTCCCTAAGTGGTCTTTATTCCAAGCAAGCTCACCTGTCTCCTAGCTCTGATGCAGAATTTATAATGCTTTGCAGGATAGTCCTATGAGCAATTTCAATGTGCTTTAGTAGGAGTGATATATAATCTCGGGAAAATTCGACCCTTAAATGGTCCTAATGGGCTCAGAGAACAGCAGTAGCTTAAGTGGATCTATTTAAAAAGGCTGAGAGGGTCAGTGATGGGGATGGAGATACCGTTTCAACTCTCCCCTTCAGTTACTGATCAAAGTGCATCGACAGTCAGCCTAGGTCGGCCATTAAAACACACAGAGATGTGCACACACACACACACACACACACACACACACACACCCCTCTACAGAATTCACTCGTGGAATCAAACTTGCTTTGTTCCATTGATCTGAACCACAGATTTTATGAGAAAGGAAAGGTGGCAGGCCATTTTCATCCCTTCCCTTAGAATCAGTCTGTTTTGAGCAGCGCACAGAGCATTTACAGCTCCTCTCATAGGGAAATTAATTAGTGCAGAGGAAAGGAGGCATTTCTCTGTCACTATCCACAAAAAGGAAGACCTCTTGTGATTTTCAAGGTGAAATGTGCTCAGTTACATTCGACGTTTCAGACTAACTTGCAGCGGAAGAATGGCCTCCGTCAGTAGTTATCCACTGACTGCTGTGGAAGCTGGCCCTCGTGCCCTATGCTGATCCCACTTGCTCTTCCCGCTAGGTTGCAAGATCTTGGGCACATTGCACATCGTTTTGGGACTGTGTCCTCAGGTGTGAGGGGAAAGGGCTCACTACGTTTGGGTTAAAGATCTTTCCAGGAGTAAAATTCCTTAAGGTGTGACTTAGAAATATCCATGATTACAGAATCTGAAAGAAATCAAAGAAATTCTAGAACCTATTTGGAAAAAAAAATTTTTTCCCACAAAAACCAAACTTAAACAAAAATCATTAAAAGTAAAAAAGAACAGAAAATAGAAACAATCCAGTGTCCATAGTGAAAATGCTGAGAGCAAGGGAGGTGACGTGCCTTCCCCATTTCTTTCCCACATCTGGCTGCAGGAGTGCCCAGGTGGCGCTGAGTCCCACACACCTAGCTCCACGCGGCAGGCTCCGGGTGGCATTTCAGACTCTCTTCGAGCCGTTAGAGTCCAAGGGTGCAGAATCGTTTTCATTTCTGCAGAGCTACAATAAACTGGAAAGCCATCAAATGCTGAATGAGAGCGTTCACTGGATAAAAAATAAATAAATCTGACTTCCAGGCTCTTAGATTATTGGGGTTGAACAGGAGTCTGGAAAGGCAGACTTCATAGTAACAATCACTCGCTTTTCTAAGCTCAGCAAGGACTGGGCTGGACTGCATTCCAGTGCAAAGGAACTCATATTAAATTCAGCATTAAACAAGTCAACCAAGGAACTTAATAGGCAGGTGTGTGTGTTTTTTTACACCTGTGGTTAAATATTCTAATATTTTGATGCTTGTCCACAGCATCCCTTTTGCAGTACCTCTATTTTCCTTTCTGTTTATTTCAAAGTTGACATTTTACAAGTTATTTAGGAACTGTTGAACCATGAAACTATATTTCATTGTCAAAAATGCTGAACAGTTAAATAATGACTAGCTTTCACAGCTTTCCTTTTTATTTTATAATCTAGTCGAGCTAATAATTTAGATGTGAGCCAAGAGACTATGTCTTCTGGGAAATGAGTTATTTCCCCTGGTACCCACAGGTTTGTGAATGTTTGAATGTAAATATATGAATATATGAATGATTCAAGAACATAAACATATCACCGCCTGTTGTAATCATGTGCATTTTTACTTGAGCCACAATGTGGGTTGGGAATAGGTTTGTGAATAGAGCTTGTTTTCATGTAAATGGGATCAAGCAGTACCACTGGTTAGCTATTCAGGGAATCAGACAATGCCATCCTTGCTGGAAATGCTTCAATAAGAATTTAATCCATGTGCCTAATATTCGAACTCTGTGACTCTTGCTTCATATTCCCGTGGCCTAATCCAGATCTCATTGGCTGACAATGACTGAAGGATGGGGTGAGACTTAAGTGATCTATTTATGTGTGGTACCTATTTTTGGCACTGAGCATTTCAGGTTTCATCTTGGTGGTAGTGTCTAAAGGGAGCTTTCTTTTCCTCCTCTGTGACATTCAAAAGAGAGAGAGAGAGAGAGAGAGAGAGAGAGAGAGAGAGAGAGAGAGAAAAGCTGCATGGTCTGCCTGCCCGCCCCTAGAAGCAGCATCCAGGCAGAAACTCTGATAGAGAATTGCCAAACCTACAGGACAATAAAGAGCTCATGGAGCCCTGGGCCTCACTGCTATCGGCACAACATGCATATTACAAACACCGCTGTACTTTCTAAGTTTCTAAGCAGCTTACCCATCCCTGTGAATATGAAGAGAGACCATTCCCAAAGCATTTCTTTTGGAAATAATATCAGCATCGCAGTGAGAGTAGCTTAATGTTTCACATTTCCTAATGGGAAATTATAAACAGGCTGACATTCTGGCACTTAGAACACCAGGAAAAAAAACCCCCACTGAATTAATGCATAGAAAAGCCATTTATAAAATGAAACTTGGTCTATTTAGTTCATTTGAATTCATACATTCTCACAGAGCCACTAGATGTGTGTGTTTGTGATGTGTGTTTGTGATGTGTGAGTATGTGGTGTGTGTACACTGTATTATGTTATACTATATTTGTAATGAAAGCATTAAGTGAATATGCATTATGTATACCAGTTGTATGTGATCCTGTTGTTGGCAAGGAAAAAAAAAAGACTATTTTTCAAACATGTTGTGTGGCTATTTTTAACCTGAAAACATTAATCATAAAAGAGCTTAAATCTTACTTCCTCTGCTTGTCTCTCTGGTACAAATAGGATGACATGGTGTGAGTGCCCACAACACAAGGTATGACAAGGACGGGCTGTTTTGATATTTGTGCAAAGGACAAATGTAACCCAAATCTCTTGGCCAGCCCTGACTTTCCCCACGTAATCAGAGCCCATCCATGTGCGACCCATCTAAGCCTCCAAGAAGATGCTGCCCTCGGTCCCTCTTTCTGCTGCTCTCTGATCTGACTTTCCTGCTTAATCTGATCTAATCCTGCCAGCATTATCTTCATCTGCGCAATGAAACCTGGAGGATCTTTCTCATATTCGGGAGGAAAGTCACTTACTAAATTACATACTCAAATTATATGGTGAGATTTTATTTCCTTATTTTCGATTAGATGAAGGATGTAATATTGAGACACACTATCAATGATTAATCAGGAATCTGTTTCTTCCTTCTTTGGAACAGGTTTTCTGAAACTGGGTTCAAAGACACTAAAAGGGCATGGAAAACTAGAAAATCTCAAGCTAAAAATAAAATGAAATATTAATTTTTTATTGAGAAGTACTAATCAGAAGAAAAAAAAAAGAAAATCTAATTTCATTAACCTGGGTAGAAAAGTTACCCATTAAAAATTGTATTAAATAATAATAATCATAATAATCATAATAAAGATTTCCTGAAAATGTCATCCTATTCACTCAACTCTCTGAGAGGGAGTCTTCTCTGGACTCTGAGTCTTATGATTCAGTTTATCAACATAATAGATCTTTAGAATCTGAACTTAGGTGTCATAAAAACATCAAGATAAACATACAAATAAGATCTTACTCTTAACAGGAAAAATAATTGTGAATTGTCAACATTTCCCATCCGCTGAAACAATTATTATTCAACACACATGAAGAAAATACATAAGATTAGTTGAAATCATTATTAAGGTTTGGTACATATTTATCCTGTAACTTAGGATCAGACTGTCATTAACAATTAGTAGACCGGGCTAAAAGAGAAGACAAAATATGTAAATTATTTTTAAAAAGCAGGCATCTGACAGAGATTTTAATATTATTATTTGCATAACAATTAAAATGTAATTTTATAATTCTTATTTTATGTATAATTAAATATCATAATTGAATACATTGAACAGTATTAGATAGCAAACATACATTTTAAGAAAAGCTATTTCCCTAAAGATATTCCATAGATATGTTTATTTGCTGGAGCGTATATGTGTGCACACATACATATATTCCCTTATATCAATAGTCAGATCTCTCCTAAGAAGTAAGCTAATTGAGCTGCTTGTGTTGATAAACTCCTTTTTCTCCAGACTATTCCTCTCCGAGCCATAATTATTTGCAATTTGCCTAAGTCGTCCATTTACTGATACGTCAAGCATGAAACAGAGGCAATTCCAGAAAATGGAAATGCTTCTCAAAATCAATCTTTGGGAAATAATGTGGTAGAAGTTACTGTGTGATAGGGACTACCTTATAACTGTCACATGGAGATGAATATTAATTTGTTGAGGTTAAGGTGGCTTTGTGCTTCATTTGTTGACTTTGCTTAGCCGACAGCAAAACAGCACAGCCCAATTACTCCAGCAAAGCTATTTTTTTTCCTAACAGGAGTTTTATGATTTTTATGTACTTACCAGTCAGCACACATAACCATGTCAAAATGTCCTTCCAGTTGAGAGACATCTGTCTCATTATCCCATCGTAAAACGCTTGAGGGAAAAAAAGATTTTTTAAAAATTATACTTAGGGGTTTTTGTGTTGTTGTTTTTTGTGTGTTTTTTTTTTACTTTTGATTTTGAGCTATTAACATTATTTTTCATGGCACTTGAAATTATTTAAAAGGCACATACAAACTATTTCAAAAGGTATAATAAAAAACTAGAACATAACGGTCTGTTCTATATTTTATTTAGTCATCAACTCAAGAAGAGGAAGAATTCTCTATTTAAATACAATAGTTAAGCTTTTGCTAGGTTTTATATGTTTTTGGAGATGAACTAGGGAAAAATATCTTATCTTTACCATAGTCATTAGAATGAATCTAGACTCAACATCTGTAAGGTACATATTAAAATAAAAGTATTTCCCCATCTGACCGAAATACAAATTTGAAAAAATAAAGGATGTGCAATAGCATACATTGTGCTTGGCATGCCAGTTGCATTTCTTACTAATGAAATGAGCAATCGGGCAAGATGGAGGAAAAGACTTTCACTTAGCAGTTCTCAGTTTTCAGGTGCAGTTAAAAAATCACCCATCCTGACAGTCTCCCCAACAACCTCAACATTGCTAAATGCGGTCAGTTATCAGTCTTCATTTCACTGGCCCTATCAGCCTAGAACTGTACCCTGAACTCCAAGTTCCTATATCCAACTTCCTATTTTAATAGTTCCGCTTGGGACTCTAGCAGACACCTCAAACTTCATATGCTCAATATTAAATTCCTCCTCATCTCCCTCTCTCCCCTCCCCCAAAATTCATTTCATGCACAGTCTTTCTCAGCTGCTAAACCCATCTTTCCAGTTGCTCAGGCCAAAACCCTTGACTATGACTATATCCTCAATTCTTTTTTCTGTTGTACCCACGTTGGATGTGCCAGGAAATGTAGTCATTCTACCTTTGAAATATGTCAAAATCCACCTCCTATCCTTCTACTGCTCCACCCTAGAAAGAATTATTATCATCTCTCATCTGATTTAATTCAGTCTCCTAATTGGTTTCCCTGCTTCCACCTATCACCCCACAATTTCTGCTCAAAAGAGCAGCCAGAATTATCCTTTCAAAACATATTTCCAATCACAAACCTTGTCTTCTTACTATCTTCTAATGGCTCCTCTCTCCACTCATAGTAAAAGCCAGTCTTGATAATGACCCGTAAGACCCTATTCAATCCGGTTCCCGTGCTGACCTCATTTCCTAGGACTCTTCCCCTTGGTCTTTGCTCTAGCAACAGAGGTCTCTCTATGATTACTTGAATACACCAGGCATGCTTTTGCCTTAGGGTCTTTAAATAGGCTGCTTCCTTGTGTAAATGCTCTTCTTCCATACAACCCCTGGCTCGTTCCCTCATCTCCTTCAAGTCTTTGCTCAAATGTGTTACCTTCTCAAGTAAGACTTCCATTCTGCTTAAAACTGCAATCATTAATTTCCACTTCAGTATTTCTGAACCCCCTTAACCTGCTCTTTATTTTTCTATAGTGGTTATTACCCTTTAATGTGCTATATTACTGAATTATTAATTTTGTTTATTCTCTCTTTCTCAGGTAGAACTAAGCACCATAGGGACAAATATTTTTTTAAAACCTGTTTTGTACCAGGATGTATCTTCATTGCCTAGAACAGTCCCTGATACCTAATAGCTGTTCAATAAATACGTCCTATCAATGAATTCTGTATGAGTTTCCCTAGCATAGTGCCTGGCACCCAGAGAGCACTCAAGAAATAGAGGTTCCTATATTAAGTTGTTCTCTGAGTGGAGTGTGTAGTTTAAGCCACTTAAAATGCTTTCTGAAGATTTCTGCTTTTGGCAAAAATGAAGTAACAAAGACCTCATTTATCCTACTGCCTGAACTGCCCCCCCCCCTAAAAAAACCTACACAAACATATAAGCAATAGTTTTCAAGACACTGAAAATCAGCAACAAAGGACAGTGATCCTTGAGAGGGGTGGGGGTAATTAAGCGAGTCCTGCCATTGCCTCAGATTACTGCCTTGAGAGAGTTTCCAGGCCATAGCACAGCGGGGAAGAACTAAGGTGGAAGCAGGTAGACTCCCTGAAAGTCTAAGGAAACCAAGGCGATTCCAGTTTACAGTATAGAGTACCAGACAGGAGGTTGCTGCAGAGAGAACATTCTGAAGAACTGTGGGGAGTCCCCCTGGAGTCTTTGACAGAGTACTGACTGGTGCATGTATATGAGGAAACTGCTTGAGGTTAAGAAAAGCACCATCTGAGAGAAGTGGACGGGACTGGACCAGTGTTCACGCAGGGCCGGGATAGTACCTGTTTCCACCAGTCAGACTAGAAAACCCCATAACTGACAGGATACTGGGTAGAGTCCTCAGCTGTATCTCATCTCGGCAGTGGAGATGTCAAGCCTCCAAATTCTTTTAGGGAGCCAGTATACCAGTGATATTAAAACCTAATAAAGGTTACACAGTAAAAGTGTGGGCCAATTTTATTGATGAATATCAATGCAAAAAGCTCAGCTAGCATCATGCACTACCGGTGGGAATGTAACATGGCTCAGCCACCTTGGAAAACAGTCTGGCGTTTCTCAAAAGGATAAACATAGAGGTTATGTGACCATATACACCCAAAAGAAATGAAACTTGTCACAAAAACTTGTACACAAGTATTCACAGCAGCATGTTTTAAGCAGCATAAGAACTTTAAAAATGAAAACAACCAGATGTCCATAAAGTGATGAATGGATATGGTATATCCATGCAATGGAATATTATTTAACCATAAACATTAGTGAGATCCTCATACGTGCTAAAACATGGATGAACCTCGAAACACTATATATTAAGTGAAAGAAGTCAGATATGAAACATGACATATTGTACAATTCCATTTATGGAAAAGAAAATCCATGGAGACGGGAAGTAGATTAGTGGTTGTCTAGCACTGGGAAGAAGAAAGGGTGTAAGGGAATAGGAAGTGTCTCCTAAAGGGTATGGTTTTTCTTTTGGGGGTGATGAAAATACTCTAAAACTGACTGTCATGGTTGCATAACTGTGAATATGTTAAAAGACATTGAATTGCATACTTTAAGTGGGTGAATTGTATGGTATGTGAATTGTAGCTCAATAAAGTTGTTATCCAAAAAATCTCAGATAATATATTATTAGAGTAAAACAGCATGTTAAAGGAAGAATTAAAGCACCACAACTAAGTGACTAAATGTGCTGAGATGTTATAATACTAGGAAACCTGTTAACATGAACTGTCATAGTTGTAGGTGAAATAAAAACAATTTGATCATCTCTATACATGCTGAAAAGACATAAAGTTCCATATTTATGATAATTTTTTAAAAATAGGAGTCAATAAAAAATTCCTTAACAAGATAAAAAAATATATTTTTGATACAAAAAAGCTAATGCATACTTAGTGGTGAAATATTAGAGGATTATCAAAAAAGTAAGGCTCAAAGACGCCTATTATTTAATACTAGAGGCCCAGTGCACTAAATTCATGCACTCAGGGTGGGGGTCCTCTCAGCTCAGCCTGCACCCTCTTGTAGTACAGGGGTCCTTGGGGGATGTCTGACTGATGGCATAGGCCCACTTGGGGAGCAGGCCTAAGCTGACAGTTGGACATTCTTAGCGCTGCCGCAGAGGTGGGACAGGCTCCCGCCACTGCCACTGTGCTGGCCAGCCGTGAGCCTGGCTTCTGGCTGAGCAGTGCTCCCCCTATGGGACTGCACTGACCACCAGGGGGCAGCTCCTGTGTTGAGCATCTGCCCCCCTGGTGGTCAGTGTACATCATAGCAACCAGTCGTTCTGCTGTTCATTCTATTTGCATATTAGCCTTTTATTATATAGTACTAGAGGCCTGGTGCACGAAATTCATGCACCCAGGGAGGGGTGTGTGTGTGTGTGTGTGTGTGTGTGTGTGTGTGTGTCCCTTAGCCCAGCCTGCGCCCTCTTGCAGTCCAGGAGCCCTCGGGGTATGTCTGACTGACTGACTTGGACATCCTTAGCGCTGCCACAGAAGCGGGAGAGTCTCCCACCACCGCCACTGCGCTCACCAGCCATGAGCCTGGCTTCTGGCTGAGTGGCACTCCCCCTGTGGGAGCGCACTGACCACCAGAGGGCAGCGCCTGTGTTGAGCGTCTGCACCCTGGTGGTCAGTGCGTGTTACCGGTCGTTCCACCGTTTGGTTGATTTGCATATTATGCTATTATTATATAGGATAATATAATTCTGGAAACTTTTAGCCAATAAAATTATACAAAATAAAGAAAAGAGAGGTATAAGAATCAGAAAGAAGTTAAAATTATCATCATTTACAGAAGATGTAATGGCTAATTTAAAATATTCAAGAGAATTGACAAACTATTAGAAATTTGAGGCAACTGAATATTTACTACACAAAACCCTATAGCTTTCTTTATATGCACATAAGTAACAACCAGTTAGAAAATGTAATGGAAGAAAAGATCTCATTTATAAGAGAAATAAAAAATGCACTTTCCAAAAATAAGCTTAACAAGAGAAATGTTTTATTTATTTATTTATTTATTTATTTATTTATTTATTTATTATTTATTTATTCTCACTGGAGAATGTTTATTGACTAGAGAGAGAGAGAGAGACTGGTTGCCTTTCACAAACTCCCCAACTGGGGACCAAACCCACAACCTAGATATGTACCATGACAGGCAATCAAAATCGAACCTGCGACCTTCCAGTGTATGGGACAACACTCCAACCAACTGAACCACATGGGTCAGGAGGAAAGATTCTAAATGCTAGTGAAACACCTAAAAAACAACTTAAATAGAAAGAAATCACCCTGTTCTTGGAAATGAAGACTCAAAGTCATAAAGATATCAAGTTGTAGTAAATCATATATTTCAATGAAAATGCCAATACCGCATAGTCAAAATACCAACATAATTTTATAATAGTCTAGGGAGAAAGAATAATGCAAGGGACTAGTCTTTAACAGATATAAAAATATGTTACAAAGTTTCGGACTTTCCATGATTTGATATGAACAGACTAAGTCCACTTCTAAAAATTGGCTCAGCAAACATACTTGCAAATGAACAGTTTATGTGCAGATGTGTTTCACCGCAGCATTGTTTGTAATGGCAAAGTAATGAAATAAGTGTCTATTATTAAACTAAAAAAAAATGATTTTAGCAATAGATTATCATGTGTTCATCCTCTAAAAAAAAATTTTAAGATTGCCCCTCATCCATTTAAAAGTGACAAAATCCTTTGAAAATGAAGACATCTTTATTTGATATGTAACTTTTGTGATACAAATATCTATTTACGAAGATGGGATTTTTTTCCTTAAAACTGGAAGACATTTTCACAGAGGATGCAGTAGTCTAACCTGCACACCTTGCTATCAAAACAGAACGTAGCCGATTTTTGGTAGTAAGAGAGAGTTTGACCTGGCTAAAGAGTAGGGATCGTTGTGTCCAAGGAGTTAATAAAATGTTATTCTAGAAGAAAAGGCCTTAATTTTATATATGCTGCAGTTTAGAGGGCCCCTAAAAATATGGTGTCCCATATTTTAAAATCTGGCTCATTTTAATAGGAAAAAAAAGAACTCTATCAAAATATCTGAAACTGGATGACATTCCTGTGGGAGTTGGTTTCTTTGGTGCAAAGAAGCTGGGGCATCAGTCCTTCTATAAACATGTCAAGCAAATAAAAAATGTTATGTTAGTAATAAAAAGTACACTTAGTAATTTCATTTTTCCATATCTGACATCTCTAGGATTCTCAGCAGTGCTCAAGATTATGTTACCATAATTCTAGCAAACTCACTAATAGGTACATGTTATCAGAACATTTCTTTACGAGAGCCCTCAGCTTCCTTATCTCAGTTACCTTCTACTAACCTTCCTCTTCAACCTGACAAAGGACAGATAAATGCCTACTCACAATGTCGGTGTGTCTACAGACACTGCATGTGTCTGCCTGAGAAGATCCCTACCCTGAAATGAAAGTCAGCTATCTGATATATGCACTGATGTCTGCATCTCTAGCGCTTTACTTTCCTCTCCTAAAAATTGTTTGGTTCCGTAAGTCTTGTGGATTCCCATCTTCCAAACTGTGCTCCTAATACAAATCTTAAAACTTTTCATATAACAGGGATAAAGTATACTAATTGCTTCAGAGTACAAAAACATATTAAGCAGAATCCTTGCCTTCAAAAACATTATTTGCCTCACTTGCTAGAATGTTAATTCTAAGAAGACATGGACGTTCTCAGTCGTGTTCATTAGTAAATCTACAGCACTTAGGATAGTACTTGGCAAAAGGGATCAAAATACTTGTCAAGAAATGGATGCACCAGTGAACATGAAAACAAAGACAACACACTTTGGACAATAAGAGAATGCACCGTTTTACTGTGGGACTATTCTAAGGCCAATTGAAGTTAAAAGAAGGAAAATATGAGGGCAGGCTAAAATAGTCAGGAGGAAATGGTAACTAAGTCATCCTAGAAGGAAGGGCTTAGATGGGCGAGGAGGAGGGGAATAAGATCGGCAGAGACCAGAGATGGGAAGGACCAAATGTGTTAGGAGGAGACTGCAGAGGCCTGGGTGACAAGGGAGAGGGTGTACGTGGGGGAGCAGTGGAAGCCAGACTGAGTGAAGAGAGTGAGGAAGGTGAGAAGACTGCAGAGGCCTGGAAAATCACCACCTGGATCCCACTGCGTTGGGGTTTCCGTTTAAAAATCATTTTTCACACCCCCAATTTAACCTCTAATGGAAAATGAGCCTCCAAAAAGATATAAATCTTAAAAAGAAGTAGGGCAATGGGGCCAATAGTCAATCCTGGGGGCCCACATAAAGGTATAATTTGAGTTATAAAAAAGTCTTAAAAGTTATAATAAGTTCCATAGTTTACTAAGACTAATGGTTTATCAAAGAACAATAAAAGTCACAGGCCTAAATTCACTAGCAATTTTCACACAAAGATAACCTTTTTTCTTAAGTAGAAATTCACTTTTAATATCACAGCAGGGTATATTTAATAGATTTTTAAAAAATTTTGTAACTGTTCATATTACCCATAGAATGACGCCATTCACTAATTCTGGAACACCTAGAAATATGTAGGCGTCAAAAGCTCTGAATGGTTCTTTATTAGACCGTCACCGTTTTGAAGACAGCTTCAGATAAACCTAACAATTGAGATGCTGTAAATACATTTGCTCTTTCACCAATCCCTAGCTATATTTGGCAGCACAATTTCCTTTGTTCAAGGATTATTCTTGATTATTGCACAATTTATGTTCTCAAAGGCAGAATACCTTGGACATATTAGTTAAATGAATGGAGGGCTGCAAGGATGAACAAATGAATGAAACATCAAAAAACTGTATTAAGATCTTTGAGGTGTCATTGCTATATGCCTCACAGAGGAACACCCTAGGTCTTCCTTGACCAGGGCTAAAGCTCCTGGGTTTCACAAACAAGCCTTTCATATTTAGCAACAGTCGGGCGGGATTACAATGGAACAGAGCGGGTAAGGACGTATACAAGGGAAGAGCATTACTCTGGGCAAGGTTGGTGGCGTTTATGAGAGCAGGGGTGGATTTACTGGGAAGCTAATGAAGCTTAACTGCCGGGACCCCTCACTCGCACAGGCACCTCCCAAGGCCCACAAGGAGCCCTAGCAATGAGTTCACTCGGTAGTATGCTTCTGTAAAATTTGCCAAAGTAAGGTCTAATCAAATTCATCACCCTAAGAGGGCCCTCAAAATAAGTTTCAGGCCCCACACAACCTGGGTCTGCCCTGTGTGAGAGGCAGGCAGAGGCTCGATGGCAGGAGGAGTGCCAGTTGTTAGAGAACATGGTCAGGGCAGTGAAAATGGGAGCTCAGAGGGCCAGTCAAACCTCTGGGTGGTTTCTCGTTCCTTTTTAAAAGCACAATCTCCTAGGCTCCCAGTTCTCATATCATGATTTTCCTTTCTGCTTTTCTATCGTCTTTGCAAATGAAGTCACAGGAGACATTTAGCTGTTATAAACTTCATGTCAAGCTCTGAAGTGCTTTTTAACAGCAGAAATATTTGGCTCACATGTGAGCTTTGTAGCTGTGGTAAATACCTCTTAGTTATCTGTCGCTACTGCTATCCCACACCTCCAATTTGGAGAAGAAATTCTGCATATGCACTGAGGCATTAAAAAAAGGAATATTGTGCCATATCTTAGCTCTTTTGTGAGCGGTTTCCTTTTATTTCTTCTCATATGGAGCTAAGGCTTTTATCATATTGCACTGGTCATGGGTGGGAAAGCAGTAGATAGAAGGGGAACACTGATTATTACATCACTGGTTGGCAGATTCCTCTTAGCTTCTTAAAGTGGTCAAGTCTGTAACTTCTTAATACAAGATCAAGGCATTTCAAGGACTAACTCATTCACCTGTTTTCTGACAAAGTGCTTTAGTAGATTTTGGATAAAATGCTTGCAGTGGTTAAAAAGGAAAAAATTGACCAGAGTTAATATGAAATAAAGACACACAAAAAAATATCTTGGAGGTTCTTATATGACTATTGACATATAGACTATAGGTCTAGGTACATATCAGAACAATATATTTAGAAGTAGCATTCTTGAGAACAGATAATAGAAACAAAGGACAAGTAGTAAGCATTGTCTGCATATGTACTGTGTTGAACAATGACATTTTACTTCTTTATGTAACTTAATTATTTTATGAAGAGATGATAGAAAATACTATTATACTTCCTAAGTTAAACACTTGACATTTTGATTCCTCAAAATGCAACATTTTGGAAGTCTAGATATGTTTATTTATTAGTGATTATTAACACCCAGTAAACAACATTATGTCTTGTACAAACACAACCTCTCTTCACAGCATGATGCTGAAATCTATTATTCCCTGATTCCATATGCTGAAATACACTCAAATGCTCACAAATGACCTTAAGCATTAAATACATGTAAATGAGGACAACCTAGCAAGTGTGTGCTTTTGATTGATAACTAAAAGACTAGGTTGAAAACCACATCTAAAAAAGAAGTCCTCGCCGAAACCGGTTTGGCTCAGTGGATAGAGCGTCGGCCTGCGGACTGAAAGGTCCCAGGTTCAATTCCGGTCAAGGGCATGTACCTGGGTTGCGGGCACATCCCCAGTGGGAGATGTGCAGGAGGCAGCTGATCGATGGCTCGCTCTCATCGATGTTTCTAACTCTCTATCTCTCTCTCCTTCCTCTCTGTAAAAAATCAATAAAATATATTAAAAAAAAAAAAAAAAAGAAGTCCTCCCCTTGTGGGCCTGGAGTCCATCCTCTTAGGAGCAATGGCTCCCAAGAATGAGGAGCAGGTACAGATTGCTCTTTCTAGGACCTGCCAGAGGTTTTCTGGGAAACAGAACTGGTTTGTTCATTTATATGAGAAACACAGAGCACAGTGCTCCCTGTGCCATCAACCAGCATTTCAACACAGGATTTAAAGATGCATATCTGGCCCTGGCTGGTGTTCTCAGTGGTTAGTGCATCGGCCCGTAGACTGAAAGGTCTCGGGTTTGATTCCCAGTCAAAGGCATGTACAAGAATCAACCAATGATAGCATAAATAAGTGGAACAACAAATCTGTCTCTCTCTTCCTTTCCTTTCCTCTCTAAAAAAGATGAAGTCTATCAATCAATACATAATTAAATAAAGAAGGCAGCTGGGCTTCTCTCAACCTCACATGGTACACTCTCAACCCCACACAATTCCCACCCAGTGTGTAATATATTCATCTTCAGTTTTTCTCATCTATTCATTTAGGATAATAAGAATTCCTGCCTGTCTCATTATGGTTCTTGTGGACATTAAATAAGATACTTATAAAATGCTTAGAACAGTGCCTGACACACAGTAAATGCTCACTAAATGTGAACTATTATTGCTTTTAATAATCACCCACAGCATGGAAAAAAGCAGTTTCAACCAGAGTGTGTTGATGCAGGAAGGTATCTTACCAGCTTGATACTTTCTGAGTCTTAAACACACCAGCCTTCTGATTCCTTTGGATGATGTCTCTCACATCTGTTGGACATAGTTAAGAAAGCTTCTGCACCGACTGTCAATTGGCTAAAAATAAAGACATAAAAGCCCACAAACACAGTGATGTTATCGGACAGGGGATAGGTGAGAAGAGATGTAGGGTTATATAAGGTAGGCGGAGAAGGTTCTAGCTCTGGCCCTACCACCAAATGTTGAGTTACTTGCCACAGGCAAGCTCTTTTAATTCCCTGGGCTGCAGTTTTGTTACCTGGGAAATGTACATTCAGGGAGCATTGGGGCGAGGCCCAATGTGGGCCTTGGTGGGGGGAGAGGACTATTCCATAGGTGCCAAGCCCCACTCGCTTCAAAGGCAAAGGTCTGCAGTCTCCGGGGAGGGCAATGGCCGTCTTCTGAGACTTGCCAGGTTGAAGTATTCCCAGCCTCCTAAAGGCTAGTAGGGAGGGTGGGGATGAGCAGCAGAGAAGACTTGGGAGAAAGTGAGACGAGGAAGATGAATAAAAGCCCGGAGATTCTTAGAGAGAAAATGAATTACTGAAGAAAGTCAACCCGGTGAAAGGCCCCTGGATGAACTGTCCTTACAGGGACCTATGCTCTGGCCTCGGGCCATCTGCTGGTGTGTAAGCACTTGTACAAGAAGAGCCGTGTGTACTGAAAAGATGTTTTGGGGAGCTGGTCACTGCCATCACGCAGCATCGTCTCCAGGAGGGCCCAGGGAAACAGCACATTGGGTGTCCGCATGGGAAATGCTGGACTTCAGATGGACAGTTAGTTTTGCTTCAGCTTCTATAAATCTTGTAACTGTTCCTCTTTCTCTTTTTGCTCCAGTCGCTGTGCAGCTCAGACCCAAGTCTGGCCACCACAGCAGCTCCTTCCTATTGGGTATATTTTCTATACTGACCTCCACTCCTGGCTTCATCATGTTTTCTTGTCTTTCTAATTTTCAATTGCCCTCATTTTCTCATGTATTTCATATGGTATATTCTATGTGTCACTGTAAGAAACCTCAAAATCCCTCTTTTGGAATAAGGCAGGTTTAAATAAACAAGAAATAAAATAATTCCAGCGAAGGTTGCAAGCTGAACTAAATTGGGCCCATGGGGAGGACACCAAGCAGACAAGCGATGTTCCCCTATTGCTCAGAAAAACAGATTTCCTGAATGCTGGAAGCGAGCACTGGCCCAGGTCTCCCTGCAAGAACAGAGCCACAGGACGCTTCAACCCAAATCTCTGCTTGAAACACCAGGCACACCCATTTCTTCTCGGAGTGAATAAGCAGGTACTGTGATAGCTTTCTTCCCCCAGGAGTGGGGAGGAAAAATCAATTAGGTCTCCTAATGAAGGGCTTTGTTGAGGTTTACAAAAGTGCTATAATGCAGACTTTTTTTTTTTCCTGGATGAACTTTCCTGTATGCAAATTAAATACTGTTAAATTACATTCATTAAAAAAATAAAAGAGACTAATTTGCCTACTTGTTTTGATTAACTGAAATGACACATAGGCCTACAGTTCTATTTCAGGAAGAAAGTATTTCAGGAAAGTCTTCTACATGAAATGTCTTATAGAAAAGGACAGCTGACATCTTTATTCTGAGAACAAAATTAGTAGTCAGCTGACAACTGTTTTTGATTGAGCTCCCCCACACTCTGGCCACACCCTAGTCAGTGTTTCCATGGCATCCAACTGCAAGCCAGAATGTGACAGGTACACCTGTCGCGTCCTGTGAGTACATGCCTAATCTATCAAGCAAAACATGTTATTTTGTTACTGGAGGTAATACTTTTTATAAAATAGTCACAGGGAAGTTAAATTATATAACTCAGAAAACCTATTAATAATTTTTAGTAAACATCTCAACACTATATACTTTTATACAATTTATAAACCTGTGACTACAGGTCGCCAGGCTGAAGCAAGCATATATATTTATAATCTAGGAGCAATTTTTTTTTAAATGAAAAAAATTCGCAGCAGTATTTAGGCTGCTTTATTTTTAGAACTGGGGAGAGAATATATTTGGTGGGTTAGAAAAAAATGTCAATAGCGTATGAAAATACTACCTTAAGAGATATATTCTGACATTCTGATCCCCACCCTTTACTTTAGGTGGGGTTTTTGGGTGGTTCCTCTAGTTGGCACTGTGCCCAATAATCAATGTGGCCCTTCTTCTGTGTCACCTCAGGGTAATAAAGGAAATTCAATCAAACGGAGTCGGTCTGTCCGGGACAGTTTTGAACGGAATGGACCAAATCGTGTTCTCTGAACTGCACCCACCTTCTGGGAGACTTCAGTGGGAGGTGCTGGGTGCAAAGAGAGATTTCTGATTCAATGGATACAGAGTAATCACCTCCAATCGCCTTGCCTGGGCACAGAGACCTCCAGAGCCAGAGGACACACGCTCGGGGCTAAAAGGAGACCCGGATTCTAGCTCTACATGTTCTCAAATAAAGCAAAGCTCAGGAGTGGGGCTCCATTATAATTTTGCTTCAGTTGATTTTTATTCTTAAAATTATATTTTTGCATAATGATATCACTTATTTAAAGAAATTATGTTACCTATTATATATAACATGATTTAAAATATTAACCTCCTGCTGCAATTAGTAATTGTTATATTTATCGGTGGTCACACACACATTTTGAGAATTGGTATTGTTCTTTAAACAAGAAAGCATTTGAAAAAGAAGACCACTGCGGCTCAAGAGGCATTACCTTCGTGGTTCATGTTTCCTTCATTCCTCACTGGAACATCAAAGGTGAGAATGGGAAACTATGAAATTATTATATAAATCCTGTTTACTTTTATTTCTAAAGTTTCTAAAATGTGACACTATTTGCTAATTTAAAGGTCGCCAAATATTCCTAAGTGTGCTCATTACTCAAATGAATTGAGAAGATGGCATAGAGGTGATCTGAACTCTGTTAGCAATGTCAGCTGTGGTTTATGGATGAGAGAACTTTTCTTCCAGAGGGCGCTGAGGAAATGCAAGATGACACTCACCCAAGCAGCCCAGCTTTTGGTGAAGAGCACTGTTTAATGGGAGAAAAAGACACTTCAAAGTCAACTGAACCTGGCTTCTAGCGCTGGTTCCGATTCTTAGCGGCTGTGTAAACGTGGGTCAGTTAACCTCCCTGAGCTCCACCTTAGAACAGGAATGATGATACCTATTTTACAGGCTTAATGGAGTGTCACATACGAGGAGCCTGACACACAGTAGGCGCCTAATTCATTTCATTTCATGATCCTTTTCAATAATTCATGTAAAAGCTTTGGAGGGATGAAGAGGCTGGTGATTGTAACTCAAGTGAGGTTTGGCAATGAAGCTTCACCTTCTTTCCCTGCCACTCAGCGTCAGTTAAGTGAACATTTATATTGTAGGATTTAAGTAACTGGAGGGAATCCAAGAACTTCTGCCCTGTAGGTTGCCAGTGTCTTTCCCGTGTATAAATGTGTGCTCTAGCCAAGGCATAGCCTGTGACCCACAGAGACAGGGGCTTGGTCTGTCTTGTCCTCTGCTCTCTCTTTAGCACCTGAAATGCATGCAATTAATACTGGTTGAATTAATTTTAATTAACTAACTAAAAATTAGGTTTCCAAGCTATTTGCTGAGTCCTTGCCCAATGTGAGGCACACAGAGGTCCATTTGTGACTCATCTTGTAAACAGAAGTGCTGGCATCAATACTTCAGCTGGCATTGGTATTGCAGGAGGGGCCTGGGTGGAGGCGGAGGGCCCGGCATTCCCAAGGTCCCAACCATCCCCAACCCAGGCTGCGCAGTCCATATGCAGCTTCACTGATCAATGCCTGGAATCAGGGATTCTGTTAAAATAATGGCGAGCAGGGGTGTCCTTTAAAATGGACATGAAATTAACCAAATTTGGAAGAATCTTAAGCTTGAGATCATGATCCAGACTGTGCATACTGTGGGGATGAGACGCTTGGGTGAGGGGCACAGGAAATGGGTCGCCAAGCGTTGCCATATGCTGCAGGTGACAACTTGTTTACTGAGGAGGGGTCAAGGCGGGGTGCTTGTGTTGGGCGAGCAGTGAGTGTAGCAGAGAGGGATGCTCACCTTTAGATGTTGTACTTTTATTCATTATGATTTGGAAGAAGCTTAGCATCCATAATAACTCAGTATATCCCTTCTCTCCCCTATTCTCATGTCGTTGCCATCACCAGCTACAAATTTTATGGAGTAATTATTATCTGTGGGCACTTGGAGAATTCGTAATTACACTAAAAGGGCAGCGCCAAAGAAAAGGAATACATTCCATACTATTTCAAGATAAATTTGAGAAATGGATGAACCAAATGATGTTATGTTCTAACTCATCCTTTGTTCTCTCCGGGTACAGCTAAATCCCAGCATCAGTACGGAGAGGCATGCTGAGGTAGGGGGCTCTGTAGTTTAAGGGCCACGGAGAACCTCAGAGACATCTACCCAGGAATCTGAGAAAATGTTCAGACTTACAACATTCGCTTGTACCTCAAGTCTTCATCTCTTTTCAGATACCTGTTTAATCAATCTCAAATCAACATCTAGCTATCCAGGTCAAGGAAGAGAGCTCTAGACAGCAGTCACCAGCCGCCACTGGTGGTCCGAGAGGTTGGCGACCGCGGCTCTAGAAGATACAGCCAATCCACTGCGTACATTTTAGGAAGACAGTGAATAAAATAATCTCACAACTGGTTGATATGTTTCTATGATATAGAGATTCAGAACCCATCTTTCCATTGCCTCACATATTTAAAAATCAGAAATAACAGGAGATAAAAAGAAAATATCAGGAAATGCTCTATTTTTAAAAAAGGTAAGAATCAGAATGTTAGAAGATTAAGAGGCTAGGAAGTAAGGCTCAGGTAGATTCATTAAATTCAGATGCCAACAACAACAGAAATAATTTTTTAAAAGATGAGAATAATATACAGGCCAATACTCAGATGTGATGCGCGACTGCCAGGTCGATTTTCAATTACATTTCACTGATGTATTCATTTGTTTCTTAATGTGCTCATCTTGCCCATTAAGAATAATTAGCAGCTTTGCTTAGAGATTTTCTGGCTTCTGGCAATGTTTCTCCCCCTTTTTTTGGTTGACATCCACTTTTACTTTTTAGAAAGTAATTTTTGAATAATATCCTACAACTGCTATATAATTTAGGCTTCCTAAAATTTTAAAGGAAAGACGTAAACAGTAATTTTTAAATGAGTCTGTTTCGACCCATATGCATCAACAGCATGTGATTCAGTGAATTAGTTATTCTAACAGAAAATGGGCACACACATAGAAAAAAAATTTTTTCATTCATATTAACCTCACTCAGCAAAACTGCGCAGGATGAATGCCAGTTGTAAGCTCTATTAGCAAGTCAGGATATCATTAGTATTAAGAGCAGGAAAAACACATTGCCAATTTTTTAAGGCTTGATGCATGCTTGTTTTTTTTAATTTTAAAAAAAATTAGATCTAGTTACAACAGAAAAATGCACACAAACATAGAACAACGGCATGACAAAAACCGCACTGCACTAGGAAAGTCCTGAGAGACGAAATAAAGCACTGCCGTTTGGGTCTGCATCCTGAAAGGACCTACTTTATCTACATTGTAGAGTTCTTCCCCTCCTGCCCTCTGGCACCCCGCTATATTAAACCCATTGTAAACCCCGGCACAAAAAAGCACTCTCAGGGCTGAGCTTCTGAGGACCAAATGTTAAAAATCCATTTTCTTGGGAGGGGGCTGTACCAATCATTTCTTTGAAAGGCCGGCAGAGTGAATACAGAATCTGAGATTTCCTCTCTGATTTCAAGAGCTGGCCTGGCATCTTTGCTGTTTAAAGCCAAGGTGCGTTAATTAGTGACATTAGCATTGCTTCCTTTCTTTGGAAGCTCTGTAGTTTAGCTCGATAATAATTTGTGTCATTAAATTTACATGCGGACTACAGATGTTTCCCAGAGTTTGTTAAAAGTTCTAATTGGTTCCTGAGGCTGTTAAATGAGACACCTGCTGACTTAAGGAAAACCTCAGGTTGCTGGGCCCAAGCTGAAATTTCTGTGGCTAAAATGACCTTCTCTTGCCCAAGAGTCCTGCCCCCTTTTTCGCCCCTGGAAGAGCAGATCCGCTGGGGCTGAGCCGGCATACCTGACTCCCTCCCGCTCTCCGTGTTCCCTGACATGCGGGGGAGGAGCACAGGGAAATGATACCGTGCACGAAATAACTCAGAATAAAAGCAGAGTGAATGAACAACATGGGCTCATCTTCAGGAATATTTTGAGAAACTTGCGACAGCCTGAAGATCATGATTAAAATCCTGCATTTTAAAAAAGGAAGCACCTTTTGAGATCTCTTTCCCTTGTGTGAAAGGCCAAGCCTGTGATTGGCTGTTTTTCCTTCCTGAATTTTTTTTAAGTCTGTCAGGCAATTAGCTGGGTGGGGCTCTGTAGAGCACACAAGTGCGGCTGCACAATATCAGCTACTGTGCTTCTGGTACCTCCTTCCTCCCCTCGGAGCAGCCTGATGGAGCTGCTGCAAATGTTATTTGCAAAAAAAAAAAAATTTACAGAGCGGAGGTAGCAAAAGAAAATAATTTTTAAAAAGGCTTTATGTAAGATGCCACAAAAAAAAAAAATCAGACCTGCTTTGACATTTTAGGAGTCTCAAATTCAAATAAGGAGATTACCTTCTTCAGAATGTAAATGTAAGGCACACCAAAAAACCCAGAGCAAACATATCTTCCACTTTTCCTCTCAATTTCTAACGGCTGTTAACTGCCCCTGAACAAATCAGCGCGATTGCTAAAGTAGCCACAAATTATGCTTGCTTTCTTAGTTAAAGTACAGTTCAATTTTCATGAACTCTGTGTACATATTAGTAAAGCATAATCTAATATAATGGGGTTTGAACTGTAATAGCATGGCAGAAAAAAAGAGATAGCTCTCATAATCCTAAATAAAAGGAAATAATGAAAACCTGCTAGCTGTTTTCAGTGGGGAGATAGAAGTAACTCCTCAGGAATTAGAGTAGGCATAATATTACATGGCACGGATGTACACTACCAAACACAAGAAAGGTAATGATGAACATGAAGTTGGAAGCTAATTTTTGTAAGCAATATCCAATGTAATAAATATTACGTAATTTATTTTGTGCTGGCAAATTTCACTGGAAATAAAAAACAAGAATGCCTGAAAATTATTTGGAAACAAAATGTTCTTCCTGCCTCGAGTAGTGCACAAATCATAGGCTCCTTTCAGGAGAAGTGACCATTAAAATCGATCAAAATAAACAACACTTCATCTTGCCCAATGAACTCCATGTATTTCTTTCTACTTTTTCTTAATTACTTATCATATGTATGGGGGAAACTCTGTTTTAATACCCCATGCTGACTTTCTTTATATCAAGCGTTACTCAGCCTGGGGTGGGAGGGGATGGGGAGAGGGGAGGAACGAACGCCACAAACCCATTTTCTATCTGAATAAGGATACTTCTGATGGCCTTTTCATTCCCATCAGTTAACAGAACTTCTTTGACATCTGCAGAAATAGCAACCTGGAAAAAAAAAAGGGGGGGGGTGGGGGGAGCACAGCAAACAATGAGCAAATATGCTTGTCTGTGTGGAAGTGAAGACAGGAGTGACAAGCCTTCAGTATCATGCTTCCTCACCTATTTCTCTGTAACAATCTTCAATCTTTTTTCATTTTATGTCTGCATTATTTTAATCATTCAATCAAATCAGTCAATACTTTTATCATTCCATTTGCGGGAGCCTCTATCTTGCTATCATTCTGTTCGGTAATTGCATTGTGACAGCGGATGATGGTATTCTGAGAGGCTTTCATTTGTGGGCTTCTGTTTATCTAGTAGAGCCATCATACAAGGCTGTCACTCTGCCTTTCAGCTTGCTTCTGTCTGACTGCCTGATGCCCTTCATATAACTTTGCATTGCAGGCAGATGGCTTTGTGAGGGTAATTTTTTTGTGAGCTTTGACATGCTCGCACATTGGGCTGTAACCTCGACACATTGTGTGAGAGCGACAGGTTTGTCAAATGCCAATCAGTGTAACAATATGCTTTTATTTGTAGAGACATAAAAACTTGTCTAATGCACTGTGCTGCTACATAGTATCTCCTGAATACATGACTCAGAACCCAGAGAATGGGGAACGACGTTCCTGAATGGCCAATCGAATTCAAAAGAATCTAATTACTGAGCGCTCTGGATCATGTTTGTTGGTGTAATAATGCAGGCAAAACATTAGCAGCTATATCATGGTGCTCCAACTGTGATTCGCCGGGCTATTCCTGAATCTTAGCAAATGGGACTATAATCTGAAAGAAAAAAAAAAAATGCTTTCGCTATGGCAAAGAAAGACTGTGAGAGGCCTGGAATGTCACGACAAGCGATATCGACTCACTGAGGTAAAATGTTTCTGCTCATCGAGGCAGCCATAAAAATCAATATGATCCGAAAGTAAGTCAATCTAGAAGGTCTCTCAAGACCCGGCAGCTTGACCGCAGCTGATGCTGTTGACGGTTCTCTGACCCAGCAGTTGGAGGCCCTGGAACATTTTTCCTTTTGTTCCTCCCTCTGAATGAGATTGGAATTGAGAAAAGACCTACCATGAGCCCAGCCAAGCATGTCATGCCACCCCCTAGCTCACACACAGCAAGGTCCCTGAAAGAGAGAAAAGAAATGGTAGAACCCATACAAATTAGATGAAAATGGTCAGAGAGAGATATATGTTACAAGAACAAATTGCCATCTGCAGTAAGAACGGCGCTACCAGGAAGTTGTGGAGACATGACTGGGCTACCTCATGTCGTTTTGCGTTTTAAAAATAATTATGAAATAGAAAAGTCACAAAGCAGGCAAACCAGTGGGGGTTCCCTCATTAGTGTTCACTGCAACATTACCACCGCTGAGCTGAAAAATCTGAGAAGGTTCCCTTTTTTTCCCTTGTCAATGGCGCTGTCTTTTAGAACTAAACTAGCTAGAGTAGCGAAAGATAATTGTTAGGAAAGGATAACATTGTTAATCCACATTCAGTCCTTCAAAAACAGTTAGACAAGTAAATGAAGAATATATATGAGTGTGTGTATACCTATATTATCGTCACACACACACACCACACACACAAAATAAATGCGATCTTGAATTAAAAAAAAAAATAATCATCTAAAACAAACCGAAACATTTGGGAAAGCTGAACCGCCCCCATCAAGAACAATTACACAAAGAGCATTTAGCAATTAACACTTAAATCACAACTGACCCCAACACAACACAGTGAATAAACAATGCAGGGACATAATATGGCTAAGCCAGCAAACCCAGCTAAAGTAATGACTGGGCTCTGACTTCGCCGCTCCAAGTAGAGCGGCTCCAAGTTAAAGCTGACAGGCTAGCGTGGCACTCTGCACTTACCTTCCTCTTTGTGCCTAAATATCAGCGCTCCACGGGTGACATCCTCGCCCTGGCCCCCTGCCCGCTGATTGGAGCTCCAGTCAAGCTTAAGCACAGCGAGATGAGCAAATGCCAGGCGTCCAGGGCAGCTCTGCAGCCCAAATTCAATACAGCCCTGCTCTTATTCTACATGTTTAGATTCTTAGGATTGTTTCTTCATCCCAGTTTGGGAAGTTTATTACCTCACCCGAAGGGGGGGGGGGGGGGGAAGCAGCACTAAAAGGGAGGGAGAGGTGGAAAGAGAGGGAAGGGGAGGAGAAAAGGCCAAACAAGAACATTCATAGTCCAAAATACACTTAATGGGTATTCAGTTGTTCAAAGCAATTACAGACTAGTTGGTAAATATGGGCCCATTGAACTTCAAAAAATATACATTATTGACCCAGTCTTGTAAGTACATATTGCTAAAACACACACCCCATGATCTCTAACGGCTTGTCTGGAATCATAATGGGCTATTCAGGAAGCTTCTAGTGGATGACTTTTATAAAATGAGATTTAAAATGAAAAACCTTTATTTTCTGGGTCTACCAAACATCTTGATAATTTTCAAATAAAAGAAGGTGTTTTTTTTCTTTTTCCTAAACCTCATGCATGGGTTTGATCTATAATGCACACTGACAGTTGAAAACATTTATTTCTGTAGCATGAATCTGTAATTACTATTTATTACTATATTTTATAAATACACGTTGTTAAGTGTACAAAACACCTTTACAAACCGGGGGTGGGATGGCACCTTTAAATAATAGCTGTGGGATATCTATTTATAAAAAATTCTGTAGTGACTTCTCTGGCAGAAGTTTAAAAAAAGTCTTTATTGTTTTTGTGGGGTTTTTGTGGTTTTTTTTGACCTTTACAATCAGTAAGGATTGATTGGAGCTTCACTTTTGTTTCCCCAAAATCAAAGTGAAATAAAAAGCCTTGAGTGAAAATCAAAAGCTTTTGACATATAGCAAAAAGCTTGCTGTGCAATATTAGTACCCAAAGGCAATTCAGATTTTTTTAGAAGCAACATGTTTTCACCATGAACTTTTTTCTCTTTCTTCCTGTTTTCTTTCTTTTTTCTTTCTTTCTTTCTTTCTTTCTTTCTTTCTTTCTTTCTTTCTTTCTTTCTTTCTTTCTTTCTTTCTTCTTCCTTCCTTCCTTCCTTCCTTCCTTCCTTCCTTCCTTCCTTCCTTCCTTCCTTTCTTTCTTCCTTCCTCTCTCTCTCTCTCTCTCTCTCTCCTTTTCTTATCTTTTAAACAATTTAATTTGAAGAGTGTAACCATAACAATCTTTAACATGCAGATACAATACCCATAATGGGCTGGGGGAAAGAAGTATTTTTCAGTGCAGCTTTGTACCTGAATATCTCACTGTGCTTGAGGCAGTAGTAAGCCAAAACCTCTTCAGCCGGCCAGATGCCTGAAAAACACAAGGGGATAGGCCTTTTTGTATTATAGAAGTCTCTTCTAGAATCATTCTTTGCAGTCATTCTTTAGGAAATGGCATTTAAAAATTATATTCAGAATAAGCCATTTTGACTTTAAACAAATGTAACATAATTATTAGTAGTATTATATCACATGAGTTTCTTTTGTTGTTGATTTCATGATGGTAATATTTATAACTCAGGAAAATAGTACAATATTCTAAATAGATTTTACTAGATTTCAATCACAACAAAACAGCTAAAACAATAACCAAATTTCAAATATCAAAAGTTAAATTTTAATGGGATTTCAGCCAATTCATATGCATCAGTTAAAGACCTACTGTATATGCATCTTATGTTAGGCAAAAATAAATGGAAAATCATTTACAGGAGCAAATAAAACCACTGAGGTCATTATACTTTTTTGTTTGATTCCATACTAATTTTTTAAATATGCACAGTTTTTCCCTTTCTCCAATTAATAAAAATCAAACTGGAGCATACAATTAAGAAATTTAAAATTTTCCAACTTTGGTACACCATTAAATTTAACAATAACTCTTCCCACTAAATTCCATGAATGGGCATTTTCTAAAATCATCATCTGTAAATCTTTTACTAGTATTTAAAAGACTTAAGTAGTCTTCATGAATGTATATGAATTGCTTAAAGAGGAGACAAACCTGTTAGGAAATTATAGTTCCTGGTAGTTATCACAGTTAAGTTTTCTCTTTATACTTTTATATTTCCCAAAATGTTTACAATAAATATGTATGACTGCAAAAATCAGAATAAACAATAGCCTTATAACAATTATGCTTTCCCCAAATGGCCAGACTCAAAGATCAGGCAGGGCACCAGGCATCCTGCATGACTGTGCAATCCTGGGAAAGAGTAGTGGATGTTCTCTGTTCTCTTCTAATAGGTCTTGATGCAAAAGTGAAACATCTGCCCTGACCGGTTTGTCTCAGTGGATAGAGCATCAGCCTGCGGACTGAAAGGTCCCAGGTTTGATTCCGGTCAAGGGCATGTACCTTGGTTGCAGGCACATCCCTAGTAGGGGTGTGCAGGAGGCAGCTGATCGATGTTTCTAACTCTCTATCCCTCTCCCTTCTTCTCTGTAAAGAATCAATAAAATATATTTTAAAAAAACAAACAAAAAAACTGAAACACCTAACAACACTTAATTTTTTTCTCCCAGATGCATCTCTAGCTTTGAGGAGTAAGAAATCTGGCATTTCAGAGAAAAGGATGTAAAAAAATTGGTAAGTAAAATCTTAAAAGAATCAATGGGTAAATCTATGAACAGCAAAGAGACAGCCCCATAGAGCATTTGCTGCAGCAAAGTCTCAACCCTGGTTGGGTAGCTCAGTTGGTTCGAGCATCATCCTGATATACCAAGGTTGCAGGTTCGATCCTGGTCAGGGCATATATAAGAATCAATCAATGAATGCATGAATAAGTGGAGCAACAAATAGATGTTTCTCTCTTTCACATACTCTCTCTCTAAAATCAATCAAGAAAAATCTTTTTAAAAATGAAACCAACAATCAAATCAGCGATTGGGAATATAAGGAAGCAAAACAACACGCAATCAGAATAGCAAAAAGAAAAAAGAATCACCTCCCTCAAAATGAAAATAGTGTAAGGAGCCTCCAGGACAACTTCAAGGGTACCAACATTCACATCATGCGGGTGCAAGAAGGAGAAGAGAGAGAGCAAGAAATTGAAAAACTGTTTGAAAAAGTAATGACAGAAAACTTCCCTAACTTGGTGAAGGAAATAGACATACAAGTCCAGGAAACGCAGAATCCCAAACAAGATGAACCCAAAGAGGCCCACACCAACACACATCATAATTAAAACAAAAAAAAGATGAAAGAAAAAGAGAGAATCTTAAAAGAAGCAAGATAAGAGCAGTTGGGTTATCTACAAGGGAGTGCCCATAGGACTGTCAGCTGATTTCTCAACAGAAACTTTGCAGGCCAGAAGGGAGTGACATGAAATATTCAAAGTGATGAAAAGTAAGGACCTGCAACCAAGATTACTCTACCCAGCAAAGCTATCAGAAGGAGGGCCTCTCTCAAATCTGAGACTCAACTGGAGAGGCCAACACCCCCTTAGCGAAGCTGTAGGTTCTTCTGGGAAAAGAAATGCGCTGATGGACGTTACAAAAAGGAAAAGCTGGAATGGGTAAGTGAGCCTTTTGGACTGTTTTTAGTGTTTACATTCTGTCTCCTTTTCCTTAAACATTTCTGCATTGTCATTGATATTTCATCCCAGGAACTACAGAATGCTCCATAAATTTTTATGAGGCATCTACTATGTCTCTGTGGATCACAGCATGGTCACTAGAGCTTCAGTCTATTAGGGAGGAGACATTAACTAAATAATTACACAAATGACATGCCTAATTATAATTGTAATAAATGCCATGTGGGAAAAATTGATGGTCCTTCTGAGAACATTTCATAGGGGACTTGACCTGGTCAGAGGGGAAGTTGGGAGGGGTCCATCGGAGAATACTTACCTGTAGAAATGGAATGTAAGCTGGGACCCAGAGGATGAAGAGGCAAGTAGAAGAGAAAAAGGGGGACAGGGATAGAGGAGATGGCCCATAGAAGGGGCGGCCTCATGAATTAAAACTTTGAAGAGCTTGATTCTTAGGAATAGAAATAGGGTCAGTGGAGCAGTACAATAAATGAGAAAGGGAGAGCGTCGTGTAAGATGAGACCGGAGGGGTGGTTAGGGGCCAGATCCCACAAGCTCAGATCATGTTAAGAATTTTAAATTGCATCATAAAACAAATAATAAAATTTAAGCAGCAGAGTGGTATGATTAGATTTGCATTTTAGAAGGTAAGTCTGGCTACTCTAAAGAAAATAGATTGAAAAGGAGTGAGAGAAGGCAGGGGAAATTAGGTAGGCGGCCACTACAATTACATAGGTGAGTGTTGATGGTGGCTTGGGTGATAGAGGACAGGAAGAAAAGTGAAAAAATATGAGCTATCTTTAGAAGGTACACTGGCAAGACTTTATAGTGAATTAGAGGAAGAGGGTGGTAAGAGAGAGGGAGGTGTCAAGTATGGCGTAGGTTTATGGCATTAATAAGTGGGTGGATGATGCACGACAGTAGCATATAGATTTTATATGAACCGGGGAGACTGAATTCATGGTGCAAAAACACTCACTAGGGGGTCTAGGCTCTGATTCTGGCTCTGCCACTAACAATCTGTGTGATGTTGGGGGGAAATGAGCCTTTCTGAGCTTCTGTACCCTCATCTGCAAAATACTAGGCTTGGGTTAGATTATATCTAGGAGGACTTTAGGCTATAAAAAGCTATAACAGAAAACCATGCTTTGGAGTTAGACAGAGTTCAGCTTGAATACCGGCTCTTAGGGTTACATCACCTTGGACAAACTTAAATGTAAGCCTCCTTCATTCATTCATCCATCCCTTCAGCATACAGTTATTGGCAGCCAGGCCTGCTCTAGAAGCTGGGATACAGCAGTGAATAAAACAAAGGCCTTACCCAAATAACTTCAACAGGGGCAACAGACAGTAAAGTAGGTAATTTCAGAGAGTGATTAATGTTGTGAAGGAAATAAAACATTAATGAAATTGAGAATAACTAGGGGTGGTGCTACTTTAGCCATCATTGTTGGGTAATGCCACAGTTCTCTCATTTGTTAAGTACAAGCAAGAAAAGTACTAATTATAGTGTTGTTGGGAGAATCAAATGAGCTAATGCATGTAAGGAACTTAGAACAATGCCTGGCACATAATAAAGTTTTTTTAAATAATGATAGCTATTGATGCTTCTGCTATTGCCATTGTTACTATTTGGACATATTTTTATGCAGGGAATTTTATTAACCATGATTATACTTTTATGATATTTTCTTCACCTCTAGATTGCAAAGCACACTAGGTTGCAAAAACAAGGGTACAAATGAATTGTTTTGCAATTTTATTTCTTCTCTTATTCCTGGAGAAACCAACTGAACTGATAGGACAGAGAATGAGCATGAGGAGGGAGGAAAAATAAAGGAGCAAAAAATTAACCAAATATTTCAATAATAAATTCTTCTACGATTGCAAAACGGGTTAGTTTAATAGGTATGGTTTGATTAAACTTGTCAATATATGGTGGTGGGAAAATTGAATAGTTACATGTAAAAAAATAAAACTAGATCACCAACTTATACCATACACAAGAATAAACTCAAAATGGATAAAAGACTTAAATGTAAGTCAAGAAATCATAAAAATCCTAGAAGAAAATTTAGGCTGTAAAATCTCAGACATCTCACTTAGCAGTATTTTCACCAGTACATCTCCTAGGGCAAGAGAAACAAAGGAAAATATAAACAAATGGGACTACATCAAACTAAAAAGCTTTTGCACAGCAAAAGAAACCACCATCAAAATGAAAAGGGAACCCACTATATTCCCTATATTAGACAATGGACTAATTTCCAAAATATATAAAGTTCTTATAGAACTCAACATCAGGAAGACAAACAATCCAATTAAAAAGTGGGCAAAGGGAGAACCAAGATGGCGGCATAGGTTAACACCGGAGTTTGCTGCTTTGAACAACTACTTCAAAAGTGAAACTAAAAGACGGAAAGGACATCACCCAGAACCACAGGAACGCTGGCTGAGTGGAAGTCCTACAACTAGGAGGAAAGAGAAACGCATACGGACACTCAGAGGAGGCGCAGTGCTGAAGTCAAATTCTGAGGTGCGGAGTGCGCGGAGCGGGCTGGCGGCGGAGGGCGCGGTTGGCGTTTTCAATCGGGAGGGAGTCGCAGACTCTGAGCTCCAGATCCGGGCGAGTCTTTAGGGACCCAGACTCAAACGGGAGAAGCGGGACTGCCTGGCTTCGGTCAGAGCCAGTGCAGCTTTCTCTCCGAGCTTTGCAGCGGGTGCTGGGACTCAGAGAGGCAGAGCCCCTGGGGACAGGACTGAGAGCTGCCATAACTGCTCTCTCCGGCCCACCCTGTTGATCCTGTGCGACCCGTCCCGCCCAAGCCCTGCACAGAGGCATTTGCCGGATAGCCTCAGGCAAATACCAGATTAGCACCTCCCTAGAGGACAGAAGTTCTCTCACTGCTGACACAGCTGATTCTCATAGCCACTTGGCCTGGAGGTCAAACCCTCCCTGGAATTAGCTACAACAATCAAGATTTAACTATAAGACCACAAACAAAGACCACTAGGGGGTGCACCAAGGAAGCATAACAAAATGTGGAGACAAAGAAACAGGACAAAATTGTCAATGGAAGATCTAGAGTTCAGAACCACACTTTTAAGGTCTCTCAAGAACTGTTTAGAAGCCACCGATAAACTTAATGACATCTACAAGAAAACTAATGAGACCCTCGATGTTATATTGGGGAACCAACTAGAAATTAAGCATACATGGACTGAAATAACGAATATTATACAGACTCCCAACAGCAGACCAGAGGAGCGCAAGAATCAAGTCAATGATTTGAAATGCAAGGAAGCAAAAAACACCCAACCGGAAAAGCAAAATGAAAAAAGAATCCAAAAATGCGAGGATAGTGTAAGGAGCCTCTGGGACAGCTTCAGGCGTACCAACATCAGAATTATAGGGGTGCCAGAAGATGAGAGAGAGCAAGATATTGAAAACCTATTTGAAGAAATAATGACAGAAAACTTCCCTCACCTGGTGAAAGAAATGGACTTACAGGTCCAAGAAGCGCGGAGAACCCCAAACAAAAGGAATCCAAAGAGGACCACACCAAGACACATCATCATTAAAATGCCAAGAGCAAAAGATAAAGAGAGAATCTTAAAAACAGCAAGAGAAAGAAACTCAGTTACCTACAAGGGAATACCCATACGACTGTCAGCTGATTTCTCAACAGAAACTTTGCAGGCCAGAAGGGAGTGGCAAGAAATATTCAAAGTGATGAATACCAAGAACCTACAACCAAGATTACTTTATCCAGCAAAGCTATCATTCAGAATTGAAGGTCAGATAAAGAGCTTCACAGATAAGGAAAAGCTAAAGGAGTTCATCACCACCAAACCAGGATTATATGAAATGCTGAAAGGTATCCTTTAAGAAGAGGAAGAGGAAGAAAAAGGTAAAGATACAAATTATGAACAACAAATATGCATCTATCAACAAGTGAATCTAAGAATCAAGTGAATAAATAATCCGATGAACAGAATAAACTGGTGATTATAATAGAATCAGGGACATAGAAAGGGAATGGACTGACTATTCTTGGGGGGGGGGGGAAGGGGTGTGGGAGATGCGGGAAGAGACTGGACAAAAATCGTGCACCTATGGATGAGGACAGTGGGTGGGGAGTGAGGGCGGAGGGTGGGGCGGGAACTGGGAGGAGGGGAGTTATGGGGGAAAAAAGAGGAACAAATGTAATAATCTGAACAATAAAGATTTAATTAAAAAAAAAATAAAAAAATAAAAAGTGGGCAAAGGACTTGAATAGATACTTCTCCAAAGAGGACATACTAGCACAGATGGCCAATAGAGATATGAAAAAATGCTCAATGTTACTAATCATCAGAGAGATGCAAATTAAAACTACAATGAGGTATCACCTCACATCTGTCAGAATAGCTACCATCCATAAATTAACAAACAGCAAATGCTGGTGAGGATGTGGGGAAAAGAGAACTCCAGTGCACTGCTGGTGGGAATGCAGACTGGTGCAGCCATGTGGAAAACAGAATGGCGTTTCCTAAAAAAATTAAAAATGGAACTGCCGTGTGACCCAGCAATCCCACTTCTGGAAATATAGCTTAAGAAACCTGAAACACCAATCAGAAAGAATACATACACCCCCTATATTCATAGCAGTATTATGTACAATAGCTAAGATCTGGAAACAGCCCAAGTGTCCATCAATAGATGAGTAGATAAAAGAAAACAACAAACACCTGTGGTACATTTACATCCTGGAATATTATGCAGCTGTAAAAAAAAAAAAAAAAAAAAAGGAATTCTTACCCTTTGCTACAGCATGCATGAATCTGGAGATTACTGTGCTAAGCAAAATAAGCCCATCAGAGAAAGACAAATATCACATGATCTCACTTATATGTGGAATCGAATGAACAAAATAAACTGACAAACAAAATAGGTCCAGAGGCATAGACGGCTGGAACAGACTGACAGATCTCAGAGGGGAGGGTGGTGGAGGAGATGGGAAGAGATTAACCAAAGAAAATATATGCAATATACATAGCCCATGGTCACAGACAATAGGGTGGGGAAGGCCTGGTGTGGGGCAGGATGTGGGGTGAAGGAGGGTAGATGGGGGAAGGAGGGGACATCTATAATACTGTCAATAATAAATAAATAAATTTTAAAAAAGAAAGGGAGTTTGGGTAAGTAAAAATACATTAAAATTTCAAACTCAATTTTTAATTCAGGTACCTATTTGTGTGATGAGTATGAGGGAAGGGAAAGATGAAAGGAGTCCCAGCTCCATCCTGGACACTCAGGCAGGAGGGGAACATGGTCTTCAGAGAGCGTTCCCCCGAGGCCCAGCCATGGGCCTGAGGGTCACCTTTAGAGCAGGTGCTGGGGAAGCTATTAAAGGACAGATGAGAAACAGAGGCAGAACAAGGAAGATGCTGGAGCCACAGCGAGAAGAGAAAAAGGAATACACTGCAGCCACAGCCACAGCCATAGCCACAGCCACAGCCACAGCCACAGCCACAGCCACAGCCACAGCCACAGCCACAGCTTCAGCAGCTCACACACTGAAGCCGTGGGCTTGGGAGACACTTCTGAGGCTTCTCAGCTTTATGACCCTATTGGCCAGTCACTACACTCTCCTTACATCATCTCCTTAACTGGAAATAATAATACTCTACTCCCTAAGTATAGGTGTGAGGTTTAGGTGAATTAGAAGAGTACCTAGTAAGCACAGGTAAGGTTTATTGTTATGATTCTTATTCTTAGCATGACTTAGTGAACGCTTACTCCGTGGCAAACACTGGCTGTGCACTTTAGGTGGAATATCTCCTTTAATCTTTAAAATAAACATGTACGGTAAGTACTGCTTTATGGCCAGCCAGGGGGCACAAGGAGGTGCAGGGAAGCACAGAGAGCTTAAGTGACATAGCCAGGATTTAAGCCCACACACTCATCTCTAGAGCCCCGTTTCTTCACACTGTCCCAACCCTGGTGGCTGGTCCTGGAATCAAGAGAACGAATTTCTAGTTCTCGTGACTATGTCGATAATTCATTTTGGGACTTGTGACAAGTCATATTTGGGCTCTAGTTTCAAGAATAAAAGGGAAGAGTAGAATTGATTTCTGAGGCCTCTTTCAGCTCTCAATCTAATGGCTACAGATTATTATGTGTGTGCATTTCCAAACAAGAGCTACACAACTATCAGTGGGCTGTAGCCCAGGACATTTTAAAGGAATCAGATTGGTTAAAATATTTTATTGGTACTATAATCTCAAATTTACACACCTACCAGGAAATATTTTAGTTAGGATTCAAAACAATCTTAAAAGTCAAGTCTTCATGTCTATTGGAATTGAATGAGAACTGCCTTTGTTCAATAAATCTCACAGCTTCAGAAAAGAACTACTCTACCTCTATATATTCTAGTCGTGATAGCTTTTTATTTAGTTAATCTAGCATGTAATAACAGACAACTTTCTCAGGTACAATTTTCCCTCTCTAACACTGAGCACAATTCTCAGCTATAAGCTGTATTTTTTCCACAAATACGTTTTCTCCTCCTCAGGGTGACAAACTACCTTTTGGGCAGAGGTATTTGCCCAGAGTCTCCAAGCACAGGTAGCAGAACACCTCCCAGTGCGAGCGCCCTGGGCCTAGGTGAGAAGATGCTCCATCCACACTGGTCAGTGAGGATGTCTAAAGTGAGACCCAGAAAACCAGACCAGAGAGCTCCTAGCACAAAGGGAAACATGGGCTGGTTTTCCCCAGAAACAGCACAGTCTTCAGCAGTAGAAAAATGCAGAAGGAGAAGGAGGAGGAGGAGGAGGAGGAGGAGGAGGAGGAGAAGAGGAGAAAGAGGAGGAAGAGGAGGAGGGGGAGAAGGAAGAGAAAGAGGAAGAAGAGGAAGAGGAGGAGGGGGAGGGGAGGAGAAAGAGGAGAAGGAAGATTTTCATTGCTATGTTTACTCCAAGTAACCCTCTCCCCCCAAACCTTGCTGTGCTCAGTGTCCTCAGAGGGGGCAATCAGCCATCATTTTGGTGGGATCACCCTATTTCCTTTTAAAACAGGACTGTGATCCGAGTCACGGCACCAAAAAAACCCAAACAGGACTGTGTTGTGTCCTGAAGGTCATGTACGAGCAGCGAGGTGTCACATGGAGTGCTGCAAAGAAGAAAGTAGGAGGAAGAATTGTAATTGTTCCTTGCCTTAGGTAGTGAGCCAGTTAGCCAACACCACACGCACCTATTCCACGGCACACCAAAGAAGGGTTAGGAGAGAGGCTCCCTCCGCCTGAGTTACCTATGTCTCACGAATTTCCTTCCCAAGGCAGCTTCCTGCCTCGGAGTCCAGCTTGATCTCACGTCCAGGTGAGCACTGTGACTGAATTCCACACCAGTGGAAAGCCCGGGATCCATGTGGAGGAGTGCACGCTCTGCACAGGTATGAAAGCCTCCCGGAGAGAAAATGGTATTCAGGAGGCACATGTTACATGTGCCAAAGCAATGCGGCACATTTAATAAACGGCGCTGGGAGTAGGCTTCTTACACACAGAACTTATTTATCGGGGTTGTTTGGAAGATGCACGTCCCAGCATTTCAAAACTGCCTCCATTCCAAGAGGTGCTGGCACCAGGAGGGGAGGTGAAGACGGGATTATCATCCCACTAATACTAATACTGCTGTGTCTCTGATTGAAAAGGAGAGGGAGAGACACCAGGGCTACGTGTGCACAGAGGAAAGGCACGTGAGGACACAGAGCGAAGAAGGCCTTCTGCACACCGAGGAGAGTGGCCACACCTGCCAACACCTTGATCTTGGACTTCCAGTCTCCAGCACTGTGAAACTCTGAGCTCCAAGTCTTGGGGGCTCATTATTAGAAAACTGCCTTCATTCCAAGTTCCTCCTCTTAGGCCCATGTGGGGAAGGGAGAAGGAGGAGGGCTGCCTTCTTTAAAAAAGAAAAAATAATAATATACACACACACACACACACACACACACACATATACATATATATACATACATACACACATATACATACAGTGGGGCCTTGACTTACGAGTTTAATTCGTTCCGACACTGAGCTCGTTAAGGAGCTTGTTAACTCAAATTACTCTGTCAACTCAATGCAAAAAAATCAGCCAAGAGACAGCTGGTATCTCAAAAAACTCGTTAGTCGGGACACTCGTAAGTCAAGGCCCCACTGTATATAATTGATTTCAGAAAGGCAGGAGAGGGAGAGAGAGATAGAAACATTAATGATGAGAGAGAATCACTGATTGGCTGCCTCCTGCATGCCCCACACTGGGGATTGAGCCCAAAACCCGGGCATGAGCCCTGACCGGGAATCAAACTGTGACCTCCTGGTTCATAGATGCTCAGCCACTGAGCCATGCCGGCCAGGCGGGCTGCCTTCTTATAGCAGGAATTGCCATTAGCAAGTCCCAAAGGTTTTTACTACTCAGCAAATTGACTTGTAAATAAGGCAACATGTCGTTGAGGCTCAGTCTCAACTTACTTGAAGCAAACCCCTCCCTGGTGTTTTATCTGAAAGTAGCTGGAAGGTATTCAGATTGCTTTAAAAAAAGAGAGAATGAGAATTGGCTGAGAATCTCCGCTGTGCAGAATGACCAGGGCTCTGTCCTTCCCGTGTCCCTGCGCATCGTTACTCACTGACATGAAGGAAACATGACAGTCTGGCTCTCCAGAAATGTCTGCGGCTGCCAGCCTTGGGCGTCCGACTGCGCGTAATGGGGAGATGCGGTGCGGCATCCGGGCTGTAAACACAGCGGCCTGGCTTTGCCGGGCCGTCTACAAATGGCTCCAACCAACTTGTATGATTGTCTTTAGCACCTCCTTGGATTTTTTAAAAAGACATTAATTTGATTTCATTTTCCTTCCCTGGTTTTTCAAATAGTCATTAAAAATTAAACAACACTGGGAAAAGCCTTTTGTGATTATAGCCTTCATTCTCCGGCAACAAACTGGATCTATAAATGTGCGTACCATTGTAGATGTAAATTACAAAATTTATATTCAACTATATTAAAACATCTATTCCAAAAATGATTACCAGTTGTGAAAAGCAGACAGGCTTATCACTTGCTGTCAGTTGTTCATGTCTAGTTAAGCAATAATGTGCTAAAACTGCTCTTTTGTTTTGTGTAAGAATTTTGGCAATAGAAGAAATGAACACTCCGTTAATAAAAACTCGGCTGCTCTCTGCTTTGATGGAGGAAGCAGCTGCCTGTTTTCATTTGCTGCAGAGCAGCAAAACCCATCAATATAATAAGCAGCTTAGATGTACCCATCCATAGCATCTGCAAGGATATGGGCTATTCGCTCAAAACCAATCCCGGTTTAATTTTAACAAAGATGTGTCTGACATAGTCGAAAATGCACCAGAATCGGTTTTGAAACAGAAACAGTTTCTTTCTTTTAAATACTTTTTACAGATTTGAAAGGTGAGTATGCCTCGCTGCCTGATAGCAATGACAAAAACCAGCCCAAACAGTGAGGCCCTCCCAAAGCAAGGGCAGTGGAGAGAGCAAATCAAGACGCAGTTATGTGGTTCCCTTCAAAATGGAAGCCATTCATTTGAGTGATTTCATTCATTTATTCATTCAAACCAATATTGACTGAATCATTACTACATACTGACTTGGGCTAGATACTGAGGCCTCACTTCCTACTCCCAGTGAGCTCGCTCTTCAGGGGAAAAGATGGCCACAAAACCGTAAGTAAAACAATGCATTAAGCACAGTGATATAGACACACATTTTCCTATTGTGTTCTTAGTTTTTAAAAAATTCAAATAGCCACAGAAGACAGTGGAAATTAACATAAAAATTAAAAATCAAATACTGTCTCCTCCATTACACAGTCACACACTTGATTAGACATACTTTAAGAAAAGACAATCTGATTTAAAAAAATTGAATTGTATTTAAACACATGTCAAAACTGTTTACTAGGGTAGCCAAGAATTGTCATACCTTGGAGAGGAAGTTTTAGGATTTTAAAAGTTTGTTTGGACAGCCTCTAATTTTAAAGTAACCATTAGATACTTCCACATGATCACGAATGCACCACACGGCAAGCCTAATAGGAAAACACAGACTTTAAAGCAACGTTCAGTGTGATGCAGTCGGCATTGTCTAGTAAACATGCCGCGAGAGTATTTTACTCTCAAAGTGACATTCCAAAAAGTCAGATAATTCTAAATCCTCCTTTTTCTGATTTAATATCTAGTAGGTGCGCACCCCAGTGTGGTCATCCAGAGGCCTGTCTGATGGCATACATGAATGTGGGCTTAAACATTTGCTTCTCAGGATATCACATTTCAAGAAGCATGTTTGCAGAAACATTGAGAAAAAGCACCCCAAAATGTAGAGCCAAGGGCTTTCTTTCTCTTTCTTTTTTTAAATATATTTTTATTGATTTCAGAGAGGAAGGGAGAGGGAAAGAGAAATATCAATGATGAGAAAGAGGGAGCGAGTCATTGATTGGCTGCCTCCTGCACGTGCCCACTAGGGATGGAGGCTGCAACCTAGTCACGTGCCCTGACCAGGAATCGAACCATGACCTCCTGGTTCATAAGTTGATGCTCAACCACTGAGCTACACCGGTTGGGCAGGGCTTTCTTATTTAAGCATGTTTACTGTAAAACACACGTATCTGGATTTTAATAATAAACTTTTTATTTTGGAATAATTTTAGATTTTCAGAAAGATAAAATGTTGCAAAGACAGCACAGAGAGTCACTGGATGGCCAGCTTATCTTACATTTGTCAAAGTTAAGACACTGACATTGGCACATAATGTTAACTAAGCTCATGGGCTTGTTTTTAATGGAAGGGCTCCTAATCAGGACGAGGGCAAATGAAGGCATCTGTCCGAAAGTCACAAGTTAAACCTAAAGGGCAGTACTAGCATCTATCATATCTTTCCTCCCCTAATTCTCTTCCTTCGTAAGATACTAATATTCTAAAGAAATTCCTATCAGATTTAAAAGTTAAAACAGGCCCTAACCCGTTTGGCTCAGTGGATAGAGCATCGGCCTGCAGACTGAAGGTTCCTGAGTTCGATTCCGGTCAAGGGCATGTACCTTGGTTGTGGGCACATCCCCAGTGGAGGGTGTGCAGGAGGCAGCTGATCGATGTTGCTCTCTCATCAATGTTTCTAACTCTCTATCCCTCTCCCTTCCTCTCTGTAAAAAATCAATAAAATATATATATTTTTTAAAAAGTTAAAACAGGATGTAAGCCCTAGCCGGTTTGGCTCAGTGGATAGTGTTGGCCTGCAGACTGAAGGTTCCCAGGTTCGATTCTGGTCAAGGGCATGTATCTCGGTTGCAGGCTCCTAGCCCGGGTTGGGAGCATGCGGAGGCAACCAATCAATGTGTCTCTCTCACATCGGTGTTTCTCTCTTTCTCTCCCTCTCCCTTCTACTCTCTGTAAAAATCAATGGAAAAAAAATATCCTCAGATGACGATTAAGAAATAAATAAATAAATAAATAATAAAATAAGGATATAAAAATGCATATACTTTAGGGTTTAAAAAAATCTGACCCCATCAAAAGAATTGTGTAGCCAAGTGAAGCCTTGGTTCCCCTTTTCATTAAGTGGGGAGAAGGCTATTTCTCGTCATTATTCACACAGAAACTCTGATTGTCTCTAGTCAATTAATACTTTCATATCCCAGTGTGACCTGGACCTTAAAACCAATCGTGGCAGCATGAGTTAAGAACCACAAAGAAGTCAGAGGTCATTATTTCTCGCCCATTTGGAGTATTTACAAAGCATTTCCCCACGCTTTCTGTGCACGCTTTCTTCCCTCCTCTGCTCCACTGGGCACAATGCGTCCAGAATCCCGCAGAGATTCATGGGCTGTGCACTGGTTAATGGTGGTCTCTCCAACAGCAGGTTGGAGAAGCTGCCTTTGGGGAGTTTCTTTCTAACCACAACTGGTGGTTTCTATGGATTGAATTGTGTTCCCCCCAAACTCACACCTTGAAGCTCCAAACCTCCAATGTGTCTGCATTTAGAGACAGGGCCTATAAGGAGGTGATTATGGTCAAATGAGGGCATATGGTGGGGCTCTGATATGATAGAATTTGTGTTCTTAGAAGAGACTCCAGAAAGTGACCCCTCCCCTCATCCACCCTGTGCATCACAGAGCTCATGTGAACACACCTATAAGCCAGAAAGGGAAATCTCAATAGAAACTGATCATGCTGGCACCCTAATCTTGGATTTTCAGCGTCCAGAACTGTGAGAAAATAAGTGTCTTGTTGAAGCCAGCCAGTCTATGGCACTTTGTCATGGCAGACTGAGCAGACTAAGACAGTGGTCAGCCCCTGGTGCCTGATGTTTGGGTGGACTCCCTCTCCAGCCCCAATACAGTCTAAAGACTCTATCCCCAAAACACAGACGGGGCCCGCAGCACAAGCAGAGCACAGTCATGGCCCCACTGGGGCCCTCCCCTTAGTCCAGTGGCTCTCAACCTTCCTAATGCCGCGACCCTTTAATACAGTTCCTCATGTTGTGGTGACCCCCAACCATAAAATTATTTTCGTTGCTACTTCATAACTGTAATTTTGTTACTGTTATGGATCGTAATGTAAATATCTGATATGCAGGATGTATTTTCATTGTTACAAATTGAACATAATTAAAGCATAGTGATTCATCACAAAAACAATATGTAATTATATATGTGTTTTCCGATGGTCTTAGGCAACCCTTGTGAAAGGGTCGTTGACCCCCAAAGGGGTCGCGACCCACAGGTTGAGAACCGCTGCCTTAGTCCATTACTTTCTCCTCCCCCTTCCCTTCAGGTTCCCCTCTATCCATCTCATCTTGCCTCCTACTTTTCATTTTACGCTTCCCTGCAGTATTAGCCCCCCTTTTCCATTTAAAAGAATTCATAATAGAAGAACAAACATTAATCACTCTGATAAAGGAATTTCCTGATAACACCTGCAATATTTCATAAATACACTTCGATCTGTTTCTTTATGTTGTCTTTGAACATAAACTCCTTGAGGGCAGGACGCTAGCTCACTGCTTCTCTTGTTTCCCTGTGGCATGTTTACATGGTGCATGTGAAAGCATGTTGAATTCATATAGAATGGTAGCAAAATGTTCTAAACCCTGGAACTAACAACAATTAAAAAAAAAATGAATCCCTCTTCTTTTGCAAGAGCTATTTGCTGAGCTTTATATGAGGTATCTACTCAGGACCTGGTTCTACCTGTAGATGCAATCACAGGTCATTTCTGGTGTGGATAAGTTTCTAATTGTGCTCAGTCCACTTTCACTGGCTTCCTTATCTATATCCACAATCTGCAGAACTGGCAGGGCAATTATCACCAGAAGACAGGAGAGATGCTCTGGGGAGTAAGCTGTCCTGGGCCTGAAAGGTGCATGCTTACAAGTTTGCAGGCCCAACAAAGAATCCACATTCAATAGGCCATCTTTCTCTAAATCAATCCTTTTGCCTCCTTGCACAGAGCCACGTGTATCATGGGTGTTCATATCTGGAGCTTATCTGCGGATATCAACAAACATGCAGGTCTCTAATCATAGTAGCCTGGAATGAGTCCCAGAATCGGCCCTGTAACTTGAGATAGAGAAAATGATTCTCTGTGTTGCTTTCTTTCTTTCTTTGTTTTTTTTTTTTGGGGGGGGGGGTGGTGGGAGACTTGGGGGGTGGGGGAGGCCATTCTCTTTGCTATAATAAAATTTGTAACCTTAACCCATATAGCAAAGTGTTTTCTCTGAGAATCACACTACTTGAGAAGATCCTTCAAAATACACTATTTAAACCAAACTATTGCTCTGAACTTGACACCACAATTACCTTTCTGTTGAGGAAAATTCTGGAGCTGTTATATTGTGACCCGCCCTTTCACACCAGGACACGTGAGTGTTTTTAAGTTGAGATCCAAGTGCACGGGCTGAGTTGTTGAGAGTGGAGAAATCATCATGGTCTCCGTGGACTCATGCTGGACAAATCGGGACAGAAAACAGATTTCTTTGTCTCGTCAGCACCAAAGAGTTCATATTATTGTGAACTCCATGCTTCCTCCTCCTTGGCCCCACCGTCAACAAATGATTGAAAAAATGGCTTCAAACCTAGAGTATTGTATTTAGGTTAGAATATAATTTTTAATCTGTTTATGCTGACCAACAGCACTGAAGGGATTTTGGCAGGGCAATACTATAATGGAAGTCTAAATTCATACTCTAATTGACATGAAAAATAATAACCTTTTGGAAGAATATGAAATAGTGTTTACATATCACAAGACCACATCAGTTACTATTTTTTAAGGGTGCTTCAGAGAAATCTCAATTTATGAAGTAAGGTCTAACAAATAGAAGGGCTTGCTCAGCACTTAGCTAGCTAATGGCTGAGCTTGGGTTGAATCTCAGTTCACTAATACCTCACTTTGGTTCTCTTTTAAGAGTAAGAGTCTTGAACAATAGTCTAGGAAGGATATCATCATTTGAGTTTGCATAGTGTAGACTTCCCTTCCCAGGTAGAAATTGATGTTTGAAGACATAAAGCATACTCATTCTGATTTCAACATATTCACAGACTTTTAGCAATTACATTTAAGTCCTTTTGGTTTTAATTCCTTTTGATTTCTATTTCTCAATAAAGAGTTTACAGAAGCACTATCTCCAAATCATGACTCAACACACTGCCTGGTGGAAGAGGCTGTAGCTACATTCAGCTGCAGCTAAGCTAACATTGGAACCTCTGAATAGAGGCCAGGAAGAGAGGGCAATCTTCAGAATGAGTAACCTCTTCCTCCAGAATTACAATGATTATGTGCCTTGCTTTATAAAATTGGGCTTCTGTTTGTTTTCAGGGAGTTTATCATCTAAATGGTCATTATTCTTACTCAAATGTCTACATGTAATTTGTCTCACAGTTAAGAGTATGTAGCAGATACCAGCAGTTATTTTGATTATCAGCATTCTGATCACAATAAAATAGTAATTTCATTTTATTTCGTTGTGTCTAGGGAGGGGAAATCATGTAATATATACAACTTCCACACATTCCATGATGTTGAGAAATGTTAATTTTCTGTGCATTCTCTTCTAAGAATCTTTTCAACATTTCTGGATTGTCTCCGCACTCAGGAACTGGATTGAAATCTCCACTTGGTATTTATCTGAGGCTGTGATAGCTTAGTCGTCTGCCGCCAAATGCCAAGATAGGGGGAATCTCATCATCCAGCGACCAGCTGCATGATGGGCAGTTAATAGATATATCAAACCTTAGGGTATATGCTAAGCTGAAGAGATGATTGGTTGGTTGATACACTGATTGATTAGCATAGGGAGAATGGGTTTCTTCTTGACAACCTAAGATTATGCTTCAGCTAAGCTCAAATTGCTTACACCTCTTCTATTGGGTTTAAAATTACAGTCCTGTCATCTAAAATCTCTCTTCAATGAAATTTTTACCATATATAAAAATTAAAGGGAAAAAGAAAGTAGAAGCACTGGATAAGAGTAAATGGAGTAGATACATTTCATGCCGCTGTTGTTGATTCCACTAGCAAAAGCTGATATGTAAATCCCCTTGAAAAATGTTACACATTTCATAAACGATTACTTAATATTATGCAATAACTCAGGGGAAACAGTTCAGTATGCTAAAGTCGGTGAATGCTACATCTTCCAATACATTTAAGTGAGGCCTCTTCTATATAATTAAGAGATTTAAAGTAAACCCCTCTATTAATCAGGTTTACTTTCTAGGGCACACAGAACCCCATCCTTAGACTTTTAATATTTTTAACTACTGGCATGCCTTTCAGGGGGCAGGGGAAGAACGGGCAGATTTATGGAGACTGCGGGTTAGCTTTGTTTTTAAAGCAGCTTAACACAAATAGTAACTTCTTTAATTAGCACTAATGACTCTAAAGACAGTCACATGTACATATTGAAACATTGGAATATTGTGCCTACTTCCCACGCGTGAAGAATCAGGTCTGCTCTAAAATGAAACGAAATTAGATGAATGAAGGAAACAACCCAGTTCTATCAAACTCTAAACTGATATTTAAGTGGTACTGAATAAAAAGCATCAAGACTTAGCACAAAAGGCCTATATTTTAGAGAGTTCTACAACTGTGTTATTCCTGGTTAACAATAAATTCATTAAACATAAACGTGGTTTATGATGTCCTGTTTAAGGATTCAATCTCATTGTACCCTGAATTAGCAGAGACTGGCTACAGAAAGGGCCTTACTCCCTCCTTCCTCTCCTTCAAAAAAAAAAAAAAAAAGCTGGGAAGCCTTAATTCAGCACTTTGAAGAACACCCCCTCCTCTGCCTGAGCAAATAAGGATTTGGTTGCCGAATCACACTGGATAAGTGGTTCATTGAGAATGTTAAAATCTGCATTAATAAACAGGACTGGGCTTCTAGGATTTTCCCCCTTCCTATCAGCGAGGAGCGGTAGGGGATCAGCTGCGACTAAAATCCCCAGCTGAACAACCCACATACAACTCAGTGAGCAGACTTAAAACAAGGCCATTTATTGGTGACTGTTATGCAAACAAAGCGCCCAAGTCTTAGAAACAGATGTCAACTGAAGCATATGCTTACTGTAAACTGGAATTTGATTCTCTTTATAAAAATAGACATAAATGGGCCTCCAGAAAGCAGGCTGCCTCTTGTTGTCTACCATTGCCTAACTCAATTCAGCCTAAAGCTTTAAAAAAGATGAATAGACTGATATGCGAGGGCAAAAGAATAAAACTTAAAAAAAGATTAAATTGGAAACAAATGATAACGTGTTGGAGCAGTTCCCAGAAGCAATTTTACAGATTTTTCTCTAAAAACACAAGACAGGAAGTTAAAAGCTTAGCGCGGGTCACCCATGGCATGTCGACTTATCATTTCCTACCACTTAGGGTGGAGAAGGCACTCCATGTTCAGGTGGCAAGTTGAGTCGTGTGTACTTTTTACCCTCCTCTCGCCTTCTTTTTCTCTCCCTTACCTCTTCTCACATCTTGAGGTCTTTTAAATGTCACTTATTTTACATGAGGCAGTTGGTGGAGACATGAGTCAACAGCAATCAGAACCATTATCCCCCGCGGCGAGTCCTGGTCCTAATGCATTGTGACACCTTGGCCAGCCGGCTGCCCGATTTACCTTGCTGCTTCTTAGGGAATTAAGTGGCATCATGTGAAAATGGTTGTGATATAAACAGCATGGGCATAACTGGTATTAAATTTACCTCTCAGCCTAAGTGAATTTTCCTCACATGTGACTAATCAACATGAAAGCTGGTGGACCCAGGCTGAGCTGGCCAGCACGTCCCCACCCCTGGGACCGGGGCTATTTTGTTTTATCTCTTTGTACAAGCTGGCAGAAATTTAAAGTGAAGGGGATAATCCAGTGCTGGTGTCTTTATGAAATCACATCCTTACATGAAGAGGCTTTTAACTGTCTGTCGCTGTCCTCTCAAAAAAAGAGTGTGACAATCTCATTTTGCGGAGCACCCTCCCATGCAAAGGAAAATAATAGCCGTGGCGGCCATGGCTGCTGCTGACCTTACATGATCCATTATCCACCGAACACTTTAAAAGTCAGTTTTACATACACTGCGGGGGAAATGAGGGGACGATCACATCATTTTCACTTTAGTGAATTTGCCATCCATTTGAAGTCAGGTACTTGATATCCCCACACATCCAGCCAGTCCCGTGGTACAACACGAAAGAACACACTATTGATTAAAAGATGCCAGGCGCAGACACGCCGGAACGCTACCCTCTAAGACCCTGGCTAGCAGGAGCAGCAGCAGTGAAATGGCGTTGCATGAACTTTCCTCAAACTTAAACCTAAGAGAGAGAACAATCAGGAACTGAGTCCTTCAAATTTTTAGAAGTGCTTGACATTCCTACAAAAATGTTTTACTAACCACTTAGCAGACATCGGTAGGTGCTAAAGGAAGTGCAGGCAGAGCAATTATCGTCCTGCACAGTCAGCCTGATGCTTATGCACAGACAAGAGTGGCTTGCATTCCGCCATGAACCAACTGTGCATGTTGCTGATAATAGAGCAGAGGTATTGCCAAGCCCGTACTGAAATAGCACACCTCGTTTACTTCCAGCGACTTATTTGTGGAACGCAATAAAGGCTGGCATATTTGCTCATCACTACAAGAATACTCGAGCCATTGTTAACATTAAAATTAGTTTTCTGACATGGTGTATGCTATGCATTTACTTTTCCTTAAATAGGAATTTCCGTGCCTAGAGTAAAACACTAATGGCATTTCTTTCCCCTTGTGGATACTGCATTGCTTCATTAATAAACCATCTAGAAGCCTGACTGGTAATCAGATGCTTGGCCACTTTGCAATCCTTCACTCTGAAGTTCAAAGACTGTTTCCCTTCATTTTGGCAATACATTTATTCTTGAACCCTCTGCTCTGAGGCAAGTATGCAGAGTGGATAAACATGAGGGGGAGAGATGCCTGAGGGTGTGGCAGCAGTCCATACCAAATGCAGCAATTTTCAAATCTTGAGCTACATTTATTTTTTTTATAAAAAGTAATAACTATAATTATTTTAATGCCTATAGATAAATCAAAACTGCAGTTTTGCTATAGAAAATAATCAAGTCTAGTATTTACACACAGATCATACTAACTCAGATTCTTCATCCTTATTCTATATTATTGAGCTACATTTATAACATTTAATTTTACAATGTTAGGGTGCTGGGGCATAAGCAAAGAGAATCGCCAAATGAATAGTTACAATATTCTTATTCACCCATGCACCCCCCCCCAAAAAAAAAAACTAGACTTTGAATTTTTGAGTGTATACTTTCATTCTGAACTCCAAGACCCAACTCTAATAGCCAGCTTACAGAAAATCATAATCATTTTCAAAAGAGTTTGAGGAATCCGGTTCATAAAGGAATGGGAGGAGGATTCTGTTAAGGTTCTATTTGGACCAAACCAACTTAGAACCCAGTATACGTCTGGATCCCTGGAGATTTTCAGCTCAATGTGGAGACCTGAGAAACAAAATCCTCAAGAATGAGAAGAAAGCAGGATTTGGGGCAAGGTACTTAGTTATGGTAAATAAAAGTGAGCAGCAGCGTCTGCCATTTTCAGAAAACTTGAACACAGAATACCAGAGAATGCCATTTTTAAGGCTCATAAGAGAAAAGCTGGGAAGACATGGGAAGGGAGGCTATCAGAAGAAAAACTTAGAAGACAGCAAACCAACGTGCACACGCATAGTCTTGCTCAGGAGAGAAAAAAGGAAACACAAAACATCAGAAAGTAGCTTGTGAACTGCTAAGTTACCCCCTGAGTAGTGTTGTGTTTTGGCTGAGTAAAACCTGCTGTGCAAAAGAAAAATAACACCAAGCAATCGGTCTTTAGAATTGGATTATCTACTTCAGAAGTGAGAGAGGAGTAATGAATGCAACCCAAGTGCTTGGATAGATCGGCCATCTCAGACATGCCTGCACCATTAGCTTGAAGCTGGAGTGTGGTGAGGGTGGTCGTGCTGTTCACTGATGAGCAAGTGGCCCTGTGATTGCACACAGGCTCCGCAGCCATCTCCAGGAATGCTCAGTTAGGCTTAGAGAATTAGACACATGGCTGTACTAGATGTCTAAGATAAGATGGGAACTAGCGCCGTCTTCATTGTCACTACCGATTTGCTTACCGTTCCAAAATATTAAAGGATCAATCTGAAGTGTTGCATCACAGGTCTAATTTTTCCATGCCTCGTTATGACTAATATCTTTCTCCAAACTGCTCATAAAGATTGTTCGGAGATTTTGTTGTTGCTGTTAATGGGTTTTCTGAGACCCAGAAAGCCTCCTAGGTAAAGAGCACACGGTAGTTCAGGGTCCATACATGGAATTTCTATCTTCAGTGCAGTTGGACTTCTCTTGGCTACTCTGGACAGCTCCCCGGAGTGCAGATGGCTGGTAGGAGGCTGGGATTTAATTTGGATACATGTCCTTACTCCAAGAACTGAAGACAGTCTTCTACCCAGGTGTTCCTGCTGCTGAAAATGCACAAGTTGGTCTGTTTTCTTGCCATATCGTACTTTGGGGGATGTGGGGGGGAGAGGAGAGGGAAGGGAGAGGGAAGTAGGGACATTTGCTGACTCCACTTATCCCAGTTAAAACTCTTGGCACACTGAAAATGAAGTTAGGAATAAGCTTATGCTGCCTCTCCATTAATCCGGCCAACTGATTTTAATCATGGAAATGTCACTTCACTGACTTCAGAGCAGTCCTTTCAAAAATGAGACTGGGCTCAATAAAACCGTGCAGGCTTCAACTATTTGTACAAGACAACTTTGATGAGGTAGTCTAAGAAATAGACATCCCCTCCAAGATTGTCTTAGAATTCTAAATGTCAAATCAAATCCCAAGGGCAAATAGGAAGGGTCGACCCTGAGCACAACCCCTGTCCTCTGACTGGTGTGCAGAACTGAGAACACTGTAAGAGAAAACATAATGCTAAAACTTAGTGGTTTGTTTCCTGTAAGTGACTAAAATACTAAGAAAAATCCTATGAGGGAAGAAGGCTAGTGAACGAGAAGTAGAATTATAAAAGAAAAGAAAGAATTGCCATTTATTTAGAAGAAAAGCTGTGTGACCTCAATGAGTTATTTCACTTGTCTGAGCCACAGTTTCATCATTTATAAAATGAGGACAGTAAACAGATGGATGAATAAACACAATGTGATGTGTACATACAACGGAATATTACCCAGCCTTTAAGAGGAAGGAGCTCTAGCAGGTGTGGCTCAGCAGTTGGAGCATCACACTGGTACTGTGCACCCAAGGGTCTCAGGTTCAATTCCCGGTCAGGGCACATACCTGGGTTGTGGGATCGATCCCCAGTCGGGGCCTGTACAGGGGAACCTATTGATGTTCCTCTCTCTCTCTCCCTCACTCTCCTCCCCCCTCTCTCTCTCAAATCAATGAAAACAAACACATATTCTCAGTGAGGGTTTTAAAAAAAGGACGGAAATTATGATACATGCTACAATATGGGTAAACCTTGAAGACATTATGCTAAGTGAAATAAGCCAGTCGCAAAAAGACAAATTCTGTATGATCCCATTTATATACGGAACTTAGAGTAGTGAAATTCATAGAGACAGAAAGTAGAAGGGTGGATGCCAGCAGCTGGGGAAAGGCGGTATTGGGGAGTTATTATTTAATGGATACAGAGTTTCAGTTTTGCAAGATGAAAAGAGTCCTAGAGATGGATGGTGTGAAGGTTGCTCAACAATGTGACTGTACTTAATGACACTAAACTGCGGGGATAATAATATTCATACCCTAGGGTTGATGGGAGAATGAAAGGAGATAATGTTTGACAATTTGGCACAATATTGGCATGTGATTTATTTTAAATGTCAATAAATATTTGTTTCTTTCTTCTACTCTCTTACTAGAAAGGGGAAAAAAAAGAAAAGGGGAGGAGGTAAGAGAAGGAAAGAGGGAAGAAGTAATAAGAGGAGAAGAAAATCTGAAAAGTAAATTTTCATGGAAGTCACAAAGAGGCAGCTCAGAAAAGGAGCGGATCAATAATGTCAAATGAGGCAGAGATTAAGAAAAAGGAAGATTCATTTCCAAGCATCTGGGGAATGTAGTAGAGCAAGATGGTAGAGCAGCGGTTCTCAACCTGTGGGTTGAGACCCCTTTGGGGGTCGAACGACCCTCTCACAGGGGTCGCCTAAGACCATCAGAAAACACATGTATAATTACATATTGTTTTTGTGATGAATCACTATGCTTTAATTATGTTCAATTTGAAACAATGAAAATACATCCTGCATATCAGGTATTTACATTACGATTCATCACAGTAGCAAAATTACAGTTATGAAGTAGCAACGAAAATAATTTTATGGTTGGGGGTGACCACAACATGAGGAACTGTATTAAAGGGTCGCGGCATTAGGAAGGTTGAGAACCACTGTGGTAGAGGTTTAAGGGAATGCGGAATAAGGGAAGATCCTCATACTCTCATTTGCTGGCTTGCTTTATTTTTTTTTTAAAGGATGGTAACCCCTGAGTATGTTTATAAACAGAAGAGAAGAAATTACTGGAGAGGGAGAGGTGAAAGATGCAAGAGGTAGATAAGAACGGAGAGAAGGATCAAGACCACAGGTGGAGGATTAGCTTGGGGGAGAAGGGAGTCACACCTTCCTGAGGATGGGAGAGAAGTGGAGAAGATTGCTGGTCAGGTGGGGTTTTTTTCCCCTTGTGGGGAAGAAATCATTACATGCCAAGGATGAGAGGCTATTAGCAGGGTAGCGAAACAACAAAGCTGTATAATCAACTCTTAATTATCAGCATTTTGGTTTATCAGCTTCAAATCTTGCTTTCCAGCAAGTTAGCACTTACTCAGCTTAATTACTTTCTTTGTTAGCATTTCAAACTCAACTGTAATATAACTTTGTGTGCGGCCTGCAGCCCAGCAGGGTAGCATTTTGACACCTGAACACTTAAGCACTTCCGCTGTTCTGGGGGAAGATTTACAGTAGGGCACTTGGGTTGAGGTTGGGGGCTTCACAGCAGTCTGAGAGACAAGCAGGGAAGCTTTCCAGGTGCTACTGTCTTTTCATTGCCTAGTGCAGTGGTCGGCAAACTCATTAGTCAACAGAGCCAAATATCAACAGTACAACAATTGAAATTTCTTCTGAGAGCCAAATTGTTTAAACTTAAACTATATAGGTAGGTACACTGTCATTAACTTAATTAGGGTACTCCTAAGGCTTAGGAAGAGCCACACTCAAGGGGCCAAAGAGCCGCATGTGGCTCGCGAGCCGCAGTTTGCCGACCACGGGTCTAGTGGCATCACTTTGTTCGTGGTGATGTGTTAGATCAGATATATCTATTTCTTCACTCATTTATTCAACACATATTAAACCCCAGCTACGTGCCAGAGACCGTGCCCTGGATGTCACATACTAAGATGTCCCTGCCTTCAAGGCATCTGTAGTCTAGTGGAGAAGACAGATGTAAACAGGTCATTATAAATTACTACACCAATGTAAATACCCATGCGAACAGCCAAGTAAAAATCACACTGGGTTGCAGAACCTTCTAGGATTAACCGCTTTTCCTCCCATCTTACATAGTTCATATAATAACGAATTGACGATATTTCAGTCAACTCTTACAAACAGCACAGTTGAGAAATGAGGTATCAGAGAAATCTGGTAAAGATGTCAAATGTAGTGAGCCCTATAGACAATGAGTGACTCCACATAGATTCTCTTGGTGGGGAAAATTCAGTTAACATCTTTTTTTTTTTTTTAAGATAATGCTTAAGGTTTTGGTTCATGAAAACTAGCCAACGTGATTCAAACTTTCCTTCATTCATTATGAAGATTTGCCATGCATATCAGTTACTGTGCAGGAATGGTATGAAGAGCTCCGAGGTGCCTGGAACCAACCATGCATTGGATGGTCTCACTCTGTGAGCTGGATGCCCCATGCGGTGGGCATCTTAAAGGGCCCCACCTTTCTCAATTTCTCACATCAGTGTTTAAATCGTTGCTTCTCTTTACAAAGACCTCCACTGTCATCTAGTCTCCCTTCATATTCTTCCTTTTCCCTCTTTCCTCAGTTGTCATTTGCTGGCTCCTTTATGTCATTCTTCTTGTTCCTAGGTTTTGCAGCAAGTGCTTTGGTTTGTATAGCGACCATAACCAAATCAGAACCCTTCTTTTCCTTTTGCAGCAAACCAACCAACCACACTGGCTGGGGAATAATCTTTAGGATTTTGAGTAGTTTTTTTTTTAACCATTCACTGCAATAAGGGTCTTACTTTGCCCGTAGTGTCAATTTTTATAATCAAACAAGATTATATATATGGAGTTGCTCTGCCATCTCTGAAGAAACACACAATTAATTAAGATTATTATCCCTTGTTTCAGCACTATTCCAGTGTCTGAGATTGCCTTAAGAGAAAATTACAGATAACTGAGGCATTGATTTATTTTAAGTGGTTATGAAATGTCTATTTATAACAACTGCTCTTTTCAAATAAATAGCTACGAATAGATAGAATTCACCTAAATCTCAAACTGTACACAACACTGTTATTGTTTAGGCTTTTCCAAGGTACTTGTGAATCTTATAATGCCTCAAAGCTGTTATTATCTCAATCAACACAAAACTATAAATGCACAAAAGTGTCCAGTAACCCAGAGCTTGGTTGATAGTCTGGCAAATAAAGCAACTCTGAGTTTCTGAAACTGGGAGCCACAGACACAATGCCCTCTGCATTCCCGACGCATATTCTTTAGCTGTGTCATGGTGTTCCCTTCTAATGAATAGATGCTCTGCTCATGTCAAAAGAGACTAAATTGGAGAAGAAGGTCCCTAAACTCAACTAAAAAGGAGCAGTGCCCTAATGGTACAAATGGTCGTCTTGTTCTGCAAAAGTAGATTCAAGAGGGGTTCAGCAAACGTCAAACTACGAGCAGCTGAAAAACCCCCACAAAATTATTTACTGTTTTAGCTACAGAAACTAGAAAAGTGGCATTTCAAATCAAAATTGTAAAAAGCTCTATCCACTCCACTTGTGAGCCACATTCAGCGTGGGCAGGTTGCTCTGAGAGCGGAATGCACTCTTCCCAAGTATGTATTGCCGCCATTCACCAGGCCTCCTCGCGAGCCTGCAAGCAGCTATCTCCCCATTATACATCCAGAGAGTAATCAGGGTGAAAAGGACAGTCAGTGTAAGAGGAAATAATTGCAGCTTAAACTACTCTTACTCATTAAGAAGCAAGACTATTAGGGGAGTGTGGGGGCTGGGGACAGTCAGGGAAAATGGTACTGAGTTTTCTTCCTCCTGTCAGGGCAGGTCAAGTTTTAACGCTAGCAATTTTGGCATGATTTTCTATAATCGCATTACAGTTAGAAGTATATTAATCACAGTAGCTATCACCATCCTATGGTGAGATGAATACTTGCAGGGAGGACAGCAAAAGAATCTGAAGCTGTCTTGGGGCTTGCCTCTGTGTGTGTGGTGGGCGCTGCCTTTGTCTCAGAGAAACGTGGTTGAGATCAGTAAAGAACAATTACAAAACTATGACTCCCCTCCTTTCGCTGTAGATATGAGAAAAATATATTTATACGATAGGGAAGAAATGGAGGAGGAGTAAAAAGTTTGGGGGTTGATATTTAAAGGCCCAAAGCGGCTAATAATATTTCACACACACAAAATCCAGCCCTAGTCGATTTGGCTCAGTGGATAGAGCACTGGCCTGTGGAATGAAGGGTCCTGGGTTCAATTCCAGTCAAGGGCACGTGCCCAGGTTTTGGGCTTGATCCCCAGTAGGGGGCGTGCAGGAGGCAGCCAATCAATAATTTTCTCTCATCATTGATGTTTCTATCTCTCTCTCCCTTCCTCTCTGAAATCAATAAAAATATATCTATTTTAAAAATCCATAAAAAGTTAAGAATGAGATGTTTCTAAATCAGTGGTTCTCAACCAGAGGACATTTGGCGATGCCTGCAGACACTTTTGGTTGTCACATGGCATGGAGTGGGGTGCTACTGGCATCATGAGTAGAGTCCACTGATGCCGCTAAAAAGCTAAGAGGGAAGACTTAATTTGTGTTTGATTTTTACTCTGTATACCTATTATCCACCTGAAGCTTTATTATTAAGATGTTTGAGATTCATCTACATGTCCTAGAAAATACATGGGTGTCACAAACAGGGCTGGAGATGTGGGGGCCTAACTGATAACAGAAATGGGTATAGATTTTAAGTGACATTTAAGTGGGAAGGTGAGTTGGTACTGGAGCATGACAAGACAATGAGTTTGATTCATGATTTAATATTGTATCAAAATAACTTCATCACACAGTACACTCCTAAAGGAGACTACAAAGTCAGCTAATCAATACCACTGAGACATTTTAAAGCTACATGTTAGCTTTGACTAAGACGGCAGCATTTAGTAACACTGCAAGCATCCCCCAGGCAGCTACCTGCACCCAGGACTGGGAAGACCTGACTGAGAGGCCTCTTCCAAGAAGAGGAACTGATACAAAGCTGATGTGAAGAAGACAGACTGGATGGAGGCAGTGTGGTTCCTGGATCGGCAGCATCACCTGGGAACTTACGAGAAGTGCACACTCTCATCCCCCTCTCCAGACCTACTCAATCAGAAACTTTGAGTGGAGCAGAATTATCTGTGTTTGTTTGCTGTGACAGGGAGAAACAAGATAGCTAGAGGACTACAGAGTCAAGACAGGTCTTTTCTTTCCTTTTCTTAAAATGAGTGATACTGCCACATGCTTTTATGATGACAGAAGGAAGTGGGGAAATGGCAATATGGAGCAGTGGTAGATGGACACACACACACACACACACACACACACACACACAGAGAGAGAGAAATGTATAAGATTAAATCTCTTAATCTCTTTCCAAAGATCCAGCCTGCATTTCCAAATGCCCGAGAAACAGCTCAATCTGCATGTGCCTCTGAAGTTTCAATACAAGCTATTTAAACTCAAACTCCTATTCTCAATTCGCAGGCTCGCCTCATTCTTCCTTGTCTCCACATTTCTCCCCGAGCTTTTTGAGTCTGAGTCAATTTGATGGGTGAATGACGTGGCCCCCTTTAAAGGAGAAGATGTAATCACTTCTTCTGTAGGAGCACTCTTGTGTATCATTTCTTCCTGCCTATCATTTCTTCCTGCCTGCAGCCAGTATTCTCACTCAGGCCCTCATATTGCAATAGTTTCCTAATTTGACATATGGACGCCAAATCTAATTGTAGCTCCAATCCTTGACTAATTAAGTAACTCACTCAACAAAATCTTATTGAGAGTGTACAGGTAAGACAATACTAAGTGTACTGAAAGGGACAGAAAGATGAGTATAACCTCCTCTTCACCCTCAGGGTGCTTATAGGTCATATGAGAAATATAACCAAATCACAGTACCACCATGAGGACAGGGACATTAGGAACAAATGCCTTAAAAGTCTGTTAAACCATTTGGGAAGTTCAGAGGAGGTCGAGCTGTCATTGCCTGCTTCAAGGGCAATGACTTGAATTAAAATCAAACTTCTTAACCTGGAATGAGGCCTCTACAGGATGAGCCCAAAACACTGTTCTTGCCTGATCTGAAACTTCTCTCTTTGGCTATTGTTTAGGCTGGGAATTATCAGCCATGACTGCGTATTAGAACCACCTTGAGAGCTTAAATGATAGAGCAAATGGAATAAAATGTTAATAAGTGGTGAATGCAGGTAAATGTTAGTGATCCTTCACACTATTCTTGAAATCGCTCTGTAGATTTAAAACTGCATTAAAATAAAAAGTTATTTCCACCATTAAAAATAAACAAAACAAGAAAGAATAACTTCCCTTCGAATTTTAATGGGCTGATTTTGAATGGGCATGTCCCATTTACGAATGCAGGAGGAAAATACAGCTTAGTAGTAGTTGATGTGGCTAAGAACTCCTTTCCATTGACTGTAAAAACAGCATAAGCCCACGTGATACAACTGTCAGAGAAGCTAAAACAGCGGTTCTCAACCTGTGGGTCGCCAACCTGTGGGTCTCCAACCTGTGGATCGCGACCCCTTTGGGGGTCGAACGACCCTTTCAAAGGGGTTGCCTAAGACCATGGGAAAACACATATATAATTACATATTGTTTTTGTGATGAATCACTGTGCTTTAATTATGTTCAATTTGTAACAATGAAAATACATCCTGCATATCAGATATTTACATTGCGATTCATCACAGTAGCAAAATTACAGTTATGAAGTAGCAACGAAAATAATTTTATGGTTGGGGGTGACCACAACATGAGGAACTGTATTAAAGGGTCGTGGCATTAGGAAGGCTGAGAACCACTGAGCTAGAAGATCTTCAGGCCCATTAGCATATACTGGCAATAAGGGCCCCACTCTCCTCTACAGGGGGAACTCAGCATCAGGAGTACTCAGGTCTCATTCTGGGTATCACACTCTTAAGAGGGATGATGAAAACTGGAGCAGGCCAACAGGAGAGAGAACAAGGGTAGGAAAGAGGCTGAGAGGTAATCAGAGTTTTCAGATAAAGAATTGAGTTGACTGAGTATGGAGACGACTTGTGAAGATTCACGACTGAAACATGAGAATTGCTATAGTGTGAAAAAGGGTAGCTATCTCAGGCCAAATTGAGAAAACGCTTTCCCAATGATTAGAGCTGTCCAAAATGTTTGCCTTAGAAATCACGAGTTTCTGTCGCTGCAAGTATTCAAGGGAAGTTGGGACAGCCACTCCGCTAAGACACTGTGAACAGCTTAAATAAGGGTTGGGGGTTGGAAAAGATCATCTTGAAAACTCCTTTCTAAATGTGAAAGCCTATACTACTAAACTGACCGCTCTGAAAAATCCTTGGGAAAGTAAAAAGTGAGATATATATATATATATATATATATATATATATATATATATATATATATATATATTTAGGGGAAGGCATAATTTGATCTTCTATGAAAAGCACAATGATGTAACATGAAGGTGATTCACTGGGCCCAGCAAGGAGAACTTACTGCTATCTTAGGTTACTTCTTAACCATGTTTATCACCCATCTGAAACCTAAAGAGATTTGGGATATGTCTCATAAGCAGAAAACGGCTTATCACCTCTGCCACTTCAAAATATCCTAAACCAAATTCTAATGTCACTAGCGAAGCAAGTTTAACATTGGCAGCCCCCATACTTTCCGGATGAAATACTTGAAAGTTTAAGAGAAACAGAAAAGATCTTACATGAAAAGAGAAACAGAAAGCCCAAGTAAGTACCAGAACTAGCACCACCATCACACTTAAAGCAGAGCTAATATTCTCAGAGAATCCTCATAGCAATACAAAGGCTACAGGCTTGCTCACAGCCATTATTGCTATTACCTAAATAAAGAAAAACAAATAAACAACAGTAAAATAAAATGTGTTGTTCTTCTGTACTAACTCATCCTGAACCTAATGCCACTCTGTAAATTAGGCAAGCCATCTACCTTTCATTATGAACCATCTCATGGCAGGAATAAGATAAATCAATTTGCTCTACTCCAGTTATCGAATGGTATAACAATGATATAACAAGCAACACATACAAATAAAAATAATGGCTTACAAAAACTTGTTTTGCTATTATAGATAGGAAGGATAAGAAAGTGAACTCTTCCTAGATGGCACAACTAAAAGGGTTCTCTCTGTTCAATACACATATTTTTAAAAATATGTTGCCAAAAACATAAGATTGCTCCCATATATTGCTAGTAGCTTTCAAAACACATTGGACAGATATGAAGGAAAAACCTAACCATTCCTGTTAACCATAGTTTGACCTTAATGCTTCTGTGAACTTTGGGAGAAGAGTAAGAGGCATATTTTAAAAACTTAGTAGCTTCCTGACACCAGTAAATATTGAAATGTGGGCAAAACATCATGTCCATTTCGTACAGTATTGCTATGTTCTAAAGCAGCAGTTCTCAACGTGCAATCTAGGGCCCCGAGCATACCCAAGACCAGTGGTTCTCAACCTTCCTAATGCCGCGACCCTTTAATACAGTTCCTCATGTTGTGGTCACCCCCAACCATAAAATTATTTTTGTTGCTACTTCATAACTGTAATTTTGCTACTGTGATGAATCGTAATGTAAATATCTGATATGCAGGATGTATTTTCATTGTTACAAATTGAACATAATTAAAGCACAGTGATTCATCACAAAAACAATATGTAATTATATATGTGTTTTCTGATGGTCTTAGGCGACCCCTGTGAAAGGGCCATTCGACCCCCAAAGGGGTTGCGACCCACAGGTTGAGAACCACTGCCCAAGACCCTTTGGTGTCAGTAAGCTACTAAGTTTTTTAAATGTGCCTCTTACCCTTCTCCCAAAGTTCATAGAAGCATTAACCTGTTAACTGCCACGAGTCCAAAACGGAAACCATCCCGCTTGCATCTATAGACGCTTATGGTGTACAAAGAGTTAAGGTCAAAATATGGTAGACAGGAATGTTTAGGTTTTTCCTTCAAGATCTGTCTCACCTGACTCATTTGGAGAGAGCTTTTTTTTAAAAAAAAATATATATATTTTATTGATTTTTTACAGAGAGGAAGGGAGAGAGATAGAGAGTTAGAAACATCGATGAGAGAGAAACATCGATCAGCCGCCTCCTGCACATCTCCTACTGGGGATATGCCCGCAACCCAGGTACATGCCCTCGACCGGAATCAATCCCGGGACCCTTCAGCCCACAGGCCGACGCTCTATCCACTGAGCCAAACCGGTTTCGGCTGGAGAGAGCTTTTTGAATGTGCATGTTTAAATCACTAACTTGTTATATGTACACACACAAGATAAATCAAGCATGTTTATAACCCTGTCCTGGCATTTCTTCAGTTCTTTAATGTACCAGGAAGCCTCAAAATGTAGAAGGGTCTCATTCATCCTCTAAAACTCCACTGTGAGAGATCCTGACCTCTACGGCAGCAGGTTCTCAGACACATTGGAGTTGGTGGGACTTCACCCTCACCAGCACGTTGGGACAAATTAGAAATTGCCCGTGTCTTCAGATATCTGAAAGAGTTAACTTGTTAAACATATTAACATTACCCATTTGGATGCCAAAATGTCTCTGTCAAAAAGCAATCATTTTAGCTTTGTGGTTCTTTCAGACGACAAGTAGCCGAAAGGTTTCAGGTGCTCCTTGCGAGCATCGTGTCATCCTATCTAATAGACAAACATGGTAATTGACCGTACCTTCGCTAGGCCTCCCATTGGCTAATCAGCGAGATATGCAAATTAACTGCCAACAAATATGGCGGTTAATTTGCATACTGCAGGCAGGGCAGGACAGCGGGAGCCACCAGCGCGAGCCGCCATCCAGGCCCCTGTGGGCAACCCCAGAAGCCACCTGCCTGCTGCCCGTGATCGGATCTGGTCCCGGGCCGAAAGCTGGCCCTGGAAGCCCCAGAAGCCACCTGATATGGCAATAACTCTATCAGTAAGCACTCTGAAAGTCAGTGGCTTAAATGCACCAACTACAAGACAGATTATGAGGGTGAATCAAAAACAAAACCACCTTAAATATAAAGACACATATAGATTAAAAGTAAATGAATTAAGCTGCAGCCTGTTTTGCTCAGTGGATAGAGCATTAGCCCGTGGACTGAAGAGTCCCAGGTTTGATTCCAGTCAAGGGTATGTACCTCAGTTGCTGGCTTGATCCCCAGCCCCTATCAGAGCATGTGCAGGAGGCAACCAATCAATGTGTTTCTCCCTTTCCCTTCACTCTCTCTAAAATTCAATGGAAAAATATCCTTGGGTGAAGATTAACAAAAACAAAGTAAATGGATTAAGTAACATTAAAGAGATTATAAGAAAAATATATTCCAAATTTTGTTAGTTGTATAATGGTTATGTTTAAATTATTAACAGCTAAGAAATTGGGTGAAGGGTACATATAATATGCTGTAGTATTTTATAGTTTTTTTAAATGGAGGAGATTATTTCAAATTAAAATATTAAAAAATTAATAAAATATTAATTGAAATACATCTGCATTACATGAAAAATCTAATTGCTCCTAGCATAATTTATTAAATTGTGCTAAAATTTACAAGGGTTCAATTAGAAAATATCTTAATTCTAAATGATATAATAGAAAATATATAATAGTGCAGTTATAAGCACTTATCTGAAAATAAAAATTTAAAGAAGTGAATTTAAAGAAGGGATTAGCCAAAGAAAATATATGAACAACCCATGGACACAGACAACAGTATGGTGATAGCCAGAGAGAAGTGGGGGGCAAGAGCTGGGTAGAGGGGGCAAAAGGGGGGAAATAGGGACATCCTATATAAAAATAATAAAAGGCTAATATGCAAATTGACTGAACGGCAGAATGGCCGGTTGCTATGATGTGCACTGGCCACCAGGAGCAGACGCTCAATGCAGGAGCTGCCCCCTGGTGGTCAGTACACTTCCATATGGGGAGGGCCACTCAGCCAGACGCTGGCTCATGACTGGCCAACACAGAGGTGGTGGCAGGAGCCTCTCCCACCTCCGTGGCAGCACTAAGAATGTCCAACTAATGGTTTAGGCCCAATCCCTTGGGGACCTAAGCCTTTATTCGGACATCCCCCGAGGGCTTCCTGGCTGCCAGAAGGATGTCTGACTGCAAGCTTAGGCCTGATCCCCCGGGGAGTGGGCCTAAGTCAACAGGTGGACATCCCCCAAGGGGTCCTGGACTGCAAATGGGCGCAGGCCAGGCTGAGGAACACCCCTCCCCCCCCCCCCCCCCCGCACCATGAGTGCACAAATTTTTGTGCACCGGGCCTCTAGTTCGTATATAAGAGCATTCGCCTCCCCTCCTGCTTGCTGTGACAGAGAAGTATTTATCCAGTGCGTGCAAGAGCTATCGAACTGTTTAGATATAAGTTTAAAAGTGTTATATCTTTTAAAATAGAAAAGTTTTCTGCCAGACGGCTATTTCTGCCCACTCTGATTCTTGTCATAATTTGTTTCTTATTTTGGGGGTAATTGTGAGAGGGTAGAGCATTAATGGGGGAAGAGCACCTTTACTGGAGGCTTCTTCAGTGTTATAGTTACAGGTGATAAAGGGTTTCAGAGAGAACTCATGAAACTCAGAGTGACTGTCAGTGGAATGGAGGAGAAATAGCTCACCTAGGTTGCAACAGCTATTTGTGTTTCTATAATTCATTTCACTGAAGCAATGCAGCCGTGGGTAACAATGTCCTGTAATTTACATTTATTATCCATTCTTACTGCTAAGCACAGGCCTTCTAGAGATACCCAAAGAGGAATTATTGCTTTTTGGTTAGTGTTTTTTTCTTTCTGAAAAAGTATTATTATTTTGTTTTTTAGGTTTTTAAAATAACATTGATTTTTTAAAAGTTAACGTGCATATATTTTTTGAGGAAAGTTGCAATGTCTCAGAGTCTACATTCATCATCCATTCTTATTGATAAGCCAGAACCTTCCAAACATACTTTTAGAGGTACCATTATTTTTGCTCAGTTCTTTAAAAAATAACTAATAATTACTTTAAAATAACTAATTATTAATTATTAATAAAATAACTAATAATTTTTAAAATAACTAACCATTACTTTTAAGAACATTTTCTCATAGGTGGTAAATTTATTGTCTTGTGAATGAATGATTTAGTGAAACACACATCACCTCTTCCATCACAGCCTTAAATAAAGATAAATGAAAATATTTCAAATAAATAACATTCCTTTACTTTCTTCAAGCAAAAACCACTTGTAAGCAGCTTGAAATAGTTTCTGTAATTATACTTCTCTCATGCTTTTTAGAAAGAACTCATTTCATAAAACACAATCTTCAGTGTTCTCATAGTGCTCCAATCTCTCTTTGTTCATTATAGATTATTTTCCCCATAATATCACTTAAATGAAACTAATGTTTTGCCTGCTCTCCTCCCTGCTCCACTCACTTAAATCAACCCAAGTCAAATGGAAAGCCTTCTGGCCTCTTTTTAATTTCATGTCTCCTGCAGCTAGCACACATACACAAAAACTGTGCCAGAAGAGGCTGATATTTGCCACAGGATAAATGAAGCCTGCTGGCTTCTCCAGATTCCAAGGCCATTAAATTAAATATAAAAAGATAAAGGTTATTGCAGACTTTATCATGAAAATCATAATGCCATCAAGTTGAACAGCCTCTATCCCCTGCCTCCCCTGTGTCTCCGCTCAGCCTAATTGGATAGTGTTGCTCTCACATCCCATCCACGCAAAACTGGGGGATATTCTTGTGCTCCTTACTGTAAATGCTGTTCTAGAGTGGCCTGGCCTGAACAATTATATTCTCATTTGGGTATAGATAATGCAAGACCTAGTTAGGAGATAAGTTCAGATTGCTGAAAATCACCTGTAATGTGTCGCTTTCACTTAATTAAAAAGACAACACCTTATTGTTTATATAATCAGCTTGGAAGTGGGTAAAATCAGAAGGGAAAAAAGATTAGTGCCTGGTCCAATGACAATTTGCCTCCAGCAAGAAACTGCCTCATGCCAACCAGCTAAACATAGCAGTCAGGGTCTGAAAATAATGAGGGAAAACTAATCAGTACAATTTATTATTATTTTTATTATTACTTAGAGAACACCACCTTTTAAAGCATTGTAATATTTGAAAACATCTAAAACTATGTGTTTGGGAGATTATCATTTGTCAAATACAGTTGTATCAATGCATAGTAAAAAGATGTGTTTATTATTGACATGAAGAACCGAAATTAAATACTAAGTCTCTAAAAACATTAGCCTCTAAATTGCGAAGTCCATATGAAGGTAATCTCTTTGACACCTAAAACCTCATTTTCCATCTTTACAACTGAGTATATTTTAAATTCAGCAATTGTACTCCTCAAAGTTCATTCTAAGAATATCATTGAACATGTGAGTCAAGTTGTATAAATAAGGACGTTCACCACAGCATGGTCTATAATAGCAAGAAATGGGGGGAAATCTAAATTTCAAAAAACAAGGGATTAGTTAAATTATGGTTCCCATACATAAAGACATACTGTGTAGTCATTGAGAATGATTTCTAGAACTATTATTTATTTTTTTAAATAAATTTTATTGATTTTTTACAGAGAGGAAGAGAGAGAGATAGAGAGTCAGAAACATCGATGAGAGAGAAACATCGACCAGCCGCCTCCTGCACATCCCCCACTGGGGATGTGCCCGCAACCCAGGTACATGCCCTTGACTGGAATCGAACCCGGGACCCTTCAGTCCGCAGGCCGACGCTCTATCCACTGAGCCAAACCGGTTTCAGCTAGAACTATTTATTGACATTAAGAAATATTCATAAGATATTTTTTAAAAGTCAATTATGTAGTATATGACACTAAATATGCATTTTTAAAAAAAAGGTCTAGAATGGTATACGACAGTTAACAGTTAATCTTTGATTCCTGGGGTTAATACTGAATTTAGACTTCCTTATGATTACCTATATTTTCTAATTTTCTACAATGAACATGTATTATATGAGTAATGTAAAAAAATTTTAACAAACACAAGTTAAATCAATTTTGCCTTCATGTAAAGGTTCACGAATCATAGAATTCTTAACTTAAATTCACTGTAAAATTATATAAAGTTTCCTTCCCTCTAACTGAAATTGGAAATGTAATCTGATGTTTGAGATTCACCTCGGAAATTTACATTAACCATATCTGAACTGTTCAGACTAAGATCATAAAATGTGCAACGGACATTTCATTTGTAAGTAATAGAGCATTAGTTTTCTCTGGTAATTTATGACATCCACAAACAGGTGTGTAATTAGTTCATTTTAATTTGTGGCTGAAGTGTTTGTCCGGAGTCAATTAAAATACATGGCAAAACCAAGAAACCTTTGATTTAAAGAAAGACTCTAACCTGTTTTATAAATGGGTTTGATAATGGTAGAACTAAAGGATATTCTGGAAGTTCTTAGAAAATGAGAGAGTTCTGGTGTCATTCTTTCACTCAACTAATTTTGATTGAACCCTGTGTTAACCTTGTTCTAAGCACTTGGATTAGTCTTGTTTTGGGTCATTCTTTAAAAACAAACTAAAATCATGCCAAATAAATTGTTACTTTCCTATAGTATCTATAACCCCAAAAGATTAATGCAAAAATAAGAGGGGTAAAAATTTTCCTTTAATCTTGGTTACCTATCACTAATAAATTCTCTGCCTCCCAGCAATGTAATCTAAGCCACTCTTTTCTACACACCTTCTGCATAACTTCACTTTTATGTAATCCTGAAATCCGGAGAATAACAGAAAAGGACTCTAGAGATCTGAATTCTAGTCTCGACTCTGCTACAAATGTTCTGGGCGATCAAAGACAGTTTACTTTACTCCTCTGGGCTCCAGTTTCCCTATCAAGATGACAAAATTATCTCTAACGCTCCTTTCAATTCTAAGAGTCTGGGATTTTCTTTTAGTTTATTTTTTTAAAATATATTTTATTGATTTTTTACAGAGAGAAAGGGAGAGAGATAGTTAGAAACATCGATGAGAGAGAAACATCGATCAGCTGCCTCCTGCACATCTCCTACTGGGGATATGCCCGCAACCCAGGTACATGCCCTTGACCGGAATGGAACCTGGGACCTTTCAGTCGGCAGGCCGACGCTCTATCCACTGAGCCAAACCGGTTTCGGCATTTTCTTTTAGTTTATTTTTATAGCAAGTGGCATTTCTGCTCATTGCTCCTTACTGTTCTGACTTTTTCATGACATATCTGCTTGAGATGATGAGTACTTAGCCAACAACACTCGTCCTGCACCCACCGTGTGAAGAGGAGCTCTCTGGACCAATTGAAGAGGATATGAAAGGCAGAGAAGATGCTCCTTGCTTTAAAGGAGCTCCTCAGGTAGCTGAAGTGATAAATAATAAACCCAAGAGATGACTGGAGACCTATTATAAGGCAAGGATCAACAAGCACGAGATCACACATTAGGAACTAACAACCAAGGTGTCCTGTGAGTAATCGAATCTGTCAAAAAACCAGATTTGACCAAAATGTGCTCAGAATAAGCTTAAAGAGAGGGTTCAATATAGGTAATAGAAATGATTTGGCGGGAATGGACCGAGGTATTTTGAGTACTTTTCCTGTTAATAAGAAGGGAAGCAGGCCATCAGCCAGATGGCAAAGGAGGTGAAGCATATGGCCTGGATAATCCACGCTTTGGATGATGGGCCCCTGAATAACGGAGGGCAGGCTGCGTGTCACCAGGGAGCCAGGAGATGTCCATTGTCCCGCACTGTTTTGCATGGATCCCCATTGTCTAGTCTTTACTTTGGAGACAGGGATTAACGCCTTTCCATCATCACCCTCTCAGACACTTTATTTTCTCCTAAAGGATATACTAGTAAGTTGGTTGTTTTTCACTAAGCCTGTGTACATGAACGTGTGTATGTATGTGTGCATATGTGTCGTGGGCATGTGTGTATGTGTGTGTGTGTGTGTGTGTGTGTGTGTGTTATTTTGGGAGGTGGTGAGATGCACTACCACTAACTTCAATCTTCAGGTAGTGAATTAAAGCCTAGTCAACCACAGAGGCAGCATCTCATCAAGCCCGGGCAGAGGATGGCCCAAAGGGGTTGTCATCCCTGGTTATTTCTCAAACCCGAAGAGAGTTGGCTGCCTGTGTTCCCTCAGGGACAATGGGCAGTCCAGCAAGCCTAGGGAATAGGAGAGGTACGTGTCACCGGGAAGAAGGAACAGGGCAGATGATCATGTTTTTACGGTTCTTACAGAGTCTCCTTCTGAGAAGCGAGGAGCAAATCCTCTTTACAAGAAGGCAAATAAAGACATTGCTAAAACAGTGTCAGCGGTGTCGATCACCTGGCATTAAATCCACACCATTAAGTCATAGCTACAAAGTCAGAAGAGATCGTTTGTCATGGTGAAAGTAAGACTATTTTTCCTCCAGCCTATGGGTAAGTTATTTTCTTTGAAAGCATGGCTTTTAAATCTCAGCCACAAAACTCAAACTAAAGTGAATGATGAGACAGGATTAAAATAATTACTTCACTATTCAAAAACATCGCCATTAATCATACAAGGCACATATACTACATTAAAAATCTTTCTTTAAATGTCACTTTTTCTTATCAAAGTAATCCTACCACTTAGTACAAGACTTATTTAATGAAAGAAAAACACCTGGTATGATTTACAGTACTACTGTGAGTAAACTTTTCCCCCCCAGAAAACTCATTAAATTTTCCTTACCTCCTAATGGTGTCATTAAGATGCAAAAAAGAACAGGAGGGTTTTAAACCAAATAATAAATTGAATATACTTAAATATTTTTTAAATCCTAAGAAAGTTTGGAAAATGATGGAAAAAGTAGTCATAATCCTATTACCTTAAAACAACTCCATGCTCCCCAACACCTTCTACACATTCTGCTATCCGATTGTTGCCAACTTTTTCCATATGCATGCTTTTCAGTTTTTTTTTTTATTGCTTAAAGTATTACAAAGGGTATTACATATGTGTCCATTTTATCCCCCCGCCCTAGACAGTCCCCCAGCCTCCCCTATCCCCCAGTGTCTTATGTCCACGGGTTATGCTTATATGCATGCATACAAGTCCTTTAGTTGATCTCTTACCCCCCTACCTCCTGCCCCCCAACCCTCCCCGGCCTTCCCGCTGCAGTTTGACAATCTGTTTGAGGCAGCTCTGCCTCTGTATCTATTATTGTTCAAAAGTTTATAATGGTCTCTATTATCCATGAATGAGTGAGATCATGCGGTATGTTTCCTTCATTGACTGGCTTATTTCACTTAGCATAATGCTCTCCAGTTCCATCCATGACGTTGCAAATGGTAAGAGTTCCTTCCTTTTTAGAGCAGCATAGTATTCCATCGTGTAGATGTACCACAGTTTTCTAATCCATTCATCTGCTTTTCAGTTTTCATGACTGCAATCACATATACCAGTTTAAAAAACATGTAAGTTTAAAACACAAGCATTTCTTCATGTTGCCACACGTCTTCATTATTACACCTCTGAAGCATATTCTAACAAAAGCATGTATCATAATTCAGTCACCTGTTCCCCTGGTGACAATTTAACTGGCCTCAAGTTTTCACTATTACAAATAATTTTGCAATTAATAACTTCATGAACACAGTTTTTCCTGCTTTACTTAGGATAAATTTCCAGAAATATTAATTGCATGAACATTTGTACAACTCTCAATGTATTTGCTAATGCTTTTTTTAAGGGACTATATCAATTTCTTTTGCTATCAGCAATGTAATAATTTATCAGTTACACTGCAGTTTAAAATCACATTTTTTTTAATTTTTTTAAAAATATATTTTATTGATTTTTTACAGAGAGAAAGGGAGAGAGACAGAGAGCTAGAAACATCGATGAGAGAGAAACAAGGATCAGCTGCCTCCTGCACATCTCCCACTGGGGATGTGCCCGCAACCCAGGGACATGCCCTTGACCGGAATCGAACCTGGGACCTTTCAGTCCGCAGGCCGACGCTCTATCCACTGAGCCAAACCAGTTTCGGCTAAAATCACATTTTTAATAATTGCTAAACATTTTTCCATATGTCTGCTTAACAAACAAACTTTTTAATATATTGTCTGGTCACATCCTTTGACCATCTATCTATTGTGGTCTTAGTAATTATATGAATTCTTTAAGTAACATACTGTTTATGTTTATTGTCTGAATTATTTGTTGTAACATTTCCCAATCTGTTATTTCCCCACTGAGTTTTTTCTTGCACAAAATACTTTACATTTTTATATAGTTAGAACTTATGGATCTTTTCTTTTATGACTTCTACTACTTTTTATTACCATGCAAACATTCAAAGGACAAGGTTCTTTGTTTCTCTGCAGTTCTAGAAAATATTTAACTCTTTAACATATTTGTATGTTGTTAGCATACAGTATTAGGTATGGATTTAAAATACTTTTTTCTAAATTTTTTGGCAGTGATTTGAATACTACTTCCCAAATAATCTTTTACATTGCCACAGTTTTGTAGTTAAGATAATTTCTAATTATTTCATTAGTAATTATTTTAACTATTTTTACTTATTTTAAATTTCTAAGTATTTTAACTATAAAGCTGGAATAAACTAGGAATAAAATAAATAAAACTGGAATTCCACTAGGAATCAAAATAGGGCTTTTAAAAATTCATTGCAAAACCTAGGTACAAAGAAACAATTTGGAAATAGAGTATTTCTTACTTTTACTTACACCAAGTGCAAAATAATGGTGTTGTGAATTGAATTATCTATCTCCCCCCCAAAAAACAACAACAAAAAAACACATTAACACCCAATATTTCAGAATGTGACCTTATTTGGAAATGGGGCCATTAGTTAGGTTAAGATAAGGTCATGACAGAGTAGGATGGGCCCCTAAGGCCATCTGGAGACGGCAGAGATGGAAGCTGTGCAACTCCTGAACCGAGGAACGCCAAAGATGGCCAACAAGCCGGCCGAAGCGAGCAAGGGGCAAGAGGCAGGGCTCTGCTGACGCCTTGACTTTGGACCTCTAGCCTCCAGTGCTGTGAGGCAATAAACTTCTGCTGTTCTACGTAACCCAGTTTGTGGTACATTGTTACAGCAGCGCTAGAAACTACTACAAACGGCAACAACTGCAAAACATAAGATCAAACCACCTGCTTCTGACTAAAGGAAGCCCCTGCTCTGGTAGACACTGTACATCGGCCAAGGCCCTTCACGGCCTCCTTTTGCTTTCCCTTCTTCTTCCAGATGAATTTTCCAGCCTCCCTCACTGTGTGCGGTGTCTGTGTCACTCAGTTTTGTCTAAAGAGATATAAATGGAAGATTGTGGGAAGGCCTTTCTTCCTGATGGAACACAGCGCCTCATAAGGAGAAGGCCGTGGCTGAAGGTCCAGTTGCCCTTTTGAAGGGGAGTCGGGTGGTGAGGACAGTGGGGGAGAGACAGCGGGGAGCCTGTGTCATTATGTACTGCATCTCTACTTTTTACATCAATACTTGTTGAGTTTTCTGTCACATCAGCCAATTGTTGGGACAAAGAGAAACCAAACGTATTGTCATTTCAGTTTTATAAACAGTCATGGAAAATGTCACACCAAACATCAAGTGGTGTCTCCACCCATCCCGATGGCAGCGGATTCCTACCTCGCGGACTCCAGTCCTCTCTTCAAGCTCCAGTTTAGGTGTTTTCCCTTTTGTGGAGCTTCCCCTGACAGACTTCAGTACACTTTTCTGAAAATCATTCCCACTCCTTTATTGTTAACCCTAGCCACATCTTATTGTGCGTATCCGAACTTCTTTCTCCTTCTGACTAGGAGGCACTCCCTGAGCACAGAGCTCCTACTTTTCCATCTTAGAACTACCAGCACCCGGGACTGAGCCTCGAACTCGGTCAGCGTCAGCACTCAGCAGTGATTGCTGAATGAACGAAGGGATGAGAACAGTTGCTGTCATTTGTGATGCCCATCTCCTGCTCATCCTGCCATACCTAACCAGTCACCAAGCTCCACAGGCTCTGCCTCTGAGCCTCTTGCTCATCCCCTCTTTATGAACTCCTACTTCAGGTCAGGCCTCCACCTCTGCTCTGGAGAAGGGAAAGCACCTCCTTACCAGCATCCCTCCTGCTGGGTTTCGTACCATCTATCCTCCATAGGGCTGATGGAGGGAGAATTCCAAGTAAAGGTTTGACCATGTCACGTCACTGAAAACCCATTGCATTCAAGATCCAAACATCTCCTTTCAGACTCATTCCATGCTGTTCCTCTACTCAAACCATATACTTGAGCCCCAACTGAACTGAACTTTCCCAAGTCTATGACTTTGTCTGGAATGTCTTTCTTCCTTTTTCACCTATCCACGCCTCTGAAAGCCCAGCCTGTGTACCAGCTCAGCATAGTCTCCCCCCGACTCCCAGGAAAGGAAATTGTTCCCTCCCTTATGTTCACTTGGGCCTCAGTATGCTGCTCAGTTGTAGCACCTTTCTCCCCCCATTGTGAGTGCCTCAGGGGCTGGAGTATGTGCTCTTTCTCATGTTTGGTGGAGAGCACAGTGTTTGGCTCTGAGTAGGGGCTCAATAATGTTCATGGAATGAATGAAAAGGAAGAAAGAAATTTGCTATCTAGTGAGTCAGACACTGTGTTAAGTATTTACATTTATAACATTTATTATAAAACTCTACACAAGATTTTTAGTAAATATTATTTTCTTTTTTGTTTTTTAGGGACCATCAATCAGCTACCTACTGCACACCACATACCAGAGATAGAGCCCATAACTGGGCATATGTCCTGACTGGGTATCAAACCAGCAACCCTTGGGTTCACGGGATGACACTCAACCAACTACGCCACCCCAGCCAGGGCTGGTTACTATTATTTTCTCCTTTGGGTAGGCAAGGAATGTAAGGCTCTGACAGGTGAGATGTTTGTTCAAGGTCAGATTTTTCTCTAAGACTCAAACTCAGATCTGTTTTTCCTCCTGGCCTCCTAATTACCCTTCCATCCTCTAACCCCAACCTTCTGGTGGCTACCACATCAGATCTGGGCCAACCTTAGGTTGTTTGCTTGAACTTCCACTAGAACAATGTGAGACTGGGATTGCAGAAGATGTAAAAATAACATGAACATTCAGACATTAACTCCTTTTATTGATGGGGAAAGAATATTAGGATAAAGCAAGCTTTCCTATATCTTTTAATACAAGACTGTCTGTGAGAACGACAGGAACTCTTGCTTCTCTAATTCAGGGCTGAGCTGGTAATTATATATTTCAGAAGAATTCCTTGCACAATTTAAAACATCATGAGAAACCTACCAGCATAAAAATGTGACATGACATGAAGCTCAGAATAAAGTTGTTCAATGTGCATAGAGTAATTGTGCTGATTACATTTACAATATTTATTTGTTAACCAAAAAGAGAATAATTCTTATAATGCAAAGAAATGAAAAAACACTTCAGTTTACATTTTGTCTTTTGTCATAAAAGGTAATCACTATATGAGAGGATTGCTGCAACTCTCCTGAAATGGGCAGAGATAATGTTTCATCACTGCCACCACCTCAACACTTTGTCACCATCTCTAGTTTACTTTATCATATTGTATCAATATCAATACCAATATCAATACCACCTACACAATATAGAAATGCTAACTGATCACAAGTACTATACTAGTATCTTATCTTCCCAGGCTCATGGGGGAAAGGTTTAACTACAGAGTCACAGTGATGTTCAAATATAGAAACATTTCTGAATCCTACCAGAAAGGTTAAAGGTTACTTTTAAATAGAAAGTTATTTAGTGGGGGTTTTTAGAAAAATATAGAAAATTTCTACAATTTAAAAATTACTAAATTCCTCCAGAAATATTTTATTCCTTCCCTCCAGGAAATAAAAAAATGAGCATGTCTTTCTGGACATTTTAAAAATATTTTTTCAAATTAGTTATTATTTCCTTTAGCTAGAAAACTCCCTCATCTTTACCCATCTAGCTCCTACCCATCTTTTAAGAACTGACTCAAGTCTTTTCCCTCCATCAAGCCCTCCTTCACTTCTCCAGCCCATAACAACATTCTTTCCCTCTGAATAACTCCAATATACTCCATCCCATATATATATATATATATATATATATATATATATATATATATATATACATATATATATATATATATATATATATATACACACACACACACACACACATACATACATATACATCCGTCCATCTGACCAGTAGCTATGACGCGTACTGACCACTGACCACCAGGGGGCAGACACTCAATGCAGGAGCTGCCATGATGCGCACTGGCCATTTAAAAATAAACAGTACCGTGGACCTGGGGCCAACAAACCAACACTCGGCTTCCCCCAAATAGGACATAGGCCCCGCCATTACCCTAGAGGGACACCTCACCAAATCGCAGCCAATGCTGCCAAGACCCCATGGCGCAAAATGTGGCCCACAGTCTAGCCCAGCCCGGAAACGGTGGCTGTGGGAGTCAGGTAATGACATCACGTAGCAACGCCCGGCTTCCTCTCCCTAGCAACTAGCATCCTTGGAGTTTCTTCAGCCTAGGAACCCAGCTTGTTTTATAGCCAGGTACAAACATTTTACAGTTTAACCAAATATGTGTGAAGCATTTTCACATGCCTCATCTCATTTGATCCTCACAGAAGTCCTGGAGTAGGTAGATAGGAGACTTGGTAGAATCCTATTTTCTTTTCATTAGCAAGACTCAAATAGCGATATTAAAATATTTCTTCTAATTAATTTCCTTTCAATGTGCATGAATCCGTGCACTGGGACACTAGTACTAGTCTATAATTATATATCTTCCCTTGTATTATTTATTAACTGATTTATAATGTAGCTTTGACTTTCCAGTAATTTAAGCTCCTCATTTCTTACCCTCTCCATGCCTTACATGGTACTCAAAAATCTACTTGACTGGTTGAAATCTCTTATTTTCACTAGTGTTTCCAAAGGAATACTAAATAGCCTAAATCTTGGAAATTAAATGAAAGAGCCACCTTTAATATACTCATGGGAAATCATTTAATTGGAAGTTCTTGGAAAAGTATGATGGATGTTAAACAAAAGTAAGGTAGTAAGATATTTTGCTGACTTATATATTAATAGTCATTTATATCCACAGGGTTCTGTGCGTGTGTTTTCTGGCAGAATGTCTCCCCTGCCCATTTTACTGTCAGTCCTTTCAGAGTAAGGATTAGGTGTTCTTATCTTATGACCCATTAGGCTTACAAGCATGCAATGAACACAAGAGACACAAAATGAGCCTTTTGCTTGAGAATCATCCATAGGTAATTGTATGTTCTATGTTTATTCAACAAAGAAAAACTGGAATCCTTCTCCAAACCTTCCCTGAGTCTCAATGCAACCCGAGTGTCACTTCCTCTTGTGCTTTAGGAAGACTGGACTCAAGGGCACCCTACCCCACCCCACAATCCTCCTCCCTGAGTAGTTCAGACACATTCATTAGGCTTGCCAACACCCCAATCTGTGCATGTCTTATTTTACAAGCAGGAGAAGTCATGTAAAGAGAAGGTCAGAAACTTCTCAGCGTCACACACGTAATCGCTGACACACAATGCAGGGACGAAGAAAGAACACTTCCTGATGACCAGTCTTCCTTTCAAATGCCTGGATAACACTCATTTTCTAAATTATCCTAAACTAGAGGCCCGGTGCACAGATTCTGCGCCCTCTTGCAATCCAGGACCCCTCGGGGGATGTCGGATGGCTGGTTCCAGCCTGATCCATGGAGGCCAGGCTGAGGGACCCCACCGGTACATAAATCTGTGCACAGGGCCTCTAGCATGCATATAAGATCTTTGATTAACCTCTTCCCGCCTTCCCCCCTCCCTCCTTCCCTCTGAGATTCATCAGTCTGTTCCATGTTTCCATGCCTGTGCATTGAGCATCTGCCCCCTGGTGGTCTGTGTGTATCATGGCTACCAGTCGAACGGTTGCTTAGGCTTTTATATATATAGATGTGTATAAAAGACCTGTACCCTTTTCAGCCCCAGGTGGAAATCAGGAAGACACTCAGTTTAGACGAGCTGTGGGCAAACTACGGCCCACGGGCCGGATCCAGCCCGTTTGAAATGAATAAAACTAAAAAACAAAAGACCGTACCCTTTTATGTAATGATGTTTACTTTGAATTTATATTAGTTCACACAAACACTCCATCCATGCTTTTGTTCCGGCCCTCTGGTCCAGTTTAAGAACCCATTGTGGCCCTCGAGTCAAAAAGTTTGCCCACCCCTGGTTTAGACTCAACACAGCTGCCTATACTACCAATGCCACTAGAAAGCACTTGAGACCATTCAAAGGGCACTTTATTCCTTTCCACCAGATGAGGCTCCATTCCCTGTACACCCTTATTTTCTCTCTGCCCGTTCTTTGCTTATCCTTTAGGTTTGTTCTCATCTATTCCTGAGGCCTACCTATACCACCCATGGCATTATTCAGACTGGCACTCCACATGATTTTTAGCCAACACAAAGCTATCTTCCCTTATGAGTATTTTCCATTTAATTATTTTTGCATAGGAGGCAGAAATACACAAAATATTGTATCATTACCATACTACCATGTCTTTATGATAAAACACAGACGACTATAGTAAGAGGTCTGACACAACACAAGACTAGGCCAGTGCAGTCTTTCACGCAAATTTCAGGATGCCGGATGCCAAAATGGTGAGGATAGCTCAGTAGTTTCCAGAAAGGTGCGAATTAATATTGGCGCAGGGATGGTATTTCTATTCTAAAGCCTAATTCATGTCTGGGATCAAATAAAAATATCATATTACAAAAATTCAGAACAACAAAACTTGACCATATAACCAGAACAGTAAGTGATGATCAGATGTATGCGTTTGAGTCTTCTGGTTGTTTTTGCCAGACAAGGGCTATGCTATCATCTCAGCTGGGATGACTGCTGCTCCTAGTGCAGGGAAAGCCATGAGGCCCAGGCTAGGAGCCAGACTGAATGGGCTCAGGAGACCATCTTTCTCTATAATTCTTTCGCAGGAGCTTAGAAAGTATCAACATTAGAAAACGAACATAGGGGAGAAACTAAGATGGCGGCATAGATAAACACCGGGAAATAGTCGCCTCCCACAACAATTGATAAATATCCCAAAGGACGGAGCAAACATCGTCCAGAACAACAGGAAGGCTGGCTGAGTGTAATTTCTACAACTAGAAGAAAAGAAAAGCACGCTGAGAGCCAGAGGAGCTGCGGAGGCTGAGTGCAGAGGTACGGCGGCAGCTCACGCGCGCGGAAAGGGGGTGGCACCTGAGGACGCGGCTGTCTTTTTGAATCACAAGCTCCCGACTGCTCTGAACTCCGGTTCCGGGAAGTCTCTGGGGACCCAGGACTCATACGGGGAGAGGCTGCTCTGTCAGGCGGCAGCGGGCGAACATGAGGGCGGATTTCCCTCAGAGGTGGCTGGTGCTTGCAGCCGTTACCAGGACACTGAGACGCGCGACTCCGGGCGCGGAGAATCAGCCATAGCTTCTTTCTCCTCCCTTTTGACTCCCTGAGACCCCGCCCCACCCAGGCTGCAGCAGAGGCTTTTGCATGTGAATGTACCTAACTACAGCCCAGCCAAGCAGACCCAGAACTTCCAAGAGAAGGCCCAAGGCCCCGCAGCGGCTTGCATTGCTTCACAGCTGAGCCTCTCCGTGGCTCCGGCTGTGTGGCCTCAGGCAGGGGCTGAATTAGCACCTCCTTAGATCCAGGAGCCACTGTACCCAGTGGTCAGAGGGGGACCATTCTCCCACTTCAGACACAGCTGCTTCCCACAGCCAATTGGCCTGGAGGTCAATTCCTCCCAGTGATCCTACATCAACCAAGGCACCAAGAGTGCACCAAGAGTGTCCACCCCAGGTAACTGGGGAGGCTGAGCCACTGGGCCCTACAGAACACCTGGCGCGCAGGGCCACTCTATCAACACAGGGAAGCAGCCAAAATGCGGAGACAAAGAAACAGGTCACAATTGGCAGAAACGGAGGAGGGCAGACGACTGGACATAGAGTTCAAGGCCACGTTTATAAGGTTTTTCAAGAATTTTATGGAAACCGCCGATAAATTTAATGAATCCCTCAAGGAGTATAGTGAGACCATGGAGGACATGAAAAAGGACCAACTGGAAATTAAGCATACACTGACTGAAATAAAGAATAATTTACAGAGATCCAACAGCAGACAAGAGGATCCCAAGAATCAAGTCAAAGATTTGAAATACAAAGAAACAAAAATAGCCAACCGAAAAAGAAAAAAGAAAAGAGATTCAAAAAATATGAAGATAGTGTAAGGAACCTCTGGGACAACTTCAAGCGTACCAACATCAGAATTATAGGGGTACCAGAAGGAGAGAGAGGGCAAGATATTGAAAACCTTTTTGAAGAAATAATGACAGAAAACTTCCCCTACCTGGTGAAAGAAATGGACTTACAAGTCCAGGAAGCGCAGAGAACCCCAAACAAAAGGAATCCAAAGAGGACCACACCAAGACACATCATAATTAAAATGCCAAGAGCAAAAGATAAAGAGAGAATCTTAAAAGCAGCAAGAGAAAGACAGTCAGTTACCTACAAGGGAGTACCCATCCGACTGTCAGCTGATTTCTCAACAGAAACCATGCAGGCCAGAAGAGAGTGGCAAGAAATATTCAAAGAGATGAATAGCAAGAACCTGCAACCAAGATTACTTTATCCAACAAAGCTATCATTCAGAATGGAAGGTCAGATAAAGAGCTTCACGGATAAGAAAAAGCTAAAGGAGTTCATCACCACCAAACCAGCATTATATGAAATGCTGAAAGGTATTCTTTAAGAAGAGGAAGAAGAAAAAGGAACTCTTACCATTTGCCACAGCATCGATGGAACTGGAGAGCGGATAAATACCACAAGATCTCACTTATTTGTGGAATATAATGAACAACATAAACTGATGAACAAGGACTGATCCAGAGACGGAGAGGCTTTGATTGGACTGTCGGGCCTTGGAGGGAAGGTAGGGGAGGGTGGGGGCAAGGGGGAAGGATCAACCAAAGGACTTATATGCAAGCATATAGGCCTAACCAATGGACACGGACAACGGGGGGGTGAGGGGATGAGCAGGGGGGGGGGGGTAGAGGGTACACATATGTAATATCTTAATCAATAAAAAAATATAAAAAAGAAAGAAAACGAACATAGGAAGCATGAATTACTCTGCTAGCACCTAGAAAAACTAGAAATGATGCTAGAAATAACTATTGTTTTATTCTTAAATGTGATCTTACTGAGGGAAAAGCTGGCATTTCAAAAGATGTTTATGTTTTCATACCATTACTTAGGGGTAGAAGACAAATTGTGTGAGATAAAGGGAGTACTGAGATTTAAAAAAGTCACTATCAATGTGTTGGAGAAGATCAAACATGATACGCTCACCACATCTATAACAAAAGGAGGGACGGAGGTACCACTCCACGAAGCTGGAACAAGCGGCCTTGGTCACTATGTCGGGTTTATACCGCACAGAATAGGCTCATGGAACTCATGACTCCAGGAGGTGGCATCCGCGGGACATGTCCAGAAGGACAAAAAGGTTTGGGAAAAATCCCTGGCCGACAGACTAACAAGGAGATTTTAAAAGAAGCTTGGAAATATCTCTAACCTTTTCAATATTAATATCCCAGGAGCAAACTATGCTCTCCACACAGTACTTCTTGGTGATTCTATTAGGGGCAAAAACATGAACTGAATAATGGCTTCATGAGTAGTAGTAATAATGGCAGCAGCAGCAGCAACTTTTTCTAAGATTCAGGCACTGTATGGTATGCTTCACTTATATTGTCATTTAATAATCACAAAACTTTTATGAGGATAGATCTCCATTTCTTTTGTAGGAGGAATCTGATTAGTCTGTAGTGATTAGGTAACTTGTATAAGTCATAGAGCTAGTGAGTGGCAAAGCCGGGATATGAAGCCAGGCAACATAACCCCAAAGCCCATGCTCTTAAATCATGTGCAACCCAATGTGCATTTACATTTTGCACCTGGGGGCAAGGGGCTCAGGCTCTCAGATATTCAGATTGGTAACTTTTAAAACATTATTCTCCATAATAGGGGAACAGAATACTAGGAGATATTTCTTTGTATTACATTGTTACAAATGATGTTTAAAAAATATTCGCTTATGATAGCTCTCTTCGAAGTACTACTACTATTCCATTTTACCAAAAATCATGTTATTGATACTCATATAGTCATATTGTCTGTTTGATGACACATCAATAGTAAATGATTTTTAAATTGTCTGTTGTTTAATGTGAATATTCAAAACACAGGTATTAAGTGGAGGGATTTGCATTCCCCAAGGAAAGCTCAGATTTCAAACAGGAGGGAAATGGGTGCTGGCTGGGTACTAGGTGGATGCCTCCCACAGGGCAAAAAGCCAGGACAGCAACAAATCACATGCATTCCCTGGGCCAGCTGAGTTGGGGCAAGGGGTAGCTTTTCAAATTATTCAAAATACAAATCAATCCTACTAGTAAATATTTACAAATGTATTATAAGCTTTTAAGTTACCCTGGAATCTGTAAATCATACAATTAACTTCTCTTCCCACAGCATCCAATCAACTTCCATTAAATGAGACGTCCTTAGAAATAGGTTGAATAGAATAAAATAGCCCAGAATTGAAACACCTCCGTGGATAGTCCTCAACGTGGGTAATCTTCATTTGGATTATTGAGGGTTGATTGACTACAAATGGAAAACAACGAAGCTTACATTTGGGTGGCCTGCCTTCCCCACACAGGATTAACCTAACCGGGTACAACTGAACAGGGGCTTTAGGATGTCATCAATATCCAAATATCCAACCACAGAAGGCAAGAGCTGGTGTTGAAAGGTATCTTAATGACCTGAGTGTCATAGATTAAGCCTAACGCTGCTATAGCTACATTTGCGGAGTCCTTTTGTGTACCTGGCACTATTCTAAGTGCTTTTTATTTATCAAGTCATTTATTATAACCTATTACAACCTTATGAAGTAGGTATCACAATTATTCCCATTTTATGGATGATGAAACTGAAGCACAGATAGTAAGTGATTTGCCCCAATTTACCCTGCTAGAAAGTGGCAGAGTTGTGATTTAAATGCATAAGGCAGGGGTCCTCAAACTATGGCCTGCGGGCCACATGCAAATACAAATATTGTATTGGTTCCCGTTTTGTTTTTTTACTTCAAAATAAGAGATGTGCAGTGTGCATAGGAATTTGTTCATAGTTTTTTTTTTAAACTATAGTCCGGCCCTCCAACGGTCTGAGGGACAGTGAACTGGCCCCCTGTTTAAAAAGTTTGAGGACCCCTGGCGTAAGGCCTAGCTCCAGCATCTGTGTTCTTAACCACTATGCGAACCTGTCCATAAAAACTGAATAAAACCCCCGGGAAGTCTGAAAGATGGTACTGCTGTTTGTGCAGTGAGCAAACCATCATCTAGTACTACCCACGGCCACCACAGAAACACTCCAGAAGGTCAGATGAACACAATAAACGAACAGTTTAACCACCAACTAGTCAGTCACTTTAGTCAGATATCTTCACCTGAATTAGCTTTGTTCATATTCCAAGTTGGCTTTGTTATTATACCCAGACTCTTTAGTTTTGATTGGCATATTCCTTAAATATCAAAGAACCAGTCTTGGTTCATGTTCTCATGTCTTGTTTTCCCCATGTCAAAAAACCAAATAACTGTAATTCAGGATGTAGTGAAAAGGTCAAACCTGCTATGGAAGAAACTGCCTGGGGAGCTAACTTGACAGTTCAGACAACCCAGAGGTAATCTTCACCACGTGAGGGCGTTGTCTTGCCAGTGACTACATATGTGCTCTTTCTACCCCTCCGCTAGGTAAGAAAGCAAAACTGGCTGTCCAAGGCAGGGGTCAGAAAATGGCAGGGCGATTAATCCCCTGGCACTGAAAGAAGCAGAACATATCTCCTACTCCTCTACTTTTCTCATGGACCACACAACAGGTTTCTTGAGAGGACCTGCCCTAAGAGGCCATGCAATCCTATATAATAAAGCCTAATATGCTAAGTGTCTGGTCGTCCATTCAACCAATCAAAGTATAATATGCTAATGATATGCTAAGGATGCTCAACCACTCACTATGATGTGCCCTGACCACCAGGGGGCAGACGCTCTGATTGGTAGGTTAGCTTGCTGCTGGGGTCCAGCCAATTGGGAATGAGTGAGATGGGCTGGACACACCCTAGAGCCCTCCAGTAGGCCCTCCCTGGCTGGGCAACCTCCTGTGCACTGGTGGGGTCCCTCAGCCTGGCCTGCACCCTCTCACAATCCGGGACCCCTCAGGGGATGTCGGAAAGCCAGTTTCAGCCTGATCCCGCAGGCCAGGCTGAGGGACCCCACTGGTGCACGAATTTGTGCACCGGGCCTCTAGTTTTTTAATAAAATAAAAAACAATCACAAATTATATTGTACCTACACTTTATTTTAGAGGAGTAGTTCCTTTCCCCTGAGAGAGGCTGTGGCTCCATCTGAAAGATTAATGGACACTCTATGGGGAACTAGAAGAGCACACAGTGACTTGCCTTGAATTCTCATCAGGAAAGTTTTCATATGAAGCAGATGGCAGGATGTTAGGCTTCTCAGTCATTTCCATTACACACTAAAGTAAGTTTAGTTTCTTTCTTCCTGTTTTTATCCTGTAATAATGACTGCAAGTGAAGAAAGACAGTCTTTTAGATTTCATGGGGCCATGCAGGGCGGGAGAAAACAGATTTCATGTTTTCTCCTCAAATCTTGGGAGGGGGGGAACACCCTACTTCAAATAGAAATTAAATAATATTGACTGACAGCCTAACTTTCATAACACTGCCTTGAATGCTGAAAGAGAGAAATATATGTCAAAGACAGAGTTTCTCCTTTCCAGAAGATGAAACCATAAACTGTGAAAGTATACTATACAGTTTCACATACAAACACAGAAGTACAAATGTAAATTTAAGAATACTTTCATATGGTGGCTTCTCAAATACAAAAGAAACTGTAAATAAATGTGAGACAGTATTATTTTCAATAACCACTGCCATTCTGGGTTTAGAATTACTAATGGGTTTCTCAACACTGCAATCAAATCTGAAGTAGGAAAAGGCCCACCTTTTCTGATAAACTTTAAGGTAAAGAAGCCATTGGATAGCTCAGGAAAGGAATTAAAACAGCTTACATATATTTTTTAAATTTTAAAGGGAAATTTGCTATTTTAGTAACATGTGGAGGGGGGTAGAGAAAAGACTAATAAAAATGGAGACCTGCGTGATTTCTTTAAAACTAAACTAACAATGGGAAAATCCAGATTTTTTTTAAAAATGAGTAATAAAAAAACCAAAAAGCATTCAGTGAAAAAATGTCTTCTGACAGGCTAATCAGGACTTTAATATGATAATCTGTTGTTTATTTGTGCTTGCTTGTGCAATTACAGTTTTCTCAACTGTTATGCAGGAGCTGTAAAATGAAGAAGAGCTAATTGCCTCCTGGAGGAAAGCGTCACTGCTGAAACGACTTAAGCAAACACATTCTGAACTAACAGTATTTTACAATAATCAGAACTAAGAAGTGAATGACAGCGAGATGACTGCCATTCACCATCCTACAGGTGCCCCTGGCCTTGGCCCATTTTGGTTCTAGCGAACACCCACCAGCCTTGATTTTTCCTTCTAACCGACCACAACGCCTGTCGACTCGGCGTGCTCTTCTATCTACTGCCTGGCCAACTCATAATGGGAAATGTTCTTGGCTTCCATTTCTGGAGAGAGATGATGCTTCCTCAGTTGTCTGAGGTAGGTTAGGTGAAGTGGAGTCAGAGGTAGACACATTTGCCTCAACAATTATTTAGGCAGGAAACAAAATCAAAGTTGGAAAAAAGTCTGAAAAGAGAAACAGAATTCTTTCCTAGCTGATACACAAGCTTTCTGAACATGGTTTTCCAATTCAAAAAGGAAGTATGTATATCTTTGCTCTTAAACTATATAGGAAGTGTGTAGAGAAGGATATGGTCAATACATGCTCATATAATTTAGGAAAAACTCCTTATTTATTCTTCACATTTTTTAAAACCATAAGTAGACTTGTTGAGAGCTCAGAAATAAGCCATAGAAATGTTTCAACAAGAGGATAAATTTGGGGCTCTACATATTGTTTAAAACCATAAATAGAATTGTTGAGAGCTCAGAAATAAGCCATAGAAATGTTTCAAGAGAATACATTTGGGGCTCTGCTTCCACATCATTCTTTTAGATTTTCATGTCCCACTATAGTCAGGTTCTAGGCTCCACCTACACAGCCTGCCTCAGTGGCTGCACAGAGACGCTGCTGGGCCAAAGCAAGCTGCCTCTTATTTTTTTAATCCTCACCTGAGGAGTGAGGATATTTTTTCTATTGGTTTTTAGAGAGCGGAAGAGAGGGGGAAGAGGGAGGGAGGGAGAGAGAGAGAGAGAGAGAGAGAGAGAGAGAGAGAGAGAGAGAGAAATATCAATGTGAGATACATTGGCTGGTTGGGGCCAGGGATTGAATCTGCAATCCAGGTATATGGCCTTGACCAGGAATTTAACCCAAGACCTTGTGGCACACAAGCTGACATGAGACACACCAGCCAGGGCAACAGCCACCTCTTCAAGTCATTCAGGTTTTCCTTGGGTCTGGTTCTTTGCATCCATTCTCCAAACTCTTGTAGCTCTCCTGGGTCCTAATTCTGACTTTCTGGTTACTGACCTCATCCACATGGCTTCTCACTGTCTGGGTGAGAAGCTGTCCCATCTCCAGGTTGCCTACTAGCCTGTACACTGATTCTGGGACTGCCAATACTACCTAGTTTTGCTTCCATGGTCCAGCTTTGCCTAGTATGTCCAGTTCTTATTTCTACACTTACTGGTATAATGCAGGAGAACCAAAAAGTAATTTGCTGAAGAGTCAAGTGTAAAGACAAATTCCTTGAAAGGCACAAACTGACACAAGAAGAAATAAAAAATCTGAAGTACCTTCTGGATTTAACTTAATCTGTAAATAAAAACTTTTCCACAAAGAATAAACTAGGCCAGGAATAAAAAGTTAGATTAACATTAGAAAATAAAATGTAATTTATCATATTAACAACAAAAAAATAATAAAACCACACAATTGTCTCAAAAAATGCAGGAAGATATTTTGACAAAATTCAACACACATTCATGACAAAATTTCTCAACAAACCAGAAGTAGAAGGATATTGATAAAGGACATCTACAAACCCCCATACTTAACATCATAATCATTAGTGAAAGACTAACTGGTTTCCTCTAAGATCAGAAACAAGACAAATGTAACCACTCTCAATACCTTCATTCAGTGTTCACGGGATGTCCTGGCCAGTGCAATAAATGCTAAGAAAAAGAAATCAAGTCATACAGACTAGAAAGGATAAAGTAAAACTTTCTCTATTCTTCCTTTTTATGTGTACAAAAAAATCATTTGAAATCTTCAAAAATGTTATTAGAGTTAATAAGTGAATTTAGCAATGCCACAGTATTTGAGGTCAATATACAAAAATCAATTGTATTTCTATATGTTAGCAATAAATAACTGGAAAATAAAACTACAATACCATTAACAATAGCATTAAAAAACACAAATAATAGGAATAAGTATGCATGTCAGGGTGGATGTGCAAGACCTATTTATTGAAAACTAGAAAACATTACTGATGGCAATTTAAAAAAACTAAATGGAGTGATATAAAATGATTATGGATGATAAGATTCAATAATATTAAGATGTGAATTCTCTCTAAATTTATGGATTCAATGCAATTCCAATTAAAAATAGCAGCATACTTTTTTCTGGTAAATATTGCCAAGCTGACTCTAATCTATAATAATAAAAGTGTAATATGCTAATTAGACCAGACAACCTTCCGGACGAAGCTGGGGCTGTGAGGGAAGCCTGGGTCCCAGGTGCCTGCCGGCAGCCGGAGGGAAGCCCGGGTCCTGGGGGCCAGAGGGAAGCCAGTGCTGGCAGCTGGGGGAAGGAAGACCTACTCCTGCATGAATTTCATGCATCAAGCCTCTAGTATTTATATGAAATGCAAAGGACCTTAAAATATCCAAAACTATTTTAGAGAAAAAGAGACCAAAATTAGATTATTTCAAATGATTTTTTTACACATTTACATATTAAAAATGAAATCCAAATGTATAATATTCCAAAACAGAAAAGCCAAAAATTTAAAACTCCCAGATGAAAACATAAGAGAATAATCTTCATGATGTCGGTATGAGAAAAAATTTGTTAAGACATAAAAGGCACTGGCCATAAAATAACAAGGAGGAAGAGGAGGAGGAGGAGGAGGAGAAGGTTTTTAAACAAAAATTAAAAACTTTTCAAAAAAGCATTAAGAAAATGAAAAGGTGAGCCACAGTTTGGGACATATTTGCAATACATATATCTAACAAAGGACTTATTTCCAGGTTACATAAATAATTATTGCAACTCATTAAAGAGAAGGCATATAAATTCCATTAAAAACTGCACAAAAATTTAAACAGAATCTTTATATTTCATAAAAGAAGACTTACAAATGGCCAAGAAACACATGAGAAGATATTCAATCATCAGGGAAATGCAAATTAAATTCATTATAAGTTAACATTACATAACCACTATGGTGGCTAAAATTTAAGCGACTAACTTTTGTTGCTGAGGATGTGAAGCAACTGAATCTCAGACACTACCAGCAGGAATGGTAAATGGTACAAATACTTTGGAAAACAATTTGGCAATTTCTTAAAATATTAAAATACACCATACATATGACCCAATCATTCTACTCCTAGGCATTTATCCAAGAGTAATGAAAATTTATGTACATAAAAGATCCTGTACACAAGTGTTCCTAACAGCTTTATTCACAATAGCCTCAAACTAGAAATAATCCAATTGTTTACTAATAAGTGAATAGGTGAGCAAATTGTAGTAGTATATGCATACAATGGAATACTGCTCCAAAATAAAGAAGACTGAATTACTGATACACAACAATTATGATGAATCTTGAAAAGCAATGAAAAGGTGCCTATAAAAGATTGCATACTATGCAATTCCACTTATACAGAATTCTAGAATAGGCTAAACTAGCCTGGAGTGATAATACCCTGATCTGTAGTTTCCTAGGACTGGGCTGGGATGTTGACCACAAAGGGACATGAGATAACTTTTTGGAATAAGAGAAACATTTTATAACTTGACTTGAGTAGTAGTTACATTTATTAAAACTAATAGAAATGTAGAATTTAAATGGATGCATTTTATCCAAATTAATTGTACTTTTATAAAGTGGATTTTTAAAAGTTAATAAAAGCATTAGCCACACATAAGTGGACGTTTTCCTTGCCATCTATTATACTATGAGGAATGAGAAACCAAGGCCATTTTGAAACTTTATAAAGTGACTGAATTTATAGTTTATCTTGGATTATTCCTTATCTTTGTCTGTCTGGAATTTGTGGACTTCACTAGAGAATCCTATATAATAAAAAGGTAATATGCAAATTGACCGAATGGCAGAATGACCAGTCACTACGACGTGCACTGACCACCAGGGGGCAGATGCTCAACGCAGGAACTGCCCCCTGGTGGTCAGTGCACTCCCACAGGGGGAGTGCAGCTCAGCCACAAGCTGGGCTGATGGCTGGCGAGCACAGCGGGGCCCCCCTCCATGGCAGTCAGACATCCCCCAAGGGCTCCTGGACTGAGAAAAGGCGCAGGCTGGGCTGAGGGAGACACCCCCCCCCCCCCCCCAGTGCACGAATGTCATGCACCAGGCCTCTAGTGATATATAAATAACCCCACCATCCACCCTATTGTTCAAGCCAATAACTTGGAAGTCATACTTGATTCTTACCTCTCCTTCATCATCCCCCCCATCACCATGTCTGGCCTTTTATTTCCAAATTTTATCCTGAATTCATCTATTTCACGCCATTACTAATTCTACCGCCACAATCCAAATCACCATTATCTCTCAATCAGAATAATGCAATAATTTTTAATCAACTTCTCCCCACTCTATTCTTGATCTTCTAACAATCTATTCTCCATAAAGCAAAAAGAGGAATCTTCATAAGATACAAATTAGATCATACTGTTCCTCTCATTAAAACTATCCAACTTCCCCTTCACTTAGAATAAAAGCCATACCCTTGATGGTAGCCAACTGGGATTCTCTATGATGCTGGCCCCAGCCATGTCCCAAACTTCATCTTCAGCTATTTTCACCCTTTCTGCTACACTTCAGCTTTAACTAATTTCCTTTCATTCCTCAAACAGAACACTTTCCTTCCTTCAGGGCCTTTGCGCTAGTTTCCTCTGCCTAGATACAGTGGTTCTCAACCCTCTGGCCCTTTAAATACAGTTCCTCATGTTGTGACCCAACCACAAAATTATTTTTGTTGCTACTTCATAACTGTAATGTTGCTACTGTTATGAATCGTCATGTAAATATCTGATATGCAGGATGGTCTTAGGCGACCCCTGTGAAAGGGTCGTTCGACCGCCAAAGGGGTCGCAACCCACAGGTTGAGAACCGCTGGCCTAGAACATGTTTCCCCAGCTTTTCACTTGTCAAGCCTATTCTCCTCCTTTAGATCCCAGCTCAAATGTCACTTCCCCAGAGAAGTCTTCCCAGATAACCCTATGCCAGTGGTCAGCAAACTGCGGCTCGCGAGCCACATGCGGCTCTTTGGCCCCTTGAGTGTGGCTCTTCCACAAAATGCCACGTGTGGGTGCACATGTACAGTGCGACTGAAACTTCGTGGCCCATGTGCAGAAGTCGGTTTTTGGCCTGGACGAGTCTATTTTGAAGAAGTGGCGTTAGGAGAAGTGGGGGGTGTCGGTCGGTCAGGCGACGGGAGACGCGGCGCAGGCCGGCCGCGGGATACGCAGCGCGGGGGAGGCGCCAAATATCAACGGTACTTAAACTGTATAGGCAGGTTAATAACAATGCAGCTACCTGTATAGCTTAAGTTTAAAAAATGTGGCTCTCAAAAGAAATTTCAATCGTTGTGCTGTTGACATTTGGCTCTGTTGACTAATGAGTTTGCCGACCACTGCCCTATGCAAAGAAACCTCCCCTGTTCATTTCCTTATGCTACTTATCACAATCAGGAACAAAGCTGGAGCCTTGGAAAGATAACAATAACTACTTTATACATTGTGATTTCTTATGTGCTAGGTTTTGTTATTAGAACTTAACATACAGCCCTAGCCATGTCGGCCCATGGACTGAAGGGTCCCAGGTTCGATTCTGGTCAAGAGCACATGCCTGTGTTGTGGGCTCAATCCCCAGTAGGGGGCGTGTAGGAGATAGCTGGTTAATGATTCTCTCTCATCATTGATGTTTCTATCGCTCTCTCCTTCTCCCTTCCTTTCTGAAATCAATAAAAATATATACATTTTTAAAAGAACTTAACATATAATAAGTCACTTAATCCTCTTTGCAATCGTAAAAGTAAGAAACATTATAATTCTCATTTTACAGATGGAGTAACTAAAGTACAGAGAGTTGAATAATTTGCTCAAGGACACAAAGCAAAGAAAGGGTAGAGCCTGAATTCTAAACCAGGCAATCTGACTTCAGAGTCCTAGGCCTTAAACAGTAACCTTGCTGGAAGAAGGTATCTTCTTTTGAGACAAGGATAAGAATTAAAAGTGAGTAAAGACACATTTAAATTAGGAGAAAGGAAGGAAATTTAAAATAACGCTTGACTATTGTCCTTTCTTAGAGAACTAGAAGTCCAAGTCATCTATCAAGCTGCTGATGTGGCTAGTGGCAAGGCTGGGGAACTGAGGGGAGAAGTATGAATTTGCAATAGCTCCTGTGGAGAATGAGGAAAATGACCACCAGGTGGTACCAAGGGGCCACTTGACACTGGAAATCATAAATGTGAGCAATGGGGCCATCAACAGCTATGCATTTTCCCTCCGCAGCAGTGAGCAGTCCAGGAGTAGAGAAAACCACTGTTAGCTTTATATGTGGGTGGTGATTAGATGAGTAAGCACAAAAGAAGGTCAAGGGATGAAAGTTTTAAAGGTACTGATGAGAGTGCTATTGAAATGTTTAACTCAGTGGGCAGGAGAAGTCAAAAATAAGCAACAAAGGATGATATGAAAATAGCTTTGAGGAGGAAAATGTGAGTGCCTTTAGAAAAAAGGAAAGCAATGTATCTAATTTTTAAGGATTGGTAATTCTGGATAACAGTAACAAATGACATCTATCTTTGATGATGCTGAGGAATTACTGTTAAATCTTTTTAGAGGTGTTAATGGTACAGTGGGGCCTTGACTTACGAGTGTTCTGACTAACGAGTTTTTTTAGATACCAGCTGTCTCTCGGCCATTTTTTGCAGTGAGTTGACAGAATAATTTGAGTTAACGAGCTCCTTAACGAGCTCAGTATCGGAACGAATGAAACTCGTAAGTCAAGGCCCCACTGTATTGTGATTATGTCATCCTTCATTAGATACTAAAATATTTATGGATGGAATTACATTATCTTGGATTTACTTCAAAATAATACAGGAGAAGCAGTGAAAAGGCATTTTGATGGGCAAGATAGGCCGTGGTTTGTTGCTTGTTAGGGCTGGGTGATGATTACATGGGGTTCTGACCAAACATGGTTTATCTTTAAAAGTATCGAGGAGAATTCATTTGAAAACATGAGCTGATGTTAAAAGATTTATTTCCTACATATTATAATCGCTATCCGGAGCAATGTATACATATAAACCATAGGTCAGATTTCCAAATCAATGTTAAGAACATACATCAAAGATACCTCATTTGTAAATCAAGGTCTACAAAGAGGATATAAGCACTATAGGTCACCAAGGTGCAAGGTACAAAGTTTTAAGTCCAGTTCAGCAAAAGAATACTTTCTAGGACCCTGAAAAAAATTATTTTACATGTAAAATATTTTCATTTTCACCCTTTTTGAGGAATCAGAGATTACCATGTATTAGCACCAGAAATTATAGAACTCTGTTACAACACATAAATTATAAATAAATAAATAAATATATATGCACATATGTGTTTGCAGATGCATATGTATACACCTACACAAATATAATCAGCTAGCCCTAGCTGTTTGCTCAGTGGGTAGAGTGTTAGGTCAAGGGCACGTACCTGGGTTGCAGGTCCCATCTCCAGCCCTTGTCAAGGCGTGTGCAGGAGGCAACCAATCGTTGTGTCTCTCACACACTGCTGTTTCTCTCTCTTTCCCTCTCTCCCTCCCTTCCACTATCTCAGTTAAAATCATCCTCATGTATAAAAATGTAGAAGAGTTAGGTACAACGAATTGCAAATTGTTGTAAATGAGTTCTAGGCCAGGTAACTTTTAATATCATAAACTTTAAATTAGAAATCTCAAAGATTTATAGAATGTAGAAGTACACTCCATAACAGTTTCCTGAGGTTAGTAGATATTAAGACTGTTCATTAATCTTTAAGTGCAAATGGAGACCTCAGTATTAGGATTTTTTAATACCTCAAACAAGTATCCTCTATAACTTTTTCAGCATCAAAAATAAAGCTTCTTGAAGATATCCGGCTTCCATTATTTAAGACAAGATTAACTGCATTAGTATTACATCATATTTCCATCCCTGTATTTACATCCCTTCCATTCAGAGCTGCCTCGGTCTTCTGGGATAAGAGGTCGTGTAGTGCAAGCAGTGGTGCCCTTCCTCATCCCCAGGGCTCCCAAACTAATAGGAGAGGAAGTAGATCTGAATTTTCACTTGTCTGGGAGAGAAGCAGGCTGTCAAAAAGGCTCTTTAACTTTATCATGAAAGAAATGATCAATAACTACATGAAACACTGTCATCAATTATATATGAAACAGAATAAAAGGTAGTTGTGCAAAATAACTGCTTGGAGCAGCAAAAAATAAAATAAAATAAAGAGCAGGTAGAAGCACCGAGAGCCTAAATGCTGAACTCTGCAGAAGGTGCCTTCAAATAAATATTTCAAACCTTCATATGAATATTTTAAGCATGACAACTACACATAAACACACAGCCAAAGTGCTCAAATCCACTCAAGAAAGACTATTAAGTCATCAACTTGCTCCTGACAGGATCCACTGAATATGGCAACAGTGAGAAGTCAGGAGACAGTTGGAATCATTTCAAGACTGCTAATTTAACTTGTCTTAAAACCAACCAATGCTCAACGTGTCATCATCAATGTCATCTCATCGCAGTCTGAAAAGCCTTCGACCTAAAGCAAAAAGGTCCCCAAGTGCCACCCTTCTTGTCTACCGGTTGAAAATCTAATTGGTTCTGCTGACAGGCTTGGGAATTGGTAGGAAGGCTGTTCAGTTAATCTCCAAGGGCCAGCAAAGAGCTCAGTATCCATCTCTGAGCTTTGCTCCCTGGCTGTCGTGAAATGACTCTGATGGCAGTGCAAGCTCTTATGCTTCAGCTGCCTTCTGACTTCTGTTAAGTCAAATTCAATAAAGTTTGTCACTCAATAATCTGAGAGCTACCCAACAAAACCTCTTTGATCAATAACAGCTTGCCTGCTTGCACTTGGGAAGGTGACCTATTAAGATTAAAAACACACCTGCTGCTTGAAGCAGAGAACATCTTTTTGTACTTTTAAATGAAAATTCATCCATTAAAAGCAGTTCAACTATTAAAAGTGTATATCAAGCATGGCATGGGAGAAACAGGAATGGAAATTTAAAAAATAGACCCAGATATGATATTTTCTTGATGTCTGGAGAAAGTTTGATATGTGTATGTCTCTGCTATATTTGGTTCTTATACTAGTATAAGCCACCTTTACCCCACTTTCGCATTTCAGAACCGCACACTTATTTGTTGTCTGTGTACAGACCAAGCTTTGGTATTGTAACATTAATTTAATCCTCAACCAAAACAAAGTAATCCATTGTCCTATGTCATCTACCTTTCTGCAGAAAAAATCATGAATGCTCATTCAAGAAAATGCATTCTATTCTTTAAAGTCACAACACTTCTTATTTAAGTGGTTTTCCTCACCCACCCACATACATTTGGTCAGGTTGAGACAAGGCTGAACTCCAGGTAACTTCAGAATTAAGGGATATAGTTCAGTGAGCTCAGGGAGCCATATAAATTACTGGGGAAAAGTAAAAAATATTTATATTTACATTCCATACTCAAGTCTTTCATCTTGATGATTAAAACTCCTTCAGAATTTTAATAAAATAATTTAATAAAATTTTAATAAAGAATTCCAAAAGAATTTAACATTTGAGGATTTTTTAAGAAGAATAAAATTGTGTAATTCTTTTTTACATTATTCCAAGAGCAGAAAATAGCATAGATCAGGCCTTTTCTCTTGTCTAAGGGGTGTATGTTTAGGATGTGTTTTGTTTGCAGTCCAACAATAATAACGGAGATGCATTATCATAGAATATCATGGTACGAAGGACAGTATGTAAATAGAATAAGATTATTTTTAAAACTTCTGCAGAACTACAATTATGGGTCAATATTAACAAAAGTTTCTGCTAGAACATGACTTTGAGGTTCCCGATTGTCAGCTGCTCTCACCACGTAGCAAATGAATTTCCCTGTGGAGATGAATGCGCCCTTCTCTGAATGTATGTATATCATTCTCTCATGTGGGTATTTTCCATAAAGTTTAAACATGTTTATTTTGCAAGGCATTAATTTCCTCCCATGACATTCACGGTACTATCACATAGGACATATGTGACAGGGAGATATGGATTGTATCTCCAACAGCCCCTAATAATTTCATCAGAGTCTCTTTGAACTCTGCAGCCTTTTCCTGATCTGAATTAATCACTTCTCCCCTCCACTGGCTATTATCTCCTTAGTTTTGTGCTTCCGGTTTTCCAGTTCTATTTGAAATGTCTTCATCAAAGCAGCCGCATACAGAAACATGGGTTCATTCCTGCTTTCATTTGTTTTCTCTTGATTTGTGTGATATGCATAGATCAAGGTTTTTAACTTGAATATGTAGCAACATATAAAGTCCAGAAAGGCCAGCCTAATCTAATTAAGGCTTCCTGACTAAAATAAGGTAATTCTTCATGTCAGTTGAACCCTGGGATGAGGTGACTCATTTCAGAGGATATCTTAGTTTGCTTAAATGTACAGTTATAATGAGGTTGAGCTGAGCACAAGAAATATTACGGCTTGTGATCAAGAAACGATCACCTTTCTCCCGAATCAAAAAAAATATATTGTTGAAGGTTGTCCTATTAGTATACATATGGCTTGTGATAGAAAAGCTTTTAAGTCATCTAACAAGAGTAAAAAAAAAAAAAGTGGGATTTAAAACATTAGAATTAGAGACAACAAAGGAATAGCAGTCACTAGAGCCCTTCTTCCATGGGGAACAACTGTCTGCAGATAAATGCAATTTTTGTACAGGTCTAAAATAAGTTGCTATGTGAGTAGGCATCTTAGGGCATGTTTATAAAAAACACTTTACAGCACTTTAAAATCCCAACAAGAGCCGAAACCGGTTTGGCTCAGTGGATAGAGCGTCAGCCTGCGGACTGAAAGGTCCCAGGTTCGATTCCGGTCAAGGGCATGTACCTGGGTTGCGGGCGTATCCCCAGTAGGGGATGTGCAGGAGGCAGCTGATCGATGTTTCTCTCTCATCGATGTTTCTAACTCTCTATCTCTCTCCCTTCTTCTCTGTAAAAAATCAATAAAATATATTTAAAAAAAAAAATCCCAACAAGAACAAAAGTGGACATTAGCATCTTTCAGCTATATGTGTGCCCTGCCCAGAATATGCACGTTGCCTCTAAAACGTGCTATGCCCCAACCCATTTTCATCATCTCACCTACGTACCTCCAGAACTTGATCTTTCTCAGTGAATGGCATCATCATCCATCCAGCTATCCAAGGCAGGAACCTTGGAATTCGCTGGAATCTTCACCCTCTTTCGGTTACCACATGTAAGCAATCACCAAGTTCTAGTGACTCTTTTCCTTCTAAATCACTCACAACCTGTCTACGTTTCAGCTTTTCCTTGGCCGGCCACCGCTCTAGTTCAGGTGCTAAGTCACCTTTTACCTTGATTCCTGCTCTTCTACTGGCCCGAACGGTCTCTCTGACTTTGGGCTTACTCTCTCTAATTCATTCCCCATATGGCAGCCAGATCTGTCACCGCCATGCTTGGTTCTTCAACGGTCCCAGAGGGCCATCAAGGTAAAATCAAGCTCATTAAATTGGTTTGCAAGAACCCGTATAATCTGGTGTCCGCATCCCTCTCCAGAATCATGTCTCAGTAGGACTCCACATACACCAATTTGCCCTTCTTTCTTTTGCGCATCAGTCTCCTACTGCTGTGCCCCTGCTGTTCTATGAACGTGCCAGTGATGTTCAGCTTGGGGAGTTTTCATCTAGTGTTCTTCCTGCCTGGAATATTCTTTCACTCTAGACTCGCAGTGGTTCTCAACCTTCTGGCCCTTTAAATACAGTTCCTCATGTTGTGGTGACCCCCAAACATAAAATTATTTTCGTTGCTACTTCATAACTGTAATGTTGCTACTGTTATGAATCATAATGTAAATATCTGATATGCAGGATGGTCTTAGGCGACCCCTGTGAAAGGGTCGTTCGACCCCCAAGGGGTCACAACCCACAGGTTGAGAACCGCTGCTCTAGAGAGTCACAGGGCTTGTTCCTTTCATGGCTTCAGCACTTCATTCAACTGTCTCCTCCCCAAAGCTTTTCCTGACCTCCCTGTAAATTGCCAGCTATGCTGCCCCCCTCCAGCAGACCCTGTGCCCTCCCCCGCTTGGTTTTCCTGTGCTGCACTCTTCGCCACCTGCTACACTTTACATTTTATTCATTTGTTTTCTGGTTATCTTACTCATAAGAATGTGGGCTCCATGATGGCAGAGAGTTTGGTCTGTTTTGTTTTCTGGTATGTCTCTTAAATGTACCTGGAAATTAGGCACAGATTAGAATTCCACACGCATCTTCCCAGGCCTCGGCCTGACGTGTATTATGGCCCCACCGCTTATTGTTTGTATGACCTCGGAAAACTCACTTACTCCCTCTGCGCCTCAGTGTTTTCATCTGTGAAAGAGAGAAAATAAACTCCTAAGGGTTAGTGAGATGACACATAAAACATACTTGGAACAGTGCTTAGGTTCCTAGTAAGTGCTCAGTGAGTGTCAGCCATTATTAGAATGATCACTGCTGATTCATCTGTGAGCTCCTTGAGAACAGGGATGTGACTTATTCACCTTTTTGTTTTCCAGTGAGTTAAGCACAGTGCTTTGCAGCCAACGGGGACTTCACTATTAAATATTTTAACACCTGCTGCAGCACGGGGTCCTGACCAATCAGAATGATGCTGGCCTTGGCACTCGATTAGGGTCCAGAAGACCTTCTGATGTGCCCTTCATTTTCCTTTTATTTGCTGGATCATCGCGAGATCTCAAGGTTTCTGGAAGAGGGTCTCGGACTTCCAGAGCATGGAAGGTGGGGTCTGACTCCCAGAGCAGTGCTATTTCCCAACTAGTATAGAAATATTTCAACATTTTAACAACTGATATGCTTGTTCTGCTGTCTACAAGCTGACCACACTGCACAGAGTAGACCCTCTAATACTAATTAAACAAACAAAAAACAAATGCATGAGTTAAAATTTCATTACAGTGACACTGCTATATTGCCAAAAATAATGTCAGATACATTATATGGCTCCCAAATATGCTCACTGAAATATTGTGTAAATTTTTAAAAAAAGAATCATGGATTCCTTATATTTTTATACCCAATCAACTTTTTCTTTTCACCATTACCCCTACTGCCACATAATGTACATAGAAGAAATTTCTATGCAAGCAGCAGGGATATTAGGTTGGCAAAGGCCTAGTCATATTTAGAGAAATCTTTATTTAGGTTTTAAAAGCCAGTGATGTTAATGGTGGGGGCAGGGAGGAGATAGAAAAAAAGAGAAAGGTTGAAAAATGAGGTCAACAATATTTAAAATAGTCTTACTAGTAATTAATTCAATGAGTTTTCATATTTCATAGCACATCCGAGGCCTGTCATTGCAATAAACATGTTCCTTAATTGACTTGGAATTTAAACTCCTGAGTCAATCTTTCCTCTGCATTTGGCCAATGTTACTGATTTTTTGATGGTCTGGTCCAGTGGCAAGTAAGCCATCTATTCATGGAATTTATTATACTGGGAACTAATAAAGCACTGTGCTGTACTTTCACAGTTATGTAACTACCAAATAGGCATTTGGTCCTAAAAGTAAGGATATATTTGTAATTGTGATGCTCTTCAGAGTAGCATGAAATTACTACTACTGAAGTTCCACAATTAGTACTTCCTCAGAGTTAACTCTCCTCTCTGCTTTTCACAAGTACCGCCTTCGGTCAATAAATACATCATTCCTGACAGCTAGAACTATGGTGCTGAATGTGATGCTATCTTTATTGATTGGCAGGGAGAGATTAGAAATTTTCTGGAAAATTTTATTGATAGCATATGTTGATAGCTAGTCCCCCTTTAAAGTGGCAAAATAGTCTGGTTATTCTATTTCATGAATGACCATTCCCATGAATTAACTTTCTTCTTTGATCATTTTAATGGCAATAGCTTCCTATTAGTGTTCAAACACAATTCTTGTGCATAAGGGTAAAATAAAGTGCTTTAAAAATTGTAAGTGGTAATATTAAAGGTGTCACATTTATTTGAAAGGTACCCAGGTTTACTGGGCTAAAGAAGAGAATTTAAACTCCTCATTACAGGTCCTTCAGAGCCCACATGTTAAAAGCAAATCTACTAGGGGTAGTGTAACTTACTTTGCACTTTCTTCATTTTCCACCATTAATTTTAGTCAAAGTTTGTCCATGTTCTCCCGAAAATACCTAAGTATACACTTTCTAGGTGGATTCAGCCTAACTACAAAATATGCCTTCAGGCTCATATGAAAACCCAGCCTCAGATGATATCCTGGGACTACCCCCGTCCCTAAGCTCATCCCCCTTTTGCTCAGATTAGCCCTTCTGCACCTCCTTCTCCTCACTCTGCCCATTTGCACTATTTCTTGGACCCTCCACTCCCACACCCATACCCTATCCCTCCTGAGAGTTGAGGGCTACTGTTGTAGTGAACCCCTGCTACTGGGGGAATCATCAAACATCCCTCAGATGTACTGGGAGTGGAAAACAGATAGAAAACCACTCTCAACAATCTATTTATGTAAAAACCTCATAAGAAAGAAGTTGCTATATAAAGTTACAATTTGGGAATTCTATGAAAAATTGCTGAACACTATAGAGCCTGAAAAACACTTTTACATAGAGCATTTTGCACATATTTCAGAGATTCGGGGATTCTTGGTAGCTGATGTTTTAGGACCCTAACATTCTATCTACTTATATAAAAACCCTGAGTGTAACATCACTTTCAGAAGCTCGACCAACCTGAAGGAAGTCAGTCCTGCAGGGGTCATCTTGGAAACGGCTGCACCCTCCCCAAGCTATTTCCCGGAGGGTGAGGTTTCAGGCAGGAACCTGCCCTCAGGGCGAGGTTTCAGGCAGGAACCCGCTCTCGGAGCAGAGGAGCAGAGTGTGGAAGTACTGAGTCTGGCCTTCAAACCAGACCTTGACAGTAGGGAGGAGGCAGCCCTATTCCTCACAGAATCTGCTGTTGGATAGCTTGCTGTCAGTGGCCTGCCAGCCAGGAACCCCATTCACCTGCACCCCGGACCCTGACAGCAGAGGGAGGAGGGAGCCCCATTCCTCACGGAATTGACAGGTGGCCAGCTTGCTGTCAGGGGCCTGCCAGCTAGGAATCCTATTCACCTGCATATCTGCATAAAGTTTTAATGCATTATATTAGAGGTCGTGGAGGTACTATTTTACCCACAGCATCTACAGGAATTGCTGCAAATTTACTTCTCGGTGGAAGCACCTTTCATTCCCAATATAAATTACTGATTCCATTAAATGAAACTTCAGTTTCTAGATTCAATATAAAGAGTGAAGTTGCTAAAACTATTAAAAAGGCCCAACTTCTCATTATTGATGAATGCACCATGGCATCCAGTCATGCTATAAACGCCATAGACAGATTACTAAGAGAAATTATGAGTCTGAATATTGTATTTGGTGGGGAAGTTCTCCTTCTTGGAGGGGATTTTCGACAATGTCTCAGTATTGTACTGCATGCTATGTGATCGGCCATAGTAGAAACGAGTTTAAAGTACTGTAATGTTTGGGATGTTTCAGAAAGTTATCTCTTACAACAAATAAGAGATCAGAGGATTCTGCTTATACTGGATGGTTAGTAAAACTTAGAGATGGCAAACTTGATAGCAGTTTTCACTTAGGAATGGATATTATTGAAATTCCCTGTGAAATGATTTGTAATGGATCTATTATTGAAGCTACCTTTGGAAATACTATAGCTATAGATAATACTAAAAATATATCTAAATGTGCAATTCTTTGTCCAAAAAATGAGCATGTTCAAAAATTAAATGAAGAAATTTTGGATATACTCGATGGAGATTTTCACACATATTTGAGTGATGATTCCATTGATTCCACAGATGATGCTGAAAAGGAAAATTTTACCATCGAATTTCTTAATAGTATTACTCCTTCAGGAATGTCATGTCATAAATTAAAATTGAAAGTGGGTGCAATCATCATGCTATTGAGAAACCTCAATAGTAAATGGGGTCTTTGTAATGGTACCAGATTTATTATCAAAAGATTACGACCTAACATTATCGAAGCTGAAGTATTAACAAGATCTGCAGAGGGAGAGGTTGTTCTGATTCCAAGAATTAATTTGTCCCCATCTGACACTGGCCTCCCATTTAAATTGATTCGATGACAGTTTCCCATGACGCCAGCATTTGTGATGACTATTAATAAATCACAAGGACAAACTCTAGACAGAGTAGGCATATTCCTACCTGAACCCATTTTCGCACATGGTCAGTTATATGTTGCTTTCTCTCAAGTTTGAAGAGCATGTAATGTTACAGTTAAAGTTCTAAATACTTCATCACAAGGGAAATTAGTCAAGCACTCTGAAAGTGTTTTCACTCTTAATGTGGTGTACAGGGAGATATTAGAATAAGTTTAATCACTTTATCAGTCATTGTTTGCATCACTGTTGTTTTCATATCATGTTTTTGTCATTTTTATATTATGCCTCTGTTGCTGTTATATCCTTTTGTTACTGTTTATCTATACTAATAAAAGGGTAATATGCTAATTAGACTGGGAGACCTTCCAGATGTTCTTCTGGACAAAGCCATGGTGGCGGGGCCGAGGTAGAGGTGGTTAGAGGCCAAGAGGGGAGGGCAGTTGTGGGTGATCAGGCTGGTGGGGGGCAGGGCTATTGGGGGTAAGCAGATCAGCAGGGGGGCCAGATGGGGACAAGCAGGCCATCAGTGCGGGTCAGTTGGAGGTGATCAGGACAGCGGGGGAGGGGGGGAGGGAAGTTTGGAGTGAGCAGGTCAGCAGGGGGACAGTTGGGGATGAGCAGGCCAGTGGGGAGGGAAGGTAGGGGTGAGCAGGCCAGCAGGGGGGGCAGTTTGGGGTGATCAGGCTGGCGGGGGGGGGCATTTGGGGGCAAGCAGGCCGGCAGCGGGGGGGGGGGGGGAGTTGGGAGCAAGCAGACTGGCAGGCGGAGTGGTTAGAGGCAATCAGGCAGGCAGGCAGGCAGGCAGGTGAGTGGGTGAGTGGTTAGGAGCCAGCAGTCCTGGATTGCAAGAGGGATGTCCGACTGCCAGTTTAGGCCCGATCCCTGTAAACTGGCAGTAGGACATCCTTCCAGGGGTCCCAAATTGGAGAGGGTGCAGGCCAGGCTGAGGAACATACCCTCCCCCGTGCATGAATTTTGTGCACCGGGCCACTAGTTTATAAATAAATTTATATATTATTTTCATATACATTTTACTAATTTGCTTTCATCTCTCACACTTCTATTATAGAGAAAGGGCAAATAGCAATATTGAAATATCTCCACTAATTAATTCCCTTTTAATATGCACAAATTCCGTGCACCGGGCTACTAGTATAATAAAACCCTAATATGCAAATTGACCAAACAGCAGAACGACTGGTCATTATGATGCACACTGACCACTAGGGGGCAGATGCTCAATGCAGAAGCTGCCCCTGGTGGTCAGTGTGCTCCCATAGGGGGAGCACCACTCAGCCAGAAACCGGGCTCACAGCTGGCAAGCACAGTGGTGGTGGCAGGAGCAGGCGAGCGGTAAGGAGCAAGGGGTTCCAGACTGCAAGAGCCCCAGAATGCAAGAGGGATGTCTGAATCCCCAGGGAGATCGGGCCTAAGCCAGCAGGCAGACATCCCCCAAGGGGTCCTGGATGGCAAGAGGGTACAGGCCAGGCTGAGGAACCCCCTCCCCCCCCCCCAACCAGGGCATGATTTTCATGTGCCGGACCTCTAGTATAAGAATAAAACTGAACCAAACTCTCTAATCCCTAGGGGTGATGGGTATACTAAGCTCATATTATTGTCATTACTTTTATGAATGTTTTATAATAAAAAGTTGCTAAAAATAAAAAATTAAGTATTAAACATATGTATAGTACTATAATTTGGACAAAATAGAGAATAAAAATTCAGAATATTTTCAAATTATAATGACTTACATATGCACAAATACAGACTACGTTTAAAATGCCAATTAGGTATCTAATTGCATCAATTATATATTTCTGCTTTTAAATCACTATGGCTAAGAATTTTTCTATTTTGGTTCTCGTTATGGTACATAAACACCATGTTTCACTTTTTAAAGTATCAATAATTCATAGTATTTCCTGTTCTTTCAATACATTATAAATAGAATTGACAAAAAACAAAAACAGAAAATACCTTTTTTCTGTAAATCATTAGAGCTTTAATGTTCACGGCTAGAACCCATAGCATATGGAAATATGATACATGCCAGAGCAATTTAATATCCAGTTAGGAAATAAGCACAGGTACTGCTAAGTTTGAAAATATTTTTAAAGTTTCATATCTCAACACTCCTTCCCAAAATTACCTTCCCAAGACAAATACAGAGACTTCTCTACTATTTCCTCTGTGAATTAAACCTTTTCATGCTATTGAAAATGATGGAAAACATGAGGAAAATGTTTGTAAGAGTTAGAATAATCTCATCAAGCATTACTGGGGCATATTCTGAACATAATTAAAGAGGAATATGGGAATAAAAAAATATTCTTTGACAGATGAGCCTGCCATGTCATGAGAATTTGCAGCCTGTCTGCACAGAATGAATTTCCTATTGAGGCAAAATGCTCCCTCTGATGATAAAGGAACCAAAATACCTTTTTAAAACCACAGAACTGTTATAAGAACAGTAAGAGGTGCTGTGTGACACATCGCAATTATGAGCTACTAATACCGACAAATGATTCAGAATCTATATAAGCAGGCTGAGCTTCAGTGAAAGCTTCAGGATGGCCATAAAAATGGTGGGGGGAGGGGGGGAGCGGCACAATCACTGCCTAGAAACACCTGCAACAAACTACTGATGATGAACGATAGAAGACTGGTCTCTCAGAGTAATCTTGAGGAGGTCATATTAAGAACCATGTCATTAATTTATTCCACTTTTATTAAATAATTGAAGTTCTATAACAGGCACTTTATTTATATTCTGAAAGAGTAGGTAATTGAGCTGGATGGCCTCTAAGGCAATGGTGCCCAGATTTTTGTAATTTCCTGAATGATACAACTTTTTAAATTTTATTTTGGGGATTCCAACTTTCACTACCATTTTAAAAAGTGACATTTCAATAATAAAAAGCTGCATATATTTAGCTTTATGACAAACTCACCACATTATCTTCCTCTTTCTCATTTCACTACGGAAGTGCTATCACAGACTGCTTGTCATAGGCTAGTACCAGTCTGTGGATTGTTTAGCTTTGGACACCATTATTCTATACCTTCCCTTCCAATATTGAGTGGAAATCACAGAGGCTAAGATCTTTTGATTCTCAAAATGTTAGAGAAGCTGATCTTTTTAGTTATTTGAATGGAAAAGTATATCTGTCATCCTGAGAGGCAATTTTTTCAGCCAATCTATTTCTCTGAATGATTATGCATTATCATCTAATTTCCTCACCAGCCGTTTTCCTTTCCAAATCATTTTATGAAACAGGTACTTTAGATACATAGTTTATTGTAGCAAGGAAATCACTTTTGGCTAATATTTTAGAGGCTAGTTTAAAAGTCCAGATTTTTTAAAGTAAGTAGCTAGCTGATCTTATAATGTGCTTGAAATGGTCGATTCGAACACTCAGAAAACACAAAAGTTGATGATCGTGGAGTTTATTTTGAATAATTCTCATGTATTTGAGTATAGCCTCAAATTCTTCAAATAATCATATAGAAATCTTACTTTTATATTTTTCTGATGAAAGGGAAAATTTGCTTATAGATTATTATAATCCTATCAGTAGAATTTGGAGCTACTAAAAATATTGTAAAGAAGCTCTGTGATAGAGGTGGTTATTTTCTATCATTAACATCATGATTTCTTTTTTTTAAAATATATTTTATTGATTTTTTTACAGAGAGGGAAGGAGAGAGATAGAGAGTTAGAAACATCGATGAGAGAGAAACATCAATCAGCTGCCTCTTGCACACCTCCTACTGGGGGATGTGCCCGCAACCAAGGTACATGCCCTTGGCTGGAATCGAACCTGGGACCTTTCAGTCCGCAGGCTGACGCTCTATCCACTGAGCCAAACCGGTTAGGGCAACATCATGATTTCTTAAGAACTTCTACATACAAGGCTCTACTACATCAGAACTCACTCTTGTGTTGGAGAATTAAGACAAGGAAGATGTGTGATTCTAGACAAAGAAACGAATATCTCAGGAGTTCCCAATCACTAACCATGAGATCTCAGATTAGTTATCTCATCTCTCTTAGTTGCCTTAGGTTATTAAATAACCTCTGAGCCTTCTTTTAGTTATGGCCTTTTGATTCTTAAAATTCTGAAGTGTAGTGCCTAAACAAACACAACAACAAATACCTTAGGAAACTATACTTTTCCAATGATAGACCAGTATTAAGTAGTCTCATTACTTTATATATGTGTAATTGTATTCCTGTGTAAGTGAATGTATATGTATATGAAGACATATTAGGGAATGTGATTCCATCCACTTAAACCACCAATATTGTTTGTAAATAACCTGTACCTGGTTCCAAAACAACCTTATCCCCCAAAAGAGATCTGCCACAACCAAGTATATTCAAGAGAATGCGCTACAGTTTGAAAAGGCTATAACAAAAATGCTTCGAGCAATAGCAGCAGAGTTGGGCTAAGATAGCAAGTATGAAGAAGGCAATATGTACTAAATATAACAAGTATGGATATGAGAATGATTTCTCAACTTTGAGCTCCCCTTAACTTAATTACACTTTCAATCATGGCTTCTTCAGCCTCAAGAGTTTTAGACTCCCTATCCCATAAATAAGAAAGGAATTAATTGGATAGAAAATAAGAAAAGGGAAATAAAGTAGAGGAGAACAGAATTACTGCCACGAATGACTTGGGAGAGGACAGGAAACGGAAAAAGTACACCAAAGCCTTGGAACTGGACTCCTTTACCTTTTAGGTTGAGGAAGCCGGATTGTCAGGAACTAATGGCACTCAGTTGGGACCTAAGGCAATGTAACACCTGCTGAAATAGGAGGTTGGAGGGGGAATACTCATTCACATCAGTTACATACAATGAACCATTAATAGCTTGTATGTCCAGTTTTATCTATCTCTGGAACCATGGTAGGAACTCTGCATCATAAAATTTGCTGGAGGATCAACAAGTACACTCAAGAAAAAGAAAATCTTTTTGTATGCGCACCCTCTGCAACAAAAGCAAAATGAATTTGTAAGCATAGAGTTGAAATCAAGAATGATAGAGAACCTTCAAAGTTTATAGCTTTAATTCTTCAGAATTTCATAACTATTTTAATATACACTTTAGAGTGCTGAGATTAATATTTTATTTTGGTAATTGTAAAAAAAAAATCAGATGAGCTTTTATAAGCTTGCTTGTGCCCACAAAATCCCCCAAACATATTTCCTCCAATATGTTGTAAATCTTCCAACTTTGAATTCATGGGGTTTGCAGATAAGAGTTTCTGAATTTGAGAATTTTATTGTTTCCCTTCTTGTCACACTTTGTACTATAAAAGATGGTCAGAAATAAAAATGTGGTAGTGAAAAAAGCACTTTGGTCATCCCTTGATGGGCTTGGTCAATAAATATTTCAGCAGAAAAATATTGTGCTCGTAATAAATAGGAAGGCAATTTCTAACTAGAAAGTTTTTGAGGAGTTAAAAATAAAATAACTTTCAAATGATTCCATATATGAATCTATACACTTTTCCTTAGCTTATCCAAATTGTATCTCACCCTAGCCAGCTTGGCTCAAAGGATAGAGAGTTGGCCTGCTGACTGAAGGGTCATGGGTTCGGTTCCGGTCAAGGGCATATGCCTGAGTTGCAGGCTTGATCCCCAGTGGCGGGTGTGCAGGAGGCAGCCGTTCAATGATTCTCTCTCATCATTGATGTTTCTATCTCCCTCTCCCTTCCTCTCTGAAATCAATAAAAATATATTTTAAAAAATATGTAGCCAGATATTATAATTAATTTGGAGACATTATTCCCTCCCTAAATTTAGGCTATGACAGAAACCTGGAAATTGAAAGAAGAAAAGAATACCAATAAAGGAGGGACTCTAATCCAGTCAGCTAACAGCCAAACCTTCCATAAATTCCTGCCTGGGTCTGCTTAACATTGAGGTAATTTTAATCCCCATCTGAGAGAAAATAAAAAAGATATTTCAGAATAAAACTCTATAGAAATTTTGAAAATTAATTTTGATACCAAAAAAACTATGGGAATAACAAATCAATATCATCCTACAACCTATGAAGAGTTGGCCTAGCACATGGGTGCGTGTGTGTGTTTTAAGTGAACAACTCTAAGAAAAACTTGCCCAGGTTAAAGTGCCTAAATATGAAAGTGCAAAACACTAGGGGAGAAAATGTTTCTGTGAAAGATGTGACCTCGTGATGGCGGAGGTCTATAGAGGAATGGTGAAGCTGGAGGTAGTGCTGTGAACAGCTTAAAACTCAACCTAAAAAAAGGATCAATCACTATTTTCACTTCAATTCAATGATAAATGTAAATTTCAGAATGTGGAAATAAGTAACAGCCTTTCTAACAAAAGTCTTCAACCAATATTGAAGTAAAACCTGCATTAAAATAAGAACCTTAAACACTTCCCGTGACATATTCATAAATAGCAAGGCAAGGTATTTAAAAACCATTAGTTATTCAAAATCCATTGAGTACCTAATTGTTTTGAAGGAAAATTCACAAAATTCTCATACTGGAATGAATCTCTCCTTAGTGTCTTAAAACAAACAAAAGAGAAACAAACACAAGTTGCTTTTATCAGCCTTGCTAAGGTTTCAACACCACTGTTAACATACACTCTTTCTCAGGAATACTGTCAGCCCAACACAAGCTCCGTTATTACACTAGACGTTTTAAAACCCAGAATGAAAAATAAGACCCAAGATCAAGCCCCAGATTCCCATTTCTGAGATTTTTAATGAGTGTTTTCGAGATTCTTAAAAAAAAAAAAATCTATGGTTTCTTTTATTTAAAAAAAATTTACATAGATTGATCTTCAAATTTTAAAAAATGATTCTGACAAATTACTCTTCATTTTCACAGAAGATAATGGCCCTATTAAAGGAAATAATAATAGGGCATGGATTAAATGGACTCTAAAAGAATATGATATTGATGTATCTGCATTTTCCAGCTCATTCATTGAAAGGATTAGCTGTAACCAGTGCAGTAGCTATAAAATGTTGAGAGAGATTGGTTCCTAAGAACTGCCAGATGTTCAGAAGAAAATATCTTACAATAGTGTTATTGGAGCCCTTCAGACAAGGACAGATATAATCTAGCTCTGAAAGCTGTCAGGTATTATGAAGTGTTACTTTCTTTTTGTAAATAAGCTATGAGATTTTGTCACATGTTTGAGAAATGGAGAACAACCAAAATTTCTAACGAAGTCCCCAAGGCTTCTCATAAGCTAGGCAATTCTCCCTAGCTATAAGTGTTTTTTCCAGTCCATCTTAAATGTTAAAGCTAATTGTTTAGTAAACAATATTCAAGAACCCACCTGTGTCAGGATCCACAGAAAATATAGGATTTTACTCTCTGTGTTGCTAACAGATTTATAATTGGTCAAAATTTAAAAGACACCCTAAATGGGTGAGTCCTAAGTCCTACCCAGACAAAATGCATACATTTTTCTTAGGTAATTATGGCTTTTTACTGACGTGTGCAATTACTCAATCTAATCATGCAATGCCAGTTAGCAACTTGCAAATATGAGGGTTGGCATATAAACTGAACACCTGTGATAGAATGCAACTCTTCTGAACATAATATTTTGAAAACATGACTTTACCTGCTTCTTCCTTTTTGTTTGCTTATATCCTCTAACCATCACCTTGCCCCCAGAGCCCTTCAGAAGTAAGTTTCTCAGACAAAACCTGAAAGACTTCTGAGTTAAGGGTCCCAAGCTTGCTGCCAATTAGGTTCTTCTGAGCTGAAATTTCCTTATGGTATATAATTCTCTCCTTTATATCATTTTATTTCTATTTTATGCTAACATTCTAAATGGGTTTCAAAGATTAGAAGTGCTGTATGATTAAGTCATACTTGTCAGGCTGTTCAATTAGTGGTTCATTGAAGAGGACAATGCTAATTCCAGCAGGAAGTAATGGAATGAAAAGAATGTATATCGAAATGTTGAATAAAGCCTTTTAGCCAATTCCACAAGAAAACTGGACCTTCATTTTTTTCTCCCATATTCTTTCACAATTTATTTTTGCATAAATTAGTTTTTGTGATTCAAAAACTAAAATTTAAAAGTGAACAGAAGGTAGGCAGGGGTTCTTAGGATTCATGGAGAGAATTCAGGGGGTCCATGAACTTAAAAGAAAAAAATATGTTATTTTTACTAAACGAATTGAAATTTAGCATTTCCTTCTATTACAAATGTAGACTATGAACAATGATATTTTCATGTAACCTTATAGTTGTTGCAGTCATTTCAAAATGCCACTAAGGAGCTCATTCTCAATGAAAAATTATAATAGTTATTAGAGCTGCAACTAGATCTGATTATTTTATTGTATTAATAAGAAAGCACATATATCAGAATTGTGTCTTAAACATATTTTGATAACTGTATTTTAATGTAATTGGTTTCTTTTGTATTCCTATAATTTTATTAATACATTTGTAACATTTTTTTGAGAAAAGATCCATAAGCATCACCAGATAAAGGAGCCATGGCATAAAAATAAAGTTTAACCTCTGAGCTAGAAGGATTATAATACATGTACTTACACAACATCTACCTCATAATATTATGTTTCTACTAGAAGCCCGGTGCACAATATTCATGCATGGGTAGGGTCCCTAGACATGGCCGGCGATCAGGGCCGATCTGTGGGGCGACTGGTGGGGTGACCAGGGTACCCCATTTGCACCTGCCTTGGCTGTCCTGGGGCCAGAGGGCTGGGGGCAGCTCCTGCATTGAGCGTCTGGCTCCTGATGGTCAGTGTGCGTCATAGCTATTAGTTCCACCATTTGTTTGATTCGCATATTAGGCTTTTATTATATAGGATTTTTTATGGGAATATAAAATTAGGATGATCAAAGTGCCCATAAAGTGACATGCCTCCAATATGAAGTGGCGATTTCACTGACTGGTTAATAGCATTGATTATAGATTTACTGAAAAGGATTATGGACATTAGGCTTTTTAAATAATTCTATATTTATTCAACCAAATAGATGGATGTAGGTAGTGAATGGACATCTATTATTCTCAAATTAGTACCATCTTCCTAGGATTGGAACTTAGTTAACTAATCTCTGTGAAAGTTGGCCCTTTGTGAAAATAGTCACAGCACAGTTCACCAAATATGTTACAGATAAATCATCCCATCAATTAGCATGTACTTAGGGAATTGCCACTACTGACACCCCCAGACAGAGAGCTGTTCTACAGAAGAGAAAAGTACTGACTTGAATCTAATGCATAATGAACAATTTCTAAGGTGACTTTTATTGGGAGAAATTTCACAATTATTGAAAAAGACTTGAATCATCCCAAACATTAATAAAGGCCTAATCACTCCCAAGGAATAACTCATTTTCCTTATAAAAATGTAATTTTTCTCTAGAAATTTTCCTCTTATGTCAGATTTGAGCAAATGTTCGGTTTTCTATTAGCTATGAATTAGAAAGGAATCTGTATGCATGATTCTAATTACCAAGCAAACTTTGGTTACCATTCTGTCAGAATGGCCTCCTGCCCCGGATTTTCTGGGTAGAGAGTTCTAGTTCAGCAGTGAAGGTTCTTGAAGATGCTGGTACAGTTCAAAGCTGACGTGCAGGGGCTGATCATGAATGGTCCTGTTGCCTCTTGAAAACGGCCCCATTCCTGGTGGCTTGATGACTGGACTGGACTTTAAGCATTGGCCAGCCCGCTGGCCCCAGGACAGCCAAGGTCTTATTTTATCAAATCAGTGTTTCCAAAAATGTGGATGTACCACAGAATCAGATGGGGGTTTTGATACAAATTCTTTACTTTATCTTTTTATACACAGACTTTTTAAATTTGCCCACAGATTGAGATTCAGTAGACCCAGCTGGCTTCATTGGTGAATGTTACCAAACATTGAGAAAGAAAATAATAGCAATTCTTCTAAAATCTTTCCAGAAAATTGAAAAGCAAGAAAACTATCTCACTCACTTTATAAGAACAACATTAATCTGATACAAAAACCAGACAAAGACACAATGAGAAAACTACACACCAATATCCCTCACAAACATAGATATTATACTCCCTGAGAAAGAACATACCTACTAAAGGCGGCTCCCAGTGGCTAACTGGGCTCAAACTAAAAACAAAAACAAAACAAAACAAAAAACAGAGCCTAGCCCTTGCCGGTTTTGCTCAGTGGTTAGAGGGTCGACCTGCAGACTGAAGGATCGTGGGTTTGATTCCGGCCAAGGGCTTGATCCCCGGCCCCAGGCTGGGTGCCAACAGGAGACAACCAATTGCTATGTCTCTCTCACATTGATGTTTCTCTATCTCCCTCCCTTCCACTCTCTCCAAAAATCAATGGAGGAAATATCCTCCCAAAACAAAACAAAACAAAACAAAACAAAAACAGAGCCTAGCGCCATTTCTACACAGGGACAAGCCTACGCTGAACTACCTGTCCCTGCACTGGCCTGCCTGCTTGCACTGTGTCTGCCATCTGAGCCAGCCCTTATAAAGGAGTTCCTGGAATCCTATATCAACCAATAGGACTGAAGCTTCCCCCATCTAATCAGAGCTATGCAGCTATCTCTATATATCCCCATCAACATCTGTTTAAAAATATACATATTTTTATTGATTTCAGAGAGGGAGAGAGAGATAGAAACATCAATGATGAGAGGGTATCATTGATTGGCTGCCTCCTGCATGCCCCCTATGGAGATCGAGCCCACAACCCGGGCATGTGCCCTTGACTGGAATCAAATCTTGGACCCTTCCATCCGCAGGCCAATGATCTATCCAAACCAGCTAGGGCCCCATCAACATCTTCACCGACAAATCAGAGCTGCTCCATTCTACTCCTAAGTATTTACCCTTGAGAAATGAGAGCATTTGTCTGTACAAAAGCTTGCATATAAATGTTCATAATAGCTTTATTTGTAATGACAAAAAATGGAAACAACCCAAATGCCCATCAATGAATATATATATGATGTCCCAAAAAGCTGTATACACACTTTAACAGCTGATAGCTCAATTTTGAAAATGAAATGTATTTTAATAAACATTGCCTTTATAATTATTCAAACCATGTGTATATATTTCTGGGGACACCCTATATACATGTGTATATCCATAAATGGAATACTGTTCAGTAATAAAAAAGAAATAAACTATTAAACTAAATAAACATTACAACATGGACAAAACTCAAAATAAATATGCTGAGTGAAAGAAACCAGATGAAAAATAGTATAAACAGTTTGTTTCTATTTATATAAAATTCTAAAAATGCAAATTCATCTCCTATGACAGAAAGCAGATAACGGTTGCCTTGAGAGGGATGGAAGAACTACAAGGGACATGAGAAAATTTGGGAGGGTGTGATAAATATGTTCATTGTCTTGAGTGTGGCAATAGTTTCTTTGGTACATACATTACACTTGAAATATATGCAATTTATAGTAGGTCAATTATCCTACATAATAAAAGGAGTTTGACCACTCGCTATGACGTACGCTGACCACCAGGGGGTGGCACAGAACATGACGGGCATCGGTGACGTGTGACGTGGCACTGACTGCAGGCGGCACTGGAGGTGCTGCCAGCCCCGATGGGCCCCAACGAGAGTGGGACTGTGGCAGGATGGTGGAACAGGTGAGCGGGCGGTGCCAGGGCAAGGCCAGGTGCGAGCAGGGGCCTGATCACCTCGCCGATTGCCCCGCTGATCACCCCGCAGATGGTGACCAGCGGCGGGTTGGGGGTGAGGGAGACAGGGCCACCGCCCGGCTCCCAGGTGCTGAGGGAGTGGGGTAGGGGGGCCAGCCCTGACTGATCACCCTGCAGGCGGGATAGCAGAGCAGATGAGGGGGCCGCGCCAGGCCACAGAGGGGTGCTAGGCAGGGCTGCACAGCTGCGGGGCTGCGAGGCAGGGGGCGCAAGCTGGGGCTGTGAGCCTGGGGGCACGAGCTGAGGCCCAATCCCCACAGGGCACCCTAAGGGACCCCACCCATGCATGAATTTGTGCACCAGGCCTCTAGAACTTCAATAAGGTCGTGTTTTTAAAAATTCTATCCAAGAAATCCTGACACTGTCAGATTTTTGGAACCACTAAACTAAATCAAAACCTTCAATATCTGTGCCAAGCAGCTTTTAAGAAAGCATATTTCAGAAACTTTTGATAACATGTTTTAATGTTCAATTACAATTACCTCAATAGTAAAAGAGTACTTCCTTTATGAAACTCTTGCTACACTTAAACTCAACTGTTTTATATTCTCACTTGTGAAAATGAAAACCAAACAATTAATCCATAAATGGATGACAATAGTTGCTACTCAATAAATGACTATGAAATTAAATGATACTTCTGTATAATTTGAAGAGCGGCCTCTCTTCTCTAGTCTAAACTTTAAAGAAGTACCTACTCATCATCTTACGTATTTAGAATGCTTTTCTCTGGACCCTCTAGCTTCCCTGCAGTGTGAAACTACACTACAGCAGGTCCTCGGTTACGTCGGAGATCCATTCCGACAGCGCAACGTAACGCGATTTTCACCGTAAGTGGGAACCCACCTACATAAGCACCTACGGCACCCACATGCAGCATATACACCGCAGTAATGAAGTGAAACAGTAAAAACATTTAAAAGAAAGATAATCCCTGACCTTTACTTGTGGTAAATTAATAATAAAAAGCATAAAGCACATACGTACATACGTCGAAATGATGGAACTTTTTTTTTTAATAAATAAATGGGAGATGGCAACATAACCATGAAACGATGTACGTCAGGTCTAATGTAACCTGAGGACTGCCCATAGTCTGAGAGCTGTGACTACAACTGATTAATTGCAGAGTGATGACTTCTGGGGTCCTCATGCTTGCAAATCATATTCATTTTTACACATCCTAAGATTATGTGTTGCTTATCAACAAAAGCACTATTATTGCTCAGGGATACATGGATTGGGTTCCACTATTGACTCCCAAGTCTTTTTGCCATATTTGTGGCCAAGCTGCTCCCATCTTGTATTGCCGTTCAGTACTGCTCATGATGGCCACAGCATGTTATTTTGAACTTGGTCCTTTGCCCTTCATAGAGTATATAATGCTTCATTTTTATGGTTTAAGATCATTTCATTTAAACTATAACAACCTTACAAAGTACTTGTATTAGAGTTTTCTTTGGCTAACACACGAGTTTATTTTCAACTATTTATCTACGACACAGATAGAAGTTCAGAATAATTTCAGCATTGGGGTGTGCATTTATAGAACAAGATTCATTGTTGATACTAAGCCCTTAGTAACCATTTTCAATTGTGACTTGCCAGGGAGTTGGGCCCCTTCCTACAGGAATATGGTCTGGACTGGACCACATCCTTTGAGTTAGTGCTAAAATGTCATGTGTGACTGAATCAAAATCCTTTCTGAAGTTCAGATAAATTACATATCCTACTTCCTAAATGTCCATATAAACTGTCAATCTCTTGAAAAAGGAAATTAAATCGACCTGGTACAATTTGCTCTTTGCAAAGCCAAGATAGTGACTACCCAGTGCTCATGCTCTGCTATGTGGTGACTGATTGTTCAATGATTTCAACTAGCACAGAATCTTTAAAGATATCAAAATTAACCTGCCTGGCTTAGAGGAAGTATAATTTGCTCCCCTTTTATAAAGATGGGCACTAAAACTGCTTTGACTTAATCAACAAACCTTTTTACTGTTTTGTTTTGTTTTGATCATTGCATTCAGATACCCAATTTCCTGCATTAGACCACAGGACTCCAGGGAGGGAACTCCATCTTGCTTATCTTCTATTCCTTATCGAACTGAATACTGCCCTGACCGGTTTGGCTCAGTGGATAGAGCATCGGCTTATGGACTGAAGGGTCCCGGGTTCGATTCCGGTCAAGGGCATGTGCCTTGGTTGCAGGCACAACTCCAGTAGGGGGTGTGCAGGAGGCAGCTGATCGATGTTTCTCTCTCATCGATGTTTCTAATTCTCTATCCTTCTCCCTTCCTCTCTGTAAAAAAATCAATAAAATATATTAAAAGAAAAAAAAGAACTGAATACTATGCTTTATGTGTAAAAACCATACATATTTGTTGACTCGAATTTTAATTCTCAAAATTATTGCTGCATTCCACAAGTACCCCACAGTGCATTGTATCAGGTTAATTTTAATTTAGTGTCTCACATTTGGGTTCAGCATTCTACTCAATAGCATAGAGAACATTTAATATTATTCCTAAATTATCAGTGAAACAATGTTCTCAAGGTAGGGCTTGTCTTTATAACAGACTTACATTTGGGAATTAAATGACTTCAATGTGGGCCAACATCATTCATATATGGTAAATATAAGGTAATATCGCAGGTCCTCTGGTACATTTCCTCGGCTCACAAATAAAAAAATACCCCTACTTTCATCTCACCCTATGGGCAATAAGTTAAGGAGCAGCAGCATCCAATCTATAATCTCACTGGATGAGATGATATTTTATAAAATATTCAAGTAAGATATAAACAAACATCACTGAGGAACTTTTAAGCAATTATCTGTGATCAGCTTAAGGAAACATTTTATAAACTACAAATTAAAAAAAATAATAGCTCTTTTTATTGAGAATTTATATAACAAGCATGTTGCTAAATTCTTTATCACAATTAGCTCTTTTAATCCTCAAAACAACGCTATGATGCAAGGCAATGCAATTATTTCCATTTTACAGATAAGGAAATTGAGGCTCAAAGTGACTAAATAACAGGTACGAAATCTGGCTAATTAGCAGAGCAGGGATTTAAATCCTTGTCTGCCTTACTGCAAAGCCTAAGCACTTAGTCAGCATACCATTCTGTTACTCTTACGACCTATTACGTGCCAAGCAAGACCCTATGTACTGAGAAAGATGAATTAAACACAGTGCCAGCCCTCCAGGATCTTATATTTGCGCAAAACACAGTTAATAAAGCTACTGCAATCATCATAACCTACATGTCTTTTACCATACGGAGAACTGTAAACCTATTTTTGTCTACTGCGTATGATGTCATTTCTCTAAAACTCTAGGAAAGACAACTGTAGGGGCCTGAGGGAAGTCATGGGTTGTACTCTGTGAAAGAGTACAAAGTTACCATTTTTGGGTGATTTAAATATCTTATACCTTGATTGAGGTGATGATTATATACCAATATACATAAACACTCATACATACATACACATATATGTATACACTTACATATATGTATACACTTAGTTTTATGCATATATACTTAGATGTACCTACATACTTAGATATACACTTACATATGGGTATGTATATAAACTTGACCAAACTTACCAAAAGTGAACATTTTTTAAAAGTACAATATAATTTTAAAGGTTGATATTTAAAAGTGCCTGTACAGGAGAAGCATAAAACTGGTCTGATTTCTTATTGGGAAAATCCCAATGTGTTGAATTTTGTTTAAGTATACAATATTAAAGTAAAAGATTGCATTACACAATTAAGTATGTAATTAGTTTCTTATGTCTGTTTCATCTCTTTTCCATCACAAGCATTGAGAGCAGGGACGGTGTATGTCTTTTTCACTCACTGCTATATCTGATATCTCCCACCATGTCTCCTATACACTGAGTGGCCAGATTATTATGACCACCTGACGTTTGTAGGCAAATTAGCTATAATTTCGCACTGAAGTTGCTAGAGGGCCAGACCATTATAAATAAGGAAGCAGGTTGTTTACTACGACAGTGACTTTTTTTTCTGAAATATGGGTAAACAACGCAATTTAATAGCCTTTGAACGTGGAACATATTTGAACGTGAGTGGCCAGATTATTATGACCACCCCATCAGTACTTCGATAGGCCACCTTTTGCCTTCAATACTGCGGCGATTCTTCTTGGCATTGACTCCACAAGATGTTGAAAGGTGATGTGAGGAATCTGACACCAAACCTGATGAATAGAACTGTCCAGTTCTGTGAGATTTGATGGTTGTGGAACCAGCTGCCTGATGGCTCTTTTAACTTCGTCCCACAAATGCTCAATTGGATTGAGATCTGGTGACTGTGGGGGCCACCTAAGCAAGGTAAAGTCTCCCTCATGTTCTTGAAACCACTCCTGCACAACAAGAGCACCGTGGCATGGCCCATTGTCTTGTTGGAAGAAGCCATCTCCATTGGGATACGCCATCAACATGATAGGATGAACTTGATCAGCAACAATACTTAGGTATGTTGTGCTATTCAGACGTTGTTTCACACAAATTAAAGGGCCCAAATCATGCCAGGAAAACATGCCCCAAACCATAACACTGCCCCCACCAGCTTGAAGGGTTGTACTCATGCATGTGGGGTATGTGCTTTCATGCTATTTCCGCCAAATTCTCACTCTGCCATCTGACTGATGCAACTGGAAACGTGATTCATCGGACCACATGACTTTTTTTCAATGCTCGATTGTCCAATCCTTGTGTTCCTGTGCGAATTGGAGACATTTTATCTCGGTAACTGCAGACAGCAAAGGTGTTTGAACAGGCCTTCAGCTTCCATATCCCATACGATGCAGTGTACAGCTAATTTGCCTACAAACATCAGGTGGTCATAATAATCTGGTCACTCAGTGTGTGTGTGTGTGTGTGTGTGTGTGTGTGTGTGTGATATATTTATATATATATATACATATATATATCCCCTGTTCAAAGGCTGTTAAATCGCGTTGTTTACCCATATCTTCAGAAAAAAAAATCACTTCTACTGTCATGGTAAACAACCTGCTTCCCTATTTATAATGGTCTGGCCCTCTAGCAACTTCAGTGCGAAATTATAGCTAATTTGCCTACAAACGTCAGGTGGTCATAATAATCTGGCCACTCAGTGTATAGTAGGCATCAATAAATGCTTGTTGACTGAATGTCCAGTCCATTCTCATAGATATTTAAGTTCCTTCTACATACAAAACATAGCATTAAGCAATGAAGGAAACATTAAAACAGGTAGGACATGAAGAGCTAACAGCACAATAGGATCAATACACAAATAATGAGTATATACGTATTTATATGTGGTTTAGCTTTTAGGGAGGGGGGAGAGAATCTGGAAAAGATAACTATTTTCTTTTAAATATTTCAGTACTCAGCGTGTGTTTCAGCAGCCATAGATAAAGGAAAGGAATATGCACACAAGTTAAGGCTTCTCTTTAAAGGCTTGAAATTCTGAAGCTGGGGGTTACCTTTTAGCTATTTGCCTAGATTAGGTAAGGCTAAAGGAGTACACAGCTGTTTTCTTTTATGCTCACAGAGATATAAATGCTGAATATCTCAACTCTGGCCACCTCTGCATATCACTGTCACATATTTCACCCGTTATCTCCTGCAGTATTTTAGGCAAGAGATCAGTCATTTGGTCTTTTATTTATATTATTTTTTTATTGTTGATAGAACTACAGATATCTCCCATTTCTCACCCACCTTTACCCCTTCCTCCCAGCCCCTAACAACCCCCCTGCCCCCCGCCAGGTCTTCACTACCCTATTGCCCATGTCCATGGGTTATGCATATAAGTTCTTTGGTTTATCTCTTCTCATCCCCCCAACCCCACATCGAGGTATGTCAGTCTGTTCCATGCCTCCCTGCTTCGGGTCTTTTGTTGGTCAATTCATTTTGTTCATTAGATTTCACAAATAAGTGAGATCATATGATATTTGTCTCTCTCAGATTCATTTGGTCTTTTAAAACTAAGAATATAAGAAATAGTTTTCAAGGGGGGAAAAATCATTGCCCACTCATGATTAAACAGTGGCAAAATTTAAGACCAAAGAAGAATGCGGTGCTACTGGACTCGCTTATAGAACTACTTGCTGTGAGTATGCCTTTAAAACATAATGCGCAGGCAACCACTGACCTTTATAATACAGTGGTTCAGTGGTTGAGAGAATGAGACAGCTTACTAGGCTCAACTGAGAGAATTTAGAGATGTAGAACCATAGGTAAGTGTCCCTTCATCTAGAGCAGTGGTTCTCAACCTTCTGGCCCTTTAAAGGCAGTTCCTCATGTTGTGACCCAACCATAAAATTATTTTCGTTGCTACTTCATAACTGGAATGTTGCTACTGTTATGAATCGTAATGTAAATATCTGATATGCAGGATGGTCTTAGGCGGCCCCTGTGAAAGGGTCATTGGACCGCCAAAGGGGTCGCGACCCATAGGTTGAGAACCGCTGATCTAGAGTATTATTTGGAGATTCAGGTTATCAGTTGAACAATGTTAATATTTTTGTGGCATTGCACTGTTAGTGAAGGACACCCTTTTTACACCCCTTTCTGAAAGAAAGGGTGAATATGCCATTGTGAACATTGCCAGGTTTTTAAAAATATGTTTGGATGACTTCATATCAAAATAGGTTTCCACATAGTGTCAGAAAGGCCCAGACTAGGTATCAGGGTGCAATGCTAATTCTGAAACTAGGAGTTACCGTTGAAGAGTAGAAAGATTCCAAATTGTAAGAGAAGCCAGACTAAGGAAAGTAAGAAATGGCAAAAGAAATAACCTTGAAAAATATTCCCACATCATAAAACATTCTAGAAACATCTAGATTTTAAACAGCTACCAGCTATGAAATTCACACTGCTCTTTTCATTTTAACTTATTTATTTTTAAAAATCTTTGTTCAAAGTATTACATAGGTCCTCCATTTTCCCCCATTAACCTCTTCCAGCCCACTCCTGCCCCCTCCCCGCCCCCCACAGTCCCTCACCACCCCATTGTCTGCCAACGGTTATGTATATAAGCATACAAGTTCATTGGTTGATCTCTTTCCACCCACCCACCCCTGCCTTCCCTCTGAGGTTCAATAGTCTGTTCATGTTTCTATGTCTCTGGGTCTATTTTTGATCATCAGTTTATTTGGTTCATTTTACATGAAACAATTTTGTCTTAAAACAGTCTCATGTTAGACCTTAGCCTTTGGAATGTTATAAATATTTAATGGCTCAAGTAGTCTCCAAAGTCACCCAATGCAATCATTTAGTTAAATCACATTAAGGTCTTTTGTCCACAAAGCCAGCTGGATGAAACGTTAGATTTTTCAGCACACACATAAAAATGGTCAGGTCAGATAACCTAATAAGGTAGAGCAATAGGACATAATAAATTCAACTTATACACAGAGGAAATAGATTTAATTTCTAGCTCTTGGGCTCATTGAGCCCCTTTGCTGAACTTAATCCAGGCCTTGATGTTCCCGTTGGTAAAACAAGAATATTAACTGACTTGTCACAACCCTTAGGACATGATAAAGCGCTATACACATGTAAGGTCTCATTATCATCAAGAGCTGCATACACAGAGGCTCCTTATCACTATATTCATATGGAGAGACAAATACAGAAAAGGTAAAGTCTTTGAAAATGTCTCTTTTTAACATCGTCTGACATGCTTGTACTGCCTAGTTTCTGGACGAGCTATTTTCTGACATTTGTGTAGTCAACCACCACCACAGCAAGCAGGATGGCATTTATCTTGTATAATAATACAGAGTGCTCTGTTGTAAAGTAGGATCACCGAAATGAGTAATAATCCCACCGGCGTCCAAGGTATAACCAGCAGGGTCCAGGTCAACAGGCAAGCAGCCGATAATTTGCCCAACAACACTGAATTTCATCTGCCCACAGCCTCTATCTACTGATTATACAATCAATACACCTCAGATGAGAAGAGCTAACAGCTGACCGGGGCAGATCAATGCTAGCAAATAAGCGCTTCATGACAAAAAAAGTTTGATAATTACCATTCTGAAGCCGTGTAAATGTTGTTTCTATTGTAACGACGTTCATGATGATACTGCTATGATTGCACTGTTATTATAGGTTTAATGTTAGGCAATCAAGCTACCGTGGTCTAGATATCAACAAACAGCATCAAAAGAAAACATCAAATTGTCCCTATTCTTTTGACACTGTAGCTGAGAAATCTTTCTACGTTAGTGGCCCTAAATGAACAATAATAAGTGACAATTTAGTGAAAAACACTATTTTCACATCTTACAAAAGTCATGCAATATAGATTGATACAAGTATGATTATTTCTAGGACCACTTGAACCAGGGGATTAAAATAAATTCAGTCCTGTGAACACGGTTTTCTTTCTTTCCCTTTTTCACATACACCATTTAAAGAGGATTTATGTAAATTTCCCCATACTCATAATTTTTCAAGCATTAGTACGGTCATAAGTATAGAGCACCTTGGCTTGATTTAATTATGATCGTGTCTAATACAGCACACTTTATTTTCTTTTATTTTTCAGCCCTGATTGCTAGTTCATTCTCAATCATTAACATTTAGAAGAACTAGTCATTACTGGTTTTCAATAGCTGCTTGGGTTCCTCTAAGTACTTAGCGTCTTAAAACACAGAAATGGAAAACAGACATTTCAAAGGTAGAACAAATCATGACTCCTAGAGGTAGGGTTCAAGAAGCCCTGGGTGTGTGGGCACTGAAGCATACAAATTCTTAACTTTCCTATTTGCTTTTTAAAAACCACAAGGAATTGGGTCTAAAAAAAAACACACACACAAAAAAAAAAACTAGGACACCTCATTTCTGTAAGGTGCTTACTCATATAGAAAAATGGGAACCGGTTGCAAAATGAAAGCCTTTTCAAAAGAATGGCAGTCACTCTGGGCCACAATAATCATTTCTACGAGGGTATGTCTGACTTTCGATTTGTGCAGCACACACTGTCACGTTCATAACAACATCCCCCAGCTGCACCCAGAAGCAATGAAGTTACCTGTCTAAAACTTGGTCTCCACATTCCTGAGTGGCCAAATCTCTCCCTGTCTGGGGTAAATCGGCCGCCTTTCCATGTAGATAAGAGATACCGAGGGGAAGAAGGGAGCCATCCTAAAGAGTTTGTCCATACTCAGGAGAGAGAGGGCAAACCAAAACCTTTTGTGGGCAGCAGTGCGAGCAAGATTTTCAGCATGCTCAGGGGTTGCTGTGAAATGTCTTTTTCAGCCGCATTCTCTTTCCATGCAGCTTCTACCTCGAAATAGAGCCAAAGAATGTGATGTATATTAAAATGCTTTGCCTCTCAGACGGGGTTCATTTTTATTCAGGGACAATTTTGCTGACTGACAGGTACGCGTTTGGTGCTGAAATTGGACCTGTGCAAGAGCTTTGCATTTCATTTGCTCCATTACACCAGTGCATGAATTACTGGGCGTCCACGTTGGCATCTTTCCATTACTTTCAAATATCTGACATGAGCAAAATGACTCACCTGACGTTTTATGTAACAAATTTGTTCCAAAAAGAACATTATTACATTACTTTATATACGTGGGTACCACAACCTCCCAGCCAAATCTGACCAGAAATTCTAAGTGTATAAATAGTAGCTGATATCAGTTTAAGAAAACACACGGCCAGTGACAGCTGTAAAACATCACGGCAAGAAATATGTCTATTTTGCTATTTTGTTATCACCCACTGTCACTTCAACCTACTTCCTGAAATGTGAGCGAACTTTAGCCCAAGACGTGGCTTTGTATCTTGGTTTCACTTCCTCCGCTGAGTCACGTTTGAGCCATTATTTCTTCCAGTGCATCAGTGCTTCCACTTTTTCACCAGCTGCTTTAATGTGTATTTATTTTCCGGACGCGGCAGGGTTGTCCCTGGCCGCTGCTGTGAGGCTGCCCGGCGCTGGGCCGGTGGCGAGGGCTGTGGGCGCTAAGCAGACCCAACTTCTCCACCGGGACTGCTGTGGTCGCGTGATCGTGGGTCGGGTAACCGGTTTTCCATGGACACGGCCTCGCCGAAAGATGCGGCCTCTCTGCCTCGCTGGCCGCTGACCCGCCGGCCTGATGACAGCATCCCCAGGCACCTTCCCGGGTCGCCAGCAGCCTGTCTCTCAGCAATGGGGTGGCCGCCAACAGACTCGTGCTCCCCGGCAACCAGGTCATCAACGTCTCAGCGGAGGTGGTGAATACCTGCCATGAGGACATCCAGTACGCACAGGGGCCTGCGGCCCGCACCCCATCTCACGTCTGTCACTTCTTTGACCCCGTCGCCGATTACATCCAAGGAGTAGAGTGAAGCCGGGCCGCCCTCCGCCTCGCCTACCCCGTGAAGTATCACCCCGTGTCCCTACTGGATACGCACACGTGGACCAAGTCCTGCCGGTCTATCATCCGCCCCAACAATGGCTTCTGGGAACAAACAGGTCGTCCTATACGAGTTTCAGCTATTTGGCAAGAAAACCTGGCACATGGAGTGGCCCCTGGCATCGACCAGAAAGAGGACCGTTTAATGATTCCGCTGCGAGCCGTGCCTCCAGCCCCTGCACCGAGGCCGCCGGTTCTGTTCTGCCGTTGAGCCTCCGTTAGAGCTGAACGGAGCCCGGCCGGTGGTTGGGGGTTGGAGCGTTGGCCCGCGCTCTGAACGGTCGCGTCAAGGGCGCATGCCTGGTTGTGGGGTTCATCCCTGCCCCAGCCCCGGTTGCGGTGGCGCGTGTGGGAGGCAGCCGATGGCCTCACATCTCTCTCTCCCATCTCTCTCTCTCTCTCTCTCTCTCTCTCTCTCTCTCTCTCTCTCTCTCTCTCTCTCTCTCATCTTCCCTCCCTCCGTTCCACTCTCTTTAAAAAATAAATGGGGGCAGGGCCGGGCTAGAAGAGGCTAATGGGGGGAAAAGGGGGACATATGTAATACCTTCAACAAAAAAAGATTAAAACAAACAAAATCAATGAAAAAAAAAAATCCTGGGGTGAGGATTAACAAAACAAACAGAAAAAGTCTGAACTTACTCTACTTTTGTGATACAGAAAAAACCATATGATGCCGTTCATCAGAGCAAGAAAAAAGAGTGCTGTAGCTTTTAATCTTGTAATCCATATCTTTAAAAATTAACTCACTAAATGCAGATTTAAAAATGTGTTCATTTTCCTTACAGAAACATATTCCCTAAAACAGTACAGGTAAATAATAGAGTCAAGGAGCTAAGAGGCCTGTATCAAATAATTATTCATAGTTGTAATGCTACTGTTTGCTGACTAATACAGAATTATTTGGTCTTCAAATCCTCCTGACTCTCACTTTCCCTTTGAATGTTTTCTTTTTTTAAGCAACAAGTATTTATACAGGCCATGACTCACAACCCTAAATACCTTCTCATTCCAACGCTAACATTACACCCAATTACCCAATTCGCCCTGTAGAACTAGGAAAGGTGTTTCAATTCTTTGCTAAAGGCCAGTGTTACTCTAGAGAGCCTTGCTCCAGGTATTGGATTAGGGAAGAAAAAATCCTCAGCTCTATGACTCAGCCAGGAGCTTTCCCACCTCTTCGCTTAAAAATACCTCAGTGACATGTTACAATCTGCCATCTAAAGCTGAAGATCACAGATATGCACTCAAGAGTTTATCTAGGTGACAGGATAATATCTCATGAAGTACAGCATAATTATGTGACAGCAAAGTTTAAAATATCATGTTCACTGTTAGTATGAATACATCAAACTAATACAGTGTTATTTCCATGTGAAATTTTTAGCCTCATTATTATATAACAGTACTTTCTTTAACAACTGGCCTCTTATAAATGCTAAGTACTTTATATTCTTGTATATCCTTAACAATGTTTACTTTCAATCATTATATGCTGAATTTATATAAAGCTATAATAAAAAAGGAGGCCTTCAAGAAGTTTCATTACTTTATTACAATTCATCTGTATTAAAGAAGCATCTGGGAATTCATGGCATTTCCCTGGTACAACCAGCATCAAAGTGATTTGCCTGCTCTGGGGAATCACTTCACCAGAATGCTTAAAGAAGATATTTCATATCTGAATATACCTTTGAAGAAATGGTATTAATAATGCAAAGAAAGTAAATATTTAGAAATAAACTCCTTGAAAACAGGTCCAGAATTGAACACCAGTGTTCTTTCCACAGAAACTGAATGAATGAATGTCTTTTGCAATATTTTTGTTTTGGTTCTGATGACTATTGAAGAGCTACTTACGTGTCAATGGCTACCTTTTGAGTTGCATTTTTAAAATTGTGCAAGTGAGGCTATTTCTAAAGAAATCATAAGCACTCTGTAGCTTCATCAGTGCACTGAGTATTATTCTTGACTCCCTTCTCTCACTAACCCAAACACACTGGTCCTCAGACCTGAGTAATCTCACCAACCACAGCCTCCTTACCTGCTCCTATGGCTGTTGAATACTATCAGTGTAAGTCACAAAACCACACTACCTTTGATCAGTGATCACATTCATGCTGGACCCTCATGAAATTCAACAAGCTTTCTATTTTATTTTTTTCACAGTAAATATCCTCCACCATTCAAACTTGCCTCTGACCATGCATTTTCAGCAGATGACTGCTTTCCAAGCCACAGAGCACCACAACCCATAACTTCTATCCTCTTTACTTCAGATCCCCTGTCTTCTTTTGCTTCTGCCTCTCCCCTAAGTTCTTAATCTCATCCATCCTCATCTACTGGAGATGAACAATGTGAATGTATCAAATGCCACTGAACCATATACTTAAAAATGGCAAATTTTATGTTATACATATTTTATCACTATAAAAAGTAAAATATTCTTAAATTGCAGAGTATTTGTCAATAATTCATGAAAACAGTTCATAAATGATTGACATGGCATACAATGTTCTAATGAACATCTTTATATGTTAATGTTTCAGTATAAGTTCTGCAAGAGCCATAACTTATATTCCTTTTTTATTTATAACCAAGATTATATCAAAGAATACCTTAGTGCCGAAACCGGTTTGGCTCAGTGGATAGAGCGTCGGCCTGCGGACTGAAAGGTCCCAGGTTCGATTCCGGTCAAGGGCATGTACCTGGGTTGCGGGCACATCCCCAGTAGGAGATGTGCAGGAGGCAGCTGACCGATGTTTCTCTCCCATCGATGTTTCTAACTCTCTATCTCTCTCCCTTCCTCTCTGTAAAAAAATCAATAAAAATATATTTAAAAAAAAAGAAAAAAAAACAAAGAATACCTTAGAACAATGTTATATGAACAAATTGATCATGAAAAATAGTGCAAATGAATGAAGCATACTACATATATGTATTTGTATTCATTTGTTATTAAGCTTTACAATAGACTCCACAAAATTGCTGCACTCAGATATTAATTTTAAAAAATTATGATGCCTAGCTACTAACTGTGAAAAGAACAGAGTAAATTTAAAGCAGGATAATGTTTTAGTTTTATTTGCACTGATCTAAGTCTGTGTGTTTATTGAATGCATATTAAAACACTGACCTCAAACACTATTAAAACCTGACCTCAAATACTATCCCAATGTCTTAAGGAAATCCCTCCTCCTCTTTACCTCACCTCTACAAAGTCTCCATTCTTATATCTGGAAAAAAAAGAACACACTTCTAGTTAAAGTCCGCATCTTTCTATATTACTGTACAAATCCACCTTTTAATTCAGATCTTCTCTCTTAAATCCCATTATATTGGTAAAAAGAACTGGGTTTAAAATATCAGCTCTAGTTCCCCAAAAACAAAAGAAAGATTGCATTAAACAGTTTTGGTTATTGGTCCTAAAGTCCCTTTTAACCTTGTCACCATGCTCTGAATTTAAGTACTCAACAACTTCCAATTATCTATTCTTCAGCTCCAAACATTTTTTGTTTTTTGTTTCAATGAGTGCGTATCTAAAAATAAAATAACACTAAAATAATATAGGCTGTCTTTACAAGATAAAATATGCAGCACTCTGATATTGTCAATCTCTGATGATCTTCTTAAAACATGGTCCCCAAATTTGTGCTTTTATAAGCTAAGTGGAACCACATTATACAGTAGTACGGATTGTTTTCAAAACAGCCTGTGGCCTGTTTGTGTTGGTTTGCTTTTAATCTTTTAAAAAGTAGAATTATTCACACCAAACTATCTAAAAAATTAGGCGACTTTGATCAAGTTCAAAGATATAGAAGCAGATAAGAATAGCTATAGGCCTTAGTAGTTTCTACCATGGATTGCTCCAGCTGTGGTCAGTATCAATAACAATAAACATTTACTTAATTCTGACTGCACAGAAGGAACTGTCTACCCCTATGTAAATAAATAGATACAAGGAGACTCAGATAATAGTATTCTGTTAAATTCCTGGAATGCAATTGTTTGAAAGAAGATGATAAATCTATTGCTCTAACAGATTTAGCATTGCCACAGGGAGTTCATCATAGTTCAGTCATAAATTAATTGCACAGTAGATTTATTCATCTATCATTTTCCCATAACAAGTCTGATCATGATTGCTTTGTATGTCTCCATTTGGCACGCTAGGGTTTTATTCATTTAACAGGATTACTTATTAATCAGGCATTTATTGAATAAGGTTTAAAGGAACTCAATGGGTCTGATGCATTAGATCTATCATTAGGATTACTTTTAGTTCAGGTATTCCTTTAAATGGCCCTCATTGTTTTTTGGGGAAATATCACTCACAAAATGGATATTTTCTCTCACATACATTTATCCTGGCTTTATAAAATACCTGATATGGGGCTGATTCAATTAAAAAAGAAAAAAATTAACCATGTAGCATCTCTGAATTTGTTATTTAGAGGGGAAAAACAATTCTAAATTAATATCTGATTTAAAAAAATAATCCTACTTAAGAAATAAAATCCTCCTTGATCCAAATGGCAACTTTTTAAAAAGGTAAACAACAACTATAAAAATTCCCCACACAAGTAAAATCTGCCAATTGCTATAAAATTCACATTATCAGGCTGATGTGTCGTTTTACCTTATACCAGGGGGAAAATGTCATTGCAACAAAGAGCATTTTATTTGAGGACTAAATGAGTAATGACTGCACTTGAAGCTAATGCACAGAGGAAATGGAGGAAAGAGGATTGGCAATGACGGAGGCCCAAGATTCCCTTGATAACTACATTCCTTGACAATTCTAACCCACATCGATCATGCCAGCCACTACCTCCACAGAGAGAGAGAAATGGAAAACAGAGAGAAGAGGTGGCTTGAGAGATAAGAAGAGAGGCAGGAAAATCATGGAATTTGAGAGTTGGAAGGGATTTTACAGAACTACTGAGGGAAAGTAATAATAGTAATAGTGTGTAGATTGGGAATGTAAGGTTATTAAACTCATTTTTAAAATAGGGAAAAATGAAAATGACTCAAAATTATTTGAAAGAAATATATTTCATTTGATTACACATGCAAATGTTGTAAAATACCTCCCAAGAAAATTCCCATTCCTATAATAAACTGTAAGAAGCCTATGATATTTGCATCTTGACTTTTAGACCTTTAGCAGGTAGGCAGAAATATTGCAAGTAACTGAACTTAGAACTTTGGAAAATGACAGACATTTATTTTGAAGCAGTGAGATGGTGTTATCACCAGTTATTAATAGTTTTCCTATTGAGTTATCTCTAGGTACAACTGTTTCATGAATAAAAATAATGGGACAGTGTGAATTTTATTCATGAGGCAGCGTCTGTCAGAACACACACTCTGGGGTTCTGTCTAGCATTAATCTAAATAAACAATCCAGAAACTGAAGTAAGATGGCCAGACTACTCAGGTGAAATCTGGAGACTGCCCTAAAGACTGGCATTTCAACCACCATCATGGCATCTAAGCCAAGACCTGACCATTGTACCTTATAAATATATCCTGAGTGCTTCCACTTCTCTCCCTTCTATGTCTTCCACTGCCCTCGCCCTCGCTCCAGTTTCCTGTTCCGGGCTCCTGCAGTGGCCTCCCCGGGCCCCTCAGAGCCCACACCCCATTCCAGCCCTTGTCATTTGTGCATCTGTAAGCAGAGGGTTCTTCATAAGTACCAGGCTATGCATGTCATTCCCCCAGCTTTGCACCTTCAATGCTTTGCCACCGCTTTTAGGAGAAAAACCAAAACCCCTGCCATAGCCCATGAGGCTCTGCGAAGTCTGGCTCTTTCTCTTTCCTCTCCTGTTTTGCTCACCTGCTCTAGCCAGGCTGGCCATTTTATAAATAATTTTTTAAAATATATTTTTTATTGATTTCAGAGAGGAAGGGAGAGGGGGAAAGAGAGGGAGAGAAACATTAATGATGAGAGAGAATCACTGATGGGCTGCCTCCTGCATGCCCCCCACTTGGGATCAAGCCCACAACCCAGGCAAAGTACCCTGACCAGGAATTGAACCGTGACCTCCTGGTTCATAGGTCGACATTCAACTACTGAGCTATGCCAGGCTAGCCATTTTAGACTTTTTGTTTCTTCAATACCAAGCTCATTCCTGCCTCAGGAACTTTGCATACACTCTTCCCACTATCCAGAACACTGTGCCCCACTTTTTTTTTTTGCCTCTAATTCACATGCATTTTTTGAATTTATGCTTAACTGTTCCTCAAGAATGCATACCTTGATCTCTCCAGCCCACCATGGCAAGTTAGACCTTGTTATAAGCTCTAACAGCAACATTGATCGTAGTACAAGTAAACAATTAACCTTTCCAGGTCTTGCTTGTACTCCATGAGGACAGGACTAGTATTGTGTCTCATTCACCAGTTTCCCCCATGCTAAGTAAGCAGCCAATAAACACTGGGATGAATAACTCTAGATCCACAGAGAGCAGCGACCATCAACTTTGAAAACAGCTTCTATGGCTGTGCTGTTGAAGTAACCAGTTAATGCCTGGTTTGGCTCCCAAATTTTGGATTCTGTCAAAAGTTGTACTAGCAGAGTTGTGCCAGGACAACACACATAACTACAAAGAGGCCTGACATGGGAAGGCCTCTCTTTTTATCTTCTTTCGATTCTCATCCCTCTCATGTCTGCCTCTATCTAACAGCAATCTTTTCCTTCTAGAAAACAAGCTGAGACCTAAATTCAGCTTCCTCCAAATGAAACCCCACTTCCATCAGTGCACCTGCTTAAACACTGTTACTCAGAACTGTGTGTGTTGTATATTTACGACAAAGAATTTACATGAGAAAGAAGCAAGACGTTCAAGACACTCTTGAATGAACATAATTTTTCCATTACAATTGATAGCTGTTGCTCTGTGCAGTGCTTAGGGCAGAAACATGAGTGTTCCTGCTCAGCAAACATGTCCGTGTAGTGGTCACCCACAGCTCTGTGGTCCTGTGGAGAGCATTTTCATATGCCACTGACTGATGGCTGGATTGCATATGTCATATACACTTGACAGAAGGGCTGAATTAATGTTAATTAGGACAATCTCAGAGTTCTTTGGATACCTAAGACTGAGCCAGTACAACTAAAGGAGCTGCAGGAAAATTGCTCTTCCTCCATTACATCATCCCAATAATTCCATACTGAGAACACTGTATATAAACCCACATACAAAAGATTTGATATTTTACAAACCCACATAGGAATCTTTTGGTCAACTGGTAACACTCATAGGCAGAATTTACTTCTGGAATACTAGTCCCTATGGTAACAGTCCTCCTCCTTCAAGCTTCTGACTTTGGGCTCTCCTCTGACACTTCAATTCTGCTTTCTGCTACCACTAGATGTTTAACCCTAGAATCTTGTCTCCCTGAGAAATATTTACAAATCAGGGCCCAACTTTTAAATACACACTTACAAATCCTTGTTATAAGCATAAGAGACGTGTCAACTGAGATGTTTTAACAAGTATGTTTTCCGTTTATCTTAAATTATTTAATTAAAAGCACCCTTGAACTGACTATTCTTACACAATTGCTCAGACTGCATCTACTCATAAATGCCAAGTGGAGTTCTCAGGTTGTCAGCCAAAAAGCCGAGATTTGTTTAGATTCTGCCACAACTTCCTTTTTGTAATTGGGGTGACATTGGTTCACAATACCATACAGTTTTCAAGTGTACAACTCAACATATATTACCTACACACTGCATCAGGTGCCGTCATCCCATGCAAAGTCTCTTTCCGTCCCCACTCCCCACCCCCATTTGCTCACCTCCACCAAGCCCACACCCCCTTTCCCTCTGGCTATCACACACTGTGTCTGTGTGTTATGTGTATGTGTTCTTTGGCTAATCCCTTCACCTTCTTTCATGCAGTCCCCCCACCCTCTCCCCCTCTGACAGCTGTCCGTCTGTTCCATGTAGCCATGCCTTGTTTCTATTTTTTTTGTCAGGTTATTTTGTTCATTAGCTTTCACATATACGTGAGATCATACAGTACTTCTCTTTCTCTGACTGGCTTGTTTCACTTAGCATAATAAGCTCCAGGTCCATCCATGCTGTCGCAAAGGTAAGATTCTGCCATAACTTCTTAACCTCCTCTCTTATGGCTGATCTTTTTTTTAAAAAAAAAAAAATGATGTTAACATCCCATTTCACTGCTGTGACGAAGAGGCTGCTTGATCCTTCCACCATCAACTGGAAGCTCCCACAGTGGCCTGGTGGCTCCTAGGCCTTTAAGACTGCCCCTGTGTGAGTCAAACAATAGCTCACATAGGATCCGGCAGTCAGACTGAAAAGAAATCCCAAAATCTGCCGCACAGGATTAATTGAACTTAGCAATTTGTTCTCTTTCATAAAAAAATACTTGTAGTACCTTTTTGTAATACAACAATAAGCCACCATGTGGATTTCTACAGAATTCTGGAACAACGCCAGAGCAACAATAGCGCTTTTTCTTTAGGAATAAGACCCATATGTCAAAATTTATCTAGAAACTCAATTTAGCTTGCTGCTTCATCATGCTAGGAGAATAAGTACAAAATTATATTACTGTTCATTATGTCTAGGGGGACCCCAGTTTATTATTATTCATGCCAGGGTGGTACAGTAGCCCCAGCAATGGCTATTGCTATATGGAGATGTGCCAGTCTCGTAATGGTTATGAGTGGATCATAATACTATACTTGGGTTCTGCAAATGTTTAATTGACATGAAATATTCAACAGCCAGTAGAGATAATTTGTAATCTTCAATTCCTTTTTAGCCTCATCTAATTTAACCAACAGAGTTACGGGCTATAGACTCCCATGCCTGCACCCACACACAAGCACATGTTGTTGTATGACAAAACAATATTGCATAGCAAACTACCTCTGTGTTCAAAGATCTGAAATAACACCACCAACTTTCAAGAATTCAGCCTTCCTGTTTATTTTTACGCTAAATTCCAGAATGCTCAAGTTTGGAAGAAGAAGGAAAAAATGATAAAGATTATATAAGGTTGTTTGGAACCAGAAGGTAAACAAGAATGCTACAGGATCAGTGTTCGGGGTGTGCAGTGTAATAATAAAGGGTGACAGGAAGAAGACGGTACAGATCAATTCCTTTTTTTGCTCTGATTTAATTTTTTCCCTGGGAAGGGTAGAACAGGAATCAAAAAGGAAGACTCAAAGCCCATCTAAGATGGAAGATAGTAAGAAAACAGCATGAAGTCACTTCAAGTGGATTCAAGCTTGCAAACTTAGACCAACTACATTCCAGGGTACTGAAAGAGTTTGAGGATGAGCGTGCAGAATCAAAATTAGGAATTTTGAGACATCCCAAAAAATAGGGCCTGAGGTGCCAGGAGAATGGAGATGAGCACAGGCTTTGTTCAGAGTTTTTAAAGGTAAAATTATAACCCCCAAAATGTATAACTATAACCCCTCCCCCCAAAACTACATATCAATAAATGAAATGAAAGTATGCCAAACTCATTCCATTCCCTCCCCCCTTTTTTTTGACAGAACGATCAGACTGTTGTTGGAAGAATGCCACAGAGTATCTCTTAATTTCAAGGCAGCATTTAACTAAGACCCAGAAAAACCCTTATGGACAAGATCAAGAACAAGCAGCCAAGTTAATTGATGGATGTCAACATCCCTTAGTAGAAATTCCAAGAATGGTGTGTTTAGATCCAGCCTATTTGAAAATTTTATCTACAACTTGGAAAAAGACTTCAAAGGCCAACGTTTTGGTTATTTTTCCAAGAGCCAAAGCAGGAAGGTTAGTTAATAATCTCATAAATAGAAATTTGAATTAACTTTGATTGGCATAAAAATGTTTAAAGCCAATATTATTCCAATTCAAATGAAATTTGGCAGGTAGAAATATAAGGCTTATTTACCTTAAAAAAATCAAGTACAGCAGAACCAGGTTGGTAATAGTTCAAATGAAAAATAAGGTGATTTCCAATAGTCATAAAGTGCTTGACCATGAACCAATTATGAAATTCTAACACAATCAACTATTTCAGGCACTGTGCTAGACTCTTTCACTCACTCCTTAAGTAGGTATCAGTCAGCAGATAGAGGGTTCAGAGGTACTGAGATATTAGTCTGCCATATTGGACCCTGTGCAAGACACATCTTTTGAATGGATGACAGATTTGGTAGAAAAAAAAGGGTGAACATTCTGAAGATCATGTTAAAAAAAAATTAGTGGTTGTGCAAAATAGAAATTCTTAGTCTAAAGAAATAAAGATTTAGAAAAGCCATGGCAGTTGTCATTAAATATTTGAAGGACTCTCATGAAAATAGGGTGGTGCTTCAGAGAGCAGGACAAACAATGTATTATTATAACAGAGAGGTACACATAGACTCATTATGATACACACTTTCTCACACCTGCAACAGGTTAACCTATTAATAGAATCACTCATAAGATCCTTCTGGGGGGATTACTGCACTGAGGAATAGATGGAATAGATGACTAATACAGCCCCTTCCAACACTATTAGTCCATGATTCTGTGAATTTTGTATCCTAATTAAAACAACACTACCTCTGGGTGTGCTTCTAATCCAACAGCTCTCTAATAAACCCTGTCTAATGAAGGTCGACTTTTGCCTTAGAAAACATCCTCTGAGGTTACAACAGTAGATAAAAGCATCCCCTGTATCCTTCCATATATTTAGCTTGGCCCATCCCAAAGCCTAAATTTGGCAAGTGACAAGGAAGCTTGACAGTGCAAAAGAGCTCTTTAAAACACTGACAATTCTGCAGTTGATTATCTCAAGGAGAAACTCATCATGTAAGTTTTCTAGTCAGAGTCCTGCTAACAGGTATTTTAAGTTGGGTTGGGGGACCTGAATCGATAGAAAGCAGAGAGTGATGGCCAATCTAATGTTTAAAATTCCTCCTATCCCTTAACATATTATTTTCCCTTAATATGATATTATATACTAAATATAAAGGGCATTTGTCTGTCTTTTATTATTTTAAAATAGCAACATAAAATGGGAAAGTCTCGAAAACAATGGAAAGTACACTTAAAAAATCCTCTCTCCACATAAGGGGATCGATCACTTGCTGGTAACAAGCCAATGGACAATGACTCAGAAATATGGTACCAACCATTCTGTTAATTATTTAGAAATTTTTTCACCAACCTTTCCTAATTGTTTCTGTTTTATACATGGAAGAAGGAAGGGAAGGGGAGCAAGCAGAAATAAATTACATGACTTGTGCAAAGTATTCCCGAAGTTCAGCTCAAGATCGGGAGCAAACCCCCAGACCATACCCCTAACATTCCCCTTCTTCAAAAGAGGATTGCCAAGCACACAAAAGGATTGCCCTCACAGTACCCCACAATTAAGTGCCTTATTAAACACAGTTCACTATTGCTTCCTATTTGTTTCATGTGCTGGTCTTATTTCCTCAAATGAGGGAATGCACTAGCATTTGAACACAACTCCCCCAACCCCCAAAAACCCCAGAAACAAAACTGAACACATTCCAAATGCTTTTTTTCTGTCCTTCAACAGAGCTATGAATGTGAAAAAGAGGAGACAACAGTTTTTACCAATATCATTTCTACTGAATGTTTCTGTGACAAATAATACTTAAAACCCCATTATCATTAATTATGAATGACTCTTTTTAACTTGGAAAATTAATAAAGAAAGTATTTCCTCAGTGAGAAGAGGCAAAGCAAACCACATAAGCAAGAGCAAAAAAAGACAAACTTTTGCATCAAGGGGGTGGGGTGGGATAGATATTTTCTGTACATTTTCTCCCTGAAGTAAAATTACATCCTCCTAACGTCTAGCTATTTTTTAAGTCTTTTCACTTTTCAATGAAGATGCCACTTACGACACAGACAGCCCTAACCCTCCACTCCCCTTTCCGCTGCCCTGTGTCTTGATTTTCCTTCACAGACAAGCCTGACTTCCTCTCCTCCCATTCACTCTTCAACCCGCTGCAATCTGGCTGCCACTCCTTATTACCCCCTGGCAGCCTCTCTGGCCAAAATCAATAATGACCTCTTTGTTGTTAAATTCAATGGACACTTTTCTGTCCTCATCCTACCCAACATCTCTGCAGGATTTGACATGGTTGACCACTCTCTCCCTCTTGAAAGTTTCTCCTCTCTTGGTTTCTATGACAACACCTGCTCCCAGTTTTCCTCCTCTCTGGGCATTCCTTTCCAGTCTGTTTCCCATGTTTTTATGCTACTGTCCACCCTTCAAATTAGTGAGCCCCAGGAATCTATCCTAAACTCTATTCTACTCTTCCTTTATTTCTCTTCTTAATGTAATCTCACCCACGATCAACTCACATGCATTTAAAGAGGACCCCCAAATTCATGTCTCCGGCTGAGTCCTCTCTCCTGGCCTCTAGACCTTCTGAACAGGCAGCGGCTGTTCTTCTAACTATCTATGGACCCCACACACTCAAAATACCTAAAAGGAAACCCACCTTCCCGATCCACCTCTGCCCTAATTTGTTCTTATCTCCTGTCGTCTCTGCTTAAGCATTACCTGTCTACTGGTAACAAACCAGAAACCTGGGAGTTGCATCTGACACCCCTGCCCCATCCCTATCCCACACATTCAAACAGTTAGCAAATCCTAGTAACTCCTTTCTTACAGCTCTCTGATCGATTCTCTCTCTCCACCCCACTACCAATGCCCTTAGTGTAAGGCCTCAATGATTTTCTATCAGAACTATGTCAACAGCCTCTGAATGGTCTCCCTTTCCAATCTATCTTCCTTGTAAATATTATAAAAACAAGAAACTGAAAATGCAAACCATCGCCAGGCTTTTATACAAGACTGTATAGTATGGTTCCTGGCTACCTCTCCAGTTTCTTCTCTCATTGCTGCCCCCTTTCTGCTCTTTTTGGTAGTTGCAAGACAACTACTGTCAAGTCCATTTATAAATGCAATTTCCTCTGCTAGAACTATTCTATCTCTGCTACTTCCACCCCAACTAAAGCTCGTTTCATCTGGTTAAGTCCTACTCATCTGTTCTTTTTGTACTTATTTAATAGACAACGATGCTGCACTTACTATGTAGCAGGCACTGTACTGAGCGCTTTATAAATATTCACTCATTATTTACCCTCATTTTACAAATGAAAAAAAAAAAAAAAGCAGCACAAAAAAGGTCAAGTAACCTGTTCAAGGCCACACAGCCAACAGTGGCAAAGTCAGAATTCAAACCCAGGTGGTGATCTGGTCCAGCTTCCATTTACTAAACTACCAGGAAGATTTCTGCGCTCCCACAATACCCAGTGCACACCTCTATCATAATGCTTACTGGATTACTGACTTTTCCTACTCTCTTGTCCATCTCCTCCAGAAAAGTCAGTTGCTTGAAGGCAGAAACTATATTTTGTCTTCGAATGTCTAATGGCTATCCCAGTAACTGCTGCTTAGTACAGACACTAGAAATTTGTTCAATGGATAAGATTGCAAAAACAGTCATGCTGGATAAGCAAACATTTTTAAAAAATTAAACATATATCCATTTCTTAAGGTTCCCCATACTTATTTATTTTTAAGTCACTTAACATTAATGGCCAGAACCTATTTTTAAGATTTTGTGGTTTACAGTACCAGAATACCCAACCAAACTATACAGGTAACCAATATGCTAGCAGATGAAAGCTACTTTGTAAGAGGGAGGTCTTAAATTTTAAACACATGAAAATATCTTCATTTGGTAACATTGTATTTTAGTGTGAAATTATATTTAGAAACTCTATCCAAGCTATGATAATAATTGTATCACTTATTAAAATGGGGAGGAAAAGGAAACAACTGTTGAGTATCTTTCCATCCAACTCTAGTCGGCCACAGAGAGGGAATACATTTATTTCAGGGTGATTTATAATTTAAAAAACTGTGTCTCGCCCCTGGAAAAAAATGATGCTATGTCCTTTTAATGGGATACAATGATATATAGCAGAGGTTAAAAGTCAACTTATTTTTTAGGAGAACTTCTATATAGTTACACCAGAATCATAGCACTTATATGAGAGAACAGAGTAGAGATTCAGGTGCTAACTGCATATCTGACCTTCTGGGTCAACAGAGTGCCAACAGTGGAGTATTGCATTGGCCAGATACAGGTACTTGAATAATGTCTGCTATCTGCTGAAGATGTTACGGATTTTCAACAAAAGACTTTGATGTGCTGTAAAACTTTAAATCGTAGCACATCTGGTACTTAATTTCTGTGATGAGGGACCATTCTGACTTTGAACTCTTTGGCTAAACACCATTTGACTTCAGGCATACTATATGTCAAGGAGAATTTGGCACGTGGACATTGCCCAACAAGTGTTTGCCATGAAGATTTACTAAATTTTAGTAAGTCCAAAAGAGAATTTTGTATTTTAGGCTAAACATCTGAAAACCTCTGTCCTGTCAACCAGATTAAGAACCATAAACCTATTCTCCTTAACCCAAGGTGATTGACTAGCATACTGCCTGGTGTGCCTGGGACAGTCCTGGTTCAAGCTGTTGTTCTAGCACAATTATTAATAGCACCCCCTTTTCACTCTCAAAAGTGTTCCCATTTGTATGATACATTATATGGTCATCCTAAGCCAGCCGTGGGCAAACTACGGCCCGCGGGCTGGATCCGGCCCGTTTGAAATGAATAAAACGAAAAAAAAAAAAAAGACCGTAACCTTTTATGTAATGATGTTTACTTTGAATTTATATTAGTTCACACAAACACTCCATCCATGCTTTTGTTCCGGCCCTCCCGTCCAGTTTAAGAACCCATTGTGGCCCTCGAGTCAAAAAGTTTGCCCACCCCTGTCCTAAGCCCTGCCTGTTACAGGCACAGAAATGGATGTAAGACATCAGGCAGTCCACACTCAGTACTATCCAGAGGAATAATGAAGAATGGGAAACCATTTTTGATCATCTAGATACAAATGAGCCTGATGATTTATGGCAGGTATGACAACCATTTCAGCTCAATATTAATACTAATATTACCAACAGTGACAATACATTAATATTCCTAATACTAGGTAAGGAAAATGTACACTTAAAAGAGAAATCTCTTTCTCCCAACTCCCCTTCTAAAATATTTCTCTCTTTCTTCGAAAATCTTAGTAGACTTTTCTAATGACTATCAGGGGAAAATGTCCTGCCTAAACTATATAAATGTATTCTGTCTCTAAAGCTGAATAATCACCCAATGGTTAAGAGGCAGGTTTTGTGGTCAAACAGGCTGGTTTTCATATCTCAACTGCTTCACCACTTAGCTTCTCTGTATATCTATTTCCTCATTTGTAGAATTGGAATAATATTAGCAGGACAGTAGTAAGAATTAAATAAGATAATGTATATAAATTACTTAGTGTGGTTCCTGAAACATAATAAGTGCTCAATAAATGAAGAATATGTCCAGACCTCATACCAGATTCTGAACACTGCTATAGTATTTTGTGTGGAAGGACCCCAATTGCATACAATTCCAGAATTTTAGAGCTGTTATCAAATGCAAAACTCACCAAGTAAAATCTTCCATTTCCAGAGAAGAATGTCAAGCCCTAGATAGAATGTCAAATTGACTTGGCTCTGTTTTTGTGGCTTGCTAATTAGAAAGCCAGAAATAAAATGAGGTTTTTTTTAAAAAAAAAAAACCTTTCTCTTCTGAATTTTATTAAAAATATTCAGAAGTAGTAAAGACTATAGACAAAATCACTGTGAATATATAGCCCACACTATGGGTTAGAAACCCATATTGCACTTTGTCCTGATACAGTTAATGTAGTTCTGACATAAATGCCAGCTGCCTCTATGGACAGTTCTTCATACTTACACAAAGGTAGGGCCTCAGGTTTCCCTTATGTAAGGTGAGAGCAATACCATGTGATTCCCAGGACTGCTATTAAGGCCCAATGGAGGAACGTGCAAACGCACTGAGCACAGCGCCTCACTGTGATGTCCTCAAGTTTACCGTGCTGGTAATCATCTCTATTCTGCCACGCAAATTCATCTATAGTGACATAAAATTTCAACAAATCACTCCATTGCTTCCATTTAAAAAGCATTCTTTAGTTTAGAGCCCAGTCAGGATGTTTTGAAGAAAGCATGGCCTCGATGCTAATGGACTGGCTGTGTTCCAGCAGCTTTTTGTTGAGAACTCTCTCTTGCAACTGAATGTTAAATACAGACCACAGGTGCCCCTGATAAAACTACTCAAGAAGGCAAATCGGACACCTTTTTTTCTTATGCATAAAACTCCAGGGAGCTTCAAGGCCCATCGGTAATGGCCAGAGGAATACAAAGGGCAGCAAGTACAATTCCCTTCAGAACTTCCAACCCTGCCAACATTATGCCTGAACCAACTGCTAAGAGTCACCTGGACAATGGGAATTTTAGGTCTTTGTGCTCAGGTTTCTGGAGTCAATTTATAGATTCAATTAATGTGACATATCGGGCATGCCCACCGACCGCATGACACTGTGTGAAACCCTGCATCCGGTTCTTTGTCAGGACAATCTAAGGAAGAGAATAAAGATTTTGCAGATGCCCCCCAAATTAAATAGTACTAACTAATCATGTGATTAGATTACTGTCCTGTACTCTGCCTTGAACCCTGGAACATTGCCTGGAATAAATGAAGCGGTGGAATAGATAGCTTTTCCCAAAACAAAACACTAAAGAAACTGCTTTAAAGATAATTGGTTTCAGGTCTTGAAGTTGTCATAGATTATGTACAGGAATTTAAGTAGCTGGAAATTAACTGATGGGTAGTTTAAAACGTTAGCCCCAACCCCCATTCTTGGCGGTCCCTGTGAAGATATTCAGAGACGACATAGAACATCCACAATTTCCTTTATATCTTACAACAGTCCTTAGGTGCCTCCTCAATGCATGAGGCAATAAATACACCACTGGCTTACTCCCAAACTATAAGACAAGTGGAAAAGAGGGAACCACGGAATTTAACTCATCCAGATACTGTAAGCTCTTAGAGAACTCCTTTGGTTCAGAAGACAGTGAGTAAATGCTCAACAGATATTATTTGGTTGCTGACTTCCTTCTATATTCACTGTGTAGACATAGACAAAAAGAGAATGAGGTACCTATAAGCTCTCTGTGTTCACTGTCTTCCCAAGAGCCCAGCTTAATGTTGACTTTCTAGTAGACAATCCACAAATGATTTAAGACATTTCCTATCTCCACTTATGGAACTTTCATATATGCATTCCTATGTAAATACACTTTTAATGTCAGTCTTAAAATATATGAATAAGCTGTTGTTCTTTGCACTGACATTGTCTCCTTAGCAAGGCATTTCTGTGAATGTGATTACCCATGTACTCCCCTTTCCCCCCACAACTTCCCTCCCCATTCTCTGCCCACCATTTAATGTTCATTCCAAGACAGGTGGATCAGAGTGAATCTCTCATATTTTAAAAATCCTAGAATCTAGAGTTAATAAGCAAAAGAAGGATAAAGATGCTCTCCACATCATAACACCATGACTTTTAACATGATAGAGCTGAGCCTGGGACAAAAATGTATGGCTGAAGTTCAAGAAGTTCAAGAAGACCCATTCTGTCCTTCTAAAATGAAAGCCCAGGATTAGGTGGGGTTGGTAGATATCACACAGGAATAGACTAGCTAGAGTTTGAGGCTTTTGAGATTCTTAAGTTAAGCCCATTAAACAAAAGGATAACAATCCTCTGCCAAGGAATGGGTTGAAAATACATGAGTGGTTCAAGAGGCTGTGGCAGGTGACTTGATAGGAAAAAAAAAAAAAACGAGTCTTCCTGCTGTGAGAGAAGGATTCTCCTATTCCCTTGGGGCGAATTATGTTTGCCACTCAATGTACATTTTCAGTGTTTTGGGGATTATATATAACTATAATCATAGCACTCTGGCAGAGAATTCCCCTGGGGGAGGGGGAGTGCCTCAGTGACTAGTCACCAGAGAGAATCCAAAGAAGTGGACAGAGCTGGTAAAGTAAGAAAACCTTAGTCACTCACTAGCTTCAGAAGACCGCAACCATCTCTTTCTGCAAATGAACTGAGAACATTTTCTTCTAACAGAAAGTACTTAATGGATGACCTTGAAATGGACATAGGATGTGAAAACAAAAAAAGGAGATCATGTTTTCTTCTGACCTGGGAGGCAACTAATGTGAAACAGGCAAGAGCCAAAGAAAGATGTATTTGTTTTCTATTACTTCGTAACTAATACAGCAGCTTAAAATAGCAGCCACTCGTTAGTTCAAAGTTCTGTAGGTCAGAGGCCAGCACGATGTGAATGGCCCAGCATGGTTCTCTGCATCACAGGCTGAAATCAAGGTGTTGACCATACTTTCTCATCTGGAGACACTGAGGGGGAGACAATCCACTTCCACATCATTCTTGTTGTTGGTATAACTCAGCTCTTGCTGCTGTAGGGTGGAAGTCCCCTATTCCTTGCAGATTGTCACTAAGGGGCCACCCCCATTCCTTGCCATATGGCTCCTTCCGTCTTCAAGTCAGCAAATCCTTCTCATGCTTTCAACCTGACTTCCTGTCTCTGACATCTAGACCCAGTGTTAAAGGGCTCATGTGATTAGGTCAGACCCACTCAGACAGTCTCCCTGCCTGAAGGTAAACTGATATGGGGCCTTAATTATGTCTGCAAAATCCTTCCACACACAGCAATACCTAGATTAGTGTTTGACTAAATATTGGGAAGAAGGTGTGTGCACGCTAAGGGCCAGGAATCATGGGGGCCGTTTTAGAATCATGCCTATCACAGGAGACACCTGTTATTAGGGCTTATGGTTCCACGTGAGACCATGGCTTCCTAGTTTATAAAAGTAAGCAAAGAATAGTGCAAACCAAAGCACCTAGAGAGAAACGGTCTTGGGCCATGGCAGAGCTTTCAAGGCTCTGGATTCACAGAGAACTCTAGATTGGGGACTAGAAGTGGCATTTATTTGTCTAACTATGACATCCAACAGAGTCAGGACCATTAACTTGAAATGATTTCATTCTCTGCGTCTAATCTGAACCCTGATTTCCCAACGTGACTAATCCTTGCTGAGGCACAGTCCTCCCAGACCATCAGCCTAGAACAGCTTTTATTCTTCTGCCCAAATAATTTCTAAGTGTCTGTCTCATGGCCCAAGAAGATTACCAATACTGGAGTGGAGGTTTTTGTACTTGGATCATGTTCCCTTATTTCTAGTGCATTTGCATTTTCTTTGGGAATCAGAGATTTATTAGCTTGAGCCTCATCTGCCCAATCAGGTTCTCTTTTCCCCACCCACAGGACCCCTCCACACCAGGCACATTTTGCACAACCAGGCAAGCCAACCCAGGAGATTTAGCCATACTTACCCTTAGGGATTTACAGTCTATATTTTAAAGTGGAAAATCCTGCTAAAAAGGCAAGTTTACAGAGGGAGAAATGCAACCAACACCAAGTCATGTGTCATTTTGTTGTCTGGACAGCCTCTCAGTGTGCACTGCACTGTATCAGCATTAGGGAAAATTAAGTGAGAAAAACATTACAACAGCCCAGGGACACTTCTACCTAAATTTTGTGATTACATTTTAAGTGCTCTCTGTCACAGATATCATAAACTGATTAAATCATTTCATGCCTGACCCCTACTGACTATGCTAAGTGAAAAGAGAGGGCTATTAATAACTACCCATTTCTGACAGCTGCCCAGGGGCAGTGCTGCCTTCTGCAGCAGTGAAATGACTCCCCAGCTCACTTACTGAATGCTGAATATTGATTCATATTATGAGTGTTGTCAAACACAGAGTGCAGGGCTGCAGATCCGTAGTGGCAGGTCATCAGGAATAGCATTAGCAAATGTCAGGTCAGGAATCAAAGGCCTGCTGGACTCTTTAGGGATGAGATTTATCGATTCCATAAAACGTGAAACAGATCAAGTACTTGTGATGATGGAAATGGTCGTGGCAGAATAAGGCTGAGCCTGCTCTGAAGTCAACCTCAGGACAGATGCAGCACACGAGTGACCGTGGAAGAAAATGCTCAAAGTTGGAATGCTCAAGACAAGGACAACAGCAGCTTTGGGCTAAGGAGATTTTAGGGCTAAATGTCACATTGCAGATGTGAAACTGGTCAAAGGTGTACGTGTGGGGGGTGGTGGGGGGGAGGGTGTTGTGTGTTTCTTAGCAGTCTAAGCAGGTATTTCTGATAGGCAAGTCCAAGAGAATATGATCAGATGCCGATGAATGCTACAAACAAAAGATAACTCGTTCTATAAAAGGTACAATTTGTTATTTTACTGACATTTCCTTTTGAAGATAGTTAAAATACAGGGTGGGGGCAAAAGTAGGTTTACTGTCATGAACCTGTGATGCATGAACTTACTGTCATGAGTACATGAGAGAGTTTGTTCTTGTGTTATTATTTATTAATTATTGTATTGTTTTCCATACCAGCCATTGTGAACCTACTTTGTCCCACCCTGTATATCTGGCTTCTGGATTTTCATCATTAGAATTAATTTTTTAATCAAATGCTTCCATATTGTTCCTCCTTTCTTGTATTATCCCACAAGGTGTCCATTAAAACTGTACCTTCATCTTAATATGGTTTAAAAAAAAAAGCCCTAGATTAAAAGTCAGAATACTGTCTTCTTTTCATCCTTGTGCTGCCATTTATAACCTTAGGCAAATAACCAAAACCAAAAACAAACAAAAACTAGATGTGTACTACCTCTGCAAAAAGGTTTTATGTAGCAGATCAATAACAGCTCGCAAATCTCATGATGGAGAGCAGGGTACATGTATTATTACTCATCTGGATGCTCTCAATACCTAGTGAAGTAACCGGCCCAGAACAGTAATTTAACTAAATAAAAGATAGATATACTTGGATATTGTAAAGGTTTACTAAATTATATGTTGCTTTTATTATTATATATTTATTTGCCAAATATGGACTACTGGGTCTAGCATCACTGGAAATGCTTGGGAACTCATGTTGCTAATGGGGGTTTGTAGAAGCCAGACTTTATTTTCACCTCTCCTAAGAGCAGGCCACAATGCCTTCTTTAATCTTGCCTCCTACTGCGATGGAGCCGTGAGCTCTACGTAAGAGAAAGCTAGCAGCTGCTACATTCTAATTCTGTTTATTATATTTAAGTAGGTAAATGTAAGCTGGTTGTTACCTACAGCTGGAAAGAGTTTCTGCTTTCTATAGAAAACTTGCTCTTTTGACCACTATAGTATGTCCTTAGTAATTAGCTTTTATCTACAAAATGCATTGCAGAAAATTAAGCAAAACTATCCTTTAAAAATTTATTTATAGTAAGCTAGTCATCATTGGATTACAATAGATTATCCTACCCTTTAAATAATTTTTTAAACGAAATTTATTTATAGTTTACCTTTTTTTTTCTTTTCTTACATCTCTCTTAAATTCTAAATTTTCCTCTGGTAAGAGAGGAAAAAATGGTATTAGGATCTTACCACTTGCCCATCAAAGGATCACTCTAGTCTTGTTTTAAGTGGGTTGATGAGAGAAAATGAACAGGTGCTACAGGTTACTCAGCTGTTCTAAAATTAAAGATTGATATTTTTCCTCTTGTTCTATTAGCAGACCTTTAGTGACATGTTAGCACTGGATAATGGTTGCAGCAGTTTAAGCCTCATGCTGTGATTTTTAACAGAAAGCCCAGCTACAGCAGCAAACAATGACATCTCCCTATAGCCAGTAACTTAATAAGGAAGCAGTACAGCCTTAGGCAGTTTGACTAAACAGCAAGAGAAATCTGACTTCCAATGTACTGACTCCACTTTAAACACAATGGCCTAGCTTAATTAACACTGTGTTCATTTGTAACTCAATCAGTTTAGAATTTTTGTCCTTGAACCGTTGGCTCTGCCATCTTAAAGAGAAAAAGAAGGCTCAAGCTGCTGAAAATCCCTCTTGATTTGTATAAACAGACATTTCTGAACCAGCAATAGAATAAATAACTGTTGGCATTAATTGGTAAGTTTACCAAAGGCCCAGGTAATCATAAAATCATCTTTTAATGAAGAAAAGAATTTCATTGATTTTAAGAATATACATGGGATGTATTAAATAATATTAAATTGAAATTATTTTCTCATACCTCTCTTTTTGAGAGGCACTAAATTAAAAATATTAAGTCTTTGCCAAAACATAGTTATTTCAAATTATTATCCCCAACAATAGCCTAGCAGATGTTGTCTGGCACACTTACGGGGCCTCATGAACTGCATTCGGCCTGTCATGGGCCCTTGGCTTTGTTCTGACCAGTCCTCTGAAGGGAAATTAAAGTAAATGCTAACTCAACCAGATTGTTCACCTACACTGATTCTCATTTCAAAATGTATCAGTCAGCAAATAGTTAATTAAATAAGACTCTAGAATACTAGAGCATTCTGAATTCTCATAAGTGAGGTTGCAATTCTAAAAGAAATAAAAGACATAATTACTGCATTAGATCAACTATGCTGTGTAAATATTTGGTAACTATTAAAATTTGCTTTCTTATAAATCCAACCACATAGTCTTTCTTGAAAAATCTTTGCATTCTGTGAAATTATGCACTAAAAAAATGAGGGCTTATAAGAAAATAGGGTTGGGTCAGTCCACTTAAATCATTTTAACCAGAGCATAACTGAAAATAATAACAATTCCATTAAAATACTAGCACAGTTCACTCTGCTATTTACACTTAGTCAGTTCTTTGCAGGCTTAAACCTTGATGAGGCTCATGCTTCCTCCTTCTAGACATGTAGGTCCTAGAGGGCATTTGATGCTAAAGAAACCGTTTCCAGTAAAATTAAAAACTATGACTAAACCAGAGCACAGCGTCCTTCATTTATTCATTGTTTCAATACGGAGGGAATGTCTCTGCAGCCTCTTCATCTGCACTTGGAGCTACAACATCTTGCTTCTCACAGTGGAAAGAAGAGAGGTTCTTAGAGCCACTAAGTGAGCCACTGCCCTGCCCTGAAGGAAGGCTCTTCTGTAGATGTTCGCTTTTCTCTTGAGGTCTCCAAAAAGTGTTAAGGTTTTCTCTTTAATTGGAGAGAGCTGGCCCCAGTGGCTTCAAAACATTAATGTCAAAAATGGGAGAATCACGTGTAAACCAACACAATATACACGTTATGCCTACTTCACTTTTCCATTTACCAACTAATAAGAGGTCATTTGCATCAAAGAAACGGTACATAAACCACGTTCCCTAGTATAATAAGAAAGAAAGTGTGGCTTTTAAAGCTAATAAGGGAGGAATGAAAGATGCAGGGAAATAAAGCCAAGCTCTTTAATGTGGTCCCAGGGTCTCCCACCATCTGACATTAGTCTAGGTTTCTAGTGTTATCTCCACATACAGCTCACTAGATGAAGCCATGCAGGAATGACCTTTTATTTGGTCCTTGCTTCACGCTTTCCTGAGACCACTGAGCTATGCTGGCCAGGCTATGAACTTTTTTAAGCTTTGTTCCCTATGAGGGTCTAAAAACAATCACACCCAGTAACAATGAACACACTTGGAAACTATATCTGGGTTTCTAAATTACATTTTTACTAAACAGAACCAGTATTCCTTGAAGGGTTGGTTGGTTCAATGACCAGGTCAGGGAAAGTATAAATGAACCTGAAATACCTTGTTGTATCAAAAAGTTAAAGAGCTTACATAAAAGTGATAGGGCCCGCCCAGTGTGGCTCAGGCTAGGGGTTGAACTTCGATCTATGAACCAGGAGGTCACAATTCGATTCCCAGTCAGGGCATATGCCCGGGTTGTGGGCTTGATCCCCAGTGTGGGGTGTGCAGGAGGCAGCCAATCAATGATTCTCCCTCATCACTGATGTTCCTCTCTCTCTCTCTCCCTTTCCCTTCCTCTCTGAAATCAGTAAAAATATATATATATTTTTAAAATGATAGGACCATATTCAAAGGACAAAGTGTTCAGCTTGAAGGGGCTCCTACTGACAAAAATCTCAGACAGTTTGAGCATCAGAATAAATAATAAAAGCAAAAGATTTTAATTCATTGAATAAAACAAGAATCCCTACAAATATATACAAACGTATGAAAAGATGTCCAAGTTAACTCATAATAAAATGAAAACTGCACTAAGCATTTATCACCTATCAGATCAGCAACAACTAAAAGGCTTATGTGGTGGCACTCGCACATATTTTATAGAAGCAACTACTTCATTAAGATTTTTATTCCTTCTCCTTTCCTTTCTTCCTTCTTTCCTTCCTTTCTCCTCACCATCTACCTATCTATCTATCTATCTATCTATCTATCTATCTATCTATATATATATATCTATCTATCCATCTTAAATTTAGAACCAAACATTATTGCCTCTATTCTAATCCAATACTTTTCTAGTATTTATTTATCACTTTTCTCTGTCTATTTCTTTCATTTTCCTTGTAATCTTTCTGTATTGGCCCTGCTGACTCTATTTTTTTTTAAATTATTACTCTTTTTTGAGCAAGCTGAATTTTTCCAAGACCATCTATTTGCGTGATCTTCATGTTGGGGAGGCCCAGACCAACAGTCCGGGCTATTAAGCCACTGGGATTTCTAATAGGACATAGGGTTGAATAAATTCTCTGAGCCTTTCCTTCCTGAGCCAAATGAAGTTTTAGCACTCCACTGACAGTTCATGATAGCTTCTCTTCCTCAACTCCTTCACCCTCCCCCTGAGAGCCTGCTTTCTACAACATGCTTCATCCTACCTGCTTTTCAAGACCATGGAGGGGGGAGGAGTTCAGGAAAGCCCCCACTATCAACCTATGCATCCGTTCCCATTATTAAAAAGTGAGATGATTGAATTTGTTCCTCACAGTAAAGATGGAGGTAACTGCCATACTTACTCTGCCATTTCAAAATTATATTTCTAACACACAAATGTAATCTGTTACCTTGCAAAAAAACTTCAATGGCATGCAATTATTATAAAAGGAAAATTCTTTAACATGAACTTATAAAGTCCTCATAAATTTTTTCCGCTTCAGTACTTCATTTCTGCCTATCCAACCAATGTACCTTAGTGATGCCTTTCCTAGCTCCCACAGAAAAATTAATTTGCCTCCCATTGGAAAGAATGCCTCCTATTATATCGATTATGCATTGTCATTATTTATTTGCATGTCAGGTTTCTCCAATATACTTAAAAGCTCCATGAGGGCAGGCAAATTGTCATATTTGTCTCAAGTACCAAACACAGAACCTGACACACAGCAGGAACTCAATAAAAGTTTGTGGCACATGTCTACTAGTAAGTATATTCCAAGTGCTATAGTACACAAGGAAATATTCAAAGTTTTGTATTTCTGGATTCCTTCCAACACATGGTTCCTGTTTTAGTGACTGTTTTCTTTTTATACATCAACAGATCATCCAGTTCACTTCCTTTTGAATTCATATTCCCATGTATTTGTCAACATAGCCTGTATGTGGTAATATTAATGGTAACTTCTTAGACATCTGTACATTATAACTTTGATCAACAAAACATCTTATTGTCCCAACATATTGACATTTCAAAAGCAAAAAGCTAGTCTCTTGCTACATTGTAAGTACCATTTTTAATGACGAATTGATTAAAATATTGATAGAAGTGACACTGGATCAGCAAGAAGCCATATTCAGAAAATGCATGTACAAACATACATGCTATACATAGGACTTCAAGAAATAGAATCAAAAGTCTTAATTCTCAATTACTATGACATAACAAGTTAGTTGAATAGTCTCTAAAAATATCTTTTCCTGCCTTTTATTTTCTAATGCTTAAACTCCCATAGAAAATACCTTAAGACTCAGAGTGATGGCATAGCATTATAACACTGTGATAAGACAAAAAAAAAATGCAGAAATTATGTTCTTTTCAAATGTTCTCCAAAACATTTAGTATACTTTTCTTAAAATGAACTGTATGTAACTAAAAATAAACAAGTATATCATGAGATTCAAAGGTTTATCAAAATTGCTATGACATAGACAAACCTCAAATAACATAGATGCTGATAGGTACCAAAGAGATTTGTAGTATTACTATTTGTTTTACATAAAATAGATATATATGATGTCTATAAAAATAAAGTAATAAGTCCTATGGAAAAACGGGATATATGACTGGAATCACACCACTAATTTTGTGACAATAATGCTATGGCCTCTGATAAACTATAAATATAATGTCAGTTGTCTTTCTCACTAAATGAAATTTCTTACATCCACATCAACATAGCAGTTGTGGGCTATTAGCCAAGAACCTTAAAAGAACTAGATTTACAAATAAATCCTTTATAACAGGGTTATACAGTCTCAAAATTATACCATAGGATATTAAGCAGAGCAACTTTTTAAAATACTAGAGGTCCGGTGCATGAAGTTCATGCACATGTAGGGTCCGTAGGCCTGGCTGGCAATCAGGGCCAATCTGTGGGGCAACCAGCAGGGCAATCGGTGGGCCCCCAGTCGCACCCACTTTGGCTGGCCTGGTGCCGCCTGCTTGCCAGCCCCGCCCCCTGCTGCCACGGGTCAGGGCCTGCTGGCTGGGGGCAGCTTCTGCATTGAGCATCTCCCCCTGTCGCTATGATGTGCACTGACCACCCATCATTCCACTATTCCATCGATTTGCATATTAGGGTTTTATATAGATAGATTGTGTGAGTAGAGTGCTATATTTCTAGGTTTTGAACTCCATGTAACCTTGTTGTATTGGATCCATTATTTAAAAGAAGACATGTTAAGAATTGAATTTAATTCTTAACCTTAAAAACAGAATGGGCCCAGCCGGCATGGCTCAATGGTTGAGCGCCAACCTATGAACCAGGAGGTCATAGTTTGAATCTCAGTCAGGGCACATGCCCGGGTTGTGGGCTAGATCCCCAGTGTGGGGCCTGCAGGAGGCAGCCAATCAATGATACTCTCTCATCATTGATATTTCTATCTCTCTCTCCTTCTTCCTTCCTCTCCGAAATTAATAAAAACATATTTGGGGGGAAAAACCAACAAAACAGAATGGAAGAAAAACTATTAAAATTATTTGGAATAATCTTTAAAAGAATAGATATTATCTAGAGAGGGAAGAATCTATCCTCAGTTACCTTGTGACTAGAAAATGAGATTTTCATAAGCCATGTGTTTAAAAAATCAGTCCCTGTTCTTCATTCTAATGTACCTACTGGGCTCCCAGCAAGTTCATACACACAATGGGAAATGCCCTGGTCATCATCTCCGGTTTCCTCTAAGGCCACCACATTTTTAAACTATTAGTAATAATTTTTAAAAAGAGCCTAGACCTGGAAATATTGTGATATTGTCAAAGTTAACAAACAGACATTTTCAATACTTTCTACACATCAATATTTCAGAATGATTTTTTAAAATCAGAATTTAAATAATTCTTAAAACACATCTCATACTGTCCCCTTTCCTTTTCTCTAATATATAAGAGAGGAGCATTAGGGAGGCATACCACCCTTGGCCATCAAAAATATTAAAGCATTCATCAAATGAAATGTGTTTTTAGTAGCAGTGATATTGCAGGTGCTCTGGCCCTTTAAGAACCTTAAAGTATTCAGTTGGAGAAAATGCACTGACTGAACACTGACAGAGAACAGTGCTGTTAGAGTCATTCACAACACATCATCTGTGATTTTCTAGATAAAATGCCAACACTGTAGCTAATCTTTTTAGTTAAACAATGCTTTTAGAAGTGCTTTAAGAGCTAAAATGAATATCTAAAAATTCTTTCAAATGCTATAAGGCCATTAGTAGACTAAACCATTTGTCACCAATTTAATTAAATATTTTTAAGTTATCTCAAAGTCACATAGTGGTAGATTTTTTTGTTTTCAAATCATCACACTTGCTATTGATATGCTATATAACAGATAATACATTCTGAATTTTTCTTTGTTTATTAACAAGCCCTTGTAATTAACTTGCTTTTAAATCATAAGTATGATACTATTTTAATTTCCCTCACATTTTCTACCCTATCATTTGAAATCACATTAAGCTGACTCTTAGAAGGCCACCTGGTGTACTACTATGACATTGAAGTGAGCTGTTCTGGCATGCAGGAAACACTGACAATCTTCTATGCTAAAATCCATTTCTTTAACTGATGTCAGAACTGGGGGAAATTAATTTTTGCTATTCATAAATACCTGACAGGTTTAATGTAAATATTTTGAAAAAGACCTCAGCATATGCTGCACATACATTATATATGCAGCACTGCACTGGAATATTGTATTTGAAACACATTCAATTTCTAGATCACTACTACGGAAACCGTTGAAATTTCTCAAATTACTCACAGATTGCAATTTTCTCCATCTACATGTAAATAACAACAGAAGTCCCCACGAAACCTTTCAGTCACTGGAAAAATCAGCAATTTGACACTTAAGACAAATTTCTTTGAAAGGAATACTATGAAAATGCAGGTAAACCTGACAAATCACTGAGTGTCAGCCTGGCTCCCCTCCTGTGGCCAGAGCCGAAGATCTTACTCGGAGGCTACGTTCATTTTTATGGTCCGAAGGGCTGCTGCAGAATGGCTGCCACCTCAGAAACAATGCTATCTCAAAGCAGATGCCTCTGGATCGCTTTTATAAAAGGTGAACACATACTCATTCCTTAGAATAGCACACACAGTCCCAGAGATACACACATATTCATTTAAGTGAATATGTATAATAAGGCCCCTGTGCAGGTTCAATCCACTTTATGTATTGGGTAGATTGAAAAATTAAGTGTAACTACACAGGGAAGCTTTTTATTTAAATAAATTATATGAAGGAAAACTATTTATAATGTAATTACCCTTAACTGATCCAATTTTTAAATTGTACGTTCATTTTCAAGTTTGAGTATCAATAGAATGGTAACTGTAATGGACTGAAACCCATCAAATGGGTTAAAATCTATGAGTTCATAATAACATACACACAAAAACCCCAAACACAACCTGGCTGGTCTCCTTTGAGCATGCTGGGAAACAAATTCACTATTGTGAAAACTGATAGACAAGGGAAAGAAATCATGCATTTAATCTATCTGCCTTTTCTAGAGGAACTATACCTCAGGTTATTGATAAGAGAACATTTCTCTTTGTAGAAGTATTCCAGCTAATAAATGAAGAAAGAAAAAGGCATTAGAATATCACCACTTTGCAAATCCCTAATGAAATAATGGCCACTAACTTCACAAAACAGAGGCAATCAGATAGTTGGTTGAAATGGAAATGCAGAGTATGACCAATGAAGTATTCCTGCCCCAAAAATGATACGAGTTTATAGGAGAAATATGTATTAGATACTACCACAAAGATGCCATGCGCAAACCCTGAATGTGAGAAATAACAGGAAAAATGACCCAGTTTCTTCAACAAATAAGAAGCAAAGGAGCCCTCGCTAGTTTGGCTCAGTGGATAGTGTGTTAGGCTGCACTGTAGGGTCCCGGGTTCAATTCCAGTCAAGAGCACTTACCTTGGTTGGGTTGCAGGCTCCTCCACGGCCGGGGCCTTGGTTAGGGCACCTGCAGGAGACAACCAATCAATGTGCTTCTCTCACACAGATATTTCTCTCTGTCTTTCCCTCTCTCTTCCACTCTCTCTAAAAATCAATGGAAAAATATCCTCGGGTAAGGATTAACAAAAAAAAAGAAAGAAAAAAGAAGAAGAAGCAAGGCAGAGGGAAAAGAAGGGAGAGGAAACTATAAATTAAAACCACAGGTTAAAATGCAATGGGTGGATATTGTTTGGATCCTGATTCAAACAAACTGACAGTGAGGTTGAGACGGCCCCGGTGAGGTTGAGACGGCCCTGGTGAGCTTGCAACGGCCCCAGTGGGGTTAAAATGACCCCGGTGAGGTTGAAACGGCCTTGTGAGGTTGAGGCGGCCCCTGTGAGGCTGAGATGGCCCCTGTGAGGCTGGGATGGCCCCTGGGAAGCTGAGAAAAATACCACATGAACTCACTCATTTATGGATAATAAGAACCATTAAAGACTGATGAACAAAAATGGATACAGAGGCAGAGCAGCATTGACCAAAATGTCAAACTACAGTGGGAACCCTGGGGAGGGTTGGGGGGGGGGGGCGGGTAGGAGATCAACCGAAGGACTTATATGCATGCATATGAGAATAATTAATGGACACAAGACACTGGGGGGTGGGGGCAGCCAGGGGAATGTCAAGGGGGAGAAAAAAGGAGACATGTGTAATACTCTTTGTAATACTATAAGAAATAAAAAAATAATAATAATAAAAATTATAATATGTAATACTCTTTTTAATACTTTAAGCAATAAAACAATAAAAAAATACTTTCCTCATAAAAAAAAATTATAAGGCATTCAGGGAAATTTGAACAATGATTAAGTATTTGATGATATAAGGAATTTTTTTCTTAAAGTATGCATCTTTTAAAATACAAACTGAAATACATATGGATGAAATGAATGTCTATGAATCATCCTATCTAATAAAGAGGGAATATGTTAATTGACCCTCACGCTGTCACAAAGATGGTGGCGCCCACAGCCAATAAGGAGGGAATATGCTAATTGACTGCTATGGCCTCAAAGATGGAGGCGCCCACAGCCACAAGATGGCAGCACCCAGTCCCCTCAACCCACTGGGGTGGCAGGCGTGCGCGGCAAGGCTGGGCCTGCCCCCAGGCGGGCATGGCCTTGCTGCGTGCCTGCCTCCAGAGTCCCCTAGTCTCCTCAGCCCCCGAGCCCCCAGGGCCAGCCAAGGCTTGCACTGCCAGCAGTGGCAGCAGCAGAGGTGTGATGGGGGTGGCTCCTTCCCCTGATCACCAGGTCACCTCCCACCCCTGAGGACTCCCGAACTGTGAGAGGGGGCAGGCCAGCCTGAGGGACACCCCCTCCAGTGCATGAATTTTCATGCACCAGGCCTCTAGTTTAGAAATAATTCAGAACCCGAAGTCAAATCTTCTCCTGTCACCTTATATTTGAGTGATGGACATGGTGCAATATACAGATCTTATAACATAGAAACCCACACATGAAACCTATATGTTCATGTTGACCAATGTCACCCCAATCAATCTTATAAATAAAATTTAAAAAAAAATAATTCAGTGGGAGGGTGGCAATGGGTAAAAGGATAGATGAAGAGAGATTGGCTGTGTGTGATAACTTGGAATGGGCAGCTATATGGGGGTTCAATATATCATGCTCTCTACTGTTATGTATTTTTGAAATTTTCTGTTATAAAAAGTTTTTTATTACACATAAAATAAGAACTAAGTAAATCCTGTCTTCTTGTTAAATTCTAAAATGTATTGCCTGGCTCACTGTAAATTAGGAAATGATCATTTATTGTGGGGAGTGGAGAAGGATGGGGAGGAGGACTACAAAAAAGGAAAATGTTTATAACAGTCAACAAGAAAGCAAAGAATAAATTTAGCTGAAGAGACTGACAATTCTTACTAGAACCTTCCCAATTGTTTGGCTGAACTAAATAATCTCTAGGTCCTTTTCCACTATGAATTCTTAGAATTCTTTCTATAAGGGATGAATAGGTAAAGCACAGAGGATTTTTAGGGCAGTGAAACTACTCTGTATGATGCTACAATGGTAGATACATATGTCATCATATATTTGTCAAAACCCACAGAATGTAAAACACTAAGAGTGAACCCCAATGTAAACTATGAACTTTGGGTGACAATAATGTCATGCAGGTTCATCGACTGTAACAAATGCACCACTCTGGTGCAGGATGTTGCTAGTAGAGGAGGCTGTGTATAGGTGGAAGAAGAGGTATATGAGAAATCTCTGTACATTCTGCTCAATTTTGCTGTGAACCTAAAATGACTCTTAAAAACTATTCTACGGTATTTAAAAGAGAGAAAAAAAAAGAACTACAAAACACTCATGAATATGCTGCACAAATTCAGAATACTGCTGCTTCTTAAAGCTCTATGGTTGTCCCCAAGTATGAATAATCTTAAAATATTTCAGAACATTATAAACATTTGGGGAGATTGCCTAGGGATAGGGAGGTTGGGGAAAAAAATGGAAAGTGACTGTTAATGGATATAGGGTTTCTTTTGAAATGATAAAAATGTAATTGGTGTGGTGATGGTTATAAAACCCTCTGTATATACTAAAAACCATTGGGTTATACATTTTAAAAACGGTGAATTGTATGGTATGTGAATTATATCTTAATAAAGCTCTTATATGTATATGTAGAAAATTACCTGTAAATGTCCTGAGCACCTGATTTCATAAGATCATTTACATTCAATTTATTGAGACAAAATTACACTCTGAGTTGTATTGCCAAGACAACAGGTTTGGAATCTCATAGACCCAGGTTTGGACCCTAGCTTTGCAATTTATTTAGCTGTTGACCTCAGACAAATGAATTATCCTCTGTCAGCCTCAGTTTCTCATCTACAAAATGAGTATAATAATTTCTACCTAATAAGATTATGACAAGGATTGCATCACATGAGATGGTGTAAAGAATCTAATGCTCAAAAATGGAAATAAGTATAATTTTTTTCTGTGAAAATGTGTAGTGTAGTGAAATTTTCAGAAGGAGAGAATATCTAATTAACATTTTTAGGATAATTTTTTAATAGTTCTAGTTAGATTTTAGTCATCAACAAGCCAGCCATAAATAGACTTCATAATAATAATAATAATCTATTTTTAATAATGTTTGTATCATCTAACCTGAGATGTTTTATAAATGCCTAAAAAATATTTCCAACTCTACCACTACTATAACTAACTACTAATATATACTGCATATCGTAATCTTGCTTATTCACATATAAAATAAATGATTTAAATGAATATTTAATGAAAATAATACAAAGGTATGCTTAACAAGCTAAGTTGGCAATTTCATTATGATTCTTTGCACTCATGCAGAGGCTCTTCAACTACTTAAAGTATAAAAGAAAAGATTTTAGGAGGCATAATGTCTATTGTTTAGAGGAAAAGCAAAGGGAGAAAATCATTCATTCATTCAACCATTCCATAAACATTTGCTGAATTCCAAGCATCGTGCCAGGCCTGATGGATTAATGATGAATTTTTCCGACCAGGAATTCCCAGTCTATTATAACACACAAGTAAGTAAGCAAATAATTCCAACAATGAGATAAATGCTAATAGGGGAATATACAAAGTATTCCTGGAGCATAAAGTAAGATATGGCTAACTGCAAAAATAAGGAATCTTCCACTACCATGGAGTGCCGATGATAAGGTAAAGGACAGAATCCTCAAGCTCTGATGATTAGTTCATTTATTCACCAAATATGTGCAGGTGCTGAGGAAACAGGTAAACAAGGCCAACTGAATGTTCTCAAGGAGCTTCCAGTCTATCAGGGAAAGTAAACAATGTAAACAATGATATTAATGTCTTAAAAGTGTTAGAGTAAGAGCACATGATAGATGCTAAGGGAGCAAATGGCAGAAGACTCTCAAGGCAGTAGGTTTGCATTGACATTTTTAATTATTGTGGATTTTTGTGAGACAAGCTCTTTGAGTTACATGAACCATCTTACTCAACTAGTTCACTTGCAAATTTTTTTAGTATCTCCTTTTGTTTGCAAAGGCATTGTCCATTTAAGTGAATTATCAGTTTAAAGTTTTAAATATTGATTACTGATTACCTGTTATTCTAGATCAGCCGTGGGCAAACTACAGCCCGCGGGCAGGATCCTGCCCGTTTGAAATGAATAAAACTAAAAAAAAAAAAAAAAGACCGTACCCTTTTATGTAATGATGTTTACTTTGAATTTATATTAGTTCACACAAACACTCCATCCATGCTTTTGTTCCGGCCCTCCGGTCCAGTTTAAGAACCCATTGTGGCCCTCTAGTCAAAAAGTTTGCCCACCCCTGTTCTAGATGAATACTAGTTTATTCCTTACAATATAAATTAGTATCAGTTCAAATAGTATAAAGCAAGGAAAACATAACCCTAAAACAATGATATTTAAATATCAATATCATTATACTCCATCAGCATGCATGACTAACAAATGACTCTATTAAGGAGCTCAAGAAATGGGTACCATGGACTTGTGTTATCCTATACTTATGGAACACTCACAGATTCTTCTGGCCAATAAACCTCCCCGACCCAGTTCCAGTGACATTTTATGTGGTTTGCACTGACAATAGAAGAAGATCTCTGTGAGGTTAGCAGTTTCCTTCTCTCATTTGTACTGGAAATACTATGTACTGGCTACCTTTGGGAAACTGGGGAGTCCAAACAGCTTCTCATACTTTACCTCCCTGTAAGTTAAAACAAGAGACTATATATTGCTTTAAAATAATTTCCTTCAACTTTACTCCTTACTGATACAATGCACTCACAGGATGAAGACGCTCTCTAACACTCACTCTACCTTTTTATTCTATTTATTTTCTCTATTGTGTTCTTGTCCTCTTTTCAGATTTTACAGCTTGAGATGTTATAGATTTCAGATTGCCTCTAGAGCTAACAACAACCAAAAAAAATATTTTAAAAAACACAGTAAAATAAAAGCAGATACTAAAGGATGCCCAGTATACATTGCTTGATGATAAAGAAGGTGAGGGAGAAGGAAGGAGAAAGATAACTAGAGGGAGAAAGAGGAGGAAAAGAAAAGAAAGAGAAGAAAGATGAAAAAAATAAGTAGAAGACCATTAGCAAAAGGAAGGCAATAAAATACTACCACCTTTGGATAGAAATATTCCCATCCTTAATTAAATAAGATATAAGATATTGAAACCTGCAATTTGGCCCTGGAAGGGGCAACTCATGGATGTGGGATGGGAGGTTAAGAGAATAGTTACTGTCGATGGAGCCAAACAGTATTACCATCTGGATTTTACCATCACTGTGGTAGTTTTAAAACATGAACCCGAAATTCTTTGATACTCTTCCCTTCAAGAGGTGAATTCTATCCCTAAATGGTTTGGCTCAGTGGATAGAGCGTCAGCCTGCAGACTCAAGGGTCCCAGGTTCGATTCCAGTCAAGGGCATGTACCTTGGTTGCGGGCACATCCCCAGTAGGGTGTGTGCAGGAGGCAGCTGATCAATATTTCTCTCTCATTGATGTTTCTAACTCTCTACCCCTCTCCCTTCCTCTCTGTAAAAAAAATCAATAAAATACATTTAAAAAAATAAAAATCATCATTCTCCCCTTAAAAAAAAAAAGAGGTGAATTCTACCCTTCCCTTGAATCTGGGCAGACTTATAACTGCTCACAACAGAGTAAACAATGCTGTGTAACTACTGAGGTTAGGTGAGAAAAAGTCATGCATGGAAAAGACTCAGATTCAGAGGGGAGAGGGGTAGGGAGCTGGATAAAAGAATGTGAAGAGATCAGCCAAAGAACATATATGCATAGCCCATGGACACAGACAATAGTGTGGTGACAGTCTGGGGAGGGGGGAGGGGATGGGTGGAGGTTGGCAAAGGGGAAGAAATGGGGGACATTTATAACAGTGTCAACAATAAAAAAAAAAAAGTGAAAGAAAGGGCGTGATGTAAAAGAAAGAGTCATGCAACCTGTGCCTAATCCTTGCTCTTGGAATGCTTGCATTCTGGAGGCCCACTAGCACGACACTCCCTCTCAAGACCCATTGCAAGGCTGCCAAGAAGCATAAGCCACAAAGAGAGGTCATACAGAGGTATTCTAATCAACTCCAATTAAGCCAGCCTTTAAGCCACCTCAGCTCAGCCACCAAACATGTGAGAAAAACAAACAACAAACCCACCCCCACCCATCTTAGAAGTGCATCTTCCATCCCTCAGCCATTCAAGTCTTACCAGCAGAGACACCAGACATCATGGAGCAGAGACTAGCCTACCCTCCCGTGCCCTTGCCAATTTCCTGACCTAACAAACCTATGAGCATAATAATGGCTGTGGTAAGATCGGTATGATTGTCTACTTAATATAACGAAGGTAAGTAGAACAAAGTTGGCTGCTGGGAGTATGATGCTGTTGTAACAAAATCTAAAACACATGGCGTTGGTTCTGGAACAGGACTCTAGAGACTAACGGTGAGGACTTAAAGGAAGAATGTGCAAAGATGTTCCTGGAACCTTGAGGAGAGTAGATCCTTTTTGTATAGTGGCTTAAACATGGCAATAATGTGGCCTGTGATAGCATAAAAAGTAGGAACTGTACTTAAGGAGCTTGGTGATCTAGCTGGGCAGATGTCTAGAAAGAACACTCTAGAGATCTCTAGAAAGTGTCACCGGTCTTCTTCTTGCTGCCAAAGATAAATTGTGGAAGGAGAGAGATGAACTGAAAAATAAACTTTTCAGTTTTTAGGCAAAATTTAGAGGAACTATAAAGGAGCCAGGACTTTCCTGGGCTGAAAAACTCAATCTGTTTCTCATTCCCAGTCTCTCTAGACAGCAACTTCCCAAGTTAAGAAAGGCTTTCAAGGCAAAGATCAAATCGAAGGTGCTGTTAGAAAAAATCTCAGAGAACAACTGACTGTAAAACCCTTTGTTGAGACATCTGTTGAGGGGATGCATCATAAACCCTTTCAGACAGACAAAAGGACTTCTAAGTATCTTAAGGTCAAGACTGACTCCGGTTGATAAACAGTAAGGCTTCTAAGGATTTTAATAAGGGTGTTGTCTCGCAGCAGCCCCATCAGGAGCCCAAGAGAGAGGACTTATGTATGGTTTTGTTTCGTGTAATAGACTATATTCATATACAGGAAGCCGACACAGTTTTTAAAGGAGTTGTATTAGTTTAGACCAGTGGTCGGCAAACTCATTAGTCACCAGAGCCAAATATCAACAGTACAGCGATTGAAATGTCTTTTGAGAGCCAAATTGTTTAAACTTAAACTATATAGGTAGGTACATTGTTATTAACTTAATTAGGGTACTCCTAAGGCTTAGGAAGAGCCACACTCAAGGGGCCAAAGAGCCGCATGTGGCTCGAGGGAGGCAGTTTGCCGACCACGGGTTTAGACTAAAAGGGATAGATAGAGTACAAAATGAAAAGAGGCCTTTGGGCCCCTAACTGTTTACAAGAAAGAAGGATGATAAGCCCACTCAGTTGCAAACATAGGACATTTCTTACAGGAGAGAAAAAATAACTCAGAAAGTAGAGCCAAGGGCACAGGCAGAGCCAACAGTTAGAACAAACTTGGAATGGGCAACATGTGCCGGGACAGGTGGCTCTGGACCAGTGATTGCCGGGTGTGTCCTATTTCCCCCCACCCCCTTTTTGAATGGAAATATCCTTAGCAGCTATCCAATGCCTATCCCACCAATGTATGTGAGTTTGTTTTTAGGAGAGGTGGGCAGGTAACTTCTCTCTTTAGTTCACAGGTCTTCAGATAGAGAGAAAACATACTGAAGAAACTGCATATCCAAGGGCCTCATTTGCACCTGAACTTGATTTGGATGACAAGTTCTTAGAGAACTTCAAGTTATTGTCTTGAGTCTATTTTGGTTTGAGGGGGACTGTAAGTAATTTCTCCTGAGGACAGGACACCTCTCCAGTGTCTCTCTTCAATGATGAGCTTCTACAGATTGGAGGTCTCTTCCTGGACACGGAGAAGGGCCATGAATTTTACTCAATCCTAAAGCCCCATAGGTCCTCCTAATTTACCAACAAACTCACTAAGAATCAGAGGCCTAGACCTGCTGAGAAAAGTCATACCCCAGGATTTATTGGCTTTGGCTTTTCTCCCTTCCATTTTTCTCCTGGGCACCTTCTTCTTTCCTCAAAAAGAGCAGTCCCACATTACTTCAGTCACTCGTTTTCATTATGAGAGCTACTCCTAAACTACCTATCTGTTTAGGAGGCTACATAAATAATGGTTGAACGCATGAGCTCTGGAGACAGATCACTAAAGTCAAACCAAGTGGCTCTGCCACTTCGTAGCTTTGTAAGCCTAGGCAAGTTGCCTAACCTCTTTATACTTCAGTATCATCATCTATAAAACTGGGATAATAATAGTCCCTGCAATGTAAGGTTGTTGCGCAAAAGAAGGAGATAAAGTGCTTTTAATATTACTTACCATGGGGTGAGCGTTCCATAAATGTAGATCCATAAAGTTTACCACAAAGCAAAAATCTCTACATTATCACACTTTTAATATGGTCCTCAAACAACACTGTGGAAATAGGCAGCTCTGACATGATTATCCCCATGCTGAAGAAACAAGTTAAGAGATACTAGGTAAATAATCCAGGGTCATATAGCTAATAACTAATAGAATCAGTCTGTGAACCTATATTTTATGACTCTATGTCCAGTGCTCTTTCCACGGTTGCATTTGAAGTAAGAGGAGCAGGTACCATGACCATCACTTAATAAGTAAAAAAATTGCTTCCCCAAGAATCTAAGTAACTCATCCATGATAATATAACCAGTTAATGGTAGAGTGTTGATGAATGCAGGTATTTCATAGTGATTAAAAATGCTTTGGTGTCCTCATGTATAAAATGAAGACAATATAATGTAACTACCACACTGGGTTGTTGGAACCAAGTGAGATAATGTATGCTGAGTCCTAAGCATAGTGCCTGGCACATAGTAAACGTGCTTAGTAAATATACATCTCCTGTGCCCTACATCAAAGACTTTTTAACCAAACCATGCTGACTCAACACTTTTACTTCTTAAGTCTTCATAGTAAAAGAAAGTCCCTCAGGGCTTTGGCTAATTGTCTTTAATAAATTATTCTTGACACTTTGCTATGAATGTATTAAGATAAAAAGTACTTAATAAAAATAATATAAAGTATTTTCACTTTTCAGAAGAGGAGAAAATCATGATGAAAATTACAAACTGGAAACCAGCTGTTTTGCAAAAAGAACCATTTAAGTAACACACATAATGCCCTCTATGAACACACATCTCGGCTTCAAAATATGTTCCAAAAGGAAGATGTTATGTCCAGCTTATTTATAAACACACGTGCAGGGGGAGAAAGTTCAATTTCCATCAGTAGAAGGAAGCAATCTATTTCACCATAGGTCTGGAAGGGCTTTAACAAGTCTGAGACACACAACAGCAGCAATTTCACCTTTCCCAGCACCCTATTATACAGAAGCATCTCATGGTGTTTTGTGATGGTATTAAAAGTTTATCCATCCCAGAGGTTTCATCGTTAAAAATCCGTTCCATATCACTTTCATCATATTTGGCCCTCAGCTCAGAAAAATGGTGCACCTGTTTTACTTTTTAGGCACCGTTATAAAATAAGAACAGATAACAAGGGAAAAAAGTATCACATGGGAGTTGTGCCCTCGACCATCTTACCCCCCCCTCCCCCCCCGCCCCCTCCCTCCCCCCCCCCCCCCCCAGATCTGGAACCTATCTCCCTACTTCAGTATTCAACCTGCAGCTCTTCAGCACCACCACTTCAAGATGATGGGTTCTAAGGCAGTCTTCCCACTCACACCTGTCAGGAACGTTTACTCGCTCACTTGATTTCATCTGGGCATGTCTACAAAGCTAAGCTCCATCCACCAGAAACATACAGCATAACAGACGGTTAAGGACACTTGTACACTGGAGAATAGGCTCGGATCATTGACCTCGAAGTCCTACAGGTTCAAGTGAGAGAGAAGCAGCTTCCCCACACATTTTTGGTCTTTGAAACTCTTTGCAAAGGGAAATAGTTCAAGGTAAGGGGTTTGAGGTTTGTATAGGTGCCATGAGAGTAAATAATTGGAGTTGACTAACTTTTCAAAGTCCATTTCTATTTGCAGGAATACATAGTAGACTCATGCTCTCCATTGTCACGCTGGATTATTCCTCCTACCTTCACAGCAGCTATTTTAGAAGTGACCTTTAGCAAACATTATGTGTTTTATTTTCAGAAATAGCACTGCAGATATCACATTAATATATAGCATACCTTGAAGGTGTGCAGAAACCAATAAAGTCAGTAACATGAAAAGAAGAGCGCAAATAGTTATGCCACATGACAGGTGTGACTACACATAATGGCTCTTGATGCCCTCCATGACTACAGTGACCAGAAAGACAAGACTTGTGTTTTGGTCTGAAGACAAACGAGCACTACATTCTCTAAATATGAATTTTAAAAAGTTTTACCATATTCCAAACTCCCACATTGTCTCCTTTAAAATCTAAAAGTGAAGAAAGATGTGCACCTTCTTCATTTTTCCAACCCTAGCTCCACCTCCCTAAACCCCACCAAACATTAGCTAGCACAAGAGCCAAGATGGGTAGGTAATTTGTTAAGTGAAAAGGCAAACTAAATTGTTTTCTAAAAAAAGCAAAAGAAAAAAATTCAAGTGTGTGGAGAGGGCGTATTGAAAAATCACAGTGTAAAACATCATTCACTTAGGAAACAAATTAATTAAACCGTTAAATGTCAAACAAGACCCCTTATTACTCATGTCAGTGAAATTTCAACTCAGTAATAGGTGTGATAGAGATGTCACCTAATTGTTGATGATCTTTCTAGCTAACCTGTTCTCACACAGTAGCACTGAGACCTGGAGATGAAATACTTTTGGCTGTCAAAATCTTTCCTTTGGGGTTACCCATTTGGCCTGTAACTTAGGCTACTGCTGTTTCTACTTTGCTCTCCAGTACACCTTCCAAAACTGCCTGAGATTGCAAAAAGGCTGGGCCAGGCTCACTAGAGGCTGCAACCACTCCCTGTTGAGACCATGTAGAGAGGGATTATAGATCCTGTGCAAAAAGAAAACCATCTTTTATTTTCCCCTCTAGAATAAAATCCCATACTTCTAAAAGCACACCACTGAAAAATTAAAATAGTCTGTTAAAAGATTTAGCAGTGGGAAATTACTGCTGTAATTTACCTAACTTTATATTTCATTAACTCTTAAGTTACACAGAAAATATATTCATTGAAATAGAAGATTTCCCTCCAGACACAGATTGGTTCCAGACACAGTGCATCTTCTCTAATGCATTTTTGCATTGTTTTTAAAAAGCTTTTTTAAATTACTCTTGGTCTTTTTAGCAACTGTTTTTAATTATTCAAAAAATGTGGTTATTGTTTTTTTTGAGGAATTCTAGTAATCAAAAATTGGATTAACGAACACATGTACATTTATGATATAATAATTTAACTCTCATAATGATGATTCAAGGCCCTTCAAGATCCCCAAAGCTTTCTTAATTATAAAGATTAAGCTATATTTAAAATAACTTTATTTCTGTTAAGTATGTTTATTTTTTAAAATAGTACACAATAATACTATACTTGAAAGGCAATATAGTTAAAGTAAGCATATAGAACTATTGGGTAATGAGTTAATAGCATATTTCTTTAGCCATACCCAATACAGCTATTTCAATATTTAGAAAAGCACTTATCAAATTAAATTTTTTTAAGCTTTGAAAAAGAAAAAAAGGCTTCTCTTCTCTTGGTCATGTGGACTAGACACTAACCCAAAATCTCTCTCTACCCTTCCTCTTCCCTTGAACCACACTATCTGGCTAAATCTCAAGCCTATACCAAAAGAAGCCAACAAACACTAAACTAGAAATAAATGCTAAAAATAATTCAGTAGCATGGCTCCCCTCTGACCCAACCCTGTGGCATTTACTTCATTAAGTGTTTTTGAAAAACTCCCAGTGGGAAAGGTACTTAATTTATTTACTGCATGAGTCTAACGAGAACTGAGAAAGAAATTTTAAGTGAACCGACAAGGTTTGGAGTAGAATTACTGGAACATTTGCTGCACTATATGAGGTTTTCTTTTTCATCCATCAGCCACCTAGTGCATTTCACTATAAGCAATGAGACATTTTTGGTTTGGCTTTGAGCATACATTTTCCTGATAGAACACTGAAAACAATGAGAAGTTCTCAAGAAAAAAAACATAGCAACAAAGAAAAGAAAATTGCTTATCTGTGACTCTTGTTCTTTAGACTGTCCTTCTAATACATAGAAGCCAATGCTGTGTGTTCTCCAATTTCATTTGTCACAGCAATGTCCCAGTGCTCTTAGACTACACATAGATACAGCACCCTAAACCCGTGTAACACCAGATAAAATGTGAAGTTGGACAAAGAACTAACGGCCCCTAACTTGTCTTCTCACCTAAGTGTCCCTGTTCTTCCCAGCTATCTACAACACATTTCAACATACCATGCTGTTACTTTAAATTCAGAATTCCTAATACCAGGATGACCATTCTTCCTCCCAAAAGGGCTCCCCCTCCCAAATTCCCTGACTCATTCATTAGTTCCTCCAATTTTTACGTCATATCTTTGACTCATATAATAGTGTAGATCCTTCCATTTCATATTTTCCCTTAAAAGTAAGACCTCTGTGATTGACAGATGAATGAACTGACTTCTGTTGGCTGTCTCTAGTGGGCCACATGGAAGAGCTGCCTGCAGGCATTTCTCCCTCTGCACGATGTGGAAATTATGTCCAAGAGGCAGCATCAATCATAAAAATAAACACATATAGCCAACTACCAAAGTTCTCATCAGAATATTTCTTAATTCTAGGAAAATGCATGATTTCTTGTGAACACCAAATGAAATTAAACAGGTTTTCTCTGACCTGGCTCCACACACACAGATGGAAATAACGTATTATTGCAAGTGCTTCAGGAGATCCTAGGAATACTGATCCTCATTTTACTTGCTTGAGAAAGAAAGTTTGTTTACATTAAGCTTATTTTAAGTGGGGGGAGGGGACAAAAATATAAATGAAATAAAAATTCATATGAAGCAGGTATAATAAAACTATATTAAGTTGACTATCCATCATGCCTTTCAAAATTTTATACAGATATGGAGTTAGGTATGCATATGTTTTCTGTTGTCTTTAACCAGTTGGCCTTCCAATATAGGAAAACCACCAGCTTTATTCTACTGTAGTTCATACACATCCCTATCCCAGGAATTGAGACCGTGCAAAAAAGGTAGCAGACTCTTGAAAGGCTAGCAATAATGAAAGGGTAGGGAAAATGTTCTTTAAATTTAGGTACATGTAGGTCAAAGAAGTAGTACACTACTGTCAGAATGAGATAAAGTACAATTGTGTGCTGTGTTTAAAACACATCCAGAAAAGCTAGACAATAATAATAATAGCTGCCACTCATTGAATGCTTACAACACGCCATGCTGTGCCTTATGTGCACTTCCTTATTTCATCCCAACAGCAAACCTATGATTTATTAGCCTTAGTTCATAAAGAAAATGAGACAGAGAAAGGTGAAGTTATTTGTCCAAAGTCAAAAGGTTGGTTAAGGGAAGGCGCTAACAACTTTATGCCCCGTTTTTAACCACTACACGATTGCCTCCTCAAAGACAAGAGGAAGGAAGTTTGTTTGATGTACAAAATTACATAGAAATGGTCGAGCATCAGGTTGTTTTGTTGTGCAAGGTAGTAGCAGCCTGGAGTCTGAGCTCCTTGGGAAGTGGTAGCAGCAGTAACCACAAGTGCCCGAGCTGACTTAAGTAAGGAAGGCAGATGGAAAAGCAGTGGGTGCACCTTCCTCCCCGTGACAAAATTCTCAGAATGTTGTCATTCCTATCTCACTGTCCTGAAGTCTGAAATTACAAGAGGCAAGTGCAAACTGTGTAGTGATATTAGGAGATAAGCACAGTGAAAACAAGAAAAAGAAGAGCAAGGCAAAGGAACAGGGGAAGCGAGGGGATGTGAGGGGGTGGTTTGCAGTCAAGGGGGTCTCACTGGAGAGGTCCAATTGGCCAATGACTCCAAGTGAGGGAGCCAGACAAGGGCTTCACAGAGAAGGAACAGTCCTGAGGAGGGGGCTGCTGGAGCAAAGCCCCGGGTGGTTTTAGGAGGCAGATCTTTAGGCCTTCAACTAAAGTATCGTTTCATTTCCAGACAACTTACAAAGGTACAATATAGTGATTAAGAATGTAGGCCCTGCCGAAACCGGTTTGGCTCAGTGGATAGAGCGTCGGCCTGTGGACTGAAGGGTCCCAGGTTCGATTCTGGTCGGGGGCATGTACCTGGGTTGCGGGCATATCCCCAGTAGGAGATGTGCAGGAGGCAGCTGATCGATGTTTCTCTCTCATCGATGTTTCTAACTCTCTGTCTCTCTCCCTTCCTCTCTGTAAAAAATCAGTGGTCAGAGGGGGACCATCAAGATTGCAACTCCTCAGATCCATAAGGGACACACTCAGGGAGCAGAATCAGTGAGCACCAAAGCCCCACTGAAGCAAGTCTTGCCCCAGAAGGGTGTCTTCAGCACAGAAGTTCTCCCACTTCAGACACAGCTGATTCTCACAGCCAATTGGCCTGGAGGTCAATTCCTCCCAGTGATCCTACAACAACCAAGGCACCAAGAGTGCACCAAGAGTGTCCACCCCAGGTAACTGGGGAGGCTAAGCCACTGGGCCCTACAGGACACCTGGCGCGCAGAGCCACTCTATCAACACAGGGAAGCAGCCAAAATGCGGAGACAAAGAAACAGGTCACAAATGGCAGAAATGGAGGAAAGCAAACGACTGGATATAGAGTTCAAGGCCACGTTTATAAGGTTTTTCAAGAATTTTATGGAAACCGCCGATAAATTTAATGAATCCCTCAATGAGTATAGTGAGACCATGGAGGACATGAAAAAGGACCAACTGGAAATTAAGCATACACTGACTGAAATAAAGAATAATTTACAGAGATCCAACAGCAGACAAGAGGATCCCAAGAATCAAGTCAAAGATTTGAAATACAAAGAAACAAAAAATACCCAACCGAAAAAGAAAAAAGAAAAGAGATTCAAAAAATATGAAGATAGTGTAAGGAACCTCTGGGACAACTTCAAGCGTACCAACATCAGAATTATAGGGGTACCAGAAGGAGAGAGAGGGCAAGATATTGAAAACCTTTTTGAAGAAATAATGACAGAAAACTTCCCCTACCTGGTGAAAGAAATGGACTTACAAGTCCAGGAAGCGCAGAGAACCCCAAACAAAAGGAATCCAAAGAGGACCACACCAAGACACATCATAATTAAAATGCCAAGAGCAAAAGATAAAGAGAGCATCTTAAAAGCAGCAAGAGAAAGACAGTCAGTTACCTACAAGGGAGTACCCATTCGACTGTCAGCTGATTTCTCAACAGAAACCATGCAGGCCAGAAGAGAGTGGCAAGAAATATTCAAAGAGATGAATAACAAGAACCTGCAACCAAGATTACTTTATCCAGCAAAGCTATCATTCAGAATAGAAGGTCAGATAAAGAGCTTCACGGATAAGAAAAAGCTAAAGGAGTTCATCACCACCAAACGAGCATTATATGAAATGCTGAAAGGTATTCTTTAAGAAGAGGAAGAAGAAAAAGGAACTCTTACCATTTGCCACAGCATGGATGGAACTGGAGAGCGAATAAATACCACAGGATCTCACTCATTTGTGGAATATAATGAACAACATAAACTGATGAACAAGGACTGATCCAGAGACGGAGAGGCTTTGATTGGAATGTCGGGCCTTGGAGGGAAGGTAGGGGAGGGTGGGGGCAAGGGGGAAAGATCAACCAAAGGACTTATATGCAAGCATATAGGCCTAACCAATGGACACGGACAACGGGGGGGTGGGTGAGGGCATGAGCGGGGGGGGGGGGGGGCTTATAGGGTACACATATGTAATATCTTAATCAATAAAAAATATGTTTAAAAAAAAAAAAGAATGTAGGCCCTTGCCCTGGCAAGTATGCTCAGTGGTTAGAGCATCAACCCACAGACCACAGAGTAGCAGGTTCGATTCCCATCAAGGGCACATACCTGGGTTGCTGGTTCAAACCCCAGCCCAGTCAGTCAGGGTCCTTGCAGGAGGAAACCAATCAATATGTCTCTTTCATACCGATGTTTCTCTCTTTCTCTCCCTCTCCTCCTCCCTCCCTCCACTCTCTCTAAAAATCAATGGGGAAAAATATGCTTGGGTGGGGATTAACAAACAAACAAAAGAATGTAGGCCACAGAATTGGTGGATGCTAAAATATGATGCAAAACATGATATTTGACAAAAATTAAAAATAGAACTATCACATGATCCAGAAATACCACTTCTGGGTACTTATCCAAAGAAAATGAAAACACTAATTCAGAAGTAATATGGCCCTAGCTGGTTTGGCTCAGTGGATAGAGGGTCAGCCTATGGACTGCAGGGTGCCATGTTCAATTCCGGTCAAGGGCACGTACCAGTTGTGACTTGATCTCTGGCCCTAGTCAGGGGCACGTGTGAAGCAACCAATCGATGTGTCTCACATTGATGTTTCTCTCTGTCTCTCTCCCCCCTTACCGCTCTCTCTAAAAATCGATGAAAAAATATCCTCGGGTAAGGATTAACAAACAAAAAAGTAATATGCACCCCCATAATTTACTATGCACTTGCCAAGACATGGAAAAAAATGAAGTGTCCACACACAGATGAATGGATAAAGAAAATGTGATTTTATATAATATATATATATAAATATATATTATATTATATTATTATATTATATTATATTATTTTATTTTATATAATATATATATATTATATAAAATACTATTCAACCATAAAAAATTAAATCTTGCCATTTGTGACAACAAGGACAAACCTTGAGGGCATTATGCTAAGTAAAATAAGACAGACAAAGATAATACTGATGGTCTCACTTAAATGTGAAATCTAAATAAACAACAAACAAAAATATTATCTTGTAGATACAGAGAACAGATTGGTAGTAGCCAGAGGTGGGGGGACGGGGGGGGGGGGGGGGAGAATAAGTGAAATGGATAAAGGATCAAAAAGTATAAATTTTCAGTTATAAAATAAATGGCATGGGGAAGTAATGTACAGTATGGTAACTAGAGTTAATAATAGTGTACTGCATATTTAAAAGTTGCTAAGGAAAGTAAATCTTAAAAGTTCTCATCACCAGGAAAAAAATTTGTAACTATGTATAGTAACAAATATTAACTAGACTAATTGTGATGATCATTTTGCAATATATACATGACAACTAAGTGTAATATACTGTCATGGATTGGATCCTGGACCAGAAACAAAAAGACTTTAGTGAAAAAACTGGTGAAATTTTAATAAGAGCTGTAGAGTAGATAATAGTTGTGAATCAATGTTAATCTCATGATTTTGACAATTATTCTCTGGTAAGGTGAGATGTTAACATTAAGGGAAATGGGGGGTGGGTATTTGGGAACACTCTTTACCCCTTTTGCAAATTTTCTGTAAATCTAAAATTATTTTAAAATTAAAAGTTAAAAAGAAGTAGAAGAATTAAGCTATTGGGGTCATTAAGCCTGAGATTCCAATGAGAATTACATCCAGCTCCTCCCTGTGCTTCAGTGTTCCCACAACAAAGTCACATAAGCTTAAGACGTACAATGGGCCACACCACATTTGCTCCATTGCCCTCAACATGATAATGTGGAAACTGACCAGGCTATCCTTGCCAGATTATTTACAGTATAGAATTATTTGACTTAAAAAATCTAATATAGCCCTAACCGGTTTGGCTCAGTGGATAGAGCGTCAGCCTGCAGACTCAAGGGTCCCAGGTTCGATTCCGGTTTAGGGCATGTACCTTGGCTGCAGGCACATCCCCAGTAGGGGATGCGCAAGGGCAGCTGATCGATGTTTCTCTCTCATCGATGTTTCTGACTCTCTATCCCTCTCCCTTCCTCTCTGTAAAAAGATCAATAAAATATATTTTTTTCAAAAATCTAATATAAAATGGTTCAATCTAGTTAAACTTTCCTATTATTACACACACACACACACACACACACACACACACACACACACACCTTTCTTTGGGGTAAGGTAAAGAGTCACAGTACTTTCACCTCTAGGTGGATCTCTACAATGGTCCCTTACAGTGTGGATGTTCCCACCTCCCCTCTCACTTGGGGAGTGCTTTCATCAGGTTAAGGTTCAGAACTTTCAGCCTGACATTCAACCTTTACAGGTGAGGAAAGCAGAGAAACATGTTCTTCTCCAGTGGGAACAAGTCCATTGTGTGTGAAGTTTCAAGGTTCTTAAACTCTACTGATTGGTTTTACCACAGGTCTACTGCCCTATATACCTAAAGGTTCACTCCCTTGCTGTGATTAACTATAAGCAAACTGGTTAAACCAATGATGCTTATCCTAGAAAAGATTAATACCTAGATATTTTGGGGGTTTTTCATTTCCAAAAAATCTTTATTGAGTTTTTTTTCTATCTTTATTGTTGTATTACAAATGTTTCCATTTTTTCCCCATTGACCCCTTCTAGCCTGCTGTTTGCTCTGCTAATCTCCACTGATGTGGCCCTGGGTTTACAGCTATGCAAATCAAACAACGTTCATGTGTTAATGCTGAATAACACTTAATTTGATAAAAAATAAACATATGCCCTAGCTTGGTGACTCAGGTGGTTGGAGAGTCATCCAGTACACCAAAAGGTTATGGGTTTGGTTCCCAGTCAGGGCACATATCTAGGTTTGCAGGTTTGATCCTCAGTCAAGGTATGTATCGGAGACAACCAATTGATGTTTCTCTCTCACATCAATGTTTCTCTCTCTCTCTCTCTCTCTCTCTCTCTCTCTCTCTCTCTCTCTCTCTCTCTCTCTCTCTCTCTCTCTCTCTCTCTCCCTTCCTCTCTCTCTAAAATCAATAAAATAAAAACATAACCTCAGATGAAGATAAAAATAATAAACCAACACAGAACAAGAAAAAATTAAAATTAACTATGCCATTAATCACAATGTTTAGTTCCACTGACAATTTTTTAATAGCATGAATTTCTTGATGAAGGAAGCAGTAAGTTGATTTAATTATGTACAAATGCCTAATTTCATTGCAGTCTAGGTTTTCAGTAGCACTGCTCCACACTTCATCAATGAAAGAGACATAATGAGAATATCTATCTCAAAAGGATGCTAAACATTAACTTTAACACAAATATGTAGAATCTTTATAGAAAGCAGTAAATAAATATGAATTATTATCATTATCATTATCATGACAGAATTTCTAAAATGATGAGGAAAGAGCATAAGAAAAAAATTAGATGAAGTCAGGGTAGATACCAAAAAGGCATACCACAGGGGACAGAATACCAACTAAAGGTAGCTTACAAATTTGGTTCAGTGTTTTAAATAGTCAATACAAAAAAAATAAAATGTTATGTGTTACATGATTCATAATGTCCAAGATATTTTTTTTAAAGTGCTCCAAAGAAGTATAACCAGTCCTTGTTTGGAAGGAAGGTCCCTAAAGATTTAAGGTCTGAATTTCAAAATTAAAACTACTTTGCCTTTGCCTTCCATTTATAATGACAAAAAGAATTTACTGAAGCAAGCTATAAGTTTTAGCAGACTTGCTACAGAAGAAAATGTAGCCATTAATTAGTCACATTTTAGTCAACGCTAATCTCATCAATAACTTCTATTCAAGAAGAGAGTCCAGAAATAAATCCACATCTTTATAGTCAATTAATATTTGACAAAGGAGGCAAAAACATACAAGGGGGCAAAGACAGTCTATTCAATCAGTGGTGCTGGGAAAATTGGACAGATATGTGCCAAAAAAAAATGAAACTAGACCACCTTCTTACACCACACAAGAATAAACTCAAGCCCAGCTGATGCAGCTCAGTGGTTGAACATCCACCTCTGAACCAGGAGGTCACAGTTTGATTCCCTGTCAGGACACGTGCCCTGGATTGGGGCTCAGTCCCCAGTACGGGATGTGCAGGAGGCAGCTAAATATGCTCTCATCATTGTTGTTTCTATCTCTCTCTCCCTTTCCCTTCCTCCCTGAAAGCAATTTAAAAATATATATATTTTTAAAAAGAATAAACTCAAAATGGATTAAAGACTTAAATGTTAGACTCAAAACCATAAAAGTGCTAGAAGAAAACACAGGCAGTAAAATCTCAGACATTTCTCATAGCAATATTTTTTCTAATATATTACCTGAGGCAAGGGAAAAAATAAACAAATGGGACTACATCAAACTAAAAAGTTTTTGTACAGTAAAGGAAACCATCCATCAACAAAATGAAAAGACAACCCACTGAACGGAAGAACATATTTGCAAAAATTCACCTGATAAGGGGATAAAATCCAAAGTTTATAACTTACACAACTCAACACCAAAAAAAAAAAAAAATTCAATTTAAAAAATGGGCAAACTATCCCTGAATAGACACTTCTCCAAAGAGGACATACAGATGGCCGGTAGACATATGAAAAAATGCTCAATGGCACTAATCATCAGAGAAATGCAAATTGAAACCGCAATGAGATATCACATCACACCTGTCAGAATGACTATTGTCAATAAGTCAACAAACAACCATTTTGGGTGAGAATGTTGAGAAAAGGGAACCCTGTACACTGCTGGTGGGAATGCAGATTGGTGCAGCCACTGTGGAAAGCAGTCTGGAATTACCTCAAAAAATTCAAAGTGGAATTGCCTATGACCCAGCAATTCCACTTCTGGGAATACATCCTAAGAAACTCGAAACACTAATTTGAAAGACTATATGCAGTCCTATGTTCATTGCAGCACTATTTACAATGGCCAAGATTTGGAAGCAGCCCAGTGTCTATTAGTAAATGAACATATAAAAAACCTGTGGTACATTAACATAATGTAATACTACTCGGCCATTAAAAAAAAAAAAAAAAAAAAAAAAAAAGGAAATCTTACCATTTGCCACAGCTCCGTGGTCGGCAAACTGCAGCTCGCGAGCCACAGGCGGCTCTTTGGCCCCTTGAGTGTAGTTCTCCCCAAGCCTTAGGAGTACCCTAATTAAGTTAATAACAATGTACCTACCTATATAGTTTAAGTTTTAAAAATTTGGCTCTCAAAAGAAATTTCAATCGTACTGTTGAGTTTGCTGAACACTGGCCTAGATGGACCTGGAGAGCATTATGCCAAGTGAAATAAGCCAGTCAGAGAAAGACAAGTACCATATGATTTCACTCAGACATGGAATTGAATGAACAAAATAAACTAACAAACAAAACAGAAACAAACTCATGGATAGAACAGACTGAAGGATTTAAGCAAAAACAAACAAAACCTCATAGACAGAGACAACAGTATGGTGATTACCAGAGGGAAAGAAGGTTGGGAAAGAGGGCTGAGGCAGGTAAAAGCGGGTCTAGGGGGATAAATGGTGATGGAAGGAGATTTGACTTAGGGTGAAGTGAACACAATATAATATACAGATAATGTGGTATAGAACTGTACACTTGAAACATATATAATTTTATTAACCAATGTCACCCCAATAAATTCAATAAAAAAGAAAAAAATAACTTCAATTTAGCTCCAAACTGCCTTCAATTTTTCTATACCTTTCTGATGATAAAGACCCACATATTCAAATATCCAAAAAGAAGTGAACAAATTTTATGAATTCCAAAATGAACAGGTAAATAATATTGAAGATAATGCTTTTCTTGTAGGCACTAGCTTTCTAAATGCCTGTGAGCTTTTAAAATTAAAACATTTTAAAGAGTATGTTTGCCATTCTGTCAGATAGTCATTTTTTAAATACTTCAAATTTGAAGATTTTCTGATCAGCATAAATTTGCAAGATAAAAATGATACCTTGATTATTTAAAGTAATATTAGCTAACACATTTTGAAATATGACAAAAAGCAAGAATGGTTTAAACAGAGTTAATTTTGGAGGAAAATTAGTCAGTAAAAGAAATTGGCATAAGGTAATGAATTTCTTTATATTTACACTAGGAGAAATACTTCATATTATTACTCATTATTAGCATAAAAATTCTGGGTTTGTGGGTATATGCATTTATACTGTTCCCCTGCAATGAGAAATGGGGTTTACTTCTGACCAGATCATAATCAGTATTTCAACTCCAACAAATAAAGAATAAATTACCCCGATATTGACTAAAAATAACTACTATTATCCAAAAATGTCAAAAATCAAATCTAATCAGGAACAGATAAGAAAAATAATTTACTATACTTAAATAAAAATCTCTAAAAACTGTCTCATATACAAGGAAGAGAATCTTCCCTTTATATTACAAAATTCCAACCTCCAGAACTTTAATAAATTTCTGTTGTTTAAGCCACCTAACCTATGGCGTTTTGTAATAGCAGCCAGACTTGACTAAGACAGGGTACTTGAATAGGGGCCAGTCCACTGGGTTTAGACAGGCTTCCTGTGGACTAATGAGGAAACCTAGAAGCTAATCATCAATTTTTCTCTTTTTCTCAGTTAGTTGCATGTATCACTTTTGGACTGAGAATTCTGCTGAGAGCATTTTAACATTTATATCTCAAAGTTCCTCTTCCCTTCATCTATCCATCAAAGTTCAGCTTAAAACTTCTCTGACATCTCAAGCCTGTTGTAATTTATCTTTTCTTTCTAATGCCTATTAACTTTTTCAAATATCTTACAACTTAAAGTTATTCTAGCTTGTAGTAACCTGATTTCCTAACAGACCATAAATGTCTTACAAAAAAGGACTCTATTTTATCCTATATAATAAAAGGCTAATATGCAAATTGACCAAATGGCAGAACAACCAGTCGCTATGATGTGCACTGACTACCAGGGAGCAGATGCTCAATGCAGGAGCTGCCCCCTGGTGATCAGTGCAATCCCATAGGGGGAGCACCACTCAGCCAAAAGCCAGGCTCACAGCTGACGAGCACAGCAGCGGTGGCAGAAGCCTCTCCCACCTCTGTGGCAGCACTAAGGATGCCTGACTGATGGCTTGGCCCGCTCCCCATGAATGTCAGTCAGACATCCCCCAAGGGCTCCCGGACTGCTCGAGGACACAGGCCAGGCTGAGGGACACACTCTGAGTGCACAAATTTCATGCACCAGGCCTCTAGTATATTATATCTTCTTTACTCTTGCTTTTCCTCACACTCCACAAATATTGATTTTGAAATTCAGAGTTTCCATAAAGGACTTAAACATAAGACGGGAAACCATAAAAATACTAGAGGAATCCACAGGCAGCAAAATCTCAGACATATGCAGAATCAATTTCATCATCAATACCGCTCCTAGGACAATGGAAACTAAAGACAAAATAAACAAATGGGACATCAAAATAAAAAGCTTTTGCACAGCAAAAGAAACCATCAACAAAACAACAAGAAAGCCCACTGCATGGGAGAACATATTTGTCAATGCTATCACCGATAAGGGTTTAATCTCCAACATTTACAGGGAATTCATACAACTCAACAAAAGGAAAATAAACAATCCAATCAATAAATGGGCAACGGACCTAAATAGATACTTTTCGAAAGAAGACAGAAAGAAGGCCAAGAGACACATGAAAACATGCTCAAAGTCACTAATCATCTGAGAGATGCAAATTAAAACAACAATGCAGTACCATCTCATACCTGTCAGAATGGCTATCATCAGCAAATCAACAAACGACAAGTGCTGGTGAGGATGTGGAGAAAAATGAACCCTCGTGCACTGCTGGTGGGAATGCAGACTGGTGCAGCCACTATGGAAGACAGTATAGAGTTTCCTCAAAAAGTTAAAAATGGAACTCCCATTTGACCCTGTGATCTCACTTCTAGGAATATATCCCAAGAAACCAGAAACAACAATCAGAAAGGATATATGCACCCCTATGTTCATAGTGGCACAATTCACCATAGCTAAGATTTGGAAACAGCCTAAGTGCCCATCAGCAGATGAGTGGATTAAAAAATTGGTACATCTACACAATAGAATACTATGCTGAGGTAAAAAAGAATTTCTTACCATTTGCAACATCATGGATGGAACTGGAGAGCATTATGCTAAGTAAACTAAGCCAGTCAGAGAAAGATAAATATCACATGATCTCACTCATTTATGGAATATAAGGAACAACATAAACTGATGAACAAAAACAGATCCAGAGACAGAGAAGCATCGAACAGACCGTCAAAACTCAGAGGGAAGGTGGGGAGGGAAGGGGGGGAGGGGGGAGAGAGCAACCAGGGGACTTGTGTGCATGCATATGAACCTAACCAATGGACACAGACAACAGGGGGGTGAGGGCATGAGTGGGGGGGTTGGGGGGGATCATGGGGGGATAAGGACACATATGTAATACCTTAATCAATAAAGAAATTAATTTTAAAAAAGACAGATGGAAGTTACTTCAGTTGCTTCCTCTTAGGTCAAACTGGATGACACAAACTTAAGAAGGGTTCATTAAATACCTGAAAATTTTTTAATTATTACACTAACAAAGTATAGAATATGGGAAAGGAATCTTTTAAATGATGAAATAATCTTTTTATAAATGGACTTTAGTTCTTTCTTTGTTGCATTCTTTTGGTAAGAAAAATAAAAAGAACAGAATAAAAATGCCCCCTTCATATTTTAACAAGTGAGAGTTTACCTATAATTTATGCTAAACAACTCTGATAGAGAACAGCACAGGACAAATCAGCAGTCATCATCTCAAAGACTAAAAACAATTACATGCTTTCTATCTCCCCAAATTGTGTATACTGTTTTATACAGTATTTTAAAAAATTGTCATTTAATTGGCTAAGAATATGGATCTAGAATGTATTTTATTTTGGATTGTAATTATTGAATAAGGTTTTGCCTCCTCTCTTCTAAAATCAGTTTTTCTTAAGGGGCAATCAAAAACAGTAACTCCTCACTTAACATCATCTTTGGGTTCTTGGAACTGGGGAAAATCAACAGAACTAATTTCACCATAGGCTGACTGATATAAACAAGAGTGAAGTTCCTATGGCATCTCATCAATGTTATAATGAAACGACATTGAGTGAACTAACATTTTTTGAGGACCTGCAATACTTGAACTAATAAATCTGGAAAGTAGATGTGCATGATAGGCTGTCAGTGTTCTTTTCCTTTCAAACAAATACCTAAGAACCTGCTTGAAACAGTATCTTAACCATCAAAGTCCAGCCTTCAAGGGGGGTATACTTTGAAGGGTTTTTCACACACACACACACACACACACACACACACACACACACACACACACACAAACTGAGCAAGTTACAATTCTAATTAACCTGAGAAACCAGAAAAAGAGTAATACAGTGTCAACCATTATCAATTTAACAGTAATCAGTGCACTGAACTAATTTTTAGAAGAATGAAACACAGAGCAACTGAAATGAAGAAGTGGCAATTTTTAAAGGAAGTGGAAAGGATGCAAGACATGGGAGATGAAAAAGGCTTGGATGCAGAAAGGGAACAGAAGAATGAGAGCAGGCTGGGGAGTGCAGAGAAAGGATCCTGTTGGTCATACGATGCACCTAAGCACTGTACCAGATTTATGGAAGGAAAAAGACAATTTAATTGATGAGGTATGGCTGGGCATTTGGGAAACATCAAAAATAAATGTGTAAATATTTGATGGTTTTGGCCAAGGGAAGCCTTCTATAACCTTTACATTTTCTGTCTGACCTAAGTGTGCCTTTGAAATATCCCCTGAGGAGAACCAGTGTTTGAATTTATCCAAGTCTTGGCTGAACTAAAGCTAATAAAGAAGTTATCCTAACAACTGGAGAAGGTATCAAGAAAGATGTAATAGGATGTGCTATATGCACCAGATGATAGAAAACAAACTTTATAAGTTTCTTTCCTTACTCCTGCTCCAAATGATAATCCTAGATTCTATAAAAATATGTAGCATTTTCAAGAGAGCCTTTCAGAATGGTGATGGAGCATTTCTCTTCTGTTCTTTTATATTCTTGGGTGTATACATACTAGTACAGTCAACAATTCTATCTCACCCAATGAAAGTCTCTAGCAGTAATAGAGTATCAATGCTTTCTCAAAAGAAAAATACCACACATGATTAGAAAGAAAAATAACTGCTAACTAAAGAATTAACTAGGTATAGACTGAAAAAAAAACACCCAACTACCTTTGCATAAATAAAAAAAATCGTCATATATATGTATATGAAGATTAAGATTTATCATAAATATGTATGTAAAATCTATTCACATTGAATATATTATGCAAACTGAAAGTTAGTGATAAGTACAAGTCCCCAGAAAACAAAATAAATGTTTTTTAAGAGCTAAGGAAATGCTAACAAAATATTCTCTACATCTTTGATCTTCAATAAACTTGAGAAAATGGTGAAATGCCATTTTTTTTTTCTTTTGCAAAATGGCATCGACTATTATGTGACAAAACAAATAGATGGATATGCATAGAATTTAACATATGCAATAACTTAGGTCAAGCTTTTACTATCTAATCAACATACAGAATCAATTTTTTTGTGCAATCTTTGAAAAATTTATTTTTCCTACAAATAATTCAGAGAAAGTAATCTAATAAGATAGATGACTAAAAGAAATATCTTTTAAAAATTTATAAGCACTATGGAATTGAAAGCAAAAGCACAAAAAATACTTTTCAAAGGACAATGTCTGCTAGTTTAGATGTCAACATATTTAAATAAGACAAACTCAAAAGAGTTTTTAAAAAGAAGGCTAATTCGCCCTAGCTGGCTTGGCTCAATGGATAGAGCACTGGCCTGCGGACTGGAGGGTCCCGGGTTCGATTCCGGTCAAGGGCACGTGCCTGGGTTGCGGGCTTGACCCCCGGTAGGTAGCATGCAGGAGGCAGCTGATCAATGATTCTCTCTCATCACTGATGTTTCGATCTCTCTCTCTCCCTTTCCCTCCCTCTCTGAAATTAATAAAAAGATATTTTTTTAAATTAATAAAAAAGAAGGCTAATTCAAAATGCATCCTAGATTTAACTGTATGATTACATTTGCAGCCTTAAGTGGAAGAACTTGGGTAAATGCTGCAGAACTCACACATGAGAACTAGACTAAAGATACAAAAGACCCACGTAAGGACAGCAACCACTTTGAACCTATATTCTGTAGCTTCACACTTATTTCAGTCAAGACTGCTGCAGGCTATTGTGCATGTTCATGTATTTTAATTGTTTCATCAAATGAATCTTATTTGTAGTTACTTCTTGTGACTATTTAAAATGAAGAGTGGAGCTCTGAAAGTCTAAAATAGATCATAAATATGTACATGAAATCCAACTCAAGTATTGTTCCAATACATAGTGCAAGCTTTTCATATTCAACCCAACATGTAAAATCAATGTCATTCCTATTAATGACACGTGGAAAGACTAATCCTGAATAAGAACTATAACCATAATGTAGGGAGCGGCCATAGCAGGGGTGGGCAAACTTTTTGACTCGAGGGCCACAATGGGTGCTTAAACTGGACCGGAGGGCCGGAACAAAAGCATGGATGGAGTGTTTGTGTGAACTAATATAAATTCAAAGTAAACATCATTACATAAAAGGGTACGGTCTTTTTTTTTTTTTTTTAGTTTTATTCATTTCAAATGGGCCGGATCCGGCCCGCGGGCCATAGATTGCCCACGGCTGGATAGGGTTAAGCCTCGGACTGGCCTATTGGCAAAGCCACAAACAAGTCTCAGCTTAGAGGACACAGCCCTCTTAGCATAATTAGGCTTGACCTTATGAAGCTCCCTAGATCTCATCTGGGTAGCTAATGGGGCTGAGGGAGATGCAGCAAGTGCTGCCAAAACAAGTGAAACTCACAACAACATTGTAACTATGGTGACCACTACCTTGTTTCCCTCTGGCTATAAAATAAAGGCTCAGCTTGCTGTCTGGATCTCTCTCTGTGGCCTCAGCCAGGCATAGGAAGATTCACCTAGACCCAGCTTATTCTCTTGGTCTGTTTTTTCTACATCCTTCATCGCCCCCCCTCAGGCTCACCTAACCCTTGGCTGAGCTGGCTTGGCACACCATAATCATCTAAAAGTATCACAAAAGCCTTTCACATGAAGCTCCTGCAAAATCCAGATGGTCCACAGCACAAAAATCACAGTCACACTTCAGAATCTCACATCCACTCACCTAGACGACCTGGGACACCCTGAGTAATATTAGAGGAATTTCATCTGTGCTCACCAGGCTGGTCAGAGGACAAGTGCAGTGAATTCCCATTTTGTTGTAAGGACATGAGATAACGTATGGTCTTTATGATCCACAGTAATTATTTAAAAGACATACAATGAAATTATAAAGACAAACTCCCATTTTGTCAGAATTGTACTGATTTCTTATATGACCTTCACACTAGAAGAATAATTATGAATAATTATGAAGTATAATATTAATACACTAGAACTTGAGCCTGACCATAGTCAAAGCTTCAGTTAATTTTAGATGATCGAGCAACTGCACTGCTGAGAGACAAGAAACTGTAAGTCTTTTACATGATCCTACAAAGTGATAGGCAAAAAGAGGCCATTTTTCAAGATCAATATATGCATCACTAGATACATTCGAAAAATGACCTTCACATAAATGACAGCAGACAGTTCTAAAGACAGTCTTGGTTAGCATAATTACTCAAGAGTATGTATAAGTTTCTCTTTATATCTGCCCATTCTTGAGAATAAATGACTGATTAAACATATTTTCTTACAGATAGCAAAGAATTCAATGTTTTTAAAAAAAGAATGAACCCGGGTCACTAATCTCATAACTACAACTAAAGTAATAAGACCTCTTCAAATGCAGGATATTGTGCAAATTTGATGTGGTTATCTATATTTTAACACACACACACCACCATCACCACTACCAAACAGTACCTTTGCTATGCCAAACCAGGTGGGAGCTTTCTGATTATATATTAGAGATAAATCCTTTCCCCACAACCCAGCATCACCACCAAATTCAAGACTTGAAAGTGCTCAGGAAAATTGGTTACTTCCAACAATCAAAAGAGACTAGTCTCATATGGGAATATTGGCCAATAATTAAGGAGATATCAGTTGCCTTAGCAACAGATTCCTTCCCAAATAAGCACTGTTTTCATTCAGCAGCCTTTAGCCAAAAGCGGAATTAAATCACTGAAATCAACAATTCCTTTGTTTAGCAAACAGAACAGCTTTCCAGGTCTCAAGAAAACAGACCCCCCACAGTTGGTCCAGCACTGTTCAAGGTAGCAGTTATTTCATTGAATAAGCCAACCTCTTGAATTACAGGATTTTATCATCAAAACCACTGCTAACAGAACTGGCAGCTTTTGCAAGAGACATGACAAAAGACAGAGCATCTCCTCAGTGATACTAATGAATATATTTAGCTTAATAGATCTTAACCTTACATAATGTATATGTGTGTGTTTCTGCCTATATACATTGATGCAATTCCAGATGTCTAATTTAGCAAAGGACTAATCAACCCACTCTATTAGCTAACAAAGAGCTTCTTATACTTCAACTTCTAGGTGTAAGAAGAGCCAAATCTTGTGTTAGACAATTTAAAAAGTATTTTACATGACCCATCACCAAAACTGAGAAAATGAATAGCTAGATTTCTTTTTTGTTGTTGTTAATCCTCACCTGAAGATATTTTCCATTCATTTTTTTTAGAGAGTGGAAGGGAGAGGGATAGAGAGAAACATCGATGTGAGAGAGATACCCCATCCAGGGCTGGGTGGGGAAAAAGCCTGCAACCAAGGTATAAGCCCTAGCAAAACTGGCTAGGGTTGATAGCTATATTTCTGAATGTTGATATAACCTGGCCAACTCTTCAACCTGAAGTCATGTCATTGTACTGAAGTAGCCTAGAGAGGTTAAGTGTCACTTATTTTCTGAATAATTAATTAATAATTAATAAATAAAGGCTCACTAAGGCTGATCTCTCTTAATAGACACACATATTTAAATTCCCAAGGGCTTCCCAGGGTAACACTCTTTCAAAATGCTTATGTCTTAACTACACTCCATGATCTCTGATGTCTTTATTTCAACCTATCTTCATCATGAATCACCTTACCTGTCCAATCTTAATCACAACATTCCACTCTACTGTCCTGCTCCCTTCCACACACAGGCCCCCCCTTCTTCACCACTGGCCTAGGCTCCGGATTTCTCTTCTGACAAGAAGAGCCCATCCTGCCCCCACAGCCAGCAAGTGTCTGAACTGATCTGTGTCAGAATCCGGTTCTGATGTGTAGAGTCTTCACTTTCTTGCTGTTCTCTGACTTCCGATAGCCCTTCATATTCTCTCGCACTCTGTCTCTGCCTCTCTCTTTCCCTCCCTTCCTCCCTCTCTCTCTCTCTCTGCCTCTCTCTTTTGCTTGTTTCCTTTTTTTAATTTTAGGAATAACACATCCTAATAAAATTTATTATGGTTTTAGTTATTATTGGGGATGCTGACAGATAACTAAACATTTAATAAAATGCTAAAATTTAAAACCATAATTTTTGAAGATGTGTGAAACCATCTTTCTAATTTACTTTGGAGCCTTTAAAACTGTATTTGGTTTTAATTCGTATTTTGTCTCATTTTTAACAAAGGAACCATAGCAAATACATTGCATGAATCAATAATAAGTGTTGCACTAATAATGCAACAAAATGATGCAAACAAATATTACTGTCAGGAGCACCAAGGCTCTCACAAGCAAATAAGTATATCAGACTCCCCAGATGCCCACACAATACACTTAGATGTCTTACCATTACTTATTTAAATGTCATTTCCCAAGTCCAAAACTGGGACAATTACTTTGGTGACTTTACAAATTTATCTAAGATGAAGAGAGATAATTCAAAGTCTATATTCTATATCCCATTGGGAATGTAGAAGACCACCAGATATTAATTAACTCTACCTAAAAAACTTGGTTATCTCATGTGCAAAACTGAAAAGGAAGGATATTCATCTCATCGTCAGCTAATATTTATTGAGTGCCTGCCAGGCATATGGCAATGGACGAGTCACCTATAAGGGTGGGCTCTAAAAGCTGTATTATCCAAAAGTGAAAAATGCTGTTATTACTCTATAAAATATACATGAAATCTGACCATATTTTCTACTGAGCTCTATTTACACATAGGATTACTGTGTTTCTTTGAATCAGTAGGGAGTGTTTACCTTTAACCCTCACTCACTAGACAACAGCTGTTCTTCTCTTCAAGTATTGACAATACTGTGCAACAGTATCTGAAAAGTATGACTGCTGAATAGTCTTTATTGTTATAAGACAGTAAGGGATCAATTAATATAAAGAGCTTTGATTTATTCTAGAGGAAAAGTGTAATAATGCTGGTTAAATTAATAGTCAAATCTTTAGATCAGTCAATATAAGGACAGTAAAATTATACTGAGGACTTTCATAGCAAAAACTTCAAATGCTTTGATATTTTAAAAATCATAAATTTGATTAATGCCCAGCATAAACATGGCCTTATTCTGAATGCAAGACGGGGGGAGGGGGGGTCTTTGCTGAATTATGGTGTAGGATTATTAATCGCTAGTCATGATGTATGTGAGAGTAAAACATAGATTATTGTCCCTAAGAGCTTCACAGAGGAGCTCCTAACTCAATAGGGCCAGGAGATATGATAGGTCAGAGAAAGCTCCTGGGGATGTTTTTAAATTTTCTTTTTGTTGTTGTTTTTTTTGTTAATCCTCTCCTGAGGATATTTTTCCATTGATTTTTAGAGAGAGTGGAAAGGAGGGGAGGGGGGGGAGAAACATCGATGTGAGAGGGAGACATCGATTGGCTGCCTCCCACACGGGCCCTGACCAGGGCTGGGGATCGAGCCTGCAACCCAGGTACATGCCCATGACCAGAATCGAACCCAGGACCCTTCAGATGCTCTATCCACTGAGCAAAACTGTCTAGGGCTGTTTTTAAATTTTCTAATTTACTAATTATAAATTATATCTAAATCTAATCTGCTGTAAAGGGGGCTCTCTTTCCTATACTAATTAGTATGTTTTACATAACTCTGATCTATATTCTTTAAAAGAAACCACATCCTCTTGGTATAATTTAAAGTGGAAAAGGACTTCTAAAATATTTCTATATTTCTGCAAGAAGTAATCCTGTCTAACCTTTCATTGACCTATTTTCTTAGAACCACAATGAAGGTTCAGAAGAGCTATATTCTATCATTCATCTACATCTTATCCTACAATGCTTTTCAATTGTTTTAAATAGAGAAGACAGACAAGTAGGCAGTGTGGAGAGCAAATTGGCAAACAGACTACCTCATACCCTTTCCAGACAAAGAGCTTGCCATATAATCTTCTGCAGAGCACTAGAAAAAACACAAAGCACTCTCTAACAAACTTTTCAATTTGTAGAAAAATACGGAAACTACTGTAAAAAAATAAATAAATATAATGGCACAGCCATCAATGTAACAGTTGTGATGGTTTCTCATTGTCTGAGAAAAATCTTACCCTCACCTTCTGTTGATGACTACTAAATTGAATTTGTTGCAGTTTATAGGGGGTGTAAAGAAAAAAGATGAAACATCCATATTATCAGCTATTTTTAACAACCTCCTTTTCCCATAGGTGTTTATGACACCCAATAACACTAAATCTGAGATACCTTCTTAGGCATCTCATCCGACCCCATACCCCTCTCGTCCCTTGCACTATCCTGGAGGGCTCCTGGACCACTGTGGCTATCAGATCAGAACTTAAACTTTTACAGTTATGAAGCCTGGGCCCCTATAATAAAATGGTTTGCCCAAGGCCACACAACTAATTAGAGGCAAAATAGATATTAGTATCTACACTGGCTCATTCCCTTACCCCTCAAAATTCTCAACCAAAAGACTGCCTCTAGTCCTGCAAAGTCAGAACAAGAACACAACAAAATCTATTTTGCTCAGAATCTCTAATACCTGTTTTACTTCCTGAAATTAGAAACAATCTAACACTTTAAATTGTATCTTAACATTGAAAAAGTTTCAATTTTTATTTTCTAGTCTTTTATTAACATTTCACATTCTATATGCATTATCCTTTGGAAAAAGCATTTTTAAAATCTGGACCAAGTCCTAGAGAATGAGTGTCTCAAATTTTTATATCAACAGAGAGAAGGAAAAAACCAATGAGGTGGTATCTTTCCTTTGCTCACCTCAACATAAAAGAAATATATTTAAATCCACTCACAGAATTTCAAGAGGGCACAATTCAAAAGATAATAATAAATGCAAGTCACCAGAGTTGACATTTCTATGACCTAAGCTTGTTGTGTACTGTACCTCCCCGCTCATGTCTACTGACATCCAGGAGTAAACCCTAAGGGAGTTGTTTTGAGTGAGGGTTTCTGTATGTCTCTTTGAATAGGAATACAAAGTGACAGAAAAATAACTCAAAATTGCTATAAAATGAATGGTATTTCCAAATGCGCAAGCAAACAACATGCACTTTAATGTAACACATTTCTTCTTATTTGGCAGTAAGTTAAAACATATGTTGTTTGAAGTTTATATAAAATGGATGAAAAGGTGTTATTTGTGTTAAAAATGAAACCAAATTACTAAGTGGTTTAAAATCCATGGCTTTTATTATCCAAATGTAGCCAGTTAAAAGTAATGTCACTTGAAGAGTAAAAATAAATTAGGGTTAACAGTTACTGGTTTTCTTACAAGGGCTTTTTTTGTTTGTTTGTTTGTTTGTTTGTTTTGATGAAGGAAATAAACAAAGCAAAAACCTTCAAAAATACAGTTAGTCATTACATTTCACAATTTTCTTTAACACAATTCCAAAAAACAAACAACAAAGAAATTTAGTTACCCCTTACAATCAAGTACAATTATTTTTCCTGAAGGCTTTTCTCCTATGAATTATCAAAGAAAGAGCTGTCAAAAGCTTAGTCTCACTTCAAAAAGGAAAAGTCAATGGCAGCAGGTAAAAATCACGTGGTCAGAATGTCCTCATCAACTTGCCTCAGGAAAAATCTCATCAAGAACATCAACAAAAAGCAAAAATCATTATTATAAAATAAATTATTTTTAGCATCAATTGTTTGACTAGTACTTTGCAAAACAAAGAAGAGTACTGGTACATACTCTTGAGTTGCTTAGGTGCAAAAGACAGAACAGGTTTTCAAACAGGGCTGGAAGAGAAGTTCAGAGCTAAAACTTAAAAAAAAAAAAAAAAAAAGCTTTGTCACTTGGTTTTTAAATACACAGCACATATCCAAAGGCAATTTGTTTCTTACGCCTAAGATCCCTGGCATAGGTGACTTTCTTCTAAAGATCTTATCTATAACTTATTTAGGACTCAAAGCAATTTTTTTTCTGTTGACCATTGTTTAATATAGCAAAAAATAAGATCTAGTACGTCCCCAAAAGATAATACAATGAAAGAAGCATGTTCTGCTACAATAAACCTTTAAAGTATGTACAAAGGCCTTAAAGAAAGGCCTATCCCTTATGTGCTCTGTAAAGAACTGTATCCTATTTTTAGCGCTGATAAATAGTAACGCCATCACTGATGACCATCAAAGACGGGATCAAGTGGTGAAGAATGGCCAACCCACAAACCCACATCAGTGACACTGGGTCCAAGGAAGATATGTCAAGACATGTCGTCCCCATGGTCAATTACTGAGGGCAAACCCTCAGTAATGTTGGCCAAATAAATATACTTCCAGATGCAAAACACCTTAGTTACACTGCTTATCACGATCAGGTTTTTTAAACTTCTAAAACATTTTTTTATATTTTAATTTTTTATCTAGAAATAAAAGGAGTTGAGAAACTTAAAGCACTTTTAGAAACTTGACAGCTTATACTATTGTCCATGTTGGACAGAAATACTGACACACCATAAAAAAATAGGAAAATAAAAAAATACAATATAATTTTATGAAAGCTGATGATTTTAAGAGAAAATAAACTCTTAGCTATTGTTGAAGCTTTACTTTCAAGTATTATCTGCTTCTGTTAACATTACAAATAAATGTTAGTCAGTATTAATGAATATCCTTCTTTATTCTCACATGTCAGTATTCTGCAGACAAATAAAATCTCAAGTGCTTTATAAGAGAAATAATTTTATTATTCTTCATATCTCTCTCAGATTTCTGTTTAATACCTGCCTTTTTATTAGTACCAAGTTATCTGGTCTTTTGGGGACATACTCTATCTTATGTAGTATGATCAAATGACCAATAAACATGATTAAAATCTAAATGATAATGGTCACACATCTGTAGTTCTCAAACTACTAACTAATACATCGTATTTCAAAAAGTTGGTCAGCTTGGAATCTGGATTTAAGATGAATCAATTATATGTCAATAAATCTGGGGGAGAAAAGATGCATCAATATTTTTAGTAAAACTAAGTCAGGCTACTTAATTTTTTTAAAAAAGAAAGAAAACATTTTCTGAATTTCATACTCTCCAAGATTTTGTTAAGAAATTCTTTTTATAGTTTTAAATAATGTTTATTCTCAAGGATCCTTTAAGGTGATCAGTTACCAATTAAACAGGGCTTATTCTGGTTCAGGGGGTGCAATGGGTAAAAGGAACCCAGCAGCAAGAAAAGTGTATGGTCCTCACACACAATTTCAAAGAACCTCAAAAGGAGGTCAGATGTATAGTCACAAGAGATAGGCTGACAGGATTGAAGGACAAGGTATTTTATCATCATCGTGCACTGTGAATTTTTTTTTTAACTATGTAATTAACTTATGAATAGCTCAATTAGATTGATTTTTATACTAAAAGAATTAATTTATTAAATAAAGACATTTAAAATATTTCACAATTTTTGTAACCCTGTTCTAGCATTTCCTCAATTTTTCTTAATACACTGGAAACCAATGGAGCGGGTCCTGGTGGGAGTGATCTACCCAGTAGGAAATATTTTATCACTGGCATTTCTTAAAATTGCTGATACCTGGTAATAATTAAAAGTAGGTCAACTTTCAATTCTATTATTTTTTAAAGTTCTCTAACACCCCTTAGTGCCCTATACTGGACCTCCCCCACAACTCCCTGCAGCCCTTTGCATGAGCTGCTGGAAACCTCGCAAAAGGAAAATAGTAAAGACCTTGTCCTAATCCCCGGCACACTCTGCATTTACTTATCACTCTTAAGTGACCTCATCACTGTTTTCTCCTCTTCCATTTTCTCCTCCAGTTTGTTCAATTGTAAATATTTTACAAAGGAGATAGTAAAGTTGAATTTTGATTTTATTGAATGAGTAGGTTGGAAAGAAAGAAACAAAACTAAAATACTGCTCAACTAGTAAAATACGGCTCCTGGAACATGAGCTATAATACTCATGTGCTCGAAATCCAAAGCGCTTCAAAATGAAGACAAATAGAGCTTTCTAGTTGCTAGAAAAAAATGAGCAGTGAGCTGTTGATAATTAAATAATTAAACACTTTGGAATGGTCTGATTCAAGAGAAGCTAGATGTTGCTAAATAATCTGTATGTTTTTCCTTTTCATACAACATATATATGTAAAAAAGGATTTTCATATTTCTCTACATTAAATATAAAATATAATAATATGACTGGATGTTATACCTGGTATGCAGATCCAACTATGAGACATCCTTATATTAAATAGATATGTGATAAGAAATAAAAACTGTTCTCATTGAAAGACTTTTTAAACTTCATTTTAAATTGAGTTTTTCTTGTTCTTTATACAACCCATTTTTTCTAATATGTACCATTATTTCTTCCATTGTCTTATGAAAATTTTAAAGCATAACTATCACAATCACCACTTTTCCCTGAAAATAGTCTATAGGGTTTTTATTTTTCTGTCAATTTTAATCTAGGTATTACAATGTACTATTATATCTTATGAATTCATTTTAGAGTTCTGCCATGACATCATAATATAAAAAATATTACATGGACATAGTACTCAGCCGTAAAAAAGAAGGAAATCTTGGGGGATAAGGACACATATGTAATACCTTAATCAATAAAGAAAAAAAGAAGAAGAAGGAAATTTTACCTTTTGTGACAGCATGGATGGACCTAGAGGGCATTATGCTAACTAAAATAAGCCAGTCAGAGACCATATAATTTCACTTATCTAATAAACAAAATAAACAAACAAAATACAAACAGACTCACAGATACAGAGAATAGACTGACAGCTGTCGGGGGAGGGGAGGTTGAGGGGGGTGAGTGAAAAAATGAAGGGACTAAGCAAAGAAAAAAACAAACTCAAGACGCAGACTACATTATTGTAATTACCAGAGGGAAAGGGGGTGGGGGCAGGCAGAAGAGGGTAAACAAGGGATAAACAGTGATGGAAGGGACCAGGTTTTGGGTGGTGGACACACAATACAATACACAGATGATATATTATAGAATTGTACACTTGAAGCCTATATAATTTTATTAACTAATATAACCCCAATAAATTCAATAACATAAAAACAATGACTGGGAGAACAATAACAAAATTTTTTTCCATGGACAAATAGATCTGGAAACCATTAGACTAGAGGAAAAATAAAATACTTCCAAAATTAAATAGTATAGCAAAACAAGAAAACCGCCTACTGAAATCAACTCTTTTGAAAATTAGGCAGTTTCCTCGATGGTCCTGGATCTGTCTCTTGCTTCAACAGTGTTTGGACAGAACAGACCCAGGGACACCCCTTTTTCCAGCCTCTGACCACTCTCCTGCGTCTTATCCAGTCACCACCTTCAGAACCACCTCCGAGACCAGCCAACACATGGGGGGGTTTTTCTACCTTAACTCCTTATTGCCCAACAACCATGAGCTTCCAAATTCGTCAGAATTATTCCAGCGAGGTGGAGGCTGCGGTCACCGCCTGGCCAACCTGCACCTGCGGGCCCTCCACACGTACCTCTCTCTGGCTTCTATTTTGACCTTGACTTGACGATGTGGCTCTGGAGGGTGTGGGCCACTTCTTCTGGGAGTTGGTGGAGAAGTGCGTTACAAAACCAGTGCAGTGGCCGCATTCTCTCCAGGTCGTGCTGAAGTCTCCCCAAGATGAGTGGGCAAAACTCAGGGTGTATGGAAGCCGCCCTGGCCTTGGAGAGGAGCCTGAACTAGGCCCTCCTGGAGCTGCAGGCCCTGGTTCTAACTGGGCAGACCCTCAGCTCTCTGACTTCCTGCAGAACCACTTCCTGGGTGAGGGGGTGAAACTCATCAGGAAGATGGACGACACCTAACTCACCTCCACAGGCTGCCCGGCCCCCAGGCTGGGCTGGGCGAGTATCTCTTCTACAGGCTCACCCTCAGGCACGACTAGGAGCCTGTGGAGCCCAGAGGCCTTTAAGGGGCCCCTCTGCATCCCCTAGTGTCTGGCTTTTACCTGAGCCTCTCCCCAAACTAGTAGCCATTCTTTTAACCACCCTGAAGCCCTCTCCCATGAATTGGACCAAATGAAACAATAAAGCTTTTTGCAGGAAAAACATTTTTTTTAAATTAAACATATTAATAAATATTTTAAATGTGCCTAATAAAAGTAAGGCTTTTCTAATTTCTAATAAATATCTTAAAGTCTTGACTCCTTATTTTATATCGACATAATTGAATATCACTTTACAAATGAGTTATTAAAAATAACATAGCCAGATATTACTGAATTATATACTGGCAAATCTACACATTTCAAAGCCCTAAAAATAGACAACTGATACATGGGGGGGGGGGGGGGGCATGTCTTTTGGAGAACATTATGTCAATAATGTTAGTATGAGATATTTATTTTATATATTTAAATGCCATTTAACAAGGAAAAATCAACCAAAAAAATGAGTTCGTGTGTCACCTCTGACACGCGTGTTATAGGTTCGCCATCACTGAACTATACTAATAAGAGGGTAATATGCTAATTAGACCAGACATCTTCTGGATGTCCTTCAGGACAAAGCTGGGCTTGGGTGAAGTTGCCTGCGATCCTGGGCACCTGAGGCTGCAGCCAGCCTGGGAGAAGTTGCCTGTGGTCCCGGGAGAAGTTTTCCGTGGTCCCGGGAGCCTGCAGATGGGCCGGGAGAAGCCACAGGGGGTCCCAGGTGCCTGCGGCCAGCCCAGGCCAAGCCCCTGGAGGTCCCAGGTGCCTGCGGCCGGCCAGAGAGAGGGAAGCCTGGGTCCTGGGTGCGGGGGCTGAGGCAGAGGCGGTTAGGGGAGATCAGGCCATCAGGGGAGCAATTAGAGGAGATCAGGCCATCAAGGGAGCAGTTAGGGACAATCAGGCCAGCAGGGGAGCAGTTAGGGGTGATCAGGCCAGCAGGCAGAGGGGTTAGGGGTGATCAGGCAGGCAGGCAGCAAGCGGTTAGGAGCCAGTGGTCCCGGATTGTAAGAGGGATGTCTGACTGCTAGTTTAGGCCCACAGGGATCGGACTAAACCAGCAGTCGAACATCCCCCGAGGGGTCCAGGATTGGAGAGGGTGCAGGCCGGGCTGAGAGATCCCCCTCTCTGTGCATGAATTTTGTGCACTGGGCCTCTAGTTATCTATAATAACTTTCCTATAAAGTTATTTTTTAGTTGTAAATAATTGAAGAGCAATTTCAAAATATCACAAAGCTCTATATTATCAGGAAAAAGAAATAATTTCACATTTTTATATAGTAACAAGAGACTTTCAAGAAAAGCACACGGGGGGGGGGGGGGAGGGATCAACCAAAGGACTTGTATGCATACATATAAGCCAAACCAATGGACACAGACAACAGGGGGATGACAGCATGAGTGTGTGTGTGTGTGTGTGGGGGGGGGGTTAATGGGGGGATGAGGACACATTTGTAATACCTTAACCAATAGAGAAATTAAAGATTTTTTTTAAAAAAAAAGAAAAAAGAAAAGCACACTGTTGTTTTGAGAAAAGTGCTATGTTCTAGAAGCAGGAATACCAGGCCTTTCCAAGTTTCTACTTTACTGTATAACTTAACTACAATAACAACAAAAGGCAAATGACTAAAAAATAGTCCTAAATTCTTCATCCTAATTTTCTGTGCTAACAAGAATTATATATTTCAAAAATGATCAAATCTATCTATAACATAATTAAACACAGGTACCTCTCATGCTATAAACATCTGACTTACATTCACTCATGTAATTATTTTACTCAGCACCAAGCACTAGGCTAGCGCTGGAATTTTGATCGTACAAAAGAAAAAGTTGCTCCCTCAAGAAGTTCACAGTGTGAGGAGTGGGCACACCCAGGATTAATACTGGGAATGCATGGAAGAAAAGCAACTGGTTAGAACTAATAGGTCAGGAAAGGCTTTCAGGAGGAAGTGGCATCAGTGCTAAGCAACATGTGCTCCAAGTTCGATGACTTTAAGTTCTGTGACTGAAGCTCCTGGCTTCTGACAACACTCGGGTATACTAGTATAATCACTACCCCATGTAGATAAACAAAAACCACCCGCAGAACCTTGCCACGTGGCGGCCTTATATGAACAACATCAGTACACTATGGGTTTGTGGTTAAGTGAATAATATTGATTTATCTTGTCTGTGAATCACCGACCTCCCCCAAATATGAAAAAAAAGCCTCCAGAACTTTCTGGCCTGTTTTTCTACTGTTTTCTATTTCAAAAGTGCTGGGGTCCAACCCCAGCAGGTCCAGGGATCCCCAAAGGTGTGGACGGAGTCGGCGAAGAAGGAATGACACGGAGATAGCGTTCAGTTGATCAGTAGCCTAGCCAGGATCTCTAGCCAAGTTCTGGTCAGGATCTCCAGCCAGGTTCTGTGTCCATGTTCTCTTGCTAGGTTCTCCAGCCAGGTTCTCCAGGTTCTCCAGGTTCTCCGGCCAGGTTCTGTAGCCATGTTCCCTCGCTAGGTTCTCCAGCCAGGTTCTGTCCAGGTTCTCCAGCCAGGTTCAGTCACCAGGTTCTAGTCAGGTTCTCTTGCCATGTTCTATCCAGGTTCTGTAGCCAGGTTCTGTCTCTAGGTTCTTCAGCCAAGTTCTCTCGCTAGGTTCTGTCTCTAGGTTCTGTGTCCAGTTTCTGTGTCTAGGTTCTGTCTCTCTTGGTTCTGTCTTCTAAGTTCTGTCTCTTTCTGTCTTGTTACATCTGTATTTATACCAGTTGATTCAATCCTATCAATCTCTATTACAAAGGTTAGGGCGTTTCTTATCTCCATTCCAGGGAGTAAAGATTATGTAGCTTAAGTGTGATTGTTCGTAGTTAAAGTGATTAATTACCCGCCTGGCACTTAGTTGAGGGGTTTTATTCCCTCCCTAACTTCAGGGGAAAATCCCTACCTGGGGAAACAACCTTTCTCAGAGAGGAGACCTTGGTTAAAACACATAGTGCCAAGAAGGTGAGCAAACATTTTAAGAACAGTATGCCATATATGCCAGGTCCTTTGAAACAGCAAGGATGGACCGGCTCCCGGCACAAAAGCTTGAAACTGTCTCTCTCTCTCTCTCTCTCTCTCTCTCTCTCTCTCTCTCTCTCTCTCTCTCTCTCCTAGACTTGATTGTTGAAGTACTACTTACAGAAAAATAAATAAAATCATCATTGAGAGAATTATCACAAAGTGGACACGCCTACATAGTCATAACACAGTTAGAGAAACGGGATATTACCAGCACCCTGAAGCTTTCTTGTGCCCTTTCTCTCCTCCCCAGATGTAACCATTATTCTAATCTATAATTCCAGAGATTAGTTTTGACAGCCTTTGAACTTTATATAAATGGAATGATATAGTATGCATTATTTCAGTTGGGCATCTTTTAATCAACGTTATGTTTGTGAGATTCATCCAGGCTATATGTGCAAACGATTCGTTTTCTTTGCTTTTATAGTAGTCCATTATATGAACAAACAACAATTTATTATTCTACTGTTGATAGGCCTTTGTGTTATTTCCAGTGTTTAGGTATGTGAATAATACTATAAACATTCTTGTATACATATTTTGATGCACATACACTAGACATTTCTATTGCGGACGGATCATGAGAATTCTCACTTCATATTACACAGTGTTTTACAAAGTATCATACTTTAAAAAGATATTAGCTTGTAAGAACATGTAATAAATAACTTCAGAATGCAATGGGTATTTAATTTTAAAGCGTGCCTTTAACATTTCTGTAAGATGATTTTTGTACTCATTCAATAGAAACTTATCTGGCCACTGGGTAAAGCTAGCAATAAAACTACTGGTCTGCAATGTGTTAAGAGTGAAATTGCCAAGAAACAGGGTACATACATGTTCAGTTTTAGTAAATACTGTCAAACAGTTTTTCAAATGGTTTTAACAGTTCCATCAATAGTGTATATGAGTTTCAGTTGCTCCACATCCTGATCAACACGTGGTTTTGTCAATCTATAATTTTAGCCATTCTGTTGAGGGTGTACCAGTATCTCATTGTGGTTTTAATTTGCATTTCCCTAATGACTATATAGGTTTAGCATACTTTTCTTTGTTTATTGGCCATTTGGATATCCTGTTTATGAAGTACCAGATCATGTATTATGCATTTCTAAAATTAGGTTCTTTCTTTTTCCATTGACCTTTTATATACAAGGTGTGCCCCCAAAAAGTATGCACTTTAACAGCTGATAGCTCAATTTTGAAAATTAAATGTATTTTAATAAACACTGCCTTTATAATTATTCAGTGTGTGTATACATTTTGAGGGGACACTCTATATTTTGGAAACAAGTTCTTAACCAGTTATATGCATTGCAAATATCTTCTCCTACTCTATAGCTTGCCTTTTCCCTCAACAAAAGAAGTTCTTAATTGTAATGTACACCAATTTATCAATCTTTTCCTGTATGGTTATTTTTTTTATATCCCACTTAAGAAATTTCATTAACCAACCATGACATAGAATCAAGGTTTTATTTTACCTGCTGCTTTCTTAAATTCAGACATATCAGTCACTGTGTTTCCTCTCTTGAAAGTCTTCCCCTATCAGTCTATTACACTAATCTCTAGCCTTAAAATTCCCTTCAAAATATGCAATTTAATCTTATCCTGTCCTATCAAACTGGTAACCAGTTTCTGTGAACAGCTTTTAGGTAATATTTACTAATGTTAAAGCTTATGATTTTTGAATATGGGGAAATAAAATTCATTTTTAAATAGATTGGCAAAATTTTAAATTATGGAAATTGCAAAGAAATACTAAAACTTGGCTTTAAATGAATCTAAACAATTCAAGCTAAACCAAATATCTCATTTTCTTTTTCTTCACTTATATGCCTAAAATATTTTTTACTTTATATTTTAAGCCCACATACATTTCAACTGCTGAAAACAACTCCAAGTATTTGTCATATCTAACCCAATAAATGCTTTTTATTTTTTCATTTCAGAAGAATTTCAAATTCAAAATAATTTTACTTAGGAAAGGCAAATCAACTTTAATATTAGGGAATATCTTGTTAGCTAATAATATAAATTCATTGAAGGAAATAAATCCTTTTATTAAAATACTTCATAAAATTCACAAACCAACCTGATCATGCTTACATTCAAAATTTACATGAAAAATAATTGGAATTAATTTTAACATAAGGTTCTGAAAGATAATTGTAAAAAAATATATGGAATTTATTTTGTAATATCTTGGTGTGTATCTGGCTGAAATGATTTTAAAGAGTGATCATAATGCTCCCAGAATACTGAGAGAGACTTGCTTTAAGCAAATGTTACTTGTTGGATTTTGGCTATGCAGCTAGCTATTTTAAATATGCTAAAAACAGCAACAAGGAATATATATATATATATATATATATATATATATATATATATATATACATATATATATATATAAAATTAAACTACCCTTATGCCATAGAAGTAGTTTTCATATAAGCTTATAATATGAAAAGTATTCAAAAATAAATTAATGTGTATTTTTACTCCTGGAGCTGCTCTGAAGCACCATAGGTTTCTTAAGCAGCAGACAATACACACAATATATATAATAAGAGCATGGAAAGTTCCTATCAAACTTTTTTGCTTTTACAATTATGTTTCCTTTCATAGCCATCAAATGGGGTATGGAGGTATATGTAACACTAGGCATTCTTTGTAAAAAACAGCATTCTGAACTTACAGGTAAATAAATATTTTTATATATGGATGATATTTTCCCTTGTATGACCCAAATGTTAAATACCTTAAAAATATTTTCTTTGTCTACTTTCCTTTATACACCTACATGTATTTCCTTTATCTATAAGAAACATATAGTATATGTATATTTACATGTATACTAGTATGTATAATACATATAAATATGGTTTTAATTTTAGAGCTCAATAATGCATTTACTTAATAGATGTAGATTAAGTCCAAAAACTAAATTTCAAGAATCAAAAGAGCACCTAATTAATAAAAATAGATCAGTTCCAAAAATTAGCAGTTTAACCTCTTCCCTTCGAAATATATTAGATTCCCATACATTGCAATTAATTTACCACTCTATTACCTTAAATAATAAAGACATAGTCTTCCCTAAATGAAAAAATTTAAAATTCCAGATTTTGATAATTTAATAAATTATCACTTTAAAGTTTCTGAATAATTAATTTGAACAAAAAGACAAAGTTTGCTGAATTTCTGAATAAACATTTCAAGGTAGGTTTAACTATTTTAACTTGGACCCAAAAAACACTAGCTTCATTTAGGATTTTGCAACTGCCTGAATTAAATAAAATAACCGGAAGGAAATTTTTTTTAAATAATCACTTTGACCATTAAAATTCAATGAATGACATTCTTTATATTTTTTTTTAAAAAAACATATTTTATTGATTTTTTACAGAGAGGAAGGAAGAGGGATAGAGAGTTAGAAACATCGATCAGCTGCCTCCTGCACACTCCCCACTGGGGATGTGCCCGCAACCAAGGTATATGCCCTTGACGGGAATTGAACCTGGGACTCTTCAGTCCGCAGGCCAACACTCTATCCACTGAGCCAAACCGGTTAGAGCGACATTCTTTATATCTAACGTGCATTTCTTTTAGGTGGTTGGAGGTGTGTGTGTGTGCGTGCGTGTGTGTGTGTGTGTGTGTGTGTGTGGTGTGTGTGTAAGTGACCAGTCACACTGATAACGACTGCTGTTCCTCAGAGGCAAAAAGTGATTGAAAAGCTCAAAGAGTGCCTACTTCCCCACGTCTGGGTCTACTAAAGGGAACCAGTATTTATTAAAGATAGTTACAAAGTCACTCTTTTATAAGTGCTACAATTTGATTCAAAGCCTTCTATAAGTTGAATGACAATGTTAAACCATTTAACCACTCAGATCCTGAACATGAGGAAAATTACCCTTATACAGGAACTAGGATTTCCTTCCCAAGACTTCAGTGGCAGTAAAAATTAACAATGGATTATTCCTGTAATGGGTGGGTTGGGGGAGGGGGGGAGTTTCTATCATGTCTTTCTCTCAGATAACCTAAAGATTTATACTTCATAATGTAACACCATGAAATTAGGGCCATGAACACTTGGTATTTGGGGACACGATTTAAAATATAAAATGGAACTTAAAAAAAAGATAAGCTACTTAAATCTTAAAAGGGAAACTAAAACTAATGGTAATTTGCTCATGTATCACATTTCAAAGAAGAGTCCTTACAGTATAAAGATCCCATGAGTTCATGACAGCTTTATTCTTAGACCCAGAAATCAAGCCATTGTTATGCTTTGAAACTGCAGGAACTGCTGCCACCTATAGGATCTGAACAATCATGGCAGTGTTTTACTCAGCAGTACCCTCTATTGGGGACAGAAATGTGCTGAATGTGTAAGTACTTTTCTTAACAGCAGGTGGCCTCACTTTTGCTACAGATTTACCTCAAAGACGTTGGTTTAAAAGCTTTTTCCTGTTTTGTAAAATAAACTCCAACTTCTGCCTGAATCTAAAGTTGCTAGGTGATTTGAGATAGAGAAAACCACAGCCTTGAACTCTGCAAATTCATTTCCATGAACAGTTTCACAAAGTCATCTCCCAGGTGCTAATCTGATGTCACTTACTGCCAACAAAGCCACAAAAGAGAGAGCCATTCTGCTGACACTCACTGCAAAGGGGCAAAATTAAGGAAAGTGTTTACAGATTATAGAATGCCAGTTGCCACACTAAGTTCCATCTTCCTCGAGTTTATTTCACTCTATAATGAAGTAACCATAAAGCTGACAATTTTTTGTGGCATATTTAGGTTATTTTAAGCAAGGTTATACATTTTTTAAGATGTTTACTGTTGAGGATTCAAAAACTCAAATCTTTATGGGTAGTAACAGGTAGCAAAGAAACCAGCATAATTTTCTTGTGAAAGAAAATCAATTAACTTTTCTGTTTTTATTGTAGCCATCAAATGACAAGACAAAGGACTTTCCTTTGTCTTTATTTTGTCCATACTAACTAATTAAAATAGTCAACACCTTTATTATTGGTAAAGATTTGAGAGCATTTTAAATGTTCAAAAATAAAAGGTGTTATAACCAAGGGCAGAAGTAAAGGATTTTAGCATATTCAGAAGTCAAGGTAAAGCAGGCTTATAAACCAAAGAAAATCTTGTAACAGAAAACCATTCAGTCAGAGTCAAGTAGCACTCAAGCTATGAAAATAAATAAACATTGTCCACTATACTGCTATCGACATGCCATCAACTGACATTTTTAATTCAACAGTAAGATATTGCAAATGCTAAGCTCTAAACCTCTATCTCTAATTATAGCAAATGGCAAGAAAAAAATGTAGACTTAGGACAAAACAAAAAAACAAAACAATACCCAATCCAGGGCTATAAAAAGCAAATAAAATTGTTATTGAAATGTTGACTATTCCTGAACTATTAGACAGATGAATATTGAAAAATTTAGCCAACTATCCAGGTGTTTATTATGTTACTGGGGGAAAAAGAAAGCACACCATAATTTGTTTATTATTCAGATCTTTGGTCACAAAATCAGAGATTCTTAGAAAATATTTAGTATACACTGATCTTAATTTTACATGTTAAATCTATGATACTTTATAGATATTTTTAAGGCCACTGAAATAATTGTCACTGCAGCTGTACCTAGGGCTACGTTTGCCATTGAGGACTGTACACAGAAGTATTATCCTTCCCTTCGTGAGGGAGCTTGTTAATCCTAGGAGTTCGGACACTCCCATCTTTCACTTGTGCCAAGGCTTAGTCCATACTGCTACCATCTTGAATATGCTAATAGTCCTGAATTTAGACCTAACACCTTAATTTTTTTCTTTACATGTTTTCACGTGTCTGACCTGCTACCATCTTCTTTAAATGACTACTCTATGCTACTGACAAAAGGTGGACATTTAGTACCTTTCATAATTGAGAAATGGCAGCTAGGCAAGGTAGAGAAATAGACGAAGCTCTAAGTGCTCAATCAAAAATGACTAGCATCTAAGAATTCTAGATAACTGGGCTTTAAATCTATATTTTCAGGTTTTTATAATTATTTTTTCCAGCTTACCTACATGAGCTATTTTTAAATTGTTCAGTTTAAGCTTTCAACATTAAATTTTTTTCAACATCCCAACTAGGATGGGGAAATCTAATTTTAAAATAGTTTCTATTTGTAATAGGGTTAAGCAAATTAATTTGAACTATATTCGTATATAAACAATATCATTGTACTGAAAGTAATACAACAGCTTTGTAAATATCAGGTAGTTCTCAGGGTAGATACTCTATACTCCAATCCTGGGCTTCTCCACATTTTATGATGCCATCATGGGTTTGCTGTACTATGAAGTGTACGTTGCTTTATTAGATCAAATCTCCAAGTTCCTATTAATTCAATAATGAACTATATTGAAGTGGACTTTTATTTTGTGTTTTCTTATATGTTTTTATTGATTTTTAGAGAGAGAGGAAGGGAGAGGTATAAAGAGAGAGAAATATCGATGAGAGAGAAACATCATCAATCAACTGCCTTCTGCACATGCCCAAAACCAAGGCACCCTTATTGGGAATTGAACCAGTGACCTCTTGGTTCATGGCTCAATGCTCAACCAGAGCCACACCAGCCGGACTATTTTTCATAGGACAGTGATTAGATATGTAGGCAGATATAATTGGATATGGTAAAACATTTTCACAATGTTTCTCAAATTTTGTTTACATATTCTTTTTATTTTCCTAAATTCTCTATATCCTCACTACAGGTATAGGCAAAAGTAGATCTACAGTTGTGAATATGCTAAACATAGAGTTTATTCTTATATTATTACTAGAGGCCCAGTGCACAAAATCTGTGCACGGGAAGAGGGGTGTCCCTTAGCCCGGCCTGCACCCTCTCCAATCTAGGACGCCTTGGGGGATGTCTGACTGCCAGTTTAGGCCCGATGATGTTTGCAGGCCTGATCCCCCCCCACCCCACAATTCCCTCCCCTGCAGGCCTGGTCACCCCCAACTGCAATCCCCTGCTGGCCTGGTTGCCCCCAACTGCCCTACCCTGCCGGCCACCTTGTGGCGGCCATCTTGTGATGAAGTCGCGCAAGGGTGTCGCACAAGGGTGTCACGCCACCTAGGCTTTTATTATATAGGATTTATTTATTTTTGTATTATTTATTATTAACCTACTTTTGCCCACCTCTGTATAATGCTATCTTAGAGTCTATGACCCAAAACTATCTTTTATATAATTGTGTGAAAACTTTATTACTTTAGTAATAAGCTACTGAGTAAAAATAATAGCTATGATAAAGTTTGTAACTCTATTTGTCATGTGCTAGGGGCTTTTTATTCATGAGCACTGATACTTAGATCAGCCCTGTGAGATATTATCTCCATTTTACAGATGAGGAAACAAAAAAACAGGAAAGTTACATGACTTACCCAAGGCCACCAGGCCCGTGGATTGCAAATTAAGTACTGTTTCCTTAAACAACTGTGAATATAATGTAATTCAATTCAAAAATAATTATTGAGCAACTGCCACATGGAACACAGGATGCTAATGAATTTTTACAAGACAATTTATTTTACTAAATTGGGTCACTCAAATTTCTTTAAAATGCATAAAGTACATAAAAATCTGAATGTGACATGATTTAAAATTGCGCTTATATTTATGATATATATTATCAAAATAAAATAAATACATTTCACAGCAAAAAAGAAAAGGATTAAGCAGCTGGAAAGTGTAAATAGTTGATGCTACAAAGTCATATCTAGTGCATGTTAAGAACATATTACAAACTCAAAATGGATAAAAGACTTAAATGTAAGCCATGAAACCATAAAAATCCTAGAAGAAAAACATAGGCAATAAAATCTCAGACATCTCACATGGCAGAATTTTTGCTGATACATCTCCTAGGGCAAGAGAAACAATGGAAAAATAATCAAATGGGACTACATGAAAATAAAAGGCTTCTGCACAGCAAAAGAAACCACCATCAAAATGAAAAGGGAACCCACTGTATGGGAGAACATATTTGCTAATGATACATTGATAAGGGGTTAATCTCCAAAATATATAAAGTACTCATACAATTCAACAAAAGGAAGACAAACAATCCAATTAAAAAATAGGCAGAGAACCTGAATAGACACTTCTCCAACGAGGACATACAAATAGCTAAGAGACATGTGAAAAAATGCTCAGTCACTAATCATCAGAGAGATGCAAATTAAAACCACAATGAGATAGCACCTCCCACCTGTCAGAATGGCTATCATCAAAAAATCAACAAACAACAAGTGCTGTGGAGGATGTGGAGAAAAGGGAACATTAGTTCACTGCTGGTGTGAATGTAGATTGGTGCAGCTGCTATGAAAATAGTATGGAGTTACCTCAAAAAATAAAAATAAAACGAAACTGCTGTTTGACCCAGCGATCCCACTCTGGGAAGATTTCCTAAAAACCCCAAAACACCAATCAAAAAGAATACATGCACCTCTATATTCATAGCAACATTATTTACAATAGCTAAGATTTGGAAACAGCCCATCAGTGGATGAATGAATAAAAAAAGCTGTGGACGTTTACACAATGGAATACTGTGCAGCTGTAAAACAGAGGGATCTCTTACCCTTTGGGACAGCATAGATGGACCTGAAGACTATATGCTAAGTGAACTAAGCCAATTTTGAGAAAGACAAATATCACATGATCTCATTTATTTGTTGAATCTAATGAACAAAACAAATTGACCAACAAAATAAAGCTCAAAGCATGGAGGCATGGGACAGACTGACATACCTCCATGGGGGGGTGGAAGGATGAGGAGAGATAAACCAGAGAACTTATATTCTTATATACATACCCCATGGACACGAAAAATATGATGGTGGAGACCTGGGATGATGGGTAGGGGTTGGGTGGAGGGGAGTAAAGGGGAGGGGAAATGGGAGACATCTGTAACATTGTCAACAATAAAAAAGGACATATTACAATATGCAAACCTGAAAAGGGACTTCATATTGATTATGGGTGGGATCATTGGAATTTGCAATATTCTTGATCTTTAAGGAATTAGTCATCTCTCATCTCATTTTTTTTCAATAACCTACTTTACCACTTTGTAGTGTCTTCATTCTGAAAGCACTCGGAATAAACAGTTTAAAAACTGTAATTTTCTTTGTAGGTGCAGTGTTAAATTGCAATATTGACTCAAGCACTGAAGAACTACAGTGCTACCCTGAGGACAAAAGGCATTTTAGATGTTTTAAATATATTAAGAAGAAGCCTGTTCTTCAAATAATCAAGTCATCTCATTCATATTTTTAAACTGTGATATAATCCTATTTTATGCAAAAATCAAATGCAATAAGATTTCAGCCACCATACATTATATAATAAGAAAGGAAAGAAAAGGTTTTGCTGGATATCCTCAAGCTTCAGTTCGAAGGGACTAGAGGGTGAACAGATGGTTCTCAGAGAGTACAGTCACAGACTATTTCCCCTTCAGAAATTCCTAGAAATTATGCATTTTGATTTGAAGGGTACTGTTGATATGCCTACCATATGACTATAGTAAATCAAATGAAAATGTTTTTTTGTTTTATTTTTAAATATATTTTTACTGATGTCAGAGAGGAAGGGAGAGGGAGAGGGAGAGGGAAATCGAACATCAATGATAAAAGAGAGTCATTGATTCCCTGCCTCCTGCATACCCCACACTGGCGACTGAGTTCGCAAACTGGGCATGTGACCAGGAATCAAACAGTGACCTCCTGGTCCATAGGTCGACATTCAACCACTGAGACACCCCGGCCGGGCAAGAAAATCAGATTGTCATCAAATTTCAAAAGCAAAGTTTCATACTAGAAAACAATGAGTATCATTTTTACGACATTTAATTTTAAAAAATGAGCTAATAATATTCTATTTAGCCAAAATAACTTTCAAACACCTTAAACTGTTGCAGATATATAAAAACTCATGTTTCCATGAACTCTTCTTTAAAAAACTATTAAAAAATAAGACAATGGTAGCCAATGAGTTTTAGTGCAACAGTATGTTCCACTCTACATCATGCAGTGTCTAGCTGATTGTATTGGATATTTGTTTGGGGGGATAACACCCATCCTACAAATAAAAAGTATGACTAACCTGAGAACTATCACACAAAAGAAACTATTTGCAGGCACTGAGGATAACAATCCCAGTTGAATTCAACCTTCTAGCCAACCAAAACCAAGCATGGTACATGGGAGTAATGACAAGGGGGTCTTGGATCCTTTGGACCACTCCACCTACCAGATACATAACCTCAGTCACCACCAGAAAGAGCAGAAGAGGAGCACCAGAGCCCTGTCTGAATACCTGAACTGCAGAATTGATGAGATATATTAAAGCTGTTGTTGTGGATTGCTGGCGGAAGATGGTGGCATAGGTAAACGCCTGTACTCGCCACCTCCCACAATCACATCAAAATTACAACCAAAATACAGAACATCCATCATCCTGAACCACCAGAAAGCTGGCTGAATGGAAGTCCTACAACTAGAGACGTAAAGAAGAAAGCACACTGAGACTGGTAGGAGGTGCAGAGGCGCGGAACAGGCTGGTCCGGCACCCACATGTGCTGCTTTTTTAATTGGGAGGGAGATCGTCTCTGAGGAGGCCACGTGGAGGAGCAAGGGGTCCCAGCCCCACACCAGACCCCAAGCCCAGGGTCCCAGAGCTGTAAAAACCAGTATGGATTGAAGCTCAGTGACAAAGAGGCTGCTAGAGACCCAACTGTTCCTCTTAAAAGGCCAGCACCACGAACTGAACTTACAAGGTCCTGCTTCCTCTGAGCTTCAACACCAGGGCAAAGCTCTGGGGGACACATTCATCTGGCATCAAGGCAGGAACTTGTGGGTGGCTTTCTCCCAGATGGAGGTACTCATAGGGATCATTGTTCCTGAGCTGGGACCTCCCTGAACACAGATGACTGGCAGCCATTTCTGTTTGCTCCTCCCTGATGATTCCCTAAGACCCCACCTCATCCAATTTACAACTCCACCCAAACTGCCTACAGCTGCTTTTGCATAGGAATGGCCTGTCCTTGAAAATCTCAAACGAGCTGCAGCTGGGGTCAGGGAGCCCCAAACCTATCAATAAAAGGCCCAAGGCCCAGCACCAGCACCAGCACCAGCCTGTCTTGCTTCATAGCTGGGCCTCGTCTGAGCACTTCCAAACCTGATACAAACAGGAGGAATCTTCAGATCTCTCTGTAGCTTCTGCTGGGTAGCCCAAGGCAGTGGCTGACTTTGCACCTCCCTGGAGACTCAAGAGCCAGTGTACCCAGTGGTCAGTGTCAGACCATACCAGATTACAACTCTACACATCCATGAGACACCCTCAAGGGGAAGATTCAGTGAGCACCAAAGCCCCACTGAAGCAAGTCCTGCTTCATAGGGGTGTCTCCTGCACAGCAGTTCTCCCACTGTAGTTGCAGCTGGTCCTCACAGCAAATTGGCCTGGAGGTCAATTCCTCCCAGTGACACTAACAGCATTCAAGTCTTAACTACAACAATACTGTGCTCACAACCCACAAAGGGATGAACCTAGAGTTCCCAGATCAGGTGACTGGGGAGACTGAGCCGTTGGGCCCTACAGGGCACCTACTACACAAAGACACTCTACCAACTGAAGGAGACATAGCAGCTCTACCCAATACATAGAAACAAACACAAGGAAACAGCCAAAATGCAGAGACATCAAAACATGTCACAAATCAAAGAAATGGAAGAAAGCAAACTACGGGATATAGAGTTCAAAACCACAGTTATAAGATTACTCAATAATTGTCTAGAAACCTCCAAGGGACTTAGTGAGACTTTCAAGGATCTTAGTAAGAATGCCAAACACATGGAAAAGGACCAATCAGAAAGTAAGCATACACTGACTGAAATAAAGAATAATATACAGGGATTCAACAGTAGAGTAAAGGATTCTGAGAATCAAATCAATGATTTGAAATATGAGGAAGCAGAAAACACCCAACCAGAAAAGCAAAAAGAAATAAGAATCCAAAAATATGAAGATAGTATAAAAAGCCTTCAGGACAACTTTAAGTGTACCAACATTCACATTATGGGGGTGCCAGAAGAGAGAGAGCAAGATATTGAAATCCTATTTGAAGAAATAATGACAAAACTTCCCCTACCTGGTGAAAGAAATAAACTTACAAGTCCAGGAAGCACAGAGAACCCCAAACAAGAGGAACCCAAAGAGGACCACACCAAGACACATCATAATTAAAATGCCAAGGGCTAAAGACAAAGAGAGAATCTTAAAAGCAGCAAGAGAAAAGCAGTTAGTTACCTACAAGGGAATGCCCATACAACTGTCAGCTGATTTCTCAACAGAAACTTTGCAGGCCAGAAAGGAGTGGCAAACTATTCAAAGTGACGAATACCGAGGACCTACAACCAATATTACTGCACCCAGCAAAGCTATCATTCAGAATTGAAGGTCAGATAAAGAGCTTCACAGGCAAGAAAAAGCTAAAGGAATTAGTTCATCACCACCAAACCAGTATTATATGAAATGTTGAAAGGTATTCTTTAAGAAAAGGAAGAAGAAAAAGAAAAGATAAAAAATATGAACAACAAAATGGCAACAAATATATACCTATCAACAATTGAATCTAAAAATCAAAATAAACGAATAAGAAATCTAATGAACAGAAAAAACTGGTGAAAATAGAATCAGAGACATGGAAATGGAACAGACTAACAACACTCACAGAAAAGAGGGGTGGGGGAGAGATTAAACAAAGATCTTATATGCATATATGCATTACCTATGGACACAGACAATAGGGTGGCAAAGGCCTGGGGCAGGGCAGGAACCAGGTGGAGGGAGGTAATGGGGGGGCAGGGAAAGAGGGACATCTGTAATAATCTCAACAATAAAGGTTAAAAAAATAAAAATGAATAAAAAATAAACTGTTGTTGTGGTAAGCCATTATTTTTTTTACTGAGGTCTGGTACATGAAATTCACGCACAGGGTGGTGGTCCCCTCAGTCCAGCCCACACCCTCTCCAATCTGGGACCCCTCAGGGATCAGGCCTAAACCAGCAGTCAGACATCCCTCTCACAATCCTGGACTGCTGGCTCCTAACTGCTCACCTGCCTGCCTGCCTAATCACCCCTAACTGCCCCCCCTGCCAGCCTGGTTGCCCCCAACTGCCCTCCTCTGCTGGCCTGGTCGCCCCTAACTGCCTCCCCGCTGACCTGGTAGCCCCCAACTACCCCCCTCTACCGGCCTGGTCACCCCCAACTGCCCCCCCCTGCCAGGCTGGTCACCCCACGCAACCTGCTGTTCAGTCATTTGGTCGTCCTTCACTAACCACCCTGCTGACCTGGTTGCCCCACGCAGCCTGCTGTTCGGTTGTCTGTCTAGTTGTTTCGGTCATGACGGCCCCTGGCTTTTTATATATTAGAATTATGATTTAAAGAAACACAGTTTACCATCTTAGCCATTTAAGTGTACAATGCAATGCTATTAACTTTATGCAACAGATTATTATGCAACAGATATCTAAAAGTTTCTCATCTAACAAAACTGAAACTCTATCCATTGAACAACTCCCCTTTTTCCCTTCCCCCAACACCAGGAAACCATTTTACCTTCTGTTTCTAAGAGTTTGACTACTTTAGATAACTCATATAATCATGCAGTATTTGCTTTTTTGTGACTAGCTTATTTCACTTAATGTCCATTAGCATAATGTCCTCAAGATTCATCCATATTATATGTAGCAAATGACAGAATTCACTTCTTAATTTTTAAAAGGCTGAATAATATTCCAGTGTACTTTATATTGTATTTTCTTTATCTATTCATCTATTGATGAGCATTTAGGTTGCTTCCACCTCTTGGATACTGTGATTGATGTTGCAATGAACATGAATATGGAAATATCTCTTAAAAACTCTGCTCCTAATCCCAGAACGGGGATTGCTGGTTCATATGGTAATTCTGTTTTCAGTTTTTTGAGGTCCCTCTATACTGTTTTCCATGGTAGCCCTCTTAAGGGTATAAGGTGATATCTCATTGTGGTTTTGACTTGCATTTCTCTAATTAGCAGTGTAGTTGAGCATCTTTTCATGTGCTTGTTGGCCATGTGTATATCTTCATTAAACATCTATTCAAGCTTATTGCTGAATTTTAAATTGGATTGTTTGTATTTCTGCTGTTTAGTTATAGGAGTTGCTTATATATTCTGTATACTAATACTTTATCAGATATACAGTTTTAAAATGTCTTCTCCCATTCACTAGGTTGTTTTTTACACTCTGTTGATTGTTTCCTCTGCTGCACAAAAATTTTTAAGTTTGTTATGTCCCATTGTCTATTTTTACTTTTGTTGCCTCTGCTTTTGGTGTCATAGCCAAGATAGCATTGCTAAATCCAATGTAATGAAGGTTTTCCCCAATGCATTCCTCTAGGACAAGCATGCTTGCTCTAGGAGTTTTATAGTCTCATATAAAACTACTAGAGGCCCACTGCACAAAAATTTGTGCTCTCGGGGGAGGGGGGGTCCCTCAGCCCGGCCCATGTCCTCTTGCAGTCTGGGACCCCTCTGGGGATGACCACCACTGGCTTAGGCCCACTCCCTGGGGGGGATCAGGCCTAAGCTGGCAGTCAGACATCCCTCTGGCAGCCCGGGAGCCCTCGGGGGATGTCCACTTGCCAGCGGGGAGCAGACCTAAGCTGCAGTCGGACATTCTTAGTGCTGCTGAGGAGGCGGGAGAGGCTCCCACCACCACCGCTGTACTGGCAGCCATCAGCCTGGCTTGTGGCTGAGCAGAGCTCCCCCTGTGGGAGCGCACTGACCACCAGAGGGCAGCTCCTGCATTGAGCATCTGCCCCCTGGTGGTCAGTGTGTCATAGTGACCAGTCATTCCCATTCATTCTGCTGTTAGGGTCAATTTGCATATTACCCTTTTATTATATAGGAATGCCTGGCCAGCCTGGGTGAGGGGCTGATGGCTGTTTTCAGACTGGCCATAGCCCCTTCAGAGTGTTGTGGGGGGAGGGGGGCGGTTCCTGCTGGGGTGCTTGGCCAGTCTGGGTGAGTGGCTGATGGCAGTTTGCAGGCTGGCCAAGCCCCCCAGGAGGGACCCTCACCCCATGAGGGTGTGGCCAGCCTGGGTGAGTGGCTAATAGTTGTTTACAGGCTGGCCACAGCCCCTTCAGGGTGGGGGTCCCCGCTGGGGTGCCTGGCCAGCCTGGGTGAGGGGATGATGGCTGTTTGCAGGCTGGCCACAGCCCCTTCAGGGTGGGGGTTCCTGCTGGGGTGCCTGGCCAGTCTGGGTGAGGGGCTGAGGGCCGTTTTCAGGCTGGCTAAGCCCACCAGCAGGGACCCTCTCTCCATGCAGGTATGGCCATCCTGGGTAAGGGGCTGATGGCTGTTTGCAGGCTGGCCACAGCCCCCAGCCACCCAAGCTCCCAGTGGAGGCTGCCTGGAAGCAGGTATCTGGGATTTGTTTATCTTCTATAATTGAAACATTGTTGCCTTTAGCAGAGGCCACAGCCAGCTCAGGGCTGGCGGGAAGCTTGGCTTCCTCCATTGCCTGGGCAACCAAGCCTCCTGCTTGCTCCAGCTCCATGGCTGCTGGCCGCCATCTTGGTTGGGTTAATTTGCATACTGCCCTGATTAGCTAATGGGAAGTGTGTTGGAGGTGTGGTTAATTACCATGTTTGTCTATTATTAGATAGGATTATTGGTTATCTTCCCTATGCTGTACTTTACAACCCATGACTGTAACTACCAATTTGTACTTCTTAATCCCTTCACTTTTTTCATCCAGTCCTTCAACCCCTCTCCCTCTGGCAACATCAGTCTGTTCTCTGTATCTATGATTATGATTCTGTTTTGTTTGTTCATTTATATTGTTCTTTAGATTCCACATATAGATGAAATCTTATGGTATTTGTCTATCACTGACTTATTTAGAGTTTTAAACATAATAAATAAGTAAAGTGCTTAGGAAAGAGCTGGCATATATATATTAAGCATGCAGGAAAAATCATACATGTAGAATTTTATTAGGTTTTTCATAGAGACATCAGACTAGATTACAAGGCATGCAAAAGCACTTAATTTTTCTTTAACATATATACTTATTTTCTTTACATTCAAAAAATTTTTGACATAGTCTGGAAACATAGGGTTAAAAAATAGCATCATATTTGATATCTGAGTCATTTTGGCAGAACTATGGTCATCTGTTATAAATGAATGAACAGAGAGTTCTCACATTACAAAAATGTGAACATAGAAATTGAAGTAAATGATTCTGATAAGTTTGCAAAACCAATAATATTCTCAAGTAAAAAGTATAGAACTTTACATATTATATATAAAAATAATCATTAGTCAAACACAGGACTGCTCTCCAGAGTTGTAGTATATTTAAATGCAAAAAGGAAGGAGTAAAAGCAATAAAGAATAGTGTGAGTAGAGGACGCTTTTCTTCATAATATCAGAATCCTCTGAGCATTTGTGCTCCATAAAAGTAACAGTGTTTTTGCATTGTTTCCTTTCTGGTGGTGTTCATTTTAATTTTTGCTATTAAAAAACTTAGATTCATTTTCTCTTGGGAGAAAAGGAAATGATCAAGTTCCCTGTTACTTTGATCAGGGTATTAATTTTCATCTATCTCAAAGCTTACACATTAAAAGAAATCTGACTTAGCACAGGCAAGTTTTAGTGTTTGAATCAAATCACTAAAAAGATACCATTTTTTTAACTTTTTTAATATTTCACAGCCCCAAGATTCTCATTACTTAACCTGCATAACTGTGCCTACAGTTTAATTCCAAAGAAATAATACAGAAAATCTTTCAATTATACTCTTTTCTTTTGAAACAAGTTATTTACATTTTTATGGAAAATATTTGCTGTGATTCAAGATTAACAACATAATGGAAGTAAGTCACAGCTTCCCCGTCACACACCCCCCCGCCACACACCCCCTTTTATGTTATCTATAGGTGGAAATGTGAGAAGCTTTGATTATGCAAATTAAGACAATCTATTATCTTCTTCCCGATCTATGTCCTGATCATAGAGGATTTTGAACAATGTTAGTTTCACACATTAGGGATCTCAGGCGGTTAACTACTGCTGCTAACCAATGGGCTGTATTTGCAGACTCTATCAGTTTGACCCAGCTTCCAGAGCTTAATGGTGCTCTAGGCTAAAAGAGAAAGCTGATCCATCAGGCTTGCATTAGCATAGAATCACACTCAAGCTTACTGATGTGTGTTCAGCATAGCTACCATCCCCAGAACCCAGCTCAGTCCATTATTTTCATTTTATCTCAAGTCATTTGTATGGTTGTCTGCCCCAGTTAAAGCTCCAGCAAGACTGGTACTTAAATGAATTTGTGAGAAAGGAGACAAATGCCCCCTGAACTTTCAGCACTTTGCTATCAAGGCTGGCTAATATAAAACATACTAGTACTCGGGGTTCACTTAGTGAGCACATCAGAAATAGCCTATTGCAGCAGGGGGGTACTGGGGGGGGGTCACTTAGTACCCTATTAGCCAACCAGGAGTGTGATGATTAAACGATTTTTTTAACTGTAAGTTTAAAGTGCTGCTCTGATTTCTGCTGAAAGCTATTTACAAAAAATAAATTTCATAACAGCTACATCTTTGCTGTTTAAATACCTTTCTCTTAAAATACAGAACACACACTAAAATAAATGTTTCCAATAATAACACATTTCATCACCTAGGGAAATGTTACATTTAACGGTAACAAGAAAAACAACAATCTATAACAACCAGGCATTTAATGCGCACAAAACCCCATAATAAGAAGGGATTTAATGTGTGCATAAACCCTGTAATGGGTTTGTATATAATCAGGCATCGGAGGTATACATAAAAATCACTTTAATTGTAAATCTTTAAAATGAAAATAAAGTGCTTCTGTAGCTATTTTGAATATACAATAACTATTGAAATTCTAAAGCTGGTCTTCAAAACTATTTTTATGAATTTACATAATGCTTACAGCTATAATTCTGAGGGAACCTGTAAACAGTACCATTCCCAAACCTTTTTTTAAATATTATTATTATCTGGAAGTTTCCTAAGGACTACAAAGGTGAAGTGACTGGTCCAGAACCCACGGCAAGTCGTGGTAACAAAACTAAAAAAGTTGGTGGTGAATTTTCAATTTGTTTACCTGCCACTTAAAATCCAGTGATATTTTTGCCTCGCTATTTGTGTCCCAGCTACTCTCCCTCTTCGTGTCTATCATTATGGTCTTTGGAAACCTTGTACTCCACCAACTGCGGCAAAAGAAAACAAACATTTTAAACTATTTAAATATTAAATATTGCTATAGCTATATAGGTGTCTTCATCTGTAGTCTCCTTTCATCCATTTCTCTCATCTCCCTCAGAGAGACATTAGTGATTACAAATTCACAAGTGTAAACTGTTAAAGCACTACACAAAAGCTGGTTGTTAGGTGAAGAAACAGTTCCAACACCTGCAAGATGAATGATCATCTAACAACTTTTCTAAATGCTCTTTTCAATTCTGAGAAATGCAGTAAGACGGGACACCACAATCCGCTGAAAACAGACCTTTTCATCTTAAATGTAATGGTGGACTGGTAAAGAGAGAAGCTAACATTTATTAAAACCCTACTTTCTGTCAGACATTATTTCGCTTACATTAAACCCTCTGAGGTACACCACAAGGTTTGGTTTGATTGCTCCTAATTTACCATCTCAGACGGGACTCGGGCACTGGTTAAAGACCATATAACTACTAGATTTTCACACTGGTCTCTAAACCCAGAGAAATCTGACTCCAAAATGGGGTATGCTCTTCTTTATACCCTTGTGCATGCGGCTCCATTTTTGCAAGGGAAACTATGGGTTCATCTTTGGTTCCCAGAGAGACTGTGCCAGCCTTCAGCAAGTCATGGAGGAATGAGCTATCTCAACTTTGTAAAATATGGAAGTTTTGTCTTGAGAAGAAAATTTTCAACAGGAAAACAATTACAGAAATTTTTTCATCTACCTTTGGCTTCTCTCCTTACTTATCTCCATTTTTAAAAACTCTTACACACAAGGCACTTTTAAGAAACAGGACTTAAGACAAGTTGGTACTCTCAGAAAGAGCCTTCCTTAGCTTTCATCTCTTGGCTTCCCAGAAAGTGATACATTTACAAAAAGAAAGTCATCTCCCCTTTTCAATTATGCAAAAATACATCCAACCAGAATATCACTCTAGAACAGTGATGGCGAACCTATGACACGCGTGTCAGAGGTAACACGCGAACTCATTTTTTTGGTTGATTTTTCTTTGTTAAATGGCATTTAAATATATAAAATAAATATCAAAAATATAAGTCTTTGTTTTACTATGGTTGCAAATATCAAAAAATTTCTATATGTGACACGGCACCAGAGTTAAGTTAGGGTTTTTCAAAATGCTGACACGCTGAGCTCAAAAGGTTCGCCATCACTGCTCTAGGACACAAAAGAAAATGGACAAGGTGGTTGCCTCCAGGGAGGGAAACTGGATTGATGAAGTCCAGGGATGGGAAGGAGACTTTTCACTGTCCAACTCTTATGCACATTTTGAACTCTAAATCATATGAGCATACTACTTACTCAAAACATACAGACATACACACAGACATAAATAAATCACATTAAACAATCTTCATGATCAATGTGGATAGATATCACTGCAGCTACAACCTAAAGCAATAATTGTCTTAGGAATTCTGTACCTCACTAAGTAATTTAAATAGAATTTATTCTAACAGTACAGCATAGAAGCCTGCCTTAAAGAGTTAGAGTTAGTATCTCAGATACTAGCTTTATATAAAACATACTTGGGATAGAGAAAGAAGAATCTTAAGATAGGAAAACAGAATAACTGATTACTGATTTTCAAGAAAGGAAAGGGAAGGGAAGGGGAGGAGAGGGGAGGGGAAGGGAGGGGAGGGGAGGGGAGGGGAGGGGAGGGGAGGGGAGGGAAGGGAAGGGAAGGGAAGGGAAGGGAAGGGAAGGGAAGGGAAGGGAAGGGAAGGGAAGGGAAGGGAAGGGAAGGGAAGGAAAAACATTTAGCTTGAGGATTTCTGTTCCAATTGTAGTCAGATTCATGAAGACAAAAAAAGGTAGGCTGTGTCAGTCAAAATACTTCTTTATGAGTTCCCTCACTCCATATTTACCACCAAGGCAAAAAAAGGAGAGAGTTAATGGTGATGATTTCTTTCATTTTCCCATAGTTGCTTTACCCCCAAAGAGAGAGGTGTGGCATGTAGGAAAGGTAAACTTGGCAAGTAGTTAAATCTTTTCACTCTAAGGTCTTTTTGCTTCTTCTTTCACAAGAATGTACAAATTTATGTAATAAATTTGAAATTAGAAGGTAAGAAGGCTTGATCTCTCAAGAAAGATCTAAATATTCTTCTATAGAAAATAAATAAATTCAACTGATAACCTATTTTTTACAATTATATAAATCCTGTTATTTCCCTTGCTAAAGGACTACAATGTTCCCCAACCCTATAGTCAGAATACTTCTAATTATTCTAACTTAAAACTCTTCTATTGTAAATTAAGTCCTCCATTACTAGAGAAAATGGTGAACATTTATTCTCTCTCTCTCTCTCTCTCTCACACACACACACACACACACACACACACACACACACACACACACACAAAGAGACATAAATAAATATCCTCTCACTCAAGCTGCATTTATCCAGTGTCTACTATGTACTAGCAATACATTAGAACTTTTACCTGTGGATTAAACTCTTCTAAATGCCAACCATTGCTCTAAGAATTCTATTTTTTTAATTTTTATTTTATTGATTTGAGAGAGAGAGAGAGAGAAAACACCAACCTGTAGTTCCACTTATTCATGCATTCACTGATTTCTCCTTGTGTGTGCCCCGGCCAGGGATCAAACCCACAACCCTGGTATATGGGGAGGACACTCCAACCAACTCTGCTAACTGGCCAGGGCAATAATTTTAATGTTTAACTCGTATGATCCTCATACTGAACCTGTTAGTTAGCTTTTATGTTTGTAATATTGAAGTTAGGTGTTATTTTTGTAACTTTACAGATAAGAAAACTGTGGCACAAAGCAGTTAAAATAACTCGGCCAAAGTTATATAGCTGGTAAGTGATGAGGTTCAAGCCCACCTAGTGAGGCTCCAGACAGAATATTTCTTCACTACCACACAATATTGACTCTCAAGACACTAGAGTTTACTTTAAGAACTTTTCAGAGATCAACCAAAGGACTTGGATGCATGCATATAAGCCTAACCAATGGACATAGACACCACGGGGTGAGGGCATGAGTGGGGTGGGGGCTATGGGGGATAAGGACACATATGTAATACCTTAATCAATAAAGAAAAAAAATTTTAAAAAAAGAACTTTTCAATGAGTGTGTTTCATTGGACCATATTCCATGAAATTCTTCCAGCTGCGATGGATAATAATTGGGTTGGAAACTTTCTCGGTATCTTGCAAACCACTGCCATATCATAGTTTCCTGAATCCTGCCACTGTGAATCACAGTAACACAATTTCTTTTCCTTTTCCTGCACTGCCCAGACCTGAGAGTACAGATAGATAGAAAAATGAAGCCAGATAATACAGAAAACATTTACTGGAATTATGGTGACTTCCTTCACCCTGCCCATTTTCAGAGCTAAGCCTCCTTCTAAAAAATATATCTTTAGTTTTGGTTTAGGCATCACCAATCCTGCTTTCACTCTACCATTGGTTTCCTCTCCATGATTCATATCATCAAATGTAACAAATTATTTTCTTAATCCCACACCAGGGTACCATGGTGCCTTCTCAAATTATTCTGCAATCAAGAAAGTGAAAATATTCTTCAGGTAGTTGAGCTAGCCTCCCATGATGCCATAGAGAAGTGGGGCTACTCTGATAATGCCTTTCTGGTTCACACAAGGTCCTCTATCCATGGGCAAACCAAGAATTCAAGAGGGGTCACTTCACAACAAAATCAAGAACTCAAAGTTCAGGCTACAAACTGATGGCACTGTTGCTAGAAATAAGCTAGATCCTGTTTGATGAACAATATCCTCTTTAGGTTTACATGTTTATTGAGGTACACCAATTCTTTCATGTCAAGAAATTCTTTTGATTCACGGATATAATACAATTCTAAAGACCACATAGTGACCTAACATGGAAGCCTCTCCAAGAAATGCTTGACTTGTACACAGATGTCATTGCTATATTATGTTTGGGGCCATTGTGTCTTCTAAGAAATAAATAAAAGAGAGAAACAGATCGGGAATAGAGAAGCCTACTGGCTACTAAAGATAATTTGCTTTTTTTTTTTTTTTTTTTCCTAATTTAAGGCATAGTCCTTAAGCAAAACTGACAGTCAGCAGCCCTTTGGGGACCCAGGGGAGATGCCCTGGAAGCACTGAAGGGTGAGTGACAAAGACCCATGAATGGAGGTTTCTGGCAATGTGTCTGGAAGGGGATGACTCTGACAATTTTTAAATTTCCACTGCTGCTAAAGACGTGGGTTCTTTTATTGGTTGGGCCAGAAACATGATTGGATATTAGGTAATCCATTCACTTAACTCACCCACATTTCATTCAATAATGTATTGCTATTTTTCTCAGACTACATTTCACACAAATCCTCAACGCTGAATCTAAGGTTTCTACCTGAAAAATCCCTAGTAATTAGCTGCATTTAGAAAAACAGCAATTAAATTTCTCAGATGTTTGCTCTACTCAGAAAAAAATAAAATAATTCACTCTGGTTTACCCTATTTTTTTGAGTTATGAATTTAGCAATATGTTTATTTTATTTAAGAATTGCAGAACAAGCTTCTCCAACTTTTCCAAGAGTTATCAAAATCAGATGTTACCATCTGGTTATCCCTGGTTAAAGAATTTCTGGAAAAGATAATCAAGCAGATATTTTCTTTCTACCCCTCCATACTACTCTAATTTTTAGTTCCATTAAGACAACATTGCCTGAAGCTTTGTCCATTTCCAAAGACTCCCTTATTTCCAAAAAACTACTAATTTTAAACTGAAAGAACAAAAAGCAGCATTAAAAAACACCTTTTATAGTCACTGTTATAGGAATTTACTAGACTGAATATTTCACCTCTGGCAGGAAAGGAAAAGGAGAAATTTTACTTTAAACCTAAGTTCTAGAGATGATGTCTCAGTAATTCATTAAAATATTCATTAAAAGCTAATTCCAGTAACATCTGCACCCCCAATGGACAATAAAATTATCTTTTAATAAAAATGTTTGCTCTCTAATCTACATGATACAAATTTCCTAAAACCAAACTGAATCCATTCTCTATACTGACGATGACAAAAATTATCTCACTAACTGAATTTCATTGCCAAGCTGTCAACTTGAATTTCTTCTGTTTAAAAATAGCTGTTCATTACATTCAGTAATGGGCTGTCAAAGCAGCACAGCACTGAACCTGGATATACACGGAGCAACTGGACAATGTGTATTATTGTGTTTAGATTACTTGCTTTCTTTACAAGATCCCTAGGCTAATTTTAAATGAGATGGTTCACTTGAACTAAATCAAAATCTATTTTATTTATCTTAAAGCTAATACACACTTTCCATTGCTGACTCACTAGCGCAAGCATCAGTAGCAGGTAAGACAAAAAAAGTCATTGAATATATGTGTTCGTATAAGTAAACATGTACATATGTATGTGTATGGGTTTGTATGTGCCATTGCTCCCTAAAGTCATATCTATTTTTAATAGCAGATGATTGAATTACAACACCGGGCACACCAAATTAGATACTATTGCCAATATGTGAGCAAGCACTGTCGTCTCCATGAATACAAGATAGGTCGTTAACTGGAAGCATCACTCCTGCAGCATATTGTCTTTGATATTTTAGCATAGTGAATCAATTATACATGTTTTTAACCAGCTAATGTATAATAATTTGCCATATAATTTAGCATAGGGTATTGTGAACAACTATGAAAAAGCACATGAAACCCACAGCTGAACCATTCTTCCACAGCATGATATCATAACCCCAACGGCATGCAATAATAGCTATAGAATATCAAAGAGATGGCGACTAAACTGATCACTGATGACTTGTAAATACAGCTAATAAATGCAAAGGCCAGATTAATGATATTTTTATTTTCACAAGTCTTTATTTTCATTAATAAGCAGAAGCTACTAGTAGAGTCATGTGAAAAGAGATTACAATACTCATGACATTAAAAATATGTTTTATTTCAAAAAAAATCATCTTTAAATTACCACCTTGGAATATCAAAGGTATGATGATTTACAAACTTACAGACTCCAATGTGGGTAACGGTAAAATAAACCAGTATTTCAGCAAGATTAAAACTCTATAAGCCAAATCTTCCCATAAAAAGATTTCAGGGCAGGAACAATAGTAATGCCCTATTTCTTTTTAGTATCTATATAAATAAAACCCTAATATGCAAATAGACTGAACGGCAGAACAACCAAACAACCGAACAACCAACCAACCAGTCGCTAAGACGTGTGTTGACCACCAGGGGGTGCGCACGGAACATGGTGGGCGTCAGCAGCAGGCGGTAGAGTGCAGAAGATGGCGGGCATCAGCTGCAGCGGGATGGTGGAGCAGGTGAGTGGGGGCACCAGACCAAGGCGGGGCACCAGGCACGAACATCAGGGCGAGCCTCTAGTGGTTACTGAAAATTCTTTGCTCCCGTGTACCGCAGTCCTGCTGGGCATTCATACCTGCTGCCAGTGCTAACCCCACTCGCACCCGCTGCCGGCACCAGAGCCGCTGCTCGCACCCACTACCGGCGCCCGGCACTGGCCCCAATCGTTCGGCACTGTCAGCAGGTGTCAGCAGCGGCTGCTGGCCCCGGTCACCCCTCGGGGCTTCTCCACCTCCCCCTGCTCCTGAGGGGCAATTAGGGCAGCAGCTGCCACTTGCACCCGCTGACGGTGCTGGCCCCATCAGTGGGTGCGAACGGACTGGCGCCATCAGCATTTGGGAGTGGGGCTGCCAGCAGACAGGAAGCCAGGGGCTGCAGCAGGAGGGGCTGGGCGGGGGTGCAGAGAATGAGCCAAGACCTGTCTCTGTGCCCACCACAGCCTCGCGGCCCACAGTTCCTTTCAAGGTGCACAAATTCGTGCACTGGGCCCCTAGTATTAAAATAAGGGGGGGGCGAATACACACATTACATTGCAACATTGCTTCTATGAGTCACCAATACACCAGGCACTACCAACTGTTAGTGTGGCAAACAGTTGAATGAAAACAATGAGAAAATACCCATACGATGCAGCTATTGTATTTATTTTCTTTAAGGACAAAATACCCTCTCTAAAATCTGAGAATAGGATTACTTAGTGATGTTCTTCATGCTCCAAAGTACACTGGAAAACTGAAAAGAAAATGTATTCTATTTTAAACTAATTCAGGTCCTCGTCCACATTCACATTTTATTTCTAAAACTCTCCAAACACTTCATTTCATCCTGGGTCCTTCAACAACATGGAAAATAATTCTTGCTAAAAAAAAACACCTACTGTTGATGCAACTTTCATGATTCAGTTAAAAATGCTCAAATTAGTTTTTAACCAGCAACCAAAATATAAATAGGGTACAGTAAAGAGATATATAATTTGAAATCATTTCTATATTTTGCTCACTGGTTAAATATGTGATATTACTAATACACAAATTATATTGGATCTGCACTGTTAAGCTTAAATAAGTAAAATTAAAGTATTTATTATATTTTTTAAAAAATAGAATAAATTGTTTTGGCTATTTGACAATGACTGCCAATCAAAATAGAAAGCTTTTCCCAAAAATTTTATTATGAAAAATTTCAAATATATAACAAATGTGAAAGAATTTTAGAGAAGTCTCGTATACCTACCACCTCGATGCTATTATTAACATTTTATCATGATTGTATTATTATGTATCTATTCATTTAAAATAGATTTTTTATATATCTTTATTGATTTCAGAGAGGGAGAGAGATAGAAACATCAATGATGAGAGAGAATCATTGATCGGCTGCCTCTTGCACGTCCCACACCAGGGATTGAGTCGGCAACCCAGGCTTGTGCCCTGACTGGGAATTGAACCATGACCTCCTGGTTCATAAGTCGATGCTCAAACACTGCGCCATTCCAGCTGGGCAAAAATAGAAATTTTTAATAAAAGGTAAACATATTTCATTTAAAAAGTTAAATAAAGAATATAATGCTTTACTGAATAAATGAGCCTATAAGGATAATAGTTACTGCTTGTGATTGCAGCCAGATTCTCATAAAGGGTCATCTTTATTTTTTAAAACTATGATATTGCTTTGTCTTAATAAAGACAACTGAGTCCAAATTAATTCTATATTAGAGTCTGACTGATTATATAACAATATGAAAGGGCAGGTATGACAGTAATGGTAGAACATATTTTATCAGCTACTTGGAAAGAATATAGACCTCCAAGAAACAAGAATATTTTTAGTTTGTTTTTGAGTTACAAAAGGAAATTAGGGTAATTTTTCTAAGCATTATTGTATCAAAAACTCAAACTATATTGTATCTACATGAGATGATGAATGTTAACTAAACATACTGTGGTAATCATTTCACAATGTGTGTGAATCAAACCATAATGCTATACACCTTGAACTTATACAGTGATATATGTCAATTATTTCTCAATAAGACTATAAAAGAAAATTATTCTAATCCAACACTGTGTCTAGTATATATATTATGAAAAACAACTATTCTACTTCAAATCTCTACTTCAAAAAGGAATAACACTCATGGTACTCTCTCTAGGAAGTAAATGTGTTGCTTTTGATACAACAAAATTATTTTTTCCTTAACACATATAAGATTCTGACAGATTCAGGGAATTTATATCCCTTCTACTTTTCACTTATTTTATTTATATGGGAAATAAATTTTAAAGTTTGAATCACAAACAAGAATACCAGCTTAGCCTTTAACATTCATTTTCTCAGATGAACACTTGCAAAGAATGTTCAGTACTGCTTCTTCAAATCCTTTGATTGGGCACTTCTGCAAAACTTCAACAGGTCAGAGAGCACAGGGATTGAAAAACAATAGGTAAAGCACACTTTTAATGCTCAAATAATCTTTTATAAATTAAAGACTTAAATGGGAGAAAAACCCTAAATCAAAGCCCATTATCATTTAAATATTTTTAACAAGCTAGAACATTGTAATTTTGCTTGGCTGAAATATATTTTCAGACCTAGAATTATCCTGGGCTCCTGTTTTTTCATATGATAAAAAAGTGTATGCTAGTTAAAAGTGAATACATTTTTCAATATTCTCCAAACTTGAAAATAACTTTAATTTGGATATGTGGCTTTGAAACTATCCTTGAACATGCATGGGTGAAAGTTTATCAAAGAATATGTTAGTGTATACAAGATATTCTTCATCACCATAAACTATGCTTTAAGCAAGTTTGGAATGCTTCTTAACCACCTTCTAACGTTTTTATTTGTTGATGAACCAACAATATTTAGCATAATTAATGCTAAGATCTTCAAAACTCAATGACTGAAAATAATGCTTCTCTTTTCTTTCCTGAGTACTCTGCAGCCCAACCTAAAGATTTAGAGCTGACTGGACAAATATAAAGGATGTCAAAAACAGTGACCGCTGACATGCCATTCAAGGCACACGGATGAGAGTTCAGGCTTGAATGCCTCTAAACTGCTCATTGGTAAGATCAGCTATCAGTGAGATGCAGTGTAAGTCAGCATTATTCACTGAGCCTGCTATGACCTTAAAAATCATTGCTCCTGTGGCATGTTCATCCACCAATTAGTTTACATGCTCACTGGAAATCCACTGCTCGGGAAATGCACTGGTCTCTCATTCCACAGGGTTGATGAAGTGTGTGTGATGGCTTTCTCTCCACAACTTGACCCTGAAAGCTGACCCATCTCAAGCTAGAGCATTCAAGTCATTTGAGCACCCCTTAGTTATCATGGATTTAGATACTTTAAAAACTACCATGGTTTTATTTGACAAACACAAGTCTTATGGTGACTATGAAATGACATATGTGAAACAAACAAAAAAATCAGAACTAAATTTTCTAGTTTTATTCACAAATGTCTTATGTCAGTTATTTGTTAATATTGCTGAAAAAAGAAATTTTCTGGCTATTTTTAAATAATTAAAATTAGCAAAAATCTGTCAACTCTACTTTTCTAAAATTTTGAAAAATTTCCCCTTCTGACCAGGATAAAGACTAATGAATAAAAGGTGACATATTTGAAAAATAACTTCAAGATGATATGATATGATATGATATGATATGAGAGAGAGAATATTTTTAAAAGATATGATATGACATGATAAAAAGTTGAATCTGAAAAAGCGAAAGAAAAAGATCAAAAAGATCTCCAAGGTTTTTGAATATTGAGATATAAAAATTAAGGGTATAGCAGAAATTGGATGTTTGAGAAGGGAACCAGTGGTGGGTCACAGAAGTAAAAATGTCCTGAACATAATTACAAATATTTGAACAAAAGGTCAGGGCTGGGAAGTGTATAAGCACAGAGATTTTTTGTTAAAATAACATATATATATATATATATATATATATATATATATATATATACACACATACACACATACACACACATATATATATATGGCTAATATGCTAAGTGACCCTCTGCCTGTCCAACTGGTTGCTATGATGCACACTGACCACCAGGGGGCAGGCAGACAATGCAGGAGCTGCCATGACACGCACTGGCCATTTACAGAAAAACGGCACTGTGGACCTGGCACCAACCAAGCAACACTCAGTTTCCCCAAAGTGGGACACAAGCCCCACCTCCACCCTGGAGCGACAGCCCACCAAATCTCAGCTGACGCTGCCATAGCACAAAATGCGGCCCACAGCCCAGCCCAGCCCAGAAATGGTGGCTGTGGGTGCCAGGTAATGACGTCGTGTAGCAATGCCCAGCTTCCTCTTCCTAGCAACTAGCCTCCTTGCAGTTTCCTCAGCCCAGGAACACGACTTGCTTATAGCCAGGTGCAAACATTTACACTTTAACCAAATGTCTGTGAAGCATTTTCCCATGCCTCATCTCATTTGATCCTCACAGAATTCCTGGAGTAGGTAGATAGGAGACTCGGTGAAATCATATTTTCTTTTCATTAGCCTGGAAACGGAGATTTAGAAAGCTTAGAAACTTAACCCAACTGAAAAGATGTAAGAAATGGTGAACCTTGAAAATGACTTCAGGTTTTCTCACTGTGCAGAATATAGTCAAACACTGCTGCAGTTAAGTATTTCACCCTTTGTTCTCTTTGTGTGATCTATAATAATCTGCTTTGTGTTGATATTTACTGCTGTGTTGCTGACAATTACCTGAAAGAGAAATTGGGGTGCTTCACTAGGCTGGAAAAAGTTTAGCTAAATAAGAAAGCAGGTCTAAGTAAGCAAGTTTATTTTAAATCTATAAAAAACTAAGTTGACTTGCGCATGCTCGATACATATAAAGCTCTCACTGGCACCAATCGCACACGTGTGTTTCCATCTGTCATTGTCGACACTTCTATTATAGAGAAAGGGCAAATGGCAATATTAAAACATTTCTTCTAATTAACTTCCTTTCAATGTGCACGGATTCATGCACCAGGTCACTAGTATAAAATAATGCCTGAGAACAATAGATTATAATACACGCTTACAGGTTATCACTAGGGAAAAATCTCCTTACAGATGTGAATTACATATCACTTTAGTTATATATGTGTTTTTAGTTGGGTGGACTTGACTAATTTACAGAATTAGTAACATTGATTTAAAAGAAATAATACTTAAATTGCTAAATTCTAATAACACCAAGAATAATTCTGCAAGCTAGTGAAAATATCCACAGAATAATACTTAATTATTAAATTAAATATATGTATGCCGCATGACACAGCAACACTACTCCTGGGTATGCAGACCAAAGAAATTCTCACACAGTATCACTTATTGTGGTCAAGAACCGAAGGCAATCTCAGGTAATAGACAACTAAAGTATAATGGATGCTTATCATGAAATATTATGTATTCACCAAATGCAACAAATTGGATGAATATATTGCAATGTGGAAAAATCTTATAATGTTGAATGAAAAAAAATCATAAAACAATACAATCTCCAGCTTAATACCACTTATATAAATTTAAAATATATACACCAAACAACAGTATTATTTTATAAGAATACATAAAAACAATAAATAAATAAAAACAGAAAGTGGCCATACAGGATGATGACAGTGTGCTACAGACTGAAAAGACGTCACTCAACACTGCATCTACTAGTAAGATCACTGTAGTTTTTTCTTTTCTTTTTTAGTATTATTTTTTTTAATATTTGCTGCCTCTACCTTGAGAAGGATTATATTTTTCTACCCTATTAATAACAAGCTTAGCCATGTAAAGTGCTCTGGCCAATAAGATGTGAAAACAAAAATATGAGACCCCACGCATAGTTCAGTGTGTTTTCCATCTCCTTCAATTGTTCCAGAAGTTGCTTGGTCAGCCTGTGTTCGACACTGAAGACAACATGGAACAGAGGCACAATAAACTGAAGATAAACATGCAACGCGATAGAACACTTGGTGTTCCACGTCACTGAGGTCAGGGGGTGGGCTGTTATTGCAGCATAGCTTAACCCATTACGACTAATATATTCACATACATCTACACGAAAATTAACAGTCTTCCAAATTTATCCAAACTACTGTATGGAACTAACGTTATGGATATAGTGAGGGTGGGACAAAAAACAAAGCTCTTACCCTTAGAGATATTATAAAAGAGATACATAAAACAAGGGGAGAATAAAAGGAATCAATTACTCTAGTGGAAAGCATACTCAATGATGAGTTATAAAATGTGGATTTTTATTTTATTCTTTCTACTTATTATTTAAATGCCCTAAGCCAAATCTCTTAACCACTCTGAATCTGTTTCCTTATCTGGAAACTAAGGAAGAGGTATGTACTCTGAGCTCTAATTGTTTCCAATTCTGAGGTCCCGTGTTTCTATAACAAAGTAATATTTGGGGTCTTAACCTCATGGGAGGTGGTGTTTGTCAGGAGACAGAAGGTGTTGGCAGTATTCTTCATCAATAAGTTGATCTTCATCAATAAGTGACTGATGGAAGGCTTCAATCTGAAACAAAATGTGTGTATTTGATACCACAAGCCATGGCCGCCCCACAGGGTGTACACGCCATGACAGCAACACAGGGTAATGCAAGTGGTGACAGACAGAAACGGAAGGATACAGCCGAGTCTGATCTTAGGTTGCTGAAGTCAATGAGAATACAAGGGCAAGAACAAATTCGGGAAACTTGGAGAACGAGTAATCAGCACCACTAAGCCTGACACATAACTGGCATTCAACCTTCCAACCAAGAGATTTTACTTTCCCCGCATATTCCCAAACCAAACAAAGAGATCAACTTATGGATGAAGAATACTGCCAACTCCTTTCGTCTCCTGACAAACATCACCTCCCATGAGATTAAGACCCCAAATAAACTGTTTCCGACTTTTTCTACCACCAAGCAAAGGACATAATGTGCTGAGGAACAAGCTACTTAATGTCAATTAAAGCCTCAGGTGGCTCATCACGCCCCCTTGCCAATGTCCCACACCATCCCCAAACCTAGCCCTAACTATAATGCTAGTTACATGCTGTGCTTAGCTGCCTCCTGTACTTTCACGTGTTTAGTTGTTTGTATATAAGGGGAAAGTGCTACTTAAAAAAAATGAGAAATCTGTGCATATTAAGCTCTTATTCATTGTTCAGCAACATGAATACTTGTTCAAAAGCTACATAAATAATAGACATGTTGTTACTGATTTTTTTTTTAGTCTCTATCATCATCCAGGTGTCTCTTGCTTTGGGCGTTAGTCATGTTTCAATCAGTCTCCTCTTCACAGGACAATGTGTGCTTCTAGCCAGTTTTTACTTCTCTCATTCCTGACTTATGTGAGTAGCCTTTGTTGAGAAGGTTTCATATTTGATAGCAAATTTAGTACTTAATCTTGTATTATCCTATACTATTTTTTGTTTGTTTTAGGTCAAGTTTTGAGAGTATTCAATAGCTATTTGGTCAGATGGAGATCAAGGATGTCTTTCTCAGACAGATTACAAAAGTTCTACAAAAGAAAGCAAGTTCTAGAAGTAACAGAGGATCCAAAGTATCTTAAAACACTTCAGAAAGTAGAGAATCAGCCCTAACCGGTTTGGCTCAGTGGAGAGAGCGTTGGCCTGTAGACTGAAGGGTCCCAAGTTCAATTCCGGTCAACGGCATGTACCTTGGTTGCGGGCACATCCCCATTAGGGGGTGTGCAGGAGGCAGCTGATCGATGTTTCTCTCTCATCGATGTTTCTAACTCTCTATCCCTCTCTCTTCCTCTCTGTAAAAAACCAATAAAATATATATTTTTTAAAAAAGTAGAGAATCAGTGAATAAGACTATTAATACGAACTAATTCTAATCAACATCTTGAAGTTCATAGTAGCAGTTGGCCTATAACAGTGCTGTATACACTTTAACTTTGCCTTCATAGGGCAGATATTATCATCATCATCTTCTTCTTCTTCCTCATCTTATCAGCATCAGCAGCATCATTATTATCATTACTAGAGGCAATAAGACATGGTGGTTAAAAGATCCTTTAAGTCAAACTCTAAGAGATAACTATAGGCCCATCTAACATCTTGACTGAATGAAATCTCATGAGACCCTGAGCCAAAATCATATAGTTCAGCTCTCTTGAGTTATCGATCCCAAAACTGTGTGAGATAATAAATGATTATTGTTTTAAGTCATTGAATTTTGGGGTAATTTGTTATACAGCATCAGCTAACTAATACACTCCACCTGGCACACTCCCCTTACACCTTACTGGCCAGAATATATCATGAGAAGAAATTTGTGACATATGTAACCCACAGTTGCAAGGGACCTTAGACAGTATTTACTTTCGCTTGATACATTCTTCCCCTAAACAAACATGAGTTCTGGTTCTATGATTAAGAAAAAAAGGGAGAGGAAATAAACATCAGGTGTATAGCTGGTCATTATCTACTTCAATTCACTCTTCTCCATGAAGAAAAATAGTCTTAAGGAAGGAAGATAAACATAAACAACATAAAGAAGAAGATGCAAGCCTTAAGAAGCAAGGAAATACTAGCAAATCTAGTAGCTGCTTTAAGAGGGTTTGAATCTCCAGACTGGGCAATCTGCATTCCACCATGAAAACTAAACTCAAAACATTCACCTGTAATCCCGTCAGTAATCCCAAATGTCACTGAGGCATCATGACACATGGGAGAAAAAAAGGACACAGGAATATGAAAAAGCTGTTTTGATTTTTTTAGAAAAGACAAACGAATATATATGCTTTAACATAGCTTAATCCACATAAAATTCTGTAACAGATTATTATCTAGGGTGGTTTATACATGTTTAAAAATAATGCAGAGCTCAAAAGTAAATAAATAAACGTGTGTTAAGCATAAGTGTGGGAAGAAACGAAAAGCTTTTTCTTAACCCTAACCTTGGCCTTGACTTTTCAATATTTTTAGTAGTAACTTAAGACATAAAAGGGATGCCTATCATTTATGCTCATATGACACATCTGGGAATGATACATATAATAACAGAATGAAAATTTTAAATGATCTTGACAGCTTACAATACTGTCATTCATACATCCAACAATTCTAAGTTATTTCATGGATTTAATTTTTGTCTCCTCAAAGAAGATACTAAATTTATCAGGGCAGGACTGAAAAACACGCCCTTTTAAAACCTCCTATGGTATCCAAAACAGTGTTGGGAACATAGTAGGTATTTCATTAATATTTAAGGTTGAACTGTATCAAGTACAATTGCAGAGAAGTTTATAATCAATCTGTGACATATGTAACGTAATAGCCTCTTACTCTTCCTCACGTCATACATAAAATTTATCTCCTTCGAAAACCTCTTCAAAATCCAATTACTAAGCTACCTTCAGCAAACCCTTTCTAAGCTACCTCAGCCCTTTAAAGAAAGACTGCAATGGGTAAAACTTTACAGTATACTTAAAAACCTCTGTGCCCAGCTTGCGTGGCTCAGTGGTTGAGTGTCGACCTATGAACCAGGAGGTCACGGTTGGACTCCCAGTCAAGGCACGTGCCCGTCCGTGTTGCAGGCTCCAACCCCAGTGTGGGGTGTGCAGGAGACAGCCGATCAATGATTCTCTCTCATCACTGATATTTCTATCTCTCTCTCTCCATTTCCCTTCCTCTCTGAAATAAATATATGTATTTTAAGGCCTTTGCACTTTTTCTTTATTTCTGTTTCAGTATTATGCACAGTCTGTGCCATTACACTTCAAGCTCATGAGGCAAATTCAATAGTGTTTTAAAGCTCTCCCCATACATATGAAGCAGGAATAGGTGTACACCCTCTTTGCAGAGCTGCACAACATAACATTTTCTTGTTACAATTCAATATCATTCCAGCAAGATAAGCACACACCATAGTCTAATTTAACAGACATGAAGAAGTCAAGCTCTATTGTTCAATGTCACAGCCAGCCAGCCCTGCATGATCAACCTTTATTCTTTTCTAGCTTCATTATGAAGATGATGCCTTTCAACTGTGGTGACTAAACCTGTTAAACTACAAAGCAAGAAATTTGTAGAACCTTTATAAAAGTAATACTGAACAGCTTAAATGTAAAACCTACAATTAAATTCTGAAACTAAGCACTTCACTCCCAAGAAAATGCTAAGTAGTTCTTCAGCAACATGCCTGATTTACATACCCCAAAGATGACAGGGGCTATATGCATACATGCTGTGGTGATATTAATAGTAATTCTTTCAAGCAATGTTCAATATAAAACATGGTAATATTAACCCATGCGTTACAAAACTAATAAATTGCCCCCTCAGCAAACCAGGGACAGGAACTATGCTTTTTCATTTTCAAAAAGCCTCCTTTTGTCAGATGAAAAGCCTCAAGGGTAAAATATTTCAGTATATTTCAGTGGTAACAATGGCTATGCCATTAGATTACCATACAAGTGAATAAAGCACCAAATGATACTGAATATTTTTTATGCTTTAGATTTTGATGTGAAATGAGTCTAATTATTTATTCATAGACTTTTCCTCTAAGGAGTTCAAGGTACTATATTTTAAATTTTCAAACACATATTTCCTAAGCTCTGAAATCTACCAGGTAGGACAGAACATGTGGCAGGGAAGAAGATAAAGAAAAGCAGCACAGAAAAAAAGCGGTGTGAAGAGCTCAAGCACATTTCAAATGTGAGGTGGTACATTTTATTCATTCATTTACTCTTCCAGTCATTCGAACATTTATTGAGATCCTATTACACGTCTAGCTCTGTGCCAGATGTTAAGGATATAAAAAACAGCCCCTGCTCCAGGAGCTCACCAGACAGAGGGATGACACACATTTACAGTGATAATTACAGCATGTTCCAAGGGCTATCCTATATAATAAAAGGCTAATATGCAAATTGACAAACAGTGGAACGACCAGTCACCATGACGTACACTGACCATCAGGGGACAGACACTCAATGCCAGAGGCTGCCCCTGGTGGTCAGTGCGCTCCCACAGGGGGAGCACCGCTCAGCCAGAAGCCCTGAGCCGGGCTCACCGCTGGAGAGCACAGCGCTAAGGATGTCCGACTGTCGGGGAACGGAACTAAGCCATCAATTGGACATCCCCTGAGGGCTCCCAGACTGCGAGCGGGCACAGGCCAGGCTGAGGGAACCCCCAAGTGCATGAATTTCGTGCATGAGGCCTCTAAGTAAGAGAAGAATAAACTAAGTACTTCGGGGGCACAAGGAAAGGAACTGCTGGCCTGAGGGATTTTAAAAGCTTTAATAAGAAGGCAGCATTTCAGTTGCATCTGGAATGACCAGTAAAAGTCTGTCAGCGAATACAGAGGAGAATCTTCAAGGCAGAATATTGAAATGCAAGTTGTCCTTAAAAAGTTTTGCCTGTTCAGAGAATATTGAGAATTATAACATGGCTTATAGGCAAGAGATGACAGTGCCTAGAAATCATAGGTTTTAAGTTTTAAAAGCACCATAATTATCAAAACCTTTGCACTAGACCAGTGGTCGGCAAACTCATTAGTCAACAGAGCCAAATATCAACAGTACAACGACTGAAATTTCTTTTGAGAGCCAAATTTTTTAAACTTAAACTATATAGGTAGGTACATTGTTATTAACTTAATTAGGGTACTCCTAAGGCTTAAGAAGAGCCACACTCCAGGGACCAAAGAGCCGCATGTGGCTCACGAGCCGCAGTTTGCCAACCACGGCACTACACAAATCAAAAATAAACATATAAACTATACATATACATATTTGTTACACATATTTGTTTTATATAAATGTAACGGATACATATATTTATATACACACACAGCTCTTTGGTAAAACATAACCAATGCTACTGGACTTTTCATCTGCCCTCTGCTAGGGCCAGTGATATGTTTGCAAGGCAAGTGAAAGAGCTGGGTCACACACACCTCTCCCCTCATTCACCTCATCTACACAGTTCCATCTTCGCTTAGACTGAAGTCTCTCAAAGTGAAGATGAATATTCAGACCAGACTCTGCTGATGGTCTTTTATCCCCAAGCTGCTACCAGCACATCCATTCAGCAGCAAGGAGCTACCTGCTTCTCAAGGGCCAACTTGAAAGCCAGCCAAACATATTTTCTCTAAAATGATATGGGGAAGCCTCTTTTGCTCCCCATCAATCCTGTACATAGTTGCACACAGCAGGTGCTGAAAAAAAAAGAAAAGAAAAAAATAGCTTAAGTGTTAGAAGTCCAGATAAAGAGGATATTTCCCTTGTATTTATATCATTTCAAGTATAGAAGTTCCCAGGTCAATATGCACAGAAAACTGTGGCTCAATATAGAGTAGATATAAAAAGGCAAGAATGATTTGTAGCTGTAAGTTCTCATATCACTTCTACAGGGAGACCAGTTGGTATCTACCTACAGAATTATAAGGCAGAAGGCCTAGCACTTCCTAAATCTGAATTATGTCTACATTAACTCACCACATTTAAAAGGTACACAAAGACATAATATTAGTCACTCCATGTTGGGTTTAAAAAAAAAAAAAAAAGGAGAAAAGAAAAAAAAGCAAGAGATGGTTAACCATACAACTTGCCTTTGTTATACAGCCAAATCATTTTATATTTATTGAACACACAGGATGACATATACCACAGAAGAAAGCAAAGACGGAATCGTAGTTCTCAAGACTTCTCTATTTGCAAGCTTGATAACACAGGCTGATGATTAAGTCATCATTCTAATTTACCCTGGACCTTATTACTGAACACTGATTTAGGAAAATTATTAACCATAATTTAAAGGTTAAAGAACTATCTGATCCTGAAAACTCGTGATGTAGGAAGGAGTATTTTCCAGCAAGTCAAATCAGAAGCATCCAGAAACCTAAGACTGAAACAGTGACTTGAATCATTCAGGTGGGCATTAAACTTATTGGCGATGGGAATCACCTGGGTAAGTTATATAAACGTCCAAATGCTATGCTGTCTACTTAAAACTAATATAATATTAAATGTCAACTTAATTGAAAAAACTTTTAATTTTAAAAAGAGAAAAAGAGACTTGAATATAAACATATACTGGGACACCAGAGAAGTGTTCTGATATTTACCAAAGAGCAATTAAGTGGGGGAAAAGGCTAAGGACATAGAGCCAAAGGAATATTAAAGGGGAGAACAAGACCTACTAGTTGAATACCTAAGGTGCTGGCCAGGCAAGCACAAAGTATATGCTGACATTTACCTCATGACATGGAACTCAAATGAGTGGAAGTGGTGAGGGTCCCAGGCTGGACTGAGGGACCTCCCCAAGGGGTCCCAGACTGCGAGAAGGCACAGGCCGGGCTGAGGGACCCCCCTGAGTGCACAAATTTTTTTTGCACCGGGCCTCTAGTAGAACTATAAAACTGTGTGATTCTTCTGTAGAAAATGAATGTCGTGGAAGGAGTGCTGTATTTTAATTAAGTTAAACTTAATTTTTAAAATGCCACGAGAATAGAGGCTACCATATTAGACAAAGCAGCTTTAGACTTAAAGAGTTTGTGTACTTTTTTTAGATGTAACAGTAGAGCCCCAGCAAGGGTGGCACCATGGTTAGAGTGATGGCCCATGCACCAAAGGGTTGTGGGTTCGATTCCCAGTCAAGGGCAGGTACCTGGGATGCAGGTTCGATCCCCAGTCCCCATTGAGGCTCCCGCAGGAGACAACCAATCAATGTGTCTCTTTCACATCGATGTTTCTCTCTCTCTCTCTCTCTCTCTCTCTCTCTCTCTCTCTCTCGTCTCTCCCTTACTCTCTCCCCCTCTCTCTAAAAATCAATGGAAAAATAACCTTGGGGGATGATTAACATTAAAAAGTCATTGTTATAAATATAAATTATTTTATTGTTAACACATTGCGTACCGCATAGAAATCTCTAAGACATACGCCAGGGACTGCACGTTTTTGGGCAAACTGCACGTTATTTAAATCATCATAATGCACTTTAGGTGTTGTTTTTCAATAATTATAACATTTTTATTTACAAAAACAATTAAACAATTAAAGTTCCTAGTACTTTTTTAACATATGGTACTGCGTAAAACATTTTCCTCTATGAAGAGGGACCAAACAAAATTTACGTAAGTATCTAGATTCGCTCCTTTTTCCACGTGCGTGAAAAACGAGAACACTCGTGAGCGGTTCTTAACAGATGGCACGCAAAACACGAGAAAACTCCTGAGCGGTACGAAATGTGTTAACTATAATTATATAGTCCTGAGAGAATATATAAAACTTATTGACACTGCCTTAAATCAGAGATTGGCAAACCAAGGACTTTTGGTCAAATCCAGCCCTCCACCTGTTTTGGCCCTTGAGCTAAGAATAGTTTTTACATTTTTAAAGGTTTATAAAAAATAAAAACAGCAATATGTGATAAAGACAATATATAGGGAAAAGGAGAACCTATATAATACTTTCAACAATAAAGATTTAAAAAAAAAAAAAGACAATATATATGTGGTCCTTAACGCCAGAAATATTTACGATCTGAGAATGCTTAATGTGAAGGTTAAATAAAGTTCAGAAAAAGTTTGCCAGTCCCTATCCAAAATAATTGTAGTCACTAGGCTGTGGGCCTTATAAGTAACTAGAGGCCTGGTGCACAGATTCATGCACCGGTGGTGTCCCTCGGCCTGGCCTGAGGGAATCGGGCCGAAACCGGCTCTCCAACATCCCCCAAGGGGTCCCAGATTGCAAGAGGGTGCAGGCCAGGCCAAAGGACCCCCCCCCCCCCCCCGGTGCACAATCGGAGCTGGGGAGGCACTGTGGGAGGGCTCCAGGCGTGTCCAACCTGTCTCGCCCAGTCCCGATTGGCTGGACCCCAGCAGCAAGCTAACCTACCAGTCAGAGCATCTGCCCCCGGTGGTCAGTGCACGTCATAGTGACTGGTGAAACGAATGGTCGGACACTTAGCATATTAGGCTTTTATTATTTAGGATCACATCCTCTTTCTTTCTCCCCACTATCTGAGGATACAGAGGCTCTCAGGTGAGAACTATTAAGCTCTCTGTATGCCTTTTGTCACTAACTTAACCTCTCTGAGCCTTTGTTTAACCATCTGTAAAATGGGACTAAACATAATTTCACAGGATTTCTAGGAGAATGAATGAGGTACTATGTGTGGCAGACATTCAATAAATGAAAGCTATCATGACAACTGTGCTACATTTGACAAAGACTATCTCCAAACGAAAGACACTTGGTAACAGAACTAAGAAAGCAGGATGACATAAACTTAGTTTTAAAGGTCCTCCCATTATATAAATTAAAACATCATGAACTTTATTTAACCTTCACATTAAGCATTCTCAGTTCTTAAAGTAGTAAATTTGACTAACAGCTAAAAACATACCAAATAATAGCCATGACAGTCAAGCAACTTCTGAATTCAGAAACATAGTGACTAAGTCACTCCCAGAAAGCCAGAATCTATCTTTTATTCACTTGGATCACCTTTATTTCATTGTACATTTTATAACACCAAAGCAAAACATGGCATAATTTCAGGCACTGAATCATCATCAAACTGAGTTGCAATTAAGGTAAGAACATGATTAACTTTTAGGTAATGCTTGCAATTGTAAGTAAGCAGTGCCTTTCTATTCTTCTGGAAAATGCCATTTAGGAGGTTTCAACAATTCTCCTAAACCTAAACTGTAAGTGCCATGCTTGAATTTTTTTTGGATGCACGCCCAACAATAAATGATCCACTGTGATCTGAGGACAGCACTCCCATCCAAGAACTTAATCAGATTAATGATGTATTTGTTTTATAAAAATGAAGTACATTAAGCCTGAGAATACCTAATTTACATACTAAATGGTTGCTAGGGACCAAAAATACTAGTGGTTTGCATAAAACTGAGGTTACAAAATTGCCTATTGTCTTGAAATCTGTTAGTAAATAGCAGTGAAATGCAAAATAATAAACAAATGTTAATTAGTAGTGTTTATATATGTAAATTCATAAGGTGGTATATAGTCTTTCAAAAGAACATAACGATGCTCATATTCCAAAACATACGTGCCCCAGGGAGAATATGATGCCATTATGTGAAGTTGGAAGTAACAACAAACTTGCTTATGTTTTCTAATTGATTTGACCTCAAATTGTGATTAAAATGCTACTCTAATTTTTTCATTTGGGGTCCCAGTTTAATATATGCAAACATAAACAGTAAATTAGCAGTCTAGGTTTCTAGCATTTTTGTTGGTAACCTATTAGCACCCTTAAACTAAAAAGAAGAGGAGAACTTTCACAAAATAGCTGAATTTCATCAAATCCTTAAATGAGGAGAATTAACAGCATCTCTGGATATCTTCTTATGGATATTCTCTCTCTCTCTCTCTCTCTCTCTCTCTCTCTCTGACACACACACACACACACACACACACACACACAGGATTACTTCATGAATTCAACAAACATGTTTATTGAGCTTGAGGAGGCAAAAATGAATAAGACCAAGTCACGCCCTGTCTGCTAAGGAGACTAGGTGAGCAGATAATCCTATCTAATAAAAGAGTAATATGCAAATTGGCCATCACTCCAACACACAAGATGGCCAGCAGGGGAGGGCAATTGTGGGCGATCAGGCCGGCAGGGGAGGGTGTTGGGTGCCATCAGGCCAGCAGGACAGGGCAATTGGGGGCCATCAGGCCAGCAGGGGAGGGCAGTTGGAGGCCAGCAGGCCAGCAGGGCAGGGCAGTTAGGGGCCATCAGGCTGGCAGGGGAGTGGCTAGGTGACCATCAGGCTGGCAGGCAGGCAAACAGTTAGGAGCCAGCAGTCCCGGATTGCGAGGGGGATGTCCAATTGCCGGTTTAGGCCCCATCCCGCAGGGGTGGCAGTCGGACGAAGCCGGGGCTGCGAGGGCCGAGGCAAGCCACCACAGCCATGAGGGCCGAGCCCCCTGCACGAATTTCGTGCATCAGGCCTCTAGTATACTAGCAAGAATAAAATAGAGTTGCCTGGGCATCATAATCTTTTTTATAAGTAATCCATGTCAATTTGCTGTAACTGTAATCATGGAGATAGAAAAAATATATATCCTTAGGATTTGGCAAAGTCCTGGGCATTTAATGTTTCCTGGTAATATAATAATTCTGGTAGAGAATTAAAATGTCAACCATGTCCAAGGTGGAACTCAGGTAGAGCAAAAAAGCTGATGATACAAGAGCATCCAGGCAAGATTTAGTCAGTTGGTGAGAGATTGGTAGAGCAGACTGCCAAAGAGAGCAGTATATTAGAAGGAAAACAAACCTCAGTCAATGTGGTAAGATATGTTAATACTGAAAGACAAACATTTGTTACTTTTAGAAACAACGAATTCCTACAGAAGGGCAAACCTATTGCTGAGCCATCTGTTATTTGCAGTACACATAATAAACTCAACAGACGCGTGCACCCCGAGCTTCCTATAAACAGATGGTTTCTTAAAGTCTAAAACATCCTATCATTAAAGACCACAACCAATACCAAAAAAAAAAAAAATCCCTCACAGCCACACAGCCCACAGTTGAATCCTTGGTTCCTTTTCATTCAGCATACACATAATAAAGATGGCACTGCAAACCCTAGGCTGCCATCCGTCTGTCACCATGAAAGCAACATCTTTTTTGTGTGAAACACGTGTAGAGACAAAGGAAGTCCATTCAGTTGAACTGGTTAAACATCTTTTGTACCTGGAATGTTGATGATATATCTAGTTGGCAGGCAGAAGCAGCATGACCAATAAATAACTCACCTCTTCATTCATTTACAAACCATACACATGCATGGCTTACAGACACCACCACACAAATGAATGTATTCAGTATGTAAAAGGACCTGGCAGAGTTCTATTATAGCAAGATATCTGATTCTAAATATTGCCCTTAAATTTGTAGGAAAATAATAATTTTGAATGAAATAGTGATACCTCAAAACTTTAAAAATCTACTCAAAAGCACTTACATAACTGTATTCAAACATGTTTCAAAAGTTAAATCAAATACTAGCATTTGCACCTTAACCAAGTCACTGACATGGCATTCATTTGTACAGTACTGTAGTTATTTTTTAGTGCACAGTTTGGGGTCAGCAAATAGAAATTATTTTATATGAAACAAAGGTAAAAATTAAATTTAAGACAATTTTTTTCTATCTAGGCTGAATACAGGGTGGGCAAAGTAGGTTTACATTTGTGAGCACACGAAACAGTTTATTCTTGTGTTATTATTTATTAACTAGAGGCCCGATGCACGAAATTGGTGCAAGGGGCTCGGCCCCTGCCAACGCAGCTTCGTCCAGAAGGATGTCCAGTCTAAGTAGCATATTATGCTTTTATTATAGATTATCATATTATTTATTTGTATTATGTAAACCGACTTTGCCCACCCCTGTATAAAGTAAATTCTGTTTGTCAAGCACTTCCATTTTTCCCATAAGAAACATTCTGGCTATGAAATGTCTTTTAGCATACAAGCTTATGAAAGTATAAGATCACTAAACAAATATCATTGACAAGTTCAATTTGAAAAAATACATTTCAAATTTATAAACAGTAAAATAATAAAAGCACCACTATATTTATTATTTATTTTAATCAATATGTCTTAACTTACAATATCTTTCTATTATATCAGTTATGAATGTCCAGATCTTGACCTACCTGAATCAATTACTTGCTTGGAATCAATTCATATATAATGCCATGGAAAAGGATATGTAAACGTAAATGTAAATATATTTCAAGTCCATTGTATTTAAATAGTCCCTACTATTTTAAATTGAACTAAAATTAACAAAAAGATATAAACCAACAGACAGACCAGCTCTAACATAACTACAGAAGAAAGCAAGCAGGATGTAAGATTCTTTTCTGCTAACTAGACCACAACATAGTGAGATAGCATACAAGGAAATGCCTTTTTTGAAATTAAATTACTATGTCATATTTCAATATGGCTGGCATTTATTGAACATTTACCATGTGCCATGCATTGTCAGTGGTTCTCAACCTTCTGGCCCTTTAAATACAGTTCCCCATGTTGTGATCCAACCATAAAATTATTTTCATTGCTACTTCATAACTGTAATGTTGCTACTGTTATGAATCGTAATGTCAATATCTGATATGTAGGATGGTCTTAGGCGACCCCTTTGAAAGGGTCGTTCGACCCCCAAAGGGTCGCGACCCACAGGTTGAGAACCGCTGCATTAAGCACTTTTATTTTTTATTATTTAACTCATTTATGTTTCACACTAGCCCCAGAAATCTTAGTAAAGGAGTAAAATACTACGTTAAAAAAAGCACATGATTTGATTAAGCATTGCCTCAGCCACCAGAAAGCTAGTTAGTTTAGGAAATCATCTGAGTCTACTATAGAGGGAGAGTTAACATGTTAAAATTTAAGACAAATTTACTATATTAGTCTAAATGAAGACTTAATCTGACCTCTAAAGTATCAAACAAAGTTTCAGAGAGCCATTAAATAATACACATCAATTAATCATCATCATCTGCTGCGTCAAACATTGGAAAATAATGTCAAGAAGTTACCCTGTAATTACTTTGTGGCTCCTTGAAAACCCATTTGACATAATCACTCTCTGACAGCTGCAAGAGGGAAAATGTTCTATTTCTTCTCCCACCAGTACCCTCTTCTGAGAGCCAGGGGCATCACTTTTCAGCACTTCCTGATCTGCCAAATGTTTATAAGGGAAGTGTGTGGGGTGCCTCGGTAATCAGTGCTCCGGAGACCAGTCAGGGGTTGAGAGTTTCCAATCAAAGCTGTGGACTCAGGAGAGTCGCAGTCAGGGGAAGAGCAATGGGCTCATTATTACCAGTGCACGGGGAGGAAAATTACTCAAGTACAAGAGAAGAGTACCTGGTTTTATCTAAAAGACCCCTGGAACATTTCCCTCCCTTCTGTGTTTGACATTACATTTCCATTTACAAAAGAAACCCAGCGTATTACAATATGGTAAACATTCTTCTCTGCCAGTATGAGGGTCAGTAGTTAAACTGTGACTCCTTCCCATAAACTGGGCCAGAAGTTCAACCATCCTGAACCCCGCTGACAAAGCCTGTACTTTCCATCCAGGTTGTCTGGCCCTAGGACCACACGTGTAAACTGACACGGGCTAAGACTCCCTCTGAAAGGGAAGCAGTCAGTTTGACGGCTCATTTCCAAGATGTGACTATGGTACTCCACTTCTCTGAACACTTAGGTTTGAGCTAACATCTGAGTCCAGTTCTCCACCTCCCAAGGGGAGTGTTTTCTCATTTTCTATTATAATTACACTTGGTTTTCATCAGAAGCATCCACCAGAAGAAAGGCCTACCTATCTGATAGTACAACATGATAAGCTTAAAACCCCAGTACCTTGGCAATAGAATATAAGAGGAACCTAGAAAAAATTCCTGCAAAACAATCCTACTGCGGGGAATTGAAGTTTTATATTGCACTGAGAATGCCTGTGCTCTTACCATGGATTTTTTCATTTTTTCCATCAGAAGAGATATAAGGTAGGCTTGCAACACAGCAAGATTTAGAAAGTCTATTGCATTAATGAAAATGTCATTGGTGCAGTATCTTATACCTCTGCTGTAAAAAGAAAAGCGGGGGGGGGGGGGGGGGGACCAAGTCCAGGAAAAGAAGAAAGCAATAAAGAAACCGGCAACACTATAATAAATACTGGGTTCTGGTAGGCCATTTTATCCAACTGACAAAGCCAAAAAGGGGGAAAGTCATTTATACAGTTTGGTACTTAAAACTGGATTGGGAAGTGTTAATGGTATTTTTCTAATTTTCTTAACTTTCTTAGCTCCTCCTCAGAAATTACTACAAAGATCATTTATCCTATTTCTCAAATTAAAATGCAACCTGAAAGGGAAAATATCACTTTACAAAAACAATGTTATTTACAATATCTTCAAGTTAAAAACAAAACTTAGGTAGAAGGAATAAAATCTTTCATTAAAAAAGAGTAAGTTAATTGTGTTAACCTAACTTAAGTCAATATCATTCTCACTTTTGTCCCCAACAATGCCACTTTCATATTTATGAGTAAGAGAATTCTGCATGATTAAAAAATGAATTTAGACTCTTTCATGACTGGCATTTTAAAGTATCTTTTTAAATAATAATGTGCTACAACAATGATAATTTTACTTATTAAAACCTTATTTATTTACAGCATTGATATCTCATAGTACTCTTGCAAATCTTTAGTAACTTAACATTACAACTTGATATCTTTTCCTAATCTCATGTAATTTATCCTACTTAATTCCTTGCTCTGGATATGCTACATTTGCCACCCAATGAGTTTATTTCACTGGTCATTTACTTTTAACAGTAAAGCCAAACTATTTGAACGGAATAATCTCCCTGTAAATCCAACATAGTAAAAAAGGACTCTTATTTATCCAGCATTTTGTGCCATGAATTGAAGCTTTATTGCAAAGAGTAAGCAATAAACAAAAACACCTCAGGGGTCTGGGAGGAGCAATGTAACCAATTACATTTAATTAAATCAAAGGATGGGAGCCCCAGGGTTGAATGAGCTGAAGAACAAATTTGCATTAACACCTAGCAGCCAAACAAGTAGCTCTGGGTCTAGTCTGCAAGTACAATTGTTGCCATCTATTCTCTGCACTGAAGGGGGGCCATTAGCTAAATTCTTAGGCATTGTTTGTCCACTAATGAGAGGCTGCCTTCTCAACATTTCACTTCATCACACATGAAAATTGCCTACTAAAATAAAGAGCTTCCTCTGAAAGCTCAGAAACAAACATCATTACCTGATTCCAGTTTGCAATTTGGTGAAAACTTTTCAGAGCTGCTACTGTAAAAGGAGAGGGGAGGGGAAAAGGAAATGAAAGGTGTGATTCCAGACCCTAACTTTACATTTGATGGAGATCATATGTTCGAGCAGATTCTTTTGAACGAGACTATAAGGCAGGTTATTCCTTAGGTTCCACCAAGAATACCTCTGTTCTAAATAGAATACTTCCAACAGCTTGAGAATCTCAAACATTCTAAGCTTAAAGCCCACTCTATTATTCAAATCACAATTCCCCAAACAATGCTCTCACTTTATGAAGACCTTCTCTCCCTTGGTGACTTACTATTTTTATTATTTAGAGAATTTTGTCTTAATATATTAATATACACACATATATCACATGTGGTATCACAAACTTTATTTACTCTAATGAGAGCCAACTAATTATAGAAAGTTAACCTAATTCTGGTAGCTTTTGTTCTTTTGTCTTACACATTACTCTTTAGTCTCATTAAAATATTACACTCTCAAAAATGAAACAAAACAAAAACCAAACCTTGAAAGGGTAATCCAGTAAGTCATTAGCAGCTCCACTATGGTAGAAGATGAGTAGTTAAGTATGATAGAGACCAAGAAAGAGCAAAGATACAGGTCTGGCTTAGGCTATTTCAGATTGAACAACCATCCAAAACTATAGTTGGAAGATATACATCTAGAATATTAATTTGCATTACTGATATATAATCATTACTAGAGGCCAGTGCACGACATTCGTGCACTAGGGGATGGGGAAGGGGTGGGAACCTCAGCCTGGCCTGCACCCTCTCACTGCCCGGGACCCCTCGGGGGATATCCGCCTGCCAGCTTAGGCCCGCTCCTGCATCCCCCCAAAGGGTCCTTATCCCTGCCAGAGGCAGGAGAGGCTCCTGCCACCACCACTGTGCTCCCCAGCCATAAGCCTGGCTTCTGGCTGGGGGCACTCCCCCTGTGGGAGCTCACTGACCACCAGGGGGCAGCTCCTGGGGTTGAGCGTCTGCCACCTGGTGGTCAGTTCACGTCATAGAGACTGGTCATTCTGCCATTCGGTTGATTTGCATATTAGCCTTTTATTATATAAGACTAGAGGCCCGGTGCACAAAAATTTGTGCACTCGTGGGAAAGAGGGGGTCCCTCAGCCCGGCCTGTGCCCTCTCGCAGTCTGGGACCCCTCGGGAGATAACGACCTGCTGGCTTAGGCCTGCTCCCGGGTGGCAGAGGGCAGGCCCAATCCCTAGGTGCAGCCCCTGGTCGGGCTCAGAGCAGGGCCGATTGGGGAGTTGGGGCGTGGCCCCCTGTCATGCACAGAGCAGGGCGGATCCGGAGGTTGTGATGCCACCCTCAGTCACACTCAGAGTAGGGTCTATGGGGAGGTTGCGGCGCCACCCCGTCACGCACAGAGCAGGGCCAATCAGGGGGTTGGGGAGCTCCCCCCTGTCACACACAGAGCAGGGCCCATCAGGGGGGTTGGGGCGCCGCTCTCTATCACCCACAGAGCAGGGCCGATCAGGGGGTTTGGGCACCGCCACTGTCACACTCAGGGCAGGGCCGATGGGGAGGTTATGGCTCTATCCTGTCACATACAGAGCAGGGCCTGTTGGGGGGGGGGGGGGGAGTTGGGGTGCTGCACCCTGTCACACACAGAGCAGAGCCAATCAGGGGGTTGGGGCGCCACACCCTGTCACACACAGAGCCGCAGGGCGATCAGGGGGTTGGGGAGCTCCCTCCTATCAGGCACAGAGCAGGGCTGATCAGGGGGTTGGGGCGCCTTCCCCTGTCACGAACAGAGCAGGGCCGATAGGGAGGTTGTGGCCCCGCCCCCTGTCACACACAGAGCCGCAGGGCGATCAGGGGGTTTGGGCGCTGCCCCCTGTCACGCTGATCCCGGTGCCAGGATGCCTCGCGGCTCCGCTGATCCTGGTGCTGGGAGGCATATTACCCTTTTACTATATTGGATAGAGGCCTGGTGCATGGGTGGGGGCCGGCTGGTTTGCCCTGAAGGGTGTCCTGGATCAGGGTGGGGGTCCCCACTGGGGTGCCTGGCCAGCCTGGATGAGGGGATGATGGCTATTTGCAGCTGGTCACACATCCTTCAGGGTGGGGGTCCCCACTGGGGTACCTGGCCAGCCTGGGTGAGGGGATGATGGCTGTTTGCAGCTGGTCACACAACCTTCAGGGTGGGGGTCCCCACTGGGGTGCCTGGCCAGTCTGGGTGAGGGGCTGAGGGCTGTTTTCAGGCTGGCGGGTGACTGAAGCTCCCAACTGCTACTTTTTTTCCTTTTTCTTTTTTTATTCTGGGCCAGCTTTAGCTCTGAGGCTTGGCTCCAGCTCTTAGGCTTCTGCTACTGAAAGCAGGTATCTGGTTTGTTTGTGTTCTATAATCGAAACACTGTATCAACTCCAGCTCTGAGATCCTGGTGGGCTGAAAACAGGTTTCTGGGGTTTTGTTTAGTTTCTATATTTATAACTATGTTTCAAACTGCAAGCTCAGAGGCCGGCAAGGCAGGCGGGGAACGTTGGTTTCCTCCGTCACTGAAGCAAGCAAGCCTCATGTTAGTTTCAAGCTGCCTGGCTGCCGGCCGCCATCTTGGCTGGCAGTTAATTTGCATATAGCCCTGATTAGCCAATGGGAAGGGTAGCGGACGTACGCTAATTACCATGTTTCTCTTTTATTAGATAGGATTGTGGATGAAAAATGGGCCACATACTAACTCTCACAAGCTCATGGTGGCCTTACAAACTCAGAGACCTAAAGTAACCACATAGGGTGGTCTGAAATTGAAATTTCCTAACTAAAAGTGAGTCATGGTGGGTGGTCATGTCCTAGGCCTATAATCTTCCTTCACAAATGTGTATTTCTACCTTAACTGAGCCTGTATATTGTCTTTTTGCATCTACGATGTCAGATGGGATGGGGTTTTGGTGGGGTGAGTAAAAAAGGTGAAGGGATTAAGAAGTACAAATTGGTAGTTACAGACTAGGTATGGGGATGTAAAGTACAGCATAGGCAATATAGTCAATAATATTGTAATAACGATGTATGGTATAGATGGGTACGATACTTATCAGATGATCACTTAGTAAGTTAAAAAATAGAGTTCAAAATATATTCGATAGACATGTGTATCAATTCATTTACTTGTTTTTTTGAAGACATTATGATTTAATTCATCATTTGGTTTCCTATGTATATCACTTTTCACTTCTTTGCAAAACTTTAAAAATGAGTTTTTATTGTCATGGATGAACTGATGCTCTCTTCAAAAATATTTCAATTTTATAATTATTCAAAAAGTCTTTACTACATCCCCCCTCAAAGTAACACATACTAGAAATAAATCAAACAATATAAAGATCAATAGAGAAGAAATTAATTTTTCCTTCGCCCTATCTCCTCAGGTCCCCTTTCCAGAAGTGGCCAATGCTATAAATTTGGTACATATGCTTTCACAGCTTTTGGCATATTCACACATACACATTATACACATTACTCAATACATCTTGGATATCCCTCCAGAATAGAGCATACAACTCAATTTCTTCTTTTTTATTTATTGATTGATTTTGAGAGAGAGAGAGAGAGGAAGGGAGAGGGAGAAAGAGAAACAACAATGTAAGAGAGAAACATCTATTGATTGCCTCCCACACAGGGATCAAAACCACAACCTGGGTATGTGCCTTGACTGGGAATCAAACCAGTGACCCTTTGGTGCACAGGCCAGACTACACTCAACCAACTGAGCCACACCGGCCAGGGTCAATTTATTCTCTTTAATTGTTATATAATAATACACTGCATAAATATACTGTAATGTATCCAACTGTTCTATTAATGATGGTAATAGACTCATCAGACTGTTCCCAGGTTATTTTCCTTTCCAAGCCAAATAATGCTATAATTAACATCCAACCCTGTGCACGTGTTCTTAGGTACCAGAGGACTGATACCAAAAAATGAGACTGACGGGTCAAAAATGAAAAATGATAGTTCGATTTTTAAAAACCTGTATAGGAAGTTTTAATATACACAAAAATAAAGAGAATAGAACTCCCATTTACTAATCATTCAACTTTAACAACTGCCAAATTTTAATGTTCCCTTTTACCCCTATGAAATTTAAACTATTAAAATCTATTTAAATATTCAAAACTATAAAACACTATTAAAATCCATTTTAATAGTTCTGTCTCCATGAATGACTCTAAAAGTTTATCAAATCTTTTTTAGAACATTAGCCTATAGTAAACATCAGTATTTATTCTCTTTAATATTGTACATAACTTTTAAAAAATTCACCCATAATATTCGCTTCCTCCCTCTACTCAGCTCTTTGAGATGGAGAAACAGCAGAATCAAAGCATCTAAGACAGCAGAAAAATAGACTAGGAAAGATCATCCTAAAAGCATAAAAAGACCTTGAAAGGGAACAATATCAGGCAGGCATAGAGGTATATTAAATGACAGAGGCAACAAAGAGAAAGAAAGGAGTAACATTAAGTAGATATTTAAAAGCTAGCATTAGCTGGTAGGGAAAGTACTTAAGGGATTGCTGGTGGTCCGAATGGGAAATTTAAGCAAAGAAATAGCAATTTATGAGGAATAGTACATGCTATTTGAATGTATTTTGGAACTAGCTGCTTAAAATATATTGCACTGATCAGCAAGCTCAGCTAGGTGAACAGCCACTTAGTGCTCTCCCAGCAGAAGATATTTAGATGAAAAAAACATCATCCATGCGTAACAAATTAACATTTATTTCTTCTTAAATATAAGTAGCATCCCTACTAAAGAAACGTAATATAGAATGTGCGTATATGTACACAAATATGCAAAAAGGACACAATATAAATGTGTTCCGGGGTGGGGGGGGGGCACATATAATAAAATTTTAAATGTTTTAGAGACATGGGCTATTTAAAAGAATCCTAAAGTAAATTACTTTGTATAGTGAACATTTTATGATATAATCATATCTTTACTTACTTAAAGTGTGGGATTTTTAAAAATATATTTTTATTGATTTCAGAGGGAGAAAGAGAAACATCAATGATGAGAGAGAATAATTGATCAGCTGCCTCCTGCATGCCACCTACAGGGGATCAAGCTCACAACCCAGGCATGTGCCCTGACTGGAAATTGAACCATGACCTCCTGGTTCAGAGGTCGAAGCTCCATCACTGAGCCACACAGGCGGGGCGGTTTTCTATTTCTTTTTAATATATTTTTATTTATTTCAGAGAGAGGAAGGGAGAGGGAGAAATAGAAACATCGATGATGAGAGAGAATCACTGATTGGCTGCCTCCTGCACACCCGCTACTGGGGATCGAGCCTGCAACCCAGGCATGTGCCCTTGACTGGAATCAAACCTGAGACCCTTCAGTCTGCAGGCCAATGCTCTATCCATTGAGCCAAACTGGCTAGGGCTTTTCTATGTTTAAATACTAAGTTCACAAATCCATAAAGCATTTATTGATTATTCACTATATGCTAGGCACTGTACATACACAATCAAAAATAAATCACTCTTTTTTTTTCTTTTTTTTTTTAAATATATATTTTATTGATTTTTTACAGAGAGGAAGGGAGAGGGACGGAGAGTCAGACACATCGATGAGAGAGAAACATCGACCAGCTGCCTCCTGCACACCCCCCACTGGGGATGTGCCCGCAACCACAGTACATGCCCTTGACTGGAATCGAACCTGGGACCCTTCAGTCCACAGGCCAATGCTCTATCCACTGAGCCAAATCGGTTATGGCCAATAAATCACTCTTGATGCTAGGAGCTTATAGTCTAGGGCAGTGGTTCTCAACCTTCTGGCCCTAAAAATACAGTTCCTCACGTTGTGACCCCCAACCATAAAATTATTTTCGTTGCTACTTCATAGCTGTAATTTTGCTACTGTTATGAATCGTAATGTAAATATCTGATATGCAGGATGGTCTTAGGCGATCCCTGTGAAAGGGTAGTTTGACCCCCAAAGGGGTCTCGACCCACAGGTTGAGAACCACTGATCTAGGGAGTAATTTAGACACAATTATATATAATGTTTTAATTGTGTATTTTTCTTAAGTCTGCAGGTAAACATAAGATGTATAATTGTAGTTGTAGCTTAGAAAGAGTCAAGAAAAGGTTTATAGAAGGGGTGACGCTGAGTTGATTCTTGAAGGCTGAAGAATTTTAGAAATGAGGGGAGAAATTTATAAAACTTGTGCAAAACCTTGGTGATTCACCTCAATATATTTAAACTGAAAATGTTTTCATTACCATACATGGTCTTACTACCATTGTAACTAGATAGTTAATATTAATGATAGAAAGAAGCAAAAGGGAGGTCAGACATTATAAGCATGGCCATCTGGGCAGCTTCACCTGGAAGCTGCAATGTCACACTTCCCAGGGAACCACAGGTCCATTCTCTGCCGATCACTGGGGAAGGGGAAGATGGATGCATACACAGTAAAGTCAGGGTGATGTAGGGAAGGTACTTGCCTGTCAGTCTAGCCTGAGGAACTATGGATTGGCTAGAGGGGGTGGAGCCATTGCAAGCACATGAAATTTCAGAAAGTTAAAATCCCGAGACAAAGAAATTCTCTCCTCTCCCTCCCCCCCCCCCCCGCCCCCGGCTTTGCTCCAGCTTCCTTGTACTCACCCATGTGCTAGCCTGCCATGTAGTCCTAGAAACCCCAATGGCCGATGGCCATACGGATTTCACACATAATGAACTACAGCTGGGAACACAGAGCTAGCTGATGCTGGAGTGGACTGTGCAACTCTCGTGCAGAAACTCTGGACACTGGCTTGAATCCTAGCTCTGTTGAAGGCATGGCTGGGCTTTTTCCCTGGTGGGACGGAGGGAGATGGGACCTTGGAAACTCCGAGGTTGAATTCCATGCCAATAAATGTCACTCCTCCCATGCGAGTCTCAGAAAATGCCTTTTCTCCTAACATCGCAAGAAGCCCACTTCCACCAGCAACAGGTGGGGACACAGAGAGCACCCCACCGGTAACAGTTTACTTAAATGAAACAAATTTTTTTTTCGTCATTTTTAATAAATGTGTATGTGTGTATGTAAGTGTGTAGTTAAAGATGTTAGAGTAAATCTATATACTAGTATTAGCTTCCCCACCCTTCCTGATACACCACCTAAAACAATAGTAAATAGATTTAAAAATGAAAGTAGAGTTCATAAAGGCACTAGAAGATAGCAACAAAAAGCTGAATCCTAAATTGGCAGTGGGAGAAGTCATTTATATCTCTATAAATGGAGGTGAGAATGGGCTAAGTACAGAAAAATTTGTTGAAAATCTATTTACAAAGCAGTTAGACCTTGAAATCATATCTCTCACTCCAAACAATTGTCATCCAGTCTGGTCTCCAAAGAATATAAATTAGAGGGTCCCTGGACTGTAGAGCAGTAGTTCAGTTGAGGGGAAAAATATCTTTGGGTGAGGATTAACAAACAAAATCATTTAGCTCACATTAAGCATTCATAGAGTGATGCAACAAACACAAGCCAAGCAAATGGCCAAATACCAGCAAATATCCATAATTCTCTGTGGAAAGGCTATCCACAACCCAAACTACTCTGTTAGAGACAAGATTATCCTTTTAGATGAACTTTTTGTGTGACATGTTTATATAAACAATTGTTAAATATCACTCTGATAAAAAAAATGCTAAAACAAATTTTAAATATAACTTGAGAAACACAATGAATACCTTAGAGAGAGGGCTGTGTAAAAACACAAATCAGTATTTACCATTGTGTTATCACGCAAAAAGCAGTATTTTTTTAAAAAGAAAAAAAAACTGAAATAAAACAAAATCCACATTTGGCTTTATGCTGTTAAAAGAAATGCATTCTTTCACCCCTATCCTCACTCCCCAAATCCCCACTCCATTAGATTGTCAACTACCTTTCAGAAACCCTAGAGAGCCCACTTTTCCAGTGACCTTTAATCAGTCTCCTCTGAGACACAATCCACTGGACAGAATTCTTTTCCATTTGCCAAAGTTATTTTCTAGCACTCCAAGTTTCCACTTTTAGTTTCAATTCCCACCATGAACTTTTAAAATTCATTTCTTGCCATTTGGGGGAAATGCTACCTTCAAGAAATACAGCAAAATAGTTACAAATTCTTGTGTGACCACTAGCTAAATATTAGTTTTTAAGCAAGTTATCACGACCTTGAAAAATTGTTAAGAAGATTAAATGGTAATAATATTCTCAAAATGCCTGATAAATACTGTAGGGGATGCAAAAGAAATAGTAGCTTTTTTAAAAAATTGATTTTAGAGAGGGAGTGAGGCAAACATCAATATAAGAGAGACACATTGATCCACTGCCTCCTCTCCATGCCCCTATGGGAAATGGAACCCACAACCTAGGTATGTGCTCTGACCAGAATCTAACCCATAACCTTTCAGTGCACCAGACCATGCTACAACCAACTGAGCCATACCAGCTCGGTCGGGGCAGAAATGATAGATACTTTTTAAAAGACAGACAAAGAAATACTACTCAGTATTTGCTCAAAGAGAAAACACACACACACACACAAAACCACAAAACACTTGCTTGGTATATCTTCTGCCAAAACTTGGAGGAACCCAAATTAGAAACATCCCTTCAAATATTTAAAGAAGGGAAAACCTAGCAGGTTTATGGAAAAGACATGAACTACCTTGCAGTATTATTGCACTGTTTAGCATTAACACCTTATGAATCTAGAAAGGATTATAGGGTTTCTTTCTGTCTTTTCTCACAATTGCAGCACTTTCTATTATCAAAGAAAACCAGTCCAACTCCATAATTTTTTTATTTTAAAAGTGCATTAAAAAGAGACATCCTCTAAATGTTCCTTCCCTGGTAAATAGCAGAAACAAACGCACAGGGCTGTTTAAGGTTTAGGGGGCATGCTTCCGCAATATTGTATCAAAAGAAGAAACTGCCCTAACAACTACGGAGCTACAAAATCAGACACCTGCAGATACCTGGCTAGGAAAACTACCACCTAGAAACCTTTTCTAACCTACCCTCCAGAAGTCTTTCTAACCAAGAATACATATATATAAGAGCCAAATCCAGAGCCAGTCCTGCTTACCACCAGCTCCCCTCTTGCACTGGGGCCCCCTATAGTCTCAGGGCTGCTGACCATGACCCATGCAAATTAACTACACAATGCACTGAACCTTACAGTTTTTTAAACAGAACTTATAAATTATCTGTGTCCAAACTCAATATTCTGCCAGACTGAGTTTTTAACCTCTTTGTACTCTTGTGAGCTAATATGGGGCTAGAATGATCTAATCTCTAATTTCTTATCTCACAAAGGTATTGCATCTAAAGATACAATACATTAACATAATATGCTCCGAGCTCCATGGAAGAAAGTGCTATTTAAAAATAAATACTTCATATTTTTTCACTGGTGAAATGAATTGCTCCTTTTTCCCCCAGTGCTTTCCTAAGCAATTTGAGAATTTATCACAGCTTTCAAAAAAAAAAAAATTAGTACTCAATTTGGAATTTAAAGAGTTAACTACTTTTATTCAAAATAAAAATAACTTTGCTTTTTCCAATTATAAAACGAATACATGCCATTAGAAATCAAGCAAGTCTGAAACATATTAAAAAGAGGAGAGCCCTAGCTGGTGTGGCTCAGTTGGTTGAGCGCCATCTCATGCACCGAAAGGTCGCCTATTCGAGTTCCCGGTCAGTGTATCCAGGTTACAGTTCAATCCTCACTTGGGGTGCATACTGGAGACAGCCAATCAATGTTTATCCTTCACATTGATATATGTGTCTCTCTCTTTCTCTCTCTGTCTCCCCCTCCCTTCCTCTCTGTCAAAAAATCAATAAAAGTATATTTATTAAAAAGAAGAGAGTCATCAATAACCTGAATACCCAAACCAAATACTATGAACATTAAGACATACTTCTATGCATAAACATAGCTACTTAATGCATATATGTATTTTACATAAATAAAATCATACTTTCTATAGTGGTTTTTCTAACCTAACATGTTTTAGATATCTTGAACAGCTACGTAATGTTCCATTTCATAAATCACCCATAATTAATCAGTCACCTAAAGTTAAAGATTTATGGGTTTTTTTTCAGATATTCATTGTACTACAATAAATCCCTTTACATTCTAACTTTCAGTCTCATTTCATTTTTCTTTTAAACATGTTTTTATTGCCCTACCTGGTTTGGCTCAGTGGATAGAGCATCGGCCTCCAGACTGAAGGGTCCTGGGCTCGATTCCAGTCAAGGGCACATGCCTGGGTTGTGGGCTTGATCCCCAGTGTGGGGCATGCAGGAGGCAACTGATCAATGATTCACTCTCATCATTGATATTTCTAACTCTCCCTCTCCCCTCCTCTCTGAAATCAATAAAAAAAATTTTTTTAATAAAAATAAGTATGTTTTTATTTATTTTAGAGAGAGAGGAAGGCAGAGAATGAGAGAGAAAGAGAGAGAAGCATCAATGAGAGATAAACATCAATCAGCTGCCTCCTGCACACCCCCTACTGGGGACTGAGCCCACAACCTGGGCATGTGCCCTCACTAGGAATCGAACCAGAGACCTCTTGGTGCATGGGATGACACTTAACCAACTGAGCCACACTGGCTAGGGCAATATTTTGTATTTTAATAAGAATATTTCCTTAAGTAATAATTAATTGACTACAAACCCAAAGGAGATCAGCTTTGGATACATCACAAAACAGGTTTTGCTATCAGACCACTAAGAAGGATCTAGAAATAGGAGAATGTAGCTGTGTGCATTGAAAGTACAGGTCAACCCTAGGATTCACAGGGGTGAGGGTGAGAAGGGCGGGGTGGTAGTGTCACACTATCACATGTAAAAGTATATAAGGCAGAGGATCTACAAATTTCTCCAGGAGACACTAATGACACACAGAGTACTGTCATGTAGCCCCGCCAAGAGAAAAACAATATTTTTGCACAGAATAGCAGGACAATAAAAAAGAAAGAAAATTGTTTAAAAAGAGAAAAAAAGCAAAAATACAGAAAAGGGGGGCAGGGGGGTGGGGTGGGAGGGAGCCCTAGCTGGTTTTGCTCAGTGGATAGAGCATCAGCCTGCAGACTGAGGGGTCCCAGGTTCAATTCCAGTCAAGGGCACATGCCTGGGTCGCAGGCTCGATCCCCAGTGGGGGCGTGCAGGAGGCAGGCAATCAATGATTCTCTCTCATCATTGATGTTTCTATCTCGCTCTCCCTCTCCCTTCCTCTTTGAAATCAATAAAAATATATTTTTAAAAAAAGGAGGGGGAAGAGAATAGCTGAAGGAATCTTACCAATACATTTCCCCAAATTTAAGCTGCAGTGTTAGCCAAAAATCCTGATTCATATTAGGTTACTGCAATGATATATAATAACTTTTGATTTCCTATCCTTTAAAGGCTTATACGCATTATATTGTATATATTACATACAACACATGGTATGAGAAGTATTAACTGTTTATGCTGCCAGAAGAGAACCGTGTGCTAAAAAAAAAAATACAAATGAAGCTATTATACACCAAATACCAAAGATGTAGTTGCACTGTATATATGACGGCCAAATTTGCATCAACAAAGTGCAAAACAGAATCTCTTTTTATGCCATAAGCATCTGTAGACGCAAGCAGGGGACCTTCCCCACACGCCATGCACATCTATAAAATAAAAATGCTTTCCCTAAGTGGCAGCCCTGACCAACTTTAAAATCATTTTTCCTGAGAGAATTTTCAGCTGAAAATATTCAAGGACACCCGAATTGTGAGTAATATGTTTATTTTTATAATACTCATTGCAAATTGATTTTTTTAATTAAATTCAAAATATCGTGGCATGTAGGGATGGTTTCCGTTTTGGACATGTGGCAGTTAACTGGTTAAAAAAAATCATTTCAGTAGAGGAAAGAGATGACTTTGGAGAAAGAGAAAATTGTTTTGGAAAAGACATAGGATGATGGGGTTTCTTTGATTAGAGGTCAGGGACTGGCTGGAATGGAGATCCTACCCACAGAGAAAACAGAAGCAAGAGATCTGCTGTGGTGCTAGCAAAGTACCCTCTGACCCAAAGTACTGTACATGTTACATGAAACACAGAAGCAGCCAGCACCTCGTTTCAGGTGAAGGATGTCATCCTATACTTTCCCCTAGGTAGCTTGATGGCATCTCTTTCCAGGCACGATGAATCAATAGAGCATACAACCTCTCCACAGAGTAACTCTGATATTTTAAAAGGAAGTAGTTTCTCAAGTAGTAGAACTCAAATAATAAAATATATATACCCACCCATATGGTTGGAGGTAAGCACAAAAGAGCTTACCTTTAAAAATAATTTGTTTTCCACAATAGCAAACATACATAAAGATAAGACCGGGATCATATTCTATAGAGCAATGAATCATGCAAAATTACTGTGGAAAATTCATTTCTTCCTATAACATTCAAATGAATTTAAACGGTGAAAGGTACCTCAAAAATATAAAACAGGTCATACATTTAAAAACATACATTTTTAAATAATAAAGGTAAATATAAATAATGTCTTCTAATATATCAGGAAACAAGAAACTACCTAGAGCAGGGGTTCTCAACCTGTGGGTCGCGACCCCTTTGGAGGTCGAACGACCTTTTCACAGGGGTCGCCTAAGACCATCCTGTATCAGATATTTACATTACGATTCATAACAGTAGCAATATTACAGTTATGAAGTAGCAACAAAAATAATTTTATGGTTGGGGGTCACAACATAAGGAACTGTATTTAAAGGGCCAGAAGGTTGAGAACCACTGATAGAGGTTTCATTTATTTTCTAAAATTAAGGATTTTCTCATATCCTTTTAATTAGAGAATGAACAAATTCAGGAAGAATGATTCTCCACTCTTTGAAAATTTACAATGAACAAAATCATTACTTGTTTTTTTTTGTTTTTTTTTAATATATTTTATTGATTTTTTACAGAGAGGAAGGGAGAGAGAGATAGAGAGCTAGAAACATCGATGAGAGAGAAACATCGATCAGCTGCCTCCCGCACATCCCCCACCGGGGATGTGCCCGCAACCCAGGCACATGCCCCTGACCGGAATCGAACCCGGGACCCTCCAGTCCGCAGGCCGACGCTCCATCCACTGAGCCAAACCGGTTTCGGCCATTACTTGTTTTTAAAAATACCTTAAAGTTGAGATTAAGGGTTATACAAACCATGAATATATTTTATAAAACGTCAGACTTTTGTAACTATAAAATATTTTAATTACGTTATTCTTTCTATTATCAGGAAGCTATATTAACCTGGAAACTAATTCCTGAAATATATGGATAATTCTCTGTATTGGTTCTCTCACAATATTAGAAACTTTTTTCCTCATTCTAAACATCCCTCAGTATACTTACTATCAATGTACTACTATGGTGATGATTTAGGAATTGATATTCTTATATAGGACTTTCTCTATATATCAATATTAACAATGTTCAAAAATATTCCTCTATTTGAAGCTATAAGTATAAAAATTCAACTATTTAAAACAAAAAAGCAAATAAACTAAAAAATTGGTCAGAAAAATCTATTTTTTACATTAATGAGTTCCTGAATATAGTAAATATATAAAAACAAGTCAAATGGAAATGTTTAGACATATGTTTTTATATGTTTATATGATGAAAGCTTATTTATTATTCAAATTATTAATCCAAGTATGTTGAGCAGTGAGACAGAATTATGATGTGGCGCCCTCTGCTGGGTTTTCACAAACTCAACCTAAAATCACAGTGTAAAATCAAATAGTTGAGTGATTAATTTAAAGAAGAAAAAAAATCTGAAAAATTATTTTTTTAATCCTTGATCGTTTTAAGCCTTGGCAAAGACTATATAAAAATTATAATCAATCCTTACTTTATTGTAACCAATCTTTTTCATTAAGCAAAATATCAGTATAGATTTTTCTTTTAAAATAAAAAGAGTGTAATGTAAAAGTTACACTAAACAACATGTTTTAACAGGTCTTATTTTTGTCACCACTTCTATCACTTGGAATATTCAGGATTTGAAGGCCACATTTATGGCAAGACATTTTAACAAATTACTATTTTGGTCATTTATTTTTCCTGCCTTATTAGTTCTATCAAAATAGTTATTTTAAAACATCAGAATAACTCTTAATATTATCTTCATTATTAGAAAAAAAACTGAAAAATTTTAGAGATACTCATCACCAGTAATAATAAACTCTATAGTGTCCACTATGAAAATGCAATATATATTACACACTTTCTATACATTATATCCAGTTCCAAGAGATTTTTTTAAAAATTGTGGCTCATGGAAATGATATAAATTGCTCAAGATGAATTTCAGAACCAAGATTCAAATGTAAGTAGGTCTCATTCCAAAGACTCAAATCTTACTACCAAACAATAGAGAGCAGTGAAGAAATACTTTCAACATGAAATTTCTCCCTTTGTCAATGCAACAAATGAAGTGCATATTCTATGCAGACATTATTCTATGCAGACAAGTGAGGGTTTAAGGGGTGGGGGCAGCTGATAGGAAAAAATGTTAGAACAGTATAAGACAGCTAATCAATATGTAAAGTAATAGCTTGGACCTTTAGGAAAATATTTTTGTTTTACATAATGCTGCCAGCTAGTGGCCCTGTTTTATACTGAGTCACTGGGAACAATATTTTATTTTCACACTACTCAATCAAAATTTCCATATTTATCACTCTCCAATCATGTTCCTAAATGCATAAGCCTGACTTAATGATATTTTACATTACCCCAGAATTAAAGGAGGATGCCTCCTCAACCACCATTAGCATCCCTTGGCCTGTCCTTGCCTAAAACCCCAATAAAAATGTGAGATATGCCTAAATAGGAAACAATTCAGGAAGTGCCAACATGTAGAAACGAAAAGATATCCATGAAAAATAAACTTACATAATTTTAAATATTTTAGGATTCCTGAGGATATTTATAAAATCCTTAGTGACAAAATGTATATTTTTCTATACATGAAAAGTTTGCCATAATGTGGTGCATAGAATATGACATTATTCTATGCAGACCTAAAATTAGGGAATTTAATAAAGCAATACTATTAGCAAAGAAAATTGTTTTAGTTCCGACAAGAAGTAGTTATAGTTCTGAAATTTCCTTTGAGAAAAAAGGTATTTGAGTACAATTTTTAACATTTACAACTGTCATATCACATTGATAATTCATTATCTTAAGAGAACTATCCTAAGCAATACACATGAAGGGGTACCTAGCTTCTATCATGGTATGCTATTTGGTGCAATGATATAAAGATTTTTTTAATTTCTTTAATCATATGACTTTATAATGATTTAAATGATTTTCTCAATGGAGAAATCACGACTTACAGGCTTAGATGAAAACAGCAATATATTCTATAATAGCATAATATTGCATAAAACAAAAACATTCTGGTATTAAAGTACACTAACAGCAAGGGAAAATGTTCTGGCTTCATTCTGTAGTGAGAGAAAAGAAGCAGGAAGTGGAAAAGAAAGCACCCGAACCACAACAAAGAAGAGACAGCCCCTTTGTTGGATTAACTGAGAAGGTCAAAATGAAAGGAAGAAACAAGGGGACAGTACTGGAGAGCCCAGGATTCCTCTGACCTACATTCTCTCTCACACCCACACCTGCCAAGTGTAAAACTGCCTTCTCCCACTCAGTAGGCGCATTGTATAGGAGGTTCATTTTGCAGCTAAAAACTGTAAGAGTTTCTATTATACGCACACATTAGTCAGTATAAATAAACATTTGTGAGAACAAACACCAATTATAAATTAACTTTTTAAAACACAAAATATTTCTACGTAGTGATCATATAACTTACAAACATTTCCTGTATTGTCAAAGCTGGTAAGAACATCTTCAATATTCAAAGATCCACTATTATGCCTAGAAAGGAATAAAACATTTTCTTTAATGATTCTGGAACATTAAGATTTGCTTTAAAAAAAAAAAAAGTGATACACCCAATACTAACAAACCTTTCCATACTGTATTTTTAAAATATTTCTGCCCACTAGAGGGAGAAGGAAAAGAAATAACAGAATATAGTCCTCCTAATATTTAATGAAATAATAGTTCCTGATGCTTGATCTACATTTTAAAGTACTAATATTTTTATTGTTGTTTTGGTTATATAAAGGTGGAATTAATTATTAACCTTTTTTTAAAATCCTCACCCTAGGCTATTTTTCCATTGATTTTTAGAGAGAGTGGAAGAGAGAGGGAAAGACAGAGAAATATTAGTGTGAGAGAAACACATGGATTGGTTGTCTCCTGCACACGCTCCAACCAGAGCACGGGCCAGGGAGGAACCTGCAATGGAGGCACGTGCCTTGACTGGAATCAAACTCGGGGTCCTTTGGTCCACAGGCCGACACTCTCTCCACCGAGCCAAACTGGCTAGGGCAATTATTAACCTCTCTAAAGATAACAAAACCTTACACTTGGAGAATCTCAAAAGGAAAATAAGCAATCAACCTCCAGAACCTCAACAATACATAAATGTACTTTATAACAACCCAAAGAATTCAGAACTTCAGTCACAAGGAACTAACCAACCTTCAGGTCTGCATGTTCCATCTATAGGGAATTATAAATGTCAGAGGGCAAATTCTTTGTATCTTTTGCCCACTAATCTTAATTCCACTCTCTTTAATTCTAATCTCTCTTCACTTGAAAACCCTTTAAATGTTTAATTTAATTACTAATATTTTATTCATCCTTATAAAAGATACTATTCTTCACATACAAATAGACCCAACAGTCAATAATAGGTCATAGAGTTTGAGTTGCTTTTCTAGGGTTGGTAAAATATTGGTGCTAATGCAATCTTCTACATACTACTCTATATGCCTTAAACCTATAGTTCTTTAAGGTATTATAACAATTTACAATAACCATTTATAATAAAATTTACAACACTACTTTAACTTTGTCATTAAAACTTATCATAAATGATATATAGTGTTATGAAATGAATTGTATCTTTCCCAAAATTGATTTGTTGAACTTCTAAACCCTGGTACCTCAGAATTTCGGAGATTGGGCCTTTAAAGAGGTAATTAGCCGTAACCAGTTTGTTTCAGTGGATAGAGCGTCGGCCTGCAGACGGAAAGGTCCCAGGTTCGATTCCAGTCAAGGGCATGTGCCTTGGTTGTGGGCACATCCCCAGTAGTGGTTGTGCAGGAGGCGGCTGATGGATGTTTCTCTCTCATCCATGTTTCTAACCCTCTATCCCTTTCTCTTCCTCTCTGTAAAAAATCAATAAAATATATTTTTTTAAAAAGGTAATTAAATTAAATTGGGGTCTTTAGGGTGGGCCCTAATCCATTATGACTTGGGTCCTTATAAAAAAAAAAAAAAAAAGGAGATTAGGACACAGACTACAGGGCACATGCACAGAGGAACTACTGAAGAGACAGCAAGAGGGCAGCCATGGCGAGGTAAGGAGAGAGGCCTGGACGGAAACCAGACCTGCAACCGCTTTATCTCAGACGTCTAGGCCCAAAACTGAGAAAATAAATGTATTCTTTAAGCTGTCCAGCCTGCAGCATTTTGTTTTAGGATCCCTAGAAAACTAATGCATGTAGTACAAGAATACATGTAAACTGTATCACCTTCTAAAAAAAACTTCACTTTTATCACAGAGACCCAGTTCTTTGATAGAGTGACTAAGTGAAAATGCAAAAAGTTATTTGCCAAATAAGCATTGGGCTCAACAGAATCATATTTTAAGGTAATGAAGTTACCAACCACAAATCAAACTTCCAACACCATAACACAATGATTCTGTACCTTCTTAGTGCATGCAAGCTGAGGTTACTAGTATTTATGCTAACATGGAAAACCACACGTGAGACAAGAGAGAAAAAGAACAACATATTGAGCATCTAAATACAAGATGAAGCTATTAAAATTATCAGCAATACAGCATAAAAATCAAAAACATTTTTTCCTAAATATAGGAGTCATAATATATGGTTCCTTAAGCCCAGCCAGCATGGCTCAGTGGTTGAGCATTGACCTACAAACCAGGAGATTCAATTCCATTAGATTCCCAGGCAGGGCATATGCCCAGGTTTCGGGCTTGATCCCCATTGTGGGGCGTGTAGGAGGCAGCCAATCAATGATTCTATCATTGATGTTTCTCTCTCTCTCTCCCTCTCTCTCTCTCTCTCTCTCTCTCTCTCAAATTAATATATATATATTAAATGGCTGCTAGGCTGTTTTGTTTTGTTTTGTTTTTGAATTTGAGCCCAGTTCGCCAATGGCAGCCCTTTTTTAAGTATCTTCTTTCTCAGGATTCATACTACTAACATTAAAACTATACTTTTTAAATGTAACTTCAGTGTTCATGTTTGCCTCAGATGCCAGCCTTGCCAAGCTTTACATGGACACCTATAATATCCACACATATAAGGATGCCATACATCTAAATACCGTAAGCATACCATTCCCATCACTATTTTTTTTTAAATATATTTTATTGATTTTTTTACAGAGATGAAGGGAGAGGGATAGAGAGTTAGCTGCTTCCTGCACACTCCCTACTAGGAATGTGCCTGTAACTCAAGTACATGCCCTTGACCGAAATCGAACCTGGGACCCTTGAGTCCGCAGGCTGACGCTCTATCCACTGAGCCAAACCAGTTAGGCCCCATCACTATTTTTTATCTACTGAGCACTCACAGGATACTTACTAAATTCAGTGGGGTGAGGATTTGATTTATGTTTTTCCTTTCCCTAGAGAAGCAATATATGATCTTGCTGCAGTATATTTGTTTTACTAGAAAGATGCATCACAAAGACAAAGTCATTCTTGACTTCTTGCCCATTCTAAGCTCCTAGGACAAGCCGAAAGTCAAGAGTTTTCTAATTCAGCAATTACCATAGCAACAGGAGTCTTATTCAAAGAAAGGAGGACAGTTAAGCCTCTCAGCTTTTTCTATACCTAAGACATGTACATATTTATAAATGAATATTTCAGGCAATTCTATGGTTCCAAATATAATGGAAGTATTGTAAAGCTTTCAGAATATATAAATTCCTACTACACTAAAAATAAGTTGACATATGGGGGAGTGGGGAACAATTTCTAGTATCTATACAGTAAATTCTGTATGAAAACAGATTCCAGCTTATAAATCTGGGAGAAAGAATTTTTAATGGAAGATTTTTAGTATAAACGTCTCCTACTATATATTAGTTTCCTGTACATGCATCTATCCAATAGCAAGAGCCTCTTCTATAAAGTTCTAAGAAATAAAGCACCAGAAAGACAAGAAGATTTTGCCAAGGAATAAAATACAAGTCATGTCCCAAAATTTGATTTCCGAATTCTCAATACACACTTTAGAACAAAGAGTCGACCATTCTCAGATATTTGGAAAAGACAACCGATCTTGGGGATTTCATAACCCTAATGTTTACATTGTCCAGACTTTTGCTTCTGATGAAAACTTACCAAGGGAAATTCTTTATTCTTTCTTTTTAAGAATCATCATGTAAAGCTGACAGAAAATAATGGTCAAAGTTTTAATGTGGACCACTGCTTATAAACCTTTTAATAGTATAAAAAAGATACACCTATGTATTTTGAATTCAAAAATATCTAAATTGTCTAAGTATTTACCTTCTTGGAGTATTGATTTCAAGTCGAGTAAAACTTTACAAAAACAAACAAAAAAAACTTTAAAGTAACAGAAATCAATATGTAGGGAAATTTTAAGGATAAGACTAATAAAAACATTGGTATTAATTACCATATCAATTACCATATATACATCATCTCTGTTAATATTTATGATCTGTGAGGAATAAAACATCCCAAATGCTCAACCCTTTATTAGAACCCAGAAGCCAATCCACATTATAACATGCATTGATCACCATTCCTCCCCATAGAGACGGTGGTCTTCTTAGTAGCCTCTGATGATTATGCCTTGTACTTGCTGACTGCTATGTTTTCTAGAGCCTTTCCCCTCATCGGGATGATTTCTTCCATTCTCCAAGAATGTTCAAACACTTCCAGATCCAGTTTAAACTGCTACTCCTCAAGGCCTTCAAAATCACTTATACCCTAAACTCCTAATATGCGTGAAGTTTTCCACCCATTTGGTAATTAGTTATGCACTGCCTGGTGATAATTCTTAGAATAGATGTTTAACTTAACTTTCCTTCTTATTTAATTATTATTTAAAAAAATTTTTGTTAATCTTCACCTGAGGGTATTTTTTCCATTGATTTTTAGAGAGTAGAAAGAAGGGAAGGAAGGAATGGGTGGAGGGAGGGAGAGAGAAACACCGATGTGTTGCCTCCCATACAAACCTCGACCAGGCTGGCAAATGAACCAGCAACCCAGGTATGTGCCCTTGACTGGGAATTGAACCAATGACCAGGGCCAATGCTGTACCACTGAGTCACACTGGCCATGGCTTAATTATTTTTTATTATTTAACTTTTCACTTATTTAAGCCCCTTGAGGATAATATATCTTATATTTCTTTTTGTTTACCTACACAGAAGGTGCTAATAAATATTTTTTATTTGAATTTATTTTAAATTATTCATCACATTTTTTCAATCATTCCATAGTGTTGAAACCCACGTGAACAATATTGGCAATGGAATGGAATGAATTGTTCTTGTAAGAAATCCTCCCCTAAGCAATGCCAGTAATTTTTGTTGCAATTTCCTATATAGTAACAGAATTATGGAGTAAGAAATGGAATACTCAGAATAATCAATGAGGAAATTGGTTTTACTAGGCCTCAATCCTTTCATCTGAAAAATGAATAAATAGATGCATGATTGCCTCCCAAGAGGCGAGATGTGTAGAAGTTAAGCTGGGTGCTCCTTGTACTATTTTTGCAACTTCCTGAGAGTCTGCAATTATTTCAAAATAAGTGTTTAAAAGTGCAGACTGTGGAATCAGACCACCAGGGTTTGAGTAGAGGCATAATCAATGGAGTTATTTAACCTCTCTGGGCCTTACTTTCATCTGTAAAATGAGGATAATAATAGTATTTACCTTATAAGGTGTTATGAGGATTAAATAAGCTAATACATGTAAACCACTCACAACAGAGCTTGTCACATAGTGGGCACTCCATAGTCAGCCATTATTAATGCTGTTATGACTTTTTTAAATGCATTCTAAGATCACGTTCAGTTCTAGAATTGTGTACATTTAAGTTATTCGGGCAAATATTTTTTTAATCCTCATCCAAGGATATTTTTCCATTGATTTTAGAGAGAATGGAAGAGAAAGGGAAAGAGAGAAAGAAACATCAGTGTGAGAGAAACACATCGATTGGTTGCTTCCTGAATGTGCCCTGACCAGGGCCCAGGCCAAGGAGGAGCCTGCTACTGAGGTACCTGCCCATGACCGGAACCGAACCCGGCACCCTTCGATCCACAGGCCGACGTTCGATCCACTGAGCCAAATAGGCTAGGGCAAATTTTTAGCTCAGTCACCTCTCTTCTCTCCATAAAGTAGGATTAAATGTCATAGTTATATAGACATACCCGTATTTTTTCTTCCAGAACTGGATATATCACAACCTGTTGGAAAGGAGTCTCAGTTTACATTCTAGCCTGGCTTCCAGCTACATCCAGGTCATCTCTATACACAAGGTGGAGAACCACACCTTATTTTGAAAGTTCTCAAGAATAACAGATGTCACAAGCTCTCTGGCAATGCTTTCCAGGGCCTTGCAGACATCAGAAAATTATTCTTGGCACAGTTTACATTTATTGCCTCTTGTCACCAGTGGATGTAAAAGATATGTTTTAGAATTTTGTACCTGAAGACCCCTGGATCACTCTGTTTTTCCCTCTCTTTAATTTCCTCATATATACTATCTTCCAATTGTTTATCTTCATTTCTATTTCCCAGAGTTATTGTAAGGATTACATGAATTAGAATACATCAAAGCACCCCCCTCTGTACCTGGCTCATACTAAGCATCTAATGCATTTTTCTTTCTTTCTTAACCAAGGACTAAACTAATTATCTCTATTAGAATGTGAGGCAATTGAGGTGTTCTAATTAGAATCTCACAAAGAATGTACAGGCAAGCTAACAAACCCAAAAGTTCTTATCTTTCATTTGAAATTTTCAATAAAGCAGTATTATCAAACCAGTTCCTAGTTGTTCTTCCCTCCTCACCCCAGTCAATTTTTGTCCAAATCCCAAATTTTAGCTATTATGGTGTCTTTAAAGCTTAAATATGTTAAACTAAAATAGTTCAAGGAATCCTATATAATAAAAGGGTAATATGCAAATTGACCCTAACAGCTGAATGACTGGTCACTATGACATGCACTGACCATCAGGGGTCAGACACTCAATGCAGGAGCTGCCCCCTGGTGGTCAGTGCACTCCCACAGCGGGAGCTCCACTCAGCCACAAGTCGGGCTGACAGCTGCAAGCGCAGCAGTGGTGGTGGGAGCCTCTCCTGCCTCCTCAGCATCGCTAAGGATATCCCCGTGGGGAGCTGGTCTAAGCTGTCAGTCGGGCATCCCCTGAGGTCTCCCAGGCTGCCGGAGGAATGTCTGACTGCTAACTTAGGCCCGAAACCCCAGGGAGCGGGCCTAAGCTGACAGGTGGACATTCCCCAAGGGTTCCCAGACTGCGAGAGGCCACAGGCCGGGCTGAGGGACCCCCCACACCGAGTACACAAATTTTTGTACACCAGGCCTCTAGTACAGTGATGGTGAACCTATGACACGCATGTCAGAGGTGACACGCGAACTCATCTTTTTGGTTGATTTTTCTTTGTTAAATGGCATTTAAATATATAAAATAAATATCAAAAATATAAATCTTCGTTTTACTATGGTTGCAAATATCAAAATATTTCTATATGTGACACGGCACCAGAGTTAAGTTAGGGTTTTTCAAAATGCTGACACACCGAGCTCAAAAGGTTTGCCATCAATCCTCTAGTATCTATAATAATAAAAGCATAACATGCTAATTAGACCGGACATCCTTCCTGGGAGGAAAGCCCGGGTCCCGGGTGCCAGAGGGAAGCTGGTGCTGGCAGCTGGGGGAAAGGCCTACTCTTGCACAAATTTCATGCATCGGGCCTCTAGTATACTATAATTAGACATCCTTTGGGAGAACTGTTTTTCTTAAAAGTATTTTTAGCCTTACCTAAACCTTATTCAGTCACTTTTCTGCTTAATATGTTTCTTGTTCTTCTTATAGTTATTGTAAATGTGCTCCTCCCTCCCTTTCAAAATGTGAAATCTTGTTCAAAAAAAGGGGCATATTTTATAATATCAAACACCTAAAGTAATATTGCAACATGCTAGATTATAGCTGTGAGAGAAAAGTAATTCAGTAAAAACAGTATCTTGCTACTTCAGTTTGCAACTCTCTTGTCTCTTTTCTAATGATTTTTAAAGCCAGAACAGTCTGCATGCTTCTCACAATATCAGTGTTTTCAGCTGAATTTTCTCCTCCTATTCTTAAGATTCTATTCTGAAAATGACAAAACATAAATGGAATAAATACCAAAGCTTGATTTTTTAGATAACTACTACTTGAAGAGTAGCTTAGAAAAATTCTGTGTTCACTTTCAGCCTTCCTTGCCTCACAAAGAACTTGGCTTTTTGTCATAATCAAATGCTATGAGAGAATGGTTAAATGAACCCTTTGATTTACACCACAGTTTATCCTCAAATGTCACTACATTTTGGAAAATTTTCTTCTTATTTCTGATAATACAGCAAGAACACATTGAAGCAGCAGGAATTCCTTAACACAAAGTTAGGAAACCTAACTTCTGATAAAGATTGCTTGCAAACTCAATAGAATGAACAATGAGGTTATTATTGTTTCTCTTTTATAAGAGAAAAATGCCTTCTTTTTTTTAAATCCTCACCCAAGGACATGCTTGGGAGGGAGGGAGGGAGGAAAGGAGGGAGGGAGGGACCTTGATGTGAAAGAGAAACATGGATTGGCTACCTTCTGTATGCTCCCCAACTGGGAATCAAACCTGAAACCCAGGCATGTGTCCTGACTTGGAATTAAACCAGCAAGCTTTTGGTGCAAAGGACGACGCTCAACCAACTGAGTCACTCTAGCCAGGTGAAAACGGCTTTTTATTTTATCCATAGATAGTTATTAGTTTATTTGAAAAAAGGCTTTTTTGAACAAAATCTTAACTAGAGTGATGTTTACCTTAAGGAAATACTGTATTCAGGGTAGAAGACACTTGTATATTGGACCCATGCACCAAATTCCTCTTCAGTTTCCCTTCCTTTGGCTTCTTTTACTGAAAACAGATTAAATGATTCAAATCTTCTTACAGATACATGTCGTAGACAACCATCCAGGTGTTTTTGCTTCAGAACCTTTGAAATAAAACCAAATATTGTGATCATATTATATAAACATAAGTTCAGTGTACATAACCAGATCACGTACATAAGCAATAGCTAAGCCTCTCTTCAGGGTGACAGAGCTTTGAATGTGAATCCCTTATCTGCAAGCAAATAAAATTACTAACAACAACCACATCCACTGTGTTTAGTTATAAAATGGCAGGAACTGTATAGGTTGGAGCAAAAGTAGGCTTACAGTTGTTCGTATGGAAAACAATATAATAATTAATAAATAACACCAAAATAAACTGTTTCATATACTCACAGCTGTAAACCTACTTTTGCCACACCCTGTACAAGATGAACCTGAAACATCCTACACAAGAAAACAAGAAGGCCATACAAAATTAAGGGTTATATTAAAAGTATTCAAGAGCCAATTTGAATAGGGTCCATTGGCCAAAGATGGGACATGGTGAGTATTAACAAAGATAATAGATATAATAGAATTGAAACACATTAGTGCATGACATTTTTCAAATGCCTCACTAATGATTATGGAAGGATGCTAGAGAACCAAGTTAGTATTGAAATCAATACTACAAAGAAAGAGGCCCTAGCCCAGGGGTGGGCAACCCCTGACACGTGTGCCAAACATGGCACGCCTGTAACTGTTGCTGGCACGCGAAACCCTCTCTTATAATCTTCCATTTACAATCGTGAATCTTTGTTCTCAGTGATGAATTTTGTTAAGTCTTGTAATAGGAGTAGCCTGACGGATGAAAGTAGTAGCTCGCGCATATCTCTGAAGGTCACGAAATATAAACCTGATGTAAAATCTCTGTCATCAGTGATGCAGCAGCAAAAGTCCCACTGATAATATCAAACGGAGTCATAAAGTTTTCTGTCGGACTATCAGTGTACATGTATACATTAAAAAATAAATGTATTTTTCATCATCACATACTGTGTTTTTGTCGCTCGAATGAATTTTATTATTTTTCAAGGTTCTTCACATACGTACACCTTAAGAGATATCAAGTAGGCATAACATGTTCTCAAAAAATTAGGGTTGGCATGCAAAAGAATTTTGAGTCAGAGATTTTGCTGGTTTTGGCACGCACTCACAAAAAGGTTGCCCACCCCTGCCCTAGCTGATTTGGCTCAGTGAATAGAATGTCAGACTGCGACTAAAGGGTCCCTCCTGGGTACGATTCTGGTCAAGGGCACGTACCTAGGTTGCAGGTTCCTCCCCAGCCCGAGTTCTGGTTGGGATGCATGCAGGAGGCAATCAATCGATGTGTGTCTCTCACATTGATATTTCTCTCTGTCTCTCCCTCTCTCTTCCACTCTCTCTAAAAATCAATGGAAAAACATCCTCAGATGAGGATTAAAAAAAAAAAAAAAGAATCAAGTACTTCTCTGTCTTTCCTATATGAACTGTAATTGAGAGTCCAAGTAGAAGATCTGGGGAAGTTTCTCTCTCTTTTTTTTTTTTTTTAAATATATTTTATTGATTTTTTCACAGAGAGGAAGGGAGAAGGATAGAGAGTTAGAAACAGCGATGAGAGAGAAACATCGATCAGCTGCCTCCTGCACACGCCGCACTGGGGATGTTGCCCGCAACCAAGGTACATGCCCTTGACTGGAATCGAACCTGGGACCCTTCAGTCCGCAGGCCGATGCTCTACCCACTGAGCCAAACCGGTTAGAGCGGAAGTTTCTCTTTATAGTAGTTTTCCAAGTAATAAATGAAGAAGGAATAACAGAATTAGAATATCACCATTTTCAACCCTTTCCTGAATTCATGAACCTAGGTAACCATCACCGAAAAAGAGAAATAACCAGACATCACTGTAATTACTGAAAATAACCGTGAGAGAAAGTATACAACACCATCATCTTGACCAACCAAACCAAACAAAAAAACATCAAATCTGAATTTTCCTCTCTTGCCCCCTCCAAGAAAGAGCATATTTCTCTGCCCCTTGACCTTAGGCTTAGCCAAGTATCTTACTTTAGTCAACAGGATGTTAGCAGGAGCTTAAAATGTGTTTCAGTGGTTAGGTTTACTCTCTTATACCAACTGGTCCAAGGATTAGAACCATGTGGACCAAGAATATAGCACAGAGCCACTCAGCTGATTACAGCCCATGTCAGATAACTCCCAAGTGGCCTAACAAATGCACAAGCAGAGCAAATGCTTGTTGTTGTTTGCCACTGTAATGTTGTAGCTGTTTGTTACTCAGCAATAGCTAGCTGATGCAAAACACTGAGGACTAGGTGCTATGGACCACTTAAAGACTGTCTTTAAGGTTTTCCACAACAATTGACAATATCTACTAAAAACCAACTAGCCAGGCCCTGTGCTAGGTGCAGAGGATGGAGATTCATAAAATATCTTTTCCCAGAGAAAACTCCCATTCTAGTGCGAAAGATGGACTCTGATCAAATGATCATAAAATAATGTGATATGGGGTTCACCAGAAGAGTGAACTAAGGGTCTAACTCAGTCCAGAGGAGTGAGTCTTCACTAAAAGAGGAGATTGAAATGGAGGCCTGAAGGATAAACATTCATTTATCAAGTAGAGAAGATGATAAAGACCTTATGCAGAGGACAGATGTGTACTGAAACATTAAATGTCAAAGCCTGTGGGGAGTTCAAGTGGCAGCCATAGCTGAAACTAGTCTCATGTAGACAGCAATTCAGAATGAACATCAGTGCTGGTCAGCTAGAGTTTTTCCTATGCTAAGAACCACTGAAGTCATCACAATAAGATTAACTTAAGCCCTAATTTACAACTTTCATAATTAGACTTTAACTGATGTTTACTTCACTATAGAAAGTTCCTATGATAATGATGTATGAAGGACATTCACTTTATTATCCTACTAGAGGCCCAGTGCATGAAATACATGGGGGGGGGGCGGTGTCCCTCAGCCCAGCCTGCTCCCTCCTTACCGCTTAGCTGCACGCTGCTCCTTGCTGCTCCTTGCTACCCGGCTGGCTGCTTGAGGCTCCTGCCACCAGCTCTGCACTCTACACTCGCCTGCTGTGAGCCCCATTCTGGCTGAGTGGTGCTCCCCCTGTGGGAGCACACTGACCACCAGGGTGTAGCTCAGTGATGGCAAACCTATGACACGTGTGTCACAGGTGACACGCAAACTCATTTTTTTGGTTGATTTTTCTTTGTTAAACGGCATTTAAATATATAAAATAAATATCAAAAATATGTCTTTGTTTTACTATGGTTGCAAATATCAAAACATTTCTATATGTGACACGGCACCAGGGTTAAGCTGGGTTTTTCAAAATGCTGACACGCCGAGCTCAAAAGGTTCGCCATCAATGGGGTAGCTCCTGCGTTGAGCGTCTGTCTGCCCCTGGTGGTCAGTGCACATCATAGCGACCAGTCGTTCTGGTCATTCTGTCCTATGGTTGCTTAGGCTTTTATCATATAGAATATAGATTTGTAACATTAGCAGCAAAACCAGCTCTGGGAAGACTTCCAGTGCACCAACAAAGAAATACTCTTTGAGTTATGCCATGACAGCACTGAAAGGCCACCATACGGAAAGGCGACTCTGCAAACCAAGTAAGTGCAAACAAAATAAACCCCCAAGTCCTAACCGCACAATCTCCAGGAAACAAGAGCTGGGAAGCTCTTCTGGAAAGACGTCAGAAATGGAAAGTGTCCCCTGAGTCCAGTTTTCAGCGGGCAGCCTCGGGCAGAGGCACAAGGACAAACAGACGTCACTTCAGGCAGTTTGCACAGTCCGTGATGTCACATCGGAACTCGGACAAGCCTGCGCACGGCTGCAGTTAGGAGCCAATAGCAGCAACTTTGAGGTACGAGATAACCGCCAGGAAGCAAACGACTCCACCTGGGACGGCCAGAACCTCGCCCATCGCCTCGCACTACGAGATGCGCATGTAACTCTTACATCCCCAAAGGAGAAGAGTGGGAGGCGGCTCGCGCGGCTCCCTCCACGCCCCGCGGTCGCCGAAGAAACCGCGGCAACGCGTGCAACGTCCAAGTCCCAACACCGGCAACCACGCGGGTCCCCAAGACAAGGAGCTAGAACCAGGCTGGGAGATAAGCAGCGAGAAGAAACCTGGGGAAGGACCTAAAACAGAAGCAGGAAAGAAGCGATGGGGGCAGAGGGGAGCGGTCCCGCCCATCCGACCCGCGAGCTGGCAGGTGCAAGCAAATGACTCTAGAAAGAGGTTGTCTACTTCGCTCGGAGTTTCCCAGGAACTCGAGTGTGGGCTGCCCCTTCCCGCGCAACCCCACCTGGCTCCCCTCTTCTGATGGGACCCTTAGGGGAAGCAAGGAGACAGCTCTGGGGTGGCTCCCGACGAAACTGTGAGGGGAGCATAGCTGCCGATCGCACGCCCCACCAAGCGAGGGGAGGAGCCCCGTGCAAAGGTGAGGCGGGTGGGCTCTGCCTTACCTGCCGCAGGAGCTTCCACCGGGCGGCTCCTAAGGGCGAGGACACGGCGGGGCCCGGAGCAGCGCGGCCGCCGGCCGTGCCCTCGCCCGAGGCGCGCTCAGCCTCGCTGGCCCCGGCGTCTGGGACTCGAGACTCCATCCCGCCAGTGCCGCCTACCCACGAGCTGCCATCAACACGACTCTTCCCTGCCAGGACCTGCCGGCGTCTTCCCTGCCAGGACCTGTGACGCCGGTCCTCCCTCCCACGGCCCGAAAGCTCCTCGCGATCCGCATTTCCGGTTTTCGCGTCTCCATGACAACCAGGCCCGCGCTGGGCCTGTCATTGCACCATTTTGCCGGCGGCCACGTTGAGTGAGGGCGCAGCGGAGGGCGAGGGGGCTGTGGCGGAGCCAGTACGCCGCGGCCCCTGTGTGTGTTCTTCTCCCCGGCCGCATCCCGAGCTCGGAATATGAGCAAAGAACCAAAAGGCTTGTCTTTTTGCGGGTGAGAGAGCCCAGGAGACGACCGGAAAGCCGTCCGTGCCCACAGGAAAGATGGCGGAACCTGCGTCGCGCACGTGCCGGGCGGGGGGTGCGTGGGTGGCGTGCTGCACACCAGCCCGGGGCGGCGCTCGGGCGGCTGCGGTCCTGCGGGCTTAGCGCGCAGACCTCGCCGGACGCGCCCGAGGCCGCACCTTCGCTCCTTCCCGAGAGCTGCGGGCTGCTCGCCGGCCCTCACTCGTCTCGGCGTCCGGAGGCAGAGCGCCTTTCCGTGGGCGCAGGTACGGGCAGCGCATGCTGGGGGTCTCTCCCCTTTCCCCGTTTCTCCCCCACCCAGCCCCCCCTCAGCCCCTTGGTCCTTGCTTCTTGGCCGTGTCCCTCCACTGCCGGGGACGCGGTGTACCACTCCCCCTGCACTCAGATCGCCTCACCCCTGGGGTGGAGCGCTGCACCGGGAAAACGCCGTTTCTCCCGGGAGCACCCATTCATCGGCCCCACCCCCATCCCTAGCCTTGCCTAGCGCCTTCTCCCTGCGGATGAAAGGTGGGTGGATGGAGGCTGCCCGCGTGGATCCAGTGGTTTCGGTGATCTGCATATTTCTACATATTTTGCTACTGATCCCCCTCTTCTCACTCGCCCATTATTTTTGCTGCGACACAGAGATGGAGGGAGGCGGGGGCGTTGGCCTGGGAGCTCATCGGAGCTGGAGTAAAACTGACGCAGGATTGTGCCTTCGATGACCGAGGGCCGTGGGGATACTGCAGGAGGACCCTCAGCGCTGTGCAGCATCTAGGTTTTCCTGTCCTGATAGTAGTCACCACGTGATGGGTGGTTACTGCGTGCCAGGCGCTGGATTAAGAGCTTAACGTATCCATTCCATAGGGTAAATGGTGCCGTTGTCTCAGTTTTGCAGAAGAAGAAATGGAGGCACAGGTAGAAAGTGCAGGAGGGAAGACCTGAACCCAGATCTCTCTATTAACTACTTACTAGTTTTAATTGCCTTGATAACTTAGCAAGAACCAACTTCCCAAACAAATCCGAGATGCTCTCACATTTTATCTGTGCATCCTGAAGGGATTTTGTTTGTTTAGCTAAATACCTTTCTAATGGGAAAGTCAACTGTTATGTCCCATCGTTCCCCTGTGTGTACAAGATTTGGAGCCAAACCATTTTGGACTTTTATATTCTACTACTTACTCCAAGTCACCTGGGGCAATTGCTTAAACTTCCCGGAGCCACGGTTTGCTCACCTGTAAAATGTTCATTAGGATGTTCTCATAATAGCTACTCTGTCAGGTCCTTATGTAAAATCAAAGTCATTTTGCCTTTTAAAAACCCTCAGAGTCCCTGAGATGCCCCCATTAGCTCCATGTACTTATTTGCAAATTTTTATTTTGTTTTGTTGTGTGTGTGTGTTTTGTGTTTTGTTTTGTTTTTTTAGTTTTCCCCTATGGGTACCAGAATCAGTGCTGCATAGTTTGAACGCGATAGGATTGACTTTACAAATGAAATATTTTTGTCACACCTGCCAAGAAGTATGATTTGAATGAAACTTTAACTTATACGCGTTTTCAGATATTTTTAACCCGGGTTCTCAGCTGTCTGCAGTTATTCATTACCCGAGGGGTGCATGGCCCTGAAGGGGGGATAAGAACTGCGGATTGTAGGTACTCTGAGAACCCACTACTGTGTAATCAGACCTATGAAATCACGTGTGCTGGCAGCCCCAAAGCGAGCATAAACCAGGGACTTTGATATCATGCAGCAGAAGAGCAAATTATTTCTCCAGGCTTTGAAGTATAGTATTCCTCACCTTGGGAAATGCGTGCAGAAACAGCACTTGAATCACTGTAACTTCGCTGATCATTATTACAGTAGAATAAAATTGAAAAAATATCACCTAATCAAGTGTCTGCAGAGTAAGCCCAAGATATCAGAGTTAGCAAGAAACATCCCAAGTCGGAGCTTCTCATGTAAGGTACGGACTGTTTAAGTTTACCTATTTGTAGGTCATTAAGATTAATTTTAGCCTAAAGATAATTCTAGTTTGATTTTTTTTAATATCTATAATTGTCTATAATCAAATTGCCTATAGTCAAATTAAGTATAAAAGAATATATATATTTATAGAGTTCTAATTTAATATATAAAAATACAGACTCATGTAATGATTCACCTTAGAAATTCCTTAGTGTGCCTACCAATGTAATTCAAAGTATAATTCGGTTTTCTCAAATTCCTAGAATATCGTAATAGCTCTTAATAAAATCTAATATTATAGTAATTGTTTTCAAATTAGTAAACTTCAGTAAAGGCCATGTACTTGTGTATTACTTCTGTGTAAAAAAAAAAAATGGGAAGGAAAAGAAAAGAAAAAAAGACTTGCATTTTTTTTACCACTTGGGTCCTTTAGGAAGATGCTTTCAGACTATTGTGCTTTGGCCAGACCCCAATCTGCATTCATGACGTCTGCCTTGAGAACCCAACTGCCCTTATATGTAGAGTAACACATCCTGGTTTGCCTGGGATGGTCCCATCTACACCTGCTGTCCCTGTGTAATTATTAATAGTGTCTCCTTTCCTCTTAAAGTGTCCTGGTTAGGATGGTAAATTATATGTTCATCCTACTTGTTTGAGATTGAGTTATTTATTTATATTGCTGCTGCTTTGAAATACCTATCCTACCTTATGCTTGTATACTTCTAATATTTTATTAATTTCTGGTTTTAACTGTTTTGTTGCATACTGATTTTTCTTCTTACTCTGTTTTTACTTCCTCATTTTTTATTGTAGTTAAATATGCATCATATAAAATTTGCTATTTAAACCCTCCTTAAGTGTAATTTAATAACATTAATTTCATTCACAATGTTGTACAGCCATCACCACTATCTATTTCCAAAACCCTTTCAATACCCAAAAACATATACCCATTAAGCAATAGCCTACCTTTTTTGAGCCCCTGGTAACCTTTAATCTACTTGGTCTTTATGAATTTGCCTATTCTAGATAATTCATAATAGTAAGTAGAATCATAATATTTACTCTTTTATGTTTGGTTTATTTCACTTAGCATAATATTTTTAAGGTTCATGTTGTAGCATATATCAGAACTTTATTCCTTTTTATGGTTAAATAATATTCCATTATATTTCTATACCACATTTTATTTATACATTCATCTATCAATGGACACTGGAGTGGATTCTTCTAATTTTAGAAACGACTTTTTAATATTATTTTACTCGGTTTATCTGTGTTTTTTATTTAATTCTTGCTCTTTTAACTAATACTTACGGGTTTTGTGTGTGTGGGTTTTTTTGTTTGGTTTTTTTTGCTTTTAACTTTTTATCAGTTAGTCCCTAGACTTTTACTCCTTACATTTTTTTTTTAAACATATATTTTATTGATTTTTCACAGAGAAGAAGGGAGAGGGATAGAGATTTAGAAACATCAATGAGAGAGAAAGATCCATCAGCTGCCTCCTGCATGCCCCCCACTGGGGATGTGCCCGCAACCAAGGCACACGCCCCTGACCAGAATCAAACCTGGGACCCCTGAGTCCGTAGGCCGATGCTCTATCCATGGAGCCAAACCAGTTCGGCGACATTTTATTCTTTTTGTTGCATGTTTTATCACTCCTTACATTTTAGTCTTTCAAATTATTTTCTTTTTATAGCATCTTAATTTAGCACTTTGATTCTTTCTATAAATTCTTTTTTTTTTAAGATCTAATTGACTTTATTAGGTAATTCATGAAAGGGTCAGCATCCCATCTAGCAACTGGAAGGTGCTCCCTCATGCAGAAATTCTTTATGTCTTCCTTTTATTTCATTGTTACCTTTGTGTGTACACACATGCGTAACTTTAGCATACTTTAGAAAGAGAAACTTAAATTTTACCTATTGGACACATTTTAGACCTTTAGATCATTTTATTTTGTATGTGTTTAGAACATTTTGTCATCTTGTGCTTTTATGTTGAGTCTTAGTTTATAAATAGTAGGCAGGAATTACCATCAGAGTAACAGCTGTGGTATTAGGTCACACTCTGTGCAGGAGATTGACTTGTTTCCCTTCCATTTGTCCCTGAAGCAACTTGTTAATTCTCTTTTGTAGATACCTATCACCTAGAAACTTTATCCTGATATGGGGACTCCAAGTTAAGAGGCTCTTTTAATAATTCTTTTGCCCAATAAAGTAGTCCTGCTTTCATATGTCAACCATTCCCTCTTAGAGAAATGATAAGATCTAAAAGTTGGGATCTCTGTCCTTAATGGTCACTGGGACCTGGAGAAGCTGTGAAGAGGCCTATAGACAAGAATGTACATTTCCTTTCAACCAGCATTTACTCAGCTTCAACTTTGTCCACTCTCATGGGTGCAATAAAATAGAAAAAGTCATTAGTTCCTATGGACAAAACATTTGCTTAAAGTACAGACCTATTTATATAAGGTAACGTTTTCCTTCTACCTCACAAACCTCTCCTCACGCTCCTTTTCTAACTTTTCTTTCATATGACCTCTAAATTTTGGACTTTCTCGGAGCTTAGCCCTGGCCCCTTTTTCTCTCTTCTTAAGTAATTTTACGTACAGTGGCTTTAAATACCGTAGCAGTTATCTTCATTCCAAACTCCCCTTCGAGCTGCACATCGTGGACCTCTCACTGACTTTTCAAACTACCCACAGTCGAACCTCAACTCTCCCAACCCCAACTCGCCTCTTCTTTATCTCGTTACCCTATGCTCAGTTATTAACTGGGACACAGGGAAACATTGTTTACCCCTCCTGTCCCTTTACCGTGCCATCACATCCATTAACAGTGTATCCTGAACTAGCTTCATGATTTTTACCACATAGGCTATTATTTAATTATTTTAGTTTAATAGACCTGTCTTATCCCAAGGAATAATATTCAGTAAATCATCGGTCTGATGTGTTAGTTATATTCTTTCTAATAAATTTTTCATATCCAAATTATGTATACCATCATGTCTGAGATGTTTTCAGAAACACTGCATTAACTTCCAAAATACATATTGAATCTGTTCATGTTTCTCCATCTCTGTCATCATCACTCAGTCATCTTTAACCTGGACCACTGGTAAAGGCTCCTAACCAGATGTTTTGCTTGTCTTCTTCCCTTTTCTTTTCCTTATTTATTTCTGTGTGTGTGTGTGTGCGTGTGTGTGTGTGTGTGTGTGTGGTTGACATCCCCCGTTCTCTCCCTTTTGCCCTGCTCCACCCAGCCCCACCCCACCCCAGGCCTTCACCACGTTATTGTCTGTGTCCATGGCCTATGCATATACGTTCTTTGATTAATGTCTTTCACTTATTCTTTTGCTTGTGGATATCCAGTTATCCCAGCACCATCTATTGAGAAGATCTTTTCCCGTGGAACTGTCTTAGCACCCTTGTTGAAAATCTATTAACCATAAATCCAATATAAATCTGGGAGGCCTCACCCTAACCGGTTTGGCTCAGTGGATAGAGCATCGGCCTGCAGACTGAAAGGTCCCAGGTTCGATTCCGGTCAAGTGCATGTACCTTGGTTGCGGGCACATCCCCAGTAGAGGGTGTGCAGGAGGCAGCTGATCAATGTTTCTCTCTCATCGATGTTTCTGACTCTCTATTCCTCTCCCTTCCTCTCTGTAAAAAATCAATAAAATATATTTTTTTAAAAAATCTGGGAGCCCTCAGCATATAAATAGCATTTAAGGTCATGAGGCTAGATGAGATCACCAAGGGAATTAGTGCAAACTGTAGCCCAGGGAGTGCCAATGTTAAGCCAGAGAGTTGAGTAGGAACCAGCTACAGAGACAAATAGGGCAGTGAAATAGGAGCAAAACAATGAGAATGAGGTGTCCTGGGAGCCAAGTGAAGAAAAGTGTTAAGAAAAGGAAGTGTTGCCGAAACCGGTTTGGCTCAGTGGATGGAGCGTCGGCCTGTGGACTGAAGGGTCCCGGGTTCGATTCCGGTCAAGGGCATGTACCTGGGTTGCGGGCACATCCCCAGTGGGAGATGTGCAGGAGGCAGCTGATCGATGTTTCTCTCTCATCGATGTTTCTGGCTCTCTATCTCTCTCCCTTTCTCTCTGTAAAAAAATCAATAAAATATATTTAAAAAAAAAAAAAGAAAGAAAAAAGAAAAGGAAGTGTTCAGCTGTGCCACGATACTGACAACTCAAATAGTGTAAATACCTAGAGTTAACACGTGCCCTTTCTTTGCAGTACTGGGACTGCAGTGGGTCATTGATTTTGACAAGACAAAGCGATAGGATGAGAAGGGCAGAAATCTTATCGGACTCCAGAGAAGGGGGAAGAGAGGAGTTGGGGCAGGGAGCAAAGGAAACAATTACTTTCATTTTAACAATCACTTTTGAATAACAAAATAAACAGCAAATATAACTAGATATTTTAAATTAATATAATAAAGATTCTTGGAAAGTATTTCACAGATACTAAATAAGCTGTGTACTGCCCCACCGGTGTGGCTCAGTTGGTTGGGCCATTATCCCCTACACAAGGGGTTGCGAGTTCCATTCCAGGTCAGGGCACATGTCCTGATTCAGGGTTCGATCCCCAGCTAGAGCATGTGCAGGAGGCAACTGATTGATGTTTCTCTCTCTTCCTTCCTCTCTGTAAAAACAGTAAAGTAAAAATGTGTACTAATGTGAATATACTGTGGGTATGTTAATCACAGCTTTGCTATGGTCCTGTTTCAAACAACAGGGAGACCATTTATCAAGTCAGGGGAGTTCCTCCCTATTCCTAACTTAAGGTTTTATTATTTTTTAAGATGTGGGTTTTTTTCCCCCTGTTTTAATTGAAATTGCTCTAAGATTTATCTCCTTTATCTGTGTTAGATTACATTGATACATTTTTCTAATTTTGAATTATCCTTTTACTCTTAAGATAAATCCTTGGTCACTCACGGTTTCATTACTGTTACTGTTTTTGTTTTGTGCTATTTATTTATTTAAAAATATTTTTTATTGATATCAGAGAGGAAGGCAGAGGGAAAGATAGAAACATCAATGATGAGAGAGAATCATTGATTGGCTGCCTCCTGCATGTCCCCTACAGGGGATTGAGCTGCAACCCACGCATGTGCTCTTGACCAGAATCAAACCCGTGACCTTTCAGTCCGCAGACCGACACTGTATCCACTGAGCCATACTAGCTTGGGCATGTTTTGTGCTTTTTAAAAATACATTGATTTATTTTCTATTTTTAAATCTATATTTTATAAGAATGATTTTTGTCATATATTTTGATTGTCCAGTTTTAGTTTCAAGATTATATTAGCCTGATAAAATTAGTTGAATAGTTTTAAGTAGTAGGCATTTTTTTCTTAAATAGTAGTTGACATATGAAAAGAGTATCTGTTCCTTGAAGATTCAAGAAAGCTACCTTTGAAAGTAGGTATTTTATCTATGTTTTCAAATGTAGTGGCATAAAGAACTTTGTGATTTTTAAAATCTATTATATCTCTAATTATACGATGTTTTTCATTCCTAATATTTGTTGTCTTTTTTATGTCACCGTTGCTATACATGTCTTTTTTAATACATTTTTCAAAAAACCAATTTTATATTTTGTTGATCCTCTCTTTCATCAATTTCATTAAATAAATTAATTTTATTTCTTCTACTCTTTTTCCTTCTTAAATTGAAATGCTTTGTATCTGCACATACATGTCATATTGTCCCACTATTAATGATGCTATCTATGCTAGATCATTTTGGTTAGGGAGATAAATCCTTGTTCTCTCCATTGTTAAAGGAGCGATATTCCCTTTGCAATACTAAGTAATCAGTAGGGTAATACTTTGGTACTGTGCAAATATTGTATTACGCAACATAATTTCACCTAATGAGTTTAACAACCACTAATGATCTTTACCCTAATCAGTTCTTTCACTGGGGTTTGTTAATGATTTTTCTAATTCTATTATTCTTTCTACATTTATTAGCTTGTATGATTTCGTAAAGAAGAGCTTCCTTTTTTGTTGTACCCTCTTTTTATTTTAGTTTAGTGGGGAGGTGTTTTTGCTTGTTTTCAAGTTATTGTAAATTTTTTCAGTGTATTATAATCAATTATAGGCATTATTCTTTTTGATGCTCGAATTGTCATTGTGGCTGGTGGGAGCCCCTTCAGACTGGCCCTTGTCTCCTTCTGACAAGACTCCATTAATCTTTGAGCATTTCCTTGCTCTCTGCAGATGTCCTAAGCCTACTTTTTACTCTTCCCTGCCCCAGACTTGGAATTGGCCATTTATTAATGGCACCATCCTAACTAAAAGCGGTCTAGTATCCTTCTACAGTGCCATTTTTCTGTCTTTAGAGTTAACCATTTTTGCCATAATGAAGTTTACACATTCCATTCTCCTGTATGTTTGCATTGCTAAAATGGTTTTGTGGTGGGCACCTGAGAAATGGGGAGCAGTGCTTCTTTTTCCACTAATGGAGTGATAATATATATGCAACCTTCTTAAAATTTAGTTAAGCTATCCTTACCTCAGCTCCATTAGGTAGTATATACCCTTCAAACCAGTGGACTACTCATGTATTAAGATACTTGGCTAGCCCAGCCAGGTGTGGCTCAGTGGTTGAGTGTTGACCCAGGAACCAAGAGGCACCGGTCAGGACATATGCCCAATTTTCAGGCTGGATCATCGATGATTCTCTCTCATCATTGATGTTTCTCTCTCTCTCCTTCTCCCTTCCTCTCTGAAATCAATTAAAATATATGTTTTTTTATTTTAAAAAGACACTTGGCTAAATTGTATAGGTTTTGCTGCATACCCTAATGATAATGCTAGCTGACACTGAAATGAATGCAAGCTTAAAAAACATAGTGGGTATTATTGGGATAGAATTAAAAACAAAACAAATTGGTGTACTTTATGAATATTAGATAAAAATCTGTTTCCCTGAGTGTAATTATTTTTAGGAATTATTTACAAGGCTTTTGAAAGCTACTTCCCCTTTGTTAAGGCAGTTAAAAATCCTGTTGCTTGCAGGGTTATTTTGATTGAGATAAGCTCAGTTTATTTGGACTTTTGACATAGAAAAAAGTTAAGAATGTAAAGTAAGTTTCACTAAGAGGGCAGGTATTGGGCCAAACTCTGTTGCCTTTAGCCCTGTGTTGGCTGTGCCTCTCCAGCCCAGCTCCCTGACCTAAAGTGTGCGAGGAGCTGCCAGGTGGTAGAAACAGGTGCTCTTCGTAGCTATGCTGACGACTTTACAAGCTCTAACAGGAATTACGGATCGGATAAGCATGTATCTGTAATGAAAAGGCAGATCCTCGTGCCAAGTTACAGTTTCAGGAGAGATTTCTAGTGATCTGATTTGTGTTTCAGGCGATAGTCGGACATTATCGATACATGTATTTTGCCTCACAACTCTAAAAGATCGACTCTAGATTTTGTAAAAATGCAAAAAATATAAATGAAAAATAAACAGTGAAAAAAAGCCTCCAGCTTTTGGACTTCACATAATTACTCAAGGATAATAATTATAAGATTGAAATAGAGACTGAATGATTTAGACTACCAAAATAACCATTGTTGCTAATTTGAATCTAATCCCAATCAAAAGCATCTCAAAAATTCTAAAGAAAAAACTTTGTGAAAATGATTGTTTTTCCATTTAATGTTTTCTATTTTAGTTGTGTGTTTAATTTTAGATTGCAAACGCTTTATGATATAAACTATATTTATAGCCTACATTTTCTAAAGTGTTGGTAAAGTACCATGGACACACTTGTGCAATAAATATTTACCAGCTGTTGGAGGTCCTTACCAAAGGCTTAATACCCCTCTGGCACAAGTCACTGTACAGTTGTCATCTTTGGCAGGAAGTTGACATTGAAAATCTTAGCTAGAATTCTTTTGCTATGAGTGTTAAATTATTGAACTCTTTTCTAACAACTGAGGTTTTACCTTATATAAATTTTAATACTTTATATGGTATTTGTGTGCTAATCAGAGGTCAACTAAAGCTCATAACTTATTAGATACTCCCAGTAAAATAGAGTGCTTATTTAGCTTTCAGTGGTATCTCTATTCACGTTCATTAATTTTCCATTACTTTCTCTTGTTCTTCCTTTATACGGTGAATATATTATTTTTTACTTAAACTCAAAGAAAAGTTCTGTTTTATAAAGGATTAATTCATTTTTTGATCTGATGAACAGTTCTATTTGGGGGACTTCTTATCCCCATGAGAGAAGAAAATGATGGCTAATGAAGATACAATGTAGGACAAATTTTTTACTGTAATTCTTGCTGTGAATAAAGAGTGAACATTTATTAATAAAAATGATGTCTTCCTCTCCCATCAATATATCACTCCTTTTAGGAGGTATTTTATTTTATTTTTTAATTTTTTTTAATTGATTTCAGAGGAAGGGAGAGTAGAAAGAGAGAAAAACATCAATGATGAGAGACAATAATTGATTGGCTGCCTCCTGCACACCCCCCACTGGGGATCAAGTCAGCAACCCAGGCATGTGCCCTGACCGGGAATCGAACTGTGACCTCCTGGTTCATGGGCCGATGCTCAACCACTGAGCCACCCTGGCCGGGCAGGAGGTATTATTTTATTACTGTATAAAACTCAGTAGACTTTTCTTTGTACCTCCAAGTCCTGATAATTAAATAGGTAAATGTTCATAGGATTTCCTGTACTGCTTAATTTTCTATAAACCTTTCCCATAGTATTGCTGAACATTCTCCAGTGCTTCTTAGTAATTCTGCATCTTAAGGTTTTATCCATTTAAATTAACAGTTTGGCTACAAGTAGCCACTTCATTGTCTTTGTTTACATTTTTTAATTAAAAAGAGGAGATCATTTATTGAGCTTGAGAAACGACATTTAAGATCTGTGAAATGCATACTATTTCATAGGTAAAGACCTAATATTGTAGTACTTGCATGAAAAGGAATTAAGAAATATATTTTAAAAGCCAAGGTATTTTTCCCTAGTTTGAAATATTATGTTCATACCATTAAAACTTTTTCCAGGATATTCTGCCTACTAAACAAGAAAACGAAAAACCCCTTTCAGAAAACATGGATGCATTTGAAAAAGTGAGAACAAAATTAGAAACACAGCCACAAGAAGAATACGAAATCATCAATGCAGAGGTAGGATATTTATGAATTTTTTTAAACTCTGATATTACCAGTCAGGATGTAAATGAACTAACTACCTTGTGATTTATAGGCATAATCCCACATAAGAAGTAGACTGCTTTTGGCCTTTAAAATATGCCTAAAAACTTAAAGAACAACAAATAAGTATAGTGTAATCCTTAATGTAAATTATAAATGTCAAAACTAAAGTGAATTTTCAAGCACATTTTGTTAATTCTAGTTTTTGGAAAAAACCAATTCTGTTTAAAAATTTTTAAAGTAGTTCCGAACGTAAGTTCAAATGAAACTGAGTCATATTTCTTTCTTATTAGAAAAGTATTTGATTGCCTATCTACACTTTTTTTAATGAAAAGAAATTCACTCTAAGTCGTGTTATACGGAAGTCAAATATTCATTTGACTATTTTATGGTTACCACAATCAATTGCATTCAATATATAGGTATTACCCATGAGCACTATTCATTCTCTCAGTATCAGACTGTCTATATCTGTCACCCACAGAGGATAAGATGCTTTGTGTAAAATCAAGACCATGAACAGTTGGTGGTGACAGCATATTTGAGAGGAAAGAATCTCAGAAGGTTATTGACTGGGTTTTCAGCCCAATCTGAGCCATAGTTTTCTCACCTACATCGTTCGGGATTATCTTGAAGATGCCCCTTGATCTCTGTTAATGGCCCCCCACTGTAGAGATGTTAGATGTTCCCAAAATACAACTAAAGTGCTTTGTACAGTCATGAGAACCAACATAGATTGCATTATGTCTTCTCTTTGTTGCCTCTTTCATTTGTGTATAAGAAATTCCTTCAGTGATTGTGGACACATGAAAACCATTTCTTAACCACTGTGTTGTAAAAGGTGATCCATTTTATAGTTTTTATGTGTTCATCTATAAACTTCAACATGCTTTTATGAAAGATCCCATTTCTTCATCTTGACTAGTTAGAACATTAAGCAGTTCATTAAATTCAATCATGCTTGCCAAAACCGGTTTGGCTCAGTGGATAGAGCGTCAGCCTGCGGACTGGAAGGTCCCAGGTTCGATTCCGGTCAAGGGCACGTACCTGGGTTGCGGGCACATCCCCGGTAGGAGGTGTGCAGGAGGCAGCTGATTGATGTTTCTCTCTCATCGATGTTTCTAACTCTCTATCCTTCTCCCTTCCTATCTGAAAAAAATCAATAAAATATATTTTAAAAAAAATTCAATCATGCTTAAATCGTTAAATTATTTATTATGTATTATTATTAAATAAACTATTTATTTCTTTTTATCGTCAGGTTAAACATGGAGGTTTTGTTTACTACCAAGAAGGTTGCTGCTTGGTGCGTTCAAAAGATGAAGAAGGTATACCACAGTTTTTCCTTTTAGCGTACTCTGATTTTTCAGATTTCACATTTTTCATAGGAAATTTGATATTCTCAAAGGCATAGAAAATTTTTTTAGATTTCTGAGTTTTTATTAAATGGCTAGTTTTTAATATCTGGGTTTGTTTAAGATATAGTTTACAGCCACACTCAAAGCTTTGATAGGAAGAATGGAGATAGGAACCAGCATTTTTTGAGCATCTTCTGAATCCCAGGTACTGTACTAGATACAGTTAGTCAGTGTCATTTACATTGTCTTTCTAGGTTCTATTTGGCCTCTAAACACTAGGCTATAATGGTATTGAATAATATCACATAAGTTGATGCATGGTATGATATGGACTAGCATAGGATAATATTAAATAACTAATGCCAGTTTCTGTGCAAAACAAGCTGCCATTAATGCTGCAGGAAGCCAGAATATAGCTTCTTACAGAAGAGGAATGCTGATTTAATTTTTAAAATTTTCAGTCTCCTCACCTGAGGATATTTTTATTGATTTGACAGAGAGAAAGGGAGAGAGAGAGAGAGAGAGAAATGGTTGCCTCCTGCATTTGCCCTGACCGGGAATCAAACCCACAACCATTTTTGGGACACAGGACGATGCTCACCCAGCTGAGCCACCCAGCCAGGCAGAGGAATGCTAATTTGACATTGACAGTTTAAAATATTTTTAAGTACATCTGTGGCATTATCTCTTTCATCCTTTTCTTTATGCAGCAGACAGTGATAATTATGAGGTTTTGTTCAATTTGGAGGAACTTAAATTAGACCAGCCCTTCATTGACTGTATCAGAGTGGCTCCTGATGAAAAATATGTAGCTGCCAAGATAAGAACGGAAGATTCGGAAGCATCTACCTGTATAGTTGTGAAGCTCAGTGACCAGCCTGTCATGGAAGCTTCTTTCCCCAATGTGTCCAGTTTTGGTAAGCCACCAACCACAACAGTCTTCTATTTGACAAAGCAACCGTAGAGAATTGTTCACACTTTTGAAACATTTTATTTGCCCAGGAGAGTGAATGAGAAACTGAGTGCCTGATTTGTTTACCCCCGTGGTCTCCACACCTGACTATGTGCCTCTTATTCAAGGGACTGCCCCTTCTTTAATTATATATTTGATAGCAAATTACCCAAAGTCAGTACCAAGAGAAACTTCAGAACATGTCATCAAACTAACTTATTCATCAGTAGAAGTTGTGATATTTTTACTAATAGAACCAACTTTAAATGTTATCATTGATCATTGAGTAATACGTGTCTATACCTTATCCTCCTTTTTCATTTTCCGTCATAAATTTCCGCATTGTTTCATAACTACATGCTTTTGCAATGAATTGATCCTAATACATAAATTTGGTACATTATCTCTTAAAATCAGGGTGCATATTATACAATGCTGCCTTACAGTAACTGTCAGCCAGGTGGCAGTCATGATGTCATTTTGTGAAAACTTCCACTGACAGTTTCTGGTATGGTCAAGAAAATCCCAGCTTTAAAGTATATCTGGTAGTCTGAGATATCATGTGGCTTGAAAGCAGACAGAAAACATTTAGGCATGAGAGAAAATGATCTAATATTTCCTAATACTTAAAGTTAGAGGTTTTAGATTTAAACATAATTTATCTCCTGAAAACAAATAATGATTTTACCAAAGTCTTCCCTAAATATTGAACATTCCTCTCCTATTTAGAAACTTTAGTGTCCTGAGACTGATAACAACTTGAAAACTTAGAATTGATGTAGTATAATATTTTATCCTCTGGAAAGCTCTTAGGTTTATATAACACAGATTATATACAGTTGAACCTATGTTAGATTTAGATTTCCAGGGATAAACTTACACATCTCTTTTCTTTGGCACTCAAACTTAGAATGCACTGTGCCTTTTTTTAAAAAAAAATTTATTTTATTTTTTAATATTTTTATTGTTTTCAGAGAGGAAGGAAGAGGGAGAGAGAGATAGAAACATCAATGATGAGAGAGAATCATTGATTGGCTGCCTCCTACAAGCCCCCCACTGGGGATCGAGCCCACAACCCGGGGATGTGCCCTTGACCGGAATCGAACTTAGGACCCTTCAGTCCGCAGGCCGACGCTCTGTCCACAGAACCAAACTGGCTAGGTCTGTGCCTTTTTTATAAAACTGTAAGTAGTTGACTATGTATAATTCTTTAATATTTTTTCCCCAGAATGGGTAAAGGATGAAGAAGATGAGGATGTTTTATTCTATACCTTCCAGAGGAACCTTCGCTGTCATGATGTGTATCGAGCCACTTTTGGTGAAGACAAACGTAATGAACGTTTTTACACAGAAAAAGACCCAAGGTACTAGAACTAGAATAATGCAATTAAAGCTTTTTCTCCAACATATTTCTCCAGTTATCTAAAGTGCTGCTCTTGGTTGACTTAAAATGTTGATTTTGGCTGGAAACAAATATAATATTGTAATCATTCTTTTTTGTAAGTTGTTTAGATTCAAAACTGGAGTTTAGGCATATTCAAACTCCAAAGTAAACACAAATACATCATTAGACTGCAAATGATGAGTTACTCACATTCTCTCTGGACTGTGACGCATCAGAGGAGTTGTTGACTGAACATTTAATAGGGTTGTCATATAGCAATTATAAATCTCTTGTAAGTCAGATACCATGGTATCAGTTGCACAGAATTCACTACGCATTTCATAGAGATTATCTGAATTTTAAATTGCTTTGCTTTGAGCCATGATGGCCATTGGTCCTTATATTTTACCTTCCCCAATACTTTGGTAATTCCTTCCTAAAGCTACTTGTCTTTATTTCCTTGTAATCTCCAGGACTCATGCCTTATATTACCACTTAAGCTTGGAAGGAAATGATAGTAAATGTATCTGGCAAAATTCCTTGTAATTGAGAAACAATTTTTTTCTTAACACAAGGGTCCTGTCACTTCATACATTATTAAACAATATAGTTTGGACAATATCTGAACAGATTTTGCAAGGAAAAATAAGGGGGGATTTAATACTAAATAAATTTATGGCAGTGAAGTCAATATCAAATGAAGAAAATTAACCCTTCGTTTCATAAGAGCTGGCAAGGATCTTAAAGAAAATCTTGAAGGAAAGAAAGGAAGGAAGGAGGGAAGGAATCTTGTACAACTCCTAATTAATTAATAGTAATAATCTTAGGTCTAAAGGAATTACATTATTCCAGGCCATAGAACTAACATTCTTGGTCCAGTAATATAGTCATTGCTTTTTTTCTAATGATGATTGTTTTAATGAAATTGATTTTTAATGATCATAAAGACTAACTAATGTTGGGGGAGATATTGATATTATGTGACATAAAAAAATGCAGAATCCTGCCATGACTGGTATGGCTCGGTTGGTGTGTCATTCCATAACGCTGAAAGATTTCAGGTTGATCCCTGATCTAGGTGCATACGGGAGGCAACTGACCGATTTTCTCTCTCTCTCTCTCTCTCTCTCTCTCTCTCTCTCTCTCTCTCTCTCTCCCCCATCCCTTTACCTTCTCTCAAAAATTAATAAGCATGTCCGCAGGTGAGGATTTTTTTAAAACAAAATCTGTAATTGCATGTATACTTTAATTCCATCTATTTAAAGACATGAATGACATACAAATAAACCTTAAAAGAAAAACAAGAAAAATTAAAATAATTACATTAATTTTTTTAAATGTGCTAGGTTAGTGGAATTGTGAGGAATTTTCTTTTCGACTCTTGATCTGTTTTGTTGTAAAAACTAGGAGTGCCCTAACTGGTTTGGCTCAGTGGATAGAGCATCGGCCTGCGGACTGAAGGGTCCCGGGTTTGATTCCAGTCAAGGGCATGTACCTTGGTTGCGGGCACATCCCCAGGAGGAGGTGTGCAAGAGGCAGCTGATCGATGTTTCTCCCTCTCCCTTCCTCTCTGTAAAAAACCAATAAAATATATTTTTTTAAAACACAAAAACTAGGAGAAAAGGAAATTCAACATGTGTACAGAGGAAAAACAAAGTAACTGTGCCTTTCTAAACTGTACTAATAAAAGAATAATATGCTAATTAGACTGGATAGACTGGACGTCTTCCAGACGTCATTCTGGACATCCTTCCTGACAAAGCCAGGACCCGGGCAGCACTGCCTGGGGTCCCGAGTGCCTGCCTGGGCAAAGCCGCCCAGGATCCTGGGTGCCTGTGGCCGGCTCGGGCGAAGCCAGCTCGGGTCCCGGTTGCCTGCGGCCAGTCGAAGGAGGGAAGCCTGGGTCCCAGGTGCAGGCACCAAGGCAGAGTGGTTAGGGGGGATGAGGCAAGCAGGCAGAGGCAGTTAGGGGTGATGAGGCAGGCAGGCGAGTATTTAGGGGCAATGAGGCAGGCAGGTGAGTGTTTAGGGGCGATCAGGCAGGCAGGCAGAGGCAGTTAGAGGCAATCAGGCAGGCGAGTGTTTAGGGACGATCAGGCAAGCAGGCAGAGTGGTTAGGGGCGATCAGGCAGGCAGGCAAGCAGTTAGCAGCCAGTGGTCCCGGATTGCAAGAGGGATGTCCCCCGAGGGGGTCCTGGATTGCGAGAGGGTGCAGGCCAGGCTCAGGGACACACACACACACACACACACACACACACACACACGCCGTGCACGAATTTTGTGCACTGGACCTCTAGTACAGTGGGGCCTTGACTTACGAGTTTAATTTGTTCCGAGACCGAACTAGTTAAGGAGCTTGTTAAGGAGCTCATTAACTCAAATTACTCTGTCAACTCAATGCAAAAAATCGGCCAAGAGACAGCTGGTATCTCAAAAAACTCGTTAGTCGGGACACTCCTAAGTCAAGGCCCCACTGTAATTACATATTCCTCTAGGAAGTTTATTTCTTCTTCTGAGCAAAAAGCCCTATAATCTGTTAATGAAATTGCGAGTGAGATGATGTCTGTACTTTACCTTGAAATACGTTCAGAAACAGATGGGTAGATGATACATAGATATGTGATGTTGAGATATATATATTTATATATACATATCAAAATGTTAATGATTGAATCTTAGTGATGGGTATATGGGTATTTACTGTACATTTCTTTCAACTTTTCTGCATGTTTGAAAAATGTTCATAATAAAATATTAGATAAAAATTATTTTTAATGTTTTTAGAGGCAATGAGAAAAATAATAGCAGAATTTTAGTTTACAAGCAGAATTCACTAAGCAGTTGTTTTTATTTTCTATCTGCATTTTAATTAATTTTAATTAATATATATACTGACCACCTGTAAGATACTGTCATTAAGAAGATAGCATGCACTTGAAATTTATTGGATTTTCATATCTTTTTCTCTCCCTCTCTCTCTCTCTTCTCTCTCCCCTTGTATGTGTATGTGTGTAGCTATTTTGTTTTCCTTTATCTGACAAAAGACAGTCGTTTCCTCACCATAAATATCATGAACAAGACCACTTCTGAAGTGTGGTTGATAGACGGCCTAAGTCCTTGGGATCCACCTGTACTTATCCAGAAGCGAATACATGGGGTCCTTTACTACGTTGAACACAGAGATGATGAATTATACATTCTCACTAATGTTGGTGAGCCTACAGAATTCAAGGTGATACTCTATTTCTTAGCTCCATTTGGCTGTTAAAAAGTGTCACACTTCCATCAGCAACAGTTCTTGCTCTAAGAGTTCATTGTTTCATAGGCTTTTGTTAAAGTGTAGAAATTGATGCTACCATCCTGTGTTTAGTCAGTCCCATTTGAATTGTTCCTAAAAAAGGATAGTAAATGAAGCATACTCTATGCTGATTATATCAGTTATCAAAGGCAAACCTAGTAGCTTAAAAGAACAAAGTTTTATAAATTCATGATTTTGTGAGTTAGCAGTTTGGATTGTTCTCGGCTAAGCTGTTCTGTCAGAGTCAGCGAGGCTCACTGGTGCTTCCACAGTCAGCTGGATGTCAGCACCCTCACTCAAGTGTCCATTGGTTGGCTATCATATCAGCTAAGCACCAGGCCTCATTCAGTGGTGATGGTCACACTTCAGCCCTGATGCAGTTAGCGCTCCATAAAACAGTGAAGAATAGTATGTCTAATTTCAGTGGTTTCATCTATGGCTTTGGATTTTGTAGATATCATGTTCTGTTACCTAGATCTTTTCTAACTTTGTTCCACACAGCTAATGAGAACAGCAGCTGATACACCTGCTATCATGAATTGGGACTTATTTTTCACAATGAAGAGAAATACCAAAGTCGTAGACTTGGACATGTTTAAGGATCACTGTGTTCTCTTCCTGAAGCACAGCAATCTGCTTTATGTTAATGTGATTGGTCTGGCTGATGACTCAGTTCGGTCTCTAAAGGTATGTTTAATTATCAAAAGACAGTAGTGTAAATCAAAATACATGCAGTTTAGCTTCACCAGAACATCAAATTTTTAATAATAGCAATGTACTTTTTCTTAAAAGAATTAATTTAAATGACATTTAGCCTACTAGGTCTTTGTCAAATTTAGGAGCTAGGTCTCTTTCTATATATCACCTATTTCTCCGGCTTTAAATATAGTAATAGCTCAGGCCAACTGGGCAGCTAGTGCCTAACCACTGCCTGCTGCTCCATCCCACCGCCCAGGAGGGTAGTGCCCACAGTGTTGGTGCCACTGCGTGCGTGCATGTGCATCATCTCTCTGCCGTGTCTCTCACCAGGGTGTGAGGAAAAGTGAACTTGGTTTCTTTCAAGAAGTGGGTGGCAGTGGTTTCCCTCCAGCAGCTGTGATGCTGGCACATGCCCCTGGCAGGCTGACCCACTGGTATTGCCTGTGGCTGCCAGGAAAGATAATCCGCCTCCACAAGTGAACTTACGATGGCACCCTTCTTGCCCACTTTTAAAGCAGCATTAACATGAGTTAAGATACCAGACACTGAAGGGAAGAGGAGAGGCCTGCATTTTGCTTATATGGAAGGAGTTGTGGAGCCAGTTGACCAGCAAGCATAGACCACTTATACCTCCCTAACTGCAGTGTTGTCGCAATTTCTGTTAAAATGCAATTCCTGCAAATTCACCAGGTGGTTATTGAACTTCTATGCGCAAAGTGCTGTATGGGGCACTCTGGAGTGGAAAGACAGCAGAACAAAATATCTGTCCTTAAGGAGGATAGAGTTAATCATGAGCTTCAACTAACACAAAGAGCAAGTAGAAGGTGGTTTAAATAAGTGGTGTCAAGAATGAAGGAGATATAAAGTCACTATTAGGATACACAGTTATAGTTGTAGGCAAGATCCAAAGAGGATAGACAGGAATTTGATGGGTAGGAAGGGAAATGCTATTCTAGGATGAGGACATCTATCACATGAAGCACTAAGCGGGAGTAGCTCAGAAAATGTTCAGGAACCTGCTAGTAATTCTGTTTTATTATATAATAGATTTCTGGGGGCTGAAGCTATGATTTGATGTTCTTTGATTGTCACAGTAATGAATTTATGCATAAATTATGAAGAGGGAGAACATGTGAAATTTGGGGATAGGAGAGTGATTTGAGGAGTGAGCTATACTTCATGAGATTATCTGGCAGCCATGTTAGGACACACTGAAGCAGCAGGAGATAAAGGGCAGGGAGATTAGTTTTGAGATTGTTAGAGTCATATAAAATAAGAAATTACCAGGGCCTAAAACAACCAAAGTTTCCTAGCAGCCTCATAAAATCAGATTATCAAATGTAATGTCTGGTGTCTTAGAGGACTATATAGTTGTCTTAAATCACAAATGGTGATTTTACTTTAGCAAATTTTTATTGGTTTCATCTAGATTCAAAGTGTGTCCTCTTACTTGCTAATTGATGCCTAATTCAGATATCTTTAACTGGGAAACTTATGGCAGTCTATGTGAATACAGATAGGAGAAAATACATAATTTCTAGCAGTGCATTTATTACACAATTCTGTTAAGAAAATTAGGAATGTCTTGAGTTTACTCTGTTATAATAAGATTTGACTTTCACGTAAATATGACCTTTTATAGTTTTTGTATTTCTATTTTCCATGGTTTTAACTTCCATTAGAATAAGCATCATGTCTTTAGTTTATTCCATATCCTCTACTTTATTCCCTAACCCTCCCAACCTCTAGGACCTAGTAAGCCATGTATAATGTTCAGAGTCATTATCACATGGAATCAGATACTATATTATATGCCAGGTGCTACTTAAAGAGAATTTCGCAGATCAGAGCCTTTTCACAAACTGCATTACACACTGAATGATATGCATGGGCAGCACCATATACAAAGGACAAAAACCTTTGGGCCAGTTTCCTTTAAGCATTTAAGATATAATTATTCTTGGATGCTGTCCACTAATACACATGGTTGATACTGAGGGCTTATCCAAATGGGAAAGGTGGCTTAAGATAGTCTTGAGATCATTAATACCTTCCTTCTCCATCAGCTGGACAGACTTCAAAAAGTCTATAGCCTTGTCCTGACCGGTTTGGCTCAGTGGATAGAGCGTCGGCCTGTGGACTGAAGGGTCCCGGGTTCGATTCTGGTCAAGGGCATGTACCTTGACTGCGGGCACATCCCCAGTAGGGGGTGTGCAGGAGGCAGCTGATCGATGTTTCTTTCTCATCGATGTTTCTAGCTCTCTATCCCTCTCCCTTCCTCTCTATAAAAAAAAAAAAATCAATAAAGTATATTTTAAAAAAAAGTCTATAGCCTTAGAATAGTTGTTATTATAATTAAAACTCTAACCTTGATCCATTAGTTTAAGAAATACACCCAAAGGACTTTTTGCTTTATTGGAATCATTTGGTATAAAACTAGAACAGCTTAACACATGGATCACACAGAAACTTTTAAAGTCACCAAAGGGCAGAGCGACGTGTGCCTCTGGGCCGAGGAGCCTTGTCCCCTCAGCCTGAGGCCTGGTTGCAAGGTTAGCAGTGGTGCTTGTTTGTTTCCTTCCCACTAAGGTCTCGGTTTGCTCACTCCATTCATGCAACCAGATTTCCCAACTTACATGATTACACTTTTCTTTCTGGTTATGGCTTGCATTTAGATATATTGTCCTTGAAAATAATCCTCAACCTGAG